>NW_028295765.1:0-2571146 GCF_964341445.2 Mesoplodon mirus | reverse complement strand
CACAATTCTCCCTGACACCTGTCTTCACAATACTCCATGAGCTTCTCATCACAATGCTCCATGCCCTTGTCATCACAATGCTCCATGACCACTGTCATCACAATAATCCATGAACATTTTCAGCACAGTGCTCCACGACCAACTCATCACAATGCTCCATGGACAATATCATCAAAATGCTCCATGACCACTGTCATCGAAACATTCCATGACACCCGACAACACCATGATCCGGGACTCTTGTCATCACAATGCTCCATTCCCTAGTAATCACAATGCTCTATGCCCCATGTCATCACAACACTCCATGAACATTTTCAGCCCAGTGCTCCATGAAACTTGTCACCACAATCATCCATGCCCTTGTCATCCCAATGCTCCATGACCCCTGTATTCACAATGCTCCGTGACGCTTGTCATCACAGTGCTCCATGACACATGTCATCACAATGCTCCATGCCTTTGTCAGCAAAATGATACATGACCTTATCATTACAATGCTCTATGCGCTTGTCATCACAATACTCCATAACCATTGTCATCACAATCCTCCATGAACCTTGGGATCACATTGCTTCATGCCCTTGTCATCACAATGCTCCATGCTCCTTGAAATAAAAATGATCCATGAACTCTGTCATCACATTTCTCCAAACCCTAGTGATCACAATGTTCCATAACACTTGTCATCACAACGCTCCATGATGCCTGTCATCACAATATTCCATGCCCTTTTCATCACAATGTTCCATGACCTTTGTCATCACAATTCTCAATACACTTGTCATCACAATGCTCCATGCGCTTGTCAGCACAATGCTCCATGACACATGTCATCACAATGCAACACGCACTTCTCATCACAATGCTGCTTAAAATATGTCATCACAATGCTCCATGCACTTCTCATCAAAATGCTCTCTCACCACTGATATCACAATGCTACATCACTAATTGTCACATTACTCCCTCAACCCTGTCTTCACAATGTTCCATGACTCGTGTCATCACAATGCTACATGCACTTATCATCACAATGTTCGATGACCCCTGACATCACAATGTTCCATAACACCTGTCATCAAATTGTTCCATGACACTTTTCATCAAATTGCTCCATTACCCTGTCATCAGAATGCTCCCTGCCTTTCTCATCACAATGCACAACGCACTTGCCATCAAAATGCTCCATGACCTTCGTCATCACAAAGATCCATGACCCTTGGCATCACATTGCTCCATGCCCTTGTCTTCACGAAGCTCCATGACACGTCATCAGAATGCTCCATGGCCTTCTCATCACAATGCCCCATGCCCTTGCCATCACAATGCTCCATTACCCCTGCCATCACGATGTTCCTTGGCCTTGTCATCCCAAAGCTCCATGACCCTTCTCATCACAACGCTCCAATAACCCTTTAATCACAATGCTCTATGCCCCTTTTCATCTCAATGATCCATGAACCCTGTCATCACAATGCACCATGCCCATCATCATAATGCTTCTTGCTATTGTCATCACAATGAAATCAAAATGTTCCATGACCTCTGTCATAAAAATGCTCCAAACCCTTGTGATCACAATATTCCAAAACACTTGTCATCACAATGCCCCATGACGCTTGTCATCACAATTATCAATGGCCTTCTCATCACAAATGCTCCATGACCTTTGTCACCACCATGCTCAATACACTTGTCATCAAAATGCTCCCTGATACTTGTTGTCTGTATGCTCCTTGAAACCTGTCATGACAAAGCTCCATGCCTTTTTCATCACAATGATCCATGCCCTTTTCATCACAATGCTCCAAGACCCATGTAATCACAATGCTCCATGCCCTTGTCATCACAAAGCTCAATGACACATGCCATCAGAATGCTCCTTGGTCTTCTCCTCAAAATGTTCATTGCCCTTGTCATCACAGTGTTCCAAGACCCCTGTAATCACAATTCTCCATGCCCCTTTAAATCAGTATGCCCCATGAGACTTGTCATCACAAGGCTCCATTCTTTGTCATCACAATGCTCCAGGACCTTGTCATCACAACGCTTCTCGAGCTTATCATGAAAATTTTCAATGACCCTTGTCATCATAATGCACCAAGCCCTAATCATCACAAAGGTCCATTATATTTGTCATCACAATTCTCCATTACATTTGGCATCATAATGCTCCATGCCATTGCCATCACAATGGACTATGACATATGTCATCACATTGCTCCCTGACACCTGTCTTCACAGTACTCCATGACCTTCTCATAACAATGCCCCATGCCCTTGTCATCACAATGCACCATGTCCACTGTCATCACAATAATCTATGAAACTTGTCAGACCAATGCTCCATTCCCCTGTCATCACAATTCGCCATGCCCTTGTTATCACAATGCTCCATGACCCCTGTCATCACAATGCTCCGTGACTCCAGTCATCACAATGCTTCATAACGTTTCTCATCACAACGGTCCATGCCCGCGTCATCACAAGGCTCTGTGACCTTTGTAACCACAACGCTCAATGAACTTTTCATCACAATGCTCCGTGACCCTTGTCATCACAATGCTCCATGCCTTTGTCAGAGCAATGCTCCATGATGCTTGTCATCACAATGATCCATACCCTTGCCATCCCAATGCTCCATGACCCCAGTATTTACAATGCTCCTTGACACTTGTTATCACAGTGCTCCATGACACTTGTCATCACAATGCTCCATGCCTTTGTCAGCAAAATGCTACATGACCTTGTCATTACAATGCTCTATGCTCTTGTCATCACAATACTCCATTTCCATTGTCATCACAATCCTCCATGAACCTTGGGATCACATTGCTTCATGCCCTTGTCATCACAATGCTCCATGTTCCTTGAAATCAAAATGATCCATGACCTCTCTCATCACAATGCTCCAAACCCTTGTCATCACAATGTTCCATAACACTTGTCATCACAATGCTCCATGATGCCTGTCATCACAATACTCCATGCCCTTTTCATCACATTGCTCCATGACCTTTGTCATCACAATTCTCAATACACTTGTCATCACAATACTCCCTCACACTTGTCATCAGAATTCTCCTTGAACCCTGTAACGTAGAGGCTCCATGCCTTTTTCATCACAATGACCCATGCCGTTTTCATCACAATGCTCCATGCCCTTGTCATCACAATGCTCCATGTCCTTGTTTTCACAATGTTCCAAGACCCCTGTAATCAGAATGATCCATGCCCCTTTCATCAGTATGCTCCATGAGACTTGTCTTCACAAGGCACCATGGTTTTCTCATCACAAAGCTCCAGGGCCTTGTCATCACAATTCTTCACGACCTTCTCATGAAAATCCTCAATGGCACTTGTCATCATAATGCTGCAAGCCCTAGTCATCACAATGCTCCATTATATTTGCCATCACAATCCTCCATTACATTTGGCATCACAGTGCTCCCTGCCATTGTCATCGCAATGGACCATGACATATGTCATCACAATGCTCCCTGACACCTCTCTTTACAATACTCCATGACCTTCTCCTCACAATGCTCCATGCCCTTGTCATCACAATGCACCATGTCCACTGTCCTCACAATAATCTATGAAACTTATCAGACCAATGCTCCATGCCCCTGTCCTCACAATGCTCCATGCCCTGGTTATCAAAATGCTCCATGACCCCTGTACTCACAATGCTCCATGACTCCAGTCATCAAAATGATTCATAACGTTTGTCATCACAGCGGTCTATGCCCGCGTCATCACCAGGCTCTGTGTCCTTTGTAACCACAATGCTCCATGAACATTTCATCACAATGCTCCGTGACCCTTGTCATCACAATGCTCCATGCCTTTGTCAGAACAATGCTCCTTGACACTTGTCATCACAGTGTGTCACGCACTTTTCATCACAAAGATCCACAACCTTGTCATTGCTATGATCCATAAACCTTGTAATCACAATGCTCCATGAACTTCTCATCCAAATGCTCTCTCACCTGAGATATCACAATGTTCCATCACTAGTTATCACAATGCCCCCTCACCCCTGTAATCACAGTGTTCCATGACCCCTGTCATCACAATGCTACATCCCCTTATAAGCACAATGTTCCATGAACCCTGACATCACAATGTTCCATAACCCCTGTCATCAAAATGCTCCATGACACTTTTCATCCCAAAGCTCCATGACCCCTGGCATCACAATGTTGTATAACCCCTGTCATCAAAATGTTCCATTACACTTTTTATCAAATTGCTGCATGACCCTGTCATCAAAATGCTCCCTGCCCTGCGCATCACAATGCACCACACACTTGTCATCAAAATGCTTCATGACCTTTGTCATCACAAAGCTCCATGACCCTTGGCATCACAGTGCTCCATGGCTTTGTCATCACAATGCTCCATGAACACTCTCATCACATTGCTCCATGCCCTTGTCATCACAAAACACCATGACACTTGTCATCACAATGTTCGATGCGTTCTCATCACAATGCTCCATGCCCCTGTCATTACAATCCTCCATGACACATGTATCACAGTCTTCCGTGCCCTTGTCATCACAATGCTCCATGCCCACTCTCATCACAATAATCAGTGAAATATTTCAGACCAATGCTCAATGCCCTTCTCATCAAAATGCTCCATTACTTCTGTCATAACAATGATTCATGACCCCTGCAATCATGATGTTCCATGGCCTTTTCATCACAAGGCTCCATGACCCTTCTCATCACAATGCTCCAAGAACACTGTAATCACAAAGCTCTATGCCCCTTTTCATCTCAATGATTCATGAACCGTGTCATCACAATGCACCATGCCCATCATCATAATGCTTCCTGCTATTGTCATAACAAGGAAATCAAAATGCTCCATGACCTCTGTCATAACAATGCTCCAAACCCTTGTGATCACAATATTCCATAACACTTGTCATCACAATGCCCCATGACGCTCGTCATCACAATTATCCATGGTCTTCTCATCACAATGCTCCATGACCTTTGTCATCACAATGCTCAATACACTTGTCATCCAAATACTCCCTGACACTTGTTGTCTGTATTCTCCTTTTACCCTGTCATGACAGGGCTCCATGCCTTTTTCATCACAATGATCCATGCCCTTTTCATCACAATGCTCCAAGACCCATGTAATCACGATGCTCCATGCCATTGTCATCAAAAAGCTCAATGACACATGCCATCAGAATGCTCCTTGGTCTTCTCCTCACAATGCTCCATGCCCTTGTCATCACAAAGTTCCAAGACCACTGTAATCACAATGCTCCATGCCCTTTATCATCAGTATGCTCAATGAGACTTGTCATCACATGGCTCCATGGTTTTGTCATCATAATGCTCAAAGCCCTAGTCATCACAATGCTCCATTATATTTGTCATCAAAATCCTCCATTACATTTGGCATCACAATGTTCCCTGCCATTGTCATCGCAATGGACCATGACATATTTCATCACAATGCTCCGTGACACCTGTCTTCAAAATACTCCATGACCTTCTCATCTCAATGCCCCATGCCCTTGTCATCACAATGCACCATGTCCACTGTCATCACAGTAATCTATGAAACATGTCAGACCTATGCTCCATGCCCCTGTCATCACAATGCTCCATGTCCTTGTCATCACAATGCTCCATGATCCCTGTCAACACAGTGCTCCGTGATTCCAGTAATCACTATGCTTCATAACGTTTGTCATCACAGCGGTCCATGCCCGCATCATCACAAGGCTCTGTGACCTTTGTAACCACAATGCTCCATGAACATTTCATCACAATGCCCCGTGACCCTTGTCATCACAATACTCCATGCCTTTGTAAGAACTTTGCTCCATGACCCTTGTCATCACAATGTGCCATGCGCTTTTCATCACAATGATCCACAACCTTGTCATCGCTATGCTCCATAAACCTTGTAATCACAATGCTCCATGCACTTCTCATCCAAATGCTCTCTCACATGAGATATCACAATGTTCCATCGCTAGTCATCACAACCCTCCCTCACCCCTCTTATCACAATGTTCCATGACCCCTGTCATCACAATGCTACATCCCCTTATCAGCACAATGTTCCTTGACCCCTGACATCACAATGTTCCATAACCCCTGTCATCAAAATGCTCCATGACCCATTTCATCCCAAAGCTCCATGATCCCTGGCATCACAATGTTCTATAAAACCAATCATCAAAATATTCCATTACACTTTTCATCAAATTGCTGCATGACCCTGTCATCAAAATGCTCCCTGCCCTTCTCATCACAATGCAACACACACTTGTCATCAAAATGCTCCATGACCTGTCATCACAAAGCTCCATGACCCTTGGCATCACAATGTTCAATGACATTGTCATCACAATGCTCCATGAACCCTCTCATCACATTGCTCCATGCGTTTGTCATCACAAAGCTCCATGACACTTGTCATCACAGTGCTCGATGCCATTCTCATCACAATTCTCCATGCGCTTGTCATTACAATCCTCCATGACCCATGTATCACATTGTACCGTGCCCTTGTCATCACAATGCTCCATGCCCACTCTCATCACAATAATCCATAAAACATTTCAGACCAATGCTCAATGCCCTTCTCATCACAATGCTCCATTACCTCTGTCATAACAATGCTCTATGACCCCTGCCATCACAATGTTCCAGGGCCTTGTCATCAAAAGGCTCCATGACCCTTGTCATCACAATGCTCCATGACCCCTGTAATCACAATGCTCCATGCCCTTGTCATCACAAATCTCCATGACGCATGCCATCAGAAAGTTCTATGGCTTTCTCCTCACAATGCCCCAAGACCCCTGTAATCACAATTCTCAATGCCCCTTTTCATCAGAATGCTCCATGAGACTTGTCATCACAAGTCTCCATCGTCATCTCATCACAATACTCCAGGACCTTGTCATCACAATGCTCCATGACACCTGTCATCACAATACTCCATGAATATTTTCAACCCAATGCCCCATTACCTTCTCATCACAATGCTCCAAGACCAGTAACATCACAATGCTCCATGACCACTGTCATCAGAATGCGCCATTCCAACTGTCATCACAATAATCCATGAAACTTATTATACCAATGCTCCATGCCCTTGTCATCACAATGCTCCATGCCCTTGCTATCACAATGTTCCACGACCCCTGTAATCAGAATGCTCCATGCCCCTTTTCATAAGTATGCTCCATGAGACCTGTCATCACAAGGCTCCATGGTTTTCTCATCACAATGCTCAAGGACCTTGTCATCACAATGCTTCACGACATTGTCATGAAAATTCTCAAAGGCCCTTGTCATCATAATGCTCCAAGCCCTAGTCATCACAATGCTCCATCTTATTTGTCATCACAATCCTCCATTACATTTGGCATCACAATGCACGATGCCATTGTCATCGAAATGAACCATGACATATGTCATCAAAATGCTCCCTGACACCTGTCTTCACAATACTCCATGACTTTGTCATCACAATGCTCCATGCCCTTGTCATCACAATGCTCCATGAACCCTGTCAACACAATGCTCCGTGACTCCAGTCATCACAATGCTTCATAACGTTTGTCATCACAACGGTCCATGCCTGCGTCATCACAAGTCTCTGTGACCTTTGTAACCACAATGCTCCATGAACATTTCAACACAGTGCTCCGTGACACTTGTCATCACAATGCTCCATGCCTTTGTCAGAAAAATGCTCAATGACCCTTGTCATCAAAACGTGCCACGGGCTTTCCATCACAGTGATCCACAACCATGTAATCGCTATGCTCCATAAACCTTGTAATCACAATGCTCCATGCTCTTCTCATCCAAATGCTCTCTCACCTGAGATATAACCATGTTCCCTCACTAGTCATCACAATCCTCCCTCAACCCTGTAATCAAAATGGTCCATGACCACTGTCATCACCATGATCCATTCCCTTGTCATAACAATGTTCCATGACCACTGTCATCACAATACTCCATGAACATTTTCAGCCAAATACTCCATGACCTTCTCATCACAATGCTCCATGACAAATATCATCACAATGCTCCATGACCACTGTCATCACAACACTCCATGACACCCGACAACACAGTGATCAGGGACTCTTGTCATTACAATGCTCCATTCCCTAGTCATCACAATGCTCCATGACCCCTGTCATCACAATACTCCATGAACATTTTCAGCCCAATGCTCCATGACCCTTGGCATCACAATGATCCATGCCCTTGTCATCCCAATTCTCCATGACCCCTGTATTCACAATGCTCCGTGATGCTTGTTATCACAGTGCTCCATGACACCTGGCATCACAATGCTTCATGCCTTTGTCAGCAGAATGCTACATGACCTTGTCATTACAATGCTCTATGTGCTTGTCATCACAATACTCCATTACCATTATCATCACAATCATCCATGAACCTTGGGATCACATTGCTTCATGCCCTTGTCATCACAATGTTCCATGCTCCTTGAAATCAAAATGTTCCATGACCTCTGTCATCACAATGCTCCAAACCCTTGTGATCACAATGTTCCATAGCACTTGTCATCACAACGATTCCATGATGCCTGTCATCACAATACTCCATGCCCTTTTCATCACAATGCTCCATGACCTTTGTCATCACAATTCTCAATACATTGTCATCACAATGCTCCCTGACATTTGTCGTCAGAATGCTCCTTGAACCCTGTCACGAAAAGGCTCCATGCCATTTTATTCACAATGTCCCATGCTGTTTTCATCACAATGCTCCATGCCATTGTCATCAAAATACTCCACAAGCTTGTCATCAGAATGCTCCATGACCCTTGTCATCACAATTCTCCATGCACTTGTCTGCACAATGCTCCCTGACCCTTGTCATCACAATGCTCCAAGCCATTGTCATCACAATGCTCCATTACGTTTGTCTTCTGAATCCTCCATGACACTTGGCATCACAATGCTCAATGCCATTGTCATCACAATGGGCCATTATATATGTCAGCACAATGCTCCCTGACAACTGTCTTCACAATACTGCATCACATGGTCATCACAATGCTCCATGCCCTTGTCATCACAATGCCCCATGCCCTTGTTATCACAATGCTCCATGACCCCTGTCATCACAATGCTCCGTGACTCCAGTCATCACAATGCTTCATGACCTTTGTCATCACAATGGTCCATGCCCTCATCATCAAGAGTCTCTGTGACCTTTTTAACCACAATGCTCCATGAACTTTTCTTCACAATGCTCTTTATCCCCTGTCATCACAAGGTTCTATGCCTTTCTCAGCACAATGCTCCATGACGTATGTCATCAGAATGCTCCATGGCCTTCTCCTCACAGTGCTCCATGCCCTTGTCATCACAATGCTCCAAGACCCCTGTAATCACAATGCTCCATACCCCTTTTCATCAGAATGCTCCATGCGACTTGTCATCACAAGTCTCCATGGTCATCTCATCACAATGCACCAGGACCTTGTCATCACAATGCTCTGTGACTCCAGTCATCACAGTGCTTCATAATATTTGTCATCCCAATGGTCCATGCCCACGTCATCACAAGGCTCTGTTACCTTTGTATCCACAATGCTCCATGAACATTTCATCACAATGCTCCGTGACAATTGTCATCAAAATGCTCCATGCCTTTGTCATTAAAATGCTCCATGACCATTGTCATCACAATGTGCCACGCGCTTTTCATCCCAACGGTCCAAAAATTTGTCATCACAATGCTCCATAAAAATTGTAATCACAATGCTGCATGCCCTTCTCATCACAATGCTACATTACCCCTGTCATAACAATGCTCCTTGACCCCTGCCATCACAATGTTCCACGGCCTTGTCATCACAAGGCTCCATGACACTTGTCATCACAATGCTCCAAGACCACTTTAATCACAATGCTCCATGCCGTTGTCATCACAAAGCTCCATGACACATGTCATCAGAATGTTCCAAGTCCGTCTCATCAAAATGCTCCTAGCCCTTGTCATCACAATGCTCCAAAACCCCTGTAAACACAGTGCTCCATGCCCCTATTCATCTCAATGCTCCATGAAACCTGTCATCACAACAGTCCATGACACGTGACAACACAAAGGTCCGTGACTCTTGTCATCACAGTGCTCCAAGACACCTGTAATCAAAATGCTCCATGACCCCTGTCATCACAGTGCTCTGTGACTCCAGTCATCACAATATTTCATGACCTTTGTCATCACAATGGTCCATGCCCTCGTCATCAACAGTCTCTGTGACGTTTTTAACCACAATGCTCCATGAACTTTTCATCACAATTCTCTTTGACCCTTGTCATCACAATGCTCTATGCCTTTCTCAGCACAGTGCTCCATGACCCTTGTCCTCACAATGCTCCATGCGCTTGTCAGCAAAATGCTCCATGACACATGTCATCACAATGCACCATGCGCTTGTCATCACAGTGCTCCACAATCTTGTCATCACAGTGCTCCACAATCTTGTCATCACAATGCTCCATAAACCTTGTCATCACAATGCTCCATGCACGTCTCATCAAAATGCTTTCTCACCACTGATATCACAATGTTACTTCACTATTCGACACAATACTCCTTCACCTCTGTCATCACAATGTTCCATGACTCCTGTCATCACAATGCTACATGCACTTATCATCACAATGTTCGATGACCCATGACATCACAATGTTCCATAACCCCTGTCATCAAAATGTTCCTTGACACTTTTCATCAAATTTCTCCATGACCATGTCATCACAATGCTCCCTGCACTTCTCATTACAATGCACAACGCCCTTGTCATCAAAATGTTCCATGACATTTGTCATCACAAATATCCATGACCCTTGGCATCACATTGCAACATGCCCTTGTCATCACTAAGCTCCATGACACATGTCATCAGAATGCTCCATGGCCTTCTCAAGACAATGCTCCTTGACCTTTGTCATCACAATGCTCAATACACTTGTCATCAATATGCTCCATGACACTTGTTGTCTGTATGCTCCTTGAACCCTGTCATGGCAAGGCTCCATGCATTTTTCATCACAATATTCCATGCCCTTTTCATCACAATGCTACAAGACCCCTGTAATCAAAATGCTCCATGCGCTTGTCATCACAAAGCTCAATGACGCATATCCTCAGAATGCTCCTTTGCCTTCTCTTCACAATGATCCATGCCCTTGTCATCACAAGGTTCCAAGTCCCCTGTAATCAGAATGCTCCAGGCCCCTTTTGATCAGTATGCTATATGAGATTGTCATCACAAGGCTCCATGGATTTCTCATCACAATGCTCCAGGACATTGTCATCACAATGCTTCACGACCTTGTCATGAAAATTCACAATGGCCCTTGTCATCATAGTGCTTCAAGCCCTAGTCATCACAATGCTCCATTTTATTTGTCATCCCAATCCTCCATTACATTTGGCATCACAATGCTCAATGCCATTATCATCGCAATGGACCATGACATATGTCATCACAATGCTCCCTGACACCTGTCTTCACAATACTCCATGAACTTCTCATCACCATGATCCATATCATTGTCATCACAATGCTCCATGCCCATGTCATCACAATGCTCCATGACCCCTATCATCACAGTGCTCCATGACTCCAGTCATCACAATGCTTCATAATGTTTGTCATCAAAATGTTCCTTGCCCGTGTCATCACAAGGCTCTGTGACCTTTGTAACCAAAATGCTCCATGAACTTTTCATCACAATGCTCCGTGACCCTTGTCATCACAATGCTCCATGCCTTTGTCAGAACAATGCTCCATGACCCTTGTCATCACAGTGTGCCACGTGCTTTTCATCACATCCGTCCACAACCTTGTCATCGCTATGCTTCATAAACCTTGTAATCCCAATGCTCCATGCAGTTCTCATCCAAATGCTCTCTCACCAGAGATATCACAATGTTCCATCACTAGTCATCACAATACTCCCTCACCCCTGTAATCATAATATTCCATGACCCCTGTCATCACAGTGCTACATACCCTTATCATCACAATGTTCCATGATCCCTGACATCACAATGTTCCATAACCCCTGTAATCAAAATGCTCCATGACCCGTTTCATCCCAAAACTCCATGACCCCTGACATCACAATGTTCTATAACACCTGCCCTCAAAATATTCCATTATATTTTAATCAAATTGCTGCATGAACCTGTAATGAAAATGCTCCCTGCCCTTCTCATCACAATTCACCACACCATAGTCATCGAAATGCTCCCTGTTATTTGTCATCACTAATCTCCATGACCCTTGGCATCACAATGCTCCATGTCATTGTCATCACAATGCTCCATGAACACTCTCATCACATTGCTCCATGCCCTTGTCATCACAAAGCTCCATGACACTTGTCATCACAATGCTCGATGCCCTTCTCATCGCAATGCTCCATGTCCTGGTCATTACAATCCTCCATGAACCATGTATCACAGTGTTCCGTGCCCTTGTCATCCAAATGTTCCATGCCCACTCTCATTACAATAATCCATGAAATATTTTAGACCAAAGCTCAATGCCCTTCTCATCACAATGCTCCATTACCTCTGTCATAACAATGCTCCATGACACCTGCCATCACATTGTCCAACGGCATGTCATCACAAGGCTCCATGATCCTTGTCATCACAATTCCCCAAGACCCCTGTAATCACAATGCTCCATGCCCTTGTCATCACAGTGCTCCATGATGCATGTCATCAGAATATTCCATGGCTTTCTCATCACCATGCTCCATGCCATAGTCATCACAATGCTCCAAGACCCCGGTAATCACAATGCTCCATTCCCCTTTTCATCTCAATGCTCCATGAACCCAGTCATCACAATGCACCATGCCCATCATCATAAGGTTTCATGCTATTGTCATCACAATGAAATCTAAATTCTCCATGACATCTGTCATCATAATGCTCCAAACCCTTGTGATCACAATGTTCCATAAGACTTATCATCACAACACCCCATGACGCTCATCATCACAATTATCCATGGTCTTCTCATCACAATGCTCTATGACTTTGTCATCAAATGCTCAATACACTTGTCATCACAATGCTACCTGACACTTGTCGTAAGTATGCTTCTTGAACACTGTCATGACAAGGCTCAATGCCTTTTTCTTCACAATGATACATGCCCTTTTCATCACAATGCATCAAGACATCTGTAATCACAATGCTCCACGACCTACTCATCACAATTCTCCATGGCCAATATCATCACAATGCACCATGACCACTGTCATCTCAAAACTCCATGACACCTGACAACACAATGATCCGGAATTCTTGTCATCAAAATGCTCAATTCCCAAGTCATCACAATGCTCCATGAACCCTGTCATCACAATACTCCATGAACATTTTCAGCCCAATGCTCCATGACCCTTGTCATCACATTGAACCATGCCCTTGTCATCCCCATGCTCCATGACCACTGTATTCACAATGCTCCGTGACGCTTGTCATCACAGTGCTCCATGACACCTGTCATCACAATGCTCCATGCCTTTGTCAGCAAATGCTACATAACCTTGTCATTACAATGCTCTATGTGCTTGTCATCACAATACTCCTTTACCATTGTCATCACAATCCTCCATGAACCTTGGGATCACATTGCTTCATACCCTTGTCATCACTATGCTCCATGCTCCTTGAAATCAAAATGATCCATGACCTCTGTCATCACAATGCTCCAAACCCTTGTCATCACAATGTTCCATAACACTTGTCATCACAACGCTCCATGATGCCTGTCATCACAATACTCCATGGCCTTTTCATCACAATGCTCCATAACCTTTGTCATCACAATTCTAATACACTTGTCATTACAATGCTTCCTGAAAGTTGCCGTCAGAATGCTCCTTGAAACCTGTCACAAAAAGGCTCCATGCTTTTCTCATCACAATGTCCCATGCCGTTTTCATCACAATGCTCCATGCCATTGTCATCAAAATACTCCACAAGATTGTCATCAGAATGTTCCATGACCTTTTTCATCACAATTATCCATGCACTTGTCAGCACAATGCTCCCTGAAACTTGTCATCACAATGCTCCAAGCCATTGTCATCACAATGCTAAATTACTTTTGACATCACAATGCTCCGTGACTCCAGTCATCACAATGCTTTATAACGTTTGTCATCACAACGGTCCATGCCCGCGTCATCACAAGGCTCTGTGACTTTTGTAACCACAATGCTCCATGAACTTTTCATCACAATGCTCCGTGACATTTGTCATCACAATGCTCCATACCTTTGTCAGAACAATGTTCCATGACCCTTGTCATCACAATGTGCCATGCGCTTTTCATCACAATGATCCACAACCTTGTCATCGATATGCTCCATAAACCTTGTAATCACAATGATCCACGCACTTCTCATCCAAATGCTCTCTCACATGAGATATCACAATGTTCCATCACTAGTCATCACAATCCTCCCTCAACCCTGTAATCACAATGTTCCATGACCCGTGACATCACAATATTCCATAAGCACTGTCATCACAATGCTCCATGACACATTTCATCCCAAAGCTCCATGACCCATGGCATCACAATGTTCTGTAACCCCTGTCGTCAAAAAGTTACATGACACTTTTCATCAAATTGCAGCATGACCCTGTCATCAAAATGCTCCCTTTCCTTCTCATCACAATGCACCACACGCTTGTCATCAAAATGCTCCATGACCGTTGTCATCACAAAGCTCCATGACCCTTGGCATCACAATGCTCCATGTCATTGTCATCACAATGCTCCCTGAACGCTCTCATCCCATTGCTCCATGCCCTTGTCATCACAACGCTCCATGATGCCTGTCATCACAATACTCCATGCCCTTTTCATCACAATGCTCCATGACCTTTGTCATCACAATTCTCAATACACTTGTCATCACAATCCTCCTTGACACTTGTCGTCAGAATGCTCCTTGAAACCTGTCACGAAAAGGCTCCATGCTATTTTCATCACAATGTCCCATGCCGTTTTCATTACAATGCTCCATGCCATTGTCATCAAAATACTCCACAAGCTTGTCATCAGAATGCTCTATGACAATTGTCATCACAATTATCCAAGCACTTGTCAGCATAATGCTCCCTGACCATTGTCATCACAACGCTCCAAGCCATTGTAATCACAATGGGCCATTACATATGTCATCACAATGCTCCCTGACAACTGTCTTTACAATACTGCATGACCTGGTCATCACAATGCTCCATGCCCTTGTCATCACAATGCGCCATTCCAAATGTCATCACAATAATCCATGAAACTTATTAGACAAATGATCCATGTCCTTGTCATCACAATGCTACATGCCCTTGTTATCACAATTCTTCATGACCCCTGTCATCACAATGCTCCATGACTCCAGTCATCACCATGCTTCATGAACTTTGTAATCACAATGATCCATGCCCTCGTCCTCAACAGTCTTTGTGACCATTTTAACCGCAATGCTCCATGAACTTTTCATCACAATGCTCTTTGACACTTGTCATTACAAAGCTCTATGCCTTTCTCAGCACAATGCTCCATGACCCTTGTCATCACAATGCGCCATGCGCTTGTCATCAATGTGCTCCACAATCTTGTCATCAAAATGCTCCTTAAAACTTGTCATCACAAGGCTCCATTAACTTCTCATCAAAATGCTCTCTCACCACTGATATCACAATGTTACATCACTATTCATCACAATAATCCCTCACCCCAGTCTTTACAATGTTCCATGACACCTGTCATCACAATGCTCCATGACTTCAGTCATAAAAATGCTCCATTACTTATGTCATCACAAAGATCCATGTCATTGTTATCACAGTGCTCTATGAACGCTATCATCACATTGCTAAATGCCCTTGTCATCACAAATCTCAATGACCCATGTCATCAGTATGCTCCTTGGCCTTCTCCTCACAATGCTCCATGCCCTTGTCATCACAATGTTCCAAGACCCCTATAATCTCAATGCTCCATGCCCTTTTTCATCAGTATGCTCCATGAGACTTGTAATCACAAGGCTCCATGGTTTTCTCATCACAATGCTCCAGGACCTTGTCATCACAATGCTTCATGACATTGTCATGAAAATTCTCAATGGCCCTTGTTATCATAATGCTCCAATCCCTAGTCATCACAATGCTCCATTATATTTGTCATCACAATCCTCCATTAAATTTGGCATCACAATTCCCCATGCCATTGTCATCACAGTGGAACATGACATATGTCATCACAATGCTCCCTGACACCTGTCTTCAAAATACTCCATGAACTTCTCATCACAATGCTGCATGCCTTTGTCATCACAATGCTCCATGACTCCAGTCATCACAATGTGGCATAACGTTTGTCATCACAATGGTCCATGCCCGTGTCATCACAAGGCTCTGTGACCAATGTAACAACAATGTTCCATGAACTTATCATCACAATGCTCGGTGACCCTTGTCATCACAATGCTCCATGCATTTGTCAGAACCATGCCTCATGACCTTTTCATCACAGTGTGAAACGTGCTTTTCATCACAACTTTCCACAAATATGTCATCGCTATGCTCCATAAAACTTTTAATTGAATGTTCCACGCCCTTCTCATCACAATGCTTCATTACCTCTGTCATAACAATGCTCCATGACCCCTGCCATCAAAATATTCCACGGCCTTGTCATCACAAGGCTCCATGACACTTGTCATCACAATGCTCTAAGACCACTGGAATCACAATGCTCCATGCCCTTGTCATCACAAATCTCCATGACGCATGTCATCAGAATGTTCCATGGCCTTCTCATCACAATGTTCCATGCCCTTGTCATCACAATGCTCCAAGACCCCTGTAATCACAATGCTCCATGCCAGTTTTTATCTCAATGCTCCATGAACCCTGTCATCACAATGCACCATGCCCGTCATCATAATGCTTCAGGCTATTGTCATCAAAATGAAATCAAAGTGTTCCATGACCTCTGTCATCACAATGCTCCATGACCCCTGTCATCACAATACTCCATGAACATTTTCAGCCCAATGCTCCATGACCTTCTCATCACAATGCTCCATGACCAATATCATTACAATGCTCCATGACCACTGTCATCACAGCACTCCGTGACACCTGACAATACAATGATCCGGGACTCTTGTCATCACAATGCTCCATTCCCTAGTCATCACAATGCTCCATGACCCCTGTTATCACAACACTCCATGAACATTTTCAGCCCAATGCTACATGACACTTGTCATCACAAAGATCCATGCCCTTGTCATCCCAATGCTCCATGACCCCTGTATTCACAATGCTCCGTGACGCTTGTCATCACAGTGCTCCATGACACCTGTCATCACAATGCTCCATGCCTTGGTCAGCAAAATGCTACATGACCTTGTCATTACAATGCTCTATGCACTTGTCATCACAATACCCCTTTACCATTGTCATCACAATCCTCCATGAAACTTGGGATCACATTGCTTCATGCCCTTGTCATCACAATGCTCCATGCTCCTTGAAATCAAAATGATCCATGACCTCTGTCATCACAATGCTCCAAACCCTTGTGATCACAATGTTCCATAACACTTGTCATCACAACGCTCCATGATGCCTGTCATCACAATACTCCATGCCCTTTTCATCACAATGCTCCATGACCTTTGTCATCACAATTCTCAATACACTTGTCTCACAATGCTCCCTGACACTTGTCGTCAGAATGCTCCTTGAACCCTGTCACGAAAAGGCTCCATGCCTTTTTCATCACAATGCCCGATGCCGTTTTCATCACAGTGCTCCATGCCACTGTCATCACAATACTCCACAAGCTTGTCATCAGAATGCTCCATGACCCTTGCCATCGCAATGCTCCATGTCCACTGTCATCACAATGCTCCATACCCCTTGTCATTACAGTGCTCCATGACGCTTGTCATCACAATTATCCATAGTCTTCCCATCACAATGCTCAACGGTCTTGCCATCACAATGCTCCATGCCCTAGTCATCACAATGCTCCATGTTCTCTGTCATCACAATTCTCCACTTTCTTGGCATTACTCTGTTCCATGACACTTCTCATCACAGAGTTACATGCTTTGTCATCACAATACTCCACAATCTTGACATCAGAATGCTCCATGACCCTTGTCATCACAATGATCCATGACGCCTATCATCACAGTGCTCCATGACACGTGTCATCAAACTGCTCCAAGCCCCTTGTCATTACAGTGCTCTATGATGCTCGTCACCACAGTTATCCATGGTCTTCTCATCACAGTGCTCCACGGTCTTGCCATCACAATGCTCCATGCCCTGGTTATCACAATGCCCCATGTCCCTTGTCATCACAATTCTCCACGTCCTTGTCATCACAATGCTCCAAGACAGTTCTCATCACATTGTTACATGCTCTTGTCATCACAATTCCCCATGCACTTTTCATTGCAATGACACATGAACCCTGTCATAGCAAATTCCATGCTTTTGTCATCACAATGCTTCACGACCTTTTCATCAAAATTCTCAATGGCCGTTGTCACCACAATGCTCCATTCCCTTGTCATCACAATGCTCCATGACCCTTGCCATCACAATGCTCCAAGCCCTTGTCATCACAATACTTCATTACCTTTGTCATTACAATCCTCCATAAAACTTGGCATCAGAATGCTCCACAACATTTTCATCACAATGCTCCATAAAGATTGTCATCACAATGCTCCATGCAAGTCTTATAAAAATGCTCTCTCACCACTGATATCAAAATGTTCCCTCACTAGTCATCACAATACACTCACTCCCCTGTCATCACAATGGTCCATAACAACTGTCATGAAAATGTTCCATGACCCCTGACATCACAATGTTCCATAAGCCCTGTCATCCAAATGTTCCATGACACTTTTCATCAAATTGCTCCATGACCCTGTAATCACAATGCTCCCTGCCCTTCACAACAGAATGCACCACACCCTTGTCATCAAAATTCTCCATGACCTTTGTCATCACAAATCTCCATGACCCTTGGCATCACAATGCTGCATGCCATTGTCATCACAATGCTCCATGAACCCTCTCATCACATTGTTCCATGCCCTTGTCATCACAGGCTCCATGATGCTTTTCATCACAATGCTCGATGCCATTCTTCTCACAATGCTCCGTGCGCTTGTCATTACAATCCTCCATGACCCATGTATCACAGTGTTCCATGCCCTTGTCATCACAATTCTCCTTGCCCCCTCTCATCACAATAATCCATGAAACATTTCAGACCAATTCTCCATGCCCTTGTCATCACAATGCTCCATTACCTCTGTCATAACAATGCTCCATGACCGCTGCCATCACAATCTTCCACAGCCTTCTCATCACAAGGCTCCATGACCCTTGTCATCACAATGCTCCAAGAACCCTGTAATCACAATGCTCCATGCCCTTGTCATCACAACGCTCCAGGACGCATGTGATCAGAATGCTCCTTGGCCTTCTCATTCACGATGCTCCATGCCATTGTCATCACAATGCGCCAAGACTCCTGTAATCACAGTGCTCCATGCCCCTTCTCATCTCAATGATCCATGAATCCTGGCATCAAAATGCACCATGCCCATCATCATAATGCTTCATGCTATTGTCATCACAATGAAATCAAAATGCTCCATGACCTCTGTCATCACAATGTTCCAAATCCTTGTGACAAAATGTTCCATAACACTTATCATCACAATGCCCCATGATGCTCATCATCACAATTATCCATGGTCTTCTCATCACAATGCTCCATGACCTTTGTCATCACAATGCTCAATACCCTTGTCATCACAATGTTCCCTGACACTTGTCGTCAGTATGATCCTTGAACCCTGTCATGACAAGACTCCATGCAATTTTCATCACAATGTCCCATGCCCTTGTCATCACAGAGCTCCATGATTCATGTCATCAGAATGCTCCATAGCCTTCTCATCCCAATCCTCAATGCCCTTGTCATCACAAGGCTCCAAGACCCCTGTAATCACAATGCTCCATGCCCCTTTTCATCAGAATGTTCCATGAGACTTGTCATCACAAGGCTCCATGGTCTTCTCATTACAATGTTCCAGTACGTTGTCATCACAATGCTCCATGACGTCTCTCATCACAATACTCCATGACGTCTCTCATCACAATACTCCATGAACATTTTCATCCCAATGCTCCATGACCTTCTCATCACAATGCTTCATGACCCCTGTCATCACAGTGATCCATGACACCTGTCATCACAATGCTCCATGAACCCTGACAACACAATGATCCGGAACTCTTGTCATCAAAATGCTCCATGCACTTGTCATCACAATACTCCATGACCCTTGGGATCACATTGCTTCATGCCTTTCTCATCTCTCTCTTGCCTTTCTGGTTTTTACAGATTTTCGGATGTCCCTTTTGACCGGTGGGAAGTGACAATTCTTTATAGTGTGGATTTGCATTGCACGCTTGCTTGATTGGCCAAAAAGGGGGTATGCATTTTCTCCTGAATATATTCAGGAGAAAAGGCATACACCGTTTTTGGCCAAGTGCATCATTGTCGAAGTTGTGATGCTTTTCCTGTGCTTTAAAGGCGATTCCACTTTACCTCTTGAAATATGTTTTGTACAATTCTGCCTCATTTTCAAGTCTGATTTGTTACATTCCCTCAACAGATTTTTGGAAGAGAGTTATCCTTTATAACTCTGCAGTTTTGTGAATTGCTGTTCCCCTGAGCTCCAATTTTCAAATCCCATTTTTGGGAGCTGACCGCAAATCCACAATTTTGCTTGAGGATCTATAATGGTTCCAGGGGTGGCTATAATGGTTCCCTGTGGGTGGCTGAGGCTTTGGTTAATTCTTCTTCCTGACGTGAATTTAGAGTGACATGTGCCCGTCCAAATGCCTACATCTACTCTCTGATTGGTTCTCCCTCTTCCCTTTCATCCTCTGCACAATTAGCAAACTGTGCGAACCAGGAGGTTATAGGGGCTGGCTCTCCTAAGTTGGGAGATTGATAGTAAAGCAGTTTGAATGCCAAACTGGAGCACAAGGAGAGGAAAAATTAGGAGACATTTAGAAACCTTTCACCATCACAGGGTGTCCATTCTCTAGGTTTCCCATACATGTTATAACTGTAGTGATATTCCCTTCTACCTGGAGATTTGGGACCCATGTTATGGTGGCATGCATTGATACTTTATAGGGTCTGCATTTTCTCTCCCAATCTCACCAGTCCTCTCAGTCCCAAGTGTCCAGCCTTATGTCTCATCCAGCTGTCTTTGCAGATAGGGTCATTCCAGGTTTCATCAGAACCCCTGAAGGAATTGTGTAAGAATTTCGCTGTTTTTTTGTTTTGTTTTTGAAATTCATTTTTATAATGAGGTTGAGCTGATTTTCACTGACCAGTTTATGCCGGTCTAGACATACTTGATTCCCTTACGGAGACATATAAGTACATAGGTTTTAAGATTCTTACTAGTCAGATATATTCCTCTGCGGGGAATAGGTGTTTTGAGTCCCGTTCACTGAGGAAGGTGTAGGTCTCGTCTATTCTCTATTTGGTTTATGGGATGGTACCTGTGCTAATATCAAACTCTGGTTTTATGCATCACCCCACCTCTCCTTTCCCATTAAACAGGCATAAGAGTGTTTTCTAAATGTGAGACTCTGTTCTCTTTCTTAATTCAGTTCATGTGTTGTGATGTTGACATTCCCTCTGTAAGTGATATCTTATGAATAGATTATTTTTCTGTGTGACTAATTTCACTTAGATTCATCATACCTAAATCCACTCTTTATGCTGCTACTGGCCTTATGACATTGATTTCACGTCTGAGTTATATTCCATTGTACAAAATTACCACAAGTTATTTATGCATTTCTCTTTTTCCTGGGATATTTTAGATGTACCAAAGTTGAGGTTCTTGTATGCAGAGCAGCCCTAAACTTTGGGGAGCCTGTGTCTTGTCGATATTTAGTCTTCCCAAGTTATATGTCCATGAGTTGAAGTCCCCTTTGCTCGGGGACTTTGTATTTAAATGTTTTAGGAAACAGCATACACTTCTTCAGAGTGGCTTTTGGATATTTATACCCCACCCATCAGCGTGACTAGTCTCCCTGTTTTCCATGGCCTCTCCAGCATTTCTGGTTTGTACACATTTTTTGGATGGCCTTTCTGAGCAGTGGAAATTGAGACTTCTTTGTTGTGAGGATTTGCATTTCCCGCTTGCTTGGTTGGCCAAAAACTCTGTATGTGTTTTTTTCCTGAACATATTCACGAAAAAAAGCCATACACCCTTTTGCCCAACTGCATCATTTGAGAAATTCTGCTGCTTTTCATATGCTTTAAATGTGAGTAAAATCTACCTTTTGAAATATGTTTCCTGCAATTCTGCCTCTCATTCAGATCCTCTTTGTTGTCTTACCTGAATATATTTTTGGACGTTGGTTATCATTTATATCTTTGCAGATCTTTGAATTGTCTGCTCCTGAGCTCCATTTTGCAACTCGCTTTTATTGTGAGCTGACCGCCAAACCATTGGATTGCTTCTGGCCCTATTCTGCTTCTGAGGAGGCAGGCTGAGCCTTTGGTAAATTCTTCTTCCTAATGGGAAATTAGAGTGACATGTGCCTGTCAAAACTCCTACAGCTAATCTCTCATTGGTTCCCCCGTTCCCATTTATCCTCTGCACAAATTGCAAACTGTGTGAAACAGGAGGTTAAAGGTGCTGATTCTCCAAGTGGGGAGATTTTTAGTAATGTGGCTGGAATGGAGAACCCCAGCACCAGGAGATCAAAAATGAGGTGCATTTTAGACACCATTCCTGAGCACACGGTGTACATTCATCTCGGTTTCCCAGGCATGTTTTCGCTGTCAGAAGATTCCCTTGAACCTGCCGATTTGGGACCCATGGAATGGGTACCAGGCAGTATTACTTTAAAAGGTCTGCATTTCCTCACCCAGCCTCTCTATCATCTCTTAGCGTGCATAGCTTCCAGCCTTATATATCATCCTGCTGTGGGTCTACATGTGTTCAATCCATGTTACATCGTAGCCCTTCAACAAAAGTTGTAAGAATTTTTGTCTGTCTCACTGTTTTTATAAATATTTTTAAATTTATTTTATATTGGTTACAGCTGATTTTCAAAGCTCTGTTTTTTTGCTGCTGTACATCCACTTGATTCATGTACTGTGAGAGAACAATAAATTCTTTTTCAGATGCTTACGTGTCATATGTATTATTGTCCAGTGACTTGAGTGGGCTGAGTGCAGTTCTTTGAGGTACCGTGTAGGCCTTGTCACTTATTCAATTTGGTACTTGGAATGGTATCTTTGCTAATTTCAACCTCCTGGATAATACCACACCATTCCCCACCTTTCCCATTTAGCAGCCTTATGTCTATTTTCTACATATTTGACTATGTTTCTGTTTTGTAGTTTATTTCATGTGTAGCCATGTTTGATTCCACCTTTAAGTGACATCTTATGATACGTGTCTCTTTCTTTCTGACATATGTTACCTAGAATGATCGTATGTAACTCCTCCAGAGTTGTTCCAACTGGCCTTATTTCATTGATTTCTGGATGAGTAATATTCTACTCTACATAAGCACCCCAACTCTTTTATCCATTTTATCTTTCCAGGGACATTTAGGTTATATCCATGTGGAGGCCCTTTTTAACAGAGAGGTGGTAAACGTTGGCGTGCCTGTTTTCTGTCCATTTCTGGTTTTCCCAAGGTATACGCCCATGAGTGCAAGTGCCCTATGCTCTGTAGCTCATCTTTTAGATGTTTTAGCAAACACAATACACTTCTCCAGAGTGGCCGTTGGCAAATTACATTTCCACTATCAGCCTCACAGGGCTCCCTTTTCTCCTCGCCCTGTCCTGCATTTCTGGTGTTTACACATTATGTGCATGGCCCTTCTGACTGATGTAAAGTGATACATTTTGTAGTATTGATTTCCAGTGCCCACCTGTTTGGTTGGATAAAAAGTGTGTATGGCCTTTACTTGAATATATTCAGAAAAAAATGCATACGCCCTTTTGGGCCAAGTCCATCATTGGCGATGTTCAGCCCATTTTCTTGTGCTTTAATGGGGAGTCCTTTCTACCTCTTCAAATCTGTTTCCTGCCACTCTCCCTTGCATACAACTCCTTTTCTGTGACTTACCTCAAGACATTTTTTGATGATAGATATTTTCAACTCTGCAGTTTCATGAATTTTAGTGCCCCTGAGTTCCATTTTTCAACTTGTGTTTTTGGAAACTGGACACAAAACAGCGGGATTTCCACTAGACATATTCTGTTTCCGTGGGCAATTCTAGCCTTTGATGAATTTGTCTTCCGGATTGGAAATTAGAGTGGCATGTGCCTGTCCGAACACCTAAGACTTGTCTCTAAATTTTTCTCATCCTTCCGCTTCATCCTCTGGACAAATTCCAAACTGTGTGCAACAGGATGTTGACGGTGCTGATATCCCCAAGTGAGGAAATTGTTAGGAAAGATGCTGTAGGGGTGAACCCGAGCACCAGGCGATGAGGAGATGAGGTGCCTTTTCCAAACTCTTTCCGATCAAACGGTGTACCATCCTCTAGGTGTGACAGGCATGTTTTAGCTGTAGGAAGGGTCCCGTGCATGGAAGGAGAACACCAGGGATTTTTCCAAATCAGTGCCTCCCCGAACCCCAAACTGGGGAATTTTTAAGCTACGGCTACACGTATGTCCATTAAGGGCCTTGGGAAATAGGCAGAGCCCAAACTTTAGATGATTGAAATCTTCAGGTTCAGAAGCGCTCACCATCGGCCTTGCTTAGGTTACATTTTATCTGTCATTGATAGATGATGTCAATAAAAATATCGATTCTTTTTCAGATTATTTCCCCTTATAGGTTATTGCAAAATATTCAGTGTAGTTCCCTGTGCTATACAGTAGTTCCTTGTTGATGATCTATTTTATACATAGCAGTGTGTATGTGTTAATCCCAAACTGTTAATTTATCCCTTGTCCTACCTTTCCCCTTTGGTAATAATAAATTATAAGATTTTATACTTCTCAGAAATGGGGGAGCTGAAAGAGAGGTATCCTTTTCAATGGAAAAGCATTCAAAACAAGATTGAAGCTTCAGCCAAGAGTATTTGATGTACATCCATGGAAATAAATCACTTCATTTCTCTAATGTTGACCTGACAAATAAGACAGACGTCTTCACTCAACTTGCTTATAGTAAAGTGATGGAAATATCAAATGTAAGTCTTAGAAACATCTTATTTTACCCGAGCATTATACACTGCTCTATGTTAACTACAGTTTGGCTCACACATCTGTTCATTGAAGTTACAAGGTTCTCAATATCTGTTACTGATCCTCCAGAGTTGACCCCAACAGGAGTCCCCGTGCCCAGTGTCATTGGAGCCAACAGATCAAGACTGAGTTTTGTTCAGAAGCAAAGGAAACATTATTTTGAAAACAAAATGGAGAGGTGAGAGCGTGCACGCCCCCATGGGCTGTGGGCTGGACTGCTGTGTAGGGATCCCAGCAGCGTCAGTGGGAGGGAGGGGATGGAGCTCTCGAGGGCTGGGTTGGCTGCAGCTCAGGCACTGAGCCTCAGAGTCTGCATGGGACCCCGCTAGCTGAGGTTTCGACCCAGCCATTCAGCACTAGGAAATCGGGTCTGAAGTGCCGGGTGTGGGACCTCTGCATACGGAACCCTAGACGCACGTGAATTAGACAAAGCACAAAGGAAAAACATGTTAGACTTTATTTTATTGCTCAGATTCTCTTTTTATCTCCCAGGAATTTTTAATGAACGTTGCCAGAGACGAACCACTCCTCTGCTTTTTGTTCCATTCCTCATTATTGGGGTGTTGAGGGTGCAGACCCCTCTTTCGTAACTGCTTCATGCTGTGGTGGGAGACCTGATACCTGGGGGGAGGGGCAAAACGTCTCCCCACCAGCCTCCAGGTGAGGTTGATTGTCCCAAGGCCTCCTGCCTCACTTCTCGTCCGCATGAGCACCAGCATTGGAAGTGTTATAGATTCTAATGACCTTTAAGGGTCCAGGAAAGAGATGTGCATAGATGCTGAGGTGGCAGGTTTCACCCCACCCCACATTTGTTTGGCGACCTTAGGCTGACGGTTTTTGCCAGCCTAGATGCTCTGACCAGTAGTCTGTGCTTTCTTTAATTAGGTCCCTGAATTAATGTACAAACAGCTCCATGTGTCAGAGCCCTGGCGCGCAACTCCCAGACAGTCCAGGGTCAGTGGTGATCCAGGACCATGACGTCCACTGAGTCAACGGCTTTTAGAAGTAGCCAGCAGTCCAGCCGGTCATATTGGCCACCATCACCGCAGTGTCTGTAGGGTTTTCTACTGTGAAAGCGTGATATACGTTTCCCCAGCCAAGCTTATTAGCTCCCATCTGGGTGCAGTAAGTCCTGCAAGCAGTAGTCTGCTCTTTCGGGGCACAGTCTTCTTGTTTTCTGAGAGAAACTCCAGGTCAAGTGATGGTCACATGAGTAATCTTGGGGGCCCATTGCCCCCGTTTGTCTCTCTAGAGGTTGGAGTTGGAGGGCCTCCTCACTCGAGGTCAGTGTGTCCACAGAGCGACCCCTGCAACTTCAGGGCATGATGGGTGGTTAGGATCATCACGTGGGGTCCTTTTCCATTAGGAGGGAGCTGGCCTTGTGGGCTGTTGATTTCCAGCTTTTTAGATACCCCAGTATCCTGGCCTTATGAGTCGGTGGGCAAAGCCCTTGGTGACCATAGTTTATCATACCTGAAGGGCATTCTTGTGTTGCTCCATTTCAAGTGGTCCCAGTTTTTGCACTAAGGCTCCAAGGGCGATTAACCTTTGACCGGGTATGTAATGGTCAAAGGGTTTAGCTAAATTAACGAGTTCCTGGGCAAGGATCTGAATTGACTGCTCTTTCCATTCTTGAAAGGCTGCTTCTGGATTCTATTCAAAAGGATCATCATCTTTTCGTGTCAGTGTTTCATGTAGAGGCCCAGCTATTAGACTGTAGTTAGGGATCCAGATGCAGAAAACCTTGGCCTCCCCAGGAACCCCTAAGCTGTCTTCTAGTTTTAGAAGAGGTAAGGCTGCAAATGGCTTCTTCCCTATCCTGGGATGCGTTTCTCCGAATATCTGTGAGAATGAAGCCCAGGCATGTCACCTGAGCCTGTGATATTTGAGCCTTTTTCTTGGACACCTTCTATCCTTTCTTGGCTAGGTAGTTCCGAGGCGTCTTTAGTAGGCCTGGCGATGAGAATGTCATCTGCATATTGAAGGAGGGTTCCCTTTTACAGAGGTAGAACTTTTAGGTCTTTAGAGGACATTTCCCTAATGATGGTGTGGGGATTTTTGTACCATTGGGGCAGGACGGCCCAGCATTATTGCTTGTGTTGCATGTTGTGTCCTGCCACTCACAAGCCAAAAATTCTTGTGACTCTGAGATGAATGGAATACAGAAGAAGGCATCATTGAAGTCTAATACAGAATGCCATGGCCTGGTGGATGGTAGAATGAGCAGCAGGGTGTAGGAAATAGGAGCTACTGGATGTATATCATCGGTGGCTTCACTGACTGTCCTGATATCCTTTACCAGGTCTCCAGCAGCCCATGGGGCTCTCGTGGTAAGGCCAATCCCAGGATATGGAGCTCACCTGGGCTGCACGCCCCACCCCACAGCCCACGGGGCTCTCGTGTTCAAGTCCCTCCAGGGTATGGAGCTCACCTGTGCAGCTACCCAGCAGCCCATGGGGCTATCATAGTCAGGCCCTTCCCAGGATACGGAACTCCCCTGGGCAGGTACCCCAGCAGGGCTGGACACAAAGGAATTGTGCACATAACCCAACTTGCAGAGAACCCCCAGTTCACCTGTCGCTCACAGCTGACACAGAACACCTCAGAGCAGGACTTGAACTAACAAACAGCAGCTCTGACAGGTCTGTGACCCTGGCTATCACTCTGTGCAGCCTCTCTCTGCCTGGTCTTCCAGACACTTCCACTGCAGCCAGGGCACCAGGCCTCTGTCTCCACCCACCATCACTCCTCTCCCTGACTCCTGGGTTCCTCTCAATAGGATACAGTCTTCTTGAAGTTGTTTTCCACTCATGGACCAGATAAAATGATAAGAAAACAAGCCGCAGCTGCAGCCCCTTGTCTATCCTGACTCTCAAGAGCCCACACGTGTTCCTTGAGACTGGCCCGTTTTGCAAGGTTCATTTTCTGCAACTGTGAGCCCCTGAGGGGAGAGGATCGGCCTATTTGGGCAGCCTGACACTGCCTGCCAGGCCCCTACCAATGTGTGCCAGGGTTGAGGTCAATATAAACACCTCTCCAGTCAACAAGAGCCCTTGTAGCTGTGCGTGACACCATATTCTCTGCCCCATCATCTGTGTCGGGGCTGCGGTGGTGGGAGGGAGTGAGGGGCCGTGGCTTTGTGGGTGGCCCAGTGTGAGTGGGGCTCTGCTGGACTTTCTGCAGGAGTTGCCAGGCGGCCACCTGCTAAAGAAGAGGATGTGTCACCCATACCTGCTGCTGGAAATTCTCCCCAGGCAGAGGTGAGGAAGTAAAAAAGCAGTGGGGGCCGTGGCAGGAGGGGTATCTCAGGCAGGGAAATGGAAAGCTTCCAGAAGAGCATCTGGGGCCAGGACCATCCTGGCTGGCCTTCAGGCACAAATTCGGCCTGCGTGCTGTCGCTGGTGTGGCTCCACAGCCCTTCCTCTAGGCTTGCAAGTGCTTGTACCTATTCAGGTGTTTTACCTGGAAAGGGTGGGAAGAGTTCAGCTGCAGCAGGACTGGGGCTCAGCTCACATTTACTCACAGACGCCTCGACAGAGTCCCCCAGCTTTGCAATGAGGATGCTCCTTGTCGGGGGGAGTGCTGCTGAGTGCATGGGAGACGATTTCCCACCTCTGACCAACTTAAGAATTTTTTACCACTGGAGCAAGTGCCCTGATACGATTTTCCTCTGTATTACTGGTGGGTTCTGTTTTTTTTTTTTCTTTTTTTCTTTTTGATTCAAGGTAGATTTTATTTATTCCTCTTTTTTTTAATTTGGAGATATAAACATGGAAATAATGCATTAATATAAAGACGTCTATGAGAAGGGAAAAACTTTTTTTCTGTTTTCTTTTATTAAATGCTATTTATTTTTATTTTTTTAAATTTATTTCTTTTATACAGCAGGTTCTTATTGGATATCTATTTTATACATATAAGTGTGCACATGTGAATCCCAGTCTCCCAATTCATCCCACCACCACCCTCACATGGCATTCCCCCCTTGGTGTCCATATGTTTGTTCTCTACATCTGTGTCTCTATCTCTGCCCTGCAAACTGGTTCATCTGTACCATTTTTCTAGGTTCCGCATATATGCATTAATATACAATATTTGTTTTTCTCTTTCTGACTTACTTCACTCTGTATGACAGTCTCTAGATCCATCAAGGTGTCTACAAATGACCCAATTTCATTCCTATATATGGCTGAGTAATATTCCATTGTATATATGTACCACATCTTTATCCATTCGTCTGTCTGTGGGCACTTAGGTTGCTTTCATTACCTGGCTATTGTAAAGAGTGCTGCAATGAACATTGTGGTGAATGTGTCTTTTTGATTTATGGTTTTCTCTGGGTATATGTCCAGTAGTGGGATTGCTGGATTATATGGTAATTCTATTTTTAGTTTTTTAAGGAACCTCCATACTGTTCTCCATAGAGACTGTATCAATTTACATTCCCAAAAATAGTGGAAGAAGTTTCCTTTTCTGCACACCCTCTCCAGCATTTGTTGTTTGTAGATTCTCTGTTGATGCCCATTCTAACAGGTGTGACGTGACACCTCATTGTAGTTTCCATTTCCATTTCTCTAATAATTAGTGATGTTGAGCAGATTTTCATGTGCGTACTGGCCATCTCTATGTCTTCTTGGAAGAAATGTATATTTAGATCTTTTTCCATTTTTGTATTGGATTGTTTGTTTTATTAATATTGAGCTGTATGAGCTGTTTATATATATTGGAGATTAATCATTTGTCCATTGATTCGTTTGCAAATATTTTCTGCCATTCTGAGGGTTGTCTTTTCGTCTTGTTTGTAGTTTCCTTTGCTTTGCAAAACCTTTTACGTTCCATTAGGTCCCATCTGTTTAGTTTTCTTTTTTATTTCATTACTATAAGAGATGGATCAAAAAAGACCTTGCTGTGATTTACGTCAGAGTATCCTTCGTAAGTTTTCCTCTCAGAGTTTTATACTATCCGGTCTTACATTAAGGTCTCTAATCCATTTTGAATATATTTTTATGTATGGTGTTGGGGAGTGTTCTAATTTCATTCTTTTACATGTAGCTCTCCATATTTCCCAGCACCAATGATTGAAGAGACTGTCTTATCTCCATTGTATAGTCTTGCCTCCTTTTTCATAGTTTAGTTGACCATAGGTGTGTAGGTTTATCCCTGGGCTTTCTGTTTTTTTTTTTTTTTCTTTTACACGTTTGTTGGAGTATAATTGATTTACAATGGAGTGTTCGTTTCTGCTGTATAACAAAGTGAATCAGCTATACATATACAAATATCACCAGATCCCCTCCCTCTTGCATCTCCCTCCTACACTCCATATCCCACCCCTTTATGTGGTCACAAAGCACCGAGCTGATCTCCCTGTTCTATGTGGCTGCTTCCCAGTAGCTACCCGTGTTACATTTGGTAACGTATTTATGTCCATGCCACTCTCTCACTTCGTCCCATCTTAACCATCCGCCTTCCAGTGTCCTCAAGTCCTTTCTCTATGTCTGTGTCCTTAATCCTGTCCTGCCACTAGGTTCTTCAAAATCTTTTTTTTTTCCTTCATTAGATTCCGTATATCTCTGTTAACATACAGTATTTGTTTTTCCCTTTCTGACTTACTTCACTGTGTAGGACAGATTCTAAGTCCATCCACCTCAGTACAAATAACTCAGTTTTGCTTCTTTTTATGGCTGAGTAATATTCCATTGTATATATGTGCCAGATCTTCTTTATGCATTCATCAGTCGATGGACACTTAGGTTGCTTCCATGTCCTGACTATTGTAAATAGAGCTGCAATGAACATTTTTGTACATAACTCTTTTTGAATTATGGTTTTCACAAGGCAAATGCTCAGTAGTTGGATTGTTGTGTCGTATGGTACTTCTATTGTTAGTTATTTAAAGGAACCTCCGTACTGTTCTCCCTAGTGCCCATATCAATTTACATTCCCAACCACAGTGCAAGTGTGTTCCCTTTTCTCCAATAAAGGCCTCTCCAGCATTTATTGTTTTGTAGATTTTTTTGATGATTGCCACTCTGACTGCTGTGAGGTGATACCTCAGGGTAGTTTTGATTTGCATTTCTCTAATGATTAGTAATGTTCAACATCCTTTCATGTGTTTCTTGGTAATCTGTATATCTTCTTTGGATAAATGTCTATTTAGGTCTTCTGCCCGTTTTTGGATTGGGTTGTTTGTTTTTGTGATATTCAGCTACATGAGGTGCTTGTAAAGTTTGGAGATTAATCCTTTGTCAATTGCTTCATTTGAAAATATTTTCTCTCATTCTGAGGGTTGTTTTTGCATCTTGTTTATGTTTTCCTGTACTATGTGAAAGCTTTTAAGTTTCATTAGGTCCCATTTGTTAATTTCTGTTTTTATTTCCATTTCTCTAGGAGGTGGGTCCAAAAGGATCTTGCTGTCATTTATGTCATAGAGTGTTCTGCCTATGGTTCCCTCTAAGTGTTTTATAGTGTCTGGTCTTATACTTAGATCTCTAATCAATTTAGAGTTTATTTTTGTGTATGGTGTTATGGAGTGTTCTAATTTCATTCTTTTATGTGTAGGGGTCCAGTTTTCCCAGCACCAATTACTGAAGAGACTGTCTTTTCTCCATTGTATATCCTTAGCTCCTTTGTCATAGATGAGATAGCCATAGGTATGTAGGTTTATCTCTGGGCTTTCTGTCCTGTTCCATTGATCTGTGTTTATGCCAATCTACATACACTTGATTCCATTATGGAGACATATAAATACATAGGTTTCAAGGTTATTACCAGTCAGATATATTCCTCTTCAGTGAATAGGGTGTTTTGTGTCCAGTTCATTGAGAAAGGAGTAGGTCTTGTCTATTACATATTTGGTATATGGAATGGGATCTGTGCTAATTTCAAACTCTGCTGTTACACATCACCCCACGTCACCTTTCCACTTAAGGAGGAATAAGTGTGTTTTCTAAATGTGTAACTCAGTTCACATTTGAAATTCAGTTCATGTGTAGCAATGTTTACATTCCCTCTATAAGTGATATATTACAATAAGTTTCTTTTTTCTTTGTGGCTCATTTCACTTAGCATCATCGTACCTAAAGCCACTCATTATGCTGCTATTGGCCTTATGACATTGATTTTATGTCTGAGTGACATTCCATTGTATATAAGTACCACAACATCTATATCCATTTTTTTTTTCCTTTCCTGGGATATTTAAAGTGTACCGAAGTCGAGGTTCTTGTAAACAGAGCAGCCCTAAAGTTTGGGCTGGCTGTGTGTTGTGGATTTTTAGTTTTCCCATAATACACGCCCATGAGTGGAAGTGTGCTATGCTCTGTAGCTCTGTTTTAAAAAACAACATACAGTTCTCCAGAGAGGCTGTTGGCAATTTACATCCGGTCCATCAGCATAACCAGGCTCCCTTTTCTCCATGGCCTGTCCTGCATTTGTGGTTTTTACACTATTTGCAGATGGCCCTTTTGACTGGAGGTAAGGGACACTTCTATGTAGTGTGGATTTGCAATGCCTGATGGCTTGCTTAGCCAAAAAGGGCGTATGCATTTTTTCCCGAATATATTCAAGAAAATATACATACTCCCTTTTCGGCCAAGGGCAACATTGTCGAAGTTCTGTCGGTTTTCATGTGCTTTAAAGATGACTCCAATCTACGTCTTGAAATCTGTTTCCTTCAATTCTGCCTTGCATTCAAATCCTCTTCACTGCCTTACCTCAATATATTTCTGGATGATAGTTGTCCTTTATAACTCTGCAAGTTTGTGAATTGCTGTGCCCCTGATTTCCATTTTTCAACTCGCCTATTTGTGAGCTGGCTGCAATACCGCAGGATGGCTGTAGGCCCTAGTCTGGTTCCGGGGCGTCAGGCTGAGCCTTTGGTTATTTCTTCTTCCTGATGGGAAACTAGAGTGACATGTGCTCATCCAAACACCTACAGCTAATCTCTCATTTGTTTCCCCTCTTCCTGTTCATCCTCTGCATAATTTGCAAACTGTGCATAACAGGAGGGTAAAGGTGCTGAAACTCCAAGTGGGGAGATTTTTAGTAATGCAGATGGAATGACGAAGCCGAGCACGACAAAAGGAAAAATGAGGTACCTTTTAGAAAACTTTCCCAATTACATAGTGTACCATCCACTGGGTTTCCCATGCATGCTTTAACTGTAGGAAGATTCCCTTAAACCTGGAGAGTTGGGACCACTAGAATGGGTAGTACACAGTATTGCTCTAAGTCGTGTTCTTTTGCTCACACAAACTCAACAATCTTGTCAGCCTCAAGTGTCCAGTTTTATGTCTCATCCAGCTGTGGGTGTAAAGGTGGACAATCCAGGTTGCAACAAAGGCCCTGAACATAATTCTTAAGGCTTTCTCTCTGTTTCACTGTTTTTTTGTTTTGTTTTGTTTTGTTTTTATTTTTATTTATTTTATATTTTTTTATTTTTTATTTTTTTGATTTATAGCAAATTTAATCAGTTATACATATACATATGTTCCCATATCCCCTCCCTTTTGCGTCTCCCTCCCACCCTCCCTATCCCACCCCTCCATGCAGTCACAAAGCACGGAGCTGATCTCCCTGTGCTATGCGGCTGCTTCCCACTAGCTATCTACCTTACGTTTGGTAGTGTATATATGTCCATGCCGCTCTTTCACTTTGTCACAGCTTACCCTTCCCCCTCCCCATATCCTCAAGTCCATTCTCTAGTAGGTCTGTGTCTTTATTCCTGTCTTACTCCTATGTTCTTCATGACAATTTTTTTTCTTAAATTCCATATATATGTGTAAGCATACAGTATTTGTCTTTCTCTTTCTGACTTACTTCACTCTGTATGACAGACTGTACGTCCATCCACCTCTTTACAAATAGCTCAATTTCATTTCTTTTTATGGCTGAGTAATAGTCCATTGTATATATGTGCCACATCTTCTTTACCCATTCATCTGATGATGGACACTTAGGTTGTTTCCATCTCTGGGCTATTGTAAATAGGGCTGCTATGAACATTTTGGTACATGTCTCTTTTTGAATTATGGTTTTCTCAGGGTATATGCCCAGTAGTGGGATTGCTGGGTCATATGGTAGTTCTATTTGTAGTTTTTTAAGGAACCTCCATACCGTTCTCCATAGTGGCTGTACCAATTCACATTCCCACCAGCAGTGCTAGAGTGTTCCTTTTTTTCCACACCCTCTCCAGCATTTATTGTTCCTAGATTTTTTGATGATGGCCATTCTGACTGGTATGAGATGATATCTCATTGTAGTTTTGATTTGCATTTCTCTAATGAGCAAAGATGTTGAGCATCCTTACATGTGTTTGTTGGCAGTCTGTATATCTTCTGTGGAGAAATGTCTATTTAGGTCTTCTGCCCATTTTTGGATTGGGTTGTTTGTTTTTTTTGTTATTGAGCTGCATGAGCTGCTTATAAATTTTGGAGATTAATCCTTTGTCAGTTGCTTCATTTACAAATATTTTCTCCCATTCTGAGGGTTGTCTTTTGGTCTTGTTTATGGTTTCCTTTGCTGTGCAATAGCTTTTAAGTTTCATTAGGTAACATGTGTTTATTTTTGTCTTTATTTCCATTTCACACTGTTTCGCTGTTTTTGCATTTGGCTTTTCAAATTTATTTTTATATGGGTGTTTAGCTGAATTTCAGTGCGGTGTTCATTTTGTTATACACACATATGATTCCTTTATGGAGACATGATAATACATATGATTTAAAATTCTTGGAGTCAGATATATTCCTCTGCAATGAATAGGGGGTGTTGAGTCCAGTTCATTGTGCAGGGAGTAGGTGAGGTCTATTACATACTTGGTTTATGTAACGGTATATGTGCTAATTTAAAACTGTGGTTTTATGCATCAACCCACCTCTCCTTTCCCCTTAAGCAGGCAGAATATTGTTTTCTAAGTGTGTGACTCTGTTGTGTTTGTAATTCAGTTCATTCGTAGCCAAGTGTACATTCCCACTATGAGAGATATCTTATGATAAGATTCGGTACTCTGTTATCTTTCCTAACTCAGTTCATATGTACCCATGTTTACAGGATCTTCATAAGTGATATCTTATGATAAGTTTCTTTTTCTGTGTGACTTATTTCACTTAGAATCATCGTACCTGAATCCACTCATTTTGCTGCTACTGGCCTTATGACATTGATTTCATGGCTGAGGGATATTCCATCGTACGTAAGTACAACAATTTCTTGTACCATTTTTGTTTTTCCTGGGATATTTAAGGTGTACCCAAGTTGAGGTTCTTGTAAGCAGTGCAGCCCTAAATATTTGGGTGGATCAGTCTTACTGATATTCAGTTTTCCCAAGGTATATTCCCTAGACTGGAAGTGCCCTTGGCTCTGTAGCTCAGTTGTTTACTTCTTTTAGGGAACACAATGCACTCCTCCAGAGAGGCAGTTGGCAATTTACATCCCGTCCATCAGCATAATAAGGCTCCCTATTCTCCAGGGCCTTTCTTGCCTTTCTGGTTTTTACACATTTTGCTCATGTCCCTTTTCACCGGTGGGAAGTGATACTTCTTTGTAGTGCAGATTTGCATTGCCCGCTTGCTTGCCTGGCCAAAAAGGATGTATTCGTTTTCTCCTGAATATATTCAGTAGAAAATGCATACGCTTCTTTTGGCCAAGTGCATCATTGTTGAAGTTGTGCCCCTCTTCCTGTGCTTTAAAGCCGATTCCAACGTACATCTAGAAATCTGTTTCCTGCTATTCTGCCTCGTTTTCAAGTTCGGCTCTTTGCCTACCATCAACATATTTTTGGACAATAGTTGTCCCTTTTTACTCTGCCAGTTTGTGAATTGTGTGCCCCTGAGCTCCATTTTTCAACTTGTCTTTTGTGAGCTGACCACAAGTCTGAAATTTTGGTTCAGGACCTATACTTGTTCCCGGCGGGTGGCTCAGTCTTTGGTTAATTCTTCTTCCTGCCTGGCAATTAGAGTGACATGTGCCCGTCCAAATGCCTAACAGCTACTGTCTCATTGGTTCTCCCTCTTCCCTTTCATCCTCTGCCAAATTGGCAACCTGTGCGAACAAGGAGTTTAAAGGGGTTGTCTCTCCAAGTTGGCAGATTGATAGTAAAGCAGTTGGAAAGTCAAACCGGGGCACAAGGAGAGGGACTATTAGTTGAGTTTTAGAAACCTTTCATATTCAAGGTGTGTCCATTCTCTAGGTTTCCCGTACATGTTATAGCTGTAGTAGATTTCCCTTCAACCTGGAGAGTTTGAAACCATGGAATGGGTGTCATGCATTATTGCTTTAAAGGGTCTGCATTTGCTCACCCAATCTCACCAATCCTCTCAGTCCCAAGTGTCCAGCCTTATGCCACATCCAGCTGTCATTGTAGACAGGGTCATTCCACGTTTCATCAGAGACCCTGAAGGAATTGTAAAGAATTTCCCTGTTTTTTGGTTTTGTTTTTGAAATTCTTTTTTATAGTGGCTTTGAGCTGATTCTCGCTGCCATGTTTATGCCAGTCTAGTCACACTTGATTCCCTTACGGAGACATATCAATACATAGATTTTAAGATTCTTACTAGTCAGATATATTCCTCGGTGGAAAATATGGGGTTTTGAGTCCCTTTCACCGAGGATGGTGTAGGTATTGTCTATTCCATAGATGGTTTTTGAAACGGTACCTGTGCTTATATCAAACTCTGGTTTTATGCATCACCCCACCTCTCATTCCCCCTTTAGCAGGCATAAGAGTGTTTTCTAAATGTGAGACTCTCTTTTCTTTCCTAACTCAGTTCATGTGTAGCCATATTTATAGGATCTTCATAAGTGATATCTTATGATAAGTTTCTTTTTCTATGTGATTTATTTCACTTAGAATCATCATACCTGAATCCAATCATTTTGCTGCTACTGCTCTTATGACATTGATTTCATGGCTGAGGGATATTCCATCATACATAAGTACCAATATTTTTTGAACCATTTTTATTTTTCCTGGTATATTTAAGGTGTACCCAAGTTGAGGTTCTTGTAAGCAGTGCAGCCCTAAATTTTGGGGTGTCTCTGTCTTATGGATTTTCAGTTTTCCCACGGTATATTCCCTAGACTGGTAGTGCCCTTGGCTCTGTAGCTCTGTTGTTTACTTCTTTTAGGGAACACAATGCACTCCTCCAGAGAGGCAGTTGGCAATTTACATACCTCCCATCAGCATAACAAGGCTCCCTGTCCTCCAGGGCCTGTCTTGCCTTTCTGGTTTTTACACATTTTGCGGATGTCCCTTTTGACCGGTGGGAAGTGATACTTCTTTTTAGTTCAGATTTGCATTGCCCGCTTGCTTGGTTGGCCAAAAAGGGCATATATGTTTTCTTCTGAATATATTTAGAAGAAAACGCATATGCCCTTTTTGGAAAAGTACATCATTGTCGAAGTTGTGCCCCCTTCCTGTGCTTTACAGGTGATTCCTATGTACCTTTTGAAATCTGTTTCCTGCTATTCTGCCTCGCATTTAAGTCCACCTCGTTGCCTTCCCTCAAAAGAATATTGGACGATAGTTGTCCTTTATTGTCTGCCATTTTGTGAATTGCTGTGCCCCTGAGCTCCATTTTTCAACTCGTTTTTTGTGAGGTGAAACGCCAGTCCCATATTCTGGCCCAGGAGCTATACTGGTTCCCAGTGGGTGCCTGAGACTTTGGATAATTCTTCTTCCTGCCCGGAAATTAGAGTGACATGTACCCGTCCACATAACTAACAGCCACTCTCTCATTGGTTCTCCCTCTTCCCTTCAATCCTATGCAAATTGGCAACATGTGCGAAACAGGAGGTTAAAGGTGTTGTCTCTCCAGGTTGGGAGATAGTTAGTAAAGCAGATGGAAAGTCAAACCGGAGCACCAGGAGAGGGACAATTAGTTGAGTTTTACAAATCTTTCATATTCACAATGTGTCCATTCTCTAGGTTTCCCGTACATGTTATAGCTGTAGTAATATTCCCTTCAACCTGGAGAGTTGGGACCCATGGAATCGGTGACACACATTATTGCTTTAAACGGTCTGCATTTCTTCAACCAATCTCACCAATCCTCTCAGTCCCAAGTGTCCAGCCTTATGCCACATCCAGCTGTCGTTGTAGACAGGGTCATTCCAGCTTACATCTGAGACCCTGAAGGAATTGTAAAGAATTTCCCTGTTTGGTTGTTTTGTTTTTGAAATTCTATTTTATAGTGTGTTTGAGCTGATTCTCACTGCCAAGTTTATGCCAGTCTAGACACACTTGTTTCCCTTACGGAGACATATCAATACATAGGTTTTAAGATTCTTAGTAGTCAGATAAGTACCTCTGCGGAAAATATGGGGTTTTGAGTCCCTTTCACTGAGGAAGGTGTAGGTCTTTTCTATTCCATAGATGGTTTTTGGAACGTTACGTGTGCTTATATCAAACTCTGGTTTTATGCATCACCCCACCTCTCCTTCCCCCTTAATCAGTCATAAGAGTGTTTTCTAAATGTGAGACTCTGTTCTCTTTCCTAACTCAGTTCATGTGTAGTCATGTTTACAGGATCTTCATAAGTGATATCTTATGATAAGTTTCTTTTCCTGTGTGACTTATTTCACTTAGATTCATCGTACCTGAATCCACTCATTTTGCTGCTTCTGGTCTTATGACATTGATTTCATGGTTGAGGGATATTCCATTGTATATAAATACCAATATTTTTGAACCATTTTTATCTTTCCTCGGATATTTAAGGTGTACCCAAGTTGAGGTTCTTGTAAGCAGTGCAGCCCTAAATATTGGGGTGGCTTTGTCTTATTGATTTTCAGTTTTCCCAAGGTATATTCCGTAGACTAGAAGTGCCCTTGTCTCTGTAGCTCTGTTGTTTACTTGTTTTAGGGAAAACAATGCAGTCTTCCAGAGGGGCAGTTGGCAATTTACATCGCACCCATCAGCATAACAAGGCTCCCTGTTCTCCAGAGCCTCTCTAGCCTTTCTGGTTTTTACACATTTGGTGGATGTCCCTTTTGACTGGTGGGAAGTGATACTTCTTTGTACTGCAGATTTGCATTGCCTGCTTGCTTGCTTGCTCAAAAAGGACGTATGCGTTTTCTCCTGAATATATTCAGGAGAAAACACATACGCCTCTTTTGGCCAAGTGCATCATTGTTGAAGTTGTGCCCCTCTTCCTGTGCTTTAAGGGTGATTCCAACGTACCTCTAGAAATCTGTTTCCTTCTATACTGCCCCCGTTTTCAAGTTCTCTTCTTTGCCTACCCTCAACATATTTTTGGACGATACTTGTCCTTTATTATTCTGCCAGTGTGTGAATTGTGTGCCCCTGAGCTCGATTTTTCAACTCGTCCTTTGTGAGCTGACCGCAAGTCCGAAATTTTGGTTCAGGACCTATAATTGTTCCCGGGGGGTGGCTGAGACTTTGGTTAATTATTCTTCCTGCCGGGCAATTAGAGTGACATGTGCTCGTCCAAATGCCTAACAGCTACTGTCTCATTGGTTCTCCCTCTTCCCTTTCATCCTCACAAATTGGCAACCTGTGCGAACCAGGAGTTTAAAGAGGCTGTCTCTCCAATTTGGCAGATTGATAGTAAAGCAGTTGGAAAGTCAACCCAGAGCACAAGGAGAGGGACTATTAGTTGAGTTTTAGAAACCTTTCATATTCAAGGTGTGTCCATTCTCTAGGTTTCCCGTACATGTTATAGCTGTAGTAGATTTCCCTTCAACCTGGAGATTTCATACCCATGGAAAGGGTGCCATGCATTATTGCATTAAAGGGTCTGTATTTGCTCACCCAAACTCACCAATCCTCTCAGTCTCATGTGTCCAGCCTTATGCCACATCCAGCTGTCATGTAGATAGGGTCATTCCAGGTTTCATCAGAGACCCTGAAGGAATTGAAAAGAATTTCCCTGTTTTTTTGTTTTGTTTTTGAAATTCCATTTTATAGTGGGTTTGAGCTGATTCTCACTGCCATGTTTATGCCAGTCTAGACAAACTTGATTCCATTACGGGGACATATCAATACATAGGTTTTAAGATTCTTACTAGTAAGATATATCCCTCTGCATGGAATATGGGGAGTTGAGTCCCTTTCACTGAGGCAGGTGTAGTTCTTGTCTATTCCGTATTTGGTTTTTGTAATGATACCTGTGCTTATATCAAACTCTGGTTTTATGCATCACCCCACCTCTACTTCCCCTTTAAGCAGGCATAAGAGTGTTTTCTAAATGTGAGTGTCTGTTCTCTTTCCTAACTCAGTTCATGTGTAGCCATGTTACAGGATCTTCATACGTGATATTTTATGATAAGTTTCTTTTTCTGTGTGACTTATTTCACTTAGAATCATCGTACCGGAGTCCACTCATTTTGCTGCTACTGGTCTTATGACATTGATTTCATGGCTGAGGGATATTCCATCTTATGTAAGGAACACAAATTTTTGAACCATTTTCATCTTTCCTGGGATATTTAAGGTGTACCCAAGTTGAGGTTCTTGTAAGCAGTGCAGCCCGAAATATTGGGGTGGCTCGGTCTTATTGATTTTCAGTTTTCCAAAGGTATATTCCCTAGACTGGAAGTGCCCTTGGCTCTGTAGCTCGGTTGATTACTTGTTTATAGAACACAATGCACTCCTCCAGTGAGGCAGTTGGCAATTTACATCCCATCCATCAGCATAACAAGGCTCCGTGTTTTCCAGGGCCTCTCTAGCCTTCTTGGTTTTTACCCATTTTGTGGATGTCCCTTTTGACCGGTGGGAAGTGATACTTCTTTTTAGAACATATTTGCATTGCCCACTTGCTTGCTTGGCCAAAAAGGCCATATGCGTTTTCTCCTGAATATATTCAGGAGAAAACGCTTTCACCCTTTTTGGCCAAGTTTGTCACTGTCGCAGTTGTGCCGCTCTTCCTGTGCTTTAAAGGCGATTCCAACGTACCTCTTGAAATCTCTTTCCTGCTATTCTGCCTCGCTTTCAAGTCCGCCTCGTTGCCTTCCCTAAACAGATTTTTGGAAGATAGTTGTCCTTTATAACTCTGCCAGTTAGTGAAGTGCTGTGCCCCTGAGCTCCATTTTTTCACTCGTTTTTTGTGAGCTGTACTCAAGTCTAAATTTTGGTTCAGGACCTATAGTGGTTCCAGGTGGGTGGCTGAGACTTTGGTTAATTCTTCTTCCTCCCGGGATATAAGAGTGACATGTGTCCGTCCAAATGCCTAACAGCTAATCTCTCATTGGTTCTCCCTCTTCCCTTTAATACTGTGCCAAATTGGCAACCTGTGCGAACCAGGTGGTTAAAGGTGCTGTCTCTGCATGTTGGGAGACAGATACTAAAGCAGTTGGAAAGTCAAACCGGAGCACCAGGAGGCGGACTATTCGTTGAGTTTTAGAGACCTTTCGTATTCACAGTGTGTCCATTCTCTAGGTTTCCCTTACATGTTATAGCTGTTGTAATATTCCCTTCAACATGGAGAGTTGGGACCCATGGAATGGGTGCCACTCATTATTGCTTTAAATTGTCTGCATTTGCTCTCCCAATCTCAACAATCCTCTCAGTCCAAAGTGTCCAGCCTTATGCCACATCCAGCTGTCATTGTAGATAGGGTCATTCCAGGTTTCATCAGAGACCCTGAAGGAATTGTAAGGAATTTCCCTGTTTTTTTTGTTTTGTTTTTGAAATTCCTTTTTATAGTGGGTTGAGCTGATTCTCACTGCCATGTTTATGCCAGTCTAGACACAGTTGATACCCTTATGGAGACATGTCAATACATAGGTTTTAAGATTCTTACTAGTAAGATATATTACTCTGCAGTGAATATGGGGTGTTGAGTCCCTTTCACTGAGGAAGGTGTAGGTCTTGTCTATTCTGTATTTGGTTTTTGGAACTGTACGTGTACTAATATGAAACTCTGGTTTTATGCATCACCCCACATCTCCTTCCCCCTTAAGAAGGCCTAAGGGTGTTTTCTAAATGTGAGACTCCCTTCTCTTTCCTAATTCAGTTCATGTGTAGCCATGTTTACAGGATCTTCATAATTGATATCTTATAATAATTTTATTTTTCTGTGTGACTTATTTCACTTAGAATTATCGTACCTGAATCCACTCATTTTGCTGCTACTGCCCTTATGACATTGATTTCATGGCTGAGGGATATTCCGTCATACGTAAGTACCACATTTTCTTGAACCATTTTTGTCTTTCCTGGGATATTTAAGGTGTACCCAAGTTGAGGTTCTTGTAATCAGTGCAGCCCTGAATTTTGGTGTGGATCTGTCTTATTAATTTTCAGTTTTCCCAAGCTATATTCGCTAGACTGGAAGTGCCCTTGGCTCTGTAGCTCTGTTGTTTACTTGTTTTAGGGAACACAATGCACTCCTCCAGAGAGGCAGTTGGCAATTTACATCCCGCCCATCAGCATAACAAGGCTCCCTGTTCTCCAGTGCCTGTCTTGCCTGTCTGGTTTTTACATATTTTGCGGATATCCCTTTTGGCTGGTGGAAAGTGATAGTTATTTGTAATGCAGATTTGCATTGCCCGCTTGCTTGCTTGGCCAAAAAGGGCATATGAGTTTTTTCCTGAATATATTCTCGTGAAAACCCACATGCCCTTTATGACCATTTCCATTATTTTCGAAGTTGTGATGCTTTTCCTGTGTTTAAAGGCGATTCCAATGTACCTCTTGAAATCTGTTTCATGCCACTCTGCATCATTTTCACTTCCACCTCGTGGCTTTCCCTCAACAGATTTTTCGAAGAGAGTAGTCCTTTATAACTCTGCAGGTTAGTGAATTGCTGTGGCCCTGAGTTCCATTTTTCAACTCGCGTTTATGTGAGCTGACCGCAAATCCAGTTTTGCTTCTGGACCTATACTGGTTCTGGGGGGGGGGGCAGGCTGAGTCTTTGGTTAATTCCTCTTCGTGACGGGAAATTAGAGTGAAATGTGGCCGTCCAAATGCCTACAGCTACTCTCTCATTGGTTCTCTCTCTTCCCTTATATCCTCTGCACTATTTGCCAGCTGTGCGAACCAGGAGTTTATAGGGCCTGACTCTACAAGTTGGGAGATTGATAGTAAAGCAGTTGGAATGTCAAACTGGAGCACAAAGAGAGAAAAAAGTAGTAGAGTTTTAGAAACCTTTCACCATCAGATGGTTTCCATTCTCTAGGTTCCCATACATGTTATAACTGTAGTGATATTCCCTTCTACTTGGAGAGTTGGGAACCATGGAATGCGTGGCAGGCATTATTGCTTTAAAGGGTCTGCATTTTTTCACCCAATCTCACCAATCCTCTCAGTCCCAAGTGACCAGCATTATGCCACATCCAGCTGTCATTGTAGATAGGGTCATTCCAGGTTTCATCAGAACCCCTGAAGGTATTGTGTAAGAATTTTACTGTTTTTATGTTTTGTTTTGAAAGTCATTTTTATATTGGGTTTGAGCTGATTCTCACTGCCATGTTTATGTCGTTCTAGACACACATAGTTCCCTTACGGTGACATATCAATTCATAGGTTTTAAAATTCTTACTAGTCAGATATATTTCTCTGCAGTGAATAAGGATGTTGCATTCTGTTCACTGAGGAAGGAGTAGGGCTTGTCTCTTCTGTTTTTGGATTATGGAACGGTACCTGTGTTAATATCAAACTTTTGTGCATATCCCCACCTGTCTTTCCCCTTAAGCAAGCGATAGAGTGTTTTCTAAATCTGAGACTCTGTTCTCTTCCCTAATTCAGTTCATATGTAGCCATGTTTACATTCCCTTCATAAGTGATATCTTATGTCAGAATGCACCATGGCCTTCTCATAATAATGCTCCATTCCCCCTGTCATCACAATGCTCCATGCCCTGGTTATCACAAGGCTCCATGTCCCTTCTCATCACAATTCTCCACGTCCTTGTCATCACAATGCTATATGACACTTCTCATCAAATTATTACATGCTCTTGTCATCACAATTCTCCTTGCACTTGAAATTGCAATGCTCCATGCACTTGTCATCACAATGCTCCATGCAATTGTCATCACAATGCTCCATGCCCTTGTCATCACATTGCTCCATGACACCTGTCTTCACAATGCTCCCTGACACCTGTCATCACAATGCTTCATGCCCCTTGTCATTACAGTGCTCCATGATGCTCGACACCACAATTACCCAAGGTCTTCTCATCACAATGCTCCACAGTTTTCTCATCACCATGCTCCATGCCTTGTCATCTCAAAGCTCAATGTCCCTTGTCCTCAGAATTCTCCACGACCTTGTCATTACAATGCTCCATGGCACTTCACTTCAAAATGTTATATGCTCTTGTCATCACAATACTCCATGCACTTGTCATCGCAATGCTCCATGACCCCTGTCATAGGAAGCTCCATGCGCTGTTCATCACAATGTTTCACGACCTGGATATTAAAATGATCAATGGCCCTTGATATCACAATGCTCCATGGCCTTGTCATCACAATGCTCCTTTAATTTGTCACAGCAATCCTCCATGACAGTTGGCATCACAATGCTCCATGATATTGTCATCAAACTGGAACATGACATAATTCATCACAATGCTCCCTGACAACTTTCTTCACAATAATCCATGACCTTGTCATCACAGTGCTCCATGCCCTTGTCATCACAATGTGCCATGGCCACTCTTATCACAATAATGCATGAAACTTGTCAGACCAATGCTCCATGCCACTTTTCATCACAATGCTCCATGAACGCTGTCATCACAATGCACCATGCCCATCATCATAATGCTTCATGCTATTGTCATCACAATGAAATCAAAATGCTCCATGACCTCTGTCCTCACAATGCTGCAAACCCTTGTGATCACAATGTTCCATAACACTTGTAATCACAATGCCCCATGACGCTGGTCAGCACAATTATCCATGGTCTTCTCATCACAATGCACCATGATTTTGTCATCACAATGTTCAATACACTTGTCATCACAATGCTCTCTGACTATTGCCCTCAGTATGCACCTTGAACTCTTTCATGACAAGGCTCCTTGCCTATTTCATCACAATGATCCATGTCCTTTTCATCACAATGCTCCAAGACACCTGTGATCACAATGCTCCTTGCACTTGTCATCACAAAGCTCCATGACGCATGTCATCAGAATGCTCCATGGTCTTCTTATCATAATTTTCCATGCCCTTGTCATCACAATGCTCCAAGACCCCTGTAATCACAATGTTCCCTACGCCTTTTCATCAGAATGCTCCATGAGAATTGTCATCACAAGGTTCCATGGTCTTCACATCACAGTGCTCCAGGACCTTGTCATCACAGTGCTCCATTCCCTTGTTTTCACAATGGGCCATTACATATGTCATCACAATGCTCCCTGACATATGTCTTCACAATAATGCTTGACCTGGTCATCAAAATGCTCCATGCCTTTGTCATCACAATACGCCATTCGAACTGTCATCGCAATAATCCATGAAAATTATTAGACCAATGCTCCATGCCCTTGACATCACAATGCTCCATGTCCATGTTATCAAAATGCTCCATGACCCCTGTTATCACAATGTTCCATGACTCCAGTCATCACAATGTTTCATGACGTTTGTCATCACAATGGTCCATGACCTCATCATCAACAGTCTCTGTGACCTTTTTAACCACAATGCTCCATGAACTTTTCATCACAATGCTCTTTGACCCTTGTCATCAATGTGCTCTATGCCTTTCTCAGCACAATGCTCCATGACACATGTCATCACAATGCGCCATGCACCTGTCATCACAGTGCTCCAAACACTTGTGATCACAATGTTCCATAAAATTTGTCATCACAACGCTCCATGATGCCTGTCATCACAATATTCCATGCCCTTTTCATCGCAATGCTCCATGAGCTTTGTCATCACAATTCTCAATATACATGTCATCACAATGCTCCCTGACATTTGTCATCAGAATGCTCCTTGAAACCTGTCACGAAAAGGCTCCCAGCCTTTTTCATCACAATGCCCCATGCGGTTTTCATCACAGTGCTCCATGCCCTTGTCATCAAAATACTCCACAAGCTTGTCATCAGAATGCTCCATGAAACTTGTCATCAGAATTCTCCATGCACTTGTCAGCACAATGCTCCCTGACCCTTGTCATCACAATGCTCCAAGCCATTGTCATCACAATGCTCCATTACCTTTGTCATCAGAATCCTCCATGACAATTGGCATCAAAATGCTCCATGCCTTTGTCATCAAAATTGGCCATTACATATATCATAACAATGCTCCCTGACACCTGTCTTCACAATACTGCATGACCTGGTCCTCATAATGCTACATGCCCTTGTCATCACAATTTGCCATTCCAAATGTCATCGCAATAATCCATGAAACTTATTAGACCAATGTTCCATGCCCTTCTCATCACAATGCTCCATGCCATTGTCATCACAATGCTCCATGATTCCTGTCATCACAATGCTCCGTGACTCCAGTCATCACAATGCTTCATGACCTTTGTCCTCCCAATGGTCCATGCCCTCGTCATCAACAGTCTCTTTGACCTTTTTAACCACAATGCTCCATGAAATTTTCATCACAATGCTCTTTGACTCTTGTCATCACAATGCTCTATGATTTCTCCGCACAATGCTCCATGACACATGTCATCACAATGCTCCATGACACATGTCATCACAATGCTCCGTGACTCCAGTCATCACAATGCTTCATAACGTTTGTCATCAAAATGGTCCATGCCCGCGTCATCACAAGGCTCTGTGACCTTTGTAACCACAATGCTCCATGAAATTTTCATTACAATTCTCAGTGACACTTGTCATCACAATGCACCTTGTCTTTGTCAGAACAATGCTCCATGACCATTGTCATCACAATGTGCCACACGCATTTCATCACAGCGGTCCACAACCTTGTCATTGCAATGATCCATAAACATGGTAATCACAACGCTCCATCCACTTCTCATCAAAATGCTCTCTTACCAGAGATATCACAGTGTTACATCACTAGTCATCACTATACTCCCTCACAAATGTAATCAAAATGTTCCATGACACAGTCATCACACAGCTTCATCGCCTTATCATCACAATGTTCCTTGACCCCTGATATCACAATGTTCCATACACCTGTCATCAAAATGCTCCATGACCCTTTTCATCCCAAAGCTCCAAGACCCCTCACATCACAATGTTCTATGACCCCTGCCATCAAAATGTTCCATTACACTTTTCATCAAATTGCTGCATGAACCTGTCATCTAAATGATCCCTGCCCTTCTCATCACAATGCACCATGCCCTTGTCATCAAAATGCTCCATGACCCTTGGCATCACAATGCTCCATGTCATTGTCATCACAATGCTACATGAACCCTCTCATCACATTGCTCCATGCCCTTGTCATCACAATTCTCCATGACACTTGTCATCACAATGCTCAATGCCATTCCCATCACAATGCTCCATGCCCTTTTCATTACAATCATGCATGACCCATGTATCATAGTGTTCCATACCCTTGTCATCACAATGCTCCATGCAAACTCTCATCACAATAATCCATGAAACATTTCAGACCAAAGTTCCATGACCTTCTCATCACAATGCTCCATTACCTCTGTCATAACAATGCACCATGACCACTGCCATCACAATGTTCCACGGCCTAGTCATCACAAGGTTCCATGACACTTGTCATCACAATGCTGAAGGCCCCTGTAATCACAATGGTCCTTGCCCTTGTCATCACAAAGCTCCATGACGCATGTCATCAGATTGTTCCATGGACTTCTCATCACAATGCTCCATGCCCTTGTCATCACAATGCTCCAAGACCCTTGTAATCACAATGCTCCATGCCCCTTTTCATCTCAATGCTCCATGAACCCTGTCATCACAATGCACCATGCCCATCATCATAATGCATCAATCTATTGTCAACAGAGTGAAATCAATATTCTGCATGACCCCTGTCATCATAATGCTCCAAACACTTGTGATCACAATGTTGCATAACACTTATCATCACAACACCCCATGACGCTCATCATCACAATTATCCATGGTCTTCTTATAAAAAGGCTCCATTATGTTTGTCATCACAATGCTCAATACATTTGTCATCACAATGCTCCCTGACACTTGTCATCAGTATGCTCCTTGAACCCTGTCATGACAAGGCTCCATGCCTTTTTCATCACAATGATCCATGACTTTTCATCACAGTGCTCCAAGATCCCTGTAATAACAATGCTCCATGCCCTTGTCATCACAAAACTCCATGACGCATGTCATCAGAATGCTCCATGGACTTCTCATCACAATGCTCCATGCCCTAGTCATCACAATGCTCCAAGACCCCTGTAATCACAATGCTCCATGCCAGTTTTCATCAGAATGCTCCATGAGACTTGTCATCACAAGTCTCCATGGCCATCTTCTCACAAAGTTCCAGGACATTGTCATCACCATGCTCTATACCCTTGTCATCACAATGCTCCATGACCCCTGTCATCACAATAATCCATGAACATTTTCAGCCCAATGATCCACGACCTTCTCATCACAATGCTACATGACCAATATCATCACAATGCTCCATGACCACAGTCATCACAACACTCCTTGACACCTGAAAACACAATGATCCGGGACTGTTGTCATAACAGTGCTCCATTCCCTAGTCATCACAATGCTCCATGACCCCTGTCATCACAACATTCCATGAAAATTTTCAGCCCAGTGCTCCATGACATTTGTCATCACAATGATCCATGCCATTCTCATCCCAATGCTCCATGACCCCTGTATTCACAATGCTCCGTGACGCTTGTCATCACAGTGCTCCATGACACATGTCATCACAATGCTCCATGCCTTTGTCAGCAAAATGCTACATGACCTTGTCATTACAATGCTCTATGCGCTTGTCACCACAATACTCCATTTCCATTGTCATCACAATCCTCCATGAACCTTGGGATCACATTGCTTCATGGCCTTGTCATCACAATGCTCCATGCTCCTTGAAAGCAAAATGATCCATGACCTCTGTCATCACAATGCTCCAAACTCTTGTGAACACAATGTTCCATAACACTTGTCATCACAACGCTCCATGATACCTGTCATCACAATACTCCATGCCCTTTTCATCACAATGCTCCATGACCTTTGTCATCACAATTCTCAATAAACTTGTCATCACAATGCTCCCTGACACTTGTCTTCAGAATGCTCCTTGAACACTGTCACGAAAAGGCTCCATGGCTTTTCCATCACAATGACCCATGCCGTTTTCATCACAATGCTCCATGCCATTGTCATCAAAATACTCCACAAGCTTGTCATCAGAATGCTCCATGACCCTTGCCATCAAAATAATCCATGCACGTTTCATCGCAATGCTCCAATCCATTGTCATCACAATGCTCCATTTCCTTTGTCATCAGAATCCTCCATGACACTTGACATCACAATGCTCCATGCCATCGTCATCACAATGGGCCATTACATATGTCATCACAATGCTCCCTGACACCTGTCTTCAAAATACTGCATGACATGGTCATCACAATGCTCCATGCCCTTGTCATCACAATGTGCCATTCCAACTGTCATCGCAATAATCCATGAAACTTATTAGACAAATGTTCCATGCCCTTGTCATCACAATGTTCCATGCCCTTGTTATCACAATGCTCCATGACCCCTGTCATCACAATGCTCCGTGACCCCAGTCATCACAGTCCGTCATGACCTTTGTCATCACAATGGTCCATGCCCTCGTCATCAAAACTCTCTGTGACCTTTTTAACCACAATGCTCCAAGAACTTTTCATCACAATGCTCTTTGACCCTTGTCATCACAATGCTCTATGCCTTTCTCAGCACAATGCTCCATGAACCTTGTCATCAAAATGCTCCATGAGCTTCTCAGCACAATGCTCCATGACACATGTCATCAGTATGCACCGTGCGCTTGTCATCACATTGCTCCACAATCTTGTCATCACAATGCTCCTTAAAATTGGTCATCAAATGCTCCATGTACTTCTCATCAAAATGCTCTCTCACCACTGATATCACAATGCTACATCACTATTTGTCACAATACTCCCTCACCCCTGTCATCACAATGTTCCATGACTCCTGTCATCACAATGCTACATGCACTTATCATCACAATGTTAGATGACCCATGACATCACAAAGTTCTATAACACCTGTCATCAAAATGTTCCATGACACTATTCATCAAATAGCTCCAAGACCCTGTCATCATAATGCTCCCTGTCCTTCGCATCACTATGCACAACGCCCTTGCCACCAAAATGTTCCATGACCTTTGTCATCACAAAGATCCATGACACTTGGCATCACAATGTTCCATGTCATTGTCATCACAATGCTCCATGAACGCTCTCATCACATTGCTCCATGACGTTGTCTTCACATAGCTCCATGACACATGTCATTAGAATGCTCCATGACCTTCTCATCACAATGTTCCATGCCCTTGACATCACAGTGTTCTATTAACCCTGTCATAACAATGCTCCATGACCCCTGCTATCACGATGTTCCATGGCCTTGTCATCACAAGGCTCCATGACCCTACTCATCACAATGCTCCAAGAACACTGTAATCACAATGCTCTATGTCCCTTTTCATCTCAGTGATCCATGAACACTGTCATCACAATGCACCATGCGCATCATCATAATGCTTCCTGCTATTGTCATAACAATGAAATCAAAATGCTCCAAGACCTCTGTCATAACAATGCTCCAAACCCTTGTGATCACAATATTCCATAACACTTGTCATCACAATGCCCCATGACGCTCGTCATCACAATTATCCATGGTCTTCTCATCACAATGCTCCATGACATTTGTCATCACAATGCTCAATACAGTTGTCATCAAAATGCTCCCTGACACTTGTTGTCTGTATGTTCATTTTACCATGTCATGACAAGGCTCCATGCCTTTTTCATCACAATAATCCATGCCCTTTTCAACACAATGCTCCAAGACCCATGTAATCACGATGCTCCATGCCCTTGTCATCACAAAGCTCAATGATGCATGCCATAAGAATGCTCCTTGGTTTTCTCCTCACAATGCTCCATGCCCTTGTCATCACAAAGTTCCAAGACCCCTGTAATCACAATGCTCCATGCCCATTTTCATCAGTATGCTCCATGAGACTTGTCATCACATGGCTCCATGGTTTTGTCATCATAATGCTCCAAGCCCTAGTCATCACAATGCTCCATTATATTTGTCATCACAATCCTCCATTACATTTGGCATCACAATGCTCCCTGCCATTGTTATCGCAATGGACTATGACATATGTCATCACAATGCTCCCTGACACCTGTCTTCAAAATACTCCATGACATTCTCATCACAATGCCCCATGCCCTTGTCATCACCATGTACCATGTCCACTGTCATCAAAATAATCTATGAAAATTGTCAGACCAATGCTCAATTCCCCTGTCATCACAATGCTCCATGCCCTTGTTATCACAATGCTCCATGACCCCTGTCATCACAATGTTCCGTGACTGCAGTCATCAAAATGCTTCATAACGTTTGTCATCACAACAGTCCATGCCCACGTCATCACAAGGCTCTGTGTCCTTTGTACACACAATGCTCCATGAACTATTCATCACAATGCTCTGTAACCCTTGTCATCCCAATGCTCCATGCCTTTGTCAGAACAATGCTCCATGACCCTTGTCATCACAATGTGCCACGCGCTTTTCATCACAATGATCCACAACCTTGTCATCGCTATGCTCCATAAACTTTGTAATCACAATGCTCCAGGCTCTTCTCATCCAAATGCTCTCTCACCTGAGATATCTCCATGTTCCATCACTAGTTATCACAATCCTCCCTCATCCCTGTAATCACAGTGTTCCATGACCCCTATCATCACAATGCTACATCCCCTTATCAACACAAAGTTCCATGACCCCTGACATCACAATGTTCCATAAACCCTGCCATCAGAATTCTCCATGACCCTTTTCATCCCAAAGCTCCATGACCCATGGCATCACAATGTTCTATAACCACTGTCATAAAAATATTCCATTACACTTTTCATCAAATTGCTCCATGACCCTATCATCAAAATGCTCCCTGCCCTTCTCATCACAATGCACCACAAACTTGTCATCAAAATGCTCCCTGACAATTGTCATCACAATGCTCCATGAGCCTTGGCATCACAATGCTCCATGTCATTGCCATCACAATGCTCCATGAACACTCTCATCACATTGCCCCATGGCCTTGTCATCACAAAGCTCCATGACACTTGTCATCACAATGCTCCATGCCCTTCTCATCACAATGCTCCATGCCCTTGTCATTACAATCATCCATGACCCAAGTATCACAGTGTACCGTGCCCTTGTCATCACAATGCTCCATGCCCACACTCATCACAATAATCCATGAAATATTTCAGACTAATGGTCAATGCCATTCTCATCACAATGCTCCATTACCTCTGTCATAACAATGCTCCATGACCCCTGCCATCACAGTATTCCATGGCCTTGTCATCACAAGGCTCCATGACCCTTGTCATCACAATGCTCCAAGACCCCTGTAATCACAATGCTCCATGCCCTTGTCATCACAAAGCTCCATGACGCATGCCATCAGAATGTTCCATGGCCTTCTCCTCACAATGCTCCATGCCCTTGTCATCACAATGCTCCAAGACCCCTGTAATCACAATGCTCCATGCCCCTATTCATCAGAATGCTCCATGAGACTTTTCACCAAAAGTCTCCATCGTCATCTCATCACAATGCTCCAGGACCTTGTCATCACCATGCTCCATTCCCTAGTCATCACAATGCTCCATGACCCCTGTCATCACAATATTCTATGAATATTTTCAACCCAATGCTCCATGACCTTCTCATCACAATGCTCCATGACCAGTATCATCACAATGCTCCATGACCACTGTCATCACAATGCGCCATTCCAACTGTCATCACAATAATCCATGAAACATATTAGACCAATGTTCCATGCACTTTTCATCACAATGCTCCATGCCCTTGCTATCACAATGTTCCAAGACCCCTGTAATCAGAATGCTCCATGCACCTTTTCATCAGTATGCTCCATGAGACTTGTCATCACAAGGCTCCATGGTTTTCTCATCACAGTGCTCCAGGACATTGTCATCACAATGCTTCACGACATTGTCATGAAAATTCTCAATGGCCCTTGTCATCATAATGCTCCAAGCCCTAGTCATCACAATGCTCCATTATATTTGTCATCACAATCCTCCATTACATTTGGAATCACAATGCACCATGCCATTGTCATCGAAATTGACCATGACATATTTCATCAAAATGCTCCCTCACACCTGTCTTCACAATTCTCCATGACTTTCTCATCACAATGCTCCATGACATTGTCATCACAATGCTCCATGACCCCTGTCAACACAATGCTCCGTGACTCCATTCATCACAATGCTTCATAATATTTCTCATCACAACGGCCCATGCCCACATCATAACAAGGCTGTGTGTCCTTTGTAACAACAATGCTCCATGAACTTTTCATCACAATGCTCCGTGACCCTTGTCATCACAATGCTCCATGCCTTTGTCAGAACAATGCTCCATGAACCTTGTCATGAAAATGTGCCAAGGGCTTTCCATCACAATGATCCACCACCTTGTCATCGCTATGCTCCATAAACCTTGTAATCACAATGCTCCATGCTCTTCTCATCCAAATGCTCTCTCACCTGAGATATCACCATGTTCTCTCACTAGTCATCACAACCCTCCCTCACCCCTCTAATCAAAATATTCCATGGCCCCTGTCATAACCATGTTCCATTCCCTTGTCATCACAATGCTCCATGACCACTGTCATCACAATACTCCATGAACATTTTCAGCCAAATACTCCATGACCTTCTCATCACAATGCTCCATGACAAATATCATCAAAATGCTCCATGACCACTGGCATCACAACACTCCATGACAACTGACAACAGAATGATCCGGGACTCTTGTCATTACAATGCTCCATTCCCTAGTCATCACAATGCTCCATGAACCCTGTCATCACAATACTCCATGAATATTTTCAGCCCAATGCTCCATGACCCTTGTCATCACAATGATCCATGCCCTTGTCATCCCAATGCTCCATGACCACTTTATTCACAATGCTCCGTGACGCTTGTCATCAGAGTGCTCCATGACACCTGGATCACAATGCTCCATGCTTTGTAAGCAGAATGCTACATGACGTTGTCATTACAATGCTCTATGCACTTCTCATCACAATACTCCATTACCATTGTCATCCCAATCCTCCATGAACTTTGGGATCACATTGCTTCATGCCTTTGTCATCACAATGTTCCATGCTCCTTGAAATCAAAATGATCCATGACCACTGTCATCACAATGCTCCAAACCCTTGTGATCACAATGTTCCATAGCACTTGTCATCACAACGCTCCATGATGCCTGTCATCACAATAATCCATGCCCTTTTCATCACAATGTTCCATGACCTTTGTCATCAAAATTCTCAATACATTGTCATCACAATGCTCCCTGACATTTGTCGTCAGAATGCTCCTTGAACCCTGTCACGAAAAGGCTCCATGCCTTTTTCATCACAATGCCCCATGCCGTTTTCATCACAATGCTCCATGCCATTGTCATCAAAATACTCCACAAGCTTGTCACCAGAATGCTCCATGACCCTGGTCATCACAATTCTCCATGCACTTGTCAGCACAATGCTCCCTGACCCTTGCAATCACAATGCTCCAAGCCATTGTCATCACAATGCTCCATAACCTTTGTCATCAGAATCCTCCATGACACTTGGCATCACAATGCACCATGCCATTGTCATCACTATGGACCATTATATATGTCATCACAATGCTCCCTGACAACTCTCTTCACAATACTGCAGCACCTGGTCATAACAATGCTCCATGCCCTTGTCATCACAATGCTCCATGCCCTTGTTATCACAATGCTCCATGACCCCAGTCATCACAATGCACCGTGACTCCAGTCATCACAATTCTTCATGACCTTTGTCATCACAATTGTCCATGCCCTCTGCATCAACAGTCTCTGTGACCTTTTTAACCACAATGCTCCATGAACTTTTCTTCACAATGCTTTTTAATCCCTCTCATCACAATGCTCTATGCCTTTCACAGCACAATGCTCCATGACACATGTCATCAGAATGCTCCATGGCCTTCTCCTCACAATGCTCCATGCCCTTGTCATCACAATGCTCCAAGACCCCTGTAATCACAATGCTCCATGTCCCTTTTCATCAGAATGCTCCATGAGACTTGTCATCACAAGTCTCCATGGTCATCTCTTCACAATGCTCCAGGACCTTGTCATCACAATGCTCCATGACCCCTGTCATCACAATGCTCTGTGACTCCAGTCATCACAGTGCTTCATAATATTTGTCATCACAGTGGTCCATGCCTGCATCATCATAAGGCTCTGTTACATTTGTATCCACTATGCTCCATGGACATTTCATCACAATGCTCCGCGACCCTTGTCATCACAATGCTCCCTGACAACTCTCTTCAAAATACTTCATTACCTGGTCATCACAATGCTCCATGCCCTTGTCATCACAATGCACCATTCCAACTGTCATCACAATAATCCATGAAACGTATTAGACCAATGCTCCATACATTTTCATCACAATGTTCCATGCCCTTGTTATCACAATGTTCCAAGACCCCTGTAATCAGAATGCTCTATGCCCCTTTTCATCAGTATGCTCCATGAGACTTGTCATCACAAGGCTCCATGGTTTGCTCATCACAATGCTTCAGGACCTTGTCATCACAATGCGCCATTCCAACTGTCATCACAATAATCCTTGAAACTTATTAGACCAATGTTCCATACCCTTGTCATCACAATGCTCCATGCCCTTGTTATCACAATGTTCCAAGACCCCTGTAATCAGAATGCTCCATGCCCCTTTTAATCAGTATGCTCCATGAGACTTGTCATCACAAGGCTCCATGGTTTTCTCATCACAATGCTCCAGGACCTTGTCATCACAATGCTTCACTACATTGTCATGAAAATTCTCAATGGCCCTTGTCATCATAATGCTCCAAGCCCTAGTCATCACAATGCTCCATTATATTTGTCATCACAATCCTCCATTACATTTGGAATCACAATGCACCATGCAATTGTCATCGAAATGGACCATGACATATGTCATCTCAATGCTCCCTCACAGCTGTCTTCACAATTCTCCATGACTTTCTCATCAAAATGCTCCATGACCTTGTCATCACAATGCTCCATGACCCCTGTCAACACAATGCTCCGTTACTCCAGTCATCACAATGCTTCATAATATTTCTCATCACAATGGTCCATGCCCGCGTCATCACAAGGCTCTGTGACCGTTGTAACAACAATGCTCCATGAACTTTTCCTCACAATGCTCCGTGACCCTTGTCATCACAATGCTCCATGCCTTTGTCAGAACAATGCTAAATGATCCTTGTCATGAAAATGTGCCACGGGCTTTCCATCACAATGATCCACCACCTTGTCATCGCTATGCTCCATAAAACTTGTAATCACAATGCTCCATGCTCTTCTCATCCAAATGCTCTCTCACCTGAGATATCACCATGTTCTCTCACTAGTCATCACAATCCTCCCTCACCCCTGTAATCAAAATATTCCATGACCCCTGTCATCACCATGTTCCATTAACTTGTCATCACAATGCTACATGACCACTGTCATCACAATACTCCATGAACATTTTCAGCCAAATACTCCATGACCTTCTCATCACAATGCTCCATGACAAATATCATCACAATGCTCCATGACACCTGACAACAGAATGATCCGGGACTCTTGTCATTACAATGCTCCATTCCCTAGTCATCACAATGCTCCATGAACCCTGTCATCACAATACTCCATGAATATTTTCAGCCCAATGCTCCATGACCCTTGTCATCACAATGATCCATGCCCTTGTCATCCCAATGCTCCATGACCACTTTATTCACAATGCTCCGTGACGCTTGTCATCAGAGTGCTCCATGACACCTGGATCACAATGCTCCATGCCTTTGTCAGCAGAATGCTACATGGCCTTGTCATTATAATGCTCTATGTGCTTGTCATCACAATACTCCATTACCATTTTCATCACAATCCTCCATGAACCTTGGGATCACATTGCTTCATGCCTTTGCCATCACAATGTTCCATGCTCTTTGAAATCAAAATGATCCATGACCACTGTCATCACAATGCTCCAAACCCTTGTGATCACAATGTTCAATAGCACTTGTCATCACAACGCTCCATGATGCCTGTCATCACAATAATCCATGCCCTTTTCATCACAATGTTCCATGACCTTTGTCATCACAATTCTCAATACATTGTCATCACAATGCTCCCTGACATTTGTCGTCAGAATGCTCCTTGAACCCTGTCACGAAAAGGCTCCATGCCTTTTTCAGCACAGTGCCCCATGCCGTTTTCATCACAATGCTCTATGCCATTGTCATCAAAATACTCCACAAGCTTGTCACCAGAATGCTCCATGACCCTGGTCATCACAATTCTCCATGCACTTGTCAGCACAATGCTCCCTGGCGCTTGTCATCACAATGCTCCAAGCCTTTGTCATCACAATGCTCCATTACCTTTGTCATCAGAATCCTCCATGACACTTGGCATCACAATACTCCATGCCATTGTCATCACAATGGACCATTATATATGTCATCACAATGCTCCCTGACACCTGTCTTCACAATACTGCAGCACCTGGTCATCACAATGCTCCATGCCCTTGTCATCACAATGCTCCATGCCCTTGTTATCAAAATGCTCCATGACCCCTGTCATCACAATGCTCCTTGACTCCATTCATCACAATTCTTCATGACCTTTGTCAGCATAATTTTCCATGCCCACATCATCAAGAGTCTCTGTGACCTTTTTAACCACAATGCTCCATGAACTTTTCTTCACAATGCTCTTTAATCCCTGTCATCATAATGCTCTATGCCTTTCTCAGCACAATGCTCCATGATGCATGTCATCAGAATGCTCCATGGCTTTCTCCTCACAATGCTCCATGCCCTTGTCATCACAATGCTCCAAGACCCCTGTAATCACAATGCTCCATGTCCCTTTTCATCAGAATGCTCCATGAGACTTGTCATCACAAGTCTCCATGGTCATCTCTTCACAATGCTCCAGGACTTTGTCATTACAATGCTCCATGACCCCTGTCATCACAATGCTCTGTGACTCCAGTCATCACAGTGCTTCATAATATTTGTCATCAAAATGGTCAATGCCTGCGTCATCACAAGGCTCTGTTACATTTGTATCCACAATGCTCCATGAACATTTCATCACAATGCTCCGCGACCCTTGTCATCACAATGCTCCCTGGCACCTCTCTTCACAATACTTCATTAGCTGGTCATCACAATGCTCCATGCCCTTGTCATCACAATGCGCCATTCCAACTGTCATCACAATAATCCATGAAACTTATTAGACCAGTGCTCCATGCCATTGTCATCGCAATGCACCATGACATATGTCATCACAATGCTCCAAGACCCCTGTAATCACAAGGCTCCATGCCCTTGTCATCACAATGCTCCAAGACCCCTGTAATCACAATGCTCCATGTCCCTTTTCATCAGAATGCTCCATGAGACTTGTCATCACAAGTCTCCATGGTCATCTCTTCACAATGCTCCAGGACTTTGTCATTACAATGCTCCATGACCCCTGTCATCACAATGCTCTGTGACTCCAGTCATCACAGTGCTTCATAATATTTGTCATCAAAATGGTCAATGCCTGCGTCATCACAAGGCTCTGTTACATTTGTATCCACAATGCTCCATGAACATTTCATCACAATGCTCCGCGACCCTTGTCATCACAATGCTCCCTGGCACCTCTCTTCACAATACTTCATTAGCTGGTCATCACAATGCTCCATGCCCTTGTCATCACAATGCGCCATTCCAACTGTCATCACAATAATCCATGAAACTTATTAGACCAGTGCTCCATGCCATTGTCATCGCAATGCACCATGACATATGTCATCACAATGCTCCAAGACCCCTGTAATCACAAGGCTCCATGCCCTTGTCATCACAAAGCTCCATGATGCATATCATCAGAATGTTCCATGGCCTTCTCCTCACAATGCTCCATGCCCTTTTCATCACAAAGCTCCAAGACTCCTGTCATCACAATGCTCCATGCCCCTTTTCATCAGAATGCTCCATGAGACTTGTCATCACCAGTCTCCATGGTCAGCTCATCACAATACTCCAGGACCTTGTCATCACCATGCTCCATTCCCTTGTCCTCACAATGCTCCATGACCACTATCATCACAATAATGCATGAATATTTTCAGCCCGATGCTCCATGACCTTCTCATCACAATGCTCCAAGACCCCTGAAACCACAATGCTCCATGCCCCTTTTCATCTCAATGATTCATGAACCCTGTCATCTCAAAGCACCATGCCCATCATCATAATGCTTCATGCTATTGTCATCACAATGAAATCAAAATGCTCCATGACCTCTGTCATAACAATGCTCCAAACGCTTGTGATCACAATATTCCCAAACACTTGTCATCACAATGCTCCATGACGCTCGTCATCACAGTTATCCATGGTCTTCTCATCACAATGCTCCATGACCTTTGTCATCACAATGCTCAATACACTTGTCATCCAAATGCTCCCTGACACTTGTTGTCTGTATGCTCCTTGAACCCTGTCATGGCAAGGCTCCATGATTGTTCATCACAATTAACTATGCCCTTTTCATCACAAAGCTCCAAGACCCATGTAATCACAATGCTCCATGCCCTTGTCATCACAAAGCTCAATGACACATGTCTTCAGAATGCTCTTGGCCTTCTCCTCACAATGCTCCATGCCCATGTCATCACAATGTTCCAAGACGCCTGTAACCACAATGATCCTTGTCAATTTTGATCAGTATGCTCCATGAGATTTGTCATCACAAGGCTCCATGGTTTTCTCATCACAATGCTCTAGGACATTGTCATCACAATGCTTCACTACTTGTCCTGAAAATTCTCAATGGCCCTTGTCATCATAATGCTCTAAGCCTAGTCATCACAGTGCTCCATTATATTTGTTATCACAATCCTCCATTACATTTGGCATCACAAGGCTCCCTGCTATTGTCATCGCATTGGACCATGACATATGTCATCAGAATGCTCCCTGACACCTGTCTTCACAATACTCCATGACCTTCTCATCACAATGATCCATGCCCTTGTCATCACAATGCACCATGTCCACTGTCGTCACAATAATCTATGAAAGTTGTCAGACGAATGCTCCATGCCCCTGTCATCGCAATCCGCCATGCCCTTGTCATCACAATGCTCCATGACCCCTGTCATCACAATGCTCCGTGACTCCAGTCATCACAATGATTCATAACGTTTGTCATCACAATGCTCCATGCCCGCGTCATCACAAGGCTCTGTGTCCTTTGTAACCACAATGCTCCATGAACATTTCATCACAGTGCTCCGTGACCCTTGTCATCACAATGCTCCATGCCTTTGTCAGAAAAATGCTCCATGACGCTTTTCATCACAATGTGCCACGCACTTTTCATCACAGCGGTCCACAAGTTTCTCATTGCAATGCTCCATAAAACTTGTAATCACAATGCTCCATGCCCTTCTCATCACAATGTTCCATTACCCCTGTCATAACAGTGCTCCATGACCCCATCCATCACGATGTTCCATGGCCTTGTCATCACAAGGCTCCAAGACACTTGTCATCACAATGCTCCAAGAACACTCTAATCACAATGCTCCATGCCCTTGTCATCACAAAGCACCATGACCCATGTCATCAGAATGTTCCATGGCCTTCTCATTAAATGCTCCATGCCCTTGTCATCACAGTGCTCCAAGACCCCTGTAATCACAATGCTCCATGCCACTTTTCATCTCCATGCTCCATGAACCCTGTCATCACAATGTATCATGCCCATCACCATAATGCTTCCGGCTATTGTCAGCACAATGAATTCAAAATTCTCCTTGACCTCTGTCATCACAATGCTCCATGACCCCTGTCATCACAATACTCCATGAACATTTTCAGCCCACTACTCCATGACCCTTGTCATCACAATGATCCATGCACTTGTCATCCCAGTGCTCCATGACACCTGTATTCACAATGCTCCGTGACGCTTGTCATCACAGTGCTCCATGACACCTCTCATCACAATGCTCCATGCCTTTGTCAGCAAAATGCTACATGACCTTGTCATTACAATGCTCTATGTGCTTGTCATCAAAATACTCCATTTCCATTGTCATCACAATCCTCCATGATCCTTGGGATCACATTGCTTCATGCCCTTTTCATCACAATGCTCAATGCTCCTTGAAATTAAAATGATCCATGACCTCTGTCTTCACAATGCTCCAAACACTTGTGATCCCAATGTTCCATAACACTTGTCATCACAATGCTCCATGATGACTGTCATCACAAAATTCCATGCCCTTTTCATCACAATGCTCCATGATATTGTTCAACACAATGCTCAGTACACTTGTCATCAGAATGCTCCTTGAACCCTGTCACGAATAGGCTCCATGCCATTTTCATCACAGTGCCCCCTGCCGTTTTCATCACAATGCTCCGTGACCATTGTCATCACAATGCTCCATGCCTTTGTCTGAAAAATGTTCCATGACCCTTGTCATCACAATGTGCCATTCGTTTTTCATCACAACGGTCCAGAAACTTGTCATTGCAATGCTCCATAAACCATGTAATCACAATGCTCCATACACTTCTCATCAAAATGCTCTCTCACCAGAGATATCACAGTGTTTCATCACTAGTCGTCACAATACTCCCTCACCCCTGTAATCACAATGTCCCATGACCCCTGTCATCACAATGCTACATCCCCTTATCATCACAATGTTCCATGACCCCTGACATCACAATGTTCTATAACCCCTGTCATCAAAATGTTCCAATACACTTTTCATCAAATTGCTGCATGACCCTGGCATCAAAATACTCCCTGCCCTTCTCATCACAATGCACCATGCACTTGTCATCAAATTGCTCCATGACCTTTGTCATCACAAAGCTCCATGACCCCTGGCATCACAATGCTCCATGTCATTGTCATCACAATTCTCCATGAACCCTCTCATCACATTGCTCCATGCCCTTGTCATCACAAAGCTCCATGACACTTGTAATCACAATGCTCGATGCCCTTCTCATCACAATGCCCCATGCCCTTGTCATTACAATCCTCCATGACCCATGTATCACAGTGTTCCGTGCCCTTATCATCACAATGCTCTATGCCCACTCTCATCACAATAATCCATGAAACAATTCAGACCAATGCTCCATGCCCTTCTCATCACAATGCTCCTTTACCTCTGTCATAACTATGCTCCATGACACCTGCCATCACAATGTTCCACAGCCTTGTCATCACAAGGCTCCATGACACTTGTCATCACAATGCTCCACGACCCATCTAATCAAAATGCTCCATGCCCTTGTCATCAAAAAGCTACATGACGCATGTCATCAGAATGTTCCATGGCCCTGTCATCAAAATGCTCCATGCCCTAGTCATCACAATGCTCCAAGGCCCTTGTAATCAAAATGCTCCATGCGTCTTTTCATCTCAATGCTCCATGAACACTGTCATCACAATAGGCCATGCCCATCATCATAATGCTTCAGGCTATTGTCATCACAATGAAATCAAAATTCTCCATGACCTCTGTCATCACAATGCTCCAAACCCTGGTGATCACAATGTTCCATAACACGTATCATCACAACACACCTTTACGCTCATCATCACAATTATCCATTGTCTTCTCATCACAAAGCCCCTTGCCATTATCATCACAATGCTCCATGCCATTGTTGTCACAATACTCCACAAGATTGTCATCAGAATGCTCCATGACACTTGTCATCACAATGCTCCATGGCCACTGTCATCACAATGCTCCATACCCCTTGTCATTACTGTGCTCCATGACGCTCGCCATCACAATTATCCATGGTCTTCTCATCACAATGCTCCACGCCCTTGTCATCAAAATGATCCATGACCCTTGTCATCACAATGCTCCATGGCCACTCTCATCACAATGCTCCATTCCCCTTGTCTTTACAGTGCTCCATGACGCTCATCATCACAATTATCCATGGTCTTCTCATCACAAAGCTCCACGGTCTTGCCATCACAATGCTCCTTGCCCTGGTCATCACAATGCTCCATGTCCCCTGTCATCACAATTCTCCTCGTTCTTGGCATCACTATGCTCCATGACACTTCTCATCACCATGTTACATGATTTGTCATCACAATTCTCTATGCACTTGTCATCGCAATGCTCCATGACCCCTGTCATAGGAAGCTCCATGTGCTTGTCATCACAATGCTTCATGAACTTGTCATCAAAATTCTCAATGGCCCTTGTCATCACAATGCTCCATGCCCTTGTCATCACAATGCTCCATGTCCCTTGTCATCACAATGCTCCAAGCCCTTGTCATCAAAATGCTCCATTTCATATGTCATCACAATCCTCCATGACACTTGGCATCACAATGTTCCATTCCATTGTCATCGCAATGGACCATGACATATGTCATCACAATGCTCCCTGAGACCTGTCTTCAAAATACTCCATGACCTTCTCATCACAATGCTCCATGCCTTTGTCATCACATTGCACAAAGCCGACTGTCATCACAATAATCCATGAAACATGTCAGGCCAATGCTCCATGCACCTGTCATCACAATGCTCATTGCCTTTTCATCACAAAGCTCTATGACCCCTGTCATCACAATGCTCCGTGACTCCAGTCATCACAATGCTTCATGACCTTTGTCATCACAATGGTCCATGCCCTCGTCATCACAAGGCTCTGTGACCTTTGTCACGAAAATGCTCCATGAAATTTTCATCACAATGCTCGGTGACACTTGTCATCACATTGCTCCATGCCTTTGTCGGCACAGTGCTCCATGACCCATGTCATCACAATGTGCCATGTGCTTGTCATCACAATGCTCCACAATCTTTTCATCACAATGCTCCATAAAACTTGTCATCACAATGCTCCATGCACTTCTTATCAAAATGCTCTCTCACGAATGATATCAAAATGTTCCCTCACTAGTCATCACAATACACCCACTCCCCTGTCATCACAATGGTCCACAACACCGTCATGAAAATGTTCCATGACTCCTGACATCACAATGTTCCATAACCCCTCTCATCAAAATGTTCCATGACACTTTTCATCAAATTGCTCCCTGACCCTGTCTTCACAATGCTCCCTGTCCTTCACAAGAGAATTCACCACACACTTGTCATCAAAAGGCTACATGACCTTTGTCATCACAAAACTCCATGACCGTTGGCATCACAATACTCCATGCCATTGTCATCACAATGCTCCAAAAACTTCTCATCACACTGTTCAAAGCCCTTGTCATCACAGTATCCATGATGCTTTTCATCACAATGCTCGATGCCATTCTTCTCACAATGCTCCATGCGCTTGTCATTACAATCCTCCATGAACCATGTATCACAGTGTTCCGTGCCCTTGTTATCACAATGCTCCTTGCCCCCTCTTATCACAATAATCCATGAAACATTTCAGACCAATGTTCCATGCCCTTTTCATCACATTGATCCAAGACTCCTGTAATCATAATGCTCCATGCCCCTTTTCATCTCAATGCTCCATGAACGCTGTCATCACAATGCACCAAATGCGCATCATCAAAAAGCTTCATGCTATTGTCATCACAATGAAATCAAAATGCTCTATGACCTCTTTCATCACAATGCTCCATATCCTTGTGATCACAATATTCCATAACACTTATCATCACAACTCCCCATAACGCTCATCATCACAAGTATCCATGGTCTTCTAATCACAATGCTCCATGACTTTTGTCATCACAATGTTCAATACCCTTGTCATCACAATGGTCCCTGACACTGGTCATCAGTATGCTCCTTGAACCCTGTCATGACAAGGCTCCATGCCTTTTTCATCACAATGTTACATGCCCTTTCCCTCACAGGGCTCCAAGACCCCTGTAATCACAATGCTCCATGCCCTTGTCATCACAAAGCTCCATGATGCATGTCATCAGAACGCTCCATGACATTCTCATCCCAATGTTCAATGCACTTGTCATCACAATGCTCCAAGACCCCTGTAATCACAATGCTCCATGCCCTTGTAATCACAAAGCTCCATGATGCATGTCATCAGAACGCTCCATGACATTCTCATCCCTATGTTCCATGCCCTTGTCATCACAATGCTCCAAGACCCCTGTAATCACAATGCTCCATGACCGTTTTCATCAGAATGCTCCATGAGACTTGTCACCACATGGCTCCATGGTCTTCTCATCACAATGTTCCAGTACCTAGTCATCACAATGCTCCTTGACCACTGTCATCACAATACTCCATGAACATTTTCAGCCCAATGCTCCATGACGTTCTCATCAAAATGCTCCATGACCTCTGTCCTCACAATGCTCCATGACCACTGTCATCACAACGCTCCATGAACCCTGACAACACAATGATCCGGGAAACTTGTCATCAAAATACTCCATGCCCTTGTCATCCCAATGCTCCATGAACCCTGTAATCACAATGCTCCATGACGCCTGTCATCACAGTGCTCCATGAACCTTGTCATTACAATGCCTTTGACAGCAAAATGATACATAATCTGTGATCACAATGCTCCATGCGCTTTTCATCACAATCCTCCATGACCCTTGGGATCATATTGCTTTATGCCCTTGTCATCTCTATCTTGCCTTTCTGGTTTTTACAGATTTTGGATGTCCTTTTGGACCGGTGGGAAGTGAAAATTCTTTGTAGTGTGCATTTGCATTGCACGCTTGCTTGATTGGCCAAATAGGACCTATGCCTTTTCTCTTGAATATATTCAGGAGAAAAGTCATACGCTGTTTTTGGCCAAGTGCATCATTCTCGAAGTTGTGATGCCTTTCCTGTGCTTTAAAGGCGATTCCAATTTACCTCTTGAAATATGTTTTGTGCAATTCTGCCTCATTTTCAAGTCCGCTTTGTTGCCTTCCCTCAACAGATTTTTGGAAGAGAGTAGTCCTTTATAACTCTGCAGGTTTTTGATTTGCTTTGCCCCTGAGCTCCAATTTTCAAATCCCATTATTGGGAGCTGACCGCAAATCCACAATTTTGCTTCAGGACCTATACTGGTTCCAGCGGTGGCTATACTGGTTCCCTGTGTGTGGCTGAGGCTTTGGTTCATTCTTCTTCCTGACGGGAATTTAGAATGACATGTGTCCGTCCAAATGCCTACATCTACTCTCTGATTGGTTCTCCCTCTTCCCTTTCATCCTCTGCACAATTAGCAAACTGTGCGAACCAGGAGGTTATAGGGGATGACTCTCCTAAGTTGGGAGATTGATAGTAAAGTTGTTGGAATGCCAAACTGTAGCACAAGGAGAGGAAAAAGTAGGAGACTTTCAGAAACCTTTCGCCATCACAGGGTGTCCATTCTCTAGGTTTCCCATACATGTTATAACTGTAGTGATATTCCCTTCTACCTGGAAATTTGGGACCCATGGAATGGTGGCATGCATTACTACTTTAAAGGGTCTGCATTTTCTCTCCCAATCTCACCAGTCCTCTCAGTCCCAAGTGTCCAGCCTTATGTCTCATCCAGCTGTCTTTGCAGATAGGGTCATTCCCGGTTTCATCAGAACCCCTGAAGGAATTGTGTAAGAATTTCGCTGTTTTTTTGTTTTGTTTTTGAAATTCATTTTTATAATGGGGTTGAGCTGATTTTCCCTGACGTGTTAATGCCACTCTAGACACACTATATTCCCTTACAGTGGCATATCAATACATAGGTTTTAAGATTCCTACTAATCAGATATATTCCTCTGTGGGGAATAGGGGTTTTGAGTCCCGTTCACTGAGGAAGGTGTAGGTCTTGTCTATTCTGTATTTGGTTTATGGAATGGTACCTGTGCTAATATCAAACTCTGGCTTTATGCATCACCCCACCTCTCCTTTCCCCTTAAGGAGGCATAAGAGTGTTTTCTAAATGTGAGACGCTGCTCTCTTTCCTAATTCAGTTCATGTGTTGTGATGTTGACATTCCCTTTCTAAGTGATATCTTATGATAACATTCTTTTTCTGTGTGACTAATTTCCCTTAGAATCATCATACCTAAATCCTCTCATTATGCTGCTACTGGCCTTATGACATTGATTTCACGTCTGAGTGATATTCCATTGTACAAAATTACCACAAGTTCTTTATGCATTTCTCTTTTTCCTGGGATACTTTAGGTGTACCGAAGTTGAGGTTCTTGTATGCAGAGCAGCCCTAAACTTTGGGGTGCCTGTGTCTTGTTGATATTTAGTCTTCCCAAGTTATATGTCCATGAGTTGAAGTCCCCTTTGCTCGGGGGCTTTGTATTTTAGATGTTTTAGGAAACAGCATACACTTCTTCAGAATAGCTCTTGGATATTTATACCCCACCCATCAGCGTGACTAGTCTCCCTGTTTTCCATGACCTCTCCTGCATTTTTGATTTGTACACATTATTTGGATGGCCTTTCTGAGCAGTGGAAATTGAGACTTCTTTATTGTGCGGATTTGCATTTCCCTCTTGCTTGGTTGGCCAAAAACTCTGTATGTGTTTTTTTCCTGAAGATATTCACGAAAAAAACGCATACACCCTTTTGCCCAACTGCATCATTTTAGAAATTCTGCTGCTTTTCTTATGCTTTAAATGTGAGTACAATCTACCTTTTGAAATCTGTTTCCTGCAATTCTGCCTCTCATTCAGAACCTCTTCGTTGCCTTACCTGAATATATTTTTGGACGTTGGTTATCATTTATATCTTTGCAGGTCTTTGAATTGTCTGCTCCTGAGCTCCATTTTGCAACTCGCTTTTTTTGTGAGCTGGCCGCCAAACCATTGGATTGATTCCGGCCCTATTCTGGTTCTGGGGAGGCAGGCTGAGCCTTTGGTTAATTCTTCTTCCTAAAGTGATATTAGAGTGACATGTGCCTGTCAAAACTCCTACAGCTAATCTCTCACTGGTTCCTCCTCTTCCCATTTATCCTCTGCAAAAATTGCAAACTGTGTGAAACAGGAGGTTAAAGGTGCTGATTCTCCAAGTGGGGAGATTGTTAGTAATGTGGCTGGAATGGCGAACCCCAGCACCAGGAGATCAAAAATGAGGTGCATTTTAGACAACTCTCCTGAGCACACAGTGTACATTCATCTCAGTTTCCCAGGCATGATTTCCCTGTCAGAAGATTCCCTTGAAAGTGCAGATTTGGGACCCATGGAATGGGTATCAGGCAGTATTACTTTAAAAGGTCTGCATTTCCTCACCCAGGCTCTCTAACATCTCCTAGCGTGCATAGCTTCCAGCCTTATATATCATCCTGCTGTGGGTCTACATGTGTTCAATCCATGTTTCATCATAGCCCTTCAACAAAAGTTGTAAGAATTTTGTCTGTCTCACTGTTTTTATAAATATATTTAAATTTATTTTTATATTGGTTACAGCTGATTTTCAAAGCTCTGTTTTTTGCTGATGTACATCCACTTGATTTATGTACTGTGAGACAACAATAAATTCTTTCTCAGATGCTTACGAGTCATATGCATTATTTTCCATTGACTTTAGTGGACTGAGTGCAGTTCTTTGAGGTACCGGGTAGGCCTTGCCAGTTATTCAATTCGGTACTTGGAATGGTATCTTTGCTAATTTCAACCTCCTGGATAATACCTCACCATTCCCCACCTTTCCCATTTAGCAGCCTTATGTCTATTTTCTACATATTTGACTATGTTTCTGTTTTGTAGTTTATTTCATGTGTAGCCATTTTTGATTCCACCTTTAAGTGGCATCTTATGATATGTGTCTTTTCCTTTCTGACATGTGTCACTTAGAATGATCGTATGTAACTCCTCCAGAGTTGTTACAACTGGCCTTATTTCATTGATTTCTGGATGAGTAATATTCCACTCTACATAAGTACCCCATCTCTTTTATCCATTGTATCCTTCCAGGGACATTTAGGTTATATCCAAGTGGAGGCCCTTTTTAACAGAGAGGTGGTAAAGGTTGGGGTGCCTGTTTTCTGTCATTTTTTGTTTTTCCCAAGGTATACGCCCATGAGTGCAAGTGCCCTATGCTCTGTAGCTCAGTTTTCAGATGTTTTAGCAAACACAATACACTTCTCCAGAGTGGCCGTTGGCACATTACATTTCCACTATCTGCCTCACAGGGCTCCCTTTTCTCCTCACCCTGTCCTGCATTTCTGGTGTTTACACTTTATGTGGATGGCCCTTCTGACTGATGTGAAGTGATACATTTTGTAGTATTGATTTCCAGTGCCACCTGTTTGGTTGGATAAAAAGTGTGTATGGCCTTTACTTGATTATATTCAGAAAAAAATGCATACGCCCTTTTGGGCCAAGTCCATCATTGGCGATGTTCAGCCCCTTTTCTTGTGCTTTAATGGGGAGACCTTTCTACCTCTTCAAATCTGCTTCCTGCCACTCTCCCTTGCTTACAAGTCCCTTTCTGTGACTTACCTTAAGACATTTTTCAACAATAGATACTTTCAACTCTGTAGTTTCATGAATTTTAGTGCCCCTGAGTTCCATTTTTCAACTTGTGTTTTTGGAAACTGGACACAAAACAGCGGAATTTCCTCTAGCCCTATTCTCTTTCCGTGGGCAATTCTAGCCTTTGATGAATTTGTCTTCCAGATTGGAAATTAGAGTGGCATGTGCCTGTCCGAAGACCTAAGACTTGTCTCTAAATTTTTCTCATCCTTCTGCTTCATCGTCTGGGCAAATTCCAAACTGTGTGCAACAGGATGTTGACGGTGCTGATATCCCCATGTGAGGAGATTGTTAGGAAAGATGCTGGAGGGGTGAACCCGTGCACCAGGCGATGAGGAGATGAGGTGCCTTTTCCAAACTCTTTCCGATCAAACGGTGTACCATCCTCTAGGTGTGACAGGCATGTTTTAGCTGTAGGAAGGGTCCCGTGCATGGAAGGAGAACACCAGGGATTTTTCCAAATCAGTGCCTCCCCGAACCCCAAACTGGGGAGTTTTTAAGCTACGCCTACACGTATGTCCATTAAGGGCCTTGGGAAATAGGCAGAGCCCAAACTTTAGATGATTGAAATCTTCAGGTTCAGAAGCGCTCACCATCGGCCTTGCTTAGGTTACATTTTATCTGTCTTTGATAGATGATGTCAATAAAAAATATCGATTCTTTTTCAGATTATTTCCCCTTATAGGTTATTGCAAAATATTCAGTGTAGTTCCCTGTGCTATACAGTATTTCCTTGTTGATGATCTATTTTATACATAGCAGTGTGTATGTGTTAATCCCAAACTGTTAATTTATCCCTTTTCCTACCTTTCCCCATTGGTAATAATAAATTATAAGATTTTATACTTCTCAGAAAAGGGGGAGCTGAAAGAGAGGTATCCTTTTCAATGGAAAAGCATTCAAAACAAGATTGAAGCTTCAGCCAAGAGTATTCGATGTACAACCATAGAAATAAATCACTTCATTTCTCTAATGTTGACCTGACAAATAAGACACACGTCTTCACTGAATTTGCTTATAGTAAAGTGATGGAAATATCAAATGTAAGTCTTAGAAAAATCTTATTTTACCCAAGCATTATACACTGCCCTATGTTAACTACAGTTTGTCTCACACATTTGTTCATTGAAGTTACCAGGTTCTCAATTTCTGTTACTGATCTTCCAGAGTGGACCCCAACAGGAGTCACGGTGCCCAGTGTCATTGGAGCCAAGAGATCAAGACTGAGTTTGCTTCAGAAGCAAAGGAAACATTATTTTGAAAACCGAATGGAGAGGTGAGAGCGTGCACTCCCCCACGGGCTGTGGGCTGGGCTGCTGTGTAGGGATACCTGCAGCATCAGTGGGAGTTAGGGGATGGAGCTCTCGAGGGCTGGGTTGGCTGCAGCTCAGGCTCTATGCCGTGGAGTCTGCATGGGACTCCGCTAGCTGAGGTGTCGACCCAGCCATTCTGCACTAGGAAATCGGGTCTGAAGTGCCGGGTGTGGGACCTCTGCATGCGGAACCCTAGGAACACGTGAAATTAGACAAAGCACAAAGGAAAAACAGCTTAAACTTTATTTTATTGCTCAGATTCTCTTTTTATCTCCCAGGAATTTTTAATGAACGTTGCCAGAGACGAAACCCTCCTCTGCTTTTTGTTCCGTTCCTCATTCTTGGGGTGTTGAGGGTGCAGACCCCTCTTTTGTAACTGCTTCATGCAGTGGTGGGAGCCCTGATACCTGGGGGGAGGAGCAAAACGTCTCCCCACCAGACTCCAGGTGAGGTTGATTGTCCCAAGGCCTCCTGCCTCACTTCTCGTCCGCCTGAGCACCAGCATTGGAAGTGTTATAGATTCTAATGACCTTTAAGTGTCCAGGAAAGAGATGCACACTGATGCTGTGGTGGCAGGTTTCACCCCACCCCACATTTGTTTGGTGACCTTAGGCTGACGGTTTTTGCCAGACTAGATGCTCTGACCAGTAGTCTGTGCTTTCTTTAATTAGGTCCCTGAATTAATGTACAAACAGCACCATGTGTCAGAGCCCTGGCGCGCAACTCCCAGACAGTCCAGGGTCAGTGGTGATCCAGGACCATGACGTCCACTGAGTCAACGGCTTTTAGAAGTAGCCAGCAGTCCAGCCGGTCATATTGGCCACCATCACCGTGGTATCTGTGGGGTTTTCTATGGGGAAAGCGTGATATACGTTTCCCCCGCCAAGCTTATTAGCTCCCCTCTGGGTGCAGTAAGTCCTGCAAGCAGTAGTCTGCTCTTTCGGGGCACAGTCTTGTTGTTTTCTGAGAGAAACTCCAGGTCAAGTGATGGTCACACGAGTCATCTTGGGGGCCCGTTGCCCTCATGTGGCTCTCTGGAGGTTGGAGTTGGAGGGCCTCCTCACTCGAGGTCAGTGTGTCCACAGAGCGACCCCTGCAACTTAAGGGCATGATGGGTTGTTAGGATCACCACGTGGGGTCCATTTCCCTTAGGAGGGAGCTGGCCTTGCGGGCTGCTGATTTCTAGCTTTTTAGATACCGCAGTATCCTGGCCTGATGAGTCGGTGGGCAAAGCCCTTGGTGACCATAGTTTATCATACCTGAAGGGCATTCTTGTGTTGCTCCATTTCAAGTGGTCCCAGTTTTTGCACTAAGGCTCCAAGGGTGATTAACCTTTGACCGGGTATGTAATGGTCAAATGGTTTAGCTAAATTAGCGAGTTCCTGGGCAAGGATCTGAATTGACTGCTCTTTCCATTCTTGAAAGGCTGCTTCTGGATTCTATTCAAAAGGATCATTATCTTTTCGTGTCAGTGTTTCATGTAGAGGCCCAGCTATTAGACTGTAGTTAGGGATCCAGATGCAGAAAACCTTGGCCTCCCCAGGAACCCCTAAGCTGTCTTCTAGTTTTAGAAGAGGTAAGGCTGCAAATGGCTTCTTCCCTATCCTGGGATGCGTTTCTCCGAATATCTGTGAGAATGAAGCCCAGGCATGTCACCTGAGCCTGGGATATTTGAGCCTTTTTCTTGGACACCTTCTATCCTTTCTTGGCTAGGTAGTTCAGAGGCGTCTTTAGTAGGCCTGGCGATCAGAATGTCATCTGCATATTGAAGGAGGGTTCCCTTTTACAGAGGTAGAACTATTAGGTCTTTAGAGGATATTTCCCCAATGATGGTGTGGGGATTTTTGAACCATTGGGGCAGGACGGCCCAGCATTATTGCTTGTGTTGCATGTTGTGTCCTGCCACTCACAAGCCAAAAATTCTTGTGACTCTGAGATGAATGGAATACAGAAGAAGGCATCATTGAAGTCTAATACAGAATGCCATGGCCTGGTGGATGGTAGAATGAGCCAGCAGGTTGTACGAAATAGGAGCTACTGGATGTATATCCTCGGTGGCTTCACTGACTGTCCTGATATCCTTTACCAGGTCTCCAGCAGCCTATGGGGCTCTCGTGGTCAGGCCAATCCCAGGATATGGAGCTCACCTGGGCTGCATCCCGCACCCCACAGCCCACGGGGCTCTCGAGTTCAAGTCCCTCCAATGGTATGGAGCTCTCCTCTGCAGCTACATAGCAGCCCATGGGGCTCTCATAGTCAGGCCCTTCCCAGGATACGGAACTCCCCTGGGCAGGTACCCCAGCAGGGCTGGACACACAGGAACTGTGCACATAGCCCACCTTGCAGAGAACCCCCAGCTCACCTGTCGCTCACAGCTGACACAGAACACCTCCGAGCAGGACTTGAACTAACAAACAGCAGCTCTGACAGGTCTGTGACCCTGGCTATCACTCTGTGCAGCCTCTCTCTGCCTGGTCTTCCAGACACTTCCACTGCAGCCAGGGCACCAGGCCTCTGTCTCCACCCACCATCACTCCTCTCCCTGACTCCTGGGTTCCTCTCATTAGGATAGGGTCTTCTTGAATTTGTTTTCCACTCATGGACCAGATAAAATGATAAGAAAACAAGCCGCAGCTGCAGCCCCTTGTCTAGCCTGACTCTCAAGAGCCCACACCTGTTCCTTGGGACAGACCCGTTTAGGAAGGTTCATTTTCTGCAACTGTGAGCCCCTGAGGGGTGAGGATTGGCTGATTTGGGCAGCCTGACACTGCCTGCCAGCCCCCCCCCACATGTGTGCCTGGGTTGAGGTCAATATAAACACCTCTCCAGTCAGCAAGAGCCCCTGTAGCTGTGCCTGACGCCATATTCTCTGCCCCGTCAGCAGTGTCGGGGCTGGGGTGGTGGGAGGGAGTGAGGGGCCGTGGCTTTGTGGGTGGCCCAGTGTGAGTGGGGCTCTGCTGGACTTTCTGCAGGAGTTGCCAGGCTGCCACCTGCTAAAGAAGAGGATGTGTCACCCATACCTGCCACTGGAATTTCTCCCCAGGCAGAGGTGAGGAAGTAAAAAAGCAGTGGGGGCCGTGGCAGGAGGGTTATCTCAAGCAGGGAAATGGAAAGATTCCAGAAGAGCATCTGGGGCCAGGACCATCCTGGCTGGGCTGCAGGCACCAAGTCGGCCTGCGTGCTCTCGCTAGTGTGGCTCCACAGCCCTTCCTCTAGGCTTGCAAGTGCTTGTACATATTCAGGAGTTTTACCTGGAAAGGGTGGGAAGAGTTCAGCTGCAGCAGGACTGGGGCTCAGCTCACATTTACTCACAGACGCCTTGACACAGTCCCCCAGCTTTGCAATGAGGATGCTCTTTTTGGGGGGGAGTGCTGCTGAGTGCATGGGAGACAATTTCCCACCTCTGACCAACTTAAGAATTTTTTACCACTGGAGCAAGTGCCCTGATGCGATTTTCCTCTGTATAACTGGTGAGTTCTGTTTTTTTTTTCCTTTTTTTTTTCTTTTTGGTTCAAGTTAGATTTTATTTATTCCTCTTTTTTTTTAATTTGGAGATATAAACATGGAAATAATGCATTAATATAAAGACGTCTATGTGAAGGGAAAAAGTTTTTTTCTGTTATATTTTATTAAATGTTATTTATTTATTTTTAGTTTTTTTAAATTTATTTCTTTTATACAGCAGGTTCTTATTGGATATGTATTTTATACATATAAGTGTGCACATGTGAATCCCAGTCTCCCAATTCATCCCACCACCACCCTCACATGGCGTTCCCTCCTTGGTGTCCATATGTTTGTTCTCTATATCTGTGTCTCTATCTCTGCCCTGCACACCGGTTCATCTGTACCATTTTTCTAGGTTCCACATATATGCATTAATATACAATATTTGTTTTTCTCTTTCTGACTTACTTCACTCTGTATGACAGTCTCTAGATCCATCAAGGTCTCTACAAATGACCCAATTTCATTCCTATGTATGGCTGAGTAATATTCCGTTGTATATATGTACCACGTCTTTATCCATTCGTCTGTCTGTGGGCACTTAGGTTGCTTTCATTACCTGTCTATTGTAAATAGTGCTGCAGTGAACATTGTGGTGAATGTGTCTTTTTGATTTATGGTTTTCTCTGGGTATATGCCCAGTCGTGGGATTGCTGGATTATATGGTAATTCTATTTTTAGTTTTTTAAGGAACCTCCATACTGTTCTCCATAGAGACTGTATCGATTTACATTCCCAACAATAGTGGAATAATGTTCCTTTTCTCCACACCCTCTCCAGCATTTGTTGTTTGTAGATTTTCTGATGATGCCCATTCTAACAGGTGTGACGTGATACCTCATTGTAGTTTCGATTTCCATTTCTCTAATAATTAGTGATGTTGAGCAGATTTTCATGTGCGTACTGGCCATGTCTATGTCTTCTTGGAAGAAATGTCTATTTAGATCTTCCATTTTTGTATTGGGTTGTTTGTTTTATTAATATTGAGCTGCATGAGCTGTTTATATATATTGGAGATTAATCATTTGCCAATTAATTCGTTTGCAAATATTTTCTGCCATTCTGAGGTTTGTCTTTTCGTCTTGTTTGTAGTTCCCTTTGCTTTGCAAAAGCTTTTAAGTTTCATTAGGTCCCATCTGTTTAGTTTTCTTTTCTATTTCATTACTATAGGAGGTGGATCAAAAAAGATCTTGCTGTGATTTACGTCAGAGTATCCTTCGTAAGTTTTCCTCTCAGAGTTTTATACTCTCTGGTCTTACATTAAGGTCTCTAATCCATTTTGAATATATTTTTATGTATGGTGTTGGGGAGTGTTCAAATTTCATTCTTTTACATGTAGCTCTCCATATTTCCCAGCACCAATGACTGAAGAGACGGTCTTATCTCCATTGTATAGTCTTGCCTCCTTTGTCATAGATGAGTTGACCATAGGTGTGTAGGTTTATCCTTGGACTTTCTTTTTTTTTTTTTTCCTTTTACACGTTTATTGGAGTATAATTGCTTTACAATGGAGTGTTCGTTTCTGCTGTATACAAAGTGAATCAGCTATACATATACATATATCACCAGATCCCCTCCCTCTTGCATCTCCCTCCCACACTCCATATCCCACGCCTTTATGTGGTCACAAAGCACCGAGCTGATCTCCCTGTTCTATGTGGCTGCTTCCCAGTAGCTATCGGTGTTACATTTGGTAATGTATTTATGTCCATGCCACTCTCTCTCTTCGCCCCAGCTTACCCATCCCCCTTCCAGTGTCCTCAAGTCCTTTCTCTATGTCTGTGTCCTTAATCCTGTCCTGCCACTAGGTTCTTCAAAATCTTTTTTTTTTTCTTCATTAGATTCCATATATCTCTGTTAACATACAGTATTAGTTTTTCCCTTTTTGACTTACTTCACTGTGTAGGACAGATTCTAAGTCCATCCACCTCAGAACAAATAACTCAGTTTTGCTTCTTTTTATGGCTGAGTAATATTCCATTGTATATATGTGCCAGATCTTCTTTATCCATTCATCTGTCGATGGACACTTAGGTTGCTTCCATGTCCTGGCTAATGCAAGTAGAGCTGCAATGAACATTTTTGTACATAACTCTTTTTGAATTATGGTTTTTGCAAGGCAAATGCCCAGTAGTTGGATTGTTGTGTCCTATGATACTTCTATTGTGAGTTATTTAAAGGAACCTCCGTACTGTTCTCCCTAGTGCCCATATCAATTTACATTCCCACCGACAGTGCAAGTGTGTTCCCTTTTCTCCAATAAAGGCCTCTCCAGCATTTATTGTTTTGTAGATTTTTTTGGTGAGTGCCACTCTGATTGCTGTGAGGTGATACCTCAGGGTAGTTTTGATTTGCATTTCTCTAATGATTAGTGATGTTCAGCATCCTTTCATGTGTTTCTTGGTAATCTGTATATCTTCTTTGGAGAAATGTCTATTAGGTCTTCTGCCCGTTTTTGGATTGGGTTGTTTGTTTTTGTGATATTGAGCTACATGCGGTTCTTGTAAAGTTTGGAGATTAATCCTTTGTCAATTGCTTCATTTGAAAATATTTTCTCCCATTCAGAGGGTTGTTTTTGCATCTTGTTTAGGTTTTCCTGTACTGTGTAAAAGCTTTTAAGTTTCATTAGGTCCCATTTGTTGATTTCTGTTTTTATTTCCATTTCTCTAGGAGGTGGGTCCAAAAGGATCTTGCTGTGATTTATGTCATAGAGTGTTCTGCCTATGGTTTCCTCTAAGTGTTTTATAGTGTCTGGTCTTATATTTAGATCTCTAATCAATTTAGAGTTTATTTTTGTGTATGGTGTTATGGAGTGTTCTAATTTCATTCCTTTATGTGTAGCGGTCCAGTTTTTCCAGCACCAATTACTGAAGAGACTGTCTTTTCTCCATTGTATATCCTTAGCTCCTTTGTCATAGATGAGATAGCCATAGGTATGTAGGTTTATCTCTGGGCTTTCTGTCCTGTTCCATTGATCTGTGTTTATGTCAATCTACATACACTTGATTCCATTACGGAGACATATAAATACATAGGTTTCAAGGTTATTACCAGTCAGATATATTCCTCTTCAGTGAATAGGGTGTTTTGTGTCCAGTTCATTGAGAAAGGAGTAGGTCTTGTCTATTACATATTTGGTATATGGAATGGGATCTGTGCTAATTTCAAACTCTGCTTTTACACATCACCCCACGTCACCTTTCCCCTTAAGGAGGCATAAGTGTGTTTTCTAAATGTGTAACTCTGTTCTCTTTTGAAATTCAGTTCATGTGTAGCCATGTTTACATTTCCTCTATAAGTGATATATTACAATAAGTTTCTTTTTCTTTGTGGCTCATTTCACTTAGCATCATCGTACCTAAAGCCACACATTATGCTGCTATTGGCCTTATGACATTGATTTTATGTCTGTGTGACATTCCATTGTATATAAGTACCACAACATCTATATCCATTTTTTTTTCCTTTCCTGGGATATATAAAGTGTACCGAAGTCGAGGTTCTTGTAAACAGAGCAGACCTAAACTTTGGGCTGTCTGTGTGTTGTGGATTTTTAGTTTTCCCAAAATACACGCCCATGAGTGGAAGTGTGCTATGCCCTGTAGCTCTGTTTTAGAAAACAACATACCGTTCTCCAGAGAGGCTTTTGGCAATTTACATCCTGTCCATCGGCGTAACCAGGCTCCCTTTTCTCCATGGCTTCTCCTGCATTTCTGGTTTTTACACTATTTGTGGATGGCCCTTTTGACTGGAGGTAAGGGACACTTCTCTGTAGTGTGGATTTGCAATGCCTGATGGCTTGCTTGGCCAAAAAGTGCATATGCATTTTTTCCTGAAGATATTCAAGAAAATACACATAATCCCTTTTCAGCCAAGGGCAACATTGTCGAAATTCTGTCGCTTTTCATGTACTTTAAAGACGACTCCAATCTACTTCTTGAAATCTGTTTCCTTCAATTCTGCCTTGCATTCAAATCCTCTTCACTGCCTTTCCTCAATATATTTCTGGATGATAGTTGTCCTTTATAACTCTGCAAGTTTGTGAATTGCTGTGCCCCTGATTTCCATTTTTCAACTCGCCTCTTTGTGAGCTGGCTGCAATACCGCAGGATGGCTTTAGGCCCTAGTCTGCTTCCAGGGCTTCAGGCTGAGCTTTTGGTTAATTATTCTTCCTGATGGGAAACTAGAGTGACATGTGCCCATCCAAACACCTACAGCTAATCTCTCATTTATTTCCCCTCTTCCTGTTTATCCTCTGCACAATGTGCAAACTGTGCATAACGGGAGGGTAAAGGCGCTGACACTCCAAGTGGGGAGATTTTTAGTAATGCAGCTGGAATGGCGAAGCCGAGCACGACAAAAGGAAAAATGAGGTACCTTTTAGAAAACTTTCCCAATTACACAGTGTACCATCCACTGGGTTTCCCATGCATGTTTTAACTGTAGGAAGATTCCCTTAAACCTGGAGAGTTGGGACCACTAGAATGGGTAGCACACAGTATTGCTCTAAGTGGTGTTCTTTTGTTCACACAACCTCAGCAATCTTGTCAGCCCCAAGTGTCCAGTCTTATGTCTCATCCAGCTGTGGGTGTAAAGGTGGTCAATCTAGCTTGCATCACAGGCCCTGAACGTAGTTTTTAAGACTTTCTATCTGTTTTTGCATTTTGCTTTTGAAATTTATTTTTATAAGTGGGTTTAACTGAATTTCAGTGCTGTGTTCATGCCGTTATACACACACATGATTCCTTTAGGGAGACAGAGAATACATATGATTTAAAATACTTAGAGTCAGGCATATTCCTCTGCAATGAATAGGGGGTGTTGAGTCCAGTTCATTGTGCCGGGAGTAGGTGTTGTCTATTACATACATGGTTTATATAATGGTATCTGTGCTAATTTAATACTCTTGTTTTATGCATAGCCCCACCTCGGCTTTCCCATTAAGCAGGCAGAAGATGTTTTCTAAATGTGTGAATCTGTTGTGTTTGTCATTCAGTTCATGTGTAGTCATGTGTACATTCCCGCTATGAGTGATATCTTATGATAAGATTAGTTACTCTGTAATCTTTCCTAACTCAGTTCATGTGTAGCCAAGTTTACAGTAACTTCATAAGTGATATCTTATGATAAGTTTCTTTTTCTGTGTGACTTATTTCACTTAGATTCATCGTACCTGAATCCACTCTTTTTGCTGCTACTGGCCTTATGACATTGATTTCATGGCTGAGCGATATTCCATCGTACGTAAGTACCACAATATCTTGAACCATTTTTGTCTTTCCTGGGATTCTTAAGGTGTACACAAGTTGAGGTTCTTGTAAGCAGTGCAGCGCTAAATTTTAGGGTGGCTCTGTCTTATTGATTTTCTGTTTTCCCAAGGTATATTCCCTAGACAGGAAGTGCCCTCGGCTGTGTAGCTCTGTTGTTTTCTTGTTTTCGGGAACACAATGCATTCCTCCAGAGAGGCAGTTGGCAACTTACATCGCGCCCATCAGCATTGCAAGGCTGCCAGATCTACAGGGCCTGTCTTGCCTTTCTGTTTTTTACACATTTTGCAGATATCCCTTTTGACCAGTGGGAAGGGATACTTCTTTGTAGTGAAGATTTGTATTGCTGCTTGCTTGCTTGGCCAAAAAGGGCGTATGCGTTTTCTCCTGAATATATTCAGGAGAAAACGCATACGCCCTTTTTGGCCAAGTGCATCATTGTCGAAGTTGTGCCCCTCTTCCTGTGCTTTACAGTTGATTCCAACGTACCTCTTGAAATCTGTTTCCTGCTATTCTGCCTCGTTTTGAAGGACGCCTCATTGCCTTCCCTTAACGGATTTTTTGGACGATAATTGTCCTTTATTTCTCTGCCAGTTTTTTGAATTTTTGTGCCCCTGAGCTCCATTTTTCAACTCGTTTTTGTGAGCTGACCGCAAATCCAAAATTATGGTTCAAAATCTATACTGGTTCCCGGTGGGTGGCTGAGACATTGGTTAATTCTATTTCCTGCCGGGCAATTAAAATGTCATGTACCCGTCCAAATGCCTAACAGCTACTCTCTCTTTGGTTCTCCCTCTTCCCTTTCATCCTCTGCCAAATTGGCAACCTGTGCGAACCAGGAGGTTTTACGGGCTATCACTCCAAGTTGGGAGATTGATAGTAAAGCAGTTAGAAGGTCAAAATGGAGCACAAGGAGAGGGACTATAAGTGGAGTTTTAGAAACCTTTCGTATTCACAGTGTGTCCATTCTCTAGGTTTCCCGTAAATGTTATGGCTGTAGTAATATTCCCTTACACATGGAGAGTTGGGACCCATGGAATGGGTGCCACACATTATTGCTTTAAAGGGTCTGCATTTGCTCACCCAGTCTCACCAAAACTGTCAGTCTCATGTGTCCAGATTTATGCCACATCCAGCTCTCGTTGCAGGTAGCGTCATTCCAGGTTTCATCATAGCCCCTGAAGGAATTGTCACGAATTTCCCTGTTTTTTTGTTTTGTATTTGAAATTCCTTTTTATACTCGGTTTGAGCTGATTCTCACTGCCATGTGTATGCCAGTCTAGACACACTTGATTCCCTTACGGTGACATATCAATACATAGGTTTTAAAATTATTACTGGTCAGATATATTCCTCTGCGCAGAATATTGGGTTTTGAATCCCTTTCACTGATGAAGGTGTAGGTCTTGTCTATACCGTATTTCGATTTTGGAATGGTACTTGTACTAATATCAAACTCTGGTTTTATGCATCACCCCACCTCTCCTTCCCCCTTAAGCAGGCATAAGAGAGTTTTCTAAATGTGAGACACTGTTCTCTTCCCTAACTCAGTTCATGTGTAGCCATGTTTACAGGATCTTCATAAGTGATATCTTATGATAAGTTTCTTTTTCTGTGTGACTTATTTCACTTAGAATCATCGTACCTGAATCCACTCATTTTGCTGCTACTGGTCTTATGACATTGATTTCATGTCTGAGGGATAATCCATCGTATGTAAGTACCACGATTTTTTGAACCATTTTTATATTTCCTGGGATATTTAAGGTGTACCCAAGTTGACGTTCCTGTAAGCAGTGCAGGCCTAAATATTTGGGTGGCTCTGTCTTATTGATTTTCAGTTTTCCCTGGGTATATTCCCTAGACTTGAAGTGCCCTTGGCTCTGGAGCTCTGTTGTTTACTTCTTTTAGGGAACACAGTGCACTCCTCCAGAGAGGCAGTTGGCAATATACATCCTGCCCATCAGCATAACAAGGCTCCCTGTTCTCCAGGGCCTGTCTTGAATTTCAGGTTTTTACCCATTTTTTCGATGTTCCTGTGGACCGGAGGGAAATGATACTTCTTTGTAGTGCAGACTTGCATGAACGCTTGCTTGCTTGGCCAAAAAAACTGTATGCGATTTCTCCTGAATATACTCAGGAGAAAATGCATAAGCCCTTTTTGGCCAAGTGCATCATTGTCGAAGTTGTGCCACTCTTCCTGTGCTTTAAAGGTGATTCCAACGTAACTCTTGAAATCCGTTTCCGGCAATTCGGCCTGGCTTTCAAGTCCGCCTCGTGTCCTTCGCTCAACAGGTTTTTGGACGATAGTTGTCCTTTATTACTCTGCCAGTTTGTGAATTGCTGTGCCCCCGAGCTCCGTTTTTTAACTGTTTTTTTCTGAGCTGTACGCAAGTCCAATATTTTGGTTCAGGACATATACTGGTTCCCGGTGGGTGGCGGAGACTTTGGTCAATTCTTCTTCCTCCCGGGAAATAAGAGTGACATATGCCCGTCCAAATGCCTAACAGCTACTCTCTCATTGGTTCTCCCTCTTCCCATTCATCCTCTGCGAAATTGGCAACCTGTGCGAAACAGGAGGTTAAAGATGCGGTCTCTCCAGGTTGGGAGATTGAGAGTAAAGCAGTTGGAAAGTCAAACCGGAGCACCAGGAGAGGGACTATACGTTGAGTTTTAGAGACTATTTGTATTCACAGTGTGTCCATTATCTAGGTTTCCCATACATGTTATAGCTGTAGTAATATTCCCTTCAACCTGGAGAGTTGGGACCCATGGAATGGGTGCCATGCATTATTGCTTTAAAGGGTCTGCATTTGCTCACCCAATCTCACCAATCCTCTCAGGCCTATGTGTCCAGCCTTATGCCACATGCAGCTGTCATTGTAGATAGGGTCATTCCAGGTTTCATCAGAGACCCTGAAGGAATTGTAAAAAATTTCCCTGTTTTTTGTTTTTGAAATTCCTTTTTATAGTGGGTTTGAGCTGATTCTCGCTGCCATGTTTATGCCAGTGTAGACGCACTTGATTCCCTGAAAGAGACATATCAATACATAGGTTTTAAGATTCTTACTAGTCAGATATATTCCTCTGCGGGAAATATGGGGTTTTGAGTCCCTTTCCCTGAGGAAGGTGTAGGTCTTGTCTATTCCATACTTGGTTTTTGGAACGTTACCTGTGCATATATCAAACTCTGGTTTTATGCATCACCCCACCTCTCCATCGCTCTTAAGCAGGCATAAGAGTGTTTTCTAAATGTGAGACTCTCTTCTCTTTCCTAACTCAGTTCATGTGTAGCCATGTTTACAGGATCTTCATAAGTGATATCTTATGATACGTTTCTTTTTCTGTGTGACTTATTTCACTTAGAATCATCGTACCTGTATCCACTCATTTTGCTGCTACTGGTCTTATGACATTGATTTCATGGCTGAGGGATATTCCATCATACGTAAGTACCACAATTTTTTGAACCATTTTTATATTTCCTGGGATATTTAAGGTGTACCCAAGTTGAGGTTCTTGTAAGCAGTGCAGCCCTAAATTTTGGGGTGGTTCTGTCTTATTGATTTTCAGTTTTCCCAAGGTATATTCCCTTGACTGGAAGTGTCCTTGGCTCTGTATCTCTGTTGTTTACTTGTTTTAGGGAACACAATTCTCTCCTCCAGAGAGGCAGTTGGCAATTTACATCCCACCCATCAGCATAACAAGGCTCCCTGTTCTCCAGTGCCTGTCTTGCATTTCTGGGTTTTACACATTTTGTGGATGTCCCTTTTGACCGGTGGGAAGTGATACTTCTTTGTAGTGAAGATTTGCATTGCCCACTTGCTTGCTTGGCCAAAATGGGCGTATGCGTTTTCTCCTGAATATATTCAGGAGAAAATGCAAACACCCTTTTTAGCCAAGTGCATCATTGTCGAAGTTGTGCCCCTCTTCCTGTGCTTTAAAGGCGATTCCAACGTACCTCTTGAAATCTGTTTCCTGCAATTCTGCCTCCCTTTCAAGTTTGCCTCGTTGCCTTCCCTCAACAGAATTTTGGACGATAGTAGCCCTTTATTACTCTGCCATTTTGTGAATTGCTGTGCCCCTGAGCTCCATATTTAACTCGTTTTTTCTGAGCTGAACGCAAGTCAAATATTTTGGTTCAGAACATATACTGGTTCCCGGTTTGTGGCTGAGACTTGGGTCAATTCTTCTTCCTCCCGGGAAATAAGAGTGACATATGCCCGTCCAAATGCCTAACAGCTACTCTCTCTTTGGTTCTTCCTCTTCCGTTTCATCCTCTGCCAAATTGGCAACCTGTGAGAACCAGGAGTTTAAAGGGGCTGTCTCTCCAAGTTGGGAGATTGATAGTAAAGCAGTTGGAATGTCAAACCGGAGCACCAGGAGAGGGACTATTAGTTGAGTTTTAGAGACCTTTCGTATTCACAGTGTGTCCATTCTCTAGGTTTCCAGTACATGTAATAGCTGTAGTAATATTCCCTTCAACCTGGAGAGTTGGGACCCATGGAATGGGTGCCCCTCCTTATTGCTTTAAAGGGTCTGCATTTGCTCACCCAATCTCACCAATCCTCTCAGTCCCAAGTGTCCAGCCTTATGCCACATCCAGCTGTCATTGTAGATAGGGTCATTCCATGTTTCATCAGAGACCCTGAAGGAATTGAAAGAAATTTCCCTGTTTTTTTGTTTTGTTTTTGAATTTCCTTTTTATAGTGGGTTTGAGCTGATTCTCACTGTCATGTTTATGCCAGTCTAGACACACTTGATTCCCTTATGGAGACATATCAATACATAGGTTTTAAGATTCATACTTTTAAGATATATTACTCTGTGGTGAATATGGGGTGTTGAGTCCCTTTCACTGAGGAAGGTGTAGGTTTTGTCTATTTCGTATTTGGTTTTTGGAATGGTACCTGTGCTAATATCAAACTCTGATTTTATGCATCACCCCACCTCTCCTTCTCCCTTATGCAAGCATAAGCGTTTTTTTTTTTTTTAAATGTGAGTCTCTCTTTTCTTTCCTAACTCAGTTCATGTGTAGCCATGTTTACAGGATCTTCATAAGTGATATCTTATGATAAGTTTCTTTTTCTGTGTGACTTATTTCACTTAGAATTATCGTACCTGAATCCACTCATTTTGCTGCTACTGGCATTATGACATTGATTTCATGGCTGAGGGATATTCCATCATATGTAAGTACCACAATTTCTTGAACCATTTTTGTCTTTCCTGGGATATTTAATGTGTACCCAAGTTGAGGTTTTTGTAAGCAGTGCAGCCCTGAATTTTGGTGTGGATCTGTCTTATTGATTTTCAGTTTTCCCAAGGTATATTCCCTAGACTGGAAGTGCCCTTGGCTCTGTAGCTCTGTTGTTTACTTGTTTTAGGGAACACAATGCACTCCTCCAGAGAGGCAGTTGGCAATTTACATCCCGCCCATCAGCATAACAAGGCTCCCTGTTCTCCAGGGCCTGTCTTGCCTTTCTGGTTTTTACCCATTTTGTGGATGTCCCTTTTGACCGGTGGGAAGTGATACTTCTTTGTAGTGCAGATTTGCATTGCCCGCTTGCTTGCTTGTCCAAAAAGGGCATATGCGTTTTCTCCTGCATATATGCACGTGTAAACCCATATGCCCTTTATGGCCATTTCCATAATTTTCGAAGTTGTAATGCTTTTCCTGTGTTTAAAGGCGATTCCAATGTACCTCTTCAAATCTATTTCATGCCATTCTGCCTCATTTTCCCTTCCGCCTCGTGGCTTTCCCTCAACAGATTTTTCGAAGAGAGTAGTCCTTTATAACTCTGCAGGTTAGTGAATTGCTGTGGCCCTGAGCTCCATTTTTCAACGCGTGTTTTTGTGAGCTGACCGCAAATCAACAGTTTTGCTTCTGGACTTATACTGCTTCTGGGGGGCAGGCTGAGACTTTGGTTAATTCCTCTTTGTGATGGAAAATTAGAGAGACATGTGGCCGTCCAAATGCCTACAGCTACTCTCTCATTGGTTCTCTCTCTTCCCTTATATCCTCTGCACAATTTGCCAACTGTGCGTACCAGGAGGATATAGGGGCTGACTTTCCAAGTTGGGAGATTGATAGTAAAGCAGTTGGAATGTCAAACTGGAGCACAAGGAGAGAAAAAAGTAGTAGAGTTTTACAAACCTTTCACCATCAGATGGTTTCCATTCTCTAGGTTCCCATACACGTTATAACTGTAGTGATATTCCCTTGTACCTGGAGAGTTGGGAACCATGGAATGGGTGGCAGGCATTATTGCTTTAAAGGGTCTGCATTTTTTCACCCAATCTCACCAATCCTCTCAGTCCCAAGTGACCAGCCTTATGCCACATCCAGCTGTCATTGTAGATACGGTCATTCCAGGTTTCATCAGAACCCCTGAAGGTATTGTGTAAGAATTTTACTGTTTTTATGTTTTGTTTTGAAATTTATTTTTATAGTGGGTTTGAGCTGATTCTCACTGCCATGTTTATGTCGTTCTAGACACACTTGGTTCCCTTACGGAGACATATCAATACATAGGTTTTAAAATTCTTACTAGTCAGATATATTTCTCTGAGGGGAATAGGGATGTTGAGTTCCGTTCACTGAGGAAGGAGTAGGGCTTGTCTCTTCTGTTTTTGGATTATGGAACGGTACCTGTGCTAATATCAGTCTTATGTTTTGTGCATCTCCCCACCTCTCTTTCCCCTTAAGCAAGCGTTATATTGTTTTCTAAATCTGATACTCTGTTCTCTTCCCTAAATCAGTTCATATGTAGCCATGTTTACATTCCCTTCATAAGTGATATCTTATGTCAGAATGCACCATGGCCGTTCTCATAATAATGCTCCATGACCCCTGTCATCACAATGCACCATGCCCTGGTTATCAAAATGCTCCATGTCCCTTCTCATCACAATTCTCCACATCCTTGTGATCACAGTGCTACATGACACTTCTCATCAAAATGTTACATGCTCTTGTCATCACAATTCTCCATCCACTTGACATTGCAATGCTCCATGCACTTGTCATCACAATGCTCCATGCACATGTCATCACAAACCTCCATGCCCTTGTCATCACAATGCTCCATTACCTTTGTCATCAGAATCCTCCATGACAATTGGCATCACAATGCTCCATGCCATTGTCATCAGAGCGGGCCACTACATATGTCATCAGAATGCTCCCTGACACCTCTCTTCACAATACTGCATGACCTGGTCATCACAATGCTCCATGCCCTTGTCATCACAATGCGCCATTCCAACTGTCATCGCAATAATCCATGAAACATATTAGACCATTGTTCCATGCTCTTGTCATCACAATGCTCCATGCTCTTGTTATCACAATTCTTCATGACCCCTGTCATCACAATGCTCCATGACACTTGTCAGTATGTTCCTTGAACCCTGTCATGACAAGGCTCCATGCCTTTTTCATCACAATGTTCCATGCCCTTTCCATCACAGTGCTCCAAGACCCATGTAATCACAATGTTCCATGCCCTTGTCATCACAAAACTCAAGGACGCATGCCATCAGAATGCTCCTTGGTCTTCTCCTCACAATGTGCCATGCCCTTGTCATCACAATGTTCCAAGACCCCTGTAATCACAATGTTCCATGCCCCTTTTCATCAGTATGCTCCATGAGACTTGTCATCACAAGGCTCCATGGTTTTGTCATCACAATGCTCCAGGACCTTGTCATCACAATGCTTCTCGACCTTGTCATGAAAATTTTCAATGGCCCTTGTCATCATAATGCTCCAAGCCCTAATCATCAAAATGCTCCATTATATTTGTCCTCACATTTCTCCATTACATTTGGCTTCACAATGCTCCATGCCATTGTCATCACAATGGACCATGACATATGTCATCACAGTGCTCCCTGACACCTGCCTTCACAATACTCCTTGACCTTCTCATCACAATGCTCCATGCCCTTGTCATCACAATGCACCATGCCCAATGTCATCACAGTAATCCATGAAACTGGTCAAACCAATGCTCCATGCCCCTGTCAACACAATGCTCCATGCCCTTGTCATCACAATGCTCCATGACCCCTGTCATCACAATGCTCAGTGACTCCAGTCATCACAATGATTCATAACGTTTGTCATCACAATTGTCCATGCCCGCGTCATCACAAGGCTCTGTGACTTTTGTAACCACAATGTTCCATGAACTTTTCATCACAATTCTTTGTGACCCTTGTCATCACAATGCTCCATGTCTTTGTCAGAACAATGGTCTATGACCATTGTCATCACAATGTGCCACGCGCATTTCATCACAGCCGACCACAAACTTTTCATTGCAATGCTCCATAAAACGTGTAATCACAATGGTCCATGGACTTCTCATCAAAATGCTCTCTCACCAGAGATATCACAATGTTCCATCACTAGTCATCACAATACTCCCTCACACCTGGAATCACAATGTTCCATGACCCTGTCATCACAGTGCTACATCCACTTATCTGCACAATGTTCCATGACCCCTGACATCACAATGTTCCATAACCCCTGTCAGCAAAATGCTCCATGACCCTTTTCATCCCAAAGATCCAAGACCCCTGACATCACAATGTTCTATAAACACTGCCATCACAATATTCCATTACAATTCTTATCAAATTGCTGCATGACCCGTTCATCAAAATGCTCCCTGCCCTTCTCATCACAATGCACCATGCCCTTGTCATCAAAATGCTCCATGACTTGTCATCACAAAGCTCCATGTCCCATGGCATCACAATGCTCCATGTCACTGTCATCACAATGCTCCCTGAACCCTCTCATCACATTGCTCCATGTCCTTGTCATCACAAAGCTCCATGACACTTGTCATCACAATGCTTGATGCCCTTCTCATGACAATGCTCCATGCCTTTTTCATTACAATCCTGCATGACCCATGTATCACAGTGTTCCGTGCCCTTGTCATCACAATGCTCCATGCCCACTCTCATCACAATAATCCATGAAACATTTCAGACCAATGTTCCATACCCTTCTCATCAAAATGCTCCATTACCCCTGTCATAAAAATGCACCATGACTCTTGGCATCACAATGTTCCACTACCTAGTCATCACAAGGTTCCATGACACTTGTCATCACAATGCTCAAGACCCCTGAAATCAAAATGCTGCATGTCCTTGTCATCACAAAGCTCCATGACGCATGTCATCAGAAAGTTCCATGGCCTTCTCATCACAATGCTCCATTCCCATGTCATCACAATGCTCCAAGACCCTTGTAATCAAAGTGATCCATGACACTTTTCATCTCAATGCTCCATGAACCCTGTCATCACAATACACCATGCCCATCATCATAATGCTTCAGGCTATTGTCATCACAATGAAATCAATATTCTCCATGACCTCTGTCATCATAATGCTCCAAACCCTTGTGATCACAATGTTCAATAACACTTATCATCTCAACACCCCATGACACTCATCATCACAATTATCCATGGTCTTCTCATCACAATGCTCCATGATCGTTGTCATCACAATGCTCAATACACTTGTCATCACAATGCTCCCTGACACTTGTCGTCAGTATGCACCTTGAACCATGTCATGACAAGGTTCCATGCCTTTTTCATCACAGTGATCCATGCCCTATTCATCACAATGCTCCAAGATCCCTGTAATCACAATGCTCCATGCCCTTGTCATTAAAAAGCTCCATGACGCATGTCATCAGCATGCTTCATGGCCTTCTCATCACAATGCTCCATGCCCTTCTCATCACAATGCTCTAAGACCTCTGTAATCACAATGCTCCCTGCCCATTTTCATCAGAATGTTCCATGAGACTTGTCATCACAATGCTTAATGCGCTTGTCAGCACAATGCTCCATGACCCCTGTCATCACAATGCTCAGTAACTCCAGTCATCACAATGATTCATAACGTTGTCATCACAACTGTCCATGCCCGCGTCATCACAAGGCTCTGTGACTTTTGTAACCACAATGTTCCATGAACATTTCATCACAATTCTCTGTGACCCTTTTCATCACAATGCTCCATGTCTTTGTCAGAACAATGGTCTATGACCATTGTCATCACAATGTGCCACGCGCATTTCATCACAGCCGACCACAAACTTTTCATTGCAATGCTCCATAAACCTTGTAATCACAATGGTCCATGGACTTCTCATCAAAATGCTCTCTCACATGAGATATCACAATGTTCCATCACTAGTCATCACAATACTCCCTCACACCTGGAATCACAATGTTCCATGACCCTGTCATCACAGTGCTACATCCACTTATCTGCACAATGTTCCATGACCCCTGACATCACAATGTTCCATAACCCCTGTCAGCAAAATGCTCCATGACCCTTTTCATCCCAAAGATCCAAGACCCCTGACATCACAATGTTCTATAAACACTGCCATCACAATATTCCATTACAATTCTTATCAAATTGCTGCATGACCCGTTCATCAAAATGCTCCCTGCCCTTCTCATCACAATGCACCATGCCCTTGTCATCAAAATGCTCCATGACTTGTCATCACAAAGCTCCATGTCCCATGGCATCACAATGCTCCATGTCACTGTCATCACAATGCTCCCTGAACCCTCTCATCACATTGCTCCATGTCCTTGTCATCACAAAGCTCCATGACACTTGTCATCACAATGCTCGATGCCCTTCTCATGACAATGCTCCATGCCTTTTTCATTACAATCCTGCATGACCCATGTATCACAGTGTTCCGTGCCCTTGTCATCACAATGCTCCATGCCCACTCTCATCACAATAATCCATGAAACATTTCAGACAAATGTTCCATACCCTTCTCATCAAAATGCTCCATTACCCCTGTCATAACAATGCACCATGACTCTTGGCATCACAATGTTCCACTACCTAGTCATCACAAGGTTCCATGACACTTGTCATCACAATGCTCAAGAACCCTGAAATCAAAATGCTGCATGCCCTTCTCATCACAAAGCTCCATGACGCATGTCATCAGAAAGTTCCATGGCCTTCTCATCACAATGCTCCATTCCCATGTCATCACAATGCTCCAAGACCCTTGTAATCACAGTGATCCATGACCCTTTTCATCTCAATGCTCCATGAACCCTGTCATCACAATACACCATGCCCATCATCATAATGCTTCAGGCTATTGTCATCACAATGAAATCAATATTCTCCATGACCTCTGTCATCATAATGCTCCAAACCCTTGTGATCACAATGTTCAATAACACTTATCATCTCAACACCCCATGACACTCATCATCACAATTATCCATGGTCTTCTCATCACAATGCTCCATGATCGTTGTCATCACAATGCTCAATACACTTGTCATCACAATGCTCCCTGACACTTGTCGTCAGTATGCTCCTTGAACCCTGTCATGACAAGGTTCCATGCGTTTTTCATCACAGTGATCCATGCCCTATTCATCACAATGCTCCAAGATCCCTGTAATCACAATGCTCCATGCCCTTGTCATTAAAAACCTCCATGACACATGTCATCAGCATGCTTCATGGACGTCTCATCACAATGCTCCATGCCCTTCTCATCACAATGCTCCAAGACCCCTGTAATCACAATGCTCCATGTCCCTTTTCATCAGAATGTTCCATGAGACTTGTCATCACAATGCTTAGTGCGCTTGTCAGAACAATGCTCAATGACACATGTCATCACAATGCACCATGTGCTTGTCATCACAGTGCTCCACAAACTTGTCATCACAATGCTCCTTAAAATTTGTCATCACAATGCTCCCTGCCGTTCTCATCACATTGCACAACGCCCTTGCCATCAAAATGCTCCATGGCCATTATCATCACAAAGATCCATGACCCTTAGCATCACAATGCTCCATTTCATTGTCATCACAATGCTCCATGAACGCTCTCATCACATTGCTCCATGCCCTTGTCTTCACAAAGCTCCATGACACATGTCATCAGAATGCTCCATGGCCTTCTCATCACAATGCAGCATGCCCTTGACATCACAAGGCTCAATTACAACTCTGATAACAATGCTCCATGACCCCTGCCATCACGATGTTCCATTGTCCTGTCATCACAAAGCTCCATGACCTTTCTCATCACAATGCTCCAATAACCCTGTAATCACAATCCTCTATGCCTCTTTTCATCTCAATGATCCATGAACCCTGTCATCACAATGCACCATGCCCATCATCATAATGCTTCATGCTATTGTCATCATATTGAAATCAAAATGCTCCATGACCTCTGTCATAACAATGCTCCAAACACTTGTGATCACAATATACAATATCACTTTTCATCACAATGTCCCATGACTCTCGTCATCACAATTACCAATGGTCTTCTCATCACAATGCTCCATGACCTTTATTATCACAATGCTCTATACACTTGTCATCAAAATGCTCCCTGACACTTGTTGTCTATATCCTCCTTGAATCCTGTCATGACAAGGCTCCATGCCTTTTTCATCACAATGATCCATGTCCTTTTCATCACAATGCTCCAAGACCCATGTAATCTCAATGCTCCATGCCGTTTTCATCACAAAGCTCAATGACGCATGCCATCAGAATGCTCCTTGGTCTTCTCCTCACAATGCTCCATGACCTTGTCCTCACAATGTTCGAAGACACCTGTAATCACAATGCTCCATGGTTGTCCTCAAAAAACTACATGACGCATGTCATCAGAATGCTCCATGGCCTTCTCATCACAATGCTCCATGCCCTAGGCATCACAGTGCTCCAAGACCCCAGTAATCACAATGCTCAATGCCCCTATTCATCAGAATGCTCTACGAGACTTATCATCACAAGTCTCCATGGTCTTCTCATCACAATGCTCCAGGACCTTGTCATCACCATGCTCCATTCCCTCGTAATCACAATGCTCCATGACCCCTGTCATCACAATAATCCATGAACATTTTCAGCCCAATGCACCACGACCTACTCATCACAATGCTCCATGGCCAATATCATCACAATGCTCCATGACCACTGTCATCACAACACTCCATGTCACCTGAGAACACAATGATTCGGAACTCTTGTCATCACAATGCTCCATTCCCTAGTCATCACAATGCTCCATGACCCCTGTCATCAAAAAACTCCATGAACATTTTCAGCCCAGTGTTCCAAGACCCTTGTCATCACAATGATCCATGCCCTTGTCATCCCAATGCTCCATAATCCCTGTATTCACAATGCTCCGTGACGCTTGTCATCACAGTGCTCCATGACACATGTCATCACAATGCTCCATGCCTTTGTCAGCAAAATGCTACATGACCTTGTCATTACAATGCTCTCTGCGCTTGTCATCACAATACTCCATTTCCATTGTCATCACAATCCTCCATGAACATTGGGATCAGGTTGTTTCATGCCCTTGTCATCATAATGCTCCATGCTCCTTGAAATCAAAATGATCCATGACCTCTGTCATCACAATGCTCCAAACCCTTGTGATCACAGTGTTCCATAACACTTGTCATCACAACGCTCCATGAGGCCTGTCATCACAATACTCCATGCCCTTTTCAACGCAATGCTCCATGACCATTGTCATCACAAGTCTCAATACACTTGTCATCAAAATGCTCCCTGACACTTGTCATCAGAATGCTCCTTGAATCCTGTCACGAAAAGTCTCCATGCCCCTTTCATCACAATTCCCCATGCCGTTTTCATCACAATGCTCCATTCCACTGTCATCAAAATAGTCCACAAGCTTGTCATCAGAATGCTCCATGCCATTGTCATCACAATTCTCCATGCACTTGTCAGCACAATGCTCCCTGACACTTGTCATCACAATGCTCCAAGCCATTGTCATCACAATGGGCCATTACATATGTCATCACAATGCTCCCTGACACCTGTCTTCACAATACTGCATGACCTGGACATCACAATGCTCCATGCCCTTGTCATCACAATGCGCCATTCCAACTGTCATCGCAATAATCCATGAAACTTTAGACCAATATTCCATGCCCTTGTCCTCACAATGCTCCTTGCCCTTGTTATCACAATGCTCCATGACCCCTGTCATCACAACGCTCTGTGACTCCAGTCATCACAATGCTTCATGACCTTTTTCATCACAATGGTTTATGCCCTCGCCATCAACAGTCTCTGTGACCTTTTTTACCACAATGCTCCATGAACTTTTCATCACAATGCTCTTTGACCCTTTTCATCACAATGCTCTATGCCTTTCTCAGCACGATGCTCCATGACACTTGTCATCACAAAGCTCCATGCGCTTGTCAGCACAGTGCTCCATGACACATGTCATCACAATGCTCCATGACCCTTTTCATCACAATGCTCCGTGACTCCAGTCATCTCAAAGCTTCATAACGTTTGTCATCACAATGGTCCATGCCCGCGTGATTACAAGGCTCTGTGACCTTTGAAACCACAATGCTCCATGAACTTTTCATCACAATTCTCTGTGACCCTTGTCATCACAATGCTCCATGTCTTTGTCAGAACAATGCTCCATGACCATTGTCTTCAAAATGTGCCACGCGCATTTATCAAAATGGTCCACAACTTTGTCACTGCAATGCTCCATAAACCTTGTAATCACAATGGTCCATGCACTTCTCATCAAAGTGCTCTCTCACCAGAGATATCACAGTGTTCTATCACTAGTCATCACAATTCTCCCTCACCCCTGTAATCACAATGTTCCATGGACCTGTCATCACACTGCTACATCCCCTTATCATCACAATGTTCCATGACCCCTGTCATCAAAATGCTCCATGACCCTTTTCATCCCAAAGCTCCAAGACGCCTGACATCACAATGTTCTATAACCCCTGCAATCAAAATGTTCCATTACATTATTCATCAAATTGCTGCATGACCTGGTCATCAAAATGCTCCCTGCACTTCTCATCACAATGCACCATGCCCTTGTCATCAAAATGCTCCATGAATTGTCATCACAAAGCTCCATGACCCTTGGCATCACAATGATCCATGAACCCTCTCATCACATTGCTCAATGCCCTTGTCATCACAAAGCTCCATGACACTTGTCATCACAATGCTCGATGCCCTTCTCATCTCAATGGTGCATGCTCTTGTCATTACAATCCTGCATGACCCATGTAACATAGTGTTCCGTACCCTTGTCATCACAATGCTCCATGCAAACTCTCATCACAATAATACATGAAACATTTCAGTACAGTGTTCCATGCCGTTCTCATCACGATGCTCCATTACCACTGTCATAACAATGCACCATGACACCTGTCATCAAAATGTTCCACGGCCTAGTCATCACAAGGTTCTATAACACTTGTCATCACAATGCTGAAGACCCCTGTAATCAAAATGCTCCATGCCCTTGTCATCACAATACTCCATGCCCTTGTTATCACAAGGTTCCAAGACCCCTGTAATCAGAATGCTCCATTACCTTTGTCATCACAATGCTCCATGACACTTGGCATCACAATGCTCCATGCCATTGTCATCAAAATGGGCCATTACATATGTCATCACAATGCTCTCTGACAACTCTCTTCAAAATACTCCATGACCTTCTCATCACAATGCTCCATGCCCTGGTCATCACAATGCACCATGTCCACTGTCATCACAATAATCTCTGAAAATTGTCACCACAACGCTCCATGTCCCTGTCATCACAATGCTCCATGACCCCTGTCATCTTAATGCTCCGTGACTCCAGTCATCACAATGCTTCATTACGTTTGTCATCACAACGGTCCAAGCCCGCATCATCACAAGACTCTGTGACCTTTGTAACCACAATGCTCCATGAAATATTCATCACAATGCTCCATGACCCTTGTCATCACAATGTGCCACGCGTTTTTCATCACAATGATCCACAACATTGTCATCGCTATGCTCCATAAAACTTGTATTCGCAATGCTCCATGCACTTCTCATCCAAATGCTCTCTCACCTGAGATATCACAATGTTCCATCACTAGTCATCACAATCCTCCCTCAACCCTGTAATCAAAATGTTCCATGACCCCTGACATCACAATATTCCATAACCACTGTCATCAAAATGCTCCATGACACTTTTCAGCCCAAAGCTCCTTGACCCATGGCATCACAATGTTCTGTAACCCCTGTCATCAAAATATTACATTACACTTTTCATCAAATTGCTGCATGACCCTGTCATCAAAATGCTCCCTCTCCTTCTCATCACAATGCACCACACACTTGTCATCAAAATGCTCCATGACCGTTGTCATCACAAAGCTCCATCACCCTTGGCATCACAATGCTCCATATCATTGTCATCAAAATGCCCCATGAAACCTCGCAGCCCATTGCTCCATGCCCTTGTCATCAGAAAGCTCCATGACACTTGTCATCACAATGCTCGATGCCCTTCTCATCAAAATGCTCCATGCCCTTTTCATCACAATCCTCCATGACCCATGTATCACAGTGTTCCGTGCCCTTGTCATCACAATGCTCCATGCCCACTCTCATCATAATAATCCATGAAACATTTCAGGCCAATGCTCAATGCCCTTCTCATCAGAATGCCCCATTACCTCTGTCATAACAATGCTGATTACTCCTGCCAACACAATGTTCCACGGCCTTGTCATCACAAGGCTCCATGACCCTTGTCATCACAATGCTCCAAGGTCAGTGTAATCACAATGCTCCATGCCCTTTTCGTCACAATGCTCCATGACACATGTCATCAGAATGTTCCATGGCCTTCTCATCACAATGCTCCATGCCCTTGTCATCACAATGCTCCAAGACCCCTGTATTCAAAATGCTCCATGCCCCTTTGCATCTCAATGCTCCATGAACCCTGTCATCACAATACACCATGCCAATCATCATAATGCTTCAGGCTATTGTCATCACAATGAAATCAAAATTATCCATGACCTCTGTCATCATAATGCTCCAAACCCTTGTGATCACAATGTTCCATAACACTTATCATCACAAATCCCCATGACGCTCATCATCACAATTATCCATGGTATTCTCATCACAATGCTCCATGACCTTTGTCATCACAAGGCTCACTACACTTGTCATCACAATGCTCCCTGACACTTGTCGTCAGTATGCTCCTTGAACCCTGCCATGACAAGGCTCCATGCCTTTTTCATCACAATGATCCGTGCCCTTTTCATCACAATGCTCCAAGATCACTGTAATCACAATGCTCCATGTCCTTGTCATCACAAAACTCCATGAAGCATGTCATCAGAATGCTCCATGGCTTTCTCATCACAATGCTCCATGCCCTAGTTATCACAATGCTCCAAGACACCTGTAATCACAATTCTCCATGCCCCTTTTCGTCAGAATTCTCCAAGAGACTTGTCATCACAAGTCTCCATGGTCATCTCATCACAATGTTCCATGACCCCTGTCATCACAATGCTACATCCCCTTATCTGCAAAATGTTCCATGACCCCTGACATCACAATGTTCTATAACCCCTGTCATCAAAATGTTCCATTACACTTTTTATCAAATTGCTGCATGACCCTGTCATCAAAATCCTCCCTGCCCTGCTCATCACAAAGCACCACACACTTGTCATCAAAATGCTCCATGACCTTTGTCATCACAAAGCTCCATGACCCTTGGCATCACAATGCTCCATGAACACTCTCATCACATTGCTCCATGCCCTTGTCATCACAAAACTCCATGACACTTGTCATCACAATGTTTGATGCATTCTCATCACAATGCTCCATGCCCCTGTCATTACAATTCTCCATGACACATGTATGAAAGTCTTCCGTGCCCTTGTCATCACAATGCTCCATGCCCACTCTCATCACAATAATCCATGAAATATTTCAGACCAAAGCTCAATTCCCTTCTCATCAAAATGCTCCATTACTTCTGTCATAACAATGATCCATGACCCCTGCCATCATGATGTTCCATGGCCTTTTCATCACAAGGCTCCATGACCCTTCTCATCACAATGCTCCAAGAACACTGTAATCACAAAGCTCTATGCCCCTTTTCATCTCAATGATTCATGAACCCTGTCATCACAATGCACCATGCCCATCATCATAATGCTTCCTGCTATTGTCATAACAAGGAAATCAAAATGCTCCATGACCTCTGTCATAACAATGCTCCAAACCCTTTAGATCACAATATTCCATAACACTTGTCATCACAATGCCCCATGACGCTCATCATCACAATTATCCATGGTCTTCTCATCACAATACTCCATGACCTTTGTCATCACAATGCTCAATACACTTGTCATCCAAATGCTCCCTGACACTTGTTGTCTGTATGCTCCTTTTACCCTGTCATGAGAGGGCTCCATGCCTTTTTCATCACAATGATCCATGCCCTTTTTATCACAATGCTCCAAGACCCATGTAATCACGATGCTCCATGCCATTTTCATCACAAAACTCAATGATGCATGCCATCAGAACGCTCCTTGGTCTTCTCCTCACAATGCTCCATGCCCTTGTCATCACAAAGTTCCAAGACCACTGTAATCACAATGCTCCATGCCCTTTTTCATCAGTATGCGCCATGAGACTTGTCATCACATGGCTCCATGGTTTTGTCATCATAATGCTCCAAGCCCTAGTCATCACAATGCTCCATTATATTTGTCATCATAATCCTCCATTACATTTGGCATCACAATGTTCCCTGCCATTGTCATCGCAATGGACCATGACATATTTCATCACAATGCTCCGTGACACCTGTCTTCAAAATACTCCATAACCTTCTCATCTCAATGCCCCATGCCCTAGTCATCACAATGCACCATGTCCACTGTCATCACAATAATCTATGAAACTTGTCAGACCAATGCTCCATTCCCTTGTCATCACAATGCCCAATGACCTTGTTATCACAGTGCTCCATGACCCCTGTCATCACAATGCTCCGTGACTCCAGTCATCACAATGCTTCATAACATTTGTCATTACAATGTTCCATGCCCGCATAATTACAAGGCTCTGTGACCTTTGAAACCACAATGCTCCATGAACTTTTCATCACAATTCTCTGTGACCCTTGTCATCACAATGCTCCATGTCTTTGTCAGAACAATGCTCCATGACCATTGTCTTCAAAATGTGCCACGCGCATTTATCAAAATGGTCCACAACTTTGTCACTGCAATGCTCCATAAACCTTGTAATCACAATGGTCCATGCACTTCTCATCAAAGTGCTCTCTCACCAGAGATATCACAGTGTTCTATCACTAGTCATCACAATTCTCCCTCACCCCTGTAATCACAATGTTCCATGGACCTGTCATCACACTGCTACATCCCCTTATCATCACAATGTTCCATGACCCCTGTCATCAAAATGCTCCATGACCCTTTTCATCCCAAAGCTCCAAGACGCCTGACATCACAATGTTCTATAACCCCTGCAATCAAAATGTTCCATTACATTATTCATCAAATTGCTGCATGACCTGGTCATCAAAATGCTCCCTGCACTTCTCATCACAATGCACCATGCCCTTGTCATCAAAATGCTCCATGAATTGTCATCACAAAGCTCCATGACCCTTGGCATCACAATGATCCATGAACCCTCTCATCACATTGCTCAATGCCCTTGTCATCACAAAGCTCCATGACACTTGTCATCACAATGCTCGATGCCCTTCTCATCTCAATGGTGCATGCTCTTGTCATTACAATCCTGCATGACCCATGTAACATAGTGTTCCGTACCCTTGTCATCACAATGCTCCATGCAAACTCTCATCACAATAATACATGAAACATTTCAGTACAGTGTTCCATGCCGTTCTCATCACGATGCTCCATTACCACTGTCATAACAATGCACCATGACACCTGTCATCAAAATGTTCCACGGCCTAGTCATCACAAGGTTCTATAACACTTGTCATCACAATGCTGAAGACCCCTGTAATCAAAATGCTCCATGCCCTTGTCATCACAATACTCCATGCCCTTGTTATCACAAGGTTCCAAGACCCCTGTAATCAGAATGCTCCATTACCTTTGTCATCACAATGCTCCATGACACTTGGCATCACAATGCTCCATGCCATTGTCATCAAAATGGGCCATTACATATGTCATCACAATGCTCTCTGACAACTCTCTTCAAAATACTCCATGACCTTCTCATCACAATGCTCCATGCCCTGGTCATCACAATGCACCATGTCCACTGTCATCACAATAATCTCTGAAAATTGTCACCACAACGCTCCATGTCCCTGTCATCACAATGCTCCATGACCCCTGTCATCTTAATGCTCCGTGACTCCAGTCATCACAATGCTTCATTACGTTTGTCATCACAACGGTCCAAGCCCGCATCATCACAAGACTCTGTGACCTTTGTAACCACAATGCTCCATGAAATATTCATCACAATGCTCCATGACCCTTGTCATCACAATGTGCCACGCGTTTTTCATCACAATGATCCACAACATTGTCATCGCTATGCTCCATAAAACTTGTATTCGCAATGCTCCATGCACTTCTCATCCAAATGCTCTCTCACCTGAGATATCACAATGTTCCATCACTAGTCATCACAATCCTCCCTCAACCCTGTAATCAAAATGTTCCATGACCCCTGACATCACAATATTCCATAACCACTGTCATCAAAATGCTCCATGACACTTTTCAGCCCAAAGCTCCTTGACCCATGGCATCACAATGTTCTGTAACCCCTGTCATCAAAATATTACATTACACTTTTCATCAAATTGCTGCATGACCCTGTCATCAAAATGCTCCCTCTCCTTCTCATCACAATGCACCACACACTTGTCATCAAAATGCTCCATGACCGTTGTCATCACAAAGCTCCATCACCCTTGGCATCACAATGCTCCATATCATTGTCATCAAAATGCCCCATGAAACCTCGCAGCCCATTGCTCCATGCCCTTGTCATCAGAAAGCTCCATGACACTTGTCATCACAATGCTCGATGCCCTTCTCATCAAAATGCTCCATGCCCTTTTCATCACAATCCTCCATGACCCATGTATCACAGTGTTCCGTGCCCTTGTCATCACAATGCTCCATGCCCACTCTCATCATAATAATCCATGAAACATTTCAGGCCAATGCTCAATGCCCTTCTCATCAGAATGCCCCATTACCTCTGTCATAACAATGCTGATTACTCCTGCCAACACAATGTTCCACGGCCTTGTCATCACAAGGCTCCATGACCCTTGTCATCACAATGCTCCAAGGTCAGTGTAATCACAATGCTCCATGCCCTTTTCGTCACAATGCTCCATGACACATGTCATCAGAATGTTCCATGGCCTTCTCATCACAATGCTCCATGCCCTTGTCATCACAATGCTCCAAGACCCCTGTATTCAAAATGCTCCATGCCCCTTTGCATCTCAATGCTCCATGAACCCTGTCATCACAATACACCATGCCAATCATCATAATGCTTCAGGCTATTGTCATCACAATGAAATCAAAATTATCCATGACCTCTGTCATCATAATGCTCCAAACCCTTGTGATCACAATGTTCCATAACACTTATCATCACAAATCCCCATGACGCTCATCATCACAATTATCCATGGTATTCTCATCACAATGCTCCATGACCTTTGTCATCACAAGGCTCACTACACTTGTCATCACAATGCTCCCTGACACTTGTCGTCAGTATGCTCCTTGAACCCTGCCATGACAAGGCTCCATGCCTTTTTCATCACAATGATCCGTGCCCTTTTCATCACAATGCTCCAAGATCACTGTAATCACAATGCTCCATGTCCTTGTCATCACAAAACTCCATGAAGCATGTCATCAGAATGCTCCATGGCTTTCTCATCACAATGCTCCATGCCCTAGTTATCACAATGCTCCAAGACACCTGTAATCACAATTCTCCATGCCCCTTTTCGTCAGAATTCTCCAAGAGACTTGTCATCACAAGTCTCCATGGTCATCTCATCACAATGTTCCATGACCCCTGTCATCACAATGCTACATCCCCTTATCTGCAAAATGTTCCATGACCCCTGACATCACAATGTTCTATAACCCCTGTCATCAAAATGTTCCATTACACTTTTTATCAAATTGCTGCATGACCCTGTCATCAAAATCCTCCCTGCCCTGCTCATCACAAAGCACCACACACTTGTCATCAAAATGCTCCATGACCTTTGTCATCACAAAGCTCCATGACCCTTGGCATCACAATGCTCCATGAACACTCTCATCACATTGCTCCATGCCCTTGTCATCACAAAACTCCATGACACTTGTCATCACAATGTTTGATGCATTCTCATCACAATGCTCCATGCCCCTGTCATTACAATTCTCCATGACACATGTATGAAAGTCTTCCGTGCCCTTGTCATCACAATGCTCCATGCCCACTCTCATCACAATAATCCATGAAATATTTCAGACCAAAGCTCAATTCCCTTCTCATCAAAATGCTCCATTACTTCTGTCATAACAATGATCCATGACCCCTGCCATCATGATGTTCCATGGCCTTTTCATCACAAGGCTCCATGACCCTTCTCATCACAATGCTCCAAGAACACTGTAATCACAAAGCTCTATGCCCCTTTTCATCTCAATGATTCATGAACCCTGTCATCACAATGCACCATGCCCATCATCATAATGCTTCCTGCTATTGTCATAACAAGGAAATCAAAATGCTCCATGACCTCTGTCATAACAATGCTCCAAACCCTTTAGATCACAATATTCCATAACACTTGTCATCACAATGCCCCATGACGCTCATCATCACAATTATCCATGGTCTTCTCATCACAATACTCCATGACCTTTGTCATCACAATGCTCAATACACTTGTCATCCAAATGCTCCCTGACACTTGTTGTCTGTATGCTCCTTTTACCCTGTCATGAGAGGGCTCCATGCCTTTTTCATCACAATGATCCATGCCCTTTTTATCACAATGCTCCAAGACCCATGTAATCACGATGCTCCATGCCATTTTCATCACAAAACTCAATGATGCATGCCATCAGAACGCTCCTTGGTCTTCTCCTCACAATGCTCCATGCCCTTGTCATCACAAAGTTCCAAGACCACTGTAATCACAATGCTCCATGCCCTTTTTCATCAGTATGCGCCATGAGACTTGTCATCACATGGCTCCATGGTTTTGTCATCATAATGCTCCAAGCCCTAGTCATCACAATGCTCCATTATATTTGTCATCATAATCCTCCATTACATTTGGCATCACAATGTTCCCTGCCATTGTCATCGCAATGGACCATGACATATTTCATCACAATGCTCCGTGACACCTGTCTTCAAAATATTCCATATCCTTCTCATCTCAATGCCCCATGCCCTTGTCATCACAATGCACCATGTCCACTGTCATCACAATAATCTATGAAACTTGTCAGACCAATGCTCCATTCCCTTGTCATCACAATGCCCAATGACCTTGTTATCACAGTGCTCCATGACCCCTGTCATCACAATGCTCCGTGACTCCAGTCATCACAATGCTTCATAACGTTTGTCATCACAACGGTCCATGCCCGCGTCATCACAAGGCTCTGTGTCAATTGTAACCACAATGCTCCATGAACTTTTCATCACAATGCTCCGTGACCCTTGTCATCACAATGATCCATGCCTTTGTCAGAACAATGCTCCATGACCATTGTCATCACAATGTGCCACGCGGTTTTCATCACAATGATCCACAACCTTGTCATCACAATGCTCCATGCAATTCTCATCCAAATGCTCTCGCACCTGGGATATCACAATGATCTAACACTAGATATCACAATCCTCCCTCACCCCTGTAATCACAGTGTTCCATGACCCCTGTCATCACAATGCTAAATCCCCTTATCAACACAATGTTCCATGACTCCTGACATCACAATGTTCCATAACCACTGTCATCAAAATGCTCCATGACCCTTTTCATCACAAAGCTCCATGACCCATGGCATCACAATGTTCTATAACCCCTGTCATCAAAATGTTCCATTACACTTTCCATTAAATTGCTCCATGACCCTGTCATCAAAATGCTCCCTGCCCTTCTCATCACAATGCACCACACCCTTGACATCAAAATGCTACATGACATTTGTCATCACAAAGCTCCATGACAATTGGCATCACAATGCTCCATATCATTGTCATCACAATGCTCCATGAACCCTCTCATCACATTGCCCCATGCCCTTGTCATCGCAAAGCTCCTTCACACTTGTCATCACAATGCTCCATGCCCTTGTCATTACAATCCTCCATGACCCAAATATCACAGTGTACCATGCCCTAGTAATCACAATGCTCCATGCCCACTCTCATCACAATAATCCATGAAATATTTCAGACTAATTGTCAATGCCTTTCTCATCACAATGGTCCATTACTTCTCTCGTAACAATGCTCCATGACCCCTGCCATCACAATGTTCCACGGCCTTGTCATCACAAGGCTCCATGACCCTTGTCATCACAATGCTCCAAGACCCCTGTAATCACAATGCTCCATGCCCCTTTTCATCAGAATGCTCCATGAGATTTCTCATCACAAGTATCCATGGTCATCTCATCACAATGCTCCAGGACCTTGTCATCACCATGCTCCAACCCTAGTCATCAAAATGCTCCATGACCCATGTCATACCAATACTCCATGGACATTTTCAGCCCAATGCTCCATGACCTTCTCATCACAATTCTCCATGACCAATATCATCACAATGCTCCATGACCACTGTCATCAAAACACTCCATGACACATGACAACACAATGATCCGGAACTCTTGTCATCACAATGCTCCAAGACCCCTGTAATCACAATGCTCCATGACACCTCTCATCACAATACTCCATGAAATTTTTCAACCCAATGCTCCATGACCCTTGTCATCACAATGATACATGACCTTGTCATCCCAATGCTCCATGACCCATCTATTCACAATGCTCCATGACGCTTGTCATCACTGTGCTCCATGACACACGTTATCACAATGCTCCATGCCTTTGTCAGCAAAATGCTACATGACCTTGTCATTACAATGCTCTATGCGCTTGTCATCACAATGCTCCCTGCTCCTTGAAATCAAAATGATCCATGACCTCTCTCATCACAATGCTCCAAACTCTTGTGATCACTATGTTCTATAACACTTGTCATCACAAAGCTCCATGATGCCTGTCATCACACATACTCCATGCCCTTTTTATAACAATGCTCCATGAATTTGTCATCACAATTCTCAGTACACTTGTCATCACAATGCTCCGTGACATTGTCGTCAGAATGCTCCTTGAACCCTGTCACAAAAAGGCTCCATGCCTTTTTCATCAAAATGCTCCATGCAATTGTCATCAAAATACTCCACAAGCTTGTGATCAGAATGCTCCATGACCCTTGTCATCACAATTCTCCATGCAGTTGTCAGCACAATGCTCCCTGAAACCTGTCATCACAATGCTCCAAGCCCTTGTCATCACAATGCTCCATTACCTTTGTCATCAGAATCCTCCATGACACGTGGCATCACAATTCTCCATGCCATTGTCATTACAATGGGCCATTACTTATGTCATCACAATGCTCCCTGACACCTCTCTTCACAATACTGCATGCCCTTGTCATCAAAATGCTCCATGCCCTTGTTATCACAATGTTCCAAGTCCCCTGTAATCAGAATGCTCCAGACCCCTTTTCATCAGTATGCTCCTTGAGACTTGTCATCACAAGCCTCCATGGTTTTCTCATCACAATGCTCCAGGACTTGTCATCACAATGCTTCACGACATTGTCATGAAAATTCTCAGTGGCCCTTGTCAACATAATGCTCCATGCCCTAGTCATCACAATGCTCCATTATATTTGTCATCACATCCTCCATTACAATTGGCATCACAATGCTCCATGCTATTGTCATCGCAATGGACCATGACATATGTCAACACAATGCTCCCTGACACCTGTCTTCACAATACAACATGCCCTTGTCTTCACAATGCTCCATGATCCCTGTCATCACAATAATCTATGAAACATGTCAGACCCATGCTCCATGCCCCTGTCATCACAATGCTCCATGCCATTGTCATCACAATGCTCCATGATCCCTGTCATCACAATGCTCCGTGATTCCAGTCATCACTATGCTTCATAACGTTTCTCATCACAACGGTCCATGCCCGCATCATCACAAGGCTCTGTGACCTTTGTAACCACAATGCTCCATGAACATTTCATCACAATGCCCCGTGACCCTTGTCATCACAATACTCCATGCCTTTATAAGAACAATGCTCCATGACCCTTGTCATCACAATGTGCCATGCGCTTTTCATCACAATGATCCACAACCTTGTCATTGCTATGCTCCATAAACCTTGTAATCACAATACTCCATGCACTTCTCATCCAAATGCTCTCTCACATGAGATATCACAATGTTCCATCACTAGTCATCACAATCCTCCCTCACCCCTGTTATCACAATGTTCCATGACACCTGTCATCACAATGCTACATCCCCTTATCAGCACAATGTTCCTTGACCCCTGACATCACAATGTTCCATAACCCCTGTCATCAAAATGCTCCATGACCCTTTTCATCCCAAAGCTCCATGATCCCTGGAATCACAATGTTCTATAACCCCTGTCATCAATATGTTCCATTACACTTTTCATCAAATTGCTGCATGACCCTGTCATCAAAATGCTCCCTGCCTTTCTCATCACAATGCACCACACACTTGTCATCAAAATGCTCCATGACCTTTGTTATCACAAAGCTCCATGACCCTTGACATCACAATGCTCCATGTCATTGTCATCACAATGGTCCATGAACCCTCTCATCACATTGCTCCATGCCTTTGTCATCACAAAGCTCCATGACACTTGTCATCACAGTGCTCGTTGCCATTCTCATCACAATGCTCCATGCCCTTGTCATTACAATCCTCCATGACCCATGTATCACAGTGTACCGTGCCCTTGTCATCACAATGCTCCATGCCCACTCTCATCACAATAATCCATGAAACATTTCAGACCAATGCTCAATGCCTTTCTCATCACAATGCTCCATTACCTCTGTCATAACAATGCTCTATGACCCCTGCCATCACAATGTTCCAGGGCCTTGTCATCAAAAGGCTCCATGACCCTTGTCATCACAATGCTCCAAGACCCCTGTAATCACAATGCTCCATGCCCTTGTCATCACAAATCTACATGACGCATGCCATCAGAAAGTTCTATGGCTTTCTCCTCACAATGCTCCATGCCCTTGTCATCACAATACTCCATGAATATTTTCAACCCAATGCTCCATTACCTTCTCATCACAATGCTCCATGACCAGTATCATCACAATGCTCCATGACGACTGTCGTCACAATGCGCCATTCCAACTGTCATCACAATAATCCATGAAACTTATTATACCAATGCTCCATGCACTTGTCATCACAATGCTCCATGCCCTTGCTATCACAATGGTCCAAGACCCCTGTAATCAGAATACTCCATGCCCCTTTTCATCAGTATGCCCCATGAGAACTGTCATCACAAGGCTCCATGGATTTCTCATCACAATGCTCAAGGACCTTGTCATCACAATGCTTCACGACATTGTCAAGAAAATTCTCAAAGGCCCTTGTCATCATAATGCTCCAAGCACTAGTCATCACAATGCTCCATCATATTTGTCATCACAATCCTCCATTACATTTGGTATCACAATGCACCATGCTATTGTCATCGAAATGAACCATGACATATGTCATCAAAATGCTCCCTGACACCTGTCTTCACAATACTCCATGACTTTGTCATCACAATGCTCCATGCCCTTGTCATCACAATGCTCAATGAACCCTGTCAACACAATGCTCCGTGACTCCAGTCATCACAATGCTTCATAACGTTTGTCATCACAACGGTCCATGCCCGCATCATCACAAGTCTCTCTGACCTTTGTAACCACAATGCTCCATGAACATTTCAACACATTGCTCCGTGACACTTGTCATCACAATTCTCCATGCCTTTGTCAGAAAAATGCTCAATGACCCTTTTCATCAAAACGTGCAACGGGCTTTCCATCACAATGATCCACAACTTTGTAATCGCTATGCTCCATAAACCTTGTAATCACAATGCTCCATGCTCTTCTCATCCAAATGCTCTCTCACCTGATATATAACCATGTTCCCTCACTAGTCATCACAATCCTCCCTCAAACCTGTAATCAAAATGGTCCATGACCACTGTCATCACCATGATCCATTCCCTTGTCATCACAATGTTCCATGACCACTGTCATCACAACACTCTATGAAACCCGACAACACAATGATCAGGGACTCTTGTCATTACAATGCTCCATTACCTAGTCATCACAATGCTCCATGACCCCTGTCATCACAATACTCCATGAACATTTTCAGCCCAATGCTCCATGACACTTGGCATCACAATGATCCATGCCCTTGTCATCCCAATGCTCCATGACCCCTGTATTCACAATGCTCCGTGACGCTTGTCATCACAGTGCTCCATGACACATGGCATCACAATGCTTCATGCCTTTGTCAGCAGAATGCTATATGACATTGTCATTACAATGCTCTATGCGCTTGTCATCACAATACTCCATTACCATTATCATCACAATCCTCCATGAACCTTGGGATCACATTGCTTCATGCCCTTGTCATCACAATGTTACATGCTCCTTGAAATCAAAATGATCCATGACCTCTGTCATCAAAATGCTCCAAACCCTTGTGATCACAATGTTCCATAGCATTTGTCATCACAATGCTCCATGATGCCTGTCATCACAGTAATCCATGCCCTTTTCATCACAATGCTCCATGACCATTGTCATCACAATTCTCAATACATTGTCATCACAATGCTCCCTGACATTTGTCGTCAGAATGCTCCTTGAAACCTGTCACGAAAAGTTTCCATGCCATTTTCATCACAATGCCCCATGCCGTTTTCATCACAATGCTCCATGCCATTGTCATCAAAATACTCCACAAGCTTGTCATCAGAATGCTCCATGACCCTTGTCATCACAATTATCCATGCACTTGTCAGCACGATGCTCCCTGACCCTTGTCATCACAATGCTCCAAGCCATTGTCATCACAATACTCCATTACATTGTCTTCTGAATCCTCCATGACACTTGGCATCACAATGCTCAATGCCATTTTCATCAGAATGGGCCATTATATATGTCAGCACAATGCTCCCTGACAACTGTCTTCACAATAATGCATCACATGGTCATTACAATGCTCCATGCCCTTGTCATCACAATGCTCAATGCCCTTGTTATCACAATGCTCCATGACCCCTGTCATCACAATGCTCCGTGACTCCAGTCATCGCATTGCTTCATGACGTTTGTCATCACAATGGCCCATGCCCTCATCATCAAGAGTCCCTGTGACCTTTTTAACCACAATGCTCCATGAACTTTTCTTCACAATGCTCTTTGTCCCCTGTCATCACAATTCTCTATGCATTTCTCAGCACAATGCTCTATGACGCATGTCATCAGTATGCTCCATGGCCTTCTCCTCACAGTGCTCCATGCCCTTGTCATCACAATGCTCCAAGACCCCTGTAATCACAATGCTCCATGCCCCTTTTCATCAGAATGCTCCATGAGACTTGTCATCACAAGTCTCCATGGTCATCTCATCACAATGCTCCAGGACCTTGTCATCACAATGCTCCATGACACCTGTCATCACAATGCTCTGTGACTCCAGTCATCACAGTGCTTCATAATATTTGTCATCACAATGGTCCATGCCCACGTCATCACAAGGCTCTGTTACCTTTGTATCCACAATGCTCCATGAACATTTCATCACAATGCTCCGTGACCCTTGTCATCACAATGCTCCATGCCTTTGTCATTAAAATGCTCCATGACCATTGTCATCACAATGTGCCATGCGCTTTTCATCCCAACGGTCCAAAAATTTGTCATCACAGTGCTCCATTAAAATTGTAATCACAATGCTGCATGCCCTTCTCATCACAATGCTCCATTACCCCTGTCATAACAATGATCCATGACCCCTGCCATCACAATGTTCCACGGCCTTGTCATCACAAGGCTCCATGACACTTGTCATCACAATGCTCCAAGACCCCTTTAATCACAATGCTCCATGCCGTTGTCATCACAAAGTTCAATGACACATGTCATGAGAATGTTCCATGGCCGTCTCATCAAAATGCTCCTTGCCCTTGGCATCACAATGCTCCAAAACCCCTGTAAACACAGTGCTCCATGCCCCTATTCATCTCAATGCTCCATGAACCCTGTCATCACAACACTCCATGACACGTGACAACACAATGATCCGGGACTCTTGTCATCACAGTGCTCTAAGACCCCTGTAATCAAAATGCTCCATGACCCCTGTCATCAAAATACTCCATGAATATTATCAGCCCAATGCTCCATGACCCTTGTCATCACAATGATCCATGCACTTGTCATCCTAATCATCCATGACCCCTGTATTCAAAATGCTCCGTGACAATTGTGTCACAGTTCACCATGACACCTGTCATCACAATGCTCCATGCCTTTGTCAGGAAAATTCTACATGACCTTGTCATTACATTGCTCTATGCGTTTGTCACCACAATGCTCCAAGACCCCTGTAATCACAATGCTACATGCCCCTTTTCATCTCAATGCTCCATGAACTCTGTCATCACAATGCACCATGCCCATCATCATAATGCTTCAGGCTATTGTCATCACAATGAAATCAAAATTCTCCGTGACCTCTGTCATCGTAATGCTCCAAAGCCTTGTAATCACAATGTTCCATAACACTTATAATCACAACACCCCATGACGATCATCATCACAATTATCCATGGCCTTCTCATCACCATGCTCCATGACTTTTGTCATCACAATTCTCAATACACTTGTCATCACAATGCTCCCTGACACTTGTCGTCAGAATGCTCCTTGAACCCTGCCACGAAAAGGCTGCATGCTTTTTTCATCACATTGCCCCATGCCGTTTTCATCACAATGCTCCATGCCATTGTCATTAAAATACTCCACAAGCTTGTCATCAGAATGCCCCATGACCCTTGTCATCACAATTCTCCATGCACTTGTCAGCACAATGCTCCCTGACCCTTGTCATCACAGTGCTCCAAGCCATTGTCATAACAATGCTCCATTACTTTTGTCATCAGAATCTTTCATGAAACTTGGCATCACAATGCTCCATGCCATTTTCATCACAATGGGCCATTACATATGTGATCACAATGCTCCCTGACACTTCTCTTCACAATACTGCATGAGCTGGTCATCACAATGCTCCATGCCCTTGTCATCACAATGCGCCATTCCAAATGTCATCGCAATAATCCATGAAACATATTAGACAAATGCTCCATGCCCTTGTCATCACAATGCTCCATGCCCTTGTTATCACAATGCTCCATGACCCCTGTCATCACCATGCTCCGTGACTCCAGTCATCACAATGTTTCATGAACTTTGTCATCTCAATGGTCCATTACCTCATCATCAACAGTCTCTGTGACATTTTTAACCACAATGCTCCATGAACTTTTCATCACAATGCTCTTTGACCCTTGTCATCACAATGATCTACGCCTTTCTCAGCACAATGCTCCATGCCCTTGTCATCACAATGCTCCATGACCCTGTCATCACAATGCTCCGTGACTCCAGTCATCACAATGCTTCATAACATTTGTCATCACAATGGTCCATATCCGTGTCATCACAAGGCTTTGTGACATTTTTAACCTCAATGCTTCATGAACTTTTCATCACAATGCTCCGTGACCCTTGTCATCACAGTGCTCCATGCCTTTGTCAGAAAAATGCTCCATGACCCTTGTCATCACAATGTGCAAGCACTTTTTATCCCAATGATCCACAGATTTGTCATCACAATGCTCCATAAAACTTGTAATCAGAATGCTCCATGCCCTTCAAATCACAATGCTCCATTACCCCTGTCATAACAATGCTCATTGACCCCTGCCATCACAATGTTCCACGGCCTTGTCATCACAAAGCTCCATGACCCTTGTCATCACAAAGCTCCAAGACCCCTGTAATCACAATGCTCCATGCCCTTGTCATCACAAAGCACCATGACACATGTCATCAGAATGTTCCATGTCCTTCTCATCCAAATGCTCCATGCCCTTGTCATCACAATGCTACAAGACCTCTGTAATCACAATGCTCCATGCCCCTTTTCATCTCAATGCTCCATGAACCCTGTCATCACAATGCACCATGCCCATCATCATAATGCTTCAGGTTATTGTTATTAAAATGAAATCAAAAGTCTCCATGACCTCTGTCATCATAATGCTCCAAAACCTTGTGATCACAATGTTCCATAACATTTATCATCACAACACCCCATGACGATCATCATCACAATTATCCTTGGTCTTCTGATCACAATGCTCCCTGATCTTTGTCATCACAATGCTCAATACACTTGTCTTCACAATGCTCCATGACACATGTCGTCAGTATGCTCCTTGAACCCTGTCATGACAAGGCTCCATGCCTTTTTCATCACAATGATCCATGCCCTTTTCATCACAATGCTCCAAGACCCCTATAATCACAATGCTCCATGCCCTTGTCATCAAAAAGCTCCATGAGGCATGTCATCAGAATGCTCCATGGCCTTTTCCTCACAATGCTCCATGGCATGGTCATCACAATGCTCCATGTACCCTCTCATCACATTGCTCCATGCCCTTGTCATTACAATCCTCCATGACCCATGTATCACATTGTTCCGTGCCCTTGTCATCACAATGCTCCAGCCAACTCTCATCACAATAATCTATGAAATATTTCAAACCAATGCTCAATGCCCTTCTCATCACTATGCTCCTTTACCTCTGTCATAACAATGCACCATGACCACTGCCATCACAATGTTCCACGGCCTTGTCATCACAAGGCTCCATGACCCTTGTCATCACAATGCTCCAAGAAACTTGTAATCAAAATTCTCCATGCCCTTGTAATAACAAAGCTCCATGACGCATGTATCAGAAGGTTCCATGGCCTTCTCATCACAATGCTCCAAGACCCCTGTAATCACTATGATCCATGCCCCTTTTCATCTCAATGCTCCATGAACCCTGTCATCACAATGCACCATGCCCATCATCATAATGCTTCAGGCTGTTGTCACTACAATGAAATCAAAATTATCCATGACCTCTGTCATCATAATGCTCCAAACCCTTGTGCTCACAATGTTCCATAACACTTATCATCACAAAACCCCATGACGATCATCATCACAGTTATCCATGGTCTTCTCATCACAATGCTCCATGATCATTGTCATCACAATGCTCAATACACTTGTCATCACAATACTCCCTGACACCTGTCGTCAGTATGCTCCTTGAACCCTGTGATGACAAGGCTCCACGCCTTTTATATCACAATGATCCAAGCCTTTTCATCACAATGCTCCAAGACCCCTATAATCACAATGCTCCATGGCCTTGTCAGCACAAGGCTCCATGACCCTTGTCATCACAATGCTCCAAGTCCACTGTAATCACAATGCTCCATGCCCCTTTTCATTAGAATGCTCCATGAGACTTGTCATCACAAGTCTCCATGCTCATCTCATAACAATGCTCCAGGACATTGTCATCAACATGCTCTATTCCCTTGTCATCACAATGCTCCATGACCCCTGTCATTACAATAATCCATTAATATTTTCAGCCCAATGAACCATGACCTTCTCATCACAATGCTCCATGACCAATATCATCACAATGCTCCATGACCACTGTCATCACAACCACCCATAACACCTGACAACACAATGATCCGGGACTCTTGTCATCAAAATGCTCCATGCCCTTGTCATCACAATGCACCATGTCCACTGTCATCACAATAATCTATGAAACTTGTCAGACCAATGCTCCATTCCCCTGTCATCACAATGCTCCATGCCCTTGTTATCACAATGCTCCATGACCCCTGTCATCACAATGTTCCGTGACTCCAGTCATCACAATGTTCCATAACCCCTGTCATCAAAATGCTCCATGACCCTTTTCATCCCAAAGCTCCATGATCCCTGGCATCACAATGTTCTATAACCCCTGTCATCAAAACGTTCCATTACATTTTTCATAAAAATTGCTGCATGACCCTGTCATCAAAATGCTCCCTGCGCTTCTCATCACAATGCACCACACACTTGTCATCAAAATGCTCCATGACATTTGACATCACAAAGCTCCATGACCCTTGGCATCACAATGCTCCATGTCATTGTCATCACAATGCTCCATGAACCCTCTCATCACATTGCTCCATGCCCTTGTCATAACATAGCTCCATGACACTTGTCATCACAATGCTCGATGCCCTTCTCATCACAATGCTCCACGCCCTGGTCATTACAATCCACCATGACCCATGTATAACAGTGTACCGTGCCCTTGTCATCACAGTGCTCCATGCCCACTCTCATCACAATAATCCATGAAACATTTCAGATCAATGCTCAATGCCATTCTGATTACAATGCTCCATTACTTCTGTCATAACTATGCTCCATGACCGCTGCCATCACAATGTTCCACGGCCTTGTCATCAAAAGGATACATGACCCTTGTCATCACAATGCTCCAAGACCCCTGTAATCACAATGCTCCATGCCCTTGTCAGCACAAAGCTCCATGACGCATGCCATCAGAATGTTCCATGGCCTTCTCCTCACAATGCTCCATGCCCTTGTCATCACAGTGCTCCAAGACCCCTGTAATCACAAAGATCCTTGCCCCTTTTCGTCAGAATGCTCCATGAGACTTGTCATCACAACTCTCCATCGTCATCTCATCAAAGTGCTCCAGGACCTTGTCATCACCATGCTCCATTCTCTTGTCATCACAATGCTCCTTGACACCTGTCATCACAATACTCTATGAACATTTTCAACCCAATGCTCCATGACGGTCTTATCACAATGCTCCATGAGCAGTATCATCACAATGCTCCATGACCACTGTCATCACAATGCGCCATTCCAACTGTCATCACCATAATCCATGAAACTTTTTAGACCAATGCTCCATGCCCTTGTCATCAGAGTGCTCCATGCCCTTGCTATCACAATGTTCCAAGACCCCTGTAATCAGAATGCTCCATGCCCCTTTTCATCAGTATGCCCCATGATACCTGTCATCACAATTCTCCCTGCCTTTTTCATCACAATGCCCCATGCCATTTTCATCACAATGCTCCACGCCATTGTCATCAAAATACTCCACAAGCTTGTCACCAGAATGCTCCATGACACTTGTCATCCCAATTCTCCATGCACTTGTCAACACAATGCTCCTTGACCCTTGTCATTGCAATGCTCCAAGCCATTGTCATCACAATGCTCTATTAACTTTGTCATCAGAATCCTCCATGACACTAGGCATCACAATGCTGCATGCCATCGTCATCACATTGGGCCATTACATATGTCATCACAATGCTCCCTGACACCTGTCTTCACAATACTGCATGACCTGGTCATCACAATGCTCCATGCCCTTGTCATCACAATGCGCCATTCCAACTGTCATCGCAATAATCCATGAAACTTATTAGACCAATGCTCCATGCCCTTGTCATCACAATGCTCCACGACCACTGTAAACACAATGTTCCATGCAACTTTTCATCTCAATGCTCCATGATCCCTGTCATCACAATGCACCATGCCCATCATCATAATGCTTCAGGCTATTGTCATCACAATGAAATCAATATTCTCCAGGACCTCTGTCATCATAATGCTCCAAACCCTTGTGATCACAATGTTCCATAACACTTATCATCACAACACACCATGACGCTCATCATCACAATTATCAATGGTCTTCTCATCACAATGCTCCATGACCTTTGTCATCACAATGCTCAATACACTTGTCATCACAATGCTCCCTGACCCTTGTCTTCAGGATGCTCCATTAACCCTGTCATGACAAGTCTCCATGACATTTTCATCACAATGATCCGTGCCCTTTTCTTCACAATGCTCCAAGACACCTGTAATCACAATGCTCCAAGCCCTTGTCTTCACAAAGCTCCATGACACATGTCATCAGAATGCTGCATGGCCGTCTCTGACAATGCTCCATGCCCTTGTCATCACAATGCTCCAAGACCACTGTAATCACAATGATCCATGCCACTTTTCATCAGAATGTTCCATGAAACTTCTCATCACAAGCCTCCAAGGTCTTCTCATTACAATGCTACATGAACTTGTCATCACTATGCTCCATTCCCTTGTCATCACAATGCTCCATGACCATTGTCATCACAATACTCCACGAATATTATCAGCACAATGCTCCATAACCTACTCATCACAATGCTCCATGACCAATATCATCACAATGCACCATGACAACTGTCATCACAACACTCCATGACACCTGACAACACAATGATCCAGGACTCTTGTCATCACTATACTCCATTCCCTAGTCATCACAATGCTGCATGAACCATGTCATCACAATGCTCCATGACACCAGTCTTCACAATACAGCATGACCTCTTTATCACAATGCTCCATGCCCTTGTCACCACAATGTACCTTTCCAACAGTCATCGCAATAATCCATGAAAATTATGAGACCAATGATACATGCCCTTGTCATCACAATGCTCCATGCCCCTTTTCATCGCAATGCTCCATGACCCCTGTCATCACAGTGCTCCGTGACTCCAGTCATCACAATATTTCATGACCTTTGTCATCACAATGCTCCATGCCCTCGTCATCAACAGTCTCTGTGACGTTTTTAACCACAATGCTCCATGAACTTTTCATCACAATGCTCTTTGACCCTTGTCATCACAATGCTCTATGCCTTTCTCAGCACAATGCTCCATGCCCTTGTCGTCACAATGCTCCATGAACCTTGTCCTCACAATGCTCCATGCGCTTGTCAGCAAAATGCTCCATGACCATGTCATCACAATGCACCATGCGCTTGTCATCACAGTGCTCCACAATCTTGTCATCACAGTGCTCCACAATCTTGTCATCACAATGCTCCATAAACCTTGTCATCACAATGCTCCATGCACGTCTCATCAAAATGCTTTCTCACCACTGATATCACAATATTACTTCACTATTCGACACAATACTCCTACACCTCTGTCATCACAATATTCCATGACTCCTGTCATCACAATGCTACATGCACTTATCATCACAATGTTCGATGACCCATGACATCACAATGTTCCATAACCCCTGTCATCAAAATGTTCCTTGACACTTTTCATCAAATTTCTCCATGACCATGTCATCACAATGCTCCCTGCACTTCTCATTACAATGCACAACGCCCTTGTCATCAAAATGTTCCATGACCTTTGTCATCACAAATATCCATGACCCTTGGCATCACATTGCTCCATGCCCTTGTCATCACTAAGCTCCATGACACATGTCATCAGAATGCTCCATGGCCTTCTCATCACAATGCTCCATGACCTTTGTCATCACAATGCTCAATACACTTGTCATCAATATGCTCCATGACACTTGTTGTCTGTATGCTCCTTGAACCCTGTCATGGCAAGGCTCCATGCATTTTTCATCACAATATTCCATGCCCTTTTCATCACAATGCTACAAGACCACTGTAATCACAATGCTCCATGCGCTTGTCATCACAAAGCTCAATGACGCATGTCCTCAGAATGCTCCTTGGCCTTCTCTTCACAATGATCCATGCCCTTGTCATCACAATGTTCCAAGTCCCCTGTAATCAGAATGCTCCAGGCCCCTTTTGATCAGTATGCTATATGAGATTGTCATCACAAGTCTCCATGGATTTCTCATCACAATGCTCCAGGACATTGTCATCACAATGCTTCACAACCTTGTCATGAAAATTCACAATGGCCCTTGTCATCATAGTGCTCCAAGCCCTAGTCATCACAATGCTCCATTTTATTTGTCATCACAATCCTCCATTACATTTGGCATCGCAATGCTCAATGCCATTATCATCGCAGTGGACCATGACATATGTCATCACAATGCTCCCTGACACCTGTCTTCACAATACTCCATGACCTTCTCATCACCATGATCCATACCATTGTCATCACAATGCTCCATGCCCATGTCATCACAATGCTCCATGACCCCTATCATCACAGTGCTCCATGACTCCAGTCATCACAATGCTTCATAATGTTTGTCATCAAAACGTTCCTTGCCCGTGTCATCACAAGGCTCTGTGACCTTTGTAACCAAAATGCTCCATGAACTTTTCATCACAATGCTCCGTGACCCTTTTCATCACAATGCTCCATGCCTTTGTCAGAACAATGCTCCATGACCCTTGTCATCACAGCGTGCCACGTGCTTTTCATCACATCGGTCCACAACCTTGTCATCGCTATGCTTCATAAACCTTGTAATCCCAATGCTCCATGCACTTCTCATCCAAATGCTCTCTCACCAGAGATATCACAATGTTCCATCACTAGTCATCACAATACTCCCTCACCCCTGTAATCATAATGTTCCATGACCCCTGTCATCACAGTGCTACATACCCTTATCATCACAATGTTCCATGATCCCTGACATCACAATGTTCCATAACCCCTGTAATCAAAATGCTCCATGACCCGTTTCATCCCAAAACTCCATGACCCCTGACATCACAATGTTCTATAACAACTGCCCTCAAAATATTCCATTATATTTTAATCAAATTGCTGCATGAACCTGTAATCAAAATGCTCCCTGCCCTTCTCATAACAATGCACCACACCATAGTCATCGAAATGCTCCCTGTTATTTGTCATCACAAATCTCCATGACCCTTGGCATCACAATGCTCCATGTCATTGTCATCACAATGCTCCATGAACACTCTCATCACATTGCTCCCTGCCCTTGTCATCACAAAGCTCCATGACACTTGTCATCACAATGCTCGATGCCCTTCTCATCGCAATGCTCCATGTCCTGGTCATTACAATCCTCCATGAACCATGTATCACAGTGTTCCGTGCCCTTGTCATCCCAATGCTCCATGCCCACTCTCATTACAATAATCCATGACATATTTTAGACCAAAGCTCAATGCCCTTCTCATCACAATGCTCCATTACCTCTGTCATAACAATGCTCCATGACACCTGCCATCACATTGTTCAACGGCATGTCATCACAAGGCTCCATGATCCTTGTCATCACAATTCCCCAAGACCCCTGTAATCACAATGCTCCATGCCCTTGTCATCACAGTGCTCCATGATGCATGTCATCAGAATATTCCATGGCCTTCTCATCACCATGCTCCATGCCCTAGTCATCACAATGCTCCAAGACCCCGGTAATCTCAATGCTCCATTCCACTTTTCATCACAATGTTCCATGAACCCAGTCATCACAATGCACCATGCCCATCATCATAAGGTTTCATGTTATTGTCATCACAATGAAATCTAAATTCTCCATGACATCTGTCATCATAATGCTCCAAACCCTTGTGATCACAATGTTCCATAAGACTTATCATCACAACACCCCATGACGCTCATCATCACAATTATCCATGGTCTTCTCATCACAATGCTCTATGACTTTGTCATCAAATGCTCAATACACTTGTCATCACAATGCTACCTGACACTTGTTGTAAGTATGCTTCTTGAACACTGTCATGACAAGGCTCAATGCCTTTTTCTTCACAATGATACATGCCCTTTCCATCACAATGCATCAAGACACCTGTAATCACAATGCTCCACGACCTACTCATCACAATTCTCCATGGCCAATATCATCACAATGCACCATGACCACTGTAATCTCAACACTCCATGACACCTGACAACACAATGATCCGGAATTCTTGTCATCAAAATGCTCAATTCCCAAGTCATCACAATGCTCCATGAACCCTGTCATCACAATACTCCGTGAACATTTTCAGCCCAATGCTCCATGACACTTGTCATCACATTGAACCATGCCCTTGTCATCCCCATGCTCCATGACCACTGTATTCACAATGCTCCGTGACGCTTGTCATCACAGTGCTCCATGACACCTGTCATCACAATGCTCCATGCCTTTGTCAGCAAATGCTACATAACCTTGTCATTACAATGCTCTATGTGCTTGTCATCACAATACTCCTTTACCATTGTCATCACAATCCTCCATGAACCTTGGGATCACATTGCTTCATACCCTTGTCATCACTATGCTCCTTGCTCCTTGAAATCAAAATGATCCATGACCTCTGTCATCACAATGCTCCAAACACTTGTCATCACAATGTTCCATAACACTTGTCATCACAACGCTCCATGATGCCTGTCATCACAATACTCCACGGCCTTTTCATCACAATGCTCCATAACCTTTGTCATCACAATTCTAATACACTTGTCATTACAATGCTTCCTGAAACTTGCCGTCAGAATGCTCCTTGAAACCTGTCACAAAAAGGCTCCATGCTTTTCTCATCACAATGTCCCATGCCGTTTTCATCACAATGCTCCATGCCATTGCCATCAAAATACTCCACAAGATTGTCATCAGAATATTCCATGACCTTTTTCATCACAATTATCCATGCACTTGTCAGCACAATGCTCCCTGAAACTTGTCATCACAATCCTCCAAGCCATTGTCATCACAATGCTAAATTACTTTTGACATCACAATGCTCCGTGACTCCAGTAATCACAATGCTTCATAACGTTTGTCATCACAACGGTCCATGCCCGCGTCATCACAAGGCTCTGTGACTTTTCTAACCACAATGCTCCATGAACTTTTCATCACAATGCTCCGTGACACTTGTCATCACAATGCTCCATGCCTTTGTCAGAACAATGTTCCATGACCCTTGTCATCACAATGTGCCATGCGCTTTTCATCACAATGATCCACAACCTTGTCATCGATATGCTCCATAAACCTTGTAATCACAATGGTCCACGCACTTCTCATCCAAATGCTCTCTCACCTGAGATATCACAATGTTCCATCACTAGTCATCACAATCCTCCCTCAACCCTGTAATCACAATGTTCCATGACCCGTGACATCAAAATATTCCATAAGCACTGTCATCACAATGCTCCATGACACATTTCATCCCAAATCTCCATGACCCATGGCATCACAATGTTCTGTAACCCCTGTCGTCAAAATGTTACATGACACTTTTCATCAAATTGCAGCATGAACCTGTCATCAAAATGCTCCCTTTCCTTCTCATCACAATGCACCACACGCTTGTCATCAAAATGCTCCATGACCGTTGTCATCACAAAGCTCCATGACCCTTGGCATCACAATGCTCCATGTCATTGTCATCACAATGCTCCCTGAACGCTCTCATCCCATTGCTCCATGCCCTTGTCATCACAATGCTACATGACACTTGTCATCATTATGCTCGATGCCCTTCTCATCAAAATGCTCCATGCCCTTTTCATCACAATCCTCCATGACCCATGTATCACAGTGTTCCGTGCCCTTGTCATCACAGTGCTCCATGCTCACTCTCATCACAATAATCCATGAAAACTTTCGGGCCAGTGCTCAATGCACTTCTCATCACAATGCTCCATTACTTCTGTCATAAAAATGCTCCATGACCCCTGCCATCACAATGTTCCACGGCCTTGTTATCACAAGGCTCCCTGACCCTTGTCATCACAATGCTCCAAGGCCCCTGTAATCACAATGCTCCATGCCATTTTGCATCTCAATGCTCCAAGATCCCTGTCATCACAATGCACCATGCCCATCACCATAATGCTTCAGGCTATTGTCATCACAATTAAATCAAAATTCTCCATGACCTCTGTCATCATAATGCTCCAAACCCTTGTGATCACAATGTTCCATAACACTTATCATCACAAATCCCCATGACGCTCATCATCACAATTATCCATGGTATTCTCATCACAGTGCTCCATGACATTTGTCATCACAATGCTCAATACACTTGTCATCACAATGCTCCCTGACACTTGTCGTCAGTATGCTCCTTGAACCCTGCCATGACAAGGCTCCATGCCTTTTTCATCACAATGATCCGTGCCCTTTTCATCACAATGCTCCAAGATCACTGTCATCACAATGCTCCATGTGCTTGTCATCACAGAACTCCATGAAGCATGTCATCAGAATGCCCCACGGCCTTCTCATCACAATGCTCCATGCCCTAGTAATCAAAATGCTCCAAGACCCCTGTAATCACAATGCTCCATGCCCCTTTTCATCAGAATGCTCCGTGAGATTTCTCATCACAAATCTCCATGGTCATCTCATCAAAAAGATCCAGGATATTGTCATCACCATTCTCCATCCCCTTGTCATCACAATGCTCCATGACCCCTCTCATCACAATAATCCATTAACATATTCAGCCCAATGCTCCACGACCTACACAGCACAAAACTCCATGGCCAATATCTTCACAATGCTCCATGAACACTGTCATCACAACACTCCATGACTCCTGACAACACAATGATCCGGGCCTCTTGTCATCACAATGCTCCTTTCCCTACTCATCACTATGCTCCATGACCCATGTCATCACAACACTCCATGAACATTTTCAGCCCAGTGCTCCATGACACTTGTCATCACAATGATCCATGCCCTTGTCATCCCAATGCTCCATGACCCCTGTATTCACAATGGTCCATGACGCTTCTCATCACAGTGATCCATGACACATGTCATCAAAATGCTCCATGCCTTTGTCAGCAAAATGCTGCATGACCTTGTCATTACAATGCTCTATGCACTTGTCATCACAATACTCCATTTCCATTGTCATCACAATCCTCCATGAACCTTGGGATCACATTGCTTCATGCCCTTCTCATCACAATGCTCCATGCTCCTTTAAATCAATATGATCCATGACCTCTGTCATCACAATGCTTCAAAGCCTTGTGATCACAATCTTCCATAACACTTGTCATCACAACGCTCCATGAGGCCTGTCATCACAATACTCCATGCCCTTTTCATCACAATGCTCCTTAACCTTTGTCATCACAATTCTCAATATACATGTCATCACAATGCTCCCTGACATTGTCATCAGAATGCTCCTTGAAACCTGCCACGAAAAGGCTCCATGCCTTTTCCTTCACAATGCCCCATGCATTTTCATCACAATGCTCCATGCCATTGTCATCAAAATACTCCACAAGCTTGTCATCAGAATGCTCCATGACCCTTGTCATCACAATTCTCCATGCAATTGTCAGCACAATGCTCCCTGTCCCATGTCATCACAATGCTCCAAGCCATTGTCATCACAATGTTCCATAACCTTTGTCATCAGAATCCTCCATGACACTTGGCATCACAATGCTCCATGCCATTGTCATCACAATGGGCCAATACATATGTCATCACAATGCTCCCTGACACCTCTCTTCACAATACTGCATGACCTGGTCATCACAATTCTCCATGCCATTGTCATCACAATGGGCCATTACATATGTCATCACAATGCTCCCTGACACCTCTCTTCACAATACTGCATGACCTGGTCATAACAATGCTCCATGCCCTTGTCATCACAATGTGCCATTCGAAATGTCATCGCAACAAACCATGGAACTTATTAGACTAATGTCCCATGCCCTTGTCATCACAGTGCTCCATGCCCTTGTTATCACAATGCTCCCTGAACCCTGTCATCAGAATCCTCCGTGACTCCAGTCATCACAATGCTTCATGACCTTTGTCATCACAATGGTCCATGCCCTCGTCATCAACAGTCTCTGTGACCATTTTAACCACAATGTCCCATGAAATTTTCATACAATGCTCTTTGACCCTTGTCATCACAATGCTCTATGCCTTTCTCAGCACAATGCTCCATGACCCTTGTCATCACAATGCTCCTTGCGCTTGTCAGCACGATGCTCCATGACACATGTCATCACAATGCACCATGCGCTTGTCATCACAGTGCTCTACAATCTTGTCATCACAATGCTCCATAAACATTGTCATCATAATCCTCCATGCACTTCTAATCAAAATTCTCTCTCACCACTGATATCACAATGCTACATCACTATTTGTCACAATACTCCCTCCCACCTGTCATCACAATGTTCCATGACTCCTGTCATCACAATGCTACATGCACTTATCATCAAAATGTTCGATGACCCCTGACATCACAATGTTCCATAACACCTGTCATCAAAATGTTCCATGAAAATTTTCAACAAATTGCTCCATGAACCTGTCATCACAATTCTCCCTGCCCTTCTCATCACAATGCACAGTGCCTTTGCCATCAAAATGCTCCATGACCATTGTCATCTCAAAGAGCCCTGACCCATGGCATCACAATGCTCCATGTCATTGTCATCACAGTGCTCGATGACACATGTCATCAGAATGCTACATGGCCTTCTCATCACAATGATCCATGCCCTTGCCATCACAATGCTCCATTACCCCTCTCATAACAATGCTCCATGCCCCAGCCATCACGATATTCCATGGCCTTGTCATCACAAGGCTCCATGACCCTTCTCATCACAACACACCAAGAACCCTGTAATCACAATGCTCCATGCCCTTTTTCATCTCAATGAACCATTAACACTGTCATCACAATGCACCATGCCTATCATCATAATGCTTCATGCTATTGTCATCACAATGAAATCAAAATGCACCATGACCTCTGTCATAACAATGCTCCAATCCCTTGTGATCACAATATTCCATAACACTTGTCATCACAATGCCCCTTGATGCTCCTCATCACAATTATCCTTGGTCTTCTAATCACAATGCTCCATGACCTTTTTCATCACAAAGCTCAATACACTTGTCATCAAAATGCTCCCTGACACTTTTTGTCTGTATGCTCCTTGAACTCTGTCATGACAAGGCTCCATGCCTTTTTCATCACAATGATCCATGCCCTTTTCATCACAATGCTCCAAGACCCATGTAATCAAAATGCTCCATGCTCTTGTCATCACAAATCTCAATGACGCATACCATCAGAATGCTCCTTGGTCTTCTCCTCACAATGTTCCATGCCCTTGTCATCACAATGTTCCATGACCCCTGTAATCACAATGCTCCATGCCCCTTTTCATCAGTATGCTCCATGAGACTTGTCATCACAAGGCTCCATAGCTTTGTCATCACAATGCTCCAGGATCTTGTCATCACAATGCTTCACGACCTTGTCATGAAAATTCTCAATGGCCCTTGTCATCATAATGCTGCAAGCCCTAATCATCACAATGCTCCATTATATTTATCATCACAATCCTCCATTACAATTGGCATCACAATGCTCCATGCCATTGTCATCGCAATGGACCATGACATATGTCATCACAATGCTCCCTGACATCTCTCTTCACAATATTCCATGACCTTCTCATCACAATGCTCCATGCCCTTGTCATCACAATGCACCATGCCCATGGTCATCACAATAATCTATGAAATTTTTCAGACCAATGCTCCATTCCCCCGTCATCACAATGCTCCATGCACTGGTCATCACAATGCTCCATGACCCCTGTCATCCCAATGCTCTGTGACTCCAGTCATCACAATGGTTCATAACTTTTTTCATCACAATGGTCCATGTCCGCGTCATCACAAGGCTCTGTGACATTTGTAACCACAATGCTCCATGAACATTTCCTCACCATTCTCTGGGACCCTTGTCATCACAATGCTCCATTTCTTTGTCCGAACAATGCTCCATGACCATTGTCATCACAATGTGCCCCGCACATTTCATCACAACTGTCCACAACCTTATGATTGCAATGCTCCATAAATTTTGTTATCACAATGGTCCATGAACTCATCAAAATGCTCTCTCACCATAGATATCACAATGTTCCATCACTAGTCATCACAATACACCCTCACCCCTGGAATCACAATGTTCCATGACCCTGTCATCACAATGCTACATACCTTTATCATCACAATATTGCATGACCCCTGACATAACAATGTTCCATAACCCCTGTCATCAAAATGCTCCATGACCCTTTTCATCCCAAAGCTCCAAGAACCCTGACATCACAATGTTCTATTACCCATGCCATCAAAATATTCCATTACACTTTTTATCAAATTGCTGCATGACCAGGTCATCAAAATGCTCCCTGCACTTCTCATCACAATGCACCATTCCCTTGTCATCAAAATGCTCCATGACTTGTCATCACAAAGCTCCATGACACATGGCATCACAATGCTCCATGTCATTGTCATCACAATGCTCCATGAACCCTCTCATCACATTGCTCCATGCCCTTGTCATCAGAAAGCTCCATGACACTTATCATCACAATGCTCGATGCATTTCTCATCACAATGCTCCATGCCCTAGTCATTAAAATCCTGCATGACCCATGTATCACAGTGTTCCGTGCCCATGTAATCACAATGCTCCATGCCCTTCTCATCACAATGCTCCATGACCCCTGCCATCACAATGTTCCACGGACTTGTAATCACAAGGCTACATGACACTTGTCATCACAATGATCCAAGACCCCTCTAATCACAATGCTCCATGCCCTTGTCATCACAAAGCTCCATGACACATGTCATCAGAATGTTACATGGATTTCTCATCACAATGCTCCATGCCCTTGTCATCACAATGCTCAAGACCCCTGTAATCACAATGCTCCATTTCCCTTTTCATGTCAATGCTCCATGAACCCTGTCATCACAATGCATCATGCCCATCATTATAATGCTTCCGGCTATTGTCAGCACAATGAAATCAAAATTCTCCATGACCTATGTCATCACAATTCTCCATGTCCCCTGTCATCACAATACTTCATGAATATTTTCAGTCCAATGCTCCATGATACTTGTCATCACAATGATGCATGCCCTTTTCAGCCCAATGCTCCATGACCCCTGTGTTCACAATCCTCCGTGATGCTTGTCATCACAGTGCTCCATGACACCTGTCATCACAATGCTAGATGACTTTGTCAGCAAAAGGCTAAATGACCTTGTAATTACAATGCTCTATGCGTTTGTCATCACAATACTCCATTACCATTGTCATCACAATCCTCCATGAACCTTGGGATCACATTGGTTTATGCCCTTGACATCACAATGCTCCATGCTCCTTGATATCAAAATGATCCATGAAATCTGTCATCAAAATGCTCCAAAGCCTTGTGATCACAATGCTCCATATCACTTGTCATCACAACGCTCCATGATGCCTGTCATCACAATACTCCATGCCCTTTTCATCACAAAGCTCCATGACCTTGGTCATCACAATTCTCAATACACTTGTCATCACAATGCTCCCTGACACTTGTCGTCAGAATGCTCCTTGAACTCTGTCATGAAAAGGCTCCATGCCTTTTTCATCACAATGCCCCATGCCGTTTTCATCACACTGCTCCATGCCATTGTCATCATAATACTCCACAAGTTTGTCATCAGATTGCTCCATGACCCTTGTCATCACAATTCTCCATGCACTGGTCAGCACAATGCTCCTTAACCCTTGTCATCACAATGCTCCAAACCATTGTCATCACAATGCTCCATTTCATTTGTCATCAGAATCATCCATGACACTTGGCATCACAATGCTCCATGCCATTGTCACCACAATGGGCCATTACATATGTCATCACAATGCTCCCTGACAGCTGTCTTCACAATACTGCATGACCTTCTCATCACAATGATCCATGCCCTTGTCATCACAATGCACCATGTCCAATGTCATCAAAATAATCTATGAAACTTGTCAGACAAATGCTCCATGCCCCTGTCACCACAATGCGCCATGCCCTTGTCATCACAATGCTCCATGACCACTGTCATCACAATGCTCGGTGACTCCAGTCATCACAATGCTTCATAACATTTGTCATCACAGTGGTCCATGCCCGCGTCATCACAAGGCTCTGTGACCTTTATAAACACAATGCTCCATGAACTTTTCATCACAATGCTCCGTGAACCTTGTCATCAAAATGCTCCATGCGTTTGTCAGAAAAATGCTCCATGATCCTTTTCATCACAATGTGCTACGCGATTTTCATCACAACGGTCCCCAAATTTGTCATGGTAATGCTCCATAAACCTTTTATTCACAATGCTCCATGTCCTTCTCATCACAATGCTCCATTATCCCTATCGTAACAATGTCCCATGACCCCTGCCATCACAATATTCCACGGCCTTGTCATCACAAGGCTCCATGACCCTTGTCATCACAATGCTCCATGACCCATGTAATCACAATGCTCCATGCCCTTGTCATCACAAAGCTCCATGACACATGCCATCAGAATGTTCCATGCCCTTCTCATCAAAATGCTCCATGCCCTTGACATCACAATGCTCCAAGAAACCTGTAATCACAATGCTCCATGCCCCTTTTCATCTCAATGCTCCATGAACACTGTCATCGCAATGCATCAGGCCCATCATGATAATGATTCAGGCTATTGTCATCACAATGAAATCTATATGTTCCATGACCTCTGTCATCACAATGCTCCAATCCCTTGTGATCACAATGTTCCATAACACTTATCATCACAACACCCAGTGACGCTCATCATCACAATTATCCATGGTCTCCTCATCACAATGCTCCATGACCTTTGTTATCACAATGCTCAATATACTTGTCATCACAATGCTCCCTGACACTTGTCATCAGTATGCTCCATTAACCCTGTCATGACACGTCTCCATGCCTTTTTCATCACAATGATACATGCCCTTTTAATCACAATGCTCCAAGACCCCTGTAATCACAATGCTCCATGCCCTTGTCATCACAAAGCTCAATGACGCATATCATCAGAATGCTCCATGGCCTTCTCATCACATTGCTCCATGCCCTTGTCATCACAATGCTCCATGACCCCTGTAATCACAATGCTACATGTCCCTTTTCATCAGAATGCTCCATGAGACTTGTCATCACAAGTCTCCATTGTCTTCTCATCAAAGTGCTCCAGGAACTTGTCATCAAAATGCTCCTGGGCTTCCGGGTAAGATGGCGGAAGAGTAAGACGCGGAGATCATTTTCCTCCCCACGGATACACCAGAAATACAGCTACACGTGGAACAACTCCTACAGAACACCTACTGAAAGCTGGCAGAAGACCCCAGACCTCCCAAAAGGAAAGAAACTCCCCACATACCTGGGTAGGGCAAAGCGGAGAGATCCGCACACAGAGGATCGGTGCCAAGCGGCACTCACCAGCCCGAAAGGCTTGTCTGCTCGCCCGCCGGGGCGTGCAGCGCTGGAAGCTGAGGCTCGGGCTTCGGTCAGAGCGCAGGGAGAGGACTGGGGCTGGCGGCGAGAACTCAGCCTGAAGGGGGCTAATGTGCCACAGCTAGCAGGGAGGGAGTCCGGGAAAACTCTGGAGCTGCCGAAGAGGCAAGAGACTTTTTCTTCCCTCTTGGTTTCCTGGTGCGCTAGGAGAGGGGATTAAGAGCGCTGCTTAAAGGGGTTCCACGGACGGGCGCGAGTCGCGACTGAAAGCGCGGAGCCCAGTGACAGGCGTGGGACGCTGGGCCTGCTGCTGCCGCCGCCAAGAAGCCTGTGTGCGAGCGCAGGTCAATGCCCACACCGCCCTTCCGGGAGCCTGTGCAGCCCGCCACTGCCGGGGTCCCGGGATCCAGGGGTGGCTTCCCTGGGAGAACGCACGGTGCGCCTCGGGCTGGTGCAACGTCATGCCGACCTCTGCCGCTGCAGGCTTGCCCCGCACTCCGCGCCCCTCCCTCCCGCCCGGCCTGAGTGAGCCAGAGTCCCCGAAGAGGCTGCTCCTTTAACCCTGTCCTATCTGAGCGAAGAACAGACGCCCTCCGGCGACCTACACGCAGAGGCGGGGCCAAATCCAAAGCTGAGATCCAGGAGCTGTGAGAACAAAGAAGAGAAAGGGAAACCTCTCCCAGCAGCCTCAGAAGCAGCGGATTAAAGCTCCACAATCAACTTGATGTACCCTGCATCTGCGGAATACATGAATAGACAACACATCATCCCAAATTGAGGAGCCCGGAGTCAGTGCTGTGCCTCTGAGGTGGGAGAGCCAACTTCAGGACACTGGTCCACAAGAGACCTCCCAGCTCCACATAATATCAAACGGCAAAAATCTTCCAGAGATCTCCATCTCAACACCAGCACCCAGCTTCACTCAACGACCAGCAGGCTACAGTGCTGGACACCATGAGCCAAACAACTAACAAGACAGGAACACAACGCCACCCATTAGCAGAGAGGTGGCCTAAAATCATAAAAAGTCCACAGACACCCCAAAACACACCACCAGACGTGGACCTGCCCACCAGAAAGACAAGATCCAGCCTCATCCACCAGAACACAGGCACTAGTCCCCTCCACCAGGAAGCCTACACAACCCACTAAACCAACCTTAGCCACTGGGGACAGACACCAAAAACAACAGGAACTACGAACCTGCAGCCTGCAAAAAGGAGACCCCAAACACAGTAACATAAGCAAAATGAGAAGACAGAAAAACACACAGCAGGAGAAGGAGCAAGATAAAAACCCACCAGACCTAACAAATGAAGAGGTAATAGGCAGTCTACCTGAAAAAGAATTCAGAATAATGATGGTAAAGATGATCCAAGATTCTATTTCCCAGATCCAAAATCTTGGAAATAGAATAGACAAAATGCAAGAAACAGTTAACAAGGACCTAGAAGAACTAAAGATGAATCAAGCATCGATTAAAAACACAATACATGAAATAAAAAATACTCTAGATGGGATCAATAGCAGAATAACTGAGGCAGAAGAACGGATAAGTGAGGTGGAAGATAAAATAGTGGAAATAACTGCTGCAGAGCAAAATAAAGAAAAAAGAATGAAAAGAACAGAGGACAGTCTCAGAGACCTCTGGGACAACATTAAACGCACCGACATTCGAATTATAGGGGTTCCAGAAGAAGAGAAAAAGAAAGGGACTGAGAAAATATTTGAAGAGATTATAGTTGAAAACTTCCCTAATATGGGAAAGGAAATAGTTAATCAAGTCCAGGAGGCACAGAGAGTCCCATACAGAATAAATCCAAGGAGAAATACGCCAAGACACATATTAATCAAACTGTCAAAAATTAAACACAAAGAAATCATATTAAAAGCAGCAAGGCAAAAACAACAAATAACACACAAGGGAATCCCCATTAGGATAACAGCTGATCTCTCAGCAGAAACTCTACAAGCCAGAAGGGAGTGGCAGGACATAATTAAAGTGATGAAGGAGAAAAACCTGCAACCAAGATTACTCTACCCAGCAAGGATCTCATTCAGATTTGATGGAGAAATTAAAAGGTTTACAGACAAGCAAAAGCTGAGAGAGTTCAGCACCACCAAACCAGCTTTACAACAAATGCTAAAGGAACTTCTCTAGGCAAGAAACAAAACAGAAGTAAAAGACCTACAATAATGAACCCAAAACAATTAAGAAAATGGGAATAGGAACATACATATCGATAATTACCTTAAATGTAAATGGACTAAATGCTCCCACCAAAAGACACAGAGTGGCTGAATGGATACAAAAACAAGACCCATCTATATGCTGTCTACAAGAGACCCACTTCAGACCTAGAGACACATACAGACTGAAAGTAAGGGGATGGAAAAAGATATTCCATGCAAATGGAAACCAAAAGAAAGCTGGAGTAGCAATTCTCATATCAGACAAAATAGACTTTAAAATAAGGACTACTAGAAGAGACAAAGAAGGACACTACATAATGATCAAGGGATCGATCCAAGAAGAAGATATAACAATTGTAAATATTTATGCACCAAACATAGGAGCACCTCAATACATAAGGCAAATACTAACAGCCATAAAAGGAGAAATCGACAGTAACACAATCATAGTAGGGGACTTTAACACCCCACTTTCACCAATGGACAGATCATCCAAAATGAAAATAAATAAGGAAACACAAGCTTTAAATGATACATTAAACAAGATGGACTTAATTGATATTTATAGGACATTCCATCCAAAAACAACAGAATACACATTTTTCTCAAGTGCTCATGGAACATTCTCCAGGATAGATCATATCTTGGGTCACAAATCAAGCCTTGGTAAATTTAAGAAAATTGAAATTGTATCAAGTATCTTTTCCGACCACAATGCTATGAGACTAGATATCAATTACAGGAAAAGATCTGTAAAAAATACAAACACATGGAGGCTAAACAATACACTACTTAATAACGAAGTGATCACTGAAGAAATCAAAGAGGAAATTAAAAAATACCTAGAAACAAATGACAATGGAGACACGACGACCCAAAACCTATGGGATGCAGCAAAAGCAGTTCTAAGAGGGAAGTTTATAGCAATACAATCCCACCTTAAGAAACAGGAAACATCTCGAATAAACAACCTAACCTTGCACCTAAAGCAATTAGAGAAAGAAGAACAAAAACATCCCAAAGTTCGCAGAAGGAAAGAAATCATAAAAATCAGATCAGAAATAAATGAAAAAGAAATGAAGGAAACGATAGCAAAGATCAATAAAACTAAAAGCTGGTTCTTTGAGAAGATAAACAAAATTGATAAACCATTAGCCAGACTCATCAAGAAAAAAAGGGAGAAGATTCAAATCAATAGAATTAGAAATGAAAAAGGAGAAGTAACAACTGACACTGCAGAAATACAAAAGATCATGAGAGATTACTACAAGCAACTCTATGCCAATAAAATGGACAACCTGGAAGAAATGGACAAATTCTTAGAAATGCACAACCTGCCGAGACTGAACCAGGAAGAAATAGAAAATATGAACAGACCAATCACAAGCACTGAAATTGAAACTGTGATAAAAAATCTTCCAACAAACAAAAGCCCAGGACCAGATGGCTTCACAGGCGAATTCTATCAAGCATTTAGAGAAGAGCTAACACCTATCCTTCTGAAACTCTTCCAAAATATAGCAGAGGGAGGAACACTCCCAAACTCATTCTACGAGGCCACCATCACCTTGATACCAAAACCAGGCAAGGATGTCACAAAGAAAGAAAACTACAGGCCAATATCACTGATGAACATAGATGCAAAAATCCTCAACAAAATACTAGCAAACAGAATCCAACAGCACATTAAAAGGATCATACACCATGATCAACTGGGGTTTATTCCAGGAATGCAAGGATTCTTCAATATACGCAAATCAATCAACGTGATACACCATATTAACAAATTGAAGGAGAAAAACCATATGATCATCTCAATAGATGCAGAGAAAGCTTTCGACAAAATTCAACACCCATTTATGATAAAAACCCTGCAGAAAGTAGGCATAGAGGGAACTTTCCTCAACATAATAAAGGCCATATATGACAAACCCACAGCCAGCATCGTCCTCAATGGTGAAAAACTGAAACCATTTCCACTAAGATCAGGAACTAGACAAGGTTGCCCACTTTCACCACTCTTATTCAACCTAGTTTTGGAAGTTTTAGCCACAGCAATCAGAGAAGAAAAGGAAATAAAAGGAATCCAAATTGGAAAAGAAGAAGTAAAGCTGTCACTGTTTGCAGATGACATGATACTATACATAGAGAATCCTAAAGATGCTACCAGAAAACTACTAGAGTTAATCAATGAATTTGGTAAAGTTGCAGGATACAAAATTAATGCACAGAAATCTCTGGCATTCCTATATACTGATGATGAAAAATCTGAAAGTGAAATCAAGGAAACACTCCCATTTACCATTGCAACAAAAAGAATAAAATATCTAGGAATAAACCTACCTAAGGAGACAAAAGACCTGTATGCAGAAAATTATAAGACACTGATGAAAGAAATTAAAGATGATACAAATAGATGGAGAGATGTACCATGTTCTTGGATTGGAAGAATCAACATTGTGAAAATGACTCTACTACCCAAAGCAATCTACAGGTTCAATGCAATCCCTATCAAACTACCACTGGTATTTTTCACAGAACTAGAACAAAAAATTTCACAATTTGTATGGAAACACAAAAGACCCCGAATAGCCAAAGCAATCTTGAGAACGAAAAATGGAGCTGGAGGAATCAGGCTCCCTGACTTCAGACTATACTACAAAGCTACAGTAATCAAGACAGTATGGTACTGGCACAAAAACAGAAAGATAGATCAATGGAACAGGATAGAAAGCCCAGAGTTAAACCCACGGACATATGGTCACCTTATCTTTGATAAAGGAGGCAGGAATGTACAGTGGAGAAAGGACAGTCTCTTCAATAAGTGGTGCTGGGAAAACTGGATAGGGACATGTAAAAGTATGAGATTAGATCACTCCCTAACACCATACACAAAAATAAGCTCAAAATGGATTAAAGACCTAAATGTAAGTCCAGACACTATCAAACTCTTAGAGGAACACATAGGCAGAACACTCTATGACATAAATCACAGCAAGATCCTTTTTGACCCACCTCCTAGAGAAATGGAAATAAAGACAAAAATAAACACATGGGACCTAATGAAACTTAAAAGCTTTTGCACAGCAAAGAAAACCATAAACAAGACCAAAAGACAACCCTCAGAATGGGAGAAAATATTTGTAAATGAAGCAACTGACAAAGGATTAATCTCCAAAATTTATAAGCAGCTCATGCAGCTCAATAACAAAAAAACGAACAACCCAATCCAAAAATGGGCAGAAGACCTAAATAGACATTTCTCCACAGAAGATATACAGACTGCCAACAAACACATGAAAGGATGCTCAACATCTTTACTCATTAGAGAAATGCAAATCAAAACTACAATGAGATATCATCTCACACCAGTCAGAATGGCCATCATCAAAAAATCTAGAAACAATAAATGCTGGAGAGGGTGTGGAAAAAAGGGAACACTCTTGCACTGCTGGTGGGAATGTGAATTGGTACAGCCGCTATGGAGAACGGTATGGAGGTTCCTTAAAAAACTACAAATAGAACTACCATATGACCCAGCAATCCCACTACTGGGCATATACCCTGAGAAAACCATAATTCAAAAAGAGACATGTACCAAAATGTTCATAGCAGCCCTATTTACAATAGCCCGGAGATGGAAACAACCTAAGTGTCCATCATCGGATGAATGGATAAAGAAGATGTGGCACATATATACAATGGAATATTACTCAGCCATAAAAAGAAATGAAATTGAGCTCTTTGTAATGAGGTGGATAGACCTAGAGTCTGTCATACAGAGTGAAGTAAGTCAGAAAGAGAAAGACAAATACTGTATGCTAACACATATATATGGAATTTAAGAAAAAAAAATGTCATGAAGAACATAGGGGTAAGACAGGAATAAAGACACAGACCTACTAGAGAATGGACTTGAGGATATGGGGAGGGGGAAGGGTAAGCTGTGACAAAGTGAAAGAGCGGCATGGACATATATACACTACCAAACGTGAGGTAGATAGCTAGTGGGAAGCAGCCGCATAGCACAGGGAGATCAGCTCGGTACTTTGTGACCGCCTGGAGGGGTGGGATAGGGAGGGTGGGAGGGAGACGCAAAAGGGAGGGGATATGGAAACATATGTATATGTATAACTGATTAAATTTCTTATAAAGCAAAAAAATAAAATAAAATAAATTTAAAAAAAAAAATGCTCCATGAAGCCTGTCATCACAATACTCCATGCCGTACTCAACACAATGCTCCATGACATTTGTCATCACAATTCTCAATACACTTGTCATCACAATGCCACATGCCTTTTTCATCACAGTGTTCCATGCCATTGTCATCAAAATACTCCACAAGCTTGTCATCAGAATACCTCATGACCGTTTTCATCACAATTCTCCCTGCACCTGTCAGCAAAATTCTCCCTGACCCTTGTCATCACAATGCTCCAAGCCATTGTCATCACAATGCTCCATTACCTTTGTCATCAGAATCCTCCATGACACTTGGCATCACAATGCTCCATGCCATTGTCATCACTATGGGCCATTACATATGTCATCACAATGCTCCATGCCTCCATTCATCACAATGATTCATGACCTTTTTCATCACAATGGTCCATGCCCTCGTCATCAACAGTCTCTGTGACATATTTAACCACAATGGTCCAATAACTTTTCATCACAATGCTCTTTGACGTTTGTCATCACAATGTTCTATGCCTTTCTCAGCAAAATGCTCCATGACCCTTGTCATCACAATGCTCCATGCGCTTGTCAGATCAATGCTCCATGACCCATGTCATCACAATGCACCCTGCGCTTCTCATCACAGTGCTCCACAATCTTGTCACCACGATGCTCCATAAAACTTGTCATCACAATTCTCCATGCACTTCTCATCATAATGCTTTCTCACCAATGATATCACAATGTTACAGCACTATTCATCACAATACTCCCTCACCCCTGTCATCACAATGTTCCATGACTTTTGTCTTTGCAATGCTACATGCACATATCATCACAAAGTTCGGTGACCCCTGACATCACAATGTTCCATAACCCCTGTCATCATAATGCTCCATAACACTTTTCCTCAAAATGCTCAATGACCCCTGACATCACAATGTTCCATAAACCCTGTCATCATAATTCTCCATGATCCTTTTCATCAAAATGCTCCATGAACCCTGACATCACAATGTTCCATAACCCCTGTCATTAAAATATTCCATGACACTTTTCATCAAATTGCTCTATGACCCTGTCATCACAATGCTCCCTGCCCTTCTCATCACAATGTACCACGCCCTTGTCATCAAAATGCTCCATGACCTATGTCATCAAAAAGCTCCATGAAAATTGGCATCTCAATGCTCCATGCCATTGTCATCACAATGCTCCATGAACCCTCTAATCACAATGCTCTATGCCCCTTTGCATCTCAATGCTCCATGAACCCTGTCATCAAAATGCACCATGACCATCATCATAATGCTTCAGGCTATTGTCATCACAATGAAATCAAAATATTTGATGATCTATCTCATCACAATGCTCCAAATCCTTGTGATCACAATGTTCCATAACACTTATCATCACAACGCTCCATGATGCCTGTCATCACAATACTCTATGCCCTTTTCGTCAAAATGCTCCATGAACATTTTCATCACAATTCTCAATACACATGTCATCACAATGTTCCCTGACACTTGTCATCAGAATGCTCCTTGAAACCTGTTATGAAATGGCTTCATGCCTTTTTCATCACAATGCTCCATTCCCTTTTCATCACAATGCTCCAAGCCACTGTCGTCACAATACTCCACAAGCTTGTCATCAGAATGCTCCATGACACTTCTCATCACATTTCTCCATGGCCACTGTCATCACAATGCTCCATACCCCTTGTCATTACTGTGCTCCATGACGGGCGTCATCACAATTATCCATGGCCTTCTCATCACAATGCTCGACGCCATTGTCATCAAAATGGTCCATGACCCATGTAATCACAATGCTCCATGCCCTTGTCATCACAAAGCTCCATTTCTTTGTCAGAACAATGCTCAATGAACATAGTAATAACAATGTGCCATGCACATTTCATCACAACGGTCCACAACCTTGTCATTGCTATGCTTCATAAACCTTGTAATCACAATTGTCCATGCACTTCTCATCAAAATGCTCTCTCACCAGAGATATCACAATGTTCCATCTCTAGTCATCACAATACTCCCTCATCCCTGTAATCACAATGTTCCAGGACACTGTCATCACAATGCTACATCCCCTTATCATCACAATGTTCCATGACCCTTGACATCACAATGTTCCATAATCCCTGTCATCAAAATGCTCCATGACCCTTTTCATCCCAAAGCTCCAAGACCCCTGACAACACAATGTTCTATAACCCATGCCATCAAAATGTTCCTTTACACTTTTTATCAAATTGCTGCATGACCTGGTCATGAAAATGCTCCCTGCATTTCTCAGCACAATGCACCATGCCCTTGTCATCAAAATGCTCCATGACTTGTCATCACAAAGCTCCATGACCCTTGGCATCACAATGCTCCATGTCATTGTCATCACAATACTCCATGAACCCTCTCATCACATTGCTCCATGCCCTTGTCATCACAAAGCTCCATGACATTTGTCATCACAATGCTCGATGCCCTTCTCATCACAATGCTCCATGCCCTTGTCATTACAATCCTGCATGACCCATGTATCACAGTGTTCCGTGCCCTTGTCATCACAATGCTCCATGCCCACTCTCATCACAATAATCCATGAAACATTTCATACCAATGTTCCATGCCCTTCTCATCAAACTGCTCCATTACACCTGTCATAAAAATGGACCATGACCCTTGCCATCAAAATGTTCCAAGGCCTAGTCATCACAAGGTTCCATGACACTTGTCATCACAATGCTCCAGACCACTGAAAGCACAATGCTCCATGCCCTTGTCATCACAAAGCTCCATGACGCATGTCATCAGAAAGTTCCATGGCCTTCTCATCACAGTGCTCCATGCCCTTGTCATCACAAAGCTGCAAGACCCTTGTAATCACAATGCTCCATGCCCCTTTTCATCTCAATGCTCCATGAACCCTGTCATCACAATGCACCCTGCCCATCATCATAATGCTACAGGCTATTGTCATCACAATGAAATCAATATTCTGAATGACCTCTGTCATCAAAATGTTCCAAGCCCTTGTGATCACAAGGTTCCATAACACTTATCATCACAACACCCCATGACGCTCATCATCACAATTATCCATGGTCTTCTCATCACAATGCTCCATGATCTTTGTCATCACAATGCTCAATACAATTGTCAACACAATGCTTCCTGACACTTGTCGTCAGAATGCTCCATGAACCCTGTCATGACAAGGCTCCATGCCTTTTTCATAACAATGATCCATGCACTTTTCATCACAATGCTCCAAGATCCCTGTAATCACAAATGCTCCATGCCCTTGTCATCACAAAACTCCATGACGCATGTCATCAGAATGCTCCATGGACTTCTCATCACAATGCTCCATGCCCTAGTCATCACAATGCTCCAAGACACCTGTAATCACAATGCTCCATGCTCCTTTTCATCAGAATGCTCAATGAGACTTCTCATCAGAAGTCTCCATGGTCTTCTCATCACAATGCCCCAGGACCTTGTCATCACCATGCTCCATTCCGTTGCCATCACAATGCTCCATGACACATGTCATCACAATGCTCCATGCCCTTGTCATCAAAAAGCTCCAAGACACATGTCATCAGAATGCTTCATGGCCTTCTCATCACAATGCTCCATGCTCTTGTCATCAAAATGCTCCAAGACCCCTGTAATCACAGTGCTCCATGCCCCTTTTCATCAGAATGCTCCATGAGACTTATCATCACATGTCTCCATGGTCTTCTCATCACAATGCTCTAGGACCTTGTCATAACCATGCTCCATTCCTTTGTCATCACAATGCTCCATGACCCCTGTCTTCACAATAATCCATGAACATTTTCAGCCCAATGCTCCACGACCTACTCATCACAATGCTCCATGGCCAATATCATCACAATTCTCCATGACCAATGTCATCACAACACTCCATGACACCTGACAACACAATGATCCGGGACTCTTGTCATCACAATGTTCCATTCCCTAGTCATCAAAATGCTCCATGACCCCTGTCATCACAACACTCCATGAACATTTTCAGCCCAGTGATCCATGACCCTTGTCATCACAGTGATCCATGCCCTTGTCTTTCCAATGCTCCATGACCCCTGTATTCACAATGCTCCGTGACACATGTCATCACAATGCTCTATGCCTTTCTCAGCACAAGGTTCCATGCCCTTTTCATCACAATGCTCCATGACCCCTGTCATCACAATGCTCCACGACTCCAGTCATCACAATTCTTCATAATATTTGTTATCACGATGGGCGATACCCACATCATCACAAGGCTCTGTTACCTTTGTAACCACAATGCTCCATGAACTTTTCATCACAATGATCCGTGACCCTTGCCATCACAATGCTCCATGCCTTTCTCAAAAAAATGCTCCATGAACCTTGTCATCACAATGTGCCACGTACTTTTCATCCCAACGGTCCACAAATTTGTCATCGCAATGCTCCATGAACCTTGTAATCACAATGCTCCATGCCCTTCTTATGACAATGCTCCATTACTCCTGTCATAACAATGCTCCATGACACTTGCCATCACAATTTTCTATGCCCTTGTCATCACAAAGCTCAATGACAAGTCATCAGAATGTTCCAAGTACTTCTCATCAAAATGCTCAATGCCCTTGTCATCACAATGCCCCAAGACCCCTGTAATCACAATGCTCCATGCCCCTCTTCATCTCAATGCTCCATGAACCCTGTCATCACAATGCATCATGCCAATCATCATAATGCTTCCAGCTATTGTCAGCACAATGAAATCAAAATTCTACATGACCCCAGTCATCACAGTACTCCATGAACATTTTCAGCCCAAGGCTCCATGACACTTTTCATCACAATGATCCATGCCCTTGTCATCCCAATGCTCCATAACCCCTGTATTCACAATGCTCCGTGACTCTTGTCATCACAGTGCTCCATGAAACTTGTCATCACAATGCTCCATGCCTTTGTCAGCAAAATGCTACATGACCTTGTCATTACAATGCTCTATGCGCTTGTCATCACAATACTCCTTTACCATTGTCATCACAATCCTCCATGAAACTTGGGATCACATTGCTTCATGCCCTTGTCATCACAATGCTCCCTGCTCCTTGAAATCAAAATGATCCATGACCTCTGTCATCACAATGCTCCAAACCCTTGTGATCACAATGTTCCGTAACACTTGTCATCACAAAGCTCCATGATGCCTGTCATCACAATACTCCATGCCCTTTTCATCACAATGCTCCATGACCTTCGTCATCACAATTCTCAATACACTTGTCATCACAATGCTCCCTGACATTGTCGTCAGAGTGCTCCTTGAACCCTGTCACCAAAAGGCACCATTCCTTTTTCATCACAATGCCCCTTGCCATTTTCATCACAATGCTCCATGCAATTGTCATCAAAATACTCCACAAGCTTGTCATCAGAATGCTCCATGTCTCTTGTCATCACAATTATCCATGCACTTGTCAGCACAATGCTCCCTGACCCTTGTCATCACAATGCTCCAAACACTTGTCATCACAATGCTCCATTACCTTTGCCATTAGAATCCTCCATGACACTTGGCATCACAATGCTCCATGCCTTTGTCATCACAATGGGCCATTACATATGTCATCACAATGCTCCCTGACACCTCTCTTCACAATACTGCATGCACTTGTCATCACAATGCTCCATGCCCTTTTATCACAAAGTTCCAAGTCCCCTGTAATCAGAATGCTCCAGGCCCCTTTTCATCAGTATGCTCCTTGAGATTTGTCATCACACGCCTCCATGGTTTTCTCATCACAATGCTCCAGGACCTTGTCATCACAATGCTTCAGGACATTGTCATAAAAATTCTCAATGGCCCTTGTCAACATAATGCTCCAAGCCCTAGTCATCAAAATGCTCCATTATATTTGTCATCACATCCTCCATTACATTTGGCATCACAATGCTCCATGCTATTGTCATCGCAATGGACCATGACATAGGTCATCACAATGCTCCCTGACACCTGTCTTCACATTACTCCATGTCCTTGTCTTCACAATGCTCCATGCCCTAGTCATCACAATGCACCATGTCCAATGTCATAACAATAATCTATGAAACTTCTCAGACCAATGCTCCATGCCCCTGTCATCACAATGCTCCATGCCCTTGTCATCACAATACTCCATGACCCCTGTCATCACAATGCTCCGTGACTCCAGTCATCACTATGCTTCATAACGTTTGTCATCACAACGGTCCATGCCCGTGTCATCACAAGGCTCTGTTACCTTTGTAACCCCAATGCTCCATGAATTTTTCATCACAATGCTCCGTGACCCTTGTCATCACAATGCTCCATGCCTTTGTCAGAACAATGCTCCATGACATTTGTCATCACAATGTGCCATGCACTTTTCATCACAATGATCCACAGCTTTGTCATCGCTATGCTCCATAAACCTTGTAATCACAATGCTCCATGCACTTCTCATCCAAATGCTCTCTCACATGAGATATCACAATGTTCCATCACTAGTCATCACAATCCTCACTCAACCCTGTAATCACAATGTTCCATGACCCGTGACATCACAATATTCCATAAGCACTGTCATCACAAAGCTCCATGACACATTTCATCCCAAAGCTCCATGACCCATGGCATCACAATGTTCTGTAACCCCTGTCGTCAAAATGTTACATGACAATTTTCATCAAATTGCAGCATGAACCTGTCATCAAAATGCTCCCTTTCCTTCTCATCACAATGCACCACACGCTTGTCATCAAAATGCTCCATGACCGTTGTCATCACAAAGCTCCATGACCCTTGGCATCACAATGCTCCATGTCATCGTCATCACAATGCTCCCTGAACGCTCTCATCCCATTGCTCCATGCCCTTGTCATCACAATGCTCCATGACACTTGTCATCACAATGCTCGATGCTCTTCTCATCAAAATGCTCCATGACCCCTGTCAACACAATGCTCCGTGACTCCAGTCATCACTATGCTTCATAATGTTTGTCATCACAATGGTCCATGCCCGCGTCATCACAAGGCTGTGTTACATTTGTAACCCCAGTGCTCCATGAACTTTTCATCACAATGCTCCGTGACCCTTGTCATCAAAATGCTCCATGCCTTTGTCAGAGTAATGCTCCATGACCTTTGTCATCACAATGTGCCATGCACTTTTCATCACAATGATCCACAACCTTGTCATCGCTATGCTCCATAAACCTTGTAATCACAATGCTCCATGCACTTCTCATCCAAATGCTCTCTCACATGAGATATCACAATGTTCCATCACTAGTCATCACAATCCTCACTCAACCCTGTTATCACAATTTTCCATGACCCCTGTCATCACAGTGCTACATCCCATTATCAGCACAATGTTCCTTGACACCTAAGATCACAATGTTCCATAACCCCTGTCATCAAAATGCTCCATGACCCTTTTCATCCCAAAGCTCCATGATCCCTGGCAACACAGTGTTCTATAACCCATGTCATCAAAATATTCCATTACACTTTTCATCAAATTGCTGCATGACCCTGTCATCAAAAAGCTCCCTGCCTTTCTCATCACAATGCACAACACAATTGTCATCAAAATGCTCCATGACTTTTGTCATCACAAAGCTCCATGACACTTGGCATCACAATGCTCCATGTCATTGTCATCACAATGCTCCATGAAACATCTCATCACATTGTTCCATGCCCTTGTCATCAAAGGCTCCATGACACTTGTCATCACAATGCTCGATGCCCTTCTCATCAGAATGCTCCATGCCCTTGTCATTACAATCCTCCATGACCCATGTATCACAGTGCACCGTGCCCTTGTCATCACAATGCTCCATGCCCACTCTCATCACAATAATCCATGAAACATTTCAGACCAATTCTCAATGACGTTCTCATCACAATGCTCCATTTCCTATGTCATAAAAATGCTCCATGACCCCTGCCATCAAAATGTTCCACGGCCTTGTCATCACAATACTCCATGGCCCTTGTCATCACAATGCTCCAAAACCCCTGTAATCACAATGCTCCATGCCCTTGTCATCACAATGCTCCATGACATTTGTCATCACAATTCTCAATACACTTGTCATCACAATGCTCCCTGACACTTGTCGTCAGAATGCTCCTTGAACCCTGTCACGAAAAGGTTGCATGCCTTTTTCATCACAAAGCCCCATGCCGTTTTCATCACAATGATCCATGCCATTGTCATCAAAATACTCCACAAGCTTGTCATCAGAATGCTCCATGACTCTTGCCATCACAATTCTCCATGCACTTGTCAGCACAATGCTCCCTGAACCTTGTCATCACTATGCTCCAAGCCATTGTCATCAAAATGCTCCATTACCTTTGTCATCAGAATCATCCATGACAATTTTCATCACAATGCTCCATGCCATTGTCATCACAATGGGCCAATACATATGTCATCACAATGCTCCGTGACACCATTTTTCACAATACTTCATGACCTTTTCATCACAATGCTCCATGCCCTTTTCATCACAATGCTCCATTACCTCTGTCATCACAGTGCTCCAAGACCCCTCTAATCACAATGCTCCATACCCTTGTCATCACAAAGCTCCATGATGCATGTCATCAGAATGTTCCATGGCCTTCTCCACACAATGATCCATGCCCTTGTCATCACAATGCTCCAAGACCCATGTAATCACAATGCTCCATGCCCTTTTTCATCAGAATGCTCCATGAGACTTGTCCTCACAAGTCTCCATGGTCATCTCATCACAATGCTCCAGGACCTTGTTATCACCATGCTCCATTCCCTTGTCATCACAATGCTCCATGACCCCTGTCATCACAATACTCCATGAATATTTTCAGCCCAATGTCCCATGACCTTCTCATCACAATGCTCCAAGACCGATATCATCAAAATTCTCCATGATCACTGTCATCACAACACTCCACGACACCTGACAACACAATGATCCGGGACTCTTGTCATCACAATGCTCCATTCCCTACTCATCACAATGCTCCATTACCCCTGTCATCACAATACTCCATGAATATTTTCAGCCCAATGCTCCATGACATTTGTCATCACAATGATCCATGCCCTTGTCATCCCAATGCTCCATGACCCCTGTATTCACAATGCTCCGTGACGCTTGTCATCACAGTGCTCCATGACACCTGTCATCACACTGCTCCATGCCTTTGTCAGCAAAATGCTACATGACCTTGTCATTACAATGCTCTATGTGCTTGTCATCACAATACTGCATTATCATTGTCATCACTAAACTCCATGAAACTTGGGATCACATTGCTTCATGCCATTGTCATCACAATGCTCCATGCTCCTTGAAATCTAAAAGATCCATGACCTCTGTCATCGCAATGCTCCAAACCCTTGTTATCACAATGTTCCATAACACTTTTCATCACAACGCTCCATGATGCCTGTCATCACAATACTCCATGCCCTTTTCATCACAATGCTCCATGACATTTATCATCACAATTCTCAATACACTGGTCATCACAATGCTCCCAGACACTTGTCGACAGAATGCTCCTTGAACCCTGTCACAAAATGGCTCCTTGCCTTTTTCATCACAAAGCCCCATGACGTTTTCATCACAATGCTCCATGCCATTGTCATCAAAATACTCCACAAGCTTGTCATCACAATGCTCCATGACCCTTGTCATCACAATTCTCCATGCACTTGTCAGCACAATGCTCCCTGAACCTTGTCATTAATATGCTCCAAGCCATTGTCATCACAATGCTCATTTACCTTTGTCATCAGGATCCTCCATGAAAATTGGCATCACAATGCTCCATGCCATTGTCATCACAATGGGCTAAAACATATGTCATCACAATGCTCCGTGACAACTCTTCTCACAATACTGCATGACCTGGTCATCACAATGCTCCATGCCCTTGTCATCACAATGCGCCATTCCAACTGTCATCACAATAATCCATGAAACTTATTAGACCAAAGCTCCATGCCCTTGTCATCACAATGCTCCATGCCCTTGTTATCACAATGTTCCAAGACCCCTGTAATCAGAATGCTCCATGCCCCTTTTCATCAGTATGCTCCATGAGACTTGTCATCACAAGGCTCCATGGTTTTCTCAACACAGTGCTCCAGGACCTTGTCATCACAATGCTTCACGACATTGTCATGAAAAGTCTCAATGGCCGTTGTCATCATAATGCTCCAAGCCGTAGTCATAACAATGCTCCATTATATTTGTCATTACAATCCTCCATTACATTTGGCATCACAATGCTCCATGCCATTGTCATCGCAATGGACCATGACATATGTCATCACAATGCTCCCTGACACCTGTCTTCACAATAATCCATGACCTTGTCATCATAATGCTCCATGCCCTTGTCATCACAATGCACCATGTCCACTGTCATCACAATCATCTATGAAACTTGTCAGACCAATGCTCCATGCCCCTGTCATCACAGTGCTCCATGCCCTTGTCATCACAATGCTCCATGACCCCTGTCATCACAATGCTCCATGACTCCAGTCATCACAATGCTTCATAACGTTTGTCATCACAACGGTCCATGCCCGCGTCACCACAAGGCTCTGTGACCATTTTAACCACAATGCTCCATTAACTTTTCATCACAATGCTCCATGACACTTGTCATCACAATGCTCCATGCCTTTGTCAGAACAATGCTCCATGACCCTTTTCATCACAATGTACCATGCGCTTTTCATCAGCATGATCCACAACCTTGTCATCGCTATGCTCCATAAACCTTGTAATCACAATGGTCCATGCACTTCTCATCCAAATGCTCTCTCACCTGAGATATCACAATGTTCCATCACTAGTCATCACAATCCTCCCTCACCCCTGTTATCACAATGTTCCATGACCCCTGTCATCACAATGCTACATCCCCTTATCTGCACAATGTTCCATGACCCCTGACATCACAATGTTCCATAACCCCTGTCATCAAAATGCTCCATGACCCTTTTCATCCCAAAGATCCATGACCCCTGGCATCACAATGTTCTATAACCCCTGTCATCAAAATGTTCCATTACACTTTTCATCAAATTGCTGCATAACCCTGTCATCAAAATGCTCCGTGCACTTCTCTTCACAGTGCACCACACCCTCGTCATCAAAATGCTAGATGACATTTGTCATCACAAAGCTCCATGACCCTTGGCATCACAATGCTCCATGTCATTGTCATCACAATGCTCCATGAACACTCTCATCACATGGCTCCATGCCCTTGTCATCACAAAGCACCATGACATTTGTCATCACAATGCTCGATGCACTTCTCATCACAATGCTCCCTGCCCTTGTCATTACAATCCTCCATGACCGATGTATCACAGTGTTCCATGCCCTTGTCTTCACAATGCTCCATGCCCACTCTCATCACAACAATTCATGAAATATTTCAGACCAATGCTCAATGCTCTTCTCATCACAATGCTCCATTACCTCTGTCATAACAATGCTCCCTGACACCTGCCATCACAATGTTCCACGGCCTTGTTATCACAAGGCTCCATGACCCTTGTCATCACAATGCTCCAAGACCCCTGTAATCACAATGCTCCATGCCCTTTTCATCACAATGCTCCATGACGCATGTAATCAGAATGTTTTATGGCCTTCTCCTCACAATGCTCCATGCCCTTGTCATCACAATGCTCCAAGACCCCTGTAATCACAATGCTCCATGCCCCTTTTCATCAGGATGCTCCATGAAATTTGTCATCACAAGTCTCCCTGGTCATCTCATCACAATGCTCCAGGACATTGTTATCACCATGCTCCATTCCCTTGTCATCACAGTTCTCCCTGACCCCTGTCATCACAATAATCCATGAACATTTTTAGCCCAATTCCCCATGACCTTCTCATCACAATGTTCCAAGACCAATATCATCACAATGCTCCATGATCACTGTCATCACAACACTCAATGACACCTGACAACACAATGATCTGGGACTCTTCTCAACACAATGCTCCATTCCCTAGTCATCAAAATGCTCCATGACCCCTGTCATCACAATACTCCAGGAACATTTTCAGCTCAATTCTCCATGACCCTTGTCATCACAATTATCCATGCCCTTGTCATCCTAATGCTCCATGACCCCTGTATTCACAATGCTCCGTGACGCTTGTCATTACAATGCACCATGACACATGTCATCACAATGCTCTATGCCATTCTCAGCAAAATGCTCCATGCCCTTTTCATCACAATACTCCATGACCCATGTCATCACAATGCTCCGTTACTCCAGTCATCACAGTTCTTCATAACATTTGTCATCACAATGTTCGATACCCGTGTCATCACAAGGCTCTGTTACCTTTGTAACCACAATGCTCCATGAACTTTTCATCAAAATGCTCCATGATCACTGTCATCACAACACTCAATGACACCTGACAACACAATGATCCGGGACTCTTGTCATCACAATGCTCCATTCCCTAGTCATCACAATGCTCCATGACCACTTTCATCACAATACTCCATGAACAATTTCAGCCCAATGCTCCATGAACCTTGTCATCACAATTATCCATGCCCTTGTCATCCCAATGCTCCATGAACCCTATATTCACAATGCTCTGTGACGCTTGTCATCCCAGTGCTCCATGACACCTGTCATCACAATGCTCCATGCCTTTGTCAGCAAAATGCTACAAGACCTTGTCATTACAATGCTCTATGTGCTTGTCATCACAATACTGCATTACCATTGTCATCACTATCCTCCATGTACTTTGGGATCCCATTGCTTCATGCCCTTGTCATCACAATGCTCCATGTTCCTTGAAATCTAAATGATCCATGACCACTGTCATCGCAATTCTCCAAACCCTTGTGATTACAATGTTCCATAACACTTTTCATCACAGTGCTCCATGATGCCTGTCATCACAATACTCCATGCCCTTTTCATCACAATGCTCCATGACCTTTGTCATCACAATTCTCAATACACTGGTCATCACAATGTTCCAAGACACTTGTCGACAGAATGCTCCTTGAACCCTGTCACTAAATGGCTCCTTGCCTTTTTCATCACAAAGCCCCATGCCATTTTCATGACAATTCTCCATGCCATTATCATCAAAATACTCCACAAGCTTGTCATCAGAATGCTCCATGACCCTTGTCATCACAATTCTCCATGCACCTGTCAGCACAGTGCTCGTGAACCTTGTCATCACTATGCTCCAAGCCATTGTCATCACAATGCTCCTTTACCTTTGTCATCAGAATCCTCCATGAAACTTGACATCACAATGCTCCATGCCATTGTCCTCACAATGGGCTAATACATATGTCATCACAATGCTCCGTGACACCTCCTCTCACAATAATGCATGAACTTGTCATCACAATGCTCCATGCCCTTGTCATCACAATGTGCCATTCCAACTGTCATCACAATAATCCATGAAACTTATTAGACCAATGCTCCATGCCCTTGTCATCCCAATGCTCCATGCCCTTGTTATCACAATGTTTCAAGACCCCTGTAAACAGTATGCTCCATGACCCTTTTCATCAGTATGCTCCATGAGACTTGTCATCACAAGGCTCCATGGTTTTCTCATCACAGTGCTCCAGGACCTTGTCATCACAATGCTTCACGACATTGTCATGAAAATTCTCAATGGCCGTTGTCATCATAATGCTCCAAGCCGTAGTCATAACAATGCTCCATTATATTTGTCATTACAATCCTCCATTACATTTGGCATCACAATGCTCCATGCCATTGTCATCGCAGTGGACCATGACAGATGTCATCACAATGCTCCCTGACACCTCTCTTCACAATACTCCATGCCCTTGTCATCATAATGCTCCATGCCCTTGTCATCACAATGCACCATGTCCACTGTCATCACAATCATCTATGAAACTTGTCAGACCAATGCTCCATGCCCCTGTCATCACAGTGCTCCATGCCCTTGTCATCACAATGCTCCATGAACCCTGTCTTCACAATGCCCCGTGACTCCAGTCATCACAATGCTTCATAACGTTTGTCATCACAACGGTCCTTTCCCGCATCATCACAAGGCTCTGTGACCTTTGTAACCACAATGCTCCATGAACTTTTCATCACAATGCTCCGTGACTCTTGTCATCAAAATGCTCCATGCCTTTGTCAGAACAATGCTTCATGACCTTTGTCATCACAATGTGCCATGCAATTTTCATCACAATGATCCACAACCTTGTCATCGCTATGCTCCATAAACCTTGTAATCACAATGCTCCATGTACTTCTCATCCAAATGCTCTCTCACATGAGATATCACAATGTTCCACCAGTAGTCATAACAATCCTCCCTCACCCCTGTTATCACAATGTTCCATGACCCCTGTCATCACAATGCTACATCCCCTTATCTGCACAATGTTCCATGACCCCTGACATCACAATGGTCCATAACCCCTGTCATCAAAATGCTCCATGACCCTTTTCATCCCAAAGATCCATGACCCCTGGCATCACAATGTTCTATAACCCCTGTCATCAAAATGTTCCATTACACTTTTCATCAAATTGCAGCATGACCCTGTCATCAAAATGCTCCCTGCCCTTCTCATCACAATGCACCACACACTTGTCATCAAAATGCTCAATGACAATTGTCATCACAAAGCTCCATGGCACTTGGCATCACAATGCTCCATGTCATTGTCATCACAATGCTCCATGAACCCTCTCATCACATGGCTCCATGCCCTTGTCATCACAAAGCACCATGACACTTGTCATCACAATGCTCGATGCCCTTCCCATCACAATGCTCCATGCCTTTGTCATTACAATCCTCCATGACCCATGTATCACAGTGTTCCATGCCCTTGTCATCACAATGCTCCATGCCCACTCTCATCACAATAATCCATGAAACATTTCAGACCAATGCTCAATGCCCTTCTCATCACAATGCTCCATTATCTCTGTCATAATAATGCTCCATGGCCCCTGCCATCACAATGTTCCACGGCCTTGTCATCACAAGGCTCCATGACCCTTGTCTTGACAATGCTCCAAAACCCCTGTAATCACAATGCTCCATGACCTTGATATCACAAAGCTCCATGACGCATGTCATCAGAATATTCCATGGCCTTCTCGTCACAATGCTCCATGCCCTTTTCATCACAATGCTCCAAGACCCCTGTAATCACAATGCTCAATGCCCCTTATCATCAGAATGCTCCATGAGACTTTTCATCACAAGTCTCCATGGTCTTCTCATCACAATGCTCCAGGAACTTGTCATCACCATGCTCCATTTCCTTGTCATCACAATGCTACATGACCCCTGTCATCACAATACTCCATGAATATTTTCAGCCCTATGCTCCGTGAACTTCTCATCACAATGCTCCAAGACCAATATCGTCACAATACTCCATGACCACTGTCATCACTACACTCCATGACACCTGACAACACAATGATCTGGGACTCTTGTCATCACAATGCTCCATTCCCTAGTCATCACAATGCTCCATGACCACTGTCATCACAATACTCCATGAATATTTTCAGCCCAATACTCCATGATGCTTGTCATCACAATGATCCATGCCCTTGTCATCCCAATGCTCCATGACCCCTGTATTCACAATGCTCCGTGACGCTTGTCATCACAGTGCTCCATGACACCTGTCATCACAATGCTCCATGCCTTTGTCAGCAAAATGCTACATGACCTTCTCATTACAATACTCTATGCACTTGTCATCACAATACTCCATTACCATTGTCATCACTATCCTCCATGAACCTTGGGAACACATTGCTTCATGCCCCTGTCATCACAATGCTCCATGCTCCTTGAAATCAAAATGATCCATGACCTCTGTCATCGCAATGCTCCAAACACTTGTGATCACAATTTCCATAACACTTGTCATCACAACGCTCCATGATGCCTGTCATCACAATACTCCATGCCCTTTTCATCACAATGCTCCATGACCTTTGTCATCACAATTCTCAATACACTTGTCATCACAATGCTCCTTGAACCCTGTCATGAAAAGGCTGCATGCATTTTTCATCACAAAGCCCCATGCCGTTTTCATCACAATGCTTCATGCCTTTGTCATCAAAATACTCCACAAGCTTTTCATCAGAATGCTCCATGACCCTTGTCATCACAATTCTCCATGCACTTGTCAGCACAATGCTCCCTGAACCTTGTCATCACAATGCTCCAAGCCATTGTGATCACAATGCTCCATTACCTTTGTCATCAGAATCCTCAATGACATTTGTCATCACAATGCTCCATGCCATTGTCATCACAATGGGCCAATACATATATCATCACAATGCTCTGTGACACCTCTTTTCACAATACTGCATGACCTGGTCATCACAATGCTCCATGCCCTTGTCATCACAATGCGCCATTTCAACTGTCATCACAATAATCCATGAAACATTTCAGACCAATTCTCAATGACCTTCTCATCACAATGCTCCATTTCCTATGTCATAAAAATGCTCCATGACCCCTGCCATCAAAATGTTCCACGGCCTTGTCATCAAAAGTCTCCATGGCCCTTTTCATCTCAATGCTCCAAAACCCCTGTAATCACAATGCTCCATGCCCTTGTCATCACAATGCTCCATGACCTTTGTCATCACAATTCTCAATACACTTGTCATCACAATGCTCCCTGACACTTGTCGTCAGAATGCTCCTTGAACCCTGTCACGAAAAGGCTGCATGCCTATTTCATCACAAAGCCCCTGCCGTTTTCATCACAATGCTCCATGCCATTGTCATCAAAATACTCCACAAGCTTGTCATCAGAATGCTCCATGACTCTTGCCATCACAATTCTCCATGCACTTGTCAGCACAATGCTCCCTGAACCTTGTCATCACTATGCTGCAAGCCATTGTCATCAAAATGCTCCTTTACCTATGTCATCACAATCATCCATGACAATTTGCATCACAATGCTCCATGCCAATGTCATCACAATGGGCCAATACATATGTCATCACAATGCTCCGTGACACCACTTTTCACAATACTGCATGACATTTTCATCACAATGCTCCATGCCCTTCTCATCACAATGCTCCATTACCTCTGTCATCACAATGCTCCAAGACCCCTGTAATCACAAAGCTCCATGCCCTTGTCATCACAAAGCTCCATGACGCATGTCATCAGAATGTTCCATGGCCTTCTCCACACAATGCTCCCTGCCCTTGTCATCACAATGCTCCAAGACCCATGTAATCACAATGCTCCTTGCCCATTTTCATCAGAATGCTCCATGAGACTTGTCATCACAAGTCTCCAAGGTCATCTCATCACAATGCTCCAGGACCTTGTTATCACCATGCTCCATTCCCTTGTCATCACAATGCTCCATGACCCCTGTCATCACAATACTCCATGAACATTTTCAGCCCAATTCCCCATGACATTCTCATCACAATGCTCCAAGACCAATATCATCAAAATTCTCCATGATCACTGTCATCACAACACTCCACGACACTTAACAACACAATGATCTGGGACTCTTGTCATCACAGTGCTCCATTCCCTAGTCATCACAATGCTCCATCACCCCTGTCATCACAATACTCCTTGAACATTTTCAGCCCAATGCTCCATGACATTTGTCATCACAATGATCCATGCCCTTGTCATCCCAATGCTCCATGACCCCTGTATTCACAATGCTCCGTGACGCTTGTCATCACAGTGCTCCATGACACCTGTCATCACAATGTTCCATGCCTTTGTCAGCAAAATGCTACATGACCTTGTCATTACAATGCTCTATGTGCTTGTCATCACAATACTGCATTACCATTGTCATCACTATCCTCAATGAAACTTGGTATCACATTGCTTCATGCCCTTGTCATCACAATGCTCCATGTTCCTTGAAATCTAAATGATCCATGACCTCTGTCATCGCAATGCTCCAAACCCGTGTGATCACAATGTTCCATAACACTTTTCATCACAACGCTCCATGATGCCTGTCATCACAATACTCCATGCCCTTTTCATCACTATGCTCCATGATCTTTATCATCACAATTCTCAATACACTTGTCATCACAATGCTCCCAGACACTTGTCGACAGAATGCTCCTTGAAACCTGTCAGGAAAAGGCTCCTTGCCTTTTTCATCACAAAGCCCCATGCCGTTTTCATCAGAATGCTCCATGCCATTGTCATCAAAATACTCCATAAGCTTGTCATCAGATTGCTCCATGACCCTTGTCATCACAATTCTCCATGCACTTGTCAGCACAATGCTCCCTGAACCTTGTCATCACTATGCTCCAAGCCATTGTCATCACAATGCTCCTTTACCTTTGTCATCAGAATCCTCCATGTAAATTGGCATCACAATGCTCCATGCCATTCTCATCACAATGGGCTAAAACATATATCATCACAATGCTCCGTGACAACTCTTCTCACAATACTGCATGACATGGTCATCACAATGCTCCATGCCCTTGTAATCACAATGCGCCATTCCAACTGTCATCACAATAATCCATGAAACTTATTAGACCAAAGCTCCATGCCCTTGTCATCACAATGCTCCATGCCCTTGTTATCACAATGTTCCAAGAACCCTGTAATCAGAATGCTCCATGCCCCTTTTCATCAGTATGCTCCATGAGACTTGTCATCACAAGGCTCCATGGTTTTCTCATCACAGTGCTCCAGGACCTTGTCATCACAATGCTTCACGACATTGTCATGAAAATTCTCAATGGCCGTTGTCATCATAATGCTCCAAGCCGTAGTCATAACAATGCTCCATTATATTTGTCATTACAATCCTCCATTACATTTGACATCACAATGCTCCATGGCATTGTCATCGCAATGGACCATGACATATGTCATCACAATGCTCCCTGACACCTGTCTTCACAATACTTCATGACCTTGTCATCATAATGCTCCATGCCCTTGTCATCACAATGCACCATGTCCACTGTCATCACAATCATCTATGAAACTTGTCAGACCAATGCTCCATGCCCCTGTCATCACAGTGCTCCATGCCCTTGTCATCACAATGCTCCATGACCCCTGTCATCACAATGCCCCCTGACTCCAGTCATCACAATGCTTCATAACGTTTGTCATCACAACGATCCATGCCCGCGTCATCACAAGGCTCTGTGACCATTTTAACCACAATGCTCCATGAACGTTTCATCACAATGCTCCATGACACTTGTCATCACAATGCTCCATGCCTTTGTCAGAACAATGCTCCATGACCCTTTTCATCACAATGTACCATGCGCTTTTCATCACAATGATCCACATCCTTGTCATCGCTATGCTCCATAAACCTTGTAATCACAATGCTCCAAGCACTTCTCATCCAAATGCTCTCTCACATGAGATATCACAATATTCCATCACTAGTCATCACAATCCTCCCTCACCCCTGTTTTCAAAATGTTCCATGACACCTGTCATCACAATGCTACATCCCCTTATCTGCAAAATGTTCCATGACCCCTGACATCACAATGTTCCATAACTCCTGTCATCAAAATGCTCCATGACAGTTTTTATCCCAAAGATCCATGACCCCTGGCATCACAATGTTCTATAACCCCTGTCATCAAAATGTTCCATTACACTTTTCATCAAATTGCTGCATGACCCTGTCATAAAAATGCTCCCTGCGCTTCTCATCACAATGCACCACACACTTGTCATCAAAATGCTCCATGACCATTGTCATCACAAAGCTCCATGGCCCTTGGCATCACAATGCTCCATGTCATTGTCATCACAATGCTCCATGAACCCTCTCATCACATGACTCCATGCCCTTGTCATCACAAAGCACCATGACACTTGTCATCACAATGCTCGATGCCCTTCCCATCACAATGCTCCATAGCTTTGTCATAACAATCCTCCATGACCGATGTATCACAGTGTTCCGTGCCCTTGTCATCACAATGCTCCATGCCCACTCTCATCACAATAATCCATGAAACATTTCAGACCAATGCTCAATGCCCTTCTCATCACAATGCTCCATTATCTCTGTCATAACAATGCTCCATGACCCCTGCCATCACAATGGTCCACGGCCTTGTCATCACAAGGCTCCATGACCCTAGTCTTCACAATGCTCCAAAACCCCTGTCATCACAATGCTACATCCCCTTATCTGCACAATGTTCCATGACCCCTGACATCACAATGGTCCATAACCCCTGTCATCAAAATGCTCCATGACCCTTTTCATCCCAAAGATCCATGACCCCTGGCATCACAATGTTCTATAACCCCTGTCATCAAAATGTTCCATTACACTTTTCATCAAATTGCAGCATGACCCTGTCATCAAAATGCTCCCTGCCCTTCTCATCACAATGCACCACACACTTGTCATCAAAATGCTCAATGACAATTGTCATCACAAAGCTCCATGGCACTTGGCATCACAATGCTCCATGTCATTGTCATCACAATGCTCCATGAACCCTCTCATCACATGGCTCCATGCCCTTGTCATCACAAAGCACCATGACACTTGTCATCACAATGCTCGATGCCCTTCCCATCACAATGCTCCATGCCTTTGTCATTACAATCCTCCATGACCCATGTATCACAGTGTTCCATGCCCTTGTCATCACAATGCTCCATGCCCACTCTCATCACAATAATCCATGAAACATTTCAGACCAATGCTCAATGCCCTTCTCATCACAATGCTCCATTATCTCTGTCATAATAATGCTCCATGGCCCCTGCCATCACAATGTTCCACGGCCTTGTCATCACAAGGCTCCATGACCCTTGTCTTGACAATGCTCCAAAACCCCTGTAATCACAATGCTCCATGACCTTGATATCACAAAGCTCCATGACGCATGTCATCAGAATATTCCATGGCCTTCTCGTCACAATGCTCCATGCCCTTTTCATCACAATGCTCCAAGACCCCTGTAATCACAATGCTCAATGCCCCTTATCATCAGAATGCTCCATGAGACTTTTCATCACAAGTCTCCATGGTCTTCTCATCACAATGCTCCAGGAACTTGTCATCACCATGCTCCATTTCCTTGTCATCACAATGCTACATGACCCCTGTCATCACAATACTCCATGAATATTTTCAGCCCTATGCTCCGTGAACTTCTCATCACAATGCTCCAAGACCAATATCGTCACAATACTCCATGACCACTGTCATCACTACACTCCATGACACCTGACAACACAATGATCTGGGACTCTTGTCATCACAATGCTCCATTCCCTAGTCATCACAATGCTCCATGACCACTGTCATCACAATACTCCATGAATATTTTCAGCCCAATACTCCATGATGCTTGTCATCACAATGATCCATGCCCTTGTCATCCCAATGCTCCATGACCCCTGTATTCACAATGCTCCGTGACGCTTGTCATCACAGTGCTCCATGACACCTGTCATCACAATGCTCCATGCCTTTGTCAGCAAAATGCTACATGACCTTCTCATTACAATACTCTATGCACTTGTCATCACAATACTCCATTACCATTGTCATCACTATCCTCCATGAACCTTGGGAACACATTGCTTCATGCCCCTGTCATCACAATGCTCCATGCTCCTTGAAATCAAAATGATCCATGACCTCTGTCATCGCAATGCTCCAAACACTTGTGATCACAATTTCCATAACACTTGTCATCACAACGCTCCATGATGCCTGTCATCACAATACTCCATGCCCTTTTCATCACAATGCTCCATGACCTTTGTCATCACAATTCTCAATACACTTGTCATCACAATGCTCCTTGAACCCTGTCATGAAAAGGCTGCATGCATTTTTCATCACAAAGCCCCATGCCGTTTTCATCACAATGCTTCATGCCTTTGTCATCAAAATACTCCACAAGCTTTTCATCAGAATGCTCCATGACCCTTGTCATCACAATTCTCCATGCACTTGTCAGCACAATGCTCCCTGAACCTTGTCATCACAATGCTCCAAGCCATTGTGATCACAATGCTCCATTACCTTTGTCATCAGAATCCTCAATGACATTTGTCATCACAATGCTCCATGCCATTGTCATCACAATGGGCCAATACATATATCATCACAATGCTCTGTGACACCTCTTTTCACAATACTGCATGACCTGGTCATCACAATGCTCCATGCCCTTGTCATCACAATGCGCCATTTCAACTGTCATCACAATAATCCATGAAACATTTCAGACCAATTCTCAATGACCTTCTCATCACAATGCTCCATTTCCTATGTCATAAAAATGCTCCATGACCCCTGCCATCAAAATGTTCCACGGCCTTGTCATCAAAAGTCTCCATGGCCCTTTTCATCTCAATGCTCCAAAACCCCTGTAATCACAATGCTCCATGCCCTTGTCATCACAATGCTCCATGACCTTTGTCATCACAATTCTCAATACACTTGTCATCACAATGCTCCCTGACACTTGTCGTCAGAATGCTCCTTGAACCCTGTCACGAAAAGGCTGCATGCCTATTTCATCACAAAGCCCCTGCCGTTTTCATCACAATGCTCCATGCCATTGTCATCAAAATACTCCACAAGCTTGTCATCAGAATGCTCCATGACTCTTGCCATCACAATTCTCCATGCACTTGTCAGCACAATGCTCCCTGAACCTTGTCATCACTATGCTGCAAGCCATTGTCATCAAAATGCTCCTTTACCTATGTCATCACAATCATCCATGACAATTTGCATCACAATGCTCCATGCCAATGTCATCACAATGGGCCAATACATATGTCATCACAATGCTCCGTGACACCACTTTTCACAATACTGCATGACATTTTCATCACAATGCTCCATGCCCTTCTCATCACAATGCTCCATTACCTCTGTCATCACAATGCTCCAAGACCCCTGTAATCACAAAGCTCCATGCCCTTGTCATCACAAAGCTCCATGACGCATGTCATCAGAATGTTCCATGGCCTTCTCCACACAATGCTCCCTGCCCTTGTCATCACAATGCTCCAAGACCCATGTAATCACAATGCTCCTTGCCCATTTTCATCAGAATGCTCCATGAGACTTGTCATCACAAGTCTCCAAGGTCATCTCATCACAATGCTCCAGGACCTTGTTATCACCATGCTCCATTCCCTTGTCATCACAATGCTCCATGACCCCTGTCATCACAATACTCCATGAACATTTTCAGCCCAATTCCCCATGACATTCTCATCACAATGCTCCAAGACCAATATCATCAAAATTCTCCATGATCACTGTCATCACAACACTCCACGACACTTAACAACACAATGATCTGGGACTCTTGTCATCACAGTGCTCCATTCCCTAGTCATCACAATGCTCCATCACCCCTGTCATCACAATACTCCTTGAACATTTTCAGCCCAATGCTCCATGACATTTGTCATCACAATGATCCATGCCCTTGTCATCCCAATGCTCCATGACCCCTGTATTCACAATGCTCCGTGACGCTTGTCATCACAGTGCTCCATGACACCTGTCATCACAATGTTCCATGCCTTTGTCAGCAAAATGCTACATGACCTTGTCATTACAATGCTCTATGTGCTTGTCATCACAATACTGCATTACCATTGTCATCACTATCCTCAATGAAACTTGGTATCACATTGCTTCATGCCCTTGTCATCACAATGCTCCATGTTCCTTGAAATCTAAATGATCCATGACCTCTGTCATCGCAATGCTCCAAACCCGTGTGATCACAATGTTCCATAACACTTTTCATCACAACGCTCCATGATGCCTGTCATCACAATACTCCATGCCCTTTTCATCACTATGCTCCATGATCTTTATCATCACAATTCTCAATACACTTGTCATCACAATGCTCCCAGACACTTGTCGACAGAATGCTCCTTGAAACCTGTCACGAAAAGGCTCCTTGCCTTTTTCATCACAAAGCCCCATGCCGTTTTCATCAGAATGCTCCATGCCATTGTCATCAAAATACTCCATAAGCTTGTCATCAGATTGCTCCATGACCCTTGTCATCACAATTCTCCATGCACTTGTCAGCACAATGCTCCCTGAACCTTGTCATCACTATGCTCCAAGCCATTGTCATCACAATGCTCCTTTACCTTTGTCATCAGAATCCTCCATGTAAATTGGCATCACAATGCTCCATGCCATTCTCATCACAATGGGCTAAAACATATATCATCACAATGCTCCGTGACAACTCTTCTCACAATACTGCATGACATGGTCATCACAATGCTCCATGCCCTTGTAATCACAATGCGCCATTCCAACTGTCATCACAATAATCCATGAAACTTATTAGACCAAAGCTCCATGCCCTTGTCATCACAATGCTCCATGCCCTTGTTATCACAATGTTCCAAGAACCCTGTAATCAGAATGCTCCATGCCCCTTTTCATCAGTATGCTCCATGAGACTTGTCATCACAAGGCTCCATGGTTTTCTCATCACAGTGCTCCAGGACCTTGTCATCACAATGCTTCACGACATTGTCATGAAAATTCTCAATGGCCGTTGTCATCATAATGCTCCAAGCCGTAGTCATAACAATGCTCCATTATATTTGTCATTACAATCCTCCATTACATTTGACATCACAATGCTCCATGGCATTGTCATCGCAATGGACCATGACATATGTCATCACAATGCTCCCTGACACCTGTCTTCACAATACTTCATGACCTTGTCATCATAATGCTCCATGCCCTTGTCATCACAATGCACCATGTCCACTGTCATCACAATCATCTATGAAACTTGTCAGACCAATGCTCCATGCCCCTGTCATCACAGTGCTCCATGCCCTTGTCATCACAATGCTCCATGACCCCTGTCATCACAATGCCCCCTGACTCCAGTCATCACAATGCTTCATAACGTTTGTCATCACAACGATCCATGCCCGCGTCATCACAAGGCTCTGTGACCATTTTAACCACAATGCTCCATGAACGTTTCATCACAATGCTCCATGACACTTGTCATCACAATGCTCCATGCCTTTGTCAGAACAATGCTCCATGACCCTTTTCATCACAATGTACCATGCGCTTTTCATCACAATGATCCACATCCTTGTCATCGCTATGCTCCATAAACCTTGTAATCACAATGCTCCAAGCACTTCTCATCCAAATGCTCTCTCACATGAGATATCACAATATTCCATCACTAGTCATCACAATCCTCCCTCACCCCTGTTTTCAAAATGTTCCATGACACCTGTCATCACAATGCTACATCCCCTTATCTGCAAAATGTTCCATGACCCCTGACATCACAATGTTCCATAACTCCTGTCATCAAAATGCTCCATGACAGTTTTTATCCCAAAGATCCATGACCCCTGGCATCACAATGTTCTATAACCCCTGTCATCAAAATGTTCCATTACACTTTTCATCAAATTGCTGCATGACCCTGTCATAAAAATGCTCCCTGCGCTTCTCATCACAATGCACCACACACTTGTCATCAAAATGCTCCATGACCATTGTCATCACAAAGCTCCATGGCCCTTGGCATCACAATGCTCCATGTCATTGTCATCACAATGCTCCATGAACCCTCTCATCACATGACTCCATGCCCTTGTCATCACAAAGCACCATGACACTTGTCATCACAATGCTCGATGCCCTTCCCATCACAATGCTCCATAGCTTTGTCATAACAATCCTCCATGACCGATGTATCACAGTGTTCCGTGCCCTTGTCATCACAATGCTCCATGCCCACTCTCATCACAATAATCCATGAAACATTTCAGACCAATGCTCAATGCCCTTCTCATCACAATGCTCCATTATCTCTGTCATAACAATGCTCCATGACCCCTGCCATCACAATGGTCCACGGCCTTGTCATCACAAGGCTCCATGACCCTAGTCTTCACAATGCTCCAAAACCCCTGTAATCACAATGCTCCATGCCCTTGATATCGCAAAGCTCCATGACGCATGTCATCAGAATGTTCCATGGCATTCTCCTCACAATGCTCCATGCCCTTTTCATCACAATGCTCCAAGCCCCTGTAATCACAATGCTCCATGCCCCTTATCATCAGAATGCTCCATGAGACTTGTCATCACAAGTCTCCATGGTCTTCTCATCACAATGCTCCAGGACCTTGTCATCACCATGCTCCATTCCCTTGTCATCACAATGCTCCATGACCCCTGTCATCACAATACTCCATGAATATTTTCAACCAAATGCTCCATGACATTCTCATCAAAATGTTCCATGACCAATATCATCACAAGGCTCCATGACCCTTGTCATCACAATGCTCCAAAACCCCTTTAATCACAATGCTCCATGTCATTGTCATCACAATGATCCATGAACCATCTCATCACATTGCTCCATGCCCTTGTCATCAAAAGCTCCATGACACTTGTCATCACAATGGTCGATGCCATTCTCATCACAATGCTCCATGCCCTTGTCATTACAATCCTCCATGCCCCATGTATCACAGTGTATCGTGCCCTTGTCATCACAATGCTCCATGCCCACTCTCATCACAATAATCCATGAAACATTTCAGACCAATGCTCAATGCCCTTCTCATCACAATGCTCCATTACCTATGTCATAAAAATGCTGCATGACCCCTGCCATCAAAATGTTCCATGGCCTTGTCATCATAAGGCTCCATGGCCCTTGTCAACACAATGCTCCAAAACCCCTGTAATCACAATGCTCCATGTCCTTGTCATCACAATGCTCCATGACCTTTGTCATCACAATTCTCAATGCACTTGTCATCACAGTGCTCCCTGACACTTGTCGTCAGAATGCTCCTTGAACCCTGTCACGAAAAGGCTGCATGCCTTTTTCATCACAAAGCCCCATGCCGTTTTCATGACAATGCTCCATGCCATTGTCATCAAAATACTCCACAAGCTTGTCATCAGAATGCTCCATGACTCTTGCCATCACAATTCTCCATGCACTTGTCAGCAAAATGCTCCCTGAACATTGTCATCACAATGCTCCAAGCCATTGTCATCAAAATGCTCCATTACCTTTGTCATGAGAATCATCCATGACAATTTGAATCACAATGCTCCATGCCATTGTCATCACAATGGGCCAATACATATGTCATCACAATGCTCCGTGACACCACTTTTCACAATACTGCATGACCTGGTCATCACAATGCTCCATGCCCTTCTCATCACAATGCTCCATTACCCCTGTCATCACAATGCTCCAAGACCCCTGTAATCACAAAGTTCCATGCCCTTGTCATCACAAAGCTCCATGACGCATGTCATCAGAATGTTCCATGGCCTTCTCCACACAATGCTCCATGCCCTTGTCATCACAATGCTCCAAGAACCATGTAATCACAATGCTCCATTCCCTAGTGATCACAATGCTCCATGACACCTGTCATCACAATAATCCATGAATATTTTCAGCCCAATGCCCCATGACCTTCTCATCAAAATGCTCCAAGACCAATATCATCACAATGCTCCATGATCACTGTCATCACAACACTCAATGACACCTGAGAACACAATGATCTGGGACTCTTGTCATCACAATGCTCCATTCCCTAGTCATCACAATGCTCCATGACCCCTGTCATGACAATACTCCAGGAACATTTTCAGCCCAATTCTCCATGACCCTTGTCATCACAATGATCCATGCCCTTGTCAACCTAATGCTCCATGACCCCTGTATTCACAATGCTCCGTGACGATTGTCATCACTGTGCTCCATGACACATGTCATCACAATGCTCTATGCCATTCTCAGCACAATGCTCCATGCCCTTTTCATCACAATGCTCCATGACCCCTGTCATCACAATGCTCCGTGACTCCAGTCATCACAATTCTTCATAACATTTGTCATCACAATGTTCGATACCCATGTCATCACAAGGCTCTGTGACTTTTGTAAACACAATGCTCCATGAACTTTTCATCACAATGCTCCGTGACACTTGTCATCACAATGCTCCATGCCTTTGTCAGAAAAATGCTCCATGACCCTTGTCATCACAATGTGCGACACGCTTTTCATCCCAACGGTCCACAAATTTGTCATCGCAATGTTCCATAAACCTTGAAATCACAATGCTCCATTCCCTTCTCTTCACAATGCTCCATTACCCCTTTTATAACAATGCTCCATTACCACTGCCATCACAATGTTCCACGGCCTTGTCTTCACAAGGCTCCATGACACTTGTCATCACAATGCTCCAAGACTCCTGTAAGCACAATGCTCCATGCCCTTATCATCACAAAGCTCCATGACACATGTCATCAGAATGTTCCTTGTCCTTCTCTACACAATGCTCCATGCCCTTGTCATCAAAATGCTCCAAGACCCCTGCAATCACAATGCTCCATGCCCCTTTTCATCTCAATGCTCCATGAACCCTCTAATCACAATGCATCATGCCAATCATCATAATGCTTCCGGCTATTGTCAGCACAATGAAATCAAAATTCTCCATGACCTCTGTCATCACAATGCTCCATGACCCCTGTCATCACAATACTCCATGAACATTTTCAGCCCAATGCTCCATGAACTTTGTCATCACAATGATCTTTGCCCTTGTCATCCCAATGCTACATGACGCCTGTATTCACAATGCTCCGTGACGCTTCTTATCACAGTGCGCCATGACACTTGTCATCACAATGCTCCATGCCTTTGTCAGCAAAATGCTACATGACCTTGTCATTATAATGCTCTATGTGCTTGTCATCACAATACTCCATTACCGTTGTCATCACAATCCTCCATGAACCTTGGGATCACATTGCTTCATGCCCTTGTCATCACAATGCTCCATGCTCCTTGAAATCAAAATGATCCATGACCTCGGTCATCACAATGCTCCAAACCCTTGTAATCACAATGTTCCATAACACTTGTCATCACAATGCTCCATGATGCCTGTCATCACAATATTCCATGCCCTTTTCATCACAATGCTCCATGACCTTTGTCATCACAATTCTCAATACACTTGTCATCACAATGCTCCCTGACACTTGTCGTCAGAATGCTCCTTGAACCCTGTCTCGAAAAGGCTCCATGCCTTTTTCATCAGTATGCCCCATGCCGTTTTCATCACAATGCTCCATGCCATTGTCATCAAAATACTCCACAAGCCTTTCATCAGAATACTCCATGACCCTTGTCATCACAATTCTCCATGCACTTGTCAGCACAATGCTCCCTGACCCTTGTCATCACAATGCTCCAAGCCATTGTCATCACAATGCTCCATTACCTTTGTCATCAGAATCCTCCATGACACTTGGCATCACAATGCTCCATGCTATTGTCATCACAATGGGCCATTACATATGTCATCACAATGCTCCCTGACACCTGTCTTCCCAATACTGCATGACCTGGTCATCACAATGCTCCATGCCGTTGTCATCACAATGTGCCATTCCAACTGTCATCGCAATAAACCATGAAACTTATTAGACCAATATTCTATGCCCTTGTCATCACAATACTCCATGCCCTTGTTATCACAATGCTCCATGACCCTTGTCATCACAATGCTCCGTGACTCCAGTTATCACAATGCTTCATGACCTTTGTCATCACAGTGGTCCATGACCTCGTCATCAACAGTCTCTGTGACCTTTTTAACCACAATGCTCCATGAACTTTTCATCACAATGCTCTTTGACCTTTGTCATCACAATGCTCTATGCCTTTCTCAGCACAATGCTCCATGACCCTTGTCATCACAATGCTCCATGCGCTGGTGAGCACAATGCTCCATGACACATGTCATCCCAATGCACCATGCGCTTGTCATCACAGTGCTCCAAAATCTTGACATCACAATGCTCAATGAACCTTTTCATCACAATACTCCATGGACTTCTCACCAAAATGCTCTCTCACCACTGATGTCACAATGTTACATCAATATTCGTCACAATATTCCCTCACCCCTGTCATCAAAATGTGCCATGACTCCTGTCATCACAATGCTACATGCACTTATCATCACTATGTTCGATGACCCCTGACATCACAATGTTCCATAACCACTGTCATCAAAATGTTCCTTGACACTTTTCATCAAATTGCTCCATGACCCTGTCATCACAATGCTCCCTACTCTTCTCATCACAATGCACAACGCCCTTGTCATCAAAATGCTCCATGACCTTTGTCATCACAAAGATCCATGACCCTTGGCATCACAATGCTCCATGTCATTGTCATCACAATGCTCCATTAAGGTTCTCATCACATTGCTTCATGTCCATGTCATCACAAACCTCCATGACACATATCATCAGAATGCTCCATGGCCTTCTCATCACAGTGCTCCTTGCCCTGCCATCACAATGCTCCATTATCCCTGTCATACCCATGATCCATGACCCCTGCCATCACGATGTTCCATGGCCTTGTCATCACAAGGCTCCATGACCCTTCTCATCACAATGCTCCAAGAACCCTGTAACCACAATGATCCATGCCCATTTTAATCTCAATGTTTCATGAACCCTGTCATCACAATGCACCATGACCATCATCATAATGCTTCATGCTATTGTCATCACAATGAAATCAAAATGCTCCATGATCTCTGTCATAACAATGCTCCAAACGCTTGTGATCACAATATTCCAAAACACTTGTCATCACAATGCACCATGACGCTCGTCATCACAATTATCCATGGTCTTCTCATCACAATGCTCCATGACCTTTGTCATCACGATGCTCAATACACTTGTCATCAAAATGCTCCCTGACACTTGTTGTCTGTATGCTCCTTGAACCCTGTCATGACAAGGCTCCATGCTTTTTCATCACAATGCTCCAAGACCCATGTAATCACAATGCTCAATGCCCTTGTCATCACAAAGCTAAAGGACGCATGTCTTCAGAATGCTCTTTGTTTTCTCCTCACAATGCTCCATGCACATGTCATCACAATGTTCCAAGACGCCTGTAATCACAATGGTCCATGTCCATTTTCATCATTATGCTCCATGAGATTTGTCATCACAAGGCTCCATGTTTTTCTCATCACAATGTTCCAGGATATTGTCATCACAATGCTTCACGACCTTGTCCTGAAAACTCACAATGGCCCTTGTCATCATAATGCTCCATCCCTAGTCATCACAGTGCTCCATTATATTTGTCAACACAATCCTCCATTACATTTGGCATCACGAGTCTCCCTGCTATTGTCATCGCAATGGACCATGACATATGTCATCACAATGCTCCCTGACAACTGTCTTCACAATATTCCATGACCTTCTCATCACAATGATCCATGCCCTTGTCATCACAATGCACCATGTCCACTGTCCTCACAATAATCTATGAAAGTTGTCAGATGAATGCTCCATGCCCCTGTCATCACAATGCTCAATGCCCTTGTCATCACAATGCACCATGACCCCTGTCATCACAATGCTCTGTGACTCCAGTCATCACAATGCTTCATAACATTTGTCATCACAATGCTCCATGCCCGCGTCGTCACAAGGCTCTGTGTCGTTTGTAACCACAATGCTCCATGAACATTTCATCACAATACTCCGTGACCCTTGTCATCACAATGCTCCATGCCTTTGTCAAAAAATGCTCCATGACCCTTTTCATCACAATTTGCCACGCACTTTTCATCACAACGGTCCACATTTTTCTCATTGCAAGGCTCCATAAAACTTGTAATCACAATGCTCCATGCCCTTCTCATCACAATGCTCCATTACACCTGTCATAACAGTGCTCCATGACGCCATCCATCACGATGTTCCATGGCCTTGTCATCACAAGGCTCCATGACACTTGTCATCACAATGCTCCAAGACCACTGTAATCACAATGTTCCATGCCCTTGTCATCACAAAGCACCATGACACATGTCATCAGAATGTTCCGTGGCCTTCTCATTAAATGCTCCATGCCATTGTCATCTCAGTGCTCCAAGACCCCTGTAATCACAATGCTCCATGCCCCTTTTCATCTCCATGCTCCATGAACCCTGTCATCACAATGAATCATGCCCATCATCATAATGCTTCCGGCTATTGTCAGCACAATGAAATCAAAATTCTCCTTGACCTCTGTCATCACAATGCTCCATGACCCCTGTCATCACAATACTCCATGAACATTTTCAGCCCACTGCTCCATGACACTTGTCATCACAATGATCCATGCCCTTGCCATCCCAATGCTCCATGACCCCTGTATTCACAATGCTCCTTGACGCTTGTCATCACAGTGCTCCATGACACCTGTCATCACAATGCTCCATGACTTTGTCAGCAAAATGCTACATGACCTTCTCATTACAATTCTCTATGTGCTTGTCATCAAAATACTCCATTTCCATTGTCATCACAATCCTCCATGAACCTTGGGATCACATTGCTTCATGCCCTTGTCATCACAATGCTCCATGCTCCTTGAAATCCAAATGATCCATGACCTCTGTCATCACAATGCTCCAAACCATTGTGATCCCAAAGTTCCATAACACTTGTCATCACAATGCTCCATGATGACTGTCATCACAAAATTCCATGCCCTTTTCATCACAATGCTCCATGACCTTTGTCTTCACAATGCTCAGTACACTTGTCATCAAAATGCTCCCTGACACTTGTCATCAGAATGCTCCTTGAACCCTGTCACGAAAAGGCTCCATGCCATTTTCATCACAATGCCCCATGCCGTTTTCATCACAATGCTCCGTGACCATTGTCATCAAAATGCTCCATGCCTTTCTTTGTAAAATGTTCCATGACCCTTCTCATCACAATGTGCCATTCGCTTTTCATTGCAATGCTCCATAAACCTTGTAATCACAATGCTCCATACACTTCTCATTAAAATGCTCTCTCACCAGAGATATCACAGTGTTTCATCACTAGTCGTCACAATACTCCCTCACCCCAGTAATCACAATGTCCCATGACCCGTGTCATCACAATGCTACATCCCCTTATCATCACAATGTTCCATGACCCCTGACATCACAATGTTCTATAACCCCTGTCATCAAAATGTTCCAATACACTTTTCATCAAATTGCTGCATGACCCTGGCATCAAAATACTCCCTGCCATTCTCATCACAATGCACCATGCACTTGTCATCAAAATGCTCCATGACCTTTGTCATCACAAAGCTCCATGACCCCTGGCATCACAGTGCTCGATGTCATTGTCATCACAATGCTCCATGAACCCTCTCATCACATTTCTCCATGCCCTTGTCATCACAAAGCTCCATGACACCTGTAATCACAATGCTCGATGCCTTTCTCATCACAATGCCCCATGCCCTTGTCATTAGAATCCTCCATGACCCATGTATCACAGTGTTCCATGCCCTTATCATCACAATGCTCTATGCCCACTCTCATCACAATAATCCATGAAATATTTCAGACCAATGCTCCATGCCCTTCTCATCACAATGCTCCTTTACTTCTGTCATAACTATGCTCCATGACACCTGCCATCACAATGTTCCACGGCCTTGTCATCACAAGGCTCCATGACACTTGTCATCACAATGCTCCACGACCCATCTAATCAAAATGCTCCATGCCCTTGTCATCAAAAAGCTACATGACGCATGTCATCAGAATGTTCCATGGCCCTGTCATCAAAATTCTCCATGCCCTTGTCATCACAATGCTCCAAGACCCTTGTAATCAAAATGCTCCATGCGTCTTTTCATCTCAATGCTCCATGAACCCTGTCATCAAAATGGACGACGCCCATCATCATAATGCTTCAGGCTATTGTCATCACAATGAAATCAAAATGCTCCATGACCTCTGTCATCACAATGCTCCAAACCCTGGTGATCACAATGTTCCATAACACTTATCATCACAACACCACTTGACACTCATCATCACAATTATCCATGGTCTTCTCATCACAATGCTCCATGACCTTTGTCATCACAATGCTTAATACACTTGTTATCACAATGCTCCCTGACACTTGTCATCAGTATGCTCCATTCACCCTGTCATGACACGTCTCCATGCCATTTTCATCACAATGATCCATGCCATTTTAATCACAATGCTCCAAGACCCCTGTAATCACAATGCTCCATGCCCTTGTCATCATAATGCTCAATGATGCATGTCATCAGAATGCTCCATGGCTTTCTCATCACAATGCTCCATGCCCTTGTCATCACAATGCTCCAAGACCACTGTAATCACAATGCTCCATGTCCCTTTTCATCAAAATGCTCCATGAGACTTGTCATCACAAGTCTCCATTGTCTTCTCATCAAAGTGCTCCAGGAACTTGTCATCAAAATGCTCCATGTTCCCTGTCATCACAATACTCCATGAACATTTTCAGCCCAATGCTCCATGACCCTTGTCATCACAATCATCCATGCCCTTGTCATCCCAAAACTCCATGACCCCTGTATTCATAATGCTCCGTGACGCTTGTCATCACAGGGCTCCATGACACCTGTCATCACAATGCTCCATGCCTTTGTCAGCAAAATACTACCTGACCTTGTCATTGCAATGCTCTATGCGCTTGTCATCACAATACTCCATTCCCATTGTCATCACAGTCCTCCACGAACTTTGGGATCACATTGCTTCATGCCCTTGTCATCACAATGCTCCATGCTCCTTGAAATCTAAATGATCCATGACCTCTGTCATCACAATGCTCCAAACCCTTGTGATCACAATGTTCCATAGCACTTGTCATCACAACGCTCTAAGATGCCTGTCATCACATTAATCCATGCCTTTTTCATCACAATGCTCCATGACCTTTGTCATCACAATTCTCAATACACTTGTCATCACAATGCTCCCAGACACTTGTCGACAGAATGCTCCTTGAAACCTGTCACGAAAAGGCTCCTTGCCTTTTTCATCACAAAGCCCCATGCCGTTTTCATCACAATGCTCCATGCCATTGTCATCACAATGGGCCATTACATATCTCATCACAATGCTCCCTGACACCTGTCTTCACAATACTGCATGACTTGGTCCTCACTATGTTCCATGCCCTTGTCATCACACTGCGCCATTCCAACTGTCATCGCAATAATCCATGAAACTTATTAGACCAATGCTCCATGCCCTTGTCATCACAATGCTCCATGACTCCATTAATCACAATGCTTCACGACCTTGTGATGAAAATTCTCAATAGCCCTTGTCATCATATTGCTCCAAGCCCTAGTCATCACAATGCTCGATTTTATTTGTCATCAAAATCCTCCATTACATTTAGCATCACAATGCTCCATGCCATTATCATCGCAATGGACCATGACATATGTCATCACAATGCTCCCTGACACCTGTCTTCACAATATTCCATGACCTTCTCATCACCATGATCCATACACTTGTCATTACAATGCACCATGTCCACTGTCATCACAATAATCTATGAAACTTGTCAGACCAATGCTCCATGCCCCTGTCACCACAATGCTCCATGACCTTGTCATCACAATGCTCCATGACCCCTATCATCACAATGCTCCGTGACTCCATTCATCACAATGCTTCATAACGTTTGTCATCAAAACGGTCCTTGCCCGTGTCATCACAAGGCTCTGTGACCTTTGTAACCACAATGCTCCATGAACTTTTCATCACAATGCTCCGTGACCTTTGTCATCACAATGCTCCATGCCTTTGTCAGAACAATGCTCCATGACACTTGTCATCACAATGTGCCACGTGCTTTTCATCACATCGGTCCACAACCTTGTAATCGCTATGCTCCATAAACCTTGTAATCACAATGCTCCATGCACTTCTCATCCAAATGCTCTCTCACCAGAGATATCACAATGTTCCATCACTAGTCATCACAATACCCCTCACCCCTGTAATCATAATGTTCCATGACCCCTGTCATCACAATGCTACATGCACTTATCATCACAATGTTCGATGACCCATGACATCACAATGTCCCATAACACCTGTCATCAAAATGTTCCATGACACTTTTCATCAAATTGCTCCATGACCGTGTCATCACAATGCTCCCTGCCCTCCTCATCACAATGCACAACGCCCTTGCCATCAAAATGCTCCATGACCATTGTCATCACAAAGATCCATGACCCTTGGCATCACAATGTCCCATGTCATTGTCATCACAATGCTCCATGAACGCTCTCATCACATTGCTCCATGCCCTTGACTTCACATAGCTCCATGACACATGTCATCAGAATGCTCCATGACCTTGTCATCACAATGCTCTATGCCCTTGCCATCACAATGCTCCATTATCCCTGTCATAACAATGCTCCATGACCCCTGCCATCACGATGTTCCATGGCCTATTCATCACAGGGCTCCATGACCCTTCTCATCACAATGCTCCAAGAACACTGTAATCACAATGCTCTATGCCCCTTTTCATCTCAATGATCCATGAAACTTGTCATCACAATGCACCATGCCCATCATCATAATGCTTCATGCTATTGTCATAACAATGGAATCAAAATGCTCCATGACCTCTGTCATAACAATGCTCCAAACCCTTGTGATCACAATATTCCATAACACTTGTCATCACAGTGCCCCATGACGCTCGTCATCACAATTATCCATGGTCTTCTCATCACAATGCTCCATGACCTTCGTCATCACAATGCTCAATACACTTGTCATCAAACTGCTCCCTGACACTTGTTGTCTGTATGCTCCTTTTACCCTGTCATGACAAGGCTCCATGCCTTTTTCATCACAATGATCCATGCCCTTTTCATCCCAATGCTCCAAGACCCATGTAATCACGATGCTCCATTCCCTTGTCACCACAAAGCTCAATGATGCATGCCATCAGAATGCTCTTTGGCCTTCTCCTCACAATGCTCCATGCCCTTGTCATCACAAAGTTCCAAGACCCCTGTAATCACAATGCTGCATGCCCTTTTTCATCAGTAAACTCCATGAGACTTGTCATCACTTGGCTCCATGGTTTTGTCATCATAATGCTCCAAGCCCTAGTCATCACAATGCTCCATTATATTTGTCATCACAATCCTCCATTGCATTTGGCATCACAATGCTCCCTGCCATTGTCATCTCAATGGACCATGCCATATGTCATCCCAATGCTCCATGACCCCTGTATTCACAATGCTCCGTGATGCTTGTCATCACAGTGCTCCATGACACCTGTCATCACAATGATCCATGCCCTTGTCATCCCAATGCTCCATGACCACTGTATTCACAGTGCTCTGTGATGCTTGTCATCACAGGGCTCCATGACACCAGTCATCACAATCCTCTATTCCTTTTTCAGCAAAATGCTACATGACTTTGTCATTACAATGCTCTATGCGCTTGTCATCACAATACTCCATTATCATTGTCATCACTATCCTCCATGAACCTTGGGATCACATTGCTACATGCCCTTGTCATCACAATGCTCCATGCTCCTTGAAATCAAAATGATCCATGACCTCTGTCATCGCAAAGCTCCAAACCCTTGTGATCACAATGTTCCGTAACACTTGGCATCACAATGCACCATGATGCCTATCATCACAATACACGATGGTCTTTTCATCACAATGCTCCATGACCTTTGTCATCACAATTCTCAATACACTTGTCATCACAATGTTCCCAGACACTTGTCGTCAGAATGCTCCTTGAACCCTGTCACGAAAAGGCTCCATGCCTTTTTCATCACAAAGCCACTTGCCGTTTTCATCACAATGCTCCATGCCATTGTCATCAAAATACCCCACAACCTTGTAATCAGAATGCTCCATGACCCTTGTCATCACAATTCTCAATACACTTCTCATCACAATGTTCCCTGACACTTGTCGTCAGAATGCTCCTTGAACCGTGTCACGAAAATGCTCCATGCATTTTTCATCACAAAGCCCCATGCCGTTTTCATCACAATGCTCCATGCCATTGTCATCAAAATACTCCACAAGCTTGTCATCAGAATGCTCCATGACCCTTGTCATCACAATTCTCCTTGCACTTGTCAGCACAATGCTCCCTGACCCTTGTCATCACAATGCTCCAAGCCATTGTCATCACAATGCTCCATTTCCATTATCATCAGAATCCTCCATGACACTTGGCATCACAATGCTCCATGCCATTGTCATCCCAATGGGCCATTACATATGTCATCACAATGCTCCCTGACACCTGTCTTCACAATACTGCATGACCTGGTCATCACAATGCTCCATGCCCTTGTCATCACAATGCGCCATTCCAACTGTCATCGCAATAATCCATGAATCTTATTAGACCAATGTTCCCTGCCCTTGTCATCACAATGCTCCATGCCCTTGTTATCACAGTGCTCCATGACCCCTGTCATCACAATGCTCCATGAATTGATTCATCACAATGCTTCATGACCTTTGTCATCACAATGGTCCATGCCCTCGTCATCCACAGTCTCTGTGACATATTTAACCACATTGCTCCATGAAATTTTCATCACAATGCTCTTTGACCCTTGTCATCACAATGCTCTATGCCTTCCTCAGCACAATGGTCCATGACCCTTGTCATCACAGTGCTCCATGCGCTTGTCAGCACAATGCACCATGACCCATGTCATCACAATGCACCCTGCGCTTGTCATCACAGTGCTCCACAATCTTGTCACCACAATGCTCCATAAAACTTGTCATCACAATTTTCCATGCACTTCTCATCAAAATGCTCTCTCACCACAGATATCACAATGTTACATCACTATTCATCACAATACTCCCTCACCACTGTCATCACAATGTTCCAAGACTCCTGTCTTTGCAATGCTACATGCACTTATCATCACAAAGTTCGATGACCCCTGACATCACAATGTTCAATAACCCCTGTCATCAAAATATTCCATTACAATTTTCATCAAATTGCTCTATGACCCTGTCATCACAATGCTCCCTGCCCTTCTCATCACATTGCACCACCCCTTGTCATCATATTGCTCCATGACCTTTGTCATCACAAAGCTCCATGACCCTTGGCATCTCAATGCTCCATGCCATTGTCAACAAAATGCTCCATGAACCCTCTAATCACAATGTTCCATGCCCCTTTGCATCTCAATGCTCCATGAACCCTGTCATCAAAATGCACCATGCCCATCATCATAATGCTTCAGGCTCTTGTCATCACAATGAAATCAAAATATTCGATGATCTATCTCATCACAATGCTCCAAATCCTTGTGATCACAATGTTCTATAACACTTATCATCACAACGCCCCATGACGCTCATCATCACAATTATCCATGCTCTTCTCATCACAGTGCTCCATGACCTTTGTCATCACAATGCTCTATAAACTTGTCATCACAATGCTCCCTGACACTTGTCATCAGTATGCTCCTGGAACCCTGTCATGACAAGGCTCCATACCATTTTCATAACAATGATCCATGCCACTTTCATCACAATGCTCCAAGACACCAGTAATCACAGTGCTCCATGCGCTTGTCATCACAATGCTCCAAGACCCCTGTAATCACAATACTCCATGCCACTTTTCATCAGAATGCTCCATGAGACTTGTTATTACAAGGCTCCATGGTCTTCTCATCACAATGCTCCAGGAACTTATCACAGTGCTCCATTACCTTGTCATCACAATGCTCCATGACCCCAGTCCTCACAATACTTCCTGAATATTTTCAGTCCAATTCTCCAGGAACTTCTCATCACAATGCTTCATGATCCCTATCATCACAATGCTTCATGACCACTGTCATCACAACGCTCCATGACCCCTCACAACACAGTGATCCGGGACTCTTGTCATCACAATGCTCCATTCCCTAGTCATCACAGTGCTCCATGAACATTTTCAGCCCAATGCTCCATGACACTTGTCATCACAATGATCCATGCCCTTGCCATCCCTATGCTCCATGACCACTGTAATCACAATGATCCGTGATGCTTCTCATCACAGTGCTCCATGACCCTTATCATCACAATGCTCCATGCCTGTGTCAGCAAAATGCTACATGACCTTGTCATCACAATGCTCCATTTGCTTGTCATCACAATACTCCATTACCATTGTCATCACAATCCTCCATGAACCTTGGGATCACATTGCTTCATGCCCTTGTCATCACAATGCTACATGCTCCTTGAAAACAAAATTATCCATGAATTTTATCATCACAATGCTCCAAAACCTTGTGATCACAATGTTCCATAACACTTGTCATCACAACGCTCCATGATGCCTGTCATCACAATACTCCATGCCCTTTTCGTCAAAATGCTCCATGATCTTTTTCATCACCATTCTCAATACACTTGTCATCACAATGTTCCCTGACACTTGTCGTCAGAATATTCCTTGAAACCTGTCATGAAATGGCTTCATGCCTTTTTTATCACAATGCTCCATGCCTTTTTCATCACAATGCTCCATGCCATTGTCGTCACAATACTCCACAAGCTTGTCATCAGAATGCTCCATGACACTTGTCATCACAATGCTCCATGGCCACTGTCATCACAATGCTCCATACCCCTTGTCATTACTGTGCTCCATGACGCTCGTCATCACAATTATCCATGGTCTTCTCAACACAATTCTCCACGCCCTTGTCATCAAAATGCTCCATGACCCTTGTCATCACAATGCTCCATGGCCACTATCATCACAATGCTCCATTCCCCTTGTCATTACAGTGCTCCATGACACTCGTCATCACAATTATCCATGGTCTTCTCATCACAAAGCTCCACGGTCTTGCCATCACAATGCTCCATGCCCTGGTCATCACAATGCTCCATGTCCCCTGTCATCACAATTCTCCTCGTTCTTGGCATCACTATGCTCCATGACATTTCTCATTACCGTGTTACATGATTTGTCATCACAATTCTGTATGCAATTTTCATCACAATGCTCCATGACCCCTGTCATAGGAAGCTCCATGTGCTTCTCATCACAATGCTTCATGAACTTGTCATCAAAATTCTCAATGGCCCTTGTCATCACAATGCTCCATGTCCATTGTCATCACAATGCTCCAAGCCCTTGTCATCAAAATGCTCCATTACATTTGTCATCACAATCCTCCATGACACTTGGCATCACAATATTCCATTCCATTGTCATCGCAATGGACCATGACATATGTCATCACAATGCTCCCTGAGACCTGTCTTCAAAATACTCCATGACCTTCTCATCACAATGCTCCATGCCTTTGTCATCACATTGCACCATGCCCACTGTCATCACAATAATCCACGAAACATATCAGGCCAATGCTTCATGCCCCTGTCATCACAATGCTCATTGCCTTTTTATCACAAAGCTCTATGACCCCTGTCATCACAATGCTCCGTGACTCCAGTCATCACAATGCTTCATGACCTTTGTCATCACAATGGTCCATGCCCTCGTCATCACTAGGCTCTGTGACCTTTGTCACCAAAATGCTCCATGAAATTTTCATCACAATGCTCGGTGACCCTTGTCATCACATTGCTCCATGGCCCATGTCATCACAATGCGCCATGTGCTTGTCATCACAGTGCTCCACAAGCTTGTCATCACAATGCTCCATAAAACTTGTCCTCACAATGCTCCATGCACTTCTTATCAAAATGCTCTCTCACGAATGATATCAAAATGTTCCCTCACTAGTCATCACAATACACCCACTCCCCTGTCATCACAATGGTCCACAACACTGTCATGAAAATGTTCCATGACTCCTGACATCACAATGTTCCATAACCCCTGTCATCAAAATGTTCCATGACACTTTTCATCAAATTGCTCCATGACCCTGTCATCACAATGCTCCCTGCCCATCACAAGGGAATGCACCACACCCTTGTCATCAAAATGCTCCATGACCTTTGTCATCACAAAACTCCATGACCCTTGGCATCACAATGCTCCATGCCATTATCATCACAAGGCTCCAAAAACCTCTCATCACATTGTTCAAAGCCCTTGTCATCACACGATCCATGATGCATTTCATCACAATGCTCGATGCCATATCTTCTCACAATGCTCCATGCGCTTCTCATTACAATCCTCCATGAACCATGTATCACAGTGCTCCGTTCCCTTGTTATCACAATGCTCCTTGCCCCCTCTCATCACAATAATCCATGAAACATTTCAGACCAATGTTCCATGCCCTTTTCATCACAATGATCCAAGACTCCTGTAATCATAATGCTCCATTCCCCTTTTCATCTCAATGCTCCATGAACGCTGTCATCACAATGCACCAAATGCGCATCATCATAATGCTTCATGCTATTGTCATCACAATGAAATCAAAATGCTCTATGACCTCTTTCATCACAATGCTCCAAATCCTTGTGATCACAATATTCCATAACACCTATCATCAGAGCTCCACATAACGCTCGTCATCACAAGTATCCATGGTCTTCTAATCACAATGCTCCATGACATTTGTCATCACAGTGCTCAATACCCTTGTCATCACAATGGTCCCTGACACTTGTCATCAGTATGCTCCTTGAACCCTGTCATGACAAGGCTCCATGCCTTTTTCATCACAATGTTACATGCCCTTTCCCTCACAGTGCTCCAAGGCCCCTTTAATCACAATGTTCCATGCCCTTGTCCTCACAAATCTCCATGATGCATGTCATCAAAACGCTCCATGACATTCTCATCCCATTGTTCACTGCCCTTGTCATCACTATGCTCCAAAACCCCTGTAATCACAATGCTTCATGACCCTTTTCATCAGAATGCTCCATGAGACTTGTCATCACATGGCTCCATGGTCTTCTCATCACAATGCTCCAGTACCTTGTCATCACAATGCTCCTTGACCCCTGTCATCACAATACTCCATGAAAATTTTCAGCCCAGTGCTCCATGACGTTCTCATCACAATGTTCCATGACCTCTTTCATCACAATGCTCCATGACCACTGTCATCACAACGCTCCATGAACCCTGACAAAACAATGATCTGGGAATCTTGTCATCAAAATGCTCCATGCCCTTGTCATCCCAATGCTCCATGAACCCTGTAATCACAATGCTCCATGACGCTTGTCATCACAGTGCTCCATGAACCTTGTCATCACAATGCCTTTGACAGCAAAATGATACATAATCTTGTCATCACAATGCTCCATGCGCTTGTCATCACAATCCTCCATGACCCTTGGGATCATATTGCTTTATGCCCTTGTCACCTCTATCTTGCCTTTCTGGTTTTTACAGATTTTCGGATGTCCTTTTTGAACGGTGGGAAGTGACAATTCTTTGTAGTGTGGATTTGCATTGCGCACTTGCTTGATTGGCCAAAAAGGGCCTATTCCTTTTCTCCTGAATATATTCAGGAGAAAATTCATATGCTGTTTTTGGCCAAGTGCATCATTCTCGAAGTTGTGATGCCTTTCCTGTGCTTTAAAGGCGATTCCAATTTACCTCTTGAAATATGTTTCGTGCAATTCTGCCTCATTTTCAAGTCCGCTTTGTTGCCTTCCCTCAACAGATTTTTGGAAGAGAGTAGTCCTTTATAACTCTGCAGGTTTTTGATTTGCTTTGCCCCTGAGCTCCAATTTTCAAATCCCATTATTGGGAGCTGACCGCAAATCCACAATTTTGCTTCAGGAACTATACTGGTTCCAGGGGTGGCTATACTGGTTCCCTGTGGGTGGCTGAGGCTTTGGTTAATTATTCTTCCTGACGGGAATTTAGAGTGACATGTGTCCGTCCAAAGGCCTACATCTACTCTCTGATTGGTTCTCCCTCTTCCCTTTCATCCTCTGCACAATTAGCAAACTGTGCGAACCAGGAGGTTATAGGGGATGACTCTCCTAAGTTGGGAGATTGATAGTAAAGTAGTTGGAATGCCAAACTGTAGCACAAGGAGAGGAAAAAGTAGGAGACTTTCAGAAACCTTTCGCCATCACAGGGTGTCCATTCTCTAGGTTTCCCATACATGTTATAACTGTAGTGATATTCCCTTCTACCTGGAAATTTGGGACCCATGGAATGGTGGCATGCATTACTACTTTAAAGGGTCTGCATTTTCTCTCCCAATCTCACCAGTCCTCTCAGTCCCAAGTGTCCAGCCTTATGTCTCATCCAGCTGTCTTTGCAGATAGGGTCATTCTAGGTTTCATCAGAACCCCTGAAGGAATTGTGTAAGAATTTCGCTGTTTTTTGTTTTGTTTTTGAAATTCATTTTTATAATGGGGTTGAGCTGATTTTCACTGACGTGTTTATGCCGGTCTAGACACACTTGATTCCCTTACAGAGGCATATCAGTACATAGGTTTTAAGATTCTTACTAATCAGATATATTCCTCTGTGGGGAATAGGGGTTTTGAGTCCCATTCACTGAGGAAGGTGTAGGTCTTGTCTATTCGGTATTTGGTTTATGGAATGGTACCTGTGCTAATATCAAACTCTGGTTTTATGCATCACCCCACCTCTCCTTTCCCCTTAAGGAGGCATAAGACTGTTTTCTAAATGTGAGACGCTGCTCTCTTTCCTAATTCAGTTCATGTGTTGTGATGTTGACATTCCCTCTGTAAGTGATATCTTATGATAAGATTCTTTTTCTGTGTGACTAATTTCCCTTAGAATCATCATACCTAAATCCTCTCATTATGCTGCTACTGGCCTTATGACATTGATTTCACGTCTGTGTGATATTCCGTTGTACAAAATTACCACAAGTTCTTTATGCATTTCTCTTTTTCCTGGGATACTTTAGGTGTACCGAAGTTGAGGTTCTTGTATGCAGAGCAGCCCTAAACTTTGGGGTGCCTGTGTCTTGTTGATATTTAGTCTTCCCAAGTTATATGTCCATGAGTTGAAGTCCCCTTTGCTCGGGGGCTTTGTATTTTAGATGTTTTAGGAAACAGCATACACTTCTTCAGAGTAGCTCTTGGATATTTATACCCCACCCATCAGCGTGACTAGTCTCCCTGTTTTCCATGGCCTCTCCTGCATTTTTGATTTGTACACATTTTTTGGATGGACTTTCTGAGCAGTGGAAATTGAGACTCCTTTATTGTGCGGATTTGCATTTCCCTCTTGCTTGGTTGGCCAAAAACTCTGTATGTGTTTTTTTCCTGAAGATATTCACGAAACAAACGCATACACCCTTTTGCCCAACTGCATCATTTTAGAAATTCTGCTGCTTTTCATATGCTTTAAATGTGAGTACAATCTACCTTTTGAAAAATGTTTCCTGCAATTCTGCCTCTCATTCAGAACCTCTTCGTTGCCTTACCTGAATATATTTTTGGACGTTGGTTATCATTTATATCTTTGCAGGTCTTTGAATTGTCTGCTCCTGAGCTCCATTTTGCAACTCGCTTTATTTGTGAGCTGGCCGCCAAACCATTGGATTGATTCCGGCCCTATTCTGGTTCTGGGGAGGCAGGCTGAGCCTTTGGTTAATTCTTCTTCCTAAAGGGATATTAGAGTGACATGTGCCTGTCAAAACTCCTACAGCTAATCTCTCACTGGTTCCTCCTCTTCCCATTTATCCTCTTCAAAAATTGCAAACTGTGTGAAACAGGAGGTTAAAGGTGCTGATTCTCCAAGAGGGGAGATTGTTAGTAATGTGGCTGGAATGGCGAACCCCAGCACCAGGAGATGAAAAATGAGGTGCATTTTAGACACCTCTCCTGAGCACACGGTGTACATTCATCTCGGTTTCCCAGGCATGTTTTCCCTGTCAGAAGATTCCCTTGAAAGTGCAGATTTGGGACCCATGGAATGGGTACCAGGCAGTACTACTTTAAAAGGTCTGTATTTCCTCACCCAGCCTCTCTAACATCTCTCAGCATGCATAGCTTCCAGCCTTATATATCATCCTGCTGTGGGTCTACATGTGTTCAATCCATGTTACATCGTAGCCCTTCAACAAAAGTTGTAAGAATTTTTGTCTGTCTCACTGTTTTTATAAATATTTTTAAATTTATTTTTATATTGGTTACAGCTGATTTTCAAAGCTCTGTTTTTTGCTGCTGTACATCCACTTGATTCATGTACTGTGTGACAACAATAAATTCTTTCTCAGATGCCTACGAGTCATATGTATTATTTTCCAGTGACTTGAGTGGACTGAGTGCCGTTCTTTGAGGTACCGTGTAGGCCTTGCCAGTTATTCAATTTGGTACTTGGAATGGTATCTTTGCTAATTTCAACCTCCTGGATAATACCTCACCATTCCCCACCTTTCCCATTTAGCAGCCTTATGTCTATTTTCTACATATTTGACTATGTTTCTGTTTTGTAGTTTATTTCATGTGTAGCCATTTTTGATTCCACCTTTAAGTGACATCTTATGATATGTGTCTTTTTCTTTCTGACATGTGTCACTTAGAATGATCGTATGTAACTCCTCCAGAGTTGTTCCAACTGGCCTTATTTCATTGATTTCTGGATGAGTAATATTCCACTCTACATAAGTACCCCATCTCTTTTATCCATTTTATCCTTCCAGGGATATTTAGGTTATATCCAAGTGGAGGCCCTTTTTAACAGAGAGGTGGTAAACGTTGGAGTGCCTGTTTTCTGTCATTTTTTGTTTTTCCCAAGGTATACGCCCATGAGTGCAAGTGCCCTATGCTCTGTAGCTCAGTTTTCAGATGTTTTAGCAAACACAGTACACTTCTCCAGAGTGGCCGTTGGCACATTACATTTCCACTATCAGCCTCACAGGGCTCCCTTTTCTCCTCACCCTGTCCGGCATTTCTGGTGTTTACACTTTATGTGGATCGCCCTTCTGACTGATGTGAAGTGATGCATTTTGTAGTATTGATTTCCAGTGCCCACCTGTTTGGTTGGATAAAAAGTGTGTATGGCCTTTACTTGAATATATTCAGAAAAAAATGCATACGCCCTTTTGGGCCAAGTGCATCATTGGCGATGTTCAGCACCTTTTCTTGTGCTTTAATGGGGAGTCCTTTCTACCTCTTCAAATCTGTTTCCTGCCACTCTCCCTTGCTTACAAGTCCTTTTCTGTGACTTACCTCAAGACATTTTTCGACAATAGATATTTTCAACTCTGCAGTTTCATGAATTTTATTGCCCCCGAGTTCCATTTTTCAACTTGTGTTTTTGGAAACTCGACACAAAACAGCGGGATTTCCTCTAGCCATATTCTGATTCCATGGGCAATTATAGCCTTTGATGAATTTGTCTTCCAGATAGGAAATTAGAGTGGCATTTGCCTGTCTGAACAACTAAGACTTGTCTCTAAATTTTTCTCATCCTTCCACTTCATCCTCTGGACAAATTCCAAGCTGTGTGCAACAGGATGTTGACGGTGCTGATATCCCCAAGTGAGGAGACTGTTAGGAAAGATGCTGGAGGGGTGAACCCGAGCACCAGGCGATGAGGAGATGAGGTGCCTTTTCCAAACTCTTTCCGATCAAACGGTGTACCATCCTCTAGGTGTGACAGGCATGTTTTAGCTGTAGGAAGGGTCCCGTGCATGGAAGGAGAACACCAGGGATTTTTCCAAATCAGTGCCTCCCCGAACCCCAAACTGGGGAATTTTTAAGCTACGGCTACACGTATGTCCATTAATGGCCTTGGGAAATAGGTAGAGCCCAAACTTTAGATGATTGAAATCTTCAGGTTCAGAAGCGCTCACCATCGGCCTTGCTTAGGTTACATTTTATTTGTCATTGATAGATGATGTCAATAAAAATATCGATTCTTTTTCAGATTATTTCCCCTTATAGGTTATTGCAAAATATTCAGTGTAGTTCCCTGTGCTATACAGTAGTTCCTTGTTGATGATCTATTTTATACATAGCAGTGTGTATATGTTAATCCCAAACTGTTAATTTATCCCTTTTCCGACCTTTCCCCTTTGGTAATAATAAATTATAAGATTTTATACTTGTCAGGAATGGGGGAGCTGAAAGAGAGGTATCCTTTTCAATGGAAAAGCATTCAAAACAAGATTGAAGCTTCAGCCAAGAGTATTCGATGTACAACCATGGAAATAAATCACTTCATTTCTCTAATGTTGACCTGAAAAATAAGACAGACATCTTCACTGAACTTGCTTATAGTAAAGTGATGGAATTATCAAATGTAAGTCTTAGAAAAATCTTATTTTACCCGAGCATTATACACTGCTCTATGTTAACTACAGTTTGGCTCACACATCTGTTCATTGAAGTTACAATGTTCTCAATTTCTGTTACTGATCCTCCAGAGTGTACCCCAACAGGAGTCCCCGAGCCCAGTGTCATTGGAGCCAACAGATCAAGACTGAGTTTGGTTCAGAATCAAAGGAAACATTATTTTGAAAACCGAATGGAGAGGTGAGAGCGTGCACTCCCCCACGGGCTGTGGGCTGGGCTACTGTGTAGGGATCCCGGCAGCGTCAGTGGGAGTTAGGGGATGGAGCTCTCGAAGGCTGGGTTGGCTGCAGCTCAGGCTCTATGCCGTGGAGTCTGCATGGGACTCCGCTAGCTGAGGTGTCGACCCAGCCATTCTGCACTAGGAAATCGGGTCTGAAGTGCTGGGTGTGGGACCTCTGCATGCGGAACCCTAGGAGAACGGGAAATTACACAAAGCACCAAGGAAAAACAGGTTAGACTTTATTTTATTGCCCAGATTCTCTTTTTACCTCCCAGGAATTTTTAATGAACGTTGCCAGAGACGAACACCTCCTCTGCATTTTGTTCCGTTCCTCATTCTTGGGGTGTTGAGGGTGCAGACCCCTCTTTTGTAACTGCTTCATGCTGTGGTGGCAGCCCTGATACCTGGGGGGAGGGGCAAAACGTCTCCCCACCAGCCTCCAGGTGAGGTTGATTGTCCCAAAGCCTCCTGCCTCACTTCTCGTCCACCTGAGCACCAGCATTGGAAGTGTTATAGATTCTAATGACCTTTAAGGGTCCAGGAAAGAGATGCGCAAAGATGCTGTGGTGGCAGGTTTCACCCCACCCCACATTTGTTCGCTGACCTTAGGCTGACGGTTTTTGCCAGTCTAGATGCTCTGACCAGTAGTCTGTGCTTTCTTTAATTAGGTCCCTGAATTAATGTACAAACAGCACCATGTGTCAGAGCCCTGCCCGCGCAACTCCCAGACAGTCCAGGGTCAGTGGTGATCCAGGACCATGACGTCCACTGAGTCAATGGCCTTTAGAAGTAGCCAGCAGTCCAGCCGGTCATATTGGCCACCATCACCACGGTGTCTCTAGGGTTTTCTATGGTGAAAGCGTGATATACTTTTCCCCCGCCAAGCTTATTAGCTCCTCTCTGGGTGCAGTAAGTCCTGCAAGCAGTAGTCTGCTCTTTCGGGGCACAGTCTTGTTGTTTTCTGAGAGAAACTCCAGGTCAAGTGATGGTCACACAAGTCAACTTGGGGGCCCGATGCCCCCATTTGTCTCTCTGGAGGTTGGAGTTGGAAGGCCTCCTCACTCGAGGTCAGTGTGTCCACAGAGCGACCCCTGCAACTTCAGGGCATGATGGGTGGTTAGGATCACGACGTGGGGTCCTTTTCCCTTAGGAGGGAGCTGGCCTTGCGGGCTGCTGATTTCTAGCTTTTTAGATACCCCAGTATCCTGGCCTGATGAGTCAGTGGGCAAAGCCCTTGGGGACCATAGTTTATCATACCTGAAGGGCATTCTTGTGTTGCTCCATTTCAAGTGGTCCCAGTTTTTGCACTAAGTCTCCAAGGGTGATTAACCTTTGACCGGGTATGTAAAGGTCAAAGGGTTTAGTTAAATTAGTGAGTTCCTGGGCAAGGATCTGAATTGAATGCTCTTTCCATTCTTGAAAGGCTGCTTCTGGATTCTATTCAAAAGGATCATCATCTTTTCCTGTCAGTGTTTCATGTAGAGGCCCAGCTATTAGACTGTAGTTAGGGATCCAGATGGAGAAAACATTGGCCTCCCCAGGAACCCCTAAGCTGTCTTCTAGTTTTAGAAGAGGTAAGGCTGCAAATGGCTTCTTCCCTATCCTGGGATGCGTTTCTCCGAATATCTGTGAGAATGAAGCCCAGGCATGTCACCTGAGCCTGGGATATTTGAGCCTTTTTCTTGGACACCTTCTATCCTTTCTTGGCTAGGTAGTTCAGAGGCGTCTTTAGTAGGCCTGGCGATCAGAATGTCATCTGCATATTGAAGGAGGGTTCCCTTTTACAGAGGTAGAACGTTTAGGTCTTTAGAGGACATTTCCCCAATGATGGTGTGGGGATTTTTGAACCATTGTTGCAGGACGGCCCAGCATTATTGCTTGTGTTGCATGTTGTGTCCTGCCACTCACAAGCCAAAAATTCTTGTGACTCTGAGATGAATGGAATACAGAAGAAGGCATCATTGAAGTCTAATACAGAATGCCATGGCCTGGTGGATGGTAGAATGAGCAGCAGGGTGTAGGAAATAGGAGCTACTGGATGTATATCCTCGGTGGCTTCACTGACTGTCCTGATATCCTTTACCAGGTTTCCAGCAGCCCATGGGGCTCTCGTGGTCAGGCCAATCCCAGGATATGGAGCTCACCTGGGCTGCATCCCGCACCCCACAGCCCACGGGGCTCTCGTGTTCAAGTCCCTCCCTGGGTACGGAGCTCACCTGTGCAGCTACCCAGCAGCCCATGGGGCTCTCATAGTCAGGCCCTTCCCAGGATACGGAACTCCCCTGGGCAGGTACCCCAGCAGGGCTGGACACACAGGAACTGTGCACATAGCCCACCTTGCAGAGAACCCCCAGCTCACCTGTCGCTCACAGCTGACACAGAATACCTCAGAGCAGGACTTGAACTAACAAACAGCAGCTCTGACAGGTCTGTGACCCTGGCTATCACTCTGTGCAGCCTCTCTCTGCCTGGTCTTCCAGACACCTCCACTGCAGCCAGGGCACCAGGCCTCTGTCTCCACCCACCATCACTCCTCTCCCTGACTCCTGGGTTCCTCTCATTAGGATAGGGTCTTCTTGAAGTTGTTTTCCACTCACGGACCTGATAAAATGATAAGAAAACAAGCCGCAGCTGCAGCCCCTTGTCTAGCCTGACTCTCAAGAGCCCACACCTGTTCCTTGGGACTGACCCGTTTAGCAAGGTTCATTTTCTGCAACTGTGAGCCCCTGAGGGGTGAGGATTGGCTGATTTGTGCAGCCTGACACTGCCTGCCAAACACCCCCACAGGTGTGCCTGGGTTGAGGTCAATATAAACACCTCTCCAGTCAGCAAGAGCCCCTGTAGCTGTGCCTGACGCCATATTCTCTGCCCCATCAGCAGTTTCGGGGCTGGGGTGGTGGGAGGGAGTGAGGGCCGTGGCTTTGTGGGTGGCCCAGTGTGATTTGGGCTCTGCTGGACTTTCTGCATGAGTTGCCATGCTGCCACCTGCTAAAGAAGAGAATGTGTCACCCATACCTGCCACTGGAATTTCTCCCCAGGCAGAGGTGAGGAAGTAAAAAAGCAGTGGGGGCCGTGGCAGGAGGGGTATCTCAGGCAGGGAAATGGAAAGATTCCAGAAGAGCATCTGGGGCCAGGACCATCCTGGCTGGGCTGCAGGCACCAAGTCGGCCTGTGTGCTCTTGCTAGTGTGGCTCCACAGCCCTTCCTCTAGGCTTGCAAGTGCTTGTACATATTCAGTTGTTTTACCTGGAAAGAGTGGGAAGAGTTCAGCTGCAGCAGGACTTGGGCTCAGCTCACATTTACTCACAGACGCCTCGACACATTCCCCCAGCTTTGCAATGAGGATGCTCCTTGTGGGGGGGAGCACTGCTGACTGCATGGGAGACGATTTCCCACCTCTGACCAACTTAAGAATTTTTTACCACTGGAGCAAGTGCCCTGATACGATTATCCTCTCTATAACTGGTGAGTTCTGTTTGTTTGTTTGTTTTTTTTCTTTTTTTCTTTTTGGTTCAAGTTAGATTTTATTTATTCCTCTTTTTTTTTTAATTTGGAGATATATACATGGAAATAATGCATTAATATAAAGACGTCTATGTGAAGGGAAAAACTTTTTTTCTGTTTTATTTTATTAAATGTTATTTATTTAGTTTTTTTTAATTTATTTCTTTTATACAGCAAGTTCTTATTAGATATCTATTTCATACATATAAGTGTGCACATGTGAATCCCAGTCTCCCAATTCATCCCACCACAACCCTCACATGGCGTTCCCTCCTTCGTGTCCATATGTTTGTTCTTTACATCTGTGTCTCTATCTCTGCCCTGCACACTGGTTCATCTGTACCATTTTTCTAGGTTCCACATATAGGCATTAATATACAATATTTGTTTTTCTCTTTCTGACATACTTCACTCTGTATGACAGTCTCTAGATCCATCAAGGTCTCTACAAATGACCCAATTTCATTCCTATGTATGGCTGAGTAATATTCCATTGTATATATGTACCACGTCTTTATCCATTCGTCTGTCTGTGGGCACTTAGGTTGCTTTCATTACCTGTCTATTGTAAATAGTGCTGCAGTGAACACTGTGGTGAATGTGTCTTTTTGATTTATGGTTTTCTCTGGGTATATGCCCAGTAGTGGGATTGCTGGATTATATGGTAATTCTATGTTTAGTTTTTTAAGGAACCTCCATACTGTTCTCCATAGAGACTGTATCGATTTACATCCCCAACAATAGTGGAAGAAGGTTCCTTTTCTCCACACCCTCTCCAGCATTTGTTGTTTGTAGATTTTCTGGTGATGCCCATTCTAACAGGTGTGACGTGATACCTCATTGTAGTTTCGATTTCCATTTCTCTAATAATTAGTGATGTTGAGCAGATTTTCATGTGCGTACTGGCCATCTCTATGTCTTCTTGGAAGAAATGTCTATTTAGATCTTCCATTTTTGTATTGGATTGTTTGTTTTATTAATATTGAGCTGCATGAGCTGTTTATATATATTGGAGATTAATCATTTGTCCATTGATTCGTTTGCAAATATTTTCTGCCATTCTGAGGGTTGTCTTTTCATCTTGTTTGTAGTTTCCTTTGCTTTGCAAAAGCTTTTACGTTTCATTAGGTCCCATCTGTTTAGTTTTCTTTTTTATTTCATTACTATAGGAGGTGGATCAAAAAAGATCTTGCTGTGATTTACGTCAGAGTATCCTTCGTAAGTTTTCCTCTCAGAGTTTTATACTGTCTGGTCTTACATTAAGGTCTCTAATCCATTTTGAATATATTTTTATGTATGGTGTTGGGGACTGTTCTAATTTCATTCTTTTACATGTAGCTCTCCATATTTCCCAGCACCAATGATTGAAGAGACTGTCTTACCTCCATTGTATAGTCTTGTCTCCTTTCTCATAGATTAGTTGACCATAGGTGTGTAGGTTTATCCTTGGGCTTTCTTTCCTTTTTTTTTTCCTTTTACACATTTATTGGAGTATACTTGCTTTACAATGGAGTGTTCGTTTCTGCTGTATAACAAAGTGAATCAGCTATACATATACAAATATCACCAGATCCCCTCCCTCTTGCATCTCCCTCCCACACTCCATATCCCACCCCTTTATGTGGTCACAAAGCACCGAGCTGATCTCCCTGTTCTATGTGGCTGCTTCCCAGTAACTATCAGTGTTACATTTGGTAATGTATTTATGTCCATGCCACTCTCTCACTTCGTCCCAGCTTACCCATCCCCCTTCCGGTGTCCTCAAGTCCTTTCTCTATGTCTGTGTCCTTAATCCTGTCCTGCCACTAGGTTCTTCAAAATCTTTTTTTTTCTTCATTAGATTCCATATATCTCTGTTAACATACAGTATTTGTTTTTCCCTTTCAGACTTACTTAACTGTGTAGGACAGATTCTAAGTCCATCCACCTCAGTACAAATAACTCAGTTTTGCTTCTTTTTATGGTTGAGTAATATTTGATGGTATATATGTGCCAGATCTTCTTTATCCATTCATCTGTCGATGGACACTTAGGTTGCTTCCATGTCCTGGCTAATGCAAATAGAGCTGCAATGAACATTTTTGTACATAACTCTTTTTGAATTATGGTTTTCGCAAGGCAAATGCCCAGTAGTTGGATTGTTGTGTCGTATGGTACTTCTATTGTTAGTTATTTAAAGGAACCTCCGTACTGTTCTCCCTAGTGCCCATATCAATTTACATTCCCACCCACAGTGCAAGTGTGTTCCATTTTCTCCAATAAAGGCCTCTCCAGCATTTATTGTTTTGTAGATTTTTTTGATGATTGCCACTCTGACAGCTGTGAGGTGATACCTCAGGGTAGTTTTGATTTGCATTTCTCTAATGATTAGTGATGTTCAGCATTCTTTCATGTGTTTCTTGGTAATCTGTATATCTTCTTTGGAGAAATGTCTATTTAGGTCTTCTGCCCGTTTTTGGATTGGGTTGTTTGTTTTTGTGATATTGAGCTACATGAGGTTCTTGTAAAGTTTGGAGATTAATCCTTTGTCAATTGCTTCATTTGAAAATATTTTCTCCCATTCAGAGGGTTGTTTTTGCATCTTGTTTAGGTTTTCCTGTACTGTGTAAAAGCTTTTAAGTTTCATTAGGTCCCATTTGTTGATTTCTGTTTTTATTTCCATTTCTCTAGGAGGTGGGTCCAAAAGGATCTTGCTGTGATTTATGTCATAGAGTGTTCTGCCTATGGTTTCCTCTAAGTGTTTTATAGTGTCTGGTCTTATATTTAGATCTCTAATCAATTTAGAGTTTATTTTTGTGTATGGTGTTATGGAGTGTTCTAATTTCATTCTTTTATGTGTAGGGGTCCAGTTTTCCCAGCACCAATTACTGAAGAGACTGTCTTTTCTCCATTGTATATCCTTAGCTCCTTTGTCATAGATGAGATAGCCATAGGTATGTAGGTTTATCTCTGGGCTTTCTGTCCTGTTCCATTGATCTGTGTTTATGCCAATCTACATACACTTGATTCCATTATGGAGACATATAAATACATAGGTTTCAAGGTTCTTACCAGTCAGATATATTCCTCTTCAGTGAATAGGGTGTTTTGTGTCCAGTTCATTGAGAAAGGAGTAGGTCTTGTCTATTACATATTTGGTATATGGAATGGGATCTGTGCTCATTTCAAACTCTGCTTTTACACATCACCCCACGTCACCTTTCCCCTTAAGGAGGCATAAGTGTGTTTTCTAAATGTGTAACTCTGTTCTCTTTTGAAATTCAGTTCATGTGTAGCCATGTTTACATTTCCTCTCTAAGTGATATATTACAATAAGTTTCTTTTTCTTTGTGGCTCATTTCACTTAGCATCATCGTACCTAAAGCCACTCATTAAGCTGCTATTGGCCTTATGACATTGATTTTATGTCTGAGTGACATTCCATTGCATATAAGTACCACAACATCTATATCCATTTTTTTTTCCTTTCCTGGGATATTTAAAGTGTACTGAAGTCGAGGTTCTTGTAAACAGAGCAGCCCTAAAGTTTGGGCTGGCTGTGTGTTGTGGATTTTTAGTTTTCCCAAAATACACGCCCATGAGTGGAAGTGTGCTATGCTCTGTAGCTCTGTTTTAGAAAACAACATACAGTTCTCCAGAGAGGCTGTTGGCAATTTACATCCTGTCCATCGGCGTAACCAGGCTCCCTTTTCTCCATGGCCTGTCCTGCATTTGTGGTTTTTACACTATTTGTGGATGGCCCTTTTGACTGGAGGTAAGGGACACTTCTCTGTAGTGTGGATTTGCAATGCCTGATGGCTTGCTTGGCCAAAAAGCGCATATGCATTTTTTCCCGAATATATTCAGGAAAATACACATAGTCCCTTTTCAGCCAAGGGCAACATTGTCGAAATTCTGTCGCTTTTCATGTGCTTTAAAGACGACTCCAATCTACCTCTTGAAATCTGTTTCCTTCAATTCTGCCTTGCATTCAAATCCTCGTCACTGCCTTTCCTCAATATATTTCTGGATGATAGTTGTCCTTTATAACTCTGCAAGTTTGTGAATTGCTGTGCCCCTGATTTCCATTTTTCAACTCGCCTCTTTGTGAGCTGGCTGCAATACCGCAGGATGGCTTTAGGCCCTACTTTGGTTCCAGGGCTTCAGGCTGAGCCTTTGGTTAATTATTCTTCCTGATGGGAAACTAGAGTGACATGTGCCCATCCAAACACCTACAGCTTATCTCTCATTTATTTCCCCTCTTCCTGTTCATCCTCTGCACAATTTGCAAACTGTGCATAACTGGAGGGTAAAGGCACTGACACTCCAAATGGGGAGATTTTGAGTAATGCAGATGGAATGGCAAAGCCGAGCACGACAAAAGGAAAAATGAGGTACCTTTTAGAAAACTTTCCCAATTACACAGTGTACCATCCACTGGGTTTCCCATGCATGTTTTAACTGTAGGAAGATTCCCTTAAACCTGGAGAGTTGGGACCACTAGAATGGGTAGCACACAGTATTGCTCTAAGTGGTGTTCTTTTTTTTTTTTTTTTTTTTTTTTTTGCGGTACGCAGGACTCTCACTGCTGTGGCCTCTCCCGTTGCGGAGCACAGGCTCCAGACGCGCAGGCTTAAGCTCAGCGGCCATGGCTCACGGGCCCTGCCACTCCGCGGCATGTGGGATCTTCCCGGACCGGGGCACAAACCCTTGTCCCCTGCATCGGCAGGGGGACACTCAACCACTGCGCCACAAGGGAAGCCCTAAGTGGTGTTCTTTTGTTCACACAACCTCAGAAATCTTGTCAGCACCAAGTGTCCAGTCTTATGTCTCATCCAGCTGTGGGTGTAAAGGTGGTCAATCTAGCTTGCATCACAGGTCCTGAACGTAATTTTTAAGACTTTCTCTCTGTTTTTGCATTTTGCTTTTGAAATTTATTTTTATAAGTGGGTTTAACTGAATTTCAGTGCTGTGTTCATGCCGTTATACACACACATGATTCCTTTATGGAGACATGAGAATACATATGTTTTAAAATACATAGAGTCAGACATATTCCTCTGCAATGAATAGGGGGTGTTGAGTCCAGTTCATTGTGCCGGGAGTAGGTGTTGTCTATTACATACATGGTTTATATAACGGTATCTGTGCTAATTTAAAACTGTGGTTTTATGCATCACCCCGCCTCGGCTTTCCTCTTAAGCAGGCAAAAGATGTTTCTTAAATGTGTGATTCTGTTGTGTTTCTCATTCAGTACATGTGTAGTCATGTGTACATTCCCGCTATGAGTGATATCTTATGATAAGATTAGTTACTCTGTAATCTTTCCTAACTCAGTTCATGTGTAGCCATGTTTACAGGACCATCATAAGTGATATCTTATGATAAGTTTCTTTTTCTGTGTGACTTATTTCACTTAGAATCATCGTACCTGAATCCACTCATTTTGTTGCTACTGGTCTTATGACATTGATTTCATGGCTGAGGGATATTCCATCGTACGTAAGTACCACAATTTTTTGAACAATTTTTAACTTTCCTGGGATATTTAAGGTGTACCCAAGTTGAGGTTCTTGTAAGCAGTGCATCCCTAAATTTTGGTGTGGTTCTGTCTTATTGATTTTCCGTTTCCCCAAGGTATATTCCCTAGACTGGAAGTGCCCTTGGCTATGTAGCTCTGTTGTTTACATGTTTTAGGGAACACAATGCACTCCTCCAGAGAGGCAGTTGCCAACTTACATCCCGCCCAACAGCATAACAAGCCTCCCTGTTCTCCAGGTCCTCTCTTGCCTTTCTGGTTTTTACACATTTTTCCGATGTCCCTTTTGACTGGTGGGAAGGGATATTTCCTTGTACTGCAGATTTGCCTTGCCCGCTTGCTAGCTTGGCCAAAAAGGGCATATGCATTTTCTCCTGAATATATTCAGGAGAAAACGAATACACCATTTTTGGACAAGTGCATCATTGTCGAAGTTGTGCCCCTCTTCCTGTGCTTGAAAGGTGATTCCAACGTACCTCTTGAAATCTGTTTACTGCGATTCTGCCTCGCTTTCAAGTCCACCTCGTTGCCTTCCTTGAAACAATTTTTGGCCGATAACTGTCCTTTATTACTCTGCCAGTTTGTGAACTGCTGTGCCCCTGAGCTCCATTTATCAAATCGTTTTTTGTGAGCTGACCGCAAGTCCAAAATTTCGGTTCAGGACCTATACTGGTTTCCGGCAGCAGGATGAGTCTTTGGTTAATTCTTCTTCCTGCCCGGCAATTAGAGTCACAGGTGCCCGTCCAAATGCCTAACAGCTACTCTCTCATTGGTTCTCCCTGGTCCCTTTCCTCCTCTGCCAAATTGGCAACCTGTGTTATCCAGGAGGTTAAAGGGGCTGTCTCTCCAAGTTGGGAGATTGATAGTAAATCAGTTGGAAAGTCAAACCGGAGAACCAGGAGAGGGACTATTCGTTGAGATTTAGAGACCATTCATATTCACAGTGTGTCCATTCTCTAGGTTTCCTGTACATGTTATAGCTGTAGTAATATACCCTTCAACCTGGAGAGTTTGGAACCATGGAATGGAGGCCACGCATTATTGCTTTAAATGGTCTGTGTTTGCTCACGCAGTCTCACCAAGCCTCTCAGTCCAAAGTGTCCAGCCTTATGCCACATCAATATGTAGTTGTAGATAGATTCATTCCAGGTATCATCAGAGACCCTGAAGGAATTGGAAAGAATTTCCCTGTTTTTTTGTTTTGTTTTTGAAATTCATTTTTATAGTGGGTTTGAGCTGATTCTCGCTGCCATGTTTATGCCAGTCTAGACATACTTGATTCCCTTATGGAGACATATCAATACATAGGTTTTAAGATTCTTACTAGTCAGATATATTCCTCTGTGGAAAATATGGTGTTTTGAGTCCCTTTCCCCGAGGAAGGTGTAGGTTTTTCTATTCCATAGTTGATTTTTGGAACAGTACCTGTGCTTATATCAAACTCTGGTTTTATGCATCACCCCACCTCTCCTTCCCCCTTAAGCAGGCATAAGAGTGTATTCTAAGTGTGAGACTCTGTTCTCTTTCCTAACTCAGTTCATGTGTAGCCATGTTTACAGGATCTTAATAAGTCATATCCTATGATAAGCTTCTTTTTCTGTGTGACTTATTTCACTTAGAATCATCGTACCTGAATCCACTCATTTTACTGCTACTGGTCTTATGACATTGATTTCATGGCTGAGGGATATTCCATCGTACGTAAGTATCACAATTTTTTTGAACCATTTTTAACTTTCTTGTGATAATTAATATGGACCCAAGTTGAGGTTCTTGTAAGCAGTGCATCCCTAACTTTTGGGGTGGCTCTGTCTTATTGATTTTCAGTTTTCCCAAGGTATATTCCCTAGACTTGAAGTGCGCTTGGCTATGTAGCTCAGTTGTTTACTTGTTTTAGGGAACACAATGCACTCCTCCAGAGTGGCAGTTGGCAACCTACATTCCGCCCATCAGCATAAAAAGGCTCCCTGTTCTCCACGTCCTCTTTTGCCTTTCTGGTTTTTACACATTTTGCCGATGTCCCTTTTAACTGGTGGGAAGTGATACTTGTTTGTACTGCAGATTTGCATTGCCCGCTTGCTGGCTTGGCCAAAAAGGTCGTATGCATTTTCCCCTGAATATATTCAGGAGAAAACACATACACCCTTTTGGGCCAAGTGCATCATTGCCGAAGTTGTGCCCCTCTTCCTGTGCTTTACAGGTGATTCCAACGTACCGCTTGCAATATGTTTCCTGCTATTCTGCCTCGCTTTCAAGTCCGCCTCGTTGACTTCCTTCAACGATTTTTGGACGATAGTTGCCATTTAGTTGTCTGCCAGTTTGTGAATATCTTTGCCCTTGAGCTCCATTTTTTAACTCGTTTTTTTGTGAGCTGAACGCAAGTCCAAAATTCTGGTTCAGGACCTATACTCCTTCCTGGTGTGTGGCCGAGACATTGGTTAATTCTCCTTGCTCCCGGGATATAAGAGTGACATATGCCCGTCCAAATGCCTAACAGCTACTCTCTCATTGTTTCTCCCTCTTCCCTTTCATCTTCTGCCAAATTGGCAACCTGTGAGAACCAGGAGTTTAAAGGGGCTGTCTCTCCAAGTTGGGAGATTGATAGTAAAGCAGTTGGAATGTCAAACCAGAGCACCAGGAGAGGGACTATTCGTTGAGTTTTAGAGACCTTTCGTATTCACAGTGTGTCCATTCTCTAGGTTTCCCGTACATGTTATAGCTGTAGTAATATTCCCTTCAACCTGGAGACATGGGACCCATGGAATGGGGACCATGCATTTTTTCTTTAAAGGGTCTGCATTTTCTCACCCAATCTCACCAATCCTCTCAGTCCCATTTGTCCAGCCTTATGCCACATCCAGCTGTCATTGTAGATAGGGTCATTCCAAATTTCACCAGAACCCCTGAAGGTATTGTGTAAGAATTTTACTGTTTTTATATTTTGTTTTGAAATTCAGTTTTATATTGGGTTTGAGCTGATTCTCACTGCCATGTTTATGTCATTCTAGACACACTTGTTTCCCTTACGGAGACATATCAATACATAGGTTTTAAAATTGTTACTAGTCAGATATGTTTCTCTGCGTGGAATAGGGATGTTGAGTTCCATTCACTGAGGAAGGAGTAGGGCCTGTCTCTTCTGTTTTTGGACTATGGAACGCTACATGTGCTAATATCAATCTTATGTTTTGTGCATCTCCCCACCTCTCTTTCCCCTTAAGCAAGCGTTAGAGTGTTTTCTAAATCTGAGACTCTGTTCTCTTCCCTAATTCAGTTCATATGTAGCCATGTTTACATTCCCTTCATAAGTGATATCTTATGTCAGAATGCACCATGGCCGTTCTCATAATAATGCTCCATGACCCCTGTCATCACAATGCACCATGCCCTGGTTATCGCAATGCTCCATGTCCCTTGTCATCACAGTTCTCCACGTCCATGTCATCACAATGCTATATGACACTTCTCAGCAATATGTTACATGCTCTTGTCATCACAATTCTCCATCCACTTGACATTGCAATGCTCCATGCCCCTGTCATCACAATGCTCCATGACCCATGTCATCACAATGCTCTCTGACACCTGTCATCACAATGCTTCATGCCCCTTGTCATTACAGTGCTCCATGATGCTAGACATCACAATTACCGACGGTCTTCTCATCACAAAGCTCCATGGCCAATATCATCACAATGCTCCATGACCACTGTCATCACAACACTCCATGACACCTGACAACACAATGATCCGGGACTCTTGTCATCACAATGCTCCATTCCCTAGTCATCACAATGCTCCATAGCCCCTGTCTTCACAATACTCCCTGAACATTTTCAGCCCAATGTTCCATGAACCTTGTCATCACAATGATCCATGCCCTTGTCATCCCTATGCTCCATGACCCCTGTATTCACAATGCTCCGTGATGCTTGTCATCACAGTGCTCCATGACACATGTCATCACAATGCTCCATGCCTTTGTCAGCAAAATGCTACATGACCTTTTCATTACAATGCTTTGTGCGCTTGTCATCACAATACTCCATTTCCATTGTCATCACAATCCTCCATGAACCTTGGGATCACATTGCTTCATGCCCTTGTCATCACAATGCTCCATGCTCCTTGAAATCAAAATGATCCATGACCTCTGTCATCACAATGCTCCAAACCCTTCTGATCACAGTGTTCCATAACACTTGTCATCACAACGCTCCATGATGCCTGTCATCACAATACTCCATGCACTTTTCATCACAATGCTCCATGACATTTGTCATCACAATTCTCAATACACTTGTCATCACAATGCACCATTTCCATTGTCATCACAATGCTCCATGTCATTGTCATCACAATGCTCCATGAACCCTCTCATCACATGGCTCCATGCACTTGTCATCACAAAGCTCCATGACACTTGTCATCACAATGCTTGATGCCCTCCTCATCACAGTGCTCCATGCCCTTGTCATTACAATCCTGCATGACCCATGTATCACATTGTTCCGTGCCCTTGTCATCACAATGATCCATGCCCTCTTCATCACAATGCTCCAAAATCCCTGTAATCACAATGCTCCATGTCCTTGTCACCACTAAACTCCATGACACATGTCATCAAAATGCTCCATGGATTTCTCATCACAATGTTCCATGCCCTCGTCATCACAATGCACCAAGACCACTGTAATCACGATGCTCCATGCCCCTTTTCATCAGAATGCTCCATGAGACTTGTCATCACAAGACTCCATGGTCTTCTCATCACAGTGCTCCAGGACCTTGTCATCACCATGCTCCATTCCCTTGTCATCACAATGCTCCATGACACCTGTCATCACAATAAAACATGAATTTTTTCAGCCCAGTGCTCCACGACCTACTCATTACACTGCTCCATGGCCAATATCATCACAGTGCTCCATGACCACTGTCATCACAACACTCCATGACACCTGACAACACAATGATCCGGGACTCTTGTCATCACAATGCTGCATTCCCTAGTCATCACAATGCTCCATGACCCCTGTCATCACAACACTCCATGAACAATTTCAGCCCAGTGCTACATGACCCTTGTCATCACAATTATGCATGACCTTGTCATCCCAATGCTCCATGACCCCTGTGTTCACAATGATACGTGACGCTTGTCATCACAGTGCTCCATGACACCTGTCATCACAATGCTCCATGCCTTTCTCAGCACAATGCTCCATGACCCTTGTCATCACAATGCTCCATTCGCTTGTCAGCACAATGCTCCATGACACATGTCATTACAATGAGCCATGACCCCTGTCATCACAATGCTCCGTGACTCCAGGCATCTCAGTGCTTCATAACGTTTGTCATCATAGTGGTCCACGCCCGCGTCATCACAAAGCTCTGTGACCTTTGTAACCGCAATGCTCCATGAACTTTTCATCACAATTCTCTGTGATACTTGCCATCACAATCCTCCATGTCTTTGTCAGAACAATGCTCCATGATCATTGTCTTCACAATATGCCACGCACATTTCATCACAACGGTCCACAAACTTGTCATTGCAATGCTCCATAAACCTTGTAATCACAATGCTCCATGCCCTTCTCATAAAAATGCTCTCTCAGAAGTGATATCACAGTGTTCCATCACTAGTCATCATAATACTCCCTCACCCCTGTAATCACAATGATCCATGACACTGTCATCACAATTCTACATCCCCTTATCATCACAATGTTCCATGACAACTGCCATCAAAATCCTCCATGATCCGTTTCATCCCAAAGCTGCAAGACCCCTGACATCACAATGTTCTATAACCCCTTGCATCAAAATGTTCCATTACAATTTTCATCAAATTGCTGCATGACCCGGTCATCAAAATTCTCCCTGAACTTCTCATCACAATGCACCATGCCCTTGTCATCAAAATGCTCCATGACTTGTCATCACAATGCTCCATGACGTTTGTCATCACAGTGCTCAATACACTTGTCATCACAATGCTCCCTGACACTTGTCATCAGAATGCTCCTTGAACCCTGTCACGAAAAGGCTCCATGCCTCTTTCAACACAATGCCCCATGCCGTTTTCTTCACAATGCTCCATGCCATTGTCATCAAAATACTCCACAAGCTTGTCATCAGAATGCTCCATGACCCTTGTCATCACAATTCTCCATGCACTTGTCAGCACAATGCTCCCTGACCCTTGTCATCAGAATGCTCCATTACCTTTGTCAACAGAATCCTCCATGACACTTGGCATCACAATGCTCCATGCCATTGTCATCACAATGGGCCATTACATATATCATCACAATGCTCCCTGACACCTGTCTTCACTATACTGCCTGACCTGGTCATCAGTAGGCTCCATGCCCTTGTCATCACAATGTGCCATTCCAACTGTCATCAAAATAATCCATGAAACTTATTAGACCAATGTTCCATGCCCTTGTCATCACAGTGCTCCATGCCCTTGTTATCACAATCCTCCATGACCCTTGTCATCACCATGCTCCGTGACTCCAGTTATCACAATGCTTCATGACCTTTGTCATCACAATGGTCCATGCCCTCGTCATCAACAGTCTCTGTGACCTTTTTAACCACAATGCTCCATAAACTTTTCATCACAATGCTCTTTGAACCTTGTCATCACAATGCTCTATGCCTTTCTCAGCACAATGCTCCATGACCCTTGTCATCACAATGCTCCATGCGCTTGTCAGCACAATGCTCCATGACACATGTCATCACAATGCTCCATGACCCCTGTCATCACAATGGTCCGTGACTCCAGTCATCACAATGCTTCATAACATTTGTCATTACAATGTTCCATGCCCGCATAATTACAAGGCTCTGTGACCTTTGTAACCACAATGCTCCTTGAACATTTCATCACAATTCTCTGTGACCCTTGTCTTCACAATGCTCCATATCTTTGTCAGAGCAATGCTCCATGACCATTGTCTTCACAATGTGCCACACACATTTCATCACAACGGTCCACAACCTTGTCATTGCAATGCTCCATAATTCTTGTAAGCACAATGCTCCATGAATTTCTCATCAAAATGCTCTCTCACCAGAGATATCAGAGTGTTCCATCACAAGTCATCACAATACACCCTCACCCCTGTAATCACAATGTTCCATGACCCTGTCATCACACTGCTACATCCCCTTATCATCACAATGTTCCATGACCCCTGTCATCATATTGCTCCATGACCCTTTTCATCCCAATGCTCCAAATCCCCTGACATCACAATGTTCTATAACCTCTGCCATCAAAATATTCCATTACACTTTTCATCAAATTGCTGCATGACCCGGTCATCAAAATGCTCCCTGCCCTTCTCATCACAATGCAACATGCCCTTGTCATCAAAATGCCCGATTACTTGTCATGACAATGCTCCATGACCCTTGGCATCACAATGCTCCATGTCACTGTCATCACAATGCTCCCTGAACCCTCTCATCACATTGCTCGATGTCCTTGTCATCACAAAGCTCCATGACACTTGTCATCACAATGCTCGATGCCCTTCTCATAATAATGCTCCATGCCCTTGTCATTACAATCCAGCATGACCCATGTATCATAGTGTTCCGTACCCTTGTCATCAGAAGGCTCCATGACCACTCTCATCACAATCATCCACGAAATATTTCAGACCAATGTTCCATGCCCTTCTCATCACAATGCTCCATTACCCCTGTCATAACAATCCACCATGACCCCTGCCATCACAATATTCCACGGCCTAGTCATCACAAGGTTCCATGACACTTGTCATCACAATGCTGAAGACCCCTGAAATCACAATGCTCCATGCCCTTGTCATCACAAACCTCCATGACCCATGTCCTCAGAATGTTGCATGGCGCTCCCCACGGATACACCAGAGATACAGCTACACGTGGAACAACTCCTACAGATCACCTACTGAACGCGGGCAGAAGACCCCAGACCTCCCAAAAGGCAAGAAACCCCCCACATACCTGGGTAGGGAAAAGCGGAGAGATCCCCACACGGAGGATCAGTGCCGAGCGGCACTCACCAGCCCGAGAGGCTTGTCTGCTCGCCCGCCGGGGCACGCAGCGCTGGAAGCTGAGGCTCGGGCTTCGGTCAGAGCGCAGGGAGAGGACTGGGGCTGGCGGCGAGAACTCAGCCTGAAGGGGGCTAATGTGCCACAGCTAGCCGGGAGGGAGTCCGGGAAGACTCTGGAGCTGCCGAAGAGGCAAGAGACTTTTTCTTCCCTCTTGGTTTCCTGGTGCACGAGGAGAGGGGATTAAGAGCGCTGCTTAAAGGGGCTCCACAGACGGGCGCGAGTCGCGACTGAAAGCGCGGAGCCCAGAGACGGGCGTGGGACGCTGGGGCTGCTGCTGCCGCCGCCAAGAAACCTGTGTGCGAGCGCAGGTCACTGCCCACACCGCCCTTCTGGGAGCCTGTGCAGCCCGCCACTGCCGGGGTCCCGGGATCCAGGGGCGGCTTCCCTGGGAGAACGCACGGCGCGCCTCGGGCAGGTGCAACGTCACGCCGACCTTTGCCGCTGCAGGCTCGCCCCGCACTCCGTGCCCCTCCCTCCCGCCCGGCCTGAGTGAGCCAGAGTCCCCGAAGAGGCTGCACCTTTAAGCCTGTCCTGCCTGAGCGAAGAACAGACACCCTCCGGCGACCTACACGCAGAGGCGGGGCCAAATCCAAAGCTGAGACCCAGGAGCTGTGAGAACAAAGAAGAGAAAGGGAAACCTCTCCCAGCAGCCTCAGAAGCAGCGGATTAAAGCTCCACAATCAACTTGATGTACTCTGCATCTGTGGAATACATGAATAGACAACACATCATCCCAAATTGAGGAGCCCGGAATCAGTGCTGTGCCTCTGAGGTGGGAGAGCCAACTTCAGGACACTGGTCCACAAGAGACCTCCCAGCTCCACATAATATCAAACGGCAAAAATCTTCCAGAGATCTCCATCTCAACACCAGCACCCAGCTTCACTCAACGACCAGCAAGCTACAGTGCTGGACCCCCTAAGCCAAACAACTAGCAAGACAGGAACACAACGCCACCCATTAGCAGAGAGGTGGCCTAAACTCATAAAAAGTCTGCAGACACCCCAAAACACACCACCAGACGTGGACCTGCCCACCAGAAAGACAAGATCCAGCCTCATCCACCAGAACACAGGCACTAGTCCCCTCCACCAGGAAGCCTACACAACCCACTAAACCAACCTTAGCCACTGGGGACAGATACCAAAAACAACGGGAACTACGAACCTGCAGCCTGCAAAAAGGAGACCCCAAACACAGTAACATAAGCAAAATGAGAAGACAGAAAAACACACAGCAGGAGAAGGAGCAAGATAAAAACCCACCAGATCTAACAAATGAAGAGGTAATAGGCAGTCTACCTGAAAAAGAATTCAGAATAATGATGGTAAAGATGATCCAAGATTCTATTTCCCAGATCCAAAATCTTGGAAATAGAATAGACAAAATGCAAGAAACAGTTAACAAGGACCTAGAAGAACTAAAGATGAATCAAGCATCGATTAAAAACACAATACATGAAATAAAAAATACTCTAGATGGGATCAATAGCAGAATAACTGAGGCAGAAGAACGGATAAGTGAGGTGGAAGATAAAATAGTGGAAATAACTGCTGCAGAGCAAAATAAAGAAAAAAGAATGAAAAGAACAGAGGACAGTCTCAGAGACCTCTGGGACAACATTAAACGCACCAACATTCGAATTATAGGGGTTCCAGAAGAAGAAGAGAAAAAGAAAGGGACTGAGAAAATATTTGAAGAGATTATAGTTGAAAACTTCCCTAATATGGGAAAGGAAATAGTTAATCAAGTCCAGGAGGCACAGAGAGTCCCATACAGAATAAATCCAAGGAGAAATACGCCAAGACACATATTAATCAAACTGTCAAAAATTAAACACAAAGAAATCATATTAAAAGCAGCAAGGCAAAAACAACAAATAACACACAAGGGAATCCCCATCAGGATAACAGCTGATCTCTCAGCAGAAACTCTACAAGCCAGAAGGGAGTGGCAGGACATAATTAAAGTGATGAAGGAGAAAAACCTGCAACCAAGATTACTCTACCCAGCAAGGATCTCATTCAGATTTGATGGAGAAATTAAAACCTTTACAGACAAGCAAAAGCTGAGAGAGTTCAGCACCACCAAACCAGCTTTACAACAAATGCTAAAGGAACTTCTTTAGGCAAGAAACACAACAGAAGTAAAAGACCTACAATAACGAACCCAAAACAATTAAGAAAATGGGAACAGGAACATACATATCAATAATTACCTTAAATGTAAATGGACTAAATGCTCCCACCAAAAGACACAGATTGGCTGAATGGATACAAAAACAAGACCCATATATATGCTGTCTACAAGAGACCCACTTCAGATCTAGAGACACATACAGACTGAAAGTAAGGGGATGGAAAAAGATATTCCATGCAAATGGAAACCAAAAGAAAGCTGGAGTAGCAATTCTCATATCAGACAAAATAGACTTTAAAATAAAGACTACTAGAAGAGACAAAGAAGGACACTACATAATGATCAAGGGATCGATCCAAGAAGAAGATATAACAATTGTAAATATTTATGCACCCAACATAGGAGCACCTCAATACATAAGGCAAATACTAACAGCCATGAAAGGAGAAATCGACAGTAACACAATCATAGTAGGAGACTTTAACACCCCACTTTCAACAATGGACAGATCATCCAAAATGAAAATAAATAAGGAAACACAAGCTTTAAATGATACATTAAACAAGATGGACTTAATTGATATTTATAGGACATTCCATCCAAAAACAACAGAATACACATTTTTCTCAAGTGCTCATGGAACATTCTCCAGGATAGATTATATCTTGGGTCACAAATCAAGCCTTGGTAAATTTAAGAAAATTGAAATTGTATCAAGTATCTTTTCCGACCACAATGCTATGAGACTAGATATCAATTACAGGAAAAGATCTGTAAAAAATACAAACACATGGAGGCTAAACAATACACTACTTAATAACGAAGTGATCACTGAAGAAATCAAAGAGGAAATTAAAAAATACCTAGAAACAAATGACAATGGAGACACGACGACCCAAAACCTATGGGATGCAGCAAAAGCAGTTCTAAGAGGGAAGTTTATAGCAATACAATCCCACCTTAAGAAACAGGAAACATCTCGAATAAACAACCTAACCTTGCACCTAAAGCAATTAGAGAAAGAAGAACAAAAACATCTCAACCTTAGCAGAAGGAAAGAAATCATAAAAATCAGATCAGAAATAAACGAAAAAAGAAATGAAGGAAACGATAGCAAAGATCAATAAAACTAAAAGCTGGTTCTTTGAGAAGATAAACAAAATTGATAAACCATTAGCCAGACTCATCAAGAAAAAAAGGGAGAAGACTCAAATCAATAGAATTAGAAATGAACAAGGAGAAGTAACAACTGACACTGCAGAAATACAAAAGATCATGAGAGATTACTATAAGCAACTCTATGCCAATAAAATGGACAACCTGGAAGAAATGGACAAATTCTTAGAAATGCACAACCTGCCAAGACTGAATCAGGAAGAAATAGAAAATATGAACAGACCAATCACAAGCACTGAAATTGAAACTGTGATAAAAAATCTTCCAACAAGCAAAAGCCCAGGACCAGATGGCTTCACAGGCGAATTCTATCAAGCATTTAGAGAAGAGCTAACACCTATCCTTCTGAAACTCTTCCAAAATATAGCAGAGGGAGGAACACTCCCAAACTCATTCTACGAGGCCACCATCACCTTGATACCAAAACCAGACAAGGATGTCACAAAGAAAGAAAACTACAGGCCAATATCACTGATGAACATAGATGCAAAAATCCTCAACAAAATACTAGCAAACAGAATCCAACAGCACATTAAAAGGATCATACACCATGATCAAGTGGGGTTTATTCCAGGAATGCAAGGATTCTTCAATATACGCAAATCAATCAACGTGATACACCATATTAACAAATTGAAGGAGAAAAACCATATGATGATCTCAATAGATGCAGAGAAAGCTTTCGACAAAATTCAACACCCATTTATGATAAAAACCCTGCAGAAAGTAGGCATAGAGGGAACTTTCCTCAACATAATAAAGGCCATATATGACAAACCCACAGCCAGCATCGTCCTCAATGGTGAAAAACTGAAACCATTTCCACTAAGATCAGGAACGAGACAAGGTTGCCCACTCTCACCAATCTTATTCAACCTAGTTTTGGAAGTTTTAGCCACAGCAATCAGAGAAGAAAAGGAAATAAAAGGAATCCAAATCGGAAAAGAAGAAGTAAAGCTGTCACTGTTTGCAGATGACATGATACTATACATAGAGAATCCTAAAGATGCTACCAGAAAACTACTAGAGCTAATCAATGAATTTGGTAAAGTTGCAGGATACAAAATTAATGCACAGAAATCTCTGGCATTCCTATATACTAATGATGAAAAATCTGAAAGTGAAATCAAGGAAACACTCCCATTTACCATTGCAACAAAAAGAATAAAATATCTAGGAATAAACCTACCTAAGGAGACTAAAGACCTGTATGCAGAAAATTATAAGACACTGATGAAAGAAATTAAAGATGATACAAATAGATGGAGAGATGTACCATGTTCTTGGATTGGAAGAATCAACATTGTGAAAATGACTCTACTACCCAAAGCAATCTACAGATTCAATGCAATCCCTATCAAACTACCACTGACATTTTTCACAGAACTAGAACAAAAAATTTCAAAATTTGTATGGAAACACAAAAGACCCCGAATAGCCAAAGCAATCTTGAGAACGAAAAATGGAGCTGGAGGAATCAGGCTCCCTGACTTCAGACTATACTACAAAGCTACAGTAATCAAGACAGTATGGTACTGGCACAAAAACAGAAAGATAGATCAATGGAACAGGATAGAAAGCCCAGAGTTAAACCCACGGACATATGGTCACCTTATCTTTGATAAAGGAGGCAGGAATGTACAGTGGAGAAAGGACAGTCTCTTCAATAAGTGGTGCTGGGAAAACTGGATAGGGACATGTAAAAGTATGAGATTAGATCACTCCCTAACACCATACACAAAAATAAGCTCAAAATGGATTAAAGACCTAAATGTAAGACCAGACACTATCAAACTCCTAGAGGAAAACATAGTCAGAACACTCTATGACATAAATCACAGCAAGATCCTTTTTGACCCACCTCCTAGAGAAATGGAAATAAAGACAAAAATAAACACATGGGACCTAATGAAACTTAAAAGCTTTTGCACAGCAAAGGAAACTATAAACAAGACCAAAAGACAACCCTTAGAATGGGAGAAAATATTTGCAAATGAAGCAACTGACAAAGGATTAATCTCCAAAATTTATAAGCAGCTCATGCAGCTCAATAACAAAAAAACAAACAACCCAATCCAAAAATGGGCAGAAGACCTAAATAGACATTTCTCCACAGAAGATATACAGACTGCCAACAAACACATGAAAGGATGCTCAACATCTTTACTCATTAGAGAAATGCAAATCAAAACTACAATGAGATATCATCTCACACCAGTCAGAATGGCCATCATCAAAAAATCTAGAAACAATAAATGCTGGAGAGGGTGTGGAAAAAAGGGAACACTCTTGCACTGCTGGTGGGAATGTGAATTGGTACAGCCGCTATGGAGAACGGTATGGAGGTTCCTTAAAAAACTACAAATAGAACTACCATATGACCCAGCAATCCCACTACTGGGCATATACCCTGAGAAAACCATAATTCAAAAAGAGACATGTACCAAAATGTTCATAGCAGCCCTATTTACAATAGCCCGGAGATGGAAACAACCTAAGTGTCCATCATCGGATGAATGGATAAAGAAGATGTGGCACATATATACAATGGAATATTACTCAGCCATAAAAAGAAATGAAATTGAGCTATTTGTAATGAGGTGGATAGACCTAGAGTCTGTCATACAGAGTGAAGTAAGTCAGAAAGAGAAAGACAAATACTGTATGCTAACACATATATATGGAATTTAAGAAAAAAAATGTCATGAAGAACATAGGGGTAAGACAGGAATAAAGACACAGACCTACTAGAGAATGGACTTGAGGATATGGGGAGGGGGAAGGGTAAGCTGTGACAAAGTGAAAGAGCGGCATGGACATATATACACTACCAAACGTGAGGTAGATAGCTAGTGGGAAGCAGCCGCATAGCACAGGGAGATCAGCTTGGTGCTTTGTGACCGCCTGGAGGGGTGGGATAGGGAGGGTGGGAGGGAGACGCAAACGGGAGGGGATATGGAAACATATGTATATGTATAACTGATAAAAAAAAAAGAATGTTGCATGGCCTTCTCATCACAATGCTCCATGCCCTTGTCCTCACAATGCTCCAAAATCCCTGTAAACACAATGCTCCATGCCCCTTTTCATCTCAATGCCCCATGAACCCTGTCATCACAATGCACCATGCCCATCATCACAATGCTTCAGCCTATTGTCATCACAATGAAATCAATATTCTCCATGAACTCTGTCATCATAATGCTCCAAACCCTTGTGATCACAATGTCCCATAACACTTATCATCAAAACACCCCATGACGCTCATCATCACAATTATCCATGGTCTTCTCATCACAATGCTCCATGATCTTCGTCATCACAATGCTCAATACACTTGTCATCACAATGCTAACTGACGCTTGTCGTCAGTATGCTCCTTGAACCCTGTCATGACAAGGCTCCATGCCTTTTTCATCACAATAATCCGTGCCCTTTTCATCACAATGCTCCAAGACCCCTGTAATCACAATACTCCATGCCCATTTTCATCAGAATGCTCCAAGTGAGTTGTCGTCACAAGTCTCCATGGTCTTCTCATCACAATGCTCCAAGACCTTGTCATCACCATGCTCCATTCCCTTGTCATCACAATGCTCCATGACCACTGTCATCACAATAATCCATGAGCATTTTCAGCCTAATGCTCCAAGACATACTCATCACAATGCTCCATGGCCAATATCATCACAATGCTCCATGACCTCTGTCATCACAACACTCCATGAAACCTGACAACACAATGATCCGGGACTCTTGTCATCACATTGCTCCATTCCATGGTCATGACAATGCTCCATGACCCCTGTCATCACAACACTCCATGAACATTTTCAGCTCAGTGCTCCATGACCCTTGTCATCACAATGATCCATGCCCTTGTCATCCCAATGCTCCATGACCCCTGTATTCACAGTGCTCCGTGACGCTTGTCATCACAGTGCTCCATGACACATGTCATCACAATGCTCCATGCCTTTGTCAGCAAAATGCTACATGACCTTGTCATTACAATGCTCTATGCGCTTGTCATCACAATACTCCATTTCCATTGTCATCACAATACTCCATGAACCTTGGGATCACATTGCTTCATGCCCTTGTCATCAAAATGCTCCCTGCTCCTTGAAATCAAAATGATCCATGACCTGTGTCATCACAATTCTCCAAATACTTGTGATCACAATGTTCCATAAAACTTGTTATCACAACGCTCCATGATGCCTGTCATCACAATACTCCATGCCCTTTTCATCACAATGCTCCATGACCTTTGTCATCACAATTCTCAATACACTTGTCATCACAGTGCTCCCTGACACTTGTCATCAGAATGCTCCTTGAAACCTGTAACGAAAAGGCTCCATGCCTTTTTCATCACAATGCCCCATGCAATTTTCATCACAATGCTCCATGCCATTGTCATCAAAATACTCCACAAGCTTGTCATCAGAATGCTCCATGACCCTTGTCGTCACAATTTTCCATGCACTCTTCAGCACAATGCGCCCTGACCCTTGTCATCACAATGCTCCAAGCCATTGTCATCACAAAACTCCATTACCTTTCTCATCAGAATCCTCCATGACACTTGGCATCACAATGCTCCATGCCTTTGTCATCACAATGGGCCATTACATATGTCATCACAATGCTCCCTGACACCTGTCTTCAAAATACTGCATGACCTGGTCATCACAATGCTCCATGCCCTTGTCATCACAATGTGCCATTCCAACTGTCATCGCAATAATCCATGAAACATATTTGACCAATGTTCCATGCCTTTGTCATCACAATTCTCCATGCCCTTGTTATCACAGTGTTCCATGACCCCTGTCATCACAATGCTCTGTGACTCCAGTCATCACAATTCTTCATGACCTTTGCCATCACAATGGTCCATGCCCTCGTCATCAACAGTCTCTGTGACATTTTTAACCACAATGCTCCATGAAATTTCATCACAATGCTCTTAGACCTTTGTCATCACAATGCTCTATGCCTTTCTCAGCACAATACTCCATGACCCTTGTCATTACTATGCTACATGTGCTTGTCAGCACAATGCTCCATGACACATGTCATCACAATGCACCATGAGCCTGTCATCACAGTGCTCCTCAATCTTGTCATCACAATGCTCCAAATATTTGTCATCACAATGCTCCATGCACTTCTCATCAAAATGCTCTCTCACCATGATATCACAATGCTACATCAGTATTTGTCACAATACTCCCTCACCCCTGTCATCACAATGTTCCATGACTTCTGTCATCAAAATATTCCATGACACTTTTCATCCAATTGCTCCATGACCCTGTCATCACAATGCTCCCTGCCCTTCTCATCACAATGCACAACGCCCTTGCCATCAAAATGCTCCATGACCTTTGTCATCATAAAGATCCATGACACTTGTCATCACAATGCTCCATGTCCTTGTCATCACATTGCTCAATGCCCTGTCTTAACATAGCTCCATGACACAAGTCATCAGAATGCTCCATGGCCTTCTCATCAAAATGCTCCATGCCCTTGCCATCACAGTGCTCCATTACCCATGTCATAACAATGCTGCATGAGGCCTGCCCCCACGATGTTCCATGGCCTTGTCATCAAAAAGCTCCATGACCCTTCTCATCACAATGCTCCATGAACACTGTAATCACAATGCTCTATGCCGCTTTTCATCTCAATGATCCATGAACCCTGTTATCAAAATGCACCATGCCCATCATCATAATGCTTCATGCTATTGTCATCACAATGAAATCAAAATGCTCCATGACCTCTGTCATAGCAATGCTCCAAACCCTTGTGATCACAATATTCCATAACACTTGTCATCACAATGCCCCATGACGCTCGTTATCACAATTATCCATGGTCTTCTCATCACAATGGTCTTCTCATCACAATGGTCCATGACCATCGTCATCACAATGCTCAATACACTTGTCATCACAATGCTCCCTGACACTTGTTGTCTGTATGCTCCTTGAACCCTGTCATGACAAGGCTCCATGCCTTTTTCATCACAATGATCCATGCCCTTTTCCTCACAATGCTCCAAGACCCATGTAATCACAATGCTCCATGCCCATGTCATCACAAAACACAATGACGCTTGCCATCAGGATTCTCCTTTGTCTTCTACTCACTATGCTCCTTGCCCTTGTCATCACAATGTTCCAAGACCCCTGTAATCACAATGCTCCATGCCCCTTTTCTTCAGTATGCTCCATGAGACTTGTCATCACAAGGATCCATGGTTTTGTCATCACAATGCTCCAGGACATTGTCATCACAATGCTTCACGACCTTGTCATGAAAATTTCCAATGGCCCTTGTCATCATAATGCTCCAAGCCCGAATCATCACAATGCTCTATTATATTTGTCATCACAATTCTCCATTACATTTGGCATCACAATGCTCCATGCCATATGTCATCACAATGCTCCCTGACACCTGTCTTCACACTACTCCATGACCTTCTCATCACAATGCTCCATGCCGTTGTCATCACAATGCACCATGTCCACTCTCATCACAATAATCTATGAAACTTCTCAGACCAATGCTCCATGCCCGTGTCATCACATTCGTCCATGACCCCTGTCATCACAATGCTCCGTGACTCCAGTCATCACAATGCTTCATAACGTTTGTAATCACAATGGTCCATGCACGTGTCATCACAAGGCTCTGTGACCTTTGTAACCACAATGCTCCATGAAATTTTCATCACAATTCTCTGTGACACTTGTCATCACAGTGCTCCATGTCTTTGTCAGAACAATGCTCCATGACCATTTTCATCACAATGTGCGACGTGCATTTCATCACAACGGTCCACAAACTTGTCATTGCAATGCTCCATAAACATTGTAATCACAATGGTCCATGCACTTCTCATCAAAATGCTCTCTCACCAGAGATATCACAATGTTCCATCACTAGTCATCACAATACTCCCTCACCCCTGTAATCACAAGGTTCTATGACACTGTCATCACAATGCTACATCCCCTTATCATTACAAAGTTCCATGACCCCTGCCATCACAATATTCCATAACCCCTGTCATCAAAATGCTCCCTGACCCATTCCGTCCCGAAGCTCCAAGTCCCCAGACATCACAATGTTCTATAAACCCTGCCATCAAAATATTCCATTACAATTTTTATCAAATTGCTGCATGACCCCATCATCAAAATGCTCCCTGCCCTTCTCATTACAATGCACCATGCCCTTGTCATCAAAATGCTCCATGACTTGTCATCACAAAGCTCCATGACCCTTGGCATCACAATGCTCCATGTCATTGTCATAACAATGCTCCATGAACACTCTCATCACATTGCTCCATGCCCTTGTCATCACAAAGCTCCATGACAATTGTCATCACAATGCTCGATGCCATTCTCATCACAATGCTCCATGCCCTTTTCATTACAATCCTGCATGACCCATGTATCACAGTGTTCCTTGCCCTTGTCATCACAATGCTCCATGCCCACTCTCATCACAATAATCCATGAAACATTTCAGACCAAAATTCCATACCCTTCTCATCACAATGCTCCATTACTCCTGTCATAACAATGCACCATGACCAGTGCCATCACAATCTTCCGTGGCCTAGTCATCACAAGGTTCCATGACACTTCTCATCACAATGCTCAAGACCCCTGAAATCACAATGCTCCATGCCCTTGTCATCACAAAGCTCCATGACGCATGTCATCAGAATGTTCCATGGCCTTCTCATCACAATGTTCCATGCCCTTGTCAGCACAATGCTCCAAGATCCTTGTAATCACAATGCTCCATGCCACTTTTCATCTCAATGCCCCATGAACCCTGTCATCACAATGCACCATGCCCATCATCATAATGCTTCAGGCTATTGTCATCACAATGAAATCAATATTCTTCATGACCTCTGTCATCATAATGCTCCAAACCCTTGTGATCACAATTTTGCATAACACGAATCATCACAACACCCCATGATGCTCATCATCACAATTATCCATGGTCTTCTCATCACAATGCTCCATGATCTTTGTCATCACAATGCTCAATACACTTGTCATCACAATGCTCCCTGACACTTGTCGTCAGTATGCTCCTTGAACCCTGTCATGAAAAGGCTCCATGCCTTTTTCATCACAATGATCCATGCCCTTTTCATCACAATGCTCCAAGATCCCTCTAATCACAATGCTCCATGCCCTTGTCATCACAAAACGCCAGGACACATGTCATCAGAATGCTCCATGGCCTGCTCATCACAATGTTCCATGCCCTAGTCTTCACAATGCTCCAAGACCCCTGTAATCACAATGCTCCATGCCCCTTTTCATCAGAATGCTCCATGAGACTTGTCATCACAAGTCTCCATGGTCTTCTCATCACAATGCTCCAGGACCTTGTCATCACCATGCTTCATTTACTTGTCATCACAATGCACCAGGACCCCTATCATCACAATACTCCATGCACATTTTCAGCCCAATGCTCCACGACCTACTCATCACAATGCTCCATGGTCAATATCATCACAATGCTCCATGACCACTGTCATCACAACATTCCATGACACCTCACAACACAATGATCCGGGATTCTTGTCATCACAATGAACCATGCCCTTATCATCCCAATGCTCCATGACCCCTGTATTCACAATGCTCCGTGACGCTTGTCATCACAGTGCTCCATGACACATGTCATCACAATGCTCCATGCCTTTGTCAGCAAAATGCTACATGACCTTGTCATTACAATGCTCTATGTGCTTGTCATCACAATACTGCATTATCATTGTCATCACTAAACTCCATGAAACTTGGGATCACATTGCTTCATGCCATTGTCATCACAATGCTCCATGCTCCTTGAAATCAAAATGATCCATGACCTCTGTCATCACAATGCACCAAATCCTAGTGATCACAGTGTTCCATAACACTTGTCATCACAAAGCACCATGATGCCTGTCATCACAATACTCCATGGACTTTACATCACAATGCTCTATGACTTTGTCATCACAATTCTCAATATACATGTCATCACAATGCTCCCTGACACTTGTCATCAGTATGTTCCTTGAACCCTGTCACGAAATGTCTCCATGCCTTTTTCATCACAAAGCCCCATACCGCTTTCATCACAATGCTCCATGCCATTGTCATCAAAATACTTCACAAGCTTGTCATCAGAATGCTCCATGAACCTTGTCATCACAATTCTCCATGCACTTGTCAGCTCAATGCTCCCTGACCCTTGTCATCACAATGCTCCAAGCCATTGTCATCACAATGCTCCATTACCTTTGTCATCAGAATCCTCCATGACACTTGGCATCACAATGCTCCATGCCATTGTCAACACAATGGGCCATTACATATGTCATCACAATGCTCCCTGACACCTGTCTTCACAATACTGCATGATCTGGTCATCACACTGCTCCATGCCCTTGTCATCACAATGCGCCATTCCATCTGTCATCACAATAATCCATGAAACGTATTAGACCAATGCTCCATGCCCTTGTCATCACAATGCTCCATGCACTTGTTATCACAAAGTTGCAAGACCCCTGTAATCAGAATGTTCCATGCCCCTTTTCATCAGTATGCCCCATGAGATTTGTCTTCACAAGGCTCCATGGTTCTCTAATCACAAAGCTCCAGGACATTGTCATCACAATGCTACTCGACCTTGTCATGAAAATTCTCAATGGCCCTTGTCATCATAATGCTCCAAGCCCTAGTCATCACAATGCTCCATTATATTTGTCATCACAATCCTCCATTACACTTGGCATCTCAATGCTCCCTGACATTGTCATCGCAGTGGACCATGACATATGTCATCACAATGCTCCCTGACTCCTGTCTTTACAATACTCCATGACCTTCTCATCACAATGATCCATGCCCTTGTCATCCCAATGCTCCATGACCCCTGTATTCACAATGCTCCGTGACCCTTGTCATCACAGTGCTCCATGACACCTGTCTTCACAATACTCCATGACCTTCTCATCACAATGCTCCATGCTCTAGTCATCACAATGCACCATGTCCACTGTCATCACAATAATCTATGAAACTTGTCAGACCAATGCTCCATGCCCCTGTCATCGCAATGCTCCATGCCCTTGTCATCACACTGCTCCATTACCCCTGTAATCACAATGCCACCTGAATCCAGTCATCACAATTCTTCATAACGTTTGTCAACACAACGGTCCATGCTCGCGTCCTCAAAAGGCTCTGTGTCCTTTGTAACCTCAATGCTCCATGAAATTTTCATCACAATGCTCCGTGACCCTTGTCATCACAATGCTCCATGCCTTTGTCCGAACAATACTCCATGACCCTTGTCATCACAATGTGCCACGTGCTTTTCATCACAATGATCCACAAACTTGTCATCGCTATCCGCCATAAACCTTGTAATCACTATGCTCCATGCATTTCTCATACAAATGCTCTCTCACCTGAGATATCACAATGTTCCGTCACCAGTTATCACAATCCTCCCTCACCCCGGTAATCAAAATGTTCCATGACCCCAGTCATCACAATGCTACATCCCCTTATCAGCACAATGTTCCATAACCCCTGACATCACAATCTTCCATAACGCCTGTCATCAAAATGCTCCATGACCCTTTTCATCCCAAAGCTCCATGACCCCTGGCATCAAAATGTTCTATAACCCCTGTCATCAAAATGTTCCATTACACTTTACATCAAATTGCTGCATGACCCTATCATCAAAATGCTCCCTGCCCTTCTCATCACAATGCACCACACCCTTGTCATCAAAATGTTCTATGACCTTTGTCATCACAAAGCTCCATGACCATTGGCATCACATTGCTCCATGTCATTGTCATCACAGTGCTCCATAAACGCTCTCATCACATTGCTCCATGCCCTTGTCATTACAAAGCTCCATGACACTTGTCATCACAATGCTCGATGCCATTCTCATCACAATGCTCCATGCCCTTGTCATTACAATCCTGCATGACCCATGTATCACAGTGTTCCGTGCCCTTGTCATCACAATGCTCCATGCCCACTCTCATCACAATAATCCTTGAAACATTTCAGACCAATGCTCAATGTCCTTCTCATCAAAATGCTCCATTACCTCTGTCATAACAATGCTCCATGACCACTGCCATCACAATGTTCCATTACACTTTTAATCAAATTGCTGCATGACCCATTCATCAAAATGCTTCCTGCCCTTGTCATCACAATGCACCATGCCCTTGTCATCAAAATGCTCCATGACTTGTCATCACAAAGCTCCATGACACCTGTCATCACAATGCTCCATGCATTTGTCAGCAATATTCTACATGACCTTGTCATTAGAAACCTCTATGCGCTTGTCATTACAATGCTCCAAGAACTCTGTAATCACAATGCTCCATACCCCTTTTCAGCTCAATTCTCCATGAACCGTGTCATCACAATGCACCATGCCCATCATCATAATGCTTCAGTCTATTGTCATCACAATGAAATCAAAATTCTTCATGAACTCTGTCATCATAATGCTCCAAACCCTTGTGATCACAATGTTTCATAACACTTATCATCACAACACCGCACGACGATCATCATCACAATTATCCATGGTCTTCTCATCACAATGCTCCATGATCTTTGTCATCACAATGCTCAATACACTTGTCATCACAATGCTCCCTGACACTTGTCGTCAGTATGCTCCTTGAACCCTGTCATGACAAGGCTCCATGCCTTTTTCATCACAGTGATCCATTCTCTTTTCATCACAATGCTCCAAGACCCCTGTAATCACAAAGCTCTATGCCCTTGTCATCACAGAACTCCATGACGAAAGACATCAAAATGTTCCATGGCCTTCTCCTCACAACGCTAGATGTCATTGTCATCACAGTGCTCCATGAAACCTCTCATCACATTGCTTCTTGCCCTTGGCATTACAATCCTCCTTGACCCATGTATCACAGTGTTCCTTGCCCTTTTCATCACAATGCTCCATGCCCAATCTCATCACAATAATCCATGAAATATTTCAGACCAATGATCAATTGCCTTCTCATAACAATGCTCCATTACCTCTGTCATAACAATGCTCCATGACCATTGCCATCACAATGATCCACGGCCTTGTCATCACAAGGCTCCATTACCCATGTCTTCGCAATGCTCCAAGACACCTGTAATCAAAATGCTCCATGACCTTGTCATAACAAAGCTCCATGACGCATGTCATCAGTAGGTTCCATGGCCTTCTCTTCACAATGTTCCATGCCCTTGTCATCACAGTGTTCCAAGACCCCTGTAATCACAATGCTCCATGCCCCTTTTCATCTCAATGATCCATGAACCCTGTCATCACAATGCACCATGCCCATCATCATAATGCTTTATGCTATTGTCATCACAATGAAATCAAAATGCTCCATGACCTCTGTCATAACAATGCTCCAAACCCTTGTGATCACAATATTCCATAACACTTGTCATCACAGTGCCCAATGACACTCGTCATCACAATTATCCATGGTCTTCTCTTCACAACGCTCCATGACCTTTGTCATCACAATGCTCAATACACTTGTCATAAAAATGCTCCCTGACACTTGTTGTATGTATGCTCCTTGAACCCTGTCATGACAAGGCTCCATGCCTTTTTCATCACAATGATCCATGCCCTTTTCCTCACAATGCTCCAAAACCCATTTAAACACAATGCTCCATGCCCTTGTCATCACAAAGCTCAATGAAATATGTCTTCAGAATGCTCCTTGGCCTTCTCCTCACAATGCTCCATGCCCATGTCATCACAATGTTCCAAGACCCCTGTAATCACAATGGTCCATACCCCATTTCATCAGTATGCTCCATGAGATTTGTCATCACAAGTGTCTATGGATTTCTCATCACAATGCTCCAGGACCTTGTCATCACAATGCTTCACGACCTTGTTCTGAAAATTCTCAATGGCCCTTCTCATCAAAATGCTCCAAGTCCTAGTCATCACAATGCTCCATTATATTTGTCATCAAAATCCTCCATTATATTTGGCATCACAATGCTCCCTGCCATTGTCATTGCAATGAACCATGACATATGTCATCACAATGCTCCCTGACACCTGTCTTCACAATACTCCATGACCTTCTCATCACAATGATCCATGCACTTTTCATCACAATGCTCCAAGACCCATGTATTCACAATGCTCCATGCCCTTGTCATCACAAAACTCAATGACGCTTGCCATCAGGATTCTCCTTTGTCTTCTACTCACTATGCTCCATGCCCTTGTCATCACAATGTTCCAAGACCCCTGTAATCACAATACTCCATGCCCCTTTTCTTCAGTATGCTCCATGAGACTTGTCATCACAAGGATCCATGGTTTTCTCATCACAATGCTCCAGGATATTGTCATCACAATGCTTCAAGACCTTGTTCTGAAAATTCTTAATGGCCCTTGTCATCATAATGCTCCAAGTCCTAGTCATCACAATGCTCCATTATATTTGTCATCAAAATCCTCCATTACATTTGGCATCACAATGCTCCCTGCCATTGTCTTTGCAATGGACCATGACATATATCATCACAATGCTCCCTGACACCTGTCTTCACAATACTCCATGACCTTCTCATCACAATGATCCATGCCCTTGTCATCACAATGCACCATGTCCAATATCATCACAATAATCTATGAAACTTGTCAGACCAATGCTCCATGCCCCTGTCACCACAATGCTCCATGCCCTTGTCATCACAATGCTCCATGACCCCTGTCATCACAATGCTCGGTGACTCCAGTCATCACAATGCTTCATAACATTTTTCATCACAATGGTCCATGCCCGCGTCATCACAAGGCTCTGTGACCTTTATAACCACAATGCTCCATGAACTTTTCATCACAATGCTCCGTGACCCTTGTCATCAAAATGCTCCATGCGTTTGTCAGAAAAATGCTCCATGACCCTTGTCATCACAATGTGCTACGCAATTTTCATCACAATGGTCCACAAATTTGTCATTGTAATGCTCCATAAACCTTGTAATCACAATGCTCCATGCACTTCTCATCACAATGCTCCATTTCCCCTGTCATAACAATGCTCCATGACCACTGCCATCACAATATTCCACGGCCTTGTCATCACAAGGCTCCATGATACTTGTCATCACAATGCTCCAAGACCACTGTAATCACAATGCTCCATGCCCTTGTCATCACAAAGCTCCATGACACATGCCATCAGAATGTTCCATGTCCTTCTCATCAAAATGCTCCATGTCCTTGTCATCACAGTGCTCCCAGACCCTGTAATCACAATTCTCCATGCCACTTTTCATCTCAATGCTCCATGAACCCTGTCATCACAATGCACTATGCCCATCATCATAATGCTTCCGGCTATTGTCAGCACAATGAAATCAAAATTCTCCATGACCTCTGTCATCACAATGCTCCATGACCCCTGTTATCACAATACTCCATGAACATTTTCAGCCCAATGCTCCATGACCCTTGTCATCACAGTGATCCAAGACCTTGTCATCCCAATGCTCCATGACCCCTTTATTCACAATGCTCCGTGACACTTGTCATCTCAGTGCTCCATGACACCTGTCATCACAATGCTCCATGCCTTTGTCAGCAAAATGCTACATGAAATTGTCATTACAATGCTCTATGCGCTTGTCATCACAATACTCCATTACCATTGTCATCACAATCCTCCATGAACCTTGGGATCACATTGCTTCATGCCCTTGTCATCACAATGCTCCATGCTCCTTGAAATCAAAATGATCCATGACCTCTGTCCTCACAATGCTCCAAACCCTTTGTGATCAAAATGTTCCATAACACTTGTCATCACAACGCTCCATGATGCCTGTCATCACAATACTCCATGCACTTTTATCAGAATGCTCCATGACCTTTGTCATCACATTTCTCAATACACTTGTCATCAAAATGCTCCTTGAAACCTGTCACGAAAATGCTCCATGCCTTTTTCATCACAATGCCCTATGCCGTTTTCATCACAATGCTCCACGCCACTGTAATCAAAATACTCCACAAGCTTGTCATGAGAATGCTCCATGACCCTTGTCATCACAATTCTCCATGCACTTGTCATCACAATGCTCCCTGACCTTTGTCATCACAATGCTCCAAGCCATTGTCATTACAATGCACCATTACCTTTGTCATCAGAATCCTCCATGACACTTGGCATCACAATGCTCCATGCCATTGTCATCACAATGGGTCATTACATATGTCAACACAGTGCTCCCTGACACCAGTCTTCACAATACTCCATGACCTGGTCATCACAATGCTCCATGCCCTTGTCACCACAGTGCACCATTCCAACAGTCATCGCAATAATCCATGAAACTTATTAGACCAATGCTCCATGCCCTTGTCATCACAATGCTCCATGACCCTTGTCATCACAATGCTCCATGAACTTTTCATCACAATGTTCTTTGATCCTTGTCATCACAATTCCCTATGCCTTTCTCAGCACAATGCTACATGACCCTTGTCATCACAATGCTCCATGCGCTTGTCAGCACGATGCTCCATGACGCATGCCATCACAATGAACCATGCGTTTGTCATCACAGTGCTCCACAATCTTGTCACCACAATGCTCCATAAAACTTGTCATCAAAATGCTCTCTCACCACAGATATCACAATGTTACATCCCTATTCGTCACAATACTCCCTCACCCCTGTTATCACAGTTTTCCATGACTCCTGTCATCACAATGCTACATGCACTTATCATCACAATGTTCGATGACCCCTGACATCACAATGCTCCATAACCCCTGTCATCAAAATGCTCCATTTTATTTTAATCAAAATGCTCCATGACCCCTGACATCACAATGTTCCATAACCCCTGTCATCAAAATGATCCATAAGACTTTTCTTCAAATTGCTCCATGACCCTGTCATCAGAATGCTCCCTGCCCTTCTCATCACATTGCACAACGCACTTGTCATCAAAATGCTACATGACCTTTGTCATCACAAAGATCCATGACCCTTGGCATCACAATGCTCCATGTCATTGTCATCACAATGCTCCATGAACGCTCTCATCACATTGCTCCATGCCTTTGTCATCACAAAGCTCCATGACACATGTCATCAGAATGCTCCATGGCCTTCTCATCACAATGCTCCATGTGCTTGCCATCACAATGCTCCATTACCCCTGTCATAAAAATGCTCCATGACCCCTGCCATCACGATGTTCCGTGGCCTTGTCATCACAAGCCTCCATGACCCTTCTCATCACAATGCTCCAAGACCCCGTAATCACAATGCTCCATGCCCTTTTTTATCTCAATGATCCATGAACCCTGTCATCACAATGCACCATGCCCATCATCATAATGCTTCATGCTATTGTCATCTCAATGAAATCAAAATGCTCCATGACCTCTGTCATAACAATGCTCCAAACCCTTGTGATCACAATATTCCATAACACTTGTCATCACAGTGCCCAATGACACTCGTCATCACAGTTATCCATGGTCTTCTCATCACAATGCTCCATGACCTTTGTCATCACAATTCTCAATACACTTGTCATCAAAATGCTCCCTGACACTTGTTGTCTGTATGCTCCTTGAACCCTGTATGATCCATGACCCTGTCATCCCAATGCTCCATGACCCCTTTATTCACAATGCTCCGTGACGCTTGTCATCTCAGTGCTCCATGACACCTGTCATCACAAGGCTCCATGCGTTTTTCATCACAATGCTCCATGCCCATGTCATCACAATGTTCCAAGACCCCTGTAATCACAATGGTCCATGCCCCTTTTCATCAGTATGCTCCATGAGATTTATCATCACAAGTCTCTATGGATTTCTCATCACAATGCTCCAGGACATTGTCATCACAATTCTTCACGACCTTGTTCTGAACATTCTCAATGGCCCTTGTCATCATAATGCTCCAAGCCCTAGTCATCACAATGCTCCATTATATTTGTCATCAAAATCCTCCATTACATTTGGTATCACAATGCTGCCTGCCATTGTCATTGCAATGGACCATGACATATGTCATCACAATGCTCACTGAAACCTGTCTTCACAATACTCCATGACCTTCTCTTCACAATGATCCATGCCCTTGTCATCACAATGCACCATGTCCAATGTCATCACAATACTCTATGAAACTTCTCAGACCAATGCTCCATGCCCCTGTCACCACAATGCTCCATGCCCTTGTTATCACAATGCTCCATGACCCCTGTCATCACAATGCTCGGTGACTCCAGTCATCACAATGCTTCATAACATTTTTCATCACAATGGTCCATGCCCGCATCATCACAAGGCTCTGTGACCTTTATAACCACAATGCTCCATGAACTTTTCATCACAATGCTCCGTGACCCTTGTCATCAAAATGCTCCATGCGTTTGTCAGAAAAATGCTCCATGACCCTTGTCATCACAATGTGCTATGTGATTTTCATCAAAACGATCCAAAAATTTGTCATGGTAATGCTCCATAAACTTTGTAATCACAATGCTCCATGCCCTTCTCATCACAATGCTCCATTACCTCTGTCATAACAATGCTCCATGACACCTGCCATCACAATATTCCACGGCCTTGTCATCACAAGGCTCCATGACACTTGTCATTACAATGCTCCAAGACCCCTGTAATCACAATGCTCCATGCCCTTGTCATCACAAAGCTCCATGACATATGCCATCAGAATGTTCCATGTCCTTCTTATCAAAACGCTCCATGCCCTTGTCATCACAGTGCTCCAAGATCCCAGTAATCACAATGCTCCATGCCCCTTTTCATCTCAATGCTCCATGAACCCTGTCATCACAATGCACCATGCCCATCATCATAATGCTTCCGGCTATTGTCAGCACAATGAAATCAATATTCTCCATGACCTCTGTCATCACAATGCTCCATGACACCTGTCATCACAATACTCCATGAACATTTTCAGCCCAATGCTCCATGACCCTTGTCATCACAATGATCCATGCCCTTGTCATCCCAATGCTCCATGACCCCTGTATTCACAATGATCCGTGATGCTTTTCATCACAGTGCTCCATGACACCAGTCATCATAATGCTCCATGCCCTTGTCATCCCAATGCTCCGTGACGCTTTTCATCACAGTGCTCCATGACACCTGTCATCACAATGTTCCTTGCCTTTGTCAGCAAAATGCTACATGACTTTTTCATTACCATGCTCTATGCGCTTGTCATCACAATACTCCATTACCATTGTCATCACAATCCTCCATGAATCTTGGGATCACATTGCTACATGCCCTTGTCATCACAATGCTCCATGCTCCTTGAAATCAAAATGATCCATGACCTCTGTCATCACAATTCTCCAAACACTTGTGATCACAATGTTCCCTAACACTTGTCATCACAACGCTCCATGATGCCTGTCATCACAATACTGCATGCAGTATTCATCACAATGCTCCATGACTTTTGTCATCACAATTCTCAATACACATGTCATCACAATGCTCCCTGACACTTGTCGCCAGAATGCTCCTTGAACCCTGTCACGAAAAGGCTCCATGCCTTTTTCAACACAATGCCCCATGCCGTTTTCATCACAATGCTCCACGCCACTGTCAGCAAAAAACTCCACCAGCTTATCATGAGAATGTTCCATGACCCTTGTCATCACAATTCTCCATGCACTTTTCAGCACAATGCTCCCAGACCTTGTCATCTCAATGCTCCAAGCCACTGTCAGCACAATGCACCATTACCTTTGTCATCAGAATCCTCCATGACACCTGGCATCACAATGCTCCATGCGATTGTCATCACAATGGGCCATTACATATGTTATCACAATGCTCCCTGATACCTCTCTTCACAATACTGCATGACCTGGTCATCACAATGCTCCATGCCCTTGTCACCACAATTCACCATTTCAACAGTCATCGCAATAATCCATGAAACTTATTAGACCAATGCTCCATGCCCTTGTCATCACAATGCACCTTGACCCTTGTAATCACAATGATCCATGAACTTTTCATCACAGTGCTCTTTGATCCTTGTCATCACAATGCTCTATGCCTTTCTCAGCGCAATGCTACGTGACCCTTGTCATCACAATGCTCCATGCACTTGTCAGCTCGATGCTCCATGACACATGTCATCATAATGCACCATGCGCTTGTCATCACAGTGCTCCACAAGCTTGTCATCACAATGCTCCATAAACCTTGTCATCACAATGCTCCGTGCACTTCTCATCAAAATGCTCTCTCACCACAGATATCACAATGTTACATCACTATTCGTCACAATACTCACTCACCCCTGTTATCACAATGTTCCATGACCGCTGTCATCACAATGCTACATGCACTTATCATCACAATGTTCGATGACCCCTGACATCACAATGCTCCATAACCCCTGTCATCAAAATGTTCCATGACCCTTTTCATCATAATTCTCCATGACCACTGACATCACAATGTTCCATAACCCCTGTCATCGAAATGTTCCATGACCCTTTTCATCAAATTGCTCCATGACCCTGTCATCACAATGCTCCCTGCCCTTCTCATCACAATGCACAACGCCCTTGTCATCAAAATCCTCCATGACCTTTGTCATCACAAAGATCCATGACCCTTGGCATCACAATGCTCCATGTCATTGTCATCACATAGCTCCATGACACATGTCATCAGAATGCTCCATGGCCTTCTCATCACAATGCTCCATGCCCTTGCAGTCACAATGCTCCATTACTCCTGTCATAACAATGCTCCATGATCCCTGTCATCACGATGTTCCGTGGCCTTATCATCACAGTGCTCCATGACACCTGTCATCACAATGCTCCATGACTTTGTCAGCAAAATGCTACATGACCTTGTCATTACAATGCTCTATGCGCTTGTCATCACAATACTCCATTTCCATTGTCATCACAATCCTCCATGAACCTTGAGAGCACATTGCTTCATGCCCTTGTCATCACAATGCTCCATGCTCCTTGAAATCAAAATGATCCATGTCCTCTGTCATCACAATGCTCCAAACCCTTGTGATCCCAGTGTTCCTTAACACCTGTCATCACAATGCTCAGTACACTTGTCATCACAATGCTCCCTGACACTTGTCATCTGAATGCTCTTTGAACCCTGTCACGAAAAGGCTCCATGCCTTTTTCATCACAATGCCCCATTCCGTTTTCATCACAATGCTCCGTGACCATTTTCATCAAAATGCTCCATGACTTTGTCTGAAAAATGTTCCATGACCCTTGTCATCACAATGTGCCATTCGCTTTTCATCACAATGGTCCAGAAAATTGTCATTGCAATGCTCCATAAATCTTGTAATCACATTGCGCCATACACTTCTCTTCAAAATGCTCTCTCACCAGAGATATCACAGTGTTCCATCACTAGTTGTCGCAATACTCCCTCACTACTGTAATCACAATGTCCCATGACCCCTGTCATCACAATGCTACATCCCTTTATCATCACAAAGTTCCATGACCCCTGACATCACAATATTCTATAACCCCTGTCATCAAAATGTGCCAATACACTTTCCATCATATTGCTGCATGACCCTGTCATCAAAATACTCCCTCCCCTTATCATTACAATGTACCATGCACTTGTCATCAAAATGCTCCATGACATTTGTCATCACAAAGCGCCATGACCCTTGGCATCACAATGCTCCATGTCATTGTCATCACAGTGCTCCATGAACCCTCTCATCACATTGCTCCATGCCCTTGTCATCACAAAGCTCCATGACACTTGTCATCAAAATGCTCTATGCCCTTCTCATCACAATGACCCATGACCTTGTCATTATAATCCTTCATGACCCATGTATCACAGTGTTCCATGCCCTTATCATCACAATGCTCTATGCCCACTCTCATCACAATAATCCATGAAACTTATTAGACCAATGCTCCATTCCCTTGTCATCACAATGCTCCATGCCCTTGTTATCACAAAGGTCCATGACCCCTGTCATCACAATGCTCCATGCCTCCATTCATCACAATGCTTCATGACCTTTGTCATCACAATGGTCCATGCCCTCGTCTTCAGCAGTCTCTGTGACATATTTAACCACAATGCTCCATGAAATTTTCATCACAATGCTCTTTGACCCTTGTCATCACAATGCTCTATGCCTTTCTCTGCACAATGCTCCATGACCCTTGTCATCACAATGCTCCATGCGCTTGTCAGCACAATGCTCAATGACCCATGTCATCACAATGCACCCTGCACTTTTCATCACAGTGCTCCACAATCTTGTCACCACAATGCTCCATAAAACTTGTCATCACAATTCTCCATGCACTTCTCATTAAAATGCTCTCTCAACACTGATATCACAATGTTACATCACTATTCATCACAATACTCCCTCACACCTGTCATCACAATATTCCATGATTTCTGTCTTTGCAATGCTACATGCACATATCATCACAAAGTTCGATGACCCCTGACATCACAATGTTCCATAACCCCTGTCATCAAAATGCTCCATAACAATTTTCCTCAAAATGCTCAATGACCCCTGACATCACAATGTTCCATAACACCTGTCATCAAAATATTCCATGACCCTTTTCATCAAATTGCTCTATAACCCTGTCATCACAATACTCCCTGCCCTTCTCATCACAATGTACCACGCCCTTGTCATCAAAATGCTCCATGACCTTTGTCTTCACAAGGATCCATGACCCTTGGCATCTCAATGATCCATGCCATTGTCATCACAATGCTCCATGAACCCTCTAATCACAATGCTCCATGCACATTTGCATCTCAATGCTCCATGAACCCTGTCATCAAAATGCACCATGCCCATCATCATAATGCTTCAGGCTATTGTCATCACAAAGAAATCAAAATATTTGATGATCTATCTCATCACAATGCTCCAAATCCTTATGATCACAATGTTCCATAACACTTATCCTCACAATGTCCCATGACGCTCATCATCACAATTATCCATGGTCTTCTCATCACAGTGCTCCATGACCTTTGTCATCACAGTGCTCTATACACTTGTCATCACAATGCTCCCTGACTTTTGTCATCAGTATGCTCCTGGAACCCTGTCATGACAAAACTCCATACCATTTTCATAACAATGATCCATGCCAATTTCATCACAATGCTCCAAGACACCAGTAATCACAATGCTCCATGCCCTTGTCATCACAATGCCCCAAGACCCCAGTAATCACAATACTCCATGCCCCTTTTCATCTGAATGCTCCATGAAACATGTTATTACAAGGCTCCATGGTATTCTCATCACAATTCTCCAGGAACATTTCATCACAGTGCTCCATTCCCTTGTCATCACAATGCTCCATGACGCATGTCCTCACAATAGTTCCTGAATATTTTCAGTCCAATTCTCCAGGAACTTCTCATCACAATGCTTCATGATCCCTATCATCACAATGCTCCATGACCACTCTCATCACAACGCTCCATGACCCCTGATAACACAGTGATCCGGGACTCTTGTCATCACAGTGCTAAATTCCCTAGTCATCACAATGCTCCATGAACATTTTCAGCCCAATGCTCCATGACACTTGTCATCACAATGATCCATGCCCTTGCCATCCCAATGCTCCATGACCCCTGTAATCACAATGATCCGTGATGCTTCTCATCACAGTTCTCTATGACCCTTATCATCACAATGCTCCATGCCTGTGTCAGCAATATGCTACATGACCTTGTCATCAAAATGCTCCATTTGCTTGTCATCACAATACTCCCTTACCATTGTCATCACAATCCTCCATGAACCTTGGGATCACATTGCTTCATGCCCTTGTCATCCCAATGCTCCATGCTCCTTGAAAACAAAATGATCCATGACTTCTATCATCACAATGCTCCAAACCCTTGTGATCAAAATGTTCCATAACACTTGTCATCACAACGCTCCATGATGCCTGTCATCACAATACTCCATGTCCTTTTCGTCAAAATGCTCCATGATAATTTTCATCACAATTCTCCCAACCCTTGTGATCACAATGTTCCATAACACTTGTCATCACAACGCTCCATGATGCCTGTCATCACAATATTCCATGTCCTTTTCGTCAAAATGCTCCATGATCTTTTTCATCACAATTCTCAAAACACTTGTCATCACAATGTTCCCTGACACTTGTCGTCAGAATGCTCCTTGAAACCTGTCATGAAATGGCTTCATGCCTTTTTCATCACAATGCTCCCTGTCCTTTTCATCACAATGCTCCATGCCATTGTCGTCACAATACTCCACAAGCTTGTCATCAGAATGCTCCATGACACTTGTCATCACAATGCTCCATGGCCACAGTCATCACAATGCTCCATACCCCTTGTCATTACTGTGCTCCATGACGCTCGTCATCACAATTATCCATGGTCTTCTCATCACAATGCTCTACGCCCTTGTCATCAAAATGCTCCATGACCCTTGTCATCACAATGCTCCATGGCCACTCTCATCACAATGCTCCATTCCCCTTGTCATTACAGTGCTCCATGACGCTCGTCATCACAATGCTCCACGGTGTTGCCATCTCAATGCTCCATTCCCTGGTCATCACAATGCTCCATGCCCTGGTCATCACAATGCTCCATGTCCTCTGTCATCACAGTTCCTTTCGTTCTTGGCATCACTATGCTCCATGACAGTTTTCAACACCGTGTTACATGATTTGTCATCACAATTCTCTATGCACTTTTCATCGCAATGCTCCATCACCCCTGTCATAGGAAGCTCCATGTGCTTCTCATCACAATGCTTCATGAACTTGTCATCAAAATTCTCAATGGCCCTTGTCATCACAATGCTCCATGCCCTTGTCATCACAATGCTCCATGTCCCTTGTCATCACAATGCTCCAAGCCCTTGTCATCAAAATGCTCCATTACATTTGTCATCACAATCCTCCATGACACTTGGCATCACAATGTTCCATTCCATTGTCATCGCAATGGACCATGACATATGTCATCACAATGCTCCCTGAGACCTGTCTTCAAAATACTCCATGACCTTCTCATCACAATGCTCCATGCCTTGTCATCAAATTGCACCATGCCCACTGTCATCATAATAATCCATGAAACATGTCAGGCCAATGCTCCATGCCCCTGTCATCACAATGATCATTGCCTTTTCATCACAATGCTCTATGAACCCTGTCATCACAATGCTCCATGACTCCAGTCATCACAATGCTTCATGACCTTTGTCATCACAATGGTCCATGCCCTCGTCATCACAAGGCTCTGTGACCTTTGTCACCAAAATGCTCCATGAAATTTTCATCACAATGCTCGTTGACCCTTCTCATCACAATGCTCCATGCCTTTGTCAGCACAGGGCTCCATGACCCATGTCATCACAATGTGCCATGTGCTTGTCATAACAATGCTCCACAACCTTGTCATCACAATGCTCCATAAAACTTGTCATCACAATGCTCCATGCACTTCTTATCAAAATGCTCTCTCACGAATGATATCAAAATGTTCCCTCACTAGTCATCACAATACACCCACTCCCCTGTCATCACAATGGTCCACAACACCGTCATGAAAATGTTCCATGACTCCTGACATCACAATGTTCCATAACCCCTGTCATCAAAATGTTCCATGACACTTTTCATCAAATTGCTCCATAACCCTGTCATCACAATGCTCCCTGCCCTTCACAAGAGAATTCACCACACCCTTGTCATCAAAATGCTCCATGACCTTTGTCATTACAAAACTCCATGACCCTTGGCATCACAATGCTCCATGCCATTGTCATCACAATGCTCCAAAAACCTCTCATCACATCGTTCCAAGCCCTTGTCATCACAGGATACATGATGCTTTTCATCACAATGCTCGATGCCATTCTTCTCACAATGCTCCATGCGCTTGTCATTACAATCCTCCATGAACCATGTATCACAGTGTTCCGTGCCCTTGTTATCACAATGCTCCTTGCCCCCTCTCATCACAATAATCCATGAAACATCTCAGACCAATGTTCCATGCCCTTTTCATCACAATGATCCAAGACTCCTCTAATCATAATGCTCCATGCCCCTTTTCATCTCAATGCTCCATGAACGCTGTCATCACAGTGCACCAATGCACATCATCATAATGCTTCATGCTATTGTCATCACAATGAAATCAAAATCCTCTATGACCTCTGTCATCACAATACTCCAAATCCTTGTGATCACAATATTCTATAACATTTATCATCACAGCTCCCCATAACGCAAGTCATCACAATTATCCATGGTCTTCTAATCACAATGCTCCATGACATTTGTCATCACAATGCTCAATACCCTTGTCATCACAATGGTCCCTGACACTTGTCATCAGTATGCTCCTTGAACCCTGTCATGACAAGTCTCCATGCCTTTTTCATCACAATGTTACATGCCCTTTTCCTCACAGTGCTCCAAGACCACTGTAATCACAATGCTCCATGCCCTTGTCATCACAAAGCTCCATGATGCATGTCATCAGAACGCTCCATGACATTGTCATCCCAATGTTCAATGCCCTTGTCATCACAATGCTCCAAGACCCCTGTAATCACAATGCTCCATGACCCTTTTCATCAGAATGCTCCATGAGACTTGTCATCACATGGCTCCATGGTCTTCTCATCACACTGCTTCAGTACCTTGTCATCACAATGCTCCTTGACCCCTGTCATCACAATACTCCATGAACATTTTCAGCCCAATGCTCCATGACGTTCTCATCACAATGCTCCATGACCTCTGTCATAACAATGCTCCATGACCACTGTCATGACAATGCTCCATGAACCCTGACAACACAATGATCCGGGACGCTTGTCATCAATATGCTCCATGCCCTTGTCATCCCAATGCTCCATGAACCCTTTAATCACAGTGCTCCATGACGCTTGTCATCATAGTGCTCCATGAACCTTGGCATCACAATGCCTTTGTCAGCAAAATGATACATAATCTTGTCATCACAATGCTCCATGTGCTTGTCATCACTATCCTCCATGACCCTTGGGATCATATTGCTTTATGCCCTTGTCATCTCTATCTTGCCTTTCTAGTTTTTACAGATTTTCGGATGCCCTTTTTGACCGGTGGGAAGCGACAATTCTTTGTAGTGTGGATGTGCATTGTGTGCTTGCTTGATTGGCCAAAAAGGGCCTATGCCTTTTCTCCTGAATATATTCAGGAGAAAAGTCATACGCTGTTTTTGGCCAAGTGCATCATTCTCGAAGTTGTGATGCCTTTCCTGTGATTTAAAGGCGATTCCAATTTACCTCTTGAAATATGTTTTGTGCAATTCTGCCTCATTTTCAAGTCCGCTTTGTTGCCTTCCCTCAACAGATTTTTGGAAGAGAGTAGTCCTTTATAACTCTGCAGGTTTTTGATTTGCTTTGCCCCTGAGCTCCAATTTTCAAATCCCATTATTGGGAGCTGACCGCAAATCCACAATTTTGCTTCAGGAACTATACTGGTTCCAGGGGTGGCTATACTGGTTCCCTGTGGGTGGCTGAGGCTTTGGTTAATTCTTCTTCCTAATGGGAATTTAGAGTGACATGTGTCCGTCCAAAGGCCTACATCTACTCTCTGATTGGTTCTCCCTCTTCCCTTTCATCCTCTGCACAATTAGCAAACTGTGCGAACCAGGAGGTTATAGGGGATGACTCTCCTAAGTTGGGAGATTGATAGTAAAGTAGTTGGAATGCCAAACTGTAGCACAAGGAGAGGAAAAAGTAGGAGACTTTCAGAAAACTTTCGCCATCACAGGGTGTCCATTCTCTAGGTTTCCCATACATGTTATAACTGTAGTGATATTCCCTTCTACCTGGAAATTTGGGACCCATGGAATGGTGGCATGCATTACTACTTTATAGGGTCTGCATTTTCTCTCCCAATCTCACCAGTCCTCTCAGTCCCAAGTGTCCAGCCTTATGTCTCATCCAGCTGTCTTTGCAGATAGGGTCATTCCCAGTTTCATCAGAACCCCTGAAGGAATTGTGTAAGAATTTCGCTGTTTTTTTGTTTTGTTTTTGAAATTCATTTTTATAATGGGGTTGAGCTGATTTTCACTGACGTGTTTATGACGGTCTAGACACACTTGATTCCCTTACAGAGGCATATCAATACATAGGTTTTAAGATTCTTACTAATCAAATATATTCCTCTGTGGGGAATAGGGGTTTTGAGTCCCGTTCACTGAGGAAGGTGTAGGTCTTGTCTATTCTGTATTTGGTTTATGGAATGGTACCTGTGCTAATATCAAACTCTGGTTTTATGCATCACCCCACCTCTCCTTTCCCCTTAAGGAGGCATAAGAGTGTTTTCTAAATGTGAGACGCTGCTCTCTTTCCTAATTCAGTTCATGTGTTGTGATGTTGACATTCCCTCTGTAAGTGATATCTTATGATAAGATTCTTTTTCTGTGTGACTAATTTCCCTTAGAATCATCATACCTAAATCCTCTCATTATGCTGCTACTGGCCTTATGACACTGATTTCACGTCTGAGTGATATTCCGTTGTACAAAATTACCACAAGTTCTTTATGCATTTCTCTTTTTCCTGGGATACTTTAGGTGTACCGAAGTTGAGGTTCTTGTATGCAGAGCAGCCCTAAACTTTGGGGTGCCTGTGTCTTGTTGATATTTAGTCTTCCCAAGTTATATGTCCATGAGTTGAAGTCCCCTTTGCTCGGGGGCTTTGTATTTTAGATGTTTTAGGAAACAGCATACACTTCTTCAGAGTAGCTCTTGGATATTTATACCCCACCCATCAGCGTGACTAGTCTCCCTGTTTTCCATGGCCTCTCCTGCATTTTTGATTTGTACACATTTTTTGGATGGACTTTCTGAGCAGTGGAAATTGAGACTTCTTTATTGTGCGGATTTGCATTTCCCTCTTGCTTGGTTGGCCAAAAACTCTGTATGTGTTTTTTTCCTGAAGATATTCACGAAAAAAACGCATACACCCTTTTGCCCAACTGCATCATTTTAGAAATTCTGCTGCTTTTCATATGCTTTAAATGTGAGTACAATCTACCTTTTGAAAAATGTTTCCTGCAATTCTGCCTCTCATTCAGAACCTCTTCGTTGCCTTACCTGAATATATTTTTGGACGTTGGTTATCATTTATATCTTTGCAGGTCTTTGAATTGTCTGCTCCTGAGCTCCATTTTGCAACTCGCTTTTTTTGTGAGCTGACCGCCAAACCATTGGATTGATTCCGGCCCTATTCTGGTTCTGGGGAGGCAGGCAGAGCCTTTGGTTAATTCTTCTTCCTAATGGGAAATTAGAGGGACATGTGCCTGTCAAAACTACTACAGCTAAACTCTCATTCGTTCCTCCTCTTCCCATTTATCCTCTGCAAAAATTGCAAACTGTGTGAAACAGGAGGTTAAAGGTGCTGATTCTCCAAGTGGGGAGATTGTTAGTAATGTGGCTGGAATGGCGAACCCCAGCACCAGGAGATCAAAAATGAGGTGCATTTTAGACACCTCTCCTGAGCACACAGTGTACATTCATCTCGGTTTCCCAGGCATGTTTTCACTGTCAGAAGATTCCCTTGAAAGTGCAGATTTGGGACCCATGGAATGGGTACCAGGCAGTATTACTTTAAAAGGTCTGCATTTCCTCACCCAGCCTCTCTAACATCTCTTAGCGTGCATGGCTTCCAGCCTTATATATCATCCTGCTGTGGGTCTACATGTGTTCAATCCATGTTACATCGTAACCCTTCAACAAAAGTTGTAAGAATTTTTGTCTGTCTCACTGTTTTTATAAATATATTTAAATTTATTTTTATATTGGTTACAGCTGATTTTCAAAGCTCTGTTTTTTGCTGCTGTACGTCCACTTGATTCATGTACTGTGAGACAACAATAAATTCTTTCTCAGATGCTTACGCGTCATATATATTATTTTACAGTGACTTGAGTGGACTGAGTGCAGTTCTTTGAGGTACCGTGTAGGCCTTGCCAGTTATTCAATTCGGTACTTGGAATGGTATCTTTGCTAATTTCAACCTCCTGGATAATACCTCACCATTCCCCACCTTTCCCATTTAGCAGCCTTATGTCTATTTTCTACATATTTGACTATGTTTCTGTTTTGTAGTTTATTTCATGTGTAGCCATGTTTGATTCCACCTTTAAGTGACATCTTATGATATGTGTCTTTTTCTTTCTGACATGTGTCACTTAGAATGATCGTATGTAACTCCTCCAGAGTTGTTCCAACTGGCCTTATTTCATTGATTTCTGGATGAGTAATATTCCACTCTACATAAGTACCCCATCTCTTTTATCCATTTTATCCTTCCAGGGACATTTAGGTTATATCCAAGTGGAGGCCCTTTTTAACAGAGGGGTGGTAAACGTTGGAGTGCCTGTTTTCTGTCATTTTTTGTTTTTCCCAAGGTATACGCCCATGAGTGCAAGTGCCCTATGCTCTGTAGCTCAGTTTTCAGATGTCTTAGCAAACACAATACACTTCTCCAGAGTGGCCGTTGGCACATTACATTTCCACTATCAGCCTCACAGGGCTCCCTTTTCTCCTCACCCTGTCCTGCATTTCTCGTGTTTACACTTTATGTGGATGACCCTTCTGACTGATGTGAAGTGATACATTTTGTAGTATTGATTTCCAGTGCCCACCTGTTTGGTTGGATAAAAAGTGTGAATGGCCTTTACTTGAATATATTCAGAAAAAATTGCATACGCCCTTTTGGGCCAACTGCATCATTGGCAATGTTCAGCCCCTTTTCTTGTGCTTTAATGGGGAGTCCTTTCTACCTCTTCAAATCTGTTTCCTGCCACACCCCCTTGCTTACAAGTCCTTTTCTGTGACTTACCTCAAGACATTTTTCAACAATAGATATTTTCAACTCTGCAGTTTCATGAATTTTAGTGCCCCTGCGTTCCATTTTTCAACTTGTGTTTTTGGAAACTGGACACAAAACAGCAGGATTTCCTCTAGCCCTCTTCTCTTTCTGTGGGCAATTCTAGCCTTTGATGAATTTGTCTTCCGGATTGGAAATTAGAGTGGCATGTGCCTGTCCGAAGACCTAAGACTTGTCTCTAAATTTTTCTCATCCTTCCGCTTCATCCTCTGGACAAATTCCAAACTGTTTTCAACAGGATGTTGACGGTGCTGATATCCCCAAGTGAGGAGACTGTTAGGAAAGATGCTGGAGGGGTGAACCCGAGCACCAGGCGATGAGGAGATGAGGTGCCTTTTCCAAACTCTTTCCGATCAAACGGTGTACCATCCTCTAGGTGTGACAGGCATGTTTTAGCTGTAGGAATGGTCCCGTGCATGGAAGGAGAACACCAGGGATTTTTCCAAATCAGTGCCTCCCCGAACCCCAAACTGGGGAATTTTTAAGCTACGGCTACACGTATGTCCATTAAGGGCCTTGGGAAGTAGGCAGAGCCCAAACTTTAGATGATTGAAATCTTCAGGGTCAAAAGCGTTCACCATCGGCCTTGCTTAGGTTACATTTTATCTGTCATTGATAGATGATGTCAATAAAAATATCGATTCTTTTTCAGATTATTTCCCCTTATAGGTTATTGCAAAATATTCAGTGTAGTTCCCTGTGCTATACAGTAGTTCCTTGTTGATGATCTATTTTATACATAGCAGTGTGTATGTGTTAATCCCAAACTGTTAATTTATCCCTTCTCCTACCTTCCCCCTTTGGTAATAATAAATTATAAGATTTTATACTTCTCAGAAATGGGGGAGCTGAGAGAGTGGTATCCTTTTCAATGGAAAATCATTCAAAACAAGACTGAAGCTTCAGCCAAGAGTATTCGATGTACAACCATGGAAATAATTCACTTCATTTCTCTAATGTTGACCTGACAAATAAGACAGACGTCTTCACTGAACTTGCTTATAGTAATGTGATGGAAATATCAAATGTAAGTCTTAGAAAAATCTTATTTTACCCGAGCATTATACACTGCTCTATGTTAACTACAGTTTGGCTCACACATCTGTTCAATGAAGTTACAAAGTTCTCAATTTCTGTTACTGATCATCCAGAGGGGACCCCAACAGGAGTCCCCTTGCCCAGTGTCATTGGAGCCAACAGATCAAGACTGAGTTTGGTTCAGAAGCAAAGGAAACATTATTTTGAAAATCGAATGGAGAGGTGAGAGTGTGCACTCCCCCACGGGCTGTGGGCTGGGATGCTGAGTAGGGATTCCGGCAGCATCAGTGGGAGTTAGGGAATGGAGCTCTCGAGGGCTGGGTTGGCTGTAGCTCTGGCTCTATGCCGTGCAGTCTGCATGGGACTCCACTAGCTGAGGTGTCGACCCAGCCATTCTGCACTAGGAAGTCGGGTCTGAAGTGCCGGGTGTGGGACCTCTGCATGCGCAACCCTAGGAGCATGTGAAATTAGACAAAGCACAAAGGAAAAACAGGTTAGACTTTATTTTATTGCCCAGATTATCTTTTTATCTCCCAGGAATTTTTAATGGACGTTGCCAGAGACGAACACCTCCTCTGCTTTTTGTTCCGTTCCTCATTCTTGGGGTGTTGAGTGTGTAGACCCCTATTTTGTAACTGCTTCATGCTGTGGTGGCAGCCCTGATACCTGGGGGGAGGGGCAAAACGTCTCCCCACCAGCCTCCAGGTGAGGTTGATTGTCCCAAAGCCTCCTGCCTCACTTCTCGTCTGCCTGAGCACCAGCTTTGGAAGTGTTATAGATTCTAATGACCTTTAAGGGTCCAGGAAAGAGATGCGCAGAGATGCTGTGGTGGCAGGTTTCACCCCACCCCACATTTGTTCATTGACATTAGGCTGACTTTTTTGCCAGCCTAGATGCTCTGACCAGTAGTCTGTGCTTTCTTTAATTAGGTCCCTGAATTAATGTACAAACAGCACCATGTGTCAGAGCCCTGCCTGTGCAACACCCAGACAGTCCAGGGTCAGTGGTGATCCAGGACCATGACGTCCACTGAGTCAACGGCCTTTAGAAGTAGCCAGCAGTCCTGCCGGTCATATTGGCCACCATCACCGCCGTGTCTGTAGGGTTTTCTATGGTGAAAGCGTGATATACCTTTCCCCCGCCAAGCTTATTAGCTCCCCTCTGGGTGCAGTAAGTCCTGCAAGCAGTAGTCTGCTCTTTCGGGGCACAGTCTTTTTGTTTTCTGAGAGAAACTCCAGGTCAAGTGATGGTCACACGAGTCATCTTGGGTGCCTGTTGCCCCCATTTGTCTCTCTGGAGGTTGGAGTTGGAGGGCCTCCTCACTCGAGGTCAGTGTGTCCACAGAGCGACCCCTGCTTCTTCAGGACATGATGGGTGGTTAGGATCACCACGTGGGCTCCTATTCCCTTAGGAGGGAGCTGGCCTTGTGGGATGCTGATTTCTAGCTTTTTAGATACCCCAGTATCCTGGCCTGATGAGTCAGTGGGCAAAGCCCTTGGTGACCATAGTTTACCATACCTGAAGGGCATTCTTGTGTTGCTCCATTTCAAGTGGTCCCAGTTTTTGCACTAAGGCTCCAAGGGCGATTAACCTTTGACCGGGTATGTAAAGGTCAAAGGGTTTAGCTAAATTAGCGAGTTCCTGCGCAAGGATCTGAATTGACTGTTCTTTCCATTCTTGAAAGGCTGCTTCTGGATTCTATTCAAAAGGATCATCAGCTTTTCGTGTCAGTGTTTCATGTAGAGGCCCAGCTATTAGACTGTAGTTAGGGATCCAGATGCAGAAAACCTTGGCCTCCCCAGGAACCCTTAAGCTGTCTTCTAGTTTTAGAAGAGGTAAGGCTGCAAATGGCTTCTTCCCTATCCTGGGATGCGTTTCTCCAAGTATCTGTGACAATGAAGCCCAGGCAAGTCACCTGAGCCTGTGATATTTGAGCCTTTTTCTTGGACACTTTCTATCCTTTCTTGGCTAGGTAGTTCCGAGGCGTCTTTAGTAGGCCTGGCAATCAGAATGTCATCTGCATATTGAAGGAGGGTTCCCATTTACAGAGGTAGAACGTTTAGGTTTTTAGAGGACATTTCCCCAATGATGGTGTGGGGATTTTTGAACCATTGTGGCAGGACGGCCCAGGATTATTGCTCGTGTTGCATGTTGTGTCCTGACACACACAAGCCAAAAATTCTTGTGACTCTGAGATGAATGGAATACAGAAGAAGGCATCATTGAAGTGTAATACAGAATGCCATGGCCTGGTGGATGGTAGAATGAGCAGCAGGGTGTAGGAAATAGGAGCTACTGGATGTATATCCTCGGTGGCTTCACTGACTGTCCTGATGTCCTTTACCAGGTCTCCAGCAGCCCATGGGGTTCTCGTGGTTAGGCCAATCCCAGGATATGGAGCTCACCTGGGCTGCATCCCGCACCCCACAGCCCACGGGGCTCTCGTGTTCAAGTCCCTCCCAGGGTATGGAGATCACCTGTGCAGCTACCCAGCAGCCCATGGGGCTCTCATAGTCAGGTCCCTCCCAGGATACGGAGCTCCCCTGGGCAGGTACCCCAGCAGGGCTGGACACACAGGAACTGTGCACATAGCCCACCTTGCAGAGAACCCCCAACTCACCTGTCGCTCACAGCTGACACAGAACACCTCAGAGCAGGACTTGAACTAACAAACAGCAGCTCTGACAGGTCTGTGACCCTGGCTATCACTCTGTGCAGCCTCTCTCTGCCTGGTCTTCCAGACACTTCCACTGCAGCCAGGGCTCCAGGTCTCTGTCTCCACCCACCATCACTCCTCTCCCTGACTCCTGGGTTCCTCTCATTAGGATAGGGTCTTCTTGAAGTTGTTTTCCACTCATGGACCAGATAAAATGATAAGAAAACAAGCTGCAGCTGCAGCCCCTTGTCTAGCCTGACTCTCAAGGACCACACCTGTTCCTTGGGACTGACCCGTTTAGCAAGGTTCATTTTCTGCAACTGTGAGCCCCTGAGGGGTGAGGATTGGCTGATTTGGGCAGCCTGACACTGCCTGCCAGCCCCCCCCACAGGTGTGCCTGGGTTGAGGTCAATATAAACACCTCTCCAGTCAGCAAGAGCCCCTGTAGCTGTGCCTGACGCCATATTCTCTGCCCCGTCAGCAGTTTCGGGGCTGGGGTGGTGGGAGGGAGGGACGGGCCATGGCTTTGTGGGTGGCCCAGTGTGAGTGGGGCTCTGCTGGACTTTCTGCAGGAGTTGCCAGGCTGCCACCTGCTAAAGAAGAGGATGTGTCACCCATACCTGCCACTGGAATTTCTCCCCAGGCAGAGGTGAGGAAGTAAAAAAGCAGTGGGGGCCGTGGCAGGAGGGGTATCTCAGGCAGGGAAATGGAAAGCCTCCAGAAGAGCTTCTGGGGCCAGGACCATCCTGGCTGGCCTGCAGGCACCAAGTCGGCCTGCGTGCTCTTGCTAGTGTGGCTCCACAGCCCTTCCTCTAGGCTTGCAAGTGCTTGTACATATTCAGGTGTTTTACCTGGAAAGGGTGGGAAGAGTTCAGCTGCAGCAGGACTGGGGCTCAGCTCACATTTACTCACAGATGCCTCGACACAGTCCCCCAGCTTTGCAATGAGGATGCTCCTTGTGGGGGAGAGCACTGCTGATGGCATGGGAGACGATTTCCCACCTCTGACCAACTTAAGAATTTTTTTACCACTGGAGCAAGTGCCCTGATACAATTTTCCTCTGTATAACTGGTGAGTTCTGTTATTTTTCTTTCTTTTTTTCTTTTTGGTTCAAGTTAGATTTTATTTATTCCTCTTTTTTTTTAAATTTGGAGATATAAACATGGAAATAATGCATTAATATAAAGACGACTATATGAAGGGAAAATTTTTTTTCTGTTTTATTTTATTAAATGTTATTTATTTATTTTTAATTTTTTTAAAATTTATTTCTTTTATACAGCAGGTTCTTATTGGATATGTATTTTATACATATAAGTGTGCACATGTGAATCCCAGTCTCCCAATCCATCCCACCACCGCCCTCACATGGCGTTCCCTCCTTGGTGTCCATATGTTTGTTCTCTACATCTGTCTCTATCTCTGCCCTGCAACCTGGTTCATCTGTACCATTTTTCTAGGTTCCACATATATGCATTAATATACAATATTTGTTTTTCTCTTTCTGACTTACTTCACTCTGTATGACAGTCTCTAGATCCATCGAGGTCTCTACAAATGAACCAATTTCATTCCTATGTATGGCTGAGTAATATTCCGTTGTATATATGTACCACGTCTTTATCCATTCGTCTGTCTGTGGGCACTTAGGTTGCTTTCATTACCTGGCTATTGTAAATAGTGCTGCAGTGAACATTGTGGTGAATGTGTCTTTTTGATTTATGGTTTTCTCTGGGTATATGCCCAGTAGTGGGATTGCTGGATTATATGGTAATTCTATTTTTAGTTTTTTAAGGAACCTCCATACTGTTCTCCATAGAGACTGTATCGATTTACTTTCCCAACAATAGTGGAAGAAGGTCCTTTTCTCCACACCCTCTCCAGCATTTGTTGTTTGTAGATTTTCTGGTGATGCCCATTCTAACAGGTGTGACGTGATACCTCATTGTAGTTTCGATTTCCATTTCTCTAATAATTAGTGATGTTCAGCAGATTTTCATGTGCGTACTGGCCATCTCTATGTCTTCTTGGAAGAAATGTCTATTTAGATCTTCCATTTTTGTATTGGGTTGTTTGTTTTATTAATATTGAGCTACATGAGCTGTTTATATATATTGGAGATTAATCATTTGTCCATTGATTCGTTTGCAAATATTTTCTGCCATTCTGAGGGTTGTCTTTTCGTCTTGTTTGTAGTTTCCTTTGCTTTGCAAAAGCTTTTACATTTCATTAGGTCCCATCTGTTTAGTTTTCTTTTTTATTTCATTACTATAGGAGGTGGATCAAAAAAGATCTTGCTGTGATTTACGTCAGAGTATCTTTCGTAAGTTTTCCTCTCAGAGTTTTATACTGTCTGGTCTTACATTAAGGTCTCTAATCCATTTTGAATATATTTTTATGTATGGTGTTGGGGAGTGTTCTAATTTCATTCTTTTACATGTAGCTCTCCATATTTCCCAGCACCAATGATTGAAGAGACTGTCTTATCTCCATTGTATAGTCTTGCCTCCTTTGTCATAGATTAGTTGACCATAAGTGTGTAGGTTTATCCTTGGGCTTTGTTTTTTCCTTTTACACGTTTATTGAAGTATAATTGCTTTACAATGGAGTGTTCGTTTCTGCCGTATAACAAAGTGAATCAGCTATACATATACAAATATCACCAGATCCCCTCCCTCTTGCATCTCCCTCCCACACTCCATATCCCACCCCTTTAGGTGGTCACAAAGCACCGAGCTGATCTCCCTGTTCTATGTGGCTGATTCTCAGTAGCTATCGGTGTTACATTTGGTAATGTATTTATGTCCATGCCACTCTCTCACTTCGTCCCATCTTACCCATCCCCCTTCCAGTGTCCTCAAGTCATTTCTCTATGTCTGTGTCCTTAATCCTGTCCTGCCACTAGGTTCTTCAAAATCTTTTTTTTTCTTCATTAGATTCCATATATCTCTGTTAACATACAGTATTTGTTTTTCCCTTTTTGACTTACTTCACTGTGTAGGACAGATTCTAAGTCCATCCACCTCAGTACAAATAACTCAGTTTTGCTTCTTTTTATGGTTGAGTAATATTTGATGGTATATATGTGCCAGATCTTCTTTATCCATTCATCTGTCGATGGACACTTAGGTTGCTTCCATGTCCTGGCTAATGCAAATAGAGCTGCAATGAACATTTTTGTACATAACTCTTTTTGAATTATGGTTTTCGCAAGGCAAATGCCCAGTACTTGGATTGTTGTGTCGTATGGTACTTCTATTGTGAGTTATTTAAAGGAACCTCCGTACTGTTCTCCCTAGTGCTCATATCAATTTACATTCCCACCCACAGTGCAAGTGTGTTCCCTTTTCTCCAATAAAGGCCTCTCCAGCATTTATTGTTTTGTAGATTTTTTTGATGATTGCCACTCTGACTGCTGTGAGGTGATACCTCAGGGTAGTTTTGATTTGCATTTCTCTAATGATTAGTGATGTTCAGCATCCTTTCATGTGTTTCTTGGTAATCTGTATATCGTCTTTGGAGAAATGTCTATTTAGGTCTTCTGCCCGTTTTTGGATTGGGTTGTTTGTTTTTGTGATATTGAGCTACATGAGGTGCTTGTAAAGTTTGGAGATTAATCCTTTGTCAATTGCTTCATTTGAAAATATTTTCTCCCATTCTGAGGGTTGATTTTGCATCTTGTTTATGTTTTCCGGTACTGTGTAAAAGCTTTTAAGTTTCATTAGGTCCCATTTTTTGATTTCTGTTTTTATTTCCATTTCTCTAGGAGGTGGGTCCAAAAGGATCTTGCTGTGATTTATGTCATAGAGTGTTCTGCCTATGGTTTCCTCTAAGTGTTTTAGAGTGTCTGGTCTTATATTTAGATCTCTAATCAATTTAGAGTCTATTTTTGTGTATGGTGTTATGGAGTGTTCTAATTTCATTCTTTTATGTGTAGGGGTCCAGTTTTCCCAGCACCAATTACTGAAGAGACTGTCTTTTCTCCATTGTATATCCTTAGCTCCTTTGCCATACATGAGATAGCCATAGGTATGTAGGTTTATCTCTGGGCTTTCTGTCCTGTTCCATTGATCTGTGTTTATGCCAATCTACATACACTTGATTCCATTATGGAGACATATAAATACATAGGTTTCAAGGTTATTACCAGTCAGATATATTCCTCTTCAGTGAATAGGGTGTTTTGTGTCCAGTTCATTGAGAAAGTAGTAGGTCTTGTCTATTAACTATTTGGTATATGGAATAGGATCTGTGCTAATTTCAAACTCTGCTTTTACACATCACCCCACGTCACCTTTCCGCTTAAGGAGGCATAAGTGTGTTTTCTAAATGTGTAACTCTGTTCTCTTTTGAAATTCAGTTCATGTGTAGCCATGTTTACATTTCCTTTATAAGTGATATATTACAATAAGTTTCTTTTTCTTTGTGGCTCATTTCACTTAGCATCATCGTACCTAAAGCCACTCATTATGCTGCTATTGGCCTTATGACATTGATTTTATGTCTGAGTGACTTTCCTTTGTATATAAGTACCACAACATCTATATCCATTTTTTTTTCCTTTCCTGGGATATATAAAGTGTACCGAAGTCGAGGTTCTTGTAAACAGAGCAGCCCTAACCTTTGGGCTGGCTGTGTGTTGTGGATTTTTAGTTTTCCCAAAATACACGCCAATGAGTGGAAGTGTGCTATACTCTGTAGCTCTGTTTTAGAATACCACATACAGTTCTCCAGAGAGGCTGTTGGCAATTTACATCCTGTCCATCGGCGTAACCAGGCTCCCTTTTCTCCATGGCCTGTCCTGCATTTGTGGTTTTTACACTATATGTGGATGGCCCTTTTGACTGGAGTCAAGGGACACTTCTCTGTAGTGTGGATTTGCAATGCCTGATGGCTTGCTTAGCCAAAAAGGGCATATGCATTTTTTCCCGAATATATTCAAGAAAATACACATAATCCCTTTTCAGCCAAGGGCAACATTGTCGAAATTCTGTCGCTTTTCATGTGCTTTAAAGATGACTCCAATCTACCTCTTGAAATCTGTTTCCTTCAATTCTGCCTTGCATTCAAATCCTCTTCACTGCCTTTCCTCAATATATTTCTGCATGATAGTTGTCCTTTATAATTCTGCAAGTTTGTGAATTGCTGTGCCCCTGATTTCCATTTTGCAACTCGCCTCTTTGTGAGCTGGCTGCAATACCGCAGGATGGCTTTAGGCCCTAGTCCTGTTCCGGGGCTTCAGGCTGAGTCTTTGGTTAATTATTCTTCCTGATGGGAAACTAGAGTGACATGTACCCATCCAAACACCTACAGCTAATCTCTCATTTATTTCCCCTCTTCCTGTTCATCCTCTGCACAGTTTGCAAACTGTGCATAACGGGAGGGTAAAGGCACTGACACTCCAAGTGGGGAGATTTTGAGTAATGCAGATGGAATGGCAAAGCCGAGCACGACAAAAGGAAAAATGAGTTACATTTTAGAAAACTTTCCCAATTACACAGTGTACCATCCACTGGGTTTCCCATGCATGTTTTAACTGGAGGAAGATTCCCTTAAACCTGGAGAGTTGGGACCACTAGAATGGGTAGCACACAGTATTGCTCTAAGTGGTGTCCTTTTGTTCACACAACCTCAGCAATCTTGTCAGCCCCAAGAGTCCAGTCTTATGTCTCATCCAGCTGTGGGTGTAAAGGTGGTCAATCTAGCTTGCATCACAGGCACTGAACGTAATTTTTAAGACTTTCTCTCTGTTTTTGCATTTTGCTTTTGAAATTTATTTTTATAAGTGGGTTTAACTGAATTTCAGTGCTGTGTTCATGCCGTTATACACACACATGATTCCTTTATGGAGACATGAGAATACATATGTTTTAAAATACTTAGAGTCAGACATATTCCTCTGCAATGAATAGGGGGTGTTGAGTCCAGTTTATTGTGCCGGGAGTAGGTGTTGTCTATTACATACATGGTTTATATAACGGTATCTGTGCTAATTTAAAACTGTGGTTTTATGCATCACCCCGCCTCAGCTTTCCCATTAAGCAGGCAGAAGATGTTTTCTAAATGTGTGACTCTGTTGTGTTTGTAATTCAGTTCATGTGTAGTCATGTGTACATTCCCGCTATGAGTGTTAACTTATGATAAGATTAGTTACTCTGTAATCTTTCCTAACTCAGTTCATGTGTAGCCATGTTTACAGGCCCTTCATAAGTGATATCTTATGATAAGTTTCTTTTTCTGTGTGACTTATTTCACTTAGAATCATTGTACCTGAATCCACTCTTTTTGCTGCTACTGGCCTTATGACATTGATTTCATGGCTGAGCGATATTCCATCGTACGTAAGTACCACAATATCTTGAACCATTTTTGTCTTTCCTGGGATACTTAAGGTGTACCCAAGTTGAGGTTCTTGTAAGCAGTGCAGCGCTAAATTTTAGGGTGGCTCTGTCTTATTGATTTTCAGTTTTCCCAAGGTATATTCCCTAGACTGGAACTGCCCTTGGCTGTGTAGCTCTGTTGTTTACTTGTTTTAGGGAACACAATGCACTCCACCAGAGAGGCATTTGGCAACTTACATCCCGCCCATCAGCATTACAAGGCTCCCTGAACTCCAGGGCCTGTCATGCCTTTCTGGTTTTTACACATTTTGTGGATGTCCCTTTTGACCGGTGGGAAGGGATACTTCTTTGTAGTGCAGATTTGCATTGCTGCTTGCTTGTTTGGCCAAAAATGGCGTATGCATTTTCTCCTGAATATACTCAGGATAAAACGCATACACCCTTTTTGGCCAAGTGCATCATTGTCGAAGTTGTGCCCCTCTTCCTGTGCTTGAAAGGTGATTCCAACGTACCTCTTGAAATCTGTTTCCTGCTATTCTGCCTCGTTTTAAAGTCCGCCTCTCTGCCTTCCCTCAAAAGATTTTTGGACGATAGTTGTCCTCTATTACTCTGCCAGTGTGTAAATTGCTGTGCCCCTGAGCTCCATTTTTCAACTCATTTTTGTGAGCTGACAGCAAATCCAAAATTATGGTTCAAAACCTATACTGGTTCCTGGGGGGTGGCTGAGACATTGGTTAATTCTACTTCCTGCCGGGCAATTAAAGTGACATGTACCTGTCCAAATGGCTAACAGCTACTCTCTCATTGGTTCTCCCTCTTCCCTTTCATCCTCTGCCAAATTGGCAACCTGTGCGAACCAGGAGGTTTTACGGGCTATCGCTCCAAGTTGGGAGATTGATAGTAAAGCCGTTGGAAGGTCAAACTGGAGCACAAGGAGAGGGACTATAAGTTGAGTTTTAGAAACCTTTCGTATTCACAGTTTGTCCATTCTCTAGGTTTCCCGTAAATGTTATGGCTGTAGTAATATTCCCTTACACAAGGAGAGTTGGGACACATGGAATGGGTGTCACATATTATTGCTTTAAATGGTCTGCATTTGCTCACCCAGTCTCACCAAACCTCTCAGTCTCAAGTGTCCAGCCTTATGCCACATCCAGCTCTCGTTGTAGGTAGGGTCATTCCAGGTTTCATCAGAGCCCCTGAAGGAATTGTAAAGATTTTCCCTGTTCTTTTTTTTGTATTTGAAATTTCTTTTTGTCCTGGGTTTCAGCTGATTCTCACTGCCATGTTTATGCCAGTTTAGACACACTTGATTCCATTATGGAGACATATCAATACATAGGTTTTAAGATTCTTACTAGTCAGATATATACCTCTGTGCAGAATATTGGGTTTTGCATCCCTTTCACTGATGAAGGTGTAGGTCTTGTCTATTCCGTATTTTGATTTTGGAATGGTACTTGTACTAATATCAAACTCTGGTTCTATGCATCACCCCACCTCTCCTTCCTCCTTAAGCAGGCATAAGTGTGTTTTCTAAATATGAGACGCTGTTCCCTTTCCTAACTCAGTTCATGTGTAGCCATGTTACAGAAAATTCATAAGTGCTATCTTATGATAAGTTTGTTTTTCAGTGTGACTTATTTCACTTAGAATCATCGTACCTGAATCCATTCATTTTCCTGTTACTGGCATTATGACATTGATTTCATGGCTGAGGCATATTCCATCGTATGTAAGTACCACAATTTTTTGAACCATTTTTATATTTCCTGCGATATTTAATGTGTACCCAAGTTGAGGTTCTTGTAAGCAGTGCAGCCCTAAATTTTGTGGTGGCACTGTCTTATTGATTTTCAGTTTTCCCAAGGTATATTCCCTAGACTGGAAGTGTCCTTGGCTCTGTAGCTCTGTTGTTTACTTGTTTTAGGGAACACAATGCACTCCTCCAGAGAGGCAGTTGGCAATTTACATCCTGCCCATCAGCATAACAAGGCTCCCTGTTCTCCAGGGCCTGTCTTGAATTTCTGGTTTTTACCCTTTTTGTGGATGTCCCTTTGGACAGCTGGGAAGTAATACTTCTTTGTAGTGCGGACTTACATTGTCCGCTTGCTTGCTTGGCCAAAAAGAGCGTATGTGTTTTCTCCTGAATATACTCAGGAAAAAACGCATACGCCCTTTTTGGACAAGTGCATCATTGTCGAAGTTGTGCCCCTCTTCCTGTGCTTTAAAGGCGATTCCAACATACCTCTTGAAATCCGTTTCCTGCTATTCTGCCTCCCTTTCAAGTCCGCCTCGTTGTCTTCCCTCAACAGATTTTTGCATGACAGTTGTCCTTTATTACTCTGCCAGTTGGTGAATTGCTCTGCCCTATAGCTCCTTTTTTTAACTCGTTTTTTGTGAGCTTAATGCCAGTCCCATATTTTGGTTCAGGACCTATACTGGTTCCCAGTCGTTGGCTGAGTCTTTGGTTAATTCTTCTTCCTCCCGGGAAATAAGAGTGACATGTGCCCGTCCAAATGCCTAACAGCTACTCTCTATATGGTTCTCCCTCTTCCGTTTCATCCTTTGCCAAATTGGCAACCTGTGCGAAACAGGTGGTTAAAGGTGCTGTCTCTCCAGGTTGGGAGATCGATAGTAAAGCAGTTGGAAAGTCAAACCGGAGCACCAGGAGAGGGACTGTTCGTTGAGCTTTAGAGACATTTCGTATTCACAGAGTGTCCATTCTCTAGGTTTCCCATACATGTTATAGCTGTAGTAATATTCCCTACAACCTGGAGAGTTGGGACCCATGGAATGGGTTCCATGCATTATTGCTTTAAAGGGTCTGCATTTGCTCACGAATCTCACCAATCCTCTCAGTCCCTTGTGTCCAGCCTTATGCCACCTCCAGCTGTCGTTCTAGATTGGGTCATTCCAAGTTTCATCAGAGACCCTGAAGGAATTGTAAAGAATTTCCCTGTTTTTTTGTTTTGTTTTAGAAATTCCTTTTTATAGTGTGTTTGAGCTGATTCTCGCTGCCATGATTATGCCAGTCTAGAAACACTTGATTCCCTTACGGAGACATATCAATACATAGGTTTTAAGATTCTTACTAGTCAGATATATTCCTCTGCGGGAAATATGGGGTTTTGAGTCCCTTTCACTGAGGAAGGTTTAGGTCTAGTCTATTCCATAGTTGGTTTTTGGAACGGTACCTGTGCTTATATCAAACTCTGGGTTTATGCATCTCCCCACCTCTCCTTCCCCCTTAAGCAGGCATAAGAGTGTTTTCTATATGTGAGACTCTGTTCTCTTTCCTAACTCAGTACATGTGTAGCCATGTTTACAGGAACTTCATAAGTGATATCTTATGATACGTTTATTTTTCTGTGTGACTTATTTCAGTTAGAATCATCGTACCTGTATCCACTCATTTAGCTGCTACTGGTCTTATGACATTGATTTCATGGCTGATGGATATTCCATTGTACGTAAGTACCACAAGTTTTGAACCATTTTTATATTTCCTGGGATATTTAAGGTGTACCCTAGTTGAGGTTCTTGTAAGCAGTGCAGCCCTAAATTTCGGGGTGGCTCTGTCTTATTGATTTTCAGTTTTCCCAAGGTATATTCCCTAGACTGGAAGTGTCCTTGGCTCTGTAGCTCTGTTGTTTACTTGTTTTAGGGAACACAGTGCACTCATGCAGAGAGGCAGTTGGTAATTTACATCCCGCCCTTCTGAATAACAAGGCTCCCTGTTCTCAAGGGCCTGTCTTGAATTTCTTGTTTATACCCTTTTTGTGGATGTCCCTTTGGACCGGTGGGAAGTGACACTTATTTGTAGTGCAGGCTTACATTGTCCGCTTGCTTGCTTGGCAAAAAGGGCATATGCGTTTTCTCCTGAATATACTCAGGAGAAAACGCATACGCCAATTTTGGCCATGTGCATCATTGTCGAAGTTGTGCCCCTCTTCCTGTGCTTTAAAGGCAATTCCAACGTACCTCTTGAAATCTGCTTCCTGCTTTTCTGCCTCGCTTTCAAGTCCGCCTCGTTGCCTTCCCTCAACAGATTTTTGGATGATAGTTGTCCTTTATTACTCTGCCAGTTTGTGAATTGCTCTGCCCTATAGCTCCATTTTTTAACTCGTTTTTTTGTGAGCTGAACAAAAGTCCCGTATTTTGGTTTAGGACCTATACTGGTTCCGGGTGGGTGGCTGAGACTTTGGTAAATTCTTCTTCCTCCCAGGAAATAAGAGTGACATGTGCCCATCCAAATGCCTAAGAGCTACTCTCTCATTGGTTCTCCCTCTTCCCTTTCATCCTTTGCAAATTAGCAACCTGTGCAAACCAGGAGGTTAAAGGTGCTGTCTCTCCAAGTTGGGAGATTGATAGTAAAGCAGTTAGAAAGTGAAACTGGAGCACCAGGAGAGGGACTATTCGTTGAGTTTTAGAAACCTTTCGTATTCACAGTGTGTCCATTCTCTAGGTTTCCCATACATGTTATAGCTGTAGTAATATTCCCTTCAACCTGGAGAGTTGGGACCCATGAAATGGGTGCCATGCATTATTGCTTTAAAGTGTATGCATTTGCTCACGAATCTCACCCATTCTCTCAGTCCCATGTGTCCAGCCTTATGCCACCTACAGCTGTCATTGTAGATAGGGTCATTCCAAGTTTCATCAGAAACCCTGAAGGAATTGTAAAGAATTTCGCTGTTTTTTTGTTTTGTTTTTGAAATTCCGTTTTATCGTGTGTTTGAGCTGATTCTCGCTGCCATGTTTATGCCAGGCTAGAAACAATTGATTCCCTTACGGAGACATATCAATACATAGGTTTTAAGATTCTTACTAGTCAGATATATTCCTCTGTGTGAAATATGGGATTTTGAATCCCTTTCACTGAGGAAGTTGTAAGTCTTCTCTATTCCATAGTTGGTTTTTGGAACGATACCTGTGCTTATATCAAACTCTGGTTTTATGCCTCACCCCACCTCACCTTCCTCCTTAAGCAGGCATAAGAGTTTTTTCTAAATGTGAGACTCTGTTCTCTTTCCTAACTCAGTTCATGTGTAGCCATGTTTACAGGATCTTCATAAGTGATATCTTATGATACGTTTCTTTTTCTGTGTGACTTATTTCACTTAGAATCATCATACCTGAATCCACTCATTTTGCTGCTACTGGTCTTATTACATTGATATCTTGGCTGAGGTATATTCCATCGTACAAAAGTAGCACAATTTTTTGAACCATTTTTATATTTCCTGGGATACTTAAGGTGTACCCAAGTTGAGTTTCTTGTAAGCAGTGCAGCCCTAAATTTTGGTGTGGCTCTGTTTTACTGATTTTCAGTTTTCCCAAGGTATATTCCCTAGACTGGAAGTGCCCTTGGCTCTGTAGCTCTGTTGTTTACTTGTTTTAGGGAACACAATGCACAACTCCAGAGAGGCAGTTGGCAATTTACATCCCGCCCATCAGCATAACAAAGCTCCCTGTTCTCCAGGGCCTGTCTTGAATGTCGGCTTTTTACCCTTTTTGTGGATGTCCCTTTGGACCGGTGGAAAGTGATACTTCTTTATAGTGCAGACTTACATTGTCCGCTTGCTTGCTTGCCCAAAATGGGCGTATGCGTTTTCTCCTGCATATACCCAGGAGAAAACGCATACGCCCTTTTTGGCCAAGTGCATTATTGTCGAAGTTGTGCCCCTCTTCCTGTGCTTTAAAGGCAATTCCAACGTACCACTTGAAATCTGTTTCCTGGTATTCTGCTCATTTTCAAGTCCGCCTCGTTGCTTTCCCTCAACAGATTTTTGGATGATAGTTGTCCTTTATTACTCTGCCTGTTTGTGAAATGCTCTGCCCTATAGCTCCATTTTTTAACTCGTTTTCTGTGAGCTGAACGCAAGTTCCATATTTTGGTTTAGGACCTATACTGGTTCCCGGTGGGTGGCTGAGACTTTGGTCAATTCTTCTTCCTCCCGGGAAATAAGAGTGACATATGCCCGTGCAAATGCCTAACAGCTACTCTCTCTTTGGTTCTCCCTCTTCCCTTTCATCCTTTGCCAAATTGGCAACATGTGAGAACCAGGAGGTAAAAGGTGCCCTCTCTCCAAGTTGGGAGGTTGAAAGTAAAGCAGTTAGAAAGTCAAACTGGAGCACCTGGAGAGGGATTATTCGTTGAGATTTAGAAACCTTTCGTATTCACAGTGTGTCCATTCTCACGGTTTCCCATACATGTTATAGCTGTAGTAATATTCCCTACAATCTGGAGAGTTGGGACCCATGGAATGGGTGCCATGCATTATTGCTTTAAAGGGTCTGCATTTGCTCACGAATCTCACCAATCCTCTCAGTCCCATGTGTCCAGCCTTATGCCACCTCCAGCTGTCGTTCTAGATAGGGTCATTCCAAGTTTCATCACAGACCCTGAAGGAATTGTAAAGAATTTCACTGTTTTATTGCTTTGTTTTTGAAATTCCTTTTTATAGTGGGTTTGAGCTGATTCTCGGTGCCATCTTTGTGCCAGTCTAGACACACTTGATTCCCTTACGGAGACATAACAATACATAGGTTTTAAGATTCTTACTAGTCAGATATATTCCTCTGCGGGAAATATGGGGTTTTGAGTCCCTTTCACTGAGGAAGGTGTAGGTCTTGTCTATTCCATACTTGGTTTTTGGAACGGTACCTGTGCTTATGTGAAACTTTGGGTTTATGCATCACCCCACCTCTCCTTACCCCTTAAGCAGGCATAAGAGTGTTTTGTAAATGTGAGACTCTGTTCTCTTTCCTAACTCAGTTCATGTGTAGCCATGTTTACAGGATCATCATAAGTGATATCTTATGATAAGTTTCTTTTTCTGTGTGACTTATTTCACTTAGAATCATCGTACCTGAATCCAATCATTTAGCTGCTACTGGTCTTATGACATTGATTTCATGGCTGAGGGATATTCCATCGTGCGTAAGTACCACAATTTTTTGAACCATTTTTATATTTCCTGGGATATTTAAGGTGTACCCAAGTTGACGTTCTTGTAAGCAGTGCAGCCCTAAAATTTGTGGTGGTTCTGTCTTATTGATTTTCAGTTTTCCCAAGGTATATTCCCCAGACTGGAAGTGTCCTTGGCTCTGTAGCTCTGTTGTTTACTTCTTTTAGGGAACACAATGCACTCCTCCAGAGAGGCAGTTGGCAATTTACATCCCACCCATCAGCATAACAAGGCTCCCTGTTCTCCAGGGCCTGTCTTGAATTTCTGGTTTTTACCCTTTTTTTGGATGACCCTTTGGACCGGTGGGAAGTGATACTTCTTTGTAGTGCAGACTTACATTGTCCGCTTGCCTGCTGGCCAAAAAGGGCGTATGTGTTTTCTCCTGAATATAATCAGGAGAAAACACATACGCCCTTTTTGGCCAAGTGCATCATTGTCGAAGTTGTGCCCCTCTTCCTGTGCTTTAAAGGTGATTCCAACGTAACTCTTGAAATCCGTTTCCGGCAATTCTGCCTGGCTTTCAAGTCCGCCTCGTGTCCTTCACTCAACAGGTTTTTGGACGATAGTTGTCCTTTATTACTCTGTCAGTTTGTGAATTGCTGTGCCCCTGAGCTCCGTTTTTTAACTGTTTTTTTCTGAGCTGTACGCAAGTCCAATATTTTGGTTCAGGACATATACTGGTTCCCGGTGGGTGGCGGAGACTTTGGTCAATTCTTCTTCCTCCCGGGAAATAAGAGTGATATATGCCAGTCCAAATGCCTAACAGCTACTCTCTCATTGGTTCTCCCTCTTCCCATTCATCCTCTGCGAAATTGGCAACCTGTGCGAAACAGGAGGTTAAAGTTGCGGTCTCTCAAGCTTGGGAGATTGATAGTAAAACAGTTGGAAAGTCAAACCGGAGCACCAGGAGAGGGACTATACGTTGAGTTTTAGAGACTATTCGTATTCACAGTGTGTCCATTCTCTAGGTTTCCCATACATGTTATAGCTGTAGTAATATTCCCTACAACCTGGAGAGTTGGGACCCATGGAATGGGTGCCATGCATTATTGTTTTAAAGGGTCTGCATTTGCTCACCCAATCTCACCAATCCTCTCAGTCCTATGTGTCCAGCCTTATGCCACATGCAGCTGTCATTGTAGATAAGGTCATTCCAAGTTTCATCAGAGACCCTTAAGGAATTATAAAGAATTTCCCTGTTTTTTTTTTTCAAATTCCTTTTTATAGTGGGTTTGAGCTGATTCTCGCTGCCATATTTATGCCAGTCTAGACGCACTTGATTCCCTGAAAGAGACATATCAATACATAGGTTTTAAGATTCTTACTAGTCAGATATATTCCTCTGCGTGAAATATGGGGTTTTGAGTCCCTTTCACTGAGGAAGGTGTAGGTCTTGTCTATTCCATACTTGGTTTTTGGGACTCTACCTGTGCATATATCTAACTCTGGTTTTATGCATCACCCCACCTCTCCATCCCTCTTAAGCAGGCATAAGAGTGTTTTCTAAATGTGAGACTCTCTTCTCTTTCCTAACTCAGTTCATGTGTAGCCATGTTTACAGGATCTTCATAAGTGATATCTTATGATACGTTTCTTTTTCTGTGTGACGTATTTCACTTAGAATCATCGTACCTGTATCCACTGATTTTGCTGCTACTGGCCTTATGACATTGATTTCATGGCTGAGAGATATTCCATCATATGTAAGTACCACAATTTCTTGAACCATTTTTGTCTTTCCTGGGATATTTAATGTGTACCCAAGTTGAGGTTTTTGTAAGCAGTGCAGCCCTGAATTTTGGTGTGGATCTGTCTTATTTATTTTCAGTTTTCCCAAGGTATATTCCCTAGACTGGAAGTGCCCTTGGCTCTGTAGCTCTGTTGTTTACTTGTTTTAGGGAACACAATGCACTCCTCCAGAGAGGCAGTTGGCAATTTACATCCCGCCCATCAGCATAACAAGGCTCCCTGTTCTCCAGGGCCTGTCTTGCCTTTCTGGTTTTTACCCATTTTGTGGATGTCCCTTTAGACCGGTGGGAAGTGATACTTCTTTGTAGTGCAGATTTGCATTGCCCGCTTGCTTGCTTGTCCAAAAAGGGCATATGCGTTTTCTCCTGCATATATGCACGTGAAAACCCATATGCCCTTTATGGCCATTTCCATAATTTTCGAAGTTGTAATGCTTTTCCTGTGTTTAAAGGCGATTCCAATGTACCTCTTGAAATCTATTTCATGTCATTCTGCCTCATTTTCCCTTCTGCCTCGTGACTTTCCCTCAACAGATTTTTCGAAGAGAGTAGTCCTTTATAACTCTGCAGGTTAGTGAATTGCTGTGGCCCTGAGCTCCATTTTTCAACTCACGTTTTTGTGAGCTGACCGCAAATCAACTGTTTTGCTTCTGGACTTATACTGGTTCTGGGGGGCAGGCTGAGACTTTGGTTAATTCCTCTTTGTGATGGAAAATTAGAGAGACATGTGGCCGTCCAAATGCCTACAGCTACTCTCTCATTGGTTCTCTCTCTTCCCTTATATCCTCTGCACAATTTGCCAACTGTGCGTACCAGGAGGATATAGGGGCTGACTTTCCAAGTTGGGAGATTGATAGTAAAGCAGTTGGAATGTCAAACTGGAGCACAAGGAGAGAAAAAAGTAGTAGAGTTTTACAAACCTTTCACCATCAGATGGTTTCCATTCTCTAGGTTCCCATACACGTTATAACTGTAGTGATATTCCCTTCTACCTGGAGAGATGGGAACCATGGAATGGGTGGCAGGCATTATTGCTTTAAAGGGTCTGCATTTTTTCACCCAATCTCACCAATCCTCTCAGTCCCAAGTGACCAGCCTTATGCCACATCCAGCTGTCATTGTAGATACGGTCATTCCAGGTTTCATCAGAACCCCTGAAGGTATTGTGTAAGAATTTTACTGTTTTTATGTTTTGTTTTGAAATTCATTTTTATAGTGGGTTTGAGCTGATTCTCACTGCCATGTTTATGTCGTTCTAGACACACTTGGTTCTCTTACGGAGACATATCAATACATAGGTTTTAAAATTCTTACTAGTCAGATATATTTCTCTGAGGGGAATAGGGATGTTGAGTTCCGTTCACTGAGGAAGGAGTAGGGCTTGTCTCTTCTGTTTTTGGATTATGGAACGGTACCTGTGCTAATATCAATCTTATGTTTTGTGCATCTCCCCACCTCTCTTTCCCCTTAAGCAAGCGTTATATTGTTTTCTAAATCTGATACTCTGTTCTCATCCCTAAATCAGTTCATATGTAGCCATGTTTACATTCCCTTCATAAGTGATATCTTATGTCAGAATGCACCATGGCCGTTCTCATAATAATGTTCCATGACCCCTGTCATCACAATGCACCATGCCCTGGTTATCAAAATGCTCCATGTCCCTTGTCATCACAATTCTCCACGTCCTTGTCATCACAGTGCTACATGACACTTCTCATCAAAATGTTACATGCTCTTGTCATCACAATTCTCCATCCACTTGACATTGCAATGCTCCATGCACTTGTCATCACAATGCTCCATGCACATGTCATCACAAAGCTCCATGCCCTTGTCATCACAATGCTCCATTACCATTGTCATCAGAATCCTCCATGACACTTGGCATCACAATGCTCCATGTCATTGTCATCAGAGCGGGCCACTACATATGTCATCAGAATGCTCCCTGACAGCTCTCTTCACAATACTGCATAACCTGGTCATCACAATGCTCCATGCCCTTGTCATCACAATGCGCCATTCCAACTGTCATGGCAATAATCCATGAAACATATTTGACCATTGTTCCATGCTCTTGTCATCACAATGCTCCATGCTCTTGTTATCACAATTCTTCATGACCCCTGTCATCACAATGCTCCATGACACTTGTCAGTATGTTCCTTGAACCCTGTCATGACAAGGCTCCATGCCTTGTTCATCACAATGTTCCATGCCCTTTCCATCACAGTGCTCCAAGACCCATGTAATCACAATGCTCCATGCAATTGTCATCACAAAACTCAAGGACGCATGCCATCAGAATGCTCCTTGGTCTTCTCCTCACAATGTGCCATGCCCTTGTCATCACAGTATTCCAAGACCCCTGTAATCACAATGCTCCATGCCCCTTTTCATCAGTATGCTCCATGAGACTTGTCATCCCAAGGCTACATGGTTTTGTCATCACAATGCTCCAGGACTTTGTCATCACAATGCTTCTCGACCTTGTCATGAAAATTTTCAATGGCCCTTGTCATCATAATGCTCCAAGCCCTAATCATCAAAATGCTCCATTATATTTGTCCTCACATTTCTCCATTACATTTGGCTTCACAATGCTCCATGCCATTGTCATCACAATGGACCATGACATATGTCATCACAGTGCTCCCTGACACCTGTCTTCACAATACTCCTTGACCTTCTCATCACAATGCTCCATGCCCTTGTCATCACAATGCACCATGCCCAATGTCATCACAATAATCCATGAACCTTGTCAGACCAATGCGCCATGCCCCTGTCAACACAATGCTCCATGCCCTTGTCATCACAATACTCCATGACCTCTGTGATCACAATGCTCAGTGACTCTACTCATCACAATGAATCATAACGTTTGTCATCACAATTGTCCATGCCCGCATCATCACAAGGCTCTGTGACTTTTGTAACCACAATGTTCCATGAAATTTTCATCACAATTCTTTGTGACCCTTGTCATCACAATGCTCCATGTCTTTGTCAGAACAATGGTCTATGACCACTGTCATCACAATGTCCCACGCGCATTTCATCACAGCCGACCACAAACTTTTCATTGCAATGCTCCATAAACCTTGTAATCACAATGGTCCATGGACTTCTCATCAAAATGCTCTCTCACCAGAGATATCACAATGTTCCATCACTAGTCATCACAATACTCCCTCACACCTGGAATCACAATGTTCCATGACCCTGTCATCACAGTGCTACATCCACTTATCTGCACAATGTTCCATGACCCCTGACATCACAATGTTCCATAACCCCTGTCAGCAAAATGCTCCATGACCCTTTTCATCCCAAAGATCCAAGACCCCTGACATCACAATGTTCTATAAACACTGCCATCACAATATTCCATTACAATTCTTATCAAATTGCTGCATGACCCGTTCATCAAAATGCTCCCTGCCCTTCTCATCACAATGCACCATGCCCTTGTCATCAAAATGCTCCATGACTTGTCATCACAAAGCTCCATGTCCCAAGGCATCACAATGCTCCATGTCACTGTCATCACAATGCTCCCTGAACCCTCTCATCCCATTGCTCCATGTCCTTGTCATCAAAAAGCTCCATGACACTTGTCATCACAATGCTCGATGCCCTTCTCATGACAATGCTCCATGCCTTTTTCATTAAAATCCTGCATGACCCATGTATCACAGTGTTCCGTGCCCTTGTCATCACAATGCTCCATGCCCACTCTCATCACAATAATCCATGAAACATTTCAGACCAATGTTCCATACACTTCTCATCAAAATTTTCCATTACCCCTGTCATAACAATGCACCATGACTCTTGGCATCACAATGTTCCACTACCTAGTCATCACAAGGTTCCATGACACTTGTCATCACAATGCTCAAGACCCATGAAATCAAAATGCTGCATGCCCTTGTCATCACAAAGCTCCATGACGCATGTCATCAGAAAGTTCCATGGCCTTCTCATCACAATGCTCCATGCCCTTGTCATCACAATGCTCCAAGACCCTTGTAATCACAGTGATCCATGACCCTTTTCATCTCAATGCTCCATGAACCCTGTCATCACAATACACCATGCCCATCATCATAATGCTTCAGGCTATTGTCATCACAATGAAATCAATATTCTCCATGACCTCTGTCATCATAATGCTCCAAACCCTTGTGATCACACTGTTGAATAACTCTTATCATCTCAACACCCCATGACACTCATCATCACAATTATCCACGGTCTTCTCATCACAATGCTCCATGATCGTTGTCATCACAATGCTCAATACACTTGTCATCACAATGCTCCCTGACACTTGTCGTCAGTATGCTCCTTGAACCCTGTCATGACAAGTTTCCATGCCTATTTCATCACAGTGATCCATGCCCTATTCATCACAATGCTCCAAGATCCCTGTAATCACAATGCTCCATGCCCTTGTCATTAAAAAGCTCCATGAGGCATGTCATCAGCATGCTTCATGGTCTTCTCATCACAATGCTCCATGCCCTTCTCATCACAGTGCTCCAAGACCCCTGTAATCACAATGCTCCATGCCCATTTTCATCAGAATGTTCCATGAGACTTGTCATCACAATGCTTAATGTGCTTGTCAGCACAATGCTCCATGACCCCTGTCATCACAATGCTCAGTGACTCCAGTCATCACAATGATTCATAACGTTGTCATCACAATTGTCCATGCCCGCGTCATCACAAGGCTCTGTGACTTTTGTAACTACAATGTTCCATGAACTTTTCATCACAATTCTCTGTGACCCTTGTCATCACAATGCTCCATGTCTTTGTCAGAACAGTGGTCTATGACCATTGTCATCACAATGTGCCACGCGCATTTCATCACAGCCGACCACAAACTTTTCATTGCAATGCTCCATAAACCTTGTAATCACAATGGTCCATGGACTTCTCATCAAAATGCTCTCTCACCAGAGATATCACAATGTTCCATCACTAGTCATCACAATACTCCCTCACACCTGGAATCACAATGTTCCATGACCCTGTCATCACAGTGCTACATCCACTTATCTGCACAATGTTCCATGACCCCTGACATCACAATGTTCCATAACCCCTGTCAGCAAAATGCTCCATGACCCTTTTCATCCCAAAGATCCAAGACCCCTGACATCACAATGTTCTATAAACACTGCCATCACAATATTCCATTACAATTCTTATCAAATTGCTGCATGACCCGTTCATCAAAATGCTCCCTGCCCTTCTCATCACAATGCACCATGCCCTTGTCATCAAAATGCTCCATGACTTGTCATCACAAAGCTCCATGTCCCAAGGCATCACAATGCTCCATGTCACTGTCATCACAATGCTCCCTGAACCCTCTCATCCCATTGCTCCATGTCCTTGTCATCACAAAGCTCCATGACACTTGTCATCACAATGCTCGATGCCCTTCTCATGACAATGCTCCATGCCTTTTTCATTAAAATCCTGCATGACCCATGTATCACAGTGTTCCGTGCCCTTGTCATCACAATGCTCCATGCCCACTCTCATCACAATAATCCATGAAACATTTCAGACCAATGTTCCATACCCTTCTCATCAAAATGCTCCATTACCAGTCATAACAATGCACCATGACTCTTGGCATCACAATGTTCCACTACCTAGTCATCACAAGGTTCCATGACACTTGTCATCACAATGCTCAAGACCCCTGAAATCAAAATGCTGCATGCCCTTGCCTTCCCTCAACAGATTTTTGGACGATAGTTGCCCTTTTTTACGCTGCCAGTTTGTGAATTGCTGTGCCCCTGAGCTACATTTTGTAACTCGTTTTTTGTGAGCTGAACGCAAGTTCAATATTTTTTTTCAGAAACTATACTGGTTTTCGGTGGGTGGCTGAGACTTTGGTTAATTCTTCTTCCTCACGGGAAATAAGAGTGACATGTGCCCGTCCAAATGCCTGACAGCTACTCTCTCATTGGTTCTCCCTCTTCCCTTTCATCCTTTGCCAAATTGGCAACCTGCGCGAACCAGGAGGTTAAAGGTTCTGTGTCTCCAAGTTGGGAGATTGATAGTAAAGCAGTTGGAAAGTCAAACTGGAGCACAAGGAGAGGGACTATCCGTTGAGTTTTAGAAACCTTTCATATTCACAGTGTGTCCATTCTCTAGGTTTCCCATACATGTTATAGCTATACTAATATTCCCTTCAACCTGGAGAGTTGGGACCCATGGAACGGGTGTCATGCATTACTGGTATAAAGGGTATGCTTTTGCTCACCCAATCTCACCAATCCTCTCAGACCCATGTGTCCAGCCTTATGCCACATCCAGCTGTCATAGTAGATAGGGTCATTCCAGGTTTCATCAGAGACCCTGAAGGAATTTTAAAAAATTTCCCTGTTTTTTTCTTTTGCTTTTGAAATGCCTTTTTAGATTGGGTTTGAGCTGATTCTCGCTGCCATGTTTATTCCAGTCTAGACACACTTGATTCCCTTATGGAAACATATTACTACATAGGTTTTAAGTTTCTTGCTAGTCGGATATATTCCTCTGTGGGAAATATGGGATTATGAGTCCCTTTCACTGAGGAAGGTATAGGTCTTGTCTATTCCATAGTTGGTTTTTGGAATGGTACCTGTGCTTATATCAAACTCTGGTTTTATGCATCACCCCACCTCTCCTTCCCCCTTAAGAAGGCATAAGAGTGTTTTGTAAATGTGAGACTCTGTTCTCTTTCCTAACTCAGTTCATGTGTAGCCATGTTTACAGGATCTTCATAAATGATATCTTATGATAAGTTTCTTTTTCTGTGTGACATATTTCACTTAGAATCATCGTACCTGAATCCACTCATTTTGCTGCTACTGGTTTTATGACATTGATTTCATGGCTGAGGGATATTCCATCGTACGTAAGTACCACAATTTTTTGAACCATTTTTATATTTCCAGGGATATGTATGGTGTACCCCAGTTGAGGTTCTTGTAAGCAGTGGAGGCCTAAATTTTGGGGTGGCTCTGTCTTATTGATTTTCAGTTTTCCTAAGGTATATTCCCTAGACTCGAAGTGCCCTTGGCTCTGTAGCTCTGTTGTTTACTTGTTTTAGGGAACACAATGCACTCCTCCAGAGAGGCAGTTGGCAGTTTACATCCCGCCCATCAGCATAAAAAGTGTCCCTGTTCTCCAGGGCCTGTCTTGCCTTTCTGGTTTTTACCCATTTTGTGGATGCCCCTAATGACCGGTGGGAAGTGATACTTCATTGTAGGGCAGATTTGCATTGCCCGCTTGCTTGCTTGGACAAAAAGGGCCTATGCGTTTTCTCCTGAATATATTCAGGGGAAAACGCATACGCCCTTTTTGGCCAAGTGCATCATTGTCGAAGTTGTGCCCCTATTCCTGTGTGTTAAAGGTGATTCCAACGTACCTCTTGAAATCTGTTTCCTGCTATTCTGCCTCGCTTATAAGTCCGCCTCGTTGCCTTCCCTCAACAGATTTTTGGACGATAGTTGCCCTTTATTACTCTGCCAGTTTGTGAATTGCTGTGCCCCTGAGCTCCATTTTGTAAATCGCTTTTTGTGAGCTGCACGCAAGTTCAATATTTTTTTTCAGAACCTATACTGGTTTTCGGTGGGTGGCTGAGACTTTGGTTAATTCTTCTTCCTCACGGGAAATAAGAGTGACATGTGCCCGTCCAAATGCCTGACAGCTACTCTCTCATTGTTTCTCCCTCTTCCCTTTCATTCTTTGCCAAATTGGCAACCTGTGCGAACCAGGAGGTGAAAGGTTCTGTCTCTCCAAATTGGGAGATTGATAGTAAAGCAGTTGGAAAGACAAACTGGAGCACAAGGAGAGGGACTATAAGTTGAGTTTTAGAAACCTTTCGTATTCACAGTTTGTCCATTCTCTAGGTTTCCCGTAAATGTTATGGCTGTAGTAATATTCCCTTACACAAGGAGAGTTGGGACACATGGAATGGGTGTCACATATTATTGCTTTAAATGGTCTGCATTTGCTCACCCAGTCTCACCAAACCTCTCAGTCTCAAGTGTCCAGCCTTATGCCACATCCAGCTCTCGTTGTAGGTAGGGTCATTCCAGGTTTCATCAGAGCCCCTGAAGGAATTGTAAAGATTTTCCCTGTTCTTTTTTTTGTATTTGAAATTTCTTTTTGTCCTGGGTTTCAGCTGATTCTCACTGCCATGTTTATGCCAGTTTAGACACACTTGATTCCATTATGGAGACATATCAATACATAGGTTTTAAGATTCTTACTAGTCAGATATATACCTCTGTGCAGAATATTGGGTTTTGCATCCCTTTCACTGATGAAGGTGTAGGTCTTGTCTATTCCGTATTTTGATTTTGGAATGGTACTTGTACTAATATCAAACTCTGGTTCTATGCATCACCCCACCTCTCCTTCCTCCTTAAGCAGGCATAAGTGTGTTTTCTAAATATGAGACGCTGTTCCCTTTCCTAACTCAGTTCATGTGTAGCCATGTTACAGAAAATTCATAAGTGCTATCTTATGATAAGTTTGTTTTTCAGTGTGACTTATTTCACTTAGAATCATCGTACCTGAATCCATTCATTTTCCTGTTACTGGCATTATGACATTGATTTCATGGCTGAGGCATATTCCATCGTATGTAAGTACCACAATTTTTTGAACCATTTTTATATTTCCTGCGATATTTAATGTGTACCCAAGTTGAGGTTCTTGTAAGCAGTGCAGCCCTAAATTTTGTGGTGGCACTGTCTTATTGATTTTCAGTTTTCCCAAGGTATATTCCCTAGACTGGAAGTGTCCTTGGCTCTGTAGCTCTGTTGTTTACTTGTTTTAGGGAACACAATGCACTCCTCCAGAGAGGCAGTTGGCAATTTACATCCTGCCCATCAGCATAACAAGGCTCCCTGTTCTCCAGGGCCTGTCTTGAATTTCTGGTTTTTACCCTTTTTGTGGATGTCCCTTTGGACAGCTGGGAAGTAATACTTCTTTGTAGTGCGGACTTACATTGTCCGCTTGCTTGCTTGGCCAAAAAGAGCGTATGTGTTTTCTCCTGAATATACTCAGGAAAAAACGCATACGCCCTTTTTGGACAAGTGCATCATTGTCGAAGTTGTGCCCCTCTTCCTGTGCTTTAAAGGCGATTCCAACATACCTCTTGAAATCCGTTTCCTGCTATTCTGCCTCCCTTTCAAGTCCGCCTCGTTGTCTTCCCTCAACAGATTTTTGCATGACAGTTGTCCTTTATTACTCTGCCAGTTGGTGAATTGCTCTGCCCTATAGCTCCTTTTTTTAACTCGTTTTTTGTGAGCTTAATGCCAGTCCCATATTTTGGTTCAGGACCTATACTGGTTCCCAGTCGTTGGCTGAGTCTTTGGTTAATTCTTCTTCCTCCCGGGAAATAAGAGTGACATGTGCCCGTCCAAATGCCTAACAGCTACTCTCTATATGGTTCTCCCTCTTCCGTTTCATCCTTTGCCAAATTGGCAACCTGTGCGAAACAGGTGGTTAAAGGTGCTGTCTCTCCAGGTTGGGAGATCGATAGTAAAGCAGTTGGAAAGTCAAACCGGAGCACCAGGAGAGGGACTGTTCGTTGAGCTTTAGAGACATTTCGTATTCACAGAGTGTCCATTCTCTAGGTTTCCCATACATGTTATAGCTGTAGTAATATTCCCTACAACCTGGAGAGTTGGGACCCATGGAATGGGTTCCATGCATTATTGCTTTAAAGGGTCTGCATTTGCTCACGAATCTCACCAATCCTCTCAGTCCCTTGTGTCCAGCCTTATGCCACCTCCAGCTGTCGTTCTAGATTGGGTCATTCCAAGTTTCATCAGAGACCCTGAAGGAATTGTAAAGAATTTCCCTGTTTTTTTGTTTTGTTTTAGAAATTCCTTTTTATAGTGTGTTTGAGCTGATTCTCGCTGCCATGATTATGCCAGTCTAGAAACACTTGATTCCCTTACGGAGACATATCAATACATAGGTTTTAAGATTCTTACTAGTCAGATATATTCCTCTGCGGGAAATATGGGGTTTTGAGTCCCTTTCACTGAGGAAGGTTTAGGTCTAGTCTATTCCATAGTTGGTTTTTGGAACGGTACCTGTGCTTATATCAAACTCTGGGTTTATGCATCTCCCCACCTCTCCTTCCCCCTTAAGCAGGCATAAGAGTGTTTTCTATATGTGAGACTCTGTTCTCTTTCCTAACTCAGTACATGTGTAGCCATGTTTACAGGAACTTCATAAGTGATATCTTATGATACGTTTATTTTTCTGTGTGACTTATTTCAGTTAGAATCATCGTACCTGTATCCACTCATTTAGCTGCTACTGGTCTTATGACATTGATTTCATGGCTGATGGATATTCCATTGTACGTAAGTACCACAAGTTTTGAACCATTTTTATATTTCCTGGGATATTTAAGGTGTACCCTAGTTGAGGTTCTTGTAAGCAGTGCAGCCCTAAATTTCGGGGTGGCTCTGTCTTATTGATTTTCAGTTTTCCCAAGGTATATTCCCTAGACTGGAAGTGTCCTTGGCTCTGTAGCTCTGTTGTTTACTTGTTTTAGGGAACACAGTGCACTCATGCAGAGAGGCAGTTGGTAATTTACATCCCGCCCTTCTGAATAACAAGGCTCCCTGTTCTCAAGGGCCTGTCTTGAATTTCTTGTTTATACCCTTTTTGTGGATGTCCCTTTGGACCGGTGGGAAGTGACACTTATTTGTAGTGCAGGCTTACATTGTCCGCTTGCTTGCTTGGCAAAAAGGGCATATGCGTTTTCTCCTGAATATACTCAGGAGAAAACGCATACGCCAATTTTGGCCATGTGCATCATTGTCGAAGTTGTGCCCCTCTTCCTGTGCTTTAAAGGCAATTCCAACGTACCTCTTGAAATCTGCTTCCTGCTTTTCTGCCTCGCTTTCAAGTCCGCCTCGTTGCCTTCCCTCAACAGATTTTTGGATGATAGTTGTCCTTTATTACTCTGCCAGTTTGTGAATTGCTCTGCCCTATAGCTCCATTTTTTAACTCGTTTTTTTGTGAGCTGAACAAAAGTCCCGTATTTTGGTTTAGGACCTATACTGGTTCCGGGTGGGTGGCTGAGACTTTGGTAAATTCTTCTTCCTCCCAGGAAATAAGAGTGACATGTGCCCATCCAAATGCCTAAGAGCTACTCTCTCATTGGTTCTCCCTCTTCCCTTTCATCCTTTGCAAATTAGCAACCTGTGCAAACCAGGAGGTTAAAGGTGCTGTCTCTCCAAGTTGGGAGATTGATAGTAAAGCAGTTAGAAAGTGAAACTGGAGCACCAGGAGAGGGACTATTCGTTGAGTTTTAGAAACCTTTCGTATTCACAGTGTGTCCATTCTCTAGGTTTCCCATACATGTTATAGCTGTAGTAATATTCCCTTCAACCTGGAGAGTTGGGACCCATGAAATGGGTGCCATGCATTATTGCTTTAAAGTGTATGCATTTGCTCACGAATCTCACCCATTCTCTCAGTCCCATGTGTCCAGCCTTATGCCACCTACAGCTGTCATTGTAGATAGGGTCATTCCAAGTTTCATCAGAAACCCTGAAGGAATTGTAAAGAATTTCGCTGTTTTTTTGTTTTGTTTTTGAAATTCCGTTTTATCGTGTGTTTGAGCTGATTCTCGCTGCCATGTTTATGCCAGGCTAGAAACAATTGATTCCCTTACGGAGACATATCAATACATAGGTTTTAAGATTCTTACTAGTCAGATATATTCCTCTGTGTGAAATATGGGATTTTGAATCCCTTTCACTGAGGAAGTTGTAAGTCTTCTCTATTCCATAGTTGGTTTTTGGAACGATACCTGTGCTTATATCAAACTCTGGTTTTATGCCTCACCCCACCTCACCTTCCTCCTTAAGCAGGCATAAGAGTTTTTTCTAAATGTGAGACTCTGTTCTCTTTCCTAACTCAGTTCATGTGTAGCCATGTTTACAGGATCTTCATAAGTGATATCTTATGATACGTTTCTTTTTCTGTGTGACTTATTTCACTTAGAATCATCATACCTGAATCCACTCATTTTGCTGCTACTGGTCTTATTACATTGATATCTTGGCTGAGGTATATTCCATCGTACAAAAGTAGCACAATTTTTTGAACCATTTTTATATTTCCTGGGATACTTAAGGTGTACCCAAGTTGAGTTTCTTGTAAGCAGTGCAGCCCTAAATTTTGGTGTGGCTCTGTTTTACTGATTTTCAGTTTTCCCAAGGTATATTCCCTAGACTGGAAGTGCCCTTGGCTCTGTAGCTCTGTTGTTTACTTGTTTTAGGGAACACAATGCACAACTCCAGAGAGGCAGTTGGCAATTTACATCCCGCCCATCAGCATAACAAAGCTCCCTGTTCTCCAGGGCCTGTCTTGAATGTCGGCTTTTTACCCTTTTTGTGGATGTCCCTTTGGACCGGTGGAAAGTGATACTTCTTTATAGTGCAGACTTACATTGTCCGCTTGCTTGCTTGCCCAAAATGGGCGTATGCGTTTTCTCCTGCATATACCCAGGAGAAAACGCATACGCCCTTTTTGGCCAAGTGCATTATTGTCGAAGTTGTGCCCCTCTTCCTGTGCTTTAAAGGCAATTCCAACGTACCACTTGAAATCTGTTTCCTGGTATTCTGCTCATTTTCAAGTCCGCCTCGTTGCTTTCCCTCAACAGATTTTTGGATGATAGTTGTCCTTTATTACTCTGCCTGTTTGTGAAATGCTCTGCCCTATAGCTCCATTTTTTAACTCGTTTTCTGTGAGCTGAACGCAAGTTCCATATTTTGGTTTAGGACCTATACTGGTTCCCGGTGGGTGGCTGAGACTTTGGTCAATTCTTCTTCCTCCCGGGAAATAAGAGTGACATATGCCCGTGCAAATGCCTAACAGCTACTCTCTCTTTGGTTCTCCCTCTTCCCTTTCATCCTTTGCCAAATTGGCAACATGTGAGAACCAGGAGGTAAAAGGTGCCCTCTCTCCAAGTTGGGAGGTTGAAAGTAAAGCAGTTAGAAAGTCAAACTGGAGCACCTGGAGAGGGATTATTCGTTGAGATTTAGAAACCTTTCGTATTCACAGTGTGTCCATTCTCACGGTTTCCCATACATGTTATAGCTGTAGTAATATTCCCTACAATCTGGAGAGTTGGGACCCATGGAATGGGTGCCATGCATTATTGCTTTAAAGGGTCTGCATTTGCTCACGAATCTCACCAATCCTCTCAGTCCCATGTGTCCAGCCTTATGCCACCTCCAGCTGTCGTTCTAGATAGGGTCATTCCAAGTTTCATCACAGACCCTGAAGGAATTGTAAAGAATTTCACTGTTTTATTGCTTTGTTTTTGAAATTCCTTTTTATAGTGGGTTTGAGCTGATTCTCGGTGCCATCTTTGTGCCAGTCTAGACACACTTGATTCCCTTACGGAGACATAACAATACATAGGTTTTAAGATTCTTACTAGTCAGATATATTCCTCTGCGGGAAATATGGGGTTTTGAGTCCCTTTCACTGAGGAAGGTGTAGGTCTTGTCTATTCCATACTTGGTTTTTGGAACGGTACCTGTGCTTATGTGAAACTTTGGGTTTATGCATCACCCCACCTCTCCTTACCCCTTAAGCAGGCATAAGAGTGTTTTGTAAATGTGAGACTCTGTTCTCTTTCCTAACTCAGTTCATGTGTAGCCATGTTTACAGGATCATCATAAGTGATATCTTATGATAAGTTTCTTTTTCTGTGTGACTTATTTCACTTAGAATCATCGTACCTGAATCCAATCATTTAGCTGCTACTGGTCTTATGACATTGATTTCATGGCTGAGGGATATTCCATCGTGCGTAAGTACCACAATTTTTTGAACCATTTTTATATTTCCTGGGATATTTAAGGTGTACCCAAGTTGACGTTCTTGTAAGCAGTGCAGCCCTAAAATTTGTGGTGGTTCTGTCTTATTGATTTTCAGTTTTCCCAAGGTATATTCCCCAGACTGGAAGTGTCCTTGGCTCTGTAGCTCTGTTGTTTACTTCTTTTAGGGAACACAATGCACTCCTCCAGAGAGGCAGTTGGCAATTTACATCCCACCCATCAGCATAACAAGGCTCCCTGTTCTCCAGGGCCTGTCTTGAATTTCTGGTTTTTACCCTTTTTTTGGATGACCCTTTGGACCGGTGGGAAGTGATACTTCTTTGTAGTGCAGACTTACATTGTCCGCTTGCCTGCTGGCCAAAAAGGGCGTATGTGTTTTCTCCTGAATATAATCAGGAGAAAACACATACGCCCTTTTTGGCCAAGTGCATCATTGTCGAAGTTGTGCCCCTCTTCCTGTGCTTTAAAGGTGATTCCAACGTAACTCTTGAAATCCGTTTCCGGCAATTCTGCCTGGCTTTCAAGTCCGCCTCGTGTCCTTCACTCAACAGGTTTTTGGACGATAGTTGTCCTTTATTACTCTGTCAGTTTGTGAATTGCTGTGCCCCTGAGCTCCGTTTTTTAACTGTTTTTTTCTGAGCTGTACGCAAGTCCAATATTTTGGTTCAGGACATATACTGGTTCCCGGTGGGTGGCGGAGACTTTGGTCAATTCTTCTTCCTCCCGGGAAATAAGAGTGATATATGCCAGTCCAAATGCCTAACAGCTACTCTCTCATTGGTTCTCCCTCTTCCCATTCATCCTCTGCGAAATTGGCAACCTGTGCGAAACAGGAGGTTAAAGTTGCGGTCTCTCAAGCTTGGGAGATTGATAGTAAAACAGTTGGAAAGTCAAACCGGAGCACCAGGAGAGGGACTATACGTTGAGTTTTAGAGACTATTCGTATTCACAGTGTGTCCATTCTCTAGGTTTCCCATACATGTTATAGCTGTAGTAATATTCCCTACAACCTGGAGAGTTGGGACCCATGGAATGGGTGCCATGCATTATTGTTTTAAAGGGTCTGCATTTGCTCACCCAATCTCACCAATCCTCTCAGTCCTATGTGTCCAGCCTTATGCCACATGCAGCTGTCATTGTAGATAAGGTCATTCCAAGTTTCATCAGAGACCCTTAAGGAATTATAAAGAATTTCCCTGTTTTTTTTTTTCAAATTCCTTTTTATAGTGGGTTTGAGCTGATTCTCGCTGCCATATTTATGCCAGTCTAGACGCACTTGATTCCCTGAAAGAGACATATCAATACATAGGTTTTAAGATTCTTACTAGTCAGATATATTCCTCTGCGTGAAATATGGGGTTTTGAGTCCCTTTCACTGAGGAAGGTGTAGGTCTTGTCTATTCCATACTTGGTTTTTGGGACTCTACCTGTGCATATATCTAACTCTGGTTTTATGCATCACCCCACCTCTCCATCCCTCTTAAGCAGGCATAAGAGTGTTTTCTAAATGTGAGACTCTCTTCTCTTTCCTAACTCAGTTCATGTGTAGCCATGTTTACAGGATCTTCATAAGTGATATCTTATGATACGTTTCTTTTTCTGTGTGACGTATTTCACTTAGAATCATCGTACCTGTATCCACTGATTTTGCTGCTACTGGCCTTATGACATTGATTTCATGGCTGAGAGATATTCCATCATATGTAAGTACCACAATTTCTTGAACCATTTTTGTCTTTCCTGGGATATTTAATGTGTACCCAAGTTGAGGTTTTTGTAAGCAGTGCAGCCCTGAATTTTGGTGTGGATCTGTCTTATTTATTTTCAGTTTTCCCAAGGTATATTCCCTAGACTGGAAGTGCCCTTGGCTCTGTAGCTCTGTTGTTTACTTGTTTTAGGGAACACAATGCACTCCTCCAGAGAGGCAGTTGGCAATTTACATCCCGCCCATCAGCATAACAAGGCTCCCTGTTCTCCAGGGCCTGTCTTGCCTTTCTGGTTTTTACCCATTTTGTGGATGTCCCTTTAGACCGGTGGGAAGTGATACTTCTTTGTAGTGCAGATTTGCATTGCCCGCTTGCTTGCTTGTCCAAAAAGGGCATATGCGTTTTCTCCTGCATATATGCACGTGAAAACCCATATGCCCTTTATGGCCATTTCCATATTTTTCGAAGTTGTAATGCTTTTCCTGTGTTTAAAGGCGATTCCAATGTACCTCTTGAAATCTATTTCATGTCATTCTGCCTCATTTTCCCTTCTGCCTCGTGACTTTCCCTCAACAGATTTTTCGAAGAGAGTAGTCCTTTATAACTCTGCAGGTTAGTGAATTGCTGTGGCCCTGAGCTCCATTTTTCAACTCACGTTTTTGTGAGCTGACCGCAAATCAACTGTTTTGCTTCTGGACTTATACTGGTTCTGGGGGGCAGGCTGAGACTTTGGTTAATTCCTCTTTGTGATGGAAAATTAGAGAGACATGTGGCCGTCCAAATGCCTACAGCTACTCTCTCATTGGTTCTCTCTCTTCCCTTATATCCTCTGCACAATTTGCCAACTGTGCGTACCAGGAGGATATAGGGGCTGACTTTCCAAGTTGGGAGATTGATAGTAAAGCAGTTGGAATGTCAAACTGGAGCACAAGGAGAGAAAAAAGTAGTAGAGTTTTACAAACCTTTCACCATCAGATGGTTTCCATTCTCTAGGTTCCCATACACGTTATAACTGTAGTGATATTCCCTTCTACCTGGAGAGATGGGAACCATGGAATGGGTGGCAGGCATTATTGCTTTAAAGGGTCTGCATTTTTTCACCCAATCTCACCAATCCTCTCAGTCCCAAGTGACCAGCCTTATGCCACATCCAGCTGTCATTGTAGATACGGTCATTCCAGGTTTCATCAGAACCCCTGAAGGTATTGTGTAAGAATTTTACTGTTTTTATGTTTTGTTTTGAAATTCATTTTTATAGTGGGTTTGAGCTGATTCTCACTGCCATGTTTATGTCGTTCTAGACACACTTGGTTCTCTTACGGAGACATATCAATACATAGGTTTTAAAATTCTTACTAGTCAGATATATTTCTCTGAGGGGAATAGGGATGTTGAGTTCCGTTCACTGAGGAAGGAGTAGGGCTTGTCTCTTCTGTTTTTGGATTATGGAACGGTACCTGTGCTAATATCAATCTTATGTTTTGTGCATCTCCCCACCTCTCTTTCCCCTTAAGCAAGCGTTATATTGTTTTCTAAATCTGATACTCTGTTCTCATCCCTAAATCAGTTCATATGTAGCCATGTTTACATTCCCTTCATAAGTGATATCTTATGTCAGAATGCACCATGGCCGTTCTCATAATAATGTTCCATGACCCCTGTCATCACAATGCACCATGCCCTGGTTATCAAAATGCTCCATGTCCCTTGTCATCACAATTCTCCACGTCCTTGTCATCACAGTGCTACATGACACTTCTCATCAAAATGTTACATGCTCTTGTCATCACAATTCTCCATCCACTTGACATTGCAATGCTCCATGCACTTGTCATCACAATGCTCCATGCACATGTCATCACAAAGCTCCATGCCCTTGTCATCACAATGCTCCATTACCATTGTCATCAGAATCCTCCATGACACTTGGCATCACAATGCTCCATGTCATTGTCATCAGAGCGGGCCACTACATATGTCATCAGAATGCTCCCTGACAGCTCTCTTCACAATACTGCATAACCTGGTCATCACAATGCTCCATGCCCTTGTCATCACAATGCGCCATTCCAACTGTCATGGCAATAATCCATGAAACATATTTGACCATTGTTCCATGCTCTTGTCATCACAATGCTCCATGCTCTTGTTATCACAATTCTTCATGACCCCTGTCATCACAATGCTCCATGACACTTGTCAGTATGTTCCTTGAACCCTGTCATGACAAGGCTCCATGCCTTGTTCATCACAATGTTCCATGCCCTTTCCATCACAGTGCTCCAAGACCCATGTAATCACAATGCTCCATGCAATTGTCATCACAAAACTCAAGGACGCATGCCATCAGAATGCTCCTTGGTCTTCTCCTCACAATGTGCCATGCCCTTGTCATCACAGTATTCCAAGACCCCTGTAATCACAATGCTCCATGCCCCTTTTCATCAGTATGCTCCATGAGACTTGTCATCCCAAGGCTACATGGTTTTGTCATCACAATGCTCCAGGACTTTGTCATCACAATGCTTCTCGACCTTGTCATGAAAATTTTCAATGGCCCTTGTCATCATAATGCTCCAAGCCCTAATCATCAAAATGCTCCATTATATTTGTCCTCACATTTCTCCATTACATTTGGCTTCACAATGCTCCATGCCATTGTCATCACAATGGACCATGACATATGTCATCACAGTGCTCCCTGACACCTGTCTTCACAATACTCCTTGACCTTCTCATCACAATGCTCCATGCCCTTGTCATCACAATGCACCATGCCCAATGTCATCACAATAATCCATGAACCTTGTCAGACCAATGCGCCATGCCCCTGTCAACACAATGCTCCATGCCCTTGTCATCACAATACTCCATGACCTCTGTGATCACAATGCTCAGTGACTCTACTCATCACAATGAATCATAACGTTTGTCATCACAATTGTCCATGCCCGCATCATCACAAGGCTCTGTGACTTTTGTAACCACAATGTTCCATGAAATTTTCATCACAATTCTTTGTGACCCTTGTCATCACAATGCTCCATGTCTTTGTCAGAACAATGGTCTATGACCACTGTCATCACAATGTCCCACGCGCATTTCATCACAGCCGACCACAAACTTTTCATTGCAATGCTCCATAAACCTTGTAATCACAATGGTCCATGGACTTCTCATCAAAATGCTCTCTCACCAGAGATATCACAATGTTCCATCACTAGTCATCACAATACTCCCTCACACCTGGAATCACAATGTTCCATGACCCTGTCATCACAGTGCTACATCCACTTATCTGCACAATGTTCCATGACCCCTGACATCACAATGTTCCATAACCCCTGTCAGCAAAATGCTCCATGACCCTTTTCATCCCAAAGATCCAAGACCCCTGACATCACAATGTTCTATAAACACTGCCATCACAATATTCCATTACAATTCTTATCAAATTGCTGCATGACCCGTTCATCAAAATGCTCCCTGCCCTTCTCATCACAATGCACCATGCCCTTGTCATCAAAATGCTCCATGACTTGTCATCACAAAGCTCCATGTCCCAAGGCATCACAATGCTCCATGTCACTGTCATCACAATGCTCCCTGAACCCTCTCATCCCATTGCTCCATGTCCTTGTCATCAAAAAGCTCCATGACACTTGTCATCACAATGCTCGATGCCCTTCTCATGACAATGCTCCATGCCTTTTTCATTAAAATCCTGCATGACCCATGTATCACAGTGTTCCGTGCCCTTGTCATCACAATGCTCCATGCCCACTCTCATCACAATAATCCATGAAACATTTCAGACCAATGTTCCATACACTTCTCATCAAAATTTTCCATTACCCCTGTCATAACAATGCACCATGACTCTTGGCATCACAATGTTCCACTACCTAGTCATCACAAGGTTCCATGACACTTGTCATCACAATGCTCAAGACCCATGAAATCAAAATGCTGCATGCCCTTGTCATCACAAAGCTCCATGACGCATGTCATCAGAAAGTTCCATGGCCTTCTCATCACAATGCTCCATGCCCTTGTCATCACAATGCTCCAAGACCCTTGTAATCACAGTGATCCATGACCCTTTTCATCTCAATGCTCCATGAACCCTGTCATCACAATACACCATGCCCATCATCATAATGCTTCAGGCTATTGTCATCACAATGAAATCAATATTCTCCATGACCTCTGTCATCATAATGCTCCAAACCCTTGTGATCACACTGTTGAATAACTCTTATCATCTCAACACCCCATGACACTCATCATCACAATTATCCACGGTCTTCTCATCACAATGCTCCATGATCGTTGTCATCACAATGCTCAATACACTTGTCATCACAATGCTCCCTGACACTTGTCGTCAGTATGCTCCTTGAACCCTGTCATGACAAGTTTCCATGCCTATTTCATCACAGTGATCCATGCCCTATTCATCACAATGCTCCAAGATCCCTGTAATCACAATGCTCCATGCCCTTGTCATTAAAAAGCTCCATGAGGCATGTCATCAGCATGCTTCATGGTCTTCTCATCACAATGCTCCATGCCCTTCTCATCACAGTGCTCCAAGACCCCTGTAATCACAATGCTCCATGCCCATTTTCATCAGAATGTTCCATGAGACTTGTCATCACAATGCTTAATGTGCTTGTCAGCACAATGCTCCATGACCCCTGTCATCACAATGCTCAGTGACTCCAGTCATCACAATGATTCATAACGTTGTCATCACAATTGTCCATGCCCGCGTCATCACAAGGCTCTGTGACTTTTGTAACTACAATGTTCCATGAACTTTTCATCACAATTCTCTGTGACCCTTGTCATCACAATGCTCCATGTCTTTGTCAGAACAGTGGTCTATGACCATTGTCATCACAATGTGCCACGCGCATTTCATCACAGCCGACCACAAACTTTTCATTGCAATGCTCCATAAACCTTGTAATCACAATGGTCCATGGACTTCTCATCAAAATGCTCTCTCACCAGAGATATCACAATGTTCCATCACTAGTCATCACAATACTCCCTCACACCTGGAATCACAATGTTCCATGACCCTGTCATCACAGTGCTACATCCACTTATCTGCACAATGTTCCATGACCCCTGACATCACAATGTTCCATAACCCCTGTCAGCAAAATGCTCCATGACCCTTTTCATCCCAAAGATCCAAGACCCCTGACATCACAATGTTCTATAAACACTGCCATCACAATATTCCATTACAATTCTTATCAAATTGCTGCATGACCCGTTCATCAAAATGCTCCCTGCCCTTCTCATCACAATGCACCATGCCCTTGTCATCAAAATGCTCCATGACTTGTCATCACAAAGCTCCATGTCCCAAGGCATCACAATGCTCCATGTCACTGTCATCACAATGCTCCCTGAACCCTCTCATCCCATTGCTCCATGTCCTTGTCATCACAAAGCTCCATGACACTTGTCATCACAATGCTCGATGCCCTTCTCATGACAATGCTCCATGCCTTTTTCATTAAAATCCTGCATGACCCATGTATCACAGTGTTCCGTGCCCTTGTCATCACAATGCTCCATGCCCACTCTCATCACAATAATCCATGAAACATTTCAGACCAATGTTCCATACCCTTCTCATCAAAATGCTCCATTACCAGTCATAACAATGCACCATGACTCTTGGCATCACAATGTTCCACTACCTAGTCATCACAAGGTTCCATGACACTTGTCATCACAATGCTCAAGACCCCTGAAATCAAAATGCTGCATGCCCTTGCCTTCCCTCAACAGATTTTTGGACGATAGTTGCCCTTTTTTACGCTGCCAGTTTGTGAATTGCTGTGCCCCTGAGCTACATTTTGTAACTCGTTTTTTGTGAGCTGAACGCAAGTTCAATATTTTTTTTCAGAAACTATACTGGTTTTCGGTGGGTGGCTGAGACTTTGGTTAATTCTTCTTCCTCACGGGAAATAAGAGTGACATGTGCCCGTCCAAATGCCTGACAGCTACTCTCTCATTGGTTCTCCCTCTTCCCTTTCATCCTTTGCCAAATTGGCAACCTGCGCGAACCAGGAGGTTAAAGGTTCTGTGTCTCCAAGTTGGGAGATTGATAGTAAAGCAGTTGGAAAGTCAAACTGGAGCACAAGGAGAGGGACTATCCGTTGAGTTTTAGAAACCTTTCATATTCACAGTGTGTCCATTCTCTAGGTTTCCCATACATGTTATAGCTATACTAATATTCCCTTCAACCTGGAGAGTTGGGACCCATGGAACGGGTGTCATGCATTACTGGTATAAAGGGTATGCTTTTGCTCACCCAATCTCACCAATCCTCTCAGACCCATGTGTCCAGCCTTATGCCACATCCAGCTGTCATAGTAGATAGGGTCATTCCAGGTTTCATCAGAGACCCTGAAGGAATTTTAAAAAATTTCCCTGTTTTTTTCTTTTGCTTTTGAAATGCCTTTTTAGATTGGGTTTGAGCTGATTCTCGCTGCCATGTTTATTCCAGTCTAGACACACTTGATTCCCTTATGGAAACATATTACTACATAGGTTTTAAGTTTCTTGCTAGTCGGATATATTCCTCTGTGGGAAATATGGGATTATGAGTCCCTTTCACTGAGGAAGGTATAGGTCTTGTCTATTCCATAGTTGGTTTTTGGAATGGTACCTGTGCTTATATCAAACTCTGGTTTTATGCATCACCCCACCTCTCCTTCCCCCTTAAGAAGGCATAAGAGTGTTTTGTAAATGTGAGACTCTGTTCTCTTTCCTAACTCAGTTCATGTGTAGCCATGTTTACAGGATCTTCATAAATGATATCTTATGATAAGTTTCTTTTTCTGTGTGACATATTTCACTTAGAATCATCGTACCTGAATCCACTCATTTTGCTGCTACTGGTTTTATGACATTGATTTCATGGCTGAGGGATATTCCATCGTACGTAAGTACCACAATTTTTTGAACCATTTTTATATTTCCAGGGATATGTATGGTGTACCCCAGTTGAGGTTCTTGTAAGCAGTGGAGGCCTAAATTTTGGGGTGGCTCTGTCTTATTGATTTTCAGTTTTCCTAAGGTATATTCCCTAGACTCGAAGTGCCCTTGGCTCTGTAGCTCTGTTGTTTACTTGTTTTAGGGAACACAATGCACTCCTCCAGAGAGGCAGTTGGCAGTTTACATCCCGCCCATCAGCATAAAAAGTGTCCCTGTTCTCCAGGGCCTGTCTTGCCTTTCTGGTTTTTACCCATTTTGTGGATGCCCCTAATGACCGGTGGGAAGTGATACTTCATTGTAGGGCAGATTTGCATTGCCCGCTTGCTTGCTTGGACAAAAAGGGCCTATGCGTTTTCTCCTGAATATATTCAGGGGAAAACGCATACGCCCTTTTTGGCCAAGTGCATCATTGTCGAAGTTGTGCCCCTATTCCTGTGTGTTAAAGGTGATTCCAACGTACCTCTTGAAATCTGTTTCCTGCTATTCTGCCTCGCTTATAAGTCCGCCTCGTTGCCTTCCCTCAACAGATTTTTGGACGATAGTTGCCCTTTATTACTCTGCCAGTTTGTGAATTGCTGTGCCCCTGAGCTCCATTTTGTAAATCGCTTTTTGTGAGCTGCACGCAAGTTCAATATTTTTTTTCAGAACCTATACTGGTTTTCGGTGGGTGGCTGAGACTTTGGTTAATTCTTCTTCCTCACGGGAAATAAGAGTGACATGTGCCCGTCCAAATGCCTGACAGCTACTCTCTCATTGTTTCTCCCTCTTCCCTTTCATTCTTTGCCAAATTGGCAACCTGTGCGAACCAGGAGGTGAAAGGTTCTGTCTCTCCAAATTGGGAGATTGATAGTAAAGCAGTTGGAAAGACAAACTGGAGCACAAGGAGAGGGACTATTCGTTGAGTTTTAGAAACCTTTCATATTCACAGTGTGTCCATTCTCTAGGATTCCCATACATGTTATAGCTATACTAATATTCCCTTCAACCTGGAGAGTTGGAACCCATGGAATGGTTGCCATACATTACTGCTATAAAGGGTATGCTTTTGCTCACCCAATCTCACCAATCCTCTCAGTCCCATGTGTCCAGCCTTATGCCACATCCAGCTGTCATTGTAGATAGGGTCATTCCAGGTTTCATCAGAGACCCTGAAGGAATTGTATAGAATTTCCCTTTTCTTTTTTTCATATTCCTTTTCATAATGGGTTTGAGCTGATTCTCACTGCCATGTTTATGCCAGTCTAGACACACTTGATTCCCTTATGGAGACATATCAATACATAGGTTTTAAGATTCTTACTAGTCAGATATATACCTCTGCAGAAAATATGGGGTTTTGAGTCCCTTTCAGTGAGGAAGTTGTAGGTCTTGTCTATTCCATACTTGGTTTTTGGAACGGTACCTGTGCTTATATCAACCTCTGGTTTTATGCATCACCCCACCTCTCCTGCCCCCTTAAGCAGGCATAAGAGTGTTTTCTAAATGTGAGACTCTGTTCTCTTTCCTAACTCAGTACATGTGTAGCCATGTTTACACGAACTTCATAAGTGATATCTTATGATACGTTTATTTTTCTGTGTGACTTATTTCACTTAGAATCATCGTACCTGTATCCACTCATTTAGCTACTACTGGTCTTATGACATTGATTTCATGGCTGATGGATATTCCATTGTACGTAAGTACCGCAATTTTTGAACCATTTGTATATTTCCTGGGATATTTAAGGTGTACCCAAGTTGAGGTTCTTGTAAGCAGTGCAGCCCTGAATTTCGGGGTGGCTCTGTCTTATTGATTTTCAGTTTTCCCAAGGTATATTCCCTAGACTGGAAGTGTCCTTGGCTCTGTAGCTCTGTTGTTTACTTGTTTTAGGGAACACAATGCACTCCTCCAGAGAGGCAGTTGGTAATTTACATCCCGCCCTTCTGAATAACAAGGCTCCCCTTTCTCAAGGGCCTGTCTTGAATTTCTGGTTTATATCCTTTTTGTGGATGTCCCTTTGGAACGGTGGGAAGTGACAATTATTTGTAGTGCAGGCTTACATTGTCTGCTTGCTTGCTTGGCAAAAAGGGCGTATGCGTTTTCTCCTGAATATACTCAGGAGAAAACGCATACGCCATTTTTGGCCATGTGCATCATTGTCGAAGTTGTGCCCCTCTTCCTGTGCTTTAAAGGCAATTCCAACGTACCTCTTGAAATCTGTTTCCTGCTATTCTGCCTCGCTTTCAAGTCCGCCTCGTTGCCTTCCCTCAACAGATTTTTGGATGATAGTTGTCCTTTATTACTCTGCCAGTTTGTGAATTGCTCTGCCCTATAGCTCCATTTTTTAACTCGTTTTTTTGTGAGCTGAACAAAAGTCCCATATTTTGGTTTAGGACCTATACTGGTTCCAGGTGGGTGGCTGAGACTTTGGTAAATTCTTCTTCCTCCCGGGAAATAAGAGTGACATGTGCCCTTCCAAATGCCTAAGAGCTACTCTCTCATTGGTTCTCCCTCTTCCCTTTCATCCTTTGCAAATTAGCAACCTGTGCAAACCAGGAGGTTAAAGGTGCTGTCTCTCCAAGTTGGGAGATTGATAGTAAAGCAGTTAGAAAGTGAAACTGGAGCACCAGGAGAGGGACTATTCGTTGAGTTTTAGAAACCTTTCGTATTCACAGTGTGTCCATTCTCTAGGTTTCCCATACATGTTATAGCTGTAGTAATATTCCCTTCAACCTGGAGAGGTGGGACCCATGGAATGGGTGCCATGCATTATTGCTTTAAAGGGTCTGCATTTGCTCACGAATCTCACCCATTCTCTCAGTCCCATGTGTCCAGCCTTATGCCACCTACAGCTGTCATTGTAGATAGGGTCATTCCAAGTTTCATCAGAAACCCTGAAGGAATTGTAAAGAATTTCGCTGTTTTTTTGTTTTGTTTTTGAAATTCCTTTTTATAGTGTGTTTGAGCTGATTCTCGCTGCCATGATTATGCCAGTCTAGAAACACTTGATTCCCTTATGGAGACATATCAATACATAGGTTTTAAGATTCTTACTAGTCAGATCTATTCCTCTGCGGGAAATATGGGGTTTTGAGTCCCTTTCACTGAGGAAGGTTTAGGTCTGGTCTATTCCATAGTTGGTTGTTGGAACGGTACCTGTGCTTATATCAAACTCTGGGTTTATGCATCTCCCCACCTCTCCTTCCCCCTTAAGCAGGCATAAGAGTGTTTTCTAAATGTGAGACTCTGTTCTCTTTCCTAACTCAGTTCATGTGTAGCCATGTTTACAGGATCATCATAAGTGATATCTTATGATAAGTTTCTTTTTCTGTGTGACTTATTTCACTTAGAATCATCGTACCTGAATCCACTCATTTTGCTGCTACTGGTCTTATGACATTGATTTCATGGCTGAGGGATATTCCATCGTGCGTAAGTACCACAATTTTTTGAACCATTTTTATATTTCCTGGGATATTTAAGGTGTACCCAAGTTGACGTTCTTGTAAGCAGTGCAGCCCTAAAATTTGTGGTGGTTCTGTCTTATTGATTTTCAGTTTTCCCAATGTATATTCCCCAGACTGGAAGTATCCTTGGCTCTGTAGCTCTGTTGTTTACTTGTTTTAGGGAACACAATGCACTCCTCCAGAGAGGCAGTTGGCAATTTACATCCCGCCCATCAGCATAACAAGGATCCCTGTTCTCCAGGGCCTGTCTTGAATTTCTGGTTTTTACCCTTTTTGTGGATGTCCCTTTGGACCGGTGGGAAGTGATACTTCTTTGTAGTGCAGACTTACATTGTCCGCTTGCTTGCTTGGCCAAAAAGGGCGTATGTGTTTTCTCCTGAATATACTCAGGAGAAAACCCATACGCCCTTTTTGGCCAAGTGCATCATTGTCGAAGTTGTGCCCCTCTTCCTGTGTTTTAAAGGCGATTCCACTGTACCTCTTGAAATCTGTTTCCTGCTATTCTGCCTCCCTTTCAAGTCCGCTTCGTTGCCTTCCCTCAACAGATTTTTGGATGATAGTTGTCCTTTATTACTCTTCCAGTTTGTGAATTGCTGTGCCCCGGAGCTCCATTTTTTAACTCGTTTTCTGTGAGCTGAACGCAAGTCCAATATTTTGCTTGAGGGCCTACACTGGTTCCCGGTGGGTGGCTGAGACTTTGGTTAATTCTTCTTCCTCCCAGGAAATAAGAGTGACATGTGCCCGTCCAAATGCCTAACAGCTACTCTCTCATTGGTTCTCCCTCTTGCCTTTCATACTTTGTCAAATTGGCAACCTGTGCCAACCAGGAGGGTAAAGGTGCTGTCTTCTCCAAGTTGGGAGATTGATAGTAAAGCAGTTGGAAAGTCCAACTGGAGCACCAGGAGTGGGACTATTCGTTGAGATTTAGAAACCTTTCATATTCACAGTGTGTCCATTCTCTAGGTTTCCCATACATGTTATAGCTGTAGTAATATTCCCTTCAACCCGTAGAGTTGGGACCCATGGAATGTGTGCCATGCGTTATTGCTTTAAAGGGTCTGCATTTGCTCACCCAGTCTCACCAATCCTCTCAGTCCTATGTGTCCAGCCTTATGCCACATGCAGCTGTCGTTGTAGATAGGGTCATTAAAGGTTTCATCAGAGACCCTGAAGGAATTAAAAAGAATTACCCTTTTTTTTTTCAAATTCATTTTTATAGTGGGTTTGAGCTGATTCTCGCTGCCAAGTTTATGCCTGTCTAGACGCACTTGATTCCCTAAAAGAGACCTATCAATACATAGGTTTTAAGATTATTACTAGTCAAATATATTCCTCAGTGGGAAATATGGGTTTCTGAGTCCCTTTCACTGAGGAAGGTGTAGGTCTTGTCTATTTCATAGTTGGTTTTTTGAACGGTACTTGTGCTTATATCAAACTCTGGTTTTATGCATCACCCAACCTCTCCTTCCCCCTTAAGCAGGCATAAGAGTGTTTTCTGTATGTGAGACTCTCTTCTCTTTCCTAACTCAGTTCATGTGTAGCCATGTTTACAGGATCTTCCTAAGTATTATCTTATGATAAGTTTCTTTTTTCTGTGTGACTTATTTCACTTAGAATCATCGTACCTGAATCCACTCATTTTGCTTCTACTGGTATTATGACATTGATTTCATGGCTGAGGGATATTCCATCATACGTAAGTACCACAATTTTTTGAACATTTTTTATCTTTCCTTGGATAATTAAGGTGAACCCAAGTTGAGGTTCTTGTAAGCAGTGCCACCCTAAATTTTGGGGTGGCTCTGTCTTATTGATTTTCAGGTTTCCCAATGTATATTCCCTAGACTCGAAGTGCCCTTGGCTCTGTAGCTCTGTTGTTTACTTGTTTTAGGGAACACAATGCACTCCTCCAGAGAGGCAGTTGGCAGTTTACATCCCGCCCATCAGCATAACAAGGCTCCCTGTTCTCCAGGGCCTGTCTTGCCTTTCTGATTTTTACCCATTTTGTGGATGTCCCTTTTGACCGGTGGGAAGTGATACTTCTTTGTAGTGCAGATTTGCATTGCCCGCTTGCTTGCTTGGCCAAAAAGGGCGTATGCGTTTTCTCCTGAATATATTCAGAAGAAAACGCATACGCCCTTTTTGGCCAAGTGCATCATTGTCTAAGTTGTGCACCTATTCCTTTGCTTTACAGGCGATTCCTGCGTACCTCTTGAAATCTGATTCCTGGTATTCTGCCTCACTTTCAAGTCCGCCTCTTTGCCTTCCCTCAAAAGATTTTTGGAGGATAGTTGCCCTTTATTACTCTGCCAGTTTGTGAATTGCTGTGCCCCTGAGCTCCATTTTTAACTCGTTTTTTCTGAGCTGAACGCAAGTCCAATATTTTGGTTCAGGACCTATACTGGTTCCTGGTGGGTGGTTGAGACTTTTGTCAATTCTTCTTCCTCCCGGGAAATTAGAGTGACATGTGCCCGTCCAAATGCATAACAGCTACTCTCTCATTGTTTCTCCCTCTTCCCTTTCATTCTTTGCCTAATTGGCAACCTGTGCGAACCAGGAAGTTAAAGGTGCTCTCTCTCCAAGTTGGGAGATTGATAGTAAAGCAGTTGGAATGTAAAACTTGAGCACCAGGAGAGGGACTATTCGTTGAGATTTAGAAACCTTTCGTATTCACAGTGTGTCCATTCTCTAGGTTTCCCGTACATGTTATAGCAGTAGTAATATTCCCTTCAACCTGGAGATTTGGGACCCATGGAATGTGTGCCATGCATTATTGCTTTAAAGGGTCTGCGTTTGCTCAGCCAATCTCACCAATCCTCTCAGTCCCATGTGTCCAGGCTTATGCCACATCCAGCTGTCGTTGTAGATAGGGTCATTCCAGGTTTCATCAGAATCCCTGAAGTAATTGTAAAGAATTTCCCTGTTTTTTGGTTTTGTTTTTAAAATTCCTTTTTATACTTGGTTTGAGCTGATTCTCACTGCCAGGTTTATGCCAGTCTAGACACACTTGATTCCCTTACGGAGACATATCAATACATAGGTTTTAAGATTCTTACCAGTCTGATATATTCCTCTGTGGGAAATATGGGGTTTCGAGTCCCTTTCACTGAGCAAGGTGTAGGTCTTGTGTCTTCCATAGTTGGTTTTTGGAACAGTACCTGTGCTTATATCAAACTCTGGTTTTATGCATCACCCCACCTCTCCTTCCCCCTTATGCAGGCATAAGAGTGTTTTCTAAATGTGAGACTCTGTTCTCTTCCCTAACTCAGTTCATGTGTAGCCATGTTTACAGGATCTTCATAAGTGATATCTTATGATAAGATTCTTTTTCTGTGTGACTTATTTCACTTAGAATCATCGTACCTGAATCCACTCATTTTGCTGCTACTGGTCTTATGACATTGATTTCATGTCTGAGGGATATTCCATCGTATGTAAGTACCACATTTTTTTGAACCATTTTTATATTTCCTGGGATATTTAAGGTGTACCCAAGTTGACGTTCTTGTAAGCAGTGGAGGCCTAAATTTTGGGGTGGCTCTGTCTTATTGATTTTCAGTTTTCCCAAGGTATATTCCCTAGACTGGAAGTGCCCTTGGCTCTGTAGCTCTGTTGTTTACTTCTTTTAGGGAACACAGTGCACTCCTCCAGAGAGGCAGTTGGCAATATACATCCCGCCCATCAGCATAACAAGGCTCCCTGTTCTCCAGGGCCTGTCTTGAATTTCTGGTTTTTACCCATTTTTTCGATGTTCCTGTGGACCGGTGGGAAATGATACTTCTTTGTAGTGCAGACTTGCATGAACGCTTGCTTGCTTGGCCAAAAAAACTGTATGCGTTTTCTCCTGAATATACTCAGGAGAAAATGCATAAGCCCTTTTTGGCCAAGTGCATCATTGTCGAAGTTGTGCCCCTCTTCCTGTGCTTTAAAGGTGATTCCAACGTAACTCTTGAAATCCGTTTCCGGCAATTCTGCCTGGCTTTCAAGTCCGCCTCGTGTCATTCGCTCAACAGGTTTTTGGACGATAGTTGTCTTTTATTACTCTGCCAGTTTGTGAATTGCTGTGCCCCTGAGCTCCGTTTTTTAACTGTTTTTTTCTGAGCTGTACGCAAGTCCAATATTTTGGTTCAAGACATATACTGGTTCCCGGTGGGTGGCGGAGACTTTGGTCAATTCTTCTTCCTCCCGGGAAATAAGAGTGACATATGCCCGTCCAAATGCCTAACAGCTACTCTCTCATTGCTTCTCCCTCTTCCCATTCATCCTTTGCGAAATTGGCAACCTTTGCGAAACAGGAGGTTAAAGGTGTGGTCTCTCCAGGTTGGGAGATTGATAGTAAAGCAGTTGGAAAGTCAAACCGGAGCACCAGGAGAGGGACTATACGTTGAGTTTTAGAGACTATTCGTATTCACAGTGTGACCATTCTCTAGGTTTCCCATACATGTTATAGCTGTAGTAATATTCCCTTCAACCTGGAGAGTTGGGACCCATGGAATTGGTGCCATGCATTATTGCTTTAAAGGGTCTGCATTTGCTCACCCAATCTCACCAATCCTCTCAGTCCTATGTGTCCAGCCTTATTCCACATCCAGCTGTCATTGTATATAGGGTCATTCCAGGTTTTATCAGAGACCCTGAAGGAATTAAAAAGAATTTCCCTGTTTTTTGTTTTTCAAATTCCTTTTTATAGTGGGTTTGAGCTGATTCTCGCTGCCATGTTTATGCCAGTCTAGACGCACTTGATTCCCTGAAAGAGACATATCAATACATAGGTTTTAAGATTCTTACTAGTCAGATATATTCCTCTGCGGGAAATATGGGGTTTTGAGTCCCTTTCCCTGAGGAAGGTGTAGGTCTTGTCTATTCCATACATGGTTTTTGGAACTCTACCTGTGCATATATCAAACTCTGGTTTTATGCATCACCCCACCTCTCCATCCCTCTTAAGCAGGCATAAGAGTGTTTTCTAAATGTGAGACTCTCTTCTCTTTCCTAACTCAGTTCATGTGTAGCCATGTTTACAGGATCTTCGTAAGTGATATCTTATGATACGTTTCTTTTTCTGTGTGACTTATTTCACTTAGAATCATCGTACCTGTATCCACTGATTTTGCTGCTACTGGTCTTATGACATTGATTTCATGGCTGAGGGATATTCCATCATACGTAAGTACCACAATTTTTTGAACCTTTTTTATATTTCCTGGGATATTTAAGGTGTAACCAAGTTGAGGTTCTTGTAAGCAGTGCAGCCCTAAATTTTGGGGTGGTTCTGTCTTATTGATTTTCAGGTTTCCCAAGGTATATTGCCTTGACTGGAAGTGTCCTTGGCTCTGTACCTCTGTTGTTTACTTGTTTTAGGGAACAGAATGCTCTCCTCCAGAGAGGCAGTTGGCAATTTACATCCCGCCCATCAGCATAACAAGGCTCCCTGTTCTCCAGGGCCTGTCTTGCCTTTCTGGTTTTTACACATTTTCTGGATGTCCCTTTTGACCGGTGGGAAGTGATACTTCTTTGTAGTGAAGATTTGCATTGCCCACTTGCTTGCTTGGCCAAAAAGGGCATATGCGTTTTCTCCTGAATATATTCAGGAGAAAATGCAAACGCCCTTTTTAGCCAAGTGCATCATTGTCGAAGTTGTGCCCCTCTTCCTGTGCTTTAAAGGCGATTCCAACGTACCTCTTGAAATCTGTTTCCTGCAATTCTGCCTCCCTTTAATTTTTGCCTCGTTGCCTTCCCTCAACAGAATTTTGGACGATAGTTGCCCTTTATTACTCTGCCAGTTTGTGAATTGCTGTGCCCCTGAGCTCCATATTTAACTCGTTTTTTCTGAGCTGAACGCAAGTCAAATATTTTGGTTCAGAACATATACTGGTTCCCGGTGTGTGGCTGAGACTTTGGTCAATTCTTCTTCCTCCCTGGAAATAAGAGTGACATATGCCCGTCCAAATGCCTAACAGCTACTGTCTCTTTGGTTCTTCCTCTTCCGTTTCATCCTCTGCCAAATTGGCAACCTGTGAGAACCATTAGGTTAAAGGGGCTGTCTCTCCAAGTTGGGAGATTGATAGTAAAGCAGTTGGAATGTCAAACCGGAGCACCAGGAGAGGGACTATTAGTTGTGTTTTAGAGACCTTTCGTATTCACAGTGTGTCCATTCTCTTGGTTTCCCATACATGTAATATCTGTAGTAATATTCCCTTCAACCTGGAGAGTTGGGACCCATGGAATGGGTGCCCCTCATTATTGCTTTAAAGGGTCTGCATTTGCTCGCCCAATCTCACCAATCCTCTCAGTCCCAAGTGTCCAGCCTTATGCCACATCCAGCTGTCATTGTAGATAGGGTCATTCCAGGTTTCATCAGAGACCCTGAAGGAATTGAAAGAAATTTCCCTGTTTTTTTGTTTTGTTTTTGAAATTCCTTTTTATAGTGGGTTTGAGCTGATTCTCACTGTCATGTTTATGCCAGTCTAGACACACTTGATTCCCTTATGGAGACATATCAATACATAGGTTTTAAGATTCATACTTTTAAGATATATTACTCTGTGGTGAATATGGGGTGTTGAGTCCCTTTCACTGAGGAAGGTGTAGGTTTTTTCTATTTCTTATTTGGTTTTTGGAACGGTACCTGTACTAATATCAAACTGATTTTATGCATCACCCCACCTCTCCTTCTCCCTTAAGCAAGCATAAGCGTTTTTTTTTTAAATGTGAGTCTCTCTTTTCTTTCCTAACTCAGTTCATGTGTAGCCATGTTTACAGGATCTTCATAAGTGATATCTTATGATAAGTTTCTTTTTCTGTGTGACTTATTTCACTTAGAATTATCGTACCTGAATCCACTCATTTTGCTGCTACTGGCCTTATGACATTGATTTCATGGCTGAGGGATATTCCATCATATGTAAATACCACAATTTCTTAAACCATTTTTGTCTTTCCTGGGATATTTAATGTGTACCCAAGTTGAGGTTTTTGTAAGCAGTGCAGCCCTGAATTTTGGTGTGGATCTGTCTTATTTATTTTCAGTTTTCGCAAGGTATATTCCCTAGACTGGAAGTGCCCTTGGCTCTGTAGCTCTGTTGTTTACTTGTTTTAGGGAACACAATGCACTCCTCCAGAGAGGCAGTTGGCAATTTACATCCCACCCATCAGCATAACAAGGCTCCCTGTTCTCCAGGGCCTGTCTTGCCTTTCTGGTTTTTACCCATTTTGTGGATGTCCCTTTTGACCGGTGGGAAGTGATACTACTTTGTAGTGCAGATTTGCATTGCCCGCTTGCTTGCTTGTCCCAAAAGGGCATATGCGTTTTCTCCTGCATATATGCACGTGAAAACCCATATGCCCTTTATGGCCATTTCCATAATTTTCGAAGTTGTAATGCTTTTCCTGTGTTTAAAGGCGATTCCAATGTACCTCTTGAAATCTATTTCATGCCATTCTGCCTCATTTTCCCTTCCGCCTCATGGCTTTCCCTCAACAGATTTTTCGAAGAGAGTAGTCCTTTATAACTCTGCAGGTTAGTGAATTGCTGTGGCCCGGAGCTCCATTTTTCAACTCACGTTTTTGTGAGCTGACCGCAAATCAACAGTTTTGCTTCTGGACTTATACTGGTTCTGGGGGGCAGGCTGAGACTTTGGTTAATTCCTCTTTGTGATGGAAAATTAGAGAGACATGTGGCCGTCCAAATGCCTACAGCTACTCTCTCATTGGTTCTCTCTCTTCCCTTATATCCTCTGCACAATTTGCCAACTGTGTGTACCAGGAGGATACAGGGGCTGACTTTCCAAGTTGGGAGATTGATAGTAAAGCAGTTGGAATGTCAAACTGGAGCACAAGGAGAGAAAAAAGTAGTAGTTTTAGAAACCTTTCACCATCAGATGGTTTCCATTCTCTAGGTTCCCATACACGTTATAACTGTAGTGATATTCCCTTCTACCTGGAGAGATGGGAACCATGGAATGGGTGGCAGGCATTATTGCTTTAAAGGGTCTGCATTTTTTCACCCAATCTCACCAATCCTCTCAGTCCCAAGTGACCAGCCTTATGCCACATCCAGCTGTCATTGTAGATACGGTCATTCCAGGTTTCATCAGAACCCCTGAAGGTATTGTGTAAGAATTTTACTGTTTTTATGTTTTGTTTTGAAATTCATTTTTATAGTGGGTTTGAGCTGATTCTCACTGCCATGTTTATGTCGTTCTAGACACACTTGGTTCTCTTACGGAGACATATCAATACATAGGTTTTAAAATTCTTACTAGTCAGATATATTTCTCTGAGGGGAATAGGGATGTTGAGTTCCGTTCACTGAGGAAGGAGTAGGGCTTGTCTCTTCTGTTTTTGGATTATGGAACGGTACCTGTGCTAATATCAATCTTATGTTTTGTGCATCTCCCCACCTCTCTTTCCCCTTAAGCAAGCGTTATATTGTTTTCTAAATCTGATACTCTGTTCTCTTCCCTAAATCAGTTCATATGCAGCCATGTTTACATTCCCTTCATAAGTGATATCTTATGTCAGAATGCACCATGGCCGTTCTCATAATAATGCTCCATGACCCCTGTCATCACAATGCACCATGCCCTGGTTATCAAAATGCTCCATGTCCCTTGTCATCACAATTCTCCACGTCCTTGTCATCACAGTGCTACATGACACTTCTCATCAAAATGTTACATGCTCTTGTCATCACAATTCTCCATCCACTTGACATTGCAATGCTCCATGCACTTGTCATCACAATGCTCCATGCACATGTCATCACAAAGCTCCATGCCCTTGTCATCACAATGCTCCATTACCTTTGTCATCAGAATCCTCCATGACGCTTGGCATCACAATGGTCCATGCCGTTGTCATCAGAGTGGACCACTACATATGTCATCAGAATGCTCCCTGACACCTCTCTTCACAATACTGCATGACCTGGTCATCACAATGCTCCATGCCCTTGTCATCACAATGTGCCATTCCAACTGTCCTGGCAATAATCCATGAAACATATTTGACCATTGTTCCATGCTCTTGTCATCACAATGCTCCATGCTCTTGTTATCACAATTCTTCATGACCCCTGTCATCACAATGCTCCATGACACTTGTCAGTATGTTCCTTGAACCCTGTCATGACAAGGCTCCATGCCTTTTTCATCACAATGTTCCATGCCCTTTCCATCACAGTGCTCCAAGACCCATGTAATCACAATGCTCCATGCCCTTGTCATCACAAAACTCAAGGACGCATGCCATCAGAATGCTCCTTGGTCTTCTCCTCACAATGTGCCATGCCCTTGTCATCACAACGTTCCAAGACCCCTGTAATCACAATGCTCCATGCCCCTTTTCATCAGTATGCTCCATGAGACTTGTCATCACAAGGCTCCATGGTTTTGTCATCACAATGCTCCAGGACCTTGTCAGCACAATGCTTCTCGACCTTGTCATGAAAATTTTCAATGGCCCTTGTCATCGTAATGCTCCAAGCCCTAATCATCAAAATGCTCCATTATATTTGTCCTCACATTTCTCCATTACATTTGGTTTCACAATGCTCCATGCCATTGTCATCACAATGGACCATGACATATGTCATCACAGTGCTCCTGACACCTGTCTTCACAATACTCCTTGACCTTCTCATCACAATGCTCCATGCCCTTGTCATCACAATGCACCATGCCCAATGTCATCACAATAATCCATGAAATTTGTCAGACCAATGCTCCATGCCCCTGTCAACACAATGCTCCATGCCCTTGTCATCCCAATGCTCCATGACCCCTGTGATCACAATTATCAGTGACTCCAGTCATCACAATGATTCATAACGTTTGTCATCACAATTGTCCATGCCCGCGTCATCACAAGGCTCTGTGACTTTTGTAACCACAATGTTCCATGAACTTTTCATCACAATTCTCTGTGACCCTTGTCATCACAATGCTCCATGTCTTTATCAAAAACAATGGTCTATGACCATTGTCATCACAATGTGCCACGCGCATTTCATCACAGCCGACCACAAATTTTTCATTGCAATGCTCCATAAACCTTGTAATCACAATGGTCCATGGACTTCTCATCAAAATGCTCTCTCACCAGAGATATCACAGTGTTCCATCACTAGTCATCACAATACTCCCTCACACCTGGAATCACAATGTTCCATGACCCTGTCATCACAGTGCTACATCCACTTATCTGCACAATGTTCCATGACCCCTGACATCACAATGTTCCATAACCCCTGTCAGCAAAATGCTCCATGACCCTTTTCATCCCAAAGATCCAAGACCCCTGACATCACAACGTTCTATAAACACTGCCATCACAATATTCCTTTACAATTCTTATCAAATTGCTGCATGACCCGTTCATCAATATGCTCCCTGCCCTTCTCATCACAATGGACCATGCCCTTGTCATCAAAATGCTCCATGACTTGTCATCACAAAGCTCCATGTCCCATGGCATCACAATGCTCCATGTCACTGTCATCACAATGCTCCCTGAACCCTCTCATCACATTGCTCCATGTCCTTGTCATCACAAAGCTCCATGACACTTGTCATCACAATGCTCGATGCCCTTCTCATGACAATGCTCCATGCCTTTTTCATTACAATCCTGCATGACCCATGTATCACAGTGTTCCGTGCCCTTGTCATCACAATGCTCCATGCCCACTCTCATCACAATAATCCATGAAACATTTCAGACCAATGTTCCATACCCTTCTCATCAAAATGCTCCATTACCCCTGTCATAACAATGCACCATGACTCTTGGCATCACAATGTTCCACTACCTAGTCATCACAAGGTTCCATGACACTTGTCATCACAATGCTCAAGACCCCTGAAATCAAAATGCTGCATGCCCTTGTCATCACAAAGCTCCATGACGCATGTCATCAGAAAGTTCCATGGCCTTCTCATCACAATGCTCCATTCCCATGTCATCACAATGCTCCAAGACACTTGTAATCACAGTGCTCCATGACCCTTTTCATCTCAATGCTCCATGAACCCTGTCATCACAATACACCATGCCCATCATCATAATGCTTCAGGCTATTGTCATCACAATGAAATCAATATTCTCCATGACCTCTGTCATCATAATGCTCCAAACCCTTGTTATCACAATGTTCAATAACACTTATCATCTCAACACCCCATGCCACTCATCATCACAATTATCCACGGTCTTCTCATCACAATGCTCCATGATCGTTGTCATCACAATGCTCAATACACTTGTCATCACAATGCTCCCTGACACTTGTCGTCAGTATGCTCCTTGAACCCTGTCATGACAAGGTTCCATGCCTATTTCATCACAGTGATCAATGCCCTATTCATCACAATGCTCCAAGATCCCTGTAATCACAATGCTCCATGCCCTTGTCATTAAAAAGCTCCATGACGCATGTCATCAGCATGCTTCATGGCCTTCTCATCACAATGCTCCATGCCCTTCTCATCACAATGCTCCGAGACCCCTGTAATCACAATGCTCCATGCCCATTTTCATCAGAATGTTCCATGAGACTTGTCATCACAATGCTTAATGCGCTTGTCAGCACAATGCTCCATGACCCCTGTCATCACAATGCTCAGTGACTCCAGTCATCACAATGATTCATAACGTTCTCATCACAATTGTCCATGCCCGCGTCATCACAAGGCTCTTTGACTTTTGTAACTACAATGTTCCATGAACTTTTCATCACAATTCTCTGTGACCCTTGTCATCACAATGCTCCATGTCTTTGTCAGAACAATGGTCTATGACCATTGTCATCCCAATGTGCCACGCGCATTTCATCACAGCCGACCACAAACTTTTCATTGCAATGCTCCATAAACCTTGTAATCACAATGGTCCATGGACTTCTCATCAAAATGCTCTCTCACCAGAGATATCACAATGTTCCATCACTAGTCATCACAATACTCCCTCACACCTGGAATCACAATGTTCCATGACCCTGTCATCACAGTGCTACATCCACTTATCTGCACAATGTTCCATGACCCCTGACATCACAATGTTCCATAACCCCTGTCAGCAAAATGCTCCATGACCCTTTTCATCCCAAAGATCCAAGACCCCTGACATCACAATGTTCTATAAACACTGCCATCACAATATTCCATTACAATTCTTATCAAATTGCTGCATGACCCGTTCATCAAAATGCTCCCTGCCCTTCTCATCACAATGCACCATGCCCTTGTCATCAAAATGCTCCATGACTTGTCATCACAAAGCTCCACGTCCCATGGCATCACAATGCTCCATGTCACTGTCATCACAATGCTCCCTGAACCCTCTCATCACATTGCTCCAAGTCCTTGTCATCACAAAGCTCCATGACACTTGTCATCACAATGCTCCATGCCTTTTTCATTACAATCCTGCATGACCCATGTATCACAGTGTTCCGTGCCCTTGTCATCACAATGCTCCATGCCCACTCTCATCACAATAATCCATGAAACATTTCAGACCAATGTGCCATACCCTTCTCATCAAAATGCTCCATTACCCCTGTCATAACAATGCACCATGACTCTTGGCATCACAATATTCCACTACCTAGTCATCACAAGGTTCCATGACACTTGTCATCACAATGCTCAAGACCCCTGAAATCAAAATGCTGCATGCCCTTGTCATCACAAAGCTCCATGACGCATGTCATCAGAAAGTTCCATGGCCTTCTCATCACAATGCTCCATTCCCATGTCATCACAATGCTCCAAGTCCCTTGTAATCACAGTGATCCATGACACTTTCCATCTCAATGCTCCATGAACCCTGTCATCACAATACACCATGCCCATCATCATAATGCTTCAGGCTATTGTCATCACAATGAAATCAATATTCTCCATGACCTCTGTCATCATAATGCTCCAAACCCTTGTGATCACAATGTTCAATAACACTTATCATCTCAACACCCCATGACACTCATCATCACAATTATCCATGGTCTTCTCATCACAATGCTCCATGATTGTTGTCATCACAATGCTCAATACACTTGTCATCACAATGCTCCCTGACACTTGTCGTCAGTATGCTCCTTGAACCCTGTCATGACAAGGTTCCATGCCTTTTTCATCACAGTGATCCATGCCCTATTCATCACAATGCTCCAAGATCCCTGTAATCACAATGCTACATGCCCTTGTCATTATAAAGCTCCATGACACATGTCATCAGCATGCTTCATGGCTTTCTCATCACAATGCTCCATGCCCTTCTCATCACAATGCTCCAATACCCCTGTAATCACAATGCTCCATGACCCTTTTCATCAGAATGTTCCATGAGACTTGTCATCACAATGCTTAATGCACTTGTCAGCACAATGCTCAATGCCACATGTCATCACAGTGCACCATGTGCTTGTCATCACAGTGCTCCACAATCTTGTCATCACAATGCTCCTTAAAATTTGTCATCACAATGCTCCCTGCCCTTCTCATCACATTGCACAACGCCCTTGCCATCAAAATGCTCCATGACCATTGTCATCACAAAGATCCATGACTCTGGGCCTCCCTGGTGGCGCAGTGGTTGAGAGTCCGCCTGCCGATGCAGGGGATACGGGTTCGTGCCCCGGTCTGGGAGGATCCCATATGCCGCGGAGCGGCTGGGCCCGTGAGCCATGGCTGCTGGGCCTGCGCATCCGGAGCCTGTGCTCCGCAATGGGGGAGGCCACAACAGTGAGAGGCCCGCATACCGCAAAAAAAAAAAAAAATCCATGACTCTTAGCATCACAGTGCTCCATTTCATTGTCATCACAATGCTCCATGAACGCTCTCATCACATTGCTCCATGCCCATGTCTTCACAAAGCTCCATGACACATATCATCAGAATGCTCCATGGCCTTCTCATCACAATGATGCATGCCCTTGCCATTACAAGGCTCAATTACCCCTATGATAACAATGCTCCATGACCCCTGCCATCACGATGTTCCATGGTCCTGTCATCACAAAGCTCCATGACCCTTCTCATCACAATGCTCCAATAACCCTGTAATCACAGTCCTCTATGCCTTTTTTCATCTCAATGATCCATGAACCCTGTCATCACAATGCACCATGCCCATCATCATAATGCTTCATGCTATTGTCATCACAATGAAATCAAAATGCTCCATGACCTCTGTCATAACAATGCTCCAAACACTTGTGATCACAATATACAATATCACTTTTCATCACAATGTCCCATGACTCTCGTCATCACAATTATCCATGGTCTTCTCATCACAATGCTCCATGACCTTTGTTATCACAATGCTCAATACACTTGTCATCAAAATGCTCCCTGACAATTGTTGTCTGTATCCTCCTTGAATCCTGTCATGACAAGGCTCCATGCCTTTTTCATCACAATGATCCATATCCGTTTCATCACAATGCTCCAAGACCCATGTAATCTCAATGCTCCATGCCCTTGTCATCACAAAGCTCAATGACGCATGCCATCAGAATGCTCCTTGGTCTTCTCCTCACAATGCTCCATGCCCTTGTCCTCACAATGTTCGAAGACCCCTGTAATCACAATGCTCCATGGTTGTCCTCAAAAAACTCCATGACGCATGTCATCCGAATGCTCCATGGCCTTCTCATCACAATGCTCCATGCCCTAGTCATCACAGTGCTCCAAGACCCCAGTAATCACAATGCTCCATGCCCCTTTTCATCAGAATGCTCTATGAGACCTGTCATCACAAGTCTCCATGGTCTTCTCATCACAATGCTCCAGGACCTTGTCATCACCATGCTCCATTCCCTTGTAATCACAATGCTCCATGACCCCTGTCATCACAATAATCCATGAAAATTTTCAGCCCAATGCACCACGACCTACTCATCACAATGCTCCATGGCCAATATCATCACAATGCTCCATGACCACTGTCATCACAACACTCCATGTCACCTGAGAACACAATGATTCGGGACTCTTGTCATCACAATGCTCCATTCCCTAGTCATCACAATGTTCCATGACCCCTGTCATCAAAAAACTCCATGAACATTTTCAGCCCAGTGCTACAAGACACTTGTCATCACAATGATCCATGCCCTTGTCATCCCAATGCTCCATGACCCCTGTATTCACAATGCTCCTTGACGCTTGTCATCACAGTGCTCCATGACACATGTCATCACAATGCTCCAAGCCTTTCTCAGCAAAATGCTACATGACCTTGTCATTACAATGCTCTCTGCGCTTGTCATCACAATACTCCATTTCCATTGTCATCACAATCCTCCATGAACCTTGGGATCAGGTTGTTTCATGCCCTTGTCATCATAATGCTCCGTGCTCCTTGAATTCAAAATGATCCATGACCTCTGTCATCACAATGCTCCAAACACTTGTGATCACAGTGTTCCATAACACTTGTCATCACAACGCTCCATGATGCCTGTCATCACAATACTCCATGCCCTTTTCATCGCAATGCTCCATGACCTTTGTCATCACAATTCTCAATACACTTGTCATCAAAATACACCCTGACACTTGTCATCAGTATGCTCCTTGAATCCTGTCAAGAAAAGGCTCCATGCCCCTTTCATCACAATTCCCCAAGCCGTTTTCATCACAATGCACCATTCCATTGTCATCAAAATAGTCCACAAGCTTGTCATCAGAATGCTCCATGCCATTGTCATCAAAATTCTCCATGCACTTGTCAGCACAATGCTCCCTGACCTTTGTCATCACAATGCTCCCAGCCATTGTCATCACAATGCTCCATTACCTTTCTCATCAGAATCCTCCATGACAATAGGCATCACAATGGTCCATGCCATTTTCATCACAATGGGCCATTACATATGTCATCACAATGCTCCCTGACACCTCTCTTCACAATACTGCATGACCTGGTCATCACAATGATCCATGCCCTTGTCATCACAGTGCGCCATTCCAACTGTCATCGTAATAATCCATGAAACTTTAGCCCAATGTTCCATGCCCTTGTCATCACAATGTTCCTTGCCCTTGTTATCACAATGCTCCATGACCCCTGTCATCACAACACTCTGTGACTCCAGTCATCACAATGCTTCATGACCTTTTTCATCACAATGGTTTATGCCCTCGCCATCAACAGTCTCTGTGACTTTTTAACCACAATGCTCCATGAACTTTTAATCACAATGCTCTTTGACCCTTGTCATCACAATGCTCTATGCTTTTCTCAGCACAATTCTCCATGACCCTTGTCATCACAATGCTCCATGCGCTTGTCAGCACAATGCTCCATGACACATGTCATCACAATGCTCCATGACCCTTGTCATCACAATGCTCCGTGACTCCAATCATCTCAAATCTTCATAACGTTTGTCATCACAATGGTCCATGCCCGCGTGATTACAAGGCTCTGTGACCTTTGAAACCACAATGCTCCATGAACTTTTCATCACAATTCTCTGTGACCCTTGTCATCACAATGCTCCATGTCTTTGTCAGAACAATGCTCCATGACCATTGTCTTCAAAATGTGCCACGCGCAATTCATCACAATGGTCCACAACCTTGTCACTGCAATGCTCCATAAACCTTGTAATCACAATGGTCCATGCACTTCTCATCAAAGTGCTCTCTCACCAGAGATATCACAGTGTTCTATCACTAGTCATCACAATTACCCTCACCCCTGTAATCACAATGTTCCATGGACCTGTCATCACACTGCTACATCCCCTTTTCATCACAATGTTCCATGACCCCTGTCATCAAAATGCTCCATGACCCTTTTCATCCCAAAGCTCAAAGACGCCTGACATCACAATGTTCTATAACCCCTGCAATCAAAATGTTCCATTACACTATTCATCAAATTGCTGCATGACCCGGTCATCAAAATGCTCCCTGCCCTTCTCATCACAATGCACCATGCCCTTTTCATCAAAATGCTCCATGACTTGTCATCACAAAGCTCCATGACCCTTGGCATCTCAATGCTCCATGTCATTGTCATCACAATGATCCATGAACCCTCTCATCACATTGCTCAATGCCCTTGTCATCACAAAGCTCCATGACACTTGTCATCACAATGCTCGATGCCCTTCTCATCTCAATGGTGCATGCTCTTGTCATTACAATCCTGCATGACCCATGTAACATAGTGTTCCGTACCCTTGTCATCACAATGCTCCATGCAAACTCTCATCACAATAATCCATGAAACATTTCAGAACAATGTTCCATGCCGTTCTCATCACCATGCTCCATTACACCTGTCATAACAATGCAGCATGACACCTATCATCACAATGTTCCATGGCATAGTCATCACAAGGTTCTATGACACTTGTCATCACAATGCTGAAGACCCCTGTAATCACAATGCTCCATGCCCTTGTCATCACAAAGCTCCATGACGCATGTCATCAGAATGTTCCATGGCCTCCTCATCACAATGCTCCATGCCTTTGTCATCACAATGCTCCAACACCCCCTGTAAACACAATGCTCCATGTCCCTTTTCATGTCAACGCTCCATGAACCCGGTCATCACAATGCACCATGCCCATCATCATAATGCTTCAGGCTATTGTCATCACAATGAAATCAATATTCTCCATGACCTCTGTCATCATAATGCTCCAAACACTTGTGATCACAATGTTCCATAACACTTATCATCACAACACCCCATGACGCTCATCATCACAATTATCCATGGTCTTCTCATCACAATGCTCCATGATCTTTGTCATCACAATGCTCAATACACTTATCATCACAATGCTCCCTGACACTTGTCGTCAGTATGCTCCTTGAACCCTGTCATGACAAGGATCCATGCCTTTTTCATCCCAATGATCCATGCCCTTTTCATCACAATGCTCCAAGATCCCTGTAATCACAATGCTCCATGACCTTTTAATCACAAAACTCCATGACGCATATCATCAGAATGCTCCATGACATTCTCATCACAATGCTCCATGCCCTAGTCATCAAAATGCTCCAAGACCCATGTAATCACAATGCTCCATGCCACCTTTCATCAGAATGCTCCATGAGACTTGTCATCACAAGTCTCCATGGTCTTCTCATCACTATGCTCCAGGAACTTGTCATCACCATGCTCCATTCCCTTGTCATCACAATGCACCATGACCTCTGTCATCACAATAATCCATGAATATTTTCAGCCCAGTGCTCCACGATCTACTCATCACAATGCTCCATGGCCAATATCATCACAATGCTCCATGACCACTGACATCACAATGCTCAAAACTCTTTTGATCACAATGTTCCATAACACTTGTCATCACAACGCTCCATGATGTCTGTCATCACAATACTCCATGCCCTTTTCATCAAAACGCTCCATGACTTTTGTCATAACAATTCTCAATACACTTGTCATCACAATGCTCCCTGACACTTGTGATCAGTATGCTCCTTGAAACCTGTCACGAAAAGGCTCCATGCCTTTTTCATCGCAATGCCCCATGCCATTTTCATCACAATGCTCCATGCCATTGTCATCAAAATACTCCACAAGTTTGTCACCAGAATGCTCAATGACCCTTGTCATCACAATGCTCCATGAACTTTTCATCACAATGCTCTTTGATCCTTGTCATCACAATTCTCTATGCCTTTCTCTGCACAATGCTCCATGACCCTTGTCATCACAATGCTCCATGCGCTTGTCAGCACAATGCTCCATGAAACATGTCATCACAATGCACCATGCGCTTATCTTCACAGTGCTCCACAATCTTGTCATCACAATGCTCCATAAAATTTGTCATCACAATGCTCCATGCACTTCTCATCCAAATGCTCTCTCACCACTGATATCACAATGCTACATCACTATTTGTCACAATACTCCCTCACCCCTGTCATCACAATGATGAATGACTCCTGTTATCACAATGCTACGTGCACTTATCTTCACAATGTTCGATGACCCATGACATCACAAAGTTCCATAACACCTGTCATCAAAATGCTCCATGACCCTTTTCATCCTAAAGCTCCATGACCCCTGGCATCACAATGTTCTATAACCCATGTCATCAAAATGTTCCATTACACTTTTCATCAAATTACTGCATGAACCGGTCATCAAAATGCTCCCTGCCCTTCTCATCACAATGCACCACACCCTTGTCATCAAAATGGTCCATGACATTTGTCATCACAAAGCTGCATGACCCTTGGCATCACAATGCTCCATGTCATTGTCATCACAATGCTCCATGAACCCTCTCATCACATTGCTCCATGCCCTTGTCATCACACATCTCCATGACACTTGTCATCACAATGCTCGATGCCCTTCTCATCACAATGCTCCATTCCCTTGTCATTACAATCCCACATGACCCATGTATCACCGTGTACGGTGCCCTTGTCATCACAATGCTCCATGCCCACTCTCATCACAATAATCCATGAAACATTTCAGACCAATGCTCAATGCCCTTCTCATCACAATGCTCCATTACCTCTGTCATAACAATGCTCCATGACCCCTGCCTTCACAATGTTCCACGGCCTTGCCATCACAAGGCTCCATGACCCTTGTCATCACAATGCTCCAAGATACCTCTAATCACTATTCTACATGCCCTTGTCATCACAGAGCTCCATGACGCATGTCTTCAGAATGTTTCATGGCCTTCTCCTCACAGTGCTCAATGCCCTTGTCATCACAATGCTGAAGACCCCTGTAATCACAATGCTCCATGCACCTTATAATCAGAATGATCCATGAGACATGTCATCACAAGTCTCCATGGTCTTCTCATCACAATGCTCCAGGACATTGCCATCACCATGCTCCATTCCCTTGTCATCACAATCCTCCATGACCCCTGTCATCACAATACTCCATGAATATTTTCAGCTCAATGCTCCATGACATTCTCATCACAATGCTCCATGACCAATATCATCATAATGCTCCATGACCCCTGTCATCACTACACTCCATGACACCTGACAACACAATGATCCGGGACTCTTGTCATCACAATTGTCCAAGACCCCTGTAATCACAATGCTCCATGACCCCTGTCATCACAATACTCCATGAACATTTTCAGCCCAATTCTCCATGACCCTTGTCATCACAATGATCCATGCCCTTGTCATCCCTATGCTCCATGACCCCTGTATTCACAATGCTCTGTGAAGCTTGTCATCACAGTGCTCCATGACACCGGTTATCACAATGCTCCATGTCTTTGTCAGCAAAATGCTACATGACCTTGTCATTACAATGCTCTATGCGCTTGTCATCACAATACTCCATTACCATTGTCATCACAATCCTCCATGAACCTTGGTATCACTTTTCTTCATTCCGTTGTCATCACAATTCTCCATGCTCCTTGAAATCAAAATGATCCATGACCTCTGTCATAACAATGCTTCAAACCCTTGTGATCACAACGTTCCATAACACTTGTCATCACAACGCTCCATGATGCCTGTCATCACAATACTCCATGCCCTTTTCATCACAATGCTCCATGACCTTTGTCATCACAATTCTCAATACACTTGTCATCACAATGCTCCCTGACACTTGTCATCAGAATGCTCCTTGAACCCTGTCACGAAAACGCTCCATGTCTTTTTCATCACAAAGCCACATGCAATTTTCATCACAATGCTCCATGCCATTGTCATCAAAATACTCCACAAGCTTGTCATCAGAATGCTCCATGACCCTTGTCATCACAATTCTCCATGCACTTGTCAGCACAATGCTCCCTGACCATTGTCATCACAATGCTCCAAGCCATTGTCATCATAATGCTCCATTACCTTTGTCATCAGAATCCTCCATGACACTTGGCATCACAGTGATCCATGCCATTGTCATCACAATGGGCCATTTCATATGTCATCACAATGCTCCCTGACACCTCTCTTCAGAATACTGCATGACCTGGTCATCACAATGCTCCACGCCCTTGTCATCACAATGCGCCATTCCCACTGTCATCACAATAATCTCTGAAATTTATTAGAGCAATGTTCCATGCGCTTTTCATCACAGTGCCCCATGACCCCTGTCATCACAATGCTCCGTGACTCCAGTCATCACAATGTTTCATAACGTTTGTCATCAGAATGGTCCATGCCTGCGTCAACACAAGGCTCTGTGACATTTGTAACCACAATGCTCCATGAACATTTCATCACAATGTTCCATGACCCTTGTCATCACAATGCTTCATGTCTTTGTCAGAACAATGCTCCATGACCATTGTCATCACAATGTGAAATGTCCTTTTCATCACAATGATCCACAACCTTGTCATTGCTATGCTCCATAAACCTTGTAATCACAATGCTCCATGCACTTCTCATCCAAGTGCTCTCTCACATGAGATATCACAATGTTCCATCACTTGTCATCACAATCCTCCCTCACCCCAGTTATCACAATGTTCCATGACCACTGTCATCACAATGCTACATCCCCTTATCAGCAAAATGTTCCAAGACCCCTGACATCACAATGTTCCATAACACCTGTCATCAAAATGCTCCATCACCCTTTTCATCGCAAAGATCCATGACCCCTGGCATCACAATGTTCCATAACCCCTGTCATCAAAATGTTCCATTACAATTTTCATCAAATTGCTGCATGACCATGTCATCAAAATGCTCTCTGCCCTTCTCAACACAATGCACCACACCCTTGTCATTAAAATGCTCCATGACCTTTGTCATCACAAAGCTTCATGACCCTTGGCATCAAAATGCTCCATGATATTGTCATCACAATGCTCCATGAAACCTCTCATCACATTGCTCCATGCCCTTGTCATCACAAAGATCCATGACACTTGTCATCACACTGCTCGATGCCCTTCTCATCACAATGCTCCATGCCCTTGTCATTACACTCCCCCATGACCCATGTATCACAGTGTACCGTGCCCTTCTCATCACAATGCTCCATGCCCACTCTCATCACAATAATCCATGAAACATTTCAGACCAATGTTCAATGCCCTTCTCATCACAATGCTCCATTACCACTGTCATAACAATGCTCCATGACCCCTGCCATCACAATGCTCCACGGCCTTGTCATCACAACGCTCCATGACCCTTGTCATCACAATGCTCCAAGACCCCTGTAATCACAATGCTCCATGCCCTTGTCATCACAAAGCTCCATGACGCATGTCATCAGAATGTTCCATGGAATTCTCCTCAGAGTGCTCCATGCCCTTGTCATGACAAAGCTCCAAGACACCTGTAATCACAATGCTCCATGCCTCTTTTCATCAGAATGCTCCATGAGACTTGTCATCACAAGTCTCCATGGTCATCACATCACAATGCTCCAGTAACTTGTAATCAACATGTTCCATTCCCTTGTCATCACAATGCTCCATGACAACTGGCATCACAATACTCCATGAACATTTTCAGCCAAATGCTCCATGACCATCTAATCACAATGCTCCATGGCAAATATCATGAAAATGCTCCATGACCACTGTCATCACAACACTCCATTACACATGACAACACAGTGATCCGGGACACTTGTCATCACAATGCTCCAAGACCCCTGTAATCACAATGCTCCTTGACCCCTGTCATCACAGTACTCCACGAACATTTTCAGCCCAATGATCCATGACACTTGTCATCACAATGATCCATGCCCTTGTCATCCCTATGCTCCATGACCCCTCTATTCACAATGCTCCGTGATGCTTGTCATCACAGTGCTCCATGACACCAGTCATCACAAAGCTCCATGCCTTTGTCAGCAAAATGCTACATGACCTTGTCATTACAATGCTCTATGCGCTTGTCATCAGAATACTCCATTACCATTGTCATCACAATCCTCCAAGAACATTGGGATCGCATTGCTTCATGCCCTAGTCATCACAATGCTCCATGCTCCTTGAAATCAAAATGATCCATGACCTCTGTCATCGCAATGCTCCAAAACCTTGTGATCACAATGTTCCATAACACTTGTCATCACAACGCTCCATGATGCCTGTCATCACAGTACTCCATGCCCTTGTCATCACAATACTCCATGCCCTTGTTATCACAAGGTTCCAAGACCCCTGTAATCAGAATGCAACATTACCTTTGTCATCACAATGCTCCATGACACTTGGCATCACAATGCTCCATGCCATTGTCATCACAATGGGCCATTACATATGTCATCACAAAGCTCTCTGACAACTCTCTTCAAAATACTCCATGACCTTCTCATCACAATGCTCCATGCCCTGGTCATCACAATGCACCATGTCCACTTTCATCACAATAATCTCTGAAAAGTGTCACCACAACGCTCCATGTCCCTGTCATCACAAAGCTCCATGAACCCTGTCATCTTAATGCTCCGTGACTCCAGTCATCACAATGCTTCATAACGTTTGTCATCACAACGGTCCATGCCCGCATTGTCACAAGGCTCTGTGACCTTTGTAACCACAATGCTCCATGAAATTTTCATCACAATGCTCCGTGACCCTTGTCATCACAATGCTCCATGCCTTTGTCAGAACAATGTTCCATGACCCTTGTCATCACAATGTGCCACGCGTTTTTCATCACAATGATCCACAACCTTGTCATCGCTATGCTCTATAAATCTTGTATTCGCAATGCTCCATGCACTTCTCATACAAATGCTCTCTCACCTGAGATATCACAATGTTCCATCACTAGTCATCACAATCCTCCCTCAACCCTGTAATCAAAATGTTCCATGACCCCTGACATCACAATATTCCATAACCACTGTCATCAGAATGCTCCATGACACTTTTCAGCCCAAAGCTCCTTGACCCATGGCATCACAATGTTCTGTAACCCCTGTCATCAAAATGTTACATTACACTTTTCATCACATTGCTGCATGACCCTGTCATCAAAATGCTCCCTCTCCTTCTCATCACAATGCACCACACGCTTGTCATCAAAATGCTCCATGACCGTTGTCATCACAAAGCTCCATGACCCTTGGCATCACAATGCTCCATATCATTGTCATCAAAATGCTCCATGAAACCTCTCATCCCATTGCTCCATGCCCTTGTCATGACAAAGCTCCATGACACTTGTCATCACAATGCTTGATGCCCTTCTCATCAAAATGCTCCATGCCCTTTTCATCACAATCCACCATGACCCATGTATCACAGTGTTCCGTGCCCTTGTCATCACAATGCTCCATGCCCACTCTCATCATAATAATCCATAAAACATTTCAGGCCAATGCTCAATGCCCTTCTCATCAGAATGCCCAATTACCTCTGTCATAACAATGCTGATTACCCCTGCCAACACAATGTTCCACGGCCTTGTCATCACAAGGCTCCATGACCCTTGTCATCACAATGCTCCAAGGCCCCTGTAATCACAATGCTCCATGCCCTTTTCGTCACAAAGCTCCATGACACATGTCATCAGAATGTTCCATGGCCTTCTCATCACAATGCTCCATGCCCTTGTCATCACAATGCTCCAAGACCACTGTATTCAAAATGCTCCATGCCCCTTTGCATCTCAATGCTCCATGAACCCTGTCATCACAATGCACCATGCCCATCATCATAATGCTTCAGGCTATTGTCATCACAATGAAATAAAAATTATCCATGATCTCTGTCATCATAATGCTCCAAACCCTTGTGATCACAATGTTCCATAACACTTATCATCACAAATCCCCATGACGCTCATCATCACAATTATCCATGGTATTCTCATCACAATGCTCCATGACCTTTGTCATCACAAGGCTCAATACACTTGTCATCACAATGCTCCCTGACACTTGTCGTCAGTATGCTCCATGAACCCTGACAGGACAAGGCTCCATGCATTTTTCATCACAATGATCCGTGCCCTTTTCATCACAATGCTCCAAGATCACTGTAATCACAATGCTCCAAGTCCTTGTCATCACAAAACTCTATGAAGCATGTCATCAGAATGCTCCATGGCTTTCTCATCACAATGCTCCATGCCCTAGTCATCACAATGCCCCAATACCCCTGTAATCACAGTGCTCCATGCCCCTTTTCCTCAGAATTCTCCAAGAGACTTGTCATCACAAGTCTCCATGGTCATCTCATCACAATGCTCCAGGACCTTGTCATCACCATACTCCATTCCCTTGTCATCACAATGCTCCATGACTCCTGTCATCACAATAATCCATTAATATATTCAGCCCAATGCTCCACGACCTACACATCACAATGCTCCATGGCCAATATCATCACAGTGCTCCATGACCACTGTCATCACAACACTCCATGACTCCTGACAGCACAATGATCTGGGACTCTTGTCATCACAATGCTCCATGTCATTGTCATCACAGTGCTCCATGAACCCTCTCATAACATTGCTCCATGCCCTTGTCATCACAAAGCTCCATGACACATGTCATCACAATGCTCGATGCCCTTCTCATCACAATGCTCCAAGCCCTGTCATTATATTCCTGCATGACCCATGTATTATAGTGTTCCGTACCCTTGTCATCACAATGCTCCATGCCCACTCTCATCACAATAATTCATGAAACATTTCAGACCAATATTCCATGTCTTTCTCATCACAATGCTCCATTACCCCTTTCATAACAATGCACCATGACCCCCGCCATTACAATGTTCCACGGCCTAGTCATCACATGGTTCCATGACAATTGACGTCACCATGCTCAAGACGCCTGAAATCACAATGCTCCATGCCATTGTCATCACAAAGCTCCATGACGCATGTCATCAGAATGTTCCATGGCCTTCTCATCTCAATGCTCCTTGCCCTTGTCATCACAATGCTCCAAGACAATTGTAATCACAATGCTCCATGCCCCTTTTCATATCAATGCTCCATGAACCCTGTCATCACAATGCGCCATGCCCATCATCATAATGCTTCAGGCTATTGTCATCACAATGAAATCAAAATGCTCCAAGACCTCTGTCATCATAATACTCCGAACCCTTGTGATCACAAAGTTCCATAACACTTATCATCACAACACCCTATGACGCTCATCATCACAATTATCCATGGCCTTCTCATCACAGTCCTCTATGATTTTTGTCATCACAATGCTCAATACACTTGTCATCACAATGCTCCATGACACTTGTCTTCAGTATGCTCCTTGAAACCTGTCATGACAAGGCTCCATGCCTTTTTCATCACAATGATCCATGCCCTTTTCATCACAATGCTCCGTGACCCCTTTAATCACAATGCTCCATGCCTTTGTCAGAACAATGCTCCATAACACTTGTCATCACAGTGTGCCATGCACTTTTCATCACAATGATCCACAACCTTGTCATCGCTATGATCCATAAACCTTGTAATCACAATGCTCCATGAACTTCTCATCCAAATGCTCTCTCACCTGAGATATCACAATGATTCATCACTAGTTATCACAATGCACCCTCACCCCTGTAATCACAGTGTTCCATGACCCCTGTCATCACAATGCTACATCCCCTTATAAGCAAAATGTTCCATGACCCCTGACATCACAATGTTCCATAACCCCTGTCATCAAAATGCTCCATGACACTTTTCATCACAAAGCTCCATGACCCCTGGCATCTCAATGTTCTATAACCCCTGTCATCAAAATGTTCCATTACACTTTTTATCAAATTGCTGCATGACCCTGTCATCAAAATGCTCCCTGCCCTGCTCATGACAATGCACCACACACTTGTCATCAAAATGCTCCATGACCTTTGTCATCACAAAGCTCCATGAACCTTGGCATCACAATGCTCCATTGCTTTGTCATCACAATGCTCCATGAACACTCTCATCACATTGCTCCATGCCCTTGTCATCACAAAACTCCATGACACTTGTCATCACAATGTTCGATGCGTTCTCATCACAATGCTCCATGCCCCTGTCATTACAATCCTCCATGACACATGTATCACAGTGTACCGTGCCCTTGTCATCACAATGCTCCATGCCCACTCTCATCACAATAATCCATGAAATATTTCAGACCAATGCTCAATGCCCTTCTCATCAAAATGCTCCATTACTTCTGTCATAAAAATGATCCATGACCCCTGCCATCATGATGTTCCATGCCCTTTTCATCACAAGGCTCCATGACCCTTCTCATCACAATGCCCCAAGAACACTGTAATCACAAAGCTCTATGCCCCTTTTCATCTCAATGATTCATGAACCCTGTCATCACAATGCACCATGCCCATCATCATAATGCTTCCTGCTATTGTCATAACAATGAAATCAAAATGCTCCATGACCTCTGTCATAACAATGCTCCAAACTCTTGTGATCACAATATTCCATAACACTTGTCATCACAATGCCCCATGACGCTCGTCATCACAATTATCCATGGACTTCTCATCACAATGCTCCATGACCTTTGTCATCACAATGCTCAATACACTTGTCATCCAAATGCTCCCTGACACTTGTTGTCTGTATGCTCCTTTTACCCTGTCATGACAGGGCTCCATGCCTTTTTCATCACAATGATCCATGCCCTTTTTATCACAATGCTCCAAGACCCATGTAATCACGAGGCTCCATGCCATTGTCATCACAAAGCTCAATGATGCATGCCATCATAATGCTCCTTGGTCTTCTCCTCACAATGCTCCATGCCCTTGTCATCACAAAGTTCCAAGACCACTGTAATCACAATGCTCCATGCCCTTTTTCATCAGTATGCTCCATGAGACTTGTCATCACATGGCTCCATGGTTTTGTCATCATAATGCTCCAAGCCCTAGTCATCACAATGCTCCATTATATTTGTCATCATAATCCTCCATTACATTTGGCATCACAATGTTCCCTGCCATTGTCATCGCAATGGACCATGACATATTTCATCACAATGCTCCGTGACACCTGTCTTCAAAATACTCCTTGACCTTCTCATCTCAATGCCCCATGCCCTTGTCATCACAATGCACCATGTCCACTGTCATCACAATAATCTATGAAACTTGTCAGACCAATGCTCCATTCCCCTGTCATCACAATGCTCCATGACCTTGTTATCACAGTGCTCCATGACCCCTGTCATCACAATGCTCTGTGACTCCAGTCATCACAATGCTTCATAAAGTTTGTCATCACAACGGTCCATGCCCGCGTCATCACAAGGCTCTGTGTCCTTTGTAACCACAATGCTCCATGAACTTTTCATCACAATGCTCCGTGACCCTTGTCATCACAATGATCCATGCCTTTGTCAGAACAATGATCCATGTCACTTGTCATCACAATGTGCCTCGCGGTTTTCATCACAATGATCCACAACCTTGTCATCGCTATGCTCCATTAACATTGTAATCACAATGCTCCAGACACTTCTCATCCAAATGCTCTCGCACCTGGGATATCACAATGATCTATCACTAGATATCACAATCCTCCCTCACCCCTGTAATCACAGTGTTCCATGACCCCTGTCATCACAATGCTACATCCCCTTATCAACACAATGTTCCATGACTCCTGACATCACAATGTTCCATAACCACTGTCATCAAAATGCTCGATGACCCTTTTCATCCCAAAGCTACATGACCCCTGGCATCACAATGTTCTACAACCCCTGTCATCAAAATTTTCCATTACACTTTTCATTAAATTATTCCATGACCCTGTCATCAAAATGCTCCCTGCCCTTCTCATCAAAATGCACCACACCCTTGACACCAAAATGCTCCATGACATTTGTCATCACAAAGCTCCATGACAATTGGCATCACAATGCTCCATATCATTGTCATCACAATGATCCATGAACCCTCTCATCACATTGCCCCATGCCCTTGTCATCACAAAGCTCCATCACACTTGTCATCACAGTGCTCCATGTCCTTGTCATTACAATCCTCCATGACCCAAGTATCACAGTGTACCGTGCCCTTGTAATCACAATGCTCCATGCCCACTCTCATCACAATAATCCATGAAATATATCAGACTAATGGTCAATGCCATTCTCATCACAATGGTCCATTACTTCTGTCGTAACAATGCTCCATGACCCCTGCCATCACAATGTTCCACGGCCTTGTCATCACAAGGCTCCATGACCCTTGTCATCACAATGCTCCAAGACCCCTGTAATCACAATGCTCGATGCCCCTTTTCATCAGAATGCTCCATGAGATTTCTCATCACAAGTCTCCATGGTCATCTCATCACAATGCTCCAGGACCTTGTCATCACCATGCTCCATTCCCTAGTCATCACAATGCTCCATGACCCATGTCATACCAATAATCCATGAACATTTTCAGCCCAATGCTCCATGACCTTCTTATCACAATGCTCCATGACCAATATCATCACAATGCTCCATGACCACTGTCATTACAACACTCCATGACACGTGACAACACAATGATCCGGAACTCTTGTCATCACAATGCTCCAAGACCCCTGTAATCACAATGCTCCATGACCACTGTCATCACAATACTCCATGAAATTTTTCAACCCAATGCTCCATGACCCTTGTCATCACAATGATACATGCCCTTGTCACCCCAATGCTCCATGACCCCTCTATTCACAATGGTCCGTGACGCTTGTCATCACTGTGCTCCATGACACATGTTATCACAATGCTCCATGCCTTTGTCAGCAAAATGCTACATGACCTTGTCATTACAATGCTCTATGCGCTTGTCATCACAATGCTCCCTGCTCCTTGAAATCAAAATGATCCATGACTTCTCTCATCACAATGCTCCAAACTCTTGTGATCACTATGTTCTATAACACTTGTCATCACAAAGCTCCATGATTCCTGGCATCACACATACTCCATGCCCTTTTTATAACAATGCTCCATGAATTTGTCATCACAATTCTCAGTACACTTGTCATCACAATGCTCCGTGACATTGTCGTCAGAATGCTCCGTGAACCCTGACACAAAAAGACCTCATGCCTTTTTCATCAAAATGCTCCATGCAATTGTCATCAAAATACTCCACAAGCTTGTGATCAGAATGCTCCATGACCCTTGTCATCACCATTCTCCATGCACTTGTCAGCACAATGCTCCCTGAAACCTGTCATCACAATGCTCCAAGCCCTTGTCATCACAATGCTCCATTACCTTTGTCATCAGAATCCTCCATGACACTTGGCATCACAATTCTCCATGCCATTGTCATTACAATGGGCCATTACTTATGTCATAACAATGCTCCCTGACACCTCTCTTCACAATACTGCATGACCTGGTCATCACAATGCTCCATGCCCTTGTTATCACAATGTTCCAAGTCCCCTGTAATCAGAATGCTCCAGACCCCTTTTCATCAGTATGCTCCTTGAGACTTGTCATCACAAGACTCCATGGTTTTCTCATCACAATGCTCCAGGACTTGTCATCACAATGCTTCACGACACTGTCATGAAAATTCTCAATGGCCCTTGTCAACATAATGCTCCATGCCCTAGTCATCACAATGCTCCATTATATTTGTCATCATATCCTCCATTACAATTGGCGTCACAATGCTCCATGCTATTGTCATCGCAATGGACCATGACATAGGTCATCACAATTCTCCCTGACACCTGTCTTCACAATACACCATGCCCTTGTCTTCACAATGCTCCATGATCCCTGTCATCACAATAATCTATGAAACATGTCAGACCCATGCTCCATGCCCCTGTCATCACAATGCTCCATGCCCTTGTCATCACAATGCTCCATGATCCCTGTCATCACAATGCTCCGTGATTCCAGTCATCACTATGCTTCATAATGTTTGTCATCACAAAGGTCCATGCCCGCATCATCACAAGGCTCTGTGACGTTTGTAACCACAATGCTCCATGAACATTTCATCACAATGCCCCGTGACCCTCGTCATCACAATACTCCATGCCTTTGTAAGAACAATGCTCCATGACCCTTGTCATCACAATGTGCCATGCGCTTTTCATCACAATGATCCACAACCTTGTCATCGCTATGCTCCATAAACCTTGTAATCACAATGCTCCATGCACTTCTCATCCAAATGCTCTCTCACATGTGATATCACAATGTTCCATCACTAGTCATCACAATCCTCCCTCACCCCTGTTATCACAACGTTCCATGACACCTGTCATCACAATGCTACATCCCCTTATCAGCACAATGTTCCTTGACCCCTGACATCACAATGTTCCATAACCCCTGTCAGCAAAATGCTCCATGACCCTTTTCATCCAAAAGCTCCATGATCCCTGGCATCACAATGTTCTATAACCCCTGTCATCAAAATGTTCCATTACAATTTTCATCAAATTGCTGCATGACCCTGTCATCAAAATGCTCCCTGTCCTTCTCATCACAATGCACCACACACTAGTCATCAAAATGCTCCATGATCTTAGTCATCACAAAGCTCCATGACGCTTGGCATCACAATGCTCCATGTCATTGTCATCACAATGCTCCATGAACCCTCTCATCACATTGCTCCATGCCTTTGTCATCACAAAGCTCCATGACACTTGGCATCACAGTGCTCGTTGCCATTCTCATCACAATGCTCCATGCCCTTGTCATTACAATCCTCCATGACCCATGTATCACAGTGTACCGTGCCCTTGTCATCACAATGCTCCATGCCCACTCTCATCACAATAATCCATGAAACATTTCAGACCAATGCTCAATGTCCTTCTCATCACAATGCTCCATTACCTCTGTCATAACAATGCTCTATGATCCCTGCAATCACAATGGTCCAGGGCCTTGTCATCAAAAGGCTCCATGACCCTTGTCATCACAATGCTCCAAGACCCCTGTAATCACAATGCTCCATGCCCTTGTCATCACAAATCTCCATGACGCATGCCATCAGAAAGTTCTATGGTTTTCTCCTCACAATGCTCCATGCCCTTGTCATCACAATGCTCCAAGACCCCTGTTATCACAATGCTCCATGGCCCTTTTCATCAGAATGCTCCATGAGACTTGTCATCACAAGTCTCCCTCGTCATCTCATCACAATACTCCAGGACCTTGTCATCACAATGCTCGATGACACCTGTCATCACAATACTCCATGAATATTTTCAACCCAATGCTCCATCACCTTCTCATCATAATGCTCCATGACCAGTATCATCACAATGCTCCATGACGACTGTCATCACAATGCGCCATTCCAACTGTCATCACAAAAATCCATGAAACTTATTATACCAATGCTCCATGCCCTTGTCATCACAATGCTCCATGCCCTTGCTATCACAATGTTCCAAGACCCCTGTAATCAGAATGCTCCATGCCCCTTTTCATCAGTATGCTCCATGAGACCTGTCATCACAAGGCTCCATGGTTTTCTCATCACAATGCTCAAGGATCTTGTCATCACAATGCTTCACGACATTGTCATGAAAATTCACAAAGGCCCTTGTCATCATAATGCTCCAAGCACTAGTCATCACAATGCTCCATCATATTTGTCATCACAATCCTCCATTACATTTAGCATCACAACGCACCATGCCATTGTCATCGAAATGAACCATGACATATGTCATCAAAATGCTCCCTGACACCTGTCTTCACAATACTCCATGACTTTGTCATCACAATGCTCCATGCCCTTGTCATCACAATGCTCCATGAACCCTGTCAACACAATGCTCCGTGACTCCAGTCATCACAATGCTTCATAACGTTTGTCATCACAACGGTCCATGCCTGCATCATCACAAGTCTCTGTGACCTTTGTAACCACAATGCTCCATGAACATTTCAACACAGTGCTCCGTGACACTTGTCATCACAATGCTCCATGCCTTTGTCAGAAAAATGCTCAATGACCCTTGTCATCAAAACGTGCCACGGCCTTTCCATCACAATGATCCACAACCATGTAATCGCTATGCTCCATAAACCTTGTAATCACAATGCTCCATGCTCTTCTCATCCAAATGCTCTCTCACCTGAGATATAACCATGTTCCCTCACTAGTCATCACAATCCTCCCTCAACCCTGTAATCAAAATGTTCCATGACCACTGTCATCACCATGATCCATTCCCTTGTCATCACAATGTTCCATGACCACTGTCATCACAATACTCCAAGAACATTTTCAGCCAAATAATCCATGACCTTCTCATCACAATGCTCCATGACAAATATCATCACAATGCTCCATGAACACTATCATCACAACACTCCATGAATCCCGACAACACAATGATCAGGGACTCTTGTCATTACAGTGCTCCATTCCGTAGTCATCACAATGCTCCATGACCCCTGTCATCACAATACTCCATGAACATTCTCAGCCCAATGCTCCATGACACTTGGCATCACAATGATTCATGCCCTTGTCATCCCAATTCTCCATGACCCCTGTATTCACAATGCTCCGTGACGCTTGTCATCACAGTGCTCCATGACACCTGGCATCACAATGCTTCATGCCTTTGTCAGCAGAATGCTACATGACCTTGTCATTACAATACGCTATGCGCTTGTCATCACAATACTCCATTACCATTATCATCACAATCCTCCATGAACCTTGGGATCACATTGCTTCATGCCCTTGTCATCACAATGTTCCATGCTCCTTGAAATGAAAATGATCCATGACCTCTGTCATCACAATGCTCCAAACACTTGTGATCACAATGTTCCATAGCATTTGTCATCACAACGCTCCATGATGCCTGTCATCACAATACTCCATGCCCTTTTCATCACAATGCTCCATGACCTTTGTCATCACAATTCTCAATACATTGTCATCACAATGCTCCCTGACATTTGTCGTCAGAATGATCCTTGAACACTGTCACGAAAAGTCTCCATGCCATTTTCATCACAATGCCCCATGCCGTTTTCATCACAATGCTCCATGCCAATGTCATCAAAATACTCCACAAGCTTGTCAGCAGAATGCTCCATGACCCTTGTCATCACAATTCTCCATGCACTTGTCAGCCCAATGCTCCCTGACCCTTGTCATCACAATGCTCCAAGCCATTGTCATCACAATGCTCCATTACATTTGTCTTCTGAATCCTCCATGACACTTGGCATCACAATGCTCAATGCCATTGTCATCACAATGGGCCATTATATATGTCAGCACAATGCTCCCTGACAACTGTCTTCACAATACTGCATCACATGGTCATCACAGTGCTCCATGCCCTTGTCATCACAATGCTCCATGCCCTTGTTATCACAATGCTCCATGACCCCTGTCATCACAATGCTCCGTGACTCCAGTCATCACAATGCTTCATGACGTTTGCCATCACAGTGGCGCTTGCCCTCATCATCAAGAGTCTCTGTGACCTTTTTAAACACAATGCTCCATGAACTTTTCTTCACAATGCTCTTTATCCCCTGTCATCACAATTCTCTATGCCTTTCTCAGCACAATGCTGTATGACACATGTCATCAGAATAATCCATGGCCTTCTCCTCACAGTGCTCCATGCCCTTGTCATCACAATGCTCCAAGACCCCTGTAATTACAATGTCCCATGCCCCTTTTCTTCAGAATGCTCCATGAGACTTGTCATCACAAGTCTCCATGGTCATCTCATCACAATGCTCCAGGACCTTGTCATCACAATGCTCCATGACACCTGTCATCAAAATGCTCTGTGACTCCAGTCATCACAGTGCTTCATAATATTTGTCATTACAATGGTCCATGCCCACGTCATCACAAGGCACAGTTACCTTTGTATCCACAATGCTCCATGAACATTTCATCACAATGCTCCGTGACCCTTGTCATCACAATGCTCCATGCCTTTGTCATTAAAATGCTCCATGACCATTGTCATCACAATGTGCCATGCGCTTTTCATCCCAACAGTCCAAAAATTTGTCATCACAATGCTCCATAAAAATTTTAATCACAATGCTGCATGCCCTTCTCATCACAATGCTCCATTACACCTGTCATAACAATGCTCCATGACCCGTGCCATCACAATGTTCCACGGCCTTGTCATCACAAGGCTCCATGACACTTGTCATCACAATGCTCCAAGACCCCTTTAATCACAATGCTCCATGCCGTTGTCATCACAAAGCTCCATGACACATGTCATGAGAATGTTCCATGGCCGTCTCATCAAAATGCTCCTTGCCCTTGTCATCACAATGCTCCAAAACCCCTGTAAACACAGTGCTCCATGCCCCTATTCATCTCAATGCTCCATGAACCCTGTCATCACAACACTCCATGACACGTGACAACACAATGATCCGGGAATCTTGTCATCACAATGCTCCATTCCCTAGTCATCACAATGCTCCATGACCCCTGTCATCACAATACTCCATGAATATTTTCAGCCCAATTCTCCATGACCCTTGTCATCGCAATGATCCATGCACTTGTCATCCTAATGATCCATGACCCCTGTATTCAAAATGCTCCGTGACAGTTGTGTCACAGTTCTCCATGACACCTGTCATCACAATGCTCCATGCCTTTGTCAGGAAAATTCTACATGAACTTGTCATTACAATGCTCTATGCGTTTGTCACCACAATGCTCCAAGACCCCTGTAATCACAATGCTACATGCACCTTTTCATCTCAATGCTCCATGAACTCTGTCATCACAATGCACCATGCCCATCATCATAATGCTTCAGGCTATTGTCATCACAATGAAATCAAAATTCTCCGTGACCTCTGTCATCGTAATGCTCCAAAGCCTTGTGATCACAATGTTCCATAACACTTATAATCACAACACCCCATGACGATCATCATCACAATTATCCATGGACTTCTCATCACAATGCTCCATGACTTTTGCCATCACAATTCTCAATACACTTGTCATCACAATGCTCCCTGACACTTGTCGTCAGAATGCTCCTTGAACCCTGTCATGAAAAGGCTGCATGCTTTTTTCATCACATTGCCCAATGCCGTTTTCATCACAATGCTCCATGCCATTGTCATCAAAATAGTCCACAAGCTTGTCATCAGAATACTCCATGACCCTTGTCATCACAATTCTCCATGCACTTGTCAGCACAATGCTCCCTGACCCTTTTCATCATAATGCTCCAAGCCATTGTCATAACAATGCTCCATTACATTTGTCATCAGAATCTTTCATGAAACTTCGCATCACAATGCTCCATGCCATTTTCATCACAATGGTCCATTACATAGGTCATCACAATTCTCCCTGACACTTCTCTTCACAATACTGCATGAGCTGGTCATCACAATGCTCCATGCCCTTGTCATCACAATGCACCATTCCAAATGTCATCGCAATAATCCATGAAACATATTAGACCAATGCTCGATGCACTTGTCATCACAATGCTCCATGCCCTTGTTATCACAATGCTCCATGACCCCTGTCATCACCATGCTCCGTGACTCCACTCATCACAATGCTTCATGACCTTTGTCATCACAATGGTCCATTACCTCATCATCAACAGTCTCTGTGACCTTTTTAACCACAATGCTCCATGAACTTTTCATCACAATGCTCTTTGACCCTTGTCATCACAATGATCTACGCCTTTCTCAGCACAATGCTCCATGCCCTTGTCACAACAATGCTCCATGACCCTGTCATCACAATGCTTCATAACATTTGTCATCACAATGGTCCATGTCCGTGTCATCACAAGGCTTTGTGACATTTTTAACCTCAATGCTTCATGAACTTTTCATCACAATGCTCCGTGACCCTTGTCATCACTGTGATCCATGCCTTTGTCAGAAAAATTCTCCTTGACCCTTGTCATCACAATGTGCCAAGCGCTTTTTATCCCAATGGTCCACAGATTTATCATCACAATGCTCCATAAAACTTGTAATCACAATGCTCCATGCCCTTCAGATCACAATGCTCCATTACCCCTGTCATAACAATGCTCCTTGACCCCTGCCATCACAATGTTCCACGGCCTTGTCATCACAAAGCTCCATGACCCTTGTCATCACAATGCTCCAAGACCCCTGTAATCACAATGCTCCATGCACTTGTCATCACAAAGCACCATGACACATGTCATCAGAATGTTCCATGTCCTTCTCATCCAAATGCTCCATGCCCTTGTCATCACAATGCTCCAAGACCCCTGTAATCAAAATGCTCCATGCGCCTTTTCATCTCAATGCTCCATGAACCCTGTCATCACAATGCATCATGCCCATCATCATAATGCTTCCGGCTATTGTCAGCACAATGAAATCAAAATTCTCCATGACCTCTGTCATCACAATGCTCCATGACCCCTGTCATCAAATTACTCCATGAATATTTTCAGCCCAATGCTCCATGACCCTTGTCATCACAATGATCCATGACCCCTGTATTCACAATGCTCCGTGACACATGTCATCACAGTGCTCCATGCCTTTGTCTGCAGAATTCTCCATGATCTTGTCAATACAATGCTCTATGCGCTTGTCATCACAATGCTACAAGACCTCTGTAATCACAATGCTCCATGCCCTTTTTCAACTCAATGCCCCATGAACCCTGTCATCACAATGCACCATGCCCATCATCATAATGCTTCAGGCTATTGTCATTACAATGAAATCAAAAGTCTCCGTGACCTCTGTCATCATAATGCTCCAAAACCTTGTGATCACAGTGTGCCATAACATTTATCATCACAACACCCCATGACGATCATCATCACAATTATCCTTGGTCTTCTGATCCCAATGCTCCCTGATCTTTGTCATCACAATGCTCAATACACTTGTCTTCACAATGCTCCCTGACACATGTCGTCAGTATGCTCCTTGAACCCTGTCATGACAAGGCTCCATGCCTTTTTCATCACAATGATCCATGCCCTTTTCATCACAATGCTCCAAGACCCCTATAATCACAATGCTCCATGCCCTTGTCATCAAAAAGCTCCATGAGGCATGTCATCAGAATGCTCCATGGCCTTTTCCTCACAATGCACCATGGCATTGTCATCATAATGGTCCATGTACCCTCTCATCACATTGCTCCATGCCCTTGTCATTACAATCCTCCATGACCCATGTATCACATTGTTCCGTGCCCTTGTCATCACAATGCTCCAGCCCACTCTCCTCACAATAATCTATGAAATATTTCACACCAATGCTCAATGCCCTTCTCATCACTATGCTCCATTACCTCTGTCATAACAATGCACCATGACCACTGCCATCACAATGTTCCACGGCCTTGTCATCACAAGGCTCCATGACCCTTGTCATCACAATGCTCCAAGAAACTTGTAATCAAAATTCTCCATGCCCTTGTAATAACAAAGCTCCATGACGCATGTATCAGAAGGTTCCATGGCCTTCTCATCACAATGCTCCATGCCCTTGTCATCACAATGCTCCAAGACCCCTGTAATCACTATAATCCATGCCCCTTTTCATCTCAATGCTCCATGAACCCTGTCATCACAAAGCACCATACCCATCATCATAATGCTTCAGGCTATTGTCACTACAGTGAAATCAAAATTCTCCATGACCTCTGTCATCATAATGCTCCAAACCCTTGTGATCACAATGTTCCATAACACTTATCATCACAACACCCCATGACGATCATCATCACAGTTATCCATGGTCTTCTCATCACAATGCTCCATGATCATTGTCATCACAATGCTCAATACACTTGTCATCACAATACTCCCTGACACCTATCGTCAATATGCTCCTTGAACCCTGTGATGACAAGGCTCCATGCCTTTTACATCACAATGATCCATGCCTTTTCATCACAATGCTCCAACACCCTTTTAATGACAATGCTCCATGGCCTTGTCAGCACAAAGCTCCATGACGCATGTCATCAGAATTCTCCATGGCCTTCTCCTCAAAATGCTCCATGCCCTTGTCATCACAATGCTCCAAGTCCACTGTAATCACAATGCTCCATGCCCCTTTTCATTAGAATGCTCCATGAGACTTGTCATCACAAGTCTCCATGGTCATCTCATAACAATGCTCCAGGACATTGTCATCACCATGCTCTATTCCCTTGTCATCACAATGATCCATGACCCCTGTCATTACAATAATCCATTAATATTTTCAGCCCAATGAACCATGACCTTCTCATCACAATGCTCCATGACCAATATCATCACAATGCTCCATGACCACTGTCATCACAACCACCCATAACACCTGACAACACAATGATCCTGGACTCTTGTCATCAAAATGCTCCATGCCCTTGTCATCACAATGCACCATGTCCACTGTCATCAGAATAATCTATGAAACTTGTCAGACCAATGCTCCATTCCCCTGTCATCACAATGCTCCATGCCCTTGTTATCACAATGCTCCATGACCCCTGTCATCACAATGCTCCGTGACTCCAGTCATCACAATATTCCATAACCCCTGTCATCAAAATGCTCCATGACCCTTTTCATCCCAAAGCAAAATGATCCCTGGCATCACAATGTTCTATAACCCCTGTCATCAAAATGTTCCATTACACTTTTCATCAAATTGCTGCATGACCCTGTCATCAAAACACTCCCTGCCCTTCTCATCACAATTCACCACACCCTTGTCATCAAAATGCTCCATGACATTTGACATCACAAAGCTCCGTGACCCTTGGCATCACAATGCTCCATGTCATTGTCATCACAATGCTCCATGAACCCTCTCATCACATTGCTCCATGCCCTTGTCATAACAAACCTCCATGACACTTGTCATCACAATGCTCGATACCCTTCTCATCACAATGCTCCACGCCCTGGTCATTACAATCCACCATGACCCATATATCACAGTGTACCGTGCCCTTGTCATCACAATGCTCCATGCCCACTCTCATCACAATAATCCATGAAACATTTCAGACCAATGCTCAATGCCATTCTGATTACAATGCTCCATTACTTCTGTCATAACTATGCTCCATGACAGCTGCCATCACAATGTTCCACGGCCTTGTCATCAAAAGGCTCCATGACCCTTGTCATCACAATGCTCCAAGACCCCTGTAATCACAATGCTCCATGCCCTTGTCATCACAAAGCTCCATGACGCATGACATCAGAATGTTCCATGGCCTTCTCCTCACAATGCTCCATGCCCTTGTCATCACAGTGCTCCAAGACCCCTGTAATCACAAAGCTCCTTGCCCCTTTTCGTCAGAATGCTCCATGAGACTTGTCATCACAAGTCTCCATCGTCATCTCATCACAATGCTCCAGGACCTTGTCATCACCATGCTCCATTCCCTTGTCATCACAATGCTCCTTGACACCTGTCATCACAATACTCTATGAATATTTTCAACCCAATGCTCCATGACGGTCTTATCACCATGCTCCATGAGCAGTATCATCACAATGCTCCATGACCACTGTCATCACAGTGCGCCATTCCAACTGTCATCACAATAATTCATGAAACATTAGACCAATGCTCCATGCCCTTGTCATCACAGTGCTCCATGCCCTTGCTATCACAATGTTCCAAGACCCCTGTAATCAGAATGCTCCATGCCCCTTTTCATCAGTATGCTCCATGAGACCTGTCATCACAAGGCTCCATGCCTTTTTCATCACAATGCCCCATGCCGTTTTCATCACAATGCTCCATGCCATTGTCATCAAAATACTCCACAAGCTTGTCACCAGAATGCTCCATGACCCTTGTCATCACAATTCACCATGCACTTGTCAACACAATGCTCCTTGACCCTTGTCTTTGCAATGCTCCAAGCCATTGTCATCACAATGCTCTATTAACTTTGCCATCAGAATCCGCCACGACACTTGGCATCACAATGCTCCATGCCATCGTCATCACTTTGGGCCATTACATATTCCATCACAATGCTCCCTGACACCTGTCTTCACAATACTGCATGACCTGGTCATCACAATGCTCCATGCGCTTGTCATCACAATGCGCCATTCCAACTCTCATCGCAATAATCCATGAAAATTATTAGACCAATGCTCCATGCCCTTGTCATCACAATGCTCCACGACCACTGTAAACACAGTGTTTCATGCCCCTTTTCATCTCAATGCTCCATGATCCCTGTCATCACAATGCAGCATGCCCATCATCATAATGCTTCAGGCTATTGTCATCACAATGAAATCAATATTCTCCAGGACCTCTGTCATCATAATGCTCCAAACCCTTGTGTTCACAATGTTCCATAACACTTATCATCACAACACACCATGACGCTCATCATGACAATTATCCATGGTCTTCTCATCACAATGCTCCATGACCTTTGTCATCACAATGCTCAATACACTTGTCCTCACAATGCTCCCTGACCCTTGTCTTCAGTATGCTCCATTAACCTTGTCATGACAAGTCTCCATGACGTTTTCATCACAATGATCCGTGCCCTTTTCATCACAATGCTCGAAGACACTTGTAATCACAGTGCTCCAAGCCCTTGTCATCACAAAGCTCCATGACCCATGTCATCATATTGCTGCATGGCCGACTCTGACAATTCTCCATGCCCTTGTCATCACAATGCTCCAAGACCACTGTAATCACAATGATCCATGCCACTTTTCATCAGAATGCTCCATGAAACTTGTCATCACAAGCCTCCAAGGACTTCTCATCACGATGCTACATGACCTTGTCATCACCATGCTCCATTCCCTTGTCATCACAATGATCCATGACCATTGTCTTCACAATATTCCATGAATATTATCAGCACAATGCTCCATAACCTTCTCATCACAATGCTCCATTTCCAATATCATCACAATGCACCATGACAACTGTCATCACAACACTCCATGACACCTGACAACACAATGATCCGGGACTCTTGTCATCACTATGCTCCATTCCCTAGTCATCACAATGCTGCATGAACCCTGTCATCACAATGCTCCATGACACCAGTCTTCACAATACAGCATGACCTCTTTATCACAATGCTCCCTGCCCTTGTCACCACAATGCACCATTCCAACAGTCATCGCAATAATCCATGAAAATTATGAGACCAATGATACATGCCCTTGTCGTCACAATGCTCCATGCCCCTTTTCATCGCAGTGCTCCATGACCCCTGTCATCACAGTGCTCCGTGACTCCAGTCATCACAATGCTTCATGACCTTTGTCATCACAATGGTCATGCCCTCATCATCAACAGTCTCTATGACCTTTTTAACCACAATGCTCCATGAACTTTTCATCACAATTCTCTTTGACCCTTGTCATCACAATGCTCTATGCCTTTCTCAGCACAATGCTCCATGACCCTTGTCCTCACAATGCTACATGTGCTTGTCAGCACAATGCTCCATGACACATGTCATCACAATGCACCATGCGCTTGTCATCACAGTGCTCCACAATCTTGTCATCACAGTGCTCCATAAACCTTGTCATCACAATGCTCCATGCACTTCTCATCAAAATGCCTTCTCACCACTGATATCACAATGTTACCTCACTATTCGACACAATACTCCCTCACCTCTGTCATCACAATGTTCCATGACTCCTGTCATCACAATGCTACATGCACTTATCATCACAATGTTCGATGACCCATGACATCACAATGTTCCATAACCCCTGTCATCAAAATGTTCCTTGACACTTTTCATAAAATTTCTCCGTGACCATGTCATCACAATGCTCCCTGCACTTCTCATTACAGTGCACAACGCCATTGTCATCAAAATGTTCCATGACCTTTGTCATCACAAATATCCATGACCCTTGGCATCACATTGCTCCATGCCCTTGTCATCACTAAGCTCCATGACACAAGTCATCAGAATGCTCCATGGCCTTCTCATCACAATGCTCCATGACCTTTGTCATCACAATGCTCAATACACTTGTCATCAATATGCTCCATGACACTTGTTGTCTGTATGCTCCTTAAACCCTGTCATGGCAAGTCTCCATGCATTTTTCATCACAATATTCCATACCCTTTTCATCACAATGCTACAAGACCCCTGTAATCACAATGCTCCATGCACTTGTCATCACAAAGCTCAATGACGCATGTCCTCAGAATGCTCCTTGGCCTTCTCTTCACAATGATCCATGCCCCTGTCATCACAATGTTCCAAGACCCCTGTAATCACAATGGTCCATGTCCCTTTTGATCAGTATGCTATATGAGATTGTCATCACAAGGCTCCATGGATTTCTCATCACAATGCTCCAGGACCTTGTCATCACAATGCTTCATGACCTTGTCATGAAAATTCTCAATGGCCCTTGTCATCATAGTGCTCCAAGCCCTAGTCATCACAATGCTCCATTTTATTTGTCATCCCAATCCTCCATTACATTTGACATCACAATGCTCAATACCATTATTATCGCAATGGACCATGACATATGTCATCACAATGCTCCCTGACACCTGTCTTCACAATACTCCATGACCTTCTCATCACCATGATCCATACCCTTGTCATCACAATGCACCATGTCCACTGTCATCACAATAATCTGTGAAACTTGTCAGACCAATGCTCCATGCCCCCGTCATCACAATGCTCCATGCCCATGTCATCACAATGCTCCATGACCCCTATCATCACAGTGCTCCATGACTCCAGTCATCACAATGCTTCATAATGTTTGTCATCAAAACGGTCCTTGCCCATGTCATCACAAGGCTCTGCGACCTTTGTAACCAAAATGCTCCATGAACTTTTCATCACAATGCTCCGTGACACTTGTCATCACAATGCTCCATGCCTTTGTCAGAACAATGCTCCATGACCCGTGTCATCACAATGTGCCACGTGCTTTTCATCACATCAGTACACAACCTTGTCATCGCTATGCTTCATAAACCTTGTAATCCCAATGCCCCATGCACATCTCATCCAAATGCTCTCTCACCAGAGATATCACAATGTTCCATCACTAGTCATCACAATACTCCCTCACCCCTGTAATCATAATGTTCCATGAACCCTGTCATCATAGTGCTAAATACACTTATCATCACAATGTTCCATGATCCCTGACATCACAATGTTCCATAACCCCTGTAATCAAAATGCCCCATGACCCTTTTCATCCCAAATCTCCATGACCCCTGACATCACAATGTTCTATAACCCCTGCCCTCAAAATATTCCATTATATTTTAATCAAATTGCTGCATGAACCTGTAATCAAAATGCTCCTTGCCCTTCTCATCACAATGCACCACCCCATAGTCATCGAAATGCTCCCTGTTCTTTGTCATCACAAATCTCCATGACCCTTGGCATTACAATGCTCCATGTCATTGTCATCACAATGCTCCATGAACACTCTCATCACATTGCTCCATGCCCTTGTCATCACAAAGCTCCATGACACTTGTCATCACAATGCTCGATGCCCTTCTCATCGCAATGCTCCATGTCCTGGTCATTACAATCCTCCATGACCCATGTATCACAGTGTTCCGTGCCCTTGTCATCCCAATCCTCCATGCCCACTCTCATTACAATAATCCATGAAATATTTTAGACCAAAGCTCAATGCCCTTCTCATCACAATGCTCCATTACCTCTGTCATAACAATGCTCCATGACACCTATCATCACATTGTTCAACGGCATGTCATCACAAGGCTCCATGATCCTTGTCATCACAATTCCCCAAGACCCCTGTAATCACAATGCTCCATGCCCTTGTCATCACAGTGCTCCATGATGCATGTCATCAGAATTTTCCATGGCCTTCTCATCACCATGCTCCATGCCCTAGTCATCACAATGCTCCAAGACCCCGGTAATCACAATGCTCCATTCCCCTTTTCATCTGAATGCTCCATGAACCCAGTCATCACAATGCACCATGCCCATCATCATAATGTTTCATGCTATTGTCATCAAAATGAAATCTAAATTCTCCATGACATCTGTCATCATAATGCTCCAAACCCTTGTGATCACAATGTTCCATAAGACTTATCATCACAACACCCCATGACGCTCATCATCACAATTATCCATGGTCTTCTCATCACAATGCTCTATGACCTTTGTCATCAAATGCTCAATACACTTGTCATTACAATGCTACCTGATACTTGTCGTAAGTATGCTTCTTGAACACTGTCATGACAGGGGTCAATGCCTTTTTCTTCACAATGATACATGCCCTTTTCATCACAATGCATCAAGACACCTGTAATCACAATGCTCCACGACCTACTCATCACAATTCTCCATGGCCAATATCATCACAATTCACCATGACCACTGTCATCTCAACACTCCATGACACCTGACAACACAATGATCCGGAATTCTTGTCATCAAAATGCTCCATTCCCATGTCATCACAATGCTCCATGACCCCTGTCATCACAATACTCCATGAACATTTTCAGCCCAATGCTCCATGACACTTGTCATCACATTGAACCATGCCCTTGTCATCCCAATGCTCCATGACCACTGTATTCACAATGCTCCGTGACGCTTGTCATCACAGTGCTCCATGACACCTGTCATCACAATGCTCCATGCCTTTGTCAGCAAATGCTACATGACCTTGTCATTACAATGCTCTATGCGCTTGTCATCACAATACTCCTTTACCATTGTAATCACAATCCTCCATGAACCTTGGGATCACATTGCTTCATACCCTTGTCATCACAATGCTCCATGCTCCTTGAAATCAAAATGATCCATGACCTCTGTCATCACAATGCTCCAAACCCTTGTCATCACAATGTTCCATAACACTTGTCATCACAACGCTCCATGATGCCTCTCATCACAATACTCCACGGCCTTTTCATCACAATACTCCATAACCTTTGTCATCAAAATTCTAATACACTTGTCATTACAATGCTTCCTTAAACTTGCCGTCAGAATGCTCCTTGAAACCTGTCACGAAAAGGCTCCATGCTTTTCTCATCACAATGCCCCATGCCGTTTTCATCACAATGCTCCATGCCATTGTCATCAATATACTCCACAAGATTGTCATCAGAATGTTCCATGACCTTTTTCATCACAATTATCCATGCACTTGTCAGCACAATGCTCCCTGACCCTTGTCATCACAATGCTCCAAGCCATTGTCATCACAATGCTAAATTACATTTGACATCACAATGCTCCGTGACTCCAGTCATCACAATGCTTCATAACGTTTGTCATCACAACGGTCCATGCCCACGTCATCACAAGGCTCTGTGACATTTGTAACCACAATGCTCCATGAAATTTTCATCACAATGCTCCGCGACATTTGTCATCACAATGCTCCATGCTTTTGTCAGAACAATGTTCCATTACCCTTGTCATCACAATGTGCCATGCGCTTTTCATCACAATGATCCACAACCTTGTCATCGATATGCTCCATAAATCTTGTAATCACAATGGTCCATGCACTTCTCATCCAAATGCTCTCTCACCTGAGATATCACAATGTTCCATCACTAGTCATCACAATCCTCCCTCAACCCTGTAATCACAATGTTCCATGACCCGTGACATCACAATATTACATAACCACTGTCATCACAATGCTCCATGACACATTTCATCCCAAAGCTCCATGACCCATGGCATCACAATGTTCTGTAACACCTGTCATCAAAATGTTACATGACACTTTTCATCAAATTGCAGCATGAACCTGTCATCAAAATGCTCCCTTTCCTTCTCTTCACAATGCAACACACGCTTGTCATCAAAATGCTCCATGACTGTTGTCATCACAAAGCTCCATGACCCTTGGCATCACAATGCTCCCTGAACGCTCTCATCCCATTGCTCCATGCCTTTGTCATCACAATGCTCCATGACACTTGTCATCAAAATGCTCGATGCCCTTGTCATCAAAATGCTCCATGCCCTTTTCATCACAATCCTCCATGACCCACGTATCACAGTGTTCCGTGCCCTTGTCATCACAGTGCTCCATGCCCACTCTCATCACAATAATCCATGAAAACTTTCGGGCCAATGCTCAATGCACTTCTCATCACAATGCTCCATTACCTCTGTCATAAAAATGCTCCATGACCACTGCCATCACAATGTTCCACGGCCTTGTCATCACAAGGCTCCCTGACCCTTGACATCACAATGCTCCAAGACCCCTGTAATCACAATGCTCCATGAGACTTTGCATCTCAATGCTCCATGATCCCTGTCATCACAATGCACCATGCCCATCATCATAATGCTTCAGGCTATTGTCATCACAATTAAATCAAAATTCTCCATGACCTCTGTCATCATAATGCTCCAAACCCTTGTGATCACAATATTCCATAACACTTATCATCACAAATCCCCATGACGCTCATCATCACAATTATACATGGTATTCTCATCACAATGCTCCATGACCTTTGTCATCACAATGCTCAATACACTTGTCATCACAATGCTCCCTGACACTTGTCGTCAGTATGCTCCTTGAACCCTGTCATGACAAGGCTCCATGACTTTTTCATCACAATGATCCGTGCCCTTTTCATCACAATGCTCCAAGATCACTGTCATCACAATGCTCCATGTGCTTGTCATCACAAAACTCCATGAAGCATGTAATCAGAATGCCCCATGGCCTTCTCATCACAATGCTCCATTCCCTAGTCATCAATATGCTCCAAGACCCCTGTAATCACAATGCTCCATGCCCCTTTTCATCAGAATGATCCGTGAGACTTCTCATCACAAGTCACCATGGTCATCTCATCACAAAGATCCAGGATTTTGTCATCACCATTCTCCATTCCCTTGTCACCACAATGCTCCATGACCCCTGTCATCACAATAATCCATTAACATATTCAGCCCAATGCTCTACGACCTACACATCACAATACTCCATGGCCAATATCTTCACAATGCTCCATGCCCACTCTCATCACAATAATCGATGAAACTTGTCAGACCAATGCTCCATGCCCCTGTCACCAAAATGCTCTATGCCCTTGTCATCATAATGCTCCATGTCCACTGTCATCACAATGCACCATGACTCCAGTCATCACAATGCTTCATAACATTTGTCATCACAATGGTCCATGACCTCATTATCACAAGGCTCTGTGACCTTTATAACCACAATGCTCCATGAACTTTTCATCACAATGCTTCGTGACCATTGTCATCAAAATGATCCATGCCTTTGTCAGAAAAATGCTCCATGACCCTTGTCATCACAATATGCTACGCGCTTTTCATCACAACGGTCCACAAATTTGTCATGGTAATGCTCCATAAACCTTGTATTCACAATGCTCCATGTCCTTCTCATCACAATGCTCCATTATCCCTATCATAACAATGTTCCATGACCCCTGCCATCGCAATATTCCACGGCCTTGTCATCACAAGGCTCCATGACACTTGTCATCACAATGCTCCAAGACCCCTGTAATCACAATGCTCCATGCCCTTGTCAGCACAAAGCTCCATGACACATGCCATCAGAATGTTCCATGTCCTTCTCATCAAAATGCTCCATGCCCTTGACATCAGAATGCTCCAAGAACCCTGTAATCACAATGCTCCATGCCCCTTTTCATCTCAATGCTCCATGAACACTGTCATCACAATGCATCAGGCCCATCATGATAATGCTTCAGGTTATTGTCATCACAATGAAATCTATATGCTCCATGAACTCTGTCATCACAATGCTCCAATCCCTTGTGATCACAATGTTCCATGACACTTATCATCACAAAACCCAATGACGCTCATCATCACAAATATCCATGGTCTCCTCATCACAATGCTCCATGACATTTGTCATCACAATTCTCAATACACTTGTCATCACAATGCCACATGCCTTTTTCATCACAATGTTCCATGCCATTGTCATCAAAATACTCCACAACCTTGTCATCAGAATACTTCATGACCGTTTTCATCACAATTCTCCCTGCACCTGTCAGCAAAATTCTCCCTGACCCATGTCATCACAATGCTCCAAGCCATTTTCATCACAATGCTCCATTACCTTTGTCATCAGAATCCTCCATGACACTTGGCATCACAATGCTCCATGCCATTGTCATCACTATGGGCCATTACATATGTCATCACAATGCTCCCTGACACCTTTCTTCACAATACTGCATGACCTGGTCATCACAATGCGCCATTACAACAGTCATCACAATAATCCATGAAACTTATTAGACCAATGCTCCATTCCCTTGTCATCACAATGCTCCATGTCCTTGTTATCACAATGCTCCATGACGTCTGTCATCACAATGCTCCATGCCTCCATTCATCACAATGATTCATGACCTTTTCCATCACAGTGGTCCATGCCCTCGTCATCAACAGTCTCTGTGACATATTTAACCACAATGGTCCAATAACTTTTCATCACAATGCTCTTTGACCCTTGTCATCACAATGTTCTATGCCTTTCTCAGCACAATGCTCCATGACCCTTGTCATCACAAAGCTCCATGCGCTTGTCAGATCAATGCTCCATGACCCATGTCATCACAATGCACCCTGCGCTTCTCATCACAGTGCTCCACAATCTTGTCACCACGATGCTCCATAAAACTTGTCATCACAATTCTCCATGCACTTCTCATCAAAATGCTTTCTCACCAATTATATCACAATGTTACAGCACTATTCATCACAATACTCCCTCACACCTGTCATCACAATGTTCCATGACATTTGTCTTTGCAATGCTACATGCACATATCATCACAAAGTTCGGTGACCCCTGACATCACAATGTTCCATAAACCCTGTCATCATAATGCTCCATAACACTTTTCCTCAAAATGCTCAATGACCCCTGACATCACAATGTTCCATAACCCCTGTCATCATAATTCTCCATGATCCTTTTCATCAAAATGCTCCATGAACCCTGACATCACAATGTTCCATAACCCCTGTCATTAAAATATTCCATGACACTTTTCATCAAATTGCTCTATGACCCTGTCATCACAATGCTCCCTGCCCTTCTCATCACAATGTACCACGCACTTGTCATCAAAATGCTCCATGACCTTTGTCATCACAAAGCTCCATGACAATTGGCATCTCAATGCTCCATGCCATTGTCATCACAATGCTCCATGAACCCTCTAATCACAATGCTCCATGCCCGTTTGCATCTCAATGCTCCATGAACCCTGTCATCAAAATGCACCATGACCATCATCATAATGCTTCAGGCTATTGTCACCACAATGAAATCAAAATATTCGATGATCTATCTCATCACAATGCTCCAAATCCTTGTGATCACAATGTTCCATAACACTTATCATCACAAGGCCCCATGAAGCTCATCATCACAGTTATCCATTGTCTTCTCATCACAGTGCTCCATGACCTTTGTCATCACAATGCTCTATACACATGTCATCACAATGCTCCCTGACACTTCTCATCAGTATGCTCCTGGAAACCTGTCATGACAAGGCTCCATACCATTTTCATAACAATTATCCATGCCAATTTCATCACAATGCTCCAAGACACCAGTAATCACAATGCTCCATGCCCTTGTCATCACAATGCTCCAAGACCCCTGTAATCACAATATTCCATGCCCCTTTTCATCAGAATGCTCCATGAGACTTCTTAATACGAGGCTCCATGGTCTCCTCATCACAGTGCTCCAGGAACCTTTCATCACAGTGCTCCATTCCCTTGTCATCACAATGCTCCATGACCCCTGTCCTCACAATACTTCCTGAATATTTTCACGCCAATTCTCCACGAACTTCTCATCACAATGCTTCATGATACCTATCATCACAATGCTCCATGACCACTGTCATCACAACGCTCCATGACCCCTGACAACACAGTGATCCGGGACTCTAGTCATCACAATGCTCCATTCCCTAGTCATCACAATGCTCCATTAATATTTTCCGCCCAATGCTCCATGACACTTGTCATCACAATGATCCATGCCCTTGCCATCCCAATGCTCCATGACCCCTGTATTCACAATGCTCCTTGACACTTGTCATCACAGTGCTCCATGACACCTGTCATCACAATGCTCCATGGCTTTCTCAGCAAAATGCTACATGACCTTTTCATTACAATACTCTATGCGCTTGTCATCACAATACTCCATTTCCATTGTCATCACAGTCCTCCATGAACCTTGGGATCACATTGTTTCATGCCCTTGTCATCACAATGCTCCATGTTCCTTGAAATCAAAATGATCCATGACCTCTCTCATAACAATGCTCCAAAACCTTGTGATCACAAAGTTCCATAACACTTGTCATCACAATGCTCCATGATGCCTGTCATCACAATACTCAATGCCCTTTTCATCACATTGCTCCATGACCTTTGTCATCACTGTTCTCAATACACTTGTCATCACAATGCTCCCTGACACTTGTCATCAGAATTCTCCTTGAACCCTGTAACGAAGAGGCTCCATGCCTTTTTCATCACAATGACCCATGCCATTTTCATCACAATGCTCCATGCCATTGTCAGCAAAATACTCCACAAGCTTGTCATCATAATGCTCCATGACCCTTGTCATCACAATTCTCCATGCACTTGTCAGCACAATGCTCCCTGACCATTGTCATCACAATGCTCCAAGCCATTGTCATCACAATGCTCCATTACCTTTGTCATCAGAATCCTCCATGACACTTGGCATCACAATGCTCCATGCCATTGTCATCACAATGGGCCATTACATATGTCATCACTATGCACCATGACACCTGTCTTCACAATACTGCATGACCTGGTCATCACAATGCTCCATGCCATTGTCATCACAATGCTCCATGTCCTTGTTATCACAATGTTCCAAGACCCCTGTAATCAGAATGATCCATGCCCCTTTCATCAGTATGCTCCATGAGATTTGTCATCACAAGGCTCCATGGATTTCTCATCACAAATCTCCAGGGCCTTGTCATCACAATTCTTCAGGACCTTGTCATGAAAATCCTCAATGGCACTTGTCATCATAATGCTGCAAGCCCTAGTCATCACAATGCTCCATTATATTTGCCATCACAATCCTCCATTACATTTGGCATCACAGTGCTCTCTGCCATTGTCATCGCAATGGACCATGACATATGTCATCACATTGCTCCCTGACACCTCTCTTCACAATACTCCATGACCTTCTCCTCACAATGCTCCATGCCCTTGTCATCACAATGCACCATGTCCACTGTCATCACAATAATCTATGAAACTTCTCAGACCAATGCTCCATGCCCCTGTCCTCACAATGCTCCATGCCCTGGTTATCACAATGCTCCATGACCCCTGTACTCACAATGCTCCATGACTCCAGTCATCACAATGATTCATAACGTTTGTCATCACAGCGGTCTATGCCCGCGTCATCACCAGGCTCTGTGTCCTTTGTAACCACAATGCTCCATGAACATTTCATCACAATGCTCTGTGACCCTTGTCATCACAATGCTCCATGCCTTTGTCAGAACAATGCTCCATGACACTTGTCATCACAGTGTGCCACGCACTTTTCATCACAATGATCCTCAACCTTGTCATCGCTATGATCCATAAACCTTGTAATCACAATGCTCCATGCACTTCTCATCCAAATGCTCTCTCACCTGAGATATCACAATGTTCCATCACTAGTTATCACAATGCCCCCTCACCCTTGTAATCACAGTGTTCCATGACCCCTGTCATCACAATGCTACATCCCCTTATAAGCACAATATTCCATGACCCCTGACATCACAATGTTCCATAATTCCTGTCATCAAAATGCTCCATGACACTTTTCATCCCAAAGCTCCATGACCCCTGGCATCACAATATTCTATAACCCTTGTCATCAAAATGTTCCATTACACTTTTTATCAAATTGCTGCATGACCCTGTCATCAAAATGCTCCCTGCCCTGCTCATCACAATGCACCACACACTTGTCATCATAATGCTTCATGACCTTTGTCATCACAAAGCTCCATGACCTTTGGCATCACAATGCTCCATGGCTTTGTCATCACAATGCTCCATGAACACTCTCATCACATTGATCCATGCCCTTGTCATCACAAAACTCCATGACACTTGTCATCACAATGTTCGATGCGTTCTCATCACAATGCTCCAAGCCCGTCATTACAATCCTCCATGACACATGTATCACAGTCTTCCGTGCCCTTGTCATCACAATGCTCCATGCCCACTCTCATCACAATAATCCATGAAATATTTCAGACCAATGCTCATTGCCCTTCTCATCAAAATGCTCCATTACTTCTATCATAACAATGATCCATGACCCCTGCCATCATGATGTTCCATGGCCTTTTCATCACAAGGCTCCATGACCCTTCTCATCACAATGCCCCAAGAACACTGTAATCACAAAACTCTATGCCCCTTTTCATCTCAATGATTCATGAACCCTGTCATCACAATGCACCATGCCCATCATCATAATGCTTCCTGCTATTGTCATAACAAGGAAATCAAAATGCTCCATGACCTCTGTCATAACAATGCTCCAAACCCTTGTGATCACAATATTCCATAACACTTGTCATCACAATGCCCCATGACGCTCGTCATCACAATTATCCATGGTCTTCTCATCACAATGCTCCATGACCTTTGTCATCACAATGCTCAATACACTTGTCATCCAAATGCTCCCTGACACTTGTTGTCTGTATGCGCCTTTTACCCTGTCATGACAGGGCTCCATGCCTTTTTCCTCACAATGATCCATGCCCTTTTCATCACAATGCTCCAAGACCCATGTAATCACGATGCTCCATGCCATTGTCATCAAAAAGCTCAATGACGCATGCCATCAGAATGCTCCTTGGTCTTCTCCTCACAATGCTCCATGCCCTTGTGATCACAAAGTTCCAAGACCACTGTAATCACAATGCTCCATGCCCTTTTTCATCAGTATGCTCCATGAGACTTGTCATCACATGGCTCCATGGTTTTGTCATCATAATGCTCCAAGCCCTAGTCATCACAATGCTCCATTATATTTGTCATCATAATCCTCCATTGCATTTGGCATCACAATGTTCCCTGCCAGTGTCATCGCAATGGACCATGACATATTTCATCACAATGCTCCGTGACACCTGTCTTCAAAATACTCCATGACCTTCTCATCTCAATGCCCCATGCCCTTGTCATCACAATGCACCATGTCCACTGTCATCACAATAATCTATGAAACTTGTCAGACCAATGCTCCATTCCCCTGTCATCACAATGCTCCATGACCTTGTTATCACAGTGCTCCATGACCCCTGTCATCACAATGCTCCATGACTCCAGTCATCACAATGCTTCATAATGTTTGTCAACACAACGGTCCATGCCCACGTCATCACAAGGTTCTGTGTCCTTTGTAACCACAATGCTCCATGAACTTTTCATCACAATGCTCCGTGACCCTAGTCATCACAATGATCAATGCCTTTGTCAGAACCATGCTCCATGACCCTTGTCATAACAATGTGCCACGCCGTTTTCATCACAATGATCCACAACCTTTTCATCGCTATGCTCCATTAACCTTGTAATCACAATGCTCCATGCACTTCTCATCCAAATGCTCTCTCACATGAGATATCACAATGATCTATCACTAGATATCACAATCCTCCCTCACCCCTGTAATCACAGTGTTCCATGACCCCTGTCATCACAATGCTCCGTGACTCCAGTCATCACAATTCTTCATGACCTTTGTCATCACAGTGGTCCATGCCCTCATCATCAACAGTCTCTGTGACGGTTTTAACCACAATGCTCCATGAACTTTTCTTCACAATGCTCTTTATCCCCTGTCATCACAATGTTCTATGCCTTTCTCAGCACAATGCTGCATGACGTATGTCATTAGAATGCTCCATGGCCTTCTCCTCACAATGCTCCATGCCCTTGTCATCACAATGCTCCAAGACCCCTGTAATCACAATGCTCCATGCCCCTTTTCATCAGAATGCTCCATGAGACATGTCATCACAAGTCTCCATGGTCATCTCATCACAATGCTCCAGGACCTTGTCATCACAATGCTCCATGACACCTGTCATCACAATGCTCTGTGACTCCAGTCATCACAATGCTTCATAATATTTGTCATCACAATGTTTCATGCCCGTGTCATCACAAGGCTCTGTTACCTTTGTATCCACAATGCTCCATGAACATTTCATCACAATGCTCCGTGACACTTGTCATCACAATGCTCCATGCCTTTGTCAGTAAAATGCTCCATGAGCATTGTCATAACAATGTGCCATGCGCTTTTCATCCCAATGGTCCAAAAATTTGTCATCACAATGCTCCATAAAAATTGTAATCACAATGCTGCATGTCCTTCTCATCACAATGCTCCATTACCCCTGTCATAACAATGCTCCATGACCCCTGCCATCACAATGTTCCACGGCCTTGTCATCACAAGGCTCCATCACACTTGTCATCACAATGCTCCAAGACCCCTTTAATCACAACGCTCCATGCCGTTGTCATCACCAAGCTCCATGACACATGTCATCAGATTGTTCCTTGGCCTTCTCATCAAAATGCTCCATGCCCTTGTCATCACAATGCTCCAAAACCCCTGTAACCACAGTGCTCCATGCCCCTTTTCATCTCAATGCTCCATGAACCCTGTCATCACAATGCATCATGCTGATCATCATAATGATTCAGGCTATTGTCATCACAATGAAATAAAAATTATCCATGACCTCTGTCATCACAATGCTCCATGACCCCTGTCATCAAAACACTCCATGAACATTTTCAGCCCAGTGCTCCATGACACTTGTCATCACAATGATCCATGCACTTGTCATCCCAATGCTTCATGACCCCTGTATTCACAATGCTCCGTGACACTTGTCATCACAGTTCTCCATGACACCTGTCATCACAATGCTCCATGACTTTGTCAGGAAAATTCTACATGATCTTGTCATTACAATGCTCTATGCACTTGTCATCACAATGCTCCAAGACCCCTGTAATCACAGTGCTCCATGCCCCTTTTCATCTCAATGCTCCATTAACTCTGTCATCACAATGCACCATGCCCATCATCATAATGCTTCTGGCTATTGTCATCACAATGAAATCAAAATTCTCCATGACCTCTGCCATCATAATGCTCCAAAACCTTGTGATCACAATGTTCCATAACACTTATAATCACAACACCCCATGACGATCATCATCACTATTATCCATGGCCTTCTCATCACCATGCTCCATGAACTTTGTCATCACAATTCTCAATACACTTGTCATCACAATGCTCCCTGACACTTGTCGTCAGAATGCTCCTTGAACCCTGCCACGAAAAGGCTACATGCCTTTTTCATCACATTGCCCCATGCCGTTTTCATCACAATGCTCCATGCCATTGTCATCAAAATACTCCACAAGCTTGTCATCAGAATGCTCCATGACCCTTGTCATCACAATTCTCCATGCACTTGTCAGCACAATGCTCCCTGACCCTTCTCATCACAATGCTCCAAGCCATTGTCATCACAATGCTCCATTACCTTTGTCATCAGAATCTTCCATGACACATGGCATAACAATGCTCCATGCCATTTTCATCACAATGGGCCATTACATATGTCATCACAATGCTCCCTAACACTTCTCTTCACAATAATGCATGACCTGGTCATCACAATGCTCCATGCCCTTGTCATCACAATGTGCCATACCAAATGTCATCGCAATAATCCATGAAACATATTAGACCAATGCTCCATCCCCTTGTGATCACAATGCTCCATGCCCTTGTTATCACAATGCTCCATGACCCCTGTCATCACCATGCTCCCTGACTCCACTCATCACAATGATTCATGACCTTTGTCATCACAATGGTCCATTCCCTCATCATCAACAGTCTCTGTGACCTTTTTAACCACAATGCTCCATGAACTTTTCATCACAATGCTCTTTGACCTTTGACATCACAGTGATCTACGCCTTTCTCAGCACAATGCTCCATGCACTTGTCATCACAATGCTCAATGACCCTGTCATCACAATGCTCCTTGACTCCAGTCATCACAATGCTTCATAACATTTGTCATAACAATGGTCCATTCCCGTGTCATCACAAGGCTTTGTGACTTTTTTAACCACAATGATTCATGAACTTTTCATCACAATGCTCTGTGACACTTGTCATCACAGTGCTCCATGCCTTTGTCAGAAAAATGCTCCATGACCCTTGTCATCACAATGTGCCACACGATTTTTATCCCAAAGGTCAACAAATTTGTCATCGCAATGCTCCATAAAACTTGTAATCACAATGCTCCCTGCCCTTGTCATCACAATGCTCCAAGACCCCTGTAATCAAAATGCTCCATGCCCCTTTTCATCTCAATGCTCCATGAACCTTGTCATCACAGTGCGTCATGCCCATCATCATAATGATTCCGGCTATTGTCAGCACAATGAAATCAAAATTCTCCATGACCTCTGTCATCACAATGCTCCATGACCCCTGTCATCACAATACTCCATGAACATTTTCCGCCCAATGCTCCATGACCCTTGTCATCACAATGATCCATGACCCCTGTATTCACAATGCTCCGTGACACATGTCATCACAGTGCTCCATGACACCTGTCATCACAGTGCTCCATGCATTTGTCTGCAAAATTCTACATGATCTTGTCATTACAATGCTCTATGTGCTTGTCATCACAATGCTACAAGACCCCTGTAATCACAATGTTCCATGCCCCTTTTCATCTCAATGCTCCATGAACCCTGTCATCACAATGCACCACGCCCATCATCATAATGCTTCAGGCTATTGTCATTACAATGAAATCAAAACTCTCCATGACCTCTGTCATCATAATGCTACAAAACCTTGTGATCACAATGTTCCATAACATTTATCATCACCACACCCCATGACGATCATCATCACTATTATCCTTGGTCTTCTGATCCAAATGCTCCCTGATCGTTTTCATCACAGTGCTCAATACACTTGTCTTCACAATGCTCCCTGACACTTGTCGTCAGTATGCTCCTTGAACACTGTCATGACAAGGCTCCATGCCTTTTTCATCACAATGATCCATGCCCTTTTCATCACAATGCTCCAAGACACCTGTAATCACAATGCTCCATGCAATTGTCATCAAAAGCTACATGACGCATTTCATCAGAATGCTCCATGGCCTTTTCCTCACTATGCTCCATGGCATGGTCATCACAATGCTCCTTGTACCCTCTCATCACATTGCTCCATGAACTTGTCATTACAATCCTCCATGACCCATGTATCACAGTGTTCCGTGCCCCTGTCATCACAATGCTCCAGTCCACTCTCATCACAATAAAATATGAAATATTTCAAACCAATGCTCAATGCCCTTCTCATCACAATGCTCCATTACCTCTGTCATAACAATGCACCACGACTACTGCCATCACAATTTTCCACGGCCTTGTCATCACAAGGCTCCATGACCCTTGTCATCACAATGCTCCAAGAAACATGTAATCAAAATTCTCCATGCCCTTGTCATAACAAAGCTCCATGACACATGTCATCAGAAGGTTCCATGGCCTTCTCATCTCAATGCTCCATGCCCTTGTCATCACAATGCTCCATGACCCCTGTAATCACAATGCTCCATGCCCCTTTTCATCTCAATGCTCCAAGAACCCTGTCATCACAATGCACCATGCCCATTTTCATAATGCTTCAGGCTATTGTCACTACAATGAAATCAAAATTCTCCATGACTTCTGTCATCATAATGCTCCAAACCCTTGTGATCACAATGTTCCATAACACTTATCATCACAACACCCCATGACGATCATCATCACAGTTGGCCATGGTGTTCTCATCACAATGCTCCATGATCATTGTCATCACAATGCTCCATACACTTGTCATTACAATACTCCCTGACACCTGTCGTCAGTATGCTCCTTGAACCCTGTGATGACAAGGCTCCATGCCTTTTACATCACAATGATCCATGCCTTTTCATCACAATGCTCCAAGACCCCTATAATGACAATGCTCCATGGCCTTGTCAGCACAAAGCTCCATGACGCATGTCATCAGAATTCTCCATGCGCTTCTCCTCAAAATGCTCCATGCCCTTGTCAAACAATGCTCCAAGACCCCTGTAATCACAATGCTCCATGCCCTTTTTCATCAGAATTCTCCATGAGACTTGTCATCACAAGTCTCCATGGTCATCTCATCACAATGCTCCAGGAACTTGTCATCACCATGCTCTATTCCCTTGTCATCACAATGCTCCATGACCCCTGTCATTACAATAATCCATTAACATTTCCAGCCGAAAGCTACATGACATTCTCATCACAATGCTCCATGACAAATATCACAATGCTCCATGACCACTGTCATCACAACCATCCATAACACCTGACAACACAATGATCCGGGACTCTTGTCATCACAATGCTCCATTCCCTAGTCATCACGATGCTCCATGACCCCTGTCATCACAATAGTCCATGAACATTTTCAGCCCAATGCTCCATGAACCTTGTCATCACAATGATCCATGCCCTTGTCATCCCAATGCTCCATGACCCCTGTATTCACAATGCTCCTTGACGCTTGTCATCACAGTGCTCCATGACACCTGTCATCACAATGCTCCATGCCTTTGTCAGCAAAATGCTACATGACCATGTCATTACAATGCTCTATGTGCTTGTCATGACAATACTCCATTACCATTGTCATCACAATCCTCCTTGAACCTTGGGATCACATTGCTTCATGCCCTTGTCATCACAGTGCTCCATGTGCCTTGAAATCAAAATGATCCATGACCTCTGTCATTACAATGCTCCAAACCCTTGTGATCACAATGTTCCATAACACTTGTCATCACAATGCTCCATGATGCCTGTCATCACAATACTCCATGCACTTTTCATCACAATGCTCCATGATCTTTTTATCACCATGCTCCATGACCCCTGTCATCACAATGCTCCGTGACTCCAGTCATCACAGTGCTTCATTACCTTTGTCATCACAATGGTCCATGCCCTCGTCATCAACAGTCTCTGTGACATTTTTAACCACAATGCTCCATGAACTTTTCATCACAATGCTCTTTGACCCTTGTCATCACAATGCTATATGCCCTTCTCAGCACAATGCTCCATGACCCTGGTCATCACATTGCTCCATGCGCTTGTCAGCAAAATGCTCCATGACACATGTCATCACAATGCACCATGCGATTATCATCACAGTGCTCCACAATCTTGTCATCACAATGCTCCATAAAATTTGTCATCACAATGCTCCATGCACTTCTCATCAAAATGCTCTCTCAACACTGATATCACAATGCTACATCACTATTTGTCACAATACTCCCTCACCACTGTCATCACAATGTTCCATGACTCCTGTCATCACAATGCTACATGCACTTATCATCACAATGTTCGATGACCCATGACATCACAATGTTCCATAACACCTGTCATCAAAATGTTCCATGACACTTTTCATCAAATTGCTCCATGACCCTGTCATCACAATGCTCCCTGCCCTCCTCATCACAATGCACAACGCCCTTGCCATCAAAATGCTCCATGACCATTGTCATCACAAAGATCCATGACCCTTGGCATCAAAATGTCCCATGTCATTGTCATCACAATGCTCCATGAACGCTCTCATCACATTGCTCCATGCCCTTGACTTCACATAGCTCCATGACACATGTCATCAGAATGCTCCTCGACCTTGTCATCACAATGCTCCATGCCCTTGCCATCACAATGCTCCATTATCCCTGTCATAACAATGCTCCATGGCCCCTGCCATCACGATGTTCCATGGCCTATTCATCACAGGGCTCCATGACCCTTCTCATCACAATGCTCCAAGAACACTGTAATCACAATGCTCTATGCCCCTTTTCATCTCAATGATCCATGAAACTTGTCATCACAATGCACCATGCCCATCATCATAATGCTTCATGCTATTGTCATAACAATGAAATCAAAATGCTCCATGACCTCTGTCATAACAATGCTCCAAACCCTTGTGATCACAATATTCCATAACACTTGTCATCACAGTGCCCCAATGACGCTCATCATCACAATTATCCATGGTCTTCTCATCACAATGCTCCATGACCTTCGTCATCACAATGCTCAATACACTTGTCATCAAACTGCTCCCTGACACTTGTTGTCTGCATGGTACTTGAACCCTGTCATGACAAGGCTCCATGCCTTTTTCATCACAATGATCCATGCCCTTTTCATCACAATGCTCCAAGACCCATGTAATCACGATATTCCATGCCCTTGTCACCACAAAGCTCAATGATGCATGCCATCAGAATGCTCCTTGGTCTTCTCCTCACAATGCTCCATGCCCTTGTCATCACAAAGTTCCAAGACCCCTGTAATCACAATGCTGCATGCCCTTTTTCATCAGTAAGCTCCATGAGACTTTTCATCACTTGGCTCCATGGTTTTGTCATCATGATGCTCCAAGCTCTAGTCATCACAATGCTCCATTATATTTGTCATCATAATCCTCCATTGCATTTGGCATCACAATGCTCCCTGCCATTGTCATCTCAATGGACCATGCCATATGTCATCCCAATGCTCCATGACCCCTGTATTCACAATGATCCGTGATGCTTGTCATCACAGTGCTCCATGACACCTGTCATCACAATGATCCATGCCCTTGTCATCCCAATGCTCCATGACCACTGTATTCACAGTGCTCTGTGATGCTTGTCATCACAGGGCTCCATGACACCAGTCATCACAATCCTCTATGCCTTTTTCAGCAAAATGCTACCTGACTTTGTCATTAAAATGCTCTATGCGCTTGTCATCACAATACTCCATTATCATTGTCATCACTATCCTCCATGAAATTTGGGATCACATTGCTTCATGCCCTTGTCATCACAATGCTCCATGCTCCTTGAAATCAAAATGATCCATGACCTCTGTCATCGCAATGCTCCAAACCCTTGTGATCACAATGTTCCATAACACTTGGCATCACAATGCACCATGATGCCTATCATCACAATACACGATGGTCTTTTCATCACAATGCTCCATGACCTTTGTCATCACAATTCTCAATACACTTGTCATCACAATGTTCCCAGATACTTGTAGTCAGAATGCTCCTTGAACCCTGTCACGAAAAGGCTCCATGCCTTTTTCATCACAAAGCCCCTTGCCGTTTTCATCACAATGCTCCATGCCATTGTCAACAAAATACCCCACAAACTTGTCATCAGAATGCTCCATGACCCTTGTCATCACAATTCTCAATACACTTCTCATCACAATGTTCCCTGACACTTGTCGTCAGAATGCTCCTTGAACCCTGTCACGAAACTGCTCCATGCCTTTTTCACCACAAAGCCCCATGCCATTTTCATCACAATGCTCCATGCCATTGTCATCAAAATACTCCACAAGCTTGTCATCAGAATGCTCCATGACCCTTGTCATCACAATTCTCCTTGCACTTGTCAGCACAATGCTCCCTGACCCTTGTCATCACTATGCTCCAAGCCATTGTCATCACAATGCTCCATTACCTTTGTCATCAGAATCCTCCATGACACTTGGCATCACAATGCTCCATGCCATTGTCATCACAATGGGCCATTACATATGTCATCACAATGCTCCCTGACACCACTTTTCACAATACTGCATGACATGGTCATCACAATGCTCCTTGCCGTTATCATCACAATGATCCATAACCTCTATCATATCAATGCTCCATGACCCCTGCCATCACAATGTTCCACGGGCTTGTCATGACAAGGCTCCATGACCCTTGTCATCACAATGGTCCAAGACCCCTGTAATCACAATGCTCCATGCCCTTTTTCATCAGAATGCTCCATGAGACTTGTCACCACAAGTCTCCATGGTCATCTCATCACAATGCTACAGGACCTTGTCATCACCATGGTTCATTCCCTTGTCATCACAATGCTCCATGACCACTGTCATCACAATACTCCATGAACATTTTCAGCCCAATGCTCCATGAACTTCTCATCACAATGCTCCATGACCAATATCATCACAGTGCTCCATGACCACTGTCATCACAACACACCATGACACCTGACAACACAATGATCCGGGACTCTTGTCATCACAATGCACCATGACCCCTGTCATCACAATACTCCATGAACATTTTCAGCCCAATGCTCCATGACTCTTGTCATCACAATGATCCATGCCCTTGTCATCCCAATGCTCCATGACCCCTGTATTCACAATGCTCCGTGATGCTTGTCATCACACTGCCCCATGACACCTGTCATCACAATGCTCCATGCCTTTGTCAGCAAAATGATACATGACCTTTTCATTACAATGCTCTATGAGCTTGTCATCACAATACTCCATTACCATTTTCATCACAATCCTCCATGAAACTTGGGATCACATTGCTTCATGCCCTTGTCATCACAATGCACCATGCTCCTTGAAATCAAAATGATCCATGACAACTGTCATCGCAATGCTCCAAACACTTGTGATCCCAGTGTTCCATAACACTTGTCATCACAACGGTGCATGATGCCTGTCATCACAATACTCAATGCCATTTTCATCACAATGCTCCATGACCTTTGTCATCACAATTCTCAATACACTTGTCATCACAATGACCCCTGACACTTGTCATCAGAATGCTCCTTGAACCCTGTCACGAAAAGGCTCCATGCTTTTTTCATCACAAAGCCCCATGCCATTTTCATCACAATGCACCATGCCATTGTCATCAAAATACTCCACAAGCCTTTTATCAGAATTCTCCATGACCCTTGTCATCACAATTCTCCATGCACTTGTCATTACAATGCTCCCTGACCCTTGTCATCACAATGCTCCAAGCCATTGTCATCACATTGCTCCATTACCTTTGTCCTCAGAATCCTCCATGACACTTGGCATCAAAATGCTCCATGCCATTGTCATCACAATGGGCCATTACATATGTCATCACAATAATCCATGAAACTTATTAGACCAATGCTCCATGCCATTCTCATCACAATGGACCATTACATATGTCATCACAATGCTCCCTGACACGTCTTCACAATACTCCATCCCCTTGTCATCACAATGCTCCATGTCCTTGTCATCACAGTGCTACATGCCCACTGTCATCACAATAATCTATGAAACTTGTCAGACAAATTCTCCATGCCGCTTTCATCACAATGCTCCATGCCCTTTTCATCACAATGCTCCATGACCCCTGTCATCACAATGCTCCGTGACTCCAGTCATCACAGTGCTTCATAACGTTTGTCATCACAACGGTCTATGCCCGCGTCATCACAAGGCTCTGTGACCTTTGTAACCACAATGTTCCATGAACATTTCATCACAATGCTCCGTGACACTTGTCATCACAATGCTCCATGCCTTTGTCAGAACAATGCTCCATGACCCTTGTCATCACATTGTGCCATGCACATTTCATCACAATGATACACAACCTTGTCATTGCTATGCTCAATAAACCTTGTAATCACAATTCTCCATGCACTTCTCATCCAAATGCTCTCTCACATGGGATATGACAATGTTCCATCACTAGTCATCACAATCCTCCCATAACCCTGTTATCACAATGTTCCATGACACCTGTCATCACAATGCTACATCCCCTTATCAGCACAATGCTCCATGACCCCTGTCATCAAAATACTCCATGAACATTTTCAGCCCAATCCTCCATGACCCTTGTCATCACAATCATCCATGCCTTTGTCATCCCAATTCTCCATGAACCCTGTATTCACAATGTTCCGTGACGCTTGCCATCACAATGCTCCATTACCTCTGTCATAACAATGCTCCATGACCCCTACCATCACAGTGTTCCACGGCTTTGCCATCACAAGGCTCCATGACCCCTGTCATCACAATAATCCATGAACATTTTCAGCCCAATGCACCATGAAATTCTCATCACAGTGCTCCATGTCAAATATCATCAAAATGCTCCATGACCACTGTCATCACAACACTCCTTGACACCTGACAACACAATGATCCGGGACTCTTGTCATCACAGTGCTCCATTCCCTAGTCATCACAATGCTCCATGAATATTTTCAGCCCAATGCTCCATGACACTTTTCATCACAATCATCCATGCCCTTGTCATCCCAATGCTCCATGACCCCTGTATTCACAAGCTCCGTGACGCTAGTCATCACAATGCTCCATGACACCTGTCATCACAATGCTCCATGACTTTGTCAGCAAAATGCTACATGACCTTGTCATTACAATGCTCTATGCGCTTGTCATCACAGTACTCCATTACCATTGTCATCACAATACTCCATGAACCTAGGATCACATTGCTTCATGCCCTTGTCATCCCGAAGCTCCATGCTCCTTGAAATCAAAATGATCCATGACCTCTGTCATCACAATGCTACAAACACTTGTGATCACAATGTTCCATAACACTTGTCATCACAACGCTCCATGATGCCTGTCTTCACAATAATCCATGCCCTTTTCATCACAATGCTCCATGACCTTTGTCACCACAATTCTCAATACACTTGTCATCACAATGCTCCCTGACACTTGTCGTCATTATGCTCCTTGAAACCTGTCACAAAAAGGCTCCATGCATTTTTCATCACAAAACCCCATGCCATTTTCATCACAATATTCCATGCCATTGTCATCAAAATACTCCACAAGCTTGTCATCAGAATGCTCCATGACCATTGTCATCCCAATTCTCCATGCACTTGTCAGAACAATGCTTCCTGACCCTTGTCATCACAATGCTTCAAGCCATTTTCATCACAAAGCTCCATTACCTTTGTCATCAGAATCCTCCATGACACTTGGCATCACAATGCTCCATGACATTGTCATCACAATGAGCCATTACATATGTCATCACAATGCTCCATGACACCTCTCTTCACAATAATGCATAACCTGGTCATCACAATGCTCCATGCCCTTGTCATCACAATGCACCATTCCAACTGTCATCACAATAATCCATGAAAATTATTAGACCAATGGTCCATTTTCTTGTCATCACAATGCTCCATGTCATAGTTATCATAAAGTTCCAAAACGCCTGTAATCAGAATGCTCCATGCCCTTTTTCATCAGTATGCTCCATGAGATTTGTCATCACAAGGCTCCATGAATTTCCCATCACAGTGCTCCAGGACCTTATCATCACAATGCTTCACGACATTGTCATGAAAATTCTCAATGGCCGTTGTCATCATAATGCTCCAAGCCCTAGTCATCACAATGCTCCATTATATTTGTCATCACAATCCTCCATTACATTTGGCATCACAATGCTCCATTCCATTGTCATCGCAATGGACCATGACATATGTCATCACAATGCTCCCTGACACCTGTCTTCACAATACTCCATGCCCTTGTCATCACAATGCTCCATGCACTTGTCATCACAATGAACCATGTCCACTGTCATCACAATAATCTACGAAACTTGTCAGACCAATGTTCAATGACCCGGTCATCACAATGCTCCATGCCCTTCTCATCACAATGCTCCATGACCCCTGTCATAACAACGCTCCATGACCGCTGCCATCACAATGTTCCACGGCCTTGTCATCACAAGGCTCCATGACACTTGTCATCACAATGCTCCAGGACCCCTGTAATCAAAATGCTCCATGCCCTTGTCATCACAAAGCTCCATGACACATGTCATCAGAATGTTCCATGGCCTTCTCATCAAAATGCTCCATGCCCTTGTCATCACAATGCACCATGTCCAATGTCATCACAATAATCTATGAAACTTGTCAGACCAATGCTCCATGCCCCTGTCATCACAATGCTCCATACCCTTGTTATCACAAGGCTCCATGACCTCTGTCATAACAATGCTCCGTGACTCCAGTCATCACAGTGCTTCATAACGATTGTCATCACAATGGTCCATGCGTGCGTCATCACAAGGCTCTGTGACCTTTGTAAACACAATGCTCCATGAGCCTTTCATCACAATTCTCCGTGACCCTTGTCATCACAATGCTCCATGCCTTTGTCAGGACAATGTTCCATGACCGTTGTCATCAGAAAGTGCCATGTGCTTTTCATCACAATGATCCACAACCTTCTCATCGCTATGCTCCATAAACCGTGTAATCACAATTCTCCATGATCTTCTCATCCAAATGCTCTCTCACATGAGATATCACAATGTTCCATCACTAGTCATCACAATACTCCCTCACACATGGAATCACAATGTTCCATGACCCTGTCATCACAGTGCTACATCCACTTATCATCACAATGTTCCATGACCCATGACATCACAATATTCCATAACCACTGTCATCAAAATGCTCCATGACACTTTTCATCCCAAAGCTCCATGACCCCTGGCATCACAATGTTCTATAACCCCAGTCATCAAAATGTTCCATTACACTTTTCATCAAATTGCTGCATGACCCTGTCATCAAAATGCTCCCTGCCTTTCTCATCACAATGCACCACACCCTTGTCATCAAAATGCTCAATGACTTTGTCATCACAAAGCTCCATGACACTTTGCATCACAATGATACATGTCATTGACATCACAATGCTCCATGAACGCTCTCATCACATTGCTCCATGCCCTTGTCATCACAAAGCTCCATGACACTTGTCATCACAATGCTCGATGCCCTTCTCATCACAATGCTCCATGCCCTTGTCATTACAATCCTCCACGACCCATGTATCACAGTGTTCCGTGTCCTTGTCATCACAGGGCTATATGCCCAATCTCATCACAAAAATCCATGAAACCTTTCAAACCAATGCTCAATGCCCTTCTCACCACAGTGCTCCATTACCTCTGTCATAACAATGCTCCATGACAACTGCCCACACAATGTTCCACGGCCCTGTCATCACAAGGCTCCGTGACCCTTGTCATCACAATGCTCCAAGACCCCTGTAATCACAATGCTCCATGCCCTTGTCATCACAAAGCCCCATGACACATGCCATCAGAATGTTCCATGGCCTTCTCATCACAATCCTCCATGCCCTTGTCATGACAATGCTCCAAGACCCCTGTATTCACAATGCTCCATACTACTTTTCATCTCAATGCTCTATGAAGCCTCTTATCAGAATGGTCCATGCCCATCATCAAAATGCTTCAGGCTATTGTCATCACAATGAAATCAATATTCTGCAGGTCCTCTGTCATCATAATGCTCCAAAACCTTGTGATCACAATGTTTTATAACACTAATCATCACAACACCCTATGATGCTCATCATCACAATTATCCATGGTCTTCTCATCACAATGCTCCATGACCTTTGTCATCACAATTCTCAATACACTTGTCATCACAATGCTCCCTGACACTTGTCGTCAGTATGGTCCTTGAACCCTATCATGACAAGGCTCCATGCCTTTTCATCACAATGATCCATGCCTTTTAATCACAATGTTCCAAGACACCTGTAATCACAGTGCTCCATGCCCTTGTCATCTCAAAGCTCAATGACACATGTCATCAGAATGCTCCATGGCCTTCTCCTCACAATGCTCCAGGCCCTTGTCATCACAATGCTAGAAGTCCCCTGTAATCACAATGCTCCATGCCCCTTTTCATCAGAATGCTCCATGAGAATTGTCATCACAAGTCTCCATGCTTTTATCATCACAATGCTCCAGGACCTTGTCATCACCATGCTGCATTCCCTTGTCATCACAATGCTCCATGACCCCAGTCATCACAATACTCCATGAATATTTTCAGCCCAATGCTCCATGAAATTCTCATCACAATGCTCCAAGAATAATATCATCAAAATGCTCCATGACCACTGTCATCACAACACTCCATGACACCTGACAACACAATGATCCGGGACACTTGTCATCACAATGCTCCATTCCCTACTCATCACAATGCTCCATGACCCCTGTCATCACAATACTCCATGAACATGTTCAGCCCAATGCTCCATGACACTTGGCATCACAATGTTCCATGCCTTTGTCAGCAAAATGCTAAATGACATTGTCATTACAATGCTCTATGCGCTTGTCATCACAATACTCCATTACCATTGTCATCACAAACCTCCATGACCCTTGGGATCACATTGCTTCATGCCCTTGTCATCACAATGCTCCTTGCACTTTGAAATCAAAATGATCCATGACCCCTGTCATCACAATGCTCCAAACACTTGGAATCACAATGTTCCATAACACTTGTCATCACAACGCTTCATGATGCCTGCCATCACAATACTCCATGCCCTTTTCATTACAATGCTCCATGACCTTTGTCATCACAATTCTCAATACACTTGTCATCACAGTGCTCCCTGGCACTTGTCGTCAGAATGCTCCTTGAACCCTGTCAGAAAAAGGCTCCATGCCTTTTTCATCACAAAGCCCCATGCCATTTTCTTCACAATGCTCCATGCCATTGTCATCAAAATACTCCACAAGCTTGTCATCAGAATGCTCCAAGACCATTGTCATCACAATTCTCCATGCACTTGACAGCACAATGCTCCCTGACCCTTGTCATCACAAAGCTCCATTAACTTTGTCATCAGAATCCTCCATGAAATTTGGCATCACAATGCTCCAGGCCGTTGTTATCACAATGGGACATTACATATGTCATCACAGTGCTCCCTCACACCTCTCTTCACAATACTGCAAGACCTGGTCATCACAGTGCTACATGCCCTTGTCATCACAATGCGCCATTCCAAGTGTCATCGCAATACTCCATGAAAATTATTAGACCAGTGCTCCATGCCCTTGTCATCACAATGCTCCATGCCCTTGTTATCACAATGTTCCATGACCCCTGTCATCACAATGCTCCGTGACTCCAGTCATCACAATGGTCCATGACTTTTGTCATCATAGTGGTCTATGCCCTCATCATCAACAGTCTCTCTGACTTTTTAAGCACAATGCTCCATGAACATTTCATCACAATGCTCTTTGACACTTGTCATCACAATGCACTATGCCTTTCTTAGCACAATGCTCCATGCCCTTGTCATCACATTGCTCCATGACCCCTGTCATCACAATGCTCCGTGACTCCTGTCATCACAATTCTTCATAACATTTGTCATCACAATGGTCAATGCTCACGTCATCAAAAGGCTCTGTTACCTTTGTAACCACAATGTTCCATGAACTTTTCATCACAATGCTCCGAGACCCTTGTCATCACAATGCTCCATGCCTTTGTCAGAAAAATGCTCCATAACACTTGTCATCACAATGGGCAACGTGATTTTCATCCCAACGGTCCACAAATTTGTCATCGCAATGCTCCATAAATCTTGTAATCACAATGCTCCATGCCCTTCACATCACAATGCTCCATTACCCCTGTCATAACAATGCTCCATGACCCCTGCCATCACACTGTTCCACGGCCTTGTCATCACAAGGCTCCATGACCCTTGTCATCACAGTGCTCCAAGACCCCTGTAATCAAAATGCTCCATGCCCTTGTCATCACAAAGCTCCATGACACATGTCATCAGAATGTTCCATGGTCTTCTCATCAAAATGTTTCATGCCCTTATCATCACAATGCTCCCAGACCCCTGTAATCACAATGCTCCATGCCCATTTTCAACTCAATGGTCCATGAAACCTGTCATCACAATGCATCATGCCCATCATCATAATGCTTCCAGCTATGGTCAGCACAATGAAATCAAAATACTCCATGACCTCTGTCATCACAATGCTCCATGACCCCTGTCATCACAATACTCCATGAACATTTTCAGACCACTGCTACATGACAGTTGTCATCACAATGATCCATGCCCTTGTCATCCCAATGCTCCATGACCCCTGTATTCACAATGCTCCGTGACGCTTGTCATCACATGGCTCCATGACACCTGTCATCACAATGCTCCATGCACTTGTCAGCAAGATGGTCCATGATACATGTCATCACAATGCACCATGCGCTTGTCATCACAGTGCTCCACAATCTTGTCATCACAATGCTCCATAAAACTTGTCATCACAATGCTCCATGCACTTCTCATCAAAATGCTCTCTCACCACAGATATCAAAATGTTACATCACTATTCGTCACAATACTCCCTCACCCCTGTTATCACAATGTTCCATGACCCCTGTCATCACAATGCACCATGCCCATCATCATAATGTTTCAGGCTATTGTCATCAAAATGAAATCTAAATTCTCCATGACCTCTGTCATCATAATGCTCCAAACCCTTGTGATCACAATGTTCCATAAGACTTATCATCACAACACCCCATGACGCTCATCATCACAATTATCCATGGTCTTCTCAGCACAATGCTCCATGACCTTTGTCATCAAATGCTCAATACACTTGTCATCACAATGCTCCCTTACACTTGTCGTCAGTATGCTTCTTGAACCCTGTCATGACAAGGCTTAATGCCCAATTCATCACAATGCATCAAGACACCTGTAATCACAATGCTCCACAACCTTCACATCACAATGCTCCATTCCCAATATAATCACAATGATCCATGACCACTGTCATCACAACACTCCATGACACCTGACAACACAAAGATCCGGAAATCTTGTCATCAAAATGCTCCATTCCCTAGTCATCATAATGCTCCATAACCCCTGTCATCACAATACTCCATGAACATTTTCAGCCCAATGCTCCATGACCCTTGTCATCACATTGAACCATGCCCTTGTCATCCCAAAGCTCCATGACCCTTGTATTCACAATGCTCCGTGACGCTTGTCATCACAGTGCTCCATGACACATGTCATCACAATGCTCCATGCCTTTGTCAGCAAATGCTACATGACCTTGTCATTACAATGCTCTATGCGCTTGTCATCACAGTACTCCATTACCATTGTCATCACAATCCTCCATGAACCATGGGATCACATTGCTTCATGCCCTTGTCATCACAGTGCTCCATGCTCCTTGAAATCAAAATGATCCATGAGTTCTGTCATCACAATGCTCCAAACACTTGTAATCACAATGTTCCATAACACTTGTCATCACAACGCTCCATGATGCCTGTCATCACAATACTCCATGGCCTTTTCATCACAATGCTCCATGACCATTGTCATCACAATTCTAAATACACTTGTCATTACAAAGCTTCCTGAAACTTGTCGTCAGAATGCTCCTTGAAACCTGTCACGAAAAGGCTCCATGCCTTTTTCATCACAATGCCCCATGCCATTTTCATCACAATGCTCCATGCCATTGTCATCAAAATACTCCACAAGATTGTCATCAGAATGTTCCATGACCCTTGTCATCACAATTCTCCATGCACTTGTGAGCACAATGCTCCCTGACCCTTTTCATCACAATGTTCCAAGCCATTGTCATCACAATGCTCCATTACCTTTGTCATCAGAATCCTCCATGACACTTGGCATCACAATGCTCCATGCCCTTGTCATCACAATGCGCCATTCCAACTGTCATCACAATAATCCATGAAACATTTCAGACCAATGCTCAATGCCCTTCTCATCACAATGCTCCATTATCTCTGTCATAACAATGCTCCATGACCCCTGCCATCACAATGTTCCACGGCATTGTCATAACAAGGCTCCATGACCCTTGTCATCACAATGCTCCAAACCCCTGTAATCACAATGCTCCATGCCCTTGTCATCACAAAGCTCCATGACGCATGTCATCAGAATGTTCCATGGCCTTCTCCTCACAATGCTCCATGCCCTTGTCATCACAATGCTCCAAGACCCCTGTAATCACAATGCTTCATGCCCCTTATCATCAGAGTGCTCCATGAGACTTGTCATCACAAGTCTCCATGGTCATCTCATCACAATGCTCCAGGAAATTGTCATCACCATGCTCCATTCCCTTGTCATCACAATGCTCCATGACCCCTGTCATCACAATACTCCATGAATATTTTCAGCCCAATGCTCCATGACCTTCTCATCACAATGCTCCAAGACCAATATCATCACAATGCTCCAAGACCACTGTCATCACAACACACCATGACACCTGACAACACAATGATCCGGGACTCTTGTCATCACAATGCTCCATTCCCTAGTCATCACAATGCTCCATGACCCCTGCCATCACAATTTTCTATGCCCTTGTCATCACAAAGCTCCATGACACGTCATCAGAATGTTCCATGTACTTCTCATCAAAATTCTCAATGCCCTTGTCATCACAATGCTCCAAGACCCCTGTAATCACAATGCTCCATGCCTCTCTTCATCTCAATGCTCCATGAACCCTGTCATCACAATGCATCATGCCAATCATCATAATGCTTCCGGCTATTGTCAGCACAATGAAATCAAAATTCTACATGACCCCTGTCATCACAGTACTCCATGAACATTTTCAGCCCAAGGCTCCATGACACTTGTCATCACAATTATCCATGCCCTTGTCATCCCAATGCTCCATGACCCCTGTATTCACAATGCTCCGTGACACTTGTCATCACAGTGCTCCATGAAACTTGTCATCACAGTGCTCCATGCCTTTGTCAGCAAAATGCTACATGTCCTTTTCATCACAATGCTCCATGACCCCTGTCATCACAATGCTCCTTGACTCCAGTCATCACAATTCTTCATAACATTTGTCATCACAATGGTCGATACCCATGTCATCACAAGGCTCTGTGACTTTTGTAAACATAATGCTCCATGAACTTTTCATCACAATGCTCCGTGACACTTGTCATCACAATGCTCCATGCCTTTGTCAGAAAAATGCTCCATGACCCTTGTCATCACAATGTGCGACACGCTTTTCATCCCAACGGTCCACAAATTTGTCATCGCAATGCTCCATAAACCTTGAAATCACAATGCTCCATTCCCTACTCATCACAATGCTCCATTACCCCGGTCAAAACAATGCTCCAATACCACTGCCATCACAATGTTCCACGGCCTTGTCTTCACAAAGCTCCATGACACTTGTCATCACAATGCTCCAAGACTCCTGTAAGCACAATGCTCCATGCCCTTGTCATCACAAAGCTCCATGACACATGTCATCAGAATGTTCCATGTCCTTCTCCACACAATGCTCCATGCCCTTTTCGTCAAAATGCTCCAAGTGCCCTGTAATCACAATGCTCCATGCCCCTTTTCATCTCAATGCTCCATGAACCCTCTCATCACAATGCATCATGCCAATCATCATAATGCTTCCGGCTATTGTCAGCACAATGAAATCAAAATTCTACATGACCCCTGTCATCACAGTACTCCATGAACATTTTCAGCCCAAGGCTCCATGAACCTTGTCATCACAATTATCCATGCCCTTGTCATCCCAATGCTCCATGACCCCTGTATTCACAATGCTCCGTGACACTTGTCATCACAGTGCTCCATGAAACTTGTCATCACAGTGCTCCATGCCTTTGTCAGCAAAATGCTACATGTCCTTTTCATCACAATGCTCCATGACCCCTGTCATCACAATGCTCCTTGACTCCAGTCATCACAATTCTTCATAACATTTGTCATCACAATGGTCGATACCCATGTCATCACAAGGCTCCATGACCCTTCTCATCACAATGCTCCAAGAACCCTGTATCCACAATGTTCCATGCCCATTTTCATCTCAATGTTTCATGAACACTGTAATCACAATGCACCATAACCATCATCATAATGCTTCATGCTACTGTCATCATAATGAAATCAAAATGCTCCATGATCTCTGTCATAACAATGCTCCAAACGCTTGTGATCACAATATACCAAAACACTTGTCATCACAATGCACCATGACGCTCGTCATCACAGTTATCCATGGTCTTCTCATCACAATGCTCCATGACCTTTGTCATCACGATGCTCAATACACTTGTCATCAAAATGCTCCCTGACACTTGTTGTCTGTATGCTCCTTGAACCCTGTCATGACAAGGCTCCATGCTTTTTCATCACAATGCTCCAAGACCCATGTAATCACAATGCTCCATGCCCTTGTCATCACAAAGCTAAAGGACGCATGTCTTCAGAATGCTCTTGGCCTTCTCCTCACAATGCTCCATGCACATGTCATCACAAAGTTCCAACACGCCTGTAATCACAATGGTCCATGTCCATTTTCATCTGTATGCTCCATGAGATTTGTCATCACAAGGCTCCATGTTTTTCTCATCACAGTGCTCCAGGACATTGTCATCACAATGCTTCACGACCTTGTCCTGAAAATTCTCAATGGCCCTTGTCATCATAATGCTCCAAGCCCTAGACATCACAGTTCTCCATTATATTTGTCAACACAATCCTCCATTACATTTGGCATCACAAGGCTCCCTGCTATTGTCATCGCAATGGACCATGACATATGTCATCACAATGCTCCCTGACAACTGTCTTCACAGTACTCCATGACCTCTCATCACAATGATCCATGCCCTTGTCATCACAATGCACCATGTCCACTGTCCTCACAATAATCTATGAAAGTTGTCAGACGAATGCTCCATGCCCCTGTCATCACAATGCTCCATGCCCTTGTCATCACAATGCACCATGACCCCTGTCATCACAATACTCCGTGACTCCAGTCATCACAATGCTTCATAACATTTGTCATCACAATGCTCCATGCCCGCGTCATCACATGGCACTGTGTCGTTTGTAACCACAATGCTCCATGAACATTTCATCACAATGCTCCGTGACCCTTGTCATCACAATGATCCATGCCTTTGTCTAAAAAATGCTCCATGACCCTTTTCATCACAATGTGCCACGCACTTTTCATCACAACGGTCCACAATTTTCTCATTGCAATGCTCCATAAAACTTGTAATCACAATGCTCCATGCCCTTCTCATCACAATGCTCCATTACCCCTGTCATAACAGTGCTCCATGACGCCATCCATCACGATGTTCCATGGCCTTGTATTCACAAGGCTCCATGACACTTGTCATCACAATGCTCCAAGACCCCTGTAATCACAATGCTCCATGCCCTTGTTATCACAAAGCACCATGACACATGTCATCAGAATGCTCCATGGCCTTCTCATTAAATGCTCCATGCCCTTGTCATCACAGTGCTCCAAGACCCCTGTAATCACAATGCTCCATGCCCCTTTTCATCTCCATGCTCCATGAACCCTGTCATCACAATGCATCATGCCCATCATCATATTGCTTCCGGCTATTGTCAGCACAATGAAATCAAAATTCTCCTTGACCTCTGTCATCACAATGCTCCATGACCCCTGTCATCACAATACTCCATGAACATTTTCAGGCCAATGCTTCATGACACTTGTCATCACAATGATCCATGCCCTTGTCATCCCAATGCTCCATGACCCCTGTATTCACAATGCTCCGTGACGCTTGTCATCACAGTGCTCCATGACACCTGTCATCACAATGCTCCATGCCTTTGTCAGCAAAATACTACCTGACCTTGTCATTGCAATGCTCTATGCGCTTGTCATCACAATACTCCATTCCCATTGTCATCACAGTCCTCCATGAACCTTGGGATCACATTGCTCCATGCTCCTTGAAATCTAAATGATCCATGACCTCTGTCATCACAGTGCTCCAAACCCTTGTGATCACAATGTTCCATAGCACTTGTGATCACAACGCTCTAAGATGCCTGTCATCACATTACTCCATGCCTTTTTCATCACAATGCTCCATGACCTTTGTCATCACAATTCTCAATACACTTGTCATCACAATGGTCCCTTACACTTGTCATCAGAATGCTCCTTGAACCCTGTCACGAAAAGGCTCCATGCCTTTTTCATCACAATGCCCATGCCGTTTTCATCACAATGATCCATGCCATTGTCATCAAAATACTCCAAAAGCTTGTCATCAGAATGCTCCATGACGCTTGTCATCACAATTCTCCATGCACTTGTCAGCACAATGCTCCCTGACCCTTGTCATCACAATGCTCCAAGCCATTGTCATCACAATGCTCCATTTCCATTGTCATCAGAATCCTCCATGACACTTGGCATCACAATGCTCCATGCCATTGTCATCACAATGGGCCATTACATATGTCATCACAATGCTCCCTGACACCTGTCTTCACAATACTGCATGACCTGGTCATCACAATGCTCCATGCCCTTGTCATCACAATGCGCCATTCCAAATGTCATCGCAATAATCCATGAAACTTATTAGACTAATGTTCCCTGCCCTTGTCATCACAATGCTCCATGCCCTTGTTATCACAATGCTCCATGACTCCTGTCATCACAATGCTCCATGAATCGATTCATCACAATGCTTCATGACCTTTGTCATCACAATGGTCCATGTCCTCGTCATCCACAGTCTCTGAGACATATTTAACCAGATTGCTCCATGAAATTTTCATCACAATGCTCTTTGACCCTTGTCATCACAATGCTCCATGCGCTTGTCAGCACAATGCACCATGACCCATGTCATCACAATGCACCCTGTGCTTGTCATCACTGTGCTCCACAATCTTGTCACCACAATGCTCCATAAAACTTGTCATCACAATTCTACATGCACTTCTCATCAAAAGGCTCTCTCACCACAGATATCACAATGTTACATCACTATTCATCACAATACTCCCTCACCACTGTCATCACAATGTTCCATGACTCCTGTCTTTGCAATGCTACATGCACTTATCATCACAAAGTTCGATGACCCCTGACATCAGAATGTTCCATAACCCCTGTCATCAAAATGCCCCATGCCCCTTTTCATCCCAAAGCTCCATGACACCTGGCAACACAATGCTCTATAACCCCTGTCATCAAAATATTCCATTACACTTTTCTTCAAATTACTGCATGACCCTGTCATCAAAATGCTCCCTGCACTACTCATCACAATGCACCACACCCTTGTCATCAAAATGCTCCAGGACCTTTGTCATCACAAAGCTCCATGACCCTCGGCATCACAATGCTCCATGTCATTGTCATCATAATGCTCCATGAACCCTCTCATCACATTGCTCCATGCCCTTGTCATCACAAAGCTCCATGACACTTGTCATCACAATGTTCGATGCCCTTCTCATCACAATGCTCCATGCCCTTGTCATTACAATCCCCCTTGACCAATGTATCAAAGTGTACCCTGCCCTTGTCATCACAATAATCCATGAAACATTTCAGACAAATGCTCAATGCCCTTCTCATCACAATGCTCCATTACCTCTGTCATAACAATGCTGCATGACCCCTGCCATCCCAGTGTTCCACGGCCTTGTCATCAAAAGGCTCCATGACCCTTCTCATCACAATGCTCCAAGACCCCTGTAATCACAATGCTCCATGCCCTTGTCATCACAAAGCTCCATGATGCATGTCATCAGAATGTTCCATGGCCTTCTCCTCACAGTGCTCCATGCCCTTGTCATCACAATGCTCCAAGACCCCTGGAATCACAATGCTCCATGCACATTTTCATCAGAATGCTCCATGAGACTTGTCATCACAAGTCTCCATGGTCATCTCATCACAATGCTCCAGGACCATGTCATCACCACGCTCCATTCCCTTGTCATCACAATGCTCCATGACACCTGTCATCACAATACTCCATGAACATTTTCAGCCCAGTGCTCCATGACCTTCTCATCACAATGCTCCATGACCAATATCATCACAATGCTCCATGACCACTGTCATCACAACACTCCTTTGACACCTGACAACACAGTGATCCGGTCTCTTGTCATCACAATGCTCCAAGACCCCTGTAATCACAATGCTCCATGACCCCTGTCATCACAATACTCCATGAACATTTTCAGCCCAATGTTCCATGACTCTTGTCATCACAATGATCCATGCTCTTGTCATCACAAAGCTCCATGACACATGTCATCAGAATTTTAGATGGCATTCTCATCACAATATTCCATGCCCTTGTCATCACAATGCTCCATGCCCTTGTCATCACAGCGTGCCTAGACCCCTGTAATCACAATGCTCCATGCCCCTTTACATCAGCATGCTGCATGAGATTTGTTATCACAAGGCTCCATGATTTTCTCAACACAATGCTCCAGGACCTTGTCATCACAATGCTTCACGACCTTGTCATGAAAATTCTCAAAGGCCCTTGTCATCATAATGCTCCAATCCCTAGTCATCACAATGCTCCATTATATTTGTCATCACAATCCTCCATTACATTTGGCATCACAATACTCCCTACCATTGTTATCACAATGGATCCTGACATATGTCATCACAATGCTCCCTGACACCTGTCTTCACAATACTCCATGACCTTCTCTTCACAATGCTCCATGCCATTGTCATCACAATGCACTATGTCCACTGTCATCACAATAATCTATGAAACTTGTCAGCCGAATGCTCCATGCCCCTGTCATAACAATGCTCCATGTCCCTGTCATCACAATGCTCCATGCCCTTGTCATCACAATGCTCCATGACTTGTCATTACAAAGCTCCATGACCCATGACCCATGTATCACAGTGTTCCGTGCCCTTGTCATCACAATGCACCATGCCACTCTCATCACAATAATCCATGAAATATTTCAGACCAATGTTCCATGCACTTCTCATCAAAATGCTCCATTACCCCTGTCATAACAATGCTCCATGACCCCGGCCATCACAATGTTCCACGGCCTTGTCATCACAAGGCTCCATGACACTTGTCATCACAATGCCCCATGACGCTCGTCATCACAATTATCCATGGTCTTCTCACCACAATGTTCCATGATCTTTGTCATCACAATGCTCAATACACTTGTCATCACAATGATCCATGACACTTGTCGTCAGTATGCTTCTTGAACCCTGTCATGACAGGGCTGCATGCCTTTTTCATCACAATGTGTAATGCCCTTTTCATAACAATGCTCCAAGACCCCTGTAATCACAATGCTCCATGCCCTTGTCATCACAAAGCTCCATGACGCATGTCATCAGAATGCTCCATGGCCTTCTCATCACCATGATCCATGCCCTTGTCATAACAATGCTCCAAGGCCCCTGTAATCACAGAGCTCCATGCCCCTTTTCAACAGAATGCTCCATGAGACTTCTCATGAAAAGTCTCCATGGTCTTCTCATCAAATTGCTCCAGGACTTTGTCATCACCATGCTCCATTCCGTTGTCATCACAATGCTCCATGACCAATATCATCACAATTGTCCATGACCACTGTCATCACAACACTCCATGACCCCTGACAACACAATGATCCGGGACTCTTGTCATCACAATGCTCCAAGACCCCTGTAATCACTATGCTCCATGCCCTTGTCATCACAAAGCTCCATGACACATGTCATCAGAATGTTCCATGGTCTTTTCATCAAAATGCTCCATGCCCTTGTCATCACAATGCACCATGCACTTGTCAACACAATGCTCCCTGACCCTTGTCATCACAATGCTCCAAGCCATTGTCATCACAATGCTCCATTACCTTTGTCATCAGAATCCTCCATGACACTTGGCATCACAATGCTCCAAGCCATTGTCATCACAATGGGCCATTACATATGTCATCACAGTGCTCCCTGACACCTCTCTTCACAATACAGCAAGACCTGGTCATCACAATTCTCCACGCCCTTGTCATCACAATGCTCCATTACCCCTGTCATAACAATGCTCCATGACACCTGCCATCACAATGTTCCACAGCCTTGTCCTCACAAGGCTCCATGACCCTTGTCATCACAATGCTCCAAGACCCCTGTAATCACAATGCTCCATGCCCTTGTCATCACAAAGCTCCATGACACATGTCATCAGAATGTTCCATGGCCTTCTCCTCACAGTGCTCCATGCCCTTGTCATCACAATGCACCATGTCCAATGTCATCACAATAATCTATGAAACTTGTCAGACCAATGTTCCATGCCCCTGTCATCACAATGCTCCATGCCCTTGTCATCACAATGCTCCATGACCCCTGTCATCACAATGCTCCGTGACTCCAGTCATCACAATGCTTCTTAACGTTTGTCATCACAACGGTCAATGCCCGCGTCATCACAAGGCTCTGTGACATTTGTAACCACAATGCTCCATGAACTTCTCATCACAATGCTCCATGACCCTTGTCATCACAATGCTCCATGAACCGTGTGATCACAATGCTCCTTGAATCCAGTCATCACAATGCTTCATGACCTTTGTCCTCACAATGGTCCATGCCCTCGTCATCAACAGTCTCTGTGACCTTTTTAACGACAATGCTCCATGAACTTTTCATCACAATGCTCTTTGACCCTTGTCATCACAATGCTCTATGCCTTTCTCTGCACAATGCTCCATGACACATGTCATCACAATGCTCCATGACCCATGTCATCACAATGCTCCGTGACTCCAGTCATCACAATGCTTCATAACGTTTGTCATCACAATGGTCCATGCCCGCGTCATCACAAAGCTCTGTGACCTTTGTAACCACAATGCTCCATGAACTTTTCATCACAATGCTCCGTGACAATTGTCATCACAATGCTCCATGCCTTTGTCAGAACAATGCTCCATGACCCTTGTCATCACAATGTGCCATGTGCTATTCATCACAATGATCCACAACCTTGTCATCGCTATGCTCCATAAACCATGTAATCACAATGCTCCATGCACTTCTCATCCAAATGCTCTCTCACATGAGATATCACAATGTTCCATCACTAGTCATCACAATCCTCCGTCACCCCTGTTATCACAATGTTCCATGACCCCTGTCATCACAATGCTACATCCCCTTATCATTACAATGTTCCATGACCCATGACATCACAATGTTCCATAACCACTGTCATCAAAATGCTCCATGACACTTTTCATCCCAAAGCTCCATGACCCCTGGCATCACAATGTTCTATAACCCCTGTCATCAAAATGTTCCATTACACTTTTCATCAAATTTCTGCATGACCCTGTCATCAAAATGCTCCCTGCCTTTCTCATCACAGTGCACCACACACTTGTCACCAAAATGCTCCATGACCTTTCTCTTCACAAATCTCCATGACCCTTGGCATCACAATGCTCCATGTCATTTTCATCACAATGCTCCATGAACCCTCTCATCACATTGCTTCATGCACTTGTCTTCACAAAGCTCCATGACACTTGTCATCACAATGCTCGATGCCCTTCTCATCACAATGCTCCATGCCCTTGTCATTACAATCCTCCATGACCCATGTATCACAGTGCTCTGTTCCCTTGTCATCAGAATGCTCCATGCCCACTCTCATCACAATAATCCATGAAATATTTCAGACCAATGCTCAATGCCCTTCTCATCACAATGATCCATTACCTCTGTCATAAAAATGCTCCATGACACTTGCAATCACAATGTTCCACGGCCTGTCATCACAAGGCTCCATGACCCTTGTCATCACAATGATCCAAGACCCCTGTAATCACAATGCTCCATGCCCTTGTCAGCACAAAGCTCCTTGACACATGCCATCAGAATGTTCCATGGCTTTCTCATCACAATGCTCCATGCCCTTGTCATCACAATGCTCCAAGACCCCTGTAATCACAATGCTCCATGCTCCTTTCCATCTCAATGCACCATGAAGCCTGTCATCAAAATGCACCATGCCCATCATCATAATGATTCAGGCTATTGTCATCACAATGAAATCAAAATTATCCATGACCACTGTCATCATAATGCTCCAAACCCTTGTGATCACAATGTTTTATAACACTAATCATCACAACACCCTATGACGCTCATCATCACAATTATTCATGGTCTTCTCATCACAATGCTCCATGACCTTTGTCATCACAATTCTCAATACACTTGTCATCACAATGCTCCCTGACACTTGTCGTCAGTATGCTCCTTGAACCCTGTCATGACAAGGCTCCATGCCTTTTCATCACAATGATCCATGCCCTTTTCATCACAATGCTCCAAGACACCTGTAATCACAATGCTCCATGCCCTTGTCATCACAAAGCTCCATGACACATGTCATCAGAATGCTCCATTGCCTTCTCCTCACAATGCTCCATGCCCTTGTCATCACAATGCTCCAAGACTCCTGTAATCACAATGCTCCATGCCCCTTTTCATCAGAATGCTCCATGAGAGTTGTCATCACAAGTCTCCATGGTCTTATCATCACAATTCTCCAGGATCTTGTCATCACCATGCTCCAATCCCTTGTCCTCACAATGCTCCATGACCCCTGTCATCACAATACTCCATGAATATTTTCAGCACAAAGCTCCATGAAATTCTCATCACAAAGCTCCATGACAAATATCATCAAAATGCTCCATGACCACTCTCATCACAACACTCCATGACACCTGACAACACAATGATCTGGTACTCTTGTCATCACAATGCTCCATTCCCTACTCATCACAATGCTCCATGACCCCTGTCATCACAATACTCCATGAACATTTTCAGCCCAATGATCCATGACCCTTGTCATCACAATCATGCATGCCATTGTCATCCCAATGCTCCATGACCCATGTATTCACAATGCTCCGTGACGCTTGTCATAACAGTGCTCCATGACACCTCTGATCACAATGCTCCATGACTTTGTCAGCAAAATGCTACATGACCTTGTCATTACAATGCTCTATGCGCTTGTCATCACAATAATCCATTACCATTGTCATCACAATCCTCCATGAAACTTGGGATCACATTGCTTCATGCCCTTGTCATCACAATGCTCCATGCTCCTTGAAATCAAAATGATCCATGACCTCTGTCATCACAATGCTCCAAACCCTTGTGATCACAGTGTTCCATAACACTTGTCATCACAACGCTCCATGATGCCTGCCATCACAATACTCCATGCCCTTTTCATCACAATGCTCCATGACCTTTGTCATCACAATTCTCAATACACTTGTCATCACAGTGCTCCCTGACACTTGTCATCAGAATGCTCCTTGACACTGACACAAAAAGGCTCCATGCCTTTTTCATCACAAATCCCCATGCCATATTCATCACAATGCTCCATGCCATTGTCATCAAAATACCTCACAAGCTTGTCATCAGAATGCTTCATGACCCTTGTCATCACAATTCTCCATGCACTTGTCAGCACAATGCTCCATGAACATTTCATCACAATGCTCTTTGATCCTTGTCATCACAATTCTCTATGCCTTTCTCAGCACAATGCTCCCTGACCCTTGTCATCTCAATGCTCCAAGCCATTTTCATCACAATGCACCATTACCTTTTTCATCAGAATCCTCCTTGACACTTGGCATCACAATGCTCCATGCCATTGTCATCTCAATGGGCCATTACATATGTCAACACAACGCTCCCTGACACCAGTCTTCACAATACTGCATGACCTGGTCATCACAATGCTCCATGCCCTTGTCACCACAATGCACCATTCCAACAGTCATCACAATAATCCATGAAACTTATTAGACCAATGTTCCATGCCCTTGTCATCACAATGCTCCATGACCCTTGTCATCAAAATGCTCCATGAACTTTTCATCACAATGCTCTTTAATCCTTGTCATCACAATTCTCTATGCATTTCTCAGCACAATGCTCCATGACACATGTCATCACAATGCTCCATGCGCTTGTCAGCACAGTGCTTCCCAGTCTTGTCATCACAATGCTCCATAAACCTTTTCATCACAATGCTCCATGCACTTCTCATCACAATGCTCTCTCACCACAGATATCACAATGTTACATCACTATTCGTCACAATACTCCCTCACCCCTGTTATCACAGTGTTCCATGACTCCTGTCATCACAATGCTACATGCACTTATCATCACAATGTTCGATGACCCCTGACATCACAATGCTCCATAACCCCTGTCATCAAAATGCTCCATGGCCTTTTTCATCAAAATGCTCCATGACCCCTGACATCACAATGTTCCATAACCCCTCTCATCAAAATGTTCCATGACTCTTTTCATCAAATTGCTCCATGACCCTGTCATCACAATGCTCCCTGCCCTTCTCATCCCAATGCACAACGCACTTGTCATCAAAATGCTCCATGACCTTTGTCATCACAAAGATCCATGACCCTTGGCATCACAATGCTCCATGTCATTGTCATCACAATGCTCCATGAACGCTCTCATCACATTGCTCCATGCCTTTTTCATCACAAAGTTCCATGACACATGTCATCAGAATGCTCCATGACCTTCTCATCACAATGCTCCATGCGCTTGCCATCACAATGCTCCATTAACCCTGTCATAAAAATGCTCCATGACACCTGCCATCACGATGTTCCGTGGCCTTGTCATCACAAGGCTCCATGACCCTTCTCATCACAATGCTCCAAGACCCCTGTAATCACAATGCTCCATGCCCTTGTCATCACAAAGCTCCATGATGCATGTCATCAGAATGTTCCATGGCCTTCTCCTCACAGTGCTCCATGCCCTTGTCATCACAATGCTCCAAGACCCCTGTAATCACAATGCTCCATGCACATTTTCATCAGAATGCTCCATGAGACTTGTCATCACAAGTCTCCATGGTCATCTCATCACAATGCTCCATGACCCCTGTCATCACAATACTCCATGAACATTTTCAGCCCAGTGCTCCATGACGTTCTCATCACAATGCTCCATGACCAATATCATCACAATGCTCCATGACCACTGTCATCACAACACTCCATTGACACCTGACAACACAATGATCCGGTCTCTTGTCATCACAATGCTCCAAGACCCCTGTAATCACAATGCTCCATGACCCCTGTCATCACAATACTCCATGAACATTTTCAGCCCAATGTTCCATGACTCTTGTCATCACAATGATCCATGCTCTTGTCATCACAAAGCTCCATGACACATGTCATCAGAATTTTAGATGGCCTTCTCATCACAATGTTCCATGCCCTTGTCAGCACAATGCTCCATGCCCTTGTCATCACAGTGTGCCTAGACCCCTGTAATCACAATGCTCCATGCCCCTTTACATCAGTATGCTGCATGAGATTTGTTATCACAGGTCTCCATGATTTTCTCAACACAATGCTCCAGGAACTTGTCATCACAATGCTTCACGACCTTGTCATGAAAATTCTCAAAGGCCCTTGTCATCATAATGCTCCAATCCCTAGTCATCACAATGCTCCATTATATTTGTCATCACAATCCTCCATTACATTTGGCATCACAATACTCCCTGCCATTGTCATCACAATGGATCCTGACATATGTCATCACAATGCTCCCTGACACCTGTCTTCACAATACTCCATGACCTTCTCTTCACAATGCTCCATGCCATTGTCATCACAATGCACTATTTCCACTGTCATCACAATAATCTATGAAACTTGTCAGCTGAATGCTCCATGCCCCTGTCATAACAATGCTCCATGTCCCTGTCATCACAATGCTCCATGCCCTTGTCATCACAATGCTCCATGACTTGTCATTACAAAGCTCCATGACCCATGACCCATGTATCACAGTGTTCCGTGCCCTTGTCATCACAATGCACCATGCCACTCTCATCACAATAATCCATGAAATATTTCAGACCAATGTTCCATGCACTTCTCATCAAAATGCTCCATTACCCCTGTCATAACAATGCTCCATGACCCCGGCCATCACAATGTTCCACGGCCTTGTCATCACAAGGCACCATGACACTTGTCATCACAATGCCCCATGACGCTCGTCATCACAATTATCCATGGTCTTCTCACCACAATGTTCCATGATCTTTGTCATCACAATGCTCAATACACTTGTCATCACAATGATCCATGACACTTGTCGTCAGTATGCTCCTTGAACCCTGTCATGACAAGGCTGCATGCCTTTTTCATCTCAATGTTTAATGCCCTTTTCATAACAGTGCTCCGAGACCCCTGTAATCACAATGCTCCATGCCCTTGTCATCACAAAGCTCCATGACGCATGTCATCAGAATGCTCCATGGCCTTCTCATCACCATGATCCATGCCCTTGTCATAACAATGCTCCAAGGCCCCTGTAATCACAGAGCTCCATGCCCCTTTTCAACAGAATGCTCCATGAGACTTCTCATGAAAAGTCTCCATGGCCTTCTCATCAAATTGCTCCAGGACTTTGTCATCACCATGCTCCATTCCCTTGTCATCACAATGCTCCATGACCAATATCATCACAATTGTCCATGACCACTGTCATCACAACACTCCATGACCCCTGACAACACAATGATCCGGGACTCTTGTCATCACAATGCTCCAAGACCCCTGTAATCACTATGCTCCATGCCCTTGTCATCACAAAGCTCCATGACACATGTCATCAGAATGTTCCATGGTCTTTTCATCAAAATGCTCCATGCCCTTGTCATCACAATGCACCATGCACTTGTCAACACAATGCTCCCTGACCCTTGTCATCACAATGCTCCAAGCCATTGTCATCACAATGCTCCATTACCTTTGTCATCAGAATCCTCCATGACACTTGGCATCACAATGCTCCATGCCATTGTCATCACAATGGGCCATTACATATGTCATCACAGTGCTCCCTGACACCTCTCTTCACAATACAGCAAGACCTGGTCATCACAATTCTCCACGCCCTTGTCATCACAATGCTCCATTACCCCTGTCATAACAATGCTCCATGACACCTGCCATCACAATGTTCCACGGCCTTGTCCTCACAAGGCTCCATGACCCTTGTCATCACAATGCTCCAAGACCCCTGTAATCACAATGCTCCATGCCCTTGTCATCACAAAGCTCCATGACACATGTCATCAGAATGTTCCATGGCCTTCTCCTCACAGTGCTCCATGCCCTTGTTATCACAATGCACCATGTCCAATGTCATCACAATAATCTATGAAACTTGTCAGACCAATGTTCCATGCCCCTGTCATCACAATGCTCCATGCCCTTGTCATCACAATGCTCCATGACCCCTGTCATCACAATGCTCCCTGACTCCAGTCATCACAATGCTTCTTAACGTTTGTCATCACAACGGTCAATGCCCACGTCATCACAAGGCTCTGTGACATTTGTAACCACAATGCTCCATGAACTTCTCATCACAATGCTCCATGACCCTTGTCATCACAATGCTCCATGAACCGTGTGATCACAATGCTCCTTGAATCCAGTCATCACAATGCTTCATGACCTTTGTCCTCACAATGGTCCATGCCCTCGTCATCAACAGTCTCTGTGACCTTTTTAATGACAATGCTCCATGAACTTTTAATCACAATGCTCTTTGACCCTTGTCATCACAATGCTCTATGCCTTTCTCTGCACAATGCTCCATGACACATGTCATCACAATGCTCCATGACCCATGTCATCACAATGCTCCGTGACTCCAGTCATCACAATGCTTCATAACGTTTGTCATCACAATGGTCCATGCCCGCGTCATCACAAGGCTCTGTGACCTTTGTAACCACAATGCTCCATGAACTTTTCATCACAATGCTCCGTGACCCTTGTCATCACAATGCTCCATGCCTTTGTCAGAACAATGCTCCATGACCCTTGTCATCACAATGTGCCATGCGCTATTCATCACAATGATCCACAACCTTGTCATCGCTATGCTCCATAAACCATGTAATCACAATGCTCCATGCACTTCTCATCCAAATCTTCTCTCACATGAGATATCACAATGTTCCATCACTAGTCATCACAATCCTCCGTCACCCCTGTTATCACAATGTTCCATGACCCCTGTCATCACAATGCTACATCCCCTTATCATTACAATGTTCCATGACCCATGACATCACAATGTTCCATAACCACTGTCATCAAAATGCTCCATGACACTTTTCATCCCAAAGCTCCATGACCCATGGCATCACAATGTTCTATAACCCCTGTCATCAAAATGTTCCATTACACTTTTCATCAAACTTCTGCATGACCCTGTCATCAAAATGCTCCCTGCCTTTCTCATCACAGTGCACCACACACTTGTCACCAAAATGCTCCATGACCTTTCTCTTCACAAATCCCCATGACCCTTGGCATCACAATGCTCCATGTCATTTTCATCACAATGCTCCATGAACCCTCTCATCACATTGCTTCATGCACTTGTCTTCACAAAGCTCCATGACACTTGTCATCACAATGCTCGATGCCCTTCTCATCACAATGCTCCATGCCCTTGTCATTACAATCCTCCATGACCCATGTATCACAGTGCTCCGTTCCCTTGTCATCAGAATGCTCCATGCCCACTCTCATCACAATAATCCATGAAATATTTCAGACCAATGCTCAATGCCCTTCTCATCACAATGATCCATTACCTCTGTCATAAAAATGCTCCATGACACTTGCAATCACAATGTTCCACGGCCTGTCATCACAAGGCTCCATGACCCTTGTCATCACAATGATCCAAGACCCCTGTAATCACAATGCTCCATGCCCTTGTCAGCACAAAGCTCCTTGACACATGCCATCAGAATGTTCCATGGCTTTCTCATCACAATGCTCCATGCCCTTGTCATCACAATGCTCCAAGACCCCTGTAATCACAATGCTCCATGCTCCTTTCCATCTCAATGCACCATGAAGCCTGTCATCAAAATGCACCATGCCCATCATCATAATGATTCAGGCTATTGTCATCACAATGAAATCAAAATTATCCATGACCACTGTCATCATAATGCTCCAAACCCTTGTGATCACAATGTTTTATAACACTAATCATCACAACACCCTATGACGCTCATCATCACAATTATTCATGGTCTTCTCATCACAATGCTCCATGACCTTTGTCATCACAATTCTCAATACACTTGTCATCACAATGCTCCCTGACACTTGTCGTCAGTATGCTCCTTGAACCCTGTCATGACAAGGCTCCATGCCTTTTCATCACAATGATCCATGCCCTTTTCATCACAATGCTCCAAGACACCTGTAACCACAATGCTCCATGCCCTTGTCATCACAAAGCTCCATGACACATGTCATCAGAATGCTCCATTGCCTTCTCCTCACAATGCTCCATGCCCTTGTCATCACAATGCTCCAAGACTCCTGTAATCACAATGCTCCATGCCCCTTTTCATCAGAATGCTCCATGAGAGTTGTCATCACAAGTCTCCATGGTCTTATCATCACAATTCTCCAGGATCTTGTCATCACCATGCTCCAATCCCTTGTCCTCACAATGCTCCATGACCCCTGTCATCACAATACTCCATGAATATTTTCAGCACAAAGCTCCATGAAATTCTCATCACAAAGCTCCATGACAAATATCATCAAAATGCTCCATGACCACTCTCATCACAACACTCCATGACACCTGACAACACAATGATCTGGTACTCTTGTCATCACAATGCTCCATTCCCTACTCATCACAATGCTCCATGACCCCTGTCATCACAATACTCCATGAACATTTTCAGCCCAATGATCCATGACCCTTGTCATCACAATCATGCATGCCATTGTCATCCCAATGCTCCATGACCCATGTATTCACAATGCTCCGTGACGCTTGTCATAACAGTGCTCCATGACACCTCTGATCACAATGCTCCATGACTTTGTCAGCAAAATGCTACATGACCTTGTCATTACAATGCTCTATGCGCTTGTCATCACAATAATCCATTACCATTGTCATCACAATCCTCCATGAAACTTGGGATCACATTGCTTCATGCCCTTGTCATCACAATGCTCCATGCTCCTTGAAATCAAAATGATCCATGACCTCTGTCATCACAATGCTCCAAACCCTTGTGATCACAGTGTTCCATAACACTTGTCATCACAACGCTCCATGATGCCTGCCATCACAATATTCCATGCCCTTTTCATCACAATGCTCCATGACCTTTGTCATCACAATTCTCAATACACTTGTCATCACAATGCTCCCTGACACTTGTCGTCAGAATGCCCCTTGAACACTGACACAAAAAGGCTCCATGCCTTTTTCATCACAAATCCCCATGCCATTTTCATCACAATGCTCCATGCCATTGTCATCAAAATACCTCACAAGCTTGTCATCAGAATGCTTCATGACCCTTGTCATCACAATTCTCCATGCACTTGTCAGCACAATGCGCCCTGACCCTTGTCATCACAATGCTCCAAGCCATTGTCATCACAATGCTCCATTACCTTTGTCATCAGAATCCTCCATGACACTTGGCATCACAATGCTCCATGCCATTGTCATCACAATGGGCCATTACATATGTCAACACAATGCTCCCTGACACCAGTCTTCACAATACTGCAAGACCTGGTCATCACAATGCTCCATGCCCTTGTCACCACAATTCACCATTCCAACAGTCATCGCAATAATCCATGAAACTTATTAGACCAATGGTCCATGCCCTTGTCATCACAATGCTCCATGACCCTTGTAATCAAAATGCTCCATGAACATTTCATCACAATGCTCTTTGATCCTTGTCATCACAATTCTCTATGCCTTTCTCAGCACAATGCTCCCTGACCCTTGTCATCTCAATGCTCCAAGCCATTGTCATCACAATGCACCATTACCTTTTTCATCGGAATCCTCCATGACACTTGGCATCACAATGCTCCATGCCATTGTCATCTCAATGGGCCATTACATATGTCAACACAATGCTCCCTGACACCAGTCTTCACAATACTGCATGACCTGGTCATCACAATGCTCCATGCCCTTGTCACCACAATGCACCATTCCAACAGTCATCACAATAATCCATGAAACTTATTAGACCAATGTTCCATGCCCTTGTCATCACAATGCTCCATGAGCCTTGTCATCAAAATGCTCCATGAACTTTTCATCACAATGCTCTTTGATCCTTGTCATCACAATTCTCTATGCCTTTCTCAACACAATGCTCCATGACCCTTGTCATCACAATGCTCCATGCGCTTGTCAGCACGATGCTCCATGACACATGTCATCACAATGCACCATGCGTTCGTCATCACAGTGCTTCCCAGTCTTGTCATCACAATGCTCCATAAACCTTGTCATCAAAATGCTCCATGCACTTCTCATCACAATGCTCTCTCACCACAGATATCACAATGTTACATCACTATTCGTCACAATACTCCCTCACCCCTGTTATCACAGTGTTCCATGACTCCTGTCATCACAATGCTACATGCACTTATCATCACAATGTTCGATGACCCCTGACATCACAATGCTCCATAACCCCTGTCATCAAAATGCTCCATGGCCTTTTTCATCAAAATGCTCCATGACCCCTGACATCACAATGTTCCATAACCCCTGTCATCAAAATGTTCCATGACTCTTTTCATCAAATTGCTCAATGACCCTGTCATCACAAAGCTCCCTGCCTTTCTCATCACAATGCACAACGCACTTGTCATCAAAATGCTCCATGACCTTTGTCATCACAAAGATCCAAGACCCTTGGCATCACAATGCTCCATGTCATTGTCATCACAATGCTCCATGAACGCTCTCATCACATTGCTCCATGCCTTTTTCATCACAAAGTTCCATGACACGTCATCAGAATGCTCCATGACCTTCTCATCACAATGCTCCATGCGCTTCCCATCACAATGCTCCATTAACCCTGTCATAAAAATGCTCCATGACACCTGCCATCACGATGTGCCGTGGCCTTGTCATCACAAGGCTCCATGACCCTTCTCATCACAATGCTCCAAGACCCCTGTAATCACAATGCTCCATGCCCTTGTCATCACAAAGCTCCATGATGCATGTCATCAGAATCTTCCATGGCCTTCTCCTCACAGTGCTCCATGCCCTTGTCATCACAATGCTCCAAGACCCCTGTAATCACAATGCTCCATGCACATTTTCATCAGAATGCTCCATGAGACTTGTCATCACAAGTCTCCATGGTCATCTCATCACAATGCTCCAGGACCATGTCATCACCACGCTCCATTCCCTTGTCATCACAATGCCCCATGACCCCTGTCATCACAATACTCCATGAACATTTTCAGCCCAGTGCTCCATGACGTTCTCATCACAATGCTCCTTGACCAATATCATCACAATGCTCCATGACCACTGTCATCACAACACTCCATTGACACCTGACAACACAATGATCCGGTCTCTTGTCATCACAATGCTCCAAGACCCCTGTAATCACAATGCTCCATGACCCCTGTCATCACAATACTCCATGAACATTTTCAGCCCAATGTTCCATGACTCTTGTCATCACAATGATCCATGCTCTTGTCATCACAAAGCTCCATGACACATGTCATCAGAATTTTAGATGGCCTTCTCATCACAATGTTCCATGCCCTTGTCAGCACAATGCTCCATGCCCTTGTCATCACAGTGTGCCTAGACCCCTGTAATCACAATGCTCCATGCCCCTTTACATCAGTATGCTGCATGAGATTTGTTATCACAGGGCTCCATGATTTTCTCAACCCAATGCTCCAGGACCTTGTCATCACAATGCTTCACGACCTTGTCATGAAAATTCTCAAAGGCCCTTGTCATCATAATGCTCCAATCCCTAGTCATCACAATGCTCCATTATATTTGTCATCACAATCCTCCATTACATTTGGCATCACAATACTCCCTGCCATTGTCATCACAATGGATCCTGACATATGTCATCACAATGCTCCCTGACACCTGTCTTCACAATACTCCATGACCTTCTCTTCACAATGCTCCATGCCATTGTCATCACAATGCACTATGTCCACTGTCATCACAATAATCTATGAAACTTGTCAGCTGAATGCTCCATGCCCCTGTCATAACAATGCTCCATGTCCCTGTCATCACAATGCTCCATGCCCTTGTCATCACAATGCTCCATGACTTGTCATTACAAAGCTCCATGACCCATGACCCATGTATCACAGTGTTCCGTGCCCTTGTCATCACAATGCACCATGCCACTCTCATCACAATAATCCATGAAATATTTCAGACCAATGTTCCATGCACTTCTCATCAAAATGCTCCATTACCCCTGTCATAACAATGCTCCATGACCCCGGCCATCACAATGTTCCACGGCCTTGTCATCACAAGGCTCCATGACACTTGTCATCACAATGCCCCATGACGCTCGTCATCACAATTATCCATGGTCTTCTCACCACAATGTTCCATGATCTTTGTCATCACAATGCTCAATACACTTGTCATCACAATGATCCATGACACTTGTCGTCAGTATGCTCCTTGAACCCTGTCATGACAGGGCTGCATGCCTTTTTCATCACAATGTGTAATGCCCTTTTCATAACAATGCTCCAAGACCCCTGTAATCACAATGCTCCATGCCCTTGTCATCACAAAGCTCCATGACGCATGTCATCAGAATGCTCCATGGCCTTCTCATCACCATGATCCATGCCCTTGTCATAACAATGCTCCAAGGCCCCTGTAATCACAGAGCTCCATGCCCCTTTTCAACAGAATGCTCCATGAGACTTCTCATGAAAAGTCTCCATGGTCTTCTCATCAAATTGCTCCAGGACTTTGTCATCACCATGCTCCATTCCCTTGTCATCACAATGCTCCATGACCAATATCATCACAATTCTCCATGACCACTGTCATCACAACATTCCATGACCCCTGACAACACAATGATCCGGGACTCTTGTCATCACAATGCTCCAAGACCCCTGTAATCACTATGCTCCATGCCCTTGTCATCACAAAGCTCCATGACACATGTCATCAGAATGTTCCATGGTCTTTTCATTAAAATGCTCCATGCCCTTGTCATCACAATGCACCATGCACTTGTCAACACAATGCTCCCTGACCCTTGTCATCACAATGCTCCAAGCCATTGTCATCACAATGCTCCATTACCTATGTCATCAGAATCCTCCATGACACTTGGCATCACAATGCTCCATGCCATTGTCATCACAATGGGCCATTACATATGTCATCACAGTGCTCCCTGACACCTCTCTTCACAATACAGCAAGATCTGGTCATCACAATTCTCCACGCCCTTGTCATCACAATGCTCCATTGCCCCTGTCATCACAATGCTCCATGACTCCAGTCATCACAATGCTTCTTAACGTTTGTCATCACAACGGTCAATGCCCGCGTCATCACAAGGCTCTGTGACATTTGTAACCACAATGCTCCATGAACTTCTCATCACAATGCTCCATGACCCTTGTCATCACAATGCTCCATGAACCGTGTGATCACAATGCTCCTTGAATCCAGTCATCACAGTGCTTCATGACCTTTGTCCTCACAATGGTCCATGCCCTCGTCATCAACAGTCTCTGTGACCTTATTAACGACAATGCTCCATGAACTTTTCATCACAATGCTCTTTGACCCTTGTCATCACAATGCTCTATGCCTTTCTCTGCACAATGCTCCATGACACATGTCATCACAATGCTCCATGACCCATGTCATCACAATGCTCCGTGACTCCAGTCATCACAATGCTTCATAACGTTTGTCATCACAATGGTCCATGCCTGCGTCATCACAAGGCTCTGTGACCTTTGTAACCACAATGCTCCATGAACTTTTCATCACAATGCTCCGTGACCCTTGTCATCACAATGCTCCATGCCTTTGTCAGAACAATGCTCCATGACCCTTGTCATCACAATGTGCCATGCGCTATTCATCACAATGATCCACAACCTTGTCATCGCTATGCTCCATAAACCATGTAATCACAATGCTCCATGCACTTCTCATCCAAATCTTCTCTCACATGAGATATCACAATGTTCCATCACTAGTCATCACAATCCTCAGTCACCCCCGTTATCACAATGTTCCATGAACCCTGTCATCACAATGCTACATCCACTTATCATCACAATGTTCCATGACCCATGACATCACAATATTCCATAACCACTGTCATCAAAATGCTCCATGACACTTTTCATCCCAAAGCTCCATGACCCCTGGCATCACAATGTTCTATAACCCCTGTCATCAAAATGTTTCATTACACTTTTCATCAAATTTCTGCATGACCCTGTCATCAAAATGCTCCCTGCCTTTCTCATCACAATGCACCAAACACTTGTCATCAAAATGCTCCATTACCTTTCTCTTCACAAATCTCCATGACCCTTGGCATCACAATGCTCCATGTCATTTTCATCACAATGCTCCATGAACCCTCTCATCACATTGCTTCATGCACTTGTCTTGACAAAGCTCCATGACACTTGTCATCACAATGCTCGATGCCCTTCTCATCACAATGCTCCATGCCCTTGTCATTACAATCCTCCATGACCCATGTATCACAGTGCTCTGTTCCCTTGTCATCAGAATGCTCCATGCCCACTCTCATCACAATAATCCATGAAATATTTCAGACCAATGCTCAAAGCACTTCTCATTACAATGATCCGTTACCTCTGTCATAAAAGTGCTCCATGACACTTGCAATCACAATGTTCCACGGCCTGTCATCACAAGGCTCCATGACCCTTGTCATCACAATGCTCCAAGACCCCTGTAATCACAATGCTCCATGCCCTTGTCAGCACAAAGCTCCTTGACACATGCCATCAGAATGTTCCATGGCTTTCTCATCACAATGCTCCCTGTCCTTGTCATCACAATGCTCCAAGACCCCTGTAATCACAATGCTCCATGCTCCTTTTCATCTCAATGCACCATGAAGCCTGTCATCAAAACGCACCATGCCCATCATCATAATGATTCAGGCTATTGTCATCACAATGAAATCAAAATTATCCATGACCACTGTCATCATAATGCTCCAAACCCTTGTGATCACAATGTTTTATAACACTAATCATCACAACACCCTATGACGCTCATCATCACAATTATTCATGGCCTTCTCATCACAATGCTCCATGACCTTTGTCATCACAATTCTCAATACACTTGTCATCACAATGCTCCCTGACACTTGTCGTCAGTATGCTCCTTGAACCCTGTCATGACAAGGCTCCATGCCTTTTCATCACAATGATCCATGCCCTTTTCATCACAATGCTCCAAGACACCTGTAATCACAATGCTCCATGCCCTTGTCATCACAAAGCTCCATGACACATGTCATCAGAATGCTCCATTGCCTTCTCCTCACAATGCTCCATGCCCTTGTCATCACAATGCTCCAAGACTCCTGTAATCACAATGCTCCATGCCCCTTTTCATCAGAATGCTCCATGAGAGTTGTCATCACAAGTCTCCATGGTCTTATCATCACAATTCTCCAGGATCTTGTCATCACCATGCTCCAATCCCTTGTCCTCACAATGCTCCATGACCCCTGTCATCACAATACTCCATGAATATTTTCAGCACAAAGCTCCATGAAATTCTCATCACAAAGCTCCATGACAAATATCATCAAAATGCTCCATGACCACTCTCATCACAACACTCCATGACACCTGACAACACAATGATCTGGTACTCTTGTCATCACAATGCTCCATTCCCTACTCATCACAATGCTCCATGACCCCTGTCATCACAATACTCCATGAACATTTTCAGCCCAATGATCCATGACCCTTGTCATCACAATCATGCATGCCATTGTCATCCCAATGCTCCATGACCCATGTATTCACAATGCTCCGTGACGCTTGTCATAACAGTGCTCCATGACACCTCTGATCACAATGCTCCATGACTTTGTCAGCAAAATGCTACATGACCTTGTCATTACAATGCTCTATGCGCTTGTCATCACAATAATCCATTACCATTGTCATCACAATCCTCCATGAAACTTGGGATCACATTGCTTCATGTCCTTGTCATCACAATGCTCCATGCTCCTTGAAATCAAAATGATCCATGACCTCTGTCATCACAATGCTCCAAACCCTTGTGATCACAGTGTTCCATAACACTTGTCATCACAACGCTCCATGAGGCCTGCCATCACAATACTCCATGCCCTTTTCATCACAATGCTCCATGACCTTTGTCATCACAATTCTCAATACACTTGTCATCACAATGCTCCCTGACACTTGTCGTCAGAATGCTCCTTGAACACTGACACAAAAAGGCTCCATGCATTTTTCATCACAAATCCCCATGCCATTTTCATCACAATGCTCCATGCCATTGTCATCAAAATACCTCACAAGCTTGTCATCAGAATGCTTCATGACCCTTGTCATCACAATTCTCCATGCACTTGTCAGCACAATGCTCCCTGACCCTTGTCATCACAATGTTCCAAGCCATTGTCATCACAATGCTCCATTACCTTTGTCATCAGAATCCTCCATGACACTTGGCATCACAATGTTCCATGACATTGTCATCACAATGGTCCATTACATATGTCAACACAATGCTCCCTGACACCAGTCTTCACAAAACTGCAAGACCTGGTCATCACAATGCTCCATGCCCTTGTCACCACAATTCACCATTCCAACAGTCATCGCAATAATCCATGAAACTTATTAGACCAATGGTCCATGCCCTTGTCATCACAATGCTCCATGACCCTTGTTATCACAATGCTCCATGAACATTTCATCACAATGCTCTTTGATCCTTGTCATCACAATTCTCTATGCCTTTCTCAGCACAATGCTCCCTGACCCTTGTCATCTCAATGCTCCAAGCCATTGTCATCACAATGCACCATTACCTTTTTCATCGGAATCCTCCATGACACTTGGCATCAGAATGCTCCATGCCATTGTCATCTCCATGGGCCATTACATATGTCAACACAACGCTCCCTGACACCAGTCTTCACAATACTGCATGACCTGGTCATCACAATGCTCCATGCCCTTGTCACCACAATGCACCATTCCAACAGTCATCACAATAATCCATGAAACTTATTAGACCAATGTTCCATGCCCTTGTCATCACAATGCTCCATGCCCTTGTTATCACAATGTTCCATGACCCCTGTCATCACAATGCTCCTTGACTCAAGTCATCACTATGCTCCATGACATTTGTCATCACAATGGTCCATGCCCTCATCATCAACACTCTCTGTGACCTTTTTAAGCACAGTGCTCCATGAACATTTCATCACAATGCTCTTTGACCCTTGTCATCACAATGATCTATGCCTTTCTCAGGACAATGCTCCATGCCCTTGTCATCACATTGCTCCATGACCCCTGTCATCACAATGATCCGTGACTCCAGTCATCACAATTCTTCAAAACATTTGTCATAACAATGGTCGATGCACGCGTCATCAAAATGCTCTGTTACCTTTGTAACCACAATGTTCCATGAACTTTTCATCACAATGCTCCAAGACTCTTGTCATCAAAATGCTCCATGCCTTTGTCAGAAAAATGCTCTATGACCCTTGTCATCACAATGCTCCAAAACCCCTGTAATCACAATGCTCCATGCCCTTGTCATCACAAAGCTCCATGACACATGTCATCAGAATGTTCCATGGCCTTCTCATCAAAATGCTCCATGCCCTTGTCATCACAATGCTCCCAGACCCCTGTAATCACAATGCTCCATGCCCCTTTTCAACTCAATGGTCCATTAACCCTGTCATCACAATGCATCATGCCCATCATCATAATGCTTCCAGCTATTGCCTGCACAATGAAATCAAATTTCTCCATGACATCTGTCATCACAATGCTCCATGATCCCTGTCATCACAATACTCCATGAACATTTTCAGCCCACTGCTCCATGAAAATTGTCATCACAGTGATCCATGCCCTTGTCATCCCAATGCTCCATGACCCATGTATTCACAATGCTCCGTGACGCTTGTCATAACAGTGCTCCATGACACCTGTCATCACAATGCTTCATGTCTTTGTCAGCAAAAGGCTACATGACCTTTTCATTACAATGCTCTATGTGCTTGTCATCAAATTACTCCTTTACAATTGTCATCACAATGCTCCATGAAACTTTTGGTCACATTGCTTCATGCCTTTGTCATCACAATGCTCCATGCTCCTTGAAATCAAAATGATCCATGACCTCTGTCAACACAATGCTCCAAACCCTTGTCATCACAATGTTCCATTACACTTGTCATCACAACGCTCCATGATGCCTGTCATCACAATACTCCATGCCTTTTTCATCACAATGCTCCATGACCTTTGTCATCACAATTCTCAATACACTTGTCATCACAATGCTCCCTGACACTTGTCGTCACACTGCTCCTTGAACCCTGTCACGAAATGGCTCCATGCCTTTTTCATCACAATGCCCCATGCCGTTTTCATCACAATGATCCATGCCATTTTCATCAAAATACTCCACAAGCTTGTCATCAGAATGCTCCATGTCCCTTGTTATCACAATTCTCCATGCACTTGTCAGCACAATGCTCCCTGACCCTTGTCATCACAATGGTCCAAGCCATTGTCATCACAATGCTCTATTACCTTTGTCATCAGAATCCTGCATGACACTTGGCATCACAATGCTCCATGCCATTGTCATCACTATGGGTCATTACATATGTCCTCACAGTGCTCACTGACACCTCCCTTCACAATACTGCAAGACCTGGTCATCACAATGCTCCATGCCCTTGTCATCACCATGCGCCATTCCAACTGTCCTCAAAATACTCCATGGAAATTATTAGGCCAATGCTCCATGCCCTTGTCATCACAATGCTCCATGCCCTTGTTATCACAATGTTCCATGACCCCTGTCATCACAGTGCTCCGTGACTCCAGTCATCACAATGCTCCATGACCTTTGTCATCACAATGGTCCATGCCCTCATCATCAAAAGTCTCTGTGACCTATTTAACCACAATGCTCCATGAACATTTCATCATAATGCTCTTTGACCCTTGTCATCACAATGCTCTATGCCTTTCTCATCACAATGCTCCATGCCCTTCTCATCACAATGCTCCATGACCACTGTCATCAAAATGCTCCGTGACTCCAGTCATCACAATTCTTCATAACATTTGTCATCACAGTGTTCAATGCCCGCGTCATCACAAGGCTCTGTTACCTTTGTAACCATAATGCTCCATGAACTTTTCATCACAATGCTCCGTGACACTTGTCATCACAATGCTCCATTCCTTTGTCAGAAAAATGCTCCATGACCCTTGTCATCACAATGGGCCACGCACTTTTCATCCCAACGGTCCAGAAATTTGTCATCACAATGCTCCATGCCCTTCTCATCACAATGCTCCATTACACCTGTCATAACAATGCTCCATGACCCCTGCCATCACAATGTTCCACGGCCTTGTCATCACAAGGCTCCATGACACTTGTCATCACAATGCTCCAAGACCCCTGTAATCAAAATGCTCCATGCCCTTGTCATCACAAAGCTCCATGACACATGTCATCAGAATGTTCCATGGCCTTCTCATCAAAATGCTCCATGCCCTTGTCATCAAAATGCTCCCAGACACCTGTAATCACAGTGCTCCATCCCACTTTTCCTATCAATGGTCCATGTACCCTGACATCACAGTGCATCATGCCCATCATCATAATGCTTCTGTCTATTGTCAGCACAATGATATCAAAATTCTCTATGACCTCTGTCATCACAATGCACCATGACACCTGTCATCACAATGATCCATGCCATTCTCATCCCAATGCTCCATGAACCATGACATCACAATGTTCCGTGACTACAGACATCACAATGCTTCATGACCTTTGTCATCACAATGGTCCATGCCCTCATCATCAAAATCTCTGTGATATATTTAACCACAATGCTCAATGAAATTTTCATTCCAATGCACTTTGACCCTTGTCATCGCAATGCTCTATGCCTTTCTCACAAAAATGCTCCATGACCATTGTCATCACAATGCTCCATGCGCTTGGCAGCATGATGCTCCATGACACATGTCATCACAATGCTCCATGCGCTTGTCATCACAGTGCTCCACACTCTTGTCATCACAATGCTCCATAAACCTTGTCATCACAATGCTCCATGCGCTTCTCATCAAAATGCTCTCTCACAACTGATATCACAATGTTACATCACTATTCGTCACAATACTCCCTCACCCCTGTCATCTCAATGTTCCTGACTCCTGTCATCACAATGCTACATGCAATATCATCACAATGTTCGATGACCACTCACATCACAATGTTACATAACCCCTCTCATCAAAATGCTCCATGACCATTTTCATCAAAATGCTCCATAACCACTGACATCACAGTGTTCCATAACCCCTATCATCAAAATATTCCATGACCTTTTTCATCAAATTGCTCCATGACCCTGTCATCACAATGCTTCCTGCCCTTCTCATCACAATGCAAAACGCCCTTGTCATCAAAATGCTCCATGACCTTTGTCATCACAAAGATCCATGACCCTTGGCATCACAATGCTCCATGTCATTGTCATCACAATGCTCCATGAACGCTCTCATCACATTGCTTCATGCCCTTGTCCTCACATAGCTCCATGACTCATGTCATCAGAATGCTCCATGGCCTTCTCATCACAATGTTCCATTCCCATGCCATCACAATGCTCCATTACCCTTGTCATAACAATGCTCCATGACCCTTGCAATCACAATATTCCATGGACTTGTCATCACAAGGCTCCATGACACTTATCTCCATAATGATCCAAGACCCCTGTAATCACAATTATCCATGCCCCTTTTCATCTCAATGCTCCATGAACCCTGTCATCACAATGCATCATGCCCATCATCAAAATGCTTCAGGCTATTGTCAGCACAATTAAATCAAAATTCTTCATGACCTCTGTCGTAACAATGATCCAAACACTTGTGATCACATTATTCCATAACACTTGTCATCACAATGCCCCATGACGCTCGTAACCACAATTATCCATGGCCTGCTCATGACAATGCTCCATGACCTTTCTCATCACAATGCTCAATACACTTGTCATCAAAATGCTCCCTGACACTTGTCGTCAGTATGCTCCTTGAACCCTGTCATGACAAGGCTCCATGCTTTTTTCATCACAATGATCCATGCCCATTTCATCACAATGCTCCTAGACCCCTGTAATCACAATGTTCCATGCCCTTGTCATAACAAACTCAATGACACATGTCTTCAGAATGCTCCTACGCCTTCTCCTCACAATGCTCCATACCCATGTCATCACAATGTTCCAAGACCCCTGTAATCACAATGGTCCATGCCCCTTTTCATCAGTATGTTCCAAAAGATTTGTCATCACAATGCTCCATGGTTTTCTCATCACAATGCTCCAGGACCTTATCATCACAATGCTTCAAGACATTGTCCTGAAAATTCTCAATGGCCCTTGTCATCATAATGCTCCAAGCCCTAGTCCTCACAATGCTCCATTATATTTGTCATCACAATCCTCCATTACATTTGGCATCACAATGCTCCCTGCATTTGTCATCGCAATGGACCATGACATATGTCATCACAATGCTCCCTGACACCTATCTTCACAATACTCCATGACCTTCTCATCACAATGATCCATGCCCTTGTCATCACAATGCACCGTGTCCCCTGTCATCACAATAAACTATGAAACTTGTCAGACCAATGATCCATGCCCCTGTCATCACAATGCTCCTTGCCCTTGTCATCACAATGTTCCATGCCCTTGTCATCACTGTTCTCCATAACCCCTGTCATCACAATGCTCCGTGACTCCATTCATCACAATGCTTCATAAAATTTGTCATCACAATTGTCCATGCCCGCGTCATCACAAGGCTCTGTGACCTTTGTAATCACAATGCTCCATGAACTTTTCATCACAATGCTCCGTGATCCTTGTCATCACAATTCTCCAAGCCTTTGTCAGAAAAATGCTCCATGACCCTTGTCATCACAATGTGCCATGCACTTTTCATCACAACGGTCCACATATTTGTCATAGCAATGCTCCATAAACCCTGTAATCACAATTCTCTATGACCATTTTCATCTCAATGATCCATGAACCCTGTCATCACAATGCACCATGCCCATCATCATAATGCTTCATGCTATTGCCATCACTATGAATTCAGAATGCTCCATGACCTCTGTCATAACAATGCTCCAAACCCTTGTGATCATAATATTCCATAACACTTGTTATCACAGTGCCCCATGACACTCGTCATCACAATTATCCATGGTCTTCTCATCACAGTGCGCCATGACCTTTGTCATCACAATGCTCAATACACTTGTCATCAAAATGCTCCCTGACACTTGTTGTCTTTATGCTCTTTGAACCCTGTCATGACAAGGTTCCATGCATTTTTCATCACAATGATCCATGCCCTTTTCCTCACAATGCTCCAAGACCCCTTTAAACAAAATGCTCCATGCCCTTGTCATCACAAAGCTCAATGAATAATGTCTTCAGAATGCTCCTTGGCCTTCTGCTCACAATGTTCCATGCCCATGTCATCACAATGTTCCAAGGCCCCTGTAATCACAATGGTCCATGCCCCTTTTCATCAGTAAGCTCCATGAGATTTGTCATCACAAGTCTCTATGGATTTCTATTCACAGTGCTCCAGGACATTGTCATCACAATGCTTCACGACCTTGTCATGAAAATTCTCAATGGCCCTTGTCATCATAATGCTCCAATCCCTAGCCATCACAATTCTCCATTATATTTGTCATCAAAATCCTCCATTAAATTTGGCATCACAATGCTCCCTGCCATTGTCATTGCAATGGACCATGACATATGTCATCACAGTGCTCCCTGACAACGGTCTTCACAATTCTCCATGACCTTCTCATCACAATGCTCCACGCCATTGTCATCACAATGCACCATGTCCACTGTCATCACAATAATATATGAAACTTGTCAGACCAATGCTCCATGCCCCTGTCACCACAATGCTCCATGCTCTTGTCATCACAATGCTCCATGACCACTGTCATCACAATGCTCCGTGACTCCAATCATCACAATGCTTCATAACTTTTGTCATTACAATGATCCATGCCCTTTTCATCACAATGCACCATGCCCAATGTCATCAAAATAATCTATGAAACTTGTCAGACCAATGCTCCATGACACTGTCACCACAATACTCCAGGCCCTTATCATCACAATGCTCCATGACCACTGTCATCACAATGCTCCTTGACTCTAGTCATCAGAATGCTTCATAACATTTGTCATCACAATGGTCCATGCCCGCATCATCACAAGGCTCTGTGACATTTATAACCACAATGCTCCATGAATATTTCATCACAATGCTCCGTGACCATTGTCATCAAAATGCTCCATGCGTTTGTCAGAAAAATGCTCCATGATCCTTGTCATCACAATGTGCTACGCACTTTTCATCACAACGGTCCACAAATTTGTCATGGTAATGCTCCATAAAATTTGTAATCACAATGCTCCATGCCCTTCTCATCACAATGCTCCATTTCCCCTGTCATAACAATGCTCCATGGCCACTGCCATCACAATATTCCACGACCTTGTCATCACAAGGCTCCATGACACTTGTCATCACAATGCTCCAAGACCCCTGTAATCATAATACTCCATGCCCTTGTCATCACAAAGCTCCATGACACATGCCATCAGAATATTCCAAGTCCTTCTCATCAAAATGCTCCATGCCCTTGTCATCACAGTGCTCCATGACCCCTGTAATCACAATGTTCCATACCCCTTTTCATCTCAATGCTCCATGAAACCTGTCATCACAATGCACCATGTCCATCATCATAATGCTTCCGGCTATTGTCAGCACAATGAAATCAAAATTCTCCATGACCTCTGTCATCACAATGCTCCATGACCCCTGTCATCACAATACTCCATGAACATTTTCAGACCTATGCTCCATGATCCTTGTCATCACAATGATCCATGCCCTTGTCATCCCAATGATCCATGACCCCTGTATTCACAATGCTCCGTGACGCTTCTCATCACAGTGCTCCATGACACCTGTCATCACAATGCTCCATGACTTTGTCAGCAAAATGCTCCATGACCTTGTCATTACAATGCTCTATGTGCTTGTCAACACAATACTCCATTACCATTGTCATCACAATCCTCCATGAACATTGGGATCACATTGCTTCATGCCCTTGTAATCACAATGCTCCATGCTCCTGGAAATCAAAATGATCCATGACCTCTGTCATCACAATGCTCCAAACCCTTGTGATCAAAATGTTCCATAACACTTGTCATCACAACGCTCCATGATGCCTGTCATCACAATACTCCATGCACTTTTCATCACAATGCTCCATGACCTTTGTCATCATAATTCTCAATAAACTTGTCATCACAATGCTCCCTGACACTTGTCATCAGAATGCTCCTTGAACCCTGTCACGAAAAGGCTCCATGCCTTTTTCATCACAATGCCCCATGCCGTCTTCATCACAATGCTCCACGCCACTGTCATCAAAATACTCCACAAGCTTGTCATGAGAATGCTCCATGACCCTTGTCATCACAATTCTCCATGCACTTGTCAGCACAATGCTCCCTGACCCTTGTCATCTCAATGCTCCAAGCCATTGTCATCACAATGCACCATTACCTTTGTCATCAAAATCCTCCATGACACTTGGCATCACAATGCTCCATGCCATTGTCATCACAATGGGCCATTACATATGTCAAAACAATGCTCCCTGACACCAGTCTTCACAATACTGCATAACCTGGTCATCACAATGCTCCATGCCCTTGTCACCACAATGCACCATTCCAACATTCATCGCAATAATCCATGAAACTTATTAGACCAATGCTCCATGTCCTTGTCATCACAATGCTCTATGACCCATGTCATCACAATGCTCCATGAACTTTTCATCACAATGCACTTTGATCCTTGTCATCACAATTCTCTCTGCCTTTCTCAGCGCAATGCTCCATGACCCTTGTCATCACAATGCTCCATGCGCTTGTCAGCACGATGCTCCATGACACATGTCATCACAATGCACCATGTGCTTCTCATCACAGTTCTCCACAATCTTGTCATCACAATGCTCCATAAACATTGTCATCACAATGCTCCATGCACTTCTCATCAAAATGCTCTCTCACCACAGATATCACAATGTTACATCACTATTCGTCACAATACTCCCTCACCCCTGACATCACAATGCTCCATAACCCCTGTCATCAAAATGCTCCATGACCCTTTTCATCAAAATGCTCCATGACCCCTGACATCAAAATATTCCATAACCCCTGTCATCAAAATGTTCCATGACACTTTTCATCAAATTGCTCCATGACCCTGTCATCACAATGCTCCCTGCCCTTCTCATCACAATGCACAATGCACTTGTCATCAAAATGCTCCATGACCTTTGTCATCACAAATATCCATGAGCCTTGGCATCACAATGCTCCATGTCATTGTCACCAGAATGCTCCATGAACACTCTCATCACATTGCTCCATGCCCTTGTCATCACAAAGCTCCATGACACATGTCATCAGAATGCTCCATGGCCTTCTCATCACAATGCTCTATGCACTTGCCATCACAATGCTCCATTAACACTGTCATAACAATGCTCCATGACACCTGCCATCACGATGTTCCGTGGCCTTGTCATCACAACGCTCCATGACCCTTCTCATCACAATGCTCCAAGACCCCTCTAATCACAATGTTCCATGCCCCTTTTCATCTCAATGATCCATGAACCCTGTCATCACAATGCACCATGCCCATCATCATAATGCTTCATGCAATTGTCATCACAATGAAATCAAAATGCTCCATGACCTCAGTCATAACAATGCTCCAAACCCTTGTGATCACAATATTCCATAACACTTGTCATCACAGTGCCCCATGACACTCGTCATCACAATTATCCATGGACTTCTCATCACAATGCTCCATGACCTTTGTCATCACAATGCTCAATACACTTGTCATCAAAATGCTCCCTGACACTTGTTGTCTGTATGATCCTTGAACCCTGTCATGACAAGGCTCCATGCCTTTTTCATCACAATGATCCATGCCCGTTTCATCACAATGCTCCAAGACCCCTTTAAACACAATGCTCCATGCCCTTGTCATCACAAAGCTGAATGAAACATGTCTTCAGAATGATCCTTGGCCTTCTCCTCCCAATGCTCCATGCCCATGTCATCACATTGTTCCAAGACCCCTGTAATCACAATGGTCCATGCCCCTTTTCATCAGTATGCTCCATGAGATTTGTCATCACAAGTCTCAATGGATTTCTCATCACAATGCTCCAGGACCTTGTCATCACAGTGCTTCACGACCTTGTTCTGAAAATTCTCAATGGCCCTTGTCATCATAATGCTCCAAGCCCTAGTCATCACAATGCTCCATTATATTTCTCATCAAAATCCTCCATTACATTTGGCATCACAATGCTCCCTGCCATTGTTATTGCAATGGACCATGACATATGTCATCACAATGCTCCCTGACAGCTGTCTTCACAATTCTCCATGACCTTCTCATCACAATGCTCCATGCCCTTGTCATCACAATGCACCATGTCCACTGTCATCACAATAATCTATGAAAATTGTCAGACCAATGTTCCATGCGCCTGTCACCACAATGCTTCATGCCCTTGTCATCACAATGCTCCATGACCACTGTCATCACAATGCTCCGTGACTCCAGTCATCACAATGCTTCATAACATTTGTCATCACAATGGTCCATGCCCACGTCATCACAAGGCTCTGTGACCTTTATAACCACAATGCTCCATGAACCTTTCATCACAATGCTCCGTGACCATTGTCATCAAAATGCTCCATGCGTTTGTCAGAAAAATGCTCCATGACCCTTGTCATCACAATGTGCTACGCGATTTTCATCAAAACGGTCCACAAATTTGTCATGGTAATGCTCCATAAACCTTGTAATCACAATGCTCCATGCCCTTCTCATCAAAATGCTCCATTACCCCTGTCATAACAATGCTCCATGACCCCTGCCATCACCATATTCCACGGCCTTTTCATCACAAGGCTCCATGACACTTGTCATCACAATGTTCCAAGACCCATGTAATCACAATTCTCCATGCCCTTGTCATCAAAAAGCTCCATGATACATGCCATCAGAATGTTCCATGTCCTTCTCATCAAAATGCTCCATGCCCTTGTCATCACAGTGCTCCAAGACCCCTGTAATCACAATGCTCCATGCCCCTTTTCATCTCAATGATCCATGAACCCTGTCATCACAATGCACCATGCCCCTCATCATAATGATTCATGCTATTGTCATCACAATGAAATCAAAATGCTCCATGACCTCTCTCATAACAATGCTCCAAACCCTTGTGATCACAATATTCCATAACACTTGTCATCACAGTGCCCCATGACACTCGTCATAACAGTTATCCATGGTCTTCTCATCACAATGCTCCATGACCTTTGTCATCACAATGCTCAATACACTTGTCATCAAAATGCTCCCTGACACTTGTTGTCTGTATGCTCCTTGAACCCTGTCATGACAAGGCTCCATGCCTTTTTCATCACAATGATCCATGCCCTTTTCATCACAATGCTCCAAGACCCTTTAAACACAATGTTCCATGCACTTGTCATCACAAAGCTCAATGAAACATGTCTTCAGAATGCTCCTTGGCCTTCTCTTCACAATGCTCTATGCCCATGTCATCACAATGTTCCAAAACCCCTGTAATCACAATGGTCCATGCCCCTTTTCATCAGTATGCACCATGAGATTTGTCATCATAATTCTCTATGGATTTGTCATCACAATGCTCCAGGACCTTGTCATCAAAATGCTTCACGAGATTTGTCATCACAAGTCTCTATGGATTTCTCATCACAATGCTCCAGGACCTTGTCATCACAATGCTTCACGACCTTCTTCTGGAAATTCTCAATGGCCCTTGTTATCATAATGCTCCAAGCCCTTGTCATCACAATGCTCCATTATATTTGTCATCAAAATTCTCCATTACATTTGGCATCACAATGCTCCCTGCCATTGTCATTGCAATGGACTATGACGTATGTCATCACAATGCTCCCTGACACCTGTCTTCACAATACTCCATGACCTTCTCATCACAATGATCCATACCCTTGTCATCACAATGCACCATGTCCACTGTCATCACAATAACCTATGAAATTGTCAGACCAATGCTCCATGCCCCTGTCACCACAAAGCTCCATGCCCTTGTCATCACAATGCTCCATGACAACAGTCATCACAATGCTCCGTGACTCCATTCATCACTATGTTTCATAACATTTGTCATCACAATGGTCAATGTGCGCATCATCACAATGCTCTGTGACATTTATTACCACAATGCTCCATGAACTATTCATCACAATGCTCCGTGACCCTTGTCATCAAAATACTCCATGCATTTGTCACAAAATTGCTCCATGACCCTTGTCATCACAATGTGCTCGCGCTTTTCATCACAACGGTCCACAAATTTGTCATGGTAATGCTCCATAAACCTTGTAATCACAATGCTCCATGCCCTTCTCATCACAATGCTCCATTACCCCTCTCATAACAATGCTCCATGACCCCTGCCATCACCATATTCCATGGCCTTGTCATCACAAGGCTCCATGACACATGTCATCACAATGCTCCAAGACCCCTGTAATCACAATGCTCCATGCCCATGTCATCACAAAGCTCCATGACACATGCCATCAGAATGTTCCATGTCCTTCTCATCAAAATGCTCCATGCCCTTGTCATCACAGTGCTCCAAGACCCCTGTAATCACAATGCTCCATGCCCCTTTTCATCTCAATGCTCCATGAACCCTGTCATCAAAATGCATCATGCCCATCATCATAATGCTTCTGGCTATTGTCAGCACAATAAAATCAAAATTCTCCATGACCTCTGTCATCACAATGCTCCATGACCCCTGTCATCACAATACTCCATGAACATTTTCAGCCCAATGCTCCATGACTCTGGTCATCAAAATGATCCATGCCCTTGTCATCCCAATGCTCCATGACCCCTGTATTCACAATGCTCCGTGACGCTTGTCATCACAGTGCTCCATGACACCTCTGATCAAAATGCTCCATGACTTTGTCAGCAAAATGCTACATGACCTTGTCATTGCAATGCTCTATGCGTTTGTCATCACAATGCTCTATTATCATTGTCATCACAATGCTCTATTATCATTGTCATCACAATCCTCCATGAACCTTGGATATCACATTGCTTCATGCCCTTGTAATAACAATGCTCCATGCTCCTGGAAATCAAAATGATCCATGACCTCTGTCATCACAATGCTCCAAACCCTTGTGATCAAAATGTTCCATAACACTTGTCATCACAACGCTCCATGATGCCTGTCATCACAATACTCCATGCACTTTTCATCAAAATGCTCCATGACCTTTGTCATCACACATCTCAATACACTTGTCATAACAATGCTCCCTGACACTTGTCATCAGAATGCTCCTTGAATGCTGTCACGAAAAGGCTCCATGCCTATTTCAACACAACACCCCATGCCGTTTTCATCACAGTGCTCCACGCCACTGTCATCAAAATACTCCACAAGCTTGTCATGAGAATGCTCCATGACCCTTGTCATCACAATTCTCCATGCACTTGTCAGCACAATGCTCCCTGACCCTTGTCATCTCAATGCTCCAAGCCATTGTCATCACAATGCACCATTACCTTTGTCATCAGAATCCTCCATGACACTTGGCATCACAATGCTCCATGCCCTTGTCACCACAATGCACCATTCCAACATTCATCGCAATAATCCATGAAACTTATTAGACCAATGCTCCATGCCCTTGTAATCACAGTGCTCTATGACCCATGTCATCACAATGCTCCATGAACTTTTCATCACAATGCACTTTGATCCTTGTCATCACAATTATCTCTGCCTTTCTCAGCACAATGCTCCATGACCCTTCTCATCACAATGCTCCATGCGCTTGTCAGCACGATGCTCCATGACACATGTCATCACAATGCACCATGTGCTTCTCATCACAGTGCTCCACAATCTTGTCATCACAATGCTCCATAAACATTGTCATCACAATGCTCCATGCACTTCTCATTAAAATGCTCTCTCACCACAGATATCACAATGTTACATCACTATTCGTCACAATACTCCCTCACCCCTGTTATCACAATGTACCATGACTCCTGTCATCACAGTGCTACATGCACTTATCATCAAAATGTTCGATGACCCCTGACATCACAATGCTCCATAACCCCTGTCATCAAAATGCTCCATGACCCTTTTCATCAAAATGCTCCATGACCCCTGAAATCAAAATATTCCATAACCGCTGTCATCAAAATATTCCATGACACTTTTCATCAAATTGCTCCATGAACCTGTCATCACAATGCTCCCTGCCCTTCTCATCACAATGCACAACGCACTTGTCATCAAAATGCTCCATGACCTTTGTCATCACAAATATCCATGAGCCTTGGCATCACAATGCTCCATGTCATTGTCACCACAATGCTCCATGAACACTCTCATCACATTGCTCCATGCCCTTGTCATCACAAAGCTCCATGACACATGTCATCAGAATGCTCCATGGCCTTCTCATCACAATGCTCTATGTGCTTGCCATCACAATGCTCCATTAACACTGTCATAACAATGCTCCATGACACCTGCCATCACGATGTTCCGTGGCCTTGTCATCACAACGCTCCATGACCCTTCTCATCACAATGCTCCAAGACCCCTCTAATCACAATGTTCCATGCCCCTTTTCATTTCAATGATCCATGAACCCTGTCATCACAATGCACCATGCCCATCATCATAATGCTTCATGCAATTGTCATCACAATGAAATCAAAATGCTCCATGACCTCAGTCATAACAATGCTCCAAACCCTTGTGATCACAATTTTCTATAACACTTGTCATCACAGTGCCCCATGAGACTCGTCATCACAATTATCCATTGTCTTCTCATCACAATGCTCCATGACCTTTGTCATCACAATGCTCAATACACTTGTCATCAAAATGCTCCCTGACACTTGTTGTCTGTATGCTCCTTGAACCCTGTCATGACAAAGCTCCATGCCTTTTTCATCACAATGATCCATGCCCGTTTCATCACAATGCTCCAAGACCCCTTTAAACACAATGCTCCATGCCCTTGTCATCACAATGCTGAATGAAACATGTCTTCAGAATGATCCTTGGCCTTCTCCTCCCAATGCTCCATGACCATGTCATCACATTGTTCGAAGACCCCTGTAATCACAATGGTCCATGCCCCTTTTCATCAGTATGCTCCATGAGATTTGTCATCACAAGTCTCTATGGATTTCTCATCACAATGCTCCAGGACCTTGTCATCACAGTGCTTCACGACCTTGTTCTGAAAATTCTCAATGGCCCTTGTCATCATAATGCTCCAAGCCCTAGTCATCACAATGCTCCATTATATTTGTCATCAAAATCCTCCATTACATTTGGCATCACAATGCTCCCTGCCATTGTCATTGCAATGGACCATGACATATGTCATCACAATGCTCCCTGACAACGGTCTTCACAATTCTCCATGACCTTCTCATCACAATGCTCCATGCCCTTGTCATCACAATGCACCATGTCCACTGTCATCACAATAATCTATGAAACTTGTCAGACCAATGTTCCATGCCCCTGTCTCCACAATGCTCCATGCCCTTGTCATCACAATGCTCCATGACCACTGTCATCACAATGCTCCGTGACTCCATTCATCACAATGCTTCATAACATTTGTCATCACAATGGTCCATGCCCGCGTCATCACATGGCTCTGTGACCTTTATAACCACAATGCTCCATGAAATATTCATCACAATGATCCGTGACCCTTGTCATCAAAAGGCTACATGCGTTTGTCAGAAAAATGCTCCATGACCCTTGTCATCACAATGTGCTACGCGCTTTTCATCACAACGGTCCACAAATTTGTCATGGTAATGCTCCATAAACCTTGTAATCACAATGCTCCATGCCCTTCTCATCACAATGCTCCATTACCCCTGTCATAACAATGCTCCATGACCCCTGCCATCACCATATTCCACGGCCTTGTCATCACAAGGCTCCATGACACTTGTCATCACAATGCTCCAAGACCCCTGTAATCACAATGCTCCATGCCCATGTCATCACAAAGTTCCATGACACATGCCATCAGAATGTTCCATGTCCTTCTCATCAAAATGCTCCATGCCCTTGTCATCACAGTGCTCCAAGACCCCTGTAATCACAATGCTCCATGCCCCTTTTCATCTCAATGATCCATGAACCCTGTCATCACAATGCACCATGCCCATCATCATAATGATTCATGCTATTGTCATCACAATGAAATCAAAATGCTCCATGACCTCTGTCATAACAATGCTCCAAACCCTTGTGATCACAATATTCCATAACACTTGTCATCACAGTGCCCCATGACACTCGTCATCACAATTATCCATGGTCTTCTCATCACAATGCTCCATGACATTTTTCATCACAATGCTCAATACACATGTCATCAAAATGCTCCCTGACACTTGTTGTCTGAATGCTCCTTGAACCCTGTAATGACAAGGCTCCATGCCTTTTTCATCACAATGTCCCATGCACTTTTCCTCACAATGCTCCAAGACCCCTTTAAACACAATGCTCCATGCCCTTGTCATCACAAAGCTCAATGAAACCTGTCTTCAGAATGCTCCTTGGCCTTCTCCTCACAATGCTCCATGCCTGTGTCATCACAATGTTCCAAGACCCCTCTAATCACAATGGTCCATGCCCCTTTTTATCAGTATGCTCCATGAGATTTGTCATCACAAGTCTCTATGGATTTCTCATCACAATGCTCCAGGATCTTGTCATCACAATGCTTCACGACCTTGTCTTGAAAATTCTCAATGGCCCTTGTCATCATAATGCTCCAAGCCCTAGTCATCACAATGCTCCATTATATTTGTCATCAAAATCCTCCATTACATTTGGCATCACAATGCTCCCTGCCATTGTCATTGCAATGGACCATGACGTATGTCATCACAATGCTCCCTGACACCTGTCTTCACAATAGTCCCTGGCCTTCTCATCACAATGATCCATGCCCTTGTCATCACAATGCACCATGTCCACTGTCATCAAAATAATCTATTAAATTGTCAGACCAATGCTCCATGCCCCTGTCAACACAATGCTCCATGCCCTTGTCATCACAATGCTCCATGACAACTGTCATCACAATGCTCCGTGACTCCAGTCATCACTATGTTTCATAACATTTGTCATCACAATGGTCAATGCGCGCATCATCACAAGGCTCTGTGACATTTATAACCACAATGCTCCATGAAATATTCATCACAATGCTCCGTGACCCTTGTCATCAAAATACTCCATGCATTTGTCAGAAAATTGCTCCATGACCATTGTCATCACAATGTGCTACGCGCTTTGTATCACAACGGTCCACAAATTTGTCATGGTAATGCTCCATAAACATTGTAATCACAATGCTCCATGCCCTTCTCATCACAATGCTCCATTACCCCTCTCATAACAATGCTCCATGACCCCTGCCATCACCATATTCCATGGCCTTGTCATCACAAGGCTCCATGACACTTGTCTTCACAATGCTCCAAGACCCCTGTAATCACAATGCTCCATGCCCATGTCATCACAAAGCTCCATGACACATGCCATCAGAATGTTCCATGTCCTTCTCATCAAAATGCTCCATGCCCTTGTCATCACAGTGCTCAAAGACCCCTGTAATCACAATGCTCCATGCCCCTTTTCATCTCAATGCTCCATGAACCCTGTCATCACAATGCATCATGCCCATCATAATAATGCTTCCGGCTATTGTCAGCACAATGAAATCAAAATGCTCCATGACCTCTGTCATCACAATGCTCCACGACCCCTGTCATCACAATACTCCATGAACATTTTCAGCCCAATGCTCCATGACTCTGGTCATCAAAATGATCCATGCCCTTGTCATCCCAATGCTCCATGACCCCTGTATTCACAATGCTCCGTGACGCTTGTCATCACAGTGCTCCATGACACCTCTGATCACAATGCTCCATGACTTTGTCAGCAAAATGCTACATGACCTTGTCATTGCAATGCTCTATGCGTTTGTCATCACAATGCTCTATTATCATTGTCATCACAATGCTCTATTATCATTGTCATCACAATCCTCCATGAACCTTGGGATCACACTGCTTCATGCCCTTGTAATCACAATGCTCCATGCTCCTGGAAAACAAAATGATCCATGACCTCTGTCATCACAATGCTCCAAACCCATGTGATCATAATGTTCCATAACCCTTGTCATCACAACGCTCCATGATGCCTGTCATCACAATACTCCATGCACTTTTCATCAAAATGCTCCATGACCTTTGTCATCACAATTCTCAATACACTTGTCATAACAATGCTCCCTGACACTTGTCATCAGAATGCTCCTTGAATGCTGTCACGAAAAGGCTCCATGCCTATTTCAACACAATACCCCATGCCGTTTTCATCACAGTGCTCCACGCCACTGTCATCAAAATACTCCACAAGCTTGTCATGAGAATGCTCCATGACCCTTGTCATCACAATTCTCCATGCACTTGTCAGCACAATGCTCCCTGACCCTTGTCATCTCAATGCTCCAAGCCATTGTCATCACAATGCACCATTACTTTGGCATCCGAATCCTCCATGACACTTGGCGTCACAATGCTCCATGCCCTTGTCACCAAAATGCACCATTCCAACATTCATCGCAATTATCCATGAAACTTATTAGACCAATGCTCCATGCCCTTGTCATCACAATGCTCTATGACCCATGTCATCACAATGCTCCATGAACTTTTCATCACAATGCACTTTGATCCTTGTCATCACAATTATCTCTGCCTTTCTCAGCACAATGCTCCATGACCCTTCTCATCACAATGCTCCATGCGCTTGTCAGCACGATGCTCCATGACACATGTCATCACAATGCACCATGCGCTTCTCATCACAGTGCTCCACAATCTTGTCATCACAATGCTCCATAAACATTGTCATCACAATGCTCCATGCACTTCTCATCAAAATGCTCTCTCACCACAGATATCACAATGTTACATCACTATTTGTCACAATACTCCCTCACCCCTGTTATCATAATGTACCATGACTCCTGTCATCACAGTGCTACATGCACTTATCATCACAATGTTCGATGACCCCTGACATCACAATGCTCCATAACCCCTGTCATCAAAATGCTCCATGACCCTTTTCATCAAAATGCTCCATGACCCCTGAAATCAAAATATTCCATAACCCCTGTCATCAAAATATTCCATGACACTTTTCATCAAATTGCTCCATGACCATGTTATCACAATGCTCCCTGCCCTTCTCATCACAATGCACACGCACTTGTCATCAAAATGCTCCATGACCTTTGTCATCACAAATATCCATGAGCCTTGGCATCACAGTGCTCCATGTCATTGTCACCACAATGCTCCATGAACACTCTCATCACATTGCTCCATGCCCTTGTCATCACAAAGCTCCATGACACATGTCATCAGAATGCTCCATGGCCTTCTCATCACAATGCTCTATGTGCTTGCCATCACAATGCTCCATTAACACTGTCATAACAATGCTCCATGACACCTGCCATCACGATGTTCCGTGGCCTTGTCATCACAACGCTCCATGACCCTTCTCATCACAATGCTCCAAGACCCCTCTAATCACAATGTTCCATGCCCCTTTTCATCTCAATGATCCATGAACCCTGTCATCACAATGCACCATGCCCATCATCATAATGCTTCATGCAATTGTCATCACAATGAAATCAAAATGCTCCATGACCTCAGTCATAACAATGCTCCAAACCCTTGTGATCACAATATTCCATAACCCTTGTCATCACAGTGCCCCTTGACACTCGTCCTCACAATTATCCATTGTCTTCTCATCACAATGCTCCATGACTTTTGTCATCACAATGCTCAATACACTTGTCATCAAAATGCTCCCTGACACTTGTTGTCTGTATGCTCCTTGAACCCTGTCATGACAAAGCTCCATGCCTTTTTCATCACAATGATCCATGCCCGTTTCATCACAATGCTCAAAGACCCCTTTAAACACAATGCTCCATGCCCTTGTCATCACAAAGCTGAATGAAACATGTCTTCAGAATGATCCTTGGCCTTCTCCTCCCAATGCTCCATGCCCATGTCATCACATTGTTCCAAGACCCCTGTAATCACAATGGTCCATGCCCCTTTTCATCAGTATGCTCCATGAGATTTGTCATCACAAGTCTCTATGGATTTCTCATCACAATGCTCCAGGACCTTGTCATCACAGTGCTTCACGACCTTGTTCTGAAAATTCTCAATGGCCCTTGTCATCATAATGCTCCAAGCCCTAGTCATCACAATGCTCCATTATATTTGTCATCAAAATCCTCCATTACATTTGGCATCACAATGCTCCCTGCCATTGTCATTGCAATGGACCATGACATATGTCATCACAATGCTCCCTGACAACTGTCTTCACAATTCTCCATGACCTTCTCATCACAATGCTCCATGCCCTTGTCATCACAATGCACCATGTCCACTGTCATCACAATAATCTATGAAACTTGTCAGACCAAAGTTCCATGCCCCTTTCACCACAATGCTCCATGCCCTTGTCATCACAATGTGCTACGCGCTTTTCATCACAACGGTCCACAAATTTGTCATGGTAATGCTCCATAAACCTTGTAATCACAATGCTCCATGCCCTTCTCATCACAATGCTCCATTACCCCTCTCATAACAATGCTCCATGACCCCTGCCATCACCATATTCCATGGCCTTGTCATCACAAGGCTCCATGACACATGTCATCACAATGCTCCAAGACCCCTGTAATCACAATGCTCCATGCCCATGTCATCACAAAGCTCCATGACACATGCCATCAGAATGTTCCATGTCCTTCTCATCAAAATGCTCCATGCCCTTGTCATCACAGTGCTCCAAGACCCCTGTAATCACAATGCTCCATGCCCCTTTTCATCTCAATGCTCCATGAACCCTGTCATCAAAATGCATCATGCCCATCATCATAATGCTTCTGGCTATTGTCAGCACAATAAAATCAAAATTCTCCATGACCTCTGTCATCACAATGCTCCATGACCCCTGTCATCACAATACTCCATGAACATTTTCAGCCCAATGCTCCATGACTCTGGTCATCAAAATGATCCATGCCCTTGTCATCCCAATGCTCCATGACCCCTGTATTCACAATGCTCCGTGACGCTTGTCATCACAGTGCTCCATGACACCTCTGATCAAAATGCTCCATGACTTTGTCAGCAAAATGCTACATGACCTTGTCATTGCAATGCTCTATGCGTTTGTCATCACAATGCTCTATTATCATTGTCATCACAATGCTCTATTATCATTGTCATCACAATCCTCCATGAACCTTGGGTATCACATTGCTTCATGCCCTTGTAATCACAATGCTCCATGCTCCTGGAAATCAAAATGATCCATGACCTCTGTCATCACAATGCTCCAAACCCTTGTGATCAAAATGTTCCATAACACTTGTCATCACAACGCTCCATGATGCCTGTCATCACAATACTCCATGCACTTTTCATCAAAATGCTCCATGACCTTTGTCATCACACATCTCAATACACTTGTCATAACAATGCTCCCTGACACTTGTCATCAGAATGCTCCTTGAATGCTGTCACGAAAAGGCTCCATGCCTATTTCAACACAACACCCCATGCCGTTTTCATCACAGTGCTCCACGCCACTGTCATCAAAATACTCCACAAGCTTGTCATGAGAATGCTCCATGACCCTTGTCATCACAATTCTCCATGCACTTGTCAGCACAATGCTCCCTGACCCTTGTCATCTCAATGCTCCAAGCCATTGTCATCACAATGCACCATTACCTTTGTCATCAGAATCCTCCATGACACTTGGCATCACAATGCTCCATGCCCTTGTCACCACAATGCACCATTCCAACATTCATCGCAATAATCCATGAAACTTATTAGACCAATGCTCCATGCCCTTGTAATCACAGTGCTCTATGACCCATGTCATCACAATGCTCCATGAACTTTTCATCACAATGCACTTTGATCCTTGTCATCACAATTATCTCTGCCTTTCTCAGCACAATGCTCCATGACCCTTCTCATCACAATGCTCCATGCGCTTGTCAGCACGATGCTCCATGACACATGTCATCACAATGCACCATGTGCTTCTCATCACAGTGCTCCACAATCTTGTCATCACAATGCTCCATAAACATTGTCATCACAATGCTCCATGCACTTCTCATTAAAATGCTCTCTCACCACAGATATCACAATGTTACATCACTATTCGTCACAATACTCCCTCACCCCTGTTATCACAATGTACCATGACTCCTGTCATCACAGTGCTACATGCACTTATCATCAAAATGTTCGATGACCCCTGACATCACAATGCTCCATAACCCCTGTCATCAAAATGCTCCATGACCCTTTTCATCAAAATGCTCCATGACCCCTGAAATCAAAATATTCCATAACCGCTGTCATCAAAATATTCCATGACACTTTTCATCAAATTGCTCCATGAACCTGTCATCACAATGCTCCCTGCCCTTCTCATCACAATGCACAACGCACTTGTCATCAAAATGCTCCATGACCTTTGTCATCACAAATATCCATGAGCCTTGGCATCACAATGCTCCATGTCATTGTCACCACAATGCTCCATGAACACTCTCATCACATTGCCCCATGCCCTTGTCATCACAAAGCTCCATGACACATGTCATCAGAATGCTCCATGGCCTTCTCATCACAATGCTCTATGTGCTTGCCATCACAATGCTCCATTAACACTGTCATAACAATGCTCCATGACACCTGCCATCACGATGTTCCGTGGCCTTGTCATCACAACGCTCCATGACCCTTCTCATCACAATGCTCCAAGACCCCTCTAATCACAATGTTCCATGCCCCTTTTCATTTCAATGATCCATGAACCCTGTCATCACAATGCACCATGCCCATCATCATAATGCTTCATGCAATTGTCATCACAATGAAATCAAAATGCTCCATGACCTCAGTCATAACAATGCTCCAAACCCTTGTGATCACAATTTTCTATAACACTTGTCATCACAGTGCCCCATGAGACTCGTCATCACAATTATCCATTGTCTTCTCATCACAATGCTCCATGACCTTTGTCATCACAATGCTCAATACACTTGTCATCAAAATGCTCCCTGACACTTGTTGTCTGTATGCTCCTTGAACCCTGTCATGACAAAGCTCCATGCCTTTTTCATCACAATGATCCATGCCCGTTTCATCACAATGCTCCAAGACCCCTTTAAACACAATGCTCCATGCCCTTGTCATCACAATGCTGAATGAAACATGTCTTCAGAATGATCCTTGGCCTTCTCCTCCCAATGCTCCATGACCATGTCATCACATTGTTCGAAGACCCCTGTAATCACAATGGTCCATGCCCCTTTTCATCAGTATGCTCCATGAGATTTGTCATCACAAGTCTCTATGGATTTCTCATCACAATGCTCCAGGACCTTGTCATCACAGTGCTTCACGACCTTGTTCTGAAAATTCTCAATGGCCCTTGTCATCATAATGCTCCAAGCCCTAGTCATCACAATGCTCCATTATATTTGTCATCAAAATCCTCCATTACATTTGGCATCACAATGCTCCCTGCCATTGTCATTGCAATGGACCATGACATATGTCATCACAATGCTCCCTGACAACGGTCTTCACAATTCTCCATGACCTTCTCATCACAATGCTCCATGCCCTTGTCATCACAATGCACCATGTCCACTGTCATCACAATAATCTATGAAACTTGTCAGACCAATGTTCCATGCCCCTGTCTCCACAATGCTCCATGCCCTTGTCATCACAATGCTCCATGACCACTGTCATCACAATGCTCCGTGACTCCATTCATCACAATGCTTCATAACATTTGTCATCACAATGGTCCATGCCCGCGTCATCACATGGCTCTGTGACCTTTATAACCACAATGCTCCATGAAATATTCATCACAATGATCCGTGACCCTTGTCATCAAAAGGCTACATGCGTTTGTCAGAAAAATGCTCCATGACCCTTGTCATCACAATGTGCTACGCGCTTTTCATCACAACGGTCCACAAATTTGTCATGGTAATGCTCCATAAACCTTGTAATCACAATGCTCCATGCCCTTCTCATCACAATGCTCCATTACCCCTGTCATAACAATGCTCCATGACCCCTGCCATCACCATATTCCACGGCCTTGTCATCACAAGGCTCCATGACACTTGTCATCACAATGCTCCAAGACCCCTGTAATCACAATGCTCCATGCCCATGTCATCACAAAGTTCCATGACACATGCCATCAGAATGTTCCATGTCCTTCTCATCAAAATGCTCCATGCCCTTGTCATCACAGTGCTCCAAGACCCCTGTAATCACAATGCTCCATGCCCCTTTTCATCTCAATGATCCATGAACCCTGTCATCACAATGCACCATGCCCATCATCATAATGATTCATGCTATTGTCATCACAATGAAATCAAAATGCTCCATGACCTCTGTCATAACAATGCTCCAAACCCTTGTGATCACAATATTCCATAACACTTGTCATCACAGTGCCCCATGACACTCGTCATCACAATTATCCATGGTCTTCTCATCACAATGCTCCATGACATTTTTCATCACAATGCTCAATACACATGTCATCAAAATGCTCCCTGACACTTGTTGTCTGAATGCTCCTTGAACCCTGTAATGACAAGGCTCCATGCCTTTTTCATCACAATGTCCCATGCACTTTTCCTCACAATGCTCCAAGACCCCTTTAAACACAATGCTCCATGCCCTTGTCATCACAAAGCTCAATGAAACCTGTCTTCAGAATGCTCCTTGGCCTTCTCCTCACAATGCTCCATGCCTGTGTCATCACAATGTTCCAAGACCCCTCTAATCACAATGGTCCATGCCCCTTTTTATCAGTATGCTCCATGAGATTTGTCATCACAAGTCTCTATGGATTTCTCATCACAATGCTCCAGGATCTTGTCATCACAATGCTTCACGACCTTGTCTTGAAAATTCTCAATGGCCCTTGTCATCATAATGCTCCAAGCCCTAGTCATCACAATGCTCCATTATATTTGTCATCAAAATCCTCCATTACATTTGGCATCACAATGCTCCCTGCCATTGTCATTGCAATGGACCATGACGTATGTCATCACAATGCTCCCTGACACCTGTCTTCACAATACTCCATGACCTTCTCATCACAATGATCCATGCCCTTGTCATCACAATGCACCATGTCCACTGTCATCAAAATAATCTATTAAATTGTCAGACCAATGCTCCATGCCCCTGTCAACACAATGCTCCATGCCCTTGTCATCACAATGCTCCATGACAACTGTCATCACAATGCTCCGTGACTCCAGTCATCACTATGTTTCATAACATTTGTCATCACAATGGTCAATGCGCGCATCATCACAAGGCTCTGTGACATTTATAACCACAATGCTCCATGAAATATTCATCACAATGCTCCGTGACCCTTGTCATCAAAATACTCCATGCATTTGTCAGAAAATTGCTCCATGACCATTGTCATCACAATGTGCTACGCGCTTTGTATCACAACGGTCCACAAATTTGTCATGGTAATGCTCCATAAACATTGTAATCACAATGCTCCATGCCCTTCTCATCACAATGCTCCATTACCCCTCTCATAACAATGCTCCATGACCCCTGCCATCACCATATTCCATGGCCTTGTCATCACAAGGCTCCATGACACTTGTCTTCACAATGCTCCAAGACCCCTGTAATCACAATGCTCCATGCCCATGTCATCACAAAGCTCCATGACACATGCCATCAGAATGTTCCATGTCCTTCTCATCAAAATGCTCCATGCCCTTGTCATCACAGTGCTCAAAGACCCCTGTAATCACAATGCTCCATGCCCCTTTTCATCTCAATGCTCCATGAACCCTGTCATCACAATGCATCATGCCCATCATAATAATGCTTCCGGCTATTGTCAGCACAATGAAATCAAAATGCTCCATGACCTCTGTCATCACAATGCTCCACGACCCCTGTCATCACAATACTCCATGAACATTTTCAGCCCAATGCTCCATGACTCTGGTCATCAAAATGATCCATGCCCTTGTCATCCCAATGCTCCATGACCCCTGTATTCACAATGCTCCGTGACGCTTGTCATCACAGTGCTCCATGACACCTCTGATCACAATGCTCCATGACTTTGTCAGCAAAATGCTACATGACCTTGTCATTGCAATGCTCTATGCGTTTGTCATCACAATGCTCTATTATCATTGTCATCACAATGCTCTATTATCATTGTCATCACAATCCTCCATGAACCTTGGGTATCACATTGCTTCATGCCCTTGTAATCACAATGCTCCATGCTCCTGGAAATCAAAATGATCCATGACCTCTGTCATCACAATGCTCCAAACCCTTGTGATCAAAATGTTCCATAACACTTGTCATCACAATGCTCCATGATGCCTGTCATCACAATACTCCATGCACTTTTCATCAAAATGCTCCATGACCTTTGTCATCACACATCTCAATACACTTGTCATAACAATGCTCCCTGACACTTGTCATCAGAATGCTCCTTGAATGCTGTCACGAAAAGGCTCCATGCCTATTTCAAAACAACACCCCATGCCGTTTTCATCACAGTGCTCCACGCCACTGTCATCAAAATACTCCACAAGCTTGTCATGAGAATGCTCCATGACCCTTGTCATCACAATTCTCCATGCACTTGTCAGCACAATGCTCCCTGACCCTTGTCATCTCAATGCTCCAAGCCATTGTCATCACAATGCACCATTACCTTTGTCATCAGAATCCTCCATGACACTTGGCATCACAATGCTCCATGCCCTTGTCACCACAATGCACCATTCCAACATTCATCGCAATAATCCATGAAACTTATTAGACCAATGCTCCATGCCCTTGTAATCACAGTGCTCTATGACCCATGTCATCACAATGCTCCATGAACTTTTCATCACAATGCACTTTGATCCTTGTCATCACAATTATCTCTGCCTTTCTCAGCACAATGCTCCATGACCCTTCTCATCACAATGCTCCATGCGCTTGTCAGCACGATGCTCCATGACACATGTCATCACAATGCACCATGTGCTTCTCATCACAGTGCTCCACAATCTTGTCATCACAATGCTCCATAAACATTGTCATCACAATGCTCCATGCACTTCTCATTAAAATGCTCTCTCACCACAGATATCACAATGTTACATCACTATTCGTCACAATACTCCCTCACCCCTGTTATCACAATGTACCATGACTCCTGTCATCACAGTGCTACATGCACTTATCATCACAATGTTCGATGACCCCTGACATCACAATGCTCCATAACCCCTGTCATCAAAATGCTCCATGACCCTTTTCATCAAAATGCTCCATGACCCCTGAAATCAAAATATTCCATAACCGCTGTCATCAAAATATTCCATGACACTTTTCATCAAATTGCTCCATGAACCTGTCATCACAATGCTCCCTGCCCTTCTCATCACAATGCACAACGCACTTGTCATCAAAATGCTCCATGACCTTTGTCATCACAAATATCCATGAGCCTTGGCATCACAATGCTCCATGTCATTGTCACCACAATGCTCCATGAACACTCTCATCACATTGCTCCATGCCCTTGTCATCACAAAGCTCCATGACACATGTCATCAGAATGCTCCATGGCCTTCTCATCACAATGCTCTATGTGCTTGCCATCACAATGCTCCATTAACACTGTCATAACAATGCTCCATGACACCTGCCATCACGATGTTCCGTGGCCTTGTCATCACAACGCTCCATGACCCTTCTCATCACAATGCTCCAAGACCCCTCTAATCACAATGTTCCATGCCCCTTTTCATTTCAATGATCCATGAACCCTGTCATCACAATGCACCATGCCCATCATCATAATGCTTCATGCAATTGTCATCACAATGAAATCAAAATGCTCCATGACCTCAGTCATAACAATGCTCCAAACCCTTGTGATCACAATTTTCTATAACACTTGTCATCACAGTGCCCCATGAGACTCGTCATCACAATTATCCATTGTCTTCTCATCACAATGCTCCATGACCTTTGTCATCACAATGCTCAATACACTTGTCATCAAAATGCTCCCTGACACTTGTTGTCTGTATGCTCCTTGAACCCTGTCATGACAAAGCTCCATGCCTTTTTCATCACAATGATCCATGCCCGTTTCATCACAATGCTCCAAGACCCCTTTAAACACAATGCTCCATGCCCTTGTCATCACAATGCTGAATGAAACATGTCTTCAGAATGATCCTTGGCCTTCTCCTCCCAATGCTCCATGACCATGTCATCACATTGTTCGAAGACCCCTGTAATCACAATGGTCCATGCCCCTTTTCATCAGTATGCTCCATGAGATTTGTCAACACAAGTCTCTATGGATTTCTCATCACAATGCTCCAGGACCTTGTCATCACAGTGCTTCACGACCTTGTTCTGAAAATTCTCAATGGCCCTTGTCATCATAATGCTCCAAGCCCTAGTCATCACAATGCTCCATTATATTTGTCATCAAAATCCTCCATTACATTTGGCATCACAATGCTCCCTGCCATTGTCATTGCAATGGACCATGACATATGTCATCACAATGCTCCCTGACAACGGTCTTCACAATTCTCCATGACCTTCTCATCACAATGCTCCATGCCCTTGTCATCACAATGCACCATGTCCACTGTCATCACAATAATCTATGAAACTTATCATACCAATGTTCCATGCCCCTGTCACCACAATGCTCCATGCCCTTGTCATCACAATGCTCCATGACCACTGTCATCACAATGCTCCGTGACTCCATTCATCACAATGCTTCATAACATTTGTCATCACAATGGTCCATGCCCGCGTCATCACATGGCTCTGTGACCTTTATAACCACAATGCTCCATGAAATATTCATCACAATGATCCGTGACCCTTGTCATCAAAAGGCTACATGCGTTTGTCAGAAAAATGCTCCATGACCCTTGTCATCACAATGTGCTACGCGCTTTTCATCACAACGGTCCACAAATTTGTCATGGTAATGCTCCATAAACCTTGTAATCACAATGCTCCATGCCCTTCTCATCACAATGCTCCATTACCCCTGTCATAACAATGCTCCATGACCCCTGCCATCACCATATTCCACGGCCTTGTCATCACAAGGCTCCATGACACTTGTCATCACAATGCTCCAAGACCCCTGTAATCACAATGCTCCATGCCCATGTCATCACAAAGTTCCATGACACATGCCATCAGAATGTTCCATGTCCTTCTCATCAAAATGCTCCATGCCCTTGTCATCACAGTGCTCCAAGACCCCTGTAATCACAATGCTCCATGCCCCTTTTCATCTCAATGATCCATGAACCCTGTCATCACAATGCACCATGCCCATCATCATAATGATTCATGCTATTGTCATCACAATGAAATCAAAATGCTCCATGACCTCTGTCATAACAATGCTCCAAACCCTTGTGATCACAATATTCCATAACACTTGTCATCACAGTGCCCCATGACACTCGTCATCACAATTATCCATGGTCTTCTCATCACAATGCTCCATGACATTTTTCATCACAATGCTCAATACACATGTCATCAAAATGCTCCCTGACACTTGTTGTCTGAATGCTCCTTGAACCCTGTAATGACAAGGCTCCATGCCTTTTTCATCACAATGTCCCATGCACTTTTCCTCACAATGCTCCAAGACCCCTTTAAACACAATGCTCCATGCCCTTGTCATCACAAAGCTCAATGAAACCTGTCTTCAGAATGCTCCTTGGCCTTCTCCTCACAATGCTCCATGCCTGTGTCATCACAATGTTCCAAGACCCCTCTAATCACAATGGTCCATGCCCCTTTTTATCAGTATGCTCCATGAGATTTGTCATCACAAGTCTCTATGGATTTCTCATCACAATGCTCCAGGATCTTGTCATCACAATGCTTCACGACCTTGTCTTGAAAATTCTCAATGGCCCTTGTCATCATAATGCTCCAAGCCCTAGTCATCACAATGCTCCATTATATTTGTCATCAAAATCCTCCATTACATTTGGCATCACAATGCTCCCTGCCATTGTCATTGCAATGGACCATGACGTATGTCATCACAATGCTCCCTGACACCTGTCTTCACAATACTCCATGACCTTCTCATCACAATGATCCATGCCCTTGTCATCACAATGCACCATGTCCACTGTCATCAAAATAATCTATTAAATTGTCAGACCAATGCTCCATGCCCCTGTCAACACAATGCTCCATGCCCTTGTCATCACAATGCTCCATGACAACTGTCATCACAATGCTCCGTGACTCCAGTCATCACTATGTTTCATAACATTTGTCATCACAATGGTCAATGCGCGCATCATCACAAGGCTCTGTGACATTTATAACCACAATGCTCCATGAAATATTCATCACAATGCTCCGTGACCCTTGTCATCAAAATACTCCATGCATTTGTCAGAAAATTGCTCCATGACCATTGTCATCACAATGTGCTACGCGCTTTGTATCACAACGGTCCACAAATTTGTCATGGTAATGCTCCATAAACATTGTAATCACAATGCTCCATGCCCTTCTCATCACAATGCTCCATTACCCCTCTCATAACAATGCTCCATGACCCCTGCCATCACCATATTCCATGGCCTTGTCATCACAAGGCTCCATGACACTTGTCTTCACAATGCTCCAAGACCCCTGTAATCACAATGCTCCATGCCCATGTCATCACAAAGCTCCATGACACATGCCATCAGAATGTTCCATGTCCTTCTCATCAAAATGCTCCATGCCCTTGTCATCACAGTGCTCAAAGACCCCTGTAATCACAATGCTCCATGCCCCTTTTCATCTCAATGCTCCATGAACCCTGTCATCACAATGCATCATGCCCATCATAATAATGCTTCCGGCTATTGTCAGCACAATGAAATCAAAATGCTCCATGACCTCTGTCATCACAATGCTCCACGACCCCTGTCATCACAATACTCCATGAACATTTTCAGCCCAATGCTCCATGACTCTGGTCATCAAAATGATCCATGCCCTTGTCATCCCAATGCTCCATGACCCCTGTATTCACAATGCTCCGTGACGCTTGTCATCACAGTGCTCCATGACACCTCTGATCACAATGCTCCATGACTTTGTCAGCAAAATGCTACATGACCTTGTCATTGCAATGCTCTATGCGTTTGTCATCACAATGCTCTATTATCATTGTCATCACAATGCTCTATTATCATTGTCATCACAATCCTCCATGAACCTTGGGATCACACTGCTTCATGCCCTTGTAATCACAATGCTCCATGCTCCTGGAAAACAAAATGATCCATGACCTCTGTCATCACAATGCTCCAAACCCATGTGATCATAATGTTCCATAACCCTTGTCATCACAACGCTCCATGATGCCTGTCATCACAATACTCCATGCACTTTTCATCAAAATGCTCCATGACCTTTGTCATCACAATTCTCAATACACTTGTCATAACAATGCTCCCTGACACTTGTCATCAGAATGCTCCTTGAATGCTGTCACGAAAAGGCTCCATGCCTATTTCAACACAATACCCCATGCCGTTTTCATCACAGTGCTCCACGCCACTGTCATCAAAATACTCCACAAGCTTGTCATGAGAATGCTCCATGACCCTTGTCATCACAATTCTCCATGCACTTGTCAGCACAATGCTCCCTGACCCTTGTCATCTCAATGCTCCAAGCCATTGTCATCACAATGCACCATTACTTTGGCATCCGAATCCTCCATGACACTTGGCGTCACAATGCTCCATGCCCTTGTCACCAAAATGCACCATTCCAACATTCATCGCAATTATCCATGAAACTTATTAGACCAATGCTCCATGCCCTTGTCATCACAATGCTCTATGACCCATGTCATCACAATGCTCCATGAACTTTTCATCACAATGCACTTTGATCCTTGTCATCACAATTATCTCTGCCTTTCTCAGCACAATGCTCCATGACCCTTCTCATCACAATGCTCCATGCGCTTGTCAGCACGATGCTCCATGACACATGTCATCACAATGCACCATGCGCTTCTCATCACAGTGCTCCACAATCTTGTCATCACAATGCTCCATAAACATTGTCATCACAATGCTCCATGCACTTCTCATCAAAATGCTCTCTCACCACAGATATCACAATGTTACATCACTATTCGTCACAATACTCCCTCACCCCTGTTATCATAATGTACCATGACTCCTGTCATCACAGTGCTACATGCACTTATCATCACAATGTTCGATGACCCCTGACATCACAATGCTCCATAACCCCTGTCATCAAAATGCTCCATGACCCTTTTCATCAAAATGCTCCATGACCCCTGAAATCAAAATATTCCATAACCCCTGTCATCAAAATATTCCATGACACTTTTCATCAAATTGCTCCATGACCATGTTATCACAATGCTCCCTGCCCTTCTCATCACAATGCACACGCACTTGTCATCAAAATGCTCCATGACCTTTGTCATCACAAATATCCATGAGCCTTGGCATCACAGTGCTCCATGTCATTGTCACCACAATGCTCCATGAACACTCTCATCACATTGCTCCATGCCCTTGTCATCACAAAGCTCCATGACACATGTCATCAGAATGCTCCATGGCCTTCTCATCACAATGCTCTATGTGCTTGCCATCACAATGCTCCATTAACACTGTCATAACAATGCTCCATGACACCTGCCATCACGATGTTCCGTGGCCTTGTCATCACAACGCTCCATGACCCTTCTCATCACAATGCTCCAAGACCCCTCTAATCACAATGTTCCATGCCCCTTTTCATCTCAATGATCCATGAACCCTGTCATCACAATGCACCATGCCCATCATCATAATGCTTCATGCAATTGTCATCACAATGAAATCAAAATGCTCCATGACCTCAGTCATAACAATGCTCCAAACCCTTGTGATCACAATATTCCATAACCCTTGTCATCACAGTGCCCCTTGACACTCGTCCTCACAATTATCCATTGTCTTCTCATCACAATGCTCCATGACTTTTGTCATCACAATGCTCAATACACTTGTCATCAAAATGCTCCCTGACACTTGTTGTCTGTATGCTCCTTGAACCCTGTCATGACAAAGCTCCATGCCTTTTTCATCACAATGATCCATGCCCGTTTCATCACAATGCTCCAAGACCCCTTTAAACACAATGCTCCATGCCCTTGTCATCACAAAGCTGAATGAAACATGTCTTCAGAATGATCCTTGGCCTTCTCCTCCCAATGCTCCATGCCCATGTCATCACATTGTTCCAAGACCCCTGTAATCACAATGGTCCATGCCCCTTTTCATCAGTATGCTCCATGAGATTTGTCATCACAAGTCTCTATGGATTTCTCATCACAATGCTCCAGGACCTTGTCATCACAGTGCTTCACGACCTTGTTCTGAAAATTCTCAATGGCCCTTGTCATCATAATGCTCCAAGCCCTAGTCATCACAATGCTCCATTATATTTGTCATCAAAATCCTCCATTACATTTGGCATCACAATGCTCCCTGCCATTGTCATTGCAATGGACCATGACATATGTCATCACAATGCTCCCTGACAACTGTCTTCACAATTCTCCATGACCTTCTCATCACAATGCTCCATGCCCTTGTCATCACAATGCACCATGTCCACTGTCATCACAATAATCTATGAAACTTGTCAGACCAAAGTTCCATGCCCCTTTCACCACAATGCTCCATGCCCTTGTCATCACAATGTGCTACGCGCTTTTCATCACAACGGTCCACAAATTTGTCATGGTAATGCTCCATAAACCTTGTAATCACAATGCTCCATGCCCTTCTCATCACAATGCTCCATTACCCCTCTCATAACAATGCTCCATGACCCCTGCCATCACCATATTCCATGGCCTTGTCATCACAAGGCTCCATGACACATGTCATCACAATGCTCCAAGACCCCTGTAATCACAATGCTCCATGCCCATGTCATCACAAAGCTCCATGACACATGCCATCAGAATGTTCCATGTCCTTCTCATCAAAATGCTCCATGCCCTTGTCATCACAGTGCTCCAAGACCCCTGTAATCACAATGCTCCATGCCCCTTTTCATCTCAATGCTCCATGAACCCTGTCATCACAATGCATCATGCCCATCATCATAATGCTTCTGGCTATTGTCAGCACAATAAAATCAAAATTCTCCATGACCTCTGTCATCACAATGCTCCATGACCCCTGTCATCACAATACTCCATGAACATTTTCAGCCCAATGCTCCATGACTCTGGTCATCAAAATGATCCATGCCCTTGTCATCCCAATGCTCCATGACCCCTGTATTCACAATGCTCCGTGACGCTTGTCATCACAGTGCTCCATGACACCTCTGATCACAATGCTCCATGACTTTGTCAGCAAAATGCTACATGACCTTGTCATTGCAATGCTCTATGCGTTTGTCATCACAATGCTCTATTATCATTGTCATCACAATGCTCTATTATCATTGTCATCACAATCCTCCATGAACCTTGGGTATCACATTGCTTCATGCCCTTGTAATAACAATGCTCCATGCTCCTGGAAATCAAAATGATCCATGACCTCTGTCATCACAATGCTCCAAACCCTTGTGATCAAAATGTTCCATAACACTTGTCATCACAATGCTCCATGATGCCTGTCATCACAATACTCCATGCACTTTTCATCAAAATGCTCCATGACCTTTGTCATCACACATCTCAATACACTTGTCATAACAATGCTCCCTGACACTTGTCATCAGAATGCTCCTTGAATGCTGTCACGAAAAGGCTCCATGCCTATTTCAACACAACACCCCATGCCGTTTTCATCACAGTGCTCCACGCCACTGTCATCAAAATACTCCACAAGCTTGTCATGAGAATGCTCCATGACCCTTGTCATCACAATTCTCCATGCACTTGTCAGCACAATGCTCCCTGACCCTTGTCATCTCAATGCTCCAAGCCATTGTCATCACAATGCACCATTACCTTTGTCATCAGAATCCTCCATGACACTTGGCATCACAATGCTCCATGCCCTTGTCACCACAATGCACCATTCCAACATTCATCGCAATAATCCATGAAACTTATTAGACCAATGCTCCATGCCCTTGTAATCACAGTGCTCTATGACCCATGTCATCACAATGCTCCATGAACTTTTCATCACAATGCACTTTGATCCTTGTCATCACAATTATCTCTGCCTTTCTCAGCACAATGCTCCATGACCCTTCTCATCACAATGCTCCATGCGCTTGTCAGCACGATGCTCCATGACACATGTCATCACAATGCACCATGTGCTTCTCATCACAGTGCTCCACAATCTTGTCATCACAATGCTCCATAAACATTGTCATCACAATGCTCCATGCACTTCTCATTAAAATGCTCTCTCACCACAGATATCACAATGTTACATCACTATTCGTCACAATACTCCCTCACCCCTGTTATCACAATGTACCATGACTCCTGTCATCACAGTGCTACATGCACTTATCATCACAATGTTCGATGACCCCTGACATCACAATGCTCCATAACCCCTGTCATCAAAATGCTCCATGACCCTTTTCATCAAAATGCTCCATGACCCCTGAAATCAAAATATTCCATAACCGCTGTCATCAAAATATTCCATGACACTTTTCATCAAATTGCTCCATGAACCTGTCATCACAATGCTCCCTGCCCTTCTCATCACAATGCACAACGCACTTGTCATCAAAATGCTCCATGACCTTTGTCATCACAAATATCCATGAGCCTTGGCATCACAATGCTCCATGTCATTGTCACCACAATGCTCCATGAACACTCTCATCACATTGCTCCATGCCCTTGTCATCACAAAGCTCCATGACACATGTCATCAGAATGCTCCATGGCCTTCTCATCACAATGCTCTATGTGCTTGCCATCACAATGCTCCATTAACACTGTCATAACAATGCTCCATGACACCTGCCATCACGATGTTCCGTGGCCTTGTCATCACAACGCTCCATGACCCTTCTCATCACAATGCTCCAAGACCCCTCTAATCACAATGTTCCATGCCCCTTTTCATTTCAATGATCCATGAACCCTGTCATCACAATGCACCATGCCCATCATCATAATGCTTCATGCAATTGTCATCACAATGAAATCAAAATGCTCCATGACCTCAGTCATAACAATGCTCCAAACCCTTGTGATCACAATTTTCTATAACACTTGTCATCACAGTGCCCCATGAGACTCGTCATCACAATTATCCATTGTCTTCTCATCACAATGCTCCATGACCTTTGTCATCACAATGCTCAATACACTTGTCATCAAAATGCTCCCTGACACTTGTTGTCTGTATGCTCCTTGAACCCTGTCATGACAAAGCTCCATGCCTTTTTCATCACAATGATCCATGCCCGTTTCATCACAATGCTCCAAGACCCCTTTAAACACAATGCTCCATGCCCTTGTCATCACAATGCTGAATGAAACATGTCTTCAGAATGATCCTTGGCCTTCTCCTCCCAATGCTCCATGACCATGTCATCACATTGTTCGAAGACCCCTGTAATCACAATGGTCCATGCCCCTTTTCATCAGTATGCTCCATGAGATTTGTCATCACAAGTCTCTATGGATTTCTCATCACAATGCTCCAGGACCTTGTCATCACAGTGCTTCACGACCTTGTTCTGAAAATTCTCAATGGCCCTTGTCATCATAATGCTCCAAGCCCTAGTCATCACAATGCTCCATTATATTTGTCATCAAAATCCTCCATTACATTTGGCATCACAATGCTCCCTGCCATTGTCATTGCAATGGACCATGACATATGTCATCACAATGCTCCCTGACAACGGTCTTCACAATTCTCCATGACCTTCTCATCACAATGCTCCATGCCCTTGTCATCACAATGCACCATGTCCACTGTCATCACAATAATCTATGAAACTTATCATACCAATGTTCCATGCCCCTGTCACCACAATGCTCCATGCCCTTGTCATCACAATGCTCCATGACCACTGTCATCACAATGCTCCGTGACTCCATTCATCACAATGCTTCATAACATTTGTCATCACAATGGTCCATGCCCGCGTCATCACATGGCTCTGTGACCTTTATAACCACAATGCTCCATGAAATATTCATCACAATGATCCGTGACCCTTGTCATCAAAAGGCTACATGCGTTTGTCAGAAAAATGCTCCATGACCCTTGTCATCACAATGTGCTACGCGCTTTTCATCACAACGGTCCACAAATTTGTCATGGTAATGCTCCATAAACCTTGTAATCACAATGCTCCATGCCCTTCTCATCACAATGCTCCATTACCCCTGTCATAACAATGCTCCATGACCCCTGCCATCACCATATTCCACGGCCTTGTCATCACAAGGCTCCATGACACTTGTCATCACAATGCTCCAATACCCCTGTAATCACAATGCTCCATGCCCATGTCATCACAAAGTTCCATGACACATGCCATCAGAATGTTCCATGTCCTTCTCATCAAAATGCTCCATGCCCTTGTCATCACAGTGCTCCAAGACCCCTGTAATCACAATGCTCCATGCCCCTTTTCATCTCAATGATCCATGAACCCTGTCATCACAATGCACCATGCCCATCATCATAATGATTCATGCTATTGTCATCACAATGAAATCAAAATGCTCCATGACCTCTGTCATAACAATGCTCCAAACCCTTGTGATCACAATATTCCATAACACTTGTCATCACAGTGCCCCATGACACTCGTCATCACAATTATCCATGGTCTTCTCATCACAATGCTCCATGACATTTTTCATCACAATGCTCAATACACATGTCATCAAAATGCTCCCTGACACTTGTTGTCTGAATGCTCCTTGAACCCTGTAATGACAAGGCTCCATGCCTTTTTCATCACAATGTCCCATGCACTTTTCCTCACAATGCTCCAAGACCCCTTTAAACACAATGCTCCATGCCCTTGTCATCACAAAGCTCAATGAAACCTGTCTTCAGAATGCTCCTTGGCCTTCTCCTCACAATGCTCCATGCCTGTGTCATCACAATGTTCCAAGACCCCTCTAATCACAATGGTCCATGCCCCTTTTTATCAGTATGCTCCATGAGATTTGTCATCACAAGTCTCTATGGATTTCTCATCACAATGCTCCAGGATCTTGTCATCACAATGCTTCACGACCTTGTCTTGAAAATTCTCAATGGCCCTTGTCATCATAATGCTCCAAGCCCTAGTCATCACAATGCTCCATTATATTTGTCATCAAAATCCTCCATTACATTTGGCATCACAATGCTCCCTGCCATTGTCATTGCAATGGACCATGACGTATGTCATCACAATGCTCCCTGACACCTGTCTTCACAATACTCCATGACCTTCTCATCACAATGATCCATGCCCTTGTCATCACAATGCACCATGTCCACTGTCATCAAAATAATCTATTAAATTGTCAGACCAATGCTCCATGCCCCTGTCAACACAATGCTCCATGCCCTTGTCATCACAATGCTCCATGACAACTGTCATCACAATGCTCCGTGACTCCAGTCATCACTATGTTTCATAACATTTGTCATCACAATGGTCAATGCGCGCATCATCACAAGGCTCTGTGACATTTATAACCACAATGCTCCATGAAATATTCATCACAATGCTCCGTGACCCTTGTCATCAAAATACTCCATGCATTTGTCAGAAAATTGCTCCATGACCATTGTCATCACAATGTGCTACGCGCTTTGTATCACAACGGTCCACAAATTTGTCATGGTAATGCTCCATAAACATTGTAATCACAATGCTCCATGCCCTTCTCATCACAATGCTCCATTACCCCTCTCATAACAATGCTCCATGACCCCTGCCATCACCATATTCCATGGCCTTGTCATCACAAGGCTCCATGACACTTGTCTTCACAATGCTCCAAGACCCCTGTAATCACAATGCTCCATGCCCATGTCATCACAAAGCTCCATGACACATGCCATCAGAATGTTCCATGTCCTTCTCATCAAAATGCTCCATGCCCTTGTCATCACAGTGCTCAAAGACCCCTGTAATCACAATGCTCCATGCCCCTTTTCATCTCAATGCTCCATGAACCCTGTCATCACAATGCATCATGCCCATCATAATAATGCTTCCGGCTATTGTCAGCACAATGAAATCAAAATGCTCCATGACCTCTGTCATCACAATGCTCCACGACCCCTGTCATCACAATACTCCATGAACATTTTCAGCCCAATGCTCCATGACTCTGGTCATCAAAATGATCCATGCCCTTGTCATCCCAATGCTCCATGACCCCTGTATTCACAATGCTCCGTGACGCTTGTCATCACAGTGCTCCATGACACCTCTGATCACAATGCTCCATGACTTTGTCAGCAAAATGCTACATGACCTTGTCATTGCAATGCTCTATGCGTTTGTCATCACAATGCTCTATTATAATTGTCATCACAATGCTCTATTATCATTGTCATCACAATCCTCCATGAACCTTGGGTATCACACTGCTTCATGCCCTTGTAATCACAATGCTCCATGCTCCTGGAAAACAAAATGATCCATGACCTCTGTCATCACAATGCTCCAAACCCATGTGATCATAATGTTCCATAACCCTTGTCATCACAACGCTCCATGATGCCTGTCATCACAATACTCCATGCACTTTTCATCAAAATGCTCCATGACCTTTGTCATCACAATTCTCAATACACTTGTCATAACAATGCTCCCTGACACTTGTCATCAGAATGCTCCTTGAATGCTGTCACGAAAAGGCTCCATGCCTATTTCAACACAATACCCCATGCCGTTTTCATCACAGTGCTCCACGCCACTGTCATCAAAATACTCCACAAGCTTGTCATGAGAATGCTCCATGACCCTTGTCATCACAATTCTCCATGCACTTGTCAGCACAATGCTCCCTGACCCTTGTCATCTCAATGCTCCAAGCCATTGTCATCACAATGCACCATTACTTTGGCATCCGAATCCTCCATGACACTTGGCGTCACAATGCTCCATGCCCTTGTCACCAAAATGCACCATTCCAACATTCATCGCAATTATCCATGAAACTTATTAGACCAATGCTCCATGCCCTTGTCATCACAATGCTCTATGACCCATGTCATCACAATGCTCCATGAACTTTTCATCACAATGCACTTTGATCCTTGTCATCACAATTATCTCTGCCTTTCTCAGCACAATGCTCCATGACCCTTCTCATCACAATGCTCCATGCGCTTGTCAGCACGATGCTCCATGACACATGTCATCACAATGCACCATGCGCTTCTCATCACAGTGCTCCACAATCTTGTCATCACAATGCTCCATAAACATTGTCATCACAATGCTCCATGCACTTCTCATCAAAATGCTCTCTCACCACAGATATCACAATGTTACATCACTATTCGTCACAATACTCCCTCACCCCTGTTATCATAATGTACCATGACTCCTGTCATCACAGTGCTACATGCACTTATCATCACAATGTTCGATGACCCCTGACATCACAATGCTCCATAACCCCTGTCATCAAAATGCTCCATGACCCTTTTCATCAAAATGCTCCATGACCCCTGAAATCAAAATATTCCATAACCCCTGTCATCAAAATATTCCATGACACTTTTCATCAAATTGCTCCATGACCATGTTATCACAATGCTCCCTGCCCTTCTCATCACAATGCACACGCACTTGTCATCAAAATGCTCCATGACCTTTGTCATCACAAATATCCATGAGCCTTGGCATCACAGTGCTCCATGTCATTGTCACCACAATGCTCCATGAACACTCTCATCACATTGCTCCATGCCCTTGTCATCACAAAGCTCCATGACACATGTCATCAGAATGCTCCATGGCCTTCTCATCACAATGCTCTATGTGCTTGCCATCACAATGCTCCATTAACACTGTCATAACAATGCTCCATGACACCTGCCATCACGATGTTCCGTGGCCTTGTCATCACAACGCTCCATGACCCTTCTCATCACAATGCTCCAAGACCCCTCTAATCACAATGTTCCATGCCCCTTTTCATCTCAATGATCCATGAACCCTGTCATCACAATGCACCATGCCCATCATCATAATGCTTCATGCAATTGTCATCACAATGAAATCAAAATGCTCCATGACCTCAGTCATAACAATGCTCCAAACCCTTGTGATCACAATATTCCATAACCCTTGTCATCACAGTGCCCCTTGACACTCGTCCTCACAATTATCCATTGTCTTCTCATCACAATGCTCCATGACTTTTGTCATCACAATGCTCAATACACTTGTCATCAAAATGCTCCCTGACACTTGTTGTCTGTATGCTCCTTGAACCCTGTCATGACAAAGCTCCATGCCTTTTTCATCACAATGATCCATGCCCGTTTCATCACAATGCTCCAAGACCCCTTTAAACACAATGCTCCATGCCCTTGTCATCACAAAGCTGAATGAAACATGTCTTCAGAATGATCCTTGGCCTTCTCCTCCCAATGCTCCATGCCCATGTCATCACATTGTTCCAAGACCCCTGTAATCACAATGGTCCATGCCCCTTTTCATCAGTATGCTCCATGAGATTTGTCATCACAAGTCTCTATGGATTTCTCATCACAATGCTCCAGGACCTTGTCATCACAGTGCTTCACGACCTTGTTCTGAAAATTCTCAATGGCCCTTGTCATCATAATGCTCCAAGCCCTAGTCATCACAATGCTCCATTATATTTGTCATCAAAATCCTCCATTACATTTGGCATCACAATGCTCCCTGCCATTGTCATTGCAATGGACCATGACATATGTCATCACAATGCTCCCTGACAACTGTCTTCACAATTCTCCATGACCTTCTCATCACAATGCTCCATGCCCTTGTCATCACAATGCACCATGTCCACTGTCATCACAATAATCTATGAAACTTGTCAGACCAAAGTTCCATGCCCCTTTCACCACAATGCTCCATGCCCTTGTCATCACAATGTGCTACGCGCTTTTCATCACAACGGTCCACAAATTTGTCATGGTAATGCTCCATAAACCTTGTAATCACAATGCTCCATGCCCTTCTCATCACAATGCTCCATTACCCCTCTCATAACAATGCTCCATGACCCCTGCCATCACCATATTCCATGGCCTTGTCATCACAAGGCTCCATGACACATGTCATCACAATGCTCCAAGACCCCTGTAATCACAATGCTCCATGCCCATGTCATCACAAAGCTCCATGACACATGCCATCAGAATGTTCCATGTCCTTCTCATCAAAATGCTCCATGCCCTTGTCATCACAGTGCTCCAAGACCCCTGTAATCACAATGCTCCATGCCCCTTTTCATCTCAATGCTCCATGAACCCTGTCATCACAATGCATCATGCCCATCATCATAATGCTTCTGGCTATTGTCAGCACAATAAAATCAAAATTCTCCATGACCTCTGTCATCACAATGCTCCATGACCCCTGTCATCACAATACTCCATGAACATTTTCAGCCCAATGCTCCATGACTCTGGTCATCAAAATGATCCATGCCCTTGTCATCCCAATGCTCCATGACCCCTGTATTCACAATGCTCCGTGACGCTTGTCATCACAGTGCTCCATGACACCTCTGATCACAATGCTCCATGACTTTGTCAGCAAAATGCTACATGACCTTGTCATTGCAATGCTCTATGCGTTTGTCATCACAATGCTCTATTATCATTGTCATCACAATGCTCTATTATCATTGTCATCACAATCCTCCATGAACCTTGGGTATCACATTGCTTCATGCCCTTGTAATAACAATGCTCCATGCTCCTGGAAATCAAAATGATCCATGACCTCTGTCATCACAATGCTCCAAACCCTTGTGATCAAAATGTTCCATAACACTTGTCATCACAATGCTCCATGATGCCTGTCATCACAATACTCCATGCACTTTTCATCAAAATGCTCCATGACCTTTGTCATCACACATCTCAATACACTTGTCATAACAATGCTCCCTGACACTTGTCATCAGAATGCTCCTTGAATGCTGTCACGAAAAGGCTCCATGCCTATTTCAACACAACACCCCATGCCGTTTTCATCACAGTGCTCCACGCCACTGTCATCAAAATACTCCACAAGCTTGTCATGAGAATGCTCCATGACCCTTGTCATCACAATTCTCCATGCACTTGTCATCACAATGCTCCCTGACCCTTGTCATCTCAATGCTCCAAGCCATTGTCATCACAATGCACCATTACCTTTGTCATCAGAATCCTCCATGACACTTGGCATCACAATGCTCCATGCCCTTGTCACCACAATGCACCATTCCAACATTCATCGCAATAATCCATGAAACTTATTAGACCAATGCTCCATGCCCTTGTAATCACAGTGCTCTATGACCCATGTCATCACAATGCTCCATGAACTTTTCATCACAATGCACTTTGATCCTTGTCATCACAATTATCTCTGCCTTTCTCAGCACAATGCTCCATGACCCTTCTCATCACAATGCTCCATGCGCTTGTCAGCACGATGCTCCATGACACATGTCATCACAATGCACCATGTGCTTCTCATCACAGTGCTCCACAATCTTGTCATCACAATGCTCCATAAACATTGTCATCACAATGCTCCATGCACTTCTCATTAAAATGCTCTCTCACCACAGATATCACAATGTTACATCACTATTCGTCACAATACTCCCTCACCCCTGTTATCACAATGTACCATGACTCCTGTCATCACAGTGCTACATGCACTTATCATCACAATGTTCGATGACCCCTGACATCACAATGCTCCATAACCCCTGTCATCAAAATGCTCCATGACCCTTTTCATCAAAATGCTCCATGACCCCTGAAATCAAAATATTCCATAACCGCTGTCATCAAAATATTCCATGACACTTTTCATCAAATTGCTCCATGAACCTGTCATCACAATGCTCCCTGCCCTTCTCATCACAATGCACAACGCACTTGTCATCAAAATGCTCCATGACCTTTGTCATCACAAATATCCATGAGCCTTGGCATCACAATGCTCCATGTCATTGTCACCACAATGCTCCATGAACACTCTCATCACATTGCTCCATGCCCTTGTCATCACAAAGCTCCATGACACATGTCATCAGAATGCTCCATGGCCTTCTCATCACAATGCTCTATGTGCTTGCCATCACAATGCTCCATTAACACTGTCATAACAATGCTCCATGACACCTGCCATCACGATGTTCCGTGGCCTTGTCATCACAACGCTCCATGACCCTTCTCATCACAATGCTCCAAGACCCCTCTAATCACAATGTTCCATGCCCCTTTTCATTTCAATGATCCATGAACCCTGTCATCACAATGCACCATGCCCATCATCATAATGCTTCATGCAATTGTCATCACAATGAAATCAAAATGCTCCATGACCTCAGTCATAACAATGCTCCAAACCCTTGTGATCACAATTTTCTATAACACTTGTCATCACAGTGCCCCATGAGACTCGTCATCACAATTATCCATTGTCTTCTCATCACAATGCTCCATGACCTTTGTCATCACAATGCTCAATACACTTGTCATCAAAATGCTCCCTGACACTTGTTGTCTGTATGCTCCTTGAACCCTGTCATGACAAAGCTCCATGCCTTTTTCATCACAATGATCCATGCCCGTTTCATCACAATGCTCCAAGACCCCTTTAAACACAATGCTCCATGCCCTTGTCATCACAATGCTGAATGAAACATGTCTTCAGAATGATCCTTGGCCTTCTCCTCCCAATGCTCCATGACCATGTCATCACATTGTTCGAAGACCCCTGTAATCACAATGGTCCATGCCCCTTTTCATCAGTATGCTCCATGAGATTTGTCATCACAAGTCTCTATGGATTTCTCATCACAATGCTCCAGGACCTTGTCATCACAGTGCTTCACGACCTTGTTCTGAAAATTCTCAATGGCCCTTGTCATCATAATGCTCCAAGCCCTAGTCATCACAATGCTCCATTATATTTGTCATCAAAATCCTCCATTACATTTGTCATCACAATGCTCCCTGCCATTGTCATTGCAATGGACCATGACATATGTCATCACAATGCTCCCTGACAACGGTCTTCACAATTCTCCATGACCTTCTCATCACAATGCTCCATGCCCTTGTCATCACAATGCACCATGTCCACTGTCATCACAATAATCTATGAAACTTGTCAGACCAATGTTCCATGCCCCTGTCACCACAATGCTCCATGCCCTTGTCATCACAATGCTCCATGACCACTGTCATCACAATGCTCCGTGACTCCATTCATCACAATGCTTCATAACATTTGTCATCACAATGGTCCATGCCCGCATCATCACATGGCTCTGTGACCTTTATAACCACAATGCTCCATGAAATATTCATCACAATGATCCGTGACCCTTGTCATCAAAAGGCTACATGCGTTTGTCAGAAAAATGCTCCATGACCCTTGTCATCACAATGTGCTACGCGCTTTTCATCACAACGGTCCACAAATTTGTCATGGTAATGCTCCATAAACCTTGTAATCACAATGCTCCATGCCCTTCTCATCACAATGCTCCATTACCCCTGTCATAACAATGCTCCATGACCCCTGCCATCACCATATTCCACGGCCTTGTCATCACAAGGCTCCATGACACTTGTCATCACAATGCTCCAAGACCCCTGTAATCACAATGCTCCATGCCCATGTCATCACAAAGTTCCATGACACATGCCATCAGAATGTTCCATGTCCTTCTCATCAAAATGCTCCATGCCCTTGTCATCACAGTGCTCCAAGACCCCTGTAATCACAATGCTCCATGCCCCTTTTCATCTCAATGATCCATGAACCCTGTCATCACAATGCACCATGCCCATCATCATAATGATTCATGCTATTGTCATCACAATGAAATCAAAATGCTCCATGACCTCTGTCATAACAATGCTCCAAACCCTTGTGATCACAATATTCCATAACACTTGTCATCACAGTGCCCCATGACACTCGTCATCACAATTATCCATGGTCTTCTCATCACAATGCTCCATGACATTTGTCATCACAATGCTCAATACTCATGTCATCAAAATGCTCCCTGACACTTGTTGTCTGAATGCTCCTTGAACCCTGTAATGACAAGGCTCCATGCCTTTTTCATCACAATGTCCCATGCACTTTTCCTCACAATGCTCCAAGACCCCTTTAAACACAATGCTCCATGCCCTTGTCATCACAAAGCTCAATGAAACCTGTCTTCAGAATGCTCCTTGGCCTTCTCCTCACAATGCTCCATGCCTGTGTCATCACAATGTTCCAAGACCCCTCTAATCACAATGGTCCATGCCCCTTTTCATCAGTATGCTCCATGAGATTTGTCATCACAAGTCTCTATGGATTTCTCATCACAATGCTCCAGGATCTTGTCATCACAATGCTTCACGACCTTGTCTTGAAAATTCTCAATGGCCCTTGTCATCATAATGCTCCAAGCCCTAGTCATCACAATGCTCCATTATATTTGTCATCAAAATCCTCCATTACATTTGGCATCACAATGCTCCCTGCCATTGTCATTGCAATCGACCATGACATATGTCATCACAATGCTCCCTGACACCTGTCTTCACAATACTCCATGACCTTCTCATCACAATGATCCATGCCCTTGTCATCACAATGCACCATGTCCACTGTCATCAAAATAATCTATTAAATTGTCAGACCAATGCTCCATGCCCCTGTCAACACAATGCTCCATGCCCTTGTCATCACAATGCTCCATGACAACTGTCATCACAATGCTCCGTGACTCCAGTCATCACTATGTTTCATAACATTTGTCATCACAATGGTCAATGCGCGCATCATCACAAGGCTCTGTGACATTTATAACCACAATGCTCCATGAAATATTCATCACAATGCTCCGTGACCCTTGTCATCAAAATACTCCATGCATTTGTCAGAAAATTGCTCCGTGACCATTGTCATCACAATGTGCTACGCGCTTTGTATCACAACGGTCCACAAATTTGTCATGGTAATGCTCCATAAACCTTGTAATCACAATGCTCCATGCCCTTCTCATCACAATGCTCCATTACCCCTCTCATAACAATGCTCCATGACCCCTGCCATCACCATATTCCATGGCCTTGTCATCACAAGGCTCCATGACACTTGTCATCACAATGCTCCAAGACCCCTGTAATCACAATGCTCCATGCCCATGTCATCACAAAGCTCCATGACACATGCCATCAGAATGTTCCATGTCCTTCTCATCAAAATGCTCCATGCCCTTGTCATCACAGTGCTCCAAGACCCCTGTAATCACAATGCTCCATGCCCCTTTTCATCTCAATGCTCCATGAACCCTGTCATCACAATGCATCATGCCCATCATAATAATGCTTCCGGCTATTGTCAGCACAATGAAATCAAAATGCTCCATGACCTCTGTCATCACAATGCTCCACGACCCCTGTCATCACAATACTCCATGAACATTTTCAGCCCAATGCTCCATGACTCTGGTCATCAAAATGATCCATGCCCTTGTCATCCCAATGCTCCATGACCCCTGTATTCACAATGCTCCGTGACGCTTGTCATCACAGTGCTCCATGACACCTCTGATCACAATGCTCCATGACTTTGTCAGCAAAATGCTACATGACCTTGTCATTGCAATGCTCTATGCGTTTGTCATCACAATGCTCTATTATCATTGTCATCACAATGCTCTATTATCATTGTCATCACAATCCTCCATGAACCTTGGGATCACACTGCTTCATGCCCTTGTAATCACAATGCTCCATGCTCCTGGAAAACAAAATGATCCATGACCTCTGTCATCACAATGCTCCAAACCCATGTGATCATAATGTTCCATAACCCTTGTCATCACAACGCTCCATGATGCCTGTCATCACAATACTCCATGCACTTTTCATCAAAATGCTCCATGACCTTTGTCATCACAATTCTCAATACACTTGTCATAACAATGCTCCCTGACACTTGTCATCAGAATGCTCCTTGAATGCTGTCACGAAAAGGCTCCATGCCTATTTCAACACAATACCCCATGCCGTTTTCATCACAGTGCTCCACGCCACTGTCATCAAAATACTCCACAAGCTTGTCATGAGAATGCTCCATGACCCTTGTCATCACAATTCTCCATGCACTTGTCAGCACAATGCTCCCTGACCCTTGTCATCTCAATGCTCCAAGCCATTGTCATCACAATGCACCATTACTTTGGCATCCGAATCCTCCATGACACTTGGCGTCACAATGCTCCATGCCCTTGTCACCAAAATGCACCATTCCAACATTCATCGCAATTATCCATGAAACTTATTAGACCAATGCTCCATGCCCTTGTCATCACAATGCTCTATGACCCATGTCATCACAATGCTCCATGAACTTTTCATCACAATGCACTTTGATCCTTGTCATCACAATTATCTCTGCCTTTCTCAGCACAATGCTCCATGACCCTTCTCATCACAATGCTCCATGCGCTTGTCAGCACGATGCTCCATGACACATGTCATCACAATGCACCATGCGCTTCTCATCACAGTGCTCCACAATCTTGTCATCACAATGCTCCATAAACATTGTCATCACAATGCTCCATGCACTTCTCATCAAAATGCTCTCTCACCACAGATATCACAATGTTACATCACTATTCGTCACAATACTCCCTCACCCCTGTTATCATAATGTACCATGACTCCTGTCATCACAGTGCTACATGCACTTATCATCACAATGTTCGATGACCCCTGACATCACAATGCTCCATAACCCCTGTCATCAAAATGCTCCATGACCCTTTTCATCAAAATGCTCCATGACCCCTGAAATCAAAATATTCCATAACCCCTGTCATCAAAATATTCCATGACACTTTTCATCAAATTGCTCCATGACCATGTTATCACAATGCTCCCTGCCCTTCTCATCACAATGCACACGCACTTGTCATCAAAATGCTCCATGACCTTTGTCATCACAAATATCCATGAGCCTTGGCATCACAGTGCTCCATGTCATTGTCACCACAATGCTCCATGAACACTCTCATCACATTGCTCCATGCCCTTGTCATCACAAAGCTCCATGACACATGTCATCAGAATGCTCCATGGCCTTCTCATCACAATGCTCTATGTGCTTGCCATCACAATGCTCCATTAACACTGTCATAACAATGCTCCATGACACCTGCCATCACGATGTTCCGTGGCCTTGTCATCACAACGCTCCATGACCCTTCTCATCACAATGCTCCAAGACCCCTCTAATCACAATGTTCCATGCCCCTTTTCATCTCAATGATCCATGAACCCTGTCATCACAATGCACCATGCCCATCATCATAATGCTTCATGCAATTGTCATCACAGTGAAATCAAAATGCTCCATGACCTCAGTCATAACAATGCTCCAAACCCTTGTGATCACAATATTCCATAACCCTTGTCATCACAGTGCCCCTTGACACTCGTCCTCACAATTATCCATTGTCTTCTCATCACAATGCTCCATGACTTTTGTCATCACAATGCTCAATACACTTGTCATCAAAATGCTCCCTGACACTTGTTGTCTGTATGCTCCTTGAACCCTGTCATGACAAAGCTCCATGCCTTTTTCATCACAATGATCCATGCCCGTTTCATCACAATGCTCAAAGACCCCTTTAAACACAATGCTCCATGCCCTTGTCATCACAAAGCTGAATGAAACATGTCTTCAGAATGATCCCTGGCCTTCTCCTCCCAATGCTCCATGCCCATGTCATCACATTGTTCCAAGACCCCTGTAATCACAATGGTCCATGCCCCTTTTCATCAGTATGCTCCATGAGATTTGTCATCACAAGTCTCTATGGATTTCTCATCACAATGCTCCAGGACCTTGTCATCACAGTGCTTCACGACCTTGTTCTGAAAATTCTCAATGGCCCTTGTCATCATAATGCTCCAAGCCCTAGTCATCACAATGCTCCATTATATTTGTCATCAAAATCCTCCATTACATTTGGCATCACAATGCTCCCTGCCATTGTCATTGCAATGGACCATGACATATGTCATCACAATGCTCCCTGACAACTGTCTTCACAATTCTCCATGACCTTCTCATCACAATGCTCCATGCCCTTGTCATCACAATGCACCATGTCCACTGTCATCACAATAATCTATGAAACTTGTCAGACCAAAGTTCCATGCCCCTTTCACCACAATGCTCCATGCCCTTGTCATCACAATGTGCTACGCGCTTTTCATCACAACGGTCCACAAATTTGTCATGGTAATGCTCCATAAACCTTGTAATCACAATGCTCCATGCCCTTCTCATCACAATGCTCCATTACCCCTCTCATAACAATGCTCCATGACCCCTGCCATCACCATATTCCATGGCCTTGTCATCACAAGGCTCCATGACACATGTCATCACAATGCTCCAAGACCCCTGTAATCACAATGCTCCATGCCCATGTCATCACAAAGCTCCATGACACATGCCATCAGAATGTTCCATGTCCTTCTCATCAAAATGCTCCATGCCCTTGTCATCACAGTGCTCCAAGACCCCTGTAATCACAATGCTCCATGCCCCTTTTCATCTCAATGCTCCATGAACCCTGTCATCACAATGCATCATGCCCATCATCATAATGCTTCTGGCTATTGTCAGCACAATAAAATCAAAATTCTCCATGACCTCTGTCATCACAATGCTCCATGACCCCTGTCATCACAATACTCCATGAACATTTTCAGCCCAATGCTCCATGACTCTGGTCATCAAAATGATCCATGCCCTTGTCATCCCAATGCTCCATGACCCCTGTATTCACAATGCTCCGTGACGCTTGTCATCACAGTGCTCCATGACACCTCTGATCACAATGCTCCATGACTTTGTCAGCAAAATGCTACATGACCTTGTCATTGCAATGCTCTATGCGTTTGTCATCACAATGCTCTATTATCATTGTCATCACAATGCTCTATTATCATTGTCATCACAATCCTCCATGAACCTTGGGTATCACATTGCTTCATGCCCTTGTAATAACAATGCTCCATGCTCCTGGAAATCAAAATGATCCATGACCTCTGTCATCACAATGCTCCAAACCCTTGTGATCAAAATGTTCCATAACACTTGTCATCACAATGCTCCATGATGCCTGTCATCACAATACTCCATGCACTTTTCATCAAAATGCTCCATGACCTTTGTCATCACACATCTCAATACACTTGTCATAACAATGCTCCCTGACACTTGTCATCAGAATGCTCCTTGAATGCTGTCACGAAAAGGCTCCATGCCTATTTCAACACAACACCCCATGCCGTTTTCATCACAGTGCTCCACGCCACTGTCATCAAAATACTCCACAAGCTTGTCATGAGAATGCTCCATGACCCTTGTCATCACAATTCTCCATGCACTTGTCAGCACAATGCTCCCTGACCCTTGTCATCTCAATGCTCCAAGCCATTGTCATCACAATGCACCATTACCTTTGTCATCAGAATCCTCCATGACACTTGGCATCACAATGCTCCATGCCCTTGTCACCACAATGCACCATTCCAACATTCATCGCAATAATCCATGAAACTTATTAGACCAATGCTCCATGCCCTTGTAATCACAGTGCTCTATGACCCATGTCATCACAATGCTCCATGAACTTTTCATCACAATGCACTTTGATCCTTGTCATCACAATTATCTCTGCCTTTCTCAGCACAATGCTCCATGACCCTTCTCATCACAATGCTCCATGCGCTTGTCAGCACGATGCTCCATGACACATGTCATCACAATGCACCATGTGCTTCTCATCACAGTGCTCCACAATCTTGTCATCACAATGCTCCATAAACATTGTCATCACAATGCTCCATGCACTTCTCATTAAAATGCTCTCTCACCACAGATATCACAATGTTACATCACTATTCGTCACAATACTCCCTCACCCCTGTTATCACAATGTACCATGACTCCTGTCATCACAGTGCTACATGCACTTATCATCACAATGTTCGATGACCCCTGACATCACAATGCTCCATAACCCCTGTCATCAAAATGCTCCATGACCCTTTTCATCAAAATGCTCCATGACCCCTGAAATCAAAATATTCCATAACCGCTGTCATCAAAATATTCCATGACACTTTTCATCAAATTGCTCCATGAACCTGTCATCACAATGCTCCCTGCCCTTCTCATCACAATGCACAACGCACTTGTCATCAAAATGCTCCATGACCTTTGTCATCACAAATATCCATGAGCCTTGGCATCACAATGCTCCATGTCATTGTCACCACAATGCTCCATGAACACTCTCATCACATTGCTCCATGCCCTTGTCATCACAAAGCTCCATGACACATGTCATCAGAATGCTCCATGGCCTTCTCATCACAATGCTCTATGTGCTTGCCATCACAATGCTCCATTAACACTGTCATAACAATGCTCCATGACACCTGCCATCACGATGTTCCGTGGCCTTGTCATCACAACGCTCCATGACCCTTCTCATCACAATGCTCCAAGACCCCTCTAATCACAATGTTCCATGCCCCTTTTCATCTCAATGATCCATGAACCCTGTCATCACAATGCACCATGCCCATCATCATAATGCTTCATGCAATTGTCATCACAGTGAAATCAAAATGCTCCATGACCTCAGTCATAACAATGCTCCAAACCCTTGTGATCACAATATTCCATAACCCTTGTCATCACAGTGCCCCTTGACACTCGTCCTCACAATTATCCATTGTCTTCTCATCACAATGCTCCATGACTTTTGTCATCACAATGCTCAATACACTTGTCATCAAAATGCTCCCTGACACTTGTTGTCTGTATGCTCCTTGAACCCTGTCATGACAAAGCTCCATGCCTTTTTCATCACAATGATCCATGCCCGTTTCATCACAATGCTCAAAGACCCCTTTAAACACAATGCTCCATGCCCTTGTCATCACAAAGCTGAATGAAACATGTCTTCAGAATGATCCCTGGCCTTCTCCTCCCAATGCTCCATGCCCATGTCATCACATTGTTCCAAGACCCCTGTAATCACAATGGTCCATGCCCCTTTTCATCAGTATGCTCCATGAGATTTGTCATCACAAGTCTCTATGGATTTCTCATCACAATGCTCCAGGACCTTGTCATCACAGTGCTTCACGACCTTGTTCTGAAAATTCTCAATGGCCCTTGTCATCATAATGCTCCAAGCCCTAGTCATCACAATGCTCCATTATATTTGTCATCAAAATCCTCCATTACATTTGGCATCACAATGCTCCCTGCCATTGTCATTGCAATGGACCATGACATATGTCATCACAATGCTCCCTGACAACTGTCTTCACAATTCTCCATGACCTTCTCATCACAATGCTCCATGCCCTTGTCATCACAATGCACCATGTCCACTGTCATCACAATAATCTATGAAACTTGTCAGACCAAAGTTCCATGCCCCTTTCACCACAATGCTCCATGCCCTTGTCATCACAATGTGCTACGCGCTTTTCATCACAACGGTCCACAAATTTGTCATGGTAATGCTCCATAAACCTTGTAATCACAATGCTCCATGCCCTTCTCATCACAATGCTCCATTACCCCTCTCATAACAATGCTCCATGACCCCTGCCATCACCATATTCCATGGCCTTGTCATCACAAGGCTCCATGACACATGTCATCACAATGCTCCAAGACCCCTGTAATCACAATGCTCCATGCCCATGTCATCACAAAGCTCCATGACACATGCCATCAGAATGTTCCATGTCCTTCTCATCAAAATGCTCCATGCCCTTGTCATCACAGTGCTCCAAGACCCCTGTAATCACAATGCTCCATGCCCCTTTTCATCTCAATGCTCCATGAACCCTGTCATCACAATGCATCATGCCCATCATCATAATGCTTCTGGCTATTGTCAGCACAATAAAATCAAAATTCTCCATGACCTCTGTCATCACAATGCTCCATGACCCCTGTCATCACAATACTCCATGAACATTTTCAGCCCAATGCTCCATGACTCTGGTCATCAAAATGATCCATGCCCTTGTCATCCCAATGCTCCATGACCCCTGTATTCACAATGCTCCGTGACGCTTGTCATCACAGTGCTCCATGACACCTCTGATCACAATGCTCCATGACTTTGTCAGCAAAATGCTACATGACCTTGTCATTGCAATGCTCTATGCGTTTGTCATCACAATGCTCTATTATCATTGTCATCACAATGCTCTATTATCATTGTCATCACAATCCTCCATGAACCTTGGGTATCACATTGCTTCATGCCCTTGTAATAACAATGCTCCATGCTCCTGGAAATCAAAATGATCCATGACCTCTGTCATCACAATGCTCCAAACCCTTGTGATCAAAATGTTCCATAACACTTGTCATCACAATGCTCCATGATGCCTGTCATCACAATACTCCATGCACTTTTCATCAAAATGCTCCATGACCTTTGTCATCACACATCTCAATACACTTGTCATAACAATGCTCCCTGACACTTGTCATCAGAATGCTCCTTGAATGCTGTCACGAAAAGGCTCCATGCCTATTTCAACACAACACCCCATGCCGTTTTCATCACAGTGCTCCACGCCACTGTCATCAAAATACTCCACAAGCTTGTCATGAGAATGCTCCATGACCCTTGTCATCACAATTCTCCATGCACTTGTCAGCACAATGCTCCCTGACCCTTGTCATCTCAATGCTCCAAGCCATTGTCATCACAATGCACCATTACCTTTGTCATCAGAATCCTCCATGACACTTGGCATCACAATGCTCCATGCCCTTGTCACCACAATGCACCATTCCAACATTCATCGCAATAATCCATGAAACTTATTAGACCAATGCTCCATGCCCTTGTAATCACAGTGCTCTATGACCCATGTCATCACAATGCTCCATGAACTTTTCATCACAATGCACTTTGATCCTTGTCATCACAATTATCTCTGCCTTTCTCAGCACAATGCTCCATGACCCTTCTCATCACAATGCTCCATGCGCTTGTCAGCACGATGCTCCATGACACATGTCATCACAATGCACCATGTGCTTCTCATCACAGTGCTCCACAATCTTGTCATCACAATGCTCCATAAACATTGTCATCACAATGCTCCATGCACTTCTCATTAAAATGCTCTCTCACCACAGATATCACAATGTTACATCACTATTCGTCACAATACTCCCTCACCCCTGTTATCACAATGTACCATGACTCCTGTCATCACAGTGCTACATGCACTTATCATCACAATGTTCGATGACCCCTGACATCACAATGCTCCATAACCCCTGTCATCAAAATGCTCCATGACCCTTTTCATCAAAATGCTCCATGACCCCTGAAATCAAAATATTCCATAACCGCTGTCATCAAAATATTCCATGACACTTTTCATCAAATTGCTCCATGAACCTGTCATCACAATGCTCCCTGCCCTTCTCATCACAATGCACAACGCACTTGTCATCAAAATGCTCCATGACCTTTGTCATCACAAATATCCATGAGCCTTGGCATCACAATGCTCCATGTCATTGTCACCACAATGCTCCATGAACACTCTCATCACATTGCTCCATGCCCTTGTCATCACAAAGCTCCATGACACATGTCATCAGAATGCTCCATGGCCTTCTCATCACAATGCTCTATGTGCTTGCCATCACAATGCTCCATTAACACTGTCATAACAATGCTCCATGACACCTGCCATCACGATGTTCCGTGGCCTTGTCATCACAACGCTCCATGACCCTTCTCATCACAATGCTCCAAGACCCCTCTAATCACAATGTTCCATGCCCCTTTTCATTTCAATGATCCATGAACCCTGTCATCACAATGCACCATGCCCATCATCATAATGCTTCATGCAATTGTCATCACAATGAAATCAAAATGCTCCATGACCTCAGTCATAACAATGCTCCAAACCCTTGTGATCACAATTTTCTATAACACTTGTCATCACAGTGCCCCATGAGACTCGTCATCACAATTATCCATTGTCTTCTCATCACAATGCTCCATGACCTTTGTCATCACAATGCTCAATACACTTGTCATCAAAATGCTCCCTGACACTTGTTGTCTGTATGCTCCTTGAACCCTGTCATGACAAAGCTCCATGCCTTTTTCATCACAATGATCCATGCCCGTTTCATCACAATGCTCCAAGACCCCTTTAAACACAATGCTCCATGCCCTTGTCATCACAATGCTGAATGAAACATGTCTTCAGAATGATCCTTGGCCTTCTCCTCCCAATGCTCCATGACCATGTCATCACATTGTTCGAAGACCCCTGTAATCACAATGGTCCATGCCCCTTTTCATCAGTATGCTCCATGAGATTTGTCATCACAAGTCTCTATGGATTTCTCATCACAATGCTCCAGGACCTTGTCATCACAGTGCTTCACGACCTTGTTCTGAAAATTCTCAATGGCCCTTGTCATCATAATGCTCCAAGCCCTAGTCATCACAATGCTCCATTATATTTGTCATCAAAATCCTCCATTACATTTGTCATCACAATGCTCCCTGCCATTGTCATTGCAATGGACCATGACATATGTCATCACAATGCTCCCTGACAACGGTCTTCACAATTCTCCATGACCTTCTCATCACAATGCTCCATGCCCTTGTCATCACAATGCACCATGTCCACTGTCATCACAATAATCTATGAAACTTGTCAGACCAATGTTCCATGCCCCTGTCACCACAATGCTCCATGCCCTTGTCATCACAATGCTCCATGACCACTGTCATCACAATGCTCCGTGACTCCATTCATCACAATGCTTCATAACATTTGTCATCACAATGGTCCATGCCCGCATCATCACATGGCTCTGTGACCTTTATAACCACAATGCTCCATGAAATATTCATCACAATGATCCGTGACCCTTGTCATCAAAAGGCTACATGCGTTTGTCAGAAAAATGCTCCATGACCCTTGTCATCACAATGTGCTACGCGCTTTTCATCACAACGGTCCACAAATTTGTCATGGTAATGCTCCATAAACCTTGTAATCACAATGCTCCATGCCCTTCTCATCACAATGCTCCATTACCCCTGTCATAACAATGCTCCATGACCCCTGCCATCACCATATTCCACGGCCTTGTCATCACAAGGCTCCATGACACTTGTCATCACAATGCTCCAAGACCCCTGTAATCACAATGCTCCATGCCCATGTCATCACAGAGTTCCATGACACATGCCATCAGAATGTTCCATGTCCTTCTCATCAAAATGCTCCATGCCCTTGTCATCACAGTGCTCCAAGACCCCTGTAATCACAATGCTCCATGCCCCTTTTCATCTCAATGATCCATGAACCCTGTCATCACAATGCACCATGCCCATCATCATAATGATTCATGCTATTGTCATCACAATGAAATCAAAATGCTCCATGACCTCTGTCATAACAATGCTCCAAACCCTTGTGATCACAATATTCCATAACACTTGTCATCACAGTGCCCCATGACACTCGTCATCACAATTATCCATGGTCTTCTCATCACAATGCTCCATGACATTTGTCATCACAATGCTCAATACTCATGTCATCAAAATGCTCCCTGACACTTGTTGTCTGAATGCTCCTTGAACCCTGTAATGACAAGGCTCCATGCCTTTTTCATCACAATGTCCCATGCACTTTTCCTCACAATGCTCCAAGACCCCTTTAAACACAATGCTCCATGCCCTTGTCATCACAAAGCTCAATGAAACCTGTCTTCAGAATGCTCCTTGGCCTTCTCCTCACAATGCTCCATGCCTGTGTCATCACAATGTTCCAAGACCCCTCTAATCACAATGGTCCATGCCCCTTTTCATCAGTATGCTCCATGAGATTTGTCATCACAAGTCTCTATGGATTTCTCATCACAATGCTCCAGGATCTTGTCATCACAATGCTTCACGACCTTGTCTTGAAAATTCTCAATGGCCCTTGTCATCATAATGCTCCAAGCCCTAGTCATCACAATGCTCCATTATATTTGTCATCAAAATCCTCCATTACATTTGGCATCACAATGCTCCCTGCCATTGTCATTGCAATCGACCATGACATATGTCATCACAATGCTCCCTGACACCTGTCTTCACAATACTCCATGACCTTCTCATCACAATGATCCATGCCCTTGTCATCACAATGCACCATGTCCACTGTCATCAAAATAATCTATTAAATTGTCAGACCAATGCTCCATGCCCCTGTCAACACAATGCTCCATGCCCTTGTCATCACAATGCTCCATGACAACTGTCATCACAATGCTCCGTGACTCCAGTCATCACTATGTTTCATAACATTTGTCATCACAATGGTCAATGCGCGCATCATCACAAGGCTCTGTGACATTTATAACCACAATGCTCCATGAAATATTCATCACAATGCTCCGTGACCCTTGTCATCAAAATACTCCATGCATTTGTCAGAAAATTGCTCCGTGACCATTGTCATCACAATGTGCTACGCGCTTTGTATCACAACGGTCCACAAATTTGTCATGGTAATGCTCCATAAACCTTGTAATCACAATGCTCCATGCCCTTCTCATCACAATGCTCCATTACCCCTCTCATAACAATGCTCCATGACCCCTGCCATCACCATATTCCATGGCCTTGTCATCACAAGGCTCCATGACACTTGTCATCACAATGCTCCAAGACCCCTGTAATCACAATGCTCCATGCCCATGTCATCACAAAGCTCCATGACACATGCCATCAGAATGTTCCATGTCCTTCTCATCAAAATGCTCCATGCCCTTGTCATCACAGTGCTCCAAGACCCCTGTAATCACAATGCTCCATGCCCCTTTTCATCTCAATGCTCCATGAACCCTGTCATCACAATGCATCATGCCCATCATAATAATGCTTCCGGCTATTGTCAGCACAATGAAATCAAAATGCTCCATGACCTCTGTCATCACAATGCTCCACGACCCCTGTCATCACAATACTCCATGAACATTTTCAGCCCAATGCTCCATGACTCTGGTCATCAAAATGATCCATGCCCTTGTCATCCCAATGCTCCATGACCCCTGTATTCACAATGCTCCGTGACGCTTGTCATCACAGTGCTCCATGACACCTCTGATCACAATGCTCCATGACTTTGTCAGCAAAATGCTACATGACCTTGTCATTGCAATGCTCTATGCGTTTGTCATCACAATGCTCTATTATCATTGTCATCACAATGCTCTATTATCATTGTCATCACAATCCTCCATGAACCTTGGGATCACACTGCTTCATGCCCTTGTAATCACAATGCTCCATGCTCCTGGAAAACAAAATGATCCATGACCTCTGTCATCACAATGCTCCAAACCCATGTGATCATAATGTTCCATAACCCTTGTCATCACAACGCTCCATGATGCCTGTCATCACAATACTCCATGCACTTTTCATCAAAATGCTCCATGACCTTTGTCATCACAATTCTCAATACACTTGTCATAACAATGCTCCCTGACACTTGTCATCAGAATGCTCCTTGAATGCTGTCACGAAAAGGCTCCATGCCTATTTCAACACAATACCCCATGCCGTTTTCATCACAGTGCTCCACGCCACTGTCATCAAAATACTCCACAAGCTTGTCATGAGAATGCTCCATGACCCTTGTCATCACAATTCTCCATGCACTTGTCAGCACAATGCTCCCTGACCCTTGTCATCTCAATGCTCCAAGCCATTGTCATCACAATGCACCATTACTTTGGCATCCGAATCCTCCATGACACTTGGCGTCACAATGCTCCATGCCCTTGTCACCAAAATGCACCATTCCAACATTCATCGCAATTATCCATGAAACTTATTAGACCAATGCTCCATGCCCTTGTCATCACAATGCTCTATGACCCATGTCATCACAATGCTCCATGAACTTTTCATCACAATGCACTTTGATCCTTGTCATCACAATTATCTCTGCCTTTCTCAGCACAATGCTCCATGACCCTTCTCATCACAATGCTCCATGCGCTTGTCAGCACGATGCTCCATGACACATGTCATCACAATGCACCATGCGCTTCTCATCACAGTGCTCCACAATCTTGTCATCACAATGCTCCATAAACATTGTCATCACAATGCTCCATGCACTTCTCATCAAAATGCTCTCTCACCACAGATATCACAATGTTACATCACTATTCGTCACAATACTCCCTCACCCCTGTTATCATAATGTACCATGACTCCTGTCATCACAGTGCTACATGCACTTATCATCACAATGTTCGATGACCCCTGACATCACAATGCTCCATAACCCCTGTCATCAAAATGCTCCATGACCCTTTTCATCAAAATGCTCCATGACCCCTGAAATCAAAATATTCCATAACCCCTGTCATCAAAATATTCCATGACACTTTTCATCAAATTGCTCCATGACCATGTTATCACAATGCTCCCTGCCCTTCTCATCACAATGCACACGCACTTGTCATCAAAATGCTCCATGACCTTTGTCATCACAAATATCCATGAGCCTTGGCATCACAGTGCTCCATGTCATTGTCACCACAATGCTCCATGAACACTCTCATCACATTGCTCCATGCCCTTGTCATCACAAAGCTCCATGACACATGTCATCAGAATGCTCCATGGCCTTCTCATCACAATGCTCTATGTGCTTGCCATCACAATGCTCCATTAACACTGTCATAACAATGCTCCATGACACCTGCCATCACGATGTTCCGTGGCCTTGTCATCACAACGCTCCATGACCCTTCTCATCACAATGCTCCAAGACCCCTCTAATCACAATGTTCCATGCCCCTTTTCATCTCAATGATCCATGAACCCTGTCATCACAATGCACCATGCCCATCATCATAATGCTTCATGCAATTGTCATCACAGTGAAATCAAAATGCTCCATGACCTCAGTCATAACAATGCTCCAAACCCTTGTGATCACAATATTCCATAACCCTTGTCATCACAGTGCCCCTTGACACTCGTCCTCACAATTATCCATTGTCTTCTCATCACAATGCTCCATGACTTTTGTCATCACAATGCTCAATACACTTGTCATCAAAATGCTCCCTGACACTTGTTGTCTGTATGCTCCTTGAACCCTGTCATGACAAAGCTCCATGCCTTTTTCATCACAATGATCCATGCCCGTTTCATCACAATGCTCAAAGACCCCTTTAAACACAATGCTCCATGCCCTTGTCATCACAAAGCTGAATGAAACATGTCTTCAGAATGATCCCTGGCCTTCTCCTCCCAATGCTCCATGCCCATGTCATCACATTGTTCCAAGACCCCTGTAATCACAATGGTCCATGCCCCTTTTCATCAGTATGCTCCATGAGATTTGTCATCACAAGTCTCTATGGATTTCTCATCACAATGCTCCAGGACCTTGTCATCACAGTGCTTCACGACCTTGTTCTGAAAATTCTCAATGGCCCTTGTCATCATAATGCTCCAAGCCCTAGTCATCACAATGCTCCATTATATTTGTCATCAAAATCCTCCATTACATTTGGCATCACAATGCTCCCTGCCATTGTCATTGCAATGGACCATGACATATGTCATCACAATGCTCCCTGACAACTGTCTTCACAATTCTCCATGACCTTCTCATCACAATGCTCCATGCCCTTGTCATCACAATGCACCATGTCCACTGTCATCACAATAATCTATGAAACTTGTCAGACCAAAGTTCCATGCCCCTTTCACCACAATGCTCCATGCCCTTGTCATCACAATGTGCTACGCGCTTTTCATCACAACGGTCCACAAATTTGTCATGGTAATGCTCCATAAACCTTGTAATCACAATGCTCCATGTCCTTCTCATCACAATGCTCCATTACCCCTCTCATAACAGTGCTCCATGACCCCTGCCATCACCATATTCCATGGCCTTGTCATCACAAGGCTCCATGACACTTGTCATCACAATGCTCCAAGACCCCTGTAATCACAATGCTCCATGCCCATGTCATCACAAAGCTCCATGACACATGCCATCAGAATGTTCCATGCCCTTCTCATCAAAATGTTCCATGCCCTTGTCATCACAGTGCTTCAAGACCCCTGTAATCACAATGCTCCATGCCCCTTTTCATCTCAATGCTCCATGAACCCTGTCATCACAATGCATCATGCCCATCATCATAATGCTTCTGGCTATTGTCAGCACAATGAAAACAAAATTCTCCATGACCTCTGTCATCACAATGCTCCATGACACCTGTCATCACAATACTCCATGAACATATTCAGCCCAATGCTCCATGACTCTGGTCATCAAAATGATCCATGCCCTTGTCATCCCAATGCTCCATGACCCCTGTATTCACAATGCTCCGTGACGCTTGTCATCACAGTGCTCCATGACACCTTTGATCACAATGTTCCATGACTTTGTCAGCAAAATGCTACATGACCTTGTCATTACAATGCTCTATGCGTTTGTCATCACAATGCTCTATTATCATTGTCATCACAATCCTCCATGAACATTGGGATCACATTGCTTCATGCCCTTGTAATCACAATGCTCCATGATCCTGGAAATCAAAATGATCCAGGACCTCTGTCATCACAATGCTCCAAACCCTTGTGACAAAATGTTCCATAATACTTGTCATCACAACGCTCCATGATGCCTGTCATCACAATACTCCATGCACTTTTCATCACAATGCTCCATGACCTTTGTCATCACAATTCTCAATACACTTGTCATAACAATGCTCCCTGACACTTGTCATCAGAATGCTCCTTGAATGCTGTCCCGAAAAGGCTCCATGCCTATTTCTACACTATACCCCATGCCGTTTTCATCACAGTGCTCCACGCCACTGTCATCAAAATACTCCACAAGCTTGTCATGAGAATGCTCCATGACCCTTGTCATCACAATTCTCCATGCACTTGTCAGCACAATGCTCCCTGACCCTTGTCATCTCAATGCTCCAAGCCATTGTCATCACAATGCACCATTACCTTTGTCATCAGGATCCTCCATGATACTTGGTATCACAATGCTCCATGCCCCTGTCACCACAAAGCACCATTCCAACATTCATCGCAATAATCCATGAAACTTATTAGACCAATGCTCCATGCCCTTGTCATCACAATGCTCTATGACCCATGTCATCACAATGCTCCATGAACTTTTCATCACAATGCTCTTTGATCCTTGTCATCACAATTATCTCTTCCTTTCTCAGCACAATTCTCCAGGACCCTTGTCATCACAATGCTCCACGCGCTTGTCAGCACGATGCTCCATGACACATGTCATCACAATGCACCATGCGCTTCTCATCACAGTGCTCCACAATCTTGTCATCACAATGCTCCATAAACATTGTCATCACAATGCTCCATGCACTTCTCATCAAAATGCTCTCTCACCACAGATATCACAATGTTACATCACTATTCGTCACAATACTCCCTCACCCCTGTTATCACAATGTACCATGACTCCTGTCATCACAGTGCTACATGCACTTATCATCACAATGTTCGATGACCCCTGACATCACAATGCTTCATAACCCCTGTCATCAAAATGCTCCATGACCCTTTTCATCAAAATGCTCCATGACCCCTGACATCAAAATATTCCATAACCCCTGCCATCAAAATGTTCCATGACACTTTTCATCAAATTGCTCCATGACCCTGTCATCACAATGCTCCCTGCCCTTCTCATCACAATGCACAACGCACTTGTCATCAAAATGCTCCATGACCTTTGTCATCACAAATATCCATGAGCCTTGGCATCACAATGCTCCATGTCATTGTCACCACAATGCTCCATGAACACTCTCATCACATTGCTCCATGCCCTTGTCATCACAAAGCTCCATGACACAAGTCATCAGAATGCTCCATGTCCTTCTCATCACAATGCTCTATGCGCTTGCCATCACAATGCTCCATTAACCCTGTCATAACAATGCTCCATGACACCTGCCATCACGATGTTCCGTGGCCTTGTCATCACAACGCTCCATGACCATTCTCATCACAATGCTCCATGCCCCTTTTCTTCTCAATGATCCATGAACCCTGTCATCACAATGCACCATGCCCATCATCATAATGCTTCATGCAATTGTCATCACAATGAAATCAAAATGCTCCATGTCCTCAGTCATAACAATGCTCCAAACCCTTGTGATCACAATATTCCATAACACTTGTCATCACAGTGCCCCATGATACTCGTCCTCAGAATTATCCATGGACTTCTCATCACAATGCTCCATGACCTTTGTCATCACAATGCTCAATACACTTGTCATCAAAATGCTCCCTGACACTTGTTGTCTGTATGCTCCTTGAACCCTGTCATGACAAAGCTCCATGCCTTTTTCATCACAATGATCCATGCCCGTTTCATCACAATGCTCCAAGACCCCTTTAAACACAATGCTCCATGCCCTTGTCATCACAAAGCTGAATGAAACATGTCTTCAGAATGATCCTTGGCCTTCGCCTCACAATGCTCCATGCCCATGTCATCACAATGTTCCAAGACCCCTGTAATCACAATGGTCCATGCCCCTTTTCATCAGTATGCTCCATGAGATTTGTCATCACAAGTCTCTATGGATTTCTCATCACAATGCTCCAGGATCCTGTCATCACAGTGCTTCACGACCTTGTTCTGAATATTCTCAATGGCCCTTGTCATAATAATGCTCCAAGCCCTAGTCATCACAATGCTCCATTATATTTGTCATCAAAATCCTCCATTACATTTGGCATCACAATGCTCCCTGCCATTGTCATTGCAATGGACCATGACATACGTCATCACAATGCTCCCTGACACCTGTCTTCACAATACTTCATGACCTTCTCATCACAATGATCCATGCCCTTGTCATCACAATGCACCATGTCCAATGTCATCACAATAATCTAGGAAACTTGTCAGACCAATGCTCCATGCCCCTGTCACCACAGTGCTCCATGCCCTTCTCATCACAATTCTCCCTGACCACTGTCATCACAATGCTCCGTGACTCCAGTCATCACAATGCTTCATAACATTTGTCATCACAATGGTCCATGCCCGCGTCATCACAAGGCTCCGTGACCTTTATAACCACAATGCTCTATGAACTTTTCATCACAATGCTCCGTGACCATTGTCATCAAAATGCTCCATGCGTTTGTCAGAAAAATGCTCCATGACCCTTGTCATTACAATGTGCTACGCAATTTTCATCACAACGATCCACAAATTTATCATGGTAATGCTCCATAAACCTTGTAATCACAATGCTCCATGCCCTTCTCATCACAATGCTCCATTACCCCTGTCATAACAATGCTCCATGACCCCTGCCATCACAATATTCCACGGCCTTGTCATCACAATGCTCCATGCCCTTGTCATCACAAAGCTCCATGACACATGCCATCAGAATGTTCCATGTCCTTCTCATCAAAATGCTCCATGCCCTTGTCATCACAGTGCTCCAAGACCCCTGTAATCACAATGCTCCATGCCCCTTTTCTTCTCAATGCTCCATGAACCCTCTCATCACAATGCACCATGCCAATCATCATAATGCTTCCGGCTATTATCAGCACAATGAAATCAAAATTCTCCATGACCTCTGTCATCACAATGCTCGATGACCCCTGTCATCACAATACTCCATGAACATTTTCAGCCCAATGCTCCATGACCCTTGTCATCACAATGAGCCATGCCCTTGTCATCCCAATGCTCCATGACCCTTGTATTCACAATGCTCCGTGACCCTTATCATCACAGTGATCCATGACACCTGTCATCACAATGCTCCATGACTTTGTCAGCAAAATGCTACATGACATTATCATTACATTGCTCTATGAGTTTATCATCACAATACTCCATTACCATTGTCATCACAGTCCTCCATGAACCTTGGGATCACTTTGCTTCATGCTCTTGTTATCACAATGCTCCATGTTCCTGGAGATCAAAATGATCCATGACCTCTGTCATCACAATGCTCCAAAACCTTGTGATCACAATGTCCCATAACACTTGTCATCACAACACTCCATGATGCCTGTCATCACAATACTCCATGCCCTTTTCATCACAATGCTCCATGACCTTTGTCATCACAATTCTCAATACACTTGTCATCTCAATGCTCCCTGACACTTGTCATCAGAATGCTCCTTGAACCCTGTCACGGAAAGGCTCCATGCCTTTTTCATCACAATGCCCCATGACGTTATCCTCACAATGTTCCATGCCATTGTCATCAAAATACTCCACAAGCTTGTCATCAGAATGCTCCATGACCCTTGTCATCACAATTCTCCATGCACTTTTCAGCACATTGCTCCCTGACAATTGTCATAACAATGCTCCAAGCCATTGCCATCACAATGCTCCATTAACTTTGTCATCAGAAGCCTCCATGACACTTGGCATCACAATGCTCCATGCCATTGTCATCACAATGGGCCATTACATGTATCATCACAATGCTCCCTGACACCTGTCTTCACAATACTGCATGACCTGGTCATCACAATGCTCAATGCCCTTGTCATCATATTGCGCCATTCCAACTGTCATCACAATAATCCATGAACCTTATTAGACCAATGCTCCATGCCCTTGTCATCACAATGCTCCATGCCCTTGTTATCACAATGCTCCATGACCCCTGTCATCACAATGCTCCGTGACTCAAGTTATCACAATGCTTCATGACTTTTGTCATCACAATGGTCCATGCCCTCGTCATCAACACCCTCTGTGACCTTTTGAACGACAATGCTACATGAACTTTTCATCAAAATGCTCTTTGACCCTTGTCATCACAATGCTCCATGCACTTCTCATCAAAATGCTCTGTCACCACTGATATCACAATGTTACATCACTATTCGTCCCAATATTCCCTCACCCCTGTCATCAAAATGTGCCATGACTCCTGTCATCACAGTGCTACATGCACTTATCATCACAATTTTCGATGACCCGTGGCATCACAATGTTCCATAACCCCTATCATTAAAATATTCCATGACCCTTTTCCTCAAATTGCTCTATGACCCTGTCATCACAATGCTCCATGTCATTGTCATCACAATGCTCCATGAAGGTTCTCATTACATTGCTCCATGTCCTTGTCTTCACAAACCTCCATGACACATGTTATCATAATGCTGCATGGCCTTCTCATCACAATGCTCCATGCCCTTGCCATCACAATGCTCCATTACCCCTGTCATAACAATGCTCCATGAACCCTGCCATCACGATGTTCCATGGCCTTGTCATCACAAGGCTCCATGACCCTTCTCATCACAATGCTCCAAGACCCCTGTAATCACAATGCTCCATGCCCGTTTTCATCTCAATGATCCATGAACCCTGTCATCACAATGCACCATGCCCATCATCATAATGCTTCATGCTATTGTCATCACAATGAAATGAAAATGCTCCATGACCTCTGTCATAACAATGCTCCAAACCCTTGTGATCACAATATTCCATAATACTTGTCATCACAATGCTCCATGACGCTCGTCATCACAATTATCCATGGTCTTCTCATCACAGTGCTCCATGACCTTTGTCATCACAATGATCAATACACTTGTCATCAATATGCTCCCTGACACTTGTTGTCCGTATGCTCCTTGAATCCTTTCATGACAAGGCTCCATGCCTTTTTCATCACAATGATCCATGCACATTTCATCAAAACGCTCCATGACCCCTGACATCACAATGTTCCATAACCCCTGTCATCAAAATGTTCCATGACCATTTTCATCAAATTGCTCCATGACCCTGTCATCACAATGCTCCCTGCCCTTCTCATCCCAATGCACAACGCACTTGTCATCAAAATGCTCCATGACCTTTGTCATCACAAAGATCCATGACCCTTGGCATCATAGTGCTCCATGTCATTGTCATCACAATGCCCCATGAACACTCTCATCACATTGCTCCATGCCCTTGGCATCACAAAGCTCCATGACACATGTCATCAGAATGCTCCATGGCCTTCTCATCACAATGCTCTATTCGCTTGCCATCACAATGCTCCATTACCCCTGTCATAACAATGCTCCATGAGACCTGCCATCACGATGTCCTGTGGCCTTGTCATCACAAGGCTCCATGACCCTTCCCATCACAATGCTCCAAGACGACTGTAATCACAATGCTTCATGCCCCTTTTCATCTCAATGATCCATGAACCCTGTCATCACAATGCACCATGCCCATCATCATAATGCTTCATGCTATTGTCATCACAATTAAATCCAAATGCTCCATGACCTCTGTCATAACAATGCTCCAAACCCTTGTGATCACAATATTCCATAACACTTGTCATCACAGTGCCCCATGACACTCGTCATCACAATTATCCATGGACTTCTCATCACAATGCTCCATGACCTTTGTCATCACAATGCTCAATACACTTGTCATCAAAATGCTCCCTGACACTTGTTGTCTGTATGCTCCTTGAACTCTGTCATGACAAGGCTCCATGCCTTTTTCATCACAATGATCCATGCCCTTTTCATCACAATGCTCCAAGACCATTTTAAAAACAATGCTCCATGGCCTTGTCATCACAAAGCTCAATGAAACATGTCTTCAGAATGCTCCTTGGCCTTCTACTCACAATGCTCCATGCCCATGTCATCACAATGTTCCAAGACCCCTGTACTCACAATGGTCCATGCCCCTTTTCATGAGTATACTCCATGAGATTTGTCATCACAAGTCTCTATGGATTTCTCATCACAATGCTCCAGGACATTTTCATCACAATGCTTCACGACCTTGTTCTGAAAATTCTCAATGACCCTTGTCATAATAATGCTCCAAGCCCTAGTCATCACAATGCTCCATTATATTTGTCATCAAAATTCTCCATTACATTTGGCATCACAATGCTCCCTGCAATTGTCATTGCAATGGACCATGACATATGTCATCACAATGCTCCCTGACACCTGTCTTCACAATACTCCATGATCTTCTCATCACAATGATCCATGCCCTTGTCATCACAATGCACCATGTCCAATGTCATCACAATAATCTAGGAAACTTGTCAGAACAATGCTCCATGCCCCTGTCACCACAATGCTCCATGCCCTTGTCATCACAATGCTTCATGACCACTCTCATCACAATCCTCTGTGACTCCAGTCATCACAATGATTCATAACATTTGTCATCACAATGGTCCATGCCCGCGTCATCAAAAGGCTATGTGACCTTTATAACCACAATTCTCCACGAACTTTTCATCATAATGCTCTGTGACCCTTGTCATCAAAATGCTCCATGCCTTTGTCAGAAAAATGCTCCTTGACCATTGTCATCACAATGTGCTACGTGCTTTTCCTCACAACGTTCCACAATTTTGTCATGGTAATGCTCCATAAACCTTGTAATCACAATGCTCCATGCCCTTCTCATCACAATGCTCCATTACCCCTGTCATAACAATGCTCCATGGCCCCTGCCATCACAATATTCCACGGCCTTGTCATTACAAGGCTCCATGACACTTGTCATCACAATGCTCCAAGAAACCTGTAATCACAATGCTCCATGCCCTTGTCATCACAAAGCTCCATGACGCATGCCATCAGAATGTCCCATGTCCTTCTCATCAAAATGCTCCATGCCCCTGTCATCACAGTGCTCCAAGACCCCTGTAATCACAATGCTCCATGCCCCTTTTCATCTCAATGCCCCATGAACCCTGTCATCTCAATGCACCATGCCCATCAGCATAATGCTTCCGGCTATTGTCAGCACCATAAAATCAAAATTCTCCATGACCTCTGTCATCACAATGCTCCATGACCCCTGTCATCAAAATACTCCATGAATATTTTCAGCCCAATGCTCCATGACCCTTGTCATCACAATGATCCATGCCCTTGTCATCCCAGTGCTCCATGACGCCTGTATTCACAATGCTCCGTAACGCTTGTCATCACAGTGCTCCATGACATCTGTCATCACAATGCTCCATGCCCTTGTCATCCCAATGCTCCATGACACCTGTATTCAAAATGCTCCGTGACGCTTGTAATCACAGTGCTCCATGACGCCTGTCATCACAATGCTCCATGCCTTTGTCATCACAGTACTCCATGACCCCTGTCATCACAATGCACCATGACTCCAGTCACCACAATGCTTCATAACATTTGTCATCACAATGGTCCATGCACACGTCATCACAAGGCTCTGTGACCTTTGTAACCACAATGCTACATGAACTTTTCATCACAATGCTCCGTGATCCTTGTCATCACAATGTTCCATGTCTTTGTCAGAAAAATGCTCCATGAACCTTGTCATCACAATGTGCGACGTGCTTTTCATCACAACGGTCCACAAATTTGTCATAGCAATGTTCCATAAACCTTGTAATCGCAATGCACCAAGCCCTTCTCATCACAATGCTCCATTACCCCTGCAAGAACAGTGCTCCATGACCCCTGTCATCACAATGATCCATGGCCTTTTCATCACAAGGCTCCATGACACTTGTCATCACAATGCTCGAAGACCCCTGTAATCACAATGCTCCATGCCCTTGTCATCACAAAGCTGCATGACACGTCATCAGAATGTTCGATGGCTTTCTCATCAAAATGCTCCATGCCCTTGTCATTACAGAGCTCCAAGACCCCTGTAATCACAATGCTCCATGCCCCTTTTCATCTCAATGCTCCATGAAACCTGTCATCAAAATGCATCATACCCTTCATCATAATGCTTCCGGTTATTTTCACCACAATGAAATAAAAATTCTCCATGACCTCTGTCATCACAATGCTCCATGTCCCCTGTCATCAAAACACTACATTAACATTTGAAGCCCAATGCTCCATGACCCTTGTCATCACAATGATCCATGCACTTGGCATCCCAATGCTCCATGATCCCTGTATTCACAATCCTCTGTGACGCTTTTCATCACAGTTCTCCATGACACCTGTCATGACAATGCTCCATGCCCTTGTCATCACAATGTTCCAAGACCCTTTTCATCAGTATGCTCCATGAGACTTGTCATCACAAGGCTCCATGGTTTTGTCATCACAATGCTCAAGGAACTTGTCATCACAATGCTTCACGACCTTGTCATGAAAATTCTCAATGGCCATTGTCATCATCATGCTCCAAGCCATAGTCATCACATTGCTCCATTATATTTGTCATCACAATCCTCCATTACATTTGGCATCACAATACTCCCTGCTATTGTCATCGCAATGGACCATGACATATGTCATCACAATGCTCCCTGACACCTGTCTTCACAATACTTCATGACCTTCTCTTCACAATGATCCATGCCCTTGGCATCACAATGCTCCCTGACACTTGTTATCAGTATGCTCCTTGAAACCTGTCACGAAAAGGCTCCATGCATTTTTCAGCACAATGCCCCATGCCGTTTTCATCATAATGCTCCATGCCACTGTCATCAAAATACTCCACAATCTTGCTATCAGAATGCTCCATGACCCTTGTCATCACAATTCTCCATGCACTTGTCAGCACAATTCTCCCTGACCCTTTTCATCACAATGTTGCAAGACATTGACATCACAATGCTCCATTACCTTTGCCATGAGAATCCTCCATGACACTTGGCATCCCAATGCTCCATGCCATTGTCATCACAATGGGCCTTTACATATGTCATCACAATGCTCCCTGACACGTGTCTTCACAATACTGCATGACCTGGCCATCACAATTCTCCATGCCCTTGTCATCACAAAGCGCCATTCCAACTGTCATCGCAATAATCCATGAAACTTATTAGACCAATGCTCCATGCCATGGTCATCACAATGCTCCATGTCCTTGTTATCAGAATGCTCCATGACCCCTGCCATCACAATGCTCTGTGACTCCAGTCATCACAATGCTTCATGACCTTTGTCAGCACAATGGTCCATGCCCTTGTCATCATCAATCTCTGTGAGCTTTTTAACCAAAATGCTCCATGAACTTTTCATCACAATGCTCTTTGACCTTGGTCATCACAATGCTCTATGCATTTCTCAGCAAAATGCTCCATGACCCTTGTCATCACAATGCTCCATGCGCTTGTCAGCACAATGATCCATGACACAGGTCATCACAATGCTCCATGAACCCTGTCATCACAATGCTCCGTGACTCCAGTCATCACAATGCTTCATAACGTTTGTCATCACAATGGTCCATGCCCGTGTCATCACAAGGCTCTCTGACCTTTGTAACCACAATGCTCCATGAACTTGTCATCACACTGCTTCACGACCTTGTCATGAAAATTCTCAATGGCCATTGTCATCATAATGCTCCAAGCCATAGTCATCACGATTCTCCATTATATTTGTCATCACAATTCTCCATTTCATTTGGCTTCACAATACTCCCTGCCATTGTCATCGCAATGGACCATGACATATGTCATCACAATGCTCCCTGACACCTGTCTTCACAATATTCCATGAACTTCTCATCACAATGCTCCATGCCCTTGTCATCACAATGCACCATGCCCACTGTCAACACAATAATCTATGAAACTTGTCAGACCAATGCTCCCTGACCCTGTCAACACAAGGCTCCATGCCCTTGTCATCACAATGCTCCATGACCCCCGTAAACACAATGCTCCATGCCCATTTTCATCTCAATGCCCATGAACCCTGTCATCACAATGCACCATGCCCATCATCATAATGCTTCAGGCTATTGTCATCACAATGAAATCAATATTCTCCATGACCTCTGTCATCATAATGCTCCTAAACCTTGTGATCACAATGTTCCATAAGACTTATCATCACAACACCACATGACGCTCATCATCACAATTATCCATGGCCTTCTCATCACAATGCTCCATGATCTTTGTCATCACAATGCGCAATACACTTGTCATCACAATGCTCCCTGACACTTGTCTTCAGTATGCTCCTTGAACCATGTCATGACAAGGCTCCATGCCTTTTTCATCACAATGATCATTGCCCTCTTCATCACAATGCTCCATGACCTTTGTCATCACAATTCTCAATACACTTGTCATCACAATGCTCCCTGCCACTTGTCATCAGAATGCTCCTTGAACCCTGTCACGAAAAAGCTCCATGCCATTTTCATCACAATGCCCCATGCCGTTTTCATCACAATGCTCCATGCCATTGTCATCAAAATATTCCACAAGCTTGTCATCAAAATGCTCCATGACCCTTGTCATCACAATTCTCCATGCACTTGTCAGCACAATGCTCCCTGACCCTTGTCATCACAATGCTCCAAGCCATTGTCATCACAATGGGCCATTACATATGCCATCACAATGCTCCCTGACACCTCTCTTCACAATACTCCATGACCTTCTCGTCACAATGCTCCATGCCCTTGTCATCACAAAGCGCCATTCCAAATGTCATCGCAATAATCTATGAAACTTATTAGACCAATGTTCCATGCCCTTGTCATCACAATGCTCCATGCCCTTGTTATCACAGTGCTCCATGACCCCTGCCATCACAATGCTCCGTGACTCCAGTCATCACAATGCTTCATGACCTTTGTCATCACAATGATCCATGCCCTTGTCATCAACAGTCTCTGTGACATTTTTAACCACAATGCTCCATGAAATTTTCATCGCAATGCTCTTTGACCCTTGTCATCACAATGCTCTATGCCTTTCTCAGCAAAATGCTCCATGATGCTTGTCATCACAATGCTCCATGCGCTTCTCTGCACAGTCCTCCATGACACATGTCATCACAATGATCCATTACCCCTGTCATCACAATGCTCCGTGACTCCAGTCATCACAATGCTTCATAATATTTGTCATCACAATGCTCCATGCCCGCATCATCACAATGCTCTGTGACCTTTGTAACCACAATCCTCCATGAACATTTCATCACAATTCACTGTGACCCTTGTCATCACAATGCTCCAAGTTTTTGTCAAAACAATGCTCCATGACCATTGTCTTCAAAATGTGCCACACGCATTTCATCACACTGGTCCACAACCTTGTCATTGCAATGCTCCATAAACGTTTTAATCACAATGGTCCATGCACTTCTCATCAAAATGCTCTCTCACCAGAGATATCACAGTGTTCCATCACTAGTCATCACAATACTCCCTCACCCCTGTAATCACAATGTTCCATGATCCTGTCATCACACTGCTACATCCCCTTATCATCACAATGTTCCATGACCCCTGTCATCACAATGCTCCATGAACTTTGACATCACAATGCTCAATACACTTGTCTTCACAATGCTCCCTGACACTTGTCGTCAGTATGCTCCTTGAACCCTGTTATGACAAGGCTCCATGCCTTTTTCATCACAATGATCCATGCCCTGTTTATCCCAATGCTCCAAGATACCTGTAATCACAATGCTCCATGCACTTGTCATCACAAAACTCCATGACGCATGTCATCAGAATTCTCCATGGCCTTCTCATCAAAATGCTCCATGCCCTTGTCATCACAGTGCGCCATTCCAACTGTCATCGCAATAATCCATGAAACATATTAGACCAATGTTCCATGCCCTTGTCATCACAATGCTCCATGACACATGTCATCACAATTCACCATGCGCTTGTCATCACAGTGCTCCACAATCTTGTCATCACAATGCTCCTTAAAATTTTTCATCACAATGCTCCATGCACTTCTCATCAAAATGCTCTCTCACCACTGATATCAAAATGCTACATCACTTTGTGTCACAATACTCCCTCACCCCAGTCATCACAATGTTCCATGAATCCTGTCATGACAACACTCCATAATGCCTGTCATCACAATACTCCATGCCCTTTTCATCACAATGCACCATGACTTTTCATCACAATTCGCAATACACTTGTCATCACAATGCTCCCTGACACTTGTCGTCAGAATGCTCCTTGAACCCTGTCACGAAAGGTTCCATGACATTTTCATCACAATGCCCATGCCGTTTTCATCACAATGTTCCATGTAATTGTCATCAAAATACTCCAAACCTTGTCATCAGAATGCTACATGACTCTTGTCATCATAATTCTCTTTGCACTTGTCTGCAAAATGCTTCCTGACACTTGTCATCACAATGTTCCAAGCCATTGTCATCACAATGCTCCATTACATTTGTCATCATAATCCTCCATGACACTTGGCATCACAATGCTCCATGCCATTGTCATCACAATGGTCCATTACATATGTCATCACAATGTGCCCTGACACCTCTCTTCACAATACTGCATGACCTGGTCATCACAATGCTCCATGCCCTTGTCATCACAAATCGACATTCAAACTCTCATTGCAATAATTCATGAAACTTATTAGACCAATGCTCCATGCCCTTGTCATCACAATGCTCCATGCCCTTGTTATCACATTGCTCCATGACCCCTGTCATCACAATGTTCCATGATTCCAGTCATCACAATGCTTCATGACCTTTGTCATCACAGTGGTCCATGCCCTCATCATCAACAGTCTCTGTGACCTTCTTAAGCACAATGCTCCATGAACCTTGCATCACAATGCTCTTTGACAATTTTCATCGCAATACTCCATGAAAGTTTTCAGCCCAATGCTCCATGAACTTCTCATCACAATGCTCTATGAACAATATCATCACAATGGTCCATGACCACTGTCGTCACAACACTCCATGACACCTGACAACACAATGAGCTGGGACTTTTGTCATCACAATGCTCCATTCCCTAGCCATCACAATGCTCCATGACCCCTGTCATCACAATACTCCATGAATATTTTCAGGCCAATGCTCCATGACCCTTGTCATCAAAATGATCCATGAAATTTGGGATCTCATTGCTTCATGCGCTTGTCATCACAATGCTACATGCTCCTTGAAATCAAAATGATCCATGACCTCTGTCATCACAATGCTCCAAACCCTTGTGATCACAATGTTCCATAACACTTGTCATCACAATGGTCCATGATGCCTGTCATCACAACACTCCATGTCCTTTTCATCACAATGCTCCATGACTTTGTCATCACAATTCTCAATACACTTGTTATCACAATGCTCCCTGACACTTGTCGTCAGAATGCTCCTTGAACCCTGTCACGAAACGTCTCCATGCCTTTTTCATCACAAAGCCCCATTCCAATTTCATCACAATGCTCCATGCCATTGTCATCAAAATACTCCACAAGCTTGTCATCAGAATGCTCCATGACTGTTGTCATCACAATTCTCCATGCACTTGTCAGCACAATGCTCCCTGACCCTTGTCATCACAATGCTCCAAGCCATTGTCATCACAAAACTCCATTACCTTTGTCATCAGAATCCTCCATGACACTTGGCATCACAATGCTCCATGCCCTTGTCACCACAATGCACCATGTCCACTGTCATCACAATAATCTAAGCAACACATCAGACCAATGTTTCATGCCCGTGTCATCACAATGCTCCATGCCCTTGTAATCACAATGCTCCATGACCCCTCTATTCACAATGCTCCGTGACGCTTGTCATCACAGTGCTCCATCACACCGGTCATCACAATGCTCCGTGCCTTTGTCAGCAAAATGCTACATGACCTTGTAATTACAATGCTCTATGTGCTTGTCATCACAGTACTCCATTAACATTTTCATCACAATCCTCCATGAACATTGGAATCACATTGCTTCATGCCCTTGTCATCACCATGCTCCATGCGCCTTGAAATCAAAATGATCCATGACCTCTGTCATCGCAATGCTCCAAACCCTTGTGATCACAATGTTCCATAACACTTGTCATAACAACGCTCCATGATGCCTGTCATCACAATACTCCATGCCCTTTTCATCACAATGCTCCATGGCCTTTGTCATCACAATTATCAATACACTTGTCATCACAATGCTCCCTGACACTTGTCTTCAGAATGCTCCTTGAACACTGTCACGAAAAGGCTCCATGACATTTTCATCACAATGCCCCATGCCATTTTCATCACAATGCTCCATTCCATTGTCATCACAATGGGACATTACATATGTCATCACAATGCTCCCTGACCCCAATCTTCACAATACTGCATGACCTGGTCATCACAATGCTCCATGACCTTGTCATCAAAATGCACCATTCCAAATGTCATCACAATAATCCATGGAACTTATTAGACCAATGATCCATGCCCTTGTCATCAAAATGTTCCATGCCCTTGTTATGACAGTGCTCCATGATCCCTGTCATCACAATGCTCCGTGACTCCAGTCATCACAATGCTCCATGACCTTTCTCATCACAATGGTCCATGCCCTCATCATCAAAAGTCTCTGTGACCTTTTTAACCACAATGCTCCATGAACGTTTCATCAAAATGCTCTTTGACCCTTGTCATCACAATGCTCTATGCCATTCTCAGCTCAATGCTCCATGCCCTTCTCATCACAATGCTCCATGACCCCTGTCATCACAATGCTCCTTGACTCCATTCATCACAATTCTCTTTAACATTTGTCATCACAATGGTCGATGCCCGCGTCATCACAAGGCTCTGTTACCTTTGTAACGACAATGCTCCATGAACTTTTCATCACAATGCTCCGTGAACCTTTTCATAACAATGCTCCATGCCTTTGTCCGAAAAATGCTCTATGACCCTTGTCATCACAATGTGCCACGCAATTTTCATCACAACGGTCCACAAATTTGTCATCACAATGCTCCATAAACATTGTAATCACAATGCTCCATGCCCTTCTCATCACAATGCTCCATTACCCCTGTCATAAAAATGCTCCATGAGCCCTGCCATCACAATGTTCCACGGCCTTGTCATCACAAGGCTCCAAGACATATGTAATCACAATGATCCATGCCCTTGTCATCACAAAGCTCCATGACACATGTCATCAGAATGTTCCATGGCCTTCTCATCAAAATGCTCCATGCCCTTGTCATCACAATGCTCCCAGACCCCTGTATTCACAATGCTCCATGCCCCTTTTCATCTCAATGCTCCATGAACCCTGTCATCACAATGCATCATGCCCATCATCATAATGCTTCCGACTTTTGTCAGCACAATGAAATCAAAATTCTCCATGACCTCTGTCATCACAATGCTCCATGACCCCCGTCATCAAAATGCTCCATGAACATTTTCAGCCCAATGCTCCATGACGATTGTCATCACAATGATCCATGCCCTTTTCATCCCAGTGCTTCATGACCCCTGCATTCACAATGCTCCGTGACGCTTGTCATCACTGTGCTCCATGACACCTGTCATCACAATGCTCCATGCCTTTGTGAGCAAAATGCTACATGACCTTGTCATTACAATGCTCTATGCGCTTGTCATCAATATACTCCATTACCATTGTCATCACAATTCTCCATGAACCTTGGTATCACATTGCTTCATGCCCTTGTCATCACAGTGCTCCATGCGCCTTGAAATCAAAATGATCCATGACCTCTGTCATCGCAATGCTCCAAACCCTTGTGATCACAATGTTCCATAACACTTGTCATCACAACGCTCCATGATGCCTGTCATCACAATACTCCATGCCATTTTCATCACAATGCTCCATGACCTTTGTCATCACAATTCTCAATACACTTGTCATCACAATGCTCCCTGACACTTGTCTTCAGAATGCTCCTTGAACCCTGTCAGGAAAAGGCTCCATGACGTTTTCATCACAATGCCCCATGCCGTTATCATCACAATGCTCCATGCCATTTTCATCCCAATGTGCCATTACATATGTCATCACAATGCTCCCTGACACCTGTCTTCACAATACTGCATGACCTGGTCATCACAATGTTCCATGCCCTTGTCATCACAATGTGACATTCCAAATGTCATCACAATACTCCATGAAACATGTTAGACCAATGATCCATGCCCTTTTCATCACAATGCTCCTTGACCCCTGTCATCACAATGCTCCGTGACTCCAGTCACCACAATGCTCCATGACCTTTGTCATCACTATGGTCCTTGTCCTCATCATCAACAGTCTCTGTGACCTTTTTAACCACAATGCTCCATGAACATTTCATCACAATGCTATTTGACCCTTGTCATCACAATTCTCTATGCCTTTCTCAGCACAATGCTCCATGCCCTTCTCATCACAATGCTCCATGACCCCTATCATCACAGTGCTCCGTGACTCCAGTCATCACAATTCTTCATAACATTTGTCATCACAATGGTCGAAGCCCGCGTCATCGCAAGGCTCTGTGACATTTGTAACCACAGTGCTCCTTGAGCAATTCATCACAATGCTCCGTGACCCTTGTCATCACAATGCTCCATGCCTTTGTCAGAACAATGCTCAAAGACCATTTTCATCACACTGTGCCACGCGCTTTTCATTACAACGGTCCACAAACTTGTCATCGCTATGCTCCATAATTATTGTAATCACAATGCTCCATGCACTTTTCATCCAAATACTCTCTCACCAGATATATCACAAGGTTCCATCCCTAGTCATCACAATACTCCCTCACCACTTATCATCACAATGTTCCATGACCCCTGGCATCACAATGTTCCATAACCCCTGTCATCAAAATGCTCCATGACCCTTTTCATCCCAAAGCTCCATGACCACTGGCATCACAATGTTCTATAACCCCTGTCATCAAAATGTTCCATGACACTTTTTATCAAATTGCTGCATGACCCTGTCATCAAAATGCTCCCTGCCCTTCTCATCACAATGCACCACACACTTCTCATCAAAATGCTCCATGACCTTTGTCATCACAAATCTCCATGACCCTTTGCATCAAAATGCTCCATGTCATTGTCATCACAATGCTCCATGAACCCTCTCATCACATTTCTCCATGCCCTTGTCATCACAAAGCTCCATGACATTTGTCAACACAATGCTCGATGCCCTTCTCATCACAATGATCCATGCCATTGTCATTACAATCCTCCATGACCCATGTATCACAGTGTTCCGTGCCCTTGTCATCACAATGCTCCATGCCCACTCTCATCACAATAATCCATGAAACATATCAGACCAGTGCTAAATGCCCTGCTCATCACAATGCTCCATTACCTCTGTCATCTCAATGCTCCAAGACCCCTGTAATCACAATGCTCCATGCAATTGTCATCACAAAGCTCCATGACGCATGTCATCAGAATGTTCCATGGCATTCTCATCACAGTGCTCCATGCCCTTGTCATCACAATGCTCCAAAACCCCTGTAATCACAGTGCTCCCTGACACTTTTCATCTCAATGCTCCATGAACCCTGTCATCACAATGCACCGTGCCCATTATCATAATGCTTCAGGCTATTGTCATCACAATGAAATTAAAATTCTCCATGACCTCTGTCATCATAATGCTCCAAACCCTTTTGATCACAATTATCCATAACACTTATCATCACAACACACCATGACGCTCATCATCACAATTATCCATGGTCTTCTCATCACAATGTTCCATGACCTTTGTCATCAAAAGGCTCAATACACTTGTCATCACAATGCTCCCTGACACTTGTCTTCAGTATGCTCCTTGAACCCTGTCATGACAAGGCTCCATGCCTTTTTCATCACAATGATCCATGCCCTTTTCATCACAATGCTCCAAGACCCCTGTAATCACAATGCTCCATGCACTTGTCATCACAAAGCTCCATGACGCATGTCATCAGAATGCTACATGGCCTTCTCATGACAATGCTCAATGCCCTTGTCATCACAATGCTCCAAGACCACTGTAATCACAATGATCCATGCCCCTTTTCATCAGAATGCTCCATGAAACTTGTAATCACAAGCCTCCATGGCCTTTTCATCACAATGCTACAGGACCTTGTCATCACGATGCTACATGACCCTTGTCATCACAATACTCCATGAATATTATCAGCACAATGCTCCATTACCTTCTCATCACAATGCTCCATGACCAATATCATCACAATGCACCATGACAACTGTCATCACAATACTCCATGAATATTATCAGCACAATGCTCCATGACTTTCTTATCACAATGCTCCATGACCAATATCATCACAATGCACCATGCCAACTGTCATCACAATGCTTCATAACGTTTGTCATCACAATGGTCCATGCCCGCGTCATCACAAGTCTCTGTGACCTTTATAACCACAATTCTCAATGAACTTTTCATCACAATGCTCCGTGACCCTTGTCATCACAATGCTCCAGGACACGTCATCAGAAATCTCCATGGCTTTCTCATCACAATGCTCCTTGCCCTTACCATCACAATGCTACATTACCCCTGTCATAACAATGCTCCATGATCCCTGCCATCACGATGTTCCATGGCAATGTCATCACAAGGCTCCATGACACTTCTCATCACAATGCTCCAAGACCCCTGTAATCACAATGCTCCATGCCCCTTTTCATCTCAATGATCCATGAACCCTGTCATCACAATGCACCATGCCCATCATCATAATGCTTCATGCTATTGTCATCACAATGAAATCAAAATGCTCCATGACCTCTGTCATAAAAATGCTCCAAACCCTTGTGATCACAATATTCCATAACACTAGTCATCACAATGCCCCATGACGCTCGTCATCACAGTTATCTATGGTCTTCTCATCACAATGCTCCATGACCTTTGTCATCACAATGCTCAATACTCTTGTCATCAAAATGCTCCCTGACACTTGTTGTCTGTACTCTCCTTGAACCCTGTCATAACAAGGTTCCATGCCCTTTTCATCACAATGTTCCAAGACCCCTAAAATCACAATGGTCCATGACCCTGTTCATCAGTATTCTCCATGAGATTTGTCATCACAAGGCTCCATGGATTTCTCATCACGATGCTCCAGGACCTTATCATCACAATGCTTCACGACTTGTCATGAAAATTCTCAATGGTCCTTGTCATCATAATGCTCCAAGCCCTAGTCATCACAATCCTCCATTATATTTGTCATAACAATCCTCCATTACATTTGGCATCACAATGCTCCATGCCATTGTCATCGCAATGGACCATGACATAGGTCATCACAATGCTCCCTGAAACCTGTCTTCACAATACTCCATGACCTTCTCATCACAATGCTCCATGCCCTTGTCATCACAATGCTCCGTGATTCCAGTCATCACAATGCTTCATGAACTTTGTCATCACAATGCTCCATGCCTTTGTCATTACAATCCTGCATGACTCATGCATCATAGTGTTCCATACCCTTGTCATCACAATGCTCTATGCCCACTCTCACTACAATAATCCATGAAATATTTTAGACCAATGTTCCATGCCCTTCTCATCACAATGCTCCGTTACCTCTGTCATAACAATGCAACATGACCCCTGCCATCACAATGTTCCACGGCCTAGTCATCACAAGGTTCCATGACAGTTGTTATCACAATGCTGAAGACCCTTGTAATCACAATGCTCCATGCCCTTGTCATCACAAAGCTCCATGACGCATGTCATCAGAATGTTCCATGGCCTTCTCATCACAATGCTCCATGCCCTTGTCATCACAATGCTCCAAGAACCCTGTAAACAAAATGCTCCATGCCCCTTTTCATCTCAATGCTCCATGAACCCTGTCATCACAATGCAACATGCCCATCATCATAATGCTTCAGGTTATTGTCATCACAATGAAATCAATAATCTCCATGACCTCTGTCATTATAATACTCCAAACCCTTGTGATCACAATGTTCCATAACACTTAGCATCACATCACCCCATGACGCTCATCATAACAATTAACCATGGCCTTCTTATCACAATGCTCCATGAGCTTTGTCATTACAATGCTCAATACACTAGTCATCACAATGCTCCCTGACACTAGTCGTCAGTATGCTCCTTGAACCCTGTCATGACAAGGCTCCATGCCTTTTTCATAACAATGATCCATGTCCTTTTCATCACAATGCTCCAAGACACATATAATCTCTATGCTCCATGCTCTTGTCATCACAAAGTTCAATGACACAGGCCATCAGAATGCTCCTTGGTCTTCTCATCACAAAGCTCCATGCCCTAGTCATCACAGTGCTCCATGACCCCTGTAATCACAATGCTCCATGCCCATTTTCATCAGAATGCTCCATGAGACTTGTCATAACAAGTCTTCATGGTCTTCTCATCGCAATGCTCCAGGACATTGTCATCACCATGCTCCATTCCCTTGTCATCACAATGCTCCATGACCCGTATCATCACAATAATCCATGAACATATTCAGCCCAATGCTCCACGACATACACATCACAGTGCGCCATGGCCAATATCATCACAATGTTCCATGACCACTGTCATCACAACACTCCATGACTCCTGACAACACAATGATCCGGGACTCTTGTCATCACATTGCTCCATTCCCTAGTCATCACAATGCTCCATGACACCTGTCATCACAACACTCCATGAACATTTCAGCCCAGTGCTCCATGAACCTTGTCATCACAATGATCCATGCACTTGTCATCCCAATGCTCCCTGACTCCTGTATTCAAAATGCTCCATGACGCCTGTCATCACAGTGCTCCATGACACATGTCCTCACAATGCTCCACGCCTTTGTCAGCAAAATGCTACATGACGTTGTCATTACAATGCTCTATGCACTTGTCATCACAATACTCCATTTCCATTGTCATCACCATCCTCCATGAACATTGGGATCGCATTGCCTCATGCCCCTGTCATCACAATGTTCCATGCTCCTTGAAATCAAAATGATCCATGACCTCTGTCATCACAATGCTCCAAACCAATGTGATCACAATGTTCAATAACACTTGTCATCACAACGCTCCATGATACCTGTCATCACAATATTCCATGCAATTTTCGTCACAATGCTCCATGACCTTTGTCATCACAATGCTCAATACACTTGTCATCACAATGCTCCCTGACACTTGTCGTCAGAATGCTCCTTGAACACTTTCACGAAAATTCTCCATGCCTTTTTCAGCACAATGCCCCATGCCGTTTTCATCAAAATGCTCCATGCCATTGTCAACAAAATACTCCACAAGCTTGTCATCAGAATGTTCCATGACCCTTGTCATCACAATGCTCCATGCACTTGTCAGCACAATGCTCCCTGACCCTTGTCATCACAATGCTCCAAGCCATTGTCATCACAATGCTCCATTACCTTTGTCATCAGAATCCTCCATGACACTTGGCATCCCAATGCTCCATGCCATTGTCATCACAATGGGCCATTACATATGTCATCACAGTGCTCCCTGACACCTGTCTTCACAATAATGCATCACCTGGTCATCACAATGCTACATGCGCTTGTCATCACAATGCTCCATGCCCTTGTTATCACAGTGCTCCATGACCTCTGTCATCACAATCCTCCATGACCACTGTCATCACAATACTCCATGAATATTTTCAGCCCAATGCTCCATGACCTTTGTCATCACAATTACCCATGCGCTTTTCATCACAATCCTCCCTCACCCCTGTTATCACAATATACCATGACCCCTGTCATCAGAATGCTACATCCCCTTATCAGCACAATGTTCCATGACCCCTGATATCACAATGTTCCATAACCCCTGTAATCAAAATGCCCCCTGAGCCTTTTCATCCCAAATATACATGACCCCTGGCATCACAAGGTTCTATAAGCCTGTCAACAAAATGTTCTAATACACTTTTCATCAAATTGCTGCATGACCCTGTCATGAAAATACTCCCTGCCCTTCTCATCACAATGCACCACACCCTTGTCATCAAAATGCTCCATGACCTTTGTCATCACAAAGCTCCATGACCTTTGGCGTCACAATGCTACATGTCATTGTCATCACAATGCTCCATGAACCCTCTCATCACATTTCTCCATGGCCTTGTCATCACAAAGCTCCATGACACTTGTCATCACAATGCTCGATGACCTTCTCATCACAATGATCCATGCCCTTGTCCTTACAATCCTCCATGACCCATGTATCACAGTGTACCCTGCCCTTGTCATCACAATGCTCCATGCCCACTCTCATCACAATAATCCATGAAACATTTCAGACCAATGCTCAATGCCCTTCTCATCACAATGATTCATTACCTCTGTCAAAACAATGCTCCATGATCCCTGCCTTCACAATGTTCCACAGCCTTGTCATCACAATGCTCCATGACCCTTGTCATCACAATGCTCCAAGACCCCTGTAATCACAAAGCTCCATGCACTTGTCATCACAAAGCTCCATGACGCATGTCATCAGAATGTTCCATGGCCTTCTCCTCACAATGCTCCATGCCCTTGTCATCACAATGCTCTAAGACCCCTGTAATCACAATGCTCAATGCCCCTTTTCATCAGAATGCTCCATGAGACTTGTCATCACAAGTCTCCATGGTCATCTCATCACAATACTCCAGGGCATTCTCATCACCATGCTCCATTCCGTTGTCATCAGAATGCTCCATGAGCCATGTCATCACTATAATCCATGAATATTTTCAGCCCAATGCTCCATGAACTACTCATCACAATGCTCCATGACCAATATCATCACACTGCTCCATGACCACTGTCATCACAACACTCCATGACACCTGACAACACAATGATCCGGGACTCTTGTCATCACAATTCTCAAAGACCCCTGTAGTCACAATGCTCCATGACCCCTGTCATCAAAATGCTCCATGCATTTGTCATCACAATTCTCCATGCACTTGTCATCACAATGCTCCCTGACCCATGTCATCACAATGCTCCAAGCCATTGTCATCAAAATATTCCATTACCTTTGTCATCACAATCCTCCATGACACTTGGCATCACAATGTTCCATGCCATTGTCTTCACAATTGGCCATTACATATGTCATCAAAATGCTCCCTGACAACTCTCTTCACAATACTGCATGACCTGGTCATCACAAAGCTCCATGCCCTTGTCATCACAATGCGCCATTCAAATTTCATCACAACAATCCATGAAATTTATTAGACTAATGTTCCATGCCCTTGTCATCACAATGCTCCATGCCTTTGTTATCACAATGCTCCCTGACTCCTGTCATCACAATGCTCCGTGACTCCAGTCATCGCAATGATTCATGACGTTTGTCATCACAATGGTCCATGCCCTCGTCATCAACAGTCTCTGTGACCATTTTAACCACAATGCTCCATGAACTTTTCATCAAAATGCTCTTTGACCATTGTCATCACAATGCTCTATGCCTTTCTCAGCACAATGCTCCATGACCCTTGTCATCACAATGCTCCCTGCCATTGTCATCGCAATGGACCATGAGATATTTCATCACAATGCTCCGTGACACCTGTCTTCAAAATACTCCATGACCTTCTCATCTCAATGCCCCATGCCCTTGTCATCACAATGCACAATGTCCACTGTCATCACAATAATCTATGAAACTTATCACACCAATGCTCCATTCCCCTGTCATCACAATGCTCCATGACCTTGTCATCACAAAGCTCAATGACGCATGTCATCAGAATGCTCCATGGCCTTCTCATCACAATGCTCCATGCCCTAGTCATCACAATGCTCAAAGACACCTGTCATCACAATGCTACATGCACTTATCATCACAAAGTTCGATGACCCCTGACATCACAATGCTCCATAACCCCTGTCATCAAAATGTTCCATGACACTTTTCATCAAATTGCTCCATGACCCTGTCATCAGAATGCTCCTTGCCCTTCTCATCACAATGCACAACGCCCTTGCCATCAAAATGCTCCATAACATTTGTCATCAAAAAGATCCATGACCCTTGGCATCAAAATGCTCCATGTCATTGGCATCACAATGCGCCATGAACGCTCTCATCACATTGCTCCATGCCCTTGTCTTCACAAAGCTCCATGACACATGTCATCAGAATGCTCCTTTGCCTTCTCATCACAATGCTCCATGACCCCTGTATTCACAATGCTCCGTGACGCTTGTCATCACAGTGCTCCATGACACCTGTCATCACAATGATCCATGCCTTTGTCAGCAAATGCTTCATGACGTTGTCATCACAATGCTCCAAGACCCATGTAATCACAATGCTCCATGCCCTTGTCATCACAAAGCTCAGTGATGCATGCCATCAGAATGCTCCTTGGTCTTCTCCTCACAATGCTCAATGCCCTTGTCATCACAATGTTCCAAGACCCCTGTAATCAAAATGCTCCATGCCCCTTTACATGAGTATGCTCCATGAGACTTGTCATCACAAGGCTCCATGGTTTTGTCATCACAATGTTCCAGGACCTTGTCATCGCAATGCTTCACGACCTTGTCTTGAAAATTTTCAATGGCCCTTGTCATCATAATGCTCCAAGCCCTAACCATCAAAATGCTCCATTATATTTGTCATCACAATCCTCCATTACATTTGGCATCACAATGTTCCATGCCATTGACATCGCAATGGACCATTACATATGTCAACACAATGCTCCCTGACACCTGTCTTCACAAGACTCCATGACCTTCTCATCACAATGCTCCATGAACCCTATCATCACAACACTCCATGTACATTTTCAGCGCAGTGCTCCATGACCCTTGTCATTACAGTGATCCATGCCCTTGTCATCCCAATGCTCCATGACCCATGTATTCACAATTCTCTGTGACTGTTGTCATCACAGTGCTCCATGACACCTGTCATCACAATGCTCCATGTCTTTGTCAGCATAATGCTACATGACCTTGTCATTACAATGCTCTATGTGCTTTTCATTACAATACTCCATTACCATTGTCATCAAAATCATCCTTGAACCTTGGGATCACATTGCTTCATGCCCTTGTCATCACAATATTCCATGATCCTTGAAATCAAAATGATCCATGACCTCTTTCATCACAATGCTCCAAACCCTTGTGATCACAATGTTCCATAACACTTGTCATCACAATGCTCCATGATGCCTGTCATCACAATACTCCATGCCCTTTTCATCACAATGTTCCATGACCTTGTCATCACAATTCTCAATACACTTGTCATCACAATGCTCCCTGACACTTGTCGTCAGAATGCTCCTTGAACCCTGTCACGAAAAGGCTCCATGCCTTTTTCATCACAATGCCCCATGCCGTTTTCATCACAATACTCCATGCCATTGTCATCAAGATACTCCACAAGCTTGTCATCAGAATGCACCATGACCCTTGTCACCACAATTCTCCATGCACTTGTCAGCACAATGCTCCCTGACCCATGTCATCACAATGCTCCATTAACTTTGTCATCAGAATCCTCCATGAAACTTGGCATCACAATGCTCCAGGCCGTTGTTATCACAACGGGCCATTACATATGTAATCACAGTGCTCCCTGACACCTCTCTTCACAATACAGCAAGACCTGGTCATCACAATGCACCATTCCAACTGTCATCGCAATACTCCATGAAAATTATTAGACCAATGCTCCATGCCATTGTCATCACAATGCTCCATGCACTTGTTATCACAATGTTCCATGACCCCTGTCATCACAATGCTCCGTGACTCCAGTCATCACAATGCTCCATGACCTTTGTCATCACAATGGTCTATGCCCTTATCATCAACAGTCTCTGTGACCTTTTTAAGCACAATGCTCCATGAACATTTCATCACAATGCTCTTTGACACTTGTAATCACAATGCTCTATGCCTTTCTCAGGACAATGCTCCATCCCCTTGTCATCACATTGCTCCATGACCACTGTCATCACAATGCTCTGTGACTCCAGTCATCAAAATTCTTCATATCATTTGTCATCACAATGTTCAATGCTCACGTCATCAAAAGGCTCTGTTACATTTGTAACCACAATGTTCCATGAACTTTTCATCACAATGATCCGAGACCCTTGTCATCACAGTGCTCCATGCCTTTGTCAGAAAAATGATCCATGACACTTGTCATCGCAATGTGCCACACGCTTTTCATCCCAACGGTCCACAAATTTGTCAGTGCAATGCTCCATAAACTTTCTAATCACAATGCTCCATGCCCTTCTCATCACAATGCTCCATTATACGTGTCATAAAAATGCTCCATGACCCTTGTCATCACAATGCTCCAAAACCCCTGTAATCACAATGCTCCATGCCCTTGTCATCACAAAGCTCCATGACACATGTCATCAGAATGTTCCGTGGTCTTCTGATCAAAATGCTCCCTGCCCTTGGCATCACAATGCTCCCAGACCCCTGTAATCACAATGCTTCATGCCCCTTTTCAACTCAATGGTCCATGAAACCTGTCATCACAATGCATCATGCCCATCATCATAATGCTTCCAGCTATTGTCAGCACAATGAAATCAAAATTCTCCATGACCTCTGTCATGACGATGCTCCATGACCCCTGTCATCACAATACTCCATGAACATTTACAGACCACTGCTCCATGACACTTGTCGTCATAATGATCCATGCCCTTGTCATCCCAATGCTCAATGACCCCTGTATTCACAATGCTCCGTGACGCTTGTCATCACAGTGCTCCATGACACCAGTCATCACAATGTTCCATGCCTTTGTCAGGAAAATGCTACATGACCTTGTCATTACAATGCTCTATGCGCTTGTCATCACAATACTCCATTACCATTGCCATCACAATCCTCCATGAACATTTTGGTCACATTGCTTCATGCCCTTGTCATCACAGTGCTCCATGCTCCATGAAATGAAAATGATGCATGACCTCTGTCATCACAATGCTCCAAACACTTGTGATCACAATCTTCCATAACACTTGTGATCACAACTCTCCATGATGACTGTCATCACAATACTCCATGTCATTTTCATCACAATGCTCCATGACCATTGTCATCATAATTCTCCCTGCACTTGTCACCACAATGCTCCCTGACACTTGTCATCACAATGCACCAAACAATTGTCATCACAATGCTCCATTACCTTTTTCATCAGAATCCTCCATGACACTTGGCATCACAATGCTCCATGCCATTGTCATTACAATGGGCCATTACATATGTCATCACGATGTACCCTGACACCTGTCTTCACAATACTGCAAGTCCTGGTCATCACAATGCTCCATGCCCTTGTCATCACAATATGCCATTCCAACTGTCATCGCAATAATCCATGAAACATATTAGACCAATGCTCCATGCCCTTGTCATCACAATGCTCCATGCCCTTGTTATCACAATGCTCCATGACCCCTGTCATCACAATGCTCCGTGACTCCAGTCATCACAATGCTTCATGACCTTTGTCATCACAATGGTCCATGCCCTCATCATCAACAGTCTCTGTGACCTTTTTAACCACAATGCTCCATGAACATTTCATCACAATGCTCTTTGCCCCTTGTCATCATAATGCTATATGTCTTTCTCAGCACAATGCTCCTTGCCCTTGTCATCACAATGCTCTATGACCCCTGTCATCCCAATGCTCTTTGACACCAGTCATCACAATTCTTCATAACATTTGTCATCACAATGGTCGATGCCCACGTCATCACAGGGCTCTGTTACATTTGTAACCACAATGCTCCATGAAATTTTCATCACAATGCTCCGTGACCCTTGTCATCACAATGCTCCATGCATTTCTCCGAAAAATACTCCATGTCCCTTATCATCACAACGTGCCACGCGCTTTTCACCCCAAAGGTCCACAAATTTGTCATAGCAATGCTCCATAAATTTTGTAAACACAAAGTTCCATGCCCTTCTCATCAAAATGCTCCATTACCCCTGTCATAGCAATGTTCCATGACCCCTGCCATCACAATGTTCCATGGCCTTGCCATCACAAGGCACCATGACCCTTGTCATCACAATGCTCCAAAATACCTGTAATCACAATGTTCCAGGCCCTTGTCATCACAAAGCTCCATGACACATGTCATCAGAATGTTCCATGGCCTTCTCATCAAAATGTTCCATGCCCTTGTCATCACAATGCTCCCAGACCCCTGTAATCACAATGCTCCATGCCCCTTTTCATCTCAATGCTCCATGAACACTGTCATCACAATGAACCATGCCCATCATCATAATGCTTCCGGCTATTGTCAGCACAGTGAAATCAAAATTCTCCATGACCTCTGTCGTCATAATGCTCCATGATCCCTGTCATCACAATGATCCATGCTCTTGTCATCCCAATGCTCCATGACCCTGTATTCACAATGCTCCGTGACGCTTGTCATCACAGTGCTCCATGACACCTGTCATTACAATTCTCCATGCCTTTGTCAGCAAAAGGCTACATAACCTTGTCATTACAATTCTCTATGTGCTTGTCAACACAATACTCCATTACCATTGTCATCAAAATTATCCATGAACCTTGGGATCACATTGTTTCATGACCTTGTCATCACAATGCTCCATGATCCTTGAAATTAAAATGATCCATGTCCTCTGTCATCGCAATGATCCAAACCCTTGTGATCACAATGTTCCATAACACTTGTCAACACAATGCTCCATGATGTCTGTCATCACAATACTGCATGCCCTTTTCATCACAGTGCTCCATGACCTTTGTCATCACAATTCTCAATACACTTGTCATCACAATGCTCCCTGACCCTTGTCGTCAGAATGCTCCTTGAACCCTGTCACGAATGGCTCCATGACATTTTCATCACAATGCCCCATGCCGTTTTCATCACAATGCTCCATGTCATTGTCATCAAAATACTCCAAAAACTTGTCATCAGAATGCTCCATGACCCTTGTCATCATAATTCTCCATGCAATTCTCAGCACAAAGCTACCTGACCCTTGTCATAACAATGCTCCAAGCCATTGTCATCACAATGCTCCATTACCTTTGTCATCAGAATCCTCCATGACACTTGGCATCACAATGTTTCATGCCATTGTCATCACAATGGGCCATTATATATGTCATCACAATGCTCCCTGACAACTGTCTTCACTATACTGCATGACCTGGTCATCAAAATGCTCCATGCCCTTGTCATCACAATGCGCCATTCCAACTCTCATCGCAATAATCCATGAAACTTATTAGACCAATGCTCCATGTCCTTGTCGTCACAATGCTCCATTCCCTTGTTATTACAATGCTCCATGACCCCTGTCATCACAATGCTCTGTGACTCCAATCATCAAAATGCTTCTTGAACTTTGTCATCACAATGGTCCATGCCCTCATCATCAACAGTCTCTGAGATGATTTTAACCACAATACTCCATGAACTTTTCATCACAATGCTCTTTGACCCTTGTCATCACCATGCTCTATTCCTTTCTCATCACAATGCTCCATGACACTTGTCATCACAATGCTCCATGCACTTGTCAGCACGATGCTCCACGACACATGTCATCACAATGCACCATGCACTTGTCATCACAGTGCTCCACAATCTTGTCATCACAATGCTCCATAAAAATTGTCATCACAATGCTCCATGCACTTCTCATCAAAATGCTCTCTCACCACAGATATCACAATGTTACATCACTATTCGTCTCAATACCCCCTCAGCCCTGTCATCACAATGTTCCATGACTCCTGTCATCACAATGCTACATGCATTATCATGACAATATTTGATGACCACTGACATCACAATGTTACATAACCCCTGTCATCAAAATGTTCCATGACTCTTTTCATCAAATTGCTCCATGACCCTTTCATCACAATGCTCCTGCCCTTCTCATCACAATGCACAACGCCCTTGTCATCAAAATGCTCCATGACATTTGTCATCACAAAGATCCATGATGCTTGGCATCACAATGATCCATGTCTTTGTCATCACGATGCTCCATGAACGCTCTCATCACATTGCTCCATGCCCTTGTCATCACAAAGCTCCATAATACATGTCATCAGAATGTTCCATGGCCTTCTCATCGCAATGCTCTATGCCCTTGCCATCACAAAGCTCAATTACCCCTGTCATAACAATGCTCCATGTCCCAAGCCAACACGATGATCCATGGTCTTTCATCACAAGGCTCCATGACCCTTCTCATCACTATGCCCCAAGAACACTGTAATCACAATGCTCTATGACCTTGTCATCACAAAGCTACATGACACATGTCATCAGAATGTTCCATGGCCTTCTCTTCAAAATGCTCCATGCCCTTTTCATCACAATGCTCCCAGACCCCTGTAATCACAGTGCTCCATGCCCCATTTCATATCAATGGCCCATGAACCCTGTCATCACAGTGCATCATGCCCATCATCATAATGCTTCTGGCTATTGTCAGCACAATGAAATCACAATTCTCTATGACCTCTGTCATCAAAATCCTCCATGACCCCTGTCATCACAATACTCCATGAACATTTACAGCCCAATGCTCCATGACCCTTGTCATCACAATGATCCATGCCCTTGTCATCTAAAAGCTCCATGACCCCTGTATTCACAATGCTCCATGACGGGTGTCATCACAGTGCTCCATGACACATGTCATCACAATGCTCCATGCCTTTGTCAGCAAAATGCTACATGACATTGTCATTATAATGCTCTATGCACTTATCATCACAATACTCCATTACCATTGTCATCACAATCCTCCATGAACCTTGGGATCACATTGCTTCATGTGCTTGTCATCACAATGCTCCATGCTCCTTGAAATCAAAATGATCCATGACCTCTGTCATCACAATGCTCCAAACCCTTGTGATCACAATGTTCCATAACACTTGTCATCACAACGCTCCATGATGCCTCTCATCACAATACTCCATGGACTTTTCCTCACAATGCTCCATGACCTTTGTCATCACAATTCTAAATACACTTGTCATTACAATGCTTCCTGAAACTTGTCGTCAGAATGCTCCTTGAAACCTGTCACGAAAAGGCTCCATGCCATTTTCATCACAATGCCCAATGCTGTTTTCATCACAATGCTCCATGCCATTGTCATCAAAATAATCCACAAGCTTGTCATCAGAATGCTCCATGACCCTTGTCATCACAATTCTCCATGCACTTGTCAGCACAATGCTCCCTGACCCTTGTCATCACAATGCTACAAGCCATTGTCATCGCAATGCTCCATTACATTTGTCATCAGAATCCTCCAGGACACTTGGCATCACAATGCTCCATGCCATTGTCATCACAATGGGCCATTACATATCTCATCACAATGCTCCCTGACACCTGTCTTCACAATACTGCATGACCGGGTCATCACAATGCTCCATGCCCTTCTCATCACAAGGCGCCATTCCAACTGTCATCGCAATAATCCATGAAACTTATTAAAGCAATGCTCCATGCCCTTGTCATCAAAATTCTCCATGCCCTTTTTATCACAATGCTCCGTGACTCCAGTCATCACAATGCTTCATGACCTTTTTCCTCACAATGGTCCATGCCCTGATCATCAACAGTCTCTGTGACCTTTTTAACCACAATGTTCCATTAACTTTTTATCACAATGCTCTTTGATTCTTGTCATCACAATGCTGTATGCCTTTCTAAGCACAATGCTCCTTGCCCTTGTCATCACAGAGCTTCATGACCCCTGTCATCACAATGCTCTGTGACTCCCGTCATCACAATGTTTCATAACATTTGTCATCACAGTGGTCCATGCCCACATCATCACAAGGCTCTGTTACATTTGTTACCACAATGCTCCATGAACTTTTCATCACAATGCTCCCTGCCATTGTCATCGCAATGGACCATGACATATGTCATCACAATGCTCTCTGACAGCTCTCTTCACAATACTCCATGACCTTCTCATCACAATGCTCCTTGCCCTTGTCATCACAATGCACCATTTCCACTGTCATCACAATAATCTCTGAAACTTGTCACCACAACTCTCCATGTCCCTGTCATCACAATGTTCCATGCTCTTGTCATCACAATGCTCCATGACCCCTGTCATCACAATGCTCCGTGAATCCAGTCATCACATTGCTTCATAACGTTTGTCATCAAAATGGTCCATGCCCGCGTCATCACAAGGCTCTGTGACCTTTGTAACCACAATGATCCATGAACTTTTCATCACAATGCTCCGTGACCCTTGTCATCACAATGCTCCATGCCTTTGTCAGAACAATGTTCAATGACCCTTGTCATCACAATGTGCCACACGCTTTTCATCACAATGATCCACAACCTTGTCATCGCTATGCTCCATAAAACTTGTAATCACAATGTTCCATGCACTTCTCATTCAAATGCTCTCTCACCTGAGATATCACTATGTTCCATCACTAGTCATCACAATCCTCCCTCAACCCTGTAATTACAATGTTCCAGGACCCCACTGACATCACGATGTTCCATAAGCCCTGTCATCAAAATGCTCCATGACACTTTTCATCCCAAAGATCCATGACCCATGGCATTACAATGTTCTGTAACCCCTGTCAACAAAATGTTCCATTACACTTTTCAACAAATTGCTGCATGACCCTGTCATCAAAATGATCCCTCACCTTATGGGGGCTTCCCTGGTGGTGCAGTGGTTGAGAGTCTGCCTGCCAGTGCAGGGGACATAGGTTCGAGCCCTGGTCTGCGAAGATCGAACATGCCACGGAGCAGCTAGCCCCGTGAGCCACAATTACTGAGCCTGCGCGTCTGGAGCCTGTGCTCCGCAACAAGAGAGGCCACGATAATGAAAGGCCCGCGCACCGTGATGAGGAGTGGCCCCGACTTGCCACAACTAGGGAAGGCCCTCGCACAGAAACGAAGACCCAACACAGCCATAAATAAATAAATAAATAAATAAATAAATAAACAAATAAATAGATAAATAAATAAATAAATAATGGGTTTAAAAAAATCTATAATAAAAAACATTTCTAAAAATGGCCCTAACAAATTTTATTAAACCATTAAAAAAAAAATGATCCCTCACCTTCTCATCACAATGCACCACACGCTTGTCATCAAAATGCTCCATGACATTTGTCATCACAAAGCTCTAGGACCCTTGGCAATACAATGCTCCATGTCATTGTCATCACAATGCTCCAAGAACCCTCTCATCCCATTGCTCCATGCACTTGTCATCACAAAGCTCCATGACACTTGTCATCACAATGCTCGATGCACTTCTCATCAAAATGCTCCATGCCATTTTCATCACAATCCTCCATGACGCATGTATCACAGTGTTCCATGCCCTTGTCATCACAATGCTCCATGCCCACTCTCATCACAATAATCCATGAAACCTTTCAGGCCAATGCTCAATGCCCTTCTCATAACAATGCTCCATTACCTCTGTCATAACAACGCTCCATGACCCCTGCCATCACAATGCTCCAAGACCCCTGTAATCACAATGCTCCATGCCCTTTTCATCACAAAGGTCAATGACACATGTCATCAGAATGTTCCATGGACTTCTCATCACAATGCTCCATGTCCTTGTCATCACAATGATCCAAGACCCCTGTAATCACAATGCTCCATGCCCCTTTTCATCTCAATGCTCCATGAACCCTGTCATCACAGTGCACCATGCCCATCATCATAATGCTTCAGGCTATTGTCATCACAATGAAATCAAAATGCTCCATGACCTCTGTCATCATAATGCGCCAAACCCTTGTGATCACAATGTTCCATAACACTTATCATCACAACACCCTATGACGCTCATCATCACAATTATCCATGGTCTTCTCATCACAATGCTCCATGACCTTTGTCATCACAATGCTCAATACTCTTGTCATCACAATTCTCCCTGACACTTGTCGTCAGTATGCTCCTTGAACCCCGTCATGACAAGGCTCCATGCATTTTCATCACAATGCTCCGTGCCCTTTTCATCACAATGCTCCAAGATCACTGTAATCACAATGATCCATGTGCTTGTCATCACAAAACTCCATGAAGCATGTCATCAGAATGCTCCATGGCCTTCCCATCACAATGATCCATGCCCTAGTCATCACAATGCTCCAAGACCCCTGTAATCACAATGTTCCATGCCCATTTTCATCAGAATGCTCCGTGAGACTTGTCATCACAAGTCTCCATGGTCATCTCATCACAGTGCTCCAGGACCTTATCATCACCATTCTCCATTCCGTTGTCATACAATGCTCCATGACCCTTGTCATCACAATAATCCATTAACATATTCAGCCCAATGCTCCACGACCTACACATCACAATGCTCCATGGCCAATATCATCACAATGCTCCATGACCAGTGTCATCACAACACTCCATGACTCCTGACAACACAATGATCCTGGACTCTTGTCATCACAATGCTCCATTCTCTACTCATCACTATGCTCCATGAACCCTGTCATCACAACAGTCAATGAACATTTTCAGCCCAGTGCTCCATGACCATTGTCATCACAATGATCCATGCCCTTGTCATGCCAATCCTCCATGACCCATGTATTCACAATGCTCAATGACGGGTTTCATCACAGTGCTCCATGACACATTTCACCACAATGCTCCATGACTTTGTCAGCAGAATGCTACATGACCTTTTCATTACAATGCTCTATGCGCTAGTCATCACAATACTCCATTTCCATTGTCATCACAATCCTCCATGAACCTTGGGATCACATTGCTTCATCCCCTTGTCATCTCAATGCTCCATGCTCCTTGAACTCAAAATGATCCATGACCTCCGTCATCACAATGCTCCAAACCCGTGTGATCACAATGTTCCATAACACTTGTCATCAAAACGCTCCATGATGCCTGTCACCACAATACTCCATGCCCTTTTTATCACAATGCTCCATGACCTTTGTCATCACAATTCTCAATATACATGTCATCACAATGCTCCCTGACATTGTCATCAGAATGCTCCTTGAACACTGTCACGAAAAGGCCCCATGACAATTTCATCACAATGCCCCATGCCGTTTTCATCAAAATGCTCCATGCCATTGTCATCACAATACTCCACAAGCTTGTCATCAGAATGCTCCATGACCCTTTTCATCACAATTCTCCATGCACTTGTCAGCATAATGCTCCCTGACCCATGTCATCACAATGCTCCCAGCCATTGTCATCACAATGCTCCATTACCTTTGTCATGAGAATCCTCCATGACCCTTGGCATCACAATGCTCCATGCCATTGTAATCACAATGGGCCATTACATATGTCATCACAATGCTCCCTGACAGCTGTCTTCACAATAATGCATGACCTGGCCATCACAATGATCCATGCCCTTGTCATCACAATGCGCCATTCCAACTGTCATCACAACAATCCATTAAACTTATTAGACTAATGTTCCATGCCCTTGTCATCACAATGCTCCATGCCCTTGATATCACAGTCCTCCATGACCCCTGTCATCACAGTACTCCGTGACTCCAGTCATCACAATGCTTCATGATCTTTGTCATCACAATGGTCCATGCCCTCGTCATCAACAGTCTCTGTGGCCAATTTAACCACAATGCTCCATGAACATTTCATCACAGTGCTCTTTGACCCTTGTCATCACAATGGTTTATACCTTTCTCAGCACAATGCTCCATGACCCCTGTCATCACAATGCTCCATGCGCTTGTCAGCACAATGCTCCATGACACATGTCATCACAATGCACCATGTGCTTGTCATCACAGTGCTCTACAATCTTGTCATCACAATGCTCCATAAACATTGTCATCTTAATGCTCCATGCACTTCTCATCAAAGTGATCTCTCTCCACTGATATCAAAATGCTACATCACTATTTGTCACAATACTCCCTCACCCCTGTCATCACAATGTTCCATGACTCCTGTCATCACCATGCTACATGCACTTATCATCACAATGTTCGATGACCCCTGATATCACAATGTTCCATAACATATGTCATCAAAATGTTCCATGACAATTTTCATCAAATTGCTCCATGACCCTGTCATCACAATTCTCCCTGCTCTTCTCATCACAATGCACAATGCCCTTGCCATCAAAATGCTCCATGACCATTGTCATCACAAATATCCATGACCCTTGGCATCACAATGCTCCATGTCATTGTCATCACGATGCTCCATGAATGCTCTCATCACATTGCTCCATGCCCTTGTCTTCACAAAGCTCCATGACACATGTCATCAGAATGCTCCATGGCCTTCTCATCACAATGCTCCATGCCCTTGCCATCACAGTGCTCCATTACCCCTGTCATAACAATGCTCCATGTCCCCTTCCATTACGATGTTCCATGGCCTTGTCATCACAAGGCTCCATGACTTTTCTCATCACAATTCTCAATACACTTGTCATCAAAATGCTCCCTGACACTTGTCGTCAGTATGCTCCTTGAACCCTGTCATGACAAGGCTCCATGCCTTTTCCATCACAATGATTCATGCCCTTTTCATCACAATGCTCGTAGACCCCTGCAATCACAGTGTTACATGCCCTTGTCATCACAAAGCTCAGTGACACATGTCTTCAAAATGCTTCTTCGCCTTCTCCTCACAATGCTCATTACCAATGTCATCACAAAGCTCCATTACGCATGTCATCAGAATGTTCCATGGCCTTCTCCTCACAGTGTTCCATGCCCTTGTCATCACAATGCTCCAAGACCCCTGTAATCACAATGGTCCATGCCCCTTTACATCAGTATGCTCCAAGAGAGTTGTCATCACATTGCTCCATGTTTTTCTCATCACAATGCTCCAGGACCTTATCATCACAATGCTTCACGACATTGTCCTGAAAATTCTCAATGGCCCTTGTCATCATAATGATCCAAGCCCTAGTCTTCACAATGCTCCATTATATTTGTCATCAAAATCCTCCATTACATTTGGCATCACAATGCTCCCTGCCATTCTCATCGCAATGGACCATGACATATGTCATCACAATGCTCCCTGACACCTGTCTTCACAATACTCCATGACCTTCTCATCACAATGATCCATGCCCTTGTCATCACAATGCACCATGTCCCCTGTCATCACAATAATCTATGAAACTTTTCAGACCAATGATCCATGCGCCTGTCATCACAATGCTCCATGCCCTTGTCATCACAATGCTCCATGCCCTTGTCATCACAGTACTCCTTGACCCCTGTCATCACAATGATCCGTGACTCCAGTCATCACAATGCTTCATAACATTTGTCATCACAATTGTCCATGCCGGCGTCATCACAAGGCTCTGTGACCATTGTAACCACAATTCTCCATGAACTTTTCATCACAATGCTCTGTGAACCTTGTCATCACAATGCTCCATGCCTTTGTCAGAAAAATGCTCCATGACCATTCTCATCACAATGAGCCATGCGCTTTTCATCACAACGGTCCACATATTTGTCATAGCAATGCTCCATAAAACCTGTAATCACAATGCTCTATGCCCCTTTTCATCTCAATGATCCATGATCCCTGTCATCACAATGCACCATGCCCATCATCATAATGCTTCATGCTATTGCCATCACAATGAATTGAAAATGCTCCATGACCTCTGTCATAATAATGCTCCAAACCCTTGTGATCACTATATTCCAAAACACTTGTCATCACAATGCCCCATGACACTCGTCATCAAAATTATCCATGGTCTTCTCATTACAATGCTCCATGACCTTCGTCATCAGAATGCTCAATACACTTGTCATCAAAATGCTCCCTGACACTTGTTGTCTGTATGCTCCTTGAACCCTGTCATGTCAAGGCTCCATGCCTTTTTCATCACAATGATCCATGCCCTTTTCATCACAATGCTCCAAGACACCTTTAAACCCAATGCTCCATGCTCTTGTCATCACAAAGCTCAATGAAACATGTCTTCAGCATGCTCCTTGGCTTTCTCCTCACAATGCTCCATGCCCATGTCATCACAATGTTCCAAGACCCCTGTAATCACAATGGTCCATGCCCCTTTTCATCGGTATGCTCCATGAGATTTGTCATCACAAGTCTCTATGGATTTCACATCACAATGCTCCAGGACCTTGTCATCACAATGCTTCACGACCTTTTCATGAAAATTCTCAATGACCCTTGTCATCATAATGCTCCAATCCCTAGTCACAACAATGCTCCATTATATTTGTCATCAAAATCCTCCATTACATTTGGCATCACAATGCTCCCTGCCATTGTCATTGCAATGGACCATGACATATGTCATCACAATGCTCCCTGACACGTGTCTTCACAATACTCCTTGACCTTCTCTTGACAATGATCCATGCCCTTGTCATCACAATGCACCATGTCCACTGTCATCACTATAATCTATGAAACTTGTCAGACCAATGCTCCATGCCCCTGTCACCACAATGCTCCATGCCCTTGTCATCACATTGCTCCATGACCACTGTCATCACAATGCTCCGTGACTCAAGTCATCACAATGCTTCATAACATTTGTCATCACAATGGTCCATGTCCGCGTCATCACAAGGCTCTGTGACCTTTATATCCACAGTGCTCCATGAACTTTTCATCACAATGCTCCGTGACCCTTGTCATCAAAATGGTCCATGCCTTTGTCAGAACAATGCTCCATGACCCTTGTCATCACAATGTGCTACACGCTTTTCATCACAACGGTCCACAAATTTGTCATGGTAATGCTCCATAAACTTTGTAATCACAATGCTCCATGCCCTTCTCATCACAATGCTCCATTACCCCTGTCATAACAATGCTCCATGACCCCTGCCATCACCATATTCCACGGCCTTGTCATCACAAGGCTCCATGACACTTGTCATCACAATGTTCCAAGACCCCTGTAATCACAATTCTCCATGCCCCATTTCATCTCAATGATCCATGAACCCTGTCATCACAATGCACCATGCCCATCATCATAATGCTTCATGCTATTGTCATAAAAATGAAATCAAAATGCTCCATGACCTCTGTTATCACAATGCTCCATGACCCCTGTCATCACAATACTCCATGAACATTTTCAGCCTAGTGCTCCATGACCCTTGTCATCACAATGATCCATGCCCTTTTCATCCCAATGCTCCATGACCCCTGTATTCACAATGCTCCGTGACGCTTGTCATCACAGTGCTCCATGACACCTGTCATCACAATGCTCCATGCGTTTGTCAGCAAAATGCTACATGAACTTGTCATTACAATGCTCTATGCGCTTGTCATCACAATACTCCATTACCATTGTCATCAAAATCCTCCATGAACCTTGGGATCACATTGCTTCATGCCCTTTTCATCACAATGCTCCATGCTCCTTGAAATCAAAATGATCCATGACCTCTGTCATCACAATGCTCCAAACCCTTGTGATCAAAATGTTCCATAACACTTGTTTTCACAACGCTCCATGATGCCTGTCATCACAATACCCCATGCACTTTTCATCACAATGCTCCATGACTTTTGTCATCAAAATTCTCAATACACTTGTCATCACAATGCTCCCTGACACTAGTCAGAATGCTCCTTGAACCTTGTCACGAAAAGCCTCCATGCCTTGTTCAACACAATGCCCCATGCCGTTTTCATCACAATGCTCTAAGCCACTGTCATCAAAATACTCCACAAGCTTGTCATGAGAATGCTCCATTACCCTTGTCATCACAATTCTCCATGCACTTGTCAGCAATATGCTCCCTGACCCTTGGCATCTCAATGCTCCAAGCCATTGTCATCACAATGCTCCATTACCTTTGTCATCAAAATCCTCCATGACACTTGGCATTACAATGCTCCAGGCCATTGTCATCACAATGGGCCATTACATATGACAACACAGTGCTCCCTGACACCAGTCTTCACAATACTGCATGACGTGGTTATCACAATGCTCCATGCCCTTCTCACCACAATGCACCATTCCAACAGTCATCGCAATAATCCTTGAAACTTAGTAGACCAATTTTCGATGCCCTTGTCATCACAATGCTCCTTGACCATTGTCATCACAATGCTCCATGAAGTTTTCATCACAATGCTCTTTGAATCTGGTCATCACAATTCTCTATGCCTTTCTCAGAACAATGCTCCTTGACCCTTGTCATCACAATGATCCATGCGCTTGTCAGCAAGTTGCTCCATGACACGTCATCACAATGCACCATGTGCTTGTCATCACAGTGCTCCACAATCTTGTCATCACAATGCTCCATAAACCTTGTCATCACAATGCTCCATGCACTTCTCATCCAAATGCTCTCTCACCACAGATATCAAAATATTACATCACTATTCGTCACAATACTCCCTCACCCCTGTTATCACAATGTTCCATGACCCCTGTCATCACAATGCTACATGCACTTTTCATCACAATGTTTGATGACACCTGTCATCACAATGCTCCATAACCGCTGTCATCAAAATGTTCCATGACAATTTTCATCATATTGCTCCATGACCCTGTCATAACAATGCTCCCTGCCCTTCTCATCACAATGCACAACACACTTTTCAACAAAATGCTCCATGACCTTTGTCATCACAAAGATCCATGACACTTGGCATCACAATGCTCCATGTCATTGTCATCACAATGCTCCATGAACGCTCTTATCACATTGCTCCATGCCCTTGTCATCACAAAGCTCCATGACACATGTCATCAGAATGTTCCATGGCCTTCTCATCACAATGCTCCATGTGCTTGCCATCAAAATGGTCCATTACCCCTGTCATAACAATGCTCCATGACAACTGCCATCACGATGTTCCATGGCCTTGTCATCACAAGGCTCTATGACCCTTCTCATCACAATGCTCCAAGACCCCTGTAATCACAATGCTCCATGCCCCTTTTCTTCTCAATGATCCATGAACCGTGTCATCACAATGCACCATGCCCATCATCATAATGCTTCAGGCTATTGTCATCACAATGAAATCAATATGCTCCATGACCTCTGTCATAAAAATGCTCCAAACCCTTGTGATCACAATATTCCATAACTCCTGTCATCACAGTGCCCCATGACACTCCTCATCACAATTATCCATGGTTTTCTCATCAAAATGCTCCATGACCTTTGTCGTCACAATGCTCATTACACTTGTCATCAAAATGCTCCCTGACACTTGTTGTCTGTATGCTCCTTGAACCCTGTCATGACAAGGCTCCATTCCTTTTTCATCACAATGATCCATGTCCTTCTCATCACAGTGCTCCATGACACTTGTCATCACAATACTCAATTCACTTGTCAGCACAATGCTCCCTGACCCTTGTCATCTCAATGCTCCAAGCTATTGTCATCACAATGCACAATTACGTTTGTCATCAGAATCCTCCATGACACTTGGCATCACAATGCTCCATGCCATTGTCATCACAATTGGCGATTACATATGTCAATACAATGCTCCCTGACACCAGTTTTTTTTTTTTTTTTCTTTTTTTTCCGTACGCAGGCCTCTCACTGTTGTGGCCTCTCCCGTTGCGGAGCACAGGCTCCGGATGCGCAGGCCCAGCGGCCATGGCCCACGGGCCCAGCCGCTCCGCGGCATATGGGATCCTCCCAGACCGGGGCACGAACCCGTATCCCCTGCATCGGCAGGCGGACTCTCAACCACTGCGCCACGAGGGAGGCCCTGACACCAGTCTTAACAATAATGCATGACCTGGTCATCAAAATGCTCCATGCCCTTGTCACCACAATGCACCATTCCAACAGTCATCGCAATAATCCATGAAACTTATTAGACCAATGCTTGATGCCATTGTCCTCACAATGCTCCATGACCCTTGTCATCACAATGCTCCATGAACTTTTCATCACAATGCTCTTTGAACCTTGTCATCACAATTCTCTATGCCATTGTCATCACAATGCTCCATGACCCTTGTCATCACAATGCTCCATGTGCTTGTCAGCACGATGCTCCATGACACATGTCATCACAATGCACCATGCACTTGTCATCACTGTGCTCCACAATCTTGTCATCACAATTATCCATAAACCTTGTCATCACAATGCTCCATGCTCTTCTCATCAAAATGCTCTCTCACCACAGATATCACAATGTTACATCACTATTCGTCACAATACTCCCTCACCCCTGTTATCACAGTGTTCCATGACTCCGGTCATCACAATGCTACATGCACTTATCATCACAAAGTTCGATGACCCCTGACATCACAATGCTCCTAATCCACTGTCATCAAAATGCTCCATGAACTTTTTCATCAAAATGCTCCATGACCCTGTCATCACAATGCTCACTGCACTTCTCATCACAATGCACAACACACTTGTCATCAAAATGCTCCATGACTTTGTCATCACAAAGATCCAAGACCATTGGCGTCACAATGCTCCATGTCATTGTCATCACAATGCTCCATGAACGCTCTCATCACATTGCTCCATGCCCTTGTCATCACAAAGCTACATGACACATGTCATCAGAATGCTCCATGGCCTTCTCATCACAATGCTCCATGCGCTTGCCATCACAATGCTCCTTTACACCTGTCATAACAATGCTCCATGACACCTGCCATCACAATGTTCCGTGGCCTTGTCATCACAAGGCTCCATGACCCTTCTCATCACAATGCTCCAAGACCCGTGTAATCACAATGCTCCATGCCTCTTTTCATCTCAATGATCCATGAACCCTGTCATCACAATGCACCATGTCCATCATCATAATGCTTCATGCTATTGTCATCACAATGAAATCAAAATGCTCCATGACCTCTGTCATAACAATGCTCCAAACCCTTGAGATCACAATATTCCTTAACACTTGTTATCACAGTGCCCCATGACACTCGTCATCACAATTATCCATGGTCTTCTCATCACAATGCTCCATGACCTTTGTCGTCACAATGCTCATTACACTTGTCATCAAAATGCTCCCTGACACTTGTTGTCTGTATGCTCCTTGAACCCTGTCATGACAAGGCTCCATGCCTTTTTCATCACAATGATCCATGCCCTTTTCATCACAATACTCCAACTCCCATTTAAACACAATGCTCCATGCCCTTGTCATCACAATGCTCCATGCCCTTGTCATCACAATGCACCATGTCCACTGTCATCACAGTAATCTTTGAAACTTGTCAGACCAATGCTCCATGCCCCTGTCACCACAATGCTCCATGCCCTTTTCATCACAATGCTCCATGACCACTGTCATCACAATGCTCTGTGACTCCAGTCATCACAATGCTTCATAACGTTTGTTATCACAGTGGTCCATGGCCGCGTCATCACAAGGCTCTGTGACTTTTATAACCACAATGCTCCATGAAATTTTCATCACAATGCTCCGTGACACTTGTCATCAAATGCTCCATGCCTTTGTGAGAAAAATGCTCCCTGACCCTTGTCATCACAATGTGCTACGCGCCTTTCATCACAACGGACCACAAATTTGTCATGGTAATGCTCCATAAACCTTGTAATCACAATGCTCCATGCCCTTCTCATCACAATGCTCCATTACCCCTGTCAAAACAATGCTCCATGACACCTGCATTCACAATATTCCATGGCATTGTCATCACAAGCCTCCATGACACTAGTCATCACAGTGCTCCAAGACCCCTGTGACCACAATGCTCCATGCCCTTGTCATCACAAAGCTCCATGACACATGCCATCAGAATGTTCCCTGTCCTTCTCATCAAAATGTTCCATGCCCTTGTCATCACAGTGCTCCATGTTCCCTGTAATCACAATGCTCCATGCCCCTTTTCATCTCAATGCTCCATGAACCCTGTCATCAAAATGCACCATGCCCATCACCATAATGCTTCCGGCTATTGTCAGCACAATGAAATCAAAATTCTCCATGACCTCTGTCATCACAATGCTCCATGACCCCGGTCATCACAATATTCCATGAACATTTTCAGCCCAATGATCCATGACACTTGTCATCACAATGATCCATGCCCTTGTCATCCCTATGCTCCGTGACCCCTGTATTCACAATGCTCCGTGACGTTTGTCATCACAGTGCTCCATGACACCTGTCATCACAATGCTCCATGGCTTTGTCAGCAAAATGCTACATGACCTTGTCATTACAATGCTCTATGCGCTTGTCATCACAATCCTCCATTTCCATTGTCATCACAATCCTCCATGAAACTTGGGATCACATTGCTTCATGCCCTTGTCATCAAAATGCTCCATACTCCTTGAAATCAAAATAATCCATGACCTCTGTCATCACAATGCTCCAAACCCTTGTGATCACAATGTTCCATAAGACTTGTCATCACAACGCTCCATGATGCCTGTCATCACAATACTCCATGCCCTTTTCATCACAATGCTCCATGACCTTTCTCATCACAATTCTCAATACACATGTCATCACAATGCTCCCTGACACTTGTCGTCAGAATGCTCCTTGAAACCTGTAACGAAAAGGCTCTATGCCTTCTTCATCACAAAGCACCATGCGGTTTTCATCACAATGCTCCATATCATTGTCATAAAAATACTACAGAAGCTTGTCATCAGAATGCTCCCTGACCCTTGTCATCACAATGCTCCAAGCCAATGTCATCACAATGCTCCATGACTTTTGTCATCAGAATCCTCCATGACACTTGACATCACAATGCTCCATGCCATCGTCATCACAATGGGCCATTACATATGTCATCACAATGCTCCCTGACACCTGTCTTCACAATACTGCATGACCTGGTCACCACAATGGTCCATGCCCTTGTCATCACAATGCGTCATTCCGACTGTCATCGCAAAAATCCATGAAACTTATTAGACCAATGGTCCATGCCCTTGTCATCACAATGCTCCATGCCCTTGTTATCACAATTCTCCATGACCCCTGTCATCCCAATGCTCCATGACTCAAGTCATCACAATGCTTCATGACCTTTGTCATCACAATGGTTCATACACTCGTCAAAACAAGGCTTTGTGACCTTTTTAACCACAATTCTCCATGAACATTTCATCCCAATGCTCCATGACACTTGATGTCACAATGCTCCATGCGCTTGTCAGCACAATGCTCAATGACACATGTCATCACAATGCACCATGCACTTGTCATCACAGTGCTCCACAATCTTGTCATCACAATGCTCCTTAAAATTTGTCATCAGAATGCTCCATGCACTTCTCATCGAAATGCTCTCTCACCACGGATATCACAATGCTATATCACTATTTGTCACAATACTCCCTCACCCCTGTCCTCACAATGTTCCATGACACCGTCATCACAATGCTCCCTGCCCTTCTCATCACAATGCACAACGCCCTTGCCAACAAAATGCTCCATGAACTTTGTCATCAGAAAGCTCCATGACACTTGGCATCACAATGCTCCATGTCCTTGTCATCACAATGCACCATGGAAACTTTCATCACATTGCTCCATGCCCTTGTCATCACAAAGCTCCATGACATTTGTCATCACAATGCTCGATGCCTTTCTCATCACAATGCTCCATGCCTTTGTCATTACAATCCTGCATGACCCATGTATCACAGTGTTCCGTGCCCTTGTCATCAAAATTCTCCATTACCCCTGTCATAACAATGCACCATGACCCTTGCCATCACAATGTTCCACGGCCTAGTCATCACAAGGTTCCATGACACTTGTCATCACAATGCTCAAGACCCCTGAAATCACAATGCTCCATGCCCTTGTCATCATAAAGCTTCATGACGCATGTCATCAGAATGTTCCATGGACTTCTCATCAAAATGCTCCATGCACTTGTCATCACACTGCCCCAAGACGCTTGTAATCACAATGCTCCATGCCCCTTTTCATCTCTATGCTCCATGAACCCTTTCATCACAATGCACCATGCCCATCATCATAATGCTTCAGGCTATTGTCATCACAATGAAATCAATATTCTCCATGACCTCTGTCATCATAATGCTCCAATCCGTTGTGATCACAATGTTCCATAACACTTATCATCACAACACCCCATGATGCCCATCATCACAATTATCCATGGTCTTCTCATTACAATGCCCCATGAAATTTGTCATCACAATGCTCAATAAACTTCTAATCAAATGCTCCTTGACACTTGTCGTCAGTATGCTCCTTGAACCCTGTCATGACCAGGCTCCATGCCTTTTCATCACAATAATCCATGCCATTTTCATCACAATGCTCCAAGATTCCTATAATCACAATGCTCCATGCCCTTGTCATCAAAATGCTCCATAACGCAAGTCATCAGAATGCTTCATGTCCTTCTCATCACAATATCCCATGCCCTTGTCATCACAATTCTCATTGAGCCCTGTCATCACAATAATCCATGAACATTTTCAGCCCAGGGCTCCACGATCTACTAATCAAAATGCTCCATGCCCAATATCATCACAATGCTCCATGACCACTGTCATCACAACACTCCATGACACCTGAAAACACAATGATCCGGGACTCTTGTCATCACAATTATCCATTCCCTAGTCATCACAATGCTCCATGACCCCTGTGATCACAACACTCCATGAACATTTTCAGCCCAGTGCTCCATGACCCTTGTCATCAAAATGATCCATGCCCTTGTCATCCCAATGCTCTATGACCCCTGTATTCACAATGCTCCGTTACGCTTGTCATCACAGTGCTCCATGACACATGTCATCACAATGCTCCATGCCTTTGTCAACAAAATGCTACATGACCTTGTCATTACAATGCTCTATGCGCTTGTCATCACAATACTCCATTTCCATTGTCATCACAATCCTCCATGAACCTTGGGATCACATTGCTTCATGCCCTTGTCATCACAATGCTCCATGCTCCTTGAAATCAAAATGATCCATGACCTCTGTCATCACAATGCGCCAAACCCTTGTGATCACATTGTTCCATAACACTTGTCATCAAAACGCTCCATGATGCCTGTCACCACAATACTCCATGCCCTTTTCTTCACAATGCTCCATGACCTTTGTCATCACAATTCTCAATACACTTGTCATCATAATGCTCACTGACATTTTTCATCAGAATGCTCCTTGAACCCTGTCACGAAAAGTGTCCATGCTTTTTCCATCACAATGCCCCATGCCGTTTTCATCACAATGCTCCATGCCATTGTCATCAAAATACTCCACAAGCTTGTCATCAGAATGCTCCATGACACTTGTCATCACAATTCTCCATGCACTCGTCAGCACAATGCTCCCTGACCCTTGTCATCACAATGCTCCAAGCCATTGTCATCAGAATGCTCCATTTCCTTTGTCATCAGAATCCTCCATGACACTTGGCATCACAATGCTCCATGCCATTGTCATCACAATGGGCCATTACATATGTCATCACAATGCTCCCTGACACTTGTCTTCACAATACTGCCTGACCTGTTCCTCAAAATGCTCCATGCCCTTGTCATCACAATGCGCCATTCCAAATGTCATCGCAATAATCCATGAAACTTATTAGACCAGTGTTCCATGCACTTGTCATCACAATGCTCCATGCCACTGTCATCACAATGCTCCATGATCCCTGTCATCACAATGCTCCGTGACTCCAGTCTTCACAATGCTTCATGACCTTTTTCCTCACAATGGTCCATGCCCTCATCATCAACAGTCTCTGTGACCTTTTTAACCACAATCCTCCAGGAAATTTTCATCACAATGCTCTTTGACCCTTGTCATTCAATGCTCCATGCGCTTGTCAGCACAATGCTCCATGACACATGTCATCACAATGCACCATGCGCTTGTCATCACAGTGCTCCACAATCTTGTCATCACAATGCTCCTTAATATTTGTCATCACAATGATCCATGCATATCTCATCCAAATGCTCTCTCACCACTGATATCAAAATGCTACATCACTATTTGTCACAATACCACCTCACCCCTGTCATCACATTGTTCCATGACTCCTGTCATCACAATGCTACATGCACTTATCATCACAATGTTCGATGACCCATGACATCACAATGTTCCATAACACCTGTCATCAAAATGTTCCATGACACTTTTCATCAAATTGCTTCATGATCCTGTCATCACAATGCTCCCTGCCCTTCTCATCAAAATGCACAACGCCCTTGCCATCAAAATGCTCCATGACATTTGTCATGACAAAGATCCATGACCCTTGGCATCACAATGCTCCATGTCATTGTCATCACAATGCTCCATGAGCACTCTCATCACATTGCTCCATGCCCTTGTCTTCACATAGCTCCATGACACATGTCATCAGAATGCTCCATGGGCTCCTCATCACAATGCTCCATGCCCTTGCCATCACAATTCTCCATTACCCCTGTCATAACAATGCTCCATGACTCCTGCCATCACGATGTTCCATTGCCTTGTCATCACAGTGCTCCATGACCCTTCTCATTCAAATGCTCCAAGAACCCTGTAATCACAATGCTCTATGCCCCTTTTCATCTCAATGATCCATGAAGCCTGTCATCACAATGCACCATGCCCATCATCATAATGCTTCATGCGATTGTCATAACAAAGAAATCAAAATGTTCCATGACCTCTGTCATAACAATGCTGCAATCCCTGGTGATCACAATATTCCATAACACTTCTCATTACAATGCCCCATGACGCTCGTCATCAAAATTATCCATGGTCTTCTCATCACAATGCTCCATGACCTTCGTCATCACAATGCTCAATACACTTTTTATCAAAATGCTCCCTGACACTTGTTGTCTGTATGCTCCTTGAACCCTGTCATGACAAGTCTCCATGCTTTTTTCATCACAATGATCCACGCCTTTTCCATCACAATGTCCAAGACCCATGTAATCACAATGCTCCATGCCCTTCTCATCTCAAAGCTCAATGATGCATGCCATCAGAATGCTCCTTGGTCTTCTCCTCAGAATGCTCAATGCCCTTCTCATCACAATGTTCCAAGACCGCTGTAATCACAATGTTCCATGCCCCTTTTCATCAGTATGCTCCATGAGGCTTGTCATCACAAGGCTCCATAGTTTTGTCATTACAATGCTCCAGGACATTGTCATCAAAATGCTTCACGACATTGTCATGAAAATTTTCAATGGCCCTTGTCATCATAATGCTCCAAGCCCTAATCATCACAATGCTCCATTATATTTGTCAACACAATCCTCCATTACATTTGGCATCAGAGTGCTCCATGCCATTGTCATCACAATGGAACATGACATATGTCATCACAATGTTCCCTGACACCTGTCTTCACAATACTCCATGACCATCTCATCACAATGCTCCATGCCCTTGTCATCACAATGCACCATGCCCACTGTCATCACAATGCTCCGTGACTTCAGTCATCACGATGCTTCATAAAGTTTGTCATCACAATGGTCCATGCCCGCATCATCACTAGGCTCTGTGATCTTTGTAACCACAATGTTCCATAAACTTTTCATCACAATTCTCCGTGACCCTTGTCATCACAATGCTCCATGTCTTTGTCAGAACAGTGCTCCATGACAATTGTCATCACAATGTGCCTCGTGCATTTCCTCACAACGGTTCACAACTTTGTCATTGCAATGCTCCATAAACTTTGTAATCACAATGGTCTATGCACTTCTCATCAAAATGCTCTCTCACCAGGGATATGACAATGTTCCATCACTAGTCATCAGAATACTCCCTCACCCCAGTAATCACAATGTTCCATGACGCAGTCATCACAATGCTACATCCCCTTATCATCACAATGTTCCATGACCACTGCCATCACAATGTTCCATAACCCCTGTCATCAAAATGCTCCATGACCCTATTCATCCCATAGCTCCAAGACCCCTGACACCACAATGTTCTATAACCACTGCCCTCAAAATATTTCATTACAATTTTTATCAAATTGCTGCCTGACCCAGTCATCAAAATGCTCCCTGCCCTTGTCATCACAATGCACCATGACCCTTGGCATCACAATGCTCCATGTCATTGTCATCACAATGCTCCTTGAACCCTCTCATCACATTGCTCCATGCCCTTGTCATCACAAAGCTCCATGACATTTGTCATCACAATGCTCGATGCCCTTCTCATCACAATGCTCCATGCCCTTTTCATTACAATCCAGCATGACCCATGTATCACAGTGTTCCGTGCCCTTGTCATCACAATGCTCCATGCCCACTCTCATCACAATAATCCATGAAACATTTCAGACCAATGTTCCATACCTTTCTCATCACAATGCTCCATTACCCCGGTCATAACAATGCACCATGACCCCTGCAATCACAATGTTCCACTCCCTTGTCATCACAAGGTTCCATGACACATCTCATCACAATGCTCAAGACCCCTGAAAGCACAATGCTCAATGCCCTTGTCATCACAAAGCTCCATGACGCATGTCATCAGAATGTTCCTTGGATTTCTCATCACAATGCTCCATGCCCTTGTCATCACAATGCTCCAAGACCCTTGTAATCACAATGTTCCATGCCCCTTTTCATCTCAAGGCTCCATGAAAACTGTCATCACAATGCACCATGCCCATCATCATAATGCTTCAAGCTATTGTCATCACAGTGAAATCAATATTCTGCATGACCCCTGTCATCATAATGCTCCAAACACTTGTGATCACAATGTTGCATAACACTTATCATCACAACACCCCATGACGCTCATTATCACAATTATCCATGGTCTTCTTATCACAATGCTCCATGATCTTTGTCATCACAATGCTCAATACACTTGTCATCACAATGCTCACTGACACTTGTCATCAGTATGCTCCTTGAACCCTGTCATGACAAGGCTCCATGCCTTTTTCATCACAATGATCCTTGAACTTTACATCACAATGCTCCAAGATACCTGTAATAACAACGCTCCAATCACAGGTCATCAAAAAACTCCATGACACATGTCATCAGAAAGCTCCATGGCCTTCTCATCACAAGGCTCCATGCCCTAGTCATCACAATGCTCCAAGATCCCTGTAATCACAATGCTCAATGAGACTTGTCATCACAAATCTACATGGCCTTCTCATCACAATGCTCTAGGAACTTGTCATCACCATGCTCCATCCCCTTGTCATCACAATGCTCCATGACCACTGTCATCGCAATAATCCTTGAACATTTTCAGCCCAATGATCCACGACCTTCTCATCACTATGCTACATGACCAATATCATCACAATGCTCCATGACCACTGTCATCACAACACTCCATGACACCTGAAAACACAATGATCTGGAACTCTTGTCATCACAATGCTCCATTCCCTAGTCATCACAATGCTCCATGACCCCTGTCATCACAACACTCCATGAACATTTTCAGCCCAGTGCTCCATGACACTTGTCATCAAAATGATCCATGCCCTTGTAATCCCAATGCTCCATGACCCCTGTATTCAAAATGCTCCGTAACGCTTGTCATCACAGTGCTCCATGACACATGTCATCACAATGCTCCATGCCTTTGTCAGCAAAATGCTACATGACCTTCTCATTACAATGTTCTATGCGCTTGTCATCAAAATACTCCATTTCCATTCTCATCACAATCCTCCATGAACCTTGGGATCACGTTGCTTCATGCCCTTGTCATCACAATGCTCCATGTTCCTTGAAATCAAAATGATCCATGACATCTGTCATCACAATGCTCCAAACACTTGTGATCACAATGGTCCATAACACTAGTCATCACAACGCTCCATGATGCCTGTCATCAAAATGCTCCATGCCCTTTTCATCACAATGCTCCATTACATTTGTCATCACAATTCTCAATACACTTGTCATCACAATGCTCCCTGACACTTGTCATCAGAATGCTCCTTGAAACCTGTCACGAAAAGGCTCCATGCCTTATTCATCACAAAGCCCCATGCCGTTTTCTTCACCATGCTACATGCCATTGTCATCAAAATACTCCACAAGCTTGTCATCAGAATGCTCCATGACCACTGTCATCACAATTCTCCATGGACTTGTCAGCACAAGGCTCATTGACCCTTGTCCTCACAATGCTCCAAGCCATTGTCATCACAATGCTCCATTACCTTTGTCATCAGAATCCTCCATGACACTTGACATCACAATGCGCTATGCCATTGTCATCACAATGGGCCATTACATATGTCATCACAATGCTCCCTGACACCTGTCTTCACAATAATGCATGACCTGGTTACCACAATGTGCCATGTCCTTGTCATCACAATGCGCCATTCCAACTGTCATCGCAATAATCCATGAAACTGATTAGACAAATGTTCCATGCCCTTGTAACCACAATGTTCCATGCCCTTGTTATCACAATTCTCCATGACCCCTGTCATCACAATGCTGCATGTCTCCAGTCATCACAATGCTTCATGACCTTTGTCATCACAATGATCCATGCCCTCGTCATCAACAGTCTCTGTGACCTTTTAACCACAATGCTCCATGAACTTTTCATCACACTGCTCTTTGACCCTTGTCATCACAATGCTCTATGCCTTTCTCAGCACAATGCTCCATGACCCTGGTCATCACAATGCTCCATGCGCTTGTCAGCACAATGCTCCATGACACATGTCATCACAATGCACCATGCACTTATCATCACAGTGCTCCACAATCTTGTCATCACAATGCTCCATAAAATTTGTCATCACAATGCTCCATGCACTTCTCATCAAAATGTTCTCTCACCACTGATATCACAATGCTATATCAATATTTGTCACAATACTCCCTCACCCCTGTCATTACAATGTTCCATGACTCCTGTCATCACAATGCTACATGCACTTATCATCACAGTGTTCGATGACCCATGACATCACAATGTTCCATAACACCTGTCATCAAAATGTTCCATGACACTTTTCATCAAATAGCTCCATGTCTCTGTCATCACAATGCACCCTGCCCTTCTCATCACAATGCACAACGCCCTTGCCATCAAAATGCTCCATGACTTTTGTCATCACTAAGATCCATGACCCTTGGCATCACAATGTTCCATGTCATTGTCATCACAATGCTCCATGAAAGCTCTCATCACATTGCTCCATGCCGTTGTCTTCACATAGCTCCAAGACACATGTCATCAGAATGCTCCATGACCTTCTCATCACAATGCTCCATGCTCTTGACATCACAATGCTACATTAACCCTCTCATAACAATGATCCATGACCCCTGCCATCACGATGTTCCATGGCCTTGTCATCACAAGGCTCCATGACGCTTCTCATCACAATGCTCCAAGAACACTGTAATCACAATGCTCTATGCCCCTTTTTATCTCAATGACCCATGAACCCTGGCATCACAATGCACCATGCCCATCATCATAATGCTTCCTGCTATTGTCATCACAATGAAATCAAAATGCTCCATGACCTCTGTCATATCAATGCTCCAAACCCTTGTGATCCCAATATTCCATAACACTTGTCATCACAATGCCCCGTGACGCTCGTCATCACAATTATCCATGGTCTTCTCATCACAATGCTCCATGACCATCGTCATCACAATGCTCAATACACTTGTCATGAAAATGCTCCCTGACACTTGTTGTCTGTATGCTCATTTTACCCTGTCATGACAAGTCTCCATGCTTTTTGCATCACAATGATACATGCCCTTTTCATCACAATGCTCCAAGAACCATGTAATCACGATGCTCCATGCCCTTGTCATCACAATGCTCAATGGCGCATGCCATCAGAATGCTCCTTGGTCTTCTCCTCACAAAGCTCCATGCCCTTGTCATCACAAAGATCCAAGACGCCTATAATCACAATGCTCCATCCCCTTTTTCATCAGTATGCTCCATGAGACTTGTCATCACATGGCTCCATTGTTTTGTCATCATAATGCTCCAAGCCCTAGTCATCACAATGCTCCATTATATTTGTCATCACAATCCTCCATTACATTTTGCATCACAATACTCCCTGCCATTGTCATCGCAATGGACTATTACATATGTCATCACAATGCTCCCTGACACCTGTCTTCAAAATATTCCATGTCTTCTCATCACAATGCCCCAGGCCCTTGTCATCACAGTGCACCATGTCCACTGTCATCAAAATAATCTATGAAAATTGTCAGACCAATACTCAATTCCCCTGTCATCTCAATGTTCCATGCCCTTGTTATCACAATGCTCCATGACCCCAGTCATCAAATGCTCCGTGACTGCAGTCATCACAATGCTTCATAATGTTTGTCATCACAACAGTCCATGCCCGCGTCATCACAAGGCTCTGTGTCCTTTGTACCCACAATGCTCCATGAACATTTCATCAAAATGCTCCGTGACCCTTGTCATCACAATGCTCCATGCCTTTGTCAGAACAATGCTCCATGACCCTTGTCATCACAATGTGCCACGCGCTTTTCATCACAATGATCCACAACCTTGTCATCGCTATGATCCATAAACCTTGTAATCACAATAATCCATGCACTTCTCATCCAAATGCTCTCTCACCTGAGATATCACCATATTCCATCACTAGTTATCACAATCCTCCCTCAGCCCTGTAATCACAGTGTTCCATGACCCCTGTCATCACAATGCTACATCCCCCTATGAACACAATGTTCCATGATCCCTGACATCACAATGTTCCATAACCCCTCTCATCAAAATGCTCCATTACATTTTTCATCCCAAAGAGCCATGACCACTGGCATCACAATGTTCTATAACACCTGTCATCAAAATATTCCATTACACTTTTAATCAAATTGCTCCATGACCCTGTCATCAAAATGCTCCCTGCCCTTCTCATCACAATGCACCATACACTTGTCATCAAAATGCTCCATGACCTTTGTCATCACAAAGTTCCATGACCGTTGGCATCACAATGCTACATGTCATTGCCTTCACAATGCTCCATGAACACTCTCATCACATGGCTCCATGCCCTTGTCATCACAAAGCTCCATGACACTTGTCATCACAATGCTCGATGCCCTTCTCATCACAATGCTCCATGCCATTCACATTACAATCCTCCATGACCCAAGTATCACAGTGTACCGTGCCCTTGTCATCACAATGCTCCATGCCCACTCTCATCACAATAATCCATGAAACATTTCAGACCAAAGGTCAATGCCATTCTCATCACAATGCTCCATTAACACTGTCATAACAATGCTCCATGACCCCTGCCATCAAAATGTTCCACTGCCTTGTCATCACATTGCTCCATGCCCTTGTCATCACAAAAATACATGACGTATGTCATCAGAATGTTCCATGGCCTTCTCCTCACAATGATCCATGCCCTTGTCATCACAGTGCTCCAAGACCCCTGTAATCACAATGCTCCATGCCCCTTTTCATCAGAATGCTCCATGAGACTTGTCATCACAAGTATCCATGGTCATCTCATCACAATGCTCCAGGACCTTGTCATCACCATGCTCCATGACCCATGTCATCACAATAATCCATGAATATTTGGAGCCCAATGCTCCATGACCTTCTCATCACAATGCTCCATGAGCAATATCATCACAATGCTCCATGACCACTGTCATCACAACACTCCATGACACGTGACAACACAATGATCCGGGACTCTTGTCATCACAATGCTCCAAGACCCCTGTAATCACAATATTCCATGACCCCTGTCATCACAATACTCCATTAAATTTTTCAGCCCCATGCTCCATGACACTTGTCATCACAATGCTACATGTCATTGCCATCACAATGCTCCATGAACCCTCTCATCACATGGCTCCATGCCCTTGTCATCACAAAGCTCCATGACACTTGTCATCACAATGCTCGATGCCCTTCTCATCACAATGCTCCATGCCATTCACATTACAATCCTCCATGACCCAAGTATCACAGTGTACCGTGCCCTTGTCATCACAATGCTCCATGCCCACTCTCATTACAATAATCCATGAAACATTTCAGACCAAAGGTCCATGCCATTCTCATCACAATGCTCCATTAACACTGTCATAACAATGTTCCATGACCCCTGCCATCACAATGTTCCACTGCCTTGTCATCACATTGCTCCATGCCCTTGTCATCAGAAAAATACATGACGTATGTCATCAGAATGTTCCATGGCCTTCTCCTCACAATGATCCATGCCCTTGTCATCACAGTGCTCCAAGACCCCAGTAATCACAATGCTCCATGCCCCTTTTCATCAGAATGCTCCATGAGACTTGTCATCACAAGTATCCATGGTCATCTCATCACAATGCTCCAGGACCTTGTCATCACCATGCTCCATGACCCATGTCATCACAATAATCCATGAATATTTTGAGCCCAATGCTCCATGACCTTCTCATCACAATGCTCCATGAGCAATATCATCACAATGCTCCATGACCACTGTCATCACAACACTCCATGACACGTGACAAAACAATGATCCGGGACTCTTGTCATCACAATGCTCCAAGACCCCTGTAATCACAATATTCCATGACCCCTGTCACCACAATACTCCATTAACTTTTTCAGCCCAATGCTCCATGACACTTGTCATCACAATGATACATGTCCTTGTCATCCCAATGCTCCATGACCCCTGTATTCACAATGCTCCATGAATATTTTAGCCCAATACTCCATGAGGCTTGTCATCACAATGATCCATGCCCTTGTCATCCCAATGCTCCATGAACCCTGTATTCACAATGCTCCATGACGCTTGTCATCACAGTGCTCCATGACACCTGTCATCACAATGCTCTATGCCATTCTCAGTACAATGCTCCATGCCCTGTTCATCACAATGCTCCATGACCACATCATCACAATGCTCCTTGACTCCAGTCTTCACAATTCTTCATAACATTTGTCATCACAATGGTCGATACCCGTGTCATCACAAGGCTCTGTTACCTTTGTAACCACAATGCTCCATGAACTATTCATCACAATGCTCCATGACACTTGTCATCACAATGCTCCATGCCTTTGTCAGAAAAATGCTCCATGACACTTGTCATCACAATGTGCCACACGCTTTTCATCCCAACGGTCCAGAAATTTGTCATCACAATGCTCCAAATACCTTTTAATCACAATGCTCCATTCCCTTCTCATCACAATTCTCCATTACCTCTGTCATCACAATGCACCAAGACCCCTGTAGTCACAAAGCTCCATGCCCTTGTCATCACAAAGCTCCATGATGCATGTCATCAGAATGTTCCATGGCCTTCTCCACACAATGCTCCATGCCCTTGTCATCACAATGCTCCAAGACCCATGTAATCACAATGTTCCATGCCCCTTTTCATCAGAATGCTCCATGAGACTTGTCATCACAAGTCTCCATGGTCATCTCATCACAATGCTCCAGGAACTTGTCATCACCATGCTCCATTCCCTTGTGATCACAATGCTCTATAAACCCTGTCATCACAATACTCCATGAACATTTTCAGCCCAATGCCCCATGACCTTCTGATCACAATGCTCCAAGACCAAAATCATCACAATGCTGCATGATCACAACACTCCATGACACCTGACAAAACAATGATCCGGGACTATTGTCATCACAATGCTCCATTCCCTAGTCATCACAATGCTCCATGACCCCTTTCATCACAATACTCCATGAACATTTTCAGCCCAATGCTCCATGACACTTGCCATCACAATGATCCATGCCCTTGTCATACCAATGCTCCATGACCCCTGTATTCACAATGCTCTGTGACGCTTGTCATCACAGTGCTCCATGACGCTTGTCATCACAGTGCTCATTGACACCTGTCATCACAATGCTCCATGCCTTTGTCAGCAAAATGCTACATGACCTTGTCATTACAATGCTCTATGTGCTTGTCATCACAATACTGCATTACCATTGTCATCACTATCCTCCATGAACCTTGGGATCACATTGCTTCATGCCCTTGTCATCACAATGCTCCATGATCCTTGAAATCAAAATGATCCATGACCTCTGTCATCGCAATGCTCCAAACAGTTGTGATCACAATGTTCCATAACACTTTTCATCACAACGCTCCATGATGCCTGTCATCACAATACTCCATGCCCTTTTCATCACTATGCTCCATGACCTTTGTCATAACAATTCTCAATACATTTGTCATCACAATGCTCCCAGACACTTGTCGACAGAATGCTCCTTGAACCCTATCACGAAAAGGCTCCTTGCATTTTTCATCACAAAGCCCCATGCCGTTTTCATCACAATGCTCCATGCCATTGTCATCAAAATACTCCACAAGCTTGTCATCAGAATGCTCCATGACCCTTGTCATCACAATTCTCCATGCACTTGTCAGCACAATGCTCCCTGAACCTTGTCATCACTATGCTCCAAGCCATTGTCATCACAATGCTCCTTTACCTTTGTCATCAGAATCCTCCATGAAACTTGGCATCACAATGTTCCATGCCTTTGTCATTACAATGGGCTAATACATATGTCATCACAATGTTCCGTGACACCTCTTCTCACAATACTGCATGACCTGGTCATCACAATGCTCCATGCCCTTGTCATCACAATGCGCCATTCCAACTGTCATCACAATAATCCATGAAACTTATTAGACCAATGCTCCATGCCCTTGTCATCACAAAGCTCCATGCCCTTGTTATCACAATGTTCCAAGACCCCTGTAATCAGAATGCTCCATGCCCCTTTTCATCAGTATGCTCCATGAGATTGTCATCACAAGGCTCCATGGTATTCTCATCACAGTGCTCCAGGACCTTGTCATCCCAATGCTTCACGACATTGTCATGAAAATTCTCAATGGCCCTTGTCATCATAATGCTCCAAGCCGTAGTCATAACAATGCTCCATTATATTTGTCATTACAATCCTCCATTACATTTGGCATTACAATGTTCCATGCCTTTGTCATCGCAATGGACCATGACATATGTCATCACAATGCTCCCTGACACCTGTCTTCACAATACTCCATGCCCTTGTCATCACAATGCTCCATGCCCTTGTCATCACAATGCACCATGTCCACTGTCATCACAATCATCTGTGAAACTTGTCAGACCAATGTTCCATGCCCCTGTCATCACAGTGCTCCATGCCGTTGTCATCACAATGCTCCATGACCCCTGTCATCAAAATGCCCCTTGACTCCAATCATCACAATGCTTCATAACGTTTGTCATCACAACGGACCATGACCGCGTCATCACAAGCCTCTGTGACCATTTTAACCACAATGCTCCATGAACTTTTCATCACAATGCTCCATGACCCTTGTCATCACAATGCTCCATGCCTTTGTCAGAACAATGCTCCATGACCCTTGTCATCACAATGTGCCATGCACTTTTCATCACAATGATCCACAACCTTGTCATCGCTATGCTCCATAAATCTTGTAATCACAATGCTCCATGAACTTCTCATCCAAATGCTCTCTCACCTGAGATATCACAATGTTCCACCACTAGTCATCACAATCCTCCCTCACCCCTGTTGTCACAATGTTCCATGACCCCTGTCATCACAATGCTACATCCCCTTATCTGCACAATGATCCATGACCCCTGACATCACAATGTTCCATAACCCCTGTCATCAAAATGCTCCATGACCCATTTCATCCCAGAGATCCATGACCCCTGGCATCACAATGTTCTATAAACCCTGTCATCAAAATGTTCCATTACACTTTTCATCAAATTGCTGCATGACCCTGTCATCAAAATGCTCCCTGCCCTTCTCATCACAATGCACCACACCCTTGTCATCAAAATGCTCCATGACCATTGTCATCACAAAGCTCCATGGCCATTGGCATCACAATGCTCCATGTCATTGTCATCACAATGCTCCATGAACCTTCTCATCACATGGCTCCAGGCCCTTGTCATCACAAAGCACCATGACACTTGTCATCACAATGCTCGATGCACTTCCCATCACAATGCTCCATGCCCTTGTCATTACAATCCTCCATGACCCATGTATCACAGTGTTCCGTGCCCTTGTCATCACAATGCTCCATGCCCACTCTCATCACAATAATCCATGAAACATTTCAGACCAATGCTCAATGTCCTTCTCATCACAATGCTCCATTATCTCTGTCATAACAATGCTCCATGACCCCTGCCATCACAGTGTTCCACGGCCTTGTCATCACAAGGCTCCATGACCCTTGTCATCACAATGCTCCAAGACCCCTGTAATCACAATGCTCCATGCCCTTGTCATCACAAATCTCCATGACGCATGTCATCAGAATGTTCCATGGCATTCTCCTCAAAATGCTCCATGCCCTTGTCATCGCAATGCTCCAAGACCCCTGTAATCACAATGCTCCATGCCCCTTATCGTCAGAATGCTCCATGAGACTTGTCATTACAAGTCTCCGTGATCTTCTCATCACAATGCTCCAGGACCTTGTCATCACCATGCTCCATTCCCTTGTCATCACAATGCTCCATGACCCCTGTCATCACAATACTCCATGAATATTTTCAGCCCAATGCTCCATGACCTTCTCATCACAATGCCCCAAGACAAATATCATCACAATGCTCCATGATCACTGTCATCACAACACTCCATGACACCTGACAACACAATGATCCGGGACTCTTGTCATCACAATGCTCCATTCCCTAGTCATCACAATACTCCATGACCACTGTCATCACAATACTCCATGGATATTTTCAGCCCAATACTCCATGACGCTTGTCATCACAATGATCCAAGCCCTTGTCATCCCAATGCTCCATGACACCTGTATTCACAATGCTCCGTGACGCTTGTCATCACAGTGCTCCATGACACCTGTCATCACAATGCTCCATGCCTTTGTCATCAAAATGCTACATGACCTTCTCATTACAATAATCTATGCCCTTGTCATCACAAAGCTCCATGACGCATGTCATCAGAATGTTCCATGGCATTCTCATCACATGCTCTATGCCCTTGTCATCACCCTGCTCCTAAACCCTGTAATCACAGTGCTCCATGACACTTTTCATCTCAATGCTCCATGAAACCTGTCATCACAATACACCATGCCCATCATCCTAATGCTTCATGCTGTTGTCATCACAATGAAATCAAAATGCTCCATGACCACTGTCATAACAATGCTCCAAACCCTTGTGATCACAATATTCCATAACACTTGTCATCACAATGCCCCATGACGCTCGTCATCACAGTTATCTATGGTCTTCTCATCACAGTGTTCCATGACCTTTGTCATCACAATGCTCAGTACACTTGTCATCCAAATGCTCCCTGACACTTGTTGTCTGTACTCTCCTTGAACCCTGTCATAACAAGGTTCCATGAGCTTTTCATCACAATGTTCCAAGACCCCTGTAATCACAATGGTCCATGACCCTTTTCATCAGTATGCTCCATGAGATTTGTCATCACAAGGCTCCATGGTTTTCTCATCACAATGTTCCAGGACCTTTTCATCACAATGCTTCACGACCTTGTCATGAAAGTTCTCAATGGCCCTTGTCATCATAATGCTCCAAGCCCTAGTCATCACAATGCTCCATTATATTTGTCATAACAATCCTCCATTACATTTGGCATAACAATGCTCCATGCCATTGTCATCGCAATGGACCATGGCATAGGTCATCACAATGCTCCCTGAAATCTGTCTTCACAATACTCCATGACCTTCTCATCACAATGCTCCATGCCCTTGTCATCACAATGCTCCGTGACTCCAGTCATCACTATGCTTCATGACTTTTGTCATCAAAATGCTCCATGCACTTTTCATTACAATCCTGCATGACTCATGCATCATAGTGTTCCGTACCCTTGTCATCAGAATGCTCTATGCCCACTCTCATCATAATAATCCATGAAACATTTTAGACCAATATTCCATGCCCTTCTCATCACAATGCTCCATTACCTCTGTCATAACAATTCAACATGACCCCTGCCATCACAATGTTCCACGGCCTAGTCATCACAAGGTTCCATGACACTTGTTATCACAATGCTGAAGACCCTTGTAATCACAATGCTCCATGCCCTTGTCATCACAAAGCTCCATGACGCATGTTATCAGAATGTTCCATGGCCTTCTCATCACAATGCTCCATGCCCTTGTCATCACAATGCTCCAAGACCCCTGTAAACAAAATGCTCCATGCCCCTTTTCATCTCAATGCTCCATGAACCCTGTCATCACAATGCAGCATGCCCATCATCATAATGCTTCAGGCTATTGTCATCACAATGAATTCAATAATCTCCATGACCTCTGTCATCATAATGCTCCAAACCCTTGTGATCACAATGTTCCAAAACACTTATCATCAAAACACCCCATGACGCTCATCATAACAATTAACCATGGTCTTCTTATCACAATACTCCAAGAGCTTTGTCATCACAATGCTCAATACACTAGTCATCTCAATGCTCCCTGACACTAGTCGTCAGTATGCTCCTTGAACCCTGTCATGACAAGGTTCCATACCTTTTTCATAACAATGATCCGTGCCGTTTTCATCACAATGCTCCAAGACCTTTGTAATCACAATGCTCCATGCCCCTTTTCATCAGAATGCTCCATGAGAGTTGTCATCACAAGTCACCATGGTCTTCTCATCACAATGCTCCAGGACATTGTCATCACAATGCTCCATTCCCTTGTCATCACAATGCTCCATGACCCGTATCATCACAATAATCCATGAACATATTCAGCCCAATGCTCCACGACTTACACATCACAGTGCTCCATGGCCAATATCATCACAATTCTCCATGACCACTGTCATCACAAGACTCCATGACTCCTGACAACACAATGATACAGGACTCTTGTCATCAAAATGCTCCATTCCCTAGTCATCACAATGCTCCATGACCCTGTAATCACAAAACTCCATGAACATTTTCAGCCCAGTGCTCCATGACCCTTGTCATCCCAATGATCCATGCCCTTGTCATCCCAATGCTCCATGACCCCTGTATTCACAATGCTCCATGACGCCTGTGATCACAGTGCTCCATGACACATGTCATCACAATGGTCCATGCCTTTGTCAGCAAAATGCTACATGACCTTGTCATTAAAATGCTCTATGCACTTGTCATCACAATACTCCTTTTCCATTGTCATCACCATCCTCCATGAACCTTGGGATCACATTGCCTTAAGCCCTTGTAATCACAATGCTCCATGCTCCTTGAAATCAAAATGATCCATGATCTCTGTCATCACAATGCTCCAAACCCATGTGATCAAAATTTTCCATAACACTTGTCATCACAATGCTCCATGATGCCTGTCATCACAATATTCCATGCCCTTTTCATCACTATACTCCATGACCTTTGTCATCACAATTCTCCATACACTTGTCATCACAATGCTCTCTGACACTTGTCATCAGAGTGCTCCATGACCCTTGTCATCACAATTCTCCATGCACTTGTCAGCACAATGCTCCCTGACCCTTGTCATCACAATGCTCCAAGCCATTGTGATCACAATACTCCATTACATTTGTCATCAGAATCCTCCATGACACTTGGCATTACAATGCTCCATGCCATTGTCATCACAATGGGCCATTACATATGTCATCACAATGCGCCCTGACACCTGTCTTCACAATACTGCATGACCTGGTCATCACAATGATCCATGCCCTTGTCATCACAATGGGCCATTCCAACTGTCATTGCAACAATCCATGAAACTTATTAGACCAATGTTCCATTCCCTTGTCATCACAATGCTCCATGCCCTTGTTATCAAAATTCTCCATGACCCCTGTCAACAGAATGCTCCGTGACTCCAGTCATCACAATGCTTCATGTCCTTTGTCATCACAATTGTCCATGTCCTTGTCCTCAACAGTCTCTGTGACCATTTGAACCACAATGCTCCGTGAACTTTTCATCACAATGCTCTTTGACCCTTGTCATCACAATGCTCTATGCTTTTATCAGCACAAAGCTCCATGACCCTTGTCATCACAATGCTCCATGCGCTTCACAGCACAATCCTCCAGGACACATGTCATCACAATGCACCATGCGCTTGTCATCACAGTGCTCAACAAATTTGTCATCACCATGCTCCATAAACATTGTCATCATAATGCTCCATGCACATCTCATCAAAATGCTCTCTCACCACTGATATCACAATGCTACATCACTATTTGTCACAAGACTCCCTCACCCCTGTCATCACAATATTCCATGACTCCTGCCATCACAATGCTACATGCACTTATCATCACAATGTTCAATGACCCCTGACATCACAATGTTCCATAACACCTGTCATCAAAATGTTCCATGACACTTTTCATCCAATTGGTCCATGACCCTGTCATCACAATGCTCCATGCCCTTGTCATCACAAAGCTCAATGACGCATGGCATCAGAATGCTCCTTGGTCTTCTCCTCACAATGTTCCATGCCCTTGTCATCACAATGATCCAAGACCCCTGTAATCACAATGCTCCATGCCCCTTTTCATCAGTATGCTCCATGAGACTTGTCATCACAAGGCTCCATAGATTTGTCATCACAATGCTCCAGGACCTTGTCTTCACAATGCTTCACGACCTTGTCATGAAAATTATCAATGGCCCTTGTCATCATAATGCTCCAAGCGCTAATCATCACAATGCTCCATTATATTTGTCATCACAATCCTCCATTACATTCGGCATCACAATGCTCCATGCCATTGTCATCGCAATGGACCATGACATATGTCATCACAATGCTCCCTGACACGAGTCTTCACAATAATCCATGACCTTCTCATCAAATACTCCATGCCCTTGTCATCACAATGCACCATGCCCACTGTCATCACAATAATCTATGAAATTTGTTAGACCAATGCTCCATTCTCCTGTCATAACAATGCTCCATGCCCTTGTCATTTCAATGCTCCATGAACCCTGTCATCACAATGCTCCGTAACTCCAGTCATCACAATGCTTCATAAGGTTTGTCCTCACAGTGGTCCATGCCAGCGTCATCACAAGGCTCTGTGACCTTTGTAACCACAATGCTCCATGAACTTTTCATCACAATTCTCTGTGACCCATGTCATCACAATGCTCCATGTCTTTGTCAGAACAATGCTCCATGACCATTGTCATCAAAATGTGCCACGCGCATTTCATCACAACGGTCCACAACCTTATCATTGCAATGCTCCATAAACTTTGTAATCACAATGCTCCATGCACCTCTCATCAAAATGCTCTCTCACCAGAGATATCACAGTGTTCCATCACTAGTCATCACAATACTCCCTCACCCATGGAATCACAATGTTCCATGACACTGTCATCACAGTGCTACATCCCCTTTTCATCACAATGTTCCATGACCCCTGACATCACAATATTCCATAACCCCTGTCATCAAAATGCTCCATGACCCTTGTCAACACAATTCTCCATGCACTTGCCAGCACAATGCTCCCTGACCCTTGTAATCACAAGGCTCCAAGCCATTGTCATCACAATGCTCCATTACCTTTGTCATCAGAATCCTCCATGACGCTTGTCATCACAGTGCTCCATGACAGCTGTCATCACAATGCTTCATGCCTTTGTCAGCAAAATGGTACATGACCTTGTCATTACAATGCTCTATTTGCTTGTCATCACAATACTCCAGTACCATTGTTATCACAACCCTCCATGAACCTTGGGATCACATTGCTTCATGCACTTGTCATCACAATGCTCCATGCTCCTTGAAATCAAAATTATCCATGACCTCTGTCATCACAATGCTCCAAGCCCTTGTGATCACAATGTTCCATAACACTTGTCATCACAACGCTCCATGATGCCTGTCATCACAATACTCCATTCCCTTTTCATCACAATGCCCCATGACCTTTGTCATCACAATTCTCAATACACTTGTCATCACAATGCTCCCTGACACTTGTGGCCAGAATGCTCCTTGAACCCTGTCAAAAAAAGGCACCATGCCTTTTTCATCACAATGCACCATGCCGTTTACATCACAATGCTCCATGCCATTGTCATCAAAATACTCCACAAGTTGTCATCAGAATATTCCATGACTCTTGTCATCATAATTCTCCATGCACTTGTCAGCACAATGCTCCCTGACCCATGTCATCACAATGCTCCAAGGCATTGTCATCAGAATGCTCCATTACATTTGTCATCAGAATCCTCCATGACATTTGGCATCACAATGCTCCATGCCATTGTCATCACAATGGGTCATGACATATGTCATCACAATGCTCCCTGACAGCTGTCTTCTCAATACTGCATGACCTGGTCATCACAATGATCCATGCCCTTGTCATTACAATGTGCCATTCCAGCTCTCATCGCAATAAGTCATGAAACTAATTAGACCAATGTTCCATGCCCTTCTGATCACCATGCTCCATGCCCTTGTTATTCCAATGCTCCTTGACCCCTGTCATCACAATGCTCCGTGACTCCAGTCATCACAATGCTTCATGACCTCTGTCATCACAATGGTCCATGTCCTCGTCATCAAATGTCTCTGTGACCCTTTTAACCACAATGCTCCCTGAATTTTCATTACAATGCTCTTTGACCCTTGTCATCAAAATGCTCTATGCCTTTCTCAGCGCAATGCTCCATGACCCTTGTCATCACAATGCTCCATGTGCTTGTCAGCACACTGCTCCATGACACGTCATAAAAATGAACCATGCGCTTGTCATCACAGTGCTCCACAAACTTGTCATCACCATGCTCCATGCATTTCTCATCAAAATGCTCTCTCACCACTGATATGACAGTGCTACATCACTATTTTTCACAGGACTCCCTCATCCCTGTCATCACAATTTTCCATGACTCCTGTCATCACAATGCTACATGCACTTATCATCACAATGTTCGATGACCCCTGACATCACAATGTTCCATAACATCTGTCATCAAAATGCTCCATGACCCATTTCATCAAAATGCTAAATGACCCCTGACATCACAATGATCCATAAAACCTGTCATCAAAATGTTCCATGACACATTTCTTGAAATTGCTGCATGACCCTGTCATCACAATGCTCCCTGCCCTTCTCATCAGAATTCACAACACACTTGCCATCAAAATGCTCCATTGGCATTTGTCATCACAAAGATCCATGACCCTTGGCATCACAATGCTCCATGAACACTCTCATCACATTGCTCCATGCCCTTGTCATCACAAAGCTCCATGACACATGTCATCAGAATGCTCCATGGCCTTCTCATCACAATGTTCCATTACCCCTATCTTAACAATGCTCCATGAACCCTGCCATCACGATGTTCCATGGCCTTGTCATCACAAGGCTCCATGACCCTTCTCATCACAATGCTCCAAGAACCCTGTAATCACAATGCTCTATGCCCCTATTCATCTCAATGATCCATGAACCCTGTCATCACAATGCACCATGCCCATCATCATAATGCTTCATGCTATTGTCATCACAATGAAATCAAAATGCTCCATGACCTCTGTCATAACAATGCTCCAAACCCTTGTGATCACAATATTCCATAACACTTGTCATCACAATGCCACATGACGCTCATGATCACAATTATCCATGGCCTTCTCATCACAATGCTCCATGACCTTTGTCATCACAATGCTCAATACATTTATCATCAAAATGCTCCCTGACATTGTTGTCTGTATGCTCCTTGAACCCTGTCATGACAAGGTTCGATGCCTTTTTCATCACAATAATCCATGCCCTTTTCATCACAATGCTCCAAGACCCATGTAATCACAATGTTCCATACCCTTGTCATCACAATGCTCGATGACGCATGCCCTCAGAATGCTCCTTGTTCTTCTCCTCAAAATGCTCCATGCCCTTGTCATCACAATGTTCCAAGACCCCTGTAATCACAATGCTCCATGCCCCTTTTCATCAGTATGCTCCATGAGACTTGTCATCACAAGGCTCCATGATTTTCTCATCACAATGCTCCAGGACCTTGTCATCACAATGCTTCACGACCTTGTCATGAAAATTTTCAAAGGCCTTTGTCATCATAATGCTCCAAGCCCTAGTCATCACAATGCTCCATTATATTTGTCATCACAATCCTCCAATACATTTGGCATCACAATGCTCCATGCCATTGTCATCGCAATGGACCATGACATATGTCATCACAATGCTCCCTGACACCTGTCTTCACAATATTCCATGACCTTCTCATCACAATGCTCCATGACCTTGTCATCACAGTGCACCATGCCCACTGTCACCACAATAAACTATGAAACTTGTCAGACCAATGCTCCATGCCCCAGTCATCACAAGGCTCCATGCCCTTGTCCTCACAATGCTCCATGACCCCTGTCATCACAATGCTCCATGACCACAATCATCAAAATGCTTTAAATCTTTTGTCATCACATTGGTCCATGCCCACGTCATCACAAGGCTCTGTGACCTTTGTAACCACAATGATCCATGAACTTTTCATCACAATTCTCTGTGACCCTTGTCATCACAATGCTCCATGTCTTTGTCAGAACAATGCTCCATGACCATTGTCATCAGAATGTGCCACGCGCATTTCATCACAAGGGTCCACAACTTTGTCATTGCAAAGCTCCATAAACATTGTAATCACAATGCTCCATGCACTTCTCATCAAAATGCTCTCTCACCAGAGATATCACAATGTTCCATCACTAGTCATCACAATACTCCCTCACCCCTGTAATAACAATGTTCCATGACCCTGTCATCACAATGCTACATCCACTTATCATCACAATGTTCCAAGACCCCTGACATCACAGTGTTCCATAACCACTGTCATCAAAATGCTCCATGACACTTTTCATTCCAAAGCTCCAAGACCCCTGACATCACAATGTTATATAACCCCTGCCATCAAAATGTTCCATTACACTTTTCATCAAATTGCTGCATGGCCCAGTAACCAAAATGCTCCCTGCCCTTCTCATCACAATGCACCATGCCCTTGTCATCAAAATGCTCCATGACTTGTCATCACAAAGCTCCATGACCCTTGGCATCACAATAGTCCATGTCATTGTCATCGCAATGCTCCATGAACCCTCTCATCACATTGTTCAATGCCCTTGTCATCACAAAGCTCCATGACACTTGTCATCACAATGCTCAATGCCGTTCTCATCACAATGCTCCATGCCCTTGTCATTACAATCCTGCATGACCCATGTATCATAGTGTTCCATACCCTTGTCATCACAATGCTCAATGCCCACTCTCATCTCAATAATCCATGAAACAATTCAGACCAATGTTCCATGCCCTTCTCATCACAATGCTCCATTACCTCTGTCATAACAATGCACCATGACCACTGCCATCACAACGTTCCTCGTCCTAGTCATCACAAGGCTCCATGAGACTTGTCATCACAATGCTGAAGTCCCCTGTATCACAATGCTCCATGCCCTTGTCATCACAAAGCTCCATGACGCATGTCATCAGAATGTTCCATGGCCTTCTCATCACAATGCTCCATGACCTTGTCATCACAATGCTCCAAGACCCCTGCAAACACAATGCTCCATGCCCCTTTTCATCTTAATTCTCCATGAACCCTGTCCTCACAATGCACCATGCCCATCATCATAATGCTTCAGGCTATTGTCATCACAATGAAATCAATATTCTCCATGACCTCTCTCATCATAATGCCCCAAACCCTTGTGATTGCAATGTTCCATAACACTTATCATCACAACACCCCCTGACGCTCATCATCACAATTATCCATGGTCTTCTCATCACAATGCTCCATGATCTTTGTCATCACAATGCTCAATACACTTGTCATCACAATGTTCCCTGACACTTGTCGTCAAATGCTCCTTGTACCCTGTCATGACAAGGCTCCATGCCTTTTTCATCACAATAATCCATGCCCTTATCATCACAATGCTCCTAGATCCCTGTAATCACAATGCTCCATGCCCTTGTCATCAAAAAGCTCCATGACGCATGTCATCAGAATGCTTCATGGCCTTCTCATCACAATGATCCATGTCATTGTCATCATAATGCTCCATGAACGCTCTCATCACATTGTTCCATGCACTTATCTTCACAAAGCTCCATGACACATGTCATCAGAATGATCCATGGCCTTCTCATCACAATGCTCCATGCCCGTGCCATCACAGTGCTCCATTAAACCTGTCATAACAATGCTCCATGACCCCTGCCATCACGATATTCCATGGCCTTGTCATCACAAGGCTCCATCACCCTTCTCATCACAATGCTCCAAGACCCCTGTAATCACAATGCTCCATGCCCATTTTCATTTCAATGATCCATGAACCCTGTCATCACAATGCACCATGCCCATCATCATAATGCTTCATGCTCTTGTCATCACAATGAAATCAAAATGTTCCATGACCTCTGTCATAACATTGCTCAAAACCCTTGTGATCACAATATTCCATAACACTTGTCATCACAATGCCACATGACGCTCGTCATCACAATTATCCATGGTCTTTTCATCACAATGTTCCATGACATTTGTCTTCACAATGCTCAATACACTTGTCATCAAAATACTCCCTGACACTTGTTGTCTGTATGCTCCTTGAACCCTGTCATGACAAGGCTCCATGACTTTTCCATCACAATGATCCATGCCCTTTTCATCACAATGCTCCAAGACCCATGTAATCACAATGCTCCATGTCCTCTGTCATAACAATGCACCATGACCCCTGCCATCACAATGTTCCACGGCCTACTCATCACAAGGCTCCATGACACTTGTCATTACAATGCTGTTTGCCCCTTAAATCACAATGCTCCATGACCTTATCATCACAAAGCTCCATGACGCATGTCATCAGAATGTTCCATGGCCTTCTCATCACAATGCTCCATGCCCTTGTCATCACAATGCTCCAAGACCCCTGTAAACACAATGCTCCATGCCCATTTTCATCTCAATTCTCCATGAACCCTGTCATCACAATGCACCATGCCCATCATCATAATGCTTCAGGCTATTGTCATCACAATGAAATCAATATTCTCCATGACCTCTGTCATCATAATGCTCTAAACCCTTGTGATCTTAATGTACCATAACACTTATCATCACAACACCCCATGACGCTCCTCATCACAATTATCCATGGCCTTCTCATCACAATGCTCCATGATCTTTGTCATCACAATGCTCAATACACTTGTCATCACAATGCTCCCTGACACTTGTCGTCAGAATGCTCCTTGAACCCTGTCATGACAAGGCCCCATGCCTTTTTCATCACAATAATCCATGCCCTTTTCATCACAATGCTCCAAGATCGCTCTAATCACAATGCTCCATGCCCTTATCATCAAAAAGCTCCATGACGCATATCATCAAAATGTTTCATGGCCTTCTCATCACAATGCTCCATGTCATTGTCATCACAATGCTCCATGAACGCTCTCATCACATTGCTCCATGCACTTATCTTCACAAGCTTCATGTCACATGTCATCAGAATGCTCCATGGCCTTCTCATCACAATGCTCCATGCCCTTGCCATCACAATGCTCCATTACCACTGTCATAACAATGCTCCATGACCCCTGCCATCACGATATTCAATGGACTTGTCATCACAAGGCTCCATCACCCTTCTCATCACAATGCTCCAAGAACACTGTAATCACAGTACTCTATGCCCCTTATCATTTCAATGATCCATGAACCCTGTCATCACAATGCACCATGCCCATCATCATAATGCTTCATGCTATTGTCATCACAATGAAATCAAAATGCTCCATGACCTCTGTCATAACAATGCTCAAAACCCTTGTGATCACAATATTCCATAACACTTGTCATCACAATGACCCATGACGCTCGTCATCACAGTTATCCATGGTCTTCTCATCACAGTGTTCCATGACATTTGTCATCACAATGCTCAATACACTTGTCATCAAAATTCTCCCTGACACTTGTTTTCTGTATGCTCCTTGAAACATGTCATGACAAGGCTCCATGCATTTTTCATCACAATGAACAATGTCCTTTTCATCACAATGCTTCAAGACCCCTGTAATCACAATGCTCCATGCCCTTGTCATCAGAAAGCTCAATGACACATGCCATCAGAATGCTCCTTGGCTTCTCCTCACAATGCTCCATGCCCTTGTCATCACAATGTGGCAAGACCCCTGTAATCACAATGCTCCATGCCCCTTTTCATCAGTATGCTCCATGAGAATTGTCATCACAAAGATCCATGGTTTTCTCATCACAATGCTCCATGATCTTGTCAGCACAGTGCTTCACGACATTGTCATGAAAATTCACAATGGCCCTTGTCATCATAATGCTCCAAGCCCTAGTCATCACAATGCTTCATTATATTTGTCATCACAATCCTCCATTATATTTGGCATCACAATAATCCCTGCCATTGTCATCGCAATGGACCATGACATATGTCATCACAATGCTCCCTGACACCTGTCTTCAGAATACTCAATGACCTTCTCTTCACAATGCTCCATGCCATTGTCCTCACAATGCACTATGTCCACTGTCATCACAATAATCTATGAAACTTGTCAGACCAATGCTCCATGTCCCTCTCATAACAAAGTTCCATGTCCCTGTCATCACAATGCTCCATGCCCTTGTCATCACAATGCTCCATGACTTGTCATCACAAAGCTCCATGACCCATGACGTGTGTATCACAGTGTTCCCTGCCCTTGTCATCACAATGCACAATGCCACTCTCATCACAATAATCCATGAAATATTTCAGACAAATGCTCCATGCACTTCTCATCATAATGCACCATTACCCCTGTCATAACTATGCTGCATGACGCCTGCCATCACAATGATCCACGGCCTTGTCATCAAAAGGCCTCATGACAATTGTCATCACAATGCCCCATGACGCTCGTCATCACAATTATCCATGGTCTTCTCATCACAATGTTCCATGATCTTTGTCATCACAATGCTCAATACACTTGTCATCACAATGATCCCTGACACTTGTCGTCAGTATGCTCCTGAACCCAGTCATGACAAGGCTGCATGCCTTTTTCATCATAATGTTCCATGCCCTTTTCATAACAATGCTCCAAGACATCTGTAATCACAATGCTCCATGCCATTGTCATCACAAATCTCCATGACGCATGTCATCAGAATGCTCCATGGAGTTCTCATCACCATGATCCATGCCCTTGTCATCACAATGCTCCAAGACCCCTGTAATCACAATGATCCATGCCCCTTTTCAACAGAATGCTCCATGAGACTTCTCATCAAAGGTCTCCATGGTCTTCTCATCACAATGCTCCTGGACTTTGTCATCACCATGCTCCATTCCCTTGTCATCGCAATGCTCCATGACCAATATCATCACAATTCTCCATGACCACTGTCATCACAACACTCCATGACACCTGACAACACAATGATCCGGGACTCTTGTCATCACAATGCTCCATTCCCTAGTCATCACAATGCTCCAGGACACTTGTCATCACAATGATCCATGCCCTTGTCATCCCAATGCTCCATAAACCCTGTATTCACAATGCTCCATGACGCTTGTCATCACAGTGCTCCATGACAGCTGTCATCACAATGCTCCATGCCTTTCTCAGCAAAATGTACATGACCTTGTCATTACAATGCTCTATGCGCTTGTCATCACAATACTCCTTTACCATTGTCATCACAATCCTTTATGAACTTTGGGATCACATTGCTTCATTCCCTTGTCATCACAATGCTCCATGCTCCTTGAAATCAAAATGATCCATGACCACCCTCATCAAAATGCTCCAAGCCCTTGTGATCACAATGTTCCATAACACTTGTCATCACAACGCTCCATGATGACTGTCATTACAATACTCCATGCCCTTTTCATCACTATGCTCCATGACATTTGTCGTCACAATGCTCAATACACTTGTCATCACAATGCTCCCTGACACTTGTCGTCAGAATGCTCCTTGAACCCTGTCACGAAAAGGCTCCATGCCTTTTTCATCACAATGCCCCATGCTGTTTACATCACAATGCTCTTTGCCATTGTCATCAAAATACTCCACAAGCTTGTCATCAGAATGTTCCATGACGCTTGTCATCACAAATCTCCATGCACTTGTCAGCACAATGCTCCCTGACAATTGTCATAACAATGCTCCAAGCCATTGTCATCACAATGCTCCATTAACTTTGTCATCAGAATCCTCCATGACACTTAGCATCATAAAGTTCCATGCCATTGTCATCACAATGGGCCATTACATATGTCATCACAATGCTCCCTGACACCTGTCTTTACAATACGGCATGACCTGGTCATCACAATGCTCCATGCCCTTGTCATCACAAGGCGCCATTCCAACTGTCATCGCAATAATTCATGAAACTTATTAGACCAATGTTCCATGCCCTTGTCATCACAATGCTCCATGACCTTGTTATCACAATGCTCCATGACCCCTGTCATCACAATGCTCCGTGACTACAGTCATCACAATGCTTCATGACCTTTGTCATTACAATGGTCCATGTCCTCGTCATCAACAGTCTCTGTGACATTTTTAACCACAATGCTCCATGAACTTTTCATCACAATGCTCTTTGACCATTGTCATCATAATGCTCTAAGACTTTCTCTGCACATTGCTCCATGACCCTTGTCATCACAATGCTCCATGCACTTGTCAGCACAATGCTCCATGACACATGTCATCACAATGCACCATGTGCTTGTCATCACAGTGCTCCACCATCTTGTCATCACAATGCTCCATAAAACTTGTCATCAAAATGCTCCATGCACTTCTCATCAAAATGCTCTCTCACCACTGATATCACAGTGCTACATCACTATTTGTCACAATACTCCCTCACCCCTGTCATCACAATGTTCCATGACTCCTGTCATCACAATGCTACATGCACTTATCATCACAATGTTCGAAGACCCCTGACATCACAATGTTCCATAACACCTGTCATCAAAATGTTCCATGACACTTTTCATCAAATTGCTCCATGACCCTGTCATCAGAATGCTCCCTGCTCTTCTCATCACAAAGCACAACGTATTTGCCATCAAAATGCTCCATGACCTTTGTCATCACAAAGATCCATGACCCTTGGCATCACAGTGCTCCATGTCATTGTCATCACAATGCTCCATGAATGCTCTCTTCACATTGCTCCATGCCCTTGTCTTCACAAAGCTCCATGACACATGTCATCAGAACGCCCCATGGCCTTCTCTTCACAATGCTCCATGCCCTTGCCATCACAATGCTCCATTACTCCAGTCATAACAATGCTTCATGACCCCTGACATCACGATGTTCCTTGGCCTTGTCATCACAAAGCTCCATGACCCTTGTCATCACAATGCTCCAAGAACCCTGTAATCACAATGCTCTATGCCCATTTCCATCTCAATGATCCATGAACCCTGTCACCACAATGCGCCATGCCCATCATCATAATGCTTCATGCTATTGTCATCACAATGAAATCAAAATGCTCCATGACCTCTGTCATAACAATTCTCCAAACCCTTGTGATCACATTATTCCATTACACTTGTCATCACAATGCCCCATGATGCTCGTCATTACAATTATCAGTGGCCTTCTCAACACAATGCTCCATGGCCTTTGTCATCACAATGCTCAATACACTTGTCATCACAATGCTCCCTGACACTTGTTGTCTGTATGCTCCTTGAACCCTGTCATGGCAAGGCTCCATGCCTTTTTCATCACAATGGTCCATGCCCTTTTCATCACAATGCTCCAAGACCCATGTAATCTAAATGCTCCCTGCCATTGTCATCACAAAGCTCAATGACGCATGCCATCAGAATGCTCCTTGGTGTTCTCCTCACAATGCTCCATGCCCTTGTCATCACAATATTCCAAGATCCCTGAAATCACAATGCTCCATGCCATTGTCATCAAAAAACTCCATGACGCATGTCATCCGAATGCTCCATGGCCTTCTCATCACAATGTTCCATGCCCTAGTCATCACAATGCTCCAAGATCCCTGTAATCACAATGTTCCATGCCCCTTTTCATCAGAATTCTCCATGACAATTGTCATCACATGTCTCCATGGTCTTCTCATCACAATGCTCCAGCACCTTGTCATAACCATGCTCCATTCCCTTGTCATCACAATGCTCCATGGCCAATATCATCACAATGCTCCATGACCACTGTCATCACAACACTCCATGACTCCTGACAACACAATGATCCGGGACTCTTGTCATCACAATGCTCCATTCCCTAGTCATCACAATTCTCCATGACCCCTGTCATCACAACACTCCATGAACATTTTCAGCCCAGTGCTCCATGACCCTTGTCATCACAATGATCCATGCCCCTGTCATCCCAATGCTCCATGACCCCTCTATTCACAATGATCCGTGACACGTCATCACAATGCTCCATGCCTTTGTCAGCAAATTGCTACATGACCCTGTCATTACAATGGTCTATGCGCTTGTCATCACAATACTCCATTTCCATTGCCATCAAAATCCTCCATGAACCTTGGGATCACATTGCTTCATGCCCTTGTCATCACAATGCTCCATTACCCCAGTCATAACAATGGTCCATGACCCCTGCCATCACGATGTTCCATGGCCTTGTCATCACAAAGCTCTATGACCCTTCTCATCACAATGCTCCAAGAACCCTGTAATCACAATGTTCTATGCTCCTTTCCATATCAATGTTCCATGAACCCTGTCATCACAGTGCACCATGCCCATCATCATACTGCTTCAAGCTATTGTCATCTCAATGAAATCAGAATGCTCCATGACCTCTGTCATAACAATGCTCCAAACCCTTGTGATCACAATATTGCAATACACTTGTCATCACAATGCCCCATGATGCTCGTCATCACAGTTATCAATGGCCTTCTCATCACAATGCTCCATGACCTTTTTCATCACAATGCTCAATACACTTGTCCTCAAAATTCTCCATGACACTTGTTGTCTGTATGCTCCCTGAACCCTGTTATGACAAGGCTCCATGCCTTTTTCGTCACAATGATCCATGCCATTTTCATCACAATGCTCCAAGACCCATGTAATCTCAATGTTCCATGCACTTGTCATCACGAAGCTCAATGACGCATGCCATCAGAATGCTCCTTGGTCTTCTCCTCACAATGCTCCATGCCCTTGTCATCACAATGATCCATGACCCCTGTAATCACAATGTTCCATGCCCCTTTTCATCAGTATGCTCCATGAGACTTGTCATGACAAGGCCTCATGGATTTGTCATCACAATGCTCCAGGACCTTGTCATCACAATGCTTCACGACCTTGTCATGAAAATTTCAAAGGTCCTTGTCATCATAATGCTCTATTATATTTGTCATCACAGTCCTCCATTACATTTGGCATCACAGTGCTCCATGCCATTGTCATTGCAATGGACCATGACATATGTCATCACAATGCTCCCTGACACGCGTCTTCACAATACTCCATGACCTTCTCATCACAGTGCTCCATGCCCTGGTCATCACAATGAACCATGCCCACTGTCATCACAATAATCTATGAAACTAGTCAGACCAATGCTCCATGCCCCTGTCATCACAATGCTCCATGAACTTGTCATCACAATGCTTCATGATCCCTGTCATCACAATGCTCTGTGACTCCAGTCATCACAATGCTTCATAACATTTGTCATCACAATGGTCCATGCCCGCATCATCACAAGGCCCTGTGACCATTGTAACCACAATGCTCCATGAACTTTTCATCACAATTCCCTGTTACCATTGTCATTACAATGCTCCTTGTCTTTGTCAGAACAATGCTCCATGACAATTGTCATCACAATGTTCCACACACATTTCATCATATCGGTCCACATCCTTGTCATTGCAATGTTCCATAAACCTTTTAATCACAATGGTCTATGCACTACTCATCAAAATGCTCTCTCACCAGAGATATCACAATGTTCCATCTCTAGTCATCACAATACTCCCTCAGCCCTGTAATCACAATGTTCCATGACCCTGTCATCACAATGCTACATCCCCTTATCATCACAATGTTCCATGACCCCTGACATCACAATGTTCCATAAATCCTGTCATCAAAATGCTCCACGAACCTTTTCATTCCAAAGCTCCAAGACCCCTGACATTACAATGTTCTATAACCCCTGCCATCAAAATGTTCCATTACACTTTTTAACAAACTGCTGCATGACACGGTCATCAAAATGCTCCCTGCCCTTCTCATCACAATGCACCATACACTTGTCATCAAAATGCTCCGTGTCTTTTGTCATCACAAAGCTCCATGACCCTTGTCGTCACAATGCACCATGACCCCTGTCATCACAATGCTCTGTGACTCCAGTAATCACAATGCTTCATAACGATTTTCATCACAATGGTCCATGCCTGCGTCATCACAAGGCTCTGTGACCTTTGTAACCACAATGCTCCATGAACATTTCATCACAATTCTCTGTGACCCTTGTCATCACAATGATCCATGTCTTTGTCAGAACAATGCTCCATGACCATTGTCATCACAATGTGCCACGCACATTTCATCACAACGGTCCACAACCTTGTCATGGCAATGCTCCATAAACTTTGTAATCACAATGGTCCATGCACTTCTCATCAAAATGCTCTCTCACCTGAGATATCACAATGTTCCATCACTAGTCATCACAATACTCCCTCACCCCTGTAATCACAGTGTTCCATGACACTGTCATTACAATGCTACATCCCCTTATCATCACAATGTTCCATGACACCTGACATCACAACGTTCCATAACACCTGACATTAAAATGCTCCGTGAACCTTTTTATGCCAAAGTTCCAAGACCCCTGACATCACAATGTTCTATATCCCCTGCCATCAAAATATTCCATTACACTTTTCATCAAATTGCTGCATGACCCGGTCATCAAAATGCTCCCTGTTCTTCTCATCACAAGGCACCATGCCCTTGTCATCAAAATGCTCCTGGACTTGTCATCAAAAAGCTCCATGACCCTTGGCATCACAATGCTCCATGTCATTGTCATCACAATGCTCCATGAACCCTCTCATAACATTGCTCAATGCCCTTGTCATCACAAAGCTCCATGACACTTGTCATCACAATGCTCGATGCCCTTCTCATCTCAATGCTCCATGCACTTGTCATTACAATCCTGCATGACCCATGTATTATAGTGTTCCGTACCCTGGTCATCACAATGCTCCATGCCCACTCTCATCACAATAATCCATGAAACATTTCAGACCAATGTTCCATGCCCTTCTCATGACAATGCTCCATTACCCCTGTCATAACAATGCACCATGACCACTGCCATCACAATGTTCCACGGCCGAGACACCACAAGTTTCCATGACACTTGTCATCACAATGCTGAAGACCCCTGTAATCACAATGCTCCACGCCCTTGTCATCACAAAGCTCAATGACGCATGTCATCAGAAGGTTCCATGGCCTTTTCATCACAATGATCCATGCCTTTGTCATCACAATGCTCCTAGACGCCTGTAAACACAATCCTCCATGCCCCTTTTCATTTGAATGTTCCATGAACTCTGTCATCACTATACACCATGGCCATCATCATAATGCTTCAGGCTATTGTCATCACAATGAAATCAATATTCTCCGTGACCTCTGTCATCATAATGCTCCAAACACTTGTGATCACAATGTTCCATAACACTTATCTTCACAACACCCCATGACGCTCATCATCACAGTTATCCATGGTCTTCTCATCACAATGCTCCATGAATTTTGTCATCACAATGCTCAATACACTTGTCATCACAGTGCTCCCTGACACTTGTCGTCAGTATGCTCCTTGAACCCTGTCATGACAAGGCTCCATGCCTTTTTCATCACAATAATCCATGCCCTTTTCATCACAATGCTCCAAGATCCCTGTAATCAAAATGCTACATGCCCTTGTCATCCAAGAGCTCCATGACGCATGTCATCAGAATGCTTCATGGCCTTCTCACCACAATGCTCTATGCCCTTGTCATCAGAATGCTCCATGGCCCCTGTAATCACAATGCTCCATGAACCTTTTCATCAAAATGTTCCATGAGACTTGTCATCACAAGTCTCCATGGCTTTCTCATCACAATGCTCCAGGATCTTGTCATCACCATGCTCCATTCCCTTGACATCGCAATGCTCCATGACCAATATCATCACAATTCTCCAAGACCAATGTCATCACAACACTCCATGACACCTGACAACACAATGATCTGGGACTCTTGTCATCACAATGCTCCATTCCCTAGTCATCACAATATTCCAGGACACTTGTCATCACAATGATCCATGCCCTTGTCATCCCAATGCTCCATAAAACCTGTATTCACAATGCTCCGTGACACGTCATCACAATGCTTCATGCCTTTGTCACCAAAATGCTACATAACCTTGTTATTACAATGCTCTATGCGCTTGTCATCACAATACTCCATTTCCATTGTCATCACAATCCTCCATGAACCTTGGGATCACATTGCTTCATGCCCTTGTCATCACAATGCTCCATGCTCCTTGAAATCAAAATGATCCATGAGTTCTGTCATCACAGTGCTCCAAACACTTGTGATCACAATGTTCCATAACACTTGTCATCACAACGCTCCATGATGCCTGTCATCACAATACTCCATGTCCTTTTCATCACAATGCTCCATGACCTTTGTCATCATAATTCTCAATATACATGTCATCACAATGCTCCCTGACACTTGTCATCAGAAATCTCCTTTAACCCTGTCACGAAAAGGCTCCATGACTTTTTCATCAAAAAGCCCCATGCCGTTTTCATCACAATGCTCCATGCCTTTTCATCAAAATACTCCACTAGCTTGTCAACAGAATGCTCCATGACCCTTGCCATCACAATTCTCCATGCACTTGTCAGCGCAATGCTCCCTGACCTTTGTCTACACAATGCTCCAAGCAATTGTCATCTCAATGCTCCATTACCATTGTCATCAGAATCCTCCTTGACACTTGGCATCACAATGCTCCATGCCATTGTCATCACAATGGGCCATTACATATGTCATCACAATGCTCCCTGACACCTTTCTTCACAATACTGCATGACCTGGTCATCACAATGCTCCATGCCCTTGTCATCACAATGCGCCATTCAAATGTCATCGCAATAATCCATGAAAGTTATTAGACCAATGTTCCATGCCCCTGTCATCACAATGCTCCATGAACCCTGTGATCACAATGCTCCTTGAATCCAGTCATCACAATGCTTCATGACCTTTGTCATCACAGTGGTCCATGCCCTCTTTATCAACAGTCTCTGTGACCTTTTTAACCACAATGCTCCATGAAATTTTCATCGCAATGCTCTTTGACCCTTGTCATCACAATGCTCTATGCCTTTCTCAGCACAATGCTCCATTACCCTTGTCATCATAATGCTCCATGCATTTGTCTGCACAATGTTCCATGACACATGTCATCACAATGCTCCATGACCCCTGTCATCACAATGTTCCGTGACTCCAGTCATCAAAATGCTTCCTAACGTTTGTCATCACAATGCTCCATGCCCGCGTCATCACAAGGCTCTGTGACCTTTGTAACCACAATGCTCCATGAACTTTTCATCGCAATTCTCTGTGACCCTTGTCATCAAAATGCTCCATGTCTTTGTCAGAACAATGCTCCATGACCAATATCATCACAATTCTCCATGACCACTGTCATCACAAAACTCCATGACACCTGACAACACAATGATTCGGGACTCTTGTCATAACAATGTTCCATTCCCTAGTCATCACAATTCTCCATGACCCCTGTCATCACAATACTCCATGAACATTTTCAGCCCAATGTTCCGTGACCTTTGTCATCACAATGATCCATGCCCTTGTCATCCCTATGCTCCATGACCACTGTTTTCACAATGCTCTGTGACACTTGTCATCACAGAGCTCCATGACACCTGTCATCACAATGCTCCATGCCTTTGTCAGCAAAATGCTACAAGACATTTTCATTACAATGCTTTATTTGCTTCTCATCACAATCCTCCATGAAACTTGGGATCACATTGCTTCATGTCCATGTCATCACAATGCTCCATGCTCCTTGAAATCAAAATGATCCATGACCTCTGGCATCACAATGCTCCAAACCCTTGTGATCACAATGTTCCATAACACTTGTCATCACAACGCTCCATGATGCCTGTCATCACAATACTCCATGCCCTTTTCATTGCAATGCTCCATGACCTTTGTCATCACAATTCTCAATACACTTGTCCTCACAATGCTCCCTGACATTTGTCATCAGAATGTTCCTTGAACCATGTCAGGAAAAGGCTACATGCCTCTTTCATAACAAAGCCCCATGCCGTTTTCATCACAATGCTCCATGCCATTGTCATCAAAATACTACACAAGATTTTCATCAGAATGCTCCATGACCCTATTCATAGCAATTTTCCATGCAATTGTCAGCTCAATGCTCCTTGACTCTTGTCATCACAATGCTCCAAGCCATTGTCATCACAATGCTCCATTACCTTTGTCATCAGAATCCTCCATGACACTTGGCATCACAATGCTCCATACCTTTGTCATCAGAGCCAGCCCATACATATGTCATCAGAATGCTCCCTGACACCTCTCTTCACAATACTGCATGACCTGGTCATCACAATGCTCCATGCCCTTGTCATCACAATGCTCCATGCTCTTGTTATCACAATTCTTCATGACCCCTGTCATCACAATGCTTCATGACACTTGTCAGTACGTTCCTTGAACCCTGTCATGATAAGGCTCCATGCCTTTTTCATCACAATGTTCCATGCCCTTTCCATCACAGTGCTCCAAGACCCTCGTAATCAGAATGATCCATGCCCTTGTCATCACAAAACTCAAGGACGCATGGCATCCGAATGCTCCTTGGTCTTCTCCTCAAAATGTGCCATGCCCTTGTCATCACAATGTTCCAAGACCCCTGTAATCACAATGCTCCATGCCCCTTTTCATCAGTATTCTCCATGAGACTTGTCATCACAAGGCTCCATGGTTTTGTCATCACAATGCTCCAGGACCTTGTCATCACAATGCTTCTCGACCTTGTCATGAAAATTTTCAATGGCCCTTGTCATCATAATGCTCCAAGCCCTTATCATCAAAATGCTCCATTATATTTGTCCTCACATTTCTCCATTACATTTGGCTTCACAGTGCTCCATGCCATTGTCATCACAATGGACCATGACATATGTCATCACAGTGCTCCCTGACACCTGTCTTCACAATACTCCATGACCTTCTCCTCACAGTGCTCCATGCCCTTGTCATCACAATGCACCATGCCCAATGTCATCACAATAATCCATGAAACTTGTCAGAACAATGATCCATGCCCCTGTCAACACAATGCTCCATGCCCTTGTCATCACAATGCTCCATGACCCCTGTCATCACAATGCTCCGTGACTACAGTCATCACAATGTTTCATAACGTTTGTCATCACAATGGTCCATGCCCGCGTCATTACAAGGCTCCGTGAATTTTGTAACCACTATGTTTCATGAACTTTTCATCACAATTCCCTGTGACCCTTGTCATCTCAATGCTCCATGTCTTTGTCAGAACAATGGTCTATGACCATTGTCATCACAATGTGCCACGCGCATTTCATCAGAGACGACCACAAAATTTTCATTGCAATGCTCCATAAACCTTGTAATCACAATGGTCCATGCACTTCTCATCAAAATGCTCTCTCACCAGAGATATCACAATGTTCCATCACTAGTCATCACAATACTCCCTCACACCTGGAATCACAATGTTCCATGACCCTGTCATCACAGTGCTACATCCACTTATCTGCACAATGTTCCATGACTCCTGACATCACAATGTTCCATAACCCCTGTCAGCAAAATGCTCCATGACCCTTTTCATCTCAAAGATCCAAGACCCCTGCCATCACAATGTTCTTTAAACACTGCCATCACAATATTCCATTACAATTCTTATCAAATTGCTGCATGACCCGTTCATCAAAATGCTCCCTGCCCTTCTCATCACAATGCACCATGCCCTTGTCATCAAAATGCTCCATGACTTGTCATCACAAAGCTCCATGACCCATGGCATCACAATGCTCCATGTCAATGTCATCACAATGCTCCGTGAACCCTCTCATCACATTGCTCCATGTCCTTGTCATCACAAAGCTCCATGACACTTGTCATCACAATGCTCGATGCCCTTCTCATCACAATGCTCCATGCCCTTTTCATTACAATCCTGCATGACCCATGTATCACAGTGTTCCATGCACTTGTCATCACAATGCTCCATGCCCACTCTCATCACAATAATCCATGAAATATTTCAGACGAATGTTCCATACCCTTTTCATCAAAATGCTCCATTACCCCTGTCATAACAATGCACCATGACACTTGGCATCACAATGTTCCACGGCCTAGTCATCACAAGGTTCCATGACACTTGTCATCACAATGCTCAAGACCCCTGAAATCAAAATGCTGCATGCCCTTGTCATCACAAAGCTCCATGACGCATGTCATCAGAATGTTCCATGGCCTTCTCATCACAATGCTCCATTCCCATGTCATCACAATGCTCCAAGACCCTTGTAATCACAGTGCTCCATGACCCTTTTCATCTCAATGCTCCATGAACCCTTTCATCACAATACACCATGCCCATTATCATAATGCTTCAGGCTATTTTCATCACAATGAAATCAATATACTCCATGACATCTGTCATCATAATGCTCCAAACCCTTGTGATCACAATGTTCAATAACACTTATCATCTCAATACCCCATGACACTCATCATCACAATTATCCGTGGACTTCTCATCACAATGCTCCATGATCGTTGTCATCACAATGCTCAATACACTTGTCATCACAGTGCTCCCTGACACTTGTCGTCAGTATGCTCCTTGAACCCTGTCATGACAAGGTTCCATACCTTTTTCATCACAGAGATCCATGCCCTATTCATCACAATGTTCCAAGAACCCTGTAATCACAATGCTCCATGCCCTTGTCATTAAAAAGCTCCATGACGCATGTCATCAGCATGCTTCATGTCCTTCTCATCACAGTGCTCCATGCCTTTCTGATCACAATGCTCCAAGACCGCTATAATCACCATGCTCCATGCCCCTTTTCATCAGAATGTTCCATGAGACTTGTCATCACAATGCTTAATGCGCTTGTCAGCACAATGCTCAATGACACATGACATCACAATGCACCATGTGCTTGTCATCACAGTGCTCCACAATCTTGTCATCACAATGCTCCTTAAAATTTGTCATCACAGTGCTCCCTGCCCTTCTCATCACATTGCACAACGCCCTTGCCATCAAAATGCTCCATGACAATTGTCATCACAAAGATCCATGACCCTTGGCATCACAATGCTCCATTTCATTGTCATCACAATGCTCCATGAACGCTCTCATCACATTGCTCCATGCCCTTGTCTTCACAAATCTCCATGACACATGTCATCAGAATGTTCCATGGCCTTCTCATCAAAATGCTGCAGGCCCTTGCCATCACAAAGCTCAATTACCCCTGTGATAACAATGCTCCATGACCCCTGCCATCACGATGTTCCATGGTCTTGTCATCACAAAGCTCCATGACCCTTCTCATCACAATGCTCCAATAACCCTGTAATCACAATCCTCTATGCCTCTTTTCATCTCAATGATCCATGAGCCCTGTCATCACAATGCACCATGCTCATCATCATAATGCTTCATGCTATTGTCATCACAATGAAATCAAAATGCTCCATGACCTCTGTCATAACAATGCTCCAAACACTTCTGATCACAATATACCATATCACTTTTCATCACAATGTCCCATGACTCTCGTCATCACAATTATCAATGGTCTTCTCATCACAATGCTCCATGACTTTTGTTATCACAATGCTCAATACAATTGTCATCAAAATGCTCCCTGACACTTGTTGTCTGTATCCTCCTTGAATCCTGTCATGACAAGGCTCCATGCCTTTTTCATCACAATGATCCATGTCCTTTTAATCACAATGCTCCAAGACCCATGTAATTTCAATGCTCCATGCCCTTGTCATCACAAAGCTCAATGACGCATGCCATCAGACTGCTCCTTGGTCTTCTCCTCACAATGCTCCATGCCCTTGTCCTCACAATGTTCGAAGACCCCTGGAATCACAATGCTCCATGCCTTGTCCTCAAAAAACTCCATGACGCATGTCATCAGAATGCTCCATGGCGTTCTCATCACAATGCTCCATGCCCTAGTCATCACAGTGCTCCAAGACCCCAGTAATCACAATGCTCAATGCCCATTTTCATCAGAATGCTCCATGAGACTTTTCATCACAAGTCTCCATGGTCTTCTCATCACAATGCTCCAGGACCTTGTCATCACCATGCTCCATTCCCTTGTCATCACAATGCTCCATGACCCCTGTCATCACAATAATCCATGAACATTTTCAGCCCAATGCACCACGACCTACTCATCACAATGCTCCATGGCCAATATCATCACAATGCTCCATGACCACTGTCATCACAACACTATATGACACCTGAGAACACAATGATTCGGGACTCTTGTCATCACAATGCTCCATTCCCTAGTCATCACAATTCTCCATGACCCCTGTCATCAAAACACTCCATGAACATTTTCAGCCCAGTGCTCCAAGACCCTTGTCATCACAAAGATCCATGCCCTTGTCATCCCAATGCTCCATGACACCTGCATTCACAATGCTCCGTGACGCTTGTCATCACAGTGCTCCATGACACATGTCATCACAATGCTCCATGCCTTTGTCAGCAAAATGCTACATGACCTTGTCATTACAATGCTCTATGCGCTTGTCATCACAATACTCCATTTCAATTGTCATCACAATCCTCCATGAACCTTGGGATCAGGTTGTTTCATGCCCTTGTCATCACAATGCTCCATGCTCCTTGTAATCAAAATGATCCATGACCTCTGTCATCACAATGCTCCAAACCCTTTTGATCACAGTGTTCCATAACACGTGTCATCACAACGCTCCATGATGCCTGTCATCACAATACTCCATGCCCTTTTCATCGCAATGCTCCATGACCTTTGTCATCACAATTCTCAATACACTTGTCATCACAATGCTCCCTGACACTTGTCAACAGAATGCTCCTTGAACCCTGTCACAAAAAGGCTCCATGCCTCTTTAATCACAATTCCCCATGCCGTTTTCATCACAATGCTCCATTCCATTGTCATCAAAATTTTCCACAAGCTTGTCATCAGAATTCTCCATAACCCTTGTCATCACAGTTTTCCATGCACTTGTCAGCACAATGCTCCCTGACCCTTGTCATCATAATGCTCCAAGCCATTGTCATCACAATGCTTCATTACCTTTGTCATCAGAATCCTCCATGGCAATAGGCATCACAATGCTCCATGCCATTGTCATCACAATGGGCCATTACTTATGTCATCACAATGCTCCCTGACACCTGTCTTCACAATACTGCATGACCTGGTCATCACAATGCTCCATGCCCTTGTCATCACAGTGCGCCATTCCAACTGTCATTGCAATAATCCTTGAAACTTTAGACCAATGTCCCATGCCCTTGTCATCACAATGCTCCATGCCCTTGTTATCACAATGCTCCATGACCCCTGTTATCACAACGCTCCGTGACTCCTGTCATCACAATGCTTCATGACCTTTGTCATCACAGTGGTTTATGCCCTCGCCATCAACAGTCTCTGTGACCTTTTTAACCACAGTGCTCCATGAACTTTTCATCACAATGCTCTTTGACCCTTGTCATCACAATGCTCTATGCCTTTCTCGGCACAATGCTCCATGACCCTTGTCATCACAATGCTCCATGTGCTTGTCAGCACAATGCTCCATGACACATGTCATCACAAAGCTCCATTACCCTTGTCATCACAATGCTCCGTGACTCCAGTCATCTCAATGCTTCATAACGTTTGTCATCACAATGGTCCATGCCCGCGTGATCACAAGGCTCTGTGACCTTTGTAACCACAATGCTCCATGAACTTTTCATCACAATTCTCTGTGACACTTGTCATCACAATGCTCCATGTCTTTGTCAGAACAATGCTCCATGACCATTGTCTTCAAAATGTGCCACGCACATTTCATCACAATGGTCCACAACCTTGTCACTGCAATGCTCCATAAACCTTGTAATCACAGTGGTCCATGCACTTCTCATCAAAATGTTCTCTCACCAGAGATATCACAGTGTTCTATCACTAGTCATCACTATTCTCCCTCACCCCTTTAATCACAATGTTCCATGACCCTGTCATCACACTGCAACATCCCCTTATCATCACAATGTTCCATGACACCTGTCAACAAAATGCTCCATGACCCTATTCATCCCAAAGCTCCAAGACACCTGACATCACAATGTTGTATAACCACTGCAATCAAAATGTTCCATTACATTATTCATCAAATTGCTGCATGACCCGGTCATCAAAATGGTCCCTGCACTTCTCATCACGATGCACCATGCCCTTGTCATCAAAATGCTCCATGACTTGTCATCACAAAGCTCCATGACACTTGGCATCACAATGCTCCATGTCATTGTCATCACAATGCTCCATGAACCCTCGCATAACATTGTTCAATGCCCTTGTCATCACAAATCTCCATGACACTTGTCATCACAATGCTCGATGCCCTTCTCATCGCAATGCTCCATGCCCTTGTCATTACAATCCTGCATGACCCATGTATCGTAGTGTTCCGTACCCTTGTCATCACAATGCTCCATGCCCACTCTCATCACAATAATCCATGAAACATTTCAGACCAATGTTCCATGCCCTTCTCATCACCTTGCTCCATTACCCCTGTCATAACAATGCACCATGACACCTGCCATCAAAATGTTCCACGGCCTAATCATCACACGGTTCTATGACAATTGTCATCACAATGCTGAAGAGCCCTGTAATCACAATGCTCCATGCCCTTGTCATCACAAAGCTCCAGGACGCATGTCATCAGAATGTTCCATGGCCTTCTCATCACAATGCTCCATGCCCTTGTCATCACAATGCTCCAAGACCCCTGTAAACACAATGCTCCATGCCCCTTTTCATCTCAATGCTCCATGAAACCTGTCATAACAATGCACCATGCCCATCATCATATTGCTTCAGGCTATTGTCATCACAATGAAATCAATATTCTCCTTGACCTGTGTCATCATAATGCTCCAAACCCTTGTGATCACAATGTTCCATAACACTTATCATCACAAAACCCCATGACGCTCATCATCACAATTATCCATGGTCTTCTCATCACAATGTTCCATGATCTTTGTCATCACAATGCTCAATACACTTGTCATCACAATGCTCCCTTGCACTTGTGGTCAGTATGCTCCTTGAACCCTGTCATGACAGTGATCCATGCCTTTTTCATCCCAATGATCCATGCCCTTTTCATCACAATGCTACAAGATCCCTGTAATCACAATGCTCCATGCCCTTGTCATCACAAAACTCCATGACGCATATCATCAGAATGCTCCATGACTTTCTCATCACAATGCTCCATGCCCTAGTCATCACAATGCTCCAAGACCCCTGTAATCACAATGCTCCATGCCCCTTTTCATCAGAATGCTCCATGAGACTTGTCATCACAAGTCTCCATGGTCTTCTCATCAGTATGCTCCAGGACCTTGTCATCACCATGTTCCATACCCTTGTCATCACAATGCACCATGACCTCTGTCATCACAATAATCCATGAATATTTTCAGCCCAATGCTCCACTATCATCTCATCACAATGCTCCATGGCCAATATCATCACAATGCTCCATGACCACTGTCATCACAATGCTCCAAACTCTTGTGATCACAATGTTCCATAACACTTGTCATCACAACGTTCCATGATGCCTGTCATCACAATACTCCACGCCCTTTTTATCACAATGCTCCATGAACTTTGTCATCACAATTCTCAATACACTTGTCATCACAATGCTCCCTGACACTTGTCATCAGTATGCTCCTTGAAACCTGTCACGAAAAGGCTCCATGCCTTTTTCATCACAATGCCCCAGGTCGTTTTCTTCACAATGCTCCATGCCATTGTCATCAAAATACTCCACAAGCTTGTCACCAGAATGCTCCATGACCCTTGTCATCACAATTCTCCATGCGCTTGTCAGCACAATGCTCCATGACACATGTCATCACAATGCACCATGCGCTTATCATCACAGTGCTCCACAATCTTGTCATCACAATGCTCCATAAAATTTGTCATCACAATGCTCCATGCACTTCTCATCAAAATGCTCTCTCACCACTGATATCACAATGCTACATCACTATTTGTCACAATACTCCCTCACCCCTGTCATCAAAATGATCCATGACTCCTTTCATCACAATGCTACGTGCACTTATCATCACAATGTTCCATAACACCTGTCATCAAAATGTTCCATGACACATTTCATCAAATAGCTCCATGAACCTGTCATCACAATGCTCCCTGCCATTCTCATCACAATGCACAGGGCCCTTGCCATCAAAATGCTCCATGACCTTTGTCATCACAAAGATCCATAAACCTTGGCATCACAATGTTCCATGTCATTGTCATCACAGTGCTCCATGAACGCTCTCATCACAATGCTCCATGCCGTTGTCCTCACATAGCTCCATGACACATGTCATCAGTATGCTCCTTGACCTTCTCATCACAATGCTCCACGGCCTTGCCATCACAATGCTCCATTAAACCTGTCATAAAAATGCTCCATGACCCCTGCCATCACGATGTTCCATGGCCATTTCATTACAAGGCTCCATGACCCTTCTCATCACAATGCTCCAAGAACACTGTTATCTCAATGCTCTATGCTTCTTTTCTTCTCAGTACAATTGTCATCACAATGCTCCCTGAGATTGTCGTCAGAATGCTCCTTGAACCCTGTCACAAAAAGGCTCCATTCCTTTTTCATCACAATGCCCCAAGCCATTTTCATCACATCTCCATGCAATTGTCATCAAAATACTCCTCAAGCTTGTCATCAGAATGCTCCATGACCATTGTCATCACAAATCTCCATGCACTTGTCAGCACAATGCTCCCTGACCCTTGTCATCACAATGCTCCAGACCCGTGTCATCACAATGCTCCATTACCTTTGTCATCAGAATCCTCCATGACACTTGGCATCACAATGCTCCATTCCATTGTCATCACAATGGGCCATTACATATGTCATCACAATGCTCCCTGACACCTGTCTTCACAATACTGCATGCCATTGTCATCACAATGCTCCATGCCCTTGTTATCACAATGTTCCAAGCCTCCTGTAATCAGAATGCTCCAGGCCCCTTTTCATCAGTATGCTCCTTGAGACTTGTCATCACAAGCTTCCATGGTTTTCTCATCACAATGCTCCAGGACTTGTCATTACAATGCTTCACGACATTGTCATGAAAATTTTCAATGGCCCTTGTCATCATAATGCTCCACGCCCTAGTCATAACAATGCTCCATTATATTTGTCATCACATCCTCATTACATTTGGCATCACAATAATCCATGCTATTGTCATCGCAATGGAGCATGACATAGGTCATCACAATGCTCCCTGACACCTGTCTTCACAATACTCCATGCCCTTGTCTTCACAATGCTCCATGCCCTTGTCATCACAATGCACCATGTCCACTGTCATCACAATAATCTATGAAATTTGTCAGACCAATGCTCCATGCCCCTGTCATCACAATGCTCCATGCCCTTGTCATCACAATGCTCCATGAACCCTGTCATCACAATGCTCCGTGATTTCAGTCATCACTATGCTTCATAACGTTTGTCATCACAACGGTCCATTCCCGCCTCATCACAAGGTTCTGTGACCTTTGTAACCACGATGCTCCAAGAACATTTCATCACAATGCTCCGTGACCCTTGTCATCACAATGCTCCATGCCTTTTTCAGAACAATGCTCCATGACACTTGTCATCACAAAGTGCCATGTGCTATTCATCACAATGATCCACAACCTTGTCATCGCTATGCTCCATAAACCTTGTAATCACAATGCTCCATGCAGTTCTCATCCAAATGCTCTCTCACATGACATATCACAATGTTCCATCACTAGTCATCACAATCCTCGCTCACCCCTGTTATCACAATGTTCTAAGACCCCTGTCATCACAATGCTACATTCCCTTATCAGCACAATGTTCCTTGACCCCTGACATCAAAATGTTCCATAACCCCTGTCATCAAAATGCTCCATGACCCTTTTCATCCAAAAGCTCCATGATCCCTGGCATCACAATGTTCTCTAACCCCTGTCATCAAAATGTTCCATTACACTTTTCATGAAATTCTCGCATGACGCTGTCATCAAAATGCTCCCTGCCCTTCTAATCCCAATGCACCACACACTTGTCATCAAAATGCTCCATGAACTTTGTCATCACAAAGCTCCATGATCCTTGGCATCACAATGCTCCATGTCATTGTCATCACAGTGCTCCATGAATCCTCTCATCACATTGCTCCATGCCCTTGTCATCAAAAGCTCCATGACACTTGTCGTCACAATGCTCGATGCCCTTCTCATCACAATGCTCCATGCCCTTGTCATTACAATCCTCCATGACCCATGTATCACAGTGTACCATGCCCTTGTCATCACAATGCTCCATGCCTTTGTCAGAAAAATGCTCAATGACCCTTGTCTTCACACTGTGCCACGCGCTTTTCATCAGAATGGTCTGCAAATTTTTCATTGCAATGCTCCATAAATATTGTAATCACAATGCTCCATGCCCTTCTCATCACAATGCTCCATTACCTCTGTCATAACAATGCTCCATGACCCCTGTCATCACAATGTTCCACGGCCTTGTCATCACAAGGCTCCATGACCCTTGTCATCACAATGCTCCAAGACCCATGTAATCACAATGCTCCATGCCCTTTTCATCACAAAGCTCCATGACACATGTCATCAGAAAGTTCCATGGCCTTCTCATCACAATGCTCCATGCCCTTGTCATCACAATGCTCCAAGACCCCTGTAATCAAAATGCTCCATGCCCCTGTGCATCTCAATGCTCCATGAACCCTGTCATCACAATGCACCATGCCCATCATCATAATGCTTCAGGCTATTGTCATCACAATGAAATCAAAATTATCCATGACCTCTGTCATCATAATGCTCCAAACCCTTGTGATCACAATGTTCCATAACACTTATCATCACAAATCCCCATGACGCTCATCATCACAATTATCCATGGTATTCTCATCACATTGCTCCATGACCTTTGTCCTCACAAGGCTCAATACACTTGTCATCACAATGCTACCTGACACTTGTCGTCAGTATGCTCTTTGAACCCTGCCAGGACAAGGCTCCACGCCTTTTTCATCACAATGATCCGTGCCTTTTTCATCACAATGCTCCATGACACCTGTCATCACAATGCTCCATGCCTTTGTCAGCAAAATGCTACATGACCTTGTCATTACAATGCTCTATGCTCTTGTCATCACAAAACTCCATTTCCATTGTCATCACAATCCTCCATGAATTTTGGGATCACATTGCTTCATGCACTTGTCATCACAATGCTCCATGCTCCTTGAAATCAAAATGATCCATGACCTCTGTCATCACAATTCTCCAAACCCTTGTGATTACAATGTTCCAAAACACTTGTCATCACAACGCTCCATGATGCCTGTCATCACAATGCTCCATGCCCTTGTCATCACAATGTGCCATTCCAACTCTCATCGCAACAATCCATGAAACTTATTAGACTAATGTTCGATGCCCTTCTCATCTCAATGCTCCATGCCGTTTTTATCACAATGCTCCCTGACCCCTGTCATCACAATGCTCCGTGACTCCAGTCATCACAATGCTTCATGACCTTTGTCATCACAATTGTCCATGCCGTCATCATCAACAGTCTCTGTGACCATTTTAACCACAATGCTCCATGAACTTTTCATCACAATGCTCTTTGACCCTTGTCATCACAATGCTCTATGCCTCTCTCAGCACAATGCTCCATGACTGTTGTCATCACAATGCTCCATGCGCTTGTCAGCACAATGCTCCATGACACAGGTCATAACAGTGCACCATGTGCTTGTCATCAGAGTGCTCTACAATTTTGTCATCACAATGCTCCGTAAACATTGTCCTCACAAAGATCCATGACCCTTGGCATCAGAGTGCTCCATGTCATTGTCATCACAGTGATCCATGAACGCTCTCATCACATTGCTCCATGCCCTTGTCTTCACAAAGCAACATGTCTCATGTCATCAGAATGCTCCATGGCCTTCTCATCACAATGCTCTATGTGCTTGCCATAACAATGCTCCAATACACCTGTCATAAAAATGCTCCTTGACACCTGCCATCATGATGTTCCGTGGCCTTGTCATCACAAGGCTCCATGACCCTTCTCATCATAACAGTCCAAGCACCCTGTAATCACATTGCTCCATGCCCCTTTTCATCTCAATGTTCCATGAACCCTGTCATCACAATGCACCATGCCCATCATCATAATGCTTCATGCTATTGTCATCACAATGAAATCAAAATGCTCCATGACCTCTGTCATAACAATGCTCCAAACCCTTGTGATCACAATATTCCATATCACTTGTCATCACAATGACCCATGACGCTCGTCATCACTATTATCCATGGTCTTCTTATCACAATGCTCCATGACCTTTGTCATCACAATGCTCAATACACTTGTCATCAAAATGCTCCCTGACACTTGTTGTCTGTATGCTCCTTGAACCCTGTCATGACAAGGCTCCATGCCTTTTTCATCACAATGATCCATGCCCTTTTCATCACAATGCTCCAAGACCCATGTAATCACAATGCTCCAAGCTCTTGTCATCATAAAGCTCAATGACGCATGCCATCAGAATGCTCCTTTGTCTTCTCCTCACAATGTTCCATGCCCTTTTCATCACAATGTTCCATGACCCCTGTAACCACAATGCTCCATGCCCCTTTTCATCAGTATTCTCATGAGACTTGTCATCACAAGGCTCCATAGTTTTGTCATCACAATGCTCCAGGACCTTGTCAGCACAATGCATCACGACTTTGTCATGAAAATTCTCAATAGCCCTTGTCATCATAATGCTCCAATCCCTAATAATCACAATGCTCCTTTATATTTGTCATCACAATCCTCCATTACATATGGCATCACAATGCTCCATGCCATTGTCATCGCAATGTACCATGACATATGTCATCACAATGCTCCCTGACATATGTCTTCACAATACTCCATGACATTCTCATCACAATGCTCCATGCCCTTGTCATCACAATGCACCATGCCCACTGTCATCACAATAACCTATGAAATTTTTCAGACCAATGCTCCATTCCCTGTCATCACAATACTCCATGCCCTTTTCATCACAATACTCCATGACCCCTGTCATCACAAAGCTCCGTGACTCCAGTCATCACAATGCTTTATAACGTTTGTCATCACAATGGTCCATGCCCGCGTCATCACAAGGCTCTGTGACATTTGTAACCACAATGCTCCATGAACTATTCATCACCATTCACTGTGACCATTGTCATCACAATGCTCCATGCCTTTGTCTGAAAAATATTCCATGACCCTTATCTCCACAATGTGCCTTTCACTTTTCATCACAACGGTCCAGAAACTTGTCATTGCAATGCTCCATAAACCTTGTAATCACAATGCTCCATACAATCCTCATCAAAATGCTCTCTCACCAGAGATATCACATTGTTCCATCACTAGTCGTCACAATACACCCTCACCCCTGTAATCACAATGTCCCATAACCCCTGTCATCACAATGCTACATCCCTTTATCATCACAATGTTCCATGACCCCTGACATCACAATATTCTATAACCACTGTCATCAAAATGTTCCAATACACTTTTCATCATATTGCTGCATGACCCTGTCATCAAAATACTCCCTGCCCTTCTCATCACATTGCACCATGCACTTATCATCAAAATGCTCCATGACCTTTGTCATCACAAAGCGCCATGACACTTGGCATCACAATGCTCCATGTCATTGTCATCAAAATGCTCCATGAACCCTCTCATAACATTGTTCAATGCCCTTGTCATCACAAAGCTCCATGACACTTCTCATCAAAATGCTCGATGCCCTTCTCATCACAATGCCCCATGACCTTGTCATTACAATCCTCCATGACCCATGTATCACAGTGTTCCATGCCCTTATCATCACAATGCTCTATGCCCACTCTCATCACAATAATCCATGAAACATTTCAGACCAATGCTCCATGCCCTTCTCATCACAATGCTCCTTTACCTCTGTCATAACTATGCTCCATGACACCTGCCATCACAATGTTCCCCGGCCTTGTCATCACAAGGCTCCATGACACTTGTCATCACAATGCTCCACGACCCCTCTAATCAAAATGCTCCATGCCTTTTTCATCAAAAAGCTACATGACGCATGTCATCAGAATATTCCATGGCCCTGTCACCACAATGCTCCATTCCCTTGTCATCACAATGCTCCAAGACCCTTGTAATCAAAATGCTCCATGAGACTTTCCATCTCAATGCTCCATGAACCCTGTCATCACAATGGACCATGCCCATCATCATAATGCTTCAGGCTATTTTCATCACAATGAAATCAATATGCTCCATGACCTCTGTCATCACAATGCTCCAATCCCTTGTGATCACAATGTTCCATAACACTTATCATCACAACACCCTATGACGCTCATCATCACAATTATGCATGGTCTTCTCATCACAATGCTCCATGACTTTTGTCATCACAATGCTCAGTACACTTGTCATCACAATGCTCCGTGACACTTGTCATCAGTCTGCTCCATTAACCCTGTCATGACAGGTCTCCATGCCTTTTTCATCACAATGATCCATGTCATTTTAATCACAATGCTCCAAGAACCCTGTAATCACAATGCTCCATGCCCTTGTCGTCACAAAACTCAATGACGCATGTCATCAGAATGCTCCATGGCCTTCTCCTCACAGTGCTCCATGCCCTTGTCATCACAATGCTCCTAGACCCCTGTAATCACAATGCTCCATGTCCCTTTTCCTCAGAATGCTCCATGAGACTTGTCATCACAAGTCTCCATTGTATTCTCATAAAAGTGCTCCAGGAACTTGTCATCATAATGCTCCATGATCCCTGTCATCACGATACTCCATGAACATTTTCAGCCCAATGCCCTATGACCGTCTCATCAAAATGCTCCATGACCCCTGTCATCACAATACTCCATGAACCTATTAAGCCCAATGCTCCATGACCCTTGTCATCACAATGATCCATGCCCTTGTCATCCCAATGCTCCATGACCCCTGTATTCACAATGTTCCGTGATGCTTGTCATCACAGTGCTCCTTGACACCTGTCATCACAATGCTCCATGCCCTTGTTATCACATTGTTCCATGACCCCAGTCATTACTATGCTCCGTGACTTCATTCATCACAATGCTTCATGACCTTTGTCATCTCAATGGTCCATGCCCTCGTCATCAACAGTCTCTGTGACCATTTTAACCACAATGCTCCATGAACTTTTCATCACAATTCTCTTTGGCCCTTGTCATCACAATCCTCTCTGCCTTTCTCAGCACAATGCTCCATGACACTTGTCATCACAATACTCCATGCACATGTCAGCACAATGTTCCATGCCACATGTCATCAAAATGCACCATGCGCTTGTCATCACAGTGCTCCACAATCTTGTCATCACAGTGCTCCATAAAACTTGTCATCACAATGCTCCATGCACTTCTCATCAAAATGCTCTCTCACCACAGATATCACAATGTTACATCACTATTCGTCACAATACTCCCTCACCCCTGTCATCACAATGATCCATGACTCCTGTCATCACAACTGTACATGCACATATCATCACAATGTTCGATGACCCCTGACATCACAATGTTCCATAACCCCTGTCATCAAAATGCTCCCAAAACCTTTTCATCAAAATGATCCATGACCCCTGGCATCACAATGTTCAATAACCCCTGTCATCAAAATGTTCCATGACTCATTTCATCCAATTGCCCCTTAACCCTGTCATCACATTGCTCACAGCCCTTCTCATCACAATGCACAACGCCCTTGTCATCAAAATCCTCCATGACCTTTGTCATCACAAAGATCCATGACCCTTGGCATCACAATGCTCCATGATCGCATTCATCACATTGCTCCATGCCGTTGTCATCACAAAGCTCCATGACACATGTCATCAGAATGCTCCATGGCCTTCTCATCACAATCCTCCATGCCATTGCCATCACAATGTTCCATTACCCGTGTCATAACAATGCTCCATGACCCCTGCCATCACGATGTTCCATGGCCTTTTCATCACAAGGCTCCATGACCCTTCTCATCACAATGCTCCAAGACCAGGTAATCACAATGTTCCATGACCCCTGTCATCACAATGCTACATCCCCTTATCATCACAATGTTCCATGACACCTGACATCACAATGTTCCACAACCCCTGTCATCAAAATGATCCATGACACTTTTTATCCCAAAGATCCATGACCCGTGACATCACAATGTTCTATAACCCATGTCATCAAAATATTCCATTACAATTTACATAAAATTGCTGCATGACACTGTCATCAAAATGCTCCCTGGCCTTCTCATCACAATGAACCATGCACTTGTCATCAAAATGCTCCATGACTTTTGTCATCACAAATCTCCTTGACCCTTGACATCACAATGCTCCATGTCATTGTCATCACAATGCTCCATGAACCTTCTCATCACATTTCTCCATGCCCTTGTCATCACAAAGCTCCATGACACATGTCATCATAATGCTCGATGCCCTTCTCATTACTATGCTCCATGCCCTTGTCATTACAATCCTCTATGACCATTGTATCACAGTGTTCCGTGCTCTTGTCATCACAATGCTCCATGTCCACTCTCATCACAATAATCCATGAAACATTTCACACCAATGCTTCCTGTCCTTCTCATCACAATGCTCCATTACACCTGTCATAACAATGTTCCATGACCCCTGCCATCAAAAAGTTCCACGGCCTTGTCATTCACAAGGCTCCATGACACTTGTCATCACAATGTTCCAAGACCCCTGTAATCACAATGCTCCATGCCCTTGTCATCACAAAGCTCCATGACGCATGTCATTAGAATGTTCCATGGACTTCTCATCACAATGCTCCAAGACACTTTTTATCACAATGCTCCATGCCCCTTTTCATCTCAAAGCTCCATGAATCCTATCATCACAATGCACCATGCCCATTATCATAATGCTTCAGGCTATTTTCCTCACAATGAAATCAAAATGCTCCATGACCTCTGTCATCACAATGCTCCAAACCGTTGGGATCACAATGTTCCATAACACTTCTCATCACAACACCCCATGATGCTCATAATCACAATTATCCATGGTCTTCTCATCACTATGCTCCATAACCTTTGTCATCACAATGCTCCCTGACACTTGTCGTCAGTATGCTCCTTGAACACTGTCATTACAGGGCTCCATGCCTTTTTCATCACAATGATCCATGCCCTTTTCATCACAATGCTCAAAGACACCTGTAATCACAATGTTCCATGCACTTGTCATCACAGTGCTCCATGACGCATTCATCAGAATGCTTCATGGGCTTCTCTTCACAATGCTCCATGCCCTTGTCATCACAATGCTCCAAGACCCCTGTAAACACAATGCTCCATGCCGCTTGTCATTATAGCGCTCCATGACGCTCGTCATCACAATTATCCATGGTCTTCTCATCACAGTGCTCCACGGTCTTGCCATCACAATGCTCCATGCCCTGGTCATCACAATGCTCTATGTTCCCTTTCATCACAATTCTCCACGTTCTTGGCATCACTATGTTCCATGACACTTCCCATCACAGTGTTAAATGCTTTGTCATCACAATACTGCACAAGCTTGTCATCAGAATACTCCATGACCCTTGTCATCACAATGATCCATGACCCCTGTCATCACAATGCTCCATGAGACCTATCATCACAATGCTCCATGCCCCTTGTCATTACAGTGCTCCATGATGCTCGTCACCACAATTATCCATGGTCTTCTCATCACAGTGCTCCACGGTCTTGCCATAAGAATGCTCCATGCCCTGGTCATCACAATGCTCCATGTCCCTTGTCATCACAATTCTCCAGGTCCTTGTCATCACAATGCTCCATGACAGTTCTCATCCCCATGTTACATGCTCTTGTCATCACAATTCTCCATGCACTTGTCATCGCAATGTTCCATGACCCCTGTCATAGCAAGCTCCATGCCTTTGTCATCACAATGCTTCACGACCTTTTCATCAAAATTCTCAAAGGCCGTTGTCATCACAATGCTCCATGCCCTTGTCATCACAATGCTCCATGGCCCTTGTCATCACAATGCTCCAAGCCCTTGTCATCACAATGCTCCATTACCTTTGTCATCACAATCCTCCATAACACTCGGCATCACAATGCTCCATGCCATTGTCATCACAATGGAACATGAAATATGCCATCACAATGCTCCCTGACACCTGTCTTCACAATAATCCATGACCATGTCATCACAATGCTCCATGCCCTTGTCATCACAATGTGCCATGCCCTCTTTCAACACAATTATCCATGAAACTTGTCAGACCAATTCTCCATGCTCCTGTCATCACAATGCTACATGACCCCAGTCATCACAATGCTCCGTGTGTCCCGTCATCACAAGACACCATGACCTGTGTCACCACAAAAGTCAATGCCCTCATCATCACAAGGCTCTGTGAAATTTATCACCACAATGCTCCATGAACTTTTCATCAAAATGCTCAATGTCATTGTCATCACAATGCTCCATGAACGCTCTCATCACATTGCTCCATGAACTTGTCATCACAAAGCTCCATGACGCATGTCATCAGAATGCTCCATGGCCTTCTCATCACAATGTTCCATGCACTTGCCATCACAATTCTCCATTAACCCTGTCATAACAATGCTCCATGAACCCTGCCATCACGATGTTCCATGGCCTTGTCATCACAAGGCTCCATGACCCTTCAAATCACAAGGCTCCAAGACCCCTGTAATCACAATGCTCCATGCCCCTTTTCATCTCAATGATCCATGAACCCGGTCATCACAATGCACCATGCCCATCATCAAAATGCTTCATGCTATTGTCATCACAATGAAATCAATATTCTCCATGATCTCTGTCATCACAATGCTCCAAATCCTTGTGATCAAAATGTTCCATAACACTTATCATCACAACGTCCCATGACGCTCGTTATCACAATTATACATGGTCTTCTCATCACAATGCTCCATGACTTTTTCATCACAATGCTCAATACACTTGTCATCACAATGCTCCCTGACACTTGTCCTCAGTATGCTCCTTGAACCATGTCATGACAAGGCTCCATGCCTTTTTCATCACAATGCTCCATGCCCTTGTCATCACAAAGCTCCATGATGCATTTCATCAGAACGTTCCATGGCCATCTCATCCCAATGCTCCAAGCCCTTGTCATCACAATGCCCCAAGACCCCTGTAATCACAATGCACCATGCCCCTTTTCATCAGAATATTCCATGAGACTTGTCATCACAATGCTCCTGTACCTTGTCATCACAAGCCTCCATGGCCCCTGTCATCACAATACTCGATGAAGGTTTTCAGCCCAATGCTCCTTGACCTTCTCATCACAATGCTCCATGACCCCTGTCATCAGAATGCTCCATGACTCCTGTCATCACAACGATCCATGAACCCTGACAACACAATGATCCAGGACTCTTGTCATGAAAATGCTCCCTGCCCATGTCATCCCAATGCTTCATGACCCCTGTAATCACAATGCTCCGTGACGCTTGTCATCACAGTGCTCCATGAACCTTGTCCTCACAATGCTCCATGCCTTTGTCAGCAGTATGCTACATAATCTTGTCATCACAATGCTCCATGCGCTTGTCATCACAATCCTTCATGACACTTTGGATCATATTGCTTCATGCCCTTGTCATCTCCCTCTTGCCTTTCTGGTTTTTACAGATTTTCGGATGTCCCTTTTGTCCCGTGGGAAGTGACAATTCTTTGTAGTGTGGATTTGCATTGCGTGCTTGCTTGATTGTCCAAAAAGGTCGTATGCGTTTTCTCCTGAATATATTCAGGAGAAAACGCATACGCCCTTTTTGGCCAAGTGCATCATTGTCGAAGTTGTGATGCTTTTCCTGTGCTTTAAAGGCGATTCCAATTTACCTCTTGAAATATGTTTTGTGCAATTCTGCCTCATTTTCAAGTCAGCTTCGTTGCCTTCCCTCAACAGATTTTTGGAAGACAGTAGTCCTTTATAACTGTAGGTTTGTGAATTGCTGTGCCCGTGAGCTCCAATTTTCAAATCCCATTTTTGGGAGCTGACCGCAAATCCACAATTTTGCTTCAGGACCTATACTTGTTCCAGGGGTGGCTATATTCTTCCCTGCAGGTGTCTGAGGCTTTGGTTAATTCTTCTTCGTGACGGGAATTTACAGTGACATGTGCCCGTCCAAATGCCTACATCTACTCTCTGATTGGTTCTCCCTCTTCCCTTTCATCCTCTGCACAATTAGCAAACTCTGCGAACCAGGAGGTTATAGGGGCTGGCTCTCCTAAGTTGGGAGATTGATAGTAAAGCAGTTGGAATGCCAACTGGAGCACAAGGAGAGGAAAAATTAGGAGACTTTTAGAAACCTTTCACCATCACAGGGTGTCCATTCTCTAGGTTTCCCATACATGTTATAACTGTAGTGATATTCCCTACTACCTGGAGATTTGGTATCCATGGAATCGTGGCATGCATTACTACTTTAAAGGGTCTGCATTTTCTTTCCCAATCTCACCAGTCCTCTCAGTCCCAAGTGTCCAGCCTTATGTCTCATCCAGCTGTCTTTGCAGATAGGGTCATTCCCGGTTTCATCAGAACACCTGAAGGAATTGTGTAAGAATTTCGCTGTTTTTTTTGTTTGTTTTTGAAATTCATTTTTATAATGGGGTTGAGCTGATTTTCACTGACGTGTTTATACCAGTCTAGACACACTTGATTCCCTTATGGAGACAAATCAATACATAGGTTTTAAGATTCTCACTAGTCAGATATATTCCTCTGTGGGGAATAGGGGGTATGAGTCCCGTTCACTGAGGAAGGGGTAGGTCTCGTCTGTTCTCTATTTGGTTTATGGAATGGTACCTGTGCTAATATCAAACTCTGGTTTTATGCATCACCCCACCTCTCCTTTCCCATTAAACAGGCATAAGAGTGTTTTCTAAATGTGAGACTCTGCTCTCTTTCTTAATTTAGTACATGTGTTGTGATGTTGACATTCCCTCTGTAAGTGATATCTTATGATAAGATTCTTTTTCTGTGTGACTAATTTCACTTAGAATCATCATACCTAAATCCACTCTTTATGCTGCTACTGGCCTTATGACATTGATTTCACGTCTGAGTGATATTCCGTTGTACAAAATTACCACAAGTTATTTATGCATTTGTCTTTTTCCTGGGATATTTTAGGTGTACCGAAGTTGAGGTTCTTGTATGCAGAGCAGCCCTAAACTTTGGGGTGCCTGTGTGTTGTCGATATTTAGTCTTCCCAAGTTATATGTCTATGAGTTTAAGTCCCCTTTGCTCGGGAGCTTTGTATTTAAATGTTTTAGGAAACAGCATACACTTCTTCAGAGTGGCTCTTGGATATTTATACCCCACCCATCAACGTGACTAGGCTCCCTGTTCTCCATGGCCTCTCCAGCATTTTTGATTTGTACACATTTTTTGGATGGCCTTTCTGAGCAGTGGAAATTGAGACTTCTTTGTTGTGCGGATTTGCATTTCCCGCTTGCTTGGTTGGCCAAAAACTCTGTATGTGTTTTTTTTTCCTGAAGATATTCACGAAAAAAAGGCATACACCCTTTTGCCCAACTGCATCATTTTAGAAATTCTGCTGCTTTTCATATGCTTTAAATGTGAGTACAATCTACCTTTTGAAAAATGTTTCCTGCAATTCTGCCTCTCATTCAGATCCCCTTCGTTGCCTTACCTGAATATATTTTTGGACGTTGGTTATCATTTATATCTTTGCAGGTCTTTGAATTGTCTGCTCCTGAGCTCCAGTTTGCAACTCGCTTTTATTGTGAGCTCGCCGCCAAACTATTGGATTGCTTCTGGCCCTATTCTGGTTCTGAGGAGGCAGGCTGAGCCTTTGGTTAATTCTTGTTCCTAATGGGAAATTAGAGTGACATGTGCCTGTCAAAACTCCTACAGCTAATCTCTCATTGGTTCCCCCTCTTCTCATTTATCCTCTGCACACATTGCAAACTGTGTGAAACAGGAGGTTAAAGGTGCTGATTCTCCAAGAGGGGAGATTGTTAATAATGTGGCTGGAATGGCAAAACCCAGCACTAGGAGATCAAAAATGAGGTGCATTTTAGACACCTTTCCTGAGCACATGGTGTACATTCATCTCGGTTTCGCAGGCATGTTTTCGCTGTCAGAAGATTCCCTTGAACCTGCCGATTTGGGACCCATGGAATGGGTACCAGGCAGCATTACTTTAAAAGGTCTGCATTTCCTCACCCAGCCTCTCTAACATCTCTTAGCGTGCATAGCTTCCAGCCTTATATATCATCCTGCTGTGGGTCTACATGTGTTCAATCCATGTTACATCGTAGCCCTTCAACAAAAGTTGTAAGAATTTTTGTCTGTCTCACCGTTTTTATAAATATTTTAAAATTTATTTTTATATTGGTTACAGCTGATTTTCAAAGCTCTGTTTTTTGCTGCTGTACATCCACTTGATTCATGTACTGTGAGACAACAATAAATTATTTTTCAGATGCTTACGAGTCATATGTATTATTGTCCAGTGACTTGAGTGGGCTGAGTGCAGTTCTTTGAGGTACCGTGTAGGCCTTGTCAGTTATTCAATTTGGTACTTGGAATGGTATATTTGCTAATTTCAACCTCCTGGATAATACCTCACCATTCCCCACCTTTCCCGTTTAGCAGCCTTATGTCTATTTTCTACATATTTGACTATGTTTCTGTTTTGTAGTTTATTTCATGTGTAGCCATGTTTGATTCCACCTTTAAGTGACATCTTATGATATGTGTCTTTTTCTTTCTGACATATGTCACTTAGAATGATCGTATGTAACTCCTCCAGAGTTGTTCCAACAGGCCTTATTTCATTGATTTCAGGATGAGTAATATTCCACTCTACATAAGTACCCCATCTCTTTTATCCATTTTATCCTTCCAGGGATATTTAGGTTATATCCAAGTGGAGGCCCTTTTTAACAGAGAGGTGGTAAACGTTGGGGTGCCTGTTTACTGTCCATTTTTGTTTTTCCCAAGGTATACGCCCATGAGTGCAAGTGCACTATGCTCTGTAGCTCATCTTTTAGATGTCTTAGCAAACACAATACACTTCTCCAGAGTGGCCATTGGCAAATTACAATTCCACTATCAGCCTCACAGGGCTCCCTTTTCTCCTCGCCCGGTCCTGCATTTCTGGTGTTTACACTTTATGTGGATGGCCCTTCTGACTGATGTGAAGTGATACATTTTGTAGTATTGATTTCCAGTGCCCACCTGTTTGGTTGGATAAAAAGTGTGTATGGCCTTTACTTGAATATATTCAGAAAAAATGCATACGCCCTTTTGGGCCACCTGCATCATTGGCGATGTTCAGCCCCTTTTCTTGTGCTTTAATGGGGAGTCCTTTCTACCTCTTCAAATCTGTTTCCTGCCACTCTCCCTTGCTTACAACTCATTTTCTGTGACTTACCTCAAGACATTTTTCGATGATAGATATTTTCAACTCTGCAGTTTCATGAATTTTAGTGCCCCTGAGTTCCATTTTTCAACTTGTGTTTTTGGAAACTGGACACAAAACAGCGGGATTTCCTCTAGACCTATTCTGTTTCCGTGGGCAATTCTAGTCTTTGATTAATTTGTCTTCCAGATTGGAAATTAGAGTGGCATGTGCCTGTCCAAACAACTAAGACTTGTCTCTAAATTTTTCTCATCCTTCTGCTTCATCCTCTGGACAAATTCCAAACTGTGTGCAACAGGATGTTAACGGTGCTGATATCCCCAAGTGAGGAGATTGTTAGGAAATATGCTGGAGGGGTGAACCCGAGCACCAGGCGATGAGGAGATGAGGTGACTTTTCCAAACTCTTTCCGATCAAACGTTGTACCATCCTCTAGGTGTGACAGGCATGTTTTAGCTGTAGGAAGGGTCCCGTGCATGGAAGGAGAACACCAGGGATTTTTCCAAATCAGTGCCTCCCCGTACCCCAAACTGGGGAATTTTTAAGCTACAGCTACACGTATGTCCATTAAAGGCCTTGGGAAATAGGCAGAGCCCAAACTTTAGATGATTGAAATCTTCAGGGTCAGAAGCGTTCACCATCGGCCTTGCTTAGGTTACATTTTATCTGTCATTGATAGATGATGTCAATAAATATATCGATTCTTTTTCAGATTATTTCCCCTTACAGGTTATTGCAAAATATTCAGTGTAGTTCCCTGTGCTATACAGTAGTTCCTTGTTGATGATCTATTTTATACATAGCAGTGTGTATGTGTTAATCCCAAACTGTTAATTTATCCCTTCTCCTACCTTTCCCCTTTGGTAATAATAAATTATAAGATTTTATACTTCTCAGAAATGGGGGAGCTGAAAGAGAGGTATCCTTTTAAATGGAAAAGCATTCAAAACAAGATTGAAGCTTCAGCCAAGAGTATTCGATGTACATCCATGGAAATAAATCACTTCATTTCTCTAATGTTGATCTGACAAATAAGACAGACGTCTTCACTGAACTTGCTTATAGTAAAGTGATGGAAATATCAAATGTAAGTCTTAGAAACATCTTATTTTATCCGAGCATTATACACTGCTCTATGTTAACTACAGTTTGGCTCACACATCTGTTCATTGAAGTTACAATGTTCTCAATTTCTGTTACTGATCCTCCAGAGTGGACCCCAACAGGAGTCTCCGTGCCCAGTGTCATTGGAGCCAAGAGATCAAGACTGAGTTTGGTTCAGAAGCAAAGGAAACATTATTTTGAAAACAGAATGGAGAGGAGAGAGCGTGCAGTCCCCCACGGGCTGTGGGCTAGGCTGCTGTGTAGGGATCCCAGCAGCGTCAGTGGGAGGGAGGGGATGGAGCTCTCGAGGGCTGGGTTGGCTGAAGCTCAGGCTCTATGCCGTGGAGTCTGCATGTGTCCCCGCTAGCTGAGGTGTCGACCCAACCATTCTGCACTAGGAAATCGGGTCTGAAGTGCCGGGTGTGGGACCTCTGCATGCGGAACCCTAGGAGCACGTGAAATTAGACAAAGCACAAAGGAAAAGCAGGTTAGACTTTATTTTATTGCCCAGATTCTCTTTTTATCTCCCAGGAATTTTTAATGAACATTGCCGGAGATGAACACCTCCTCTGCTTTTTGTTCCGTTCCTCATTCTTGGGGTGTTGAGGGTGCAGACCCCTCTTTTGTAACTGCTTCATGCTGTGGTGGGAGCCCTGATACCTGAGGGGAGGGGCAAAACGTCTCCCCACCAGCCTCCAGGTGAGGTTGATTGTCCCAAGGCCTCCTGCCTCACTTCTCGTACGCATGAGCACCAGCATTGGAAGTGTTATAGATTCTAATGACCTTTAAGGGTCCAGGAAAGAGATGCGCAGAGATGCTGAGGTGGCAGGTTTCACCCCACCCCACATTTGTTTGGCGACCTTAGGCTGACGGTTTTTGCCAGCCTAGATGCTCTGACCAGTAGTCTGTGCTTTCTTTAATTAGGTCCCTGAATTAATGTACAAACAGCACCATGTGTCAGAACCCTGCCCGTGCAACTCCCAGACAGTCCAGGGTCAGTGGTGATGCAGGACCATGACGTCCACTGAGTCAACGGCCTTTAGAAGTAGCCAGCATTCCTGCCGGTCATATTGGCCACCATCACAGCGGTGTCTGTAGGGTTTTCTATGGTGAAAGCGTGATATACGTTTCCCCCGCCAAGCTTATTAGCTCCACTCTGGGTGCAGTAACTCCTGCAAGCAGTAGTCTGCTCTTTCAGGACACAGTCTTGTTGTTTTCTGAGAGAAACTCCAGGTCAAGTGATGGTCACACGAGTCATCTTGGGGGCCTGTTGCCCCCATTTGTCTCTCTGGAGGTTGGAGTTGGAGGGCCTCCTCACACGAGGTCAGTGTGTCCACAGAGCGACCCCTGCAACTTCAGGGCATGATGGGTTGTTAGGATCACCACGTGGGGTCCTTTTCCCTTAGGAGGGAGCTGGCCTTGTGGGCTGCTGATTTCTTGCTTTTTAGATACCCCAGTATCCTGGCCTGATGAGTCAGTGGGCCAAGCCCTTGGTGACCATAGTTTATCATACCTGAAGGGCATTCTTGTGTTGCTCCATTTCAAGTGGTCCCAGTTTTTGCACTAAGGCTCCAAGGGCAATTAACCTTTGACCGGGTATGTAAAGCTCAAAGGGTTTAGCTAAATTAGTGAGTTCCTGGGCAGGGGTCTGAATTTACTGCTCTTTCCATTCTTGAAAGGCTGCTTCTGGATTCTATTCAAAAGGATCATCATCTTTTCGGGTCAGTGTTTCATGTAGAGGCCCAGCTATTAGACTGTAGTTAGGGATCCAGATGCAGAAAACCTTGGCCTCCCCAGGAACCCCTAAGCTGTCTTCTAGTTTTAGAAGAGGTAAGGCTGCAAATGGCTTCTTCCCTATCGTGGGATGCGTTTCTCTGAATATCTGTGAGAATGAAGCCCAGGCATGTCACCTGAGCCTGGGATATTTGAGCCTTTTTCTTGGACACCTTCTATCCTTTGTTGGCTAGGTGTTTCTGAGGCGTCTTTAGTAGGCCTGGCGATCAGAATGTCATCTGCATATTGAAGGAGGGTTCCCTTTTACAGAGGTAGAACGTTTAGGTCTTTAGAGGTCATTTACCCAATGATGGTGAGGGGATTTTTGTACCGTTGGGGCAGGACGGCCCAGCATTATTGGTTTTGTTGCATGTTGTGTCCTGCCACTCACAAGCCAAAAATTCTTGTGACTCTGAGATGAATGGAATACAGAAGAAGGCATCATTGAAGTCTAATACAGAATGCCATGGCCTGGTGGATGGTAGAATGAGCAGCAGGGTGTAGGAAATAGGAGCTACTGGATGTATATCCTCGGTGGCTTCACTGACTGTCCTGATATCCTTTACCAGTTCTCCAGCAGCCCATGGGGCTCTCGTGGTAAGGCCAATCCCAGTATATGGAGCTCACCTGGGCTGCACCACCCATCCCCACAGCCCACGGGGCTCTCGTGTTCAAGTCCCTCCCTGGGTATGGAGCTCCCCTGTGCAGCTACCCAGCAGCCCATGGGGCTCTCATAGTCAGGCCCTTCCCAGGATACAGAGCTCCCCTGGGCAGGTACCCAAGCAAGGCTGGACACACAGGAACTGTGCACATAGCCCACCTTGAAGAGAACCCCCAGCTCACCTGTCGCTCACAGCTGACACAGAACACCTCAGAGCAGGACTTGAACTAACAAACAGCAGCTCTGACAGGTCTGTGACCCTGGCTATCACTCTGTGCAGCCTCTCTCTGCCTGGTCTTCCAGACACTTCCACTGCAGCCAGGGCACCAGGCCTCTGTCTCCACCCACCATCACTCCTCTCCCTGACTCCTGGGTTCCTCTCATTAGGATAGGGTCTTCTTGAAGTTGTTTTCCACTCATGGACCAGATCAAATGATAAGAAAACAAGCCGCAGCTGCAGCCCCTTGTCTAGCCTGACTCTCAAGGGCCCACACCTGTTCCTTGGGCCTGGCCCGTTTAGCAAGGTTCATTTTCTGCTACTGTGAGCCCCTGAGGGGTGAGGATTGGCTGATTTGGGCAGCCTGACACTGCCTGCCTGCCCTCCCCAGGTGTGCCTGGGTTGAGGTCAATATAAACACCTCTCCAGTCAGCAAGAGCCCCTGTAGCTGTGCCTGACGCCATATTCTCTGCCCCGTCAGCAGTTTCGGGGCTGGGGTGGTGGTAGGGAGTGAGGGGCCGTGGCTTTGTGGGTGGCCCAGTGTGAGTGGGGCTCTGCTGGACTTTCTGCAGGAGTTGCTAGGCTGCCACCTGCTAAAGAAGAGGATGTGTCATCCATACCTGCCTCTTGAATTTCTCCCCAGGCAGAGGTGAGGAAGTAAAAAAGCAGTGGGGGCCGTGGCAGGAGGGGTATCTCAGGCAGGGAAATGGAAAGCTTCAAGAAGAGCATCTGGGGCCAGGACCATCCTGACTGGCCTGCAGGCACCAAGTCGGCCTGCGTGCTGTCGCTGGTGGGGCTCCACATCCCTTCCTCTAGGCTTGCAAGTGCTTGTACATATTCAGGTGTTTTACCTGGAAATGGTGGGAAGAGTTCAGCTGCAGCAGGACTGGGGCTCAGCTCACATTTACTCACAGACGCCTCGACACAGTACCCCAGCTTTGCAATGAGGATGCTCCTTGTGGGGGGGAGCACTGCTGACTGCATGGGAGACGATTTCCCACCTCTGACCAACTTAAGAATTTTTTACCACTGGAGCAAGTGCCCTGATATGATTTTCCTCTGTATAACTGGTGGGTTCTGTTTTTTTGTTTTTTTTTTTTCTTTTTTTCTTTTTGGTTCAAGGTAGATTTTATTTATTCCTCTTTTTTTTAATTTGCAGATATAAACATGGAAAAAATGTATTAATATAAAGACGTCTATGTGAAGGGAAATACTTTTTTTCTGTTTTCTTTTATTAAATGCTATTTATTTTTATTTTTTTAAATTTATTTCTTTTATACAGCAGGTTCTTATTGGATGTCTATTTTATACCTATAAGTGTGCACATGTGAATCCCAGTCTCCCAATTCATCCCACCACCACCCTCACATGGCGTTTCCCCCTTGGTGTCCATATGTTTGTTCTCTACATCTGTGTCTCTATCTCTGCCCTGCAAACCGGTTCATCTGTACCATTTTTTAGGTTCCACATATATGCATTAATATACAATATTTGTTTTTCTCTTTCTGACTTACTTCACTCCGTATGACAGTCTCTAGATCCATCAAGGTCTCTACAAATGACCCAATTTCATTCCTATGTATGGCTGAGTAATATTTCATTGTATATATGTACCACATCTTTATCCATTCGTCTGTCTGTGGGCACTTAGGTTGCTTTCATTACCTGTCTATTGTAAATAGTGCTGCAGTGAACATTGTGGTGAATGTGTCTTTTTGATTTATGGTTTTCTCTGGGTATATGCCCAGTAGTGGGATTGCTGGATTATATGGTAATTCTATTTTTACTTTTTCAAGGAACCTCCATACTGTTCCCCATAGAGACTGTATCAATTTACATTCTCAACAATAGTGGAAGAAGGTTCCTTTCCTCCATACCCTCTCCAGCATTTGTTGTTTGTAGATTTTCTGTTGATGCCCATTCTAACAGGTGTGACATGACACCTCATTGTAGTTTCCATTTCCATTTCTCTAATAATTAGTGATATTGAGCAGATTTTCATGTGCGTACTGGCCACCTCTATGTCTTCTTGGAAGAAATGTCTATTTATATCTTCTTCCATTTTTGTATTGGGTTGTTTGTTTTATTAATATTGAGCTGCATGAGCTGTTTATATATATTGGAGATTAATCATTTGTCCATTGATTCGTCTGCTAATATTTTCTGCCATTCTGAGGGTTGTCGTTTCGTCTTGTTTGTAGTTTCCTTTGCTTTGCAAAAGCTTTTACGTTCCATTAGGTCCCATCTGTTTAGTTTTCTTTTTTATTTCATTACTATAGGAGGTGGATCAAAAAAGATCTTGCTGTGATTTACGTCAGAGTATCCTTCGTAAGTTTTCCTCTCACAGTTTTATACTATCCGGTCTTACATTAAGGTCTCTAATCCATTTTGAATATATTTTTATGTATGGTGTTGGGGAGTGTTCTAATTTCATTATTTTACATGTAGCTGTCCATATTTCCCAGCACCAATGATTGAAGAGACTGTCTTATCTCCATTGTATAGTCTTGCCTCCTTTGTCATAGATTAGGTGACCATAGATGTGTAGGTTTATCCGTGTGCTTTCTTTTTTTTTTCCTTTTACACGTTTATTGGAGTGTAATTGATTTACAATGGAGTGTTCGTTTCTGCTGTATAAAAAAATGAATGCGCTATACATATACAAATATCACCAGATACCCTCCCTCTTGCATCTCCCTCTCACACCCCATATCCCACCACTTTATGTGGTCACAAAGCACCGATCTGATCTCCCTGTTCTATGTGGCTGCTTCCCAGTACCTATCGGTGTTACATTTGGTAATGTATTTATGTCCATGCCACTCTCTCACTTCGTCCCAGCTTACCCATCCCCCTTCCGGTGTCCTCAAGTCCTTTCTCTATGTCTGTGTCCTTAATCCTGTCCTGCCACTAGGTTCTTCAAAATCTTTTTTTTTTCTTCATTAGATTCCGTATATCTCTGTTAACATACAGTATTTGTTTTTCCCTTTCTGACTTACTTCACTGTGTAGGACAGATTCTAAGTCCATCCAACTCAGAACAAATAACTCAGTTTTGCTTCTTTTTATGGCTGAGTAATACTCCATTGTATATATGTGCCAGATCTTCTTTAAACATTCATCTGTCGATGGACACTTAGGTTGCTTCCATGTCCTGACTATTGTAAATAGAGCTGCAATGAACATTTTTCTACATAACTTTTTTGAATTATGGTTTTCACAAGGCAAATGCCCAGTAGTTGGATTGTTGTGTCATATGGTACTTCTATTGTTAGTTATTTAAAGGAACCTCCGTACTGTTCTCCCTAGTGCCCATATCAATTTACATTCCCACCCACAGTGCAAGTGTGTTCCCTTTTCTCCAATAAAGACCTCTCCAGCATTTATTGTTTTGTAGATTTTTTTGATGATTGCCACTCTGATTGCTGTGAGGTGATACCTCACGGTAGTTTTGATTTAGATTTCTCTAATGATTAGTAATGTTCAACATCCTTTCATGTGTTTCTTGGTAATCTGTATATCTTCTTTGGATAAATGTCTACTTAGGTCTTCTGCCCGTTTTTGGATTGGGTTGTTTGTTTTTGTGATATTGAGCTACATGCGGTGCTTGTAAAGTTAGGAGATTAATCCTTTGTCAATTGCTTCATTTGAAAATATTTTCTCCCATTCTGAGGGTTGTTTTTGCATCTTGTTTATGTTTTCCTGTACTGTGTAAAAGCTTTTAAGTTTCATTAGGTCCCATTTGTTGATTTCTGTTTTTATCTCCATTTCTCTAAGTGGTGGGTCAAAAAGGATCTTGCTGTGATTTATGTCATAGAGTGTTCTGCCTATGGTTTCCTCTAAGTGTTTTATAGTGTCTGGTCTTATATTTAGATCTCTAATCAATTTAGAGTTTATTTTTGTGTATGGTGTTATGGAGTGTTCTACTTTCATTCTTTTATGTGTAGGGGTCCAGTTTTCCCAGCACCAATTACTGAAGAGACTGTCTTTTCTCCATTGTATATCCTTAGCTCCTTTGTCATAGATGAGATAACCATAGGTATGTAGGTTTATCTCTGGGCTTTCTGTCCTGTTCCATTGATCTGTGTTTATGCCAATCTACATACACTTGATTCCATTATGCAGACATATAAATACATAGGTTTCAAGGTTATTACCAGTCAGATATATTCCTCTTCAGTGAATAGGGTGTTTTGTGTCCAGTTCATTGAGAAAGGAGTAGGTCTTGTCTATTACATATTTGGTATATGGAATGGGATCTGTGCTAATTTCAAACTCTGCTTTTACACATCACCCCACGTCACCTTTCCCCTTAAGGAGGAATAAGTGTGTTTTCTAAATGTGTAACTCTGTTCACATTTGAAATTCAGTTCATGTGTAGCCATGTTTACATTCCCTCTATAAGTGATATATTACAATATTTTTTTTCTTTGTGGCTCATTTCACTTAGCATCATCATACCTAAAGCCACTCATTATGCTGCTATTGGCCTTATGACATTGATTTTATGTCTGAGTGACATTCCATTGTATATAAGTACCACAACATCTATATCCATTTTTTTCCCTTTCCTGGGATATTTAAAGTGTACCGAAGTCGAGGTTCTTGTAAACAGAGCAGCCCTAAACTTTGGGCTGTCTGTGTGTTGTGGATTTTTAGTTTTCCCAGAATACACGCCCATGAGTGGAAGTGTGCTATGCTCTGTAGCTCTGTTTTAGAAAACAACATACAGTTCTCCAGAGAGGCTGTTGGCAATTAACATCCTGACCATCAGCGTAACCAGGCTCCCTTTTCTCCATGGCCTGTCCTGCATTTGTGGTTTTTACACTATTTGTGGATGGCCCTTTTGACTGGAGGTAAGGGACACTTCTATGTAGTGTGGATTTGCAATGCCTGATGGCTTGCTTGGCCAAAAAGGGCATATGCATTTTTTCCCGAATATATTCAAGAAAATACACATACTCCCTTTTTGGCCAAGGGCAACATTGTCGAAGTTCTGTCGCTTTTCATGTGCTTTAAAGACAACTCCTATCTACCTCTTGAAATCGGTTTCCTTCAATTCTGCCTTGCATTCAAATCCTCTTCACTGCCTTTCCTCAATATATTTCTGGATGATAGTTGTCCTTTATAACTCTGCAAGTTTGTGAATTGCTGTGCCCCTGATTTCCATTTTTCAACTCGCCTCTTTGTGAGCTGGCTGCAATACCGCAGCATGGCTGTAGGCCCTAGTCTGGTTCTGGGGTGTCAGGCTGAGCCTTTGGTTAATTATTCTTCCTGATGGGAAACTAGAGTGACATGTGCCCATCCAAACACCTACAGCTAATCTCTCATTTGTTTCCCCTCTTCCTGTTCATCCTCTGCACAATTTGCAAACTGTGCATATCAGGAGGGTAAAGGCGCTGACACTCCAAGTGGGGAGATTTTTAGTAATGCAGATGGAATGGCGAAGCCGAGCACGACAAACGGAAAAATGAGGTACCTTTTAGAAAACTTTCCCAATTACACAGTGTACCATCCACTGGGTTTCCCATTCATGCTTTAACTGTAGGAAGATTCCCTTAAACTTGGAGAGTTGGGACCACTAGAATGGGTAGTACACAGTATTGCTCAAAGTGGTGTTCTTTTGCTCACACAACCTCAACAATCTTGTCAGCCCCAAGTGTCCAGTTTTATGTCTCATCCAGCTGTGGGTGTAAAGGTGGACAATCCAGGTTGTATCACAGGCCCTGAACGTAATTCTTAAGGTTTTCCCTCTGTTTCGCTCTTTTTGCATTTTGCTTTTGAAATTTATTTTTATAAGGATGTTTACCTGAATTTCAGTGCTGTGTTCATGCCATTATACACACACATGACTCCTTTATGGAGACATGATAATACATATGTTCTAAAATTCTTGGAGTCAGATATATTCCTCTGCAATGAATAGGGGGTGTTGAGTCGAGTTCATTGTGCGGGGAGTAGGTGATGTCTATTACATACTTGGTTTATGTAACGGTATCTGTGCTAATTTAAAACTGTGGTTTTATGCATCAACCCACCTCGCCTTTCACCTTAAGCAGGGAGAATATTGTTTTCTAAGTGTGTGACTCTGTTGTGTTTTTATTTCAGATCATTCGTAGCCAAGTGTACATTCCCACTATAAGTGATATCTTATGATAAGATTCAGTACTCTGTTATCTTTCCTAACTCAGTTCATATGTAGCCATGTTTACAGGATCTTCATAAGTGATATCTTATGATAAGTTTCTTTTTCTGTGTGACTTATTTCACTTAGAATCATCGTACCTGTATCCACTCATTTTGCTGCAACTGGTCTTATGACATTGATTTCATGGCTGAGGGATATTCCATCGTATGTAAGTAACACAATTTTTTGAACCATTTTAATCTTTCTTGGGATATTTAAGGTGTACCCAAGTTGAGGTTCTTGTAAGCAGTGCAGCTTTAAATTTTGGTGTGGCTCTGTCTTATTGATTTTCAGTTTTTCCAAGGTATATTCCCTAGACTGGAAGTACCCTTGGCTCTGTAGCTCGGTTGTTTACTTGTTTATGGAACACAATGCACTCCTCCAGTGAGGCAGTTGGCAATTTACATCCCACCCATCAGCATAACAAGGCTACCTGTTCTCCAGGGCCTGTCTTGCCTTTCTGGTTTTTATCCATTTTGTGGATATGCATTTTGACTGGTGACAAGTGATACTTCTTTGGAGTGCAGATTTGCAATGCCCGCTTGCTTGCTTGGCCAAAAAGGGCGTATGCGTTTTCTCCTGGATATATCCAGGAGAAAATGCATACGCCCTTTTTGGCCAAGTGCATCATTGTCGAAGTAGTGCCCCTCTTCCTGTGCTTTAAAGCCGATTCCAACGTACCTATTGAAATCTGTTTCCTGCTATTCTGCCTCGCTTTCAAGTCCGCCTCGTTGCCTTCCCTCAACAGATTTTTGGACGATAGTTGTCCTTTATTACTCTGCCAGTTTGTGAAGTGCTGTGCCCCTGAGCTCCAATTTTTAACTCGTTTTGTGTGAGCTGAACGCAAGTCCAAAATTTTGGTACAGGAACTCTACTAGTTCCCGGTGAGTGGCGGAGACTTTGGTTAATTCTTCTTCCGCACGGGATATAAGAGTGACCTGTGCCCGTCCAAATGCCTAACAGCTACTCTCTCATTGGTTCTCCCTCTTCCCTTTCATCCTCTGCCAAATTGGCAACCTGTGAGAAACAGGAGGTAAAAGGTGCTGTCTCTTCAAGTTGGGAGATTGATAGTAAAGCAGTTGTAATGTCAAACCGGAGCACCAGGAGGGGGATTATTCGTTGAGTTTCAGAGACCTTTCGTATTCACAGTGTGTCCATTTTCTACGTTTCACGTACATGTTATAGCTGTAGTAATATTCCCTTCAACCTGGAGACATGGGACCCATGGAATGGGTGCCATGCATTATTGCTTTAAAGGGTCTGCATTTGCTCACCCAATCTCACCAGTCCTCTCAGTCCCATGTATCCAGCCTTATACCACATCCAGCTGTCATGTAGATAGCTTCATTCCAGGTTTCATCAGAGAGCCTGAAGGAATTGTAAAGAATTTCCGTTTGTTTTTTTTGAAATTCCTTTTAATAGTGGGTTTGAGATGATTCTCACTGCCATGTTTATGCCAGTCTAGACACTCTTGATTCCCTTAAGGAGACATACCAATACATAGGTTTTAAGAATCTTCCTAGTCAGATATATTCCTCTGCAGGAAGTATGGGTTGTTGAACCCCTTTCACTGATGAAGGTGTAGATCTTGTCTATTCTGTATTTCGTTTTTGGAACGGTGCCTGTTCTAATATTAAACTATGATTTTATGCAACACCCCACCTCTCCTTCCCCGTTAAGGAGGCATAAGAGTGTTTTCTAAATGTCAGACTCTGTTCTCTTACCTAACTCAGTTCATGTGTAGCCATGTTTACAGGATCTTCATAAGTGATATCTTATCATACGTTTCTTTTTCTGTGTGACTTATTTCACTTAGAATCATCAAACCTGAATCAACTCATTTTGCTGCTACTGGTCTTATGACATTGATTTCATGGCTGAGGGATATTCCATCGTACCTAAGTACCACAATTTTTTGATCCATTTTTATTTTTCCTTGGATATTTAATGTGTACCCAAGTTGAGGTTCTTGTAAGCAGTGCAGCCCTAAATTTTGGGGTGGCTCTGTCTTATTGATTTTCAGTTTCCCAAGGTTTATTCCCCAGACTGGAAGTGCCCTTGGCTCTGTAGCTCTGTTGTTTACTTGTTTTAGGGAACACAATGCACTCCTCCAGAGAGGCAGTTGGCAATTTACATCCCGCCCATCAGCATAACAAGGCTCCCAGTTCTCCAGGGCCTGTCTTGCCTTTCTGGTTTTTATCCATTTTGTGGATGCACCTTTTGACTGGTGGGAAGTGATACTTCTGTGTAGTGCAGATTTGCATTCCCCGCTTGCTTGCTGGGCCAAAAAGGGCGTATGCGTTTCCTCCTGAATATATTCAGGAAAAAAAGCATTCGCCTATTTTGGCCAAGTGCATCATTGTCGAAGTTGTGCCCCTCTTCCTCTGCTTTAAAGGCGTTTCCAACGTACCTATTGAAATCTGTTTCCTGCTATTCTGTCCCGCTTTCAAGTCCGCCTCGTTGCCTTCCCTCAACAGATTTTTGGACGATAGTTGTCCTTTATTACTCTGCCAGTTTGGGAAGTGCTGTGCCCCTGAGCTCCATTTTTTAACTCGTTTTTTGTGAGCTGAACACAAGTGCAGAATTTTGGTTCAGGACCTATACTAGTTCCCGGTGGGTGGCTGAGACTTTGGTTAATTCTTCTTCCTCTCAGCATATAAGAGTGACATGTGCCCGTCCAAATGCCTAACAGCTTCTCTCTCATTGGTTCTTCCTCTTCCCTTTCATCCTCTGCCAAATTGGCAACTTGTGTTATTCAGGAGGTTAAAGGGGCTGTCTCTCCAAGTTGGGAGATTGATAGTAAAGCAGTTGGAAAATCAAACAGGAGCACCAGGAGAGGGGCAATTAGTTGAGTTTTAGAAACCTTTTGTATACACAGTGTGTCCATTCTCTAGGTTTCCCGTACATGTTATAGCTGTAGTAATATTCCCTTTAACCTGGAGAGTTTGGAACCATGGAATGGAGGCCACGCATTATTGCTTTAAGCGGTCTGTGTTTGCTTACCCAGTCTCACCAATCCTCTCAGTCCCAAGTATCCAGCCTTATGCCACATCAAGCTGTAGTTGTAGACAGGGTCATTCCAGGTTTCATCAGAGACCCTGAAGGAATTGTAAAGAATTTCCTTGTTTTGTTGTTTTGTTTTTGAAATTCCTTTTTATAGTTGGTTTGAGCTGATTCTCGCTGTGATGTTTATGCCAGTCTAGACACACTTGATTCCCTTACGGAGACATATCAATACAAAGGTTTTAAGATTCTTACTAGTCAGATATATTCCTCTGTGGAAAATATGCGGTTTTGAGTCCCTTTCCCCGAGGAAGGTGTAGATCTTGTCTATTCCATAGTTTGTTTTTGGAACGGTACCTGTGCTTATATGAAACTCTGGTTTTATGCATCACCCCACCACTCCTTCCCCCTTAAGCAGGCATAAGAGTGTTTTCTAAATGTGAGACTGTGTTCTCTTCCCTCACTCAGTTCATGTGTAGCCATGTTTACAGGATCTTCTTAAGTGATATCTTATGATAAGCTTCTTTTTCTTTGTGAATTATTTCACTTAGAATCCTCATACCTGAATCCACTCATTTTGCTGCTACTGGTCTTATGACATTGATTTCATGGCTGAGGGATATTCCATCGTATGTAAGTACCACAATTTTTTGTAAATTTTTAACTTTCCTGGGATAATTAAGGTGTACCCAAGTTGACGTTCTTGTAAGCAGTGCAGCCCTAAATTTTGGGGTGGCTCTGTCTTATTGATTTCCAGTTTTCCCAAGGTATATTCCCTAGACTGGAACTGCCCTTGGCTCTGTAGCTTTGTTGTTTACTTGTTTTAGGGAACACAGTGCACTCCTCCAGTGAGGCAGTTGGCAATTTACATCCCGCCCATCAGCATAACAAGGCTCCCTGTTCTCCAGGTCCTCTCTTGCCTTTCTGGTTTTTGCACATTTTGCCGATGTCCCTTTTGACCAGTGGGAATGGATACTTCTTTGGAGTGCAGATTTGCAATGCCCGCTTGCTTGCTTGGCCAAAAAGGGCGTATGCGTTTTCTCCTGAATATATTCAGGAGAAAACGCATACGCCCATTTTGGCCAAGTGCATCATTGTCGAAGTTGTGCCACTCTTCCTGTGATTTAAAGGCCATTCCAACGTACCTATTGAAATCTGTTTCCTGCTATTCTGCCTCGCTTTCAAGTCCGCCTCGTTGCCTTCCCTCAACAGATTTTTGGACGATAGTTGTCCTTTATTACTCTGCCAGTTTGTGAAGTGCTGTGCCCCTGTGCTCCATTTTTTAACTCGTTTTTTGTGAGCTGAACGCAAGTCCAAAATTTTGGTTCAGGACCTATACTGGTTCCCGGTGGGAGGCTGAGTCTTTGGTTAATTCTTCGTCGTGCCAGGCAATTAGAGTGACATGTGCCTGTCAAAATGCCTAACAGGTACTCTCTCATTGGTTCTCCCTCTTCCCTTTCATCCTCTGCCAAATTGGCAACCTGTGTTTTCCAGGAGGAGAAAGGGGCTGTCTCTCCAAGTTGGGAGATTGATAGTAAAGCAGTAGGAAAGTCAAACTGGAGCACCAGGAGAGGGACAATTAGTTGAGTTTTAGAAAACTTTTCTATACACAGTGTTTCCATTCCCTAGGTCTCCCGTACCTGTTTTAGCTGTAGTAATATTCCCTTCAACCTGGAGAGTTTGGAACCATGGAATGGAGGCCAAGCATTATTGCATTAAACGGTCTGTGTTTGCTCAACCAGTCTCACCAATCCTCTCAGTTCCAAGTATCAAGCCTTATGCCACATCAAGCTGTAGTTGTAGATAGGTTCATTCCAGGTTTCATCAGAAACCCTGAAGGAATTGTAAATAATTTCCCTGTTTTTTTGTTTTGTTTTTTTAATTCCATTTTATAGTCGGTTTGAGCTGATTCTCACTGTGATGTTTATGCCAGTCTAGACACACTTGATTCCCTTACGGAGACATATCAATATATAGGTTTTAAGATTCTTACTAGTCAGATATATTCCTCTGCAAGAAATATGGGGTTTTGAGTCCCTTTCACTGAGGAAGGTATAGGTAGGTCTTGTCTATTCCATAGTTGGTTTTTGGAACGGTACCTGTGCTTATATCAAACTCTGGTTTTATGCATCACCCCAGCTCTCCTTCCCCCTTAAGCAGGCATAAGATTGTTTTCTAAATGTGAGACTCTGTTCTCTTTCCTAACTCAGTTCATGTGTAGCCATGTTTACAGGATCTTCATAAGTGATATCTTATGATAAGCTTCTTTTTCTGTGTGATTATTTCACTTAGAATCATCGTACCTGAATCCACTCATTTTGCTGCTACTGGTCTTATGACATTGATTTCATGGCTGAGGGATATTGCATCGTACATAAGTACCGCAATTTTTTGAACCATTTTTTATCTTTCTTGGGATATTTCAGGTGTACCCAGTTGAGGTTCTTGTAAGCAGTGCAGCCCTAAATTTGAGGGTGGCTCTGTCTTATTGATTTTCAGTTTTCCCAAGATATATTCCCTAGACTGGAAGTGCCCTTGGCTCTGTAGCTCTGTTGTTTACTTGTTTTAGGGAACACAATGCACTCCTCCAGAGAGGCAGTTGACAATTTACATCCCACCCATCAGCATAACAAGGCTCCCTGTTCTCCAGGGCCTGTCTTGCCTTTCTGATATTTACACATTTTGTGGATGTCTCTTTTGACCGGTGGGAAGTGAAACTTCTGTGTAGTGCAGATTTGCATTGCCCGCTTGCTTGCTTGGACAAAAAGGGTCGTATGCGTTTTCTCCTGCATATATTCAGGAGAAATTGCATACGCCCTTTTTGGCCAAGTGCATCATTGTCGAAGTTGTGACCCTCTTCCTGTGCTTTACAGGTGATTCCAACGTACCTCTTGAAATCTGTTTCCTGCTATTCTGCCTCGCTTTCAAGTCCACCTCATTTCCTTCCCTCAACATATTTTGGGATGATAGTTTTCCTTTATTACTCTGCCAGTTTGTGAATTGCTGTGTCCTTGAGCTCCATTTTTCAACTCGTTTTTTGTGAGCTGAACGCATGTCCAAAATTTTGGTTCAGGATCTATACTGGTTCCCGTTGGGTGGCTGAGACTTTGGTTAATTCTTCTTCCTGCCAGGAAATTAGAGTGATATATGCCCATCCAAATGCCTAACAGCTACTCTCTCATTGGTTCTCCCTCTTCCCTTTCATCCTTTGCCAAACTGGCAACGTGTGAGAATCAGGAGGTTGAAGGGGATGTCTCTCCAATTTGGGAGATTGATAGTAAATCAGTTGGAAAGTCAAACCGGAGCACCAGGAGAGGGACTATTCGGTGAGTTTTAGAGACCTTTCGTATTCACAGTGTGTCCATTCTCTAGGTTTCCCGTACATGTTATAGCTGTAGTAATATTCCCTTCAACCTGAAGAGTTGGGACCCATGGAATGGGTGCCATGCATTATTGCTTTAAAGGGTCTGCATTTGCTCACCCAATCTCACCAATCCTCTCAGTCCCAAGTATCCAGCCTTATGCCACCTCCAGCTGTCATTGTAGACAGGGTCATTCCACGTTTCATCAGAGACCCTAAAGGAATTGTAAAGAAATTCCCTGTGGGCCTCCCTGGTGGCGCAGTGGTTGAGAGTCCGCCTGCCGATGCAGGGGATACGGGTTCGTGCCCCGGTCTGGGAGGATCGCATATGCCGCAGAGCGGCTGGGCCCGTGAGACATGCCCGCTGAGCCTGTGCGTCCAGAGCCTGTGCTCCGCAACGGGAGAGGCCACAACAGTTAGAGGCCCGCGTACAGAAAAAAAAAAAAAAATTCCCTGTTTTTTTGTTTTGTTTTTGAAATTCCTTTTTATAGTGGGTTTGAGCTAATTCTCGGTGCCATGTTTATGCCAGTCTAGACACACTTGATTCCCTTACGGAGACATATCAATACATAGATTTTTAGATTCTTACTAGTCAGATATATTCCTCTGCGGGAAATATGGGGTTTTGAGTCCCTTTCACTGAGGAAGGTATAGGTAGGTCTTGTCTATTCCATAATTGGTTTTTGGAACGGTACCTGTGCTTATATCAAACTCTGGTTTTATGCATCACCCCACCTCTCCTTCCCCCTTAAGCAGGCATAAGAGTGTTTTCTAAATGTGAGACTCTGTTCTCTTTCCTAACTCAGTTCATGTGTAGCCATGTTTACAGGATCTTCATAAGTGATATCTTATGAAAAGCTTCTTTTTCTGTGTGATTATTTCACTTAAAATCATCGAACCTGAATCCACTCATTTTGCTGCTACTGGTCTTATGACATTGATTTCATGGCTGACGGATATTCCATTGTACGTAAGTACCACAATTTTTTGAACCATATTTATATTTCCTTGGATATTTAAGGTGTACCCAAGTTGAGGTTCTTGTAAGCAGTGCAGCCCTAAATTTGAGGGTGGCTCTGTCTTATTGATTTTCATTTTTCCGAGGGTATATTCCCTAGACTGGAAGTGCCCTTGGCTCTGTAGCTCTGTTGTTTACTTGTTTTAGGGAACACAATGCACTCCTCCAGAGAGGCAGTTGGCAATTTACATCCCGCCCATCAGCATAACAAGGCTCCCTGTTCTCCAGGCCCTGTCTTGCCTTTCTGATATTTACACATTTTGTGGATATCTCTTTTGACCGGTGGGAAGGGATACTTCTGTGTAGTGCAGATTTGCATTGCCTGCTTGCTTGCTTGGCCAAAGAGGGTGCATGCTTTTTCTCTTGCATATATTCAGGAGAAAATGCATACGCCCTTTTTGGCCAAGTGCATCATTGTCGAAGTTGTGCCCCTCTTCCTGTGCTTTACAGGTGATTCCAACCTACCTCTTGAAATCTGTTTCTTGTTATTCTGCCTCGCTTTCAAGTCTGCCTCGTTGCCTTCCCTCAACAGATTTTTGGATGATAGTTGTCCTTTATTACTCTGCCAGTTTGTGAATTGTTGTGCCCTTGAGCTCCATTTTTCAACTCGTTTTTTGTGAGCTGAACGCATGTCCTCTATTTTGGTTCAGGACCTATACTGGTTCCCGGTGGGTTGCTGAGACTTTGGTTAATTTTTCTTCCTGCCAGGAAATTAGAGTGACATATGCCCGTCCAAATGCCTAACAGCTACTCTCTCATTGGTTCTCCCTCTTCCCTTTCATCCTCTGCCAAATTGGCAACCTGTGAGAACCAGGAGGTTAAAGGGGCTGTCTCTCCAATTTGGGAGATTGATAGTAAATGAGTTGGCAAGTCAAACCGGAGAACCAGGAGAGGGACTATTCGTTGAGTTTTAGAGACCATTCGTATTCACAGTGTGTCCATTCTCTAGGTTTCCCGTACATATTATAGCTGTAGTAATATTCCCTTCAACCTGGAGAGTTGGGACCCATGGAATGGGTCCCATGCATTATTGCTTTAAAGGGTCTGCATTTGCTCACCCAATCTCACCAAACCTCTCAGTCCCAAGTGTCCAGCCTTATGCCACATCCGGCTGTCATTGTAGACAGGGACATTCCAGGTTTCATCAGAGACCCTGAAGGAATTGTAAATAATTTCCCTGTTTTTTTGTTTTGTTTTTTAAATTCCATTTTATAGTTGGTTTGAGCTGATTCTCACTGCGATGTTTATGCCAGTCTAGACACACTTGATTCCCTTACGGAGACATATCAATACTTAGGTTTTAAGATTCTTACCAGTCAGATATATTCCTCTGCAAGAAATATGGGGTTTTGAGTCCCTTTCACTGAGGGAGGTATAGGTAGGTCTTGTCTATTCCATAGTTGGTTTTTGGATCGGTACCTGTGCTTATATCAAACTCTGGTTTTATGCATCAGCCCACCTCTCCTTCCCCCTTAAGCAGGCATAAGAGTGTTTTCTAAATGTGAGACTCTGTTCTCTTTTCTAACTCAGTTCATGTGTAGCCATGTTTACAGGATCTTCATAAGTGATATCTTATGATAAGATTCTTTTTCTGTGTGACTTATTTCTCTTAAAATCATCGCACCTGAATCCACTCATTTTGCTGCTACTGGTCTTATGTTATTGATTTCATGGCTAAGGGATATTCCACCGTATGTAAGTACCAAAATTTTTTGAACGATTTTTATCTTTCCTGGGATATTTAAGGTGTACCCAAGTTGAGGTTCTTGTAAGCAGTGCAGCCCTAAATTTTGGGTGGCTCTGTCTTATTGATTTTCAGTTTTCCCAAGGTATATTCCCAACACTGGAAGTGTCCTTGGCTCTGTAACTCTGTTATTTACTTGTTTTAGGGAACACAATGCACTCCTCCAGAGAGGCAGTAGGCAATTTACATCCCGCCCATCAGCATAACAAGGCTCCCTGTTCTCCAGGGCCTGTCTTTCCTTTCTGGATTTTAACAATTTTGTGGATGTCCCTTTTGACCGGGGGGAAGTGATACTTCTTTGTAGTGCAGATTTGTGTTGCCCGCTTTCTTGCTTGGCCAAAAAGGTCGTATGCATTTTCTCCTGAATATATTCAGGAGAAAACACATACGCCCTTTTAGGCCAAGGGCATCATTGTCGAAGTTGTGCCCCTCTTCCTGTGCTTTAAAGCGATTCCAACGTACCTCTTGAAATCTGTTTCCTGCTATTCTGCCTCACTTTCAAGTCCGCATAGTTTCCTTCCCTCAACAGATTTTTGGACGATAGTTGCCCTTTATTGCTCTGCCAGGTTGTGAATTGCTGTGCCCCTATGCTGCATTTTTCAACTCGTTTTTTGTGAGCTGAACGCAAGTCCAATATTTTGGTTGAGGACCTAAACTGTTTCCCGGTGGGTGGCTGAAACTTTGGTTAATTCTTCTTCCTCCCGGGAAATAAGAGTGACATGTGCCCGTCCAAATGCCTAACAGCTACTCTCTCATTGGTTCTCCCTCTTCCCTTTCATCCTCGGCCAAATTGGCAACCTGTGCGAACCCGGAGGCTAAGGGGCTGTCTCTCCATGTTGGGAGATTGATAGTAAAGAAGTTGGAAAGTCAAACGGGAGCACCAAGAGAGTGACAAGTTGTTGAGTTTTGGAGACGTTTCTTATTCAGAGTGTGTCCATATTCTATGTTTCCCGTACATGTTATCGCTGTAGTAATATTCCCTTCAACCTGGAGACATGGGACCCATGGAATGGGTGCCATGCATTATTGCTTTAAAGGGTCTGTATTTGCTCCCCCAGTCTCACCAATCCTCTCAGTCCTATGTGTCTAGACTTATGCCACCTCCAGCTGTCATTGTAGATAGGGTCATTCCAGGTTTCATCAGAGACCCTGAAGGAATTGTAAACAATATCCCTGTTTTTTTGTTTTGTTTTTGAAATTCCTTTTTATGGTGGTTAGGAGCTTATTCTCGCTGTCATATTTATGCCAGGCTAGAAACACTTGATTCCCTTACAGAGACATATCAATACATAAGTATTAAGATTCTTACTAGTCAGATATATTCCTCTGCGGGAAATATGGGGTTTTGAGTCCCTTTCACTGAGGAATGTGTAGGTCTTGTCTATTCCATAGTTGGTTTTTGGAACGGTACGTGGGCTTATATCAAACTCTAGTTTTATGCATCACCCCACCTCTCCTTCCCCCTTAAGCAGGCATAAGAGTGTTTTCTAAATGTGAGACTCTGTTCTCTTTCATAACTCAGTTCATGTGTAGCCATGTTTACAGGATCTTCATAAGTGATATCTTATGATAAGTTTCTTTTTCTGTGTGACTTATTTCACTTAGAATCATCGTACCTGAATCCACTCATTTTGCTGCTACTGGTCTTATGACATTGATATCATGGCTGAGGGATATTCCATCGTACGTAAGTACCACAATTTTTTGAGCCATTTTTATATTTCCTGGGATATTTAAGGTGTACCCAAGTTGAGGTTCTTGTAAGCAGTGCAGCCCTAAATTATGGGGTGGCTCTGTCTTATTGATTTTCAGTTTTCCCAAGGTATATTTCCCAGACTGGAAGTGCCCTTGGCTCTGCAGCTCTGTTGTTTAATTGTTTCACGGAACACAATGCACTCGTCCAGAGAAGCAGTTAGCAATTTACATCCCGCCTTTCAGCATAACAGGGCTCCATGTTTTCCAGGGCCTGTCTTGCCTTTCTGTTTTTTACCAATTTTGTGGATGTCTGTTTTGACCGGGGGGAAGTGATATTTTCTAGTGCAGATTTGCATTGCCCGTTTGCTTGCTTGGCCAAAAAGGTCGTTTGTGTTTTCTCCTGAATATATTCAGGAGAAAACGCATACGCCCTCTTTGGCCAAGTTCACCATTGTCGAAATTGTGCCCCTCTTCCTGTGCTTTAAAGGTGATTCCTACGTACCTCTTGAATTCTGTTCCCTGCTGTTGTGCCTCACTTTCATGTCCTCCTCGTTTCCTTCCCTCAACAGATTTTTGGAGGATAGTTGCCCTTTATTACTCTGCCAGTTTGTGAATTGCCGTGCCCCTAAGCTCCACTTTTTAACTCGTTTTTTGTGAGCTGAACGCAACTCCAATATTTTGGTTCAGGAACTATACTGGTTCCCTGTGGGTGGCTGAGACTTTGGTTAATTCTTCTTCCTCCCGGGAAATAAGAGTGACATGTGCCCGTCCAAATGCCATCAGCTACTCTCTCATTGGTTCTCCCTCTTCCATTTCATCCTTTGTCAAATTGGCAACCAGTGCGAACCAGGAGTTTAAAAGTGCTGTCTCTCCAAGTTGGGAGATTGATAGTAAAGCAGTTGGAAAGGCAAACGGGAGCACCAGGAGAGGGACTATTCGTTGAGTTTTAGAAACCTTTCGTATTAACACTGTGTCCATTCTCTAGGTTTCCCGTACATGTTATAGCTCTAGTAATATTCCCTTCAACCTGGAGAGTTGGGACCCATGGAATGGGTGCCATAGATTATTGCTATAAAGGGTCTGCCTTTGCTCACCCAATCTCACCAATCCTCTCAGTCCCAAGTGTCCAGCCTTATGCCACATCCAGCTGTCATTGTAGATAGGGTCATTCCAGGTTTCATTAGAGACCATGAATGAATTGTAAAGAATTTCCCTGTTTTTTTGTTTTGTTTTGAAATTCCTTTTTATAGTGTGTTTGAGCTGATTCTCGCTGCCATGTTTATGCCAGTCTAGACACACTTGATTCCCTTACGGAGACATATCAAAACATAGGTTTTAAGATTCTTTCTTGTCAGATACATTCCTCTGCGGGAAATATGGGGTTTTGAGTCCCTTTAACTGAGGAAGGTGTAGGTCTTTTCTATTCCATAGTTGGTTTTTGGAACGGTACCTGTGCTTATATCAAACTCTGGTTTTATGCATCACCCCACCTCTCCTTCCCCCTTAAGCAGGCATAAGAGTGTTTTCTAAATGTGAGACTCTGTTCTCTTTTCTAACTCAGTTCATGTGTAGCCATGTTTACAGGATCTTCATAAGTGATATCTTATGATAAGATTCTTTTTCTGTGTGACTTATTTCTCTTAAAATCATCGCACCTGAATCCACTCATTTTGCTGCTACTGGTCTTATGTTATTGATTTCATGGCTAAGGGATATTCCACCGTATGTAAGTACCAAAATTTTTTGAACGATTTTTATCTTTCCTGGGATATTTAAGGTGTACCCAAGTTGAGGTTCTTGTAAGCAGTGCAGCCCTAAATTTTGGGTGGCTCTGTCTTATTGATTTTCAGTTTTCCCAAGGTATATTCCCAACACTGGAAGTGTCCTTGGCTCTGTAACTCTGTTATTTACTTGTTTTAGGGAACACAATGCACTCCTCCAGAGAGGCAGTAGGCAATTTACATCCCGCCCATCAGCATAACAAGGCTCCCTGTTCTCCAGGGCCTGTCTTTCCTTTCTGGATTTTAACAATTTTGTGGATGTCCCTTTTGACCGGGGGGAAGTGATACTTCTTTGTAGTGCAGATTTGTGTTGCCCGCTTTCTTGCTTGGCCAAAAAGGTCGTATGCATTTTCTCCTGAATATATTCAGGAGAAAACACATACGCCCTTTTAGGCCAAGGGCATCATTGTCGAAGTTGTGCCCCTCTTCCTGTGCTTTAAAGCGATTCCAACGTACCTCTTGAAATCTGTTTCCTGCTATTCTGCCTCACTTTCAAGTCCGCATAGTTTCCTTCCCTCAACAGATTTTTGGACGATAGTTGCCCTTTATTGCTCTGCCAGGTTGTGAATTGCTGTGCCCCTATGCTGCATTTTTCAACTCGTTTTTTGTGAGCTGAACGCAAGTCCAATATTTTGGTTGAGGACCTAAACTGTTTCCCGGTGGGTGGCTGAAACTTTGGTTAATTCTTCTTCCTCCCGGGAAATAAGAGTGACATGTGCCCGTCCAAATGCCTAACAGCTACTCTCTCATTGGTTCTCCCTCTTCCCTTTCATCCTCGGCCAAATTGGCAACCTGTGCGAACCCGGAGGCTAAGGGGCTGTCTCTCCATGTTGGGAGATTGATAGTAAAGAAGTTGGAAAGTCAAACGGGAGCACCAAGAGAGTGACAAGTTGTTGAGTTTTGGAGACGTTTCTTATTCAGAGTGTGTCCATATTCTATGTTTCCCGTACATGTTATCGCTGTAGTAATATTCCCTTCAACCTGGAGACATGGGACCCATGGAATGGGTGCCATGCATTATTGCTTTAAAGGGTCTGTATTTGCTCCCCCAGTCTCACCAATCCTCTCAGTCCTATGTGTCCAGACTTATGCCACCTCCAGCTGTCATTGTAGATAGGGTCATTCCAGGTTTCATCAGAGACCCTGAAGGAATTGTAAAGAATATCCCTGTTTTTTTGTTTTGTTTTTGAAATTCCTTTTTATGGTGGTTAGGAGCTTATTCTCGCTGTCATATTTATGCCAGGCTAGAAACACTTGATTCCCTTACAGAGACATATCAATACATAAGTATTAAGATTCTTACTAGTCAGATATATTCCTCTGCGGGAAATATGGGGTTTTGAGTCCCTTTCACTGAGGAATGTGTAGGTCTTGTCTATTCCATAGTTGGTTTTTGGAACGGTACGTGGGCTTATATCAAACTCTAGTTTTATGCATCACCCCACCTCTCCTTCCCCCTTAAGCAGGCATAAGAGTGTTTTCTAAATGTGAGACTCTGTTCTCTTTCCTAACTCAGTTCATGTGTAGCCATGTTTACAGGATCTTCCTAAGTGATATCTTATGATATGTTTCTTTTTCTGTGTGACTTATTTCACTTAGAATCATCGTACCTGAATCCACTCATTCTGCTGCTACTGGTCTTATGACATTGATTTCATGGCTGAGGGATATTCCATCGTACGTAAGTACAATAATTTTTTGAACCATTTTTATCTTTCCTGGGATATTTAAGGTGTACCCAAGTTGAGGTTCTTGTAAGCAGTGCAGCCCTAAATTTTGGGGTGTCTCTGTCTTATTGATTTTCAGCTTTCCCACGGTATATTCCCCAAACTGGAAGTGCCCTTGGCTCTGTAGCTCTGTTGTTTACTTGTTTTAGGGAACACAATGCACTCCTCCTGTGAGGCAGTTGGCAATTTACATTACGCCCATCAGCATAACAAGGCTCCCTGTTGTCCAGTGCCTGTCTTGACTTTCTGTTTTTTTCACATTTTGTGGATGTCCCTTTTGACCGGTCAGAAGTGATACTCCTTAGTAGTGAAGATTTGCATTGCCCGCTTGCTTGCTTTGCCAAAAAGGGCATATGCGTTGTCTCCTGAATATATTCAGGACGTAACGCATATGCCCTTTTTGGCCAAGTGCATCATTGTCGAAGTTGTGCCCCTCTTCCTGTGCTTTAAAGGCTATTCCAACGTATCTCTTGAAAGCTGTTTCCTGCAATTCTGCCTCGCTTTCAAGTCTGTCTCGTTGCCTTCGCTCAACAGATTTTTGGACGATAGCTGTCCTTCACTATTCTGCCAGTATGTGAATTGTTGTGCCCCTGAGCTCCGTTTTTCAACTCGTTTTTTGTGAGCTGAAGGCAAGTCCAAAATTTTGGTTCAGGACCTATACTGGTTCACGGTGGGTGGCTGAGACTTTGGTTACTTCTTCTTCCTGCCAGGAAATTAGAGTGACATGTGCCCGTCCAAATGCCTAACAACTACTCTCTCATTGGTTCTCCTTCTTCCCATTCATCCTCTGCCAAATTGGCAACCTGTGTACCAGGAGGTTAAAGGTGCTGTCTCTCCAAGTGGGGAGATTGTTAGTAAAGCAGTTGTTAAGTCAAACCGGAGCACCAGGAGAGTGACTATTAATTGAGTTTTAGAAATCTTTTGTATTCACTGTGTGTCCATTCTCTAGGTTTCCCGTACATGTTATAGCTGTAGTGATATTGCCTTCAACCTGGAGAATTGGGACCCATGGAATGGGTGCCATGCATTATTGCTTTAAAGGGTCTACATTTGCTCACCCAATCTCACCAATCCTCTCAGTCCCAAGTGTCCAGCCTTATGCCACATCCAGCTGTCGTTGTAGATAGGGTTATTCCAGGTTTCATCAGCGACCCTGAAGGTATTGTGTAAAAATTTTTCTGTTTTTATGTTTTTTTTTGAAATTCATTTTTATATTGGGTTTGAGCTGATTCTCACTGCCATGTTTATGTCATTCTAGACACACTTAGTTACCTTACGGAGACATATCAATACATAGGTTTTAAAATTCTTACTAGTCATATATATTTCTCTGCGGGGAATAGGGATGTTGAGTTCTGTTCTCTGAGGAAGGAGTAGGGCTTGCCTCTTTTGTTTTTGGATTATGGAACGGTACCTGTGCTAATATCAAATTTTGTTTTGTGCATCTCCCCACCTGTCTTTCCCCTTAAGCAAGCGTTAGAGTGTTTTCTAAATCTGAGACTCTGTTCTCTTCCCTAAATCAGTTCATATGTAGCCATGTTTACATTCCCTTCATAGGTGATATCTTATGTCAGAATGCACCATGGCTCTTGTCATAATAATTCTCCATGACCCCTGTCATCACAGTGATCCATGCCCTGGTTATCAAAATGCTCCCTGTCCCTTGTCATCAAAATTCTCCACGTCCTTGTCATCACAATGCTACATGACACTTCTCATCAAAATGTTACATGCTCTTGTCATCACAATTCTCCATGCACTTGTCATCACAATGCTCCATGCCCTTGTCATCACAATGCTCCATGCCTTTGTCATCACATTGCTCCATGAACCCTGTCATCACACTGCTCCCTGACACCTGTCTTCACAATGCTTCTATCCCCTTGTCATTACAGTGCTCCTTGATGCTCGACATTCCAATTACCCTAGGTCTTCTCATCATAATGCTCCACGGTTTTGCCATCACCATGCTCCATGCCTTGTCATCTCAAAGCTCAATGTCCCTTGTCCTCACAATTCTCCACGTCCTTGTCATTACAATGCTCCATGTCACTTCACATCACAATGTTATATGCTCTTGTCATCACAATACTCCATGCACTTGTCATCACAATGCTCCATGACCCCTGTCATAGGAAGCTACATGCGCTTTCATCAAAATGTTTCACGACCTGGACATTAAAATTCTCAATGGCCCTTGATATCACAATGCTCCATGCCCTTGTCATCACAATGCTCCTTTACTTTGTCACAACAATCCTCCATAAAAATTGGCATCACAATACTCCAAGTTATTGTTATCAAACTGGAACATGACATATTTCATCACAATGCTCCCTGACACCTTTCTTCACAATAATCCATGACATTGTCATCACAGTGCTCCATGACCTTCTCATCAAAATGTGTCATGCCCATACTTATCACAATAATCCAAGAAACTTGTCAGACCAATGCTCCATGCCACTTTTCATCACAATGCACCATGAACGCTGTCATCCAAATGCACCATGCCCATCATCATAATGCTTCATGCTATTGTCATCACAATGAAATCTAAATGATCCATGACATCTGTCATCACAATGTTGCAAACCCTTGTGATCAAAATGTCCCATAACACTTGTCATCACAATGCCCCATGACACTGGTCAGCACAGTTATCCATGGTCTTCTCATCACAAAGCACCATGACTTTTGTCAGCACAATGCTCAATACTCTTGTCAACACAATACTCTCTGACTACTGACCTCAGTATGCACCGTGCACTCTTTAATGACAAAGCACCATGGCATATTCATCACAATGCACCATTGCATTTTCATCACAATACATCATGCCATTGTCATCAAAATACTACACAAGCTTGTCATCAGAATGCTCCATGACCCTTGTCATCACAATTCTCCATGCACTTGTCAGAACAATGCTCCCTGACCCTTATCATCACAATGCTCCAAGCCATTGTCATCACAATGGGCCATTACATATGTCATAACAATGCTACCTGACACGTGTCTTTACAATACTGCATGACCTGGTCATCACAATACTCCATGCCATTTTCATCACAATGCGCCATTCCAACTGTCATCACAACAATCCATGAAACTTATTAGACCAATGTTCCATGCCCTTGTCATCACAACTCTCCATGCCCTTGTTATCACGATGCTCCATGGCCCCTGTCATCACAATGCTCCGTGATTCCAGTCATCACAGTGCTTCATGAATTTTGTCATCAAAATGGTCCATGCCCTCATCATCAACAGTCTCTGTGACCTTTTTAACCACAATGCTCCATGAACTTTTCATCACAATGCTCTTTGACCCTTGTCATCACAGTGCTCCATGCGCTTGTCAGCACAATGTTCCATGACACATGTCATCACAATGCACCATGCGCTTGTCATCACAGTGCTCGACAATCTTTTCATCACAATGCTCCTTAAAATTTGTCATCACAATGCTCCATGCACTTCTCATCAAAATGCTCTCTCACCACTCATATCACAATGCTACATCACTATTTGTCACAATACTCCCTCACCCCTGTCATCACAATGTTCCATGACTTCTGTCATCACAATGCTTCATGCACTTATCATCACAATGTTCGATGACCCCTGACATCACAGTGTTCCATAACACCTGTAATCAAAATGTTCCATGACACTTTTCATCAAATTGCTCCATGACCCTGTCATCAGAATGCTCCCTGCCCTTCTCATCACAATGCACAACGCCCTTGCCATCTAAATGCTCCATGACCTTTGTCATCACAAAGATCCATGACCCTAGGCATCACAATTCTCCATGTCATTGTCATCACAGTGCTCCATGAACACTCTCATCACATTGCTCCATGCCATTGTCTTCACAAAGCTCCATGACACATGTCATCAGAATGCTCCATGGCCTTCTCATCACAATGCTCCATGCCCTTGCCATCACAATGCTCCATTACCCCAGTCATAACAATGCCCCATGACCCCTGCCATCACGATGTTCCATGACCTTGTCATCACAAAGCTCCATGAACCTTCTCATCACAATGATCCAAGAACCCTGTAATCACAATGCTCTATGCCCATTTTCATCTCAATGATCCATGAACCCTGTCATCACAGTGGACCATGCCCATCATCATAATGCTTCATGCTATTGTAATCACAATGAAATCAAAATGCTCCATGACTTCTGTCATAACAATGCTCCAAACCCTTTTTATCACAATATTCCCTATCACTTGTCATCACAATGCCCCATGACACTCGTCATCACAATTATCAATGGTCTTCTCATCACAATGCTCAATACACTTGTCATCAAAATGCTCCCTGACACTTGTTGTCTGTATGCTCCATGAACCCTGTCATGACAAGGCTCCATGCCTTTTTCATCACAATGATCCATGCCCTTTTCATCAGAATGCTCCAAGACCCATGTAATCACAATGCTCCATGCCCTTGTCATCACAAAGCTCAATGACACATGCCATCAGAATGCTCCTTGGTCTTCTCCTCACAATGCTCCATGCCCTTATCATCACAGTGTGCCAAGACCCCTCTAATCACAATGCTCCATGCCCCTTTTCATCAGTATGCTCCATGAGACTTGTCATCACAAGGCTCCATGGTTTTGCCATCACAATGCTCCAGGACTTTGTCATCACAATGCTTCTCGACCTTGTCATGAAAAGTTTCAATGGGCCTTGTCATCATAATGCTCCAAGCCCTAATCATCGAAATGCTCCATTATAGTTGTCATCACAATTCTCCATTATATTTTGCATCACAATGCTCCATGCCACTGTAATCGCAATGGACCATGACATATGTCATCACAATGCTCCCTGACACGTGTCTTCACAATACTCCATGACGTTCTCATCAAAATGCTCCAGGCCCTGGTCATCACAATGCACCATGCCCACTGTCATCACAATAATCTATGAAACGTGTCAGACCAATGCTCCATGCCCCTGTCATCACAGTGCTCCATGCCCTTGTCATCACAAAGCTACATAACCCTTGTCTTCACAATGCTCCCTGACTCATGTCATCACAATGTTTCATAACGTTTGTCATCACAATGGTCCATGCCCGAGTCATCACAAGGCTCTGTGACCTTTGTAACCACAATGCTCCCTGAAATTTTAATCACAATTCTCTGTGACCCTTGTCATCATAATGCTCCATGTATTTTTCAGAACAATTCTCCATGACCATAGACATGACAGTGTGCCACGTGCATTTCATCACAACAGTCCACAACTTTTTCACTGCAATGCTCCCTAAACCTTGTAATCACAATGCTCCATGCACTTCTCATCAAAATGCTCTCTCACCAGAGATATCACAATGTTCCATCACTAGTCATCACAATACTCCCTCACCCCTGTAATCACAATGTTCCATTAACCTGTCATCACAATGCTACATCCCCTTATCAGCACAATGTTCCATGACCCGTGACATCACAGTGTTCCATAACCCCTGTCATCAAAATGCTCCATGACCCTTTTCATCCCAAAGCTCCAAGACCCCTGACATCACAATGTTCTATAACCCCTGCCATCAAAATGTACCTTTACACTTTTCATCAAATTGCTGCATGACCCGGTCATCAAAAGGCTCCCTGCCTTTCTCATCAAAATGCACCATGCCCTTGTCATCAAAATGCTCCATGACTTGTCATCACAAAGCTCCATGACACTTGGCATCACAGTGCTCAATGTCATTGTCATCACAATGCTCCGTGAACCCTCTTATCACATTGCTCCATGCCCTTGTCATCACAAAGCTCCCTGATACTTGTCATCACAATGCTCGATGCCCTTCTCATCACAATGCTCCATGCCCTTGTCATTACAATCCTGCATGACCCATGTATCACAGTGTTCCGTGCCCTTGTCATCACAATGCTCCATGCCCACTCTCATCACAATAATCCATGAAATATTTCAGACCAATGTTCCATGCCCTTCTCATCAAAATCCTGCATTACACCTGTCATAACAATGCACCATGACCTTTGCCATCAAAATGTACCACGGCCTAGTCATCACAAGGTTCCATGACACTTGTCATCACAATGCTTAAGACCACTGAAATCACAATGCTCCAAGCCCTTGTCATCACAAAGCTCCATGACGCATGTCATCAGAATGTTCCGGGGCCTTTTCATCACAATGCTCCAGGCCCTTGTCATCACAATGTTACAAGACCCTTGTAATCACAATGATCCCTGCCCCTTTTCATGTCAATGCTCCATGAACACTGTCATCACAATGCACCATGCCCATCATCATAATGCTTCAGGCTATTGTCATCACAATGAAATCAATATTCTCCATGACCTCTGTCATCATAATGCTCCAAACCCTTGTGATCACAATGTTCCATAACACTTATCATCACAACACCCCATGATGCTCATCATCACAATTATCCATGGTCTTCTCATCACAATGCTCCATGATCTTTGTCATCACAATGCTCAATACACTTGTCATCACAATGCTCCCTGACACTTGTCGTCAGTATGCTCCTTGAACCCTGTCATGACTAGGCTCCATGCGTTTTACATAACAATGACCCATGCCCTTTTCATCACAATGCTCCAAGATCACTGTAATGACAATGCTCCATACCCTTGTCATCACAAAACTCCATGACGCATGTCATCAGAATGCTCCATGGCTTTCTCATCACAATGCTCCATGCCCTACTCATCAGAATGCTCCAAGACCCCTGTAATCACAATGCTCCATTCCCATTTTCATCAGAATGCTCCATGAGACTTGTCATCACAAGTCTCCATGGTCTTCTCATCACAATGCTCCAGGACCTTGTCATCAACATGATCCATTCCCTTGTCATCACAATTCTCCATGACCCCTGTCATCACAATAATCCATGAATATTTTCAGCCCAATGCTCCACGACCTACTCATCACAATGCTCCATGGCCAATATCATCAAAATGCTCCATGACCACTGTCATCACAACACTCCATGACACCTGACAACACAATGATCAGGGAGTCTTGTCATCACAATGCTCCATTCCCTAGTCATCACAATGCTTCATGACCCTTGTCATCACAACACTCCATGAACATTTTCAGCCCAGTGTTCCATGAGCCTTGTCATCACAATGCTCCATGACCCTGTATTCACAATGCTCCGTGACGCTTGTCATCACAGTGTTCCATGACACATGTCATCATAATGCTCCAAGAACCCTGTAATCACAATGTTCTATGCCCTTTTTCATCTCAATGATCCATGAACCCTGTCATCACAATGCACCATGCCCATCATCATAATGCTTCATGCTATTGTCATCACAATGAAATCAAAATGCTCCATGACCTCTGTCATAACAATGCTCCAAACACTTGTGATCACAATATTCCATAACTCTTGTCATCACAATGCCCCATGACGCTTGTCATCACAATTATCAATGGTCTTCTCATCACAATGCTCCATGACCTTTGTCATAACAATGCTCAATACACTTGTCATCAAAATTCTCCCTTACACTTGTTGTCTGTATGCTCCTTGAATCCTGTCATGAAAAGGCTCCATGCCATTTTCATCACAATGATCCATGTCCTTTTCATCACAATGCTCCAAGACACATGTAATCTCAATGCTCCATGCCCTTGTCATCACAATGTTCCAAGACCCCTCTAATCACAATGCTCCTTGCCCTTGTCATCAAAAAATTCCATGACGTATGTCATCAGAATGCTCCATGGCCTTCTCATCACAATGCTCCATGCCCTAGTCATCACAATGCTCCAAGACCCCAGTAATCACAATGTTCCATTTTCATTTTCATCAGAAAGCTCCATGAGACTTGTCATCACAAGTCTCCATGGTCTTCTAATCACAGTGCTCCAGGACCTTGCCATTGCCATGCTCCATTCCCTTGTCATCACAATGCTCCATGACCCCTCTCATCACAATAATCCATGAACATTTTCAGCCCAATGCTCCACGACCTACTCATCACAATGCTCCATGGCCAATATCATCACAATGCTCCATGACCACTGTCATCACAACACTCCATGACACCTGACAACACAATGATCCGGGACTCTTGTCATCACAATGATCCATTCCCTAGTCATCACAATGCTCCATGAACCCTGTCATCACAACACTCCATGAATATTTTCAGCCCAGTGCTCCATGACCCTTGTCATCCCAATGCTCCATGACCCCTGTATTCACAATGATCCATGACGGTTGTCATAACAGTGCTCCATGACACCTGTCATCACAATGCTCCATGCCTTTGTCAGCAAAATGCTACATGACCTTGCCATTACAATGCTCTATGCACTTGTCATCACAATACTCCATTTCAATTGCCATCACAATCCTCCATAAACCTTGGGATCACATTGCTTCATGGCTTTTCATCACAATGCTCCATGTCCTTGAAATCAAAATGATCCATGACCTCTCTCATCACAATGCTCCAAAGCCTTGTGATCACAGTGTTCCATAACACTTGTCATCACAACGCTCGATGATGCCTGTACATCACAATACTCAATGCACTTTTCATCACAATGCTCCATGACCTTTGTCATCACAATGCTCAATACACTTGTCTTCAAAATTCTCCCTGACACTTGTTGTCTGTATGCTCTTTGAACCCTGTCATGACAAGGCTCCATGCCTTTTTCATCGCAATGATCCATGCCCTTTTCATCACAATGCTCCAAGACCCATTTAACCTCAATCTCAATGCCATTGTCATCACAAAGATCAATGACACATGCCATCAGAATGCTCCGTGGTCTTCTCCTCACAATGCTCCATGCCCTTGTCATCACAATGTACCAAGACCCCTGTAATCACAATACTCCATGGCCTTGTCATCAAAAAACTCCATGACACATGTCATCACAATGCTCCATGGCCTTCTAATCACAAAGCTCCATGCCGTAGTCATCACAATGGTCCAAGACCCCTGTAATCACAATGCTTCATGCCCCTTTTCATCAGAATGTTCCATGAGATTTGTCATCACAAGTGTTCATGGACTTCTCATCACAATGCTCCAGGACCTTGTCATCCCCATGCTCCATTTCCTGGTCATCACAATGCTCCATGACCACTGTCATCAAAACACTCCATGACACCTGACAACACAATGATCTGGGACTCTTGTCATCACAATGCCCCATTCCCTACTCATCACAATGCTCAATGACCCGTATCATCACAATAATCCATGAATATATTCAGCCAAGTGCTCCATGACCCTTGTCATCCCAATGATCCATGCCCTTGTCATCCCAATGCTCCATGACCCGTGTATTCACAGTGCTCCGTGACGCTTGTCATCACAGTGCTCCATGACACCTGTCAGCAAAATGCTCCATGCCTTTGTCAGCAAAATGCTACATGACCTTGTCATTACAATGCTCTATGCGCTTGTCATCACAATACTCCATTTCCATTGTCATCACAATCCTCCATGAACTTTGTGATCACATTGCTTCATGCCCTTTTCATCACAATGATCCATGCTCCTTGAAATCAAAATGGTCCATGACCTCTGTCATCACAATGCTCCAAACCCTTGTGATCACAGTGTTCCATAACACTTGTCATCACAACGCTACATGATGCCTGTCATCACAGTACTCCATGCACTTTTCATCACAATGCTCCATGACATTTGTCATTACAATGCTCAATACACTTGTCATCAAAATGCTCCCTGACACTTTTTGTCTGTATGCTCCTTGAACCCTGTCATGAAAAGGCTCCATGACTTTTTCATCACAATGATCCATGCCCTTTTCATTGCAATGCTCCAAGACCAATGTAATCACAATGCTCCATGCCCTTGTCGTCAAAAAACTCCATGACACATGTCATCAGAATGCTCCATGGCATTCTCATCAAAATGCTCCATGCCCTAGTCATCACAATGCTCCAAGACCCCTGAAATCACAATGCTCCAGGCCCCTTTTCATCAGAATGCTCTATGAGACTTCTCATCACAACTCTTCATGGTCTTCTCATAACAGTGCTCCAGGACCTTGTCATCCCCATGCTCCATTCCCTTGTCATCACAATTCTCCATGACCACTGTCATCACAACACTCCATGACACATGACAACACAATGATCCGGGACTCTTGTCATCACAATGCTCCATTGCCTAGTCATCACAATGCTCCATGACACTTGTCATCCCAATGACCCTTGACCTTGTCATCCCAATGCTCCATGACACCTGTATTCACAATGCTCCGTGACGCTTGTCATCACAGTGCTCCATGACACATTTCATCACAATGCTCCATGCCTGTGTCAGCATAATGCTACATGACCTTGTCATTGTAATGCTCTATGCGCTTGTCATCTCAATAATCCATTTCCATTGTCATCACAATCCTCCATGAAACTTGGGATCACATTGCTTCATGCCATTGTCATCACAATGCTCCATGCTCCTTGAAATCAAAATGATCCATGACCTCTGTCATCACAATGCACCAAACCCTTGTGATCACATTGTTCCATAACACTTGTCATCACAACGCTCCATGATGCCAGTCATCACAATACTCCATGCCCTTTTCATCACAATGCTCCATGACCTTTGTCATCACAATGCTCAATACACTTGTCATCACAATGCTCCCTGACACTTGTCATCAGAATGCTCCTTGAACCTGTCAGGAAAAGGCTCCATGCCTTTTTCATCACAATGCCCCATGCCGTTTTCATCACAATGCTCCATGTCATTGTCATCAAAATACTCCACAAGCTTGTCATCAGAATTCTCCATGACCCTTGTCATCACAATTCTCCATGCACTTGTCAGCACAATGTTCCCTGACCCTTGTCATCACAATGCTCCAAGCCATTGTCATCAAAATGCTCCATTACCTTTGTCATCAGAATCCTCCATGACACTTGGCATCACAATGCTCCATGCCATTGTCATCACAAAGGGCCATTACATATGTCATCACAATGCTCCCTCACACCAGGCTTCACAATACTGCATGACGTTGTCATCACAATGCTCCATGCCCTTGTCATCACAATGTGCCATTCCATCTGTCATCGCAATAATCCATGCAACTTATTAGACCAATTTTCCATGCCCTTGTCATCACAATGCTCCATGCCCTTGTTATCACAATGCTCCATGACCCCTGTCATCACCATGCTCCGTGACTCCAGTCATCACAATAGTTCATGACCTTTGTCATCACAATGGTCCATGCCCTCGTCATCAACAGTCTCTGTGACCTATTTAACCACAATGCTCCATGAACTTTTCTTCACAGTGCTCTTTGACATTTGTCATCACTATGCTCCATGACTTGTCATCACAAAGCTCCATGACCCTTGGCATCACAATGCTCCATGTCATTTTCATCACAGTGCTACATGAACCTTCTCATCACATTGCTCCATGCCCTTGTCATCACAAAGCTCCATGACACTTTTCATCACAATGCTCGATGCCCTTCTCAACACAGTGCTCCATGCCCTTGTCATTAAAATCCTGCATGACCCATGTATCACAGTGTTCTGTGGCCTTGTCATCACAATGCTCCATACCAACTCTCTTCACAATAATTCATGAAATATTTCAGACCAATGTTCCCTGCCCTTCACATCAAAATGCTCCATTACCCCTGTCATAAAAATGCACCATGACCCTTGCCATCACAATGTTCCATGGCCTAGTTATCGCAAGGTTCCATGACACTTGTCATCACAATGCTCAAGACCCCTGAAATCACAATGCTCCATGCCCTTGTCATCACAAAGCTCCATGACGCATGTCATCAGAATGTTCCATGGCTTTATCATCACAATGCTCCATGCCCTTGTCATCACAATGCTCCACGACCCTTGTAATCACAATGCTCCATGCCCCTTTTCATCTCAATGCTCCATGAACCCTGTCATCACAATGCACCATGCCCATCATCATAATGCTTCAGGCTATTGTCATCACAATGAAATCAATTTTCTCCATGACCTCTGTCATCATAATGCTCCAAACCCTTGTGATCACAATTTTCCATAACACTTATCATCACAACACCCCATGACGCTCATCATCACAATTATCCATGGTCTTCTATTAACTATGATCCTTTATCTTTATCATCAAAATGCTGAATACACTTTTCATCACAATGCTCCCAGACACTTGTCGTCAGTATGCTCCTTGAAACCTGTCATGAGAAGGTTCTATGCAATTTTCATAACAGTGACCCAGCCATTTTCATCACAATGCTCCAAGATCCCTATAATCACAATGCTCCATGCCCTTGTCATCACAAAACTCCATGATGCATGTCATCAGAATGCTCCATGGCCTTCTCATCACAATGTTCCATGCCCTAGTCATCACAATGCTCCAAGACCTCTGTAATCACAATGTTCCATGTCCCTTTTCATCAGAATGCTCCATGAGACTTGTCATCACATGTCTCTATGGTCTACTCATCAGAATGCTCCAGGACCTTGTGATCACAATGTTCCATAACACTTGTCATCACAACGCTCCATGATGCGTGTCATCGCAATATTCCATGCCTTTTTCATCACAATTCTCCATGACCTTTGTCATCAAAATGCTCAATACACTTGTCATCACAATGCTCCCTGACATTTGTCATCAGAATGCTCCTTGAACCCTGTCACGAAAAGGCTCCATGCATTTTTCATCACAATACCCCATGCCGTTTTCATCACAATGCTCCATGCCATTGTCATCAAAATACTCCAGAAGCTTGTCATCAGAATGCTCCATGACCCTTGTCATCACAATTCTCCATGCACTTGTCAGCACAATGCTCCCTGACCCTTGTCATCACAATGCTCCAAGCCATTGTCATCACAACTCTCCTTTACCTTTGTCATCAGAATCCTCCATGACAATTGGCATCAAAATGCTCCATGCCATTGTCATCACAATAGGCCATTGCATATGTCATCACAGTGCTCCCTGACACCTGTCTTCACAATACTGCATGACCTGGTCATCACAATGCTCCATGCCCCTGTCAGCACAATGCGCCATTCCATCTGTCATCGCAATAATCCATGAAACTTATTAGACCAATGTTCCATGCCCTTGTCATCACAATTCTAAATTCCCTTTTTATCACAGTGCTCCATGACCCCTGTCATCACAATGCTCCATGACTCCAGTCATCACAATGCTTCATGACCATTGTCATCACAATGGTCCGTGCCCTCGTCATCAACAGTCTCTGTGACCATTTTAACCACAATGCTCCATGAAATTTTCATCACAATGCTCTTTGACCCTTGTCATCACAATGCTCTATGCTTGTCTCAGCACAATGCTCCATGACCCTTGTCATCACAATGCTCCATGCGCTTGTCAGCACTATGCTCCATGACACATGTAATCGCAATGCTCCATGACCCCTGTCATCACAATGCTCCGTGACTCCAGACATCAAAATGCTTCATAATCTTTGTCATCATAGTGGTCCATGCCCGCGTCATCACAAGGCTCTTTGACCTTTGTAACCACAATGCTCCATGAATATTTCTTCACAATTCTCTGTGACCCTTGTCATCACAAAGCTCCAAGACCCTGTAATCACAATGCTCCATGCCCCTTTTCATCAGTATGCTCCATGAGACTTCTCATCACAAGGCTCCATAGTTTTGTCATCACAATGCTCCAGGACTTCGTCATCACAATGCTTCACGACCTTGTCATGAAAATTCTCAATGACCCTTGTCATCATAATGCTCCAAGCGCTAATCATCACATTGCTCCATTATATTTGTCATCACAATCCTACATTACATTCGGTATCACAATGCTCCATGCGATTGTCATCGCAATGGACCATGACATATGTCATCACAATGCTCCCTGACACATGTCTTCACAATATTCCATGACCTTCTCATCACAATGCTCCATGCCCTTGTCATCACAATGCACCATGCCCACTGTCATCACAATAATCTATGAAATTTGTTAGACGAATGCTCCATTCTCCTGTCAAAACAATGCTCCATGCCCTTGTCATTACAATGCTCCATGACCCCAGTCATCACAATGCTCCGTGACTGCAGTCATCACAATGCTTCATAACGTTTGTCATCACAATGCTCCATTCTCTAGTCATCACAATGCTCCAGGACAATTGTCATCACAGTGATCCATGCCCTTGACATCCCAATGCTCCATAAAACCTGTATTCAAAATGCTCCATGATGCTTGTCATCACAGTGCTCCATGACACCTGTCATCAAAATGCTCCATGACCCATTTCATCCGAAAGCTCCAAGACCACTGACATCACAATATTCTATAACCCCTGCCATCAAAATATTCCATTACACGTTTCATCAAATTGCTGCATGGCACGGTCATCAAAATTCTCCCTGACCTTCTCATCACAATGCACCATGACCTTGGCATCAAAATGCTCCATGACTTGTCATCACAAAGCTCCATGACGCATGCCATCAGAATGTTCCATGGCCTTCTCATCACAATGCTCCATGCCCTAGTCATCACAATGCTCCAAGACCCCTGTAAACACAATGCTCCTTGCCCCTTTTCGTCTCAATGCTCCATGAACCCTGTTATCACAATGCACCATGCCCATCATCATAATGCTTCAGGCTATTGTCATCACAATGAAATCAATATTCTCCATGACATCTGTCATCATAATGCTCCAAACCCTTGTGATCACAATGTTCCATAACACTTATCATCACAACACCCCATGACGCTCCTCATCACAATTACCCATGGTCTTCTCATCACAATGCTCCATGAACTTTGTCAACACAATGCTCAATAAAGTTGTCCTCACAATGCACCCTGACACTTGTCGTCAGTATACTCCTTGAACCCAGTCATGACAAGGCTCCATGCCTTTTTCATCACAATAAAACATGCCCTTTTCATCACAGTGCTCCAAGATCCCTGTAATCACAATGCTCCATGCCCTTGTCATCAAAAAGCTCCAAGACGCATGTCATCAGAATGCTTCATGGCCTTCTCATCACAGTGCACAATGCCCTTGCCATCAAAATGCTCCAGGACCTTTGTCATCACAAGATCCATGACACTTTGAATCACAATGCTCCATATCATTGTCATCACAATGCTCCATGAATGCTCTCATCACATTGCTCCATGCCCTTGTCTACACAAAGCTCCATGACACATGTCATCAGAATGCTCCATGGCCTTCTCATCACAATGCTCCATGCCCTTGCCATCACAATGCTCCATTACCCCTCTCATAACAATGCTCCATATCCCCTGCCCTCACGATGTTCCATGGCCTTGTCATCACAAGGCTCCATGACCATTCTCATCACAACAATCCAAGAACACTGTAATCACAATGCTCCATGCCCCTTTTCATCTCAATGATCCATGAACCCTGTCATCACAATGCACCATGACCATCATCATAATGCTTCATGCTATTGTCATCACAGTGAAATCAAAATGCTCCCAGACCTCTGTCGTAACAATGCTCCAAACCCTTGTGATCACAATATTCCATATCACATGTCATCACAATGCCCCATGACGCTCGTCATCACAATTATCCATGGTCTTCTCATCACAATGCTCCATGACCTTTGTCATCACAATGGTCAATACACTTGTCATCAGAATGCTCCCTGACACTTGTTGTCTGTATGCTCCATGAAACCTGTCATGACAAGGCTCCATGCCTTTTTCATCACAATGATCCATGCCATTTGCATCACAATGCTCCAAGACCCATGTAATCACAATGCTCCATGCCCTTGTCATCACAAAGCTCAATGACACATGCCATCAGAATGCTCCTTGGTCTTCTCCTCACAATGTTCCATACCCTTGTCATCACAATGTTCCATGACCCCTGTAATCACAATGCTCCATGCCCCTTTTCATCAGTATGCTCCATGAGACTGGTCATCACAAGGCTCCATAGATTTGTCATCACAATGCTCCAGGACCTTGTCATCACAATGCTTCACCACCTTGTCATGAAAATTCTCAATGGCCCTTTTCATCATAGTGCTCCAAGCCCTAATCATCACAATGCTCCATTATATTTGTCATCACAATCCTCCATTACATTTGGCATCACAATGCTCCATGCCATTGTCATCGCAGTGGACCATGTTATATGTCATCACAATGCTCTCTCACACCTGTCTTCACAATATTCCATGACCTTCTCATCACAATGCTCCATGCACTTGTCATCACAATGCACCATGTCAAATGTCATCACAATAATCTATGAAATTTGTCAGATCAATGCTCCATTCCCCTGTCATCACAATGCTCCATGCCGTTGTCATCACAATACTCCATGACCCCTGTCATCACAATGCTCCGTGACTCCAGTCATCACAAAGCTTCATAACGTTTGTCATCAGAATGGTCCATGCTCGCGTCATCACAAGGCTCTGTGACATTTGTATCCACAATACGCCATGAACATTTCATCATCATTCTCTGTGACTCTTGTCATCACACTGCTCCATGTCTTTGTCAGAACAATGCTCCATGACCATTGTCATCACAATGTGCCACGCACATTTCACCACAACGTTCCACAACCTTATCATTGCAATGCTCCATAAGCTTTGTAATCACAATCGTCCATGCACTTCTCATCAAAATGCTCTCTCACCAGAGATATCACAATGTTCCATCACTAGTCATCACAATACTCCCTCTCGCCTGTAATCATAATGTTCCATGACCCTGTCATCACAATGCTACATCCTCTTATCATCACAATGTTCCATGACCCCAGACATAACAATGTTCCATAATCCCTGTCATCAAAATGCTCCATGACACTTTTCATCCCAAAGCTCCAAGAACCCTGACATCTCAATGTTCTATAACCCCTGCCATCAAAATGTTCCATTACACTTTTTATCAAATTGCTGCATGACACGGTCATCAAAATGCTCCCTGCACTTCTCATCACAATGCACCATTCCCTTGTCATCAAAATGCTCCATGACTTGTCAGCACAAAGCTCCATGACACTTGGCATCACAATGCTCCATGTCATTTTCATCACAATGCTCCATCAACACTCTCATCACATTGCTCCATGCCCTTGTCATCACAAAGCTCCATGACACTTGTCATCTCAATGATCGATGCCCTTCTCATCACAATGCTCCATGCCCTAGTCATTAAAATCCTGCATAACCCATGTATCACAGTGTTCCGTGCCCTTGTCATCAGAATGCTCCTTGCCCACTCTCATCACAATAATCCATGAAACATTTCAGACCAATATTCCATGCCCTTCTCATCACAATGCTCCATTACACCTGTCATAACAATGTTCCATGACCCCTGCCATCACAGTGTTCCACGGCCTTGTCATCACAAGGCTCCATGTCCCCTGTCATCACAATACTCCATGAACATTTTCAGCCCAGTGCTCCATGACACTTGTCATCACAATGATCCATGCCCTTGTCATCACAGTACTCCATGACACCTTTCATCACAATGCTCCGTGACTCCAGTCATCACAATTTTTCATAACATTTGTCATCACAGTTGTCCCTGCCCGCCTCATCACAAGGCTCTGTGACGTTTGTAACCACAATGCTCCATAACCTTTTCATCACAATTATCCGTGATCCTTGTCATCACAGTGCTCCATGCCTTTGTCAGAAAAATGCTCCATGACCCTTGTCATCACAATGTGCCACGCGATTTTCATCACAACAGTCCACAAACTTGTCATAGCAATGCTCCATAAACCTTGTAATCACAATGCTCCATGCCCTTCTCATCACAATGCTCCATTACCCCTCTCATAACAATCCTCCATGACCCCTGTCATCACAATGTTCCACGGCCTAGTCATCACAAGGCTCCATGACACTTGTCATCACAGGGCTCCAAGACACGTTTAATCACAATGCTCCATGCCCTTTCATCACAATGTTCAATAACACATGTCATCAAAATGACCCATGACACTTCTCATCAAATTGCTCCATGACCCTGTCATCACAGTGCTCCCTGCCTTTCTCATCACAATGCACAACGCCCTTGCCATCAAAATGCTCCATGAACATTGTCATCAAAAATATCCATGACACTTGGCATCATAAAGTTCCATGTCATTGTCATCACAATGCTCCATGAATGCTCTCATCACATTGCTCCATGCCCTTGACTTCACATAGCTCCATGACACATGTCATCAGAATGCTCCATGACCTTCTCATCACTATGCTCCATGCCCTTGCCATCACAATGCTCCATTATACCTGTCATAAAAATGCTCCATGACCCCTGCCATCACGATGTTCCATGGCCTTGTCATCACAAGGCTCCATGACCCTTCTCATCACAATGCTCCAAGACCCCTGTAATCACAATGCTGTATGTCCCTTTTCATCTCAATGATCCATGAAACCTGTCATCACAATGCACCATGCCCATCATCATAATGCTTCATGCTATTGTCATAACAATGAAATCAAATGCTCCATGACCTCTGTAATAACAATGCTCCAAACCCTTGTGATCACAATATTCCATAACACTTGACATCACAGTGCCCCATGACGCTCGTCATCACAATTATCCATGGTCTTCTCATCACAATGCTCCATGACCTTCGTCCTCACAATGCTCAATACACTTGTCATCATACTGCTCCCTGACACTTGTTGTCTGTATGCTCCTTTAACCCTGTCATGACAAGGCTCCATGCCATTTTCATCACAATGATCCATGCCGTTTTCATCACAATGCTCCAAGACCCATGTAATCACGATGCTCCATGCCCTTGTCATCACAAAGCTCAATGATGCATGCCAACAGAATGCTCCTTGGACTTCTCCTCACAATGATTCATGCCCTTGTCATCACAAAGTTCCAAGACCCCTGTAATCACAATGCTGCATGCCCTTTTTCATCAGTAAGCTCCATGAGACTTGTCATCACATGGCTCCATGGTTTTGTCATCATAATGCTCCCAGCCCTAGTCATCACAATGCTCCATTATATTTGTCAACACAATCCTCCATTACATTTGGCATCACAATGCTCCCTGCCATTGTCATCTCATTGGCCCATGCCATATGTCATCCCAATGCTCCATGACCCCTGTATTCACAATGTTCCGTGACGCTTGTCATCACAGTGCTGCATGACACCTGTCATCACAATCCTCCATGCCTTTTTCAGCAAAATGATACATGACCTTGTCATTACAATGCTGTATGCGCTTTTCATCACAATACTCCATTACCATTGTCATCACTATCCTCCATGAACTTTGGGATCACATTGCTTCATGCCCTTTTCATCACCATGCTCCATGCTCCTTGAAATAAAAATGATCCATGACCTCTGTTATCACAATGCTCCAAACCCTTGTGATCACAATGTTCCATAACACTTGTCATAAAAATGCTCCATGATGCCTATCATCACAATACTCGATGCTCTTTTCATCACAATGCTCCATGAACTTTGTCATCACAATTCTCAATACACTTGTCATCACAATGGTCCATGACACTTTTCGTCAGAATGCTCCTTGAACCCTGTCACGAAAAGGCTCCATGCCTATTTCATCACAAAGCCCCAGGCCGTTTTCATCACAATGCTCCATGCCATTGTCATCAAAATACTCCACAAGCTTGTCATCAGAATGCTCCATGACACTTGTCATCACAATTCTCCATGCACTTGTCAGCACAATGCTCCCTGACCCTTGTCATCACTAAGCTCCAAGGAATTGTCATCACAATGCTCCATTACCTTTGTCATCAGAATCCTCCATGACACTTGGCATCACAATGCTCCATGCCATTGTCATCACAATGGGCCAATACATATGTCATCACAATGCTCCCTGACACCACTTTTCACAATACTCCATGAATTGGTCATCACAATGCTCCTTGCCCTTATCATCACAATGGTCCAAGACCCCTGTAATCACAATGCTCCATGCCCTTTTTCATCAGAATGCTCCATGAGACTTGTCACCACAAGTCTCCATGGTCATCTCATCACAATGCTCCAGGACCTTGTCATCACCATGCTTCATTCCCTTGTCATCACAATGCTCCTTGACCACTGTCATCACAATACACCATGAATATTTTCAGCCCAATGCTCCATGACCTTCTCATCACAATGCTCCATGACCACTGTCATCACAACTCTCCATGACACCTGACAACAGAATGATCCGGGACTCTTGTCATCACAATGCACCACACCCTTGTCATCAAAATGCCCCATGACCTTTGTCATCACAAAGCTCCATGACCGTTGGCATCACAATGATCCATGCAATTGTCATCACAATGCTCCATGAACCTTCTCATCACATTGTTCCATGCCCTTGTCATCACAAAGCTCCATGACACTTGTCATCACAATGCTTAATGCCCTTCTCATCACAGTAATCCATGAAATATTTCAAACCAATTCTCAATGCCCTTATCATCACAATGATCCATTACCTCTGTCATAACAATGCTCCATGACCCCTGCCATCACAATGTTCCATGGCCTAGTCATCACAAAGCTCCATGAAGCATGCCATCAGAATGTTCCATGGCCTTCTCATCACAGTGCTACATGCCCTTGTCATGACAGTGCTCCAAGACACTTGTAATCACAATGCTCCATGCCTCTTTTCATCTCAATGCTCCATGAACCCTGTCATCACAATGCACCATGCCCATCATCATAATGCTTCAGGCTATTGTCATCACAATGAAATTAAAATTATCCATGACCACTGTCATCATAATGCTCCAAAACCTTGTGATCACAAAGTGCCATAACACTTATCATCAGAACACCCTATGACGCTCATCATCACAATTATCCATGGTCTTCTCATCACAATGCTCCATGACCTTTGTCATCACAATTCTCAGTACACTTGTTATCACAATGCTCCCTGACACATGTCGTCAGTATGCTCCTTGAACCCTGTCATGACAAGGCTCCATGCCTTTTCATCACAATGATCCATGCCCTTTTCATCACAATGCTCCAAGACCCCTTTAATCACAGTGCTCCATGCCCTTGTAATCACAGAGCTCCATGACACATGTCATCAGAATGCTCCAAGACCCCTGTAATCACAATACTCCATGCCCCTTTTCATTAGAATGCTCCATGAGACTTGTCATCACAAATCTCCATGCTCTTATCATCACAGTGCTCCAGGACCTTGTCATCACCATGCTCCAATCCCTTGTCATCACAATGCTCCATGACCCCTGTCATCACAATACTCCATGAACATTTTCAGCCCAATGCTCCATGAAATTCTCATCACAGTGCTCCATGTCAAATATCATCAAAATGCTCCATGACCACTGTCATCACAACACTCCATAACACCTGACAACACAATGAGCTGGGACTCTTGTCATCACAATGCTCCATTCCCTAGTCATCACAATGCTCCATGAACATTTTCAGCCCAATGCTCCATGACACTTTTCATCACAATCATCCATGCCATTTTCATCCCAATGCTCCATGACCCCTGTATTCACAATGCTCCGTGACGCTTGTCATCACAATGCTCCATGACACCTGTCATCACAATGCTCCATGACTTTGTCAGCAAAATGCTACATGACCTTGTCATTACAATGCTCTATGCGCTTGTCATCACAGTACTCCATTACCACTGTCATCACAATCCTCCATGAATCTAGGATCACATTGCTTCATGCCCTTGTCATAACGAAGCTCCATGCTCCTTGAAATCAAAATGATCCATGACCTCTGTCATCAAAATGCTACAAACACTTGTGATCACAATGTTCCATAACAGTTGTCATCACAACGCTCCATGATGTCTGTCATCACAATAATCCATGCCCTTTTCATCACAGTGCTTCATGACCTTTGTCATCAAAATTCTCAATACACTTGTCATCACAATGTTCCCTGACACTTGTCGTCAGAATGCTCCTTGAAACCTGTCACAAAAAGGCTCCATGCCTTTTTCATCACAAAACCCCATGCCATTTTCATCAAAATGCTCCATGCCATTGTCATCAAAATACTCCACAGGCTTTTCATCAGAATGCTCCATGACCATTGTCATCACAATTCTCCATGCACTTGTCAGAACAGTGCTTCCTGACCCTTGTCATCACAATGATCCAAGACCCATGTAATCTCAATGCTTCAAGCCCTTGTCATCACAAAGCTGAATGACGCATGCCATCACAATTCTCCTTGATTTTCTCCTCACAGTGCTCCATGCCCTTGTCATCACAATGTTCCAAGACCCCTGTAATCACAATACTCCATGCCTGTGTCATCAAAAACCTCCATGACGCATGTCATCAGAATGCTCCATGGCCTTCTCATCACAATGCTCCATGCCCTATTGATCACAATGCTCCAAGACCCCTGTAATCACAATGCTCCATGCCCCTTTTCATCAGAATGCTCCATGAGACTTATCATCACAAGTCTCAATCGTTTTCTCATCAAAATGCTCCAGGATCTTGTCATCACCATGATCCATTCCCTTGTCATCACAATGCTCCATGACCCCTGTCATCACAATAATCCATGAACATTTTCAACCCAATGCTCCATGACCTACACATCACAATGCTCCATGGCCAATATCCTCACAATGCTCCATGACCCCTGTCATCACAACACTCCATGAATATTTTCAGCCCAGTGGTCCATGACCCTTGTTATCAAAATGATCCATGCCTTTGTCATCCCAATGTTCCATGACCCATGTATTAACAATGCTCCATCCCTTTGTCAGCAAAATGCTACATGACCTTGTCATTTCAATGCTGTATGCACTTGTCATCACAGTACTCCATTTCCATTGTCATCACAATCCTCCATGAACCTTGGGATCACATTGCTTCATGCCCTTGTCATCACAATGCTCCATGCTCCTTGAAATCAAAATGATCCATGACCTCTGTCATCACAATGCTCCAAACCACTGTGATCACAGTGTTCCATAACACTTGTCATCACAACGCTCCATGATGCCTGTCATCACAATACTCCATGCACTTTTCATCACAATGCTCCATGACCTTTGTCATCACAATTCTCAATACACTTGTCATCACAATGCTCCATGCGCTTGTCAGCACAATGCTCCATGACACATGTCATCACAATGCACCATGTGCTTGTCATTACAGAGCTCCACAATCTTGTCATCACAATGCTCCTTAAAATTTGTCATCACAATGCTCCATGCACTTCTGAACAAAATGCTCTCTCACCACTGATATCACAATGCTACATCAATATTTTTCACAATACTCCCTCACCCCTGTCATCACAATATTCCATGACTCCTGTCATCACAATGCTACATTCACTTATCATCACAATGTTCGATGACCCCTGACATCACAATGTTCCATAACACCTGTCATCAAAATGTTCCATGACACTTTTCATCAAATAGCTCCATGACCCTGTCATCAGAATGATCCCTGCCTTTCTCATCACAGTGCACAACGCCCTTGCCATCAAAATGCTCCATGACCTTTGTCATCACAAAGATCCATGACCCTTGGCATCACAATGCTCCATGTCATTGTCATCACAGTGCTCCATGAACGCTCTCATCACATTGCTCCATGCCCTTGTCTTCACAAAGCTCCATGACACATGTCATCATAATGCTCCATGACCTTCTCATCACAATTTTCCATGCCCTTGCCATCACAATGCTCCATTACACCTGTGATAACAATGCTCCATGACCCCTGCCATCACGATGTTACATGGCCTTGTCATCACAAAGCTCCATGACTCTTCTCATCACATTGCTCCAAGAACACTGTAATCACAATGCTCTATGCCCCTTTCCATCTCAATGATCCATGAACCCTGTCATCACAATGCACCATGACCATCATCATAATGCTTCATGCTATTGACATCACAATGAAATCAAAATGCTCCATGACCTCTGTCATAACAATGCTCCAAACACTTGTGATCACAATAATCCAAAACACTTGTCATCACAATTACCCATGACACTCGTCATCACAATTATCCATGGTCTTCTCATCACAATGCTCCATGATATTTGTCATCACAATTCTCAAATACACTTGTCATCACAATGCTCCCTGACACTTGTCATCAATATGCTCCTTGAAACATGTCATGACAAGGCTCCATGCCATTTTCATCACAATGATCCATGTCCTTTTCATCACAATGCCCCCAGACACATGTAATCACAATGCTCCATGCCCTTGTCATCACAAAGCTCCATGTCTTTGTCAGAACAATGTTCAATGTCCATTGTCATCACAATGTTCCACACGTATTTCTTCACAACGGTCCACATCCTTGTTATTGCTATGCTCCATAAACCTTGTGATCACAATGGTCCGTGCACTTCTCATCAAAATGCTCTATCACCAGGGATATCACAATGTTCCATCACTAGTCATCACAATACTCCCTCAACCCTGTAATCACAATGATCCAGGACCCTGTCATCACAATGCCACATCCCCTTATCATCACAATGCTCCATGATATTTGTCATCACAATTCTCAAATACACATGTCATCACAATGCTCCCTGACACTTGTCATCCATATGCTCCTTGAAACCTGTCATGACAAGGCTCCATGCCATTTTCATCACAATGATCCATGTCCTTTTCATCACAATGCTCCCAGACACATGTAATCACAATGCTCCATGCCCTTGTCATCACAAAGCTCCATGTCTTTGTCAGAACAATGTTCAATGACCATTGTCATCACAATGTGCCACGCGCATTTCTTCACAAAGGTCCACATCCTTTTCATTGCTATGCTCCATAAACCTTGTAATCACAATGGTCCATGCACTTCTCATCAAAATGCTCTTTCACCAGAGATATCACAATGTTCCATCACTAGTCATCACAATACTCCCTCACCCCTTTAATCACAATGTTCCAGGACCCTGTCATCACAATGCCACATCCCCTTATCATCACAATGTTCCATGACCCCTGACATCACAATGTTCCATAACCCCTGTCATCAAAATGCTCCATGACCCTTTTCATCCCTAACCTCCAAGACCCCTGACATCACAATGTTCTATTACCCGTGCCATCAAAATATTCCATTACAATTTTTATTAAATTGCTGCATAACCTGGTCATCAAAATGCTCCCTGCACTTCTCATCACAGTGCACCATGCCCTTGTCATCAAAATGCTCCATGACTTGTCATCACAATGCTCCCTGACACTTGTCGTCAATATGCTCCTTGAACCCCGTCATGACAAGGCTCCATGCCATTTTCATCACAATGATCCATGCCATTTTCATCACAATGCTCCATGAACCCTCTCATCACACTGCTCCATGCCCTTGTCATCGCAAAGCTCCATGACACTTGTCATCACAATGCTCGATGCCCTTCTCATCACAATGCTCCATGCCCATGTCATTACAATCGTCCATGACCCAGGTATCACAGTGTTCCGTGCCCTAGTCATCACAATGCTGCATGCCCACTCTCATCACAATAATCCATGAAACATTTCAGACCAATGTTCCATGCCCTTCTCATGAAAATGCTCCATTAAACCTGTCATTACAATGCACCATGACCCTTGCCATCACAATGTTCCACGGCCTAGTCATCACAAGGTTCCATGACACTTGTCATCACAATGCTCCAAACCCCTGAAATCACAATGCTCCATGCCCTTGTCATCACAAACCTCCATGACGCATGTCATCAGAATGTTCTATGGCCTTCTCATGACAATGTTCCATGCACTTGTCATCACAATGCTCCAAGACCCTTGTAATCACAACTCCATGCCCCTTTTCATCTCAATGCTCCATGAACCCTGTCATCACAATGCACCATGCCCATCATCATAATGCTTCAGGCTATTGTCAGCACAATGAAATCAGTATTCTCCATGACCTCTGTCATCATAATGCTCCAAATCTTTGTGATCACAATGCTCCATAACACTTATCATCACAACACCCCATGACGCTCATCATCACAATTATCCATGGACTTCTCATCACAATGCTCCATGATCTTTGTCATCACAATGTTCCCTGACACTTGTCGTCAGTATGCTCCTTGAACCCTGTTATGACAAGGCTCCATGCCTTTTTCATAACAGTGATCCATGCACTTTTCATCACAATGCTCCAAGATCCATGTAATCACAAATGCTCCATGCCCTTGTCATCAAAAACTCCATGACTCATGTCATCAGAATGCTCCATGGCCTTCTCATCACAATGCTCCATGCCCTACTCATCACAGTGCTCCAAGACCCCTGTAATCACAATGCTCCATGCCCCTTTTCATCAGAATGCTCCATGAGACTTGTCATCACAAGTCTCCATGGTCTTCTCATCACAATGCTCCAGGAACTTGTCATCACCATGCTCCATTCCGTTGTCATCACATTGCTCCAGGACACATGTCATCACAATGCTCCATGCCTTTGTCAGCAAAATGCTACTTGACCTTGTCATTACAATGCTCTATGTGCTTGTCATCACAATACTCCATTTCCATTGTCATCACAATCCTCCATGAACCTTGGGATCACATTGCTTCATGCCCTTGTCATCACAATGCTCCATGCTCCTTGAAATCAAAATGATCCATGACCTCTGTCATCACAATGCTCCAAAGCCTTGTGATCACAATGTACCATAACACTTGTCATCACAACGCTCCATGATGCGTGTCATCACAATACTCCATGCCCTTTTCATCACAATGCTCCATGACCTTTGTCATCACAATTCTCAATACACTTTTCATCACAGTGCTCACTGACACTTGTCATCAGAATGCTCCTTGAAGCCTGTCACGAAAAGGCTCCATGCTTTTTTCATCACAATGCCCCATGCCGTTTTCATCACAATGCTCCATGCCATTGTCATCAAAATACTCCACAAGCTTGTCAGCAGAATGCTCCATGACCCTTGTCATCACAATTCTCCATGCACTTGTCAGCACAATGCTCCCTGACCGATGTCATCAAAATGCTCCAAGCCATTGTCCTCACAATGCTCCATTACCTTTGTCATCAGAATCCTCCATGACACTTGGCATCACAATGCTCCATGCCATTGTCATCACAATGGACCATTACATATGTCAGCACAATGCTCCCTGACACCTGTCTTCACAATAATGCATGACCTGGTCATTCCAATGCTCCATGCCCTTGTCATCACAATGCACCATTCCAACTGTCATCGCACTAATCCATGAAATTTATTAGACCAATGTTCCTTGCCCTTGTCATCACAATGATCCATGCCATTGTTATCACAATGCTCCATGACCCCTGTCATCACAGTGCTCCGTGACTCCAGTCATCACAATGCTTCATGACTTTTGTCATCACAATTGTCCATGCCCTCGTCATCAACAGTCTCTGTGACCTTTTTAACCACAGTGCTCCATGAATATTTCATCACAATATTCTTTGACCCTTGTCATCACAATGCTCCATGCGCTTGTCAGCACAATGCTCCATGACACGTCATCACAATGCACCATGCGCTTGTAATCACAGTGCTCCACAATCTTGTCATCACAATGCTCCTTAAAATTTGTCATCACAGTGCTCCATGCACTTCTCATCAAAATGCTCTCTCACCACTGATATCACAATTCTACATCACTATTTGTCACAATACTCCCTCACCCCAGTCATCACAATGTTCCATGGCTCCTGTCATCACAATGCTACATGCACATATCATCACAATGTTCGATGACCCCTGACATCACAATGTTCCATAACACCTGTCATCAAAATGTTCCATGACACTTTTCATCAAATTGCTCTATGACCTTTTCATCAGAATGATCCCTGCCTTTCTCATTACAATGCACAACGCCCTTGCCATCAAAATGTTCCATGACCTTTGTCATCACAAAGATCCATGACACTTGGCATCACAATGCTCCATGTTATTGTCATCACAATGCTTCATGAACGCTCTCATCACATTGCTCCATGCACTTGTCTTCACATAGCTCCAAGACACATGTCATCAGAATGCTCCATGGCCTTCTCATCACAATGTTCCATCCCCTTACCATCACAATGCTCCATTACCCTTGTGTTAACAATGCTCCATGACCCCTGCCATCACGATATTCCATGGCCTTGTCATCACAAAGCTCCATGACCCTTCTCATCACAATGATACAAGAACCCTGTAATCACAATGCTCTATGCCCCTTTCCGTCTCAATGATCCATGAATCCTATCATAACAATGCACGATGCCCATCATCATAATGCTTCATGTTATTGTCATCACAATGAAATAAATATGCTCCATGACCTCTGTCATAACAATGCTCCAAACCCTTGTGATCACAGTATTCCAAAACACTTGTCATCACAATGCCCCATGACGCTCGTCATCACAATTATACATGGTCTTTGCATCACAATGCTCCATGATCTTTGTCATCACAATTCTCAAATACACTTGTCATCACAATGCTCCCTGACACTTGTCATCAATATGCTCCTTGAACACTGGCATGACAAGGCTCTATGCCCTTTTCATCACAATGCTCCAAGACACATGTAATCACAATGCTCCATGCCCTTCTCATCACAAAGCTCCATGTCTTTTTCAGAACAATGCTCAATGACCATCGTCATCACAATGTGCCATGCGCATTTCATCACATCGGACCACAACCTTGTCATTGCTATGCTCCATAAACTTTGTAATCACAATGGTCCATGCACTTCTCATCAAAATGCTCTATCACCAGAGATATCACAATGTTCCATCACTAGTCATCACAATACTCCCTCACCCCTGTAATCACAATGTTCCAGGACCCTGTCATCACAATGCTACATCCCCTTATCATCACAATGCTCCATGACCACTGTCATCACAACACACCATGACACCGAAAACACAATTATCCAGGACTCTTGTCATCACAATGCTCCATTCCCTAGTCATCACAATGCTCCATGACCCCTGTCATCACAACACTCCATGAACATTTTCAGCCCAGTGCTCCATGACACTTGTCATCAAAATGATCCATGCCCTTGTCATCCCAATGCTCCATGACCCCTGTATTCACAATGCTCCGTGACGCTTGTCATCACAGTGTTCCATGACACCTGTCATCACAATGCTCCATGCCTTTGTCAGCAAAATGCTACATGACCTTCTCATTACAATGCTCTATGTGCTTGTCAACACAATACTCCATTTCCATTGTCATCACAATCCTCCATGAACCTTGGGATCACATTGCTTCATGCCCTTGTCATCACAATGCTCCATGCTCCTTGAAATCAAAATGATCCATGACCTCTGTCATCGCAATGCTCCAAACCCTTGTGATCACAATGTTCCATAACACTTTTCATCACAACACTCCATGATGCCTGTCATCACAATATTCCATACTCTTTTCATCACAATGCTCCATGACCCTTGTCATCACAATTCTCAATACACTTGTCATCACAATGCTCCCTGACACTTGTCATCAGAATGCTTCTTGAACACTGTCACGAAAGGATCCATGCCTTATTCATCACAATGTGCCATGCCGTTTTCATCACAATGCTACATGCCATTGTCATCAAAATAGTCCACAATCTTGTCCTCAGAATGCTCCATGACTCTTGTCATCACAATTCTCCATGCACTTGTCAGCACAAGGCTCATTGACCATTGTCCTCACAATGCTCCAAGCCATTGTCATCACAATGCTCCATTACCTTTGTCATCAGAATCCTCCATGACACTTGACATCACAAAGCTCCATGCCATCGTCATCACAATGGGCCATTACATATGTCATCACAATGTTCCCGGACACCTGTCTTCACAATACTGCATGACCTGGTCACCACAATGCTCCATGCCCTTGTCATCACAATGCGCCATTCAAACTATCATCGCAATAATCCATGAAACTTATTAGACCAATGTTCCATGCCCTTGTCACCACAATGTTCCATGCCCTTGTTATCACAATGCTCCATGACCCCTGTCATCACAATGCTCCGTGACTCCAGTCATCACTGTGCTTCATGACCTTTGTCATCACAATGATCCATGTCCTCGTCATCAACAGTCTCTGTGACATTTTTAACCACAATGCTCCATGAACTTTTCATCACAATGCTCTTTGACCCTTGTCATCACAATGCTCTATGCATTTCTCAGCACAATGCTCCATGAACATTGTCATCACAGTGCTCCATGCGCTTGTCAGCACAATGTTCCATGACTCATGTCATCACAATGCACCATGCACTTATCATCACAATGCTCCACAAACTTGTCATCACAATGTTCCATAAAATTTGTCATCACAATGCTCCATGCACTTCTCATCAAAATGCTCTCTCTCCACTGATATCACAATGCTACATAACTATTTGTCACAATACTCCCTCACCCCTGTCATCACAATGTTCCATGACTCCTGTCATCATAATGCTACATGCACTTATCATCACAATGTTCGATGACCCATGACATCACAATGTTCCAAAACACCTGTCATCAAAATGTTCCATGACACTTTTCATCAAATAGCTCCATGACCCTGTCATCACAATGCTCCCTGCCCTACTCATCACAATGTACAACGCCCTTGCCATCAAAATGCTCCATGACATTTGTCATCACTAAGATCCATGACCCTTGGCATCACAATGTTCCATGTCATTGTCATCACAATGCTCCATGAAAGCTCTCATCACATTGCTCCATGCCGTTGTCTTCACATAGCTCCATGACACAGGTCATCAGAATGCTCCATGACCTTCTCATCACAATGCTCCATGCTCTTGACATCACAATGCTCCATTAACCCTCTCATAACAATGCTCCATGACCCCTGCCATCATGATGTTCCATGGCCTTGTCATCACAAGGCTCCATGACGCTTCTCATCACAATGCTCCAAGAACACTGTAATCACAATGATCTATGCCCCTTTTCATCTCAATGATCCATGAACCCTCTCATCAGAATGCACCATGCCCATCATCATAATGCTTCCTGCTATTGTCATAACAATGAAATCAAAATGCTCCATGACCTCTGTCATAACAATGCTCCAAACCCTTGTGATCACAATATTCCATAACACTTGTCATCACAATGCCCCATGACGCTCGTCATCACAGTTATCAATGGCCTTCTCATCACAATGCTCCATGACCTTCGTCATCACAATGCTCAATACACTTGTCATGAAAATGCTCCCTGACACTTGTTGTCTGTATGCTAATTTTACCCTGTCATGACAAGCCTCCATGCTTTTTTCATCACAATGATCCATGCCCTTTTCATCACAATGCTCCAAGACCCATGTAATCACGATGCTCCATGCCCTTGTTATCACAAAGCTCAATGGCGCATGCCATCAGAAAGCTCCTTGGTCTTCTCCTCACAATGCTCCATGCTCTTGTCATCACAAAGATCCAAGACGCCTATAATCACAGTGCTCCATGCCCTTCTTCATCAGTATGCTCCATGAGACTTGTCATCACATGGCTCCATGGTTTTGTCATCATAATGCTCCAAGCCCTAGTCATCACAATGCTCCATTATATTTGTCATCACAATCCTCCATTACATTTTGCATCACAATACTCCCTGCAATTGTCATCGCAATGGACTATTACATATGTCATCACAATGCTCCCTGACACCTGTCTCCAAAATATTCCATGACCTTCTCATCACAATGCACCATGCCCTTTTCATCTAAATGCCCCATGTCCACTGTCATCAAAATAATCTATGAAACTTGTCAGACCAATACTCAATTCCCCTGTCTTCTCAATGCTCCATGCCCTTGTTATCACAATGCTCCATGACCCCAGTCATCAAAATGCTCCGTGACTGCAGTCATCACAATGCTTCATAACGTTTGTCATCACAACAGTCCATGCCCGCGTCATCACAAGGCTCTGTGTCCGTTGTACCCACAATTATCCATGAAATTTTCATCACAATGCTCCGTGACCCTTGTCATCACAATGCTCCATGCCTTTGTCAGAACAATTCTCCATGACCCTTGTCATCACAATGTGCCACGCGCTTTTCATCACAATGATCCACAACATTGTCATCACTATGATCCATAAACCTTGTAATCACAATGCTCCATGAACTTCTCATCCAAATGCTCTCTCAACAGAGATATCACCATGTTCCATCACTAGTTATCACAATCCTCCCTCACCCCTGTAATCAAAGTGTTCCATTACCCCTGTCATCACAATGCTACATCCCCTTATCAACACAATATTCCATGACCCCTGGCATCACAATGTTCCATAACCTCTGTCATCAAAATGCTCCATGACCCTTTTTATCCCAAAGCTCCATGACCCATGGCATCACAATGTTCTATAACCCCTGTCATCAAAATATTCCATTACACTTTTCATCAAATTGCTGCATGACCCTGTCATCAAAATGCTCCCTGCCCTTCTCATCACAATGCACCACACCCTTGTCATCACAATGCTCCATGACATTTGTCGTCACAAAGCTCCATGACACTTGGCATCACAATGCTCCATGTCATTGCCATCACAATGCTATATGAACCCTCTAATCACATTGCCCCAAGCCCTTGTCATCACAAAGCTCCATGACACTTGTCATCACAATGCTCGATGCCCTTCTCATCACAATGCTCCATGCCCTTGACATTACAATCCTCCATGACCCAAGTATCACAGTGTACCGTGCCCTTGTCATCACAATGCTCCATGCCCACTCTCATCACAATAATCCATGAAACATTTCAGACCAAAGGTCAATGCCATTCTAATCACAATGCTCCATTACCACTGTCATAACAATGCTCCATGACCCCTGCCATCACAATGTTCCACGGCCATGTCATCACATTGCTCCATGCCCTTGTCATCACAAAAATGCATGACGCAAGTCATCAGAATGCTCCATGGCCTTCTCCTCACAATGATCCATGCCCTTTTCATCACAGTGCTCCAAGACTCCTGTAATCACAATGCTCCATGCCCCTTTTCATCAGAATGCTCCATGAGACTTGTCATCACAAGTATCCATGGTCATCTCATCACAATGCTCCAGGACCTTGTCATCACCATGCTCCATGACCCATGTCATCACAATACTACATGAACATTTTCAGCCCAATGCTCCATGACCTTCTTATCACAATGCTCCATGACCAATATTATCACAATGCACCATGACCACTGTCATCACTACACTCCCTGACACGTGACAACACAATGATCCGGGACTCTTGTCATCACAATGCTCCAAGACCCCTGTAATCACAATATTCCGTGACCCCTGTCATCACAGTACTCCATTAACTTTTTCAGCCAAATGCTCCATGTCCCTTGTCATCACAATGATACATGTCCTTGTCATCCCAATGCTCCATGACCCATGTATTCACAATGCTCCGTGACGCTTGTCATCACTGTGCTTCATGACACATGTCATCACCATGCTCCATGCGTTTGTCAGCAAAATGCTACATGACATTGTCATTACATTGCTCTATGTGCTTGTCATCACAATACCCCTTTACCATTGTCATCACAATCCTCCTTGAAACTTGGGATCACATTGATTCAGGCCCTTGTCATCACAATGCTTCCTGCTCCTTGAAATCGAAATGCTCCATGACCTCTGTCATCACAATGCTCCAAACCCTTGTGATCACAATGTTCCATAACACTTGTCATCACAAAGCTCCATGATGCCTGTCATCACAATACTCCATGCCCTTTTCATCACAATACTCCATGACTTTGTCATCACATTTCTCAATACACTTGTCATCACAATGCTCCCTGATATTGTCGTCAGAGTGCTCCTTGAACCCTGTCACCAAAAGGCTCCATTCCTTTTTCATCACAATGCCCCATGCCATTTTCATCACAATGCTCCATGCAATTGTCATCAAAATACTCCACAAGCTTGTCATCAGAATGCTCCATGACTCTTGTCATCACAATTCTCCATGCACTTGTCAGCACAATGCTCCCTGACCCTTGTCATCACAATGATCCAAACCCTTGTCATCACAATGCACCATTACCTTTGTCATCAGAATCCTCCATGACACTTGGCATCACAATGCTCCATGCCATTGTCATCACAATGGGCCATTACATATGTCATCACAATGCTCCCTGACACCTCTCTTCACAATACTGCATGCCATTGTCATCACAATGCGCAATTCCAACTGTCATCACAATAATCCATGAAACTTATTAGACCAATGCTCCATGCCCTTGTCATCACAATGCACCATGCCCTTGTTATCACAATGTTCCAAGGCCCCTATAAGCAGAATGCTCCATGCCCCTTTTCATCAGTATGCTCCATGAGACTTGTCATCACAAGACTCCATGATTTTCTCATCACAATGCTCCAGGACTTTGTCATCACAATGCTTCACGACATTGTCATGAAAATTCTCAATGGCCATTGTCATCATAATGCTCCAAGCCGTAGTCATCACAATGCTCCATTATATTTGTCATCACAATCCTCCGTTACATTTGGCATCACAATGCTCCATGCCATTGTCATCGCAATGGACCATGACATATGTCATCACAATGCTCCCTGACACATGTCTTCTCAATACTCCTTGCCCTTGTCATCGCAATGCTCCATGCCCTATTCTTCACAATGCACCATGCCCACTCTCATCAAAATAATCCATGAAACATTTCAAACCAATGCTCAATGCCCTTCTCATCACAATGCTCCATTACCTCTATCATAACAATGCTCCATGACCCCTGCCATCACAATGTTCTATGCCCTTGTCATCACAAAGCTCCATGACACGTCATCAGAATGTTCCATGTCCTTCTCATCAAAATGCTCCATGCCCTTGTCATCACAATGCTCCAAGACCCCTGTAATCACAATGCTCAATGCCCCTCTTCATCTCAATGCTCCATGAACCCTGTAAATACAATGCATCATGCCAAACATTATAATGCTTCCGGCTATTGTCAGCACAATGAAATCAAAATTCTCCATGACCCCTGTCATCACAGTACTCCAAGAACATTTTCAGCCCAATGCTCCATGACACTTGTCATCACAATGATCCATGCCCTTGTCATCCCAATGCTCCATGACCCCTGTATTCACAATGCTCCGTGACGCTTGTCATCACAGTGCTCCATGAAACTTGTCATCACAGTGCACCATGCCTTTGTCAGCAAAATGCTACATGACCTTGTCATTACAATGCTCTATGCGCTTGTCATCACAATACTCCTTTACCATTGTCATCACCATCCTCCAGGAAACTTGGGATCACATTGCTTCATGCCCTTGTCATCACAATGCTCCCTGATCCTTGAAATCAAATGATCCATGACCTCTGTCATCACAATGCTCCAAACCCTTGTGATCACAATGTTCCGTAACATTTGTCATCACAAAGCTCCATGATGCCTGTCATCACAATACTCCAAGCCCTTTTCATCACAATGCTCCATGACCTTTGTCATCACAATTCTCAATACACTTGTCATCACAATGCTCGTGAAATTATCGTCAGAGTGCTCCTTGAACCCTGTCACAGAAATGCTCCATTCATTTTTCATCACAAAGCCCCGTGCCATTTTCATCACAATGCTCCATGCCATTGTCATCAAAATACTCCACAAGCTTGTCATCAGAATGCTCCATGACACTTGTCATAACAATTCTCCATGAACTTGTCAGCACATGCTCCCTGACCCTTGACATCACAATGCTCCAAGCCATTGTCATCACAATGCTCCATTTCCTTTGTCATCAGAATCCTCCATGACACTTGGCATCACAATGCTCCAGGCCATTGTCATCACAATGGGCCATTACATATGTCATCACAATGCTCCCTGACACCTGTCTTCACAATACTGCATCACCTGGTCATCACAATGCTCCATTCCCTTGTCATCAAATACTCCATGCGTTTGTCAGAACAATGCTCCATGACCCTTGTCATCACAATGTGCGATGCGATTTTCATCACAATGATCCACAACCTTGTCATCGCTATGCTCCATAAACCTTGTAATCACAATGCTCCATGAACTTCTCATCCAAATGCTCTCTCACATGAGATATCACAATGTTCCATCACTAGTCATCACAATCCTCCCTCACCCCTGTTATCACAATGTTCCATGACCCCTGTCATCACAATGCTACATCACCTTATCATCACAAAGTTCCATGACCCATGACATCACAATGTTCCATAACCACTGTCATCAAAATGCTCCATGACACTTTTCATCCCAAAGCTCCATGACCCCTGGCATCACAGTGTTCTATAACCCCTGTCATCAAAATGTTCCGTTAAACTTTTCATCAAATTGCTGCATGACCCTGTCATCAAAATGCTCCCTGCACTTCTCATCACAATGCACCACACACTTGTCATCAAAATGCTCCATGGCATTTGTCATCACAAAGATCCATGACACTTGGCATCAAAATGCTCCATGTCATTGTCATCACAATGCTCCATGAACCCTCTCATCATATGGCTCCATGCCCTTGTTATCACAAAGCACCATGACACTTGTCATCACAATGCTCGATGCCCTTCTCATGACAATGCTCCATGCCCTTGTCATTACAATCCTCCATGACCCATGTATCACAGTGCTCCGTGCCCTTGTCATCACAATTCTCCATGCCACTCTCATCACAACAATCCATAAAATATTTCAGACCAATGCTCAATGCTCTTCTCATCACAATGCTCCATTACCTCTGTCATAACAATGCTCTATGACACCTGCCATCACAATGTTCCACGTCCTTGTCATCACAAGGCTCCATGACCCTTGTCATCAAATGCTCCAAGACCCCTGTAATCACAATGCTCCATGCCCTTTTCATCACAAAGCTCCATGACGCATGTAATCAGAATGTTCCATGGCCTTCTCCTCACAATGCTCCATGCCCTTGTCATCACAATGCTCCAAGACCCCTGTAATCACAATGCTTCATGCCCCTTTTCATCAGGATGCTCCATGAAACTTGTCATCACAAGTCTCCCTGGTCATCTCATCACAATGCTCCAGGACCTTGTCATCACCATGCTCCATTCCATTGTCACCACAATGCTCCATGACCCAGGTCATCACAATACTCCAGGAATATTTTCAGCCCAATTCTCCATGACCCTTGTCATCACAATGATCCATGCCCTTGTTATCCAAATGCTCCATGACCCCTGTATTCTCAATGCTCCGTGACGCTTGTCATCACAATGCTCATTGACACATGTCATCACAATGCTCTATGCCATTCTCAGGACAATGCTCCATGCCCTTTTCATCACAGTGCTCCATGACCCCTGTCATCACAATGCTCCGTGACTCCAGTCATCACAATTCTTCATAACATTTGTCATCACAATGGTCGATACCCGTGTCATCACAAGGCACTGTTACCTTTGTAACCACAATGCTCCATGAAATTTTCATCACAATGCTCCGTGACACTTGTCATCACAATGCTCCATGCCTTTGTTAGAAAACTGCTCCATGACACTTGTCACACAATGTGCGACACGCTTTTCATCCCAAAGGTCCAGAAATTTGTCATCGCAATGCTCCATAAACCTTGTAATCACACTGCTCCATTCCCTTCTCATCACAATTCTCCATTACCTTTGTCATCACAATGCACCAAGACCCCTGTAATCACAAAGCTCCATGCCCTTGTCATCACAAAGCTCCATGACGCATGTCATCAGAATGTTCCATGGCCTTCTCCACACAATGCTCAATGCCCTTGTCATCACAATGCTCCAAGACCCCTGTAATCACAATGCTCCATGCCCCTTTTCGTCAGAATGCTCCATGAGACTTGTCATCACAAGTCTCCATGGTCATCTCATCACAATGCTCCAGGACCTTGTCATCACCATGCTCCATTCCCTTGTCATCACAATGCTCCATGAAGCCTGTCATCACAATACTACATGAACATTTTCAGCCCAATGCCCCATGACCTTCTCATCACAATGCTCCAAGACCAATATCATCACAATGCTCCATGACCACTGTCATCACAACACTCCATGACACCTGACAACACAATGATCCGGGACTCTTGTCATCACAATGCTCCTTTCCCTAGTCATCACAATGCTCCATGACCGCTTTCATCACAATACTCCATGAACATTTTCAGCCCAATGCTCCATGACCCTTGTTATCACAATGATCCATGCCCTTGTCATCCCAATGCTCAATGACCCCTGTATTCACAATGCTCCGTGACGCTTGTCATCACAGTGCTCCATGACACCTGTCATCACAATGCTCCATGCCTTTGTCAGCAAAATGCTTCATGACCTTGTCATTACAATGCTCTATGTGCTTGTCAACACAATACTGCATTACCATTGTCATCACTATCCTCCATGAACCTTGGGGTCCCATTGCTTCATGCCCTTGTCATCACAATGCTCCATGCTCCTTGAAATCAAAATGATCCATGACCTCTGTCATCGCAATGCTCCAAACCCTTGTGATCACAATGTTCCATAACACTTTTCATCACAATGCTCCATGATGCCTGTCATCACAGTACTCCATGCCCTTTTCATCACAATGCTCCATGACCTTTGTCATCACAATTCTCAATACACTTGTCATCACAATGCTCCCTGACACTTGTCGTCAGAATGCTCCTTGAAACCTGTCACGAAAAGGCTCCATGCCTTTTTCTTCACAAAGCCCCATGCCGTTTTCATCACAATGCTCCATGCCATTGTCATCAAAATACTCCACAAGCTTGTCATCAGAATGCTCCATGACCCTTGTCATCACAATTATCCATGCACTTATCAGCACAATGCTCCGTGAACCTTTTCATCAGTATGCTCCAAGCCATTGTCATCACAATGCTCCTTTACCTTTGTCATCAGAATCCTCCATGACACTTGGCATCAAAATGCTCCATGCCATTGTCATCACAATGGGCTAATACATATGTCATCACAATGCTCCGTGACACCTCTTTTCACAATACTGCCTGACCTGGTCATCACAATGCTCCATGCCCTTGTCATCACAATGCGCCATTCCAACTGTCATCACAATAATCCATGAAATTTATTAGACCAAAGCTCCATGCCCTTGTCATCACAATGCTCCATGCCCTTGTTATCACAATGTTCCAAGACCCCTGTAATCAGAATGCTCCATGCACCTTTTCATCAGTATGCTCCATGAGACTTGTCATCTCAAGGCTCCAAGGATTTCTCATCACAATGCTCCAGGACCTTGTCATCACAATGCTTCACGACATTGTCTTGAAAATTCTCCATGGCCATTGTCATCATAATGCTCCAATCCGTAGTCATCACAATGCTCCATTATATTTGTCATTATAATCCTCCATTACGTTTCGCATCACAACGCTCCATGCCATTGTCATCGCAGTGGACCATGAGATATGTCATCACAATGCTCCCTGACAACTGTCTTCACAATACTCTATGACCTTGTCATCATAATGCTCCATTCCCTTGTCATCACAATGCACCATGTCCACTGTCATCACAATCATCTATGAAACTTGTCAGACCAATGCTCCATGCCCCTGTCATCACAGTGCTCCATGCCCTTGTCATCACAATGCTCCATGACCTCTGTCATCACACTGCCCCGTGTCTCCAGTCATCACAATGCTTCATGACGTTTGTCATCACAATGGTCCATGCTCGCGATATCACAAGGCTCTGTGACCATTTTAACCACAATGCTCCATGAACTTTTCATCACAATGCTCCGTGACCCTTGTCATCACAACGCTCGATGCCTTTGTCAGAACAATGCTCCATGACCCTTGTCCTCACAGTGTGCCATGTGCTTTTCATCACAATGATCCACAAACTTACCAACGCTATGCTCCATAAACCTTGTAATCACAATGCTCCATGAACTTCTCATCCAAATGCTCTCTCACATGAGATATCACAATGTTCCATCACTGGTCATCACTATCCTCCCTCATCCCTGTTATCACAATGTTCCATGACCCCTGTCATCACAATGCTACATCCCCTTATCTGCACAATGTTCCATGACCCCTGACATCACAATGTTCCATAGCCCCTGTCATCAAAATGCTCCATGACCCATTTCATCCCAAAGATCCATGACCCCTGGCATCACAATGTTCTATAACCCCTGTCACCAAAATGTTCAATTACACTTTTCATCAAATTGCTGCATGACCCTGGCATCAAAATGCTCCCTGCCCTTCTCATCACAATGCACCACACCCTTGTCATCAAAATGCTCCATGACTTTGTCATCACAAAGCTCCATAACACTTGGCATCACAATGCTCCATGTCATTGTCATCACAATGCTCCATGAACCCTCTCATCACATGGCTCCATGCCCTTGTCATCACAAAGCACCATGACACTTGTCATCACAATGCTCGATGCCCTTCCCATCACAATGCTCCATGCCCATGTCATTAAAATCCTCCATGACCCATGTATCACAGTGTTCCGTGCCCTTGTCATCACAATGCTCCATGCCCACTCTCATCACAACAATCCATGAAACATTTCCAACCAATGCTCAATGCCCTTCTCATCACATTGCTCCATTACCCCTATCATAACAATGCTCCATGAACCCTACCATCACAATGTTCCACGGCCTTGTCATCACAAGGCTCCATGACTCTTGTCATCACAATGCTCCAAGACTCCTGTAATCACAATGCTCCATGCCCTTTTCATCACAAAGCTCCATGACGCATGTCATCAGAATATTCCATGGCCTTCTCCTCAAAATGCTCCATGCCCTTGTCATCACAATGCTCCAAGACCCCTGTAATCACAATGCTCCATGCCCCTTTTCATCAGAATGCTCCATGAAACTTGTCATCACAAGTCTCCCTGGTCATCTCATCACAATGCTCCAGGACCTTGTCATCACCACGCTCCATTCCATTGTCATCACAATGCTCCATGACCCCTGTCATCACAATACTCCAGGCACATTTGCAGCCCAGTGCTCCATGGCCCTTGTCATCACAATGATCCATGCCCTTGTCATCCTAATGCTCCATGACCCCTGTATTCACAATGCTCCGTGACGATTTTCATCACAGTGCTCCATGACACATGTCATCACAATGCTGTATGCCATTCTAAGTACAATGCTCCATGCCCTTTTCATCACAGTGCTCCATGACCACTGTCATCACAATGCTCCGAGACTCCAGTCATCACAATTCTTCATAACATTTGTCATCACAATTGTCGATACCCATGTCATCACAAGGCTCTGTGACCTTTGTAAACACAATGCTCCATGAACTTTTCATCACAATGCTCCGTGACACTTGTCATCACAATGCTCCATGCCTTTGTCAGAAAAATGTTCCATGACCCATGTCATCACAATGTGCGACACGCTTTTCATCCCAACGGTCCACAAATTTGTCATCGCAATGCTCCATAAACCTTGTAATCACAATGATCCATTCCCTTCTCATCGCAGTGATCCATTACACCTGTCATAACAATGCTCCATTACCACTGTCATCACAATGTTCCACGGCCTTCTCTTCACAAGGCTCCATGACACTTGCCATCACAATGCTCCAAGACTTCTGTAAGTACAATGCTCCATGCCCTTGTCATCACAAAGCTCCATGACACATGTCATCAGAATGTTCCATGTCCTTCTGCACACAATGCTCCATGCCCTTGTCATCAAAATGCTCCAAGACCCCTGTAATCACAATGCTCCATGCCCCTTTTCATCTCAATGCTCCATGAACCCTCTCATCACAATGCATCATGACATTCATCATAAGGCTTCCAGCTATATTCAGCACAATGAAATCAAAATTCTCCATGACCTCTGTCATCACAATGCTCCATGGCCCCTGTCATCACAATGATCTATGCCCTTATCATCCCAATGTTACATGACCCCTGTATTCACAATGCTCCGTGACGCTTGTCATCACAGTGCACCATGACACTTGTTATCACAATGCTCCATGCCTTTGTCAGCAAAATGCTACATGACCTTGTCATTATAATGCTCTATGCGCTTGTCTTCACAATACTCCGTTACCGTTGTCATCACAATCCTCCATGAACCTTGGGATCACATTGCTTCCTGCCCTTGTCATCAAAATGCTCCATGCTCCTTGAAATCAAAATGATCCATGACCTCTGTAATCACAATGCTCCAAAACCTTGTGATCACAGTGTTCCATAACACTTGTCATCACAATGCTCCATGATGCCTGTCATCACAATACTCCATGCCCTTTTCATCACAATGCTCCGTGACCTTTGTCATCACAATTCTCAATACACTTGTCATCACAATGCTCCCTGACACTTGTCATCAGAATGCTCCTTGAACCCTGTCACGAAAAGACTCCATGCCTTTTTCATCACAATGCCCCATGCCGTTTTCATCAGAATGCTCCATGCCATTGTCATCAAAATACTCCAAAATCTTGTCATCAGAATGCTCCATGACCCTTGCCATCACAATTCTCCATGAACTTTCAGCACAATGCTCCCTGACCCTTGTCATCACAATGTTCCATGCCATTGTCATCACAATGGGTCATTACATATGTCATCACAATGCTCCCTGACACCTGTCTTCACAATACTGCATGACCTGGACATCACAATGTTCCATGCCCTGGTCATCACAATGCGCCATTCCAACTGTGATCGCAATAATCCATGAAACTTATTAGACCAATGCTCCATGCCCTTGTCATCACAATACTCCATGCCCTTGTTATTACAATGCTTCATGACCTTTGTCATCACAATGGTCCATGACCTCGTCATCAACAGTCTCTGTGACCATTTTAACCACAATGCTCCATGAACTTTTCATCACAATGCTCTTTGACCCTTGTCATCACAATGCTCTATGCCTTTCTCAGCACAATGCTCCATGACCCTTGTCATCACAATGCTCCATGCACATGTCAGCACAATGCTCCATGTCACATGTCATCCCATTGCACCATGCGCTTGTCATCACAGTGCTCCCCAATCTTGACATCACAATGCTCCATGAAACTTGTCATCACAATGCTCCATGGACTTCTCACCAAAATGCTCTCTCACCACTGATATCACAATGTTACATCACAATTCGTCACATTATTCCCTCACCCCTATCATCAAAATGTGCCATGTCTCATGTCATCACAATGCTACATGCACTTATCATCACAATGTTCGATGACCCCTGGCATCACAATGTTCCATAACCACTGTCATCAAAATGTACCATGACACTTTTCATCAAATTGCTCCATGACACTGTCATCACAATGCTCCCTACCCTTCTCATCACAATGCACAACGCACTTGTCATCAAAATGCTCCATGTCATTGTCATAACGATGCTCCATTAAGGTTCTCATCACATTGCTTCATGTCCTTGTCATCACAAACCTCCATGACACATATCATCAGAATGCTCCATGGCCTTCTCATCACAATGCTCCTTGCCCTGCCATCACAATGCTCCATTATCCCTGTCATACCCATGATCCATGAACCCTGCCATCACGATATTCCATGGCCTTGTCATCACAAGGCTCCATGACCCTTCTCATCACAATGCTCCAAGAACCCTGTAACCAAAATGATCCATGCCCATTTTCATCTCAATGATTCATGAACCCTGTCATCACAATGCACAATGACCATCATTATAATGCTTCATGCTATTGTCATAACAATGAAATCAAAATGCTCCATGACCTCTGTCATAACAATGCTCCAAACGCTTGTGATCACAATATTCCAATACGCTTGTCATCACAATGCTCCATGACGCTCGTCATCACAGTTATCCATGGTCTTCTCATCACAATGCTCCATGACCTTTGTCATCACGATGCTCAATACACTTGTCATCAAAATGCTCCCTGACACTTGTTGTCTGTATGCTCCTTGAACACTGTCATGACAAGGCTCCATGCCTTTTTCATCACAATGCTCCAAGACCCCTGTAATCACAATGCTCCATGCCCTTGTCATCACAAAGCTAAAGGACGCATGTCTTCAGAATGCTCTTGGCCTTCTCCTCACAATGCTCCATGCACATGTCATCACAATGTTCCAAGACCCCTGTAATCACAATGCTCCATGCCCCTATTCATCTCCATGCTCCATGAACCCTGTCATCTCAATGCATCATGCCCATCATCATATTGCTTCCGGCTATTGTCAGCAAAATGAAATCAAAATTCTCCTTGACCTCTGTCATCACAAAGCTCCATGTCCCCTGTCATCACAATACTCCATGAACATTTTCAGCCCACAGATCCATGACACTTGTCATCACAATGATCCATGCCCTTGTCATCCCAATGCTCCATGACCCCTGAATTCACAATGCTCCGTGACGCTTGTCATCACAGTGCTCCATGGCACCTGACATCACAATGCTCCATGACTTTGTCAGCAAAATGCTACATGACCTTGTCATTACAATGCTCTATGTGCTTGTCATCAAAATACTCCATTTCCATTGTCATCACAATCCTCCATGAACCTTGAGATCACATTGCTTCATGCCCTTGTCATCACAATGCTCCATGCTCCTTGAAATCAAAATGATCCATGACATCTCTCATCACAATGCTCCAAACCATTGTGATCCCAAAGTTCCATAACACTTGTCATCACAATGCTCCATGATGACTGTCATCACAAAATTCCATGCCCTTTTCATCACAATGCTCCATGACCTTTGTCATCACAATGCTCAGTTCACTTGTCATCAAACTGCTCCCTGACACTTGTCATCAGAATGCTCCTTCAACCCTGTCAAGAAAAGGCTCCATGCCATTTTCATCACAATGCACCATGCCGTTTTCATCACAATGCTCTGTGACCATTGTCATCAAAATGCTCCATGCCTTTGTTTGAAAAATGTTCCATGACCCTTGTCATCACAATGTGCCATTCGCTTTTCATCACAATGGTCCAGAGACTTGTCATTGCAATGCTCCATAAAACTTGTAATCACAATGCTCCATACACTTCTCATCAAAATGCTCTCTCACCAGAGATATCACAGTGTTTCATCACTAGTCGTCACAATACTCCCTCACCCCTGTAATCACAATGTCCCATGACCCCTGCCATCACAATGCTACACCCCCTTATCATCACAATGTTCCTTGACCCCTGACATCACAATGTTCTATAACCCCTGTCATCAAAATGTTCCAATACACTTTTCATCCAATTGCTGCATGACCCTGGCATCAAAATACTCCCTGCCATTCTCATCACAATGCACCATGCACTTGTCATCAAAATGCTCCATGACCTTTGTCATCACAAAGCTCCATGACCCCCGGCATCACAATCCTCGATATCATTGTCATCACAATGCTCCATGAACCCTCTCATCACATTTCTCCATGCCCTTGTCATCACAAAGCTCCATGACACTTGTCATCACAATGCTCGATGCCCTTCTCATCACAATGCCCCATGCCCTTGTCATTACAATCCTCCATGACCCATGTATCACAGTGTTCCATGCCCTTATCATCACAATGCTCTATGCCCACTCTCATCACAATAATCCATGAATCATTTCAGATCAATGCTCCATGCCCTTCTCATCACAATGCTCCTTTACCTCTGTCGTAACTACGCTCCATGACACCTGCCATCACAATGTTCCACGGCCTTGTCATCACAAGGCTCCATGACACTTGTCATCACAATGCTCCACGACCCATCTAATCAAAAGGCTCCATGCCCTTGTCATCAAAAAGCTACATGACGCATGTCATCAGAATGTTCCATGGCCCTGTCATCAAAATTCTCCATGCCCTTGTCATCACAATGCTCCAAGACCCATGTAATCAAAATGCTCCATGCGTCTTTTCATCTCAATGCTCCATGAAACCTGTCATCACAATGGACCATGCCCATCATCATAATGCTTCAGGCTATTGTCATCACAATGAAATCAAATGCTCCATGACCTCTGTCATCACAATGCTCCAAACCCTGGTGCTCACAATGTTCCATAACACTTATCATCACAACACCCCTTGACGCTCATCATCACAATTATGTATGGTCTTCTCATCACAATGCTCCATGACCTTTGCCATCACAATGCTTAATACACTTGTTATCACAATGCTCCCTGACACTTGTCATCAGTATGCTCCATTAACCCTGTCATGACACGTCTCCATGCGTTTTTCATCACAATGATCCATGCCATTTTAATCACAATGCTCCAAGACACCTGTAATCAAAATGTTCCATGCCCTTGTCATCATAAAGCTCAATGATGCATGTCATCAGAATGCTCCATGGCCTTCTCATCACAATGCTCCTTGCCCTTGTCATCACAATGCTCCAAGACCCCTGTAATCACAATGCTCCATGTCCATTTTCATCAGAATGCTCCATGAGAATTGTCATCACAAGTTTCCATTGTCTTCTCATCAAAGTGCTCCAGTAACTTGTCATCAAAATGCTCCATGATCCCTGTCATCACAATACTCCATGAACATTTTCAGCCCAATGCTCCATGACACTTGTCATCACAATGATCCATGCCCTTGTCATCCGAATGCTCCATGAACCCTGTATTCACAATGCTCCGTGACGCTTGTCATCACAGTGAGCCATGACACCTGTCATCACAATGCTCCATGCGTTTGTCAGCAAAATACTACCTGACCTTGTCATTGCAATGCTCTATGTGCTTGTCATCACAATTCTCCATTCCCATTGTCATCACAGTCCTCCATGAACCTTGGGATCACATTGCTTCAGGCCCTTGTCATCACAATGCTCCATGCTCATTGAAATCTAAATGATCCATGACCTCTGTCATCACAATGCTCCAAACCCTTGTGATCACAATGTTCCATAGCACTTGTCATCACAACGCTCTAAGATGCCTGTCATCACATTACTCCATGCCTATTTCATCACAATGCTCCATGACCTTTGTCATCACAATTCTCAATACATTGTCATCACAATGCTCCCTGACACTTGTCATCAGAATGCTCCTTGAACCCTTTCACGAAAATGCTCCATGTCTTTTTCATCACAATGCCCATGCCGTTTTCATCACAATGATCCATGCCATTGTCATCAAAATACTCCACAAGATTGTCATCAGAATGCCCCATGACCCTTGTCATCACAATTCTCCATGCACTTGTCAGCACAATGCTCCCTGACCCTTGTCATCACAATGCTCCAAGCCATTGTCATCACAATGCTCCATTTCCATTGTCATCAGAATCCGCCATGACACTTGGCATCACAATGCTCCATGCCATTGTCATCACAATGGGCCATTACATATGTCATCACTATGCTCCCTGACACCTGTCTTCACAGTACTGCATGACCTGGTCATCACAATGCTCCATGCCCTTGTCATCACAATTCGCCATTCCAACTGTCATCGCAATAATCCATGAAACTTATTAGACCAATGTTCCCTGCCCTTGTCATCACAATGCTCCATGACCCCTGTCATCACAATGCTCCATGAATCGATTCATCACAATGCTTCATGACCTTTGTCATCACAATGGTCCATGCCCTCGTCATCCACAGTCTCTGTGACATATTTAACCACAATGCTCCATGAAATTTTCATCACAGTGCTCTTTGACCCTTGTCATCACAATGCTCTATGCCTTCCTCAGCACAGTGCTCCATGACCCTTGTCATCACAGTGCTCCATGCGCTTGTCAGCACAATGCACCATGACCCATGTCATCACAATGCACCCTGCACTTGTCATCACAGTGCTCCACATCTTGTCACCACAATGCTCCATAAAACTTGTCATCACAATTCTCCATGCACTTCTCATCAAAATGCTCTCACCAGAGATATCAAAATGTTACATCACTATTCATCACAATACTCCCTCACCACTGTCATCACAATGTTCCATGACTCCTGTCTTTGCAATGCTACATGCAATTATCATCACAAAGTTCGATGACCACTGACATCACAATGTTCCATAACCCCGTCATCAAAATATTCCATGACGCTTTTCATCAAATTGCTCTATGACCCTGTCATCACACTGCTCCCTGCCCTTCTCATCACATTGCACCACCCCTTGTCATCAAAATGCTCCATGACCTTTGTCATCACAAAGATCCATGACCCTTGGCATCACATTGCTCTATGCCTTTGTCAGCACAGTGCTCCATGACCCATGTCATCACAATGCGCCATGTGCTTGTCATCACAGTGCTCCACAATCTTGTCATCACAATGCTCCATAAAACTTGTCGTCACAATGCTCCATGCACTTCTTATCAAAATGCTCTCTCACGAATGATATCAAAATGTTCCCTCACTAGTCATCACAATACACCCACTCCCCTGTCATCAAAATGGTCCACAACACAGTCATGAAAATGTTCCATGACTCCTGACATCACAATGTTCCATAACCCGTCATCAAAATGTTCCATGACACTTTTCATCACAATGCTCCCTGCCCATCACAAGAGAATGCACCACACCCTTGTCATCAAAAGGCTCCATGACATTTGTCATCACAAAACTCCATGACCCTTGGCATCACAATGCTCCATGCCACTGTGATCACAATGCTCCAAAAACCTCTCATCACATTTTTCCAAGCCCTTGTCATCACAGGATCCATGATGATTTTCATCACAGTGCTCAATGCCATTCTTCTCACAATGCTCCATGCGCTTCTCATTACAATCCTCCATGAACCATGTATCACAGTGTTCCGTGCCATTGTTATCACAATTCTCCTTGCCCCCTCTCATCACAATAATCCATGAAACATTTCAGACCAAAGTTCCATGCCCTTTTCATCACAATGATCCAAGACTCCTGTAATCATAATGCTCCATGCCCCTTTTCATCTCAATGCTCCATGAACGCTGTCATCACAATGCACCAAATGTGCATCATCATAATGCTTCATGCTATTGTCATCACAATGAAATCAAAATGCTCTATGACCTCTGTCATCACAATGCTCCAAATCCTTGTGATCACAATATTCCATAACACCTATCATCACAACGCCCCATAACGCTCGTCATCACAAGTATCCATGGTCTTCTAATCACAATGCTTCATGACATTTGTCATCACAGTGCTCAATACCCTTGTCATCTAAAGGTCCCTGACACTTGTCATCAGTATGCTCCTTGAACCCTGTCATGACAAGGATCCATGCCTTTTTCATCACAATGTTACATGCCCTTTCCCTCACAGTGCTCCAAGACCCCTGTAATCACAATGCTCCATGCCCTTGTCATCACAAAGCTCCATGATGCATGTCATCAGAACGCTCCATGACATTCTCATCCCAATGTTCAATGCCCTTGTCATCACAATGCTCCAAGACCCCTGTTATCACAATGATCCATGCCCCTTTTCATCAGAATTCTCCATGAGACTTGTCATTACATGGCTCCATGGTCTTCTCATCAAAGTGCTCCAGGAACTTGTCATCACAATGCTCCATTACCCCTGTCATCACAACACTCCATGAACATTTTCAGCCCAATGCTCCATGACCCTTGTCATCACAATGATCCATGCCCTTGTCATCCCAATGCTCCATGACCCCTGTATTCACAATGCTCCGTGACGCTTGTCATCACAGTGCTCCATGACACCTGTCATCACAATGCTCCATGCCTTTGTCAGCAAATTGCTACATGACATTGTCATTACAATGCTCTATGTGCTTGTCATCACAATACTGCATTACCATTGTCATCACTATCCACCATGAAACTTGGGATCACATTGCTTCATGCCCTTGTCATCACAATGCTCCATGCTCCTTGAAATCAAAATGATCCATGACCTCTGTCATCGCAATGCTCCAAACCCTTGTGATCACAATGTTCCATAACAATTTTCATCACAACGCTCCATGATGCCTGTCATCACAATATTCCATGCCCTTTTCATCACAATGCTTCATGACCTTTGTCATCACAATGCTCAATACACTTGTCATCACAATGCTCCCAGACACTTGTCGACAGAATGCTTCTTGAACCCTGTCACGAAAAGGCTCCTTGCCTTTTTCATCACAAAGCCCCATGCCGTTTTCATCACAATGCTCCATGCCATTGTCATCAAAATACTCCACAAGCTTGTCATTAGAATGCTCCATGACATATGTCATCACAATTCTCCATGCACTTGTCAGCACAATGCTCCCTGAACCTTGTCATCACTATGCTCCAAGCCATTGTCATCACAATGCTCCTTTACCTTTGTCATCAGAATCCTCCATGAAATTTGGCATCACAATGCTCCATGCCATTGTCATCACAATGGGCTAATACATATGTCATCACAATGCTCCGTGACAACTCTTCTCACAATACTGCATGACCTGGTCATCACAATGCTCCATGCCCTTGTCATCACAATGCGCCATTCCAACTGTCATCACAATAATCCATGAAACTTATTAGACCAATGCCCCATGCCCTTGTCATCACAATGCTCCATGCCCTTGTTATCACAATGTTCCAAGAACCCTGTAATCAGAATGCTCCATGCCCCTTTTCATCAGTATGCTCCATGAGACTTGTCATCACAAGGCTCCATTATTTTCTCATCACAGTGTTCCAGGACCTTGTCATCACAATGCTTCATGACATTGTCATGAAAATTCTCAATGGCCCTTGTCATGATAATGCTACAAGCCTTAGTCATAACAATGCTCCATTATATTTGTCATTACAATCCTCCATTACATTTGGCATCACAATGCTCCATGCCATTGTCATCGCAATGGAGCATGACATATGTCATCACAATGCTCCCTGACACCTGTCTTCACAATACTCCATGACCTTGTCATCATAATGTTCCATGCCCTTGTCATCACAATGCACCATGTCCACTGTCATCACAATCATCTATGAAACTTGTCAGACCGATGCTCCATGCCCCTGTCATCACAGTGCTCCATGCCCTTGTCATCACAATGCTCCATGACCCCTGTCATCACAATGCCCCGTGACTCCAGTCATCAAAATGCTTCATAACGTTTGTCATCACAACGGTCCAGGCCCGCATCATCACAAGGCTCTGTGACCATTTTAACCACAATGCTCCACGAACTTTTCATCACAATGCTCCATGACACTTGTCATCAAATGCTCCATGCGTTTGTCACAACAATGCTCCATGACCCTTGTCATCACAATGTGCCATGCGCTTTTCATCACAATGATCCACAACCTTGTCATCGCTATGCTCCATAAACCTTGTAATCACAATGCTCCATGCACTTCTCATCCAAATGCTCTCTCACATGAGATATCACAATGTTCCATCACTAGTCATCACAATCCTCCCTCACCCCTGTTATCACAATGTTCCATGACCCCTGTCATCACAATGCTACATCCCCTTATCTGCACAATGATCCATGACCCATGACATCACAATGTTCCATAACCACTGTCATCAAAATGCCCCATGAAACTTTTCATCCCAAAGCTCCATGACCCCTGGCATCACAGTGTTCTATAACCCCTGTCATCAAAATGTTCCGTTACACTTTTCATCAAATTGCTGCATGACCCTGTCATCAAAATGCCCCCTGCACTTATCATCACAATGCACCACACCCTTGTCATCAAAATGCTCCATGGCATTTGTCATCACAAAGCTCCATGACACTTAGCATCAAAATGCTCCATGTCATTGTCATCACAATGCTCCATGAACCCTCTCATCATATGGCTCCATGCCCTTGTCATCACAAAGCACCATGACACTTTTCATCACAATGCTCGATGCCCTTCTCATCACAATGCTCCATGCCCTTGTTATTACAATCCTCCATGACCCATGTATCACAGTGCTCCGTGCCCTTGTCATCACAATGCTCCATGCCCACTCTCATCACAACAATCCATAAAATATTTCAGACCAGTGCTCAATGCTCTTCTCATCACAATGCTCCATTACCTCTGTCATAACAATGCTCTATGACACCTGCCATCACAATATTCCACGTTCTTGTCATCACAAGGCTCCATGACCCTTGTCATCACAATGCTCCAAGACCCCTGTAATCACAATGCTCCATGCCCTTTTCATCACAAAGCTCCATGACGCATGTAATCAGAATGTTCCATGGCCTTCTCCTCACAATGCTCCATGCCCTTGTCATCACAATGCTCCAAGACCCCTGTAATCACAAGGCTTCATGCCCCTTTTCATCAGGATGCTCCATGAAACTTGTCATCACAAGTCTCCCTGGTCATCTCATAACAATGTTCCAGGACCTTGTCATCACCATGCTCCATTCCATTGTCATCACAATGCTCCATGACCCACGTCATCACAATACTCCAGGAATATTTTCAGCCCAATTCTCCATGACCCTTGTCATCACAATGATCCATGCCCTTGTCATCCAAATGCTCCATGACCCCTGTATTCACAATGCTCCGTGACGCTTGTCATCACAATGCTCATTGACACATGTCATCACAATGCTGTATGCCATTCTCAGCACAATGCTCCATGCCCTTTTCATCAAAATGCTCCATGACCCCTGTCATCACAATGCTCCGTGACTCCAGTCATCACAATTCTTCATAACATTTGTCATCACAATGGTCGATACCCATGTCATCACAAGGCACTGTTACCTTTGTAACCACAATGCTCCATGAACTTTTCATCACAATGCTCCGTGACACTTGTCATCACAATGCTCCATGCCTTTGTTAGAAAAATGCTCCATGACACTTGTCATCACAATGTGCGACACGCTTTTCATCCCAACGGTCCAGAATTTTGTCATCGCAATGCTCCATAAACCTTGTAATCACAGTGCTCCATTCCCTTCTCATCACAATTCTCCATTCCCTCTGTCATCACAATGCACCAAGACCCCTGTAATCACAAAGCTCCATGCCCTTGTCATCACAAAGCTCCATGACGCATGTCATCAGAATGTTCCATGGCCTTCTCCACACAATGCTCAATGCCCTTGTCATCACAATGCTCCAAGACCCCTGTAATCACAATGCTCCATGCCCCTTTTCGTCAGAATGCTCCATGAGACTTGTCATCACAAGTCTCCATGGTCATCTCATCACAATGCTCCAGGACCTTGTCATCACCATGCTCCATTCCCTTGTCATCACAATGCTCCATGAAGCCTGTCATCACAATACTACATGAACCTTTTCAGCCCAATGCCCCATGACCTTCTCATCACAATGCTCCAGGACCAATATCATCACAATGCTCCATGATCACTGTCATCACAACACTCAATGACACCTGACAACACAATGATCCGGGACTCTTGTCATCACAAAGCTCCTTGACCCTTCTCATCACAATGCTCCAAGAACCCTCTAATCACAATGCTCTATGTCCCGTTTCATCTCAATGATCCACGAACCCTCTCATCACAATGCACCATGCCCATCATCATAATGCTTCATGCTATTGTCATCACAATGAAATGAAAATGCTCCATGACCTCTGTCATAACAATGCTCCAAACCCTTGTGATCACAATATTCCATATCACTTGTCATCACAATGCCCCATGACGCTCGTCATTACAGTTATCCATGGTCTTCTCATCAAAATGCTCCATGACCTTTGTCATCACAGTGTTCAGTACACTTGTCATCAAAATATTCCCTGACACTTGTTGTCTGTATGCTCCTTGAATCCTGTCATGACAAGGCTCCATGCATTTTTCATCACAATGATCCATGCCATTTTCATCACAATGCTCCAAGAGCCCTGTAATCACAGTGCTCCATGCCCTTGTCATCACAAAGCTCAATGACCCATGTCATCAGAATGCTCCTTGGCCTTCTCCTCACAATGCTCCATGCCCTTGTCATCACAATGTGCCAAGACCCCTCTAATCACAACGCTCCATGCCCATTTTATTCAGTATGCTCCAGGAGACTTGTCATCACAAGGCTCCATGGTTTTCTCATCACAATGCTCCAGGACCTTGTCATCACAATGCTTCACGACCTTGTCATGAAAATTCTCAATGACCATTGTCATCATAATGCTACAAGCCCTAGTCATCACAATGCTCCATTTTATTTGTCATCACAATCCTCCATTACATTTGGCATCACAATACTCCCAGCCATTGTCATCGCAATGGACCATGACATATGTCATCACAATGCTCCCTGACACCTGTCTTCACAATACTCCATGACCTTCTCTTCACAATGATCCATGCCCTTGTCATCACAATGCACCATGTCCACTGTCATCACAATAAACTGTGAATATTGTCAGACCAATGCTCCATGCCCCTGTCATCACAATGCTCCATGCCCTTGTCATCACAATGCTCCATGACTTGTCATCACAATCCTCCATGACCCATGACACATGTATCAGAGTGTTCCATGCCTTAGTCATCACAATGCTCCAAGACCCCTGTAGTCACAATGCTATATGTCCCTTTTCCTCAGAATCCTCCATGCGACTTGTCATCATAAGTAGCCATGGTCTTCTCATCACAATGCTCCAGGACCTTGTCATCACCATGCTCCATTCCCTTGTCATCACAATGCTCCATGACCTCTGTCATCACAATAATCCATGAATATTTTCAGCCCAATGCTCCACGACCTATTCATCACAATGCTCCATGGCCAATATCATCTCAAATCTCCATGACCACTGTCATCACAACACTCCATGACATCTGACAAGACAATGATCCGGGACTCATGTCATCACAATGCTCCATTCCCTAGTCATCACAATGCTCCATGACCCCTGTCATCACAACACTCCATGAAAATTTTCAGCCAAGTGCTCCATCACACTTGTCATCACAATTATCCATGCCCTTGTCATCCCAATGCTCCATGACCCCTGTATTCACAATGCTCTGTGACGCTTGTAATCACAGTGCTCCATGACACATGTCATCACAATCCTCCATGCCTTTGTCAGCAAAATGCTACATGACCTTGTCATTACAATGCTCTATGCGCTTGTCATCACAATACTCCACTTCCATTGTCATCACAATCCTCCATGAACCTTGGGATCACATTGTTTCATGCCCTTGTCATCACAATGCTCCATGCTACTTGAAATCAAATTGATCCATGACCTCTCTTATCACAATGCTCCAAACCCTTGTGATCACAATGTTCCATAACACTTGTCATCACAACGCTCCATGATGCCTGTCATCACAATACTCCATGCCTTTTTCATCACAATGCTCCGTGACTTTGTCATCAAAATTCTCAATACACTTGTCATCACAATGCTCCCTGACACTTGTCATCAGAATGTTCCTTGAACCCTGTCACGAAAAGGCTCCATGCCTTTTTCATCACAATGCCCATGCCGTTTTCATTACAATGCTCCATGCCATTGTCATCAAAATACTCCACAAGCTTGTCATCACAATGCTCCATGACCCTTGTCATCACAATTCCCCAAGCCATTGTCATCACAATGCTCCATTACTTTTGTCATCAGAATCCTCCATGACACTTGGCATCCCAATGCTCCATACCATTGTCATCACAATGGGCCATTACATATGTCATCACAATGCTCCCTGACACCTGTCTTCACAATACTGCATGACCTGGTCATCACAATGCTCCATTCCCTTGTCATCACAATGCACCATTCCAACTGTCATCGCAATAATCCATGAAACTTATTAGACCAATGATCCATGCCCTTGTCATCACAATGCTCCATGCCCTTGTTATCACAATACTCCATGACCCCTGCCATCACAATGCTCCGTGACTCAAGTCATCTCCATGCTTCATGACCTTTGTCACCACAATGGTCCATGCCCTCGTCATCAACAGTCTCTCTGAAGTTTTTAACCACAATGCTCCATGAACTTTTTATCACAATGCTCTTTGACACTTGTCATCACAATGCTCTATGCCTTTCTCAGCACATTGCTCCATGACCCTTGTCAGCACAATGCTCCATGCACTTGTCAGCACAATGCTACATGACACAGGTCATCAAAATGCTCCATGACCCCTGACATCACAATGCTCCGTGACTCCAGTCATCACAATGCTTCATAACGTTTGTCATCACAATGGTCCATGCCCGTGTCATCACAAGGCTCTGTGACCTTTGTAACCACAATGCTCCATGAACATTTCATCACAATTCTCTGTGACCCTTGTCATCACAATGCTCCATTTCTTTGTGAGAACAATGCTCCATGACCATTGTCTTCAAAATGTGCAACGTGCATTTCATCACAACGGTCCACATACTTGTCATTGCCATGCACCATAAACATTGTAATCACAATGCTCCATGCACTTCTCATCAAAATGCTCTCTCACCAGAGATATCACAGTGTTCCATCACTAGTCATCACAATCCTCCCTCACCCCTCTAATCACAATGTTCCATGAACCTATCATCACACTGCTACATCCCCTTATCTTCACAATGTTCCATGACCCCTGACATCACAATGTTCCATAACCCCTGTCATCAAAATGCTCCATGATCCTTTTCATCACAAAGCTCCAAGAACCCTGACATCACAATGTTCTATAACCCCTGCCATCAAAATGTTCCTTTACACTTTTCATCAAATTGCTGCATGACCCTGTCATCAAAATGCTCCCTGCCCTTCTCATCACAATGCACCATGCCCTTGTCATCAAAATGCTCCATGACTTGTCATCACAAAGCTCCATGACCATTGGAATGACAATGCTCCATGTCATTGTCATCACAATGCTCCATGAACCCTCCCATCATATTGCTCAATGCCCTTGTCGTCACAAAGCTCCATGACACTTGTCATCACAATGCTCGATGCCCTTCTCATCACAATGCTCCAGGCCCTTGTCATTACAATCCTGCATGACCCATGTATCATAGTGTTCCGTACCCTTGTCATCACAATGCTCCATGCCCACTCTCATCCCAATAATCCCTGAAACATTTCAGACCAATGTTCCATACCCTTCTCATCACAATGCTCCATTACCTCTGTCATAACAATGCACCATGACCCATGCCATCACAATGTTCCACGGCGTAGTCATCACAAGGTTCCATGACACCTGTCATCACAATGCTGAAGGCCCATTAAATCACAATGCTCCATGCCCTTGTCATCACAATGCTCCATGACACATGTCATCAGAATGTTCCATGGCCTTCACATCACAATGCTCCATGCCGTTGTCATCACAATGCTCCAAGACCCCTGTAAACACAATGCTCCATGCCCCTTTTCATCTCAATGCTCCATGAACCCTGTCATCACAATGCTCCATGCCCATCATCAAAATGCTTCAGGCTATTGTCATCACAATGAAATCAATATTCTCCATGATCTCTGTCATCATAATGCTCCAAACCCTTGTGATCACAATGTTCCATTACACTTATCACCACAACACCCCATGACGCTCATCATCACAATTATCCGTGGTCTTCTCATCACAATGCTCCATGATCTTTGTCATCACAATGCTCAATACACATGTCATCACAATGCTCCCTGACACTTGTCGTCAGAATGCTCCTTGAACCCTGTCACGAAAAGGCTCCATGCATTTTTCATCACAATGCCCCATGCCGTTTCAATGCTCCATGCCACTGTCATCAAAATACTCCACAAGCTTGTCATCAGAATGCTCCATGACTCTTGTCGTCACAATGCTCCATGCACTTGTCAGCACAATGCTCCATGACACCTGTCATCACAATGCTCCGTGACTCCAGTCATCACAATGCTTCATGACCTTTGTCATCACAATGGTCCATGCCCTCGTCATCAACAGTCTCTGTGACCTTTTTAACCACAATGCTCCATGAATTTTTCATCACAATGCTCTTTGACCCCTGTCATCACAATGCTCTATGCCTTTCTCACCACAATGCTCCATGACCCTTTTCATCAAAATGCTCCATGACCCCTGACATCACAATGTTCCATAAACACTGTCATCAAAATGCTCCATGACCCTTTTCATCAAATTGCTCCATGACACTGTGATCAAAATGCTCCTTGCCCTTCTCATCACAATGCACAACGACATTGTCATCAAAATGCTCCCTGACACTTGTTGTCTGTATGCTCCTTGAACCCTGTCATGACGAGGCTCCATGCCTCTTTCATCACAATGATCCATGCCCTTTTCTTCACAGTGCTCCAAGACCCCTCTAATCACAATGCTCCATGCCCTTGTCATCACAAAGCTCAATGACGCATGTCATCACAATGCTCCTTGTCCTTCTCCTCAAAATGCTCCATGCCCTTGTCATCACAATGTTCCAAGACCCCTGTATTCACAATGCTCCATGCCCCTTTTCATCAGTATGCTCCATGAGACTTGTCATCACAAGGCTCCATGGTTTTCTCATCACAATGCTCCAGGACATTTTCATCACAATGCTTCACGACCTTGTCATGAAAATTCTCAATGGCCCTTTTCATCATAATGCTCCAAGCCCTAGTCATCACAATGCTCCATTATATTTGTCATCACAATCCTCCATTACATTTGGCATCAAAATGCTCCATGCCATTGTCATCGCAATGGACCATGACATATATCATCCCAATACTCGCTGACACCTGTCTACACAATACTTCATGACATTCTCATCAAAATGCTGCATGTCCTTGTCATCGCAGTCGACCATGACATAGGTCATCACAATGCTCCCTGACACCTGTGTTCACAATAATCCATGACCTTCACATCACAATGCTGCATGCCCTTGTCATCACAATGCACCATGCCCACTGTCATCACAATAATCTATGAAACTTTTCAGACCAATGCTCCATGCACCTGTCATCACAATGCTCAATGTCCTTGTCATCACAATGCTCCATGACCCCTGTCATCACAATGCTCCGTGACTCCAGTCATCACAATGCTTCATAACGTTTGTCATCACAATGCTCCATGCTCCAGTCATCACAAGGCTCTGTGACCATTGTAACCACAATGCTCCATGAAATTTTCATCACAATGCTCCATGACACTTGTCATCACAATGTTCCTTGCCTTTGTCCGAACAATGCTCCATGACACTTGTCATCACATTGTGCTACACACTTTTCATTACACAGGTTCACAATCTTGTCATTGCTATGCTCCATAAAACTTGTAATCACAGTGATCCATGCACTTCTCATCAAAATGCTCTCTCACCAGAGATATCACAATGTTCCATCACTAGTCATCACCATACTCCCTCATCCCTGTAATCACAATGTTCCATGACCCCTGTCATCTCAATGCTACATCCACTTATCATCACAATGTTCCATGACACCGGACATCACAATGTTCCACAACCCCTGTCATCAAAATGCTCCATGACCCTTTTCAACCCAAAGCTCCATGACCAATGACATCACAATATTCTATAACCCCTTTCATCAAAATATTCCATTACACTATTTCTCAAATTGCTGCATGACACTGTCATCAAAATGCTCCCTGCCCTTCTCATCACAATGCACCACGCCCTTGTCATCAAAAGGCTCCATCACCTTTGTCTTCACAAAGCTCCATGATCCTTGACATCACTATGCTCCATGTCATTGTCATCACAATGCTCCATGAACCCTCTCATCACATTGCTCAATGCCCTTGTCATCAGAAAGCTCCATGACACTTGTCATCACAATGCTCTATGCACTTCTCATCACAGTGCTCCATGCCGTTGTCTTTACATTCCTCCATGACCCATGTAACAGTGTTCCGTGGCCATGTCATCACAATGCTTCATGCCCACTCTCATCACAATAATCCATGAAATATTTCAGACCAATGTTCAGTGCTCTTCTCATCACAATGCTCCATTACCTCTGTCATAACAATGCTCCATGACGCTTGCCATCACAATTTTCCACGGCCTTGTCATCACAATGCTCCATGCCCTTGTCATCACAATGCTCCATGACCCTTGTCATCACAATGCTCCAAACCTTTGTCATCACAATGCTCCATTACCTTTGTCATCACAATCCTCCATAACACTTGGCATCACAATGCTCCATGCCATTGTCATCACAATGGTACATGAAATATGCCATCACAATGCTCCCTGACACCTGTCTTCACCATAATCCATGACCTTGTCATCACAATGCTCCATGCCCTTGTCATCACAATGTGCCATGCCCACTGTCAACACAATTATCCATGAAACTTGTCAGACCAATGCTCCATGCCCCTGTCATCACAATGCTACATGACCCCAGTCATCACAATGCTCCGTGTGTCCCGTCATCTCAAGGCTTCATGACCTGTGTCATCACAATGGTCAATGCCCTCATCATCACAATGCTCTGTGATATTTGTCACCACAATGCTCCATGACCTTTTCATCACAGTGCAGATATGTCCATGAGTGCAAGTGCCCTATGCTCTGTAGCTCATCTTTTAGATGTTTTAGCAAACACAATACACTTCTCCATAGTGGCCGTTGGCAAATTACAATTCCACTATCAGCCTCACAGGGCTCCCTTTTCTCCTTGCCCTGTCCTGCATTTCTGGTGTTTACACTTTATGTGGATGGCCCTTCTGACTGATGTGAAGTGACACATTTTGTAGTATTGATTTCCAGTGCCCACCTGTTTGGTTGGATAAAAAGTGTGTATGGCCTTTACTTGAATATATTCGGAAAAAATTGCATACGCCCTTTTGGGCCAACTGCATCATTGGCGATGTTCAGCCCCTTTTCTTGTGTTTTAATGGGGAGTCCTTTCTACCTCTACAAATCTGTTTCCTGCCACTCTCCCTTGCTTACAAGTCCTTTTCTGTGACTTACCTCAAGACATTTTTCGACGATAGATATTTTCAACTCTGCAGTTTCATGAATTTTAGTGCCCCTGAGTTCCATTTTTCAACTTGTGTTTTGGAAACTGGACACAAAACAGCGGGATTTCCTCTAGCCCTATTCTGTTTCCGTGGGCAATTCTAGCCTTTGAAGAATTTGTCTTCCAGATTGGAAATTACAGTGGCATGTTCCTGTCCGAAGACCTAAGACTTGTCTCTAAATTTTTCTCATCCTTCCGCTTCATCCTCTGGACAAATTCCAAACTGTGTGCAACAGGATGTTGACGGTGCTGATATGCCCAAGTGAGGGGATTGTTAGGAAAGATGCTGGAGGGGTGAACCCGAGCACCAGACAATGAGGAGATGAGGTGCCTTTTCCAAACTCTTTCCGAACAAATGGTGTACCATCCTCTAGGTGTGACAGGCATGTTTTAGCTGTAGGAAGGGTCCTGTGCATGGAAGGAGAACACCAGGGATTTTTCCAAATCACTGCCTCCCCGTACCCCAAACTGGGGAATTTTTAAGCTACGGCTACACGTATGTCCATTAAGCGCCTTGGGAAATAGGCAGAGCCCAAACTTTAGATGATTGAAATCTTCAGGGTCAGAAGAGTTCACCATCGGCCTTGCTTAGGTTACATTTTATCTGTCTTTGATAGACGATGTCAATAAAAATATCTATTCTTTTTCAGATTATTTCCCCTTATAGGTTATTGCAAAATATTCAGTGTAGTTCCCTGTGCTATACAGTAGTTCCTTGTTTATGATCTATTTTATACATAGCAGTGTGTATGTGTTAATCCCACACTGTTAATTTATCTCTTCTCCTACCTTTCCCCTTTGGTAATAATAAATTATAAGATTTTATACTTCTCAGAAATGGGGGAACTGAAAGAGAGGTATCATTTTCAATGGAAAAGCATTCAAAACAAGATTGAAGCTTCAGCCATGAGTATTCGATGTACATCCATGGAAATAAATCACTTCATTTCTCTAATGTTGACCTGACAAATAAGACAGACGTCTTCACTGAACTTGCTTATAGTAAAGTGATGGAAATATCAAAGGTAAGTCTTAGAAACATCTGATTTTACCCGAGCATTATACACTGCTCTATGTTAACTACAGTTTGGCTCACACATCTGTTCATTGAAGTTACAATGTTCTCAATTTCTGTTACTGATCCTCCAGAGTGGACCCCAACAGAAGTCCCCGTGCCCAGTGTCATTGGAGCCAACAGATCAAGACTGAGTTTGGTTCAGAAGCAAAGGAACCATTATTTTGAAAACAGAATGTAGAGGAGAGAGCGTGCACTCCCCCACGGGCTGTGGGCTAGGCTGCAGTGTAGGGATCCCAGGAGCGTCACTGGGAGGGAGGGGATGGAGCTCTCGAGGGCTGGGTTGGCTGAAGCTCAGGCTCTAAGCCATGGAGTCTGCATGGGACCGCGCTAGCTGAGTTGTGGACCCAGCCATTCTGCACAACGAAATCGGGTCTGAAGTGCCGGGTGTGGGACCTTTGCATGCGGTACCCTAGGAGCACGTGAAATTAGACAAAGCACAAAGGAAAAACATGTTAGACTTTATTTTATTGCCCAGATTCTCTTTTTATCTCCCAGGAATTTTTAATGAACGTTGCCAGAGACGAACACCTCCTCTGCTTTTTGTTCTGTTCCTCATTCTTCGGGTGTTGAGGGTGCAGACCCCTCATTTGTAACTGCTTTATGCTGTGGTGGGAGCCCTGATACTTCGGGGGAGGGGCAAAACGTCTCCCCACCAGCCTCCAGGTGAGCTTGATTGTCCCAAGGCCTCCTGCCTCACTTCTAGTACGCCCTAGCACCAGCATTGGAAGTGTTATAGATTCTAATGACCTTTAAGTGTCCAGGAGAGAGATGTGCAGAGATGCTGAGGTGGCAGGTTTCACCCCAGCCCACATTTGTTCGGTGACCTTAGGCTGACGGTTTCTGCCAGCCTAGATGCTCTGACCAGTAGTCTGTGCTTTCTTTAATTAGGTCCCTGAATTAATGTACAAACAGCACCATGTGTCAGAACCCTGCCCACGCAACTCCCAGACAGTCCAGGGTCAGTGATGATCCAAGACCATGACGTCCACTGAGTCAACGGCCTTTAGAAGTAGCCAGCAGTCCAGCCGGTCATATTGGCCACCATCACCGCGGTGTCTGTAGGGTTTTCTATGGTGAAAGCGTGATATACGTTTCCCCGGCCAAGCTTATTAGCTCCCCTCTGGGTGCAGTAAGTCCTGCAAGCTGTAGTCTGCTCTTTCGGGGCAGAGTCTTGTTGTTTTCTGAGAGAAACTCCAGGTCAAGTGACGGTCACACGAGTCATCTTGGGGGCCCGTTGCCCCCATTTGTCTCTCTGGAGGTTGGAGTTGGAAGGCCTCCTCACTCGAGGTCAGTGTGTCCACAGAGCGACCCCTGCAACTTCAGGGCATGATGGGTGGTTAGGATCACGACGTGGGGTCCTTTTCCCTTAGGAGGGAGCTGGCCTTGTGGGCTGCTGATTTCTAGCTTTTTAGATACCCCATTATCCTGGCCTGATGAGTCGGTGGGCAAAGCCCTTGGGGACCATAGTTTATCATACCTGAAGGGCATTCTTGTGTTGCTCCATTTCAAGTGGTCCCAGTTTTTGCACTAAGGCTCCAAGGGCAATTAACCTTTGATCGTGTATGTAAAGCTCAAAGGGTTTAGCTAAATTAGTGAGTTCCTGGGCAAGGGTCTGAATTGACTGCTCTTTCCATTCTTGAAAGGCTGCTTCTGGATTCTATACAAAAGGATCATCATCTTTTCGTGTCAGTGTTTCATGTAGAGGCCCAGCTATTAGACTGTAGTTAGGGATCCACATGCAGAAAACCTTGGCCTCCCCAGGAACCCCTAAGCTGTCTTCTAGTTTTAGAAGAGGTAAGGCTGCAAATGGCTTCTTCCCTATCCTGGGATGCCTTTCTCTGAATATCTGAGAGAATGAAGCCCAGGCATGTCACCTGAGCCTGGGATATTTGAGCCTTTTTCTTGGACACCTTCTATCCTTTCTTGGCTAGGTAGTTCAGAGGCGTCTTTAGTAGGCCTGGCGATCAGAATGTCATCTGCATATTGAAGGAGGGTTCCCTTTTACAGAGGTAGAACGTTTAGGTCTTTAGAGGACATTTCCCCAATGATGGTGTGGGGATTTTTGAACCATTGGGGCAGGACGGCCCAGCATTATTGCTTGTGTTGCATGTTGTGTCCTGCCACTCACAAGCCAAAAATTCTTGTGACTCTGAGATGAATGGAATACAGAAGAAGGCATCATTGAAGTGTAATACAGAATGCCATGGCCTGGTGGATGGTAGAATGAGCAGCAGGGTGTAGGAAATAGGAGCTACTGGATGTATATCCTCGGTGGCTTCACTTACTGTCCTGATATCCTTTACCAGGTCTCCAGCAGCCCATGGGGCTCTCGTGGTCAGGCCAATCCCAGGATATGGAGCTCACCTTGGCTGCACCACCCATCCCCACAGCCCACGGGGCTCTCGTGTTCAAGTCCCTCCCTGGGTATGGAGCTCCCCTGTGCAGCTACCCAGCAGCCCATGGGGCTCTCATAGTCAGGCCCTTCCCAGGATACAGAGCTCCCCTGGGCAGGTACCCAAGCAAGGCTGGACACACAGGAACTGTGCACATAGCCCACCTTGCAGAGAACCCCCAGCTCACCTGTCGCTCACAGCTGACACAGAACACCTCCGAGCAGGACTTGAACTAACAAACAGCAGCTCTGACAGGTCTGTGACCCTGGCTATCACTCTGTGCAGTCTCTCTCTGCCTGGTCTTCCAGACACTTCCACTGCAGCCAGGGCACCAGGCCCCTGTCTCCACCCACCATCACTCCTCTCCCTGACTCCTGGGTTACTCTCATTAGGATAGGGTCTTCTTGAAGTTGTTTTCCACTCATGGACCAGATAAAATGATAAGAAAACAAGCCGCAGCTGCAGCCCCTTTTCTAGCCTGACTCTCAAGGGCCCACACCTGTTCCTTGGGCCTGGCCCGTTTAGCAAGGTTCATTTTCTGCTACTGTGAGCCCGTGAGGGGTGAGGATTGGCTGATTTGGGCAGCCTGACACTGTCTGCCTGCCCACCCCAGGTGTGCCTGGGTTGAGGTCAATATAAACACTTCTCCAGTCAGCAAGAGCCCCTGTAGCTGTGCCTGACACCATATTCTCTGCCCCGTCAGCAGTGTCGGGGCTGGGGTGGTGGGAGGGAGTGAGGGGCCGTGGCTTTGTGGGTGGCCCAGTGTGATTTGGGCTCTGCTGGACTCTCTGCAGGAGTTGCCAGGCTGCCACCTGCTAAAGAAGAGGATGTGTCACCCATACCTGCCACTGGAATTTCTCCCCAGGCAGAGGTGAGGAAGTAAAAAAGCAGTGGGGGCCGTGGCAGGAGGGGTATCTCAGGCAGGGAAATGGAAAGATTCCAGAAGAGCATCTGGGGCCAGGACCATCCTGGCTGGCCTGCAGGCACCAAGTCGGCCTGTGTGCTGTCGCTGGTGTGGCTCCACAGCCCTTCCTCTAGGCTTGCAAGTGCTTGTACATATTCAGGTGTTTTACCTGGAAAGGGTGGGAAGAGTTCAGCTGCAGCAGGACTAGGGCTCAGCTCACATTTACTCATAGACGCCTCGACACAGTCCCCCAGCTTTGCAATGAGGATGCTCCTTGTGGGGGGAGTGCTGCTGAGTGCATGGGAGACGATTTCCCACCTCTGACCAACTTAAGAATTTTTTACCACTGGAGCAAGTGCCCTGATACGATTTTCCTCTGTATAACTGGTGGGTTCTGCTTTTTTTTTTTTTTTCTTTTTTTCTTTTTGGTTCAAGGTAGATTTTATTTATTCCTCTTTTTTTTTAATTTGGAGATATAAACATGGAAATAATGCATTAATATAAAGACATCTATGTGAAGGAAAAAACTTTTTTTCTGTTTTATTTGATTAAATGTTATTTATTTATTTTTAATTTTTTAAAATTTATTTATTTCTTTTATATAGCAGGTTCTTATTGGATATCTATTTTATACATATAAGTGTGAACATGTGAATCCTAGTCTCCCAATTCATCCCACCACCACCCTCACATGGTGTTCCCCCCTTGGTGTCCATATGTTTGTTCTCTACATCTGTGTCTCTATCTCTGCCCTGCAAACTGGTTCATCTGTACCATTTTTCTAAGTTCCACATATATGCATTAATATACAATATTTGTTTTTCTCTTTCTGACTTACTTCACTCTGTATGACAGTCTCTAGATCCATCAAGGTCTCTACAAATGACCCAAATTCATTCCTATGTATGCCTGAGTAATATTCCATTGTATATATGTGCCAGATCTTCTTTATCCATTCATCTGTTGATGTACACTTAGGTTGCTTCCATGTCCTGGCTATTGCAAATAGAGCTGCAATGAACATTTTTGTACATAACTCTTTTTGAATTATGGTTTTCACAAGGCAAATGTCCAGTAGTTGGATTGTTGTGTCCTATGGTACTTCTATTGTTAGTTATTTAAAGGAACCTCTGTACTGTTCTCCCTAGTGCCCATATCAATTTACATTCCCACCCACAGTGCAAGCGTGTGCCCTTTTCTCCAATAAAGGCCTCTCCAGCATTTATTGTTTTGTAGATTTTTTTGATGATTGCCACTCTGACTGCTGTGAGGTGATACCTCACGGTAGTTTTGATTTGCATTTCTCTAATGATTAGTGATGTTCAGCATCCTTTCATGTGTTTCTTGGTAATCTGTATATCTTCTTTGGAGAAATGTCTATTAGGTCTTCTGCCCGTTTTTGGATTGGGTTGTTTGTTTTTGTGATATTGAGCTACATGCGGTGCTTGTAAAGTTTGGAGATTAATCCTTTGTCAATTGCTTCATTTGAAAATATTTTCTCCCATTCTGAGGGTTGTTTTTGCATCTTGTTTATGTTTTCCTGTACTGTGTAAAAGCTTTTAAGTTTCATTAGGTCCCATTTGTTGATTTCTGTTTTTATTTCCATTTCTCTAATTGGTGGGTCAAAAAGGATCTTGCTGTGATTTATGTCATAGAGTGTTCTGCCTATGGTTTCCTCTAAGTGTTTTATAGTGTCTGGTCTTATATTTACATCTCTGATCAATTTAGAGTTTATTTTTGTGTATGGTGTTATGGAGTGTTCTAATTTCATTCTTTTATGTGTAGGGGTCCAGTTTTCCCAGCACCAATTACTGAAGAGACTGTCTTTTCTCCATTGTATATCCTTAGCTCCTTTGTCATAGATGAGATAGCCATAGGTATGTAGGTTTATCCTGGGCTTTCTGTCCTGTTCCATTGATCTGTGTTTATGCCAATCTACATACACTTGATTCCATTATGGAGACATATAAATACATAGGTTTCAAGGTTATTACCAGTCAGATATATTCCTCTTCAGTGAATAGGGTGTGTTGTGTCCTGTTCATTGAGAAAGGAGTAGGTCTTGTCTATTACATATTTGGTATATGGAATGGGATCTGTGCTAATTTCAAACTCTGCTTTTACACATCACCCCACATCACCTTTCCCCTTAAGGAGGCATAAGTGTGTTTTCTATATGTGTAACTCTGTTCTCTTTTGAAATTCAGTTCATGTGTAGTCATGTTTACATTCCCTCTATAAGTGATATATTACAATAAGTTTCTTTTACTTTGTGGCTCATTTCACTTAGCATCATCATACCTAAAGCCACTCATTAAGCTGCTATTGGCCTTATGACATTGATTTTATGTCTGAGTGACATTCCATTGTATATAAGTACCACAACATCTATATCTATTTTTTTTTTCCTTTCCTGGGATATTTAAAGTGTACTGAAGTCGAGGTTCTTGTAAACAGAGCAGCCCTAAAGTTTGGGCTGGCTGTGTGTTGTGGATTTTTAGTTTTCCCAAAATACACGCCCATGAGTGGAAGTGTGCTATGCTCTGTAGCTCTGTTTTAGAAAACAACATACAGTTCTCCAGAGAGGCTGTTGGCAATTTACATCCTGTCCATCGGCGTAACCAGGCTCCCTTTTCTCCATGGCCTGTCCTGCATTTGTGGTTTTTACACTATTTGTGGATGGCCCTTTTGACTGGAGGTAAGGGACACTTCTCTGTAGTGTGGATTTGCAATGCCTGATGGCTTGCTTGGCCAAAAAGGGCATATGCATTTTTTCCCGAATATGTTCAAGAAAATACACATAGTCCCTTTTCAGCCAAGGGCAACATTGTCGAAATTCTGTCGCTTTTCATGTGCTTTAAAGACGACTCCAATCTACCTCTTGAAATCTGTTTCCTTCAATTCTGCCTTGCATTCAAATCCTCTTCACTGCCTTTCCTCAATATATTTCTCGATGATAGTTGTCCTTTATAACTCTGCAAGTTTGTGAATTGCTGTGCCCCTGATTTCCATTTTTCAACTCGCCTATTTGTGAGCTGGCTGCAATACCGCAGGATGGCTTTAGGCACTAGTCTGGTTCCAGGGCTTCAGGCTGAGCCTTTGGCTAATTTTTCTTCCTGGTGGGAAACTAGAGTGACATGTGCCCATCGAAACACCTACAGCTAATCTCTCATTTATTCCCCTTCTTCCTGTTCATCCTCTGCACAATATGCAAACTGTGCATATCAGGAGGGTACAGGCGCTGACACTCCAAGTGGGGAGATTTTGAGTAATGCAGATGGAATGGCGAAGCCGAGCACGACAAAAGGAAAAATGAGGTACCTTTTAGAAAACTTTCCCAATTACACAGTGTACCATACACTGGGTTTCCCATGCATGTTTTAAATGTAGGAAGATTCCCTTAAACCTGGAGAGTTGGGACCACTAGAATGGGTAGCACACAGTATTGCTCTAAGTGGTGTTCTTTTGCTCACACAATCTCAGCAATCTTGTCAGCCCCAAGTGTCCAGTCTTATGTCTCTTCCAGCTGTGGGTGTAAAGGTGGTCAATCCAGGTTGCATCACAGGCCCTGAACGAAATTTTTAAGACTTTCTCACTGTTTCGCTGTTTTTGCATTTTGCTTTTGAAATTTATTTTTATAAGTGGGTTTAACTGAATTTCAGTGCTCTGTTCATGCCGTTATACACACAAATGATTCCTTTATGGAGACATGAGGATACATATGTATTAAAATACTGAGAGTCAGACATATTCCTTGCAATGAATAGGGGGTGTTGAGTCCAGTTTATTGTGGCGGGATTAGGTGTTGTCTATAACCTACTTGGTTTAAGTAACGGTATCTGTGCTAATTTAAAACTGTGATTTTATGCATCACCCCACCTCGCCTTTCCCATTAAGCTGGCAGAAGCTTGTTTTCTAAATTTGTGACTCAGTTGTGTTTGTAAATCAGTTCATGTGAAGCCATGTGTACATTCCAGCTATGAGTGATATCTTATGATAAGATTCGTTACTCTGGTATCTTTCCTAAATCAGTTCATGTGAGGCCATGTTTACAGGACCTTCATAAGTGATATCTTATGATAAGTTTCTTTTTCTGTGTGACTTATTTCACTTAGAATCATCGTACCTGAATCCACTCATTTTGCTGCTACTGGCCTTATGAAATTGATTTCATGGCTGAGGGATATACCATCGTACGTAAGTACCACAATTTCTTGAACCATTTTTGTCTTTCCTGGGATATTTAAGGTATACCCAAGTTGAGGTTCTTGTAAGCAGTGAAGCCCTAAATTTTGTGGTGGCTCTGTCTTATTGATTTTCAGTTTTCCCAAGGTATACTTCCTAGACTGGAAGTGCCCTTGACTCTGTAGCTCTGTTTTTTACTTGTTTTAGGGAACACAATGCATTCCTCCAGAGAGGCAGTTCGCAATTTAAATCCCGCCCATCAGCATAACAAGGCTCCCTGTTCTCCAGGGCCTGTCTTGCCTTTCTGGTTTTTACACATTTTGCAGATGTCCCTTTCGACCAGTGGGAAGTGATACTTCTTTGTTGTGCAGATTTGCATTGCCTGCTTGCTTGCTTGGCCAAAAAGGGTGTATGCGTGTTCTCCTGCATATATTCAGGAGAAAACATATACGCCCTTTTTGGGCAAGTGCATCATTGTCGAAGTTGTGCCCCTCTTCCTGTGCTTTAAAGGCGATTCCAACATACCTCTTGAAACCTGTTTCCTGCTATACTGCCTCGCTTTCAAGTCCACCTCGTTGCCTTCCCTCAGCAGATTTTTGGGCGATAGTTTTCCTTTATTACTCTGCCAGTTCCTGAATTGCTGTGCCCCTGAGATCCATTTTTAAATTCGTTTTTTGTGAGCAGACCGCAAGTCCAAAATTTTGGTTCAGGACCTATACTGGTTCCCGGCGCATGGCTGAGACTTTGGTTAATTTTTCTTCCTGCCGGGCAATTAATGTGACATGTACCCGTCCAAATGCCTAACATCTACTCTCTCATTTGTTCTCCCTCTTCCCTTTCATCTTTGCCAAATTGGCAACTGTGCGAACCAGGAGGTTAAAGGGGCTGTCTCTCCAAGTTGGCAGATTGACAGTAAAGCAGTTGGAAAGTCAAACTGGAGCAACAGGAGAGGGATTATTAGTTGAGTTTTAGAAACCTTTCGTATTCACAGTGTGTCCATTCTTTAGGTTTCCCGTACATGTTATAGCTGTAGTAATATTCCCTTCAACCTGGAGAGTTGAGACCCATGGAATAGGTGCCACACATTATTGCTTTAAAGGGTCTGCATTTGCTCACCCAATCTCACCAATACTCTCAGTCCCAAGTGTCCAGCCTTATGCCATATCCAACTGTCATTGTAGATAGGGTCATTCCAGGTTTCATCAGAGACCCTGAAAGAATTGTAATGAATGTCCCTGTTTTATTGTTTTGTGTTTGAAATTCCATTTTTTAGTGGGTTTGAACTCATTCTCACTGCTATGTTTATGCCAGTCCAGACACACTTTATTCCCTTTTGGAGACATATCAATAAATAGGTTTTGAGATTCTTACTAGTCAGATATATTCCTCTGCGGGGAATATGCGTGGTTGAGTCCCTTTCACTTAAGAAGGGGTAGGTAATATCTATTCTGTATTTGGTTTTTAGAATGGTAGCTGTACTAATATCAAACTCTGGTTTTATGCATTACCCACCTCTCCTTCCCCTTTAAGCGGGCATACGATTGTTTTCTAAATGTGAGAATCTCTTACATTCCTAAATCAGTTCCTGTGTAGCCATGTTTACAGGACCTACATAAGTGATATCTTATGATAAGATTCTTTTTCTGTGTGACTTATTTCAGTTAGAATCATCGTACCTGAATCCACTCATTTTGCTGCTACTGGCCTTATGACATTGATTTCGTGGCTGAGGGATAATCCATCGTACGTAAGTACCACAATTTTTTGATCCATTTTTATCTTTCCTGGGATATTTAAAGTGTACCAAAGTTGACGTTTTTGTAAGCAGTGCAGCCCTAAATTTTGGGGTGGCTCTGTCTTTTTGATTTTCAGTTTTCCCAACGTATATTCCCTAGACTGGAAGTGCCCTTGGCTCTGTAGCTCTATTGTTTACTTGTTTTAGGGAACACAATGCACTCCTCCAGAGAGGCAGTTGGCAATTTAAATCCCGCCCATCAGCATAAAAAGGCTCCCTGTTCTCAAGGGCCTGTCTTGCCTTTCTGGTTTTTACACATTTTGAGGATGTCCCTTTTGACCAGTGGGAAGTGATACATCTTTGTAGTGCAGATTTGCATTGCCCGCTTGCTTGCTTGTCCAAAAAGGGTGTATGCGTTTTCTCCTGAATATATTCAAGAGAAAATGCATAAGCCCTCTTTTGCCAAGTGCATCATTGTCGAAGTTGTGTCCCTTTTCCTGTGCTTTAAAGCCGATTCCAATGTAACTCTTGAAATCTGTTTCCTGCTATTCTGCCTCGTTTCAAGTCCGCCTCGTTGCCTTCCCTCAACAGATTTTTGGACGATAGTAGTCCTTTATTACTCTGCCAGTTTGTGAATTGCTGTGCCCATAATCTCCATTTTTCTACTCGTTTTTTGTGAGCTGAAACCAAGTCCAAAATTGTGATTCAGGACCTATACTGGTTCCCGGTGGGTGACTGAGACTTTGGTTAATTCTTCTTCCTGCTGGGAAATTAGAGTGATATGTGCCCGTCCAAATGCCTAACAGCTACTCTCTCATTGGTTCTCCCTCTTTTCTTTCATCCTTTGCCAAATAGGCAACCTTTGCGAACCAGGAGTTTAAATGGGCTGTCTCTCCATGTTGGCAGACTGATAGTAAAGCAGTTGGAAAGTCAAACCGGAGCACCAGGAGAGGGACTATTTGTTGAGTTTTAGAAACATATTGTATTCACAGTGTGTCCATTCTCTAAGTTTCCCTTACTTGTTATATCTATAGTAATATTACCTTCAACCAGGAGAGTTGGGACTGATGAAATGGGTGCCATGCAGTACTGGTTTAAAGGGTCTACACTTGCTCACCCAATCTCACCAATCCTCTCAGTCCCATGTGTCCAGCCTTATGCCACATCCAGATGTCATTGTAGATATGGTCATTCCAGAAATCATCAGAGACCCTGAAGGAATTGTAAAGAAATTCCATGTTTTTTTGTTTTGTTTTTGAAATTTCATTTTATAGTGGGTTTGAGCTGATTCCCACTGCCATGTTTATGCCATTCTAGACACAATTGATTCCCTTACAGAGACATATCAACACATAGGTTTTAAAGTTCTTACTAGTCACATATATTCCTCTGTGGGGAATATGGGGTTTTGCTTCCCTTTCACAGTGAAAGGTGTAGGTCTTGTCTATTCCTTATTTGGTTTTTTGAACAGTACCTGTGCTTATATCAAACTCTGGTTTTATGTATCACCACACCTCTCCTTCCCCTTAAGCAGGCATAAGAGTGTTTTCTAAATGTGAGGCTCTGTTCTCTTTCCTAACTCTGTACATGTGTAGCCATGTTTACAGGATCTTCATAAGTGATATCTTATGATATGTTTCTTTTACTCTGTGACTTATTTCACTTAGAATCATCGTACCTGAATCCACTCATTTTGCTGCTACTGGTCTTATGACATTGATTTCATGGCCTAAGGATATTCCATCATATGTAAGTAACACAATTTTTTAAACCATTTTTATCTTTGCTGGGATACTTAAGGTGTACCCAAGTTGATGTTCTTTTATGCAGTGCAGCCCTAAATTTTGGGATGGCTTTGTCTTATTGATTTTCAGTTTTCCCAAGGTATATTCCCTAGACTGGAAGTGCCCTTGGCTCTGTAGCTCTGTTGTTTACTTGTTTTAGGGAACAGAATGCACTCCTCCAGAGAGGTAGTTGGCAATTTACATCCCGCCCATTAGCATAACAAGACTCCCTGTTTTCCAGGGCCTGTCTTGCCTTTCTGGTTTTTAACCATTTTGTGGATGTCCCTTTTCACCGGTGGGAAGTGATACTACTTTGTAGTGCAGATTTGCATTGCCTGCTTGCTTGCTTGGCCAAAAAGGGTGTATGCGTTTTCTCCTGAATATATTCAGGAGAAAACCCATACGCCCTTTTTGGCCAAGTGCATCACTGTCGATGTTGTGCCCGTCTTCCTGTGCTTTAAAGGCAATTCCAACGTACCTCTTGAAATCTGTTTCCTGATATTCTGCCTCGCTTTCAAGACTGCCTCGTTGCCTTCCCTCAACAGAGTTTTGGACGATAGTTGTCCATTATTACTCCCCCTGTTTGCGAATTGCTCTACCCCTGAGCTCCATTAATTAACTATTTTTTTTGAGCTGAATGCAAGTCCAATATTTTGGTTCAGGAACTATACTGGTTCCCGGTGGGTGGCTGAGACTTTGGTTAATTCTTCTTCCTCACGGGAAATAAGAGTGACATGTGCCCGTCCAAATGCCTAACAGCTATTCTTTCATTGGTTCTCCCTCTTCACTTTCATCCACTGTCAAATTGGCAACCTCTACGAACCAGGAGGTTAAATGTGCTGTCTCTCCAAGCTGGGAGATTGACAGTAAATCAGTTGGAAAGTCAAACCGTAGCACCAGTAGAGGGACTATTTGTTGAGTTTTAGAGACCTTTCGTATTCACAGTGTGTCCATTCTCTAGGATTCCCGTATATGTTATAGCTCTAGTAATATTCCCTTCAACCTGGAGAGTTGGGACCCATGGAATGGGTGCCATGCATTATTGCTTTAAAGGGTCAGCATTTGCTCACACAATCTCACCAATCCTCTCAGTCCCATATGTACAGCCTTATGCCAAATCCAGCTGTCATTGTAGATAGGGTCATTCCAGGTTTCATTCAGAAACCCTGAAGGAATTGTAAAGAATTTCCCTTTTTTTGTTGTTTTTCAAATTCCTTTTTATAGTGGGTTTGAGCTGATTCTCGCTGCCATGTTTATGCCAGTCTAGACACAATTGATTCCCTTACGGTGACATATCAATACATAGGTTTTAAGATTCTTATTAGTCAGATATATTCCTCGGAGGGAAATATGTGGTTTTGAATCCCTTTCACTGAGGAAGGTGTAGGTATTGTCTATTCCATAGTTGGTTTTTGGAACGGTACCTGTGCTTATATAAAACTCTGGTTTTATGCATCACCCCACCTCTCCTTCCCCATTAAGCAGGCATAAGAGTGTTTTCTAAATGTGAGACTCTGTTCTCTTTCCTAAATAAGTTCATGTATAGCCATGTTTACAGGATCTTCATAAGTGATATCTTATGATAAGTTTCTTTTTCTGTGTGACTTATTTCACTTAGAATCATCGTACCTGTATCCACTCATTTTGCTGCAACTGGTCTTATGACATTGATTTCATGGCTGAGGGATATTCCATCATACATATGTACCACAATTTTTTGAACCAATTTTTTCTTTCCTGGGATAATTATGGTGTACCCAAGTTGTGGTTCTTGTAATCAGTGCCGCCCTAAATTTTGGGGTGGCTCTGTCTTATTGATTTTCAGTTTTCCCAAGGTATATTCCCTGGACTGGAAGTGCCCTTGGCTCTGTAGCTGAGTTGTTTACTTGTTTTAGGGAACACAATGCACTCCTCCAGAGAGGCAGTTGGCAATTTACATCCCACCCATCAGCATAACAAGGCTCCCTGTTCCCCAGGGCCTGTCTTGCCTTTCTGAATTTTACCCATGCTGTGGATGTCCCTTTTGACCGGAGGGAAGTGATACTTATTTGTAGTGCACATTTGCATTGCCTGCTTGCTTGCTTGGCCAAAAAGGGCGTATGCGTTTTCTCCTGAATATATTCAGGAGGAAACGCATACGCCCTTTTTGGCCAAGTGCATAATTGTCGAAGTTGTGAGCCTCTTCCTGTGCTTTACAGGTGATTCCAAAGTACCTTTTGAAATCTGTTTCCTGCTATTCTGCCTCGCTTTCAAGTCCGCCTCGTTGCCTTCCCTCAACCGATTTTGGGATGATAGTTGTCCTTTATTACTCTGCCTGTTTGTGAATTGCTGTGCTCCTGAGCTCCACTATTTAACTTGTTTTTTGTTAGCTGAACTCATGTCCAATATTTTGGTTCAGGAACTATACTGGTTCCCGAGGGTGGCTGAGACTTTGGTTAATTCTTCTTCCTCCCGGCGAAATAAGAGTGACATGTGCCAGTCCAAATGCCTAACAGCTACTCTTTCATTGGTTCTCCCTCTTCCCTTTCATCCACTGTCAAATTGGCAACCTGTGCGAACCAGGAGATTAAAGCTGCTGTCTCTCCAAGCTGGAAGATTGATAGTAAAGCAGTTGGAAAGTCAGACCGGAGCACCAGGAGAGGGATTATTCATTGAGTTTTAGAGACCTTTCGTATTCACAGTGTGTCCATTCTGTACGTTTCCCGTACATGTTATAGCTGTAGTAATATTCCCTTTAACCGGGAGACATGGGACCCATGGAATGGGTGCCATGCATTATTGCTTTAAAGGGTCTTCATTTGCTCACCCAATCTCACCAATCCTCTCAGTCCCATGTGTCTAGCCTTTTGCGACATCCAGCTGTCATTGTAGATATGGTCATTCCAGGTTTCATCAGAGAGCCTGAAGGAATTGTAAAGAATTTCCCTGTTTTTTTTGTTTTTCAAATTCCTTTTCATAGTGAGTTTGAGCTGATTCTGGCTACCATGTTTACGCCAGTCTAGACACACTTGATTCCCTTACAGAGACATATCAATACATAGGTTTTAAGATTCTTACTAGTCAGATATATTCCTCTGTGGGAAATATGATGTTTTGAGTCCCTTTCACTGAGGAAGGGCTAGGTCTTGTCTATTCCATAGTTGGTTTTGGAACGCTACCAGTGCTTATATCAATCTCTCGTTTTATGCATCACCCCACCTCTCCTTCCCCCTTAAGCAGGCATAAGAGTGTTTTCTAAATGTGAGACTCTGTTCTCTTTCCTAACTCAGTTCATGTGTAGCCATATTTACAGGATCTTCAAAAGTGATATCTTATGATAAGTTTCTTTTTCTGTGTGACTTATTTCACTTAGAATCATCGTACATAAATCCACTCATTTTGCTGCTACTGGTCTTATGACATTCATTTCATGGCTGAGGGATATTCCGTCTTATGTAAGTACCACAAATTTTTGAACAATTTTTATCTTTCCTGGGATATTTAAGGTGTACCCAAGTTGAGGTTCTTGTAAGCAGTACAGCCCTAAATTTGGGGTGGCTCTGTCTTATAGATTTTCAGTTTTCACAAGGTATATTCCCTAGACTGGAAGTGCCCTTGGCTCTCTAGCTCTGGTGTTTACTTGTTTTAGGGAACACAATGCACTCCTCCAGAGAGGCAGTTGGCAATTTACATCCGGCCCAACAGCATAACAAGTGTCCCTGTTCTCCAGGGCCTGTCTTGCCTTTCTGAATTTTACACATTTTGTGGATGTCCCTTTTGACCGGTGGGAAGTGATACTTCTTAGTAGTGCACATTTGCATTCTCTGCTTGCTTGCTTGGCCAAAAAGGGCGTATGCGTTTTCTCCTGAATATATTCAGGAGATAACACATACGCCCTTTTTGGCCAAGTGCATCATTGTCAAAGTTGTGCCCCTCTTCCTGTGCTTTAAAGGCAATTCCAACGTACCTATTGAAATCTGTTTCCTGCTATTCTGCCTCACATTCAAGTCCGCCTTGTTGCCTTCCCTCAACAGATTTTTGCATGATAGTTGTCTTTATTACTCTGCTTGTTTGTGAATTGCTGTGCCCCGGAGCTCCATTATTTAACTCGTTTTTTGTTAGCTGAATGCATGTCCAATATTTTGGTTCAGGAACTATACTGGTTCCCGAGGGTGGCTGAGACTTTGGTTAATTCTTCTTCCTCCTGGGAAATAAGAGTGACATGTGCCCGTCCAAATGCCTAACAGCTACTCTTTCATTGGTTCTCCCTCTTCCCTTTCTTCCACTGTCAAATTGGCAACTTGTGCGAACCAGGAGGTTAAAGCGGCTGTCTCTCCAATTTGGGAGATTGATAGTAAAGCAATTGGAAAGTCAAACCGGAGCACCAGGAGGGTGAGAATTCGTTGAGTTTTAGAGACCTTTCGTATTCACAGTGTGCCCATTCTCTAGGATTCCCGTACATGTTATAGCTGTAGTAAAATTCCCTTCAACCTGGAGACATGGGACCCATGGAATGGGTGTCATGCACTATTGCTTTAAAGGGTCTGCATTTGCTCACCCAATCTCAACAATCCTCTCAGGCCCATGTGTCCAGCCTTATGCCACATCCAGCTGTCATTTTAGATAGGGTCATTCCAGGTTTCATCAGAGACCCTGAAGGAATTGTAAAGAATTTTCCTTTTTTTTGTTTTTCAAATTACTTTTTATAGTGGGTTTGAGCTGATTCTCGCTGCCATGTTTATGCCAGTCTAGACACTCTTGATTCCCTTATGGAGACATATCAATACATAGGTTTTAAGATTCTTACAAGTCAGATATATTCCTCTGCGGGATATGGGGTTTTGAGTCCCTTTCACTGAGGAAGGTGTAGGTCTTGTCTATTCCATAGTTGGTTTTTGGAACAGTACCTGTGCTTATATCAAACTCTGTTTTTATGCATCACCCCACCTCTCCTTCCCCCTTAAGCAGGCATAAGAGTGTTTTCTAAGTTTGAGACTCTCTTCTCTTTCCTAACTCACTTCAAGTGTAGCCATGTTTACAGGATCTTCATAAGTGATATCTTATGATAAGCTTCTTTTTCTGTGTGACTTATTTCACTTAGAATCATCGTACCTGAATCCAGTGATTTAGCTGCTACTGGTCTTATGACATTGATTTCATGGCTGAGGGATATTCCATCGTATGTAAGTACCACAATTTTTTGAACCATTTGTATATTTCCTGGGATATTTTAGTTGTACCCAAGTTGAGGTTCTTGTAAGCAGTGCAGCCCTAAATTTGGGGGTGGCTCTGTCTTATTGATTTTCAGTTTTCCCAAGGTATATTCCCTAGACTGCAAGTGCCCTTGGCACTGTAGCTCTGTTGTTTACTTGTTTTAGGGAACAAAATGCACTCCTCCAGTGAGGAAGTTGGCAATTTACATCCCCCCCATCAGCATAACAAGGCTCCCTGTTCTCCAGGGCCTGTCTAGCATTTCTGGTTTTTACGCATTTTGTGGAGGTCCCTTTTTCCCGGTGGGAAGTGATACTTATTTGTAGTGCAGATTTGCTTTGCCCGCTTGCTTGCTTGGCCAAAGAGGGCGTATGCGTTTTCCCCTGCATATATTCAGGAGAAAATGCATAAGCCCTTTTTGGCCAAGTGCATCATTGTCGAAGTTGTGCCCCTCTTCCTGTGCTTTACAGGTGATTCCAACGTACCTCTTGAAATCTGTTTCCTGCTATTCTGCCTCGCTTTCAATTCCGCTTTGTTGCCTTCCCTCAACAGATTTTGGGATGATAGTTGTCCTTTATTACTTTGCCAGTTTGTGAATTGCTGTGCCCTTGAGCTTCATTTTTCAACTCGTTTTTTGTGAGCTGAACGCATGTGCAGAATTTTGGTTCAGGACCTATACTGGTTCCCGGTGGGTGGTTGAATCTTTGGTTAATCCTTCTTCCTGCCGGGAAATTAGAGTGACATATGCCCGTCCAACTGCCTAACAGCTACTTTCTCATTGGTTCTCCCTCTTCCCTTTCTTCGTCTGCCAAATTGGCATCCTGTGAGTACCAGGAGGTTAAAGGGGCTGTCTCCCCAAGTTGGGAGATTGATAGTAAAGCAGTTGGAAAATCAAACTGGAGCAAGAGGAGAGGGACTATTCGTTGAGTTTTAGAAACCTTTCATATTCACAGTGTTTCCATTCTCTAGGTTACCCGTACATGTTATAGCTGTAGTAATATTCCCTTCAACCTGCAGAGTTGGGACACATGGAATGGGTGCCATGGATTATTGCTTTAAAGGGTCTGCATTTGCTCACAGAATCTCACCAATCTTCTCAGTCCAATGTGTCCAGCCTTATGCCACATCCAGCTGCCATTGTAGACAGGGTCATTACAGGTTTCATCAGAGACGCTGAAGGAATTGTAAAGAATGTCCCTGCTTTTTGGTTTTGTTTTTGAAATTCCTTTTTATAGTGGGTTTGAGCTGATTCTCGCTGCCATGTTTATGCCAGTCTATACACACTTGATTCCCTTATGGAGACATATCAATACATAGGTTTTAAGATTCTTACTAGTCAGATATATTCCTCTGCGGAAAATATGGGGTTTTGAGTCCCTTTCACTAAGGAAGGTATAGGTAGGTCTTGTCTATTCCATAGTTGGTTTTTGGAACGGTTCCTGTGCTTATATCAAACTCTGGTTTTATGCATCACCCCACCTCTCCTTCCCCCTTAAGCAGGCATAAGAGTGTTTTCTAAATGTGAGACTCTGTTCTCTTTCCTACCTCAGTTCATGTGTAGCCATGTTTATAGGATCTTCATAAGTGATATCTTATGATAAGCTTCTTTTTCTGTGTGACTTATTTCACTTAGAATCATCGTACCTGAATCCACTCATTTTGCTGCTACTGGTCTTATGACATTGATTTCATGGCTGAGGGATATTCCATCATACGTAAGTACCACAATTTTTTGAACCATTTTTATATTTCCTGGGATATTTAAGGTTTACCCAAGTTTGGTTCTTGTAAGCAGTGCAGCCCTAAATTTTGGGGTGGCTCTGTCTTATTTATTTTCAGTTTTTCCAAGGTATAGTCCCTAGACTGGAAGTGCCCTTGGCTCTGTAGCTCTGTTGTTTACTTGTTTTAGGGAACACAATGCACTCCTCCAGTGAGGCAGTTGGCAATTTACATGCCGCCCATCAGCATAACAAGTTTCCCTGTTCTCCAGGGCCTGTCTTGTCCTTCTGGTTTTTACCCATTTTGTGGATGTCCCTTTTGCCCGGTGGGAAGTGATACTTCTTTGTAGTGCAGATTTGCATTGCCCGCTTGCTTGCTTGGCCAAAAAGGGCGTATGCGTTTTCTACTGCATATATACAGGGGAAAATACATACGCCCTTTTTGGCCAAGTACATCATTGTCGAAGTTGTGCCCCTCTTCCTGTGCTTTACAGGTGATTCCAACGTACCTCTTGAAATCTGTTTCCTGCTATTCTGCCTCGCTTTCAAATCTGCCTCGTTGCCTTCCCTCAACAAATTTTTGGATGATAGTTGTCCTTTTCTACTTTGCCAGTTTGTGAATTGCTGTGCCCTTCAGCTCATTTTTCAACTCATTTTTTTGTGAGCTGAACGCATGTGCAAAATTTTGGTTCAGGATCTATACTGGTTTCCGGTCGGTGGTTGTAACTTTGGTTCATTCTTCTTGCTGCCTGGAAATAAGAGTGACATATGCCCGTCCAAATGCCTAACAGCTATACTGTCATTGGTTCTCCCTCTTCCCTTTCATCGTCTGCAAAATCGGCAACCTGTGAGTACCAGGAGGTTAAAGGGGCTGTCTCCCCAAGTTGGGAGATTGATAGTAAAGCAGTTGGAAAGTCAAACTGGAGCACCAGGAGAGGGACTATTCGTTGAGTTTTAGAAAATTTTCGTATTCACAGTGTGTCCATTCTCTATGTTTCCCGTACATGCTATATCTGTAGTAATATTCCCTTCAACCTGTAGAGTTGGGACTCATGGAATGGGTTCCATGCATTATTGATTTAAAAGTGTCTGCATTTGCTCACCCAGTCTCACCAATCCTCTCAGTCCCAAGTGTCCAGCGTTATGCCACATCCAGCTGTCATTGTAGACAGGGTCATTCCAGGTTTCATCAGAGACCCTGAAGGAATTGTAAAGAATGTCCCTGTTTTTTTGTTTTGTTTTTGAAATTCCTTTTTATAGTGGGTTTGAGCTGATTCTCACTGCCATGTTTATGCCAGTCAAGACACACTTGATTCCATTATGGGGACATATCAATACATAGGTTTTAAGATTCTGACTAGTAAGTTATATCCCTCTGCATGGAATATGGGGAGTTGAGTCCCTTTCACTGAGGAAGGTGTAGTTCTTGTCTATTACATATTTGGTTTTTGGAATGGTACTTGAACTAATATTAAAATCTGGTTTAATGCATCACCCCACCTCTCCTTCCCCCTTAAGCAGGAATAAGAATGTTTTCTAAATGTCAAACTCTTTTCTCTTTCCTAAGTCAGTTCATGTGTAGCCATGTTTACAGGAACTTCATAAGTGATATCTTATGATAAGTTTCTTTCTCTGTGTGACTTATTTCACTTAGAATCATCGTACCTGAATCCACTCTTTTTGCTGCTACTGGTCTTATGACATTGATTTCATGGCTGGGGGATTTTCCATCATACGTAAGTACCACAATTTTTTGAACCATTTTTATGTTTCCTGGGATATTTAAGGTGTAGACAAGTTGAGGTTTTTGTAAGAAGTGCTGCCCTAAATTATGGACTGGCTCTGTCTTATTGATTTTCGGTTTGCCCAAGGTATATTCCCTAGACTGGAAGTGCTCTTGGCTCTGTAGCTCTGTTGTTTACTTGTTTTAGGGAACACAATGCACTCCTCCAGAGAGGCAGTTGACAACTTACATCCCGCCCATCAGCATAACAAGGCTCCCTGTTCTCCAAGGCCTGTCTTGCCTTTCTGGTTTTTACCCATTTTGTGGATGTCCCTTTGGAACGGTGGGAAGTGATACTTCTTTTTAGTGCAGATTTGCATTGCCCGCTTGCTTGCTTGGCCAAAAAGGGCGTATGCGTTTTCTCCTGCATATATTCAGGAGAAAATGCATATGCCCTTTGTGGCCAAGTGCATCATTGTCGAAGTTGTGCCCCTCTTCCTGTGCTTTACAGACGATTCCAACGTACATCTTGAAATCTGTTTCCTGCTATTCAGCCTGAATTTCAAGTCCACTTCGTTGCCTTCCCTCAACAGATTTCTGGACGATAGTTGGCCTTTATTACTCTGCTAGTTTGTCAATTGCTCTGCCCCTGAGCTCCATTTTTCAACTCGTTTTTTGTGAGCTGAATGCAAGTCCAAAGTTTTGGTTCAGGACCTATACTGTTTCCCGGTGAGTGGCTGAGACTTTGGTTAATTCTTCTTCCTGCCGGGCAATTAGAGTGACATGTGCCCGTCCAAATGCCTAACAGCTACTCTCTCATTGGTTCTCCCTCTTCCCTTTCATCCTCTGCCACATATGAAACCTGTGGGAACCAGGAGGTTAAAGGGGCTGTCTCTCCAAGTTTGGAGATTGATAGTAAAGCAGTTGGAAATTCAAACTGGAGCACCAGCAGAGGGATTATTCGTTGAGTTTTAGAAACCATTCATATTCACAGTGTGTCCATTCTCTAGGATTCCCGTACATGTTATAGCTGTAGTAAAATTCCCTTCACCCTGGAGAGTTGGGACCCATGGAATGGGTGCCATGCATTATTGCTTTAAAGGGTCTGCCTTTGCTCACCCAATCTTACCAATCCTCTCATTCCCATGTGTCCAGCCTTATGCCACATCCAGCTGTCGTTGTAGATAGGGTCATTCGAGGTTTCATCAGAGACCCTGAAGGAATTGTAAAGAATTTCCCTGTTTTTTTGTTTTGTTTTTGATATTCCTTTTTATAGTGCGTTTGAGATGATTTTCGCTGCCATGATTATGCCAGTCTAGAAACATCTGATTCCCTTACAGAGACATATCAATACATAGGTTTTAAGATTCTTACTAGTCAAATATATTCCTCTGCGGGAAATATGGGGTTTGAGTCCCTTTCACTGAGGAAGGTGTAGGTCTTGTCTATTCCATAGTTGGTTTTTGGAACGGTACCTGTGCTTATATCAAACTCTGGTTTTATGCATCACCCCACCTCTCCTTCCCCCTTAAGCAGGCATAAGAGTGTTTTCTAAATGTGAGACTCTGTTCTCTTTCCTAACTCAGTTCATGTGAAGCCATGTTTACAGGATCTTCATAAGTGATATCTTATGATAAGCTTCTTTTTCTGTGTGACTTATTTCCCTTAGAATCATTGTACCTGAATCCACTCATTTTGCTGCTACTGGTCTTATAACATTGATTTCATGGCTGAGCGATATTCCATCATACGTAAGTACCACAATTTTTTGAATCATTTTTATATTTCCTGGGATACTTAAGGTGTACCCAATTTGAGGTTCTTGTAAGCAGTGCAGCCCTAAATTTTGGGCTGGCTCTGTCTTATTGATTTTCAGTTTTCCCAAGGTATATTCCCTCGACTGGAACTGCCCTTGGCTCTGGAGCTCTGTTGTTTCCTTGTTTTAGGGAACACAATGCAGTCCTCCATAGAGGCAGTTGGCAATTTACATCCCGCCCATCAGCATAACAAGGCTCCTTGTTCTCCAGGGCCTGTCTTGAATTTCTGGTTTTTACCCTTTTTGTGGATGTCCTTTTGGACCGGTTGGAATTGATACTTCTTTGTAGTGCAGACTTACATTGTCCGCTTGCTTGCTTGGCCAAAAAGGGCGTATGCGTTTTCTCCTGAATATACTCAGGAGAAAACGCATACGCTTTTTTTGGCCAAGTGCATCATTGTCGAAGTTGTGCCCCTCTTCCTGTGCTTTAAAGGTGATTCCAACGAACCTCTTGAAATCTGTTTGCTGCTATTCTGCCTCACTTTCAAGTCTGCCTCGTTGCCTTCCCTCAAAAGATTTTTGGATGAGAGTTGTCCTTTATTACTCTGCCAGTTTGTGAATTGCACTGCCCTATAGCTCCGTTTTTTATCTCGTTTTTAGTGACCTGAACGCCAGTCCCATATTTTGGTTCAGAACCTATACTGGTTGCCAGTAGGCGGTTGAGACTTTGGTTAATTCTTCTTCCTCCTGGGAAATAAGAGTGACATGTGCCCTTCCAAATGCCTAACAGCTACTCTCTCTTTGGTTCTCCCTCTTCCCTTTCATCCTTTGCCAAATTGGCAACCTGTGCAAAACAGGAGGTTAAAGGTGCTGTCTCTCCAGTTTGGGAGATTGATAGTAAAGCAGTTGGAAAGTCAAACCGGACTACCAGGATAGGGACTATTCGTTGAGTTTTAGAGACCTTTCGTATTCACAGTGTGTCCATTCTCTAGGTTTCCCGTACATGTAATAGCTGTATTAATATTCCCTTCAACCTGGAGAGTTGGAGCCCATGGAATGGGTGCCTTGCATTATTGCTTCAAAGGGTCTGCATTTGCTCACCCTATCTCACCAATCCTCTCAGTCCCATGTGTCCAGCCTTATGCCACATCCAGCTGTCATTGTAGATAGGGTCATTCCTGGTTTCATCAGAGACCCTGAAGGAATTGTAAAGAATTTCCCTGTTTTTTTGTGTTGTTTTTGAAATTCCTTTTTATATTGGGTTTTAGCTGATTCTCGCTGCCATGATTATGCCAGTCTAGAAATTTTTGATTCCCTTACGGAGACATATCAATACATAGGTTTTAAGATTCTTACTAGTCAGATATATTTTTCTGCGGGAAATATGGGGTTTTGAGTCCCTTTCACTGAGGAAGGTGTAGGTCTTGTCTATTCCGTACTTGGTTTTTGGAACGGTACCTGTGCTTATATCAAACTCTGGTTTTATGCATCTCCCGACCTCTCCTTCACCCTTAAGCTGGCATAGGCGTGTTTTCTAAATGTGAGACTCTCTTCTCTTTCCTAACTCAGTTCATGTGTAGCCATGTTTACTGGATCTTCATAAGTGATATCTTATGATCAGTTTCTTTTTCTGTGTGACTTATTTCACTTAGAGTCATCATACCTGAATCCACTCATTTTGCTGCTACTGGTCTTATGACATTGATTTCATGGCTGAGGGATATTCCATCATACGTAAGTACCACAATTTTTTGAACCATTTTTATCTTTCCTGGGATACTTAAGGTGTACCCAAGTTGAGGTTCTTGTAAGCAGTGCAGCCCTAAATTTTGGGGTGGCTCTGTCTTATTGATTTTCAGTTTTCCCAAGGTATATTCCCTATACTGGAAGTGCCCATGGCTCTGTAGCTCTGTTGATTACTTGTTTTACGGAACACAATGCACTCCTCCATAGAGGCAGTTGGCAATTTACATCCCGCCCATCAGCATAACAAGGCTCGCTGTTCTCCAGGGCCTGTCTTGCCTTTCTGTTTTTTACCCATTTTGTGGATGTCCCTTTTGACCGGTGGGAAGTGATACTTCTTTGTAGTGAAGATTTGCATTGCCCACTTGCTTGCTTGGCGAAAAAGGGTGTATGTGATTGCTCCTGATTATATTCAGGAGAAAATGCATACGCCCTATTTGGCCAAGTGCATCATTGACAAAGTTGTGCCCTCTACCTGTTCTTTCAAGGCAATTCCAACGTACCTCTTGAAATCTGTTTCCTGCTATTCTGCCTCGCTTTGAAGTCCGCCTCGTTGCCTTCACTCAACAGATTTTTGGATGATAGTTGTCCTTTATTACTCTGCCTGTTTGTGAATTGCTGTGCCCCTGAGCTCCTTTTTTGAACTCGTTTTTGTGAGCTGAACGCAAGTCCAAAAGACTTCTTCACGACCTATACTGGTTTACTGTGCTTGGCTGAGTCGTTGGTTAATTCTCCTTCCTGACATGAAATTAGAGTGACATGTGACCGTCCAAACGCCTAACAGCTAATCTCTCCGTGATTCTCCCTCTTCCCTTTCATCCTCTGCCAAATTGGCAACCTGGGCAAACTAGGAGGTTAAAGGGGCTGTTTCTCCAAGTTGGGATATTGATAGTAAAGCAGTTGGAAGGTCAAACCAGGGCACCAGCAGAGGGACTATTAGTTTAGTTTTAGAAACCTTTCGTATTCACAGAGTGTACTTTCTCTAGGTTTCCCATACATGTTATATCTGTAGTAATATTCCCTTCAACCTGGAGAGTTGGGACCCATGGAATGGGTGCCACACATTGCTTTAAGGGGTCTTCATTTGCTCACCCAATCTCACTCATCCTCTCAGTCCGAAGTGTCCAGCCTTATGCCACATCCAGCTGTCGATGTAGATAGGGTCATTCCAGGTTTCGTCAAAGACCCTGAAGAAATTGTAAAGAATTTCCTCTTTTTTTTGTGTGTTTAAAATTCCTTTATATAGTGGGTGTGAGCTGATTCTCAGTGCCATGTTTATGCCAGTTTAGAAACACTTGATTGCCTCATGGAGACATATCAATAAATATGTTATAAGATTCTTACTAGTCAGATATATTCCTCTGCAGGTAATATGGGGTTTTGAGTGCCTTTCACTGAGGTAGGTGTAGGTCTTGTCTATTCCATATCTGATTTTTGGAAAGGTACATGTACTACTATCAAACTCTGGGTTTATGCATCACCCCACCTCTCCTTCCCCCTTAAGCAGGCATAAGAGTGTTTTCTAAATGTGAGACTCTGTTCTCTTTCCTAACTCAATTCATGTGTAGCCATGTTTACAGGACCTTCATACATGATATCTTACGATAAGTTTCTTTTTCTCTGTGACTTATTTCACTTAGAATCATCGTACCTAAATCCACTCATTTTGCTGCTACTGGTCTTATGACATTGATTTCATGACTGAGGGATATTCCATCGTACATATGTACCCCAATTTCTTGAACCATTTTTATATTTCCTGGGATATTTAAGATGTACACAAGTTGAGGTTCTTGTAAGCAGTGCAGCCCTAAATTTGGGGGTGGCTCTGTCTTATTGATTTTCAGTTTTCCCAAGGTATATTCCCTAGACTGGAAGTGCCCTTGGCTCTGTAGCTCTGTTGTTTACTTGTTTTGGGGAACACAATGCACTCCTCCAGAGAGGCAGTTGTCAATTTACATCCCGCCCATCAGCATAACAAGGCTCCCAGTTCTCCAGGGGCTGTCTTGCCTTTCTGCTTTTTACACATTTTGCAGATATCCCTTTTGACTGGTTGGAGGTGATAATTCTTTGTAGTGCAGATTTGCATTGCCCGCTTGCTGGATGGCCAAAAAGGGCGTATTCGTTTTCTCCTGAATATATACAGGAGAAAAGGAATACGCCCTTTTTGGCCAAGTGCATCATTGTCGAAGTTGTGCCCCTCTTCCTGTGATTTAAAGGCGATTTCGACATACCTCTTGAAATCTGTTTCCTGCTATTCTGCCTCGCTTTCAAGTCCGCCTCCTTGCCTTCCATTAAACAGATATTTGGACGATAGTTGTCCTATATTTCTCTGCCAGTTTGTGAATTGCTGTTCCCCTGAGCTCCATTTTTCAACTCATTTTTTGTGAGTTGAATGCAAGTCCAAACTTTGGTTCAGGACCTATACTGTTGTCCGGTGGGTGGCTGAGACTTTGGTTAATTCTTCTTCCAGCCAGGAAATTAGAGTGACATGTTCCCGTCCAAATGCCTAACAGCTACTCTCTCATTGGTTCTCCTTCTTCCCTTTCATCCTCTGCCAATTTGGCAACCTGTGAGAACCAGGAGGTTAAAGGGGCTGTCTCTCCATGTTGGGAGATTGATAGTAAAGCAGTTGGAAATTCAAACCGGAGCACCAGGAGAGGGACTATTAGTTGAATTTTAGAGACCTTTCATATTCACAGTGTGTCCATTCTCTAGGTTTCCCGTACATGTTATAGCTGTAGTAATATTCCCTTCAACCTGGAGAGTTGGGACCCATGGAATGGGTGCCACTCATTATTGCTTTAAAGGGTCTGCATTTGCTCACCCAATCTCACCAATCCTCTCTGTTCCAAGTATCCAGCCTTATGCCATCATCCAGCTGTCCTTGTACATAGGGTCATTTCAGGTTTCATCATAGACCCTGAAGGAATTGTAAGAAAGTTCGCTGTTTTTCTTTGTTTTGTATTTGAAATTCCTTTTTATAGTGAGTTTGAGCTGATTCTCACTGTCATGTTTATGCCAGTCTAGACACACTTGATTCCCTTACGGAGACATATCAATACATACGTTTTAAGATTCATACTAGTAAGATATATTACTCTGTGGTGAATATGGGGTTTTGAGTCCCTTTCACTGAGGAAGGTGTAGGTCTTGTCCATTCCGTATTTGGTTTTTGGAAAGGTACCTGTACTAATATCAAACTCTGATTTTATGCATCACCCCACCTCTCCTTCCACCTTAAGCAGGCATAAGCGTGTTTTTTAAATGTGAGTCTCTCTTCTCTTTCCTAACTCAGTTCACGTGTAGCCATGTTTACAGGATCTTCATAAGTGATATCTTATGATAAGTTTCTTTTTCTGTGTGACTTATTTCACTTAGAATTATCGTACCTAAATCCACTCATTTTGCTGCTACTGGCCTTATGACATTGATTTAATGGCTGAGGGATATTCCATGGTATGTAAGTACCACAATTTCTTGAACCATTTTTGTCTTTCCTGGGATATTTAAGGTGTACGCAAGTTAGGTTTTTGTAAGCAGTGCAGCCCTGAATTTTGGTGTCGATCTGTCTGATTTATTTTCATCTTTCCCAAGGTATATTCCCTAGACTGGAAGTGCCCTTGGCTCTGTAGCTCTGTTGTTTACTTGTTTTAGGGAACACAATGCACTCCTCCAGAGAGGCAGTTGGCAATTTACATCCCGCCCATCAGCATAACAAGGCTCCCTGTTCTCCAGGGCCTGTCTTGCCTTTCTGGTTTTTACACTTTTTGCGGATGTCCCTTTTGACCGGTGGGAAGTGATACTTCTTTGTAGTGCCGATTTGCATTGTCCGCTTGCTGGCTTGTCCAAAAAGGGCATATGTGTTTTCTCCTGAATATATTCACGTGAAAACCCATATGCCCTTTATGGCCATTTCCATAATTTTCGAAGTTGTAATGCTTTTCCTGTGTTTAAAGGCGATTCCAATGTACCTCTTGAAATCTGTTTCATGCCATTCTTCCTCATTTTCCCTTCCGCCTCGTGGCTTTCCCTCAACAGATTTTTGGCAGCGAATAGTCCTTTATAACTCTGCAGGTTAGTGAATTGCTGTGGCCCTGAGCTCCATTTTTCAACTCGCATTTTTGTCAGCTGACCGCAAATCAACTGTTTTGCTTCTAGACTTATACTGGTTCTGGGGGGCAGGCTGAGACTTTGGTTAATTCCTCTTTGTGACAGGAAATTTGAGAGACATGTGGCCGTCCAAATGCCTACAGCTACTCTCTCATTGGTTCTCTCTCTTCCCTTATATCCTGTGCACAATTTGCCAACTGTGCGAACCAGGAGGTTATAGGGGCTGACTTTCCAAGTTGGGAGATTGATAGTAAAGCAGTTGGAATGTCAAACTGGAGTACAAGTAGAGTTTTAGAAAACTTTCACCATCAGATGGTTTCCATTCTCTAGGTTCCCATACACGTTATAACTGTAGTGATATTCCCTTCTACCTGGAGAGTTGGGAACAATGGAATGGGTGGCAGGCATTATTGCTTTAAAGGGTCTGCATTTTTTCACCCAATCTCACCAATCCTCTCAGTCCCAAGCGACCAGCCTTATGCCACATCCAGCTGTCATTGTAGATAGGGTCATTCCAGGTTTCATCAGAACCCCTGAAGGTATTGTGTAAGAATTTTACTGTTTATATGATTTGTTTTGAAATTCATTTTTATATTGGGTTTGAGCTGATTCTCACTGCCATGTTTATGTCGTTCTAGACACACTTGGTTCCCTTACGGAGACATATCAATACATAGGTTTTAAAATTCTTACTAGTCAGATATATTTCTCTGTGGGGAATAGGGATGGTGAGTTCCATTCACTGAGGAAGGAGTAGGGCTTGTCTCTTCTGTTTTTGGATTATGGAACGGTACCTGTGCTAATATCAATCTTATGTTTTGTGCATCTCCCCACCTCTCTTTCCCCTTAAGCAAGCGTTAGATAGTTTTCTAAATCTGAGAATGTGTTCTCTTCCCTAAATCAGTTCATATGTAGCCATGTTTACATTCCTTTCATAAGTGATATCTTATGTCAGAATGCACCATGGCCATTCTCATAATAATGCTCCATGTCCCCTGTCATCACAATGCACCATGCCCTGGTTATCACAATGCTCCATGTCCCTTGTCATCACAGTTCTCCACGTCCTTGTCATCACAATGCTACATGACACTTCTCATCAAAATGTTACATGCTCTTGTCATCACAATTCTCCATCCACTTGACATTGCAATGCTCCATGCACTTGTCATCACAATGCTCCATGCACATGTCATCACAAAGCTCCATGCCCTTGTCATCACAATGCGCCATGACCCCTGTCATCACCATGCTCCCTGACACCTGTCATCACAATGCTTCATGCCCCATGTCATTACAGTGCTCCATGATGCTCGACATCACAATTACCCAAGGTCTTTTCATCACAATGCTCATTGGCCAATATCATCACAATGCTCCATGACCACTGTCATCACAACACTCCATGACACCTGACAACACAATGATTCCGGACTCTTGTCATCACAATGTTCCATTCCCTTGTCATCACAATGCTCCATGACACCTGTCATCACAATACTCCATGAACAATTTCAGCCCAATGTTCCATGACCCTTGTCATCACAATGCTCCATGCCATTGTCATCACAATGGGACATTACATATGTCATCACAATTCTCCCTGACACCTGTCTTCACAATACTGCATGACCTGGTCATCACAATGCTCGATGCCCTTGTCATCACAATGTGCCATTCCAACTGTCATCGCAAGAATCCTTGAAACTTATTAGACCAATGCTCCATGCCCTTGTCATCACATTGCTTCATGCCCTTGTTATCACAATGCTCCATGACCCCTGTCATCACAATGCTCCGTGACTCCAGTCATCACAATGCTTCATGAACTTTGTCATCACAATTGTCCATGTCCTCGTCATCAACAGTCTCTGTGACCATTTTAACGACAATGCTCCATGAAGTTTTCATCACAATGCTCTTTGACCCTTGACATCACAATGCTCTATGCCTTTCTCAGCACAATGCTCCATGACACTTGTCATCACAATTCTCCATGCGCTTGTTAGCACAATGCTTCATGACACATGTCATCTCAATGCACCATGCGCTTGTCATCACAGTGCTCCACAAACTTCTCATCACCATGCTACATAAAACTTCTCATCACAATGCTCCATGCACTTCTCATCAAAATGCTCTCTCACCACTGATATCCCAATGCTACAAAACTATTGGTCACAATACCCCCTCACCTCAGTCATCACAATGTTCCATGACTCCTGTCATCACAATTATACATGCATTTATATTCACAATGTTTAATGACCACTGCCATCACAATGTTCCATAACACCTGTCATCAAAATGCTCCATGACCCTTTTCATCAAAATGCTCCATGACACCTGGCATCACAGTGTTCCATAAAACCTGTCATCAAAATGTTCCATGACATTTTTCATCAAATTGCTCCATGACCCTGTCATCAAAAAGCTCCCTGCCCTTCTCATCACAATGCACAATGCCCGTGCCATCAGTATGCTCCATGACCTCTGTCATCACAAAGATCCATGACCCTTGGCATCACAATGCTACATTTCTTTATCATCACAATGCTCCATGAACTTTTCATCACAATGCTCTTTGACCCTTGTCATCACAATGCTCTATGCCTTTCTCAGCAAAATGCTCCATGACCCTTGTCATCACAATGCTCAATACACTTGTCATCAAAATGCTCCCTGACACTTGTTGTCTGTATGCCCCTTGAACCCTGTCATGACAAAGTTCCATGCCTTTTTCATCACAATAATCCATGCACTTTTCATCACAATGCTCCAAGACCCATATAATCAAAATGCTCCATGCCCTTGTCATCACAAAGCTCAAGGATGCATGCCATCAAAATGCTCCTTGGTCTTCTCCTCACAATGCTCCATGCCCTTGTCATCACAATGTTCCAAGACAACTGTAAGCACAATGCTCCATGCCCCTTTTCATCAGTATGATCCATGAGAATTTTCATCACAAGGCTCCATGGTTTTGTCATCACAATGCTCCAGGACCTTGTCATCACCATGCTCCATTCCCTTGTCATCACAATGCTCCGTGACTCCAGTCATCACAATGCTTCATGTCCTTTGTCATCAAAATTGTCCATGCCCTCGTCATCAACAGTCTCTGTGACCTTTTTAACCACAATGCTCCATGAACTTTTCATCACAATGCTCTTTGACCCTTGTCATCACAATGCTCCATGCGCTTGGCAGCACAATGCTCCATGACACACGTCATCACAATGCACCATGTGCTTGTCATCACAGTGCTTCACAATCTTGTCATCACAATGCTCCATAAAGTTTGTCATCACAATGCTCCATGCACTTTTCATCAAAATGCTCTCTCACCGCTGATATCACAATGCTACATCACAATTTGTCACAATACTTTGTCACTCCTGTGATCACAATGCTACATGTACTTATCATCACAATGTTCGATGATCCCTGACATCACAATGTTCCATAACACCTGTCATCAAAATGCTCCATGACACTTTTCATCAAATTGCTCAAAGACCCTGTCATCAGAATGCTCCCTGCCTTTCTCATCACAATGCACAACGCCCTTGCCATCAAAATGCTCCATGACTTTGTCATCACAAAGATCCATGACCCTCGGCATCACAATGCTCCATGTCATTGTCATCACAATGCTCCATGCACGCTCTCATCACATTGCTCCATGCCCTTGTCTTCACAAAGCTCCATGACACGTCACCAGAATGCTCCATGGCCTTCACATCACAATGATCCATGCCCTTGCCATCACAATGCTCCATTACCACTGTCATAACAATGCTCCATGACACCTGCCATCACGATGTTCCATGGCCTTGTCATCACAAAGCTCAATGACCCTTCTCATCACAATGTTCCAAAAACCCTGTAATCACAATGCTCTATGCCCATTTTCATCTCAATGATCCATGAAACCTGTCATCACAATGCACCATGCCCATCATCATAATGCTTCATGCTATTGTGATCACAATGAAATCAAAATGCTCCATGACCTCTGTCATAACAATGCTCCAAACCCTTGTGATCACAATATTCCAAAACACTTGTCATCACAATGCACCATGACGCTCGTCATCACAATTATCAATGGTCTTCTCATCACAATGGTCCATGACCATTATCATCACAATGCTCAATACACTTGTCATCAAAATGCCCCCTGACATTTGTTGTCTGTATGCTCCTTGAACCCTGTCATGACAAGGCTCCATGCCTATTTCATCACAATGACCCATGCCAATTTCATCACAATGCTCAATACACTTGTCATCATAATGCTCCCTGACACTTGTTGTCTGTATGCTCCTTGAACCCAGTCATGACAAGGCTCCATGCATATTTCATCACAATGATCCATGCCATTTTCATCACAGTGCTCCAAGACCCATGTAATCAAAATGCTCCATGCCCTTTTCATCACAAAGCTCGATGACGCATGCCATCAGAATGCTCCTTGGTCATCTCCTCACAATGCTCCATGCCCTTGTCATCACAATGTTCCAAGACCCTTTTCATCAGTATGCTCCATGAGACTTGTCATCACAAGGCTCCATGGTTTTGTCATCACAATGCTCAAGGAAATTGTCATCACTATACTTCACGACCTTGTCATGAAAATTCTCAATGGCCATTGTCATCATAATGCTCCAAGCCCTAGTCATCACAATGCTCCATTATATTTGTCATCACAATCCTCCATTTCATTTGTCATCACAGTACTCCCTACCTTTGTTATCGCAATGGACCATGACATATGTCATCACAATGCTCCCTGACACCTGTCTTCACAATACACAATGACCTTCTCTTCACAATGATCCATGCCCTTGTCATCACAATGCACCATGTCCACTGTCATCACAATAATCTATGAAACTTGTCAGACAAATGCTCCATGCTCCTGTCATCACAATGTTCCATGCCTTTGTCATCACAATGCTTCATGTCTTGTCATCACAATCCTCCAAGACCCATGACACATGTATCCGAGTGTTCCATGCCCTAGTCATCACAATGCTCCATGCCCCTTTTCATCAGAATGCTCCATGAGACTTGTCATCACAAGTCTCCATGGTCTTCTCATCACAATGCTCCAGGACCTTGTCATCACCATGCTCCATTCCCTTCTCATCACAATGCTCCATGACCCTTGTCACCACAATAATCCATGAATATTTTCAGCCCAATGCTCCAAGACCTATTCATCACAATGCTCCATGACCACTGTCATCACAACACACCATGACACCCAACAACACAATGATCCGCGACTCTTGTCATCACAATGCTCCATTCCATAGTCATCACAGTTCTCCATGACACCTGTCATCACAACACTCCATGAACATTTTCAACCCAGTGCTCCATGACCCTTGTCATCACAATGATCCATGCCTTTGTCATCCCAATGCTCCATGATCCCTGTATTCACAATGCTCCGTGATGCTAGTTATCACAGTGCTCCATGACACATGTCATCACAATGCTCCATGCCTTTGTCAGCAAAATGCTACATGACCTTGTCATTACAATGCTCTATGCACTTGTCATCACAATACTCCATTTCCATTGTCATCACAATTCTCCATGAAACTTGGGATCACATTGCTTCATGCCCTTGTCCTCACAATGCTCCATGCTCCTTGAAATCAAAATGATACATGACCTCCTTGCCTTGGTCATCACAATGCTCCATGCCCTTGTTATCACAATGCTCCCTGACCACTGCCATCACAATGCTCTGTGACTCGAGTCATCACAATGCTTCATGACCTTGTCACCACAATGGTCCATGCCCTCGTTATCATCACTCTCTGTGAGCATTTTAACCAAAATGATCCATGAATTTTTCATCACAATGATCTTTGAACCTTGTCATCACAATGCTCTATGCCTTTCTCAGCACAATGCTCCATGACCCTTTTCATCACAATGCTCCATGCGCTTGTCAGCACAATGCTCCATGACACGTCATCACAATGCTCCAGGACCCCTGTCATCACAATGCTCTGTGACTCCAGTCATGACAATGCTTCATAACGTTTGTCATCACAATGATCCATGCCCGTGTCATCACAAGGTTCTGTGACCTTTGTAACCACAATGCTCCATGAACTATTCATCACAATTCACAGTGACCCTTGTCATCACAATGCTCCATGTCTTTGTCATAACAATGCTCCATGACCCTTGTCATCACAATTCTCCATGCACTTGTCAACACAATGCTCCCTGACGCTTGTCATCTCAATGCTCTAAGCCATTGTCATCTCAATGCTCCATTACATTTGTCATCAGATTCCTCCATGACACTGGGCATCTGATGCTCCATGCGATTGTCATCACAATGGGACATTACATATGTCATTACAATGCTCCCTGACACCTATCTTCACAATACTGCATGACCTGGTCTTCACAATTATCCATTCCAAATGTCATCGCAATAATCCATGAAAGTTATTAGACAAATATCCATGCCCTTGTCATCACAATGCTCCATGGCCTTGTTATCACAATGCTCCATGACACCTGTCATCACAATGCTCCGTGACTCCAGTCATCACAATGCTTCATGACCTTTGTCATCACAATGGTCCATGCCCTCGCCATCAACAGTCTCTGTGACCTTTTTAACCACAATGCTCCATGAACTTTTCATCACAATGCTCTTTGACCCTTGTCAGCACAATGGTACATGCACTTCTCAGCACAATGCTCCATGACACATGTCATCACAATACACCATGCGCTTGTCATCACAGTGCTCCACAATCTTGTTATCACAATGCTCCATAAAATTTGTCATCACAATGCTCCATGCACTTCTCATCAAAATACTCTCTCACCACTGATATCACAATGCTACATCACTATTTCTCACAATACCCCCTCACCCCTGTCAACACATTGTTCCATGACTCCTGTCATCCCAATGATACATGCACTTATCATCACAATGTTCGATGACCCCTGACATCACAATGTTCCGTAACACCTGTCATCAAAATGTTCCATGACACTTTTCATCAAATTGCTCCATAACCCTGTCATCACAATGCTCCCTGCCCTTATCATCACAATGCCCAACGCCCTTGCCATCAAAATGCCCCATGAATTTGACATCACAAAGATCCATGACCCTTGGCATCACAATGCTCCATGTCATTGTCATCACAATGCTCCATGAACGCTCTCATCACATTGCTCCATGACCTTGTCTTCACAAAGCTCCATGACACATATCATCAGAATGCTCCATGGCCTTCTCATCACAATGCTCCTTGCCCTGCCATCAAAATGCTCCATTATCCCTGTCATACCCATGATCCATGACCCCTGCCATCACGATGTTCCATGGCCTTGTCATCACAAGGCTCCATGTCTTTGTCAGAACAATGCTCCATGACCATTGTCTTCAAAATGTGCCACACGCATTTCATCACACTGGTCCACAACCTTGTCATTGCAATGCTCCATAAACCTTTTAATCACAATGGTCCATGCCCTTCTCATCAAAATGCTCTCTCACCAGAGATACCACAGTGTTCCATCACTACTCATCACAATACTCCCTCACCACTGTAATCACAATGTTCCATGACCCTGTCATCAAACTGCTACATCCCCTTATCATCACAATGTTCCATGACACCTGTCATCACAATGCTCCATGAACTTTGACATCACAATGCTCAATACACTTGTCTTCACAATGCTCCCTGTCACTTGTTGTCAGTATGCTCCTTGAACCCTGTTATGACAAGGCTCCATGCAGTTTTCATCACAATGATCCATGCCCTGTTTATCCCAATGCTCCAAGATCCCTGTAATCACAATGCTCCATGCCCTTGTAATCACAAAACTCCATGACGCATGTCATCAGAATGCTCCATGGCCTTCTCATCAAAATGCTCCATGCCCTTGTCATCACAATGCGCCATTCCAACTGTCATCGTAATAATCCATGAAACATATTAGACCAATGTTCCATGCCCTTGTCATCACAATGCTCCATGACACATGTCATCACAATGCACCATGCGCTTGTCATCACAGTGCTCCACAATCTTGTCATCACAATGCTCCTTAAAATTTGTCATCACAATGCTCCATGCACTTTTCATCAAAATGCTCTCTCACCACTGATATCACAATGCTACAACACTCTGTGTCACAATACTCCCTCACACCAGTCATCACAATGTTCCATGACTCCTGTCATCACAATGCTACATGCACATATCATCACAATGTTCGATGACCCCTGACATCACAATGTTCCATAACACCTGTCATCAAAATGTTCCATGACCCTTTTCATCAAATTGCTCCATGACCCTGACATCAGAATGCTCCCTGCCCTTCTCATCACAATGCTCAACGCACTTGCCTTCAAAATGCTCCATGACCTTTTTCATCACAAAGATCCATGACCCTTGGCATCACAATGCTTCATATGCTTGTCATCACAATGCTCCATGACACATGTCATCACAATGCACCATGCGCTTGTCATCACAGTGCTCCACAATTTTATCATCACAATGCTCCTTAAAATTTGTCATCATAATGCTCCATGCACTTCTCATCAAAATGTTCTCTCACCACTGATATCACAATGCTACATCACTATTTGTCACAATACTCCCTCACCCAAGTCATCACAATATTCCATGACTCCTGTCATCACAATGCTACATGCACATATCATCACAATTCTCGATGATCCCTGACATCACAATGTTCCATAACAACTGTCATCAAAATGTTCCATTACACTTTTCATCAAATTGCTCCACGAACCTGACATCAGAATGCTCCCTGCCCTTCTCATCAGAATGCACAACGCACTTGCCATCAAAATGCTCCATGACCTTTGTCATCACAAAGATCCATGACCCTTGGCATCAGAATGCTCCATGTCATTGTCATCACAATGCTCCATGAATGCTCTCATCACATTGCCCAAAGCCCTTGTCAGCACAAAGCTCCATGACACTTGTCATCACAGTGCTTGATGACCTTCTTATCAGAATGCTCCATGCCCTTGTCATTACAATCCTGCTTGACCCATGTATCACAGTGTTCCATACCCTTGTCATCACAATGCTCCATGCACACTCTCATCACAATAATCCATGAAACATTTCGGACCAATTTTCCATGCCCTTCTCATCACAATGCTCCATTACCCCTGTCATAACAATGCACCATGACACCTGCCATCACAATGTTCCATGGCCTTGTCATCACAAGGTTCCATGACACTTGTCATCACAATGCTGAAGTCCCCTGTAATCACAATGCTCCATGCCCTTGTCATCACAAAGCTCCATGACGCATGTCATCAGAATGTTCCACGGCCTTCTCATCACAATGCTCCATGCCCTTGTCATCACAATGCTCCAAGACCCCTGTAAACACAATGCTCCATGCCACTTTTCATCTCAATGCTCCATGAACCCTGCCATCACAATGCACCATGCCCATCATCATAATGCTTCAGGCTATTGTCATCACAGTGAAATCAATATTCTCCATGACATCTGTCATCATAATGCTCCAAACTCTTGTGATCACAATGTTCATAACATTTATCATCACAACACCCCATGACTCTCATCATCACAATTAACCATGGTCTTCTCATCACAATGCTCCATGATCTTTGTCATCACAATGCTAAATACACTTGTCATCACAATGCTCCCTGACACTTGTCGTCAGTATGCTCCTTGAACCATGTCATGACAACGCTCCATGCCTTTATAATCACAATAATCCATGCCCTTTTCATCACAATGCTCCAATATCCCTGTAATCACAATGCTCCATGACCTTGTCATCAAAAAGCTCCATGACACTTATCATCAGAATGCTTCATGGTCTTCTCCTCACAATGCTCCATGCCCTTGTCATCACAATGTTCCAAGACCCCTGTAATCACAATGCTCCATGCCCCTTTTCATCAGTATGCTCCATGAGACTTGTCATCACAAGGCTCCATGGTTTTCTCATCACAATGCTCCAGGACCTTGTCATCACAATGCTTCACGTCCTTGTCATGAAAATTTTCACTGGCCCTTGTCATCATAATGCTCCACGCCCTAATCATCACAATGCTCAATTATATTTTTCATTACAATTCTCAATTACATTTGGCATAACAATGCTCCATGCCATTGTCATAGCAATGTACCAAGACATATGTCATCACAATGCTCCCTGACACCTCTCTTCACAATATTCCATGACCTTCTCATCACAATGCTCCATGCCCTTTTCATCACAATGGACCATGCCCACTGTCATCACAATAATCTGTGAAACTTGTCAGACCAATGCTCCCTGCCCCTGTCATCACAATGCTCCATGCCCTTGTCACCAAAATGCTCCATGACCTCTGTCATCACAATGCTCCGTGACTCCAGTCATCAAAATGTTTCATAACGTTTGTCATCACAATGGTCCATGCCCGCGTCATCACATGGCTCTGTGACCTTTGTAACCAAATGCTCCATGAAATTTTCATCACAATTCTCTGTGACACTTGTCATCACAATGCTCCATGTCTTTGCTGAACAATGCTGTATGACCATTATCATCACAATGTGCCACCTGCATTTCATCACAACGGTCCACAACCTTGTCATTGCAAAGCTCCATAAACATTGTAATCACAATGGTCCATGCACTTCTCTTCAAAATGCTCTCTCACCAGAGATATCACAATATTGCAACAATAGTCATCACGATACTCACTCACACCTGGAATCACAATGTTCCATGAATCTGTCATCACAATGCTACATCCCCTTATCATCACAATGTTCCATGATCCCTGATATCACAATCTTCCATAAACCCTGTGAAGAAAATGCTCCATGACCCGTTTCATCCCAAAGCTCCAAGACCCCTGACATCACAATGTTCTATAACCCCTGCCATCAAAATGTTCCATTACACTTTTTATCAAATTGCTGCATGACCCGGTCCTCAAAATGCTCCCTGCGCTTCTCATCACAATGCACCATGCCCTTGTCATCAAAATGCCCAATGAGTTGTCATCACAAAGCTCCATGACCCTTGGCATCACAATGCTCCATGTCATTGTCATCACAATGCTCCATGAACCCTCTCATCACATTGCTCCATGCCCTTGTCATCACAAAGCTCCATGACACTTGTCATCACAATGCACCATGCGCTTGTCATCACGGTGCTCCACAATCTTCTCATCACAATGCTCCTTAAAATTTGTCATCACAATGCTCCATGCACTTCTCATCAAAATGCTCTCTCACCACTGATATCACAGTGCTACATCACTATTTGTCACAATACTCCCTCACCCCTGTCATCACAATGTTCCAAGACTCCTGTCATCACAATGCTACATGCCCTTTTCATCACAATGCTCCATGACCTTTGTCATCACAATTCTCAATACAATTGTCATCACATTGCTCCCTGACAGCTCTCTTCATAATACCGCATGACCTGGTCATCACAATGCTCCATGCCCTAGTCATCACAATGCGCCATTTCAACTGTCTTCACAATAATCCGTGAAACTTATTAGACCAATGCTCCATGCCCTTTTCATCACAATGCTCCATGCCCTTGTAATCACAATGTTCCACGAACCCTGTAATCAGAATGCTCCATGCCCCATTTCATCACTATGCTCCATGAGACTTGTCTTCACAAGGCTCCATGGTTTTCTCATAACAAACTGCAGGACATTTTCATCACAATGCTTCGCGACCTTGTCATGAAAATTCTCAATGGCCATTGTCATCATAATGCTGCAAGCCCTAGTCATCACAATGCTCCATTATATTTGCCATCACAATCCTCCATTTCATTTGGCATCACAATGCTCCCTGCCATTGTCATCGCAATGGACCATGACATATGTCATCACAATGCTCCCTGACACCTGTCTTCACAATACTCCATGACGTTCTCACCACAATGCTCGATGCCCTTGTCATAACAATGCACGATGTCCCCTGTCATCACAATAATTTATGAAACTTGTCAGACCAATGCTCCATGCCCCTGTCTTCACAATGCTCCATGCGCTTGTTATCACAATGCTCCATGACCCCATTCCTCACAATGCTCCATGACTCCAGTCATCACAATGCTTCATAACGTTTGTCATCACAGCGGTCCATGTCCGCGTCATCACAAGGCTCTGTGTCCTATGTAACCACAATGCTCCATGAACATTTCATCACAATGCTCCGTGACACTTGTTATCACAGTGCTCCATGTCTTTGTCAGAACAATGCTCCATGACCCTTATCATCACAGTGTGCCACGCGCTTTTCATCACAATGATCCACAACATTGTCATCGCTGTTTTCCATAAACCTTGTAATCACAATGGTCCATGCACTTCTCATCAAAATGCTCTCTCACCAGAGATATCACAGTGTTCCATCAGTAGTCATCACAATACTCCCTCACCCCTATAATCACAATGTTCCATGACCCTGTCATCACAATGCTACATCCCCTTATCTTCACAATGTTCCATGACCCCTGACATCACAATGTTCCATAACCACTGTCATCAAAATGCCCCATGACCCATTTCATCCCAAAGCTCCATATCCCCTGTTATCACAATGTTTTATAAGCCCTGTCATCAAAATGTTCCATTACACTTTTCATCAAATTGCTGCATGACCCTGTAATCAAAATGCTCCCTGCCCTTCGCATCACAATACACCACACCTTTGTCATCAAAATGCTCCATGACCTTTGTCATCACAAATCTCCATGACCATTGGCATCACAGTGCTCCATGTCATTGTCGTTACCATGCTCAATGAACAATCTCATCACATTGCTCCATGCCCTTGTCATCACAAAGCTCCATGACACTTGTCATCACAATGCTCGATGCCCTTCCCATCACAATGCTCCATGCCCTTGTCATTACAATCCTCCATGACCCATGTATCACAGAGTTCCTTGCCCTTATCAGCTCAATGCTCCATGCCAACTCACATCTCAATAATCCATGAAATATTTCAGACCAATGCTCAATGCCCTTCTCATCAAAATGCTCCATTACTTCTGTCATAACAATGCTCCATGACCACTGCCATCACAATGTTCCACGGCCTTGTTATCACAAGGCTCCATGACACTTGTTATCACAATGTTCCAAGAACCCTGTAACCACAATGCTCCATGCCCTTGTCATCACAATGCTCCAAGATCCCTGTAATCACAATGCTCCATGCCCCTTTTCATCTCAATGCTCCATGAACCCTGTCATCACAATGCACCATGACCATCATCATAATGCTTCAGGCTATTGTCATCACAATGCAATCAAAATTCTCCATGACCTCTGTTATCATAATGCTCCAAAACCTTGTGATCACAATGTTCCATAACACTTATCATCAAAACACCCCATGACAATCATCATCACAATTATCCATGGCCTTCTCATCAAAATGCTCCATGACCTTTGTCATCACAGTTCTCAATACACTTGTCATCACAATGCTCCCTGACTCTTGTCGTCAGAATGCTCCTTGAACCCTGTCACAAAAAGGCTCCATGCCATTTTCATCACACTGCCCCATGCCGTTTTCATCACAATGCTCCATATCATTGTCATCAAAATACACCACAGGCTTGTCATCAGAATGCTCCATGACCCTTGTCATCACAGTTTTCCATGCACTTGACAGCACAATGCTCCCTAACCCTTGTCATCACAATGCTCCAAGCCACTGTCATCACATTGCTCCATTACCTTTGTCATCAGAATCTTCAGTGACACTTGGCATCACAATGCTCCATGCCATTGTCATCACAATGGGCAATTACATATGTCATCACAATGCTCCCTGACACCTGTCTTCACAATACTGCATGACCTGGTCATCACAATGCGCCATTCCAACTGTCATCGCAATAATCCATGAAACTTATTAAACCAATGCTCCATGCCCTTGTCATCACAGTGCTCCATGCCCTTGTTATCACAATCCTCCATGACCCCTGTCATCACAATTCTCCGTGACTCCAGTCATCACAATGCTTCATGACCTTTGTCATCACAATGGTCCATGCCCTCATCATCAACAGTCTCTGTGACATTTTTAACCACAATGTTCCATGAACGTTTCATCACAATGCTCTTTGACCCTTGACATCACAATGCTCTACGCCTTTATCAGCACAATGTTCCATGCCCTTGTCATCACAATGCTCCATGACCCTGTCATCACAATGTTCCGTGACTCCAGTCATCACAATGCTTCATAACATTTGTCATCACAGTGGTCCTTGCCCGCATCATCACAAGGCTCTGTGACCTTTTTAACCACAACGCTCCATGAACTTTTCATCACAGTGCTCCGTGACCCTTGTCATCACAGTGCTCCATGCCTTTGTCAGAAAAATGCTCCATGACACTTGTCATCACTATGTGCCACGCACTTTTTAGCCCAACGTTCCACAAATTTGTCGTCACAGTGCTCTATAAACCTTGTAATCAAAATGCTCCATGCCCAACCCATCACAATGCTCCATTACCCCTGTCATAACAATGCTCCATGAACCCTGCCATTAAAATGTTCCACGGCCTTGTCATCACTAGCCTCCATGACACTTGTCATCACAATGCTCCAAGACCCCTGTAATCACAATGCTCCATGCCCCTTTTCATCTCTATGCTCCATGAACCCTGTCATCACAATGCATCATGCCCATCATCATAATGCTTCCGGCTATTGTCAGCACAATGAAATCAAAATTCTCCATGACCTCTGTCATCACAATGCCCCATGCCCTTTTCATCACAATGCTCCATGACCCCTGTCATCACAATGCTCCGTGACTCCAGTCATCACAGTGCTTCATAACCCTTGTCATGACAACAGTCCATGCCCACGTCATCACAAGGCTTTGTGACCTTTGTAACCACAATGTTCCATGAAATTTTCATCACAATGCTCCGTGACCCTTTTCATCACAATGCTCCATCCCTTTGTCAGAACAATGCTCCATGAACCTTGTCATCACAATGTGCCACGTGCCTTTCATCACAGCGGTCCACAACCTTGTCATCGATATGCTCCATAAACCTTATAATCCCAATGCTCCATGTACTTCTCATCAAAATGCTCTCTCACATGAGATATCATAATGTTCCATCACTAGTCATCACATTACTCCCTCACCCTTGTAATCACAATGTTCCATGACCCCTGTCATCACAATGCTACATCCCCTTATCGTCAAAATGTTCCATGACCCCTGACATCACAATGTTCCACAACCCCTGTCATCAAAATGCTCCATGACCCTTTTCATCCCAAAGCTCCGTGACCCCTGACATCACAATGTTCTATAACACCTGTCATCAAAATGTTCCATTACAATTTTCATCAAATTGCTGCATGACCCTGTCCTCAAACTGCTCCCTGCCCTTCTCATCACAATGCACCACGCCCTGGTCATCAAAATGCTCCATGACTTTTGACATCACAAACCTCCATGACACTTGACATCACAATGCTCCATGTCATTGTCATCACAATGCTCCATGAACCCTCTCATCACATTGATCCATGCCCTTGTCATCACAAAGCTCCATGACACTTGTCATCACAATGCTCAATGCCCTTCTCATCACAATGCTCCATGCCCTTGTCATTACAATCCTCCATGACCCATGTATCACAGTGTTCCGTGCTCTTGTCATCACAATGCTCCATGCCCACTCTCATTACAATATTCCATGAAGCATTTCACAACAATGCTTCTTGCACTTCTCATCACAGTGCTGCATTACACCTGTCATAACAATATTCCATGACCCCTGCCATCACAATGTTCCACGGCCTTGTCATTCACAAGGCTCCATGACACTTGTCATCACAATGTTCCAAGACCCCTGTAATCACAATGCTCCATGCCCTTGTCATCAGAAAGCTCCATGACGCATGTCATCAGAATGTTCCATGGACTTCTCATCACAATGCTCCATGCCCCTGTCATCACAATGTTCCAAGACCCTTGTTATGAAAATGCTCGATGCCCATTTTCATCTCAAAGTTCCAAGAATCCTATCATCACAATGCACCATGCCCATCACAATAATGCTTCAGGCTGTTGTCATCACAATGAAATCAAAATGCTCCCTGACCCTTGTCATCACAATGCTCCAAGCCACTGTCATCACAATGCTCCATTACCTTTGTCATCAGAATCCTCCATGACACTTGGCATCACAATGCTCCATGACATTGTCATCACAATGGGCCATTGCATATGTCATCACAATGCTCCCTGACACCTGTCTTCACAATAATGCATGACCTTGTCATCACAATGTTCCACGCGCATTTCATCACAACGGTACACAACCTTGGCATTGCAATGCTCCATAAAGCTTGGAATCACAATGCTCCATGCTCTTCTCATCAAAATGCTCTCCCAACAGAGATATCACAGTGTTCCATCACTAGTCATCACAATACTCCATCACCCCTGTAATCACAATGTTCCATGACAGTGTCATCACAATGCTACATCCCCTTATAATCACAATGTTCCATGACCCCTGACATCACAATGTTCCATAACCCTTGTCATCAAAATGCTCCATGACCCTTTTCATCCCAAAGCTCCAAGATCCCTGACATCACAATGTTCTATAACCCCTGCCATAAAAATGTTCCATTACATTTTTCATCAAATTGCTGCATGACCCTGTCATCAAAATGCTCCCTGCCCTTCTCATCACAATGCACAACACACTTGTCATCAAAATGCTCCATAAATTTGTCATCACAAAGCTCCATGACCCTTGGCATCACAATGCTCCATGTCATTGTCATCACAATGCTCCATGAACCCTCTCATAACGTTGCTCAATGCCCTTGTCATCACAAAGCTCCATGACACTTTTCATCACAATGCTTGATGCCCTTATCATCACAATGCTCCATGCCTTTGTCATTACAATCCTGCATGACCCATGTATCATAGTGTTCCGTACACTTGTCATCACAATGCTCCATGTCCACTCTCATCACAATAATCCATGAAACATTTCAGACCAGTGTTCCAAGCCCTTCTCATCACAATGCTGCATTACCTCTGTCATAACAATGCACCATGACCACTGCCATCACAATGTTCCAACGCCTAGTCATCACAAGGATCCATGACACTTGTCATCACAATGCTGAAGACCCCTGTAATCACAATGCTCCATGCCCTTGTCATCACAAAGCTCCATGATGCATGTCATCAGAATGCGCCATGGCCTTCTCCTCACAATGCTCCATGACCTTGTCATCACAATGCTAAAAGATCCCTGTAAACACAATGCTCCATGCCAATTTTCATCTCAATGCTCCATGAATCCTGTCATCACAATGCACCATGCCCATCATCATAATGCTTCAGGCTATTGTCATAACAATGAAATCAATATTCTCCATGACCTCTGTCATCATAATGCTCCAAACCCTTGTGATCACAATGTTCCATAACACTTATCATCACAATGCTCCATGACGCTCATCATCACAATTAGCCATGGCATTCTCATCGCAATGCTTCAAGATCTTTATCATCACAATGCTCAATACACTTGTCATCACAATGCTCCCTTACACTTGTCGTCAGTATGCTCCTTGAACCCTGTCATGACAAGGCTCCATGCCTTTTTCATCTCAATGATCAGTGCCCTTTTCATCACAATGCTCCAAGATCCCTGTAATCACAATGCTCTATGCCCTTGTCATCACAAAACACCATGACGCATGTCATCAGAATGCGCCATGGTTTTCTCATCACAATGCTCCATGCCCTAGTCATCACAATGCTCCAAGGCCCCTGTAATCACAATGCTCCATGCCTCTTTTAATCAGAATGCTCCATTAGACTTGTCATCACAAGTCTCCATGGTCTCCTCATCACAATGCTCCATGACACCTGTCATCACAACACTCCATGAACATTTTCAGCCCAGTGCTCCATGACCCTTGTCATCACAATGATCCATGCCCTTGTCATCCCAAAGCTCCATGATCCCTGTATTCACAATGCTCCGTGACGTTTGTCATCATATTGCTCCATGACACATGTCATCACAATGCTCCATGCCTTTGTCAGCAAAATGCTACATGACCTTGTCATTAAAATGCTCTATGCGCTTGTGATCACAATACTCCATTTCCATTGTCATCACAATCCTCCATGAACCTTGGGATCACATTGACTCATGCCCTTGTAATTACAATGCTCCATGCTCCTTGAAATCAAAATGATCCATGACCTCTGTCATCACAATGCTCCAAACCCCTGTGATCACAATGTTCCATAACACTTATCATCACAATGCTCCATGACGATCATCATCACAATTATCCTTGGCCTTCTCATCACAATGCTCCATGACCTTTGTCATCACAATTCTCAATACACTTGTCATGACAATGCTCCCTGACACTTGTCATCAGAATGCTCCTTGAACCCTGTCAGGAAAAGGCTCCAGGCCTTTTTAATCACAATACCCCATGCCGTTTTCATCACAAATCTCCATGCCATTTTCATCAAAATACTCCACAAGCTTGTCATCAGAATTCTCCATGACCCTTGTCATCACAATTCTCCATGCACTTGTCAGCACAATGCTCCCTGACACTTGTCATCACAATGCTCCAAGCCATTGTCATCACAATGCTCCATTACCTTTGTCATCAGAATTCTCCATGACATTTGTCATCACAATGCCCCATGCCATTGTTATCACAATGGGCCATACATATGTCATCACAATGCACCCTGACACCTCTCATCACCATACTGCATAACCTGGACATCACAATGCTCCATGCCTTTGTCATCACAATGGGCCATTCCAACTGTCATCGCAACAATCCATGAAATTTATTAGACCAATGTTCCATGCCATTGTCATCACAATGCTCCATGCCCTTGTTATCACAATGCTCCATGACCCCAGCCATCACAATGCTCTTTGACTCCAGTCATCACAATGCTTCATGACCTTTGTCACCACAATGGTCCATGCCCTCGTCATCATCACTCTCTGTGAGCTTTTTAACCAAAATGATCCATGAACTTTTCATCACAATGCTCTTTGACCCTTGTCATCACAATGCTCTATGCCTTTCTCAGCACAATGTTCCATGACCCTTGTCATCACAATGCTCCATGACACATGTCATCACAATGCTCCATGACCCCTGTCAACACAGTGCTCCGTGACTCCAGTCATCACAATGCTTCATAATGCTTGTCATCACAATGGTCCATGCCCGCGTCATCACAAGGCTCTGTGACCTTTTTAACCACAATGCTCCATGAACATTTCATCTCAATGCTGCGTGACACTTGTCAGCACAGTGCTCCATGCCTTTCTCAGAAAAATGCTCCATGACCCTTGTCATCACAATGTGCCACGTGCATTTTCTCCCAAAGTTCCACATATTTATCATCGCAATGCTCCATAAAACTTGTAATCACAATGCTCCATGCCCTTCTCATCACAATGCTCCATTACCCCTGTCATAACCATGCTCCATGAGTCTGCGATCACAATGTTCCACGGCCTTGTCATCACAAGGCTCCATGCCCTTGTCATCACAAAGCTCCATGACGCATGTCATCAGAATGATCCCTGGCCTTCTCCTCACAATGCTCCATGCCCTTGTCATCACAATGCTCCAAGACCCCTGTAATCACAATGCTCCATGCCCCTTTTCATCAGAATGCTCCATGAAACTTGTCATCACAAGTCTCCATGGTCATCTCATCACAATGCTCCAAGACCTTTTCATCAGCATGCTCCCTTCCCTTGTCATCACAATTCTCCATGACCCCTGTCATCACAATTCTCCATGAATATTTTCAGGCCAATGCTCCATGAATATTTTCAGGCCAATGCTCCATGACCTTCTCATCACAATGCCCCATGACCAATATCATCACAATGCTCCATGATCACTGTATCACAACACTCCATGACACCTGACAACACAATGATCCGGGACTCTTGTCATCACAATGCTCCATGAACCCTGTCATCACCATACTCCATGAATATTTTCAGCCCAATGCTCCATGACGCTTGTCATCACAGTGCTCCATGACACCTGTCATCACAATGCTCCATGCCTTTGTCAGCAAAATGCTACATGACCTTGTCATTACAATGCTCTATGTGCTTGTCATCACAATACCCAATTACCATTGTCATCACAATCATCCATGAACCTTGGGATCACATTGCTTCATGCCCTTGTCATCACAGTGCTCCATGCTCCTTGAAATCAAAATGATCGATGACCTCTGTCATCACAAAGCTCCAAACCCTTGTGATCACAATGTTCCATAGCACTTGTCATCACAACGTTCCATGATGCCTGTCATCAAATACTCCATGCCTTTTTCATCACAATGCTCCACGACCTTTGTCATCACAATTCTCAATACACTTGTCATCACAATGCTCCCTGATACTTGTCGTTAGAATGCTCCTTGAACCCTTTCACGAAAATACTCCATGCATTATTCATCACAATGCCCCATGCCGTTATCATCACAATGCTCCATGCCATTGTCAACAAAATACTCCACAAGCTTGTCATCAGAATGTTCCATGACCCTTGTCATCACAATGCTCCATGCACTTGTCAGCACAATGCTCCCTGACCCTTGTCATCAAAATGCTCCAAGCCATTGTCATCACAATGCTCCATTACCTTTGTCATCAGAATCCTCCATGACAATTGGCATCACAATGCTCCATGCCATTGTCATCACAATGGGCCATTACATATGTCATCACAGTGCTCCCTGACACCTGTCTTCACAATACTGCATCACCTGGTTATCACAATGCTACATACCCTTGTCATCACAATGCTCCATGCCCTTGTTATCACAGTGCTCCATGACCACTGTCATCACAATGCTCCATGACACCAGTCATCACATTGCTTCATGACGTTTGTCAACACAATGGTCCATGCCCTCACCATCAACAGTCTCTGTGACATTTTAACCACAATGCTCAGCGAACTTTTCATCACAATGCTCTTTGACCCTTATCATCAAAATGCTCTATGCCTTTCTCAGCACAATGCTCCATGCCCTCGTCATCAAAATGCTCCTTGACCCCTGTCATCAGAATGCTCCATGACTACAGTCATCACAATGCTTCATAACATTTGTCATCACAATGGTCCATGCCCGCGTCAACACAAGGTTCTGTTACATTTGTAACCACATTGCTCCAAGAACTTTTCATCACAATGCTCCGTGACCCTTCTCATCACAATCCTCCATGCCTTTGTCAGAAAATTGCTCAATGACCCTTGTCTTCACACTGTGTCACGCGCTTTCATCACAATGGTCTGCAAATTTGTCATTGCAATGCTCCATAAATATTGTAATCACAGTGCTCCATGCCCTCCTCATCACAATGCTCCATTACCCCTGTCATAACCATGCTCCATGACCCCAGTCATCACAATGTTCCACGGCCTTGTCATCACAAGGCTCCATGACACTTGTCATCCCAATGATCCAAGACCCCTTTAAACAGAATACTCCATGCTCTTGACATCAAAAAGCTCCATGACACATGTCATCAGAATGTTCCATGAACTTCGCATCAAAATGGTCCATGCCCGTTTTATCACTATGCTCCAAGACCGATGTGATCACAATGCTCCATGCCCCTTTTCATCTCAATGCTCCATGAACCCTGTCATCACAATGCATCATGCCCATCATCATAAAGCTTCCGGCTATGGTCAGCACAATGAAATCAAAATTTTCCATGACCTCTGTCATCACGATGCTCCATGACCCCTGTCATCACAATACTCCATGAATATTTTCAGCCCAATGCTCCATGAGCTTTGTCATCACAATTACCCATGTGCTTTTCATCACAATCCTCCCTCACCCCTGTTATCACAATTTACCATGATCCCTGTCATCACAATGCTACATCCCCTTATCAGCACAAGGTTCCATGACCCCTGATATCACAATGTTCCATAACCCCTGTCATCAAAATGCCCCCTGACCCTTTTCATTCCAAAGATCAATGACCCCTGGCATCACAAGGTTCTATAACCCCTGTCAACAAAATGTTCTATTACACTTTTCATCAAATTGCTGCATGACCCTGTCATCAAAATACTCCCTGCCATTCTCATCACAATGCACCACACCCTTGTCAACAAAATGCTCCATGACCTTTGTCATCACAAAGCTCCATGACCTTTGGCATCACAATGCTCCATGTCATTGTCATCACAATGCTCCATGAACCCTCTCATCACATTTCTCCATGCCCTTGTCATCACAAAGCTCCATGACACTTGTCATCACAATGCTCGATGCCCTTCTCATCACAATGATCCATGCCCTTTTCCTTACAATCCTCCATGACCCATGTATCACAGTGTACCGTGCCCTTGTCATCACAATGCTCCATGCCCACTCACATCACAATAATCCATGAAACATTTCAGACCAATGCTCAATGCCCTTCTCATCACAATGCTCCATTACCTCTGTCATAACAATGCTCCATGATCCCTGCCTTCACAATGTTCCACAGCCTTGTCATCACAAGGCTCCATGACCCTTGTCATCACAATGCTTCAAGACCCCTGTAATCACAAAGCTCCATGCACTTGTCATCACAAAGCTCCATGACGCATGTCATCAGAATGTTCCATGGCCTTCTCCTCACAATGCTCCATGCCCTTGTCATCACAATGCTCCAAGACCCTTGTAATCACAATGCTCCATGCCCCTTTTCATCAGAATGCTCCATGAGACTTGTCATCACAAGTCTCCATGGTCATGTCATCACAATACTCCAGGATATTCTCATCACCATGCTCCATTCCCTTGTCATCAGAATGCTCCATGAGCCATGTCATCACAATAATCCATGAATATTTTCAGCCCAGTGCTCCATGACCTACTCATCACAATGCTCCATGACCAATATCATCACACTGCTCCATGACCACTGTCATCACAACCCTCCAAGACACCTGACAACACAATGATCCGGGACTCTAGTCATCACAATTCTCAAAGACCCCTGTAATCACAATGCTCCATGACCCCTGTCATCACTATGCTCCATGCACTTGTCATCACAATTCTCCATGCACTTGTCATCACAATGCTCCCTGACCCATGTCATCAAAATGCTCCAAGCCATTGTCATGACAATATTCCATTACCTTTGTCATCACAATCCTCCAAGACACTTGGCATCACAATGTTCCATGCCATTGTCATCACAATTGTCCATTACATATGTCATCAAAATGCTCCCTGACACCTCTCTTCACAATACTGCATGACCTGGTCATCACAAAGCTCCATGCCCTTGTCATCACAATGCGCCATTCCAACTTTCATCACAACAATCCATGAAATTTATTAGACTAATGTTCCATGCCCTTGTCATCACATGCTCCATGCCTTTGTTATCACAATGCTCCCTGACTCCTGTCATCACAAAGCTCCGTGACTCCAGTCATCGCACTGATTCATGACCTTTGTCATCACAATGGTCCATGCCCTCATCATCAACAGTCTCTGTGACCATTTTAAACACAATGCTCCATGAACTTTTATTCACAAAGCTCTTTGACCCTTGTCATCACAATGCTTTATGCCTTTCTCAGCAAAATGCTCCATGACCCTTGTCATCACAGTGCTCCATGCGCTTGTCAGCACAATGCTCCATGACACATATCATCACAATGCACCATGCGCTTGACATCACAGTGCTCTACAATCTTGTCATCACAATGCTCCATCCACTTCTCATCAAAATGCTCTCTCACCACTGATATCACAATGCTACCTCACTATTTGTCACAATACTCCCTCACCCCTGGCATCACAATGTCCCATGACTCCTGTCATTACATTGCTATATGCACTTATCATCACAAAGTTCGATGAACCCTGACATCACCATGTTCCATAACAACTGTCATCAAAATATTCCATGACAATTTCCATCAAATTGCTCCATGACCCTGTCATCACAATACTCCCGGTCCTTCTCATCACAATGCACAATGCCCTTGCCATCAAAATGCTCCATGACCTTTGTCATCACAAAGATCCATGACCCTTGGCATCATATTGCTCCATGCCCTTGTCTTCACAATGCTCCATGACACATGTCATCAGAATGCTCCATGGCCTTCTCAAAAAAATGCTCCATGCCCTTGCCATCACAATGCTCCATTACACCAGTCATAACATTGCTCTATGACCCCTGCCATCACGATGTTCCATGGCCTTGTCATCACAAAGCTCCTTGACCCTTCTCATCACAATGTTCCAAGAACACTTTAATCACAATGCTCTATGCCCCTTTTCATATCAATGATCCATGAACCCTGTCATCACAATGCACCATGCCCTTCATCATAATGCTTCATGCTATTGTCATCACAATGAATTCAAAATGTTCCATGACCTCTGTCATAACAATGCTCCAAACCCTTGTGATCACAATATTCCAAAACACTTGTCACCACAATGCCCCATGACGCTCGTCATCACAATTATCAATGGTCTTCTCATCCCAATGCTCCATGACTTTGTCACCACAATGCAAAATACACATGTCATCAAAATGCCCCCTGACCCTTGTTGTCTGTATGCTACTTGAACCCTGTCATGACAAGGCTCCATGCCTTTTTCATCACAATGATCCATGCCCTTTTCATCACAATGCTCCAAGACCCATGTAATCACAATGCTCCATGCCCTTGTCATCACAAAGCTCAATGACGCATGCTATCAGAATGCTCCTTGGAATTCTTCTAACATTGCTCAATGCCCTTGTCATCACAATGTTCCAAGACCCTGGTCATCACAATGATCCATGCCCCTTTTCATCAGTATGCTCCATGAGACTTGTGATCACAAGGCTCCATGGTTTTGTCATCACAATGCTCCAGGACCTTGTCATCACAATGCTTCTCTACATTGTTATGAAAATTTTCAATGGCCCTTGTCAACATAATGCTCCAAGCCTTAATCATCACAATGCTCCATTATATTTGTCATCACAATTCTCCATTACATTTGACATCATAATGATCCATGCCATTGTCATCGCAATGGACCATGACATATGACATCACAATGCTCACTGACACCTGTCTTCACAATACTCCATGAGCTTCTCATCACAATGCTCCATGCCCTTGTCATCACAATGCTCCATGACCCCTGTCATCACAATAATCCATGAACATTTTCAGCACAGTGCTCCACGACCAACTCATCACAATGCTCCATGGCCAATATCATCACAATGCTCCATGACCACTGTCATCAAAACATTCCATGACACCCGACAACACAATGATCCGGGACTCTTGTCATCACAATGCTCCATTCCCTAGTCATCACAATGCTCCATGACCCCTGTCATCACAACACTCCATGAACATTTTCAGCCCAGTGCTCCATGAAACTTGTTACCACAATGATCCATGCCCTTGTCATCCCAATGCTCCATGACCCCTGTATTCACAATGCTCCGTGACGCTTGTCATCACAGTGCTCCATGACACATGTCATCACAATGCTCCATGCCTTTGTCAGCAAAATGTTACATGACCATGTCATTCCAATGCTCTATGCGCTTGTCATCACAATACTCCATTACCATTGTCATCACAATCCTCCATGAACCTTTGGATCACACTGCTTCATGCCCTTGTCATCACAATGCTACATGCTCCTTGAAATCAAAATGATCCATGACCTCTGTCATCACAATTCTCCAAAACCTAGTGATCACAATGTTCCATAACACTTGTCATCACAACGCTCCATTATGCCTGTCATCACAATATTCCATGCCCTTTTCATCACAATGTTCCATGACCTTTGTCATCACAATTCTCAATACACTTGTCATCACAATGCTCGATGCGCTTGTCAGCACAATGCTCCATGACACATGTCATCACAATGCACCATGCACTTCTCATCACAATGCTGCTTAAAATATGTCATCACAATGCTCCATGCACTTCTCATCAAAATGCTCTCTCACCACTGATATCACAATGCTACCTCACTAATTGTCACAGTACTCCCTCAACCCTGTCATCACAATGTTCCATGACTCGTGTCATCACAATGCTACATGCACTTATCATCACAATGTTCGATGACCCCTGACATCACAATGTTCCATAACACCTGTCATCAAATTGTTCCATGACACTTTTCATCAAATTGCTCCATGACCCTGTCATCAGAATGCTCCCTGCCTTTCTCATCACAATGCACAACACCCTTGCCACCAAAATGCTCCATGACCTTTGTCATCACAATGATCCATGACCCTTGGCATCACATTGCTCCATGCCTTTGACTTCACGAAGCTCCATGACACGTCATCTGAATGCTCCATGGCCTTCTCATCACAATGCCCCATGCCCTTGCCATCACAATGCTCCATTACACCAGTCATAACAATGCTCCATGACCCCTGCCATCACGATGTTCCATGGCCTTGTCATCACAAAGCTCCATGACCCTTCTCATCACAACGCTCCAATAACCCTTTAATCACAATGCTCTATGCCCCTTTTCATCTCAATGATACATGAACCCTGTCATCACAATGCACCATGCCCATCATCATAATGCTTCTTCCTATTGTCATCACAATGAAATCAAAATGTTCCATGACCTCTGTCATAACAATGCTCCAAACCCTTGTGATCACAATATTCCAAAACACTTGTCATCACAATGCCCCATGACGCTCATCATCACAATTATCAATGGCCTTCTCATCACAATGCTCCATGACCTTTGTCACCACAATGCTCAATACACTTGTCATCAAAATGCTCCCTGATACTTGTTGTCTGTATGCTCCTTGAACCCTGTCATGACAAGGCTTCATGCCTTTTTCATCACAATGATCCATGCCCTTTTCATCACAATGCTCCAAGACCCATGTAATCACAATGCTCCATGCCCTTGTCATCACAAAGCTCAATGACACATGCCATCAGAATGCTCCTTGGTCTTCTCCTCACAATGCTCATTGCCCTTGTCATCACAGTGTTCCACGACCCCTGTAATCACAATTCTCCATGCCCCTTTTCATCAGTATGCTCCATGAGACTTGTCAGCACAAGGCTCCATTCTTTGTCATCACAATGCTCCAGGACCTTGTCATCACAACGCTTCTCGAACTTGTCATGAAAATTTTCAATGGCCCTTGTCATCGTAATGCACCAAGCCCTAATCATCACAAAGCTCCATTATATTTGTCATCACAATTCTCCATTACATTTGGCATCATAATGCTCCATGCCATTGCCATCGCAATGGACCATGACATATGTCATCACAATGCTCCCTGACACCTGTCTTCACAGTACTCCATGACCTTCTCATCACAATGCCTCATGCCCTTGTCATCACAATGCACCATGTCCACTGTCATCACAATAATCTATGAAACTTGTCAGACCAATGCTCCATTCCCCTGTCATCACAATGCTCCATGCCCTTGTTATCACAGTGCTCCATGACCCCTGTCATCACAATGCTCAGTGACTCCAGTCATCACAATGCTTCATAACGTTTCTCATCACAACGGTCCATGCCCGCGTCATCACAAGGCTCTGTGACCTTTGTAACCACAACGCTCAATGAACTTTTCATCACAATGCTCCGTGACCCTTGTCTTCACAATGCTCCATGCCTTTGTCACAGCAATGCTCCCTGACGCTTGTCATCACAATGCTCCATGCCCTTGTCATCCCAATGCTCCATGACCCCTGTATTCACAATGCTCCTTGACACTTGTCATCACAGTGCTCCATGACACCTGTCATCACAATGCTCCATGCCTTTCTCAGCAAAATGCTACATGACCTTGTCATTACAATGCTCTATGCTCTTGTCATCACAATACTCCATTTCCATTGTCATCACCATCCTCCATGAACCTTGGGATCACATTGCTTCATGCTCTTGTCATCACAATGCTCCATGTTCCTTGAAATCAAAATGATCCATTACCTCTCTCATCACAATGCTCCAAACCCTTGTCATCACAATGTTCCATAACACTTGTCATCACAATGCTACATGATGCCTGTCATCACAATACTCCATGCCGTTTTCATCACATTGCTCCATGACCTTTGTCATCACAATTCTCAATACACTTGTCATCACAATGCTCCCTCAGACTTGTCATCAGAATTCTCCTTGAACCCTGTAACGAAGAGGCTCCATGCCTTTTTCATCACAATGACCCATGCCGTTTTCATCACAATGCTCCATGCCATTGTCATCAAAATACTCCACAAGCTTGTCATTAGAATGCTCCATGACCCTTGTCATCACAATTCTCCATGCACTTCTCAGCACAATGCTCCCTGACCCTTGTCATCACAATGCTCCAAGCCATTGTCATCACAATGCTCCATTACCTTTGTCATCAGAATCCTCCATGACACTTGGCATCAGAATGCTCCATGCCTTTGTAATCACAATGGGCCATTACATATGTCATCACAATGCACCATGACACCTGTCTTCACAATACTGCATGACCTGGTCATCACAATGCTCCATGCCATTGTCATCACAATGCTGCATGTCCTTGTTATCACAGTGTTCCAAGACCACTGTAATCAGAATGATCCATGCCCCTTTCATCAGTATGCTCCATGAGACTTGTCTTCTCAAGGCTCCATGGTTTTCTCATCACAAACCTCCAGGGCCTTGTCATCACAATTCTTCACGACCTTGTCATGAATATCCTCAATGGTGCTTGTCATCATAATGCTGCAAGCCCTAGTCATCACAATGCTCCATTATATTTGCCATCACAATCCTCCATTACATTTGGCATCACAGTGCTCCCTGCCATTGTCATCGCAATGGACCATGATATATGTCATCACAATGCTCCCTGACACCTCTCTTCACAATAATCCATGACCTTCTCCTCACAATGCTCCATGCCCTTGTCATCACAATGCACCATGTCCACTGTCATCACAATAATCTATGAAACTTCTCAGACCAATGCTCCATGCCCCTGTCTTCACAATGCTCCATGCCCTGGTTATCACAATGCTCCATGACCCCTGTACTCACAATGCTCCATGACTCCAGTTATCAAAATGATTCATAACGTTTGTCATCACAGCGGTCTATGCCCGCATCATCACCAGGCTCTGTGTCCTTTGTAACCACAATGCTCCATGAACATTTCATCACAATGCTCCGTGACCCTTGTCATCACAATGCTGCATGCCTATGTCAGAACAATGCTCCATGACACTTGTCATCACAGTGTGCCACGCACTTTTCATCACAATGATCCACAACCTTGTCATCGCTATGATCCATAAACCTTGTAATCACAATGCTCCATGAACTTCTCATCCAAATGCTCTCTCACCTGAGATATCACAATGCTCCATCACTACTTATCACAATGTCCCCTCACCCCTGTAATCACAGTGTTCCATGACCCCTGTCATCACAATGCTACATCCCCTTATCAACACAATGTTCCATGACACCTGACATCACAATGTTCCATAACCCCTGTCATCAAAATGCTCCATGACACTTTTCATCCCAAAGCTCCATGACCCATGGCATCACAATGTTCTATAACCCCTGTCATCAAAATATTCCATTACACTTTTTATCAAATTGCTGCATGACCCTGTCATCAAAATGCTCCCTGCCCTGCTCATCACAATGCACCACACACTTGTCATCAAAATGCTCCATGACCATTGTCATCACAAAGCTCCATGACCCTTGGCATCACAATGCTCCATGGCTTTGTCATCACAATGCTCCATGAACACTCTCATCACATTGCTCCATGCACCTGTCATCACAAAACTCCATGACACTTGTCATCACAATGTTCGATGCGTTCTCATCACAATGCTCCATGTCCCTGTCATTACAATCCTCCATGACACATGTATCACAGTCTTCCGTGCCCTTGTCATCACAATGCTCCAGGCCCACTCTCATCACAATAATCCATGAAATATTTCAGACCAATGCTCAATGCCCTTCTCATCAAAATGCTCCATTACTTCTGTCATAACAATGATCCATGACCCCTGCCATCATGATGTTCCATGGGCTCTTCATCACAAGGCTCCATGACCCTTCTCATCACAATTCTCCAAGAACACTGTAATCACAAAGCTCTATGCCCCTTTTCATCTCAATGATTCATGAACCCTGTCATCACAATGCACCATGCCCATCATCATAATGCTTCCTGCTATTGTCATAACAAGGAAATCAAAATGCTCCATGACCTCTGTCATAACAATGCTCCAAACCCTTGTGATCACAATATTCCATAACAATTGTCATCACAATGCCCCATGACGCTTGTCATCACATTTATCCATTGTCTTCTCATCACAGTGCTCCATGACCTTTGTCATCACAATGCTCAATACACTTGTCATCCAAATGCTCCCTGACACTTGTTGTCTGTATGCTCCTTTTACCCTGTCATGACAGGGCTCCATGCCTTTTTCATCACAATGATCCATGCCCTTTTGATCACAATGCTCCAAGACCCATGTAATCACGAAGCTCCATGCAATTGTCATCACAAAGCTCAATGACGCATGCCATCAGAATGCTCCTTGGTCTTCTCCTCACAATGCTCCATGCCCTTGTCATCATAAAGTTCCAAGACCACTGTAATCACAATGCTCCATGCCCTTTTTCATCTGTATGCTCCATGAGACTTGTCATCACATGGCTCCATGGTTTTGTCATCATAATGCTCCAAGCCCTAGTCATCACAATGCTCCATTATATTTGTCATCATAATCCTCCATTACATTTGGCATCACAATGTTCCCTGCCATTGTCATCGCAATGGACCATGAGATATTTCATCACAATGCTCCGTGACACCTGTCTTCAAAATACTCCATGACCTTCTCATCTCAATGCCCCATGCCCTTGTCATCACAATGCACCATGTCCACTGTCATCACAATAATCTATGAAACTTGTCAGACCAATGCTCCATTCCCCTGTCATCACAATGCTCCATGACCTTTTTATCACAGTCCTCCATGACACCTGTCATCACAATGCTCCGAGACTCCAGTCATCACAATGCTTCATAAGTTTTGTCATCACAACGGTCCATGCCCGCGTCATCACAAGGCTCTGTGTCCTTTGTAACCACAATGCTCCATGAACTTTTCATCACAATGCTCCGTGACCCTTGTCATCACAATGCTCCATGCCTTTGTCAGAACAATGCTCCATGACCCTTGTCATCACAATGTGCCACGCGGTTTTCATCACAATGATCCACAACCTTCTCATCGCTATCCGCCATACTCCTTGTAATCACAATGCTCCATGCACTTCTCATCCAAATGCTCTCGCACCTGGGATATCACAATGATCTATCACTAGATATCACAATCCTCCCTCACCCCTGTAATCACAGTGTTCCATGACCCCTGTCACCACAATGCTACATCCCCTTATCAACACAATGTTCCATGACTCCTGACATCACAATGTTCCATAACCACTGTCATCAAAATGCTCCATGACACTTTTCATCCCAAAGCTCCATGACCCATGGCATCACAATGTTCTATAACCACTGTCATCAAAATGTTCCATTACACTTTTCATTAAATTGCTCCATGTCCCTGTCATCAAAATGCTCCCTGCCCTTCTCATCACAATGCACCACACACTTGACATCAAAATGCTCCATGACATTTGTCATCACAAAGCTCCATGACACTTGGCATCACAATGCTCCATGTCATTGTCATCACAATGCTCCATGAAACCTCTCATCACATTGCCCAATGCCCTTGTCATCACAAAGCTCCATCACACTTGTCATCACAGTGCTCCATGCCCTTGTCATTACAATCCTCCATGACCCAAGTATCACAGTGTACTGTGCCCTTGTAATCACAATGCTCCATGCCCACTCTCATCACAATAATCCATGAAATATTTCAGACTAATGGTCAATGCCATTCTCATCACAATGGTCCATTACATCTGTCGTAACAATGCTCCATGACCCCTGCCATCACAATGTTCCACGGCCTTGTCATCACAAGGCTCCATGACCCTTGTCATCACAATGCTCCAAGACCCCTGTAATCACAATGCTCCATGCCCCTTTTCATCAGAATGCTCCATGAGATTTCTCATCACAAGTCTCCATGGTCATCTCATCACAATGCTCCAGGACATTGTTATCACCATGCTCCATTCCCTAGTCATCACAATGCTACATGACCCATGTCATACAAATACTCCATGAATATATTCAGCCCAATGTTCCATGAACTTCTCATCACAATGCTCCATGACCAATATCATCACAATGCTCCATGACCACTGTCATCAAAACAGTCCATGACACGTGACAACACAATGATCCGAAACTCTTGTCATCACAATGTTCCAAGACCCCTGTAATCACAATGCTCCATGACCCCTGTCATCACAATTCTCCATGAAATTTTTCAAACCAATGGTCCATGACCCTTGTCATCACAATGATACATGCCCTTGTCATCCCAGTGCTCCATGACCCCTCTATTCACAATACTCCGTGACGCTTGTCATCACTTTGCTCCATGACACATGATATCACAATGCTCCATGCCTTTGTCAGCAAAATGCTACATGACCTTGTCATTACAATGCTCTATGCGCTTGTCATCACATTACTCCTTTACCATTGTCATCAAAATCCTCCATGAAACTTGGGATCACATTGCTTCATGCCCTTGTCATCACAATGCTCCCTGCTCCTTGAAATCAAAATGATCCATGACCTCTCTCATCACAATGCTCCAAACTCTTGTGATCACTATGTTCTATAACACTTGTCATCACAAAGCTCCATGATGGCTGTCATCACACATACTCCATGCCCTTTTTATAACAATGCTCCATGAATTTGTCATCAGAATTCTCTGTACACTTGTCATCCAATGCTCCGTGACATTGTCGTCAGAATGCTCCTTGAACCCTGTCACAAAAAGGCTCCATGCCTTTTTCATCAAAATGCTCCATGCAATTGTCATCAAAATACTCCACAAGCTTGTGATCAGAATGCTCCATGACCCTTGTCATCACAATTCTCCATGCACTTGTCAGCACAATGCTCCCTGAAACCTGTCATCACAATGCTCCAAGCCCTTGTCATCACAATGCTCCATTACCTTTGTCATCAGAATCCTCCATGACACTTGGCATCACAATGCTCCATTCCATTGTCATCACAATGGGCCATTACATATGTCATCACAATGCTCCCTGACACCTCTCTTCACAATACTGCATGCCCTTGTCATCACAATGCTCCATGCCCTTGTCATCACAATGCTCCATGATCACTGTCATCACAATGCTCCGTGATTCCATTCATCACTATGCTTCATAACGTTTGTCATCACAACGGTACATGCCCGCATCATCACAAGGCTCTGTGACCTTTGTAACCACAATGCTCCATGAACATTTCATCACAATGCCCCATGAACCATGTCATCACAATACTCCATGCCTTTGTAAGAACAATGCTCCATGACCCTTGTCATCACAATGTGCCATGCTCTTTACATCACAATGATCCACAACCTTGTCATCGCTATGTTCCATAAACCTTGTAATCACAATGCTCCATGCACTTCTCATCCAAATGCTCTCTCACATGAGATATCACAATGTTCCATCACTAGTCATCACAATCCTCCCTCACCCCTGTTATCACCATGCTCCATGACCCCTGTCATCACAGTGCTACATCCCCTTATCAGCACAATGTTCCTTGACCCCTGACATCACAATGTTCCATAACCCCTGTCATCAAAATGCTCCATGACCCTTTTCATCCCAAAGCTCCATGATCCCTGGCATCACAATGTTCTATAACCCCTGTCATCAAAATATTCCATTACACTTTTCATCAAATTGCTGCATGACCCTGTCATCAAAATGCTCCCTGCCATTCTCATCACAATGCACCACACAATTTTCATCAAAATGCTCCATGACCTTTGTCATCACAAAGCTCCATGACCGTTGGCATCACAATGCTCCATGTCATTGTCATCACAATGCTCCATGAACCCTCTCATCACATTGCTCCATGCCTTTGTCATCACAAAGCTCCATGACACTTGTCATCACAGTGCTCGATGACATTCTCATCACATTGCTCCATGCCCTTGTCATTACAATCCTCCATGACCCATGTATCACATTGTAACGTGCCCTTGTCATCACAATGCTCCATGCCCACTCTCATCACAATAATCCATGAAACATTTCAGACCAATGCTCAATGCCCTTCTCATCACAATGCTCCATTACCTCTGTCATAACAATGCTCTATGACCCCTGCCATCACAATGTTCCAGGGCCTTGTCATCAAAAGGCTCCATGACCCTTGTCATCACAATGCTCCAAGACCCCTGTAATCACAATGCTCCATGCCCTTGTCATCACAAATCTCCATGACGCATGCCATCAGAAAGTTCTATGGCTTTCTCCTCACAGTGCTCCATGCCCTTGTCATCACAATGCTCCAAGACCCCTGTAATCACAATGCACCATGCCCCTTTTTATCAGAAGGCTCCATGAGACTTGTCATCACAAGTCTCCATCGTCATCTCATCACAATACACCAGGACCTTGTCATCACAATGCTCCATGACACATGTCATCACAATTCTCCATGAATATTTTGAACCCAATGCTCCATTACCTTCTCATCACAATGCTTCATGACCAGTATCATCACAATGCTCCATGACCACTGTCTTCACAATGCGCCATTCCAACTGTCATCACAATAATCCATGAAACTTATTATACCAATGCTCCATGCCCTTGTCATCACAATGCTCCATGCCCTTGCTATCACAATGTTCCAAGACCCCTGTAATCAGAATGCTCCATGCCCCTTTTCATCAGTATGCTCCATGAGACCTGTCATCACAAGGCTCCATGGTTTTCTCAACACAATGCTCAAGGACATTGTCATCACAATGCTTCACGACATTGTCATGAAAATTCTCAAAGGCCCTTGTCATCATAATGCTGCAAGCCCTAGTCATCACAATGCTCCATCATATTTGTCATCACAATCCTCCATTACATTTGGCATCACAATGCACCATGCTATTGTCATCGAAATGAACCATGACATATGTCATCAAAATGCTCCCTGACACCTGTCTTCACAATACTCCATGACTTTGTCATCACAATGCTCCATGCCCTTGTCATCACAATGCTCCATGAACCCTGTCAACAAAATGCTCCGTGACTCCAGTCATCACAATGCTTCATAACGTTTGTCATCACAACGGTCCATGCCTGCGTCATCACAAGTCTCTGTGACATTTGTAACCACAGTGCTCCATGAACATTTCAACACAGTGCTCCGTGACACTTGTCATCACAATGCTCCATGCCTTTGTCAGAACAATGCTCCATGACCCTTGTCATCAAAACGTGCCACGGGCTTTCCATCACAATGATCCACAACCTTGTAATCGCTATGCTCCATAAAACTTGTAATCACAATGCTCCATGCTCTTCTCATCCAAATGCTCTCTCACCTAAGATATAACCATGTTCCCTCACTAGTCATCACAATCCTCCCTCAACCCTGTAATCAAAATGTTCCATGACCACTGTCATCACCATGTTCCATTCCCTTGTCATCACAATGTTCCATGACCACTGTCATCACAATACTCCATGAACATTTTCAGCCAAATACTCCATGACCTTCTCATCAAAATGCTCCATGACCACTGTCATCACAACACTCCATGACACCCGAAAACACAATGATCAGGGACTCTTGTCATTACAATGCTCCATTCCCTAGACATCACAATGCTCCATGACCACTGTCATCACAATACTCCATGAACATTTTCAGCCCAATGCTCTATGACACTTGTCATCACAATGATCCATGCCCTTGTCATCCCAATCCTCCATGACCCCTGTATTCACAATGCTCCGTGACGCTTGTCATCACAGTGCTCCATGACACCTGGCATCACAATGCTTCATGCCTTTGTCAGCAGAATGCTACATGACATTGTCATTACAATGCTCTATGCGCTTGTCATCACAATACTCCATTACCATTATCATCACAATCCTCCATGAACCTTGGGATCACATTGCTTCATGCCCTTGTCATCACAATGCTCCATGCTCCTTGAAATCAAAATGATCCATGACCTCTGTCATCACAATGCTCCAAACCCTTGTGATCACAATGTTCCATAGCACTTGTCATCACAACGCTCCATGATGCCTGTCATCACAATACTCCATGCCCTTTTCATCACAATGCTCCATGACCTTTGTCATCACAATTCTCAATACATTGTCATCACAATGCTCCCTGACACTTGTCGTCAGAATGCTCCTTGAACCCTGTCACGAAAAGTCTCCATGCCATTTTCATCACAATGCCCCATGCCGTTTTCATCACAATGCTCCATGCCATTTTCATCAAAATACTCCACAAGCTTGTCAGCAGAATGCTCCATGACCCTTGTCATCACAATTCTCCATGCACTTGTCAGCACAATGCTCCCTGACCCTTGTCATCACAATGCTCCAAGCCATTGTCATCACAATGCTCCATTACATTTGTCTTCTGAATCCTCCATGACACTTGGCATCACAATGCTCAATGCCATTGTCATCACAATGGGCAATTATATATGTCAGCACAGTGCTCCCTGACAACTGTCTTCACAATACTGCATCACATGGACATCACAATGCTCCATGCCCTTGTCATCACAATGCTCCATGCCCTTGTTATCACAATGCTCCATGACCCCTGTCATCACAATGCTCCGTGACTCCAGTCCTCACAATGGTTCATGGCCTTTGTCATCACAATGGTCCATGCCCTCATCATCAAGAGTCTCTGTGACATTTTTAACCACAATGCTCCATGAAATTTTCTTCACAATGCTCTTTATCCCCTGTCATCACAATGCTCTATGCCTTTCTCAGCACAATGCTCCATGACATATGTCATCAGAATGCTCCATGGCCTTCTCCTCACAGTGCTCCATGCCCTTGTCATCACAATGCTCCAAGACCCCTGTAATCACAATGCTCCATGCCCCTTTTCTTCAGAATGCTCCATGAGACTTGTCATCACAAGTCTCCACGGTCATCTCATCACAATGCTCCAGGACCTTGTCATCACAATGCTCCATGTCCCTGTCCTTACAATCCTCCATGACACATGTATCACAGTCTTCCGTGCCCTTTTCATCACAATGCTCCAGGCCCACTCTCATCACAATAATCCATGAAATATTTCAGACCAATGCTCAATGCCCTTCTCATCAAAATGCTCCATTACTTCTGTCATAACAATGATCCATGACCCCTGCCATCATGATGTTCCATGGGCTCTTCATCACAAGGCTCCATGACCCTTCTCATCACAATTCTCCAAGAACACTGTAATCACAAAGCTCTATGCCCCTTTTCATCTCAATGATTCATGAACCCTGTCATCACAATGCACCATGCCCATCATCATAATGCTTCCTGCTATTGTCATAACAAGGAAATCAAAATGCTCCATGACCTCTGTCATAACAATGCTCCAAACCCTTGTGATCACAATATTCCATAACAATTGTCATCACAATGCCCCATGACGCTCGTCATCACATTTATCCATTGTCTTCTCATCACAGTGCTCCATGACCTTTGTCATCACAATGCTCAATACACTTGTCATCCAAATGCTCCCTGACACTTGTTGTCTGTATGCTCCTTTTACCCTGTCATGACAGGGCTCCATGCCTTTTTCATCACAATGATCCATGCCCTTTTGATCACAATGCTCCAAGACCCATGTAATCACGAAGCTCCATGCAATTGTCATCACAAAGCTCAATGACGCATGCCATCAGAATGCTCCTTGGTCTTCTCCTCACAATGCTCCATGCCCTTGTCATCATAAAGTTCCAAGACCACTGTAATCACAATGCTCCATGCCCTTTTTCATCTGTATGCTCCATGAGACTTGTCATCACATGGCTCCATGGTTTTGTCATCATAATGCTCCAAGCCCTAGTCATCACAATGTTCCATTATATTTGTCATCATAATCCTCCATTACATTTGGCATCACAATGTTCCCTGCCATTGTCATCGCAATGGACCATGAGATATTTCATCACAATGCTCCGTGACACCTGTCTTCAAAATACTCCATGACCTTCTCATCTCAATGCCCCATGCCCTTGTCATCACAATGCACCATGTCCACTGTCATCACAATAATCTATGAAACTTGTCAGACCAATGCTCCATTCCCCTGTCATCACAATGCTCCATGACCTTTTTATCACAGTCCTCCATGACACCTGTCATCACAATGCTCCGAGACTCCAGTCATCACAATGCTTCATAAGTTTTGTCATCACAACGGTCCATGCCCGCGTCATCACAAGGCTCTGTGTCCTTTGTAACCACAATGCTCCATGAACTTTTCATCACAATGCTCCGTGACCCTTGTCATCACAATGCTCCATGCCTTTGTCAGAACAATGCTCCATGACCCTTGTCATCACAATGTGCCACGCGGTTTTCATCACAATGATCCACAACCTTCTCATCGCTATCCGCCATACTCCTTGTAATCACAATGCTCCATGCACTTCTCATCCAAATGCTCTCGCACCTGGGATATCACAATGATCTATCACTAGATATCACAATCCTCCCTCACCCCTGTAATCACAGTGTTCCATGACCCCTGTCACCACAATGCTACATCCCCTTATCAACACAATGTTCCATGACTCCTGACATCACAATGTTCCATAACCACTGTCATCAAAATGCTCCATGACACTTTTCATCCCAAAGCTCCATGACCCATGGCATCACAATGTTCTATAACCACTGTCATCAAAATGTTCCATTACACTTTTCATTAAATTGCTCCATGTCCCTGTCATCAAAATGCTCCCTGCCCTTCTCATCACAATGCACCACACACTTGACATCAAAATGCTCCATGACATTTGTCATCACAAAGCTCCATGACACTTGGCATCACAATGCTCCATGTCATTGTCATCACAATGCTCCATGAAACCTCTCATCACATTGCCCAATGCCCTTGTCATCACAAAGCTCCATCACACTTGTCATCACAGTGCTCCATGCCCTTGTCATTACAATCCTCCATGACCCAAGTATCACAGTGTACTGTGCCCTTGTAATCACAATGCTCCATGCCCACTCTCATCACAATAATCCATGAAATATTTCAGACTAATGGTCAATGCCATTCTCATCACAATGGTCCATTACATCTGTCGTAACAATGCTCCATGACCCCTGCCATCACAATGTTCCACGGCCTTGTCATCACAAGGCTCCATGACCCTTGTCATCACAATGCTCCAAGACCCCTGTAATCACAATGCTCCATGCCCCTTTTCATCAGAATGCTCCATGAGATTTCTCATCACAAGTCTCCATGGTCATCTCATCACAATGCTCCAGGACATTGTTATCACCATGCTCCATTCCCTAGTCATCACAATGCTACATGACCCATGTCATACAAATACTCCATGAATATATTCAGCCCAATGTTCCATGAACTTCTCATCACAATGCTCCATGACCAATATCATCACAATGCTCCATGACCACTGTCATCAAAACAGTCCATGACACGTGACAACACAATGATCCGAAACTCTTGTCATCACAATGTTCCAAGACCCCTGTAATCACAATGCTCCATGACCCCTGTCATCACAATTCTCCATGAAATTTTTCAAACCAATGGTCCATGACCCTTGTCATCACAATGATACATGCCCTTGTCATCCCAGTGCTCCATGACCCCTCTATTCACAATACTCCGTGACGCTTGTCATCACTTTGCTCCATGACACATGATATCACAATGCTCCATGCCTTTGTCAGCAAAATGCTACATGACCTTGTCATTACAATGCTCTATGCGCTTGTCATCACATTACTCCTTTACCATTGTCATCAAAATCCTCCATGAAACTTGGGATCACATTGCTTCATGCCCTTGTCATCACAATGCTCCCTGCTCCTTGAAATCAAAATGATCCATGACCTCTCTCATCACAATGCTCCAAACTCTTGTGATCACTATGTTCTATAACACTTGTCATCACAAAGCTCCATGATGGCTGTCATCACACATACTCCATGCCCTTTTTATAACAATGCTCCATGAATTTGTCATCAGAATTCTCTGTACACTTGTCATCCAATGCTCCGTGACATTGTCGTCAGAATGCTCCTTGAACCCTGTCACAAAAAGGCTCCATGCCTTTTTCATCAAAATGCTCCATGCAATTGTCATCAAAATACTCCACAAGCTTGTGATCAGAATGCTCCATGACCCTTGTCATCACAATTCTCCATGCACTTGTCAGCACAATGCTCCCTGAAACCTGTCATCACAATGCTCCAAGCCCTTGTCATCACAATGCTCCATTACCTTTGTCATCAGAATCCTCCATGACACTTGGCATCACAATGCTCCATTCCATTGTCATCACAATGGGCCATTACATATGTCATCACAATGCTCCCTGACACCTCTCTTCACAATACTGCATGCCCTTGTCATCACAATGCTCCATGCCCTTGTCATCACAATGCTCCATGATCACTGTCATCACAATGCTCCGTGATTCCATTCATCACTATGCTTCATAACGTTTGTCATCACAACGGTACATGCCCGCATCATCACAAGGCTCTGTGACCTTTGTAACCACAATGCTCCATGAACATTTCATCACAATGCCCCATGAACCATGTCATCACAATACTCCATGCCTTTGTAAGAACAATGCTCCATGACCCTTGTCATCACAATGTGCCATGCTCTTTACATCACAATGATCCACAACCTTGTCATCGCTATGTTCCATAAACCTTGTAATCACAATGCTCCATGCACTTCTCATCCAAATGCTCTCTCACATGAGATATCACAATGTTCCATCACTAGTCATCACAATCCTCCCTCACCCCTGTTATCACCATGCTCCATGACCCCTGTCATCACAGTGCTACATCCCCTTATCAGCACAATGTTCCTTGACCCCTGACATCACAATGTTCCATAACCCCTGTCATCAAAATGCTCCATGACCCTTTTCATCCCAAAGCTCCATGATCCCTGGCATCACAATGTTCTATAACCCCTGTCATCAAAATATTCCATTACACTTTTCATCAAATTGCTGCATGACCCTGTCATCAAAATGCTCCCTGCCATTCTCATCACAATGCACCACACAATTTTCATCAAAATGCTCCATGACCTTTGTCATCACAAAGCTCCATGACCGTTGGCATCACAATGCTCCATGTCATTGTCATCACAATGCTCCATGAACCCTCTCATCACATTGCTCCATGCCTTTGTCATCACAAAGCTCCATGACACTTGTCATCACAGTGCTCGATGACATTCTCATCACATTGCTCCATGCCCTTGTCATTACAATCCTCCATGACCCATGTATCACATTGTAACGTGCCCTTGTCATCACAATGCTCCATGCCCACTCTCATCACAATAATCCATGAAACATTTCAGACCAATGCTCAATGCCCTTCTCATCACAATGCTCCATTACCTCTGTCATAACAATGCTCTATGACCCCTGCCATCACAATGTTCCAGGGCCTTGTCATCAAAAGGCTCCATGACCCTTGTCATCACAATGCTCCAAGACCCCTGTAATCACAATGCTCCATGCCCTTGTCATCACAAATCTCCATGACGCATGCCATCAGAAAGTTCTATGGCTTTCTCCTCACAGTGCTCCATGCCCTTGTCATCACAATGCTCCAAGACCCCTGTAATCACAATGCACCATGCCCCTTTTTATCAGAAGGCTCCATGAGACTTGTCATCACAAGTCTCCATCGTCATCTCATCACAATACACCAGGACCTTGTCATCACAATGCTCCATGACACATGTCATCACAATTCTCCATGAATATTTTGAACCCAATGCTCCATTACCTTCTCATCACAATGCTTCATGACCAGTATCATCACAATGCTCCATGACCACTGTCTTCACAATGCGCCATTCCAACTGTCATCACAATAATCCATGAAACTTATTATACCAATGCTCCATGCCCTTGTCATCACAATGCTCCATGCCCTTGCTATCACAATGTTCCAAGACCCCTGTAATCAGAATGCTCCATGCCCCTTTTCATCAGTATGCTCCATGAGACCTGTCATCACAAGGCTCCATGGTTTTCTCAACACAATGCTCAAGGACATTGTCATCACAATGCTTCACGACATTGTCATGAAAATTCTCAAAGGCCCTTGTCATCATAATGCTGCAAGCCCTAGTCATCACAATGCTCCATCATATTTGTCATCACAATCCTCCATTACATTTGGCATCACAATGCACCATGCTATTGTCATCGAAATGAACCATGACATATGTCATCAAAATGCTCCCTGACACCTGTCTTCACAATACTCCATGACTTTGTCATCACAATGCTCCATGCCCTTGTCATCACAATGCTCCATGAACCCTGTCAACAAAATGCTCCGTGACTCCAGTCATCACAATGCTTCATAACGTTTGTCATCACAACGGTCCATGCCTGCGTCATCACAAGTCTCTGTGACATTTGTAACCACAGTGCTCCATGAACATTTCAACACAGTGCTCCGTGACACTTGTCATCACAATGCTCCATGCCTTTGTCAGAACAATGCTCCATGACCCTTGTCATCAAAACGTGCCACGGGCTTTCCATCACAATGATCCACAACCTTGTAATCGCTATGCTCCATAAAACTTGTAATCACAATGCTCCATGCTCTTCTCATCCAAATGCTCTCTCACCTAAGATATAACCATGTTCCCTCACTAGTCATCACAATCCTCCCTCAACCCTGTAATCAAAATGTTCCATGACCACTGTCATCACCATGTTCCATTCCCTTGTCATCACAATGTTCCATGACCACTGTCATCACAATACTCCATGAACATTTTCAGCCAAATACTCCATGACCTTCTCATCAAAATGCTCCATGACCACTGTCATCACAACACTCCATGACACCCGAAAACACAATGATCAGGGACTCTTGTCATTACAATGCTCCATTCCCTAGACATCACAATGCTCCATGACCACTGTCATCACAATACTCCATGAACATTTTCAGCCCAATGCTCTATGACACTTGTCATCACAATGATCCATGCCCTTGTCATCCCAATCCTCCATGACCCCTGTATTCACAATGCTCCGTGACGCTTGTCATCACAGTGCTCCATGACACCTGGCATCACAATGCTTCATGCCTTTGTCAGCAGAATGCTACATGACATTGTCATTACAATGCTCTATGCGCTTGTCATCACAATACTCCATTACCATTATCATCACAATCCTCCATGAACCTTGGGATCACATTGCTTCATGCCCTTGTCATCACAATGCTCCATGCTCCTTGAAATCAAAATGATCCATGACCTCTGTCATCACAATGCTCCAAACCCTTGTGATCACAATGTTCCATAGCACTTGTCATCACAACGCTCCATGATGCCTGTCATCACAATACTCCATGCCCTTTTCATCACAATGCTCCATGACCTTTGTCATCACAATTCTCAATACATTGTCATCACAATGCTCCCTGACACTTGTCGTCAGAATGCTCCTTGAACCCTGTCACGAAAAGTCTCCATGCCATTTTCATCACAATGCCGCATGCCGTTTTCATCACAATGCTCCATGCCATTTTCATCAAAATACTCCACAAGCTTGTCAGCAGAATGCTCCATGACCCTTGTCATCACAATTCTCCATGCACTTGTCAGCACAATGCTCCCTGACCCTTGTCATCACAATGCTCCAAGCCATTGTCATCACAATGCTCCATTACATTTGTCTTCTGAATCCTCCATGACACTTGGCATCACAATGCTCAATGCCATTGTCATCACAATGGGCAATTATATATGTCAGCACAGTGCTCCCTGACAACTGTCTTCACAATACTGCATCACATGGACATCACAATGCTCCATGCCCTTGTCATCACAATGCTCCATGCCCTTGTTATCACAATGCTCCATGACCCCTGTCATCACAATGCTCCGTGACTCCAGTCCTCACAATGGTTCATGGCCTTTGTCATCACAATGGTCCATGCCCTCATCATCAAGAGTCTCTGTGACATTTTTAACCACAATGCTCCATGAAATTTTCTTCACAATGCTCTTTATCCCCTGTCATCACAATGCTCTATGCCTTTCTCAGCACAATGCTCCATGACATATGTCATCAGAATGCTCCATGGCCTTCTCCTCACAGTGCTCCATGCCCTTGTCATCACAATGCTCCAAGACCCCTGTAATCACAATGCTCCATGCCCCTTTTCTTCAGAATGCTCCATGAGACTTGTCATCACAAGTCTCCACGGTCATCTCATCACAATGCTCCAGGACCTTGTCATCACAATGCTCCATGACACCTGTCATCACAATGCTCTGTGACTCCAGTCATCACAGTGCTTCATAATATTTGTCATCACAATGGTCCATGCCCACGTCATCACAAGGCTCTGTTACCTTTGTATCCACAATGCTCCATGAACATTTCATCACAATGCTCCGTGACCCTTGTCATCACAATGCTCCATGCCTTTGTCATTAAAATGCTCCATGACCATTGTCATCACAATGTGCCACGCGCTTTTCATCCCAATGGTCCAAAAATTTGTCATCACAATGCTCCATAAAAATTGTAATCACAATGATGCATGCCCTTCTCATCACAATGCTCCATTACCCCTGTCATAACAATGCTCCATGACCTCTGTCATCACAATGCTCCAAAACATTGTGATCCCAAAGTTCCATAACACTTGTCATCACAATGCTCCAAGACCCCTTTAATCACAATGCTCCATGCCGTTGTCATCACAAAGCTCCATGACACATGTCATCAGAATGTTCCATGGCCATCTCATCAAAATGCTCCTTGCCCTTGTCATCACAATGCTCCAAAACCCCTGTAAACACAGTGGTCCATGCCCCTATTCATCTCAATGCTCCATGAACCCTGTCATCACAACACTCCATGACACGTGACAACACAATGATCCGGGACTCTTGTCATCACAGTGCTCCAAGACCCCTGTAATCAAAATGCTCCTTGACCCCTGTCATCACAATACTCCATGAATATTTTCAGCCCAATGCTCCATGTCCCTTGTCATCACAATGATCCATGCACTTGTCATCCCAATGATCCATGACCCCTGTATTCAAAATGCTCCATGACAACTGTGTCACAGTTCTCCATGACACCTGTCATCACAATGCTCCATGCCTTTGTCAGGAAAATTCTACATGACCTTGTCATTACAATGCTCTATGCGTTTGCCACCACAATGCTACAAGACCCCTATAATCACAATGCTACATGCCCCTATTCATCTCAATGCTCCATGAACTCTGTCATCACAATGCACCATGCCCATCATCATAATGCTTCAGGCTATTTTCATCACAATGAAATAAAAATTCTCCATGACCTCTGTCATCGTAATGCTCCAAAGCCTTGTGATCACAATGTTCCATAACACTTATAATCACAACACCCCATGACGATCATCATCACAATTATCCATGGCCTTCTCATAACCATGCTCCATGACTTTTGTCATCACAATTCTCAGTACACTTGTCATCACAATGCTCCCTGACACTTGTCGTCAGAATGCTCCTTGAACACTGTCACGAAAAGGCTGCATGTCTTTTTCATCACATTGCCCCATGCCGTTTTCATAACAATGCTCCATGCCATTGTCATCAAAATACTCCACAAGCTTGTCATCAGAATGCTCCATGACCCTTGTCATCACAATTCTCCATGCACTTGTCAGCACAATGCTCCCTGACCCTTGACATCACAATGCTCCAAGCCATTGTCATAACAATGCTCCATTACCTTTGTCATCAGAATCTTTCATGAAAATTGGCATCACAATGCTCCATGCCATTTTCATCACAATGGGCCATTACATATGTCATCACAATGCTCCCTGACACTTCTCTTCACAATACTGCATGAGCTGGTCATCACAATGCTCCATGCCCTTGTCATCACAATGCGCCATTCCAAATGTCATCGCAATAATCCATGAAATATATTAGACCAATGCTCCATGCCCTTGTCATCACAATGCTCCATGCCCTTGTTATCACAATGCTCCATGACCCCTGTCATCACCATGCTCCGTGACTCCAGTCATCACAATGCTTCATGACCTTTGTCATCACAATGGTCCATTACCTCATCATCAACAGTCTCTGTGACCTTTTTAACCACAATGCTCCATGAACTTTTCATCACAATGCTCTTTGACCCTTGTCATCACAATGATCTACGCCTTTCTCAGCACAATGCTCCATGCGCTTGTCATCACAATGCTCCATGAACCCTCTCATCACATTGCTCCATGCCCTTGTCATAACAAAGCTCCATGAAACTTCTCATCACAATGCTCGATGCCCTTCTCATCACAATGCTCCACGCCCTGGTCATTACAATCCACCATGACCCATGTATCACAGTGTACCGTGCCCTTGTCATCACAATGCTCCATGCCCACTCTCATCACAATAATCCATGAAACATTTCAGACCAATGCTCAGTGCCATTCTGATTACAATGCTCCATTACTTCTCTCATAACTATGCTCCATGACCGCTGCCATCACAATGTTCCACGGCCTTGTCATCAAAAGGCTCCATGACCCTTGTCATCACAATGCTCCAAGACACCTGTAATCACAATGCTCCATGCCCTTGTCATCACAAAGCTCCATGACGCATGCCATCAGTATGTTCCATGGACTTCTCCTCACAATGCTCCTTGCCCTTGTCATCACAGTGCTCCAAGACCTCTGTAATCACAAAGCTCCTTGCCCCTTTTCCTCAGAATGCTCCATGAGACTTGTCATCACAAGTCTCCATCGTCATCTCACCACAATGCTCCAGGACCTTGTTATCACCATGCTCCGTTCCCTTGTCATCACAATGCTCCTTGACACCTGTCATCACAATACTCTATGAACATTTTCAACCCAAAGCTCCATGACGGTCTTATCACAATGCTCCATGAGCAGTATCATCACAATGCTCCATGACCACTGTCATCACAGTGCGCAATTCCAACTGTCATCACAATAATCCATGAAACTTATTAGACCAATTCTCCATGCCCTTGTCATCACAGTGCTACCTGCCCTTGCTATCACAATGTTCCAAGACCCCTGAAATCAGAATGCTCCATGCCCCTTTTCATCAGTATGCTCCATGAGACCTGTCATCACAAGGCTCCTCGCCTTTTTCATCACAATGCCCCATGCCGTTTTCATCACAATGCTCCATGCCATTGTCTTCAAAATACTCCACAAGCTTGTCACCAGAATGCTCCATGACGCTGGTCATCACAATTCTCCATGCACTTGTCAACACAATGCTCCTTGACCCTTGTCATCGCAATGTTCCAAGCCATTGTCATCACAATGCTCTATTAACTTTGTCATCAGAATCCTCCATGACACTTGGCATCACAATGCTCCATGCCATCGTCATCACATTGGGCCATTACATATGTCATCACAATGCTCCCTGACACCTGTCTTCACAATACTGCATGACCTGGTCATCACAATGCTCCATGCCCTTGTCATCACAATGCGCCATTCCAACTGTCATAGCAATAATCCATGAAACTTATTAGACCAATGCTCCATGCCCTTGTCATCACAATGCTCCACGACCACTGTAAACACAATGTTCCATGCCCCTGTTCATCTCAATGCTCCATGATCCCTGTCATCACAATGCACCATGCCCATCATCATAATGCTTCAGGCTATTGTCATCACAATGAAATCAAAATTATCCATGACCTCTGTCATCATAATGCTCCAAACCCTTGTGATCACAATGTTCCATAACACTTATCATCACAACAAACCATGACGCTCATCATGACAATTATCCATGGTCTTCTCATCACAATGCTCCATGACCTTTGTCATCACAATGCTCAATACACTTCTCATCACAATGCTCCCTGATCCTTGTCTTCAGTATGCTCCATTAACCCTGTCATGATAAGTCTCCATGACATTTTCATCACAATGATCCGTGCCCTTTTCATCACAATGCTCCAAGACACCTGTAATCACAATGCTCCAAGCCCTTGTCATCACAAAGCTCCATGACCCATGTCATCAGAATGCTCCATGGCCGTTTCTGACAATGCTCCATGCCCTTGTCATCACAATGCTCCAAGACCACTGTAATCACAATGATCCATGCCACTTTTCATCAGAATGCTCCATGAAACTTGTCATCACAAGCCTCCAAGGACTTCTCATCACAATGCTACATGACCTTGTCATCACCATGCTCCATTCCCTTGTCATCACAATGCTCCATGACCATTGTCATCACAATACTCCATGAATATTATCAGCACAATGCTCCATAACCTTCTCATCACAATGCTCCATGACCAATATCATCACAATGCACCATGACAACTGTCATCACAACACTCCATGACACCTGACAACACAATGATCCGGGACTCTTGTCATCACTATGCTCCACTCCCTAGTCATCACAATGCTGCATGGACCCTGTCATCACAATGATCCATGACACCAGTCTTCACAATACAGCATGACCTCTTTATCACAATGCCCCATGCCCTTGTCCCCACAATGCATCATTCCAACAGTCATCGCAATAATCCATGAAACTTATGAGACCAATGATACATGCCCTTGTCATCACAATGCTCCATGCCCCTTTTCATCCCAATGCTCCATGAGCCCTGTCATCACAGTGCTCCGTGACTCCAGTCATCACAATGCTTCATGACCTTTGTCATCACAATGTTCCATGCCCTAGTCATCAACAGTCTCTGTGAACGTTTAAACCACAATGCCCCATGAACTTTTCATCACAATTCTCTTTGACCCTTGTCATCACAATGCTCTATGCCTTTCTCAGCACAATGCTCCATGACCCTTGTCCTCACAATGCTCCATGCGCTTGTCAGCACAATGCTCCATGACACGTCATCACAATGCACCATGCGCTTGTCATCACAGTGCTCCACAATCTTGTCATCACAATACTCCATAAACCTTGTCATCACAATGCTCCATGCACTTCTCATCAAAATGCTTTCTCACCCCTGATATCACAATGTTACTTCACTATTCGACACAATACTCCCTCACCTCTGTCATCACAATGTTCCATGACTCCTGTCATCACAATGCTACATGCACTTATCATCACAATGTTCGATGACCCATGACATCACAATGTTCCATAACCCCTGTCATCAAAATGTTCCTTGACACTTTTCATAAAATTTCTCCGTGACCATGTCATCACAATGCTCCCTGCACTTCTCATTACAATGCACAACGCCCTGGTCATCAAAATGTGCCATGACCTTTGTCATCACAAATATCCATGACCCTTGTCATCACATTGCTCCATGCCCTTGTCATCACTAAGCTCCATGACACATGTCATCAGAATGCTCCATGGCCTTCTCATCACAATGCTCCATGACCTTTGTCATCACAATGCTCAATACACTTGTCATCAATATGCTCCATGACACTTGTTGTCTGTATGCTCCTTGAACCCTGTCATGGCAAGGCTCCATGCATTTTTCATCACAATATTCCATGCCCTTTTCATCACAATGCTACAAGACCCCTGTAATCACAATGCTCCATGCGCTTGTCATCACAAAGCTCAATGACGCATGTCCTCAGAATGCTCCTTGGCCTTCTTTTCACAATGATCCATGCCCTTGTCATCACAATGTTCCAAGATGCCTGTAATCACAATGGTCCATGCCCCTTTTAATCAGTATGCTATATGAGATTGTCATCACAAGGCTCCATGGATTTCTCATCACAATGCTCCAGGACCTTGTCATCACAATGCTTCACGACCTTGTCATGGAAATTCTCAATGGCACTTGTCATCATAGTGCTCCAAGCCCAAGTCATCACAATGCTCCATTTTATTTGTCATCCCAATCCTCCATTACATTTGGCATCACAATGCTCAATGCCATTATCATCGCAATGGACCATGACATATGTCATCACAATGCTCCCTGACACCTGTCTTCACAATACTCCATGACCTTCTCATCACCATGATCCATACCCTTGTCATCACAATGCACCATGTCCACTGTCATCACAATAATCTATGAAACTTGTCAGACCAATGCTCCATGCCCCTGTCATCACAATGCTCCATGCCCATGTCATCACAATGCTCCATGACCCCTATCATCACAGTGCTCCTTGACTCCATTCATCACAATGCTTCATAATGTTTGTCATCAAAACGGTCCTTGCCCGTGTCATCACAAGGCTCTGTGACGTTTGTAACCAAAATGCTCCATGAACTTTTCATCACAATGCTCCGTGACCCTTGTCATCACAATGCTCCATGCATTTGTCAGAACAATGCTCCATGACCCTTGTCATCACAATGTGCCACGTGCTTTTCATCACATCGATCCACAACCTTGTCATTACAATGCTCCATAAACCTTGTAATCACAATGGTCCATGCACTTCTCATCAAAATGCTCTCTCACCAGAGATATCACAATATTCCATCACTAGTCATCACAATACTCCCTCACCCCTGTAATCATAATGTTCCATGACCCCTGTCATCACAGTGCTACATACCCTTATCATCACAATGTTCCATGATCCCTGACATCACAATGTTCCATAACCCCTGTCATCAAAATGCTCCATGACCCTTTTCATCCCAAAGCTCCATGACCCCTGACATCACAATGTTCTATAACGGCTGCCCTCAAAATATTCCATTATATTTTAATCAAATTGCTGCATGAACCTGTAATCAAAATGCTCCCTGCCCTTCTCATCACAATGCACCACACCATTGTCATCGAAATGCTCCCTGTTATTTGTCATCACAAATCTCCATGACCCTTGGCATCACAATGCTCCATGTCATTGTCATCACAATGCTCCATGAACACTCTCATCACATTGCTCCATGCCCTTGTCATCACAAAGCTCCATGACACTTGTCATCACAATGCTCGATGCCCTTCTCATCGCAATGCTCCATGTCCTGGTCATTACAATCCTCCATGAACCATGTATCACAGTGTTCCGTGCCCTTGTCATCCCAATGCTCCATGCCCATTCTCATTACAATAATCCATGAAATATTTTAGACCAAAGCTCAATGCCCTTCTCATCACAATGCTCCATTACCTCTGTCATTACAATGCTCCATGACACCTGCCATCACATTGTTCAACGGCATGTCATCACAATGCTCCATGACCCTTGTCATAACAATTCCCCAATACCCCTGTAATCACAATGCTCCATGCCCTTGTCATCACAGTGCTCCATGATGCATGTCATCAGAATTTTCCATGGCCTTCTCATCACCATGCTCCATGCCCAATCATCACAATGCTCCAAGACCCCGGTAATCACATTGCTCCATTCCCCTTTTCATCTCAATGCTCCATGAACCCAGTCATCACAATGCACCATGCCCATCATCATAATGTTTCATGCTATTGTCATCACAATGAAATCTAAATTCTCCATGACATCTGTCATCATAATGCTCCAAACCCTTGGAATCACAATGTTCCATAAGACTTATCATCACAACACCCCATGACGCTCATCATCACAATTATCCATGGTCTTCTCATCACAGTGCTCTATGACCTTTGTCATCAAATGCTCAATACACATGTCATCACAATGCTACCTGATACTTGTCATAAGTATGCTTCTTGAACACTGTCATGACAAGGCTCAATGCCTTTTTCTTCACAATGATACATGACCTTTTCATCACAATGCATCAAGACACCTGTAATCACAATGCTCCACGACCTACTCATCACAATTCTCCATGGCCTATATCATCACCATGCACCATGACCACTGTCATCTCAACACTCCATGACACCTGACAACACAATGATCCGGAATTCTTGTCATCAAAATGCTCCATTCCCAAGTCATCACAATGCTCCATGACCCCTGTCATCACAATAATCCATGAAAGTTTTCAGCCCAATGCTCCATGACCCTTGTCATCACAATGATCCATGCCCTTGTCATCCCAATGCTCCATGACCCCTGTATTCACAATGCTCCGTGACGCTTGTCATCACAGTGCTCCATGACACCTGTCATCACAATGCTCCATGCCTTTGTCAGCAAATGCTACATGACCTTGTCATTACAATGCTCTATGCGCTTGTCATCACAATACTTCTTTACCATTGTCATCACAATCCTCCATGAACCTTGGGATCATATTGCTTCATACCCTTGTCATCACAATGCTCCATGCTCCTTGAAATCAAAATGATCCATGACCTCTGTCATCACAATGCTCCAAACCCTTGTCATCACAATGTTCCATAACACTTGTCATCACAACGCTCCATGATGCCTGTCATCACAATACTCCACGGCCTTTTCATCACAATGCTCCATAACCTTTGTCATCACAATTCTAATACACTTGTCATTACAATGCTTCCTGAAACTTGCCGTCAGAATGATCCTTGAAACCTGTCACGAAAAGGCTCCATGCTTTTCTCATCACAATGCCCCATGCCGTTTTCATCACAATGTTCCATGCCATTGTCATCAAAATACTCCACAAGATTGTCACCAGAATATTCCATGACCTTTTTCATCACAATTATCCATGCACTTGTGAGCACAATGCTCCCTGAACCTTGTCATCACAATGCTCCAAGCCATTGTCATCACAATGCTAAATTACTTTTGACATCACAATGCTCCGTGACTCCAGTCATCACAATGCTTCATAACGTTTGTCATCACAACTGTCCATGCCCGCGTCATCACAAGGCTCTGTGACATTTGTAACCACAATGCTCCATGAACGTTTCATCACAATGCTCCATGACACTTGTCATCACAATGCTCCATGCCTTTGTCAGAACAATGTTCCATGACCCATGTCATCACAATGTGCCATGCGCTTTTCATCACAATGATCCACAACCTTGTCATCGATATGCTCCATAAACCTTGTAATCACAATGGTCCATGCACTTCTCATCCAAATGCTCTCTCACCTGAGATATCACAATGTTCCATCACTAGTCATCACAATCCTCCCTCAACCCTGTAATCACAATGTTCCATGACCCGTGACATCACAATATTCCATAACCACTGTCATCACAATGCTCCATGACACATTTCATCCCAAAGCTCCATGACCCATGGCATCACAAAGTTCTGTAACCCCTGTCGTCAAAATGTTACATGACACTTTTCATCAAATTGCAGCATGAACCTGTCATCAAAATGCTCCCTTTCCTTCTCATCACAATGCACCACACGCTTGTCATCAAAATGCTCCATGACCGTTGTCATCACAAAGCTCCATGACGCTTGGCATCACAATGCTCCATGTCATTGTCATCACAATGCTCCCTGAACGCTCTCATCCCATTGCTCCATGCCCTTGTCATCACAATGCTCGATGCCCTTCTCATCAAAATGCTCCATGCCCTTTTCATCACAATCCTCCATGACCCATGTATCACAGTGTTCCGTGCGCTTGTCATCACAGTGCTCCATGCCCACTCTCATCACAATAATCCCTGAAAACTTTCGGGCCAATGCTCAATGCACTTCTCATCTCAATGCTCCATTACCTCTGTCATAAAAATTCTCCATGACCCCTGCCATCACAATGTTCCATGGCCTTGTCATCACAAGGCTCCCTGACCCTTGACATCACAATGCTCCAAGACCCCTGTAATCACAAAGCTCCATGCCAGTTTGCATCTCAATGCTCCATGAACCCTGTCATCACAATGCACCATGCCCATCATCATAATGCTTCAGGCTATTGTCATCACAATTAAATCAAAATTCTCCATGACCTCTGTCATCATAATGCTCCAAACTCTTGTGATCACAATGTTCCATAACACTTATCATCACAAATCCCCATGACGCTCATCATCACAATTATCCATGGTATTCTCATCACAATGCTCCATGACATTTGTCATCACAATGCTCAATACACTTGTCATCACAATGCTCCCTGACACTTGTCGTCAGTATGCTCCTTGAACCCTGTCATGACAAGGCTCCATGACTTTTTCATCACAATGATCCGTGCCCTTTTCATCACAATGCTCCAAGATCACTGTCATCACAATGCTCCTTGTGCTTGTCATCACAAAACTCCATGAAGCATGTCATCAGAATGCCCCATGGCCTTCTCATCACAATGCTCCATGCCCTAGTCATCAAAATGCTCCAAGACCCCTGTAATCACAATGCTCCATGCCCCTTTTCATCAGAATGCTCCGTGAGACTTCTCATCACAAGTCTCCATGGTCATCTCATCACAAAGATCCAGGATATTGTCATCACCATTCTCCATTCCCTTGTCATCACAGTGCTCCAAGACCCTTGTCATAACAATAATCCTTTAACATATTCAGCCCAATGCTCCACGACCTACACATCACAATACTCCATGGCCAATATCTTCACAATGCTCCATGACCACTGTCATCACAACACTCCATGACTCCTGACAACACAATGATCTGGGACTCTTTTCATCACAATGCTCCATTCCCTACACATCACTATGCTCCATGACCCATGTCATCACAATACTCCATGAACATTTTCAGCCCAGTGCTCCATGACCCTTGTCATCACATTGAACCATGCCCTTGGCATCCCAATGCTCCATGACCCCTGTATTCACAATGGTCCATGACGCTTGTCAGCAAAATGCTACATGACCTTGTCATTACAATGTTTTTTGCGCTTGTCATCACAATACTCCATTTCCATTGTCATCACAATCCTCCATGAACCTTGGGATCACATTGCTTCATGCCCTTGTCATCACAATGCTCCATGCTCCTTTATATCAATATGATCCATGACCTCTGTCATCACAATGCTCCAAACCCTTGTGATCACAATTTTCCATAACACTTGTCATCACAACGCTCCATGATGCCTGTCATCACAATACTCCATGCCCTTTTCATCACAATGCTCCATAACCTTTATCATCACAATTCTCAATATACATGTCATCACAATGCTCCCTGACATTGTCATCAGAATGCTCCTTGAAACCTGCCACGAAAAGGCTCCATGCCTTTTTCTTCACAATGCCCCATGCCATTTTCATCACAATGCTCCATGCCATTGTCATCAAAATACTCCACAAGCTTGTCATCAGAATGCTCCATGACCTTTGTCATCACAATTATCCATGCAATTGTCAGCACAATGCTCCCTGTCCCATGTCATCACAATGCGCCAAGCCATTGTCATCACAATGTTCCATAACCTTTGTCATCAGAATCCTCCATGACACTTGGCATCACAATGCTCCATGCCATTGTCATCACAATGGGCCATTACATATGTCATCACAATGCTCCCTTAAACCTCTCTTCACAATACTGCATGACGTGGTCATCACAATTCTCCATGCCATTGTCATCACAATGGGCCATTACATATGTCATCACAATGCTCCCTGACACCTCACTTCACAATACTGCATGACCTGGTCATCACAATGCTCCATGCCCTTGTCATCACAATGTGCCATTCGAACTGTCATCTCAACAATCCATGGAACTTATTAGACTAATGTTCCATGCCCTTGTCATCACAGTGCTCCATACCCTTGTTATCACAATGCTCCCTGACCCCTGTCATCACAATCCTCCGTGACTCCAGTCATCACAATGCTTCATGACCTTTGTCATCACAATGGTCCATGCCCTCGTCATCAACACTCTCTGTAACAATTTTAACCACAATGCCCCATGAACTTTTAATACAATGCTCTTTGACCCTTGTCATCACAATGCTCTATGCCTTTCTCAGCACAATGCTCCATGACCCTTGTCATCACAATGCTCCTTGCGCTTGTCAGCACAATTCTCCATGACACATGTCATCACAATGCACCATGCGCTTGTCATCACAGTGCTCTACAATCTTGTCATCACAATGCTCCATAAACATTGTCATCATAATACTCCATGCACTTCTAATCAAAATGCTCTCTCACCACTGATATAACAATGCTACATCACTATTTGTCACAATACTCCCTCCCACCTCTCATCACAATATTCCATGACTCCTGTCATCACAATGCTACATGCACTTATCATCAAAATGTTCTATGACCCCTGTCATCAAAATGTTCCATGAAAATTTCAACAAATTGCTCCATGAACCTGTCATCACAATTCTCCCTGCCCTTCTCATCACAATGCACAACGCCCTTGCCATCAAAATGCTCCATGACCTTTGTCATCTCAAAGATCCCTGACCCATGGCATCACAATGCTCCATGTCATTGTCATCACAATGCTCCATGACACATGTCATCAGAATGCTACATGGCCTTCTCATCACAATGATCCATGCCCTTGCCCTCAAAATGCTCCATTACCCCTCTCATAACAATGCTCCATGCCCCTGCCATCACGATATTCCATGGCCTTGTAATCACATGGCTCCATGACCCTTCTCATCACAACACTCCAAGAACCCTGTAATCACAATGCTCCATGCCCTTTTTCATCTCAATGATCCATTAACCCTGTCATCACAATGCACCATGCCTATCATCATAATGCTTCATGCTATTATCATCACAATGAAATCAAAATGCACCATGACCTCTGTCATAACAATGCTCCAAACCCTTGTGATCACAATATTCCATAACACTTGTCATCACAATGCCCCTTGACGCTCGTCATCACAATTATCCTTGGTCTTCTAATCACAATGCTCCATGACCTTTGTCATCACAATTCTCAATACACTTGTCATCAAAATACTCCCTGACACTTGTTGTCTCTATCCTCCTTGAACTCTGTCATGACAAGGCTCCATGCCTTTTTCATCACAATGATCCATGCCCTTTTCATCACAATGCTCCAAGACCCATGTAATCAAAATGCTCCATGCCCTTGTCATCACAAATCTCATAGACGCATGCCATCAGAATGTTCCTTGGTCTTCTCCTCACAATGTTCCATGCCCTTGTCTTCACAATGTTCCATGACCCTTGTAATCACAATGCTCCATGCCCCTTTTCATCAGTATGCTCCATGAGAATTGTCATCACAAGGCTCCATAGCTTTGTCATCAAAATGCTCCAGGATCTTGTCATCACAATGCTTCACGACCTTGTCATGAAAATTCTCAATGGCCATTGTCATCATAATGCTGCAAGCCCTAATCATCACAATGATCCTTTATATATGTCATCACAATCCTCCATTACATTTGGCATCACAATGCTCCATGCCATTGTCATCGCAATGGACCATGACATATGTCATCACAATGCTCCCTGACATCTCTCTTCACAATATTCCATGACCTTCTCATCACAATGCTCCATGCCCTTGTCATCACAATGCACCATGCCCATGGTCATCACAATAATCTATGAAATTTTTCAGACCAATGCTCCATTCCCCTGTCATCACAATGCTCCATGCACTTGTCATCACAATGCTCCATGACCCCTGTCATCCCAATGCTCCGTGACTCCAGTCATCACAATGTTTCATAACGTTTGTCATCACAATGGTCCATGTCCGCGTCATCACAAGGCTCTGACATTTGTAACCACAATGCTCCATGAACATTTCCTCACCATTCTCTGGGACACTTGTCATCAAAATGCTCCATTTCTTTGTCAAAACAATTCTCCATGACCATTTTCATCACAGTGTGCCACGCACATTTCATCACAACTATCCACAATCTTATGATTGCAATGCTCCATAAATTTGTTATCACAATGGTCCATTAACTTCTCATCAAAATGCTCTCTCACCATAGATATCACAATGTTCCATCACTAGTCATCACAATACACCCTCACTCCTGGAATCACAATGTTCCATGACCCTGTCATCACAATGCTACATCCCTTTATCATCACAATATTGCATGACCCCTGACATAACAATGTTCCATAACCCCTGTCATCAAAATGCTCCATGACCCTTTTCATCCCAAAGCTCCAAGAACACTGACATCACAATGATCTATAACACATGCCATCAAAATATTCCATTACACTTTTTATCCAATTGCTGCATGACCCGGTCATCAAAATGCTCCCTGCACTTCTCATCACAATGCACCATTCCCTTGTCATCAAAAGGCTCCATGACTTGTCATCACAAAGCTCCATGACACATGGCATCACAATGCTCCATGTCATTGTCATCACAATGCTCCATGAACCCTCTCATCACATTGCTCCAGGCCCTTGTCATCAGAAAGCTCCATGACACTTGTCATCACAATGCTCGATGCATTTCTCATCACAATGCTCCATGCCCTAGTCATTAAAATCCTGCATGACCCATGTATCACAGTGTTCCGTGCCCATGTAATCACAATGCTCCATGCCCTTCTCATCACAATGCTCCATGACCCCTGCCATCACCATGCTCCACGGACTTGTAATCACTAGGCTCCTTGACACTTGTCATCACAATGATCCAAGACCCCTGTAATCTCAATGCTCCATGCCCTTGTCATCACATAGCCCCATGACACATGTCATCAGAATGTTCCATGGATTTCTCATCACAATGCTCCATGCCCTTGTCATCACAATGCTCCAAGACCCCTGTAATCACAATGCTCCATGCCCCTTTTCATCTCAATGCTCCATGAACCCTGTCATCACAATGCATCATGCCCATCATTATAATGCTTCCGGCTATTGTCAGCACAATGAAATCAAAATTCTCCATGACCTATGTCATCACAATTCTCCATGTCCCCTGTCATCACAATACTTCATGAATATTTTCAGCCCAATGTTCCATGATACTTGTCATTACAATGATGCATGCCCTTTTCAACCCAATGCTCCATGACCCCTGTGTTCACAATCCTCCGTGATGCTTGTCATCACAGTGCTCCATGACACCTGTCATCACAATGCTAGATGACTTTGTCAGCAAAAGGCTAAATGACCTTGTAATTACAATGCTCTATGCGCTTGTCATCACAATACTCCATTACTATTGTCATCACAATCCTCCATGAAACTTGGGATCACATTGCTTTATGCCCTTGTCATCACAATGCTCCATGCTCCTTGATATCAAAAAGATCCATGAAATCTGTCATCAAAATGCTCCAAAGCCTTGTGATCACAATGCTCCATATCACTTGTCATCACAACGCTCCATGATGCCTGTCATCACAATACTCCATGCCCTTTTCATCACAATGCTTCATGACCTTGGTCATCACAATTCTCAATACACTTGTCATCACAATGCTCCCTGACACTTGTCGTCAGAATGCTCCTTGAACTCTGTCATGAAAAGGCTCCATGCCTTTTTCATCACAATGCCCCATGTCATTTTCATCACAATGCTCCATGCCATTGTCATCATAATACTCCACAAGTTTGTCATCAGATTGCTCCATGACCCTTGTCATCACAATTCTCCATGCAGTGGTCAGCACAATGCTCCTTAACCCTTGTCATCACAATGCTCCAAGCCATTGTCATCACAATGCTCCATTACATTTGTCATCACAATCCTCCATGACACTTGGCATCACAATGCTCCATGCCATTGTCACCACAATGGGCCATTACATATGTCATCACAATGCTCCCTGACAGCTGTCTTCACAATACTGCATGACCTTCTCATCACAATGATCCATGCCCTTGTCATCACAATGCACCATGTCCACTGTCATCACAATAATCTATGAAACTTGCCAGACCAATGCTCCATGCCCCTGTCACCAAAATGCTCTATGCCCTTGTCATCACAATGCTCCATGTCCACTGTCATCACAATGCTCCATGATTCCAGTCATCACAATGTTTCATAACATTTGTCATCACAATGGTCCATGACCGCATTATCACAAGGCTCTGTAACATTTATAACCACAATGCTCCATGAACTTTTCATCACAATGCTTCGTGACCATTGTCATCAAAATGCTCCATGCCTTTGTCAGAAAAATGCTCCATGACCATTGTCATCACAATATGCTACACGCTTTTCATCACAACGGTCCACAAATTTGTCATGGTAATGCTCCATAAACCTTGTATTCACAATGCTCCATGTCCTTCTCATCACAATGCTCCATTATCCCTATCATAACAATGTTCCATGACCCCTGCCATAACAATATTCCACGGCCTTGTCATCACAAGGCTCCATGACACTTGTAATCACAATGCTCCAAGACCACTGTAATCACAATGTTCCATGCCCTTGTCATCACAAACCTCCATGACACATGCAATCAGAATGTTCCATGGCCTTCTCATCAAAATGCTCCTTGCCCTTGACATCACAATGCTCCAAGAACCCTGTAATCACAATGCTCCATGCCACTTTTCATCTCAATGCTCCATGAACACTGTCATCACAATGCATCAGGCTCATCATGATAATGATTCAGGCTATTGTCCTGACAATGAAATCTATATGCTCCATGACCTCTGTCATCACAATGCTCCAATCCCTTGTGATCACAATGTTCCATAACACTTATCATCACAACACCCAATGACGCTCATCATCACAATTATCCATGGTCTCCTCATCACAATGCTCCATGACATTTGTTATCACAATGCTCAATACACTTGTCATCACAATGATCCCTGACACTTGTCATCAGTATGCTCCATTAACCCTGTCATGACACGTCTCCATGCCTTTTTCATCACAATGATCCATGCCCTTTTAATCACAATGCTCCAAGACCCCTGTAATCACAATGCTCCATGCCCTCGTCATCACAAAGCTCAATGACGCATGCCATCAGAATGCTCCATGGCCTTCTCCTCACAATGCTCCATGCCCTTGTCATCACAATGCTCCAAGACCCCTGTAATCACAATGCTACATGTCACTTTTCATCAGAATGCTCCATGAGACTTGTCATCACATGTCTCCATTGTCTTCTCATCAAAGTGCTCCAGGAACTTGTCATCAAAATGCTCCATGATCCCTGTCATCACAATAATCCATGAACATTTTCAGCCCAATGCTCCATGACACTTGTCATCACAAAGATCCATGCCCTTGTCATCCCAATGCTCCATTACCCCTGTATTCACAATGCTCCGTGACGCTTGTCATCACAGTGCTCCATGACACCTGTCATCACAATGCTCCATGCCTTTGTAGGCAAAATGCTACCTGACCTTGTCATTGCAATGCTCTATTCACTTTTCATTCCAATACTCCATTACCATTGTCATCACAGTCCTCCATGAACCTTGGGATCACATTGCTTCATGCCCTTGTCATCACAATGCTCCATGCTCCTTGAAATCAAAATGATCCATGACCTCTGTCACCACAGTGCTCCAAACCCTTGTGATCACAATGTTTCATAACACTTGTCATCACAACGCTCCATGATGCCTGTCATCACCATACTCCATGCCCTACTCATCACAATACTCCATGACATTTGTCATCACAATTCTCAATACACTTGTCATCACAATGCCACATGCCTTTTTCAACACAATGTTCCAAGCCATTGTCATCAAAATACTCCACAAGCTTGTCATCAGAATACTTCATGACCGTTTTCATCACAATTCTCCCTGCACCTGTCAGCAAAATTCTCCCTGACCCTTGTCATCACAATGCTCCAAGCCATTGTCATCACAATGCTCCATTACCTTTGTCATCAGAATCCTCCATGACACTTGGCATCACAATGCTCCATGCCATTGTCATCACTATGGGCCATTACATATGTCATCACAATGCTCCCTGACACCTGTTTTCACAATACTGCATGACCTGGTCATCACAATGCACCATTACAACAGTCATCACAATAATCCATGAAACTTATTAGACCAATGCTCCATTACCTTGTCATCACAATGCTCCATGTCCTTGTTATCACAATGCTCCATGACGCCTGTCATCACAATGCTCCATGCCTCCATTCATCACACTGATTCAGGACCTTTTTCATCACAGTGGTCCATGCCCTAGTCATCAACAGTCTCTGTGACATATTTAACCACAATGCTCCAATAACTTTTCATCACAATGCTCTTTGATCCTTGTCATCACAATGTTCTAAGCCTTTCTCAGCACAATGCTCCATGACCCTTGTCATCACAATGCTCCATGCACTTGTCAGATCAATGCTCCATGACCCATGTCATCCCAATGCACCCTGCGCTTCTCATCACATTGCTCCACAATCTTGTCACCACCATGCTCCATAAAACTTGTCATCACAATTCTCCATGCACTTCTCATCAAAATGCTTTCTCACCAATGATATCACAATGTTACAGCACTATTCATCACAATACTCCCTCACCCCTGTCATCACAATGTTCCATGACTTTTGTCTTTGCAATGCTACATGCACATATCATCACAAAGTTCGGTGACCCCTGACATCACAATGTTCCATAACCCCTGTCATCATAATGCTCCATAACACTTTTCCTCAAAATGCTCAATGACCCCTGACATCACAATGTTCCATAACCCCTGTCATCATAATTCTCCATGATCCTTTTCATCAAAATGCTCCATGAACCCTGACATCACAATGTTCCATAACCCCTGTCATTAAAATATTCCATGACACTTTTCATCAAATTGCTCTATGACCCTGTCATCACAATGCTCCCTGCCCTTCTCATCACAATGTACCACGCCCTTGTCATCAAAATGCTCCATGACCTTTGTCATCACAAAGCTCCATGACAATTGGCATCTCAATGCTCCATGCAATTGTCATCACAATGCTCCATGAACCCTCTAATCACAATGCTCCATGCCCCTTTGCATCTCAATGCTCCATGAACCCTGTCATCAAAATGCACCATGACCATCATCATAATGCTTCAGGCTATTGTCATCACAATGAAATCAAAATATTCGAAGATCTATCTCATCACAATGCTCCAAATCCTTGTGATCACAATGTTCCATAACACTTATCATCACAACGCCCCATGAAGCTCATCATCACAGTTATCCATGGTCTTCTCATCACAGTGCTCCATGACCTTTGTCATCACAATGCTCTATAAACTTGTCATCACAATGCTCCCTGACACTTCTCATCAGTATGCTCCTGGAACCCTGTCATGACACGGCTCCATACCATTTTCATCACAATGATCCATGCCAATTTCATCACAATGCTCCAAGACCCCTGTAATCACAATACTCCTTGCCCCTTTTCATCAGAATGCTCCATGAGACTTCTTATTACGAGGCTCCATGGTCTCCTCATCACAGTGCTCCAGGAACCTTTCATCACAGTGCTCCATTCCCTTGTCATCACAATGCTCCATGACCCCTGTCCTCACAATACTTCCTGAAAATTTACACGCCAATTCTCCAGGAACTTCTCATCACAATGCTTCATGATCCCTATCATCACAATGCTCCATGACCACTGTCATCACAACGCTCCATGACCCCTGACAACACAGTGATCCGGGACTCTAGTCATCACAATGCTCCATTCCCTAGTCATCACAATGCTCCATTAATATTTTCAGCCCAATTCTCCATGACACTTGTCATCACAATGATCCATGAACTTGCCATCCCAATGCTCCATGACCCCTGTAATCACAATGATCCGTGATGCTTCTCATCAAAGTGCTCTATGACCCTTATCATCACAATGCTCCATGCCTGTGTCAGCAAAATGCTACATGACGTTGCCATCAAAATGCTCCATTTGCTTGTCATCACAATACTCCCTTAACATTGTCATCACAATCATCCATGAACCTTAGGATCACATTGCTTCATGCCCTTGTCATCAAAATGCTCCATGCTCCTTGAAATCAAAATGATCCATGACCTCTGTCATCGCAATGCTCCAAACACTTGTGATCACAATGTTCCATAACACTTGTCATCACAACGCTCCATGATGCCTGTCATCACAATACTCTATGCCCTTTTCGTCAAAATGCTCCATGATCTTTTTCATCACAATTCTCAATACACATGTCATCACAATGTTCCCTGACACTTGTCATCAGAATGCTCCTTGAAACCTGTCATGAAATGTCTTCATGCCTTTTTCATCACAATGCTCCATGCCCTTTTCATCACAATGCTCCAAGCCATTGTCGTCACAATACTCCACAAGCTTGTCATCAGAATGCTCCATGACACTTGTCATCATATTTCTCCATGGCCACTGTGGTCACAATGCTCCATACCCCTTGTCATTACTGTGCTCCATGAGGCGCGTCATCACAATTATCCATGGCCTTCTCATCACAATGCTCGACGCCATTGTCATCAAAATGCTCCATGACCCATGTAATCAAAATGCTCCATGCCCTTGTCATCACAAAGCTCCATTTCTTTGTCAGAACAATGCTCAATGAACATAGTCATCACAATGTGCCACGCGCATTTCATCACAACGGTACACAACTTTGTCATTGCTATGCTTCATAAACCTTATAATCACAATGGTCCATGCACTTCTCATCAAAATGCTCTCTCACCAGAGATATCACAATGTTCCATCTCTAGTCATCACAATACTCCCTCATCCCTGTAATCACAATGTTCCAGGACCCTGTCATCACAATGCTACATCCCCTTATCATCACAATGTTCCATGACCCCTGACATCACAATGTTCCATAACCCCTGTCATCAAAATGCTCCATGACCCTTTTCATCCCAAAGCTCCAAGACCCCTGACAACACAATGTTCTATAACCCCTGCCATCAAAATGTTCCTTTACAATTTTTATGAAATTGCTGCATGACCTGGTCATCAAAATGCTCCCTGCATTTCTCAGCACAATGCACCATGCCCTTGTCATCAAAATGCTCCATGACTTGTCATCACAAAGCTCCATGACCCTTGGCATCTCAATGCTCCATGTCATTGTCATCACAATGCTCCATGAACCCTCTCATCACATTGCTCTATGCCCTTGTCATCACAAAGCTCCATGACACTTGTCATCACAATGCTCGATGCCCTTCTCATCACAATGCTCCATGCCCTTGTCATTACAATCCTGCATGACCCATGTATCACAGTGTTCCGTGCCCTTGTCATCACAATGCTCCATGCCCACTCTCATCACAATAATCCATGAAACATTTCAGACCAATGTTCCATGCCCTTCTCATCAAAATGCTCCATTACACCTGTCATAAAAATGCACCATGACCCTTGCCATCAAAATGTTCCAAGGCCTAGTCATCACAAGGTTCCATGACACTTGTCATCACAATGCTCCAGACCCCTGAAAGCACAATGCTCCATGCCCTTGTCATCACAAAGCTCCATGACGCATGTCATCAGAAAGTTCCATGGCCTTCTCATCACAGTGCTCCATGCCCTTGTCATCACAATGCTCCAAGACCCTTGTAATCACAATGCTCCATGCCCCTTTTCATCTCAATGCTCCATGAACCCTGTCATCACAATGCACCATTCCCATCATCATAATGCTACAGGCTATTGTCATCACAATGAAATCAATATTCTCCATGACCTCTGTCATCATAATGTTCCAAACCCTTGTGATCACAAGGTTCAATAACACTTATCATCACAACACCCCATGACGCTCATCATCACAATTATCCATGGTCTTCTCATCACAATGCTCCATGATCTTTCTCATCACAATGCTCAATACACTTGTCAACACAATGCTTCCTGACACTTGTCGTCAGAATGCTGCATGAACCCTGTCATGACAAGGCTCCATACCTTTTTCATAACAATGATCCATGCACTTTTCATCACAATGCTCCAAGATCCCTGTAATCACAAATGCTCCATGTCCTTGTCATCACAAAACTCCATGACGCATGTCATCATAATGCTCCATGGCCTTCTCATCAAAATGCTCCATGCCCTAGTCATCACAATGCTCCAAGACACCTGTAATCACAATGCTCCATGCTCCTTTTCATCAGAATGCTCCATGAGACTTCTCATCAGAAGTCTCCATGGTCTTCTCATCACAATGCCCCAGGACCTTGTCATCACCATGCTCCATTCCGTTGTCATCACAATGCTCCATGACACATGTCATCAAAATGCTCCATTCCCTTGTGATCAAAAAGCTCCATGACACATGTCTTCAGAATGCTTCATGGCCTTCTCATAACAATGCTCCATGCTCTTGTCATCACAACACTCCATGAACATTTTCAGCCCAATGCTCCATGACAATTGTCATCACAATGATCCATGAACTTGTCATCCCAATGCTTCATGACCCCTGTATTCACAATGCTCCGTGACACTTGTCATCACAGTTCTCCATGACAACTGTCATCACAATGCTCCATGCCTTTGTCAGGAAAATTCTACGTGACCTTGTCATTACAATGCTCTATGCGCTTGTCATCACAATGCTCCAAGACCCCTGTAATCACAGTGCTCCATGCCCCTTTTCATCTCAATGCTCCATGAACTCTGTCATCACAATGCACCATGCCCATCATCATAATGCTTCACGCTATTGTCATCACAATGAAATCAAAATTCTCCATGACCTCTGTCATCATAATGCTCCAAAACCTTGTGATCACAATGTTCCATAACACTTATAATCACAACACCCCATGACGATCATCATCACTATTATCCATGGCCTTCTCATCACCATGCTCCATGACCTTTGTCATCACAATTCTCAATACATTGTCATCACAATGCTCCCTGACACTTGTCGTCAGAATGCTCCTTGAACCCTGCCACGAAAAGGCTACATGCCTTTTTAATCACATTGCCCCATGCGGTTTTCATAACAATGCTCCATGCCACTGTCATCAATATACTCCAAAAGCTTGTCATCAGAATGCTCCATGACCATTGTCATCACAATTCTCCATGCACTTGTCAGCACAATGCTCCCTGACCCTTCTCATCACAATGCTCCAAGCCATTGTCATCACAATGCTCCATTACCTTTGTCATCAGAATCTTCCATGACACTTGGCATCACAAAGCTCCATGCCATTTTCATCACAGTGGGCCATTACATATGTCATCACAATGCTCCCTGACAATTCTCTTCACAATAATGCATGACCTGGTCATCACAATGCTCCATGCCCTTGTAATCACAATGTGCCATACCAAATGTCATCGCAATAATCCATGAAACATATTAGACCAATGCTCCATGCCCTTGTCATCACAATGCTCCATGCCCTTGTTATCACAATGCTCCATGACCCCTGTCATCACCATGTTCCGTGACTCCACTCATCACAATGATTCATGACCTTTGTCATCACAATGGTCCATTCCCTCATCATCAACAGTCTCTGTGACCATTTTAACCACAATGCTCCATGAACATTTCATCACAATGCTCTTTGACCCTTGTCATCACAGTGATCTACGCCTTTCTCAGCACAATGCTCCATGCCCTTGTCATCGCAATGCTCCATGACCCTGTCATCACAATGCTCCTTGACTCCAGTCATCACAATGCTTCATAACATTTGTCAAAACAATGGTCCATTCCCGCGTCATCACAAGGCTTTGTGACCTTTATAATCACAATGATTCATGAACTTTTCATCACAATGCCCTGTGACACTTTTCTTCACAGTGCTCCATGCCTTTGTCAGAAAAATGCTCCATGACCCTTGTCATCACAATGTGCCACGCGATTTTTATCCCAACGGTCAAAAAATTTGTCATTGTAATGCTCCATAAAACTTGTAATCACAATGCTCCATGCCTTTCTCATCACAGTGCTCCATTACACCTGTCATAACAATGCTCCTTGACCCCTGCCATCACAATGTTCCACGGCCTTGTCATCACAAGGCTCAATGACACTTGTCATCACAATGCTCCAAGACACCTGTAATCACAATGCTCCATGCCCTTGTCATCACAAAGCTCCATGACCCATGTCATCAGAATGTTCCATGGACTTCTCATCAAAATGCTCCATGCCCTTGTCATCACAATGCTCCAAGACCCCTGTAATCACAATGCTCCATGCCCCTTTTCATCTCAATGCTCCATGAACCCTGTCATCACAATGCATCATGCCCATCATCATAATGCTTCCGGCTATTGTCAGCCCAATGAAATCAAAATTCTCCATGATCTCTGTCATCACAATGCTTCATGACCCTGTCATCACAATACTCCATGAACATTTTCCGCCCAATGCTCCATGACCCTTGTCATCACAAGGATCCATGACCCCTGTATTCACAATGCTCCATGACACATGTCATCACAGTGCTCCATGACACCTGTCATCACAGTGCTCCATGCATTTGTCTGCAAAATTCTACGTGACCTTGTCATTACAATGCTCTATGCGCTTGTCATCACAATGCTACAAGACCCCTGTAATCACAATGCTCCATGCCCCTTTTCATCTCAATGCTCCAAGAACCCTGTCATCACAATGCACCATGCCCATCTTCATAATGCTTCAGGCTATTGTCACTACCATGAAATCAAAATTCTCCATGACTTCTATCATCATAATGCTCCAAACCCTTGTGATCACAATGTTCCATAACACTTATCATCACAACACCCCATGACGATCATCATCACAGTTGTCCATGGTGTTCTCATCACAATGCTCCATGATCATTGTCATCACAATGCTCAGTACACTTGTCATTACAATACTCCCTGACACCTGTCGTCAGTATGCTCCTTGAACCCTGTGATGACAAGGCTCCATGCATTTTACATCAAAATGAGCCATGCCTTTTCATCACAATGCTCCAAGACCTTTGTTATCACAATGCTCCATGGCCTTGTCAGCAAAAAGCTCCATGACGCATGTCATCAGAATTCTCCATGGCCTTCTCCTCAAAATGCTCCATGCCCTTGTCAAAACAATGCTCCAAGACCCCTGTAATCACAATGATCCATGCCTTTTTTCATCAGAATGCTCCATGAGACTTGTCATCACAAGTCTCCATGGTCATCTCATCACAATGCTCCAGGACCTTGTCATCACGATGCTCTATTTCCTTGTCATCACAATGCTCCATGACCCCTGTCATTACAATAATCCATTAACATTTCCAGCCGAATGCTACATGATATTCTCATTAAACTGCTCCATGACCAATATCATCACAATGCTCCATGACCACTGTCATCACAACCATCCATAACACCTGAAAACAAAATGATCCGGGACTCTTGTCATCACAATGCTCTATTCCCTAGTCAGCACGATGCTCCATGACCCCTGTCATCACAATAGTCCATGAACATTTTCAGCCCAATGCTCCATGAACCTTGTCATCAAAATGATCCATGCCCTTGTCATCCCAATGCTCCATGACACCTGTATTCACAGTGCTCCTTGACGCTTGTCATCACAGTGCTCCATGACACCAGTCATCACAATGCTCCATGCCTTTGTCAGCAAAATGCTATATGACATTGTCATTACAATGCTCTATGTGCTTGTCCTCACAATACTCCATTACCATTGTCATCACAATCCTCCTTGAGCCTTGGGATCACATTGCTTCATGCCCTTGTCATCACAGTGCTCCATGTGCCTTGAAATCAAAATGATCCATGACCTCTCTCATCACGATGCTCCAAACCCTTGTGATCACAATGTTCCATAACAATTGTCATCACAATGCTCCATGATGCCTGTCATCACAATACTCCATGCCCTTTTCATCACAATGCTCCATGAACTTTTTATCACCATGCTCCATGACCCCTGTCATCACAATGCTCCGTGACTCCAGTCATCACAGTGCTTCATTACCTTTGTCATCACAATGGTCCATGCCCTCGTCATCAACAGTCTCTGTGACATTTTTAACCAAAATGCACCATGAACATTTCATCACAATGCTCTTTGACACTTGTCATCACAATGATCTATGCCCTTCTCAGCACAATGCTCCATGACCCTTGTCATCACAATGCTCCATGCGCTTGTCAGCACAATTTTCCATGACACATGTCATCACAATGCACCATGCGCTTATCATCACAGTGCTCCACAATCTTGTCATCACAATGCTCCATAAAATTTGTCATCAAAATGCTCCATGAATTTCTCATCAAAATGCTCTCTCAACACTGATATCACAATGCTACATCACTATTTGTCACAATACTCCCTCACCCTTGTCATCACAATGTTCCATGAATCCTGTCATCACAATGCTACATGCACTTATCATCATAATGTTCGATGACCCATGACATCACAATGTTCCATAACACCTGTCATCAAAATATTCCTTGAAAATTTTCATCAAATTGCTACATGACCCTGTCATCACAATGCTCCCTGCCCTTCTCATCACAATGCACAACGCCCTTGCCATCAAAATGCTCCATGACCATTGTCATCACAAAGATCCATGACACTTGGCATCACAATGTCCCATGTCATTGTCATCACAATGCTCCATGAATGCTCTCATCACATTGCTCCATGCACTTGACTTCACATAGCTCCATGACACATGTCATCAGAATGCTCCATGACCTTCTCATCACAATGCTCCATGCCCTTGCCATCACAATGCTCCATTATCCCTGTCATAACAATGCTCCATGACCCCAGCCATCACGATGTTCTATGGCCTTGTCATCACAAGGCTCCATGACCCTTCTCATCACAATGCACAACGCCCTTGCCATCAAAATGCTCCATGACCATTGTCATCACAAAGATCCATGACCCTTGGCATCACAATGTCCCATGTCATTGTCATCACAATGCTCCATGAATGCTCTCATCACATTGCTCCATGCCCTTGACTTCACATAGCTCCATGACACATGTCATCAGAATGCTCCATGACCTTCTCATCACAATGCTCCATTATCCCTGTCATAACAATGCTCCATGACCCCAGCCATCACGATGTTCTATGGCCTTGTCATCACAAGGCTCCATGACCCTTCTCATCACAATGCTCCAAGAACACTGTAATCACAATGCTCTATGCCCGTTTTCATCTCAATGATCCATGAAACCTGTCATCACAATGCACAATGCCCAACATCATAATGCTTCATGCTATTGTCATCAAAATGAAATGAAAATGCTCCATGACCTCTGTCATAACAATGCTCCAAACCCTTGTGATCACAATATTCCATAACACTTGTCATCACAGTGCCCCATGACGCTCGTCATCACAATTATCCACGGTCTTCTCATCACAGTGCTCCATGACCTTCGTCATCACAATGCTCAATACACTTGTCATCAAACTGCTACCTGACACTTGTTGTCTGTATGCTCCTTTTACGCTGTCATGACAAGGCTCCATGCCTTTTTAATCACAATGATCCATGCCTTTTTCATCACAATGCTCCAAGACCCATGTAATCACGATGCTCCATGCCCTTGTCATCACAAAGCTCAATGATGCATGCCATCAGAATGCTCCTTGGACTTCTCCTCACAATGCTCCATGCCCTTGTCATCACAAAGTTCCAAGACCCGTGTAATCACAATGCTGCATGCCCTTTTTCATCAGTATGCTCCATGAGACTTGTCATCACATGGCTCCATGGTTTTGTCATCATAATGCTCCAAGCCCTAGTCATCACAATGCTCCATTATATTTGTCATCACAATCCTCCATTGCATTTGACATCACAATGCTCCCTGCCATTTTCATCTCAATGGACCATGCCATATGTCATCCCAATGCTCCATGACCCCTGTATTCACAATGCTCCGTGATGCTTGTCATCACAGTGATCCATGACACCTGTCATCACAATGATCCATGCCCTTGTCATCCCAATGCTCCATGACCACTGTATTCACAACGCTCTGTGATGCTTGTCATCACAGTGCTCCATGACACCAGTCATCACAATCCTCTATGCCTTTTTCAGCAAAATGCTACATGACGTGGTCATTACAATGCTCTATGCGCTTGTCATCACAATACTCCATTACCATTGTCATCACTATCCTCCATGAACCTTGGGATCACATTGCTTCATGCCATTGTCATCACAATGCTCCATGCTCCTTGAAATCAGAATGATCCATGACCTCTGTCATCGCAATGCTCCAGACCCTTGTGATCACTGTTCCATAACACTTGTCATCACAATGCTCCATGATGCCTATCATCACAATATTCGATGGTCTTTTCATCACAATGCTCCACGACATATGTCATCACAATTCTCAATACACTTGTCATCACAATGTTCCCTGACACTTGTCGTCAGAATGCTCCTTGAACACTGTCACGAAAAGGCTCCATGCATTTTTCATCACAAAGCCCCTTTCCGTATTCATCACAATGCTCCATGCCATTCTCATCAAAATACCCCACAAGCTTGTCATCAGAATGCTCCATGACCCTTTTCATCACAATTCTCAATACACTTGTCATCACAATGTTCCCTGACACTTGTCGTCAGAATGCTCCTTGAACCCTGTCACGAAAAGGCTCCATGCCATTTTCATCACAAAGCCCCATGCCGTTTTCATCACAATGCTACATGCCATTGTCATCAAAATACTCCACAAGCTTGTCATTAGACTGCTCCATGACCCTTGTCATCACAATTCTCCTTGCACATGTCAGCACAATGCTCCCTGACCCTTGTCATCACTATGCTCCAAGCCATTGTCATCAAAATGCTCCATTACCTTTGTCATCAAAATCCTCCATGACACTTGGCATCACAATGCTCCATGCCATTGTCATCACAATGGGCCATTACATATGTCATCACAATGCTCCCTGACACCTCTTTTCACAATACTGCATGACCAGGTCATCACAATGCTCCTTGCCGTTATCATCACAATGCTCCATTACCTCTGTCATAACAATGCTCCATGACCCCTGCCATCACAATGTTCCACTGGCTTGTCATGACAAGGCTCCATGACACTTGTCATCACAATGGTCCAAGACCCATGTAATCACAGTGCTCCATGCCATTTTTCATCAGAATGTTCCATGAGACTTGTCACCACAAGTCTCCATGGTCATCTCATCACAATGCTACAGGACCTTGTCATCACCATGCTCCATTCTCTTGTCATCACAATGCTCCATGACCACTGTCATCACAATACTCCATGAACATTTTCAGCCCAATGCTCCATGACCTTCTCATCACAATTCTCCATGACCAATATCATCACAATTCTCCATGACCACTGTCATCACAACACTCCATGACCACTGTCATCACAACACTCCATGACACCTGACAACACAATGATCCGGGACTCTTGTCATCACAATGATCCATGCCCTTGTCATCCCAATGCTCCATGACCCCTGTATTCACAATTCTCCGTGACGCTTGTCATCACACTGCTCCATGACACCTGTCATCACAATGCTCCATGCATTTGTCAGCAAAATGATACATGACCTTTTCATTACAATGCTCTATGCGCTTGTCATCACAATACTCCATTACCATTGGCATCAGAATCCTCCATGAAACTTGGGATCACATTGCTTCATGCCCTTGTCATCACAATGCACCATGCTCCTTGAAATCAAAATGATCAATGACATCTGTCATTGCAATGCTCCAAACACTTGTGATCCCAGTGTTCCATAACACTTGTCATCACAACGCTCCATGATGCCTGTCATCACAATCCTCCATGCCCTTTTCATCACAATGCTCCATGACCTTTGTCATCACAATTCTCATTAAACTTGTCATCACAATGCTCCCTGACACTTGTCATCAGAATGCTCCTTGAACCCTGTCACGAAAAGGCTACATGCTTTTTTCATCACAAAGCCCCATGCCATTTTCATCACAATGCACCATGCCATTGTCATCAAAATACTCCATTAGCCTTTTATCAGAATTCTCCATGACCCTTGTCATCACAATTCTCCATGCACTTGTCAGCACAATGCTCCCTGACCCTTGTCATCACAATGCTCCAAGCCATTGTCATCACAGTGCTCCATTACCTTTGTCTTCAGAATCCTCCATGACACTTGGCATCACAATGCTCCATGACATTGTCATCACAATGGGCCATTACATATGTCATCACAATGCTCCCTGACACCTCTCTTCACAATACTGCATGACCTGGTCATCAAAATGCTCCATGCCCTTGTTATCACAATGCGCCATTTCAACTGTCATCAAAATAATCCATGAAACTTATTAGACCAATGCTCCATGCCATTGTCATCACAATGGAACATTACATATGTCATCACAATGCTCCCTGACACGTCTTCACAATACTCCATGCCCTTGTCATCACAATGCTCCATGTCCTTGTCATCACAATGCTACATGCCCACTGTCATCACAATAATCTATGAAACTTGTCAGACCAATTCTCCATGCCGCTTTCATCACAATGCTCCATGCCGTTTTCATCACAATGCTCCATGACCCCTGTCATCACAATGCTCCGTGACTCCAGTCATCACAGTGCTTCATAACGTTTGTCATCACAACGATCTATGCCCACGTCATCACAAGGCTCTGTGTCCATTGTAACCACAATGTTCCATGAACTTTTCATCACAATGCTCCGTGACACTTGTCATCACAATGCTCCATGCCTTTGTCAGAACAATGCTCCATGACCCTTGTCATCACATTGTGCCATGCATATTTCATCACAATGATATACAACCTTGTCATTGCTATGCTCCATAAACCTTGTAATCACAATTCTCCATGCACTTCTCATCCAAATGCTCTCTCACATGGGATATCACAATGTTCCATCACTAGTCACCACAATCCTCCCTTAACCCTGTTATCACAATGTTCCATGACCCCTGTCATCACAATGCTACATCCCCTTATCATCACAATGCTCCATGACCCATGTCATCAAAATACTCCATGAACATTTTCAGCCCAATCCTCCATGACCCTTGTCATCACAATCATCCATGCCCTTGTCATCCCAATGCTCCATGAACCCTGTATTCACAATGTTCCCTGACGCTTGTCATCACAATGCTCCATTACCTCTGTCATAACAATGCTCCATGACCCCTGCCATCACAGTATTCCACGGCCTTGTCATCACAAGGCTCCATGACCCTTGTCATCACAATACTTCATGCCCTTTTCATCACAATTCTCCGTGACACATGTCATCAGAATGCTCCATTGCATTCTCCTCACAATGCTCTATGCCCTTGTCATCACAATGCTCCAAGACCCATGTAATCACAAGGCTCCATGCCCCTTTTCATCAGAATGCTCCATGAGACTTGTCATCACAAGTCTCCATGGCCTTATCATCACAATGCTCCAGGACCTTGTCATCACCATGCTCCATTCCCTTGTCATCACAATGCTCCATGACCCCTGTCATCACAGTACTCCATGAACATTTTCAGCCCAATGCTCCTTGAAATTCTCATCACAATGCTCCATGACAAATATCATCAAATGCTCCATGACCACTGTCATCACAACACTCCATGACACCTGACAACACAATGATCAGGGACTCTTGTCATCACAATGCACCATTCCCTACTCATCACAATGCTCCATGACCCCAGTCATCACAATACTCCATGAACATTTTCAGCACAATGCTCCATGCCCTTGTCATCACAATGCTCCCTGCCCTAGTTATCACAATGTTCCAAAACCCCTCTAATCAGAATGCTCCATGCCCCTTTTCATCAGTATGCTCCATGATATTTGTCATCACAAGTCTCCATGGTTTTCTCATCACAATGCTCCAGGACCTTGTCATCACAATGCTTCACGACATTTTCGTGAAAATCCTCAATGGCCCTTGTCATCATAATGCTCCAAGCCCTAGTCATCACAATGCTCCATTATATTTGTCATCACAATCCTCCATTACATTTGGCATCACAATGCTCCATGCCATTGTCATCGCAATGGACCATGACATATGTCATCACAATGCTCCCTGACACCAATCTTCACAATATTCCATGCCCTTGTCATCACAATGCTCCATGCCCTTGTAATCAAAATGCACCATGTCCACTGTCATCACAATAGTCTAGGAAACTTGTCAGACCAATGCTCCATGCCCCTCTCATCACAATGCTCCATGCCCTTGTCATCACAATGCTCCATGACCCCTGTCATAACAATGCTCCATGACCCCGGCCTTCACAGTATTCCACGGCCTTGTCATCACAAGGCTCCGTGACGCTTGTCATCACAATGCTCCAAGACCCCTGTAATCACAATGCTCCATGCCCTTTTCATCACAAAGCTCCATGACACATGTCATCAGAATGTTCCATGGCCTTCAAATCAAAAGGCTCCATGCCCTTGTCATCACAATGCACCATGTCCAATGTCATCACAATAATCTATGAAACTTGTCAGACCAATGCTCCATGCCCCTGTCATCACAATGCTCCATGCCCTTGTCATCACAATGCTGCATGACCCTTGTCATCACAATGCTTCGTGACTCCAGTCATCACAATGCTTCATAACGTTTTTCATCACAACGGTCCATGCCCGCGTCATGACAAGGCTCTGTGACATTTGTAACCACAATGCTCCATGCACTTTTCATCACAATGCTGCGTGACCCTTGTCATTACAATGTTCCATGTCTTTGTCAGAACAATGCTCCATGACACTTGTCATCACAGTGTGCCATGCGCTTTTCATCAAAATGATCCACAACCTTGTCATCGTTATGCTCCATAAACCTTATAAGCACAATGCTCCATGCACTTCTCATCCAAATGTTCTCTCACATGAGATATCACAATGTTCCATCACTAGTCATCACAATCTTCCCTCACCCCTGTTATCACAATGTTCCATGAACCCTGTCATCACCATGCTACATCCCCTTATCAGCACAATGTTCTCTGACCCCTGACATCACAATGTTCCATAACCACTGTCATCAATATGCTCCATGACAGTTTTCATCCCAAAGCTCCATGACCCCTGGCATCAAAATATTCTATAACCCCTGTCATCAAAATGTTCCATTACATTATTCATCAAATTGCTGCATGACCCTGTCATCAAAATACTCCCTGCCTTTCTCATCACAATGCACCACACCCTTGTCATCAAAATGCTCCATGACCTTTGTCATCACAAAGCTCCATGACCCTTGGCATCACAATGCTCAATGCCCTTCTCATCACAGTAATCCATGAAATATTTCAGACCAATGCTCAATGCCCTTGTCATCACAATGATCCATTACCTCTGTCATAACAATGCTCCATGACCCCTGCCATCACAATATTCCATGGCCTTGTCATCACAAAGCTCCATGATCCTTGTCATCACAATGCTCCAAACTGCTGTAATCATAATGCTGCATGCCCTTGTCATCGCAAAGCTACATGACGCATGCCATCAAATGTTCCATGGCCTTCTCATCACAATGCTACATGCCCTTGTCATGACAGTGCTCCAAGACACCTGTAATCACAATGCTCCATGCTCCTTTTCATCTCAATGCTCCATGAAGCCTGTCATCAAAATGCACCATGCCCATCATCATAATGCTTCAGGCTATTGTCATCACAATGAAATCAAAATTATCCAAGACCACTGTCATCATAATGCTCCAAACCCTTGTGATCACAAAGTTCCATTACACTTATCATCACAACACCCTATGACGCTCATCATCACAATTATCCATGGTCTTCTCATCACAATGCTCCAAGAACTTTGTCATCAAAATTCTCAGTACACTTGTCATCACAATGCTCCCTGACACATGTCGTCAGTATGCTCCTTGAACCCTGTCATGACAAGGCTCCATGCCTTTTCATCACAATGATCCATGCCCTTTTCATCACAATGCTCCAAGACCCCTGTAATCACAGTGCTCCATGCCCTTGTAATCACAGAGCTCCATGACACATGTCATCAGAATGCTCCAAGACCCCTGTAATCACAATGCTCCATGCCCCTTTTCATTAGAATGCAACATGAGACTTGTCATCACAAATCTCCATGCTCTTATCATCACAGTGCTCCAGGACCTTGTCATCACCATGTTCCATTCCCTTGTCATCACAATGCTCCGTGACCCCTGTCATCACAATACTCCATGAACATTTTCAGCCCAATGCTCCATGAGATTCTCATCACAGTGCTCCATGTCAAATATCATCAAAAGGCTCCATGACCACTGTCATCACAACACTCCATGACACCTGACAACACAATGATTCCAGACTCTTGTCATCACAATGTTCCATTCCCTAGTCATCACAATGCTCCATGAAAATTTTCAGCCCAATGCTCCATGACCCTTTTCATCACAATCATCCATGCCCTTGTCATCCCAATGCTCCATGACCCCTGTATTCACAATGCTCCGTGACGCTTGTCATCACAATGCTCCATGACACCTGTCATCACAATGCTCCATGCCTTTGTCAGCAAAATGCTACATGACCTTGTGATTACAATGCTCTATGCGCTTGTCATCACAGTACTCCATTACCATTGTCATCACAATCCTCCATGAACCTAGGATCACATTGCTTCATGCCCTTGTCATCACGAAGCTCCATGCTCCTTGAAATCAAAATGATCCATGACCTCTGTCATCACAATGCTACAAACACTTGTGATCACAATGTTCCAAAACAGTTGTCATCACAACGCTCCATGATGCCTGTCATCACAATAATCCATGCCCTTTTCATCACAGTGCTTCATGACCTTTGCCATCACAATTCTCAATACACTTGTCATCACAATGTTCCCTGACACTTGTCGTCATAATGCTCCATGAAACCTGTCACAAAAAGGCTCCATGCATTTTTCATCACAAAACCCCATGCCATTTTCATCACAATGCTCCATGCCATTGTCATCAAAATACTCCACAAGCTTGTCATCAGAATGCTCCATGACCATTGTCATCACAATTCTCCATGCACTTGTCAGAACAATGCTTCCTGACCCTTTTCATCACAATGCTTCAAGCCATTTTCATCACAAAGCTCCATTACCTTTGTCATCAGAATCCTCCATAACACTTGGCATCACAATGCTCCAATGCATTGTCATCACAATGAGCCATTACATATGTCATCACAATGCTCCATGACACCTCTCTTCACAATAATGCATAACCTGGTCATCACAATGCTCCATGCCCTTGTCATCACAATGCGCCATTCCAACTGTCATCACAATAATCCATGAAAATTATTAGAAAAATGGTCCGTGCCCTTGTCATCACCATGCTCCATGCCATATTTATCATAATGTTCCAAAACGCCTGTAATCAGAATGCTCCATGCCCCTTTTCATCAGTACGCTCCATGAGATTTGTCATCACAGGGCTCCATGATTTTCTCATCACAGTGCTCCAGGACCTTATCATCACAATGCTTCACGACATTGTCGTGAAAATTCTCAATGGCCCTTGTCAACATAATACTCCAAGCCCTAGTCATCACAATGCTCCATTATATTTGTCATCACAATCCTCCATTACATTTGGCATCACAATGCTCCATGCCATTGTCATCGCAATGGACCATGACATATGTCATCACAATGCTCCCTGACACCAATCTTCACAATAATCCATGCCCTTGTCATCACAATGCTCCATGCCCTTGTCATCACAATGAACCATGTCCACTGTCATCACAATAATCTAGGAAACTTGTCAGCCCAATGTTCAATGACCCGGTCATCACAATGCTCCATGCCGTTGTCATCACAATGCTCCATGACCCCTGTCATAACAATGCTCCATGACCCCTGCCATCACAATGTTCCACGGCCTTGTCATCACAAGGCTCCATGACGCTTGTCATCACAATGCTCCAAGACCACTCTAATCAAAATGATCCATGCTCTGGTCATCACAAAGCTCCATGACACATGTCATCAGAAAGTTCCATGGTCTTCTCATCAAAATGCTCCATGCCCTTGTCATCACAATGCACCATGCCCAATGTCACCACAATAATCTATGAAACTTGTCAGACCAATGTTCCATGCCCCTGTCATCACAGTGCTCCATGCCCTTTTTATCATAATGCTCCATGACCCCTGTCATCACAATGCTCCGTGACTCCAGTCATCACAATGCTTCATAACGATTGTCATCACAACGATCCATGCATGCGTCATCACAAGGCTCTGTGACCTTTGTAAACACAATGCTCCATGAACCTTTCATCACAATTCTCCGTGACCCTTGTCATCACAATGCTCCATGCCTTTGTCAGGACAGTGCTCCATGACCCTTGTCATCACAATGTGCCATGCGCTTTTCATCACAATGATCCACAACCTTGTCATCGCTATGCTCCATAAACCTTGTAATCACAATGCTCCATGCACTTCTAATCCAAATGCTCTCTCACATGAGATATCACAATGTTCCATCACTAGTCATCACAATCCTCACACACCCCGTTATCACAATGTTCCATGACACCTGTCATCACAATGCTACATCCACTTATCATCACAATGTTCCATGACCCATGACATCACAATGTTCCATAACCACTGTCATCAAAATGCTCCATGACCCTTTTCATCCCAAAGCTCCATGACCCCTGGCATCACAATGTTCTATAACCCCTGTCATCAAAATGTTCCATTACATTTTTCATCAAATTGCTGCATGACCCTGTCATCAAAATGCTCCCTGCCTTTCTCATCACAATGCACCACACCCTTGTAATCAAAATGCTCAATGACTTTGTCATCACAAAGCTCCATGACGCTTGGCATCACAATGCTCCATGTCATTGTCATCACAATGCTCCATGAACCCTCTCATCATAATACTCAATGCCCTTGTCATCACAAAGCTCCATGACACTTGTCATCACAATGCTCGATGCCCTTCTCATCACAATGCTCCATGCCCTTGTCATGACAATCCTCCATGACCCATGTATCACAGTGTTCCGTGCCCTTGTCATCACAGTGGTATATGCCCAATCTCATCACAAAAATCCATGAAACCTTTCAGACCAATGCTCAATGCCCTTCTCATCACAATGCTCCATTACCTCTGTCATAACAATGCTCCATGACACCTGCCCACACAATATTCCACCGCCCTGTCATCACAAGGCTCCATGACCCTTGTCATTACAATGCTCCAAGAACCCTGTAATCACAATGCTCCATGCCCTTGTCATCACAAAGCCCCATGACGCATGCCATCAGAATGTTCCATAGCCTTCTCATCACAATCTTCCATGCCCTTGTCATGACAATGCTCCAAGACCCCTGTATTCACAATGCTCCATACTACTTTTCATCTCAATGCTCCATGAAGCCTCTCATCAGAATGCTCCATGCCCATCATCAAAATGTTTCAGGCTATTGTCATCACAATGAAATCAAAATTATTCATGACCACTGTCATCATAATGCTCCAAACCCTTGTGATCACAATGTTCCATAAGACTTAACATCACAACACCCTATGACGCTCATCATCACAATTATCCATGGTCTTCTCATCACAATGCTCCATGACCTTTGTCATCACAATTCTCAATACAATTGTCATCACAATGCTCCCTGACACTTGTCGTCAGTATGCTCCTTGAACCCTGTCATGACAAGGCTCCATGACTTTTCATCACAATGATCCATGCCTTTTCATCACAATGTTCCAAGACACCTGTAATCACAGTGCTCCATGCCCTTGTCATCTCAAAGCTCAATGACACATGTCATCAGCATGCTCCATGGCCTTCTCCTCACAATGCTCCAGGCCATTGTCATCACAATGCTCCAAGACCCATGTAATCACAGTGCTCCATGCACTTGTCATCTCAAAACTCAATGACACATGTCATCAGAATGCTCCATGGCCTTCTCCTCACAATGCTCCAGGCCCTTGTCTTCACAATGCTAGAAGACCCCTGTAATCACAATGCTCCATGCCCCTTTTCATCAGAATGCTCCATGAGACTTGTCATCACAAGTCTCCATGCTTTTATCATCACAATGATCCAGGACCTTGTCATTACCATGCTGCATTCCCTTGTCATCACAAGGCTCCATGACCCCTGTCAACACAATACTCCATGAATATTTTCAGCCCAATGCTCCATGAAATTCTCATCACAATGCTCCAAGAATAATATCATCAAAATGCTCCATGACCACTGTCATCACAACACTCCATGACACCTGACAACACAATGATCCGGGACACTTGTCATCACAATGCTCCATTCCCTACTCATCACAATGCTCCATGACCCCTGTCATCACAATACTCCATGAACATTTTCAGCCCTATGCTCCATGACACTTGGCATCACAATGCTCCATGCCTTTGTCAGCAAAATGCTACATGACATTGTCATTACAATGCTCTATGCGCTTGTCATCACAATACTCCATTACCATTGTCATCACAAATCTCCATGAACCTTGGGATCACATTGCTTCATGCCCTTGTCATCACAATGCTTCAAGCACTTTGAAATCAAAATGATCCATGACCCCTGTCATCACAATGCTCCAAACACTTGGAATCACAATGTTCCATAACATTTGTCATCACCGCGCTCCATGATGCGTGTAATCACAATACTCCATGTCCTTTTCATCACAATGCTCCATGACCTTTGTCATCACAATTCTCAATACACATGTCATCACAGTGCTCCCTGGCACTTGTCGTCAGAATGCTCCTTGAACCCTGTCACGAAAAGGCTCCATGCCTTTTTCATCACAAAGCCCCATGCCATTTTCTTCACAATGCTCCATGCCATTGTCATCAAAATACTCCACAAGCTTGTCATCAGAATGCTCCATGACCCTTGACATCATAATTCTCCATGCACTTGACAGCACAATGTTCCCTGACCCTTGTCATCACAAAGCTCCATTAAGTTTGTTATCAGAATCCTCCATGAAACTTGGCATCATAATGCTCCAGGCCGTTGTTATCACAATGGGCCATTACATATGTCATCACAGTGCTCCCTCACACCTCTCTTCACAATATTGCAAGACCTGGTCATCACAGGGCTACATGCCCTTCTCATCACAATGCGCCATTCCAAGTGTCATCGCAATACTCCATGAAAATTATTAGACCAGTGCTCCATGCCCTTGTTATAACAATGTTCCATGACCCCTGTCATAACAATGCTCCGTGACTCCAGTCATCACAATGCTCCATGACTTTTGTCATCACAGTGGTCTATGGCCTCATCATCAACAGTCTCTGTGACTTTTTTAAGCACAATGCTCCATGAACATTTCATCACAATGCTCTTTTTTTTTTTTTTTCTGTACACGGGCCTCTCACTGCTGTGGCCTCTCCCGTTGCGGAGCACAGGCTCCGGACACACAGGCTCCGCGGCCATGGCTCGCGGGCCCAGCCGCTCCGCGGCATGTGGGATCTTCCGGGATCGGGGCACGAACCCGTGTCCCCTGCATCGGCAGGCGGACTCTCAACCACTGCGCCACCAGGGAAGCCCCACAATGCTCTTTGACACTTGTCATCACAATGCACTATGCCTTTCTTAGAACAATGCTCCATGCCCTTGTCATCACATTGCTCCATGACCCCTGTCATCACAATGCTCCGTGACTCCTGTCATCACAATTCTTCATAAAATTTGTCATCACAATGGTCAATGATCGCGTCATCAAAAGGCTCTGTTACCTTTGTAACCACAATATTCCATGAACTTTTCATCACAATGCTCCGAGACCCTTGTCATCACAATGCTCCATGCCTTTGTCTGAAAAATGCTCCATAACCCTTGTCATCACCATGTGCGATGCGATTTCCATCCCAAAGATCCACAAATTTGTCATCGCAATGCTCCATAAATCTTGTAATCACAATGCTCCATGCCCTTCACATCACAATGCTCCATTACCCCTGTCATAACAATGCTCCATGACCCCTGCCATCAAAATGTTCCACGGCCTTGTCATCACAAGGCTCCATGACCCTTGTCATCACAGTGCTCCAAGACCCCTGTAATCAAAATGCTCCATGCCCTTGTCATCACAAAGCTCCATGACACATGTCATCAGAATGTTCCATGGTCTTCTCATCAAAATGCTTCACGCCCTTGTCATCACAAGGCTCCCAGAACCCTGTAATCACAATGCTCCATGCACCTTTTCAACTCAATGGTCCATGAAACCTGTCATCACAATGCATCATGCCCATCAGCATAATGCTTCCAGCTATTGTCAGCACAATGAAATTAAAATTCTCCATGATCTCTGTCATCACAATGCTCCGTGACCCCTGTCATCACAATACTCCATGAACATTTTCAGACCACTGCTCCATGACAGTTGTCATCAAAATGATCCATGCCCTTGTCATCCCAATGCTCCATGACCCGTGTATTCACAATGCTCCGTGTTGCTTATCATCACAGTGCTCCATGACACCAGTCATCACAATGTTCCATGCCTTTGTCAGCAAAATGCTACATGACATTTTCATTACAATGCTCTATGCGCATGTCATCACAATACTCCATTTCCATTGTCATCACAATCCTCCATGAATATTTTGGTCACAATGCTTTATGCCCTTGTCATCACAGTGCTCCATGCTCCTTGAAATCAAAATGATGCATGACCTCTGTCATCACAATGCTCCAAACCCTTGTGATCACAATGTTCCATAACACTTGTCATCACAACACTCCATGATGCCTGTCATCACAATATTCCATGCCCTTTTCATCACAATGCTCCATGAACTCTGTCATCACAATTCTCAATACACTTGTCATCACAATGCTCCCTGACACTTGTCCTCAGAATGCTCCTTGAACCCTGTCACGAAAGGCTCCATGACTTTTTCATCACAATGACCCATGCCGTTTTCATCACAATGCTCCATGTCATTGTCATCAAAATACTCCACAAGCTTGTCATCAGAATGCTCCAGGACCCTTGTCATCACAATTCTCCATGCAATTCTCAGCACAAAGCTACCTGACCCTTGTCATCACAATGCTCCAAGCCATTGTCATCACAATGCACCATTAACTTTGTCATCAGAATCCTCCATGACACTTGGCATCACAATGCTCCATGCCATTGTCATCACAATGGACCCTTACAAATGTCATCACATTGCTCCCTGATACCTCTCTTCACAATACTGCATGACCTGGTCATCACAATGCTCCATGCCTTTGTCATCACAATGCGCCATTCCAAATCTCATCGCAATAATCCATGAAACTTATTAGAACAATGCTCCATGTCCTTGTCATCACAATGCTCCATTCCCTTGTTATTACAATGCTCCATGACCCCTGTCATCACAATGCTCTGTGACTCCCGTCATCACAATGCTTCTTGACCTTTGTCATCACAATGGTCCATGCCCTCATCATCAACTGTCTCTGTGACGTTTTTAACCACAATGCTCCATGAAATTTTCATCACAATGCTCTTTGACCCTTGTCATCACCATGCTCTATGCCTTTCTCAGCACACTGCTCCATGATCCTTGTCATCACAATGCTCCATGCACTTGTCAGCACGATGCTCCACGACACATAGCATCACAATGCACCATGCGCTTGTCATCACAGTGCTCCACAATCTTGTCATCACAATGCTCCATAAACCTTGTCATCACAATGCTCCATGCACTTCTCATCAAAATCCTCTCTCACCACTGATATCACAATGTTACATCACTATTCGTCACAATACTCCCTCACCCCTGTCATCACAATGTTCCATAACTCCAGTCATCACAATGCTACATGCATTATCATCACAATGTTTGATGACCACTGACATCACAATGTTACATAACCCCTGTCATCAAAATGCTCCATGACCCCTGACATCTCAGTGTTCCATAACCCCTGTCATCAAAATGTTCCATGACTCTTTTCATCAAATTGCTCCATGACCCTTTCATCACAATGCTCCTGCCCTTCTCATCACAATGCACAACGCCCTTGTCATCAAAATGCTCCATGACATTTGTCATCACAAATATCCATGACACTTGGCATCACAACGCTCCATGTCTTTGTCATCATGATGCTCCATGAACGCTCTCATCACATTGCTCCATGCCCTTGTCATCACAAAGCTCCATGACACATGTCATCAGAATGTTCCATGGCCTTCTCATCGCAATGCTCCATGCCCATGCCATCACAATGCGCCATTACCCCTGTCATAACAATGCTCCATGTCCCAAGCCAACACGATGATCCATGGCCTTTTCATCACAAGGCTCCATGACCCTTCTCATCACTACGCCCCAAGAACACTGTAATCACAATGTTCTATGACCTTGTCATAACAAAGCTCAATGACACATGTCATCAGAATATTCCATGGCCTTCTCATCAAAATGCTCCATGCCCTTTTCATCACAATGCTCCCAGACCCCTGTAATCACAGTGCTCCATGCCCCTTTTCATATCAATGGTCCATGAACCCTGTCATCACAGTGCATCATGCCCATCATCATAATGCTTCTGGCTATTGTCAGCACAATGAAATCAAAATTCTCTATGACCTCTGTCATCACAATGCTCCATGACCCCCGTCATCAAAATGCTCCATGAACATTTTCAGACCAATGCTCCATGACACTTGTCATCACAATGATCCATGCCCTTGTCATCCCAATGCTCCATGACCCCTGTATTCACAATGCTCCGTGACGCTTGTCATCACAGTGCTCCATGACACATGTCATCACAATGCTCCATGCCTTTGTCAGCAAAATGCTACATGACCTTGTCATTACAATGCTCTATGTTCTTGTCATCACAATACTCCATTACCATTGTCATCACAATCCTCCATGAACCTTGGGATCACATTGCTTCATGCGCTTGTCATCACAATGCTCCATGCTGCTTGAAATCAAAATGATCCATGACCTCTGTCATCACAATGCTCCAAACCCTTGTGATCACAATGTTCCATAACACTTGTCATCACAACGCTCCATGATGCCTCTCATCACAATACTCCATGAACTTTTCCTCACAATGCTCCATGACCTTTGTCATCACATTTCTAAATACAATTGTCATTACAATGCTTCCTGAAACTTGTCGTCAGAATGCTCCTTGAAACCTGTCACGAAAAGGCTCCATGCCATTTTCATCACAATGCCCAATGCTGTTTTCATCACAATGCTCCATGCCATTGTCATCAAAATACTCCACAAGCTGGTCATCAGAATGCTCCATGACCCTTGTCATCACAATTCTCCAGGCACTTGTCAGCACAATTCTCCCTGACCCTTGTCATCACAATGCTCCAAGCCATTGTCATCACAATGCTCCATTACCTTTGTCATCAGAATCCTCCATGACACGTGGCATTACAATGCTCCATGCCATTGTCATCACAATGGGCCATTACATATCTCATCACCATGCTCCCTGACACCTGCCTTCACAATAATGCATGACCTGGTCATCACAATGCTCCATGCCCTTCTCATCACAATGCGCCATTCCAACTGCCATCGCAACAATCCATGAAACTTATTAGACTAATGTTCCATGCCCTTGTCATCACAATGCTCCATGCCCTTGTTATCACAATCCTCCATGACCCCTGTCATCACAGTGCTCCGTGACTCCAGTCATCACTATGCTTCATGACCCTTGTCATCACAATGGTCCATGCCCTCGTCATCAACAGTCTCTGTGACCATTTTAAACAGAATGCTCCATGAACTTTTCATCACAATGCTCTTTGAACCTTGTCATCACAATGCTCTTTGACCCTTGTCATCACAATGCTCTATACCTTTCTCAGCACAATGCTCCATGACCCTTGTCATCACAAGGCTCCATGCGCTTGTCAGCACAAAGCTCCATTACACATGTCATCACAATGCACCATGCGGTTGTCATCACAGTGCTCTACAATCTTGTCATCACAATGCTCCATAAACATTGTCATCATAATGCTCCATGCACTTCTCATCAAAGTGCTCTCTCTCCACTGATATCAAAATGCTACATCACTATTTGTCACAATACTCCCTCACCCTGTCATCACAATGTTCCATGACTCCTGTCATCACCATGATACATGCACTTATCATCACAATGTTCGATGACGCCTGACATCATAATGTTCCATAACACCTGTCATCAAAATGTTCCATGACAATTTTCATCAAATTGCTCCATGACCCTGTCATCACAATTCTCCCTGCTCTTCTCATCACAATGCACAACGCCCTTGCCATCAAAATGCTCCATGACCTTTGTCATCACAAATATCCATGACCCTTGGCATAACAATGCTCCATGTCATTGTCATCACAATGCTCCATGAACGCTCTCATCACATTGCTCCATGCCCTTGTCTTCCCATAGCTCCATGACACATGTCATCAGAATGCTCCATGGCCTTCTCATCACAATGCTCCATGCCCTTGCCATCACAGTGCTCCATTACCCCTGTCATAACAATGCTCCATGACCCCTGCCATTACGATGTTCCATGGCCTTGTCATCACAAGGCTCCATGACCTTTCTCATCACAATGCTCAATGACGCATGTCTTCAGAATGCTCCTTCGCCTTCTCCTCACAATGCTCCATACCCATGTCATCACAATGTTCCAAGACCCCTGTAATCACAATGGTCCATGCCCCTTTTCATCAGTATGCTCCAAGAGAGTTGTCATCACATTGCTCCATGTTTTTCTCATCAAAATGCTCCAGGATCTTATCATCACAATGCTTCACAACATTGTCCTGAAAATTCTCAATGGCCCTTGTCATCATAATGATCCAAGCCCTAGTCCTCACAATGCTCCATTATATTTGTCATCACAATCCTCCATTACATTTGGCATCACAATGCTCCCTGCCATTGTCATTGTAATGGACCATGACATATGTCATCACAATGCTCCCTGACACCTGTCTTCACAATACTCCATGACCTTCTCTTCACAATGATCCATGCCCTTGTCATCACAATGCACCATGTCCCCTGTCATCACAATAATCTACGAAACTTGTGAGACCAATGATCCATGCCCCTGTCATCAGAATGATCCGTGCCCTTGTCATCACAATGCTCCATGCCCTTGTCATCACAGTACTCCTTGACCCCTGTCATCACAATGCTCCGTGACTCCAGTCATCACAATGCTTCATAACATTTGTCATCACAATTGTCCATGCCGGCGTCATCACAAGGCTCTGTGACCATTGTAACCACAATTCTCCATGAACTTTTCACCACAATGCTCTGTGATCCTTGTCATCACAATGCTCCATGGCTTTGTCAGAAAAATGCTCCATGACCCTTGTCATCACAATGTGCCATGCGCTTTTCATCACAACGGTCCACATATTTGTCATAGCAATGCTCCATAAACCCTGTAATCACAATGCTCTATGCCCCTTTTCATCTCAATGATCCATGATCCCTGTCATCACAATGCACCATGCCCATCATCATAATGCTTCATGCTATTGCCATCACAATGAATTGAAAATGCTCCATGACCTCTGTCATAACAATGCTCCAAACCCTTGTGATCACTATATTCCATAACACTTGTCATCACAGTGCCCCATGACACTCGCCATCACAATTATCCATGGTCTTCTCATTACAATGCTCCATGACCTTTGTCATCACAATGCACAATACACTTGTCATCAAAATGCTCCCTGACACATGTTGTCTGTATGCTCCTTGAACCCTGTCATGACAAGGCTCCATGCCTTTTTCATCACAATGATCCATGCCCTTTCCATCACAATGCTCCAAGACACCTTTAAACCCAATGCTCCATGCTCTTGTCATCACAAAGCTCAATGAAACATGCCTTCAGAATGCTCCTTGGCCTTCTCCTCACAATGCTCCATGCCCATGTCATCACAATGTTCCAAGACCCCTGTAATCACAATGGTCCATGCCCCTTTTCATCAGTATGCTCCATGATATTTGTCATCACAAGTCTCTATGGATTTCACATCACAATGCTCCAGGACCTTGTCATCACAATGTTTCACGACCTTTTCATGAAAATTCTCAATGCCCCTTGTCATCATAATGCTCCAAGCCCTAGTCATCATTATGCTCCATTATATTTGTCATCAAAATCCTCCATTACATTTGGCATCACAATGCTCCCTGCCATTGTCATTGTAATGGACCATGACATATGTCATCACAATGCTCCCTGACACCTGTCTTCACAATACTCCATGACCTTCTCTTCACAATGATCCATGCCCTTGTCATCACAATGCACCATGTCCACTGTCATCACTATAATCTATGAAACTTCTCAGACCAATGCTCCATGCCCCTGTCACCACAATGCTCCATGCCCTTGTCATCACAATGCTCCATGACCAATGTTATGACAATGCTCCGTGACTCAAGTCATCACAATGCTTCATAACATTTGTCATCACAATGGTCCATGCCCACGTCATCACAAGGCTCTGTGACCTTTATAACCACAGTGCTCCATAAACTTTTCATCACAATTCTCCGTGACACTTGTCATCAAAATGCTCCATGCTTTTGTCAGAACAATGCTCCATGACCCTTGTCATCACAATGTGCTACGCGCTTTTCATCACAACGGTCCAAAAATTTGTCATGGTAATGCTCCATAAAACTTGTAATCACAATGCTCCATGCCATTCTGATCACAGTGCTCCTTTACCTCTGTCATAACAATGCTCCATGACACCTGCCATCACAATGTTCCACGGCCTTGTCATCAAAAGGCTCCATGACCCTTGTCATCACAATGCTCCAAGACCCCTGTAATCAAAAAGCTCCATGCCCTTGTCATCACAAAGCTCCATGATACATGCCATCAGAATGTTCCATGTCCTTCTCATCAAAATGCTCCATGCCCTTGTCATCACAGTGCTCCAAGACCCCTGTAATCACAATGCTCCATGCCCCATTTCATCTCAATGATCCATAAACCCTGTCATCACAATGCACCATGCCCATCATCATAATGCTTCATGCTATTGTCATCACAATGAAATCAATATGCTCCATGACCTCTGTCATCACAATGCTCCATGACCCCTGTCATCACAATACTCCATGAACATTTTCAGCCCAATGGTCCATGACCCTTGTCATCACAATGATCCATGCCCTTGTCATCCCAATGCTCCATGACCCCTGTATTCACAATGCTCCGTGACGCTTGTCATCACAGTGCTCCATGACACCTGTCATCACAATGCTCCATGAATTTGTCAGCAAAATGCTACATGACCTTGTGATTACAATGCTCTGTGCGCTTGTCATCACAATACTCCATTACAATTGTCATCACAATCCTCCATGAACCTTGGGATCACATTGCTTCATGCCCTTGTTATCACAATGCTTCATGCTCCTTGAAATCAAAATGATCCATGACTTCTGTCATCACAATGCTCCAAACCCTTGTGATCAAAATGTTCCATAACACTTGTCATCACAATGCTCCATGATGCCTGTCATCACAATACCCCATGCACTTTTCATCACAATGCTCCATGACATTTATCATCAAAATTCTCAATACACTTGTCATCACAATGCTCCCTGACACTTGTCAGAATGCTCCTTGAACCCTGTCACGAATAGCCTCCATGCCTTTTTCAACACAATGCCCCATGTCGTTTTCATCACAGTGCTCCAAGCCACTGTCATCAAAATACTCCACAAGCTTGTCATGAGAATGCTCCATGACCCTTGTCATCACAATTCTCCATGCACTTGTCAGCACAATGCTCCATGACCCTTGTCAGCTCAATGCTCCAAGCCATTGTCATCACAATGCTCCATTACCTTTGTCATCAGAATCCTCCATGACAATTGGCATGACAATGCTCCAGGCCATTGTCATCACAATGGGTCATTACATATGTCAACACAATGCTCCCTGACACCAGTCTTCACAATACTGCATGACATGGCTATCACAATGCTCCATGCCCTTGTCACCACAATGCACCAGGCCAATAGTCATCGCAATAATACTTGAAACTTAGTCGACCAATTTTCCATGCCCTTGTCATCACAATGCTTCTTGACCATTGTCATCACAATGCTCCATGAAGTTTTCATCACAATGCTCTTTGAATCTGGTCATCACAATTCTCTATGCATTTCTCAGCACAATGCTCCTTGACCCTTGTCATCACAATGCTCCATGCGCTTGTCAGCAAGATGCTCCATGACACATGTCATCACTATGCACCATGCGCTTGTCATCACAGTGCTCCACAATCTTGTCATCACAATGCTCCATAAAGCTTGTCATCACAATGCTCCATGCACTTCTCATCAAAATGCTCTCTCACCACAGATATCAAAATGTTACATCACTATTCGTCACAATACTCCCTCACCCCTGTTATCACAATGTTCCATGACCCCTGTCATCACAATGCTACATGCACTTATCATCACAATGTTCGATGACACCTGTCATCAAAATGCTCCATAACCGCTGTCATCAAAATGCTCCATGACCCTTTTCATCAAAATGCTCCATGAACCATGACATCACAGTGTTCCATAACCCCTGTCATCCAAATGTTCCATGACAATTTTCATCAAATTGCTCCATGAACCTGTCATCACAATGCTCCCTGCCCTTCTCATCACAATACGCAAACACTTGTCATCAAAATGCTCCCTGTTATTTGTCATCACAAAGATCCATGATCCTTGGCATCACAGTGTTCCATGTCACTGTCATCACAATGCTCCATGAACGCTCTCATCACATTGCTCCATGCCCTTGTCATCACAAAGCTCCATGACACATGTCATCAGAATGCTCCATGGCCTTCTCATCACAATGCTCCATGTGCTTGCCATCACAATGCTCCATTACCCCTGTCATAACAATGCTCCATGAAAACTGCCATCACAATGTTCCGTGGACTTGTCATCACAAGGCTCCATGACCCTTCTCATCACAATGCTCCAAGACACCTGTAATCACAAAGCTCCATGCCCATTTTCTTCTCAATGATCCATGAACCCTGTCATCACAATGCAACATGCCCATCATCATAATGCTTCAGGCTATTGTCATCACAATGAAATCAATATGCTCCATGACCTCTGTCATAACAATGCTCCAAACCCTTGTGATCACAATATTCCATAACTCTTGTCATCACAGTGCCCCATGACACTCGTCATCACAATTATCCATGGTCTTCTCATCAAAATGCTCCATGACTTTGTCATCACAATGCTCATTACACTTGTCATCAAAATGCTCCCTGACACTTGTTGTCTGTATGCTCCTTGAACCCTGTCATGACAAGGCTCCATGCCTTTTTCATCACAATGATCCATGTCCTTCTCATCACAGTGCTCCATGACACTTGTCATCACAATTCTCCATGCACTTGTCAGCACAATGCTCCCTGACCCTTGTCATCTCAATGCTCCAAGCTATTGTCATCACAATGCACCATTACCTTTGTCATCAGAATCCTCCATGACACTTGGCATCACAATGCTCCATGCCATTGTCATCACAATGGGCGATTACATATGTCAACACAATGCTCCCTGACACCAGTCTTCACAATACTGCATGACCTGGTCATCACAATGCTCCATGCCCTTGTCACCACAATGCACCATTCCAACAGTCATCGCAATAATCCATGAAACTTATTAGACCAATGCTCCATGCCCTTGTCATCACAATGCTCCATGACCCTTGTCATCACAATGCTCCATGAACTTTTCATCACAATGCTCTTTGATCCTTGTCATCACAATTCTCTATGCCTTTCTCAGCACAATGCTCCATGACCCTTGTCATCACAATGCTCCATGTGCTTGTCAGCACGATGCTCCATGACACATGTCATCACAATGCACCATGCACTTGTCATCACAGTGCTCCACAATCTTGTCATCACAGTGCTCCATAAACCTTGTCATCACAATGCTCCATGCACTTCTCATCAAAATGCTCTCTCACCACAGATATCACAATGTTACATCACTATTCGTCACAATACTCCCTCACCCCTGTCATCACAATGATCCATGACTCCTGTCATCACAATTGTACATGCACATATCATCACAATGTTCGATGACCCCTGACATCACAATGTTCCATAACCCCTGTCATCAAAATGCTCCCAAAACCTTTTCATCAAAATGCTCCATGACCCCTGGCATCACAATGTTCAATAACCCCTGTCATCAAAATGTTCCATGACACATTTCATGCAATTGCTCCATGACCCTGTCATCACAATGCTCCCTGCCCTTCTCATCACAATGCACAACGCCCTTGTCAGCAGAATACTCCATGACCTTTGTCATCACAAAGATCCATGACCCTTGGCATCACAATGCTCCATGTCATTTTCATCACAATGCTCCATGATCACATTCATCACATTGCTCCATGCCGTTGTCATCACAAAGCTCCATGACACATGTCATCAGAATGCTCCATGGCCTTCTCATGACAATCCTCCATGCCATTGCCATCACAATGTTCCATTACCCTTGTCATAACTATGCTCCATGACCCCTGCCATCACGGTGTTCCATGGCCTTGTCATCACAAGGCTCCATGACCCTTCTCATCACAATGCTCCAAGACCCCTGTAATCACAATGTTCCATGACCCCTGTCATCACAATGCTACATCCCCTTATCATCACAATGTTCCATGACCCCTGACATCACAATGTTCCACAACCCCTGTCATCAAAATGCTCCATGACACCTTTTATCCCAAAGCTCCATGACCCCTGACATCTCAATGTTCTATAACCCCTGTCATCAAAATATTCCATTACAATTTTCATCAAATTGCTGCATGACCCTGTCATCAAAATGCTCCCTGGCCTTCTCATCACAATGCACCACGCCCTTGTCATCAAAATGCTCCGTGACTTTTGTCATCACAAATCTCCTTGACCCTTGACATCACAATGCTCCATGTCATTGTCATCACAATGCTCCATGAACACTCTCATCACATTTCTCCATGCCCTTGTCATCACAAAGCTCCATGACACATGTCATCACAATGCTCGATGCCTTCTCATCACTATGCTCCATGCCCTTGTCATTACAATCCTCTATGACCATTGTATCACAGTGTTCCGTGCTCTTGTCATCACAATGCTCCATGTCCACTCTCATCACAATAATCCATGAAACATTTCACACCAATGCTTCCTGTCCTTCTCATCACAATGCTCCATTACACCTGTCATAACAATGTTCCATGACCCCTACCATCACAAAGTTCCACGGCCTTGTCATTCACAAGGCTCCATGACACTTGTCATCACAATGTTCCAAGACCCCTGTAATCACAATGCTCCATGCCCTTGTCATCACAAAGCTCCATGACGCATGTCATTAGAATGTTCCATGGACTTCTCATCACAATGCTCCAAGACACTTTTTATCACAATGCTCCATGCCCCTTTTCATCTCAAAGCTCCATGAATCCTATCATCACAATGCACCATGCCCATTATCATAATGCTTCAGGCTATTTTCCTCACAATGAAATCAAAATGCTCCATTACCTTTGTCATCACAATGCTCCAAACCGTTGGGATCACAATGTTCCATAACACTTCTCATCACAGCACCCCATGATGCTCATAATCACAATTATCCATGGTCTTCTCATCACTATGTTCCATAACCTTTGTCATCACAGTGCTCCCTGACCCTTGTCGTCAGTATGCTCCTTGAACACTGTCATTACAGGGCTCCATGCCTTTTTCATCACAATGATCTATGCCCTTTTCATCACAATGCTCAAAGACACCTGTAATCACAATGCTCCATGCACTTGTCATCACAGTGCTCCATGACACATTCATCAGAATGCTCCATGCCCTTCTCTTCACAATGCTCCATGCCCTTGTCATCACAATGCTCCAACACCCCTGTAAACACAATGCTCCATGCCGCTTGTCATTATAGTGCTCCATGACGCTCGTCATCACAATTATCCATGGTCATCTCATCACAGTGCTCCACGGTCTTGCCATCACAATGCTCCATGCCCTGGTCATCACAATGCTCTATGTTCCCTTTCATCACAATTCTCCACGTACTTGGCATCACTATGTTCCATGACACTTCCCATCACAGTGTTAAATGCTTTGTCATCACAATACTGCACAACCTTGTCATCAGAATACTCCATGACCCTTGTCATCACAAGGATCCATGAGCCCTGTCATCACAATGCTCCATGAGACCTATCATCACAATGCTCCATGCCCCTTGTCATTACAGTGCTCCATGATGCTCGTCACCAGAATTATCCATGGTCTTCTCATCACAGTACTCCACGGTCTTGCCATAACAATGCTCCATGCCCTGGTCATCACAATGCTCCATGTCCCTTGTCATCACAATTCTCCAGGTCCTTGTCATCACAATGCTCCATGACAGTTCTCATCCCCATGTTACATGCTCTTGTCATCACAATTCTCCATGCACTTGTCATCGCAATGTCCCATGACCCCTGTCATAGCAAGCTCCATGCCTTTGTCATCACAATGCTTCACGACCTTTTCATCAAAATTCTCAAAGGCCGTTGTCATCACAGTGCTCCATGCCCTTGTCATCACAATGCTCCATGGCCCTTGTCATCACAATGCTCCAAGCCCTTGTCATCACAATGCTCCGTTACCTTTGTCATCACAATCCTCCATAACACTCGGCATCACAATGCTCCATGCCATTGTCATCACAATGGAACATGAAATATGCCATCACAATGCTCCCTGACACCTGTCTTCACAATAATCCATGACCTTGTCATCACAATGCTCCATGCCCTTCTCATCACAATGTGCCATGCCCACTGTCAACACAATTATCCATGAAACTTGTCAGACCAATGCTCCATGCTCCTGTCATCACAATGCTACATGACCCCAGTCATCACAATGCTCCGTGTGTCCCGTCATCACAAGACTCCATGACCTGTGTCACCACAAAAGTCAATGCCCTCATCATCACAAGGCTCTGTGAAATTTGTCACCACAATGCTCCATGAACTTTTCATCAAAATGCTCAATGTCATTGTCATCACAATGCTCCATGAACGCTCTCATCACATTGCTCGAAGCCCTTGTCATCACAATGCTCCATTACCTTTGTCATCACAATCCTCCATAACACTCGGCATCACAATGCTCCATGCCATTGTCATCACAATGGAACATGAAATATGCCATCACAATGCTGCCAGACACCTGTCTTCACAATAATCCATGACCTTGTAATCACAATGTTCCATGCCCTTGCCCTCACAATTCTCCATTAACCCTGTCATAACAATGCTCCATGACCCCTGCCATCACGATGTTCCATGGCCTTGTCATCACAAGGCTCCATGACCCTTCTAATCACAATGCTCCAAGACCCCTCTAATCACAATGCTCCATGCCCCTTTTCATCTCAATGATCCATGAACCCGGTCATCACAATGCACCATGCCCATCATCAAAATGCTTCATGCTATTGTCATCACAATGAAATCAAAATTCTCCATGATCTCTGTCATCACAATGCTCCAAATCCGTGTGATCAAAATGTTCCATAACACTTATCATCACAAAGTCCCATGACGCTCGTCATCACAATTATACATGGTCTTCTCATCACAATGCTCCATGACCTTTTTCATCACAATGCTCAATACACTTGTCATCACAATGCTCCCTGACACTTGTCCTCAGTATGCTCCTTGAACCATGTCATGACAAGGCTCCATGCCTTTTTCATCACAATGCTCCATGCCCTTGTCATCACAAAGCTCCATGATGCATGTCATCAGAACGTTCCATGGCCATCTCATCCCAATGCTCCAAGCCCTTGTCATCACAATGCCCCAAGACCCCTGTAATCACAATGCACCATGCCCCTTTTCATCAGAATATTCCATGAGACTTGTCATCACAAGTCTCCATGGTCTTCTCATCACAATGCTCCAGTACCTTGTCATCACAAGCCTCCATGGCCCCTGTCATCACAATACTCGATGAACGTTTTCAGCCCAATGCTCCTTGACCTTCTCATCACAATACTCCATGACCAATATTATCACAATGCTCCATGACCACTGTCATCACAACACTCCATGACACCTGACATCACAATGATCCGGGACTCATGTCATCACAATGCTCCAAGACCCCTGTAATCACAATACTCCATGACCTTCTCATCACCATGATCCACACACTTGTCATTACAATGCACCATGTCCACTGTCATCACAATAATCTATGAAACTTGTCAGAACAATGCTCCATGCCCCTGTCACCACAATGCTCCATGCCCTTGTCCTCACAATGCTCCATGACCCCTATCATCACAATGCTCCGTGACTCCATTCATCACAATGATTCATAACGTTTGTCATCAAAACGGTCCTTGCCCGTGTCATCACAAGGCTCTGTGACCTTTGTAACCACAGTGCTCCATGAACTTTTCATCACAACGCTCCGTGACCTTTGTCATCACAATGCTCCATGCCTTTGTCAGAACAATGCTCCATGACCCTTGTCATCACAATGTGCCACGTGCTTTTCATCACATCGGTCCACAACCTTGTAATCGCTATGCTCCATACACCTTGTAATCACAATGCTCCATGCACTTCTCATCCAAATGCTCTCTCACCAGAGATATCACAATGTTCCATCACTAGTCATCACAATACCACTCACCCCTGCAATCATAATGTTCCATGACCCCTGTCATCACAGTGCTACATACCCTTAACATCACAATGTTCCTTGACCCCTGACATCACAATGTTCCATAACCCCTGTCATCAAAATGCACCATGACCCTTTTCATCCCAAAGCTAAATGATCCCTGGCAGCACAATGTTCTATAACCCCTGCCCTCAAAATATTCCATTACATTTTCATCAAATTGCTGCATCACACTGTCATCAAAATGCTCCCTGCCCTTCTCATCACAATGTACCACACAATTGTCATCGAAATGCTCCCTGTTATTTGTCATCACAAATCTCCATGATAATTGGCATCACAATGCTCCATGTCATTGTCATCACAAAGCTCCATGAACACTCTCATCACATTGCTCCATGCCCTTGTCATCACAAAGCTCCATGACACTTGTCATCACAATGCTCGATGCCCTTCTCATCACAATGCTCCATGCCCTTGGCATTACAATCCTCCATGAACCATGTATCACAGTGTTCCGTGCCCTTGTCATCCCAATGCTCCATGCCCACTCTCATCACAATAATCCATGAAACATTTTAGACCAAAGCTCAATGCCCTTCTCATCACAATGCTCCATTACCTCTGTCATAACAATGCTCCATGACACATGCCATCACATTGTTCAACGGCATGTCATCACAAGGCTCCATGACCCTTGTCATCACAATGCTCCAAGACCCCTGTAATCACAATGCTCCATGCCCTTGTCATCACAGTGCTCCATGACGCATGTCATCAGCATGGTCCATGGCCTTCTCATCAAAATGCTCCATGCCCTTGTAATCACAATGCTCCGAGACCCCAGTAATCACAATGCTCCATGCCCATTTTCATCTCAATGCCCCATGAACCCTGTCATCACAATGCACCATGCCCATCATCATAATGTTTCAGGCTATTGTCATCACAATGAAATCTAAATTCTCCATGACCTCTGTCATCATAATGCTCCAAACCCTTGTGATCACAATGTTCCATAAGACTTATCATCACAACACCCCATGACGCTCATCATCACAATTATCCATGGTCTTCTCATCACCATGATCCATGCCCTTGTCATCACAATGCTCCAAGACCCCTGTAATCACAATGCTCCATGCCCCTTTTCATCAGGATGCTCCATGAAAATTGTCATCACAAGTCTCCCTGGTCATCTGATCACAATGCTCCAGGACCTTGTCATCACCATGCTCCATTCCATTGTCATCACAATGCTCCATGTCCCCCGTCATCACAATACTCCAGGTATATTTTCAGCCCAATTCTCCATGACCCTTGTCATCACAATGATCCATGCCCTTGTCATCCTAATGCTCTATGACCCCTGTATTCACAATGCTCCTTGACGCTTGTCATTAAAATGCTCCATGACACATGTCATCACAATGATCTATGCCATTCTCAGCACAATGCTCCATGCCCTTTTCATCACAATGCTCCATGACCCCTGTCATCACAATGCTCCGTTACTCCAGTCATCACAATTCTTCATAACATTTGTCATCACAATGGTCGATAACCGTGTCATCACAAGGCTCTGTTACCTTTGTAACCACAATGCTCCATGAACTTTTCATCACAATGCTCCATGACACTTGTCATCACAATGCTCCATGCCTTTGTCAGAAAAATGCTCCATGACCCTTGTCATCACAATGTGCCACACGCTTTTCATCCCAACGATCCAGAAATTTGTCATCACAATGCTCCATAAACCTTGTAATCACAATGCTCCATTCCCTTCTCATCACAATTCTCCATTACCTCTGTCATCACAATGCACCAAGACCCCTGTAATCACAAAGCTCCAGGCCCTTGTCATCACAAAGCTCCATGACGCATGTCATCAGAATGTTCCATGGCCTTCTCCACACAATGCTCCCTGACCCTTGTCATCACAATGCTCCAAGCCATTGTCATCAAAATGCTCCATTACCTTTGTCATCAGAATCATCCATGACAATTTGTATCACAATGCTCCATGCCATTGTCATCACAATGGGCCAATACATATGTCATCACAATGCTCCGTGACACCACTTTTCACAATACTGCATGACCTGGTCATCACAATGCTCCATGCCCTTCTCATCACAATGCTCCATTACCTCTGTCATCACAATGCTCCAAGACCCCTGTAATCACAAAGCTACATGCCTTTGTCATCACAAAGCTCCATGACGCATGTCATCAGAATGTTCCATGGCCTTCTCCACACAATGCTCCATGCCGTTGTCATCACAATGCTCCAAGACCCATGTAATCACAATGCTCCATGCCCCTTTTCATCAGAATGCTCCATGAGACTTGTCATCACAAGTCTCCATGGTCATCTCATCACAATGCTCCAGGACCTTTTTATCACCATGCTCCATTCCCTAGTGATCACAATGCTCCATGACCCCTGTCATCACAATACTCCATGAACATTTTCAGCCCAATGCCCCATGACCTTCTCATCATAATGCTCCAAGACCAATATCATCACAATGCTCCATGATCACTGTCATCACAACACTCAATGACACCTGACAACACAATGATCTGGGACTCTTGTCATCACAATGCTCCATTCCCTAGTCATCACAATGCTCCATGACCCCTGTCATCACAATACTCCAGGAATATTTTTAGCCCAATTCTCCATGACACTTGTCATCACAATGATCCATGCCCTTGTCATCCTAATGCTCCATGACCCCTGTATTCACAATGCTCCGTGAAGATTGTCATCACAGTGCTCCATGACACATGTCATCACAATGCTGTATGTCATTCTCAGCACAAGGCTCCATGCCCTTTTCATCACAATGCTCCATGACCCCTGTCATCACAATGCTCCGTGACTCCAGTCATCACAATTCTTCATAACATTTGTCATCACAATGGTCGATACCCATGTCATCACAAGGCTCTGTGACTTTTGTAAACACAATGCTCTATGAACTTTTCATCACAATGCTCCGTGACACTTGTCATCACAATGCTCCATGCCTTTGTCAGAAAAATTCTCCATGACCCTTGTCATCACAATGTGCGACACGTTTTTCATCCCAACGGTCCACAAATTTGTCATCGCAATGCTCCATAAACCTTGAAATCACAATGCTCCATTCCCTTCTCATCACAAAGCTCCATTACCCCGGTCATAACAATGCTCCATTACCACTGCCATCACAATGTTCCACGGCCTTGTCTGCACAAGGCTCCATGACACTTGTCATCACAATGCTCCAAGACTCCTGTAAGCACAATGCTCCATGCCCTTGTCATCACAAAGCTCCATGACACATGTCATCAGAATGTGCCATGTCCTTCTCCACACAATGTCCATGCCCTTGTCATCAAAATGCTCCAAGACCCCTGTAATCACAATGCTCCAGGCCCCTTTTCATCTCAATGCTCCATGAACCCTCTCATCACAATGCATCATGCCAATCATCATAATGCTTCCGGCTATTGTCAGCACAATGAAATCAAAATTCTCCATGACCTCTGTCATCACAATGCTCCATGACCCCTGTCATCACAGTACTCCATGAACATTTTCAACCCAATGCTCCATGACCCTTGTCATCAAAATGATCTTTGCCATTGTCATCCCAATGCTACATGACCCCTGTATTCACAATGCTCTGTGACGCTTGTTATCACAGTGCGCCATGACACTTGTCATCACAATGCTCCATGCCTTTGTTAGCAAAATGCTACATGACCTTGTCATTGTAATGCTCTATGTGCTTGTCATCACAATACTCCATTACCGTTGTCATCACATTCCTCCATGAACCTTGGGATCACATTGCTTCATGCCCTTGTCATCACAATGCTCCATGCTCCTTGAAATCAAAAGGATCCATGACCTCTGTCATCACAATGCTCCAAACCCTTGTGATCACAATGTTCCATAACACTTGTCATCACAACGCTCCATGATGCCTGTCATCACAATACTCCATGCCCTTTTCATCACAATGCTCCATGACCTTTGTCATCACAATTCTCAATACACTTGTCATCACAATGCTCCCTGACACTTGTCATCAGAATGCTCCTTGAACACTGTCACGAAAAGGCTCCATGCCTTTTTCATCAGTATGCCCCATGCCGTTTTCATCACAATGCTCCATGCCATTGTCATCAAAATACTCCACAAGCTTGTCATTAAAATGCTCCATGACCCTTGTCATCACAATTCTCCATGCACTTGTCAGCACAATGCTCCCTGACCCTTGTCATCACAATGCTCCACGCCATTGTCATCACAATGCTCCATTACCTTTGTCATCAGAATCCTCCATGACACTTGGCTTCAGATGCTCCATGCCATTGTCATCACAATGGGCCATTACATATGTCATCACAATGCTCGCTGACACCTGTCTTCACAATACTGCATGACCTGGTCATCACAATGCTCCATGCCTTTGTCATCACAATGCGCCATTCCAACTGTCATTGCAATAATCCATGAAACTTATTAGACCAATGTTCCCTGCCCTTGTCATCACAATGCTCCATGCCCTTGTTATCACAATGCTCCATGACCCCTGTCATCACAATGCTCCATGAATCAATTCATCACAATGCTTCATGACCTTTGTCATCACAATGGTCCATGCCCTCGTCATCCACAGTCTCTGTGACATATTTAACCACATTGTTCCATGAAATTTTCATCACAATGCTCTTTGACCCTTGTCATCACAATGCTCTATGCCTTCCTCAGCACAATGCTCCATGACCCTTGTCATCACAGTGCTCCATGTGCTTGTCAGCACAATGCACCATGACCCATGTCATCACAATGCACCCTGCACTTGTCATCACAGTGCTCCACAATCTTGTCACCACAATGCTCCATAAAACTTGTCATCACAATTCTCCATGCACTTCTCATCAAAATGCTCTCTCACCACAGATATCACAATGTTACATCACTATTCATCACAATACTCCCTCACCACTGTCATCACAATGTTCCATGACTCCTGTCTTTGCAATGCTACATGCACTTATCATCACAAAGTTCGATGACCCCTGACATCACAATGTTCCATAACCCCTGTCATCAAAATATTCCATGACCCTTTTCATCAAAATGCTACATGACCCCTGACATCTCAATGTTCCATAACCCCTGTCATCAAAATGTTCCATGACTCTTTTCATCAAATTGCTCCATGACCCCTGTCATCACAATGCTCCATGAATCGATTCATCACAATGCTTCTTGACCTTTGTCATCACAATGGTCCATGCCCTCATCATCAACAGTCTCTGTGACGTTTTTAACCACAATGCTCCATGAAATTTTCATCACAATGCTCTTTGACCCTTGTCATCACCATGCTGTATGCCTTTCTCAGCACAATGCTCCATGATCCTTGACATCACAATGCTCCATGCACTTGTCAGCACGATGCTCCACGACACATATCATCACAATGCACCATGCGCTTGTCATCACAGTGCTCCACAATCTTGTCATCACAATGCTCCATAAACCTTGTCATCACAATGCTCCATGCACTTCTCATCAAAATCCTCTCTCACCACTGATATCACAATGTTACATCACTATTCGTCACAATACTCCCTCACCCCTGTCATCACAATGTTCCATAACTCCAGTCATCACAATGCTACATGCATTATCAACACAATGTTTGATGACCACTGACATCACAATGTTACATAACCCCTATCATCAAAATGCTCCATGACCCTTTTCATCAAAATGCTACATGACCCCTGACATCTCAATGTTCCATAACCCCTGTCATCAAAATGTTCCATGACCCTTTTCATCAAATAGCTCCATGACCCTTTCATCACAATGATCCTGCCCTTCTCATAACAATGCACAACGCCCTTGTCATCAAAATGTTCCATGACATTTGTCATCACAAAGATCCATGACACTTGGCATCACAACGCTCCATGTCTTTGTCATCAGGATGCTCCATGAACGCTCTCATCACATTGCTCCATGCCCTTGTCATCACAAAGCTCCATGACACATGTCATCAGAATGTTCCATGGCCTTCTCATCGCAATGCTCCATGCCCATGCCATCACAATGCGCCATTACCCCTGTCATAACAATGCTCCATGTCCCAAGCCAACACGATGATCCATGGCCTTTTCATCACAAGGCTCCATGACCCTTCTCATCACTATGCCCCAAGAACACTGTAATCACAATGTTCTATGAACTTGTCATAACAAAGCTCAATGACACATGTCATCAGAATATTCCATGGCCTTCTCATCAAAATGCTCCATGCCCTTTTCATCACAATGCTCCCAGACCCCTGTAATCACAGTGCTCCATGCCCCTTTTCATATCAATGGTCCATGAACCCTGTCATCACAGTGCATCATGCCCAACATCATAATGCTTCTGGCTATTGTCAGCACAATGAAATCAAAATTCTCTATGACCTCTGTCATCACAATGCTCCATGACCCCCGTCATCAAAATGCTCCATGAACATTTTCAGCCCAATGCTCCATGACACTTGTCATCACAATGATCCATGCCCTTGTCATCCCAATGCTCCATGACCCCTGTATTCACAATGCTCCGTGACGCTTGTCATCACAGTGCTCCATGACACCTGTCATCACAATGCTCCATGCCTTTGTCAGCAAAATGCTACATGACCTTGTCATTACAATGCTCTATGTGCTTGTCATCACAATACTCCATTACCATTGTCATCACAATCCTCCATGAACCTTGGGATCACATTGCTTCATGCACTTGTCATCACAATGCTCCATGCTGCTTGAAATCAAAATGATCCATAACCTCTGTCATCACAATGCTCCAAACCCTTGTGATCACAATGTTCCATAACACTTGTCATCACAACGCTCCATGATGCCTGTCATCACAATACTCCATGGACTTTTCCTCACAATGCTCCATGACCTTTGTCATCACATTTCTAAATACAATTGTCATTACAATGCTTCCTGAAACTTGTCGTCAGAATGCTCCTTGAAACCTGTCACGAAAAGGCTCCATGCCATTTTCATCACAATGCCCAATGCTGTTTTCATCACAATGCCCAATGCCATTGTCATCAAAATACTCCACAAGCTGGTCATCAGAATGCTCCATGACCCTTGTCATCACAATTCTCCAGGCACTTGTCAGCACAATTCTCCCTGACCCTTGTCATCACAATGCTCCAAGCCATTGTCATCACAATGCTCCATTACCTTGTCATCAGAATCCTCCATGACACTTGGCATTACAATGCTCCATGCCATTGTCATCACAATGGGCCATTACATATCTCATCACAATGCTCCCTGACACCTGTCTTCACAATAATGCATGACCTGGTCATCACAATGCTCCATGCCCTTCTCATCACAATGCGCCATTCCAACTGCCATCGCAACAATCCATGAAACTTATTAGACTAATGTTCCATGCCCTTGTCATCACAATGCTCCATGCCCTTGTCATCACAATCCTCCATGACCCCTGTCATCACAGTGCTTCGTGACTCCAGTCATCACAATGCTTCATGACCCTTGTCATCACAATGGTCCATGCCCTCGTCATCAACAGTCTCTGTGACCATTTTAAACAGAATGCTCCATGAACTTTTCATCACAATGCTCTTTGAACCTTGTCATCACAATGCTCTTTGACCCTTGTCATCACAATGCTCTATACCTTTCTCAGCACAATGCTCCATGACCCTTGTCATCACAAGGCTCCATGCGCTTGTCAGCACAAAGCTCCATTACACATGTCATCACAATGCACCATGCGGTTGTCATCACAGTGCTCTACAATCTTGTCATCACAATGCTCCATAAACATTGTCATCATAATGCTCCATGCACTTCTCATCAAAGTGCTCTCTCTCCACTGATATCAAAATGCTACATCACTATTTGTCACAATACTCCCTCACCCTGTCATCACAATGTTCCATGACTCCTGTCATCACCATGATACATGCACTTATCATCACAATGTTCGATGACGCCTGACATCATAATGTTCCATAACACCTGTCATCAAAATGTTCCATGACAATTTTCATCAAATTGCTCCATGACCCTGTCATCACAATTCTCCCTGCTCTTCTCATCACAATGCACAACGCCCTTGCCATCAAAATGCTCCATGACCTTTGTCATCACAAATATCCATGACCCTTGGCATAACAATGCTCCATGTCATTGTCATCACAATGCTCCATGAACGCTCTCATCACATTGCTCCATGCCCTTGTCTTCCCATAGCTCCATGACACATGTCATCAGAATGCTCCATGGCCTTCTCATCACAATGCTCCATGCCCTTGCCATCACAGTGCTCCATTACCCCTGTCATAACAATGCTCCATGACCCCTGCCATTACGATGTTCCATGGCCTTGTCATCACAAGGCTCCATGACCTTTCTCATCACAATGCTCAATGACGCATGTCTTCAGAATGCTCCTTCGCCTTCTCCTCACAATGCTCCATACCCATGTCATCACAATGTTCCAAGACCCCTGTAATCACAATGGTCCATGCCCCTTTTCATCAGTATGCTCCAAGAGAGTTGTCATCACATTGCTCCATGTTTTTCTCATCAAAATGCTCCAGGATCTTATCATCACAATGCTTCACAACATTGTCCTGAAAATTCTCAATGGCCCTTGTCATCATAATGATCCAAGCCCTAGTCCTCACAATGCTCCATTATATTTGTCATCACAATCCTCCATTACATTTGGCATCACAATGCTCCCTGCCATTGTCATTGTAATGGACCATGACATATGTCATCACAATGCTCCCTGACACCTGTCTTCACAATACTCCATGACCTTCTCTTCACAATGATCCATGCCCTTGTCATCACAATGCACCATGTCCCCTGTCATCACAATAATCTATGAAACTTGTGAGACCAATGATCCATGCCCCTGTCATCAGAATGATCCGTGCCCTTGTCATCACAATGCTCCATGCCCTTGTCATCACAGTACTCCTTGACCCCTGTCATCACAATGCTCCGTGACTCCAGTCATCACAATGCTTCATAACATTTGTCATCACAATTGTCCATGCCGGCGTCATCACAAAGCTCTGTGACCATTGTAACCACAATTCTCCATGAACTTTTCACCACAATGCTCTGTGATCCTTGTCATCACAATGCTCCATGGCTTTGTCAGAAAAATGCTCCATGACCCTTGTCATCACAATGTGCCATGCGCTTTTCATCACAACGGTCCACATATTTGTCATAGCAATGCTCCATAAACCCTGTAATCACAATGCTCTATGCCCCTTTTCATCTCAATGATCCATGATCCCTGTCATCACAATGCACCATGCCCATCATCATAATGCTTCATGCTATTGCCATCACAATGAATTGAAAATGCTCCATGACCTCTGTCATAACAATGCTCCAAACCCTTGTGATCACTATATTCCATAACACTTGTCATCACAGTGCCCCATGACACTCGCCATCACAATTATCCATGGTCTTCTCATTACAATGCTCCATGACCTTTGTCATCACAATGCACAATACACTTGTCATCAAAATGCTCCCTGACACATGTTGTCTGTATGCTCCTTGAACCCTGTCATGACAAGGCTCCATGCCTTTTTCATCACAATGATCCATGCCCTTTCCATCACAATGCTCCAAGACACCTTTAAACCCAATGCTCCATGCTCTTGTCATCACAAAGCTCAATGAAACATGCCTTCAGAATGCTCCTTGGCCTTCTCCTCACAATGCTCCATGCCCATGTCATCACAATGTTCCAAGACCCCTGTAATCACAATGGTCCATGCCCCTTTTCATCAGTATGCTCCATGATATTTGTCATCACAAGTCTCTATGGATTTCACATCACAATGCTCCAGGACCTTGTCATCACAATGTTTCACGACCTTTTCATGAAAATTCTCAATGCCCCTTGTCATCATAATGCTCCAAGCCCTAGTCATCATTATGCTCCATTATATTTGTCATCAAAATCCTCCATTACATTTGGCATCACAATGCTCCCTGCCATTGTCATTGTAATGGACCATGACATATGTCATCACAATGCTCCCTGACACCTGTCTTCACAATACTCCATGACCTTCTCTTCACAATGATCCATGCCCTTGTCATCACAATGCACCATGTCCACTGTCATCACTATAATCTATGAAACTTCTCAGACCAATGCTCCATGCCCCTGTCACCACAATGCTCCATGCCCTTGTCATCACAATGCTCCATGACCAATGTTATGACAATGCTCCGTGACTCAAGTCATCACAATGCTTCATAACATTTGTCATCACAATGGTCCATGCCCACGTCATCACAAGGCTCTGTGACCTTTATAACCACAGTGCTCCATAAACTTTTCATCACAATTCTCCGTGACACTTGTCATCAAAATGCTCCATGCTTTTGTCAGAACAATGCTCCATGACCCTTGTCATCACAATGTGCTACGCGCTTTTCATCACAACGGTCCAAAAATTTGTCATGGTAATGCTCCATAAAACTTGTAATCACAATGCTCCATGCCATTCTGATCACAGTGCTCCTTTACCTCTGTCATAACAATGCTCCATGACACCTGCCATCACAATGTTCCACGGCCTTGTCATCAAAAGGCTCCATGACCCTTGTCATCACAATGCTCCAAGACCCCTGTAATCAAAAAGCTCCATGCCCTTGTCATCACAAAGCTCCATGATACATGCCATCAGAATGTTCCATGTCCTTCTCATCAAAATGCTCCATGCCCTTGTCATCACAGTGCTCCAAGACCCCTGTAATCACAATGCTCCATGCCCCATTTCATCTCAATGATCCATAAACCCTGTCATCACAATGCACCATGCCCATCATCATAATGCTTCATGCTATTGTCATCACAATGAAATCAATATGCTCCATGACCTCTGTCATCACAATGCTCCATGACCCCTGTCATCACAATACTCCATGAACATTTTCAGCCCAATGGTCCATGACCCTTGTCATCACAATGATCCATGCCCTTGTCATCCCAATGCTCCATGACCCCTGTATTCACAATGCTCCGTGACGCTTGTCATCACAGTGCTCCATGACACCTGTCATCACAATGCTCCATGAATTTGTCAGCAAAATGCTACATGACCTTGTGATTACAATGCTCTGTGCGCTTGTCATCACAATACTCCATTACAATTGTCATCACAATCCTCCATGAACCTTGGGATCACATTGCTTCATGCCCTTGTTATCACAATGCTTCATGCTCCTTGAAATCAAAATGATCCATGACTTCTGTCATCACAATGCTCCAAACCCTTGTGATCAAAATGTTCCATAACACTTGTCATCACAATGCTCCATGATGCCTGTCATCACAATACCCCATGCACTTTTCATCACAATGCTCCATGACATTTATCATCAAAATTCTCAATACACTTGTCATCACAATGCTCCCTGACACTTGTCAGAATGCTCCTTGAACCCTGTCACGAATAGCCTCCATGCCTTTTTCAACACAATGCCCCATGTCGTTTTCATCACAGTGCTCCAAGCCACTGTCATCAAAATACTCCACAAGCTTGTCATGAGAATGCTCCATGACCCTTGTCATCACAATTCTCCATGCACTTGTCAGCACAATGCTCCATGACCCTTGTCAGCTCAATGCTCCAAGCCATTGTCATCACAATGCTCCATTACCTTTGTCATCAGAATCCTCCATGACAATTGGCATGACAATGCTCCAGGCCATTGTCATCACAATGGGTCATTACATATGTCAACACAATGCTCCCTGACACCAGTCTTCACAATACTGCATGACATGGCTATCACAATGCTCCATGCCCTTGTCACCACAATGCACCAGGCCAATAGTCATCGCAATAATACTTGAAACTTAGTCGACCAATTTTCCATGCCCTTGTCATCACAATGCTTCTTGACCATTGTCATCACAATGCTCCATGAAGTTTTCATCACAATGCTCTTTGAATCTGGTCATCACAATTCTCTATGCATTTCTCAGCACAATGCTCCTTGACCCTTGTCATCACAATGCTCCATGCGCTTGTCAGCAAGATGCTCCATGACACATGTCATCACTATGCACCATGCGCTTGTCATCACAGTGCTCCACAATCTTGTCATCACAATGCTCCATAAAGCTTGTCATCACAATGCTCCATGCACTTCTCATCAAAATGCTCTCTCACCACAGATATCAAAATGTTACATCACTATTCGTCACAATACTCCCTCACCCCTGTTATCACAATGTTCCATGACCCCTGTCATCACAATGCTACATGCACTTATCATCACAATGTTCGATGACACCTGTCATCAAAATGCTCCATAACCGCTGTCATCAAAATGCTCCATGACCCTTTTCATCAAAATGCTCCATGAACCATGACATCACAGTGTTCCATAACCCCTGTCATCCAAATGTTCCATGACAATTTTCATCAAATTGCTCCATGAACCTGTCATCACAATGCTCCCTGCCCTTCTCATCACAATGCGCAAACACTTGTCATCAAAATGCTCCCTGTTATTTGTCATCACAAAGATCCATGATCCTTGGCATCACAGTGTTCCATGTCACTGTCATCACAATGCTCCATGAACGCTCTCATCACATTGCTCCATGCCCTTGTCATCACAAAGCTCCATGACACATGTCATCAGAATGCTCCATGGCCTTCTCATCACAATGCTCCATGTGCTTGCCATCACAATGCTCCATTACCCCTGTCATAACAATGCTCCATGAAAACTGCCATCACAATGTTCCGTGGACTTGTCATCACAAGGCTCCATGACCCTTCTCATCACAATGCTCCAAGACACCTGTAATCACAAAGCTCCATGCCCATTTTCTTCTCAATGATCCATGAACCCTGTCATCACAATGCAACATGCCCATCATCATAATGCTTCAGGCTATTGTCATCACAATGAAATCAATATGCTCCATGACCTCTGTCATAACAATGCTCCAAACCCTTGTGATCACAATATTCCATAACTCTTGTCATCACAGTGCCCCATGACACTCGTCATCACAATTATCCATGGTCTTCTCATCAAAATGCTCCATGACTTTGTCATCACAATGCTCATTACACTTGTCATCAAAATGCTCCCTGACACTTGTTGTCTGTATGCTCCTTGAACCCTGTCATGACAAGGCTCCATGCCTTTTTCATCACAATGATCCATGTCCTTCTCATCACAGTGCTCCATGACACTTGTCATCACAATTCTCCATGCACTTGTCAGCACAATGCTCCCTGACCCTTGTCATCTCAATGCTCCAAGCTATTGTCATCACAATGCACCATTACCTTTGTCATCAGAATCCTCCATGACACTTGGCATCACAATGCTCCATGCCATTGTCATCACAATGGGCGATTACATATGTCAACACAATGCTCCCTGACACCAGTCTTCACAATACTGCATGACCTGGTCATCACAATGCTCCATGCCCTTGTCACCACAATGCACCATTCCAACAGTCATCGCAATAATCCATGAAACTTATTAGACCAATGCTCCATGCCCTTGTCATCACAATGCTCCATGACCCTTGTCATCACAATGCTCCATGAACTTTTCATCACAATGCTCTTTGATCCTTGTCATCACAATTCTCTATGCCTTTCTCAGCACAATGCTCCATGACCCTTGTCATCACAATGCTCCATGTGCTTGTCAGCACGATGCTCCATGACACATGTCATCACAATGCACCATGCACTTGTCATCACAGTGCTCCACAATCTTGTCATCACAGTGCTCCATAAACCTTGTCATCACAATGCTCCATGCACTTCTCATCAAAATGCTCTCTCACCACAGATATCACAATGTTACATCACTATTCGTCACAATACTCCCTCACCCCTGTCATCACAATGATCCATGACTCCTGTCATCACAATTGTACATGCACATATCATCACAATGTTCGATGACCCCTGACATCACAATGTTCCATAACCCCTGTCATCAAAATGCTCCCAAAACCTTTTCATCAAAATGCTCCATGACCCCTGGCATCACAATGTTCAATAACCCCTGTCATCAAAATGTTCCATGACACATTTCATGCAATTGCTCCATGACCCTGTCATCACAATGCTCCCTGCCCTTCTCATCACAATGCACAACGCCCTTGTCAGCAGAATACTCCATGACCTTTGTCATCACAAAGATCCATGACCCTTGGCATCACAATGCTCCATGTCATTTTCATCACAATGCTCCATGATCACATTCATCACATTGCTCCATGCCGTTGTCATCACAAAGCTCCATGACACATGTCATCAGAATGCTCCATGGCCTTCTCATGACAATCCTCCATGCCATTGCCATCACAATGTTCCATTACCCTTGTCATAACTATGCTCCATGACCCCTGCCATCACGGTGTTCCATGGCCTTGTCATCACAAGGCTCCATGACCCTTCTCATCACAATGCTCCAAGACCCCTGTAATCACAATGTTCCATGACCCCTGTCATCACAATGCTACATCCCCTTATCATCACAATGTTCCATGACCCCTGACATCACAATGTTCCACAACCCCTGTCATCAAAATGCTCCATGACACCTTTTATCCCAAAGCTCCATGACCCCTGACATCTCAATGTTCTATAACCCCTGTCATCAAAATATTCCATTACAATTTTCATCAAATTGCTGCATGACCCTGTCATCAAAATGCTCCCTGGCCTTCTCATCACAATGCACCACGCCCTTGTCATCAAAATGCTCCGTGACTTTTGTCATCACAAATCTCCTTGACCCTTGACATCACAATGCTCCATGTCATTGTCATCACAATGCTCCATGAACACTCTCATCACATTTCTCCATGCCCTTGTCATCACAAAGCTCCATGACACATGTCATCACAATGCTCGATGCCTTCTCATCACTATGCTCCATGCCCTTGTCATTACAATCCTCTATGACCATTGTATCACAGTGTTCCGTGCTCTTGTCATCACAATGCTCCATGTCCACTCTCATCACAATAATCCATGAAACATTTCACACCAATGCTTCCTGTCCTTCTCATCACAATGCTCCATTACACCTGTCATAACAATGTTCCATGACCCCTACCATCACAAAGTTCCACGGCCTTGTCATTCACAAGGCTCCATGACACTTGTCATCACAATGTTCCAAGACCCCTGTAATCACAATGCTCCATGCCCTTGTCATCACAAAGCTCCATGACGCATGTCATTAGAATGTTCCATGGACTTCTCATCACAATGCTCCAAGACACTTTTTATCACAATGCTCCATGCCCCTTTTCATCTCAAAGCTCCATGAATCCTATCATCACAATGCACCATGCCCATTATCATAATGCTTCAGGCTATTTTCCTCACAATGAAATCAAAATGCTCCATTACCTTTGTCATCACAATGCTCCAAACCGTTGGGATCACAATGTTCCATAACACTTCTCATCACAGCACCCCATGATGCTCATAATCACAATTATCCATGGTCTTCTCATCACTATGTTCCATAACCTTTGTCATCACAGTGCTCCCTGACCCTTGTCGTCAGTATGCTCCTTGAACACTGTCATTACAGGGCTCCATGCCTTTTTCATCACAATGATCTATGCCCTTTTCATCACAATGCTCAAAGACACCTGTAATCACAATGCTCCATGCACTTGTCATCACAGTGCTCCATGACACATTCATCAGAATGCTCCATGCCCTTCTCTTCACAATGCTCCATGCCCTTGTCATCACAATGCTCCAACACCCCTGTAAACACAATGCTCCATGCCGCTTGTCATTATAGTGCTCCATGACGCTCGTCATCACAATTATCCATGGTCATCTCATCACAGTGCTCCACGGTCTTGCCATCACAATGCTCCATGCCCTGGTCATCACAATGCTCTATGTTCCCTTTCATCACAATTCTCCACGTACTTGGCATCACTATGTTCCATGACACTTCCCATCACAGTGTTAAATGCTTTGTCATCACAATACTGCACAACCTTGTCATCAGAATACTCCATGACCCTTGTCATCACAAGGATCCATGAGCCCTGTCATCACAATGCTCCATGAGACCTATCATCACAATGCTCCATGCCCCTTGTCATTACAGTGCTCCATGATGCTCGTCACCAGAATTATCCATGGTCTTCTCATCACAGTACTCCACGGTCTTGCCATAACAATGCTCCATGCCCTGGTCATCACAATGCTCCATGTCCCTTGTCATCACAATTCTCCAGGTCCTTGTCATCACAATGCTCCATGACAGTTCTCATCCCCATGTTACATGCTCTTGTCATCACAATTCTCCATGCACTTGTCATCGCAATGTCCCATGACCCCTGTCATAGCAAGCTCCATGCCTTTGTCATCACAATGCTTCACGACCTTTTCATCAAAATTCTCAAAGGCCGTTGTCATCACAGTGCTCCATGCCCTTGTCATCACAATGCTCCATGGCCCTTGTCATCACAATGCTCCAAGCCCTTGTCATCACAATGCTCCGTTACCTTTGTCATCACAATCCTCCATAACACTCGGCATCACAATGCTCCATGCCATTGTCATCACAATGGAACATGAAATATGCCATCACAATGCTCCCTGACACCTGTCTTCACAATAATCCATGACCTTGTCATCACAATGCTCCATGCCCTTCTCATCACAATGTGCCATGCCCACTGTCAACACAATTATCCATGAAACTTGTCAGACCAATGCTCCATGCTCCTGTCATCACAATGCTACATGACCCCAGTCATCACAATGCTCCGTGTGTCCCGTCATCACAAGACTCCATGACCTGTGTCACCACAAAAGTCAATGCCCTCATCATCACAAGGCTCTGTGAAATTTGTCACCACAATGCTCCATGAACTTTTCATCAAAATGCTCAATGTCATTGTCATCACAATGCTCCATGAACGCTCTCATCACATTGCTCGAAGCCCTTGTCATCACAATGCTCCATTACCTTTGTCATCACAATCCTCCATAACACTCGGCATCACAATGCTCCATGCCATTGTCATCACAATGGAACATGAAATATGCCATCACAATGCTGCCAGACACCTGTCTTCACAATAATCCATGACCTTGTAATCACAATGTTCCATGCCCTTGCCCTCACAATTCTCCATTAACCCTGTCATAACAATGCTCCATGACCCCTGCCATCACGATGTTCCATGGCCTTGTCATCACAAGGCTCCATGACCCTTCTAATCACAATGCTCCAAGACCCCTCTAATCACAATGCTCCATGCCCCTTTTCATCTCAATGATCCATGAACCCGGTCATCACAATGCACCATGCCCATCATCAAAATGCTTCATGCTATTGTCATCACAATGAAATCAAAATTCTCCATGATCTCTGTCATCACAATGCTCCAAATCCGTGTGATCAAAATGTTCCATAACACTTATCATCACAAAGTCCCATGACGCTCGTCATCACAATTATACATGGTCTTCTCATCACAATGCTCCATGACCTTTTTCATCACAATGCTCAATACACTTGTCATCACAATGCTCCCTGACACTTGTCCTCAGTATGCTCCTTGAACCATGTCATGACAAGGCTCCATGCCTTTTTCATCACAATGCTCCATGCCCTTGTCATCACAAAGCTCCATGATGCATGTCATCAGAACGTTCCATGGCCATCTCATCCCAATGCTCCAAGCCCTTGTCATCACAATGCCCCAAGACCCCTGTAATCACAATGCACCATGCCCCTTTTCATCAGAATATTCCATGAGACTTGTCATCACAAGTCTCCATGGTCTTCTCATCACAATGCTCCAGTACCTTGTCATCACAAGCCTCCATGGCCCCTGTCATCACAATACTCGATGAACGTTTTCAGCCCAATGCTCCTTGACCTTCTCATCACAATACTCCATGACCAATATTATCACAATGCTCCATGACCACTGTCATCACAACACTCCATGACACCTGACATCACAATGATCCGGGACTCATGTCATCACAATGCTCCAAGACCCCTGTAATCACAATACTCCATGACCTTCTCATCACCATGATCCACACACTTGTCATTACAATGCACCATGTCCACTGTCATCACAATAATCTATGAAACTTGTCAGAACAATGCTCCATGCCCCTGTCACCACAATGCTCCATGCCCTTGTCCTCACAATGCTCCATGACCCCTATCATCACAATGCTCCGTGACTCCATTCATCACAATGATTCATAACGTTTGTCATCAAAACGGTCCTTGCCCGTGTCATCACAAGGCTCTGTGACCTTTGTAACCACAGTGCTCCATGAACTTTTCATCACAACGCTCCGTGACCTTTGTCATCACAATGCTCCATGCCTTTGTCAGAACAATGCTCCATGACCCTTGTCATCACAATGTGCCACGTGCTTTTCATCACATCGGTCCACAACCTTGTAATCGCTATGCTCCATACACCTTGTAATCACAATGCTCCATGCACTTCTCATCCAAATGCTCTCTCACCAGAGATATCACAATGTTCCATCACTAGTCATCACAATACCACTCACCCCTGCAATCATAATGTTCCATGACCCCTGTCATCACAGTGCTACATACCCTTAACATCACAATGTTCCTTGACCCCTGACATCACAATGTTCCATAACCCCTGTCATCAAAATGCACCATGACCCTTTTCATCCCAAAGCTAAATGATCCCTGGCAGCACAATGTTCTATAACCCCTGCCCTCAAAATATTCCATTACATTTTCATCAAATTGCTGCATCACACTGTCATCAAAATGCTCCCTGCCCTTCTCATCACAATGTACCACACAATTGTCATCGAAATGCTCCCTGTTATTTGTCATCACAAATCTCCATGATAATTGGCATCACAATGCTCCATGTCATTGTCATCACAAAGCTCCATGAACACTCTCATCACATTGCTCCATGCCCTTGTCATCACAAAGCTCCATGACACTTGTCATCACAATGCTCGATGCCCTTCTCATCACAATGCTCCATGCCCTTGGCATTACAATCCTCCATGAACCATGTATCACAGTGTTCCGTGCCCTTGTCATCCCAATGCTCCATGCCCACTCTCATCACAATAATCCATGAAACATTTTAGACCAAAGCTCAATGCCCTTCTCATCACAATGCTCCATTACCTCTGTCATAACAATGCTCCATGACACATGCCATCACATTGTTCAACGGCATGTCATCACAAGGCTCCATGACCCTTGTCATCACAATGCTCCAAGACCCCTGTAATCACAATGCTCCATGCCCTTGTCATCACAGTGCTCCATGACGCATGTCATCAGCATGGTCCATGGCCTTCTCATCAAAATGCTCCATGCCCTTGTAATCACAATGCTCCGAGACCCCAGTAATCACAATGCTCCATGCCCATTTTCATCTCAATGCCCCATGAACCCTGTCATCACAATGCACCATGCCCATCATCATAATGTTTCAGGCTATTGTCATCACAATGAAATCTAAATTCTCCATGACCTCTGTCATCATAATGCTCCAAACCCTTGTGATCACAATGTTCCATAAGACTTATCATCACAACACCCCATGACGCTCATCATCACAATTATCCATGGTCTTCTCATCACCATGATCCATGCCCTTGTCATCACAATGCTCCAAGACCCCTGTAATCACAATGCTCCATGCCCCTTTTCATCAGGATGCTCCATGAAAATTGTCATCACAAGTCTCCCTGGTCATCTGATCACAATGCTCCAGGACCTTGTCATCACCATGCTCCATTCCATTGTCATCACAATGCTCCATGTCCCCCGTCATCACAATACTCCAGGTATATTTTCAGCCCAATTCTCCATGACCCTTGTCATCACAATGATCCATGCCCTTGTCATCCTAATGCTCTATGACCCCTGTATTCACAATGCTCCTTGACGCTTGTCATTAAAATGCTCCATGACACATGTCATCACAATGATCTATGCCATTCTCAGCACAATGCTCCATGCCCTTTTCATCACAATGCTCCATGACCCCTGTCATCACAATGCTCCGTTACTCCAGTCATCACAATTCTTCATAACATTTGTCATCACAATGGTCGATAACCGTGTCATCACAAGGCTCTGTTACCTTTGTAACCACAATGCTCCATGAACTTTTCATCACAATGCTCCATGACACTTGTCATCACAATGCTCCATGCCTTTGTCAGAAAAATGCTCCATGACCCTTGTCATCACAATGTGCCACACGCTTTTCATCCCAACGATCCAGAAATTTGTCATCACAATGCTCCATAAACCTTGTAATCACAATGCTCCATTCCCTTCTCATCACAATTCTCCATTACCTCTGTCATCACAATGCACCAAGACCCCTGTAATCACAAAGCTCCAGGCCCTTGTCATCACAAAGCTCCATGACGCATGTCATCAGAATGTTCCATGGCCTTCTCCACACAATGCTCCCTGACCCTTGTCATCACAATGCTCCAAGCCATTGTCATCAAAATGCTCCATTACCTTTGTCATCAGAATCATCCATGACAATTTGTATCACAATGCTCCATGCCATTGTCATCACAATGGGCCAATACATATGTCATCACAATGCTCCGTGACACCACTTTTCACAATACTGCATGACCTGGTCATCACAATGCTCCATGCCCTTCTCATCACAATGCTCCATTACCTCTGTCATCACAATGCTCCAAGACCCCTGTAATCACAAAGCTACATGCCTTTGTCATCACAAAGCTCCATGACGCATGTCATCAGAATGTTCCATGGCCTTCTCCACACAATGCTCCATGCCGTTGTCATCACAATGCTCCAAGACCCATGTAATCACAATGCTCCATGCCCCTTTTCATCAGAATGCTCCATGAGACTTGTCATCACAAGTCTCCATGGTCATCTCATCACAATGCTCCAGGACCTTTTTATCACCATGCTCCATTCCCTAGTGATCACAATGCTCCATGACCCCTGTCATCACAATACTCCATGAACATTTTCAGCCCAATGCCCCATGACCTTCTCATCATAATGCTCCAAGACCAATATCATCACAATGCTCCATGATCACTGTCATCACAACACTCAATGACACCTGACAACACAATGATCTGGGACTCTTGTCATCACAATGCTCCATTCCCTAGTCATCACAATGCTCCATGACCCCTGTCATCACAATACTCCAGGAATATTTTTAGCCCAATTCTCCATGACACTTGTCATCACAATGATCCATGCCCTTGTCATCCTAATGCTCCATGACCCCTGTATTCACAATGCTCCGTGAAGATTGTCATCACAGTGCTCCATGACACATGTCATCACAATGCTGTATGCCATTCTCAGCACAAGGCTCCATGCCCTTTTCATCACAATGCTCCATGACCCCTGTCATCACAATGCTCCATGACTCCAGTCATCACAATTCTTCATAACATTTGTCATCACAATGGTCGATACCCATGTCATCACAAGGCTCTGTGACTTTTGTAAACACAATGCTCTATGAACTTTTCATCACAATGCTCCGTGACACTTGTCATCACAATGCTCCATGCCTTTGTCAGAAAAATTCTCCATGACCCTTGTCATCACAATGTGCGACACGCTTTTCATCCCAACGGTCCACAAATTTGTCATTGCAATGCTCCATAAACCTTGAAATCACAATGCTCCATTCCCTTCTCATCACAAAGCTCCATTACCCCGGTCATAACAATGCTCCATTACCACTGCCATCACAATGTTCCACGGCCTTGTCTGCACAAGGCTCCATGACACTTGTCATCACAATGCTCCAAGACTCCTGTAAGCACAATGCTCCATGCCCTTGTCATCACAAAGCTCCATGACACATGTCATCAGAATGTTCCATGTCCTTCTCCACACAATGTCCATGCCCTTGTCATCAAAATGCTCCAAGACCCCTGTAATCACAATGCTCCAGGCCCCTTTTCATCTCAATGCTCCATGAACCCTCTCATCACAATGCATCATGCCAATCATCATAATGCTTCTGGCTATTGTCAGCACAATGAAATCAAAATTCTCCATGACTTCTGTATTCACAATGCTCCATGACCCCTGTCATCACAGTACTCCATGAACATTTTCAACCCAATGCTCCATGACCCTTGTCATCAAAATGATCTTTTCCCTTGTCATCCCAATGCTACATGACCCCTGTATTCACAATGCTCTGTGACGCTTGTTATCACAGTGCGCCATGACACTTGTCATCACAATGCTCCATGCCTTTGTTAGCAAAATGCTACATGACCTTGTCATTGTAATGCTCTATGTGCTTGTCATCACAATACTCCATTACCGTTGTCATCACATTCCTCCATGAACCTTGGGATCACATTGCTTCATGCCCTTGTCATCACAATGCTCCATGCTCCTTGAAATCAAAAGGATCCATGACCTCTGTCATCACAATGCTCCAAACCCTTGTGATCACAATGTTCCATAACACTTGTCATCACAACGCTCCATGATGCCTGTCATCACAATACTCCATGCCCTTTTCATCACAGTGTTCCATGACCTTTGTCATCACAATTCTCAATACACTTGTCATCACAATGCTCCCTGACACTTGTCATCAGAATGCTCCTTGAACACTGTCACGAAAAGGCTCCATGCCTTTTTCATCAGTATGCCCCATGCCGTTTTCATCACAATGCTCCATGCCATTGTCATCAAAACACTCCACAAGCTTGTCATTAGAATGCTCCATGACCCTTGTCATCACAATTCTCCATGCACTTGTCAGCACAATGCTCCCTGACCCTTGTCATCACAATGCTCCAAGCCATTGTCATCACAATGCTCCATTACCTTTGTCATCAGAATCCTCCATGACACTTGGCTTCAGATGCTCCATGCCATTGTCTTCACAATGGGCCATTACATATGTCATCACAGTGCTCCCTGACACCTGTCTTCACAATACTGCATGACCTGGTCATCACAATGCTCCATGCCTTTGTCATCACAATGCGCCATTCCAACTGTCATTGCAATAATCCATGAAACTTATTAGACCAATGTTCCCTGCCCTTGTCATCACAATGCTCCATGCCCTTGTTATCACAATGCTCCATGACCCCTGTCATCACAATGCTCCATGAATCGATTCATCACAATGCTTCATGACCTTTGTCATCACAATGGTCCATGCCCTCATCATCCACAGTCTCTGTGACATATTTAACCACATTGCTCCATGAATTTTTCATCACAATGCTCTTTGACCCTTGTCATCACAATGCTCTATGCCTTCCTCAGCACAATGCTCCATGACCCTTGTCATCACAGTGCTCCATGCGCTTGTCAGCACAATGCACCATGACCCATGTCATCACAATGCACCCTGCACTTGTCATCACAGTGCTCCACAATCTTGTCACCACAATGCTCCATAAAACTTGTCATCACAATTCTCCATGCACTTCTCATCAAAATGCTCCCTCACCACTGTCATCACAATGTTCCATGACTCCTGTCTTTGCAATGCTACATGCACTTATCATCACAAAGTTCGATGACCCCTGACATCACAATGTTCCATAACCCCTGTCATCAAAATATTCCATGACCCTTTTCATCAAATTGCTCTATGACCCTGTCATCACAATGCTCCCTGCCCTTCTCATCACATTGCACCACCCCTTGTCATCAAATTGCTCAATGACCTTTGTCATCACAAAGCTCCATGACCCTTGGCATCTCAATGCTCCATGCCATTGTCATCACAATGCTCCATGAACCCTCTAATCACAATGCTCCATGCACATTTGCATCTCAATGCTCCATGAACCCTGTCATCAAAATGCACCATGACCATCATCATAATGCTTCAGGCTCTTGTCATCACAATGAAATCAAAATATTCGATGATCTGTCTCATCACAATGCTCCAAATCCTTGGGATCACAATGTACTATAACACTTATCATCACAACGCCCCATGACGCTCATCATCACAATTATCCATGCTCTTCTCATCACAGTGCTCCATGACCTTTGTCATCACAATGCTCTATAAACTTTTCATCACAATGCTCCCTGACACTTGTCATCAGTATGCTCCTGGAACCCTGTCATGAGAAGGCTCCATACCATTTTCATAACAATGATCCATGCCAATTTCATCACAATGCTCCAAGACACCAGTAATCACAGTGCTCCATGCCCTTGTCATCACAGTGCTCCAAGACCCCTGTAATCACAATACTCCATGCCCCTTTTCATCAGAATGCTCCATGAGACTTGTTATTACAAGGCTCCATGGTCTTCTCATCACAATGCTCCAGGAACTTTTCATCACAGTGCTCCATTCCCTTGTCATCACAATGCTCCATGACCCCAGTCCTCACAATACTTCCTGAACATTTTCAGTCCAATTCTCCAGGAATTTCTCAACACAATGCTTCATGATCCCTATCATCACAATGCTCCATGACCACTGTCATCACAGCGCTCCATGACCCCTGACAACCCAGTGATCCGGGACTCTTGTCATCACAATGCTCCATTCCCTAGTCATCACAATGCTCCATGAACATTTTCAGCCCAATGCTCCATGACACTTGTCATCACAATGATCCATGGCCTTGCCATCCCTATGCTCCATGACCCCTGTAATCACAATGATCCGTGATGCTTCTCATCACAGTGCTCCATGACCCTTATCATCACAATGCTCCATGCCTGTGTCAGCAAAATGCTACATGACCTTGTCATCACAATGCTCCATTTGCTTGTCATCACAATACTCCATTACCATTGTCATCACAATCCTCCATGAACCTTGGGATCACATTGCTTCATGCCCTTGTCATCCCAATGCTCCATGCTCCTTGAAAACAAAATTATCCATGACTTCTATCATCACAATGCTCCAAACCCTTGTGATCACAATGTTCCATAACACTTGTCATCACAACGCTCCATGATGCCTGTCATCAAAATACTCCATGCCCTTTTCGTCAAAATGCTCCATGATCTTTTTCATCACCATTCTCAATACACTTGTCATCACAATGTTCCCTGACACTTGTCGTCAGAATGCTCCTTGAAACCTGTCATGAAATGGCTTCATGCCATTTTTATCACAATGCTCCATGCCCTTTTCATCGCAATGCTCCATGCCATTGTCGTCACAATACTCCACAAGCTTGTCATCAGAATGCTCCATGACACTTGTCATCACAATGCTCCATGGCCACTGTCATCACAATGCTCCATACCCCTTGTCATTACTGTGCTCCATGACGCTCGTCATCACAATTATCCATCGTCTTCTCATCACAATTCTCCACGCCCTTGTCATCAAAATGCTCCATGACCCTTGTCATCACAATGCTCCATGGCCACTCTCATCACAATGCTCCATTCCCCTTGTCATTACAGTGCTCCATGACGCTTGTCATCACAATTATCCATGGTCTTCTCATCACAAAGCTCCACGGTCTTGCCATCACAATGCTCCATGCCCTGGTCATCACAATGCTCCATGTCCCCTGTCATCACAATTCTCCTCGTTCTTGGCATCACTATGCTGCATGACACTTCTCATCACCGTGTTACATGATTTGTCATCACAATTCTGTATGCACTTTTCATCACAATGCTCCATGACCCCTGTCATAGGAAGCTCCATGTGCTTCTCATCACAATGCTTCATGAACTTGTCATCAAAATTCTCAATGGCCCTTGTCATCACAATGCTCCATGCCCTTGTCATCACAATGCTCCATGTCCATTGTCATCACAATGCTCCAAGCCCTTGTCATCAAAATGCTCCATTACATTTGTCATCACAATCCTCCATGACACTTGGCATCACAATATTCCATTCCATTGTCATCGCAATGGACCATGACATATGTCATCACAATGCTCCCTGAGACCTGTCTTCAAAATACTCCATGACCTTCTCATCACAATGCTCCATGCCTTTGTCATCACATTGCACCATGCCCACTGTCATCACAATAATCCATGAAACATGTCAGGCCAATGCTCCATGCCCCTGTCATCACAATGCTCATTGCCTTTTCATCACAAAGCTCTATGACCCCTGTCATCACAATGCTCCATGACTCCAGTCATCACAATGCTTCATCACCTTTGTATCACAATGGTCCATGCCCTCGTCATCACTAGGCTCTGTGACCTTTGTCACCAAAATGCTCCATGAAATTTTCATCACAATGCTCGGTGTCCCTTGTCATCACATTGCTCCATGACCCATGTCATCACAATGTGCCATGTGCTTGTCATCACAGTGCTCCACAAGCTTGTCATCACAATGCTCCATAAAACTTGTCCTCACAATGCTCCATGCACTTCTTATCAAAATGCTCTCTCACGAATGATATCAAAATGTTCCCTCACTAGTCATCACAATACACCCACTCCCCTCTAATCACAATGGTCCACAACACTGTCATGAAAATGTTCCATGACTCCTGACATCACAATGTTCCATAACCCCTGTCATCAAAATGTTCCATGACACTTTTCATCAAATTGCTCCATGACCCTGTCATCACAATGCTCCCTGCCCATCACAAGAGAATGCACCACACACTTGTCATCAAAATGTTCCATGACCTTTGTCATCACAAAACTCCATGACCCTTGGCATCACAATGCTCCATGCCATTGTCATCACAATGCTCCAAAAACCTCTCATCACATTGTTCAAAGCCCTTGTCATCACACGATCCATGATGCATTTCATCACAATGCTCGATGCCATTCTTCTCACAATGCTCCATGCGCTTCTCATTACAATCCTCCATGAACCATGTATCACAGTGTTCCGTTCCCTTGTTATCACAATGCTCCTTGCCCACTCTCATCACAATAATCCATGAAACATTTCAGACCAATGTTCCATGCCCTTTTCATCACAATGATCCAAGACTCCTGTAATCATAATGCTCCATGCCCCTTTTCATCTCAATGCTCCATGAACGCTGTCATCACAATGCACCAAATGTGCATCATCATAATGCTTCATGCTATTGTCATCACAATGAAATCAAAATGCTCTATGACCTCTGTCATCACAATGCTCCAAATCCTTGTGATCACAATATTCCATAACACCTATCATCAGAGCTCCGCATAACGCTCGTCATCACAAGTATCCATGGTCTTCTAATCACAATGCTCCATGACATTTGTCATCACAGTGCTCAATACCCTTGTCATCACAATGGTCCCTGACACTTGTCATCAGTATGCTCCTTGAACCCTGTCATGACAAGGCTCCATGCATTTTTCATCACAATGTTACATGCCCTTTCCCTCACAGTGCTCCAAGGCCCCTGTAATCACAATGTTCCATGCCCTTGTCCTCACAAAGCTCCATGATGCATGTCATCAGCACGCTCCATGACATTCTCATCCCATTGTTCACTGCCCTTGTCATCACAATGCTCCAAGAGCCCTGTAATCACAATGTTCCATGCCCTTGTCATCACAAAGCTCCATGATGCATGTCATCAGAACGCTCCATGATATTCTCATCCCAATGTTCCATGCCCTTGTCATCACAATGCTTCAAGAACCCTGTAATCACAATGCTCCATGACGCTTTTCATCAGAATGCTCCATGAGACTTGTCATTCCATGGCTCCATGGTCTTCTCATCACAATGCTCCAGTACCTTGTCATCACAATGCTCCTTGACCCCTCTCATCACAATACTCCATGAACATTTTCAGCCCAATGCTCCATGACGTTCTCATCACAATGCTCCATGACCTCTGTCATCACAATGCTCCATGACCACTGTCATCACAACGCTCCATGAACCCTGACAACACAATGATCCGGGAATCTTGTCATCAAAATGCTCCATGCCCTTGTCATCCCAATGCTCCATGAACCCTGTAATCACAATGCTCCATGACGCTTGTCATCACAGTGCTCCATGAACCTTGTCATCACAATGCCTTTGACAGCAAAATGATACATAATCTTGTCATCACAATGCTCCATGCGCTTGTCATCACAATCCTCCATGACCCTTGGGATCATATTGCTTTATGCCCTTGTCACCTCTATCTTGCCTTTCTGGTTTTTACAGATTTTCGGATGTCCTTTTTGAACGGTGTGAAGTGACAATTCTTTGTAGTGTGGATTTGCATTGCGCACTTGCTTGATTGGCCAAAAAGGGCCTATGCCTTTTCTCCTGAATATATTCAGGAGAAAATTCATATGCTGTTTTTGGCCAAGTGCATCATTCTCGAAGTTGTGATGCCTTTCCTGTGCTTTAAAGGTGATTCCAATTTACCTCTTGAAATATGTTTTGTGCAATTCTGCCTCATTTTCAAGTCCGCTTTGTTGCCTTCCCTCAACAGATTTTTGGAAGAGAGTAGTCCTTTATAACTCTGCAGGTTTTTGATTTGCTTTGCCCCTGAGCTCCAATTTTCAAATCCCATTATTGGGAGCTGACCGCAAATCCACAATTTTTCTTCAGGAACTATACTGGTTCCAGGGGTGGCTATACTGGTTCCCTGTGGGTGGCTGAGGCTTTGGTTAATTCTTCTTCCTGACGGGAATTTAGAGTGACATGTGTCCGTCCAAAGGCCTACATCTACTCTCTGATTTGTTCTCCCTCTTCCCTTTCATCCTCTGCACAATTAGCAAACTGTGCGAACCAGGAGGTTATAGGGGACGACTCTCCTAAATTGGGAGATTGATAGTAAAGTTGTTGGAATGCCAAACTGTAGCACAAGGAGAGGAAAAAGTAGGAGACTTTCAGAAACCTTTCGCCATCACAGGGTGTCCATTCTCTAGGTTTCTCATACATGTTATAACTGTAGTGATATTCCCTTCTACCTGGAAATTTGGGACCCATGGAATGGTGGCATGCATTACTACTTTAAAGGGTCTGCATTTTCTCTCCCAATCTGAACAGTCCTCTCAGTCCCAAGTGTCCAGCCTTATGTCTCATCCAGCTGTCTTTGCAGATAGGGTCATTCTAGGTTTCATCAGAACCCCTGAAGGAATTGTGTAAGAATTTCGCTGTTTTTTGTTTTGTTTTTGAAATTCAATTTTATAATGGGGTTGAGCTGATTTTCCCTGACGTGTTTATGCCGGTCTAGACACACTTGATTCCCTTACAGAGGCATATCAGTACATAGGTTTTAAGATTCTTACTAATCAGATATATTCCTCTGTGGGGAATAGGGGTTTTGAGTCCCGTTCACTGAGGAAGGTGTAGGTCTTGTCTATTCTGTATTTGGTTTATGGAATGGTACCTGTGCTAATATCAAACTCTGGCTTTATGCATCACCCCACCTCTCCTTTCCCCTTAAGGAGGCATAAGAGTGTTTTCTAAATGTGAGATGCTGCTCTCTTTCCTAATTCAGTTCATGTGTTGTGATGTTGACATTCCCTCTCTAAGTGATATCTTATGATAAGATTCTTTTTCTGTGTGACTAATTACCCTTAGAATCATCATACCTAAATCCTCTCATTATGCTGCTACTGGCCTTATGACATTGATTTCACTTCTGAGTGATATTCCGTTGTACAAAATTACCACAAGTTCTTTATGCATTTCTCTTTTTCCTGGGAAACTTTAGGTGTACCGAAGTTGAGGTTCTTGTATGCAGAGCAGCCCTAAACTTTGGGGTGCCTGTGTCTTGTTGATATTTAGTCTTCCCAAGTTATATGTCCATGAGTTGAAGTCCCCTTTGCTCGGGGGCTTTGTATTTTAGATGTTTTAGGAAACAGCATACACTTCTTCAGAGTAGCTCTTGGATATTTATACCCCACCCATCAGCGTGACGAGTCTCGCTGTTTTCCATGGCCTCTCCTGCATTTTTGATTTGTACACATTATTTGGATGGCCTTTCTGAGCAGTGGAAATTGAGACTTCTTTATTGTGCGGATTTGCATTTCCCTCTTGCTTGGTTGGCCAAAAACTCTGTATGTGTTTTTTTCCTGAAGATATTCACGAAAAAAATGCATACACCATTTGCCTAACTGCATCATTTTAGAAATTCTGCTGCTTTTCATATGCTTTAAATGTGAGTACAATCTACCTTTTGAAAAATGTTTCCTGCAATTCTGCCTCTCATTCAGAACCTCTTCGTTGCCTTACCTGAATATATTTTTGGACGTTGGTTATCATTTATATCTTTGCAGGTCTTTGAATTGTCTGCTCCTGAGCTCCATTTTGCCACTCGCTTTTTTTGTGAGCTGGCCGCCAAACCATTGGATTGATTCCGGCCCTATTCTGGTTCTGGGGAGGCAGGCTGAGCCTTTGGTTAATTCTTCTTCCTAAAGGGATATTAGAGTGACATGTGCCTGTCAAAACTCCTACAGCTAATCTCTCACTGGTTCCTCCTCTTCCCATTTATCCTCTTCAAAAATTGCAAACTGTGTGAAACAGGAGGTTAAAGGTGCTGATTCTCCAAGTGGGGTGATTGTTAGTAATGTGGCTGGAATGGCGAACCCCAGCACCAGGAGATCAAAAATGAGGTGCATTTTAGACACCTTTCCTGAGCACACGGTGTACATTCATCTCGGTTTCCCAGGCATGTTTTCCCTGTCAGAAGATTCCCTTGAAACTTCAGATTTGGGACCCATGGAATGGGTACCAGGCAGTATTACTTTAAAAGGTCTGTATTTCCTCACTAAGCCTCTCTAACATCTCTCAGCGTGCATAGCTTCCAGCCTTATATATCATCCTGCTGTGGGTCTACATGTGTTCAATCCATGTTACATCGTAGCCCTTCAACAAAAGTTGTAAGAATTTTTGTCTGTCTCACTGTTTTTATAAATATTTTTAAATTTATTTTTATATTGGTTACAGCTGATTTTCAAAGCTCTGTTTTTTGCTGCTGTACATCCACTTGATTCATGTACTGTGTGACAACAATAAATTCTTTCTCAGATGCCTACGAGTCATATGTATTATTTTCCAGTGACTTGAGTGGACTGAGTGCAGTTCTTTGAGGTACCGTGTAGGCCTTGCCAGTTATTCATTTTGGTACTTGGAATGGTATCTTTGCTAATTTCAACCTCCTGGATAATACCTCACCATTCCCCACCTTTCCCATTTAGCAGCCTTATGTCTCTTTTCTACATATTTGACTATGTTTCTGTTTTGTAGTTTATTTCATGTGTAGCCATTTTTGATTCCACATTTAAGTGACATCTTATGATATGTGTCTTTTTCTTTCTGACATGTGTCACTTAGAATGATCGTATGTAACTCCTCCAGAGTTGTTCCAACTGGCCTTATTTCATTGATTTCTGGATGAGTAATATTCCACTCTACATAAGTACCCCATCTCTTTTATCCATTTTATCCTTCCAGGGACATTTAGGTTATATCCAAGTGGAGGCCCTTTTTAACAGAGAGGTGGTAAACGTTGGAGTGCCTGTTTTCTGTCATTTTTTGTTTTTCCCAAGGTATACGCCCATGAGTGCAAGTGCCCTATGCTCTGTAGCTCAGTTTTCAGATGTTTTAGCAAACACAATACACTTCTCCAGAGTGGCCGTTGGCACATTACATTTCCACTATCAGCCTCACAGGGCTCCCTTTTCTCCTCACCCTGTCTGGCATTTCTGGTGTTTACACTTTATGTGGATGGCCCTTCTGACTGATGTGAAGTGATACATTTTGTAGTATTGATTTCCAGTGCCCACCTGTTTGGTTGGATAAAAAGTGTGTATGGCATATACTTGAATATATTCAGAAAAAATGCATACGCCCTATTGGGCCAACTGCATCATTGGCGATGTTCAGCCCCTTTTCTTGTGCTTTAATGGGGAGTCCTTTCTACCTCTTCAAATCTGTTTCCTGCCACTCTCCCTTGCTTACAAGTCCTTTTCTGTGACTTACCTCAAGACATTTTTCGACAATAGATATTTTCAACTCTGCAGTTTCATGAATTTTATTGCCCCCGAGTTCCATTTTTCAACTTGTGTTTTTGGAAACTGGACACAAAACAGCGGGATTTCCTCTAGCCCTATTCTGTTTCCATAGGCAATTCTAGCCTTTGATGAATTTGTCTTCCAGATAGGAAATTAGAGTGGCATTTGCCTGTCTGAACAACTAAGACTTGTCTCTAAATTTTTCTCATCCTTCCGCTTCATCCTCTGGACAAATTCCAAACTGTGTGCAACAGGATGTTGACGGTGCTGATATCCCCAAGTAAGGAGATTGTCAGGAAAGATGCTAGAGGGGTGAACCCGTGCACCAGGCGATGAGGAGATGAGGTGCCTTTTCCAAACTCTTTCCGATCAAACGTTGTACCATCCTCTAGGTGTGACAGGCATGTTTTAGCTGTAGGAAGGGTCCCGTGCATGGAAGGAGAACACCAGGGATTTTTCCAAATCAGTGCCTCCCCGAACCCCAAACTGGGGAATTTTTAAGCTACGGCTACACGTATGTCCATTAAGGGCCTTGGGAAATAGGCAGAGCCCAAATTTTAGATGATTGAAATCTTCAGGTTCAGAAGCGCTCACCATCGGCCTTGCTTAGGTTACATTTTATCTGTCATTGATAGATGATGTCAATAAAAATATCGATTCTTTTTCAGATTATTTCCCCTTATAGGTTATTGCAAAATATTCAGTGTAGTTCCCTGTGCTATACAGTAGTTCCTTGTTGATGATCTATTTTATACATAGCAGTGTGTATGTGTTAATCCCAAACTGTTAATTTATCCCTTTTCCTACCTTTCCCCTTTGGTAATAATAAATTATAAGATTTTATTCTTCTCAGGAATGGGGGAGCTGAAAGAGAGGTATCCTTTTCAATGGAAAAGCATTCAAAACATGATTGAAGCTTCAGCCAAGAGTATTCGATGTACAACCATGGAAATAAATCACTTCATTTCTCTACTGTTGACCTGACAAATAAGACAGACGTCTTCACTGAACTTGCTTATAGTAAAGTGATGGAAATATCAAAGGTAAGTCTTAGAAAAATCTTATTTTACCCGAGCATTATACACTGCTCTATGTTAACTACAGTTTGGCTCACACATCTGTTCATTGAAGTTACAATGTTCTCAATTTCTGTTACTGATCCTCCAGAGTGGACCCCAACAGGAGTCCCCGAGCCCAGTGTCATTGGAGCCAACAGATCAAGAATGAGTTTGGTTCAGAAGCAAAGGAAACATTATTTTGAAAACCAAATGGAGAGGTGAGAGCGTGCACTCCCCCACGGGCTGTGGGCTGGGCTACTGTGTAGGGATCCCAGGAGCGTCAGTGGGAGTTAGGGGATGGAGCTCTCGAAGGCTGGGTTGGCTGCAGCTCAGGCTCTATGCCGTGGAGTCTGCATGGGACTCCGCTAGCTGAGGTGTCGACCCAGGCATTCTGCACTACGAAATCGGGTCTGAAGTGCTGGGTGTGGGACCTCTGCATGCGGAACCCTAGGAGCACGTGAAATTAGACAAAGCACAAAGGAAAAACAACTTAGAGTTTATTTTATTGCCCAGATTCTCTTCTTATCTCCCAGGAATTTTTAATGAACGTTGCCAGAGACGAACACCTCCTCTGCTTTTTGTTCCGTTCCACATTCTTGGGGTGTTGAGGGTGCAGACCCCTCTTTTGTAACTGCTTCATGCTGTGGTGGCAGCCCTGATACCTGGGGGGAGGGGCAAAACGTCTCCCCACCAGCCTCCAGGTGAGGTTGATTATTCCAAATCCTCCTGCCTCACTTCTCGTCCGCCTGAGCACCAGCATTGGAAGAGTTATAGATTCTAATGACCTTTAAGGGTCCAGGAAAGAGATGCGCAAAGATGCTGTGCTGGCAGGTTTCACCCCACCCCACATTTGTTCGCTGACCTTAGGCTGACGGTTTTTGCCAGTCTAGATGCTCTGACCAGTAGTCTGTGCTTTCTTTAATTAGGTCCCTGAATTAATGTACAAACAGCACCATGTGTCACAGCCCTGCCCGCGAAACTCCCAGACAGTCCATGGTCAGTGGTGATCCAGGACCATGACGTCCACTGAGTCAACGGCCTTTAGACGTAACCAGCAGTCCAGCCGGTCATATTGGCCACCATCACCGCGGTGTCTGTAGGGTTTTCTATGGTGAAAGCGTGATATACTTTTCCCCCGCCAAACTTATTAGCTCCCCTCTGGGTGCAGTAAGTCCTGCAAGCAGTAGTCTGCTCTTTCGCGGCACAGTCTTCTTGTTTTCTGAGAGAAACTCCAGGTCAAGTGATGGTCACCCAAGTCATCTTGGGGGCCCGATGCCCCCATTTGTCTCTCTGGAGGTTGGAGTTGGAAGGCCTCCTCACTCGAGGTCAGTGTGTCCACAGAGCGACCCCTGCAACTTCAGGGCATGACGGGTGGTTAGGATCACGACGTGGTGTCCTTTTCCCTTAGGAGGGAGCTGGCCTTGCGGGCTGCTGATTTCTAGCTTTTTAGATACCCCAGTATCCTTGCCTGATGAGTCGGTGAGCAAAGCCCTTGGGGACCATAGTTTATCATACCTGAAGGGCATTCTTGTGTTGCTCCATTTCAAGTGGTCCCAGTTTTTGCACTAAGTCTCCAAGGGCGATTAACCATTGACCGGGTATGTAAAGGTCAAAGGGTTTAGCTAAATTAGTGAGTTCCTGGGCAAGGATCTGAATTGACTGCTCTTTCCATTCTTGAAAGGCTGCTTCTGGATTCTATTCAAAAGGATCATCATCTTTTCGTGTCAGTGTTTCATGTAGAGGCCCAGCTATTAGACTGTAGTTAGGGATCCAGATGCAGAAAACCTTGGCCTCCCCAGGAACCCCTAAGCTGTCTTCTAGTTTTAGAAGAGGTAAGGCTGCAAATGGCTTCTTCCCTATCCTGGGATGCGTTTCTCCGAATATCTGTGAGAATGAAGCCCAGGCATGTCACCTGAGCCTGGGATATTTCAGCCTTTTTCTTGGACACCTTCTATCCTTTCTTGGCGAGGTAGTTCAGAGGCGTCCTTAGTAGGCCTGGCGATCAGAATGTCATCTGCATATTGAAGGAGGGTTCCCTTTTACAGAGGTAGAACTTTTAGGTCTTTAGAGGACATTTCCCCAATGATGGTGTGGGTATTTTTGAACCATTGGTGCAGGACGGCCCAGCATTATTGCTTGTGTTGCATGTTGTGTCCTGCCACTCACAAGCCAAAAATTCTTGTGACTCTGAGATGAATGGAATACAGAAGAAGGCATCATTGAAGTGTAATACAGAATGCCATGGCCTGGTGGATGGTAGAATGAGCAGCAGGGTGTAGGAAATAGGAGCTACTGGATGTATATCCTCGGTGGCTTCACTGACTGTCCTGATATACTTTACCAGGTCTCCAGCAGCCCATGGGGCTCTCGTGGTCAGGCCAATCCCAGGATATGGAGCTCACCTGGGCTGCATCCCGCACCCCACAGCCCACGGGGTTCTCGTGTTCAAGTCCCTCCCAGGGTACGGAGCTCACCTCTGCAGCTACCCAGCAGCCCATGGGGCTCTCATAGTCAGGCCCTTCCCAGGATACGGAACTCCCCTGGGCAGGTACCCCAGCAGGGCAGGACACACAGGAACTGTACACATAGCCCACCTTGCAGAGAACCCCCAGCTCACCTGTCGCTCACACCTGACACAGAACACCTCAGAGCAGGACTTGAACTAACAAACAGCAGCTCTGACAGGTCTGTGACCCTGGCTATCACTCTGTGCAGCCTCTCTCTGCCTGGTCTTCCAGACACTTCCACTGCAGTCAGGGCACCAGGCCTCTGTCTCCACCCACCATCACTCCTCTCCCTGACTCCTGGGTTCCTCTCAGGATAGGGTCTTCTTGAAGTTGTTTTCCACTCATGGACCAGATAAAATGATAAGAAAACAAGCCGCAGCTGCAGCCCCTTGTCTAGCCTGACTCTCAAGAGCCCACACCTGTTCCTTGGGACTGACCCATTTAGCAAGGTTCATTTTCTGCAACTGTGAGCCCCTAAGGGGTGAGGATTGGCTGATTTGGGCAGCCTGACACTGCCTGCCAGCCCCCCCCCCACAGGTGTGCCTGGGTTGAGGTCAATATAAACACCTCTCCAGTCAGCAAGAGCCCCTGTAGCTGTGCCTGACGCCATATTCTCTGCACCGTCAGCAGTTTCGGGGCTGGGCTGGGGGGGGAGTGAGGGGCCGTGGCTTTTTGTGTGGCCCACTGTGAGTGGGGCTCTGCTGGACTTTCTGCAGGAGTTGCCAGGCTGCCACCTGCTAAAGAAGAGGATGTGTCACCCATACCTGCCACTGGAATTTCTCCCCAGGCAGAGGTGAGGAAGTAAAAAAGCAGTGTGGGCCGTGGCAGGAGGGGTATCTCAGGCAGGGAAATGGAAAGCTTCCAGAAGAGCATCTGGGGCCAGGACCATCCTGGCTGGCCTGCAGGCACCAAGTCGGCCTGCGTGCTCTTGCTAGTGTGGCTCCACAGCCCTTCCTCTAGGCTTGCAAGTGCTTGTACATATTCAGGTGTTTTACCTGGAAAGAGTGGGAAGAGTTCAGCTGCAGCAGGACTGGGGCTCAGCTCATATTTACTCACAGACGCCTCGACACATTCCCCCAGCTTTGCAATGAGGATGCTACTTGTGGGGGGGAGCACTGCTGACTGCATGGGAGACGATTTCCCACCTCTGACCAACTTAAGAATTTTTTACCACTGGAGCAAGTGCCCTGATACGATTTTCCTCTGTATAACTGGTGGGTTCTGTTTTTTTTTTCTTTTTTTCTTTTTGGTTCAAGGTAGATTTTATTTATTCCTCTTTTTTTTTTAATTTCGAGATATAAACATTGAAATAATGCATTAATATAAAGACGTCTATGTGAAGGGAAATACTTTTTTTCTGTTTTATTTTATTAAATGTTATTTATTTAATTTTAATATTTTTAAATTTATTTCTTTTATACAGCAGGTTCTTATTGGTTATGTATTTTATACATATAAGTGTGCACATGTGAATCCCAGTCTCACAATTCATTCCACCACCACCCTCACATGGCGTTCCCTCCTTGGTGTCCATATGTTTGTTCTCTACATCTGTCTCTATCTCTGCCCTGCAAACTGGTTCATCTGTACCATTTTTCTAGGTTCCACATATATGCATTAATATACAATATTTGTTTTTCTCTTTCTGACTTACTTCACTCTGTATGACAGTCTCTAGATCCATCGAGGTCTCTACAAATGACCCAATTTCATTCCTATGTATGGCTGAGTAATACTCCGTTGTATATATGTACCACGTCTTGATCCATTCGTCTGTCTGTGGGCACTTAGGTTGCTTTCATTACCTGTCTATTGTAAATAGTGCTGCAGTGAACATTGTGGTGAATGTGTCTTTTTGATTTATGGTTTTCTCTGGGTATATGCCCAGTAGTGGGATTGCTGGATTATATGGTAATTCTATTTTTAGTTTTTTAAGGAACCTTCATACTGTTCTCCATAGAGACTGTATCGATTTACATTCCCAACAATAGTGGAAGAAGGTTCCTTTTCTCCACACCCTCTCCAGCATTTGTTGTTTGTAGATTTTCTGATGATGCCCATTCTAACAGGTGTGACGTGATACCTCATTGTAGGTTCGATTTCCATTTCTCTAATAATTAGTGATGTTCAGCAGATTTTCATGTGCGTACTGGCCATCTCTATGTCTTCTTGGAAGAAATGTCTATTTAGATCTTCCATTTTTGTATTGGATTGTTTGTTTTATTAATATTGAGCTGCATGAGCTGTTTATATATATTGGAGATTAATCATTTGTCCATTGATTCGTTTGCAAATAGTTTCTGCCATTCTGAGGGTTGTCTTTTCGTCTTGTTTGTAGTTTCCTTTGCTTTGCAAAAGCTTTTACGTTTCATTAGGTCCCATCTGTTTAGTTTTCTTTTTTATTTCATTACTATAGGAGGTGGATCAAAAAAGATCTTGCTGTGATTTACGTCAGAGTATCCTTCGTAAGTTTTCCTGTCAGAGTTTTATACTGTCTGGTCTTACATTAAGGTCTCTAATCCATTTTGAATATATTTTTATGTATGGTGTTGAGGAGTGTTCTAATTTCATTCTTTTACATGTAGCTCTCCATATTTCCCAGCACCAATGATTGAAGAGACTGTCTTATCTCCATTGTATAGTCTTGCCTCCTTTCTCATAGATTAGTAGACCATAGGTGTGTAGGTTTATCCTTGGGCTTTCTTTCCTTTTTTTCTTCCTTTTACACATTTATTGGAGTATAATTGCTTTACAATGGAGTGTTCGTTTCTGCTGTATAACAAAGTGAATCAGCTATACATATACAAATATCACCAGATCCCCTCCCTCTTGCATCTCCCTCCCACACTCCATATCCCACCCCTTTATGTGGTCACAAAGCACCGAGCTGATCTCCCTGTTCTATGTGGCTGCTTCCCAGTAACTATCGGTGTTACATTTGGTAATGTATTTATGTCCATGCCACTCTCTCACTTCGTCCCAGCTTACCCATCCCCCTACCGGTGTCCTAAAGTCCTTTCTCTATGTCTGTGTCCTTAATCCTGTCCTGCCACTAGGTTCTTCAAAATCTTTTTTTTTTCTTCATTAGATTCCGTATATCTCTGTTAACATACAGTATTTGTTTCTCCCTTTCAGACTTACTTCACTGTGTAGGACAGATTCTAAGTCCATCCACCTCAGTACAAATAACTCAGTTTTGCTTCCTTTTATGGTTGAATAATATTTGATTGTATATATGTGCCAGATCTTCTTTATCCATTCATCTGTCGATGGACACTTAGGTTGCTTCCATGTCCTGGCTAATGCAAATAGAGCTGCAATGAACATTTTTGTACATAACTCTTTTTGAATTATGGTTTTCGCATGGCAAATGCCCAGTACTTGGATTGTTGTGTCGTATGGTACTTCTATTGTTAGTTATTTAAAGGAACCTCCGTACTGTTCTCCATAGTGCCCATATCAATATACATCCCCACCCATAGTGCAAGTGTGTTCCCTTTTCTCCAATAAAGGCCTCTCCAGCATTTATTGTTTTGTAGATTTTTTTGATGATTGCCACTCTGACTGCTGTGAGGTGATACCTCACGGTAGTTTTGATTTGCATTTCTCTAATGATTAGTGATGTTCAGCATCCTTTCATGTGTTTCTTGGTAATCTGTATATGTTCTTTGGATAAATGTCTATTTAGGTCTTCTGCCCGTTTTTGGATTGGGTTGTTTGTTTTTGTGATATTGAGCTACATGAGGTGCTTGTAAAGTTTGGAGATTAATCCTTTGTCAATTGCTTCATTTGAAAATATTTTCTCCCATTCTGAGGGTTGATTTTGCATCTTGTTTATGTTTTCCTGTACTGTGTAAAAGCTTTTAAGTTTCATTAGGTCCCATTTGTTGATTTCTGTTTTTATTTCCATTTCTCTAGGAGGTGGGTCCAAAAGGATCTTGCTGTGATTTATGTCATAGAGTGTTCTGCCTATGGTTTCCTCTAAGTGTTTTATAGTGTCTGGTCTTATATTTAGATCTCTAATCAATTTAGAGTTTATTTTTGTGTATGGTGTTATGGAGTGTTCTAATTTCATTCTTTTATGTGTAGGGGTCCAGTTTTCCCAGCACCAATTACTGAAGAGACTGTCTTTTCTCCATTGTATATCCTTAGCTCCTTTGTCATAGATGAGATAGCCATAGGTATGTAGGTTTATCTCTGGGCTTTCTGTCCTGTTCCATTGATCTGTGTTTATGCCAATCTACATACACTTGATTCCATTATGGAGACATATAAATACATAGGTTTCAAGGTTATTACCAGTCAGATATATTCCTCTTCAGTGAATAGGGTGTTTTGTGTCCAGTTCATTGAGAAAGGAGTAGGTCTTGTCTATTACATATTTGGTATATGGAATGGGATCTGTGCTAATTTCAAACTCTGCTTTTACACATCACCCCACGTCACCTTTCCCCTTAAGGAGGCATAAGTGTGTTTTCTAAATGCGTAACTCTGTTCTCTTTTGAAATTCAGTTCATGTGTAGCCATGTTTACATTTCCTCTATAAGTGATATATTACAATATGTTTCCTTTTCTTTGAAGCTCATTTCACTTAGCATCATCGTACCTAAAGCCACTCATTAAGCTGCTATTGGCCTTATGACATTGATTTTATGTCTGAGTGACATTCCATTGTATATAATTACCACAACATCTATATCTATTTTTTTTCCTTTCCTGGGATATTTAAAGTGTACTGAAGTCGAGGTTCTTGTAAACAGAGCAGCCCTAAAGTTTGTGCTGGCTGTGTGTTGTGGATTTTTGGTTTTCCCAAAATACACGCCCATGAGTGGAAGTGTGCTATGCTCTGTAGCTCTGTTTTAGAAAACAACATACAGTTCTCCAGAGAGGCTGTTGGCAATTTACATCCTGTCCATCGGCGTAACCAGGCTCCCTTTTCTCCATGGCCTGTCCTGCATTTGTGGCTTTTACACTATTTGTGGATGGCCCTTTTGACTGGAGGTAAGGGACACTTCTATGTAGTGTGGATTTGCAATGCCTGATGGCTTGCTTGGCCAAAAAGGGCATATGCATTTTTTCCCAAATATATTCAGGGAAATACACATAGTCCCTTTTCAGCCAAGGGCAACATTGTCGAAATTCTGTCGCTTTTCATGTTCTTTAAAGATGACTCCAATCTACCTCTTAAAATCTGTTTCCTTCAATTCTGCCTTGCATTCAAATCCTCTTCACTGCCTTTCCTCAATATATTTCTGGATGATAGTTGTCCTTTATAACTCTGCAAGATTGTGAATTGCTGTGCCCCTGATTTCCATTTTTCAACTCGCCTCTTTGTGAGCTGGCTGCAATACCGCAGGATGGCTTTAGGCCCTACTCTGGTTCCAGGGCTTCAGGCTGAGCCTTTGGTTAATTATTCTTCCTGATGGGAAACTAGAGTGACATGTGCCCATCCAAACACCTACAGTTGATCTCTCATTTATTTCCCCTCTTCCTTTTCATCCTCTGCACAATTTGCAAACTGTGCATAACGGGAGGGTAAAGGCTCTGACACTCCAAGTGGGGAGATTTTTAGTAATGCAGATGGAATGGCGAAGCCGAGCACGACAAATGGAAAAATGAGGTACCTTTTAGAAAACTTTCCCAATTACACAGTGTACCATCCACTGGGTTTCCCATGCATGTTTTAACTGTAGGAAGATTCCCTTAAACTTGGAGAGTTGGGACCAGTAGAATGGGTAGCACACAGTATTGCTCTAAGTGGTGTTTTTTATTTTTATTTTTTTTTTTTTGCGGTACGCGGGCCTCTCACTGCTGTGGCCTCTCCCGTTGCGGAGCACAGGCTCTGGATGCGCAGGCTCAGGCTCAGCGGCCATGGTTCACGGGCCCAGCCACTCCGCGGCATGTGGGATCTTCCCGGACTGGGGCACAAACCCTTGTCCCCTGCATCGGCAGGGGGACACTCAACCACTGCGCCACAAGGGAAGCCCTAAGTGGTGTTCTTTTGTTCACACAACCTCAGAAATCTTGTCAGCCCCAAGTGTCCAGTCTTATGTCTCATCCAGCTGTGGGTGTAAAGGTGGTCAATCTAGGTTGCATCACAGGCCCTGAACGTAATTTTTAAGACTTTCTCTCTGTTTTTGCATTTTGATTTTGAAATTTATTTTTATAAGTGGGTTTAACTGAATTTCAGTGCTGTGTTCATGCCGTTATACACACACATGATTCCTTTATGGAGTCATGAGAATACATATGTTTTAAAATACATAAGGTCAGACATATTCCTCTGCAATGAATAGGGGGTGTTGAGTCCAGTTCATTGTGCCGGGAGTAGGTGTTGTCTATTACATACATGGTTTATATAACGGTATCTGTGCTAATTTAAAACTGTGGTTTTATGCATCACCCCGCCTCGGCTTTCCCATTAAGCAGGCAGAAGATGTTTCCTAAATGTGTGACTCTGTTGTGTTTGTCATTCAGTTCATGTGTAGTCATGTGTACATTCGCGCTATGAGTGATATCTTATGATAAGATTAGTTACTCTGTAATCTTTCCTAACTCATTTCATGTGTAGCAATGTTTACAGGACCATCATAAGTGATATCTTATGATAAGTTTCTTTTTCTGTGTGACTATTTCACTTAGAATCATCGTACCTGAATCCACTCATTTTGCTGCTACTGGCCTGATGACATTGATTTCATGGCAGAGGGATATTCCATCGTATGTAATTACCAGAATTTCTTGAACAATTTTTGTCTTTCCTGGGATATTTAAGGTGTAGCCTAGTTGAGGTTCTTGTAAGCAGTGAAGACCTATATTTTGGGGTGGCTCTGTCTTATTGATTTTCAATTTTCCCAATGTATATTCCTTAGAGTGGATGTGCCCTTGTCTCTGTAGCTCTGTTGTTTACTTGCTTTAGGGAACAAAATGCACTCCTCCAGAGAGGCAGTGGGCAATTTATATCCCGCCCATCAGCATAACAGTGCTCCTTGTTCTCCAGGGCCTCTCTAGCCTTTTTGGTTTTTACCCATTTTGTGGATGTCCCTTTTGACCGGTGGGAAGTGATACTTCTTTGTAGTGCAGATTTGCATTGCCCGCTTGCTTGCTTGGCCAAAAAGGGCGTATGCGTTTTCTCCTGAATATATTCAGGAGAAATCGCATAAACCCTTTTTGGCCAAGTGCATCATTGTCGATGTCGTGCCCCTATTCCTGTGCTTTAAAGGCGATTCCAACGTAACTCTTGAAATCTGTTTCCTGCTATTCTGCCTCGCTTTCAAGTCCACCTCGTTGCCTTCCCTCAACAGATTTTTGGACGATAGTTGCCCTTTATTACTCTGCCAGTTTGTGAATTGCTGTGCCTCTGAGCTCCATTTTTTAACTCATTTTTTGTGAGCTGAATGCAAGTCCAATATTTTGGTTCAGAAACGATACTGGTTTTGGTAGGTGGCAGAGAGTTTGGTTAATTCTTCTTCCTCCCGGGAAATAAGAGTGACATGTGCCCGTCCAAATGCCTAACAGCTACTCTCTCATTGGTTCTCCCTCTTCCCTTTCATCCTTTGCCAAATTGGCAAGCTGTGCGAACCAGGAGGTTAAAGGTGCTGTCACTCCAAGTTGGGAGATTGATAGTAAAGGAGTTGGAAGGGCAAACTGGCGCACAAGGAGATGGACTATTCGTTGAGTTTTAGAAACCTTTCGTATTCACAGTGTGTCCATTCTCTAGGTTTCCCATACATGTTATAACTCTAGTAATATTCCCTTCAACCTGGAGAGTTGGGACCCATGGAATGGGTGCCATGCATTATTGCTTTAAATGGTCTTCATTTGCTCACCCAATCTCACCAGTCATCTCAGTCCCATGTGTCCAGCCTTATGCCACATCCAGCTGTCGTTGTAGTTAGGGTCATTCCAGGAATCATCAGAGACCCTGAAGGATTTGTAAAAATTTCCCTGTTTTTTTGTTTTGTTTTTGAAATTCCTTTTTATAGTGGGTTTGAGCTGATTCTCGCTGCCATGTTTATGCCCGTATAGACTCACTTGATTCGCTTTTGGAGACATATCGGTACATAGGTTTTAAGATTCTTACTAGTCACATATATTCCTCTGCGGGAAATATGGGGTTTTGAGTCCCTTTCACTGAGGAAGGTGTAGGTCTTGTCTATTCCATAGTTGGTTTTTGGAACGGTACCTGTGCTTATATCAAACTCTGGTTTTATGCATCACCCCACCTCTCCTTCCCCCTTAAGCAGGCATAAGAGTGTTTTCTAAATGTGAGACTCTGTTCTCTTTCCTAACTCTGTTCATGTGTAGCCATGTTTACAGGATCTTCATAAGTGATATCTTATGATAAGTTTCTTTTTCTGTGTGACTTATTTCACTTAGAATCATTGTACCTGAATCCACTCATTTTGCTGCTACTGGTCTTATGACATTGATTTCATGGCTGAGGGATATTCCATCGTACGTAAGTACCACAATTTTTGAACAATTTTTAACTTTCCTGGCATATTTAAGTTGTACCCAAGGTGAGGTTCTTGTAAGCAGTGCATCCCTAAATTTTGGGGTGGCTGTGTCTTATTGATTTTCAGTTATCCCAAGGTATATTCCCTAGACTGGAAGTGCCCTTGGCTATGCAGCTCTGTTGTTTACTTCTTTTAGGGTACACAGTGCACTCCTCCAGAGAGGAAGTTGCCAACTTACATCCCGCCCATCAGCATAACAAGGCTCCCTGTTCTCCAGGTCCTCTCTTGCCTTTCTGGTTTTTACACATTTTGCCGATGTCCCTTTTGACCGGTGGGAAGGGATAATTCTTTGTACTGCAGTTTTGCATTGCCCGCTTCCTTGCTTGGCCAAAAAGGGCGTATGTCTTTTCTCCTGTATATATTCAGGAGAAAACGAATAAACCCTTTTTGGCCAAGTGCATCATTGTCAAAGTTGTGCCCCTCTTCCTGTGCTTTACAGGTGATTCCAACGTACCTCTTGAAATCTGTTTCCTGCTATTCTGCCTCGCTTTCAAGTACGCCTCATTGCCTTCCTTCAAAATATTTTTGGACGATAGTAGTCCTTTATTACTCTGCCAGTTTGTGAATTGCTGTGCCCCTGAGCTCCATTTATCGAATCGTTTTTTGTGAGCTGACCAAAAGTCCAAAATTTCGGTTCAGGACCTATACTGGTTTCCGGCAGGGGGATGAGTCTTTGGTTAATTCTTCTTCCTGCCGGGCAATTAGAGGCACATATACCCGTCCAAATGCCTAACAGCTACTCTCTCATTTGTTCTCCCTGTTCCCTTTCTTCCTCTGCCAAATTGGCAACCTGTGTTATCCAGGAGGTTAAAGGGGCTGTCTCTCCAAGTTGGGAGATTGATAGTAAAGCAGTTGGAAAGTCAAACTGGAGCACCAGGAGAGGGACAATTAGTTGAGTTTTAGAAACCTTTCGTATACACTGTGTGTCCATTCTCTAGGTTTCCTGTACATGTTATAGCTGTAGTAATATTCCCTTCCACCTTGAGAGTTTGGAACCATGGAATGTGTGCCACGCATTATTGGTTTGAAGGGTCTGCATTTGCTAACCCAAATTCACGAATCCTCTCAGTCCCAAGTGTCCAGCCTTATACCACATCAAGCTGTAGTTGTAGATAGGTTCATTCCAGATTTCATCAGAGACCCTGAAGGAATTGTAAAGAATTTCCCTGTTTTGTTGTTTTGTTTTTGAAATTCCTTTTTATAGTGGGTTTGAGCTGATTCTCACTGCCATGTTTATGCCAGTCTGGACACACTTGATTCTCTTACGGGGACATATCAATACATAGGTTTTAAGATTCTTACTAGTCAGATATATTCCTCTGTGGAAAATATGCGGTTTTGAGTCCCTTTCCCCGAGGAAGTTGTAGGTCTTGTCTATTCCATAGTTGGTTTTAGGAACGGTACCTGTGCTTATATCAAACTCTGGTTTTATGCATCACCCCACCTCTCCTACCCCCTTAAGCAGGCATAAGAGTGTTTTCTAAATGTGAGACTCTCTTCTCTTTCCTCACTCAGTTCATGTGTAGCCATGTTTACAGGATCTTCATAAGTGATATATCATGATAAGTTTATTTTTCTGTGTGACTTATTTCACTTAGAATCATCATACCTGAATCCACTCATTTTGCTGCTACTGGTCTTATGACATTGATTTCATGGCTGAGGGATATTCCATCGTACGTAAGTACCACAATTTTTTGAACAATTTTTAACTTTCCTGGGATATTTAAGGTGTACCAAAGTTGAGGTTCTTGTAAGCAGTGCATCCCTAAATTTTGGGGTGGCTCTGTCTTATTGATTTTCAGTTTTCCCAAGGTATATTCCCTAGACTGGAAGTGTCCTTGGCTATGCAGCTCTGTTGTTTACTTGTTTTAGGGAACACAATGCTCTCCTCCAGAGAGGCAGTGGGCAACTTACATCCAGCCCATCAGCATAAAAAGGCTCCCAGTTCTCCAGGTTCTCTCTTGCCTTTCTTGTTTTTACACATTTTGCCGATGTCCCTTTTGACCGGTGGGAAGGGATACTTCTTTGTACTGCTGATTTGCATTGCCCGCTAGCTGGCTTGGCCAAAAAGGGCATATGCGTTTTCTCCTGAATATATTCAGGAGAAAACGAATACACCATTTTTGGCCAAGTGCATCATTGTCGAAGTTGTGCCCCTCTTCCTGTGCTTTACAGGTGAATCCAACGTACCTCTTGAAATCTGTTTCCTGCTATTCTGCCTAGCTTTCAAGTCCGCCTCGCTGCCTTCCTTCAAACTATTTTTGGATGATAGTTGTCGTTTATTACTCTCGCAGTTTGTGAATTGCTGTGCCCTTGAGCTCCATTTATCAAATCGTTTTTGGTGAGCTGACCGCAAGTCCTAAATTTCGGTTCAGGACCTATACTGGTTTCTGGCAGGGGGATGAGTCTTTGGTTAATTCTTCTTCCTGCCGGGCAAGTAGAGTCACATGTGCCCGTCCAAATGCCTAACAGCTACTCTCTCATTGGTTCTCCCTGGTCCTTTTCATCCCCTGCCAAATTGGCAACCTGTGTTATCCAGGAGGTTAAAAGGGCTGTCTCTCCAAGTTGGGAGACTGATAGTAAAGCAGTTGGAAAGTCAAATTGGAGCACCAGGAGAGGGACTATTTGTTGAGTTTTAGAAACTATTCGTATTCACAGTGTGTCCATTCTCTAGGTTTCCCGTACATGTTATAGCTGTAGTAATATTCCCTTTAACCTGGAGAGTTTGGAACCATGGAATGGAGGACACACATTATTGCTTTAAAAGTTCTGTGTTTGCTCACCCAGTCTCACCAATCCTATCAGCACCAAGTGTCCAGCCTTATGCCACATCCAGCTGTAGTTGTAGATAGGTTCATTCCAAGTTTCATCAGATACCCTGAAAGAATTGTAAAGAATTAACGTGTTTTTTGGTTTTGTTTTTGAAATTCTTTTTATAGTGAGTTTGAGCTGATTCTCACTTCCCTGTTTATGCAAGTCTAGACACACTTGATTCCCTTATGGAGACATATCAATACATAGGTTTGAAGATTCTTGCTAGTCAGATATATTCCTCTGAGGGAAGTATGGTGTGTTGATTCCCTTTCAGTGAGGAAGGTGTAGATGTTTTCTATTCTGTATTTGGTTTCTGGAATGGTGCCTGTACTAATATCAAACTCTGGTTTTATGCAACACCCCAACTCTCCTTCCCTCTTAAGCAGGCGTAAGAGGGTTTTCTAAATGTGAGACTCTCTTCTCTTTCCTAACTCAGTTCATGTGTAGCCATGTTTACAAGACCTTCATAAGTGATATCTTATGATAAGTTTCTTTTGCTCTGTGACTAATTTAACTTAGAATCATTGTAACTGAATCCACTAATTTTGCTGCTACTGGGCTGATGACATTGATTTCATGGCAGAGGGATATTCCATCGTATGTAATTACCAGAATTTCTTGAACAATTTTTCTCTTTCCTGGGATATTTAAGGTGTACCCAAGTTGAGGTTCTTGTAAGCAGTGCAGCCCTAAATTTTGGGGTGGCTCTGTCTTATTGATTTTCAGTTTTCCCAAGGTATATTCCCTAGACTGGAATTGCCCTTGTCTCTGTAGCTCTGTTGTTTACTTGTTTTAGGGAACACAATGCACTCTTCCAGAGAGGCAGTTGGCAATTTACGTCCCACCCATCAGCATAACAAGGCTCCCTGTTCTCCAGGGCCTGTCTTGCCTTTCTGGTTTTTACCCATTTTGTGGATGTCCTTTTTGACCGGTGTGAAGTGATACTTCTTTGTAGTGCAGATTTGCATTGCCTGCTTGCTTGCTTGGCCATAATGGGCGTATGTGTTTTCTCCTGAATATATTCAGGAGAAAACGCATTCGCCCTTTTTGGCCAAGTGCATCATTGTCGAAGTCATGCCCCTATTCCTATGCTTTAAAGGCGATTCCAACGTACCTCTTGAAATCTGTTTCCTGCTATTCTTCCTCGCTTTCATGTCCGCCTCGTTGACTTCCCTCAACAGATTTTTGGATGATAGTTGCCCTTTATTACTCTGCCAGTTTGTGAATTGCTGTGCCCCTGAACTCCATTTTTTAACTCGCTTTTTGTGAGCTGATCGGAAGTCCAATATTTTGGTTCAGGAACCATACTGGTTTTCGGTGGGTGACAGAGAATTTGGTTAATTCTTCTTCCTCCCAGGAAATAAGAGTGACATGTGCCCGTCCAAATGCTTGACAGCTACTCTCTCATTGGTTCTCCCTATTCCCTTTCATCCTTTGCCAAATTGGCAACCTTTGCGAACCAGGAGGTTAAAGGTGCTGTCTCTCCAAGTTGGGAGATTGATAGTAAACTGTTGGAAAGTCAAACTGGAGCACATGGAGAGGGACTATTCATTGAGTTTTAGAGACTTTTCGTATTCAGAGTGTGTCCATTCTCTAGGTTTACCGTACATGTTATAGCTGTAGTAATATTCCCTTCAACCTGGAGATTTGGGCCCAATGTAATGGGTGCCATGCATTATTGCTTTAATGCGTCTGCATTTGCTCACCCAATCTCACCAATCCTCCTACTCCCATGTGTCCAGCCTTTTGCCACCTCCAGCTGTCTTTGTAGATAGGGTCATTCCAGGTATCATCAGAGACCCTGAAGGAATTGTAAAGAATTTTGCTGTTTTTTTTGTTTTGTTTTTGAAATTCCTTTTTATAGTGGGTTTGAGCTGATTCTCGCTGCCATGTTTATGCTAGTCTAGACACACTTGATTCCCTAAAAGAGACATATCAATACATAGGTTTTAAGATACTTACTAGTCAGATATATTCCTCTGTGGGAAATATGGGGTTTTGATTCCCTTTCACTGAGGAAGGTGTAAGTCTTGTCTATTCCATATTTGGTTTTTGAACGGTACCAGTGCTTATATCAAACTCTGGTTTTATGCATCTCCCCACTTCTCCTTCCCCTTTAAGCAGGCATAAGAGTGTTTTCTAAATGTGGGACTCTGTTCTCTTTCCTAACTCAGTTCATGTGTAGCCATGTTTACAGGATCTTCATAAGTGATATCTTATGATAAGTTTCTTTTTCTGTGTAACTTATTTCACTTAGAATCATCGTACCTGAATCCACTCATTTTGCTGCTACTGGTCTTATGACATTCATTTAATGGCTGAGGGATATTCGATCGTACGTTAGTACCACAATTTTTTGAATGATTTTTATCTTTCCTGGGATATTTAAGGTGTACCCAAGTTGAGGTTCTTGTAAGCAGTGCAGCCCTAAATTTTGGAGTGGCTCTGTCTTATTGATTTTCAGTTTTCCCAAGGTATATTCCCTAGACTGGAAGTGCCCTTGGCTCTGTAGCTCTGTTGTTTACTTGTTTTAGGGAACACAATGCACTCCTCCAGAGAGGCAGTTCGCAATATACATCCTGCCCATCAGCATAACAAGGCTCCCTGTTCTCCAGGCCCTGTCTTGCCTTTCTGGTTTTTACCCATCTTGTGTATGTCCCTTTTGACCTGTGAGAAGTGATACTTCTTTGTAGTGCAGATTTGCATTGCCCGTTTGCTTGCTTGGCCAAAAAGGGCGTATGCGTTTTCTCCTGAATATATTCAGGAGAAAACGCATACGGCGTTTATGGCCAAATGCATCATTGTCGAAGTTTTGCCCGTCTTCCTGTGCTTTAAAGGCAATTCCAACGTACCTCTTGAAATCTGTTTCCTGCTATTTTTCCTCGCTTTCAAGTCCGCCTCGTTGGCTTCCTTCAACAGATTTTTGTACGATAGTTGCCATTTAGTTGTCTGCCAGTTTGTGAATTTCTGTGCCCCTGAGCTCCATTTTTTAACTCGTTTTTTCGTGAGCTGAGCGCAAGTCCAAAATTTTGGTTCAGGACCTATACTCGTTCCCGGTGTGCGGCCGAGACATTTGTTAATTCTCCTTCATCCCGGGATATAAGAGTGACATATGCCCGTCCAAATGCCTAACAGCTACTCTCTCATTGTTTCTCCCTCTTCCCTTTCATCCTCTGCCAAATTGGCAACCTGTGCCAACCAGGAGTTTATAGGTGCTGTCTCTCCATGTTGGGAGATTGATAGTAAAGCAGTTGGAATGTCAAACCGGAGCACCAGGAGAGGGACTATTCATTGAATTTTAGAGACCTTTCATATTCACAGTGTGTCCATTCTCTAGGTTTCCCGTACATGTTATAGCTGTAGTAATATTCCCTTCAACCTTGAAACATGGGACCCATGGAATGGGGGCCATGCATTATTGCTTTAAAGGGTCTTCATTTTCTCACCCAATCTCACCAATCCTCTCAGTCCCATGTGTCCAGCCTTATGCCACCTCCAGCTGTCATTGTAGATAGGGTCATTCCAGCTTTCATCAGGAACCCTGAAGGAATTGTAAAGAATTTCCCATTTTTTTTTGTTTTTCATATTCCTTTTTATAGTCGGTTTGAGCTGATTCTCGCTGCCATGTTTATGCCAGTCTAGACACACTTGATTCCCTTATGGAGACATATCAATACATAGGTTTTAAGATTCTTATTAGTCAGATATATTCCTCTGCACGTAATATGTGTTGTTGCATCCCGTTCACTGAGGAAGTTGTAGGTCTTGCTATTCCGTATTAGGTTTTTGGAATGGTACTTGTTCTAATATTAATCTCTGGTTTTATGCATCACCCCACCTCTCCTTCCCCCTTATGCAAGCATCAGAGTGTTTTCTAAATGTGAGACTCTGTTCTCTTTCCTAACTCAGTTCATGTGTAGCCATGTTTACAGGATATCTATAAGTGATATCTTATGATAAGTTTCTTTTTCTGTGTGACTTATTTCACTTAGAATCATCGTACCTGAATCCACTCATTTTGCTGCTACTGGTCTTATGACGTTGATTTCATGGCTGAGGGATATTTCATCGGACGTAATTACCTCAAATTTTTGTACCATTTTTATCTTTCAGGGATATTTAAGGTGCACCCAAATGAGTTTCTTGTAAGCAGTGCAGCCCTAAATATTGTGGTTGCTCTGTCTTATTGATTTTCAGTTTTCCCAAGGTATATTCCCTAGACTGGAAGTGCCCTTGGCTCTGTACCTCTGTTGTTTACTTGTTTTAGGGAACTCAATTCACTCCTCCAGAGAGGTACTTGACAATTTACATACCGCCCATCAGCATAACAAGGCTCCCTGTTCTCCAGGACCTGTCTTGCCTTTCTGGTAATTACCCATTTTGTGGATGGCCCTTTTGACCTTTGGGAAGTGATACTTCTTTGTAGTGCAGATTTGCATTGCCCGCTTGCTTGCTTGGCCAAGAAGGGCGTATGAGTTTTCTCCTGAATATAGTCAGGAGAAAACGGATATGCACTATTTGGACAAGTGCATCATTGTCGAAGTTGTGCCCCTCTTCCTGTGCTTTAAAGGCGATTCCAACGTACCTCTTGAAATCTGTTTCCTGCTATTCTGCCTCGCTTTCAAGTCCGCCTCGTTGCCTTCCCTCAGCCGATTTTTGGACGATAGTTGCCCTGTATTTCTATGCCAGTTTGTGAATTGCTGTGCCACTGAGCTCCATTTTGAACTCGATTTTTGTGAGCTGAACACAACTCCAATATATTGGTTCAGGAACTCTACTTTTTCCCAGTGGGTGGCTGAGACTTTGGTTAATTCTTCTTCCTCCCGGGAAATAAGAGTGACATGTGCCCGTCCAAATGCCTAACAGCTACTCTCTCTTTGCTTCTCCCTCTTCCCTTTCATCCTTTGCCAAATTGGCAAGCTGTGCGAACCAGGAGGTTAAAGGTGCTGTCTCTCCAAATTGGGAGATTGATAGTAAAGTAGTTGGAAGGTCAAACTGGCGCACCAGGAGAGGGACTATTCATTGAGTTTTAGAAACCTTTCGTATTCACAGTGTGTCCATTCTCTAGGTTTCCCGTACATGGTATAGCTATAGTAATATTCCCTTCAACCTGGAGAGTTGGGACCCATGGAATGGGTGCCACTCATTATTGCTTTAAAGGGTCTGCATTTGCTCACCCAATCTCACCAATACTCTCAGTCCCAAGTGTCCAGCCTTATGCCACATCCAGCTGTCATTGTAGATAGGGTCATTCCAGGTTTCATCAGAGACCCTGAAGGAATTGTAAAGAATTTCCCTGTTTTTTTGTTTTATTTTTGAAATTCCTTTTTATAGTGGGTTTGAGCTGATTCTCACTGTCATGCTTATGCCAGTCTAGACACACTTGATTCACTTATGGAGACATATCAATACATAGGTTTTATTATTAATACTAGTAAGATATATTACTCTGCGGTGAATATGGGGTGTTGAGTCCCTTTCACTGAGGAAGGTGTAGGTCTTGTCTCTTCCGTATTTGGTTTTTGGAACGGTACCTGTACTGATATCAAAATCTGGTTTTATGCATCACCCCACCTCTCCTTCCCCCTTAAGCAGGCAAAAGGGTGTTTTTTAAATGTTAGTCTCTCTTCTCTTTCCTAACTCAGTTCATGTGTAGCCATGTTTACAGGATCTTCATAAGTGATATCTTATGATAAGTTTCTTTTTCTGTGTGACTTATTTCACTTAGAATTATCGTACATGAATCCACTCATTTTGCTGCTACTGTCCTTATGACATTGATTTCATGGCTGAGGGATATTCCATCATACGTAAGTACCACAATTTCTTGAACCATTTTTGTCTTTCCTGGGATATTTAATGTGTACCCAAGTTGAGATTTTTGTAAGCAGTGCAGCCATGAATTTTGGTGTGGATCTGTCTTATTTATTTTCAGTTTTCCCAAGGTATATTCCCTAGACTGGAAGTGCCCTTGGCTCTGTAGCTCTGTTTTTTACTTGTTGTAGGGAACACAATGCACTCCTCCAGAGAGGCAGTTGGCAATTTACATCCCACCCATCAGCATAACCAGGCTCCCTGTTCTCCAGGGCCTGTCTTGCCTTTCTGTTTTTTACACTTTTTGCGGATGTCCCTTTTGACCGGTAGGAAGTGATACTTCTGTGTAGTGCTGATTTGCATTGCCCACTTGCTTGCTTGTCCAAAAAGGGCATATGCGTTTTCTCCTGTATATATTCACGTGAAAACCCATATGCCCTTTATGACCATTTCCATAATTTTCGAAGTTGTAATGCTTTTCCTTTGTTTAAAGGCGATTCCATTGTACCTCTTGAAATCTGTTTCATGCCATTCTGCCTCATTTTCCCTTCCGCATCGTGGCTTTCTCTCAACAGATTTTTGGAAGAGAGTAGTCCTTTATAACTCTGCATGTTAGTGAATTGCTGTGGCCCTGAGCTTCATTTTTCAACTCGCGTTTTTGTGAGCTGACTGCCAATCAACAGTTTTCCTTCTGGAGTTATAATGGTTCTGGGGGGGGCAGGCTGAGACATTGGTTAATTCCTCTTTGTGACAGGAAATTATAGTGACATGTGGCTGTCCAAATGCCTACAGCTACTCTTTCATTGGTTCTCTCTCTTCCCTTATATCCTCTGCACAATTTGCCAACTGTGTGAACCAGGAGGTTATAGGGGCTGACTTTCAAAGTTGGGAGATTGATAGTAAAGCAGTTGGAATGTCAAACTGGAGCACAAGGAGAGAAAAAAGTAGTAGAGTTTTAGAAACCTTTCACCATCAGATGGTTTCCATTCTCTAGGTTCCCATACACGTTATAACTGTAGTGATATTCCCTTCTACCTGGAGAGTTGGGAACCATGGAATGGGTGGCAGGCATTATTGCTTTAAAGGGTCTGCATTTTTTCACCCAATCTCACCATTGCTCTCAGTCCCAAGTGACCAGCCTTATGCCACATCCAGCTGTCATTGTAGATAGGGTCATTCCAAATTTCATCAGAACCCCTGAAGGTATTGTGTAAGAATTTTAATGTTTTTATGTTTTGTTTTGAAATTCAGTTTTATATTGGGTTTGTGCTGATTCTCACTGCCATGTTTATGTCGTTTTAGACACACTTGTTTCCCTTACGGAGACATATCAATACATACGTTTTAAAATTCTTATTAGTCAGATATGTTTCTCTGCGTGGAATAGGGATGTTGAGTTCCATTCACTGAGGTAGGAGTAGGGCTTGTCTCTTCTGTTTTTGGACTATGGAACGGTACCTGTGCTAATATCAATCTTATGTTTTGTGCATCTCCCCACCTCTTTTTCCCCTTAAGCAAGCGTTAGAGTGTTTTCTAAATCTGAGACTCTGTTCTCTTCCCTAATTCAGTTCATATGTAGCCATGTTTACATTCCCTTCATAAGTGATATCTTATGTCAGAATGCACCATGGCCGTTCTCATAATAATGCTCCATGACCCCTGTCATCACAATGCACCATGCCCTGGTTATCACAATGCTCCATGTCCCTTGTCATCACAGTTCTCCACGTCCATGTCATCACAATGCTATATGACACTTCTTAGCAATATGTTACATGCTCTGGTCATCACAATAATCCATCCACTTGACATTGCAATGCTCCATGCACTTGTCATCACAATGCTCCATGCACTTGTCATCACAATGCTCCATGCCCTTGTCATCACAATGCTCCATGACCCATGTCATCACAATGCTCCCTGACACCTGTCATCACAATGCTTCATGCCCCTTGTCATTACAGTGCTCCCTGATGCTCGACATCACAATTACCCACAGTCTTCTCATCACAAAACTCCATGGCCAATATCATCACAATGCTCCATGACCACTGTCATCACAACACTCCATGAAACCTGACAACACAATGATTCGGCACTCTTGTCATCACAATGTTCCATTCCCTAGTCATGACAATGCTCCTTAGCCCCTGTCTTCACAATACTCCATGAACATTTTCAGCCCAATCTTCCATGACCCTTGTCATCACAATGATCCATGTCCTTGTCATCCCTATGTTCCATGACCCCTGTATTCACAATGCTCCGTGACGCTTGTCATCACAGTGCTCCATGACACATGTCATCACAATGCTCCATGCCTTTGTCAGCAAAATGCTACATGAGCTTGTCATTACAATGCTCTATGCGCTTGTGATCACAATACTCCATTTCCATTGTCATCACAATCCTCCATGTACCTTGGGATCACATTGCTTCATGCTGTTGTCATCACAATGCTCCATGCTCCTTGAAATCAAAATGATCCATGACCTCTGTCATCACAATGCTCCAAACCCTTGTGATCACAATGTTCCATAACACTTGTCATCACAACGCTCCATGATGCCTGTCATCACAATACTCCATGCCCTTTTCATCACAATCATCACAATTCTCAATACACTTGTCATCACAATGCTCCATTTCCATTGTCATCACAATGCTCCATGTCATTGTCATCACAATGCTCCATGAAACCCCTCATCACATGGCTCCATGCACTTGTCATCACAAAGATCCATGACACTTGTCATCACAATGCTTGATGCCCTCCTCATCACAGTGCTCCATGCCCTTGTCATTACAATCCTGCCTGACCCATGTATCACAGTGTTCCGTGCCCTTGTCATCACAATGATCCATGCCCTCTTCATCACAATGCTCCAAAATCCCTGTAATCACAATGCTCCATGTCCTTGTCATCACAAAACTCCATGACGCATGTCATCAGAATGCTCCATGGACTTCTCATCACAATGTTCCATGCCCTCGTCATCACAATGCACCAAGACCCCTGTAATCACGATGCTCCATGCCCCTTTTAATCAGAATGCTCCATGAGACTTGTCATCACAAGTCTCCATGGTCTTCTCATCACAGTGCTCCAGGACCTTGTCATCACCATGGTCCATTCCCTTGTAATCACAATGCTCCATGACACCTGTCATAACAATAAACCATGAACTTTTTCAGCCCAATGCTCCACGACCTACTCATCACAATGCTCCATGGCCAATATCATCACAGTGCTCCATGACCACTGTCATCACAACACTCCATGACAGCTGAAACACAATGATCCGGGACTCTTGTCATCACAATGCTCCATTCCCTAGTCATCACAATGCTCCATGACCCCTGTCATCACAACACTCCATGAACATTTTCAGCCCAGTGCTCCATGACACTTGTCATCACAATGATCCATGACCTTGTCATCCCAATGCTCCATGACCCCTGTATTCTCAATGATCCGTGACGCTTGTCATCACAGTGCTCTATAACACATGTCATCTCAATGTTCCGTGCCTTTGTCAGCAAAATGCTACATGACCTTTTCATTACAATGCTCTATGTGCATGTCATCACAATACTCCCTTTCCATTGTCATCACAATCCTCCATGAAACTTGGGATCACATTGCTTCATGCCCTTGTCATCACAATGCTCCATGCTCCTTGAAATCAAAATGATCCATGACCTCTGTCATCACAATGATCCAAACCCTTTTGACCACAGTGTTCCATAACACTTGTCGGCCTTGTCATCACAAAGCTCCTTGACACTTCTCATCACAATGCTCCTAGAACCCTGTAATCACAATGTTCTATGCCCTTTTTCATCTCAATGCTCCATGAACCCTTTCATCACAATGCACCATGCCCATCATCATAATGCTTCAGGCTATTGTCATCACAATGAAATCAGTATTCTCCATGACCTCTGTCATCATAATGCTCCAATCCCTTGTGATCACAATGTTCCATAACACTTATCATCACAACACCCAATGACGCTCATCATCACAATTATCCATGGTATTCTCATCAAAGTGCTCCATGATCTTTGTCATCACAATGCTCAATACACCTGTCATCACAATGCTCCCTGACACTTGTCGTCAGTATGCTCCTTGAACCCTGTCATGACAAGGCTCCATGCCTTTTTCATCACAATGATCCATGCCGTCTTCATCACAATGCTCCAAGATCCCTGTAATCACAATGCTCCATGCCCTTGTCATCACAAAACTCCATGACGCATGTCATCAGAATGTTCCTTGGCTTTCTCATCACCATGCTCCATGCCTTCGTCATCACAATGCACCAAGACACCTGTAATCACAATGCTCCATGCACCTTTTCATCAGAATGCTCCATGAGACTTGTCATCACAAGTCTCCATGGTCTTCTCATTACAGAGCTCCAGGACCTTGTCATCACCATGCTCCAATCCCTTGTCATCACAATGCTCCATGACACCTGTCATCACAATAATCCATGAATATTTTCAGCCCAGTGCTCCACGACCTACTCATCACAATGCTCCATGGCCAATATCATCACAATGCTCCATGAGCACTCTCATCACAACACTCCATAACACCTGACAACACAATGATCCGGGACACTTGTCATCACAATGCTCCATTCCCTAGTCATCACAATGCTCCATGACCCCTGTCATCACAACACTCATGAACATTTTCAGCCCAGTGCTCCATGACCCTTGTCATCACAATGATCCATGCCCTTGTCATCCCAGAGTTCCATGATCCCTGTATTCACAATTATCCGTGACACTTGTCATCACAGTTAGCCATGACAAATGTCATCACAATGCTCCATGCCTTTGTCAGCAAAATGCTACATGACCTTGTCATTACATTGCTCTATGCGCTTGTCATCACAATACTCCATTTCCATTGTCATCACAATCCTCCATGAAACTTGGGATCACATTGCTTCATGCCCTTGTCATCACAATGCTCCATGCTCCTTGAAATCAATATGATCCATGACCTCTCTCATCACAATGCTCCAAACCCTTGTGATCACTATGTTCCATAACACTTGTCATCACAATGCTCTGTGATGCCTGTCATCACAATACTCCATGCCCTTTTCATCACAATGCTCCATGACCTTTGTCATCACAATTCTCAATACACTTGTCATCACAATTCTCCCTGACACTTGTCATCAGAATGCTCCTTAAACCCTGTCAGGAAAAGGCTCCATGCCTTTTTCATCACAATGCCCCATGCCGTTTTCATCACAATGCTCCATGCAATTGTCATCAAAATACTCCACAAGCTTGTCATCAGAATGCTCCATGACCCTTGTCATCACAATTCTCCATGCACTTGTCAGCACAATGCTCCCTGACCCTTGTCATCAAAATGCTCCAAGCCATTGTCATCACAACGCTCCATTACCTTTGTCATCAGAATCCTCCATGACACTTGGCATCACAATGCTCCATGCCATTGTCATCCCAATGGGCCATTACATATGTCATCACAATGCTCCCTGACACTTTTCTTAACAATTTGGCCTGACCAGGTCATCACAATGCTCCATGCCCTTGTCATCACAATGCACCATTCCAAATGTCATCGCAATAATCCATGAAAATTATTAGAACAATGCTCCAGTCCCTTGTCATCACAATGCTCCATGCCCTTGTTATCACAAATGTCCATGACCCCTGTCATCACACTGCTCCATAACTCCAGTCATCCCAATGCTTCATGACCTTTGTCATCACAGTTTTCCATGCCCTCGTCATCAACAGTCTCTGTGACCTTTTTAACCACAATGTTCCATGAACTTTCATCACAATGCTCTTTGACCTTTGTCATCACAATGCTCTGTGCCTTTCTCAGCACAATGCTCCATGACCCTTGTCATCACAATGCTCCATTCGCTTGTCATCACAGTGCTCCATGACACATGTCATCACAATGCTCCATGCCTTTGTCAGCAAAATGCTACATGACCTTGTCATTACAATGCTCTGTGCGCTTGTCATCACAATACTCCATTTCAATTGTCATCACAATCCTCCATGAACCTTGGGATCACATTGCTTCATTCCTTTTTCATCACAGTGCTCCATGCTCCTTGAAATAAAAATGATCCATGACCTGTCATCACAATGCTCCAAAACCTTGTGATCACCGTGTTCCATTATAGTTGTCATCACAACGCTCCATGATGCCAGTCATCACAATACTCCATGCCCTTTACATCACAATGCTCCATGACAATTGTCATCACAATTCTCAATATACATGTCATGACAATGCTCCCTGACACTTGTCATCAGAATGATCCTTGAAACCTGTCACGAAATGGCTCCATGCTTTTTTCATCACAAATCCCCATGCTGTTTTCATCACAATGCTCCATGCCATTGTCATCAAAATACTCCACAATCTTGTCATCAGAATGCTCCATGACCCTTGTCATCACAATTCTCCATGCACATGTCAGCACAATGCTCCCTGACCCTTGTCATCACAATGCTCCAAGCCATTGTCATCACAATGCTCCATTACCTTTGTCATCAGAATCCTCCATGACACTTGGCATCACAATGCTCCATGCCATTGTCATCACAATGGGCCATTACATATGTCATCACAATGCTCCCTGACACCTGTCTTCACAATACTGCATGACCTGGTCATCAGTAAGCTCCATGACCTTGTCATCACAATGTGCCATTCCAACTGTCATCACAATAATCCATCAAACTTATTAGACCAATGTTCCATCCCCTTGTCATCACAGTGCTCCATGCCCTTGTTATCACAATCCTCCATGACCCCTGTCATCACAATGCTCCGTGACTCCAGTTATCACAATGCTTCATGACCTTTGTCATCACAATGATCCATGCCCTGGTCATCAACAGTCTCTGTGACCTTTTTAACCACAATGCTCCATGAACTTTTCATCACAATGCTCTTTGACCCTTGTCATCACAATGCTCTATGCCTTTCTCAGCACAATGCTCCATGACGCTTGTCATCACAATGCTCCATGCGCTTCTCAGCACAATGCTCCATGACACATGTCATCACAATGCTCCATGACCCCTGTCATCACAATGGTCCGTGACTCCAGTCATCACAATGCTTCATAACATTTGTCATTACAATGTTCCATGCCCGCGTAATTACAAGGCTCTGTGACCTTTGTAACCACAATGCTCCTTGAACTTTTCATCACAATTCTCTGTGACCCTTGTCTTCACAATGCTCCATATCTTTGTCAGAGCAATGCTCCATGAGCATTGTCTTCACAATGTGCCACACACATTTCATCAAAACGGTCCACAACCTTGTCATTGCAATGCTCCATAAAACTTGTAATCACAATGCTCCATGCACTTCTCATCAAAATGCTCTCTCACGAGAGATATCACAGTGTTCCATCACTAGTCATCACAATACTCACTCATCCCTGTAATCACAATGTTCCATGATACTGTCATCACACTTATACATCCCCTTATTATCACAATGTTCCATGACCCCTGTCATCAAATTGCTTCATGACCCTTTTCATCCCAACACTCCAAATCCCCTGACATCACAGTGTTCTATAACCCCTGCCATCAAAATATTCCATTACACTTTTCATCAAATTGCTGCATGACCCGGTCATCAAAATGCTCCCTGCCCTTCTCATCACAATGCAACATGCCCTTGTCATCAAAATGCTCCATTACTTGTCATGACAATGCTCCATGACCCTTGGCATCACAATGCCCCATGTCATTGTCATCACAATGCTCCATGAACCCTCTCATTACATTGCTCAATGCGTTTGTCATCACAAAGCTCCATGACACTTGTCATTACAATGCTCGATGCCCTTCTCATCACAATGCTCCATGCCCTTGTCATTACAATCCTGCATGACCCATGTATCATAGTGTTCCGTACCCTTGTCATCAGAAGGCTCCATGCCCACACTCATCACAATCATCCACGAAATATTTCAGACCAATGTTCCATGCCCTTCTCATCAGAATGCTCCATTACCCCTGACATAACAATCCACCATGACCCCTGCCTTCACAATGTTCCACGGCCTAGTCATCACAAGGTTCCATGACACTTGTCATCACAATGCTCAAGACCCCTGTAATCACAATGCTCCATGCCCTTGTCATCACAAAGCTCCATGACGCATGTCCTCAGAATGTTCCATGGCCTTCACATCACAATGCTCCATGCCCTTGTCATCACAATGCTCCATGACCCGTGTCATCACAATACTCCAGGAACATTCTCAGCCAAGTGCTCCATGACACTTTTCATCCCAATGACCCATGCCCTAGTCATCCCAATGCTCCATGACACCTTTATTCACAATGCTCCCTGACCATTGTCATCATAATGCTCCAAGCCATTGTCATCACAATGCTCCATTACCTTTGTCATCAGAATCCTCCATGACACTTGGCATCACAATGCTCCATGCCATTGTCATCACAAAGGGCCATTACATATGTCATCACAATGCTCCCTGACACCTGTCTTCACAATACTGCATGACCTGGTCATCACAATGCTCCATACCCTTGTCATCACAATGTGCCATACCAAGTGTCATCGCAATAATCCATGCAACTTATTAGACCAGTGTTCCATGCCCTTGTCATCACAATGCTCCATGCCCTTGTTATCACAATGCTCCATGACCCCTGTCATCACCATGCTCCGTGACTCCAGTCATCACAATGCTTCATGACCTTTGTCATCACAATGGTCCATGCCCTCGTCATCAACAGTCTCTGTGACCTAATTAACCACAATGCTCCATGAACTTTTCTTCAAAATGCTCTGTGACATTTGTCATCACAATGCTCCATGTGCTTGTCAGCACAATGCTCCATGACACATGTCATCACAATGCACCATATGCTTGTCATCACAGTGCTCCACAATCTTTTCATCACAATGCTCCTTAAAATTTGTCATCACAATGCTCCATGCACTTCTCATCAAAATGCCCTCTCACCACTGATATCACAATGCTACATCACTATATGTCACAATACTCCCTCACCTCTGTCATCACAATATTCCATGACTCCTGTCATCACAAATGCTACATGCACTTATCATCACAATGTTCGATGACCCCTGACACCACAATGTTCCATAAAACCTGTCATCAAAATATTCCATGACACTTTTCATCAAATTGCTCCATGACCCTGTCATCAGAATCCTCCCTGCCCTTCTCATTACAATGCACAATGCCCTTGCCATCTAAATGCTCCATGACCTTTGTCATCACAAAGATCCATGACCCTTGGGATCACAATGCTCCATGTCATTGTCATCACAATGCTCCATGAACTCTCTCATCACATTGCTCCAGGCCCTTGTCTTCACAAAGCTCCATGACACATGTCATCAGAATGCTCCATGGCCTTATCATCACAATGCTCCATGCCCTTGCCATCACAATGCTCCATTACCCAAGACATAACAATTCTCCATGGCCCCTGCCATCACGATGTTCCATGGCCTTCTCATCACAAAGCTCCATGACCCTTCTCATCACAATGCTCCAAGAACCCTGTAATCACAATGCTCTATGCCCTTTTTCATCTCAATGATCCATGAACCCTGTCATCACAATGCACCATGCCCATCATCATAATGCTTCATGCTATTGTCATCACAATGAAATGAAAATGCTCCATGACCTCTGTCCTAACAATGCTCCAAACCCTTCTCATCACAATATTCCGTAACACTTGTCATCACAAAGCTCAGTGACGCATGCCAACAGAATGCTCCTTGTTCTTCGCCTCACAATGCTCCATGCCCTGGTCATCACAATGTTCCAAGACCCCTGTAATCACAATGCTCCTTTCCCTTGTCATCAAAAAACTCCATGACGCATGTCATCAAAATGCTCCATGGCCTTCTCATCACAATGCTCCATGCCCTAGTCATCACAATGCTCCAAGACCCCTGTAATCACAATGTTCCATTTCCCTTTTCATCAGAATGCTCCCTGAGACTTGTCCTCACAAGTCTCCATGGTCTTCTCATCACAGTGCTCCAGGACATTGTCATTACCATGCTCCATTCCCTTGTCATCACGATGCTCCATGACCACTTTCATCACAATAATCCATGATTATTTTCATCCCAATGCTCCACAACCTACTCATCACAATGCTCCATGGCCAATATCATCACAATGCTCCATGGCCACTGTCATCACAACTCTCCATGACACCTGACAACACAATGATCCGGGACTCTTGTCATCACAATGCTCCATTCCCTAGTCATCACAATGCTCCATGACCCCTGTCATCACAACACTCCATGAACATTTTCAGCCCAGTGCTCCATGACCCTTGTCATAACAATGATCCATGCCCTTGTCATCCCAATGCTCCATGACCCCTGTTTTCACAATGTTCCGTGACCGTTGTCATCACAGTGCTCCATGACACCTGTCATGAAAATGCTCCATGCCTTTGTCAGCAAAATGCTACATGACCTTGTCATTACAATGCTCTATGCGCTTGTCATCACAATACTCCATTTCCATTGTCATCACAATCCTCCATGAACCTTGGGATCACATTGCTTCATGCCCTTTTCATCACAATGCTCCATGCTCCTTGAAATCAAATTGATCCATGACCTCTCTCATCACAATGCTCCAAACCCTTGTGATCACAGTGTTCCATAACACTTGTCATCACAACACTCCATGATGCCTGTCATCACAGTTTTCCATGCACTTTTCATCACAATGCTCCATGACATTTGTCATCACAATGCTCAATACACTTGTCATCAAAATGTTCCCTGACACTTGTTGTCTGTATGCTCCTTGAACCCTGTCATGACAAGGCTTCATGCCTTATTCATCACAATGATCCATGCCCTTTTCATCACAATGCTCCAAGACCCATGTAATCTCAATGCTCCATGCCATTGTCATCACAAAGCTCAATGACGCATGCGATCATAATGCTCCTTGTCCTTCTCCTCACAATGCTCCATGCCCTTGTCATCACAATGTTCCAAGACCCCTGTAATCACAATGCTCCATGCCCTTGTCATCAAAAAACTCCATGACGAATGTCATCAGAATGCTCCATGCCCTAGTCATCACAATGCTCCAAGACCCCTGAAATCACAATGCTCCTGGCCCCTTTTCATCACAATGCTCCATGAGACTTGTCATCACAACTCTTCATGGTCTTCTCATAACAGTGCTCCAGGACCTTGTCATCCCCATGCTCCATTCCCTTGTCATCACAATGCTCCATGACCACTGTCATCACAACACTCCATGACACCTGACAACACAATGATCCGGGAATCTTGTCATCACAATGCTCCATTCCCTAGTCATCACAATGCTCCATGACCCGTGTCATCACAATACTCCATGAACATTTTCAGCCAAGTGCTCCATGACATTTGTCATCAAAATGACCCATGCCCTTGTCATCCCAATGCTCCATGACACCTGTATTCACAATGTTCCATGACGCTTGTCATCACAGTGCTCCATGACACATGTCTTCACAATGCTCCATGCCTTTGTCAGCAAAATGCTACATGACCTTGTCATTACAATGCTCTATGCGCCTGTCATCACAATACTCCATGAACCTTGGGATCACATTGCTTCATGCCCTTTTCATCACAATGCTCCCTGCTCCTTGAAATCAAAATAATCCATGACCTCTGTTATCACAATGCTCCAAACCCTTGTGATAACAATGTTCCATAACACTTGTCATAATAACGCTCCATGATGCCTGTCATCACAATACTCTATGCCCTTTTCATCCCAATGATCCATGACGTTTTTCATCACAATTCTCAATACACTTGTCATCACAATGCTCCCTGACCCTTGTCATCAGAATGCTCCTTGAAACCTGTCACTAAAAGGCTCCATGCGATTTTCATCACAATACCCTAAGCCGTTTTCATCACAATGTTCCATGCCATTGTCATCAAAACACTCCACAAGCTTGTCATCATAATGCTCCATTACCATTGTCATCACAGTTCTCCATGCACTTGTCTGCACAATGCTCCCTGACCGTTTTCATCACAATGCACCAAGCCATTGTCATCACAAAGCTCCATTATCTTTGTCATCCGAATCCTCCATGACATTTGTCATCACAATGCTCCATGCCATTGTCATCACAATGGGCCCCATGACACTCGTCATCACAATTATCAATGGTCTTCTCATCACAATGCTCAATACACTTGTCATCAAAATGCTCCCTGACACTTGTTGTCTGTATGCTACTTGAACCCTGTCATGACAAGTCTCCATGCCTTTTTCATCACAATGATCCATTCTCTTTTCATCACAATGCTCCAAGACCCATGTAATCACAATGCTCCTTGCCATTGTCATCACTAATCTCAATGACGCATGCCCTCAGAATGCTCCTTGGTCTTCTCCTCACAATGCTCCATGCCCTTGTCATCACAGTGTTCGAAGACCCTGTAATCACAATGCTCCATGCCCGTTTTCATCAGTATGCTCCTTGAGATTGGTCATCACAAGGCTCCAAGGTTTTGTCATCACAATGCTCTAGGGCATTGTCACCAAAATGCTTCACAACCTTGTGATGAAAATTTTCAGTGGCCCTTGTCATCATAATGCTCCAAGCCCTAATCATCACAATGCTCCATTATATTTGTCATCACAATCCTCCATTCCATTTGGCATCACAATGCTCTATGCCATTGTCATCGCAATGGACCATGACATATTTCATCACAATGTTCCCTGACACCTGTCTTCACAGTACTCCATGACCTTCTCATCACAATGCTCCATGCACTTGTTATCACAATGCACCATGCCCACTGTCATCACAACAATCTATGAAATTTCTGAGACCAATGCTCCATGCACCTGTCATCACAATGCTCCATGCCCTTGTCATCACACTGCTCCATGACCCCTGTCATCTCAATGCTCCGTGACTTCAGTCATCACAATGCTTCATAAAGTTTGTCATCACAATGGTCCATGCCCGCGTCATCACAAGACTCTGTGACATTTGTAAGCTCAGTGCTCCATGAACATTTCTTCACAGTTCTCCGTGACACTTGTCATCACAATGCTCCATGTCTTTGTCAGAACAGTGCTCCATGACCATTGTCATCACAATGTGCCACGTGCATTTCCTCACAACGGTTCACAACTTTGTCATTGCAATGCTCCATAAACCTTGTAATCACAATGGTCCATGCATTTCTCATCAAAATGCTCTCTCACCAGGGACATCACAATGTTCCATCACTAGTCATCACAATACTCCCTCACCCCTGTAATCACAATGTTCCATGACCCAGTCATCACAATGCTACATCCCCTTATCATCACAATGTTCCATGACCACTGCCATCACAATGTTCCATAACCCCTGTCATCAAAATTCTCCATGACCCATTTCATCCCATAGCTCCAAGACCCCTGACATCACAATGTTCTATAACCCCTGCCCTCAAAATGTTCCATTACACTTTTTATCACATTGCTGCATGACCCGGTCATCAAAATGCTCCCTGCCCTTCTCGTAACAATGCACCATGACTCTTGGCATCACAATGCTCCATGTCATTGTCATCACAATGTTCCTTGAAAACTCTCATCACACTGCTCCATGCACTTGTCATCACAAAGCTCCATGACATTTTTCATCACAATGCTCGATGCCCTTCTCATCACAATTCTCCATGCCCTTGTCATTACAATCCTGCATGACCCATGTATCACAGTGTTCCGTGCCCTTGTCATCACAATGCTCCATGCCCACTCTCATCACAATAATCCATGAAACATTTCAGACCAATGTTCCATATCTTTCTCATCACAATGCTCCATTACCCCTGTCATAACAATGCACCATGACCCCTGCCATCACAATGTTCCACGGCCTTGTCATCACAAGGTTCCACGACACTTCTCATCACAATGCTGAAGACCCCTCAAATCATAATGCTCCATGCCCTTGTCATCACAAAGCTCCATGACGCATGTCATCAGAATGTTCTATGGCCTTCTCATCACAATGCTCCATGCCCTTGTCATCACAATGCTCCAAGACCCTTGTAATCACAATGATCCATGCCTCTTTTCATCTCAAAGCTCCATGAACCCTGTCATCACAATATACCATGCCCATCATCATAATGCTTCAAGCTATTGTCATCACAGTGAAATCAGTATTCAGCATGACCCATGTCATCATAATGCTCCAAACACTTGTGATCACAATGTTGCATAACACTTATCATCACAACACCCCATGACGCTCATCATCACAATTATCCATGGTCTTCTTATCACAATTCTCCATGATCTTTGTCATCACAATGCTCAATACACTTGTCATCACAATGCTCCCTGACACTTGTCATCAGTATGCTCCTGGAACACTGTCATGACAAGGCTCCATGCCCTTGTCATCACAATGCCCCATGCCGTTTTCATCACAATGCTTCATGACCTTTGTCATCACAATGGTCCATGCCCCCACCATCAACAGTCTCTGTGACATTTTAACCACAGTGCTCAATGAACTTTTCATCACAATGCTCTTTGACCCTTGTCATCACAATGCTCTATGCCTTTCTCAGCACAATGCTCCATGCCCTCGTCATCACAATGCTCCATGACCCCTGTCATCACAATGCTCCGTGACTCCAGTCATCACAATGCTTCATAACATTTGTCATCACAGTGGTCCATGCCCGCGTCATCACAAGGCTCTGTTACATTTGGAAACACATTGATCCAAGCACTTTTCATCACAATGCTCCGTGACCCTTGTCATCACAATGCTCCATGCCTTTGTCAGAAAAATGCTCAATGACCCTTGTCTTCACACTGTGCCACGCACATTTCATCAGAAAGGTCTGCAAATTTGTCATTGCAATGCTCCATAAATATTGTAATCACAAAACTCCATGCCCTTCTCATCACAATGCTCCATTACACTTGTCATAACAATGCTCCATTACCCCTGTCATCACAATGTTCCAAGGCCTTGTCATCACAAGGCTCCATGACACTTGTCATCACAATGCTCCAAGACCCCTTAAATCAGAATGCTCCATGCCCTTGACATCACAAAGCTGCATGACACATGTCATCAGAATGTTCCATGGACTTCTAATCAAAATGCTCCATGCCCGTTTCATCACTGTGCTCCAAGACCCATGTGATCACAATGCTCCATGCCCCTTTTCATCTCAATGCTCCTTGAACCCTGTCATCAAAATGCATCATGCCCATCATCATAGAGTTTCTGGCTATTGTCAGCACAATGAAATCAAAATTCTCCATGACCTCTGTCATCACAGTGCTCCATGACCCCTGTCATCATAATACTCCATGAACATTTTCAGCCCAATTCTCCATGACCCTTGTCATCACAATGATCCATGCCCTTGTCATCCCAATGCTCCATGACCCCTGTATTCACAAGGCTCCGTGACGCTTGTCATCACAGTGCTCCATGACACCTGTCATCAAAATGCTCCCTGCCCTTCTCATCACAATGCACCAAGCCCTTGTCATCAAAATGCTCCATGACTTGTCATCACAAAGCTCCATGACACTTGTCATCACAATGCTCCATGACATTGTCCTCACAATGCTCCATGAACCCTCTCATCACATTGCTCCATGCCCTTGTCATCACAAAGCTCCATGACACTTGTCATCACAATTCTCGATGCCCTTCTCATCACAATGTTCCATGCCCTTTTCATAACAGTCCTGCATGACACTTGTATCACAGTGTTCCGTGCACTTGTCATCACAATGCTCCAGGCCCACTCTCCTCACAATAATCCATGAAATATTTCAGACCAATATTCCATACCCTTCTCATCACAATGCTCCATTACCCCTGTCATAACAATGCACCATGACCACCGCCATCACAATGTTCTACGGCCTAATCATCGCAAGATTCCATGACACTTCTCATCACAATGCTCAACACCCCTGAAATCACAATGCTCCATTCCCTTGTCATCACATAGCTCCATGACGCATGTCATCAGAATGTTCCATGACCTTCTCATGACAATGTTCCATGCCCTTGTCATCACAATGCTCCAAGACCATTGTAATCACAATGCTCCTTGCCGCTTTTCATCTCAATGCTCCATGAACCCTGTAATCACAATGCACCATGCCCATCATCATAATGCTTCAGGCTATTGTCATCACAGTGAAATCAATATTCTGCATGACCTCTGTCATCATAATGCTCCAAACCCTTGTGATCACAATGTTGCATAACACTTATCATAAAAACACCCCATGACGCTCATCATCACAATTATCCATGGTCTTCTTATCACAATGCTCCATGATCTTTGTCATCACAATGCTCAATACACTTGTCATCACAATGCTCCCTGACCCTTGTCATCAGTATGCTCCTTGAACCCTATCATGACAAGGCTCCATGCCGTTTTCATCAAAAAGATCCATGACCTTTTCTTCACAATGCTCCACGATCCCTGTAATCACAATGCTCCATGCACTTGTCATCACAAAACTCCATGACGCATGTCATCAGAATGCTCCATGGCCTTCTCATCACAATGCTCCATGCCCTAGTCATCACAGTGCTCCAAGACTCCTGTAATCACAATGCTCCATGACAATTTTCATCAGAATGCTCCATGAGACTTGTCATCACAAGTCTCCATGGACTTCTCATCACAATGCTCCAGGGCCTTGTCATCACCATGCTGCATTCCCTTGTCATCACAATGCTCCATGACCCCTGTCATCACAATAATCTATGAATATTTTCAGCCCAATGCTCCATGACACTTGTCATCACAATGATCCATGCCCTTGTCATCCCAATGCTCCATGACCCCTGTATTCACAATGCTATGTGACGCTTGTCATCACAGTGCTCCATGACACCTGTCATCACAATGCTCCATGCCTTTGTCAGCAAAATGCTACATGACCCTGTCATTACAATGCTCTCTTCGCTTGTCATCACAATACTCCATTACCATTGTCATCACAATCCTCCATGAACTTTGGGATCACATTGCTTCATGCCCTTGCCATCACAATGCTCCATGCTCCTTGAAATCAAAATGATCCATGACCTCTGTCATCACAATGCTCCAAACCCTTGTGATCACAATGTTCCATAGCCCTTGTCATCACAACGCTCCATGATGCCTATCATCACAATACTCCATGCCCTTTTCGTCACAATGCTCCATGACATTTGTCATCACAATTCTCAATACACTTGTCACCACAATGCTCCCTGACACTTGTCGTCAGAATGCTCCTTGAACCCTGTCACTAAAAGGCTCCATACCTTTTTCATCACAATGCCCCATGCCGTTTTCATCACAATGCTCCATGCCATTGTCATCATAATACTCCACAAACTTGTCATCAGAATGCTCCATGACCCTTGTCATCACAATTCTCCATGCACTTTTCAGCACAATGCTCCCTGACACTTGTCATCATAATGTTGCAAGCCATTGTCATCACAATGATCCATGACATTTGGCATCACAATGCTCCATGCCATTGTCATCACAATGGGCCATTACATATTTCATCACAATGCTCCCTGACACTTGTCTTCACAAAACTGCAACACCTGGTCATCACAATGCTCCATGCACTTGTTATCACAATGTTCCATGACCACTATCATCACAATGCTCCGTGACTCCAGTCATCACAATGCTTCATGACCGTTTTCATCACAATGGTCCATGCGCTCATCATCAACAATCTCTGTGACTTTTTAACCACAATGCTCCATTAACTTTTTATCCCAATGCTCTTGGACCCTTGTCATCACAATGCTCTATGCCTTTCTCAGCACAATGCCCCTTGACGCATGTCATCACAATGCTCCATGGCATTCTCCACACAACGCTCTTTGCCCTTGTCATCACAGAGCTCCAAGACCCCTATAATCACAATTCTCCATGCCCCATTTCATCAGAATGCTCCATGATACTTGTCACCACAGGTCTCCATGGTCATGTCATCACAGTGCTCCAGGACCTTATCATCACAATGCTCCATGACTCCAGTCATCACAATGCTTCATAATATTTGTGATCACAGTGGTCCATGCCCGCGTCATCACAAGGCTCTGTTACATTTGTAACCACAGTGCTCCATGAACATTTCATCACAATGCTCCGTGACACTTGTCATCACAATGCTCCATGCCTCTGTCAGAAAAATGCTCCATGACCATTGTCATCACAATGTGCCTCGAGATTTTCATCACAACGGTCCACAAATTTGTCATCACAATGCTCCATAAAACTTGTAAGCACAATACTGCATGCCCTTCAAATCACAATGCTCCATTACCCCTGTCATAACAATGCTCCATGACCCCTGTCATCACAATGTTCCACGGCCTTGTCATAACAACGCTCCATGACACTTTTCATCACAATGCTCCAAGACCCCTTTAATCACAATGCTCCATGCTGTTGTCATCACAAAGTTTCATGACATATGTCATCAGAATGTTCCATGGCCTTCTCATCAAAACGCTCCATGCCCTTGTCATCACAATGCTCCATGACCCATGTCATCACAATACTCCATGAATATTTTCAGCCCAGTGCTCCATGACTTTCTCATCACAATGCGCCATGACCAATATCATCACAATGCTCCATGACCAATGTCATCACAACACTCCATGACACCTGACAACACAATGATCCGGGACTCTTGTCATCACAATGCTCTATTCCCTAGTCATCACAATGCTCCATGACCCCTGTCATCACAGTACTCCATGAACATTTTCAGCCCAAAGCTCCATGACACGTGTCATCACAATGATCCATGCCCTTGTCATCCCAATGCTCCATGACCCCTGTATTCACAATGTTCCGTGACACTTGTCATCAGAGTGCTCCATGACACCTGTCATCACAATGCTCCATGCCTTTGTCATCACAATGCACAATGTCCACTGTCATCACAATAATCTATGAAACTTGTCAGACCAATGCTCCATGCCATTTTCATCACAATGCTCCATGACCCCTGTCATCACAATGCTCCGTGACTCCAGTCATCACAATGCTTCATAACTTTTGTCATCACAACGGTCCATGCCCGCATCATCACAAGGCTCTGTGACCTTTGAAACCACAATGCTCCATGAACTTTTCATCACAGTTCTCCGTGACTCTTGTCATGACAATGCTCCATGCGTTTTTGAGAACAATGCTCCATGACCCTTGTCATCACAATGTGCCATGCGCTTTTCATCACAATGATCCTCAACCTTGTCATCGCTATGCTCCATAAACCTTGTAATCACAATGCTCCATGCACTTCTCATCCAAATGCTCTCTCACATGAGATATCACAATGTTCCATCACTAGTCATCACAATCCTCCCTCACCCATGTTATTACAATGTTCCATGACCCCTGTCATCACAATGCTACATCCCATTATCAGCACAATGTTCCATGACCACTGACATCACAATGATCCATAACCCCTGTCATCAAAATGCTCCATTACCCTTTTCATCCCAAAGCTCCAAGACCCCTGGCATCACAATGTTCTATAACCCCTGCAATCAAAATGTTCCATTACACTTTTCTTCAAATTCCTGCATGACTCGGTCATCAGAATGCTCCCTGCTCTTCTCATCACAATGCACCACACCCTTGTCATCAAAATGCTCCATGACCTTTGTCATCACAAAGCTCCATGACCCTTGGCATCACAATGCTCCATGTCATTGTCATCACAATGCTCCATGAACCCTCTCATCACATGTCTCCATGCCCTTGTCATCACAAAGCTCCATGACACTTGTCATCACAATGCTCGTTGCCGGTCTCCTCACAATGCTCCATACCCTTGTCATTACAATCCTCCATGACCCATGTATAACAGTGTTCCGTGCCCTTGTCATCACAATGCTCCATACCCACTTTCATCACAATAATCCATGAAATATTTCAGACCAATGTTCAATGCCCTTCACATCACAATGCTCCATTACCTCTGTCATAACAATGCTCCATGACCCGTGCCATCACAATATTCCATGGCCTTGTCATCACAAGGCTCCATGACCCTTGTCATCACAATGCTCCAAGACCCCTGTAATCACAATTCTCCATGCCCTTGTCTTCACAAAGCTCCATGACACATGCCATCAGAATATTCCATGGCCTTCTCATCACAATGCTCCATGCCCTTGTCATGACGATGCTGCAAGACCCCTGTAATCACAATGCTCCATGCCCCTTTTCATCTCAATGCTCCATGAACCCTGTAATCAAAATGCACCTTGCCCATCATCATAATGCTTCAGGCTCTTGTCATCACAATGAAATCAAATTTCTCGATGACCACTGTCATCATAATGCTCCAAACCCTTGTGATCACAATGTTCCTTAACACTTATCATCACAACACACTATGACGCTCATCATCACATTTATCCATGGTCCTCTCATCACTATGCTCCATGATCTTTGTCGTCACAATTCTCAATACACTTGTCATCACAATGCTCCCTGACACTTGTCATCAGTATGCTCCTTGAACCCTGTAATGACATGGCTCCATGCCTTTTCATCACAATGAGCCATGCCCTTTTCATCACAATGCTCCAAGACCCCTGTAATCACAATGCTCCATGCCCTTGTCATCAAAAACCTCCATGACGCATGTCATCAGTATGCTCCATGGCCTCCTCCTCACAATGCTCCATGCACTTGTCAGCACAATGCTCCCTGACCCTTGTCATCACAATGCTCCAAGCCATTGTCATCACAATGCTCCATTACTTTTGTCATCAGAATCCTCCATGACACTTGGCATCACCATGCTCCATGCCATTGTCATCACAATGGGCCCTTATAAATGTCATCACATTGCTCCCTTCTACCTCTCTTCACAATACTGAATGACGTGGTCATCACAATGCTCCATGCCCTTGTCATCACAATGCCCCCTTCCTACTGTCATCACAATAATCCATGAAACTTATTAGACCAATGTTCCATGCACTTGTCATCACAATGCTCCATGCCCTTGTTATCACAAAGTTCCAACACCCCTGTAATCAGAATGTTCCCTGCCCCTTTTCATCAGTATGCTCCATGAGACTTGTCATCACAAGGCTCCATGGTTTTCTCATCACAATGCTCAAGAACCTTGTCATCACAATGCTTCACGACATTGTCATGAAAATTCTCAATGGCCCTTGTCATCATAATGCTCCAAGCTCTAGTCATCACAATGCTCCATTATATTTGTCATCACATCCTCCATTACATTTGGCATCACAATGCTCCATGCCATTGTCATCGCAATGGACAGTGGCATATGTCATCACAATGCTCCCTGACCCCTGTCTTCACAATACTCCATTCCCTTGTCTTCACAATGCTCCATGCCCATGTCATCACAATGCACGATGTCCACTGTCATCACAATAATCTATGAAACTTGTCAGACTAATGCTCCATGCCCTTGTCATCACAATGCTCCATGCCCCCTTTGATCAAAATGTTCCGGGACTCCAGTCATCACAATGCTTCATAACGTTTGCCATCACAATGGTCCATGCCTGCATCATCACAAGGCTCTGTGACCATTGTAACCACAATGCTCCATGAAATTTTCATCACAATGATCCGTGATCCTTGTCATCACAATGCTGCATGCCTGTGTCAGCACAATGCTCCAGGACCCTTGTCATCACAATGTGCCATGCGCTTTTCATCACAATGATCCACAACCTTGTCATCGCTATGCTCCATGAACCTTGTAATCACAATGCTCCATGCACTTCTCATCCATATGCTCTCTCTCATGAGATATCTCAATGTTCCATCACTAGTCATCACAATCCTCGCTCACCCCTGTTATCACAATGTTCCATGACACCTATCATCACAATGCTATATCCCCTTATCAGCACAATGTTCCATGACCCTTGACATCACAATGTTCCATAACCCCTGTCATCAAAGTGCTCCATGACACTTTTCATCCCAAATCTCCATGAACCATGGCATCACAATGTTCTATAACCCCTGTCATCAAAATATTCCATTACACTTTTCATCAAATTGCTGCATGACCCTGTCATCAAAATGCTCCCTGCAATTCTCATCACAATGCACCACACACTTGTCATCAAAATGCTCCATGAACTATGTCATCACAAACTCCATGACCGTTGGCATCACAATGCTCCATGTCATTGTCATCATGATGCTCCATGAACCGTCTCATCACATTGTTCCATGCCATTGTCATCACAAAGCTCTATGACACTTGTCATCACAATGCTCGACGCCCTTCTCATCACAATGCTCCATGCCCTTGACATTACAATCGTCCATGACCCAAGTATCACAGTGTTCCGTGCCCTTCACATCACAATGCTCCATATCCAATCTCATCACAATAATCCATGAAATATTTCAGACGAATATTCAATGCCCTTCTCATCACAATGCTCCATTACCACTTTCATAACAATGCTCCATGACCCGTGCCATCACAAGGTTCCAAGGCCTTGTCATCACAATGCTCCAAGACCCCTGTAATCACAAAGCTCCATGCCCTTGTCATCACAAAGCTCCATGACACATATCAGAATGTTCCATGGCCTTCTCCTCACAATGCTCCATGTCCTTGTCATCACAATGCTCCAAGACCCCTGTAGTCACAGTGATCCATGCACCTTTTCATCAGAATGCTCCATGAGACTTGTCATCACAATTCTCCATGGTCATCTCATCACAATGCTCCAGAACATTGTCATCACCATGCTCCATGCACTTGTCATCACAATGCTCCAAGACCCCTGTAATCAAAATGCTCCATGCCCCTTTTCATCAGAATGCTCCATGAGATTTGTCATCACAAGTCTCCATGGTCTTCTCATCACAACGCTCCAGGACATTGTTATCACCATGCTCCATTCCCTTGTCATCACAATGCTCCATGACCCCTGTCATCACAATACGCTATGAATATATTCAGCCAAATGCTCCATGACATTCTCATCACAATGCTCCATGACCAATATCATCACAATGCTCCATGACCACTGTCATCACAACACTCCATGACACCTGACAACACAGTGATCCGGGACTCTTGTAATCACAATGATCCAAGTCCCCTGTAATCAGAGTGATCCATGACCCCTGTCATCACAATAATCCATGAACATTTTCAGCCCAATGCTCCATGTCCCTTGTCATCACAATGATCCATGCCCTTGTCATCCCAATGCACCATGACTCCTGTATTCACAATGCTCCGTGATGCTTTTCATCACCGTGCTCCATGACACTGGTCATCACAATGCTCCATGCCTTTGTCAGCAAAATGCTACATGACCTTGTCATCACAATGCTTCACGACATTGTCATGAAAATTTTCAATGGCCCTTGTCATCATAATGCTCCAAGCCCTAGTCATCACAATGCTCCATTATATTTGTCATCACAATCCTCCATTACATTTGGCATCACAATGCTCCATGCCATTGTCATCGCAATGGACCATGACATATGTCATCACAATGCTCCCAGACACCTGTCTTCACAATACTCCATGACCTTCTCATCACCATGATCCATGCCCTTGTCCTCACAATGCACCATGCCCACTGGCATCACAATAATCTATGAAACTTGTCAGACCAATGCTCCATGACCCCAGTCATCACAATGTTTCATAACGTTTGTCATCAAAATGGTCCCTGCCCGCGTCATCACAAGGCTCTGTGACCTTTGTAACCACAATGCTCCATGAAGATTTCATCACAATTCTCTGTGACCCTTGTCATCACAATGCTCCATGTCTTTGTCAGAACAAGGCTCCATGACCATTGTCATCACGATGTGCCCCGGGCATTTCATCACAACGGTCCACAACCTTGTCATTGCAATGCTCCATAAAACTTTTAATCACAATGCTCCATGCACTTCTCATCAAAATGCTCTCTCACCAGTGATATCACAGTGTTCCATCACTAGTCATCACAATACACCCTCACCCCTGTAATCACAATGTTCCATGACCCTGTCATCACACTGCTACATCCGCTTATCATCACAAAGTTCCATGACCCCTGACATCACAATGTTCCATAATCCCTGTCATCAAAATGCTCCATGACCCTTTTCATCCCAAAGCTCCAAGACCCCTGACATCACAATGTTCTATAACCCCTGCCATAAAAATATTCCATTACACTTTTCATCAATTTGCTGCATGACACGGTCATCAAAATGCTCCCTTCCCTTCTCATCACAATGCACCATGCCCTTGTCATCAAAATGCTCCATGACTTGTCATCACAAAGCTCCATGACCCTTGGCATCACAATGCTCCATGTCATTGTCATCACAATGCTCCATGAACCCTCTCATAACATTGCTCAATGCCCTTGTCATCACAAAGCTCCATGACACTTGTTATCACAATGATCGATGCCCTTCTCATCACAATGCTCCAGGCACTTGTCATTAAAATCCCGCATGACCCATGTATCATAGTGTTCCGTACCCTTGTCATCACAATGCTCCATGCCCACTCTCATCACAATAATCCATGAAACATTTCAGACCAATGTTCCATGCCATTCTCATCACAATGCTCCATTACCTCTGTCATAACAATGCACCACGACACCTGCCATCAATGTTCCACGGCCTAGTAATCACAAGGCTCCATGACACTTGTCATCACAATGCTGAAGGCCCCTGTAATCACAATGCTCCATGCCCTTGTCATCACAAAGCTCCATGACGCATGTCATCAGATTGTTCCATGGCCTTCTCATCACAATGCTCCATGACCTTGTCATCACAATGCTCCAAGACCCCTGTAAACACAATGCTCCATGCCCCTTTTCATCTCAGTGCTCCATGTCCCTGTCATCACAATGCTCCATGCCCTTGTCATCACAATGCTCCATGACTTGTCATCACAATGTTCCTTGATCTTTGTCATCACAATTCTCAGTACACGTTTCATCAAAATGATCCCTGACATTTGTCGTCAGTATGCTCCTTGAACCCTATCATGGCAAGGCTGCATGCCTTTTTCATCAGAATGTTCCATGCCCTTTTCATAACAATGCTGCAAGACCCCTGTAATCACAATGCTCCATGCCCTTCTCATCACAAAGCTCCATGACGCATGTCATCAGAATGCTCCATGGCCTTCTCATCACCATGATCCATGCCCTTGTCATCACAATGCTCCAAGACCCCTGTAATCACAATGCTCCATGCCCCTTTTCAACAGAATGCTCCATGAGACTTCTCATCAGAAGTCTCCATGGTCTTCTCATCACAATGCTCCAGGACACTGTCATCACCATGCTCCATTCCCTTGTCATCACAATGCTCCATGACCAATATCATCACAATTATCCATGACCACTGTCATCACAACACTCCATGACACCTGACAACACAATGATCTGGGACTCTTTTCATCACAGTGCTCCATTCCCTAGTCATCCCAATGCTCCATGACACTTGTCATCAAAATTATCCATGCCCTTGTCATCCCAATGCTCCATAACCCCTGTATTCACAATGCTCCATGACGCATGTCATCACAGTGCTCCATGACACATGTCATCACAATGCTCCATGCCTTTGTCAGCAAAATGCTACATGACCTTTTCATTAAAATGCTCTATGTGCTTGTCATCACAGTACACCATTACCATTGTCATCACAATCCTACATGAACATTGGGATCACATTGCTTCATTCCCTTGTCATCACAATGCCCGATGCTCCTTGAAATCAAAATGATCCATGACCTCTGTCATCACAATGCTCCAAGCCCTTGTGATCACAATGTTCCATAACACTTGTCATGACAACGCTCCATGATGCCTGTCATCACAATACTCCATGCCCTTTTCATCACAATGCTCCATGACCTTTGTCATCACAATTCTCAATACACTTGTCATCACAATGCTCCCTGACACTTGTCATCAGAATGCTCCTTGAATCCTGGCACGAAAAGGCTCCATGCCTTTTCATCACAATGGCCCATGCCGTTTACATCACAATGCTCCATGCCATTGTCATCAAAATACTCCACAAGCTTGTCAGCAGAATGTTTCATGACACTTGTCATCACAATTCTCCATGCACTTGTCAGCACAATGCTCTCTGACCCTTGTCATCACAATGCTCCAAGCCATTGTCGTCACAATGCTCCATTACCTTTGTCATCAGAATCCTCCATGACACTTGGCATCACAATGCTCCATGCCATTTTCATCACAATGGGCCATTACATATGTCATCACAATGCTCCCTTAGGCCTGTCTTCACAATACTGCATGACGTGGACATCACAATGCTCCATGCCCTTGTTATCACAATGCTCCATGAGCCCTGTCATCACAATGCTCCGTCACTCCAGTCATCACAATGCTCCATGACCTTTGTCATCACAATGGTCCATTCCCTCATCATCAACAGTCTCTGTGACCTTTTTAACCACAATGCTCCTTGAACATTTGATCACAATGCTCTTTGACCCTTGTCATCAAAATTCTCTATGCCTTTCTCAGCACAATTCTCCATGACCCTTGTCATCACAATGCTCCATGCACTTGTCAGCACAATGCTCCATGACACATGTCATCACAATGCACTATGCGCTTGTCATCACAGTGCTCCACCATCTTGTCATCACAATGCTCCATAGAACTTGTCATCACAATGCTCCATGCATTTCTCATCAAAATGCTCTCTCACCACTGATATCACAATGCTACATCACTGTTTGTCACAGTACTCCTTCATCCCTGTCATCACAATTTTCCATGACTCCTGTCACCACAATGCTACATGCACATATCATCACAATGTTCGATGACCCCTGAAATCACAATGTTCCATAACACCTGTCATCAAAATGCCTCATGACCCTTTTCATCAAAATGCTCTATGACCCCTGACATCACAATGTTCCATAACTCCTGTCATCAAAATGTTCCATGACACATTTCATCCAATTGCTCCATGACCCTGTCATCACAATGCTCCCTGGCATTCTCCTCACAATGCACAACGCCCTTGCCGTCACAATGCTCCATGCCCTTGTCATCACAAAGCTCCATGACACATGTCATCAGAATGCTCCATGGCCTTCTCATCACAATGTTCCATGCCCTTGCCATCACAATGCTCCATTACCACTGTCATAACATTGCTCCATGACGCCTGCCATCACGATATTCCACGGCCTTGTCATCACAAGGCTCCATCACCCTTCTCTTCACAATGCTCCAAGAACCCTGTAATCACAATGCTCTATGCCCCTGTTTATGTCAATGATCCATGAACACTGTCATCACAATGCACCATGCACATCATCATAATGCTTCATGCTATTGTCATCACAATGAAATAAAAGTGCTCCATGACCTCTGTCATAGCAATGCTCAAAACGCTTGTGATCACAATATTCCATAACACTTCTCATCACAATGACCCATGACGCTCGTCATCACAATTATCCATGGTCTTCTCATCACAAGGTTCCATGACCTTTGTCATCACAATGCTCAATACACTTGTCATCAAAATGCTCCCTGACACTTGTTGTCTTTATGCTCCTTGAAACCTGTCATGACAATGCTCCATGCCTTTTTCATCACTATGATCCATGTCCTTTTCATCACAATGCTTCCAGACCACTGTAATCACAATGCTCCATGCCCTTGTCATCACAAAGATCAATGACGCATGTCATCAGAATGCTCCTTGGCCTTCTGCTCACAATGCTCCATGCACTTGTCATCACAATGTGGCAAGACCCCTGTAATCACAATGCTCCATGCCCTTTTACATCAGTATGCTCCATGAGACTTGTCATCACAAAGCCTCATGGTTTTCTTATCACAATGCTCCACGATGTTTTCATCACAATTCTTCACGACCTTGTCATGAAAATTCTCAATGGCCCTTGTCATCATAATGCTCTAAGCCCTAGTCATCACAATGGTCCATTATATTGGTCATCACAATCCTCCATTACATTTGGCATCACATAACTCCCTGCCATTGTCATCGAAATGGACCATGACATATGTCATCCCAATGCTCCCTGACACCTGTCTTCACAATACTCCATGAGCTTCTCTTCACAATGCTCCATGCCATTGTCATCACCATGCACTATGTCCACTGTCATCACAATAATCGATGAAACTTGTCAGACCAATGCTCCATGCCCCAGTCATAACAATGCTCCATGTCCCTGTCATCACAATGCTCCATGCCCTTGTCATCACAATGCTCTATGATTTTTCATCACAAAGCTTCATGACCCATGACCCATGTATCACAGTGTTCCGTGCCCTTGTCATCACAATGCACCATGCCACACTCATCACAATACTCCATGAAATATTTCAGACCAATGCTCCATGCCCTTCTCATCAAAATGCTCCATTACCCCTGTCATAACAATGCTCCATGACCCCTGCCATCACAATGTTACACGGCCTTGTCATCACAAGGCTCCATGAAACTTGTCATCACAATGCCCCATGACGCTCGTCATCACGATTATCCATGGTCTTCTCATCACAATGCTCCATGAGCTTTGTCATCACAATGCTCAATACACTTGTCATCAAAATGCTCCCTGATACTTGTTGTCTGTATGCTCCTTGAACACTGTCATGACAAGGCTCCATGCCTTTTTCATCACAATGATCCATGCCCTTTTCATCACAATGCTCCAAGACCCATGTAATCACAATGCTCCACGCCCTTGTCATCACAAAGCTCAATGACGCATGCCATGAGAATGCTCCTTGGTCTTCTCCTCAAAACGCTCCATGCCCTTGTCATCACAAGGTGGCAAGACCCCTGTAATCACAATGCTCCATGCCCCGTTCCATCGGTATGCTCCATGAGACTTGTCATCACAAGGCTGCATGGTTTTGTCATCACAATGCTCCAGGACCTTGTCATCACAATTCTTCACGACCTTGTCATGAAAATTTTCAATGGCCCTTGTCATCATAATGCTCCAAGCCCTAGTCATCACAATGCTCCATTATATTTGTCATCACAATCCTCCATTACATTTGGCATCACAGTGCTCCATGCCATTGTCATCGCAATGGACCATGACATATGTCATCACAATGCTCCCTGACACCTGTCTTCACAATACTCGATGACCTTCTCATCACAATGCTCCATGCCCTTGTCATGACAATGCACCATGCCCACTGTCATCACAATAATCTATGAAACTTGTCAAACCAATGCTCCATGCCCCTGTCATCACAATGCTCAGGACCGTGTCCTCACAATGCTCCATGACCCCACTCATCACAATGATTCATAACGTTTGTCATCACAATGGTCCATGCCCGCGTCATCACAAGGCTCTGTGACCTTTGTAACCACAATGCTCCATGAACGTTTCATCACAATTCTCTGTGACCCTTGTCATCACAATGCTCCATGACTTTGTCAGAACAATGCTCCATGACAATTGTCATCACCATGTGCCACACGCATTTCATCACAACGGTCCACAACCTTGTCATGGCAATGCTCCATAAACCTTTTAATCACAATGCTCCATGCACTTCTCATCCAAATGCTCTCTCAACAGAGATATCACAGTGTTCCATCACTAGTCATCACAATACTCCCTCACCCCTGTAATCACAATGTTCCATGACGCTGTCATCACAGTGCTACATCCCCTTATCATCACAATGTTCCATGACCCCTGACATCACAATATTCCATAAACCCTGTCATCAAAATGCTCCATGACCCTTTTCATCCCAAAGCTCCAAACCCCTGACATCACAATGTTCTATAAACACAGCCATCAAAATGTTCCATTACACTTTTCATCAAATTGCTGCATGACCCGGTCATCAAAAAGCTCCCTGCCCTTCACATCACAATGCACCATGCCCTTGTCATCACAAAGCTCCATGACCCTTGACATCACACTGCTGCATGTCATTGTCATCACAATGCTCCATGAAACCTCTCATTATATTGCTCAATGCCCTTGTCATCACAAAGCTCCATGACACTTATCATCACAATGCTCGATGCCCTTCTCATCACAATGCTCCAGGCCCTTGTCATTACAATCCTTCATGACCCATGTATCATAGTGTTCCGTACCCTTGTCATCACAATGCTCCATGCCCACTCTCATCACAATAATCCATGAAACATTTCAGACCAATGTTCCATATCGTTCTCATCACAATGCTCCATTACCTCTGTCATAACAATGCACCATGACCCCTGCCATCACAATGATCCACGGCCTAGTCATCACAAGGCTCCATGACACTTGTCAGCACAATGCTGAAGGACCCTGTAATCACAATGCTCCATGCCCTTGTCATCACAAAGCTCCATGACGCATGTCATCAGAATGTTCCATGGCCTTCTCATCACAATGCTCCAAGACCCCTGTAAACACAATGCTCAGTGCCCCTTTTCATCTCAATGCTCCATGAACCCTGTCATCACAATGCACCATGCCCATCATCATAATGCTTCAGGCTATTATCATCACAATGAAATCAATATTCTCCATGACCTCTGTCATCATAATGCTCCAAACACTTGTGATCACAATGTTCCATAACACTTATCATCACAACACACCATGACGCTCATCATCACAATTATCCATGGCCTTCTCATCACAATGTTCCATGATCTTTGTCATCACAGTGCTCAAAACACTTGTCATCACAATGCTCCCTGACACTTGTCATCAGTATGCTCCTTGAACCCTGTCATGACAAGGCTCCATGCCTTTTTCATCACAATAATCCATGCCCTTTTCATCACAATGCTCCAAGATCCCTGTAATCACAATGCTCCATGCCCTTGTCATCAAAAAGCTCCATGACACATGTCATCAGAATGCTTCATGTCCTTCTCATCACAATGCTCCATGTCATTGTCATCACAATGCTCCATGAACGCTCTCATAACATTGCTCCATGCACTTATCTTCACAAAGATCCATGACACATGTCATCAGAATGCTCCATGGCCTTCTCATCACAGTGCTCCATGTGCTTGTCCTCACAATGCTCCATTACCCCTGTCATAACAATGCTCCATGACCCCTGCCATCATGATATTCCATGGCCTTGTCATCACAAGGCTCCATCACCCTTCTCATCACAATGCTCCAAGAACCCTGTAATCACAATGCTCTATGCTCCTTTTCATTTCAATGGTCTATGAACCCTGTCATCACAATGCACCATGCCCATCATCATAATGCTTCATGCTATTGTCATCACAATGAAATCAAAATGCTCCATGACCTCTGTCATAGCAATGCTCAAAACGCTTGTGATCACAATATTCCATAACACTTCTCATCACAATGACCCATGACGCTCGTCATCACAATTATCCATGGTCTTCTCATCACAAGGTTCCATGACCTTTGTCATCACAATGCTCAATACACTTGTCATCAAAATGCTCCCTGACACTTGTTGTCTTTATGCTCCTTGAAACCTGTCATGACAATGCTCCATGCCTTTTTCATCACTATGATCCATGTCCTTGTCATCACAATGTTTCAAGGCCCCTGTAATCACAATGCTCCATGCCTTTCTCATCAAAATGCTCCATTACCCCTGTCATAACAATGCTCCATGACCCCTGCCATCACAATGTTACACGGCCTTGTCATCACAAGGCTCCATGAAACTTGACATCACATTGCCCCATGACGCTCGTCATCACAATTATCCATGGACTTCTCATCACAATGTTCCATGATCTTTGTCATCACAATGCTCAAAACACTTGTCATCACAATGCTCCATGACAGTTGTCGTCAGTATGCGCCTTGAACCATCTCATGACAAGGCTCCATGCCTTTTTCATCACAATAATCAATGCCCTTTTCATCACAATGCTCCAAGATCCCTGTAATCACAATGCTCCATGCCCTTGTCATCACAAAGCTCCATGACGCATGTCATCAGAATGCTCCATGGACTTCTCATCACCATGATTCATGCCCTTTTCATCACAATGCTCCAAGACCCCTGTAATCACAATGCTCCATGCCCCTTTTCAACAGAATGCTCCATGAGACTTCTCATCAAAAGTCTCCATGGTCTTCTCATCACAATGCTCCTGGACTTTCTCATCACCATGCTCCATTCCCTTGTCATCGCAATTCACCATGACCAATACCATCACAATTTTCCTTGACCACTGTCATCACAACACTCCATGACACCTGACAACACAATGATCCGAGACTCTTGTCATCACAATGCTCCATTCCCTAGTCATCACAATGCTCCAGGACACTTGTCATCACAATGATCCATGCCCTTGTTATCCCAATGCTCCATAACCCCTGTATACACAATGCTCTGTGACGCTTGTCATCACAGTGCCCCACGACAACTGTCATCACAATGCTCCATGCCTTTGTCAGCAAAATGCTACGTGACCTTGTCATTACAATGATCTATGTGCTTGTCATCACAATACTCCATTTCCATTTTCATCGCAATCCTCTGTGAACATTGGGATCACATTGCTTCATTCCCTTGTCATCACAATGCTCCATGATCCTTGAAATCAAAATGATCCATGACCTCTGTCATCACAATGCTCCAAGCCCTTATGATCACAATGTTCCATAACACTTGTCATCACAACGCTCCATAATGCCTGTCATCACAATACTCCATGCACTTTTCATCACAATGCTCCATGACCTTTGTCATCACAATGCTCAATACACTTGTCATCACAATGCTCCCTGACACTTGTCGTCAGAATGCTCCTTGAACACTGTCACGAAAAGGCTCCATGCCTTTTCATCACAATGCCCCATGCCGTTTACTTCACAATGCTCCATTCCATTGTCATCAGAATACTCCACAAGCTTGTCATCAGAATATTCCTTGACCCGTGTCATCACAAATCTCCATGCACTTGTCAGAACAATGCTCCCTGAACTTTGTCATCACAATGCTCCAAGCCAATGTCATCACAATGCTCCATTACGTTTGTCATCAGAATCCTCCATGACACTTGGCATCACAATAATCCATGCCATTGTCATCACAATGGGCCATTACATATGTCATCACAATGCTCCCTGACACCTGTCTTCACAATACTGCATTACCTGGCCATCACAATGCTCCATGCCCTTGTCATCACAATGCGCCATTCCAACTCACATCGCAATAATTCATGAAAATTATTAGACCAATGTTCCATGCCCTTGTCATCACAATGCTCCATGCCCTTGTTGTCACAATGCTCCATGACCCCTGTCATCACAATGCTCCGTGCTACAGTCATCACAATGCTTCATGACCTTTGTCATCACAATGGTCCATGCCCTCGTCATCAACAGTCTCTGTGACCATTTTAACCACAATGATTCATGAACTTTTCATCTCAATGCTCTTTGACCCTTGTCATCAAAATTCTCTATGCCTTTCTCAGCACAATTCTCCATGACCCTTGTCATCACAAGGCTACATGACACATGTCATCACAATGCACCATGCGCTTGTATTCACAGTGCTCCACCATCTTGTCATCACAATGCTCCATAAAACTTGTCATCACAATGCTCCATGCACATCTCATCAAAATGCTATCTCACCACAAATATCACAATGCTACAACACTATTTGTCACAGTACTCCTTCATCCCTGTCATCACAATGTTCCATGACTCCTGTCACCACAATGCTACATGCACTTATCATCACAATGTTCGATGACCCCTGACATCACAATGTTCCATAACACCTGTCATCAAAATGCTCCATGACCCTTTCCATCAAAATGCTCCAAGACACCTGACATCACAATGTTCCATAACTCCTGTCATCAAAATGTTATATGACACATTTCATCCAATTGCTCCATGACCCTGTCATCACAATGCTCCCTGGCCTTCTCATCACAATGCACAAAGCCCTTGCCATGAAAATGCTCCATGACCTTTGTCATCACAAATATCCATGACCCTTGGCATCACAATGTTCCATGTCATTGTCATCACAATGCTCCATGAACGCTCTCCTCACATGGCTCCATGCCCTTGTCATCACAAAGATCCATGACACATGTCATCAGAATGCTCCATGGCCTTATCATCACAATATTCCATGTCCTTGCCATCACAATGCTCCATTACAACTGTCATAACATTGCTCCATGAACCCTGCCATCACAATATTACATGGCTTTGTCATCACAACGCTCCATCACCCTTCTCTTCACAATGCTCCAAGAACCCTGTAATCACAATTCTCTATGCCCCTTTTCATTTCAATGATCCATGAACCCTGTCATCACAATGCACCATGAACATCATCATAATGCTTCATGCTATTGTCATCACAGTGAAATCAAAGTGCTCCATGACCTCTGTCATAGCAATGCTACCAACCCTTGTGAATACAATATTCCATAACACTTGTCATCACAATGCCCCATGACGCTCGTCATCACGATTATCCATGGTCTTCTCATCACAATGCTACATGACCTTTGTCATCACAATGCTCAATACACTTTTCATCAAAATGCTCCCTGACACTTGTCTGTATGCTCCTTGAACACTGTCATGACAAGGCTCCATGCCTTTTTCATCACAATGATCCATGCCCTTTTCATCACAATGCTCCAAGACCCATGTAATCACAATGCTCCACGCCCTTGTCATCACAAATCTCAATGACGCATGCCATGAGGATGGTCCTTGGTCTTCTCCTCAAATTGCTCCATGCTCTTCTCATCACAATGTTCCAAGATCCCTGTAATCACAATGCTCCATGCCCCTTTCCATCAGTATGCTCCATGAGATTGTCATCACAAGGCTCCATGGTTTTGTCATCACAATGCTCCAGGGCCTTGTCATCACAATGCTTCACGACCTTGTCATGAAAATTTTCAATGGCCCTTGTCATCATAATGCTCCAAGCCCTAGTCATCACAATGCTCCATTATATTTCTCATCACAATCCTCCAATACATTTGGCATCACAATGCTCCATGCCATTGTCATCGCAATGCACCCTGACATATGTCATCACAATGCTCCCTGACACCTGTCTTCACAATACTCCATGACCTTCTCATCACAATGCTCCATGCCCTTGTCATCACAATGCACCATGCCCACTGTCATCACAATAATCTATGAAACTTGTCTAAACAATGCTCCATGCCACTGTCATCACATTGCTCCATGCCCTTGTCATCACAATGCTCCATGACCCCACTCATCAAAATGATTCATAACGTTTGTCATCACAATGGTCCATGCCCACGTCATCACAAGGCTCTGTGACCTTTGTAACCACAATGCTCCATGAACTTTTCATCACAATTCTCTGTGACCCTTGTCATCACAATGCTCCATGTCTTTGTCACAACAATGCTCCATGACCATTGTCATCACAATGTGCCACACACATTTCATCACAAAGGTCCACAACCTTGTCATTGCAATGCTCCATAAACCTTTTAATCACAATGCTCCATGCACTTCTCATCAAAATGCTCTCTCACCAGAGATATCACAGTGTTCCATCACTAGTCATCACAATACGCCCTCACCCCTGTAATGACAATGTTCCATGACACTGTCATCACAGTGCTACATCCCCTTATCATCACAATGTTCCATGACCGCTGACATCACAATATTCCATAACCCCTGTCATCAAAATGCTCCATGACCCTTTTCATCCCAAAGCTCCAAGACCCCTGACATCACAATGTTTAATAAACCTTGTCATCAAAATGTTCCATTACACTTTTCATCAAATTGCTGCATGACCCGGTCATCAAAATGCTCCCTGCCCTTCACATCACAATGCACCATGCCCTTGTCATCAAAATGCTCCATGACTTGTCATCACAAATCTCCATGACCCTTGACATCACAGTGCTCCATGTCATTGTCATCACAATGCTCCATGAACCCTCTCATTATATTGCTCAATGCCCTTGTCATCACAAAGCTCCATGACACTTGTCATCACAATGCTCGATGCCCTTCTCATCACAATGCTCCATGCCATTGTCATTACAATCCTGCATGACCCATGTATCATAGTGTTCCGTACCCTTGTCATCACAATGCTCCATGCTCACACTTATCACAATAATCCATGAAACATTTCAAACCAGTGTTCCATGTCCTTCTCATCACAATGCTCCATTACCACTGTCATAACAATGCACCATGACCCCTGCCATCACAATGTTCCACGGCCTAGTTATCACAAGGCTGAATAACACTTGTCATCACAATGCTGAAGGCCCCGGTAATCACAATGCTCCATGCCCTTGTCATCAAAAAGCTCCATGACGCATGTCATCAGAATGTTCCATGGCCTTCTCATCACAATGCTCCATGCCCTTGTCATCCCAATGCTCCAAGACCCCTGTAAACACAATGCTCCATGCCCCTTTTCATCTCAATGGTCCATGAACACTGTCATCACAATGCACCATGCCCATCATCATAATGCTTCAGGCTATTGTCATCACAATTAAATCAATATTCTCCATGACCTCTGTCATCATAATGCTCCAAACCCTTGTGATCACAATGTTCCATAACACTTATCATCACAACACCCCATGACGCTCATCATCACAATTATCCATGGCCTTCTCATCACAATGTTACATGATCTTTTTCATCACAATGCTCAAAACACGTGTCATCACAATGCTCCCTGACACTTGTCGTCAGTATGCTCCTTGAACACTGTCATGACAAGGCTCCATGCCTTTTTCATCACAATAATCCATGTCCTATTCAGCACAAAGCTCCAAGATCCCTGTAATCACAATGCTCCCTGCCCTTGTCATCAAAAAGCTCCATGACACATGTCATCAGAATGCTTCATGTCCTTCTCATCACAATGCTCCATGTCATTGTCATCACAATGCTCCATGAACGCTCTCATCACATTGCTCCATGCACTTATCTTCACAAAGTTCCATGGCATATGTCATCAGAATGTTCCAGGGCCTTCTCCTCAAAATGCTCCATGCCCTTGTCATCACAATGCTCCATGACACCTGTCATCACAATACTCCATGAACATTTTCCCCCAGTGTTCCATGACCATCTCATCACAATGCTCCATGACCAATATCATCACAATGATCCATGACCACTGTCATCACAACACTCCATGACACCTTACAATACAATGATCCGGGACTCTTGTCATCACAATGCTCCAAGACCCATGTCATCACAATACTCCATGAATATTTTCAGCCCAATGTTCCATGAAGCTTGTCATCACAATGATCCATGGCTTGTCATCACAAAGCTCCATGACACATGTCATCAGAATTTTAGATGGCCTTCTCATCACAATGTCCCATGCACTTTTCATCACACTGCTCCATGCACTTGTAATCACAATGTGCCTAGACCCCTGTAATCACAATGCTCCATGCCCCTTTACATCAGTATGCTCCATGAGATTTGTCATCACAAGGCTCCATGATTTTCTCAACACAATGCTCCAGGACCTTGTCATCACAATGCTTCACGACCTTGTCATGAAAATTCTCAATGGCCCTTGTCATCATAATGCTCCAATCCGTAGTCATCACAATGCTCCATTATATTTGTCATCACAATCCGCCATTACATTTGGCATCACAATACTCCCTGCCGTTGTCATCTCAGTGGATCATGACATATGTCATCACAATGCTCCCTGACACGTGTCTTCACAATACTCCATGACCTTCTCTTCACAATGCTCCATGCCATTGTCATCACAATGCACTATGTCCACTGTCATCACAATAATCTATGAAACTTGTCAGCCCAATGCTCCATGCCCCTGTCATGACAATGCTCCATGTCCCTGTCACCACAATGCTCCAAGAACATTTTCAGCCCAGTGCTCCAAGATCCTTATCATCACAATGATCCATGCCCTTGTCATCCCAATGCTCCATGACCCCTGTATTCACAATGCTCCGTGATGCTTGTCATCACAGTGCGCCATGACACATGTCATCACAATGCTCTTTGCCTTTGTCAGCAAAATGCTAAATGACCTTGTCTTTGCAATGCTCTATGCGCTTGTCATCACAATACTCCATTTCCATTGTAATAACAATCCTACATGAAACTTGGGATCACATTGCTTCATGCCCCTGTCATCAAAATGTTCAATGCTCCTTGAAAGCAAAATGATCCATGACCTCTGTCATCACAATGATCCGAACCCTTGTGATCACAGTGTTCCATAACACTTGTCATAACAATGCTCCATGATGCCTGTCATCACAATACTCCATGCCCTTTTCATCACAATGCTCCATGACCATTGTCATCACAATTCTCAATACACTTGTCATCACAATGCTCCCTGACAATTGTCATCAGAATGCTCCTTGAAACCTGTCACGAAAAGGCTCCATGTCTCTTTCATCACAAGGCCCCATGCCGTTTTCATCACAATGCTCCATGCCATTGTCATTAAAATACTCCACAAGCTTATCATCAGAATGCTCCATGACCATTGTCATCACAATTCTCCATGCACTTTTCAGCACAATGCTCCCTGACCCTTGTCATCACAATGCTCCAAGCCATTGTCATCACAATGCTCCATTACTTTTGTCATCAGAATCCTCCTTGACACTTGGCATCACAATGCTCCATGCCATTGTCATCACAACGGGCCATTACATATATCATCACAATGCTCCCTGACAACTGACTTCACAATACTGCATGACCTGGTCATCACAATGCTCCATGCCCTTGTCATCACAATGTGCCATTCCAACTGTCATCGCAATAATCCATGAAACTTATTAGACCAATGTTCTATGCCCTTGTCATCACAGTGCTCTCTGCCCTTGTTATCACAATCCTCCATGACCCCTGTCATCACAATGCACCGTGACTCTAGTCATCACAATGCTTCATGACCTTTGTCATCACAATGGTCCATGCGCTCGTCATCAACAGCCTCTGTGACCATTTTAACCACAATGATCCATGAACTTTTCATAACAATGCTCTTTAACCCTCTTCATCACAATGCTCTATGCCTTTTTTAGCACAATGCTCCATGACTCTTGTCATCACAATGCTCCATGCGCTTTTCAGCACAATGCTCCATGACACATGGCATCACAATGCTCCATGACCCCTGTCATCACAATGCTCCGTGACTCCAGTTATCACAATGCTTCATAACGTTTGTCATCACAATGGTCCATGCCCGCGTCATCACAAGGCTCTGTGACCTTTGTAACCACAATGCTCCTTGAACTTTTCATCACAATTCTCTGTGACACTTGTCATCACAATGCTGCCTGTCTTTGTCAGAACAATGCTCCATGACCATTTTCTTCACAATGTGCCACGCACATTTCATCAGAACGGTCCACAACCTTTTCATTGCAATGCTCTATAAACCTTGAAATCACAATGCTCCATGCACTTCTCATCAAAATGCTCTCTCATCAGAGATATCACAGAGTTACATCACTAGTCATCACAATACTCCCTCACCCCTGTAATCACAATGTTCCATGACACTGTTATCACAATGCTACATCCCCTTATCATCACAATGTTCCATGACACCTGTCATCAAATTGCCCCATGACCCTTTTCATCCCAACGCTCCAAATCCCCTGATATCACAATGTTCTATAACCCCTGCCATCAAAATATTCCATTACATTTTTCATCAAATTGCTGCATGACCCGGTCATCAAAATGCTCCCTGCCCTTCTCATCACAATGCACCTTGCCCTTGTCATCCAAATGCTCCATTAACTGTCATGACAAAGCCCCATGACACTTGGCATCACAATGCTCCATGTCATTGTCATCACAATGCTCCATGAACCCTCTCATAACATTGCTCAATGCCCTTGTCATCAAAAAGCTCCATGACACTTTTCATCACAATGCTCGATGCCCTTCTCATCACAATGCTCCAGGCCCTTGTCATTACAATCCTGCATGACCCATGTATCATAGTGTTCTGTACCCTTGTCATCAGAAGGCTCCATGCCCACTCTCATCACAGTAATCCATGAAACTTTTCAGACCAATGTTCCATGCCCTTCTCATCACAATTCTCCATTACCTCTGTCATAACAATCCACCATGACCCCTGCCATCACAATGTTCCACGGCCTAGTCATCACAAGGTTCCATGACACTTGTTATCACAATGCTGAAGACCCCTGTAATCACAATGCTCCATGCCCTTGTCATCACAAACCTCCATGATTCATGTGGTCAGAATATTCCATGGCCTTCTCATCACAATGCTCCATGCCCTTGTCATCACAATGCTCCAAAACCCTTATAAACACAATGCTCCATGCCCCTTTTCATCTCAATGCTCCATGAACCCTTTCGTCACAATGCACCATGCCCATCATCATCATGCTTCAGGCTATTGTCATCACAATGAAATCAATATTCTCCATGACCTCTGTCATCATAATGCTCCAAAACCTTGTGATCACAATGTTCTATAACACTTATCATCACAACACCCCATGACACTCATCATCACAATTATCCATGGTCTTCTCATCACAATGCTCTATGATCTTTGTCATCACAATGCTCAATACACTTGTCATCACAATGCTCCCTGACACTTGTCGTCAGTATGCTCCTTGAACCCTGTCATGACAAGGCTCCATGCATTTTTCATCACAATAATCCATGTCCTTTTCATCACAATGCTCCAAGATCCCTGTAATCACAATGCTCCATGCCCTTGTCATAAAAAAGCTCCATGACGCATGTCATCACAATGCTTCATGGCCTTCTCATCACAATGCTCCATGCCCTTGTCATCACAATGCTCCTAGACCACTGTAATCATAATGCTCCATGTCCCTTTTCATCAGAATGCTCCATGTGAGTTGTCATCACAAGTCTCCATGGTCTTCTCATCACAATTCCCCAGGACCTTGTCATCACCATGCTCCATTCCCTTGTCATCACAATGCTCCATGACCCCTGTCATCACAATAATCCATGAGCATTTTCAGCCCAATGCTCCACGACCTACTCATCACAATACTCCATGGTCAATATCATCACAATGCTCCATGACCACTGTCATCACAATATTCCATGACACCTGACTACACAATGATCCATGACTCTTGTCATCACATTGCTCCATTCCGTGGTCATCAAAGTGCTCCATGACACCTGTCATCACAACACTCCATGAACATTTTCAGCTCAGTGCTCCATGACCCTTTGTCATCACAATGATCCATGCCCTTGTCATCCCAATGCTCCATAACCCGTGTATTCACAATGCTCTGTGACGCTTGCCATCACAGTGCTACATGACACATGTCATCACAATGCTCCATGCCTTTGTCAGCAAAATGCTACATGACCTTGTCATTGCAATGCTCTATGCGCTTGGCATCACAATACTCCATTTCCATTGTCATCACAATCCTCCATGAACCTTGGGATCACATTGCTTCATGCCCTTGTCATCACAGTGCTCCATGCTCCTTGAAATCAAAATGATCCATGACCTCTCTCATCACAATGCTCCAAACCCTTTTGATCACAATGTTCCATAACGTGTCATCAGAACGCTCCATGATGCCTGTCCTCACAATACTCCATGCCCTTTTCATCACAATGCTCCATGACTTTGTCATCACAATTCTCAATACACTTGTCATCACAGTGCTCCCTGACACTTGTCATCAGAATGCTCCTTGAACCCTGTCACGAAAAGGCTCCTTGCCTTTTTCATCACAATGCCCCATGCCATTTTCATCACAATGCTCCATGCCATTGTCATCAAAATACTCCACAAGCTTGTCATCAGAATGCTCCATGACCCTTGTCATCACAATTCTCCATGCACATGTCAGCACAATGCTCCCTGACCCTTGTCATCACAATGCTCCAAGCCATGGTCATCACAATGCTCCATTAGCTTTGTCATCAGAATCCTCCATGACACTTGGCATCACAATGCTCCATGCCATTGTCATCACAATGGGCCATTACATATGTCATCACAATGCTTCCTGACACCTGTCTTCACAATACTGCATGGCCTGGTCATCACAATGCTCCATGCCCTTGTCATCACAATGCGCCATACCAACTGTCATCGCAGTAATCCATGAAACATATTAGACCAATGTTCCATGCCTTTGTCATCACAATGCTCCATGCCCTTGTTATCACAGTGTTCCATGACCCCTCTCATCACAATGCTCCGTGACTCCAGTCATCCCAATGCTTCATGACCTTTGTCATCACAATGTTCCATGCCCTCGTCATCAATAGTCTCTGTGTCCTTTTTAACCACAATGCTCCATGAAATTTTCATCACAATGCTCTTTCACCCTTGTCATCACAATGATCTATGCCTTTCTCTGCACAATGCTCCATGACCCTTGTCATTACTATGCTACATGCGCTTGTCAGCACAATGCTCCATGACACATGTCATCACAATGCACCATGCGACTGTCATCACAGTGCTCCACAATCTTGTCATCACAATGCTCCAAAAAAAATTTCCTCACAATGCTCCATACACTTCTCATCAAAATGCTCTCTCACCACTGATATCAGAATTCTACATCAGTATTTGTCACAATACACCCTCACCCCTGTCATCAGAATGTACCATGACTCCTGTCATCACAATGCTACATGCTCTTATCATCACAATGTTCTATGAACCATGACATCACAATGTTCCATAATACCAGTCATCAAAATGTTCCATGACACTTTTCATCCAATTGCTCCATAACCCTGTCATCACAATGCTCCATGCCCTTCTCATCACAATGCACAACACCCTTGCCATCAAAATGCGCCATGACCTTTGTCATCACAAAGATCCATGACCCTTGGCATCACAATGCTCCATGCCATTGTTATCACAATGGGCCATTACATATGTCATCACAATGCTTCCTGACACCTGTCTTCACAATACTGCATGACCTGGTCATCGCAATGCTCCATGCCCTTGTCATCACAATGCGCCATACCAACGGTCATCGCAGTAATCCATGAAACATATTAGACCAATGTTCCATGCCTTTGTCATCACAATGCTCCATGCCCTTGTTATCACAGTGTTCCATGAACCCTCTCATCACAATGCTCCGTGACTCCAGTCATCCCAATGCTTCATGACCTTTGTCATCACAATGTTCCATGCCCTCGTCATCAATAGTCTCTGTGACCTTTTTAACCACAATGCTCCATGAAATTTTCATCACAATGCTCTTTCACCCTTGTCATCACAATGATCTATGCCTTTCTCTGCACAATGCTCCATGACCCTTGTCATTACTATGCTACATGCGCTTGTCAGCACAATGCTCCATGACACATGTCATCACAATGCACCATGCGACTGTCATCACAGTGCTCCACAATCTTGTCATCACAATGCTCCAAAAAAATTGTCCTCACAATGCTCCATGCACTTCTCATCAAAATGCTCTCTCACCACTGATATCAGAATTCTACATCAGTATTTTTCACAATACACCCTCACCCCTGTCATCAGAATGTTCCATGACTCCTGTCATCACAATGCTACATGCTCTTATCATCACAATGTTCTATGAACCATGACATCACAATGTTCCATAATACCAGTCATCAAAATGTTCCATGACACTTTTCATCCAATTGCTCCATAACCCTGTCATCACAATGCTCCGTGCCCTTCTCATCACAATGCACAACGCCCTTGCCATCATAATGCGCCATGACCTTTGTCATCACAAAGATCCATGACCCTTGGCATCACAATGCTCCATGTCATTGTCATCATATTGCTCCATGCCCTTGTCTTCACATAGCTCCATGACACAAGTGATCAGAATGCTCCATGGCCTTCTCATCACAATGCTCAATGCCCTTGCCATCACAATGCTCCATTACCACTGTCATAATAATGCTCCATGACCCCTGCCACCACGATGTTCCATGGCCTTGTCATCACAAAGCTCCATGACCCTTCTCATCACAATGCTCCAAGAACACTGTAATCACAATGCTCTATGCCCCGTTTCATCTCAATGATCCATGAACCCTGTCATCAAAAGGCATCATGCCCATCATCATAATGCTTCATGCTATTGTCATCACAAAGAAATCAAAATGCTCTATTACCTCTGTCATAACAATGCTCCAAACCCTTGTGATCACAATATTCCATAACACTTGTCATCACAATGCCACATGACGCTCGTCATCACAATTCTTCAAGGTCTTCTCATCACAATGCTCCATGACCTTCATCATCACAATGCTCAATACAATTGTCATCAAAATGCACCCTGACACTTGTTGTCTGTATGCTCCTTGAACCCTGTCATAACAAGGCTCCATGCCTTTTTCATCACAATGATCCATGCCCTTTTCATCACAATGCTCCAAGACCCATGTAATCACAATGCTCCATGCCCTTGTCATCACAAAGCTCAATGACGCATGCCATCAGGATTCTCCTTTGTCTTCTACTCAGTATGCTCGATGTCCTTGTCATTACAATGTTCCAAGACCCCTGTAATCACAATGCTCCATGCCCCTTTTCTTCAGTATGCCCCATGAGACTTTCATCACAAGGCTCCATGGTTTTGTCATCACAATGCTCCAGGACATTGTCATCACAATGCTTCACGACCTTATCATGAAAATTTTAAATGGCCCTTGTCATCATAATGCTCCAAGCCCTAATCATCACAATGCTTTATTATATTTGTCTTCACAATTCTCCATTACATTTGGCATCACAATGCTCCATGCCATTTTCATCGCAATGGCCCATGACATATGTCATCAGAATGCTCCCTGACACCTCTCTTCACAATACTCCATCACCTTATCATCACAATCCTCCATGCCCTTGTCATCACAATGCACCATGCCCACTCTCATCACAATAATCTATGAAACTTCTCAGACCAATGCTCCATGCCCGTGTCATCACAATGCTCCATGACCCCTGCCATCACAATGCTCCGTGACTCCAGTCATCACACTGCTTCATAACGTTTGTCATCACAATGGTCCATGCCCGTGTCATCACAAGGCTCTGTGACCTTTGTAACCACAATGCTCCATGAAATTTTCATCACAATTCTGTGACAATTGTCATCACAGTGTGCCATGTCTTTGTCAGAACAATGCTCCATGACCATTTTCATCACAATGTGCCACGCGCATTTCATCAAAACGGTCCACAAACTTGTCATTGCAAAGCCCCATAAACGTTGTAATCACAATGTTCCATGCACTTCTCATCAAAATGCTCTCTCACCAGAGATATCACAATGTTCCATCACTAGTCATCACAATACTCCCTCATCTCTGTAATCACAAGGTTCCATGACACTGTCATCACAATGCTACATCCCCTTATCGTCACAATGTTCCATGACCCCTGCCATCACAATGTTCCATAACCCCTTTCATCAAAATGCTCCATGACCCTTTCCATCCCAAAGCTCCAAGTCCCCTGACATCACAATGTTCTATAACCCCTGCCATCAAAATGTTCCATTACACTTTTTATCAAATTGCTGCATGACCCGGTCATCAAAATGCTCCCTGCACTTCTCATTACAATGCACCATGCCCTTGTCATGAAAATGCTCCATGACTTGTCATCACAAATCTCCATGACAGTTGGCATCACAATGCTCCATGTCATTGTCATCACAATGCTCCATGAACACTCTCATAACATTGCTCATTGCCCTTGTCATCAAAAAGCTCCATGACACTTGTCATCACAATGCTCGATGCCATTCTCATCACAATGCTCCATGCCTTTGTCATCACAATGCTCCATGACCCCTGTCATCACAATGCTCCGTGACTCCAGTCATCAAAATGCTTCATGACCTTTGTCATCACAATGGTCCATGCCTTCGTCATCAATAGTCTCTGTGACATTTTTATCCACAATGCTCCATGAACTTTTCATCACAATGCTCTTTGACCCTTGTCATCACAATGCTCTATGCCTTTCTCAGCACAATGCTCCATGACCATTGTCATCACAATATTCCAAGCCTTTGTCATCACAATGCTCCATTATATTTGTCATCAGAATCCTCCATGACACTTGTCATCACAATGCTCTTTGAACCTTGTCATCAGAATCCTCCATGACACCTGGCATCAAAATTATCCATGCCATTTTCATCACAATGGGCCATTACATATGTCATCACAATGCTCCCTCACACCTGTCTTCACAATACTGCATGACCTGGTCATCACAATGCTCCATGCCCTTGTCATCACAATGAGCCCTTCCATCTTTCATCACAATAATCCATGAAACGTATTAGACCAATGCTGCATGCCATTGTCATCACAATGCTCCATGCCCTTGTTATCACAATGTTCCAAGACCCCTGTAATCAGAATGCTCCATGCCCCTTTTCATCAGTATGCTCCATGAGACTTGTCTTCACAAGGCTCCATGGTTTTCTAATCACATATCTCCAGGACCTTGTCATCACAATGCTTCAAGACGTTGTCATGAAAATTCTCAATGGCCCTTGTCATCATAATGCTCCAAGCCCTAGTCATCACAATGCTCCATTATATTTGTCATCAAAATACTCCATTACATTTGGCATCTCAATGCTCCCTGACATTGTCATCGCAATGGACCATGACATATGTCATCACAATGCTCCCTGACACCTGTCTTTACAATAATCCATGACCTTCTCATCAAAATGATCCATGCCCTTGTCATCCCAATGCTCCATGACCCCTGTATTCACAATGATCCGTGACCCTTGTCATCACAGTGCTCCATGACACCTGTCTTCACAATACTCCATGACCTTCTCCTCACAATGTTCCATGCCCTTGTCATCACAATGCACCATGTCCACTGTCATCACAATAATCTATGAAACTTGTCAGACCAATGCTCCATGCCCCTGTCATCGCAATGCTCCATGCCCTTGTCATCACACTGCTCCATTACCCCTGTCATTACAATGCTCCGTGAATCCAGTCATCACAATTCTTCATAACGTTTGTCAACACAACGGTCCATGCTCGCATCCTCAAATGGCTCTGTGTCTTTTGTAACCTCAGTGCTCCATGAAATTTTCATCACAATGCTCCATGACCCTTGTCATCACAATGCTCCATGCCTTTGTCAGAACAATACTCCATGACCCTTGTCATCACAATGTGGCACGCGTTTTTCATCACAATGATCCACAACCTTGTCATCACTATCCGCCATAAACCTTGTAATCACAATGCTCCATGCACTTCTCATCCAAATGCTCTCTCACCTGAGATATTACAATGTTCTGTCACTAGTTATAACAATCCTCCCACACCCCTGTAATCACAATGTTCCATGACCCCTGTCATCAGAATGCTACATCCCCTTATCAGCACAATGTTCTATAACCCCTGGCATCACAATCTTCCATAAGCCTGTCATCAAAATGCTCCATGACCCATTTCATCCCAAAGCTCCATGACACCTGGCATCAAAATATTCTATAAACCCTGTCATCAAAATGTTCCATTACACTTTTCATCAAATTGCTGCATGACCCTGTCATCAAAATGCTCCCTGCCCTTCTCATCACAATGCACCACACCCTTGTCATCAAAATGTTCTATGACCTTTGTCATCACACAGCTCCATGACCCTTGGCATCACAATGCTCCATGTCATTGTCATCACAGTGCTCCATAAATCCTCTCATCACATTGATCCATGCCCTTGTCATTATAAAGCTCCATGACACTTGTCATCACAATGCTCGATGCCCTTCTCATCACAGTGCTCCATGCCCTTGTCATTACAATCCTCCATGACCCATGTATCACAGTGTTCCGTGCCCTTGTCCTCACAATGCTCCATGCCCACTGTCATCACAATAATCCATGAAACATTTCAGACCAATGCTCAATGCCCTTCTCATCACAATGATCCATTACCTCTGTCATAACAATGCTCCATGACCACTGCCATCACAATGTTCCATTACACTTTTCATCAAATTGCTGCATGACCCGGTCATCAAAATGCTTCCTGCCCTTCTCATCACAATGCACCATGCCCTTGTCATCAAAATGTTCCATGACTTGTCATCACAAAGCTCCATGACACCTGTCATCACAATGCTCCATGCATTTGTCAGCAAAGTTCTACACGAACTTGTCATTAGAAAGCTCTATGTGCTTGTCATTACAATGCTCCAAGAACCCTGTAATCACAATGTTCCATGCCCTTTTTCATCTCAGTGTTCCATGAAACCTGTCATCACAATGCACCATGTCCATCATCATAATGCTTCAGGCTATTGTCATCACAATGAAATCAAAATTATCCATGACCTCTGTCATCATAATGCTCCAAACCCTTCTGATAACAATGTTCCAAAACACTTATCATCACAACACCGCATGACGATCATCATCACAATTATCCATGGACTTCTCTTCACAATGCTCCATGATCTTTGTCATCACAATGCTCAATACACTTGTCATCACAATGCTCCCTGACACTTGTCGTCAGTATGCTCCTTGAACCCTGTCATGACAAGGCTCCATGCCTTTTTCATCACAGTGATCCATGCCCTTTTCATCACAATGCACCATGACCCCTGTAATCACAATGCTCTATGGTCTTGTCATCACAAAGCTCCATGACGCAAGTCATCAGAATGCTCCATGGCCTTCTCACAACGCTCGATGTCATTGTCATCACAATGATCCATGAACCCTCTCATCACATTGCTCCTTGCCCTTGACATTTCAATCCTCCCTGACCCATGTATCACAGTGTTCCATGCCCTTGTCATCACAATGCTCCATGCCCAATCTCATCACAATAATCCATGAAATATTTCAGACCAGTGCTCAATTCCCTTCTCATAACAATGCTCCATTACCTCTGTCATAACAATGCTCCATGACCATTGCCATCACAATATTCCACCGCCTTGTCATCACAAGGCTCCATTACCCATGTCATCGCAATGATCCAAGACACCTGTAATCAAAATGCTCCATGAACTTGTCATAACAAAGTTCCATGACGCATGTCATCAGTAGGTACCATGACCTTCTCTTCACAATGCTCCATGCCCTTGTCATCACAATGCTCCATGACCCCTGTAATCACAATGCTCCTTGCCCCTTTTCATCTCAATGATCCATGAACCCTGTCATCAAAATGCACCATGCCAATCATCCTAATGTTTCATGCTATTGTCATCACAATGAAATCAAAATGCTCCATGACCTCTGTTATAACAATGTTCCAAACCCTTGTGATCACAATATTCCATAACAGTTGTCATCACAATGCCCCATGACGCTCGTCATCACAATTATCCATGGTTTTCTCATCACAATACTCCATGTCCTTTGTCATCAAAATGCTCAATACACTTGCCATCAAAATGCTCCCTGACACTTGTTGTCTGTATGCTCCTTGAACCCAGTCATGACAAGGCTCCTTGCCTATTTCATCAAAATTATCCATGCCCTTTTCATCATAATCCTCCCTCACCCCTGTTATCACAATATTCCATGGCCCCTGTCATCACAATGCTACATCCCCTTATCAGCACAATGTTCCATGACCCCTGACATCACAATGTTCCATAACCCCTGTCATCAATATGCTCCATGACCCATTTCATCCCAAAGCTCCATGACCACTGGCATCACAATGCTCTATAACCCCTGTCATCAAAATGTTCCATTACACTTTTCAGCAAATTACTGCATGACCCTGTCATCAAAATGCTCCCTGCCCTTCTCATCACAATGCACCACACACTTGTCATCAAAATGCTCCATGACCTTTGTCATCACAAAGCTCCATGACCCACGGCATAACAATGCTCCATGTCATTGTCATCATAATGCTCCATGAACCCTCTCATCACATTGCTCCATGCACTTGTCATCACAAAGCTCCATGACACTTGTCATCACAATGCTCGATGCCCTTCTCATCACAATGCTCCATGCCCTTGTCATTACAATCCCCCTTGACCAATGTATTACAGTATAACCTGCCCTTGTCATCACAATAATCCATGAAATATTTCAGACCAATGCTCAATGCCCTTCTCATCACAATGCTCCATTACCTCTGTCATAACAATGCTCCATGACTGCTGCCATCACAATGTTCCACGGCCTTGTCATCAAAAGGCTCCATGACCCTTGTCATCACAATGCTCCAAGACACCTGTAATCACAATGCTCCATGCCCTTGTCATCACAAAGCTCCATGACGCATGTCATCAGAATGTTCCATGGCCTTCTCCTCACAGTGCTCCATGCCATTGTCATCACAATGCTCCAAGACCCCTGTAATCACAATACTCCATGCACCTTTTCATCAGAATGCTCCATGAGACTTGTCATCACAAGTCTCCATGGTCATCTCATCACAATGCTCCAGGACCATGTCATCACCATGCTCCATTCCCTTGTCATCACAATGCTCCATGACACCTGTCATCACAATACTCCATGAAGATTTTCAGCCCAGTGCTCCATGACCTTCTCATCACAATGCTCCATGACCAATATCATCACAATGATCCATGACCACTGTCATCACAACACTCCATGACATATGACAACACAATGATCCGGGACTCTTGTCATCACAATGCTCCAAGACCCTTGTAATCACAATGCTCCATGACCCCTGTCATCACAATACTCCATGAAAATTTTCAGCCCAATGTTCCATGACCCTTGTCATCACAATGATCCATGCCCTTGTCATCACAAAGCTCCATGACACATGTCTTCAGAATTTTAGATGGCCTTCTCATCACAATGTTCCATGCCCTTGTCATCACAATGCTCCGTGCCCATGTCATCACAATTTGCCTAGACCCCTGTACTCACATTGCTCCATCCCCTTTTCATCAGTATGCTCCATGAGATTTGTCATCACAAGGCTCCATGATTTTCTCAACACAATGCTCCAGGACCTTGTCATCACAATGCTTCACGACCTTGTCATTAAAATACTCAATGGCCCTTGTCATCATAATGCTCCAATCCCTAGTCATCACAATGCTCCATTATATTTGTCATCACAATCTCCATTACATTTGGCATCACAATACTCCCTGCCATTGTCATCGCAATGGATCATGACATAAGTCATCACAATGCTCCCTGACACCTCTCTTCACAATACTCCATGACCTTCTCTTCACAATGCTCCATGCCATTGTCATCACAATGCACTATGCCCACTGTCATCACAATAATCTATGAAACTTGTCAGCCCAATGCTCCATGCCCCTGTCATAACAATGCTCCATGTACCTGTCATCAAAATGCTCCATGCCCTTGTCATCACAATGCTCCATGACTTGTCATTACAAAGCTCCATGACCCATGACCCATGTATCACAGTGTTCCGTGCCCTTGTCATCACAATACACCATGCCACTCTCATCACAATAATCAATGAAATATTTCAGACCAATGTTCCATGCCCTTCTCATCAATATGCTCCATTACCCCTCTCATAACAATGCTCCATGACCCCTGCCATCACAATGTTCCACGGCCTTGTCATCACAAGGCTCCATTACAGTTGTCATCACAATGCCCCATCATGCTCGTCATCACAATTATCCATGGTCTTCTCATCACAATGTTCCATGATCTTTGTCATCACAATGCTCAATACACTTGTCATCACAATGTTCCCTGACACTTGTCGTCATTATGCTCCTTGAACCCTGTCATGACAAGGCTGCATGCCTTTTTCATCACAATGTTTCATGCCCTTTTCATAACAATGCTCCAAGTCCCCTGTAATCACAATGATCCATGCCCTTGTCATCACAAAGCTCCATGACGCATGTCATCAGAATGCTCCATGGCCTTCTCATCAACATGATCCATGCCCTTGTCATAACAATGCTCCAAGACCCCTGTAATCACAATGTTCCATGCCCCTTTTCAACAGAATGCTCCATGAGACTTCTCATCAAAAGTCTCCATCGTCTTCTCATCACAATGCTCTAGGACTTTTCATCACCATGCTCCATTCACTTGTCATTGCAATGCTCCATGACCAATATCATCACAATACTCCATGACCACTGTCATCACAACACTTCATGACACCTGACAACACAATGATCCGGGACTCTTGTCATCACAATGCTCCAAGACCCCTGTAATCACAATGCTCCATGCCCTTGTCATCACAAAGCTCAATGACACATGTCATCAGAATGTTCCATGGCCTTTTCATCAAATGCTCCATGCCCTTGTCATCACAATGCACCATGCACTTGTCAGCACAATGCTCACTGACCCTTGTCATCACAGTGCTCCAAGCCATTGTCATCACAATGCTCCATTACCTTTGTCATCAGAATCCTCCATGAAACATGCCATCACAATGCTCCATGCCACTGTCATCACAGTGGGCCATTACATATATCATCACAGTGCTCCCTGACAACTCTCTTCACAATAGAGCAAGACCTGGTCATCACAATTCTTCACGCCCTTGTCATCACAATGCTCCATGTACCCTGCCATCACAATGTTCCACGGCCTTGTCCTCACAAGGCTCCATGACCCTTGTCATCACAATGCTCCAAGACCACTGTAATCACCATGCTCCATGCCCTTGTCATCGCAAAGCTCCATGACACACGTCATCAGAATGTTCCATGGCCTTCTCATCAAAAAGCTCCATGTCCATGTCATCACAATTCACCATGTCCAATGTCATCACAATAGTCTATGAAACTTGTCAGACCAATGCTCGATGCCACTGTCATCACAATGCTCAATGCCCTTGTCATCAAAATGCTCCATGACCCCTGTCATCACAATGCTCCGTCACTCCAGTCATCACAATGCTTCATAAAGTTTGTCATCCGAACAGTCCATGCCCGCGTCATCACAAGGCTCTGTGACCTTTGTAACCACAATGCTCCATGAACTTTTCATCACAATGCTCCGTGACCCTTGTCATCACAATGCTCCATGCCTTTGTCAGAACAATGCTCCATGACCCTTGTCATCACAATGTGCCATGCGTTTTTCATCACAGTGATCCACAACATTGTCATCGCTATGCTAAATAAACCATGTAATCAAAATGCTCCATGCACTTCTCATCCAAATCTTCTCTCACATGAGATATCACAATGTTCCATCACTAGTCATCAGAATCCTCCCTCACCCCTGTTATCAAAATGTTCCATGACCCCTCTCAACACAATGCTACATCCCCTTATCATCACAATGTTCCATGACCCATGACATCACAATGTTCCATAACCACTGTCATAAAAATGCTCCATGACACTTTTCATCCCAAAGCTCCATGACCCTTGGCATCACAATGTTCTATAACTCCTGTCATCAAAATGTTCCATTACATTTTTCATCAAATTTCTGCATGACCCAGTCATCAAAATTCTCCCTGCCTTTCTCATCACAATGCACCACACACTTGGCATGAAAATGCTCCATGACCTTTGTCTTCACAAATCTCCATGACACTTGGCATCACAATGCTCCATGTCATTGTCATCACAATGCTCCATGAACCCTCTCATCACATTGCTCCATGCCCTTTTCTTCACAAAGCTCCATGACACTTGTCTTCGCAATGCTCGATGCCCTTCTCATCACAATGCTCCATGCCCTTGTCATTACAGTTCTGCATGACCCATGTATCACAGTGTTCCGTTCCCTTGTCATCAGAATGCTCCATGCCCACTCTCATCACAATAATCCATGAAATATTTCAGACCAATGGTCAATGCCATTCTCATCACAATGCTCCATTACCTCTGTCATAACATTGATCCATGACCCTTGCCATCACAATATTCCACGGCCTTGTCATCACAAGGCTCCATGACACTTGTCATCACAATGCTCCAAGACCCCTGTAATCACAATGCTCCATTCCCTTGTCAGCACAAAGCTCCTTGACACATGACATCAAAATGTTCCATGGCCTTCTCATCACAATGCTCCATGCCCTTGTCATGACAATGCTCCAAAACCCCTGTAATCACAATGCTCCATGCTACTTTTCATCTCAATGCAACTTGAAGCCTGTCATCAAAATGCACCATGCCCATCATCATAATGCTTCAGGCTATTGTCATCACAATGAAATCAAAATTATCCATGACCACTCTCATCATAATACTCCAAACCCGTGTGATCACAATGTTTTATAACACTAATCATCACAACACCCTCTGACGCTCATCATCACAATTATCCATGGTCTTCTCATCACAATACTCCATGACCTTTGTCATCACAATTCTCAATACACTTGTCATCACAATGCTCCCTGACACTTGTCGTCAGTATGCTCCATGAACCCTGTAATGACAAGACTCCATGCCTTTTCATCACAATGATCCATTCCCGTTTCATCACAGTGCTCCCAGACCCCTAATCACAATGCTCCATGCCCTTCTCCTCACAATGCTCCATGCTTTTGTCATCACAATGCTCCAAGACCCCTGTAATCACAATGCTCCATGCCCCTTTTCATCAGAATGCTCCATGAGAGTTGTCATCACAAGTCTCCATGGTCTTATCATCACAATGCTCCAGAATCTTGTCATTAACATGCTCCATTCCCTTGTCCTCACAATGCTCCATGACCACTGTCATCACAATACTCCATGAATATTTTAGCCCAATGCTCCATGAAATTCTCATCACAATGCTCCATGACAAATATCATCAAAATGCTCCATGACCACTCTCATCACAACACTCCATGACACCTGACAACATAATGATCTGGGACTCTTGTCATCACAATGCTGCATTCCCTACTCATCACAATTCTCCATGACCCATGTCATCACAATACTCCATGAACACTTTCAGCCCAATGATCCATGACCTTTGTCATCACAATGCTCCAAGACCCCTTTAATCACAATGCTTCATGCCCCTTTTCATCTCAATGCTCCAAGAACCCTGGCATCACAGTGCACCATGCCCATCATCATAATGCTTCATGCTATTGTCATCACAATGAAATCAAAATGCTCCATGACCTCTGTAATAACAATGCTCCAAACCCTTGTGATCACAATATTCCATAACACGTGTCATCACAGTGCCCCATGACGCTCGTCATCACAGTTATCCATGGTCTTCTCATCACAATTCTCCATGACCTTTGTCATCACAATGCTCAATACACTTGTCATCAGAATGCTCCCTGACACTTGTTGTCTGTATGCTCCTTGAACCCTGTCATGACAAGGCTCCATGCCTTTTTCATCACAATGATCCATGCCCTTTTCATCACAATGCTCCAAGACCCCTTTAAACACAATGCTCCATGCCCTTGGCATAACAAAGCTCAATGAAACATGTCTTCAGAATGCTCCTTGGCCTTCTCCTCACAATGCTCCATGCCCATGTCATCACAATGTTCCAAGACCCCTGTAATCACAATGATCAATGCCCCTTTTCATCAGTATGCTCCCTGAGATTTGTCATCACAAGTCTCTATGCATTTCTCATCACAATGCTCCAGGACCTCGTCATCACAATGCTTCACGACCTTTTTCTGAATATTCTCAATGGCCCTTGTCATCATAATGCTCCAAGCTGTAGTCTTCACAATGCTCCATTATATTTCTCATCAAAATCCTCCATTACATTTGGCATCACAATGCTACCTGCCATTGTCATTGCAATGGACCATGACATATGTCATCACAATGCTCCCTGACACCTGTCTTAACAATAATCCATGACTTTCTCTTCGCAATGTTCCATGGCCTAGTCATCAAAATGCACCATGTCCACTGTCATCACAATAATCTATGAAACTTGTCAGACCAATGCTCGATGCCCCTGTCAACACAATGCTCCATGCCCTTGTCATCACAATGCTCCATGACACCTATCAGCACAATGCTCCATGACTCCAGTCATCACAATGATTCATAACGTTTGTCATCAAAACGGTCCATGTCCGCATCATCACAAGGCTCTGTGACCTTTGTAACCACAATGCTCAATGTACTTTTCATTACAATGCTCCGTGACCCTTGTCATCACAATGCTCCATGCCTTTGTCAGAACAATGCTCCTTGCCCCTTGTCATCACAATGTGCCACGTGCTTTTCATCACATCGGTCCACAAATTTGTAATCGCTATGCTCCATAAACCTTATAATCACAATGGTCCATGCACTTCTCATCACAATGCTCCATGACTCGTAATCACAAAGCTCCATGACTTGTCATCACAATCCTCCATGACCCATGACACATGTATCACAGTGTTCCATGCCCTAGTCATCACAATGCTCCAAGACCCCTGTAATCACAATGCTCAATGCCCCTTTTCATCAGAATGCTCCATGAGACTTGTCATGACAAGTCTCCATGGTCTTCTCTTCACAATGCTCCTGGACCTTGTCATCACCATGCCCCATTCCCTTCTCATCACAATGCTCCATGACCCGTGTCATCACAATAATCCATGAATATTTTCAGCCCAATACTCCAAGAGCTATTCATCACAAAGCTCCATGGCCAATATCATCACAATGCTCCATGACCACTGTCATCACAACACTCCATGACACCAGACAACACAATGATCCGCAACTCTTGTCATCACAATGCTCCATTCCATAGTCATCACAATGCTCCATGACACCTGTCATCACAACACTTCATGAACATTATCAACCCAGTGCTCCATGACCATTGTCATCACAATGATCCATGCACTTGTCATACCAATGCTCCATGACCCCTGTATTCACAATGCTCCCTGACGCTTGTCATCACAGTGCTCCATGACACATGTCATCACAATGCTCCATGCCTTTGTCAGCAAAACGCTACATGACCTTGTCATTACAATGCTCTATGCGCATGTCATCACAATACTCCATTTCCATTGTCATCACAATCCTCCATGAAACTTGGGATCACATTGTTTCATGCCCTTGTCCTCACAATGCTCCATGCTCCTTGAAATCAACGTGATCCATGACCTCTGTCATCACAATGCTCCAAACCCTTGTGATCACAATGTTCCATAACACTTGTCATCACAACGCTCCATGATGCCTGTCATCACAATACTCCATGCTCTTTTCATCACAATGCTCCATGACCTTTGTCATCACAATTCTCAATACACTTGTCATCACAAGGCTCCCTGACACTTGTCATCAGTATGCTCCTTGAACCCTGTCAGGAAAAGGCTCCATGCCTTTTTCATCACAATGCCCCATGCCATTTTCATCACTATGCTCCATGCCATTGTCATCAAAATACTCCACAAGCTTGTCATCAGAATGCTCCATGACCCTTGTCATCACATTTCTCCATGCACTTGTCAGCACAATGCTCCCTGACCCTTGTCATCACAATGCTCCAAGCCATTGTCATCACAATGCTCCATTACCTTGGCCATCAGAATCCTCCATGACACTTGGCATCCCAATGCTCCATGCCATTGTCATCACAATGGGCCATTACATATGTCATCACAATGCTCCCTGACACCTGTCTTCACAATACTGCATGACCTGGCCATCACAATGCTCCATGCCCTTGTCATCACAATGCGCCATTCCAACTGTCATCGCAATAATCCATGAAACTTATTAGACCACTGCTCCTTGCCCTGGTCATCACAATGCTCCATGCCCTTGTTATCACAATGCTCCATGAACCCTGCCATCACAATGCTCTGTGACTCCAGTCATCACAATGCTTCATGACCTTTGTCACCACAGTGGGCCATGCCCTCGTCATCATCACTCTCTGTGAGCTTTTTAACCAAAATGATCCATGAACTTTTCATCACAATGCTCTTTGACCCTTGTCATCACAATGCTCTATGCCTTTCTCAGCACAATGCTCCATGACCATTGTCATCACAATGCTCCATGCGCTTGTCAGCACAATGCTCCATGACACATGTCATCACAATGCTCCATGACCCTTGTTATCACAATGCTCCGTGACTCCAGTCATCACAATGCTTCATAACGTTTGTCATCACAATGATCCATGCCCGTGTCATCACAAGGATCTGTGACCTTTGTAACCACAATGCTTCATGAAATTTTCATCACAATTCACAGTGACCCTTGTCATCACAATGCTCCATGTCTTTGTCAGAACAATGCTCCATGACCATTGTCTTCACAATGTGCCACGCACATTTCATCACAACGGTCCACAACCTTGTCATTGCAATGCTCCATAAAGTTTGTAATCACAATGGTCCATGCACTTCTCATCAAAATGCTCTCTCACCAGAGATATCACAGTGTTCCATGACTAGTCATCACAATACACCCTCACCCCTGTAATCACAATGTTCCATGACCCTGTCATCATACTGCTACATCCTCTTATCATCACAATGTTCCATGACCCCTGACATCACAATGTTCCATAACCCCTGTCATCAAAATGCTCCATGATCCTTTTCATCCCAAAGCTCCAAGACCCCTGACATCACAATGTTCTATAACACCTGCCATCAAAATATTCCATTACACTTTTCATCAAATTGCTGCATGGCCCGGTCATCACAATGCTCCCTGCACTTCTCATCACAATGCACCATGCCCTTGTCATCAAAATGCTCCATGACTTGTCATCACAAAGCTCCATGACCCTTGGCATCACAATGCTCCATGTCATTGTCATCACAATGCTCCATGAACCCTCTCATAACATTGCTCAATGCCCTTGTCATCACAAAGCTCCATGACATTTGTCATCACAATGCTTGATGCCCTTCTCATCGCAATGCTCCATGCCCTTGTCATTACAATCCTGCATGACCCATGTATCATAGTGTTCCTTACCCTTGTCATCACAATGCTCCATTCCCACTCTCATCACAATAATCCATGAAACATTTCAGACCAGTGTCCCATGCCCTTCTCATCACAATGCTCCATTACCTCTGTCATAACAATGCACCATGACCACTGCCATCACAATGTTCCACAGCCTAGTCATTACAAGGTTCCATGACACTTGTCATCACAAGGTTCCATGACACTTGTCATCACAATGCTGAAGGCCCCTGTAATCACAATGCTCCTTGCCCTTGTCATCACAAAGCTCCATGACGCATGTCATCAGAAAGTTCCATGGCCTTCTCATCACAATGCTCCATGCCCTTGTCATCGCAATGCTCCAAGACCTTTGTAAACACAATGCTCCATGCCCCTTTTCATCTCAATGCTCCATGAACCCTGCCATCACAATGCACCATGCCCATCATCATCATGCTTCAGGCTATTGTCATCACAATGAAATCAATATTCTCCATGACCTCTGTCATCATAATGCTCCAAACACTTGTGATCACAATGTTCCATAACACTTATCATTACAACACCCCATGACGCTCATCATCACAATTATCCATGGTCTTCTCTTCACAATGCTCCATGATCTTTGTCATCACAATGCTCAATACACTTGTCATCACAATGCTCCCTGACACTTGTCGTCAGTATGCTCCTTGAACCCTGTCATGACAAGGCTCCATGCCTTTGTCATCACAATAATCCATGCCCTTTTCATCACAATGCTCCAAGATCCCTGTAATCACAATGATCCATGCCCTTGTCATCACAATGCTCCAAGATCCCTGTAATCACAATGATCCATGCCCTTGTCATCAAAAAGCTCCATGACGCATGTCATCAGAATGCTTCATGGACTTCTCACCATAATGCTCCATGCCCTTGTCATCACAATGCTCCAAGACCCCTGTAATCACAATGCTCCATCCCCCTTTTCATCAGAATGCTCCATGAGACTTGTCATCACAAGTCTCCATGGACTTCTCCCCACAATGCTCCAGGACCTTTTCATCACCATGCTCCATTCCCTTGTCATCACAATGCTCCATGACCCCTGTCATCACAGTAGTCCATTAACATTTTCAGTCCAATGCTCCAGGACCTACTCATCACAGTGCTCCATGGCCAATATCTTCACAATGCTCCATGACCACTGTTATCACAACACTCCATGACAACTGACAACAAAATGATCTGGGATTATTGTCATCACAATGCTCCATTCCCTAGTACTCACAATGCTCCATGACCCCTGTCATCACAACACTCCATGAACATTTTCAGCCCAGTGCTCCATGACCCTTGTCATCACAATGATCCATGCCCTTGTCATCCCAATGCTCCATGACCAGTGTATTCACAATGCTAGGTGACGCTTGGCATCACAGTGCTCCATGACACTTGTCATCACAATGCTCCATGCCTTTGTCAGCAAAATGCTACATGACATTTCCATTACAGTGCTCTATGCGCTTGTCATCAAAATACTCCATTTCCATTGTCATCACAATCCTCCATGAACCTTGGGATCACATTGCTTCATGCCCTTGTCATCACAATGCTCCCTGCTCCTTGAAATCAAAATGATCCATGACCTCTGTCATCACAATACTCCAAACCCTTGTGATCACAAAGTTCCATAACACTTGTCATCACAACGCTCCATGATGCCTGTCATCACTATACTCCATGCTCTTTTCATCAGAATGCTCCATGACCTTTGTCATCACAATTTTCAATACACTTGTCATCACAATGCTCCCTGACACATGTCATCAGAATGCTCCTTGAAACCTGTCACGAAAAGGCTCCATGCCTTTTTCATCACAATGCCCCATGCCGTTTTCATCAAAATGATCCATGCCATTGTCATCAAAATACTCCACAAGCTTGTCATCAGAATGCTCCATGACACTTGTCATTACAATTCTCCACGCACTTTTCAGCACAATGCTCACTGACCCTTGTCATCACAATGCTCCTAGCCATTGTCATCACAATGCTCCATTACTTTTGTCATCAGAATCCTCCATGACACTTGGCATCACAATGCTCCATGCCATTGTCATCACAATGGGCCATTACATATGTCATCACAATGCTCCCTGACACCTGTCTTCACAATACTGCATGGCCTGGTCATCACAATGCTCCATGCCGTTGTCATCACAATGCGCCATTCTAACTGTCATCACAATAATCCATGAAACTTATTAGACCAATGTTCCATGCCCTTGTCATCACAATGCTCCATGCCCTTGTTATCACAATGCTCCATGACCCCTGTCATCACAATGCTCCGTGACTCCAATCATCACAATGCTTCATGACCTTTGTCATCACAATGGTCCATGCCCTGGTCATCAACAGTCTCTGTGACCTTTTTAACCACAATGCTCCATGAACTTTTCATCACAATGCTCTTTGACCCTTGTCATCACAAAGCTCCATGCGCTTGGCAGCACAATGCTCCATGACACATGTCATCACAATGCACCATGTGCTTGGCATCACAGTGCTCCACAATCTTGTCTTCACAGTGCTCCATAAAATTTGTCATCACAGTGCTCCATGCACTTCTAATCAAAATGCTCTCTCAACACTGATATCACAATGCTACATCACTATTTGTCACAATATTCCATCACTCCTGTCATCACAATGCTACATGCACTTATCATCACAATGTTCGATGACCCCTGATATCACAATGTTCCATAACACCTGTCATCAAAATGTTCCATGACACTTTTCATCAAATTGCTCAAAGACCCTGTCATCAGAATGTTCCCTGCCTATCTCATCACAATGCACAACGCCCTTGCCATCAAAATGCTCCATGACATTTGTCATCACAAAGATCCATGACCCTTGGCATCACAATGCTCCATGTCATTGTCATCACAATGCTCCATGAACGCTCTCATCACATTGCTCCATGCCCTTGTCTTCACAAAGCTCCATGACAAGTCATCAGAATGCTCCATGGCCTTCTCATCACAATGATCCATGCCCTTGCCATCACAATGCTCCATTACCACTGTCATAACAATGCTCCATGACCTCTGCCATCACGATGTTCCATGGCCTTGACATCACAAAGCTCCATGACCCTTCTCATCACAAGGCTCCAAGAACGCTGTAATCACAATGCTCTATGCCCCTTTTCATCTCAATGATCCATGAACCCTGTCATCACAATGCACCATGCCCATCATCATAATGCTTCATGCTATTGTCATCACAATGAAATCAAATTGCTCCATGACCTCTGTCATAACAATGCTCCAAACCCTTGTGAACACAATATTCCGTAACACTTGTCATCACAGTGCCCCATGGCGCTCGTCATCACAATTATCCATGGACTTCTCATCACAATGCTCCATGACCATTGTCATCACAATGCTCAATACACTTGTCATCAAAATGCTCCCTGACACTTGTTGTCTGTATGCTCCTTGAACCCTGTCATGACTAGGCTCCATGCCTATATCATCACAATTATCCATGCCATTTTCATCACAATGCTCCAAGACCCATGTAATCACAATGCTCCATGCCCTTGTCAACACAAAGCTCGATGACTCATGCCATCAGAATGCTCCTTGGTCTTCTCCTCACAATGCTCCATGCCCTTGTCATCACAATGTTCCAAGACCCTTTTCATCAGTATGCTCCATGAGACTTGTCATCACAAGGCTCCATGGATTTCTCATCACAATGCTCAAGGACCTTGTCATCACAATGATTCACGACCTTGTCATGAAAATTCTCAATGGCCATTGTCATCATAATGCTCCAAGCCATAGTTATCACGATGTTCCATTATATTTGTCATCACAATTCTCCATTTCATTTGGCATCACTATACTCCCTGCCATTGTCATCGCAATGGAACATGACATATGTCATCACAATGCTTCCTGACACCTGTCTTCACAATACACCATGACCTTCTCTACACAATGATCCATGCCCTTGTCATCACAATGCACCATGTCCACTGTCATGACAATAAACTATGAATCGTGTCAGACAAATGCTCCATTCTCCTGTCATCACAATGCTCAATGCCCTTGTCATCACAATGCTCCATGACTTGTCATCACAATCCTCCATGACCCATGACACAAGTATCACAGTGTTCCATGCCCTAGTCATCACAATGCTCAAAGACCCCTGTAATCACAATGCTCCATACCCCTTTTCATCAGAATGCTCAATGAGACTTGTCATGACAAGTCTCCATGGTCTTCTCATCACAATGCTCCTGGAACTTGTCATCAACATGCTCCATTCCCTTCTCATCACAATGCTCCATGACCCCTGTCATCACAATAATCCATGAATATTTTCAGCCCAATGCTCCAAGACTTATTCATCACAATGCTCCATGGCCAATATCATCACAATGCTCCATGACCACTGTCATCACAACACTCCATGACACCCGACAACACAATGATCCGCGACTCTTGTCATCACAATGCTCCATTGCATAGTCATCACAATGCTCCATGACACCTGTCATCACAACACTCCATGAACATTATCAGCCCAGTGCTCCATGAACCTTGTCATCACAATGATCCATGTCCTTGTCATCCCAATGCTCCATGACCCCTGTATTCACAATGCTCCGTGACGCTTGTCATCACAGTGCTCCATGACACATGTCATCACAATGCTCCATGCCTTTGTCAGCAAAATGCTACATGACCTTGTCAATACAATGCTCTATGCGCTTGTCATCACAATACTCCATTTCCATTGTCATCACAATCCTCCATGAAACTTGGGATCACATTGCTTCATGCCCTTGTCCTCACAATGCTCCATGCTCCTTGAAATCAAAATGATCCATGACCTCTGTCATCACAATGCTCCAAACCCTTGTGATCACAGTGTTCCATAACACTTGTCATCACAACGCTCCATGATGCTTGTCATCACAATACTCCATGCTCTTTTCATCACAATGCTCCATGACCTTTGTCATCACAATTTTCAATACACTTGTCATCACAAGGCTCCCTGACACTTGTCATCAGTGTGCTCCTTGAACCCTGTCAGGAAAAGGCTCCATGCCTTTTTCGTCACAATGCCCCATGCCGTTTTCATCACAATGCTCCATGCCATTGTCATCAAAATACTCCACAAGCTTGTCATCAGAATGCTCCATGACCCTTGTCATCACATTTCTCCATGCACTTATCAGCACAATGCTCCCTGACACTTGTTATCACAATGCTCCAAGCCATTGTCATCACAATGCTCCATTACCTTTGCCATCAGAATCCTCCATGACACTTGGCATCCCAATGCTCCATGCCATTGTCATCACAATGGGCCATTACATATGTCATCACAATGCTCCCTGACACCTGTCTTCACAATACTGCATGACCTGGCCATCACAATGCTCCATGCCCTTCTCATCACAATGCGCCATTCTAACTGTCATCACAATAATCCATGAAACTTATTAGACCAATGCTCCTTGCCCTGGTCATCACAATGCTCCATGCCCTGGTTATCACAATGCTCCATGACCCCTGCCATCACAATGCTCTGTGACTCCAGTCATCACAATGCTTCATGACCTTTGTCACCACAATGGGCCATGCCCTCGTCATAATCACTCTCTGTGAGATTTTAACCAAAATGATCCATGAACTTTTCATCACAATGCTCTTTGACCCTTGTCATCACAATGCTCTATGCCTTTCTCAGCACAGTGCTCCATGACGTATGTCATCAGAATGCTCCATGGCCTTCTCCTCACAGTGCTCCTTGCACTTGTCATCACAATGCTCCAAGACCCCTGTAATCACAATGCTCCATGCCCCTGTTCATCAGAATGCTCCATGAGACTTGTCATCACAAGTCTCCATGGTCATCTCATCACAATGCTCCAGAACCTTGTCATCACAATGCTCTGTGACACAAGTCATCACAGTGCTTCATAATATTTGTCATCACAATGGTCCATGCCCAAGTCATCACAAGGCTCTGTTTCCTTTGTATCCACAATGCTCCATGAACATTTCATCACAATGTTCCGTGACCCTTGTCATCACAATGCTGCATGCCTTTGTCATTAAAATGCTCCATGACCATTGTCATCACAATGTGCCACGCGCTTTTCATCCCAACGGTCCAAAAATTTGTCATCACAATGCTCCATAAAAATTGTAATCACAATGCTGCATGCCCTTCTCATTACAATGCTCCATTACACCTGTCATAAGAATGCTCCATGACCCCTGCCATCACAATGTTCCACGGCCTTGTCATCACAAGGCTCCATGACACTTGTCATCACAATGCTCCAAGACCCCTTTAATCACAATGCTCCATGCCGTTGTCATCACAAAGCTCCATGACACATGTCATCAGAATGTTCCATGGACGTCTCATCAAAATGCCGCATGCCCTTGTCATCACAGTGCTCCAAAACCCCTGTAAACACAGTGCTCCATGCCCCTTTTCATCTCAATGCTCCATGAACCCTGTCATCACAACACTCCATGACACGTGACAACACAATGATCCGGGACTCTTGTCATCACAGTGCTCCAAGACCCCTGTAATCAAAATGCTCCATGACCCCTGTCTTCACAATACTCCATGAACATTTTCAGCCCAATGCTCCATGACCCTTGTCATCACAATGATCCATGCACTTGTCATCCCAATGATCCATGACCTCTGTATTCAAAATGCTCCGTGACAATTGTGTCACAGTTCTCCATGACACCTGTCATCACAATGCTCCATGCCATTCTCAGGAAAATTCTACATGCCCTTGTCATTACAATGCTCTATGCGCTTTTCATCACAATGCTCCAAGACCCCTGTAATCACAATGCTACATGCCCCTTTTCATCTCAATGCTCCATGAACTCTGTCATCACAATGCACCATGCCCATCATCATAATGCTTCAGGCTATTGTCATCACGATGAAATCAAAATTCTCCATGACCTCTGTCATCATAATGCTCCAAAGCCTTGTGATCACAATGTTCCATAACACTTATAATCACAACACCCCATGACGATCATCATCACAATTATCCATGGCCTTCTCATCACCATGCTCCATGACTTTTGTCATCACAATTTTCAATACTCTTTTCATCACAATGCTCCCTGACACTTGTCGTCAGAATGCTCCTTGAACCCTGCCATGAAAAGGCTGCATGCCTTTTTCATCACAATGCCCCATGCCGTTTTCATCACAATGCTCCATGCCATTGTCATCAAAATACTCCACAAGCTTGTCATCAGAATGCTCCATGACCCTTGTCATCACAATTCTCCATGCACTTGTCAGCACAATGCTCCCTGACCCTTGTCATCACAATGCTCCAAGCCATTGTCATCACAATGCTCCATTACCTTTGTCATCAGAATCTTTCATGAAACTTGGCATCACAATGCTCCATGACATTTTCATCACAATGGGCCATTACATATGTCATCACAATGGTCCCTGACACTTCTCTTCACCATACTGCATGAGCTGGTCATTACAATGCTCCATGCCCTTGTCATCACAATGTGCCATTCCAAATGTCATTGCAATAATCCATGAAACATATTAGACCAATGCTCCATGCCCTTGTCATCACAATGCTCCATGCCCTTGTTATCACAATGCTCCATGACCCCTGTCATCACCATGCTCCGTGACTCCAGTCATCACAATGCTTCATGACTTTTGTCATCACAATGGTCCATTACCTCATCATCACCAGTCTCTTTGACATTTTTAACCACAATGCTCCATGAACTTTTCATCACAATGCTCTTTGACCCTTGTCATCACAATGATCTACGCCTTTCTCAGCACAATGCTCTATGCCCTTGTCATTACAATCCTCCATGACCCTGTCATCACAATGCTCCGTGACTCCAGTCATCACAATGCTTCATAACATTTGTCATCACAATGGTCCATGTCTGTGTCATCACAAGGCTTTGTGACATTTTAACCACAATGCTTCATGAACATTTCATCACAATGCTCCGTGACCCTTGACATCACAGTGCTCCATGCCTTTGTCAGAAAAATTCTCCATGACCCTTGTCATCACAATGTACCACGCGCTTTTTATCCCAACGGTCCACAGATTTTTCATCGCAATGCTCCATAAAACTTGTAATCACAATGCTCCATGCCGTTCTCATCACAATTCTCCATTACCCCTGTCATAACAATGCTCCTTGACCCATGCCATCACAATGTTCCACGGCCTTGTCATCACAAAGCTCCATGACCCTTGTCATCACAATGCTCCAAGACCCCTGTAATCACAATGCTCCATGCCCTTGTCATCACAAATCTCCATGACACATGCCATCAGTAAGTTCCATGGCCTTCTACTCACAATGCTCCATGCCCTTGTCATCACAATGCTCCAAGACCCCGGTAATCACAATGCTCCATGCCCCTTTTCATCAGAATGCTCCATGAGACTTGTCATCACAAGTCTCCATCGTCATCTCATCACAATACTCCAGGACATTGTCATCACCATGCTCCATTCCCTTGTCATCACATTGCTCCATGACACCTGTCATCACAATACTCCATGAACATTTTCAACCCAGTGCTCCATTACCTTCTCATCACAATGCTCCATGACCAGTATCATCACAATGCTCCATGACCACTGTTCTCACAATGCGCCATTCCAACTCTCATCACAATAATCCATGAAACTTATTATACCAATGATCCATGCACTTCTCATCACAATGCTCCATGCCCTTGCTATCACAATGTTCCAAGACCCCTGTAATCAGAATGCTCCATGCCCCTTTTCATCAGTATGCTCCATGAGACCCGTCATCACAAGGCTCCATGGTTTTCTCATCACAATGCTCAAGGACCTTGTCATCACAATGCTTCACGACATTGTCATGAAAATTCTCAATGGCCCTTGTCATCATAATTCTCCAAGCCCTAGTCATCACAATGTTCCATCATATTTGTCATCACAATTCTCCATTACATTTGGCATCACAATGCACCATGCCATTTTCATCGATATGGACCATGACATATGTCATCAAAATGCTCCCTGACACCTGTCTTCACAATACTCCATGACTTTGTCATCACAAAGCTCCATGCCCTTGTCATCACAATGCTCCATGAACCCTGTCAACACAATGCTCCGTGACTCCAGTCATCACAATGCTTCATAACGTTTGTCATCACAACGGTCCATGCCCGCGTCATCACAAGTCTCTCTGACCTTTGTAACCACAATGCTCCATGAACATTTCAACACAGTGCTCCGTGACACTTGTCATCACAATGCTCCATGCCTTTGTCAGAAAAATGCTCCATGACCCTTGTCATCAAAATGTGCCACGGGCTTTCCATCACAATGATACACAACCTTGTCATCGCTATGCTCCATAAACCTTGTAATCACAATGCTCCATGCTCTTCTCATCCAAATGATCTCTCACCTGAGATATAACCATGTTCCCTCACTAGTCATTACAATCCTCCGTCACCCCTGTAATCAAAATGTTCCATGACCCCTGTCATCACCATGTTCCATTCCCTTGTCATCAAAATGTTCCATGGCCACTGTCATCACAATACTCCATGAATATTTTCAGCCAAATACTCCATGACCTTCTCATCACAATGCTCCAAGACAAATATCATCACAATGCTCCATGACCACAGTCATCACAACACACCATGACACCCGACAACACAATGATCTGGGACTCTTGTCATTACAATGCTCCATTCCCTAGTCATCACAATGCTCCATGACCCCTGTCATCACAATACTCTATGAACATTTTCAGCACAATGCTCCATGACACTTGTCATCACAATGATCCATGCCCTTGTCATCCCAATTATCCATGACCCCTGTATTCACAATGCTCCGTGACGCTTGTCATCACAGTGCTCCCTGACACCTGGCATCACAATGCTTCATGCCTTTGTCAGCAGAATGCTACATGACCTTGTCATTACAATGCTCTATGCGCTTGTCATCACAATACTCCATTACCATTATCATCACTATCCTCCATGAAACTTGGGATCACATTGCTTCATGCCCTTGTCATCACAATGTTCCATGCTCCTTGAAATCAAAATTATCCATGACCTCTGTCATCACAATGCTCCAAACCCTTGTGATCACAATGTTACATAGCACTTGTCATCACAACGCTCCATGATGCCTGTCATCACAATACTCCATGCCCTTTTCATCACAATGCTCCATGACCTTTCTCATCACAATTCTCAATATATTGTCATCACAATGCTCCCTGACATTTGTCGTCAGAATGCTCCTTGAACCCTCTAATGAAAAGTCTCCATGCCTTTTTCATCACAATGCCCCATGCGGTTTTCATCACAATGCTCCATGCCATTGTCATCAAAATACTACACAAGCTTGTCAGCAGAATGCTCCATGACCCTTGTCATCACAATTCTCCATGCACTTGTCATCCCAATGATCCATGACCTCTCTATTCAAAATGCTCCGTGACAATTGTGTCACAGTTCTCCATGACACCTGTCATCACAATGCTCCATGCCATTCTCAGGAAAATTCTACATGTCCTTGTCATTACAATGCTCTATGCGCTTGTCATCACAATGCTCCAAGACCCCTGTAATCACAATGGTACATGCCCCTTTTCATCTCAATTCTCCATGAACTCTGTCATCAAAATGCACCATGACCATCATCCTAATGCTTCAGGCTATTGTCATCACGATGAAATCAAAATTCTCCTTGACCTCTGTCATCATAATGCTCCAAAGCCTTGTGATCACAATGTTCCATAACACTTATAATCACAACACCCCATGACGATCATCATCACAATTATCCATGGCCTTCTCATCACCATGCTCCATGACTTTTGTCATCACAATTCTCAATACACTTGTCATCACAATGCTCCCTGACACTTGTCGTCAGAATGCTCCTTGAACCCTGCCACGAAAAGGCTGCATGCCTTTTTCATCACAATGCCCCATGCCGTTTTCATCACAATGCTCCAAGCCATTGTCATCAAAATACTCCACAAGCTTGTCATCAGAATGCTCCATGACCCTTGTCATCACAATTCTCCATGCACTTGTCAGCACAATGTTCCCTGAACCTTGTCATCACAATGCTCCAAGCCATTGTCATCACAATGCTCCATTACCTTTGTCTTCAGAATCCTCCATGACACTTGGCATCACAATGCTCCATGTCATTGTCATCACACTGGGCCATTATATATGTCAGCAGAATGCTCCCAGACAACTGTCTTCACAAATCTGCATCACAAGGTCTTCACAATGCTCCATGCCCTTGTCATCACAATGCTCCATGTCCTTGTTATCACAATGCTCCATGACCCCGGTCATCACAATGGTCCATGCCCTCATCATCAAGAGTCTCTGCGACCTTTTTAACCACAATGCTCCATGAACATTTCTTCACAATGCTCTTTATCCCCTGTCATCACAATGCTCTATGCCTTTCTCAGCACAATGCTCCATGACGTATGTCATCAGAATGCTCCATGGCCTTCTCCTCACAGTGCTCCTTGCCCTTGTAATCACAGTGCTCCAAGACCACTGTAATCACAATGCTCCATGCCCCTTTTCATCAGAATGCTCCATGAGACTTGTCATCACAAGTCTCCATGGTCATCTCATCACAATGCTCCAGGACCTTGTCATCACAATGCTCTGTGACTCCAGTCATCACAGTGCTTCATAATATTTGTCATCACAATGGTCCATGCCCAAGTCATCACAAGGCTCTGTTACCTATGTATCCACAATGCTCCATGAACATTTCATCACAATGTTCCGTGACCCTTGTCATCACAATGCTCCATGCCTTTGTCATTAAAATGCTCCATGACCATTGTCATCACAATGTGCCACGCGCTTTTCATCCCAATGGTCCAAAAATTTGTCATCACAATGCTCCATAAAAATTGTAATCACAATGCTGCATGCCCTTCTCATCACAATGCTCCATTACACCTGTCAAAACAATGCTCCATGACCCCTGCCATCACAATGTTCCACGGCCTTGTCATCACAAGGCTCCATGACACTTGTCATCACAATGCACCAAGACACCTTTAATCACAATGCTCCATGCCGTTGTCATCACAAAGCTCCATGACACATGTCATCAGAATGTTCCATGGCCGTCTCATCAAAATGCCGCATGCCCTTGTCATCACAGTGCTCCAAAACCCCTGTAAACACAGTGCTCCATGCCCCTTTTCATCTCAATGCTCCATGAACCCTGTCATCACAACACTCCATGACACGTGACAACACAATGATCCGGGACTCTTGTCATCACAGTGCTCCAAGAACCCTGTAATCAAAATGCTCCATGACCCCTGTCATCACAATACTCCATGAACATTTTCAGCCCAATGCTGCATGACACTTGTCATCACAATGATCCATGCACTTGTCATCCCAATGATCCATGACCTCTGTATTCAAAATGCTATGTGACAATTGTGTCACAGTTCTCCATGACACCTGTCATAACAATGCTCCATGCCATTCTCAGGAAAATTCTACATGACCTTGTCATTACAATGCTCCAGGCCCTTGTCATCACAATGCGCCATTCCAAATGTCATCGCAATAATCCATGAAATATATTAGACCTATGCTCCATGCCCTTGTCATCACAATGCTCCATGCCCTTGTTATCACAATGCTCCATGACCCCTGTCATCACCATGCTCCGTGACTCCAGTCATCACAATGCTTCATGACCTTTGTCATCACAATGGTCCATTTCCTCATCATCAACAGTCTCTGTGACAATTTTAACCACAATGCTCCATGAACTTTTCATCACAATGCTCTTTGACCCTTGTCATCACAATGATCTACGCCTTTCTCAGCACAATGCTCTATGCCCTTGTCATCACAGTGCTCCATGACCCTGTCATCACAATGCTCCGTGACTCCAGTCATCACAATGCTTCATAACATTTGTCATCACAATGGTCCATGTCCAGGTCATCACAAGGCTTTGTGACATTTTTAACCACAATGCTTCATGTACTTTTCATCACAATGCTCCGTGACCATTGTCATCACAGTGCTCCATGCCTTTGTCAGAAAAATGCTCCATGACCCTTGTCATCACAATGTACCACACACTTTTTATCCCAATGGTCCACAGATTTGTCATCGCAGTGTTCCATAAAATTTGTAATCACAATGCTCCATGCCGTTCTCATCACAATGCTCCATTACACCTGTCATAACAATGCTCCTTGACCCCTGCCATCACAATGTTCCACGGCCTTGTCATCACAAAGCTCCATGACCCTTGTCATCACAATGCTCCAAGACCCCTGTAATCACAATGCTCCATGCCCTTGTCATCACAAAGCACCATGACACATGTCATCAGAATATTCCATGTCCTTCTCATCAAAATGCTCCATGCCCTTGTCATCACAATGCTCCAAGACCGCTGTAATCAAAATTCTCCATGCCCCTTTTCATCTCAATGCTCCATGAACCCTGTCATCACAATGCATCATGCCCATCATCATAATGCTTCCGGCTATTGTCAGCACAATGAAATCAAAATTCTCCATGATCTCTGTCATCACAATGCTCCACGACCCCTGTCATCAAAATACTCCATGAACATTTTCAGCCCAATGCTCCGTGACCCTTGTCATCACAATGATCCATGACCCCTGTATTCAGAATGCTCCGTGACACATGTCATCACAGTGCTCCATGACACCAGTCATCACAGTGCTCCATGCTTTTGTCTGCAGAATTCTACATGATCTTGTCATTACAATGCTCTATGCGCTTGTCATCACAATGCTACAAGACCCCTGTAATCACAATGCTCCATGCCCCTTTTCATCTCAATGCTCCATGAACACTGTCATCACAATGCACCATGCCCATCATCATAATGCTTCAGGCTATTGTCATTATAATGAAATCAAAAGTCTCCATGACCTCTGTCATCATAATGCTCCAAACCCTTGTGATCACAATGTTCCATAACATTTATCATCACAACACACCATGACGATCATCATCACAATTATCCTTGGTCTTCTGATCAAAATGCTCCCTGATCTTTGTCATCACAATGCTCAATACACTTGTCTTCACAATGCTCCCTGACACATGTCGTCAGTATGCTCCTTGAGCCCTGTCATGACAAGGCTCCATGCCTTTTTCATCACAATGATCCATGCCATTTTCATCACAATGCTCCAAGACCCCGGTAATCACAATGCTCCATGCCCTTGTCATCAAAAAGCTCCATGAGGCATGTCATCAGAATGCTCCATGGCCATTTCCTCACAATTCTCCATGGCATTGTCATCACAATGCTCCATCTACACTCTCATCACATTGTTCCATGCCCTTGTCATTACAATCCTCCATGACCCATGTATCACATTGTTCCGTGCCCTTGTCATCACAATGCTCCAGCCCTCTCTCATCACAATAATCTATGAAATATTTCAAACCAATGCTCAATGCCCTTCTCATCAAAATGCTCCATTACCTCTGTCATAACCATGCACCATGACCACTGGCATCACAATGTTCCACGGCTTTGTCATCAAAAGGCTCCATGACTCTTGTCATCACAATGCTCCAAGAAACTTGTAATCAAAATTCTCCAAGCCCTTGTCATAACAAAGCTCCATGACACATGTATCAGAAGGTTCCATGGCCTTCTCATCACAATGCTCCATGCCCTTGTCATCACAATGCTCCAAGACCCCTGTAATCACTATGATCCATGCCCCTTTTCATCTCAATGCTCCATGAACCCTGTCATCACAATGCACCATGCCCATCATCATAATGCTTCAGGCTATTGTCACTACAATGAAATCAAAATTCTCCATGACCTCTGTCATCATAATGCTCCAAACCCTTGTGATCACAATGTTCCATAACACTTATCATCACAACACCCCATGACGCTCATCATCACAATTATCCATGGTATTCTCATCACAATGCTCCATGATCATTTTCATCAAAATGCTCAATACACTTGTCATCACAATACTCCCTGACACCTGTCGTCAGTATGCTCCTTGAACCCTGTGATGACAAGGCTCCATGCCTTTTACATCACAATGATCCATGCCTTTTCTTCACAATGCTCTAAGACCCCTATAATCACAATGCTCCATGGCCTTGTCAGCACAAAGCTCCATGACGCATGTCATCAGAATTCTCCATGGCCTTCTCCTCAAAATGCTCCATGCCCTTGTCATCACAATGCTCCAAGACCACTGTAATCACAATGCTCCATGCCCCTTTTCATTAGAATGCTCCATGAGACTTGTCATCACAAGTCTCCATGGTCATCTCATCACAATGCTCCAGGAAATTGTCATCACCATGCTCTATTCCCTTGTCATCACAATGCTCCATGACACCTGTCATTACAATAATCCATTAATATTTTCAGCCCAATGCTCCATGACCTTCTCATCACAATGCTCCATGACCAATATCATCACAATGCTCCATGACCACTGTCATCACAACCACCCAAAACACCTGACAACACAATGATCCGGGACTCTTGTCATCACAATGCTCCATGCCTTTGTCATCACAATGCACAATGTCCACTGTCATCACAATAATCTATGAAACTTGTCAGACCAATGCTCCATTCCCCTGTCATCACAATGCTCCATGCCCTTGTTATCACAATGCACCATGACCCCTGTCATCACAATGCTCCGTGACTCCAGTCATCACAATGTTCCATAACCCCTGTCATCAAAATTCTCCATGACCCTTTTCATCCCAAAGCTCCATGATCCCTGGCATCACAATGTTCTATAACCCCTGTCATCAAAATGTTCCATTACAGTTTTCATCAAATTGCTGCATGACCCTGTCATTAAAATGTTCCCTGCCCTTCTCATCACACTGCACCACAGCCTTGTCATCAAAATGCTCCATGACATTTGTCATCACAAAGCTCCATGACCCTTGGCATCACAGTGCTCCATGTCATTGTCATCACAATGCTCCATGAACCCTCTCATCACATTGCTCCATGCCCTTGTCACAACAAAGCTCCATGACATTTCTCATCACAATGCTCGATGCCCTTCTCATCACAATGCTCCATGCCCTTGTCATTACAATCCACCATGACCCATGTATCACAGTGTACTGTGCCCTGGTCATCACAGTGCTCCCTGCCCACTCTCATCACAATAATCCATGAAACATTTCAGACCAATGCTCAATGCCATTCTGATTACAATGCTCCATTACTTCTGTCATAACAATGCTCCATGACCGCTGCCATCACAATGTTCCACGGCCTTGTCATCAAAAGGCTCCATGACCCTTGTCATCACAATGCTCCAAGACCCCTGTAATCACAATGATCCATGCCCTTGTCATCACAAAGCTCCATGACGCATGCCATCAGAATGTTCCATGGCCTTCTCCTCACAATGCTCCATGCCCTTGTCATCACAGTGCTCCTAGACCCCTGTAATCACAAAGCTCCTTGCCCCTTTTCGTCAGAATGCTCCATGAGTCTTGTCATCACAAGTCTCCATCGTCCTCTCATCAAAATGCTCCAGGACCTTGTCATCACCAAGCTCCATTCCCTTGTCATCACAATGCTCCTTGACACCTATCATCACAATATTCTATGAATATTTTCAACCCAATGCTCCATGACCGTCTTATCACAATGCTCCATGAGCAGTATCATCACAATGCTCCATGACCACTGTCATCACAATGCGCCATTCCAACTGTCATCACAATAATCCATGAAACTTATTAGACCAATGCTCCATGCCCTTGTCATCACAGTGCTCCTAGACCCCTGTAATCACAAAGCTCCTTGCCCCTTTTCGTCAGAATGCTCCATGAGTCTTGTCATCACAAGTCTCCATCGTCCTCTCATCAAAATGCTCCAGGACCTTGTCATCACCAAGCTCCATTCCCTTGTCATCACAATGCTCCTTGACACCTATCATCACAATATTCTATGAATATTTTCAACCCAATGCTCCATGACCGTCTTATCACAATGCTCCATGAGCAGTATCATCACAATGCTCCATGACCACTGTCATCACAATGCGCCATTCCAACTGTCATCACAATAATCCATGAAACTTATTAGACCAATGCTCCATGCCCTTGTCATCACAGTGCTCAATGCCCTTGCTATCACAATGTTCCAGGACCCCTGTAATCAGAATGCTCCATGCCCCTTTTCATCAGTATGCTCCATGAGACCTGTCATCACAAGGCTCCATGGTTTTCTCATCACAATGCTCCAGGACCTTGTCATCACAATGCTTCACGACATTGTCATGAAAATTCTCAATGGCCCTTGTCATCATAATGTTCCAAGCCCTAGTCATCACAATGCTCCATTATATTTGTCATCACAATCCTCCATTACATTTGGCATCACAATGCACCATTCCATTGTCATCGAAATGCACCATGACATATGTCATCACAATGCTACCTGACACATGTTTTCAAATTACTCCATGACTTTCTCATCACAATGCTCCATGTCCTTGTCATCACAATGCTCCATGACCCCTGTCTACACAATGCTCCGTGACTCCAGTCATCACAATGCTTCATAACGTTTGTCATCACAACGGTCCATGCCCGCGTCATCACAAGTCTCTGTGACCATTGTAACCACAATGCTCCATGAACTTTTCATCACAATGCTCCGTGACGCTTGTCATCACAATGCTCCATGCCTTTGTCAGAACAGTGCTCCATGACCCTTGTCATGAAAACGTGCCACGGGCTTTCCATCACAATGATCCACCACATTGTCATCACGATGTTCCATAAACATTGTAATCACAATGCCCCATGCATTTATCATCCAAATGCTCTCTCACCTGAGATATCACCAAGTTCCCTCACTAGTCATCACAATCCTCCCTCACACCTGTAATCAAAATGTTCCATGACCCCTGTCATCAACATGTTCCATTCCCTTGTAATCACAATGCTCCATGACCACTGTCATCACAATACTCAATGCACTTTTCATCACAATGCTCCATGAACTTTGTCATCACAATTCTCAATACATTGTCATCACAATGCTCACTGACATTTGTCGTCAGAATGCTCCATGAAACCTGTCACGAAAAGTCTCCATGCAATTTTCATCACAATGCCCCATGCCATTTTCATCACAATGCTCCATGCCATTGGCATCAAAATTCTCCACAATCTTGTCACCAGAATGCTCCATGAACCTTGTCATCACAATTCTCCATGCACTTGTCAACACAATGCTCCTTGACCCTTGTCATCGCAATGCTCCAAGCCATTGTCATCACAATGCTCTATTAACTTTGTCATCAGAATCCTTCATGACACTTGGCATCACAATGCTCCATGCCATCGTCATCACATTGGGCCATTACATATGTCATCACAATGCTCCCTGACACCTGTCTTCACAATACTGCATGACCTGGTCATCACAATGCTCCATGCCCTTGTCATCACAAAGCGCCATTCCAACTGTCATCACAATAATCCATGAAACTTATTAGACAAATGTTCCATGCCCTTGTCATCACAAAGTTCCATGCCCTTTTTATCACAAAGCTCCATGTCCCCTGTATTCACAATGCTCCGTGACGCTTGTCATCACAGTGCTCCATGACACCTGTCATCACAATGCTCCATGCCTTTGTCAGAAAAATGCTACATGACCTTGTCATTACAATGCTCTATGCGCTTGTCATCACAAAACTCCATTACCATTGTCATCACATCCTCCATGAACGTTGGGATCACATTGCTTCATGCCCTTGTCATCACAATGCTCCATGCTCCTTGAAATCAAAATGATCCATGACCTCTGTCATCACAATGCTCCAAACCCTTGTGATCACAATGTTCCATAACACTTGTCATCACAACGCTCCATGATGCCTGTCATCACAATACTCCATGCCCTTTTCATCACAATGCTCCATGACCTTTGTCATCACAATTCTCAATACACTTGTCATCACAATGCTCCCTAACACTTGTCGTCAGAATGCTCCTTGAACACTGTCATGGAAAGGCTCCATGCCTTTTTCATCATAAAGCCCCATGCCATTTTCATCACAATGCTCCATGCCATTGTCATCAAAATACTCCACAAGCTTGTCATCAGAATGCTCCATGACACTTGTCATCACAATTCTCCATGCACTTGTCAGCACAATGCTCCCTGACCCATGTCATCACAATGCTCCAAGCCATTGTCATCACAATGCTCCATTACCTTTGTCTTCAGAATCCTCCATGACACTTGGCATCACAATGCTCCATGCCATTGTCATCACAATGGGCCATTACATATGTCATCACAATGCTCCCTGACACCTGTCTTCACAATACTGCATGAACTGGTCAACACAATGCTCCATGCCCTTGTCATCACAATGCGCCATTCCAACTCTCATCGCAATAATCCATTAAAACTTATTAGACCAATGCTCCATGCCCTTGTCATCACAATGCTCCAAGCCCTTGTTATCACAATGCTCCATGACCCCTGTCATCACAACGTTCCATGACTCCAGTCATCACAATGCTTCATGACCTTTGTCATCACAATGGTCCATGCCCTCATCATCAACAGTCTGTGTGACATTTTTAAACACAATGATCCATGAACTTTTCATCACAATGATCTTTGACCCTTGTCATCGCAATTCTCTATGCCTTTCTCAGCACAATGCTCCATGACCATTTTCATAACAATGCTCCCTGCGCTTGTCAGCACCATGCTCCTCGACACATGTCATCACAATACACCATGCGTTTGTCATCACAGTGCTCCACAATCTTGTCATCACAATGCTCCATAAACATTGTCATCACAATGCTCCATGCGCTTCTCATCAAAATGCTCTCTCCCCAATGATATCACAATGTTACATCACTATTCGTCACAATACTCCCTCACCCCTGTCATCACAATCTTCCATGACTCCTGTCTTCAAAATGCTACATGCATTATGATCACAATGTTCGATGGCCACTGACATCACAATGTTAAGTAACCCCTGTCATCAAAATGCTCCATGACACTTTTTTTTTTTTTTTTTTTTTTTTTGCGGTATGCGGGCCTCTCACTGTTGTGGCCTCCCCCGTTGCGGAGCACAGGCTCCGGATGCGCAGGCCCAGCGGCCATGGCTCACGGGCCCAGCCGCTCCGCGGCATATGGGATCCTCCCAGACTGGGGCACGAACCCGTATCCCCTGCATCGGCAGGCGGACTCTCAACCACTGCGCCACCAGGGAGGACCTCCATGACACTTTTCATCAAATAGTTCCATGACCCTGTCATCACAATGCTCCCTGCCCTTCTCATCACAATGCAAAACGCCCTTGTCATCAAAATGCTCCATGACTTTTGTCATCACAAAGATCCATGACCGTTGGCATCACAATGTTCCATGTCATTGTCATCACGATGCTCCATGAACGCTCTCATCACATTGCTCCATGCCCTTGTCATCACAAAGCTCCATGACACATGTCATCAAAATGCTCCATGGCCTTCTCATCACAATGCTCCATGCCCTTGCCATCACAATGCTCCATTACCCCTGTCATAACAATGCTCCATGGCGCCTGCCAACACAATGTTCCATGGCCTTGTCATCACAAAGCTCCATGACCCTTCTCATCACAATGCTTCAAGACCCCTGTAATCACAATGCTCCATGCACTTCTCATCCAAATGCTCTCTCACCTGAGATATCACAATGTTCCATCACTAGTCATCACAATCCTCCCTCAACCCTGTAATCACAATGTTCCATGACCCCTGACATCACAATATTCCATAACCACTGTCATCACAATGCTCCATGACACGTTTCATCCCAAAGCTCCATGACCCATGGCATCACAAAGTTCTGTAACCCCAGTCATCAAAATGTTACATTACACTTTTCATCAAATTGCAGCATGAAACTGTCATTAAAATGCTCCCTCTCCTTCTCATCACAATGCACCACACGCTTGTCATCAAAATGCTCCATGACCGTTGTCATCACGAAGCTCCATGACCCTTGGCATCACAATGCTCCATGTCATTGTCATCACAATGCTCCCTGAATGCTCTCATCCCATTGCTCCATGTCCTTGTCATCACAAAGCTCCATGACACTTGTCATCACAATGCTCGATGCCCTTCTCATCAAAATGCTCCATGCCATTTCCCTCACAATCCTCCATGACCCATGTATCACAGTGTTCCGTGCCCTTGTCATCACAATGCTCCATGCCCACTCTCATCACAATAATCCATGAAAACATTCGGGCCAATGCTCAATGCAATTCTCATCACAGTGCTCCATTACCTCTGTCATAAAAATGCTCCATGACCCCTGCCATCACAATGTTCCTCGTCCTTGTCATCACAAGGCTCCCTGACCCTTGACATCACAATGCTCCAAGACCCCTGTAATCACAATGCTCCATGCCACTTTGCATCTCAATGCTCCATGAACGCTGTCATCACAATGCACCATGCCCATCATCATAATGCTTCAGGCTATTTTCATCACAATGAAATCAAAATTCTCCATGACTTCTGTCATCATAATGCTCCAAACCCTTGTGATCACAATGTTCCATAACACTTATCATCACAAATCCCCATGACGCTCATCATCACAATTATCCATGGTCTTCTCATCACAATGCTCCATGAACTTTGTCATCACAATGCTCAATACACTTGTCATCACAATGCTCCCTGACACTTGTCATCAGTATGCTCCTTGAAACCTGTCATGACAAGGCTCCATGACCTTTTCATCACAATGATCCTTGACCTTTTCATCACAATGCTCCAAGATCACTGTCATCACAATGCTCCATGTGCTTGTCATCACAAAACTCCATGAAGCATGACATCAGAATGCCCCATGGCCTTCTAATCACAATGCTCCATGCCCTAGTCATCACAACGCTCCAAGATCTCTGTAATCACAATGCTCCATGCCCCTTTTCATCAGAATGCTCCGTGAGATTTCTCATCACAAGTCTCCATGGACATCTCATCACAAAGCTCCAGTACCTTGTCATCACCATTCTCCATTCCCTTGTCATCACAATGCTCCATGACCCCTGTCATCACAATGATCCATTAACATATTCAGCCCAATGCTCCACGACCTACACATAACAATACTCCATGGCCAATATCATCACAATGTGCCATGACCACTGTCATCACAACACTCCATGACTCCTGAGAACACAATGATCCGGGACGCTTGTCATCACAATGCTCCATTCCCTACTCATCGCTATGCTCCATGACCCCTGTCATCACAACACTCCATGAACATATTCAGCCCAGTGCTCCATGACACTTGTCATCAAAATGATCCATGCCCTTGTCATCCCAATGCTCCATGACCCCTGTATTCACAATGCTCCATGACACTTGTCATCACAGTGCTCCATGACACATGTCATCACAATGCTCCATGCCTTTGTCAGCAAAATGCTACAGGACCTTGTCATTACAATGCTTTATGCGCTTGTCATCACAATACTCCATTTCCATTGTCATCACAATCCTCCATGAACCTTGGGATCACATCGCTTCATGCCCTTGTCATCACAATGCTCCATGCTCCTTGAAATCAATATGATCCATTACCTCTGTCATCACAATGCTCCAAACCCTTGTGATCACAATCTTCCATAACACTTGTCATCACAACGCTCCATGATGCCTGTCATCACAATACTCCATGCCCTTTTCATCACAATGCTCCATAATCATTGTCATCACAATTCTCAATATACATGTCATCACAATGCTCCCTGACATTGTCATCAGAATGCTCCTTGAAACCTGCAACAAAAAGGCTCCGTGCCATTTTCTTCACAAAGCCCCATCCATTTTCATCACAATGCTCCATGCCATTGTCATCAAAATACTCCACAAGCTTGTCACCAGAATGCTCCATGACCCTTGTCATCACAATTCTCCATGCAATTGTCAGCACAATGCTCCCTGTCCCATGTCATCACAATGCTCCAAGCCATTGTCATCACAGTGTTCCATAATCTTTGTCATCAGAATCCTCCATGACACTTGGCATCAAAATGCTCCATGCCATTGTCATCACAATGGGTCATTACATATGTCATCACAATGCTCCCTGACACCTCTATTCACAATACTGCATGACCTGGTCATCACAATGCTCCATGCCCTTGTCATCACAGTGTGCCATTCGAACTGTCATCGCAACAATCCATGGAACTAATTAGACTAATGTTCCATGCCCTTGTCATCACAGTGCCCCATGCCCTTGTTATCACAATGCTCCATGAACCCTGTCATCACAATCCGCCGTGACTCCAGTCATCACAATGCTTCATGACCTTTGTCATCACAATGGTCCATGCCCTCGTCATCAACAGTCTCTGTGACCATTTTAACCACAATGCCCCATTAACTTGTCATCACAATGCTCTTTGACCCTTGTCATCACAATGCTCTATGCCTATCTCAGCACAATGCTCCATGACACATGTCATCACAATGCTCCTTGCGCTTGTCAGCACAATGCTCCATGACACATGTCATCACAATGCACCATGCGCTTGTCATCACAGTGCTCTACAATCTTGTCATCACAATGCTCCATAAACATTGTCATCATAATCTTCCAAGCACTTCTCATCAAAATGCTCTCTCACCACTGATATCACAATGCTACATCATTATTTGTCACAATACTCCCTCCCACCTGTCATCACAATGTTCCATGACTCCTGTCATCACAATGCTACATGCACTTATCATCACAATGTTCGATGACCCCTGACATCACAATGTTCCATAACACCTGTCATCAAAATGTACCATGAAAATTTTCAACAAATTGCTCCATGAACCTGTCATCACAAATCTCCCTGCCCTACTCATCACAATGCACAACGCCCTTGCCATCAAAATTCTCCATGGCCTTTGTCATCTCAAAGATCCCTGACCCTTGGCATCACAATGATCCATGTCATTGTCATCACAATGCTCCATGAAAGCTCTCATCACACTGCTCCATGCCCTTGTCTTCACAAATCTCCATGACACATGTCATCAGAATTCTACATGGCATTCTCATCACAATGCTCCATGCCCTTGCCATCACAATGCTCCATTACCCCTCTCATAACAATGCTCCATGACCCTGCCATCACGATATTCCATGGCCTTCTCATCACAAGGCTCCATGACCCTTCTCATCACAACACTCCAAGAACCCTGTAATCACAATGCTCCATGCCCTTTTTCATCTCAATGATCCATGAACCCTGTCATCACAATGCACCATGCCTATCATCATAATGCTTCATGCTATTGTCATCACAATGAAATCAAAATGCACCATGACCTCTGTCATAACAATGCTCCAATCCCTTGTGATCACAATATTCCATGACACTTGTCATCACAATGCCCCTTGACGCTCGTCATCACAATTATCCTTCGTCTTCTAATCACAATGCTCCATGACCTTTGTCATCACAATGCTCAATACACTTGTCATCAAAATGCTCCTTGACACTTGTTGTCTGTATGCTCCTTGAACTCTGTCATGACAAGGCTCCATGCCTTTTTCATCACAATGATCCATGCCCTTTTCATCACAATGCTCCAAGACCAATGTAATCACAATGCTCCATGCCCTTGTCATCACAAATCTCAATGACGCATGCCATCAGAATGCTCCTTGGTCTTCTCCTCACAATGTTCCATGCCCTTGTCATCACAATGTTCCATGTCCCCTGTAATCACAATGCTCCATGCCCCATTTCATCAGTATGCTGCATGAGATTTGTTATAACAAGTCTCTATGCATTTCTCATCAAAATGCTCCAGGACCTTGTCATCACAATGCTTCACGGCCTTGTTCTGAAAATTCTCAGTGACCCTTGACATCATAATGCTCCAAGCCCTAGTCATCACAATATTCCATTATATTTGTCATCAAAATCCTCCATTACATTTGGCATCACAATGCTCCCTGCCATTGTCATTGCAATCGACCATGACATATGTCATCACAATGCTCCCTGACACCTGTCTTCACAATACTCCATGACCTTCTCATCACCATGATACATGCCCTTGTCATCACAATGCACCATGTCCACTGTCATCACAATAATCTATGAAACTTGTCAGACCAATGCTCCATGCCCCTGTCACCACAGTTCTCCATGCTCTAGTCATCACAATGCTCCATGACCACTGTCATAACAATGCATCATGTCCATCATCATAATGCTTCCGGCTATTGTCAGCACAATGAAATCAAAATTTTCCATGACCTCTGTAATCACAATGCTCCATGACCCCTGTCATCACAATACTCCATGAATATTTTCAGCCCAATTCTCCATGACCCTTGTCATCAAAATCATCCATGCCCTTGTCATCCCAATGCTCCATGACTGCTGTATTCACAATGTTCCGTGACGCTTGTCATCCCAGTGCTCCATGACACCTGTCATCACAATGCTCCATGATTTTGTCAGCAAAATGCTATATGACCTTGTCATTACAATGCTCTATGCGCTTGTCATCACAATACTCCATTCCCATTGTCATCACAATCCTCCATGAATCTTGGGATCACTTTGCTTCATGCTCTTGTCATCACAATGCTCCATGTTCCTTGAAATCAAAATGATCCATGACCTCTGTCATCACAATGCTCCAAACCCTTGTGATCACAATGTCCCATAGCACTTGTCATCACAACGCTCCATGATGCCTGTCATCACAATACTCCATGCCCTTTTCACCAAAATGCTCCATGACCTTTGTCATCACAATTCTCAATACACTTGTCATCACAATGCTCCCTGACACTGGTCATCAGAATGCTCCTTGAACCCTGTCACAAAAAGGCTCCATGCCTTTTTCATCACAATGCCCCATGCCGTTTTCATCACAATGCTCCATGCAATTGTCATCAAAATACTCCACAAGCTTGTCATCAGAATGCTCCATGACCTTTGTCATCACAATTCTCCATGCACTTGTCAGCACAGTGCTCCGTGACCTTTGTCATAACAATGCTCCAAACGATTGCCATCACAATGCTCCATGACCTTTGTCATCAGAATACTCCATGACACTTGGCATCACAGTGCTCCATGCCATTGTCATCAAAATGGGCCATTACATATGTCATCAAATTGCTCCCTGACACCTGTGTTCACAATACTGCATGACCTGGTCATCACAATGCTCCATGCCCTTGTTATCACATTGCTCCATGACCCCTGTCCTCACAATGCTCCGTGACTCCAGTTATCACTATGCTTCATGACCTTTGTCATCACAATGGTCCATGCCCTCGTCATCAACAGTCTCTGTGACCTTTTTAACCACAATGCTACATGAACTTTTCATCAAAATGCTCTTTGACCGTTGTCATCACAATACTCCATGCACTTCTCATCAAAATGCTCTCTCACCACTGATATCACAATGGTACATCACTATTTGTCACAATACTCCCTCACCCCTGTCATCACAATGTTCCATGACTCCTGTCATCACATTGCTACATGCAGTTATCATCACAATGTTCGATGACCCCTGGCATCACAATGTTCCATAACATCTGTCATCAAAATGTTCCATGACCCTTTTCATCAAATTGCTCCATGACCCTGTCATCACAATGCTCCCTACCATTCTCATCACAATGTACAATGCCCTTGTCATCAAAATGCTCCATGACCTTTGTCATCACAAAGATCCATGACCCTTGGCATCACAATGCTCCATGTCATTGTCATCACAATGCACAATGAAGGTTCTCATCACATTGCTCCATTTCCTTGTCATCACAAACCTCCATGACACATGTCATCAGAATGCTCCATGTCCTTCTCACCACAATGCTCCATGCCATTGCCATCACAATGTTCCATTACCCCTGTCATAACAATGCTCCATGAACCCAGTAATCACGATGTTCCATGACCTTGTCATCACAAGGCTCCATGACCCTTCACATCACAATGCTCCAAGAACCCTATAATCACAATGCTCCATGCCCGTTTTCATCTCAATGATCCATGAACCCTGTCATCACAATGCACCATGCCCATCATCATAATGCTTCATGCTATTGTCATCACAATGAAATCAAAAGGCTCCATGACATCTGACATAACAATGCTCCAAACCCTTGTGATCACAATATTCCATAACACTTGTCATCACAATGCCCCATGAAGCTCATTATCACAATTATCCATGGTCTTCTCATCACAATGCTCCATGACCTTTGTCATCACAATGATCAATACACTTGTCATCAAAATGCTCCCTGACCCTTGTTGTCTGTATGCTCCTTGAACCCTGTCATGACAAGGCTCCATGCCTTTTTATCACAATGATCCATGCACTTTTCATCACAATGCTTCAAGACCCCTGTAATCACAAAGCTCCATGCCCTTGTCATCACAAAGCTCAATGACGTATGTCTTCAGAATGCTCCTTGTCCTTCTCCTCACAATGCTCCATGCCCTTGTCATCACAATGCTCCATGCCCTTGTCATCACAATGCTCCCTGACCCCTGTCATCACAATGCTCCGTGATTCCAGTCATCACAAAGCTTCATAACGTTTGTCATCACAATTGTCCTTGCCAGCGTCATCACAAGGCACTGTGACCTTTGTAATTACAATGCTCCATAAACTTTTCATCACAATTCTCTGTGACCCTTGTCATCACAATGCTCCATGTCTTTTTCAGAAAAATGCTCCATGACCATTGTCATCACAATGTGCCACGCACATTTTATCAAAACGGTCCACAACCTTATCTCTGCAATGCTCCATAAACATTGTAATCACAATGATCCATGCACTTCTCATCAAAATGCTCTCTCACCAGAGATATCACAATGTTCCATCACTAGTCATCACAATACTCCCTCAACCATGGAATCACAATGTTCCATGACCCTGTCATCACAATGCTACATCCCCTTATCATCACAATGTTCCATGACCTCTGACATCACAATGTTCCATAAGCCCTGTCATCAAAATGCTCCATGACCCTTGTCATCACAATTCTCCATGCACTTGTCAGCACAATGCTCCCTGACCCTTGTCATCACAATGTTCCAAGCCATTGTCATCACTGTGCTCCATTACCTTTGTCATCTGAATCCTCCATGTCACTTGGCATCACAGTGCTCCATGCCATTGTCATCACAATGGGCCATTACATATGTCATCAAATTGCTCCCTGACACCTGTCTTCACAGTACTGCATGACCTGGTCATCACAATGCTCCATGCCCTTGTCATCACAATGCGCCATTCCAACTGTCATCGCAATAATCCATGAAGCTTACTAGACCAATGTTCCATGCCCTTGTCATCACAATGCTCCATGTCCTTGTTATCACAATGTTCCACGACCCCTGTCATCACAATGCACCGTGACTCCAGTCATCACAATGCTTCATGACTTTTGTCATCACAATGGTCCATGGCCTCGTCATCAACAGTCTCTGTGACCTTTTTAACCACAATGCTCCATGAACTTTTCATCACACTGCTCTTTGACCCTTGTCATCACAATGCTCTATGCCTTTCTCAGCACAATGCTCCATGACCCTGGTCATCACAATGCTCCATGCGCTTGTCAGCACAATGCTCCATGACACATGTCATCAGAATGCACCATGCACTTGTCATCACAGTGCTCCACAAACTTGTCATCACAATGCTCCATAAAACTTGTCATCACAATGCTCCATGCACTTCTCATCAAAATGCTCTCTCACCACTGATATCACAATGTTACATCACTATTCGTCACAATACTTCCTCACCTCTGTCATCACAATGATCCATGATTCCTGTCATCACAATGCTACATGCACTTATCATCACAATGTTCGATGACCCCTGACATCACAATGTTCCATAACCCCTGTCATCAAAATGTTCCTTGACACTTTTCATCCAATTGCTCCATGACCCTGTCATCAAAATGCTCCCTGCCCTTCTCATCACAATGCACAATGCCCTTGCCATCAAAATGCACCATGACCTTTGTCATCACAAATATCCATGACCCTTCACATCACATTGCTCCATGCCCTTGTCATCACTAAGCTCCATGACACATGTCATCAGAATGCTCCATGGACTTCTCATCACAATGCTCCATGCCCTTTCCATCAAAATGCTCCATTACCCCTGTCATAACAATGCTCCATGACACCTGCCATCACGATGTTCCATGGATTTGTCATCACAACGCTCCATGACCCTTCTCATCACATTGATCCAAGATCCCTGTAATCACAATGCTCCATGCCCATTTTCATCTCAATGATCCATGAACCCTGTCATCACAATGCACCATGCTCATCATCATAATGCTTCATGCTATTGTCATCACAATGAATTCAAAATGCTCCATGACCTCTGTCATAACAATGCTCCAAACCCTTGTGATCACAATATTCCATAACACTTGTCATCACAATGCCCCATGACACTCGTCATCACAATTATCCATGGTCTTCTCATCAGAATGCTCCATGACCTTTGTCATCACAATGCTCTATACAATTGTCATCAATATGCTCCCTGACACTTGTTGTCTGTATGCTCCTTGAACCCTGTCATGACAAGGCTCCATGCCCTTTTCATCACAATGCTCCAAGACCCCTGTAATCACAATGCTCCATGCACTTGTCATCACCAAGCTCAATGACGCCTGTCCTCAGAATGCTCCATGGCCTTCTTTTCACAATGCTCAATGCCATTTTCATCACAATGTTCCAAGACCCCAGTAATCACAATGGTCCATGCCCCTTTTCATCAGTATTCTATATGAGACTTGTCATCACAAGGCTCCATGGATTTCTCATCACAATGCTCCATGACACTTTTCATCACAATGCTCGATGCCCTTCCCATCACAATGCTCTATGCCTTTGTCATTACAATCCTCCATGAACCATGTATCACAGTGTTCCGTGCCCTTGTCATCCCAATGCTCCAAGCCCACTCTCATCACAATAATCCATGAAATATTTTAGAACAAAGCTCAATGCCCTTCTCATCACAATACTCCATGACCTCTGTCACAACAATGGTCCATGACCCCTGACATCACAGTGTTCAATGGCATGTCATCACAAGTCTCCATGAAACTTGTCATCACAATGCTCCAAGACCACTGTAATTACAATGCTCCATGCCCTTGTCATCACAGTGCTCCAAGACCCCGGTAATCACAATGCTCCATTCTCCTTTTCATCTCAATGCTCCATGAACCCTGTCATCACAATGCACCATGCCCATCATCATAATGTTTCATGCTATTGTCATCACAATGAATTCTAAATTCTCCATGACCTCTGTCATCATAATGCTCCAAAACCTTGTGATCACAATGTTCCATAAGACTTATCATCACAACACCCCATGACGCGCATCATCACAATTACCCATGGTCTTCTCATCACAAAGCTCCATGACCTTTGTCATCAAATGCTCCATGCCCTTGTGATCACAATGCTCCAAGACCATTGTAATCACAATGCTCCATTCCCCTTTTCATCTCAATGCTCCATGAACCCTGTCATCAAAATGAACCATGCCCATCATCATAATGCTTCCGGCTATTGTCATCACAATGAAATCAAAATTCCCCGTGACCTCTGTCATCACAATGCTCCATGACACCTGTCATCACAATACTCGATGAACATTTTCAGCCAAATGCTACATGACTCTTGTCATCACAATGATCCATGCCCTTGTCATCCCAATGCTCCATGACCCCTGTATTCACAATGCTCCATGACGCTAGTCATCACAGTGCTCCATGACACTGTCATCGCAATAATCCATGAAACTTATTAGACCAATGCTCCATGACCTTGTAATCACAATGCTCCCTGACACTTGTCGTCAGTATGCTCCTTGAACCCTGTCATGACAAGGCTCCATGCATTTTTCATCACAATGATCCATGCCCTTTTCATCACAATGCTCCAAGACCCCTGTAATCACAATGCTCCATGCCCTTGTCATCAAAAAGCTCCATGACGCATGTCATCAGAATGCTCCATGGCCTTTTCCTCACTATGCTCCATGGCATTGTCATCACAATGCTCCATGTACCCTCTCATCACATTGCTGCATGCACTTGTCATTACAATCCTCCATGACCCATGTATCACAGTGTTCCGTGCCCTTGTCATCACAATGCTCCAGTCCACTCTCATCACAATAAAATATGAAATATTTCAAACCAATGCTCAATACCCTTCTCATCACAATGCTCCATTACCTCTGTCATAACAATGCACCATGACCACTGCCATCACAATGTTCCACGGCCTTGTCATTCCAAGGCTCCATGACCGTTGTCATCACAATGCTCCAAGAAACATGTAATCAATATTCTCCATGCCCTTGTCATAACAGAGCTCCATGACGCATGTCATCAGAAGGTCCCATGGCCTTCTCATCAAAATGCTCCATGCCCTTGTCATCACAATGCTCCAAGACACCTGTAAACACAATGCTCCATGCCCCTTTCCATCTCAATGCTCCATGAACCCTGTCATCACAATGCACCATGCCCATCTTCATAATGCTTCAGGCTATTGTCACTACAATGAAATCAAAATTCTCCATGACTTCTGTCATCATAATGCTCCAAACCCTTGTGATCACAATGTTCCATAACACTTATCATCACAACACCCCATGACGATCATCATCACAATTATCCATGGTGTTCTCATCACAATGCTCCAAGATCATTGTCATCACAATGCTCAATACACTTGTCATCACAATACTCCCTGACACCTGTCGTCAGTATGCTCCTTAAAACCTGTGATGACAAGTCTCCATGCCTTTTACATCACAATGATCCATGCCTTTTCATCACAATGCTCCAAGATCCCTGTTATCACAATGCTCAATGGCCTTGTCATCACAATGCTCCAAGACCCTTGTAATCACAATGCTCCATGCCCTTTTTTATCAGAATGATCCATGAGAATTGTCATCACAAGTTTCCATGGTCATCACATCACAATGCTCCAGGACCTTGTCATCACCATGCTCCATTCCCTTGTCATCACAATGCTCCATGACCCATGTCATTACAATAATATATTTACATTTCCAGCCGAATGCTACATGACATTCTCATCACAATGCTCCATGACAAATATCATCACAATGCTCCATGACCCCTGTCATCACAACCATCCATAACACATGACAACACAATGATCCCTGACTCTTGTCATCACAATGCTCCATTCCCTAGTCATCACGATGCTCCATGACCCCTGTCATCACAATAGTCCATGAACATTTTCAGGCCAATGCTCCATGAACCTTGTCATCACAATGATCCATGCCCTTGTCATCCCAATGCTCCATGACCCCTGTATTCACAATGCTCCTTGACGCTTGTCATCACAGTGCTCCATGACACATGTACTCACAATGCTCCATGCCTTTGTCAGCAAAATGCTACATGACCTTGTCATTGCAATGCTCTATGCGCTTGTCATCACAATACTCCAATTCCATTGTCATCACAATCCTCCTTGAAACTTGGGATCCCATTGCTTCATGCCCTTGTCATCACAATGCTCCATGTGCCTTGAAATCAAAATGATCCATGACATCTCTCATCACAGTGCTCCAAACCCTTGTGATCACAATGTTCCATAACACTTGTCATCACAATGCTCCATGATGCCTGTCATCACAATACTCCATGCCCTTTTCATCACATTGCTCCATGACCCTTGTCATCACAATGCTCCAAGCCATTGTCATCACAATGCTCCATTACCTTTGTCTTCAGAATCCTACATCACACTTGGCATCACAATGCTCCATGCCATTGTCATCACAATGGGCCATTACATATGTCATCACAATGCTCCCTGACACCTGTCTTCACAATACTGCATCACTTGGTCATCACAATGCTCCATGCCCTTGTCATCACAATGTGTCATTCCATCTGTCATCGCAATAATCCATGAAACATATTAGACCAATGCTCCATGCCCTTGTCATCACAATGCTCCATGTAATTGTTATCACAATGTTCCAAGACCCCTGTAATCAGAATGCTCCATGCCCCTTTTCATCAGTATGCTCCATGAGATTTGTCATCACAAGGCTCCATGATTTTCTCATCACAAAGCTCCAGGAAATTGTCATCACAATGCTTCACGACCTTGTCATGAAAATCCTCAATGGCCCTTGTAATCATAATGCTGCAAGCCCTAGTCATCACAATGCTCTATTATATTTGCCATCACAATGTTCCATTACATTTGGCATTACAATGTTCCCTGCTATTGTCATCGCAATGGACCATGACATATGTCAACACAATGCTCCCTCACACCTCTCTTCACAATACTCCATGACCGTCTCATCACAATGCCCCATGCCCTTGTCATCACAATGCACCATGTCCACTGTCATCACAATAATCTATGAAACATCTCAGACCAATGCTCCATGACCCTGTCTTCAAAATGTCCCATGCCCTGGTTAGCACAATGCTCCATGACCCCTGTGCTCACAATGCTCCTTGACTCCAGTCATCACAATGCTTCATAACGTTTGTCATCACAGCGGTCCATGCCCGCGTCATCACAAGGCCCTGTGTCCTTTGTAACCACAATGCTCCATGAACATTTCATCACACTGCTCCGTGACCCTTGTCATCACAGTGCTCCATGCCTTTGTCAGAACAATGCTCCATGACCCTTGTCATCACAAGGTGCCACGCGCTTTTCATCACAATGTTCCACAACCTTGTCATGTCTATGCTCCATAAACCTTGTAATCACAATGCTCCATGCACTTCTCATCCAAATGCTCTCTCACCTGAGATATCACAGTGTTCCATCACTAGTTATCACAATGCTCCCTCACCCCTGTAATCACAGTGTTCCATACCACTGTCATCACAATGCTACATCCCCTTATCAGCACAGTGTTCCATGACCCCTGACATCACAATGTTCCATAACCCCTGTCATCAAAATGCTCCATGACATTTTCATCCCAAAGCTCCATGACCCCTGGCACCACAATGTTCTATAACCCCTGTCATCAAAATATTCCATTACACTTTTCATCAAATTGCTGCATGACCCTGTCATCAAAATGCTCCCTGCCCTTCTCATCACAATGCACCACACACTTTTCATCAAAATGCTCCATGACCTTTGTCATCACAAAGCTCCATGACACTTGGCATCACAATGCTCCATGTCATTGTCATCACAATGCTCCATGAACACTCTCATCACATTGCTCCATGCCCTTGTCATCACAAAGCTCCATGACACTTGTCATCACAATGCTCGATGCGTTCTCATCACAATGCTCCATACCCCTGTCATTACAATCCACCATGACCCATGTATCACAGTCTTCCGTGCCCTTGTCATCACAATGCTCCATGCCCACTCTCATCACAATAATCCATAAAATATTTCAGACCAATGCTCAATGCCCTTCTCATCAATATGCTCCATTACTTCTGTCATAACAATGATCCATGACCACTGCCATCACAATGTTCCACGGCCTTGTCATCACAAGGCTCCATGACCCTTGTCATCACAATGCTCCAAGAACCCTGTAATCAGAATGCTCAATGCCCTTGTCATCACAGTGCTCCAAGATCCCTGTAATCACAATGCTCCATGCCCTTTTTCATCTCAATGCTCCATTAACCCTGTCATCACAATGCACCATGCCCATCATCATAATGCTTCAGGCTGTTGTCATCACAATGAAATCAAAATTCTCCATGACCTCTGTCATCATAATGCTCCAAATCCTTGTGAACACAATGTTCCATAACACTTATCATCACAACACCCCATTACTATCATCGTCACAATTATCCATGGCCTTCTCATCACAATGCTCCATAACATTTGTCATCACATTTCTCAATACACTTGTCATCACAATGCTCCCTGACACTTGTCATCAGAATGCTCCTTGAACCCTGTCACAAAAAGGCTCCATGCCTTTTTCATCACACTGTCTCATGCCGTTTTCATCACAATGCTCCATGCCATTGTCATCAAAATACTCCACAGGCTTGTCATCAGAATGCTCCATGACCCTTGTCATCACAATTCTCCATGCACTTGTCAGCAGAATGCTCCTTGACACTTGTCATCGCAATGCTCCAAGCCATTGTCATCACAATGCTCCATTACCTTTGTCATCATAATCCTCCATGACACTTGGCATCACAATGCTCCATGCCATCGTCCTCACAATGGGCCATTACATATGTCATCACAATGCTCCCTGACACCTGGCTTCACAATACTGCATGACCTGGTCATCACAATGCGCCATTCCAACTGTCATCGCAATAATCCATGAAACTTATTAGACAAATGTTCATTGCCCTTGTCATCACAATGTTCCATGCCCTTTTTATCACCATGCTCCATGACCCCTGTCATCACAATGCTCCGTGACTCCAGTCATCACAGTGCTTCATTACTTTTGTCATCACAATGGTCCATGCCCTCATCATCAACAGTCTCTGTGACCTATTTAACCACAATGCTCTATGAACTTTTCATCACACTGCTCTTTGACACTTGTCATCACAATGCTCTATGCCTTTCTCAGCACAATGCTCCATGACCCTGGTCATCACAATGCTCCATGCGCTTGTCAGCACAATGTTCCATGACACATGTCATCACAATGCACCATGCGCTTATCATCACTGTGCTCCACAATCTTGTCATCACAATGCTCCATAAAATTTGTCATCACAATGCTCCATGCACTTCTCATCAAAATGCTCTCTCACCACTGATATCACAATGCTACATCACTATTTGTCACAATACTCCCTCACCCTTGTCATCACAATGTTCCATGAATCCTGTCATCACAATGCTACATGCACTTATCATCATAATGTTCGATGACCCATGACATCACAATGTTCCATAACACCTGTCATCAAAATATTCCTTGAAAATTTTCATCAAATTGCTACATGACCCTGTCATCACAATGCTCCCTGCCCTTCTCATCACAATGCACAACGCCCTTGCCATCAAAATGCTCCATGACCATTGTCATCACAAATATCCATGACACTTGGCATCTCAATGTTCCATGTCATTGTCATCACAATGCTCCATGAACGCTCTCATCACATTGCTCCATGCCCTTGACTTCACATAGCTCCATGACACATGTCATCAGAATGCTCCATGCCCTTGCCATCACAATGCTCCATTACCACTGTCATAACAATGCTCCATGACCCCTGCCATCACGATGTTCCATGGCCTTGTCATCACAAGGCTCCATGACCCTTCTCATCACAATGCTCCAAGAACACTGTAATCACAATGCTCTATGCCCCTTTTCTTCTCAATCATCCATGAAACCTGTCATCACAATGCACCATGCCCATCATCATAATGCTTCATGCTATTGTCATAACAATGAAATCAAAATGCTCCATGACCTCTGTCATAACAATGCTCCAAACCCTTGTGATCACAATATTCCATAACACTTGACATCACAGTGCCCCATGACGCTCGTCATCACAATTTTCCATGGTCTTCTCATCACAATGCTCCATGACCTTTGTCATCACAATGGTCCATGCCCTCATCATCAACAGTCTTTGTGACCTTTTTAACCACAATGTTCCATGAACATTTCATCACAATGCTCTTTGACCCTTGTCATCACAATGCTCTATGCCTTTCTCAGCACAGTGTTCCATGCCGTTTTCATCACAATGCTCCATGACCCCTGTCATCACATTGTTCCGTGACTCCAGTCATCACAATTCTTCATAACATTTGTCATCACAATGGTCTATACCCGCGTCATCACAAGGTTCTGTGACCTTTGTAACCACAATGCTCCATGAACTTTTCATCGCAATGTTCCATGACCCTTGTCATCACAATGCTCCATGCCTTTGTCAGAAAAATGCTCCATAACCCTTGTCATCACAATGTGCCACGCAGTTTTCATCCCAACGGTCCACAAATTCGTCATCGAATTGTCCCATAAAACTTGTAATCACAATGCTCCATGTCCTTCTCATCACAATGCTCCATTACCCCTGTCATAATAATGCGCCATGACACCTGCCATCACAATGTTCCACGGCCTTGTCATCAGAATGCTCCATGACACTTGTCATCTCAATGCTCCAAGACACCTGTAATCACAATGCTCCATGCCCTTGTCATCACAAAGCTCCATGACACATGTCATTAGAAAGTTCCATGGCCTTCTCATCAACATGCTCAATTCCCTTGTCATCAACATGCTCAAAGACCCCTGTAATCACAATGCTCCATGCCCCTTTTCATCACAATGCTCCATGAACCCTGTCATCACAAAGCATCATGCCAATCATAATAATGCTTCCAGCTATTGTCAGCACAATGAAATCAAAATTCTCAATGATATCTGTCATCGCAATGCTCCATGACCCCTGTCATCACAATACTCCATGAACATTTTCAGCCCAATGCTCCATGACACTTGTCATCACAATGATCCATGCCCTTGTCATCCCAATGCTCCATGACCCCTGTATTCACAATGCTTCGTGACGCTTGTCATCACAGTGCTCCATGACACATGTCATCACAATGCTCCATGCCTTTGTCAGCAAAATGCTACATGACATTGTTATTGCAATGCTCTATGCGCTTGTCATCACAATACTCCAATTCCATTGTCATCACAATCCTCCTTGAACCTTGGGATCCCATTGCTTCATGCCCTTGTCATCACAATGCTCCCTGCTCCTTGAAATCAAAATGATCCATGACCTCTGTCATCGCAATGCTCCAAAACCTTCTGATCACAATGTTCCATAAAACTATTCATCACAACGCTCCATGATGCCTGTCATCACAATACTTCATGAGTTTTTCATCACAATGCTCCATGACATTTGTCATCACAATTCTCAATACACTTGTCATCACAATGCTCCCTGACACTTGTCGTCAGAATGCTCCTTGAACCCTGTCACGAAAAGGCTCCATGCCTTTTTCATCACAATGCCCCATGCCGTTTTCATCACAATGCTCCATGCCATTGTCATCAAAATACTCCACAAGCTTGTCATCAGAATGCTCCATGACCCCAGTCATCACAATTCTCCATGCACTTATCAGCACAGTGCTCCCTGAACATTGTCATCACTATACTCCAAGCCATTGTCATCACAATGTTCCATTAACTTTGTCATCAGAATCCTCCATGACACTTGGCATCACAATGCTCCATGCCATTGTCATCACAGTGGGCCATATATATGTCATCACAATATTCCGTTACACCCCTTTTTACAATACTGCATGACCTGGTCATCACAATGCTCCATGCCCTTCTCATCACAATGCTCCATTACCTCTGTCATAACAATTCTCCATGACCCCAGACATCACAGTGTTCCACGGCCTTGTCATCACAAGGCTCCATGACCCCTGTCATCACAATACTTCATGCCCTTTTCATCACAATGCTCCATGACACATGTCATCAGAATGCTCCATGGCCTTCTCCTCACAATGCTCCAAGCCCTTGTCATCACAATGCTCCAAGACCCATGGAATCACAATGCTCCATGCACATTTTCATCAGAATGCTCCATGAGATTTGTCATCACAAGTCTCCATGGTCTTATCATCACAATGCTACAGGACATTCTCATCACCATGCTCCATTCCCTTGTCATCACAATGCTCCATGACCCCTGTCATCACAATACTCCATGAACATTTTCAGCCCAATGCTCCATGAAATTCTCATCACAATGCTCCATGACAAATATCATCAAAATGCTCCATGACCACTGTCATCACAACACTCCATCACACCTGACAACACAATGATCCGGGACTCTTTTTATCACAGTGCTCCATTCCCTACTCATCACAATGCTCCATGACCCCTGTCATCACAATACTCCATGAAAATTTTCAGCCCAATGCTCCATGACTCATGTCATCACAATCATCCATGACTTTGTCATCCCAATGCTCCATGACCCCTGTATTCACAGTGCTCCATGACACCTGTCATAACAATGCTCCATGCCTTTGTCAGCAAAATACTACCTGACCTTGTCATTGCAATGCTCTATGGGCTTGTCATCACAATACTCCATTCCCATTGTCATCACAGTCCTCCATGAACCTTGGGATCACATTGCTTCATGCCCTTGTCATCACAATGCTCCATGCTCCTTGAAATCAAAATGATCCATGACCTCTGTCATCACAATGCTCCAAACCCTTGTGATCACAATGTTCCATAACACTTGTCATCACAACGCTCCATGATGCCTGCCATCACAATAATCCATGCCCTTTTCATCACAATGCTCCATGACTTAGGCATCACAATTCTCAATACACTTGTCATCACAAAGCTCCCTGACACTTGTCATCAGAATGCTCCTTGAACCCTGTTATGAAAAGTCTCCATGCATTTTTCATCACAAAGCCCAATGCCATTTTCATCACAATGCTCCATGCCATTGTCATCAAAATACTCCACAAGCTTGTCATCAGAATGCTCCATGACCCTTGTCATCACAATTCTCCATGCACTTGTCAGCACAATGCACCCTGACGTTTGTCATCACAATGCTCCATGCCCTTGTCATCACAATGCTCCATTACTTTTGTCATCAGAATCCTCCATGACACTTGGCATCACAATGCTCCATGCCATTGTCATCTCAATGGGCCATTACATATTTCATCACAATGCTCCCTGACAGCTCTCTTCACAATACTGCATGACCTGGTCACTACAATGCTCCATGCCCTTGTCATCACAATGCGCCTTTCCAACTTTCATCACAATAATCCATGAAAATTATTAGACCAATGCTGCATGCCCTTTTCATCACAATGCTCCATGCCCTAGTTATCACAATGTTCCAAAACCCCTGTAATCAGAATGCTCCATGCCCCTTTTCATCAGTATGCTCCATGAGATTTGTCATCACAAGGCTCCATGGTTTTCTCATCACAATGCTCCAGGACATTGTCATCACAATGCTTCACGACATTTTCGTGAAAATTCTCAATGGCCCTTGTCATCATAATGCTCCTAGCCCTAGTCATCACAATGCTCCATTATATTTGTCATCACAATCCTCCATTACATTTGGCATCACAATGCTCCATGCCAATGTCATCGCAATGGACCATGACATATGTCATCACAATGCTCCCTGACACCTCTCTTCACAATATTCCATGCCCTTGTCATCACAATGCTCCATGCCCTTGTAATCAAAATGCACCATGTCCACTGTCATCACAATAGTCTAGGAAACTTGTCAGACCAATGCTCCATGCCCCTGTCATCACAATGCTCCATGCCCTTGTCATTACAATGCTCCATGACCCCTGTCATAACAAAGCTCCATGACCCCTGCCATCACAATGTTCCACGGCCTTGTCATCACAAGGCTCCATGACGCTTGTCATCACAATGCTCCAAGACCCCTGTAATTACAATGCTCCATGCCCTTGTCATCACAAAGCTCCATGACACACGTCATCAGAATGTTCCATGGCCTTCAAATCAAAAGGCTCCATGCCCTTGTCATCACAATGCACCATGTCCAATGTCATCACAGTAATTTATGAAACATGTCAGACCAATGCTCCATGCCCCTGTCATCACAATGCTCCATGCCCTTGTCATCACAATGCTCCCTGACCCCTGTCATCACAATGCTCCATGACTCCAGTCATCACAATGCATCATAACGTTTGTCATCACAACGGTCCATGCCCGCGTCATGACAAGGCTCTGTGACATTTGTAACTACAATGCTCCATGAACTTTTCATCACAATGCTGTGTGACCCTTGCCATTACAATGCTCCATGCCTTTGTCAGAACAATGCTCCATGACCCTTGTCATCACACTGTGCCATGCGCTTTTCATCACAATGATCCACAACTTTGTCATCGCTATGCTCCATAAACCTTGTAAGCACAATGCTCCATGCACTTCTCATCCAAATGCTCTCTCACATGAGATATCACAATGTTCCATCACTAGTCATCACAATCTTCCCTCACCCCTGTTATCACAATGTTCCATGAACCCTGTCATAACAATGCTACATCCCCTTATCAGCACAATGTTCTATGACCCCTGACATCACAATGTTCCATAACCACCTTCATCAAAATGCTCCATGACCGTTTTCATCCCAAAGCTCCATGACCCCTGGCATCACAATGTTCTATAACCCCTGTCATCAAAATGTTCCATTACAATTTTCATCAAATTGCTGCATGACCCTGTCATCAAAATGCTCCCTGCCTTTCTCATCACAATGCACCACACCCTTGTCATCAAAATGCTCCATGACCTTTGTCATCACAAAGCTCCATGACCGTTGGCATCACAATGATCCATGCAATTGTCATCACAGTGCTCCATGAACCTTCTCATCACATTGCTCCATGCCCTTGTCATCACAAAGCTCCATGACAATTGTCATCACAATGCTCAATGCCCTTCTCATCACAGTAATCCATGAAATATTTCAGACCAATGCCCAATGCCCTTATCATCACAGTGATCCATTACCTCTGTCATAACAATGCTCCATGACCCCTGCCAACACAAGGTTCCATGGCCTTGTCATCACAAAGCTCCATGAAGCATGCCATCAGAATGTTCCATGGCCTTCTCATCACAGTGCTACATGCCCTTGTCATGACACTGCTCCAAGACACCTGTAATCACATTGATCCATGCTACTTTTCATCTCAATGCACCTTGAAGCCTGTCATCAAAATGCACCATGCCCATCATCATAATGCTTCAGGCTATTGTCATCACAATGAAATCAAAATTATCCATGACCACTGTCATCATAATGCTCCAAACCCTTGTGATCACAAAGTGCCATAACACTTATCATCACAAAACCCTATGACGCTCATCATCACAATTATCCATGGTCTTCTCATCACAATGCTCCATGACCTTTGTCATCACAATTCTCAGTACACTTGTCATCACAATGCTCCCTGACACATGTCGTCAGTATGCTCCTTGAACCCTGTCATGACAAGGCTCCATGCCTTTTCATCACAATGATCCATGCCCTTTTCATCACAATGCTCCAAGACCCCTGTAATCACAGTGCTCCATGCCCTTGTAATCACAGAGCTCCATGACACATGTCATCAGAATGCTCCAAGACCAATGTAATCACAATGCTCCATGCCCCTTTTCATTAGAATTCTCCATGAGACTTGTCAACACAAATCTCCATGCTCTTATCATCACAGTGCTCCAGGACCTTGTCATCACCATGCTCCATTCCCTTGTCATCACAATGCTCCATGACCCCTGTCATCACAATACTCCATGAACATTTTCAGCCCAATGCTCCATGAAATTCTCATCACAGTGCTCCATGTCAAATATCATCAAAATGCTCCATGCCCACTGTCATCACAACACTCCATAACACCTGACAACACAATGATCCGGGACTCTTTTTATCACAGTGCTCCATTCCCTACTCATCACAATGCTCCATGACCCCTGTCATCACAATACTCCATGAAAATTTTCAGCCCAATGCTCCATGACTCATGTCATCACAATCATCCATGACTTTGTCATCCCAATGCTCCATGACCCCTGTATTCACAGTGCTCCATGACACCTGTCATAACAATGCTCCATGCCTTTGTCAGCAAAATACTACCTGACCTTGTCATTGCAATGCTCTATGGGCTTGTCATCACAATACTCCATTCCCATTGTCATCACAGTCCTCCATGAACCTTGGGATCACATTGCTTCATGCCCTTGTCATCACAATGCTCCATGATCCTTGAAATCAAAATGATCCATGACCTCTGTCATCACAATGCTCCAAACCCTTGTGATCACAATGTTCCATAACACTTGTCATCACAACGCTCCATGATGCCTGCCATCACAATAATCCATGCCCTTTTCATCACAATGCTCCATGACTTAGGCATCACAATTCTCAATACACTTGTCATCACAAAGCTCCCTGACACTTGTCATCAGAATGCTCCTTGAACCCTGTTATGAAAAGTCTCCATGCATTTTTCATCACAAAGCCCAATGCCATTTTCATCACAATGCTCCATGCCATTGTCATCAAAATACTCCACAAGCTTGTCATCAGAATGCTCCATGACCCTTGTCATCACAATTCTCCATGCACTTGTCAGCACAATGCACCCTGACGTTTGTCATCACAATGCTCCATGCCCTTGTCATCACAATGCTCCATTACTTTTGTCATCAGAATCCTCCATGACACTTGGCATCACAATGCTCCATGCCATTGTCATCTCAATGGGCCATTACATATTTCATCACAATGCTCCCTGACAGCTCTCTTCACAATACTGCATGACCTGGTCACTACAATGCTCCATGCCCTTGTCATCACAATGCGCCTTTCCAACTTTCATCACAATAATCCATGAAAATTATTAGACCAATGCTGCATGCCCTTTTCATCACAATGCTCCATGCCCTAGTTATCACAATGTTCCAAAACCCCTGTAATCAGAATGCTCCATGCCCCTTTTCATCAGTATGCTCCATGAGATTTGTCATCACAAGGCTCCATGGTTTTCTCATCACAATGCTCCAGGACATTGTCATCACAATGCTTCACGACATTTTCGTGAAAATTCTCAATGGCCCTTGTCATCATAATGCTCCTAGCCCTAGTCATCACAATGCTCCATTATATTTGTCATCACAATCCTCCATTACATTTGGCATCACAATGCTCCATGCCAATGTCATCGCAATGGACCATGACATATGTCATCACAATGCTCCCTGACACCTCTCTTCACAATATTCCATGCCCTTGTCATCACAATGCTCCATGCCCTTGTAATCAAAATGCACCATGTCCACTGTCATCACAATAGTCTAGGAAACTTGTCAGACCAATGCTCCATGCCCCTGTCATCACAATGCTCCATGCCCTTGTCATTACAATGCTCCATGACCCCTGTCATAACAAAGCTCCATGACCCCTGCCATCACAATGTTCCACGGCCTTGTCATCACAAGGCTCCATGACGCTTGTCATCACAATGCTCCAAGACCCCTGTAATTACAATGCTCCATGCCCTTGTCATCACAAAGCTCCATGACACATGTCATCAGAATGTTCCATGGCCTTCAAATCAAAAGGCTCCATGCCCTTGTCATCACAATGCACCATGTCCAATGTCATCACAATAATTTATGAAACATGTCAGACCAATGCTCCATGCCCCTGTCATCACAATGCTCCATGCCCTTGTCATCACAATGCTCCCTGACCCCTGTCATCACAATGCTCCGTGACTCCAGTCATCACAATGCATCATAACGTTTGTCATCACAACGGTCCATGCCCGCGTCATGACAAGGCTCTGTGACATTTGTAACTACAATGCTCCATGAACTTTTCATCACAATGCTGTGTGACCCTTGCCATTACAATGCTCCATGCCTTTGTCAGAACAATGCTCCATGACCCTTGTCATCACACTGTGCCATGCGCTTTTCATCACAATGATCCACAACTTTGTCATCGCTATGCTCCATAAACCTTGTAAGCACAATGCTCCATGCACTTCTCATCCAAATGCTCTCTCACATGAGATATCACAATGTTCCATCACTAGTCATCACAATCTTCCCTCACCCCTGTTATCACAATGTTCCATGAACCCTGTCATAACAATGCTACATCCCCTTATCAGCACAATGTTCTATGACCCCTGACATCACAATGTTCCATAACCACCTTCATCAAAATGCTCCATGACCGTTTTCATCCCAAAGCTCCATGACCCCTGGCATCACAATGTTCTATAACCCCTGTCATCAAAATGTTCCATTACAATTTTCATCAAATTGCTGCATGACCCTGTCATCAAAATGCTCCCTGCCTTTCTCATCACAATGCACCACACCCTTGTCATCAAAATGCTCCATGACCTTTGTCATCACAAAGCTCCATGACCGTTGGCATCACAATGATCCATGCAATTGTCATCACAGTGCTCCATGAACCTTCTCATCACATTGCTCCATGCCCTTGTCATCACAAAGCTCCATGACAATTGTCATCACAATGCTCAATGCCCTTCTCATCACAGTAATCCATGAAATATTTCAGACCAATGCCCAATGCCCTTATCATCACAGTGATCCATTACCTCTGTCATAACAATGCTCCATGACCCCTGCCAACACAAGGTTCCATGGCCTTGTCATCACAAAGCTCCATGAAGCATGCCATCAGAATGTTCCATGGCCTTCTCATCACAGTGCTACATGCCCTTGTCATGACACTGCTCCAAGACACCTGTAATCACATTGATCCATGCTACTTTTCATCTCAATGCACCTTGAAGCCTGTCATCAAAATGCACCATGCCCATCATCATAATGCTTCAGGCTATTGTCATCACAATGAAATCAAAATTATCCATGACCACTGTCATCATAATGCTCCAAACCCTTGTGATCACAAAGTGCCATAACACTTATCATCACAAAACCCTATGACGCTCATCATCACAATTATCCATGGTCTTCTCATCACAATGCTCCATGACCTTTGTCATCACAATTCTCAGTACACTTGTCATCACAATGCTCCCTGACACATGTCATCAGTATGCTCCTTGAACCCTGTCATGACAAGGCTCCATGCCTTTTCATCACAATGATCCATGCCCTTTTCATCACAATGCTCCAAGACCCCTGTAATCACAGTGCTCCATGCCCTTGTAATCACAGAGCTCCATGACACATGTCATCAGAATGCTCCAAGACCAATGTAATCACAATGCTCCATGCCCCTTTTCATTAGAATTCTCCATGAGACTTGTCAACACAAATCTCCATGCTCTTATCATCACAGTGCTCCAGGACCTTGTCATCACCATGCTCCATTCCCTTGTCATCACAATGCTCCATGACCCCTGTCATCACAATACTCCATGAACATTTTCAGCCCAATGCTCCATGAAATTCTCATCACAGTGCTCCATGTCAAATATCATCAAAATGCTCCATGCCCACTGTCATCACAACACTCCATAACACCTGACAACACAATGATCCGGGACTCTTTTTATCACAGTGCTCCATTCCCTACTCATCACAATGCTCCATGACCCCTGTCATCACAATACTCCATGAAAATTTTCAGCCCAATGCTCCATGACTCATGTCATCACAATCATCCATGACTTTGTCATCCCAATGCTCCATGACCCCTGTATTCACAGTGCTCCATGACACCTGTCATAACAATGCTCCATGCCTTTGTCAGCAAAATACTACCTGACCTTGTCATTGCAATGCTCTATGGGCTTGTCATCACAATACTCCATTCCCATTGTCATCACAGTCCTCCATGAACCTTGGGATCACATTGCTTCATGCCCTTGTCATCACAATGCTCCATGCTCCTTGAAATCAAAATGATCCATGACCTCTGTCATCACAATGCTCCAAACCCTTGTGATCACAATGTTCCATAACACTTGTCATCACAACGCTCCATGATGCCTGCCATCACAATAATCCATGCCCTTTTCATCACAATGCTCCATGACTTAGGCATCACAATTCTCAATACACTTGTCATCACAAAGCTCCCTGACACTTGTCATCAGAATGCTCCTTGAACCCTGTTATGAAAAGTCTCCATGCATTTTTCATCACAAAGCCCAATGCCATTTTCATCACAATGCTCCATGCCATTGTCATCAAAATACTCCACAAGCTTGTCATCAGAATGCTCCATGACCCTTGTCATCACAATTCTCCATGCACTTGTCAGCACAATGCACCCTGACGTTTGTCATCACAATGCTCCATGCCCTTGTCATCACAATGCTCCATTACTTTTGTCATCAGAATCCTCCATGACACTTGGCATCACAATGCTCCATGCCATTGTCATCTCAATGGGCCATTACATATTTCATCACAATGCTCCCTGACAGCTCTCTTCACAATACTGCATGACCTGGTCACTACAATGCTCCATGCCCTTGTCATCACAATGCACCTTTCCAACTTTCATCACAATAATCCATGAAAATTATTAGACCAATGCTGCATGCCCTTTTCATCACAATGCTCCATGCCCTAGTTATCACAATGTTCCAAAACCCCTGTAATCAGAATGCTCCATGCCCCTTTTCATCAGTATGCTCCATGAGATTTGTCATCACAAGGCTCCATGGTTTTCTCATCACAATGCTCCAGGACATTGTCATCACAATGCTTCACGACATTTTCGTGAAAATTCTCAATGGCCCTTGTCATCATAATGCTCCTAGCCCTAGTCATCACAATGCTCCATTATATTTGTCATCACAATCCTCCATTACATTTGGCATCACAATGCTCCATGCCAATGTCATCGCAATGGACCATGACATATGTCATCACAATGCTCCCTGACACCTCTCTTCACAATATTCCATGCCCTTGTCATCACAATGCTCCATGCCCTTGTAATCAAAATGCACCATGTCCACTGTCATCACAATAGTCTAGGAAACTTGTCAGACCAATGCTCCATGCCCCTGTCATCACAATGCTCCATGCCCTTGTCATTACAATGCTCCATGACCCCTGTCATAACAAAGCTCCATGACCCCTGCCATCACAATGTTCCACGGCCTTGTCATCACAAGGCTCCATGACGCTTGTCATCACAATGCTCCAAGACCCCTGTAATTACAATGCTCCATGCCCTTGTCATCACAAAGCTCCATGACACATGTCATCAGAATGTTCCATGGCCTTCAAATCAAAAGGCTCCATGCCCTTGTCATCACAATGCACCATGTCCAATGTCATCACAGTAATTTATGAAACATGTCAGACCAATGCTCCATGCCCCTGTCATCACAATGCTCCATGCCCTTGTCATCACAATGCTCCCTGACCCCTGTCATCACAATGCTCCGTGACTCCAGTCATCACAATGCATCATAACGTTTGTCATCACAACGGTCCATGCCCGCGTCATGACAAGGCTCTGTGACATTTGTAACTACAATGCTCCATGAACTTTTCATCACAATGCTGTGTGACCCTTGCCATTACAATGCTCCATGCCTTTGTCAGAACAATGCTCCATGACCCTTGTCATCACACTGTGCCATGCGCTTTTCATCACAATGATCCACAACTTTGTCATCGCTATGCTCCATAAACCTTGTAAGCACAATGCTCCATGCACTTCTCATCCAAATGCTCTCTCACATGAGATATCACAATGTTCCATCACTAGTCATCACAATCTTCCCTCACCCCTGTTATCACAATGTTCCATGAACCCTGTCATAACAATGCTACATCCCCTTATCAGCACAATGTTCTATGACCCCTGACATCACAATGTTCCATAACCACCTTCATCAAAATGCTCCATGACCGTTTTCATCCCAAAGCTCCATGACCCCTGGCATCACAATGTTCTATAACCCCTGTCATCAAAATGTTCCATTACAATTTTCATCAAATTGCTGCATGACCCTGTCATCAAAATGCTCCCTGCCTTTCTCATCACAATGCACCACACCCTTGTCATCAAAATGCTCCATGACCTTTGTCATCACAAAGCTCCATGACCGTTGGCATCACAATGATCCATGCAATTGTCATCACAGTGCTCCATGAACCTTCTCATCACATTGCTCCATGCCCTTGTCATCACAAAGCTCCATGACAATTGTCATCACAATGCTCAATGCCCTTCTCATCACAGTAATCCATGAAATATTTCAGACCAATGCCCAATGCCCTTATCATCACAGTGATCCATTACCTCTGTCATAACAATGCTCCATGACCCCTGCCAACACAAGGTTCCATGGCCTTGTCATCACAAAGCTCCATGAAGCATGCCATCAGAATGTTCCATGGCCTTCTCATCACAGTGCTACATGCCCTTGTCATGACACTGCTCCAAGACACCTGTAATCACATTGATCCATGCTACTTTTCATCTCAATGCACCTTGAAGCCTGTCATCAAAATGCACCATGCCCATCATCATAATGCTTCAGGCTATTGTCATCACAATGAAATCAAAATTATCCATGACCACTGTCATCATAATGCTCCAAACCCTTGTGATCACAAAGTGCCATAACACTTATCATCACAAAACCCTATGACGCTCATCATCACAATTATCCATGGTCTTCTCATCACAATGCTCCATGACCTTTGTCATCACAATTCTCAGTACACTTGTCATCACAATGCTCCCTGACACATGTCATCAGTATGCTCCTTGAACCCTGTCATGACAAGGCTCCATGCCTTTTCATCACAATGATCCATGCCCTTTTCATCACAATGCTCCAAGACCCCTGTAATCACAGTGCTCCATGCCCTTGTAATCACAGAGCTCCATGACACATGTCATCAGAATGCTCCAAGACCAATGTAATCACAATGCTCCATGCCCCTTTTCATTAGAATTCTCCATGAGACTTGTCAACACAAATCTCCATGCTCTTATCATCACAGTGCTCCAGGACCTTGTCATCACCATGCTCCATTCCCTTGTCATCACAATGCTCCATGACCCCTGTCATCACAATACTCCATGAACATTTTCAGCCCAATGCTCCATGAAATTCTCATCACAGTGCTCCATGTCAAATATCATCAAAATGCTCCATGCCCACTGTCATCACAACACTCCATAACACCTGACAACACAATGATCCGGGACTCTTTTTATCACAGTGCTCCATTCCCTACTCATCACAATGCTCCATGACCCCTGTCATCACAATACTCCATGAAAATTTTCAGCCCAATGCTCCATGACTCATGTCATCACAATCATCCATGACTTTGTCATCCCAATGCTCCATGACCCCTGTATTCACAGTGCTCCATGACACCTGTCATAACAATGCTCCATGCCTTTGTCAGCAAAATACTACCTGACCTTGTCATTGCAACGCTCTATGGGCTTGTCATCACAATACTCCATTCCCATTGTCATCACAGTCCTCCATGAACCTTGGGATCACATTGCTTCATGCCCTTGTCATCACAATGCTCCATGCTCCTTGAAATCAAAATGATCCATGACCTCTGTCATCACAATGCTCCAAACCCTTGTGATCACAATGTTCCATAACACTTGTCATCACAACGCTCCATGATGCCTGCCATCACAATAATCCATGCCCTTTTCATCACAATGCTCCATGACTTAGGCATCACAATTCTCAATACACTTGTCATCACAAAGCTCCCTGACACTTGTCATCAGAATGCTCCTTGAACCCTGTTATGAAAAGTCTCCATGCATTTTTCATCACAAAGCCCAATGCCATTTTCATCACAATGCTCCATGCCATTGTCATCAAAATACTCCACAAGCTTGTCATCAGAATGCTCCATGACCCTTGTCATCACAATTCTCCATGCACTTGTCAGCACAATGCACCCTGACGTTTGTCATCACAATGCTCCATGCCCTTGTCATCACAATGCTCCATTACTTTTGTCATCAGAATCCTCCATGACACTTGGCATCACAATGCTCCATGCCATTGTCATCTCAATGGGCCATTACATATTTCATCACAATGCTCCCTGACAGCTCTCTTCACAATACTGCATGACCTGGTCACTACAATGCTCCATGCCCTTGTCATCACAATGCGCCTTTCCAACTTTCATCACAATAATCCATGAAAATTATTAGACCAATGCTGCATGCCCTTTTCATCACAATGCTCCATGCCCTAGTTATCACAATGTTCCAAAACCCCTGTAATCAGAATGCTCCATGCCCCTTTTCATCAGTATGATCCATGAGATTTGTCATCACAAGGCTCCATGGTTTTCTCATCACAATGCTCCAGGACATTGTCATCACAATGCTTCACGACATTTTCGTGAAAATTCTCAATGGCCCTTGTCATCATAATGCTCCTAGCCCTAGTCATCACAATGCTCCATTATATTTGTCATCACAATCCTCCATTACATTTGGCATCACAATGCTCCATGCCAATGTCATCGCAATGGACCATGACATATGTCATCACAATGCTCCCTGACACCTGTCTTCACAATATTCCATGCCCTTGTCATCACAATGCTCCATGCCCTTGTAATCAAAATGCACCATGTCCACTGTCATCACAATAGTCTAGGAAACTTGTCAGACCAATGCTCCATGCCCCTGTCATCACAATGCTCCATGCCCTTGTCATTACAATGCTCCATGACCCCTGTCATAACAAAGCTCCATGACCCCTGCCATCACAATGTTCCACGGCCTTGTCATCACAAGGCTCCATGACGCTTGTCATCACAATGCTCCAAGACCCCTGTAATTACAATGCTCCATGTCCTTGTCATCACAAAGCTCCATGACACATGTCATCAGAATGTTCCATGGCCTTCAAATCAAAAGGCTCCATGCCCTTGTCATCACAATGCACCATGTCCAATGTCATCACAATAATTTATGAAACATGTCAGACCAATGCTCCATGCCCCTGTCATCACAATGCTCCATGCCCTTGTCATCACAATGCTCCCTGACCCCTGTCATCACAATGCTCCGTGACTCCAGTCATCACAATGCATCATAACGTTTGTCATCACAACGGTCCATGCCCGCGTCATGACAAGGCTCTGTGACATTTGTAACTACAATGCTCCATGAACTTTTCATCACAATGCTGTGTGACCCTTGCCATTACAATGCTCCATGCCTTTGTCAGAACAATGCTCCATGACCCTTGTCATCACACTGTGCCATGCGCTTTTCATCACAATGATCCACAACTTTGTCATCGCTATGCTCCATAAACCTTGTAAGCACAATGCTCCATGCACTTCTCATCCAAATGCTCTCTCACATGAGATATCACAATGTTCCATCACTAGTCATCACAATCTTCCCTCACCCCTGTTATCACAATGTTCCATGAACCCTGTCATAACAATGCTACATCCCCTTATCAGCACAATGTTCTATGACCCCTGACATCACAATGTTCCATAACCACCTTCATCAAAATGCTCCATGACCGTTTTCATCCCAAAGCTCCATGACCCCTGGCATCACAATGTTCTATAACCCCTGTCATCAAAATGTTCCATTACAATTTTCATCAAATTGCTGCATGACCCTGTCATCAAAATGCTCCCTGCCTTTCTCATCACAATGCACCACACCCTTGTCATCAAAATGCTCCATGACCTTTGTCATCACAAAGCTCCATGACCGTTGGCATCACAATGATCCATGCAATTGTCATCACAGTGCTCCATGAACCTTCTCATCACATTGCTCCATGCCCTTGTCATCACAAAGCTCCATGACAATTGTCATCACAATGCTCAATGCCCTTCTCATCACAGTAATCCATGAAATATTTCAGACCAATGCCCAATGCCCTTATCATCACAGTGATCCATTACCTCTGTCATAACAATGCTCCATGACCCCTGCCAACACAAGGTTCCATGGCCTTGTCATCACAAAGCTCCATGAAGCATGCCATCAGAATGTTCCATGGCCTTCTCATCACAGTGCTACATGCCCTTGTCATGACACTGCTCCAAGACACCTGTAATCACATTGATCCATGCTACTTTTCATCTCAATGCACCTTGAAGCCTGTCATCAAAATGCACCATGCCCATCATCATAATGCTTCAGGCTATTGTCATCACAATGAAATCAAAATTATCCATGACCACTGTCATCATAATGCTCCAAACCCTTGTGATCACAAAGTGCCATAACACTTATCATCACAAAACCCTATGACGCTCATCATCACAATTATCCATGGTCTTCTCATCACAATGCTCCATGACCTTTGTCATCACAATTCTCAGTACACTTGTCATCACAATGCTCCCTGACACATGTCGTCAGTATGCTCCTTGAACCCTGTCATGACAAGGCTCCATGCCTTTTCATCACAATGATCCATGCCCTTTTCATCACAATGCTCCAAGACCCCTGTAATCACAGTGCTCCATGCCCTTGTAATCACAGAGCTCCATGACACATGTCATCAGAATGCTCCAAGACCAATGTAATCACAATGCTCCATGCCCCTTTTCATTAGAATTCTCCATGAGACTTGTCAACACAAATCTCCATGCTCTTATCATCACAGTGCTCCAGGACCTTGTCATCACAATGCTCCATGACCCCTGTCATCACAATACTCCATGAACATTTTCAGCCCAATGCTCCATGAAATTCTCATCACAGTGCTCCATGTCAAATATCATCAAAATGCTCCATGCCCACTGTCATCACAACACTCCATAACACCTGACAACACAATGATCCGGGACTCTTTTTATCACAGTGCTCCATTCCCTACTCATCACAATGCTCCATGACCCCTGTCATCACAATACTCCATGAAAATTTTCAGCCCAATGCTCCATGACTCATGTCATCACAATCATCCATGACTTTGTCATCCCAATGCTCCATGACCCCTGTATTCACAGTGCTCCATGACACCTGTCATAACAATGCTCCATGCCTTTGTCAGCAAAATACTACCTGACCTTGTCATTGCAATGCTCTATGGGCTTGTCATCACAATACTCCATTCCCATTGTCATCACAGTCCTCCATGAACCTTGGGATCACATTGCTTCATGCCCTTGTCATCACAATGCTCCATGCTCCTTGAAATCAAAATGATCCATGACCTCTGTCATCACAATGCTCCAAACCCTTGTGATCACAATGTTCCATAACACTTGTCATCACAACGCTCCATGATGCCTGCCATCACAATAATCCATGCCCTTTTCATCACAATGCTCCATGACTTAGGCATCACAATTCTCAATACACTTGTCATCACAAAGCTCCCTGACACTTGTCATCAGAATGCTCCTTGAACCCTGTTATGAAAAGTCTCCATGCATTTTTCATCACAAAGCCCAATGCCATTTTCATCACAATGCTCCATGCCATTGTCATCAAAATACTCCACAAGCTTGTCATCAGAATGCTCCATGACCCTTGTCATCACAATTCTCCATGCACTTGTCAGCACAATGCACCCTGACGTTTGTCATCACAATGCTCCATGCCCTTGTCATCACAATGCTCCATTACTTTTGTCATCAGAATCCTCCATGACACTTGGCATCACAATGCTCCATGCCATTGTCATCTCAATGGGCCATTACATATTTCATCACAATGCTCCCTGACAGCTCTCTTCACAATACTGCATGACCTGGTCACTACAATGCTCCATGCCCTTGTCATCACAATGCGCCTTTCCAACTTTCATCACAATAATCCATGAAAATTATTAGACCAATGCTGCATGCCCTTTTCATCACAATGCTCCATGCCCTAGTTATCACAATGTTCCAAAACCCCTGTAATCAGAATGCTCCATGCCCCTTTTCATCAGTATGCTCCATGAGATTTGTCATCACAAGGCTCCATGGTTTTCTCATCACAATGCTCCAGGACATTGTCATCACAATGCTTCACGACATTTTCGTGAAAATTCTCAATGGCCCTTGTCATCATAATGCTCCTAGCCCTAGTCATCACAATGCTCCATTATATTTGTCATCACAATCCTCCATTACATTTGGCATCACAATGCTCCATGCCAATGTCATCGCAATGGACCATGACATATGTCATCACAATGCTCCCTGACACCTGTCTTCACAATATTCCATGCCCTTGTCATCACAATGCTCCATGCCCTTGTAATCAAAATGCACCATGTCCACTGTCATCACAATAGTCTAGGAAACTTGTCAGACCAATGCTCCATGCCCCTGTCATCACAATGCTCCATGCCCTTGTCATTACAATGCTCCATGACCCCTGTCATAACAAAGCTCCATGACCCCTGCCATCACAATGTTCCACGGCCTTGTCATCACAAGGCTCCATGACGCTTGTCATCACAATGCTCCAAGACCCCTGTAATTACAATGCTCCATGCCCTTGTCATCACAAAGCTCCATGACACACGTCATCAGAATGTTCCATGGCCTTCAAATCAAAAGGCTCCATGCCCTTGTCATCACAATGCACCATGTCCAATGTCATCACAGTAATTTATGAAACATGTCAGACCAATGCTCCATGCCCCTGTCATCACAATGCTCCATGCCCTTGTCATCACAATGCTCCCTGACCCCTGTCATCACAATGCTCCGTGACTCCAGTCATCACAATGCATCATAACGTTTGTCATCACAACGGTCCATGCCCGCGTCATGACAAGGCTCTGTGACATTTGTAACTACAATGCTCCATGAACTTTTCATCACAATGCTGTGTGACCCTTGCCATTACAATGCTCCATGCCTTTGTCAGAACAATGCTCCATGACCCTTGTCATCACACTGTGCCATGCGCTTTTCATCACAATGATCCACAACTTTGTCATCGCTATGCTCCATAAACCTTGTAAGCACAATGCTCCATGCACTTCTCATCCAAATGCTCTCTCACATGAGATATCACAATGTTCCATCACTAGTCATCACAATCTTCCCTCACCCCTGTTATCACAATGTTCCATGAACCCTGTCATAACAATGCTACATCCCCTTATCAGCACAATGTTCTATGACCCCTGACATCACAATGTTCCATAACCACCTTCATCAAAATGCTCCATGACCGTTTTCATCCCAAAGCTCCATGACCCCTGGCATCACAATGTTCTATAACCCCTGTCATCAAAATGTTCCATTACAATTTTCATCAAATTGCTGCATGACCCTGTCATCAAAATGCTCCCTGCCTTTCTCATCACAATGCACCACACCCTTGTCATCAAAATGCTCCATGACCTTTGTCATCACAAAGCTCCATGACCGTTGGCATCACAATGATCCATGCAATTGTCATCACAGTGCTCCATGAACCTTCTCATCACATTGCTCCATGCCCTTGTCATCACAAAGCTCCATGACAATTGTCATCACAATGCTCAATGCCCTTCTCATCACAGTAATCCATGAAATATTTCAGACCAATGCCCAATGCCCTTATCATCACAGTGATCCATTACCTCTGTCATAACAATGCTCCATGACCCCTGCCAACACAAGGTTCCATGGCCTTGTCATCACAAAGCTCCATGAAGCATGCCATCAGAATGTTCCATGGCCTTCTCATCACAGTGCTACATGCCCTTGTCATGACACTGCTCCAAGACACCTGTAATCACATTGATCCATGCTACTTTTCATCTCAATGCACCTTGAAGCCTGTCATCAAAATGCACCATGCCCATCATCATAATGCTTCAGGCTATTGTCATCACAATGAAATCAAAATTATCCATGACCACTGTCATCATAATGCTCCAAACCCTTGTGATCACAAAGTGCCATAACACTTATCATCACAAAACCCTATGACGCTCATCATCACAATTATCCATGGTCTTCTCATCACAATGCTCCATGACCTTTGTCATCACAATTCTCAGTACACTTGTCATCACAATGCTCCCTGACACATGTCGTCAGTATGCTCCTTGAACCCTGTCATGACAAGGCTCCATGCCTTTTCATCACAATGATCCATGCCCTTTTCATCACAATGCTCCAAGACCCCTGTAATCACAGTGCTCCATGCCCTTGTAATCACAGAGCTCCATGACACATGTCATCAGAATGCTCCAAGACCAATGTAATCACAATGCTCCATGCCCCTTTTCATTAGAATTCTCCATGAGACTTGTCAACACAAATCTCCATGCTCTTATCATCACAGTGCTCCAGGACCTTGTCATCACCATGCTCCATTCCCTTGTCATCACAATGCTCCATGACCCCTGTCATCACAATACTCCATGAACATTTTCAGCCCAATGCTCCATGAAATTCTCATCACAGTGCTCCATGTCAAATATCATCAAAATGCTCCATGCCCACTGTCATCACAACACTCCATAACACCTGACAACACAATGATCCGGGACTCTTTTTATCACAGTGCTCCATTCCCTACTCATCACAATGCTCCATGACCCCTGTCATCACAATACTCCATGAAAATTTTCAGCCCAATGCTCCATGACTCATGTCATCACAATCATCCATGACTTTGTCATCCCAATGCTCCATGACCCCTGTATTCACAGTGCTCCATGACACCTGTCATAACAATGCTCCATGCCTTTGTCAGCAAAATACTACCTGACCTTGTCATTGCAATGCTCTATGGGCTTGTCATCACAATACTCCATTCCCATTGTCATCACAGTCCTCCATGAACCTTGGGATCACATTGCTTCATGCCCTTGTCATCACAATGCTCCATGCTCCTTGAAATCAAAATGATCCATGACCTCTGTCATCACAATGCTCCAAACCCTTGTGATCACAATGTTCCATAACACTTGTCATCACAACGCTCCATGATGCCTGCCATCACAATAATCCATGCCCTTTTCATCACAATGCTCCATGACTTAGGCATCACAATTCTCAATACACTTGTCATCACAAAGCTCCCTGACACTTGTCATCAGAATGCTCCTTGAACCCTGTTATGAAAAGTCTCCATGCATTTTTCATCACAAAGCCCAATGCCATTTTCATCACAATGCTCCATGCCATTGTCATCAAAATACTCCACAAGCTTGTCATCAGAATGCTCCATGACCCTTGTCATCACAATTCTCCATGCACTTGTCAGCACAATGCACCCTGACGTTTGTCATCACAATGCTCCATGCCCTTGTCATCACAATGCTCCATTACTTTTGTCATCAGAATCCTCCATGACACTTGGCATCACAATGCTCCATGCCATTGTCATCTCAATGGGCCATTACATATTTCATCACAATGCTCCCTGACAGCTCTCTTCACAATACTGCATGACCTGGTCACTACAATGCTCCATGCCCTTGTCATCACAATGCGCCTTTCCAACTTTCATCACAATAATCCATGAAAATTATTAGACCAATGCTGCATGCCCTTTTCATCACAATGCTCCATGCCCTAGTTATCACAATGTTCCAAAACCCCTGTAATCAGAATGCTCCATGCCCCTTTTCATCAGTATGCTCCATGAGATTTGTCATCACAAGGCTCCATGGTTTTCTCATCACAATGCTCCAGGACATTGTCATCACAATGCTTCACGACATTTTCGTGAAAATTCTCAATGGCCCTTGTCATCATAATGCTCCTAGCCCTAGTCATCACAATGCTCCATTATATTTGTCATCACAATCCTCCATTACATTTGGCATCACAATGCTCCATGCCAATGTCATCGCAATGGACCATGACATATGTCATCACAATGCTCCCTGACACCTGTCTTCACAATATTCCATGCCCTTGTCATCACAATGCTCCATGCCCTTGTAATCAAAATGCACCATGTCCACTGTCATCACAATAGTCTAGGAAACTTGTCAGACCAATGCTCCATGCCCCTGTCATCACAATGCTCCATGCCCTTGTCATTACAATGCTCCATGACCCCTGTCATAACAAAGCTCCATGACCCCTGCCATCACAATGTTCCACGGCCTTGTCATCACAAGGCTCCATGACGCTTGTCATCACAATGCTCCAAGACCCCTGTAATTACAATGCTCCATGCCCTTGTCATCACAAAGCTCCATGACACACGTCATCAGAATGTTCCATGGCCTTCAAATCAAAAGGCTCCATGCCCTTGTCATCACAATGCACCATGTCCAATGTCATCACAGTAATTTATGAAACATGTCAGACCAATGCTCCATGCCCCTGTCATCACAATGCTCCATGCCCTTGTCATCACAATGCTCCCTGACCCCTGTCATCACAATGCTCCGTGACTCCAGTCATCACAATGCATCATAACGTTTGTCATCACAACGGTCCATGCCCGCGTCATGACAAGGCTCTGTGACATTTGTAACTACAATGCTCCATGAACTTTTCATCACAATGCTGTGTGACCCTTGCCATTACAATGCTCCATGCCTTTGTCAGAACAATGCTCCATGACCCTTGTCATCACACTGTGCCATGCGCTTTTCATCACAATGATCCACAACTTTGTCATCGCTATGCTCCATAAACCTTGTAAGCACAATGCTCCATGCACTTCTCATCCAAATGCTCTCTCACATGAGATATCACAATGTTCCATCACTAGTCATCACAATCTTCCCTCACCCCTGTTATCAAAATGTTCCATGAACCCTGTCATAACAATGCTACATCCCCTTATCAGCACAATGTTCTATGACCCCTGACATCACAATGTTCCATAACCACCTTCATCAAAATGCTCCATGACCGTTTTCATCCCAAAGCTCCATGACCCCTGGCATCACAATGTTCTATAACCCCTGTCATCAAAATGTTCCATTACAATTTTCATCAAATTGCTGCATGACCCTGTCATCAAAATGCTCCCTGCCTTTCTCATCACAATGCACCACACCCTTGTCATCAAAATGCTCCATGACCTTTGTCATCACAAAGCTCCATGACCGTTGGCATCACAATGATCCATGCAATTGTCATCACAGTGCTCCATGAACCTTCTCATCACATTGCTCCATGCCCTTGTCATCACAAAGCTCCATGACAATTGTCATCACAATGCTCAATGCCCTTCTCATCACAGTAATCCATGAAATATTTCAGACCAATGCCCAATGCCCTTATCATCACAGTGATCCATTACCTCTGTCATAACAATGCTCCATGACCCCTGCCAACACAAGGTTCCATGGCCTTGTCATCACAAAGCTCCATGAAGCATGCCATCAGAATGTTCCATGGCCTTCTCATCACAGTGCTACATGCCCTTGTCATGACACTGCTCCAAGACACCTGTAATCACATTGATCCATGCTACTTTTCATCTCAATGCACCTTGAAGCCTGTCATCAAAATGCACCATGCCCATCATCATAATGCTTCAGGCTATTGTCATCACAATGAAATCAAAATTATCCATGACCACTGTCATCATAATGCTCCAAACCCTTGTGATCACAAAGTGCCATAACACTTATCATCACAAAACCCTATGACGCTCATCATCACAATTATCCATGGTCTTCTCATCACAATGCTCCATGACCTTTGTCATCACAATTCTCAGTACACTTGTCATCACAATGCTCCCTGACACATGTCGTCAGTATGCTCCTTGAACCCTGTCATGACAAGGCTCCATGCCTTTTCATCACAATGATCCATGCCCTTTTCATCACAATGCTCCAAGACCCCTGTAATCACAGTGCTCCATGCCCTTGTAATCACAGAGCTCCATGACACATGTCATCAGAATGCTCCAAGACCAATGTAATCACAATGCTCCATGCCCCTTTTCATTAGAATTCTCCATGAGACTTGTCAACACAAATCTCCATGCTCTTATCATCACAGTGCTCCAGGACCTTGTCATCACCATGCTCCATTCCCTTGTCATCACAATGCTCCATGACCCCTGTCATCACAATACTCCATGAACATTTTCAGCCCAATGCTCCATGAAATTCTCATCACAGTGCTCCATGTCAAATATCATCAAAATGCTCCATGCCCACTGTCATCACAACACTCCATAACACCTGACAACACAATGATCCGGGACTCTTTTTATCACAGTGCTCCATTCCCTACTCATCACAATGCTCCATGACCCCTGTCATCACAATACTCCATGAAAATTTTCAGCCCAATGCTCCATGACTCATGTCATCACAATCATCCATGACTTTGTCATCCCAATGCTCCATGACCCCTGTATTCACAGTGCTCCATGACACCTGTCATAACAATGCTCCATGCCTTTGTCAGCAAAATACTACCTGACCTTGTCATTGCAACGCTCTATGGGCTTGTCATCACAATACTCCATTCCCATTGTCATCACAGTCCTCCATGAACCTTGGGATCACATTGCTTCATGCCCTTGTCATCACAATGCTCCATGCTCCTTGAAATCAAAATGATCCATGACCTCTGTCATCACAATGCTCCAAACCCTTGTGATCACAATGTTCCATAACACTTGTCATCACAACGCTCCATGATGCCTGCCATCACAATAATCCATGCCCTTTTCATCACAATGCTCCATGACTTAGGCATCACAATTCTCAATACACTTGTCATCACAAAGCTCCCTGACACTTGTCATCAGAATGCTCCTTGAACCCTGTTATGAAAAGTCTCCATGCATTTTTCATCACAAAGCCCAATGCCATTTTCATCACAATGCTCCATGCCATTGTCATCAAAATACTCCACAAGCTTGTCATCAGAATGCTCCATGACCCTTGTCATCACAATTCTCCATGCACTTGTCAGCACAATGCACCCTGACGTTTGTCATCACAATGCTCCATGCCCTTGTCATCACAATGCTCCATTACTTTTGTCATCAGAATCCTCCATGACACTTGGCATCACAATGCTCCATGCCATTGTCATCTCAATGGGCCATTACATATTTCATCACAATGCTCCCTGACAGCTCTCTTCACAATACTGCATGACCTGGTCACTACAATGCTCCATGCCCTTGTCATCACAATGCGCCTTTCCAACTTTCATCACAATAATCCATGAAAATTATTAGACCAATGCTGCATGCCCTTTTCATCACAATGCTCCATGCCCTAGTTATCACAATGTTCCAAAACCCCTGTAATCAGAATGCTCCATGCCCCTTTTCATCAGTATGCTCCATGAGATTTGTCATCACAAGGCTCCATGGTTTTCTCATCACAATGCTCCAGGACATTGTCATCACAATGCTTCACGACATTTTCGTGAAAATTCTCAATGGCCCTTGTCATCATAATGCTCCTAGCCCTAGTCATCACAATGCTCCATTATATTTGTCATCACAATCCTCCATTACATTTGGCATCACAATGCTCCATGCCAATGTCATCGCAATGGACCATGACATATGTCATCACAATGCTCCCTGACACCTGTCTTCACAATATTCCATGCCCTTGTCATCACAATGCTCCATGCCCTTGTAATCAAAATGCACCATGTCCACTGTCATCACAATAGTCTAGGAAACTTGTCAGACCAATGCTCCATGCCCCTGTCATCACAATGCTCCATGCCCTTGTCATTACAATGCTCCATGACCCCTGTCATAACAAAGCTCCATGACCCCTGCCATCACAATGTTCCACGGCCTTGTCATCACAAGGCTCCATGACGCTTGTCATCACAATGCTCCAAGACCCCTGTAATTACAATGCTCCATGCCCTTGTCATCACAAAGCTCCATGACACACGTCATCAGAATGTTCCATGGCCTTCAAATCAAAAGGCTCCATGCCCTTGTCATCACAATGCACCATGTCCAATGTCATCACAGTAATTTATGAAACATGTCAGACCAATGCTCCATGCCCCTGTCATCACAATGCTCCATGCCCTTGTCATCACAATGCTCCCTGACCCCTGTCATCACAATGCTCCGTGACTCCAGTCATCACAATGCATCATAACGTTTGTCATCACAACGGTCCATGCCCGCGTCATGACAAGGCTCTGTGACATTTGTAACTACAATGCTCCATGAACTTTTCATCACAATGCTGTGTGACCCTTGCCATTACAATGCTCCATGCCTTTGTCAGAACAATGCTCCATGACCCTTGTCATCACACTGTGCCATGCGCTTTTCATCACAATGATCCACAACTTTGTCATCGCTATGCTCCATAAACCTTGTAAGCACAATGCTCCATGCACTTCTCATCCAAATGCTCTCTCACATGAGATATCACAATGTTCCATCACTAGTCATCACAATCTTCCCTCACCCCTGTTATCACAATGTTCCATGAACCCTGTCATAACAATGCTACATCCCCTTATCAGCACAATGTTCTATGACCCCTGACATCACAATGTTCCATAACCACCTTCATCAAAATGCTCCATGACCGTTTTCATCCCAAAGCTCCATGACCCCTGGCATCACAATGTTCTATAACCCCTGTCATCAAAATGTTCCATTACAATTTTCATCAAATTGCTGCATGACCCTGTCATCAAAATGCTCCCTGCCTTTCTCATCACAATGCACCACACCCTTGTCATCAAAATGCTCCATGACCTTTGTCATCACAAAGCTCCATGACCGTTGGCATCACAATGATCCATGCAATTGTCATCACAGTGCTCCATGAACCTTCTCATCACATTGCTCCATGCCCTTGTCATCACAAAGCTCCATGACAATTGTCATCACAATGCTCAATGCCCTTCTCATCACAGTAATCCATGAAATATTTCAGACCAATGCCCAATGCCCTTATCATCACAGTGATCCATTACCTCTGTCATAACAATGCTCCATGACCCCTGCCAACACAAGGTTCCATGGCCTTGTCATCACAAAGCTCCATGAAGCATGCCATCAGAATGTTCCATGGCCTTCTCATCACAGTGCTACATGCCCTTGTCATGACACTGCTCCAAGACACCTGTAATCACATTGATCCATGCTACTTTTCATCTCAATGCACCTTGAAGCCTGTCATCAAAATGCACCATGCCCATCATCATAATGCTTCAGGCTATTGTCATCACAATGAAATCAAAATTATCCATGACCACTGTCATCATAATGCTCCAAACCCTTGTGATCACAAAGTGCCATAACACTTATCATCACAAAACCCTATGACGCTCATCATCACAATTATCCATGGTCTTCTCATCACAATGCTCCATGACCTTTGTCATCACAATTCTCAGTACACTTGTCATCACAATGCTCCCTGACACATGTCGTCAGTATGCTCCTTGAACCCTGTCATGACAAGGCTCCATGCCTTTTCATCACAATGATCCATGCCCTTTTCATCACAATGCTCCAAGACCCCTGTAATCACAGTGCTCCATGCCCTTGTAATCACAGAGCTCCATGACACATGTCATCAGAATGCTCCAAGACCAATGTAATCACAATGCTCCATGCCCCTTTTCATTAGAATTCTCCATGAGACTTGTCAACACAAATCTCCATGCTCTTATCATCACAGTGCTCCAGGACCTTGTCATCACCATGCTCCATTCCCTTGTCATCACAATGCTCCATGACCCCTGTCATCACAATACTCCATGAACATTTTCAGCCCAATGCTCCATGAAATTCTCATCACAGTGCTCCATGTCAAATATCATCAAAATGCTCCATGCCCACTGTCATCACAACACTCCATAACACCTGACAACACAATGATCCGGGACTCTTTTTATCACAGTGCTCCATTCCCTACTCATCACAATGCTCCATGACCCCTGTCATCACAATACTCCATGAAAATTTTCAGCCCAATGCTCCATGACTCATGTCATCACAATCATCCATGACTTTGTCATCCCAATGCTCCATGACCCCTGTATTCACAGTGCTCCATGACACCTGTCATAACAATGCTCCATGCCTTTGTCAGCAAAATACTACCTGACCTTGTCATTGCAACGCTCTATGGGCTTGTCATCACAATACTCCATTCCCATTGTCATCACAGTCCTCCATGAACCTTGGGATCACATTGCTTCATGCCCTTGTCATCACAATGCTCCATGCTCCTTGAAATCAAAATGATCCATGACCTCTGTCATCACAATGCTCCAAACCCTTGTGATCACAATGTTCCATAACACTTGTCATCACAACGCTCCATGATGCCTGCCATCACAATAATCCATGCCCTTTTCATCACAATGCTCCATGACTTAGGCATCACAATTCTCAATACACTTGTCATCACAAAGCTCCCTGACACTTGTCATCAGAATGCTCCTTGAACCCTGTTATGAAAAGTCTCCATGCATTTTTCATCACAAAGCCCAATGCCATTTTCATCACAATGCTCCATGCCATTGTCATCAAAATACTCCACAAGCTTGTCATCAGAATGCTCCATGACCCTTGTCATCACAATTCTCCATGCACTTGTCAGCACAATGCACCCTGACGTTTGTCATCACAATGCTCCATGCCCTTGTCATCACAATGCTCCATTACTTTTGTCATCAGAATCCTCCATGACACTTGGCATCACAATGCTCCATGCCATTGTCATCTCAATGGGCCATTACATATTTCATCACAATGCTCCCTGACAGCTCTCTTCACAATACTGCATGACCTGGTCACTACAATGCTCCATGCCCTTGTCATCACAATGCGCCTTTCCAACTTTCATCACAATAATCCATGAAAATTATTAGACCAATGCTGCATGCCCTTTTCATCACAATGCTCCATGCCCTAGTTATCACAATGTTCCAAAACCCCTGTAATCAGAATGCTCCATGCCCCTTTTCATCAGTATGATCCATGAGATTTGTCATCACAAGGCTCCATGGTTTTCTCATCACAATGCTCCAGGACATTGTCATCACAATGCTTCACGACATTTTCGTGAAAATTCTCAATGGCCCTTGTCATCATAATGCTCCTAGCCCTAGTCATCACAATGCTCCATTATATTTGTCATCACAATCCTCCATTACATTTGGCATCACAATGCTCCATGCCAATGTCATCGCAATGGACCATGACATATGTCATCACAATGCTCCCTGACACCTGTCTTCACAATATTCCATGCCCTTGTCATCACAATGCTCCATGCCCTTGTAATCAAAATGCACCATGTCCACTGTCATCACAATAGTCTAGGAAACTTGTCAGACCAATGCTCCATGCCCCTGTCATCACAATGCTCCATGCCCTTGTCATTACAATGCTCCATGACCCCTGTCATAACAAAGCTCCATGACCCCTGCCATCACAATGTTCCACGGCCTTGTCATCACAAGGCTCCATGACGCTTGTCATCACAATGCTCCAAGACCCCTGTAATTACAATGCTCCATGCCCTTGTCATCACAAAGCTCCATGACACACGTCATCAGAATGTTCCATGGCCTTCAAATCAAAAGGCTCCATGCCCTTGTCATCACAATGCACCATGTCCAATGTCATCACAGTAATTTATGAAACATGTCAGACCAATGCTCCATGCCCCTGTCATCACAATGCTCCATGCCCTTGTCATCACAATGCTCCCTGACCCCTGTCATCACAATGCTCCGTGACTCCAGTCATCACAATGCATCATAACGTTTGTCATCACAACGGTCCATGCCCGCGTCATGACAAGGCTCTGTGACATTTGTAACTACAATGCTCCATGAACTTTTCATCACAATGCTGTGTGACCCTTGCCATTACAATGCTCCATGCCTTTGTCAGAACAATGCTCCATGACCCTTGTCATCACACTGTGCCATGCGCTTTTCATCACAATGATCCACAACTTTGTCATCGCTATGCTCCATAAACCTTGTAAGCACAATGCTCCATGCACTTCTCATCCAAATGCTCTCTCACATGAGATATCACAATGTTCCATCACTAGTCATCACAATCTTCCCTCACCCCTGTTATCACAATGTTCCATGAACCCTGTCATAACAATGCTACATCCCCTTATCAGCACAATGTTCTATGACCCCTGACATCACAATGTTCCATAACCACCTTCATCAAAATGCTCCATGACCGTTTTCATCCCAAAGCTCCATGACCCCTGGCATCACAATGTTCTATAACCCCTGTCATCAAAATGTTCCATTACAATTTTCATCAAATTGCTGCATGACCCTGTCATCAAAATGCTCCCTGCCTTTCTCATCACAATGCACCACACCCTTGTCATCAAAATGCTCCATGACCTTTGTCATCACAAAGCTCCATGACCGTTGGCATCACAATGATCCATGCAATTGTCATCACAGTGCTCCATGAACCTTCTCATCACATTGCTCCATGCCCTTGTCATCACAAAGCTCCATGACAATTGTCATCACAATGCTCAATGCCCTTCTCATCACAGTAATCCATGAAATATTTCAGACCAATGCCCAATGCCCTTATCATCACAGTGATCCATTACCTCTGTCATAACAATGCTCCATGACCCCTGCCAACACAAGGTTCCATGGCCTTGTCATCACAAAGCTCCATGAAGCATGCCATCAGAATGTTCCATGGCCTTCTCATCACAGTGCTACATGCCCTTGTCATGACACTGCTCCAAGACACCTGTAATCACATTGATCCATGCTACTTTTCATCTCAATGCACCTTGAAGCCTGTCATCAAAATGCACCATGCCCATCATCATAATGCTTCAGGCTATTGTCATCACAATGAAATCAAAATTATCCATGACCACTGTCATCATAATGCTCCAAACCCTTGTGATCACAAAGTGCCATAACACTTATCATCACAAAACCCTATGACGCTCATCATCACAATTATCCATGGTCTTCTCATCACAATGCTCCATGACCTTTGTCATCACAATTCTCAGTACACTTGTCATCACAATGCTCCCTGACACATGTCGTCAGTATGCTCCTTGAACCCTGTCATGACAAGGCTCCATGCCTTTTCATCACAATGATCCATGCCCTTTTCATCACAATGCTCCAAGACCCCTGTAATCACAGTGCTCCATGCCCTTGTAATCACAGAGCTCCATGACACATGTCATCAGAATGCTCCAAGACCAATGTAATCACAATGCTCCATGCCCCTTTTCATTAGAATTCTCCATGAGACTTGTCAACACAAATCTCCATGCTCTTATCATCACAGTGCTCCAGGACCTTGTCATCACCATGCTCCATTCCCTTGTCATCACAATGCTCCATGACCCCTGTCATCACAATACTCCATGAACATTTTCAGCCCAATGCTCCATGAAATTCTCATCACAGTGCTCCATGTCAAATATCATCAAAATGCTCCATGCCCACTGTCATCACAACACTCCATAACACCTGACAACACAATGATCCGGGACTCTTTTTATCACAGTGCTCCATTCCCTACTCATCACAATGCTCCATGACCCCTGTCATCACAATACTCCATGAAAATTTTCAGCCCAATGCTCCATGACTCATGTCATCACAATCATCCATGACTTTGTCATCCCAATGCTCCATGACCCCTGTATTCACAGTGCTCCATGACACCTGTCATAACAATGCTCCATGCCTTTGTCAGCAAAATACTACCTGACCTTGTCATTGCAATGCTCTATGGGCTTGTCATCACAATACTCCATTCCCATTGTCATCACAGTCCTCCATGAACCTTGGGATCACATTGCTTCATGCCCTTGTCATCACAATGCTCCATGCTCCTTGAAATCAAAATGATCCATGACCTCTGTCATCACAATGCTCCAAACCCTTGTGATCACAATGTTCCATAACACTTGTCATCACAACGCTCCATGATGCCTGCCATCACAATAATCCATGCCCTTTTCATCACAATGCTCCATGACTTAGGCATCACAATTCTCAATACACTTGTCATCACAAAGCTCCCTGACACTTGTCATCAGAATGCTCCTTGAACCCTGTTATGAAAAGTCTCCATGCATTTTTCATCACAAAGCCCAATGCCATTTTCATCACAATGCTCCATGCCATTGTCATCAAAATACTCCACAAGCTTGTCATCAGAATGCTCCATGACCCTTGTCATCACAATTCTCCATGCACTTGTCAGCACAATGCACCCTGACGTTTGTCATCACAATGCTCCATGCCCTTGTCATCACAATGCTCCATTACTTTTGTCATCAGAATCCTCCATGACACTTGGCATCACAATGCTCCATGCCATTGTCATCTCAATGGGCCATTACATATTTCATCACAATGCTCCCTGACAGCTCTCTTCACAATACTGCATGACCTGGTCACTACAATGCTCCATGCCCTTGTCATCACAATGCGCCTTTCCAACTTTCATCACAATAATCCATGAAAATTATTAGACCAATGCTGCATGCCCTTTTCATCACAATGCTCCATGCCCTAGTTATCACAATGTTCCAAAACCCCTGTAATCAGAATGCTCCATGCCCCTTTTCATCAGTATGCTCCATGAGATTTGTCATCACAAGGCTCCATGGTTTTCTCATCACAATGCTCCAGGACATTGTCATCACAATGCTTCACGACATTTTCGTGAAAATTCTCAATGGCCCTTGTCATCATAATGCTCCTAGCCCTAGTCATCACAATGCTCCATTATATTTGTCATCACAATCCTCCATTACATTTGGCATCACAATGCTCCATGCCAATGTCATCGCAATGGACCATGACATATGTCATCACAATGCTCCCTGACACCTGTCTTCACAATATTCCATGCCCTTGTCATCACAATGCTCCATGCCCTTGTAATCAAAATGCACCATGTCCACTGTCATCACAATAGTCTAGGAAACTTGTCAGACCAATGCTCCATACCCCTGTCATCACAATGCTCCATGCCCTTGTCATTACAATGCTCCATGACCCCTGTCATAACAAAGCTCCATGACCCCTGCCATCACAATGTTCCACGGCCTTGTCATCACAAGGCTCCATGACGCTTGTCATCACAATGCTCCAAGACCCCTGTAATTACAATGCTCCATGCCCTTGTCATCACAAAGCTCCATGACACACGTCATCAGAATGTTCCATGGCCTTCAAATCAAAAGGCTCCATGCCCTTGTCATCACAATGCACCATGTCCAATGTCATCACAGTAATTTATGAAACATGTCAGACCAATGCTCCATGCCCCTGTCATCACAATGCTCCATGCCCTTGTCATCACAATGCTCCCTGACCCCTGTCATCACAATGCTCCGTGACTCCAGTCATCACAATGCATCATAACGTTTGTCATCACAACGGTCCATGCCCGCGTCATGACAAGGCTCTGTGACATTTGTAACTACAATGCTCCATGAACTTTTCATCACAATGCTGTGTGACCCTTGCCATTACAATGCTCCATGCCTTTGTCAGAACAATGCTCCATGACCCTTGTCATCACACTGTGCCATGCGCTTTTCATCACAATGATCCACAACTTTGTCATCGCTATGCTCCATAAACCTTGTAAGCACAATGCTCCATGCACTTCTCATCCAAATGCTCTCTCACATGAGATATCACAATGTTCCATCACTAGTCATCACAATCTTCCCTCACCCCTGTTATCACAATGTTCCATGAACCCTGTCATAACAATGCTACATCCCCTTATCAGCACAATGTTCTATGACCCCTGACATCACAATGTTCCATAACCACCTTCATCAAAATGCTCCATGACCGTTTTCATCCCAAAGCTCCATGACCCCTGGCATCACAATGTTCTATAACCCCTGTCATCAAAATGTTCCATTACAATTTTCATCAAATTGCTGCATGACCCTGTCATCAAAATGCTCCCTGCCTTTCTCATCACAATGCACCACACCCTTGTCATCAAAATGCTCCATGACCTTTGTCATCACAAAGCTCCATGACCGTTGGCATCACAATGATCCATGCAATTGTCATCACAGTGCTCCATGAACCTTCTCATCACATTGCTCCATGCCCTTGTCATCACAAAGCTCCATGACAATTGTCATCACAATGCTCAATGCCCTTCTCATCACAGTAATCCATGAAATATTTCAGACCAATGCCCAATGCCCTTATCATCACAGTGATCCATTACCTCTGTCATAACAATGCTCCATGACCCCTGCCAACACAAGGTTCCATGGCCTTGTCATCACAAAGCTCCATGAAGCATGCCATCAGAATGTTCCATGGCCTTCTCATCACAGTGCTACATGCCCTTGTCATGACACTGCTCCAAGACACCTGTAATCACATTGATCCATGCTACTTTTCATCTCAATGCACCTTGAAGCCTGTCATCAAAATGCACCATGCCCATCATCATAATGCTTCAGGCTATTGTCATCACAATGAAATCAAAATTATCCATGACCACTGTCATCATAATGCTCCAAACCCTTGTGATCACAAAGTGCCATAACACTTATCATCACAAAACCCTATGACGCTCATCATCACAATTATCCATGGTCTTCTCATCACAATGCTCCATGACCTTTGTCATCACAATTCTCAGTACACTTGTCATCACAATGCTCCCTGACACATGTCGTCAGTATGCTCCTTGAACCCTGTCATGACAAGGCTCCATGCCTTTTCATCACAATGATCCATGCCCTTTTCATCACAATGCTCCAAGACCCCTGTAATCACAGTGCTCCATGCCCTTGTAATCACAGAGCTCCATGACACATGTCATCAGAATGCTCCAAGACCAATGTAATCACAATGCTCCATGCCCCTTTTCATTAGAATTCTCCATGAGACTTGTCAACACAAATCTCCATGCTCTTATCATCACAGTGCTCCAGGACCTTGTCATCACCATGCTCCATTCCCTTGTCATCACAATGCTCCATGACCCCTGTCATCACAATACTCCATGAACATTTTCAGCCCAATGCTCCATGAAATTCTCATCACAGTGCTCCATGTCAAATATCATCAAAATGCTCCATGCCCACTGTCATCACAACACTCCATAACACCTGACAACACAATGATCCGGGACTCTTTTTATCACAGTGCTCCATTCCCTACTCATCACAATGCTCCATGACCCCTGTCATCACAATACTCCATGAAAATTTTCAGCCCAATGCTCCATGACTCATGTCATCACAATCATCCATGACTTTGTCATCCCAATGCTCCATGACCCCTGTATTCACAGTGCTCCATGACACCTGTCATAACAATGCTCCATGCCTTTGTCAGCAAAATACTACCTGACCTTGTCATTGCAATGCTCTATGGGCTTGTCATCACAATACTCCATTCCCATTGTCATCACAGTCCTCCATGAACCTTGGGATCACATTGCTTCATGCCCTTGTCATCACAATGCTCCATGCTCCTTGAAATCAAAATGATCCATGACCTCTGTCATCACAATGCTCCAAACCCTTGTGATCACAATGTTCCATAACACTTGTCATCACAACGCTCCATGATGCCTGCCATCACAATAATCCATGCCCTTTTCATCACAATGCTCCATGACTTAGGCATCACAATTCTCAATACACTTGTCATCACAAAGCTCCCTGACACTTGTCATCAGAATGCTCCTTGAACCCTGTTATGAAAAGTCTCCATGCATTTTTCATCACAAAGCCCAATGCCATTTTCATCACAATGCTCCATGCCATTGTCATCAAAATACTCCACAAGCTTGTCATCAGAATGCTCCATGACCCTTGTCATCACAATTCTCCATGCACTTGTCAGCACAATGCACCCTGACGTTTGTCATCACAATGCTCCATGCCCTTGTCATCACAATGCTCCATTACTTTTGTCATCAGAATCCTCCATGACACTTGGCATCACAATGCTCCATGCCATTGTCATCTCAATGGGCCATTACATATTTCATCACAATGCTCCCTGACAGCTCTCTTCACAATACTGCATGACCTGGTCACTACAATGCTCCATGCCCTTGTCATCACAATGCGCCTTTCCAACTTTCATCACAATAATCCATGAAAATTATTAGACCAATGCTGCATGCCCTTTTCATCACAATGCTCCATGCCCTAGTTATCACAATGTTCCAAAACCCCTGTAATCAGAATGCTCCATGCCCCTTTTCATCAGTATGCTCCATGAGATTTGTCATCACAAGGCTCCATGGTTTTCTCATCACAATGCTCCAGGACATTGTCATCACAATGCTTCACGACATTTTCGTGAAAATTCTCAATGGCCCTTGTCATCATAATGCTCCTAGCCCTAGTCATCACAATGCTCCATTATATTTGTCATCACAATCCTCCATTACATTTGGCATCACAATGCTCCATGCCAATGTCATCGCAATGGACCATGACATATGTCATCACAATGCTCCCTGACACCTGTCTTCACAATATTCCATGCCCTTGTCATCACAATGCTCCATGCCCTTGTAATCAAAATGCACCATGTCCACTGTCATCACAATAGTCTAGGAAACTTGTCAGACCAATGCTCCATGCCCCTGTCATCACAATGCTCCATGCCCTTGTCATTACAATGCTCCATGACCCCTGTCATAACAAAGCTCCATGACCCCTGCCATCACAATGTTCCACGGCCTTGTCATCACAAGGCTCCATGACGCTTGTCATCACAATGCTCCAAGACCCCTGTAATTACAATGCTCCATGCCCTTGTCATCACAAAGCTCCATGACACACGTCATCAGAATGTTCCATGGCCTTCAAATCAAAAGGCTCCATGCCCTTGTCATCACAATGCACCATGTCCAATGTCATCACAGTAATTTATGAAACATGTCAGACCAATGCTCCATGCCCCTGTCATCACAATGCTCCATGCCCTTGTCATCACAATGCTCCCTGACCCCTGTCATCACAATGCTCCGTGACTCCAGTCATCACAATGCATCATAACGTTTGTCATCACAACGGTCCATGCCCGCGTCATGACAAGGCTCTGTGACATTTGTAACTACAATGCTCCATGAACTTTTCATCACAATGCTGTGTGACCCTTGCCATTACAATGCTCCATGCCTTTGTCAGAACAATGCTCCATGACCCTTGTCATCACACTGTGCCATGCGCTTTTCATCACAATGATCCACAACTTTGTCATCGCTATGCTCCATAAACCTTGTAAGCACAATGCTCCATGCACTTCTCATCCAAATGCTCTCTCACATGAGATATCACAATGTTCCATCACTAGTCATCACAATCTTCCCTCACCCCTGTTATCACAATGTTCCATGAACCCTGTCATAACAATGCTACATCCCCTTATCAGCACAATGTTCTATGACCCCTGACATCACAATGTTCCATAACCACCTTCATCAAAATGCTCCATGACCGTTTTCATCCCAAAGCTCCATGACCCCTGGCATCACAATGTTCTATAACCCCTGTCATCAAAATGTTCCATTACAATTTTCATCAAATTGCTGCATGACCCTGTCATCAAAATGCTCCCTGCCTTTCTCATCACAATGCACCACACCCTTGTCATCAAAATGCTCCATGACCTTTGTCATCACAAAGCTCCATGACCGTTGGCATCACAATGATCCATGCAATTGTCATCACAGTGCTCCATGAACCTTCTCATCACATTGCTCCATGCCCTTGTCATCACAAAGCTCCATGACAATTGTCATCACAATGCTCAATGCCCTTCTCATCACAGTAATCCATGAAATATTTCAGACCAATGCCCAATGCCCTTATCATCACAGTGATCCATTACCTCTGTCATAACAATGCTCCATGACCCCTGCCAACACAAGGTTCCATGGCCTTGTCATCACAAAGCTCCATGAAGCATGCCATCAGAATGTTCCATGGCCTTCTCATCACAGTGCTACATGCCCTTGTCATGACACTGCTCCAAGACACCTGTAATCACATTGATCCATGCTACTTTTCATCTCAATGCACCTTGAAGCCTGTCATCAAAATGCACCATGCCCATCATCATAATGCTTCAGGCTATTGTCATCACAATGAAATCAAAATTATCCATGACCACTGTCATCATAATGCTCCAAACCCTTGTGATCACAAAGTGCCATAACACTTATCATCACAAAACCCTATGACGCTCATCATCACAATTATCCATGGTCTTCTCATCACAATGCTCCATGACCTTTGTCATCACAATTCTCAGTACACTTGTCATCACAATGCTCCCTGACACATGTCGTCAGTATGCTCCTTGAACCCTGTCATGACAAGGCTCCATGCCTTTTCATCACAATGATCCATGCCCTTTTCATCACAATGCTCCAAGACCCCTGTAATCACAGTGCTCCATGCCCTTGTAATCACAGAGCTCCATGACACATGTCATCAGAATGCTCCAAGACCAATGTAATCACAATGCTCCATGCCCCTTTTCATTAGAATTCTCCATGAGACTTGTCAACACAAATCTCCATGCTCTTATCATCACAGTGCTCCAGGACCTTGTCATCACCATGCTCCATTCCCTTGTCATCACAATGCTCCATGACCCCTGTCATCACAATACTCCATGAACATTTTCAGCCCAATGCTCCATGAAATTCTCATCACAGTGCTCCATGTCAAATATCATCAAAATGCTCCATGCCCACTGTCATCACAACACTCCATAACACCTGACAACACAATGATCCGGGACTCTTTTTATCACAGTGCTCCATTCCCTACTCATCACAATGCTCCATGACCCCTGTCATCACAATACTCCATGAAAATTTTCAGCCCAATGCTCCATGACTCATGTCATCACAATCATCCATGACTTTGTCATCCCAATGCTCCATGACCCCTGTATTCACAGTGCTCCATGACACCTGTCATAACAATGCTCCATGCCTTTGTCAGCAAAATACTACCTGACCTTGTCATTGCAATGCTCTATGGGCTTGTCATCACAATACTCCATTCCCATTGTCATCACAGTCCTCCATGAACCTTGGGATCACATTGCTTCATGCCCTTGTCATCACAATGCTCCATGCTCCTTGAAATCAAAATGATCCATGACCTCTGTCATCACAATGCTCCAAACCCTTGTGATCACAATGTTCCATAACACTTGTCATCACAACGCTCCATGATGCCTGCCATCACAATAATCCATGCCCTTTTCATCACAATGCTCCATGACTTAGGCATCACAATTCTCAATACACTTGTCATCACAAAGCTCCCTGACACTTGTCATCAGAATGCTCCTTGAACCCTGTTATGAAAAGTCTCCATGCATTTTTCATCACAAAGCCCAATGCCATTTTCATCACAATGCTCCATGCCATTGTCATCAAAATACTCCACAAGCTTGTCATCAGAATGCTCCATGACCCTTGTCATCACAATTTTCCATGCACTTGTCAGCACAATGCACCCTGACGTTTGTCATCACAATGCTCCATGCCCTTGTCATCACAATGCTCCATTACTTTTGTCATCAGAATCCTCCATGACACTTGGCATCACAATGCTCCATGCCATTGTCATCTCAATGGGCCATTACATATTTCATCACAATGCTCCCTGACAGCTCTCTTCACAATACTGCATGACCTGGTCACTACAATGCTCCATGCCCTTGTCATCACAATGCGCCTTTCCAACTTTCATCACAATAATCCATGAAAATTATTAGACCAATGCTGCATGCCCTTTTCATCACAATGCTCCATGCCCTAGTTATCACAATGTTCCAAAACCCCTGTAATCAGAATGCTCCATGCCCCTTTTCATCAGTATGATCCATGAGATTTGTCATCACAAGGCTCCATGGTTTTCTCATCACAATGCTCCAGGACATTGTCATCACAATGCTTCACGACATTTTCGTGAAAATTCTCAATGGCCCTTGTCATCATAATGCTCCTAGCCCTAGTCATCACAATGCTCCATTATATTTGTCATCACAATCCTCCATTACATTTGGCATCACAATGCTCCATGCCAATGTCATCGCAATGGACCATGACATATGTCATCACAATGCTCCCTGACACCTCTCTTCACAATATTCCATGCCCTTGTCATCACAATGCTCCATGCCCTTGTAATCAAAATGCACCATGTCCACTGTCATCACAATAGTCTAGGAAACTTGTCAGACCAATGCTCCATGCCCCTGTCATCACAATGCTCCATGCCCTTGTCATTACAATGCTCCATGACCCCTGTCATAACAAAGCTCCATGACCCCTGCCATCACAATGTTCCACGGCCTTGTCATCACAAGGCTCCATGACGCTTGTCATCACAATGCTCCAAGACCCCTGTAATTACAATGCTCCATGCCCTTGTCATCACAAAGCTCCATGACACACGTCATCAGAATGTTCCATGGCCTTCAAATCAAAAGGCTCCATGCCCTTGTCATCACAATGCACCATGTCCAATGTCATCACAATAATTTATGACACATGTCAGACCAATGCTCCATGCCCCTGTCATCACAATGCTCCATGCCCTTGTCATCACAATGCTCCCTGACCCCTGTCATCACAATGCTCCGTGACTCCAGTCATCACAATGCATCATAACGTTTGTCATCACAACGGTCCATGCCCGCGTCATGACAAGGCTCTGTGACATTTGTAACTACAATGCTCCATGAACTTTTCATCACAATGCTGTGTGACCCTTGCCATTACAATGCTCCATGCCTTTGTCAGAACAATGCTCCATGACCCTTGTCATCACACTGTGCCATGCGCTTTTCATCACAATGATCCACAACTTTGTCATCGCTATGCTCCATAAACCTTGTAAGCACAATGCTCCATGCACTTCTCATCCAAATGCTCTCTCACATGAGATATCACAATGTTCCATCACTAGTCATCACAATCTTCCCTCACCCCTGTTATCACAATGTTCCATGAACCCTGTCATAACAATGCTACATCCCCTTATCAGCACAATGTTCTATGACCCCTGACATCACAATGTTCCATAACCACCTTCATCAAAATGCTCCATGACCGTTTTCATCCCAAAGCTCCATGACCCCTGGCATCACAATGTTCTATAACCCCTGTCATCAAAATGTTCCATTACAATTTTCATCAAATTGCTGCATGACCCTGTCATCAAAATGCTCCCTGCCTTTCTCATCACAATGCACCACACCCTTGTCATCAAAATGCTCCATGACCTTTGTCATCACAAAGCTCCATGACCGTTGGCATCACAATGATCCATGCAATTGTCATCACAGTGCTCCATGAACCTTCTCATCACATTGCTCCATGCCCTTGTCATCACAAAGCTCCATGACAATTGTCATCACAATGCTCAATGCCCTTCTCATCACAGTAATCCATGAAATATTTCAGACCAATGCCCAATGCCCTTATCATCACAGTGATCCATTACCTCTGTCATAACAATGCTCCATGACCCCTGCCAACACAAGGTTCCATGGCCTTGTCATCACAAAGCTCCATGAAGCATGCCATCAGAATGTTCCATGGCCTTCTCATCACAGTGCTACATGCCCTTGTCATGACACTGCTCCAAGACACCTGTAATCACATTGATCCATGCTACTTTTCATCTCAATGCACCTTGAAGCCTGTCATCAAAATGCACCATGCCCATCATCATAATGCTTCAGGCTATTGTCATCACAATGAAATCAAAATTATCCATGACCACTGTCATCATAATGCTCCAAACCCTTGTGATCACAAAGTGCCATAACACTTATCATCACAAAACCCTATGACGCTCATCATCACAATTATCCATGGTCTTCTCATCACAATGCTCCATGACCTTTGTCATCACAATTCTCAGTACACTTGTCATCACAATGCTCCCTGACACATGTCGTCAGTATGCTCCTTGAACCCTGTCATGACAAGGCTCCATGCCTTTTCATCACAATGATCCATGCCCTTTTCATCACAATGCTCCAAGACCCCTGTAATCACAGTGCTCCATGCCCTTGTAATCACAGAGCTCCATGACACATGTCATCAGAATGCTCCAAGACCAATGTAATCACAATGCTCCATGCCCCTTTTCATTAGAATTCTCCATGAGACTTGTCAACACAAATCTCCATGCTCTTATCATCACAGTGCTCCAGGACCTTGTCATCACCATGCTCCATTCCCTTGTCATCACAATGCTCCATGACCCCTGTCATCACAATACTCCATGAACATTTTCAGCCCAATGCTCCATGAAATTCTCATCACAGTGCTCCATGTCAAATATCATCAAAATGCTCCATGCCCACTGTCATCACAACACTCCATAACACCTGACAACACAATGATCCGGGACTCTTTTTATCACAGTGCTCCATTCCCTACTCATCACAATGCTCCATGACCCCTGTCATCACAATACTCCATGAAAATTTTCAGCCCAATGCTCCATGACTCATGTCATCACAATCATCCATGACTTTGTCATCCCAATGCTCCATGACCCCTGTATTCACAGTGCTCCATGACACCTGTCATAACAATGCTCCATGCCTTTGTCAGCAAAATACTACCTGACCTTGTCATTGCAATGCTCTATGGGCTTGTCATCACAATACTCCATTCCCATTGTCATCACAGTCCTCCATGAACCTTGGGATCACATTGCTTCATGCCCTTGTCATCACAATGCTCCATGCTCCTTGAAATCAAAATGATCCATGACCTCTGTCATCACAATGCTCCAAACCCTTGTGATCACAATGTTCCATAACACTTGTCATCACAACGCTCCATGATGCCTGCCATCACAATAATCCATGCCCTTTTCATCACAATGCTCCATGACTTAGGCATCACAATTCTCAATACACTTGTCATCACAAAGCTCCCTGACACTTGTCATCAGAATGCTCCTTGAACCCTGTTATGAAAAGTCTCCATGCATTTTTCATCACAAAGCCCAATGCCATTTTCATCACAATGCTCCATGCCATTGTCATCAAAATACTCCACAAGCTTGTCATCAGAATGCTCCATGACCCTTGTCATCACAATTCTCCATGCACTTGTCAGCACAATGCACCCTGACGTTTGTCATCACAATGCTCCATACCCTTGTCATCACAATGCTCCATTACTTTTGTCATCAGAATCCTCCATGACACTTGGCATCACAATGCTCCATGCCATTGTCATCTCAATGGGCCATTACATATTTCATCACAATGCTCCCTGACAGCTCTCTTCACAATACTGCATGACCTGGTCACTACAATGCTCCATGCCCTTGTCATCACAATGCGCCTTTCCAACTTTCATCACAATAATCCATGAAAATTATTAGACCAATGCTGCATGCCCTTTTCATCACAATGCTCCATGCCCTAGTTATCACAATGTTCCAAAACCCCTGTAATCAGAATGCTCCATGCCCCTTTTCATCAGTATGCTCCATGAGATTTGTCATCACAAGGCTCCATGGTTTTCTCATCACAATGCTCCAGGACATTGTCATCACAATGCTTCACGACATTTTCGTGAAAATTCTCAATGGCCCTTGTCATCATAATGCTCCTAGCCCTAGTCATCACAATGCTCCATTATATTTGTCATCACAATCCTCCATTACATTTGGCATCACAATGCTCCATGCCAATGTCATCGCAATGGACCATGACATATGTCATCACAATGCTCCCTGACACCTGTCTTCACAATATTCCATGCCCTTGTCATCACAATGCTCCATGCCCTTGTAATCAAAATGCACCATGTCCACTGTCATCACAATAGTCTAGGAAACTTGTCAGACCAATGCTCCATGCCCCTGTCATCACAATGCTCCATGCCCTTGTCATTACAATGCTCCATGACCCCTGTCATAACAAAGCTCCATGACCCCTGCCATCACAATGTTCCACGGCCTTGTCATCACAAGGCTCCATGACGCTTGTCATCACAATGCTCCAAGACCCCTGTAATTACAATGCTCCATGCCCTTGTCATCACAAAGCTCCATGACACACGTCATCAGAATGTTCCATGGCCTTCAAATCAAAAGGCTCCATGCCCTTGTCATCACAATGCACCATGTCCAATGTCATCACAGTAATTTATGAAACATGTCAGACCAATGCTCCATGCCCCTGTCATCACAATGCTCCATGCCCTTGTCATCACAATGCTCCCTGACCCCTGTCATCACAATGCTCCGTGACTCCAGTCATCACAATGCATCATAACGTTTGTCATCACAACGGTCCATGCCCGCGTCATGACAAGGCTCTGTGACATTTGTAACTACAATGCTCCATGAACTTTTCATCACAATGCTGTGTGACCCTTGCCATTACAATGCTCCATGCCTTTGTCAGAACAATGCTCCATGACCCTTGTCATCACACTGTGCCATGCGCTTTTCATCACAATGATCCACAACTTTGTCATCGCTATGCTCCATAAACCTTGTAAGCACAATGCTCCATGCACTTCTCATCCAAATGCTCTCTCACATGAGATATCACAATGTTCCATCACTAGTCATCACAATCTTCCCTCACCCCTGTTATCACAATGTTCCATGAACCCTGTCATAACAATGCTACATCCCCTTATCAGCACAATGTTCTATGACCCCTGACATCACAATGTTCCATAACCACCTTCATCAAAATGCTCCATGACCGTTTTCATCCCAAAGCTCCATGACCCCTGGCATCACAATGTTCTATAACCCCTGTCATCAAAATGTTCCATTACAATTTTCATCAAATTGCTGCATGACCCTGTCATCAAAATGCTCCCTGCCTTTCTCATCACAATGCACCACACCCTTGTCATCAAAATGCTCCATGACCTTTGTCATCACAAAGCTCCATGACCGTTGGCATCACAATGATCCATGCAATTGTCATCACAGTGCTCCATGAACCTTCTCATCACATTGCTCCATGCCCTTGTCATCACAAAGCTCCATGACAATTGTCATCACAATGCTCAATGCCCTTCTCATCACAGTAATCCATGAAATATTTCAGACCAATGCCCAATGCCCTTATCATCACAGTGATCCATTACCTCTGTCATAACAATGCTCCATGACCCCTGCCAACACAAGGTTCCATGGCCTTGTCATCACAAAGCTCCATGAAGCATGCCATCAGAATGTTCCATGGCCTTCTCATCACAGTGCTACATGCCCTTGTCATGACACTGCTCCAAGACACCTGTAATCACATTGATCCATGCTACTTTTCATCTCAATGCACCTTGAAGCCTGTCATCAAAATGCACCATGCCCATCATCATAATGCTTCAGGCTATTGTCATCACAATGAAATCAAAATTATCCATGACCACTGTCATCATAATGCTCCAAACCCTTGTGATCACAAAGTGCCATAACACTTATCATCACAAAACCCTATGACGCTCATCATCACAATTATCCATGGTCTTCTCATCACAATGCTCCATGACCTTTGTCATCACAATTCTCAGTACACTTGTCATCACAATGCTCCCTGACACATGTCGTCAGTATGCTCCTTGAACCCTGTCATGACAAGGCTCCATGCCTTTTCATCACAATGATCCATGCCCTTTTCATCACAATGCTCCAAGACCCCTGTAATCACAGTGCTCCATGCCCTTGTAATCACAGAGCTCCATGACACATGTCATCAGAATGCTCCAAGACCAATGTAATCACAATGCTCCATGCCCCTTTTCATTAGAATTCTCCATGAGACTTGTCAACACAAATCTCCATGCTCTTATCATCACAGTGCTCCAGGACCTTGTCATCACCATGCTCCATTCCCTTGTCATCACAATGCTCCATGACCCCTGTCATCACAATACTCCATGAACATTTTCAGCCCAATGCTCCATGAAATTCGCATCACAGTGCTCCATGTCAAATATCATCAAAATGCTCCATGCCCACTGTCATCACAACACTCCATAACACCTGACAACACAATGATCCGGGACTCTTTTTATCACAGTGCTCCATTCCCTACTCATCACAATGCTCCATGACCCCTGTCATCACAATACTCCATGAAAATTTTCAGCCCAATGCTCCATGACTCATGTCATCACAATCATCCATGACTTTGTCATCCCAATGCTCCATGACCCCTGTATTCACAGTGCTCCATGACACCTGTCATAACAATGCTCCATGCCTTTGTCAGCAAAATACTACCTGACCTTGTCATTGCAATGCTCTATGGGCTTGTCATCACAATACTCCATTCCCATTGTCATCACAGTCCTCCATGAACCTTGGGATCACATTGCTTCATGCCCTTGTCATCACAATGCTCCATGCTCCTTGAAATCAAAATGATCCATGACCTCTGTCATCACAATGCTCCAAACCCTTGTGATCACAATGTTCCATAACACTTGTCATCACAACGCTCCATGATGCCTGCCATCACAATAATCCATGCCCTTTTCATCACAATGCTCCATGACTTAGGCATCACAATTCTCAATACACTTGTCATCACAAAGCTCCCTGACACTTGTCATCAGAATGCTCCTTGAACCCTGTTATGAAAAGTCTCCATGCATTTTTCATCACAAAGCCCAATGCCATTTTCATCACAATGCTCCATGCCATTGTCATCAAAATACTCCACAAGCTTGTCATCAGAATGCTCCATGACCCTTGTCATCACAATTCTCCATGCACTTGTCAGCACAATGCACCCTGACGTTTGTCATCACAATGCTCCATGCCCTTGTCATCACAATGCTCCATTACTTTTGTCATCAGAATCCTCCATGACACTTGGCATCACAATGCTCCATGCCATTGTCATCTCAATGGGCCATTACATATTTCATCACAATGCTCCCTGACAGCTCTCTTCACAATACTGCATGACCTGGTCACTACAATGCTCCATGCCCTTGTCATCACAATGCGCCTTTCCAACTTTCATCACAATAATCCATGAAAATTATTAGACCAATGCTGCATGCCCTTTTCATCACAATGCTCCATGCCCTAGTTATCACAATGTTCCAAAACCCCTGTAATCAGAATGCTCCATGCCCCTTTTCATCAGTATGATCCATGAGATTTGTCATCACAAGGCTCCATGGTTTTCTCATCACAATGCTCCAGGACATTGTCATCACAATGCTTCACGACATTTTCGTGAAAATTCTCAATGGCCCTTGTCATCATAATGCTCCTAGCCCTAGTCATCACAATGCTCCATTATATTTGTCATCACAATCCTCCATTACATTTGGCATCACAATGCTCCATGCCAATGTCATCGCAATGGACCATGACATATGTCATCACAATGCTCCCTGACACCTCTCTTCACAATATTCCATGCCCTTGTCATCACAATGCTCCATGCCCTTGTAATCAAAATGCACCATGTCCACTGTCATCACAATAGTCTAGGAAACTTGTCAGACCAATGCTCCATGCCCCTGTCATCACAATGCTCCATGCCCTTGTCATTACAATGCTCCATGACCCCTGTCATAACAAAGCTCCATGACCCCTGCCATCACAATGTTCCACGGCCTTGTCATCACAAGGCTCCATGACGCTTGTCATCACAATGCTCCAAGACCCCTGTAATTACAATGCTCCATGCCCTTGTCATCACAAAGCTCCATGACACACGTCATCAGAATGTTCCATGGCCTTCAAATCAAAAGGCTCCATGCCCTTGTCATCACAATGCACCATGTCCAATGTCATCACAATAATTTATGACACATGTCAGACCAATGCTCCATGCCCCTGTCATCACAATGCTCCATGCCCTTGTCATCACAATGCTCCCTGACCCCTGTCATCACAATGCTCCGTGACTCCAGTCATCACAATGCATCATAACGTTTGTCATCACAACGGTCCATGCCCGCGTCATGACAAGGCTCTGTGACATTTGTAACTACAATGCTCCATGAACTTTTCATCACAATGCTGTGTGACCCTTGCCATTACAATGCTCCATGCCTTTGTCAGAACAATGCTCCATGACCCTTGTCATCACACTGTGCCATGCGCTTTTCATCACAATGATCCACAACTTTGTCATCGCTATGCTCCATAAACCTTGTAAGCACAATGCTCCATGCACTTCTCATCCAAATGCTCTCTCACATGAGATATCACAATGTTCCATCACTAGTCATCACAATCTTCCCTCACCCCTGTTATCACAATGTTCCATGAACCCTGTCATAACAATGCTACATCCCCTTATCAGCACAATGTTCTATGACCCCTGACATCACAATGTTCCATAACCACCTTCATCAAAATGCTCCATGACCGTTTTCATCCCAAAGCTCCATGACCCCTGGCATCACAATGTTCTATAACCCCTGTCATCAAAATGTTCCATTACAATTTTCATCAAATTGCTGCATGACCCTGTCATCAAAATGCTCCCTGCCTTTCTCATCACAATGCACCACACCCTTGTCATCAAAATGCTCCATGACCTTTGTCATCACAAAGCTCCATGACCGTTGGCATCACAATGATCCATGCAATTGTCATCACAGTGCTCCATGAACCTTCTCATCACATTGCTCCATGCCCTTGTCATCACAAAGCTCCATGACAATTGTCATCACAATGCTCAATGCCCTTCTCATCACAGTAATCCATGAAATATTTCAGACCAATGCCCAATGCCCTTATCATCACAGTGATCCATTACCTCTGTCATAACAATGCTCCATGACCCCTGCCAACACAAGGTTCCATGGCCTTGTCATCACAAAGCTCCATGAAGCATGCCATCAGAATGTTCCATGGCCTTCTCATCACAGTGCTACATGCCCTTGTCATGACACTGCTCCAAGACACCTGTAATCACATTGATCCATGCTACTTTTCATCTCAATGCACCTTGAAGCCTGTCATCAAAATGCACCATGCCCATCATCATAATGCTTCAGGCTATTGTCATCACAATGAAATCAAAATTATCCATGACCACTGTCATCATAATGCTCCAAACCCTTGTGATCACAAAGTGCCATAACACTTATCATCACAAAACCCTATGACGCTCATCATCACAATTATCCATGGTCTTCTCATCACAATGCTCCATGACCTTTGTCATCACAATTCTCAGTACACTTGTCATCACAATGCTCCCTGACACATGTCGTCAGTATGCTCCTTGAACCCTGTCATGACAAGGCTCCATGCCTTTTCATCACAATGATCCATGCCCTTTTCATCACAATGCTCCAAGACCCCTGTAATCACAGTGCTCCATGCCCTTGTAATCACAGAGCTCCATGACACATGTCATCAGAATGCTCCAAGACCAATGTAATCACAATGCTCCATGCCCCTTTTCATTAGAATTCTCCATGAGACTTGTCAACACAAATCTCCATGCTCTTATCATCACAGTGCTCCAGGACCTTGTCATCACCATGCTCCATTCCCTTGTCATCACAATGCTCCATGACCCCTGTCATCACAATACTCCATGAACATTTTCAGCCCAATGCTCCATGAAATTCTCATCACAGTGCTCCATGTCAAATATCATCAAAATGCTCCATGCCCACTGTCATCACAACACTCCATAACACCTGACAACACAATGATCCGGGACTCTTTTTATCACAGTGCTCCATTCCCTACTCATCACAATGCTCCATGACCCCTGTCATCACAATACTCCATGAAAATTTTCAGCCCAATGCTCCATGACTCATGTCATCACAATCATCCATGACTTTGTCATCCCAATGCTCCATGACCCCTGTATTCACAGTGCTCCATGACACCTGTCATAACAATGCTCCATGCCTTTGTCAGCAAAATACTACCTGACCTTGTCATTGCAATGCTCTATGGGCTTGTCATCACAATACTCCATTCCCATTGTCATCACAGTCCTCCATGAACCTTGGGATCACATTGCTTCATGCCCTTGTCATCACAATGCTCCATGCTCCTTGAAATCAAAATGATCCATGACCTCTGTCATCACAATGCTCCAAACCCTTGTGATCACAATGTTCCATAACACTTGTCATCACAACGCTCCATGATGCCTGCCATCACAATAATCCATGCCCTTTTCATCACAATGCTCCATGACTTAGGCATCACAATTCTCAATACACTTGTCATCACAAAGCTCCCTGACACTTGTCATCAGAATGCTCCTTGAACCCTGTTATGAAAAGTCTCCATGCATTTTTCATCACAAAGCCCAATGCCATTTTCATCACAATGCTCCATGCCATTGTCATCAAAATACTCCACAAGCTTGTCATCAGAATGCTCCATGACCCTTGTCATCACAATTCTCCATGCACTTGTCAGCACAATGCACCCTGACGTTTGTCATCACAATGCTCCATGCCCTTGTCATCACAATGCTCCATTACTTTTGTCATCAGAATCCTCCATGACACTTGGCATCACAATGCTCCATGCCATTGTCATCTCAATGGGCCATTACATATTTCATCACAATGCTCCCTGACAGCTCTCTTCACAATACTGCATGACCTGGTCACTACAATGCTCCATGCCCTTGTCATCACAATGCGCCTTTCCAACTTTCATCACAATAATCCATGAAAATTATTAGACCAATGCTGCATGCCCTTTTCATCACAATGCTCCATGCCCTAGTTATCACAATGTTCCAAAACCCCTGTAATCAGAATGCTCCATGCCCCTTTTCATCAGTATGCTCCATGAGATTTGTCATCACAAGGCTCCATGGTTTTCTCATCACAATGCTCCAGGACATTGTCATCACAATGCTTCACGACATTTTCGTGAAAATTCTCAATGGCCCTTGTCATCATAATGCTCCTAGCCCTAGTCATCACAATGCTCCATTATATTTGTCATCACAATCCTCCATTACATTTGGCATCACAATGCTCCATGCCAATGTCATCGCAATGGACCATGACATATGTCATCACAATGCTCCCTGACACCTGTCTTCACAATATTCCATGCCCTTGTCATCACAATGCTCCATGCCCTTGTAATCAAAATGCACCATGTCCACTGTCATCACAATAGTCTAGGAAACTTGTCAGACCAATGCTCCATGCCCCTGTCATCACAATGCTCCATGCCCTTGTCATTACAATGCTCCATGACCCCTGTCATAACAAAGCTCCATGACCCCTGCCATCACAATGTTCCACGGCCTTGTCATCACAAGGCTCCATGACGCTTGTCATCACAATGCTCCAAGACCCCTGTAATTACAATGCTCCATGCCCTTGTCATCACAAAGCTCCATGACACACGTCATCAGAATGTTCCATGGCCTTCAAATCAAAAGGCTCCATGCCCTTGTCATCACAATGCACCATGTCCAATGTCATCACAGTAATTTATGAAACATGTCAGACCAATGCTCCATGCCCCTGTCATCACAATGCTCCATGCCCTTGTCATCACAATGCTCCCTGACCCCTGTCATCACAATGCTCCGTGACTCCAGTCATCACAATGCATCATAACGTTTGTCATCACAACGGTCCATGCCCGCGTCATGACAAGGCTCTGTGACATTTGTAACTACAATGCTCCATGAACTTTTCATCACAATGCTGTGTGACCCTTGCCATTACAATGCTCCATGCCTTTGTCAGAACAATGCTCCATGACCCTTGTCATCACACTGTGCCATGCGCTTTTCATCACAATGATCCACAACTTTGTCATCGCTATGCTCCATAAACCTTGTAAGCACAATGCTCCATGCACTTCTCATCCAAATGCTCTCTCACATGAGATATCACAATGTTCCATCACTAGTCATCACAATCTTCCCTCACCCCTGTTATCACAATGTTCCATGAACCCTGTCATAACAATGCTACATCCCCTTATCAGCACAATGTTCTATGACCCCTGACATCACAATGTTCCATAACCACCTTCATCAAAATGCTCCATGACCGTTTTCATCCCAAAGCTCCATGACCCCTGGCATCACAATGTTCTATAACCCCTGTCATCAAAATGTTCCATTACAATTTTCATCAAATTGCTGCATGACCCTGTCATCAAAATGCTCCCTGCCTTTCTCATCACAATGCACCACACCCTTGTCATCAAAATGCTCCATGACCTTTGTCATCACAAAGCTCCATGACCGTTGGCATCACAATGATCCATGCAATTGTCATCACAGTGCTCCATGAACCTTCTCATCACATTGCTCCATGCCCTTGTCATCACAAAGCTCCATGACAATTGTCATCACAATGCTCAATGCCCTTCTCATCACAGTAATCCATGAAATATTTCAGACCAATGCCCAATGCCCTTATCATCACAGTGATCCATTACCTCTGTCATAACAATGCTCCATGACCCCTGCCAACACAAGGTTCCATGGCCTTGTCATCACAAAGCTCCATGAAGCATGCCATCAGAATGTTCCATGGCCTTCTCATCACAGTGCTACATGCCCTTGTCATGACACTGCTCCAAGACACCTGTAATCACATTGATCCATGCTACTTTTCATCTCAATGCACCTTGAAGCCTGTCATCAAAATGCACCATGCCCATCATCATAATGCTTCAGGCTATTGTCATCACAATGAAATCAAAATTATCCATGACCACTGTCATCATAATGCTCCAAACCCTTGTGATCACAAAGTGCCATAACACTTATCATCACAAAACCCTATGACGCTCATCATCACAATTATCCATGGTCTTCTCATCACAATGCTCCATGACCTTTGTCATCACAATTCTCAGTACACTTGTCATCACAATGCTCCCTGACACATGTCGTCAGTATGCTCCTTGAACCCTGTCATGACAAGGCTCCATGCCTTTTCATCACAATGATCCATGCCCTTTTCATCACAATGCTCCAAGACCCCTGTAATCACAGTGCTCCATGCCCTTGTAATCACAGAGCTCCATGACACATGTCATCAGAATGCTCCAAGACCAATGTAATCACAATGCTCCATGCCCCTTTTCATTAGAATTCTCCATGAGACTTGTCAACACAAATCTCCATGCTCTTATCATCACAGTGCTCCAGGACCTTGTCATCACCATGCTCCATTCCCTTGTCATCACAATGCTCCATGACCCCTGTCATCACAATACTCCATGAACATTTTCAGCCCAATGCTCCATGAAATTCGCATCACAGTGCTCCATGTCAAATATCATCAAAATGCTCCATGCCCACTGTCATCACAACACTCCATAACACCTGACAACACAATGATCCGGGACTCTTTTTATCACAGTGCTCCATTCCCTACTCATCACAATGCTCCATGACCCCTGTCATCACAATACTCCATGAAAATTTTCAGCCCAATGCTCCATGACTCATGTCATCACAATCATCCATGACTTTGTCATCCCAATGCTCCATGACCCCTGTATTCACAGTGCTCCATGACACCTGTCATAACAATGCTCCATGCCTTTGTCAGCAAAATACTACCTGACCTTGTCATTGCAATGCTCTATGGGCTTGTCATCACAATACTCCATTCCCATTGTCATCACAGTCCTCCATGAACCTTGGGATCACATTGCTTCATGCCCTTGTCATCACAATGCTCCATGCTCCTTGAAATCAAAATGATCCATGACCTCTGTCATCACAATGCTCCAAACCCTTGTGATCACAATGTTCCATAACACTTGTCATCACAACGCTCCATGATGCCTGCCATCACAATAATCCATGCCCTTTTCATCACAATGCTCCATGACTTAGGCATCACAATTCTCAATACACTTGTCATCACAAAGCTCCCTGACACTTGTCATCAGAATGCTCCTTGAACCCTGTTATGAAAAGTCTCCATGCATTTTTCATCACAAAGCCCAATGCCATTTTCATCACAATGCTCCATGCCATTGTCATCAAAATACTCCACAAGCTTGTCATCAGAATGCTCCATGACCCTTGTCATCACAATTCTCCATGCACTTGTCAGCACAATGCACCCTGACGTTTGTCATCACAATGCTCCATGCCCTTGTCATCACAATGCTCCATTACTTTTGTCATCAGAATCCTCCATGACACTTGGCATCACAATGCTCCATGCCATTGTCATCTCAATGGGCCATTACATATTTCATCACAATGCTCCCTGACAGCTCTCTTCACAATACTGCATGACCTGGTCACTACAATGCTCCATGCCCTTGTCATCACAATGCGCCTTTCCAACTTTCATCACAATAATCCATGAAAATTATTAGACCAATGCTGCATGCCCTTTTCATCACAATGCTCCATGCCCTAGTTATCACAATGTTCCAAAACCCCTGTAATCAGAATGCTCCATGCCCCTTTTCATCAGTATGCTCCATGAGATTTGTCATCACAAGGCTCCATGGTTTTCTCATCACAATGCTCCAGGACATTGTCATCACAATGCTTCACGACATTTTCGTGAAAATTCTCAATGGCCCTTGTCATCATAATGCTCCTAGCCCTAGTCATCACAATGCTCCATTATATTTGTCATCACAATCCTCCATTACATTTGGCATCACAATGCTCCATGCCAATGTCATCGCAATGGACCATGACATATGTCATCACAATGCTCCCTGACACCTCTCTTCACAATATTCCATGCCCTTGTCATCACAATGCTCCATGCCCTTGTAATCAAAATGCACCATGTCCACTGTCATCACAATAGTCTAGGAAACTTGTCAGACCAATGCTCCATGCCCCTGTCATCACAATGCTCCATGCCCTTGTCATTACAATGCTCCATGACCCCTGTCATAACAAAGCTCCATGACCCCTGCCATCACAATGTTCCACGGCCTTGTCATCACAAGGCTCCATGACGCTTGTCATCACAATGCTCCAAGACCCCTGTAATTACAATGCTCCATGCCCTTGTCATCACAAAGCTCCATGACACACGTCATCAGAATGTTCCATGGCCTTCAAATCAAAAGGCTCCATGCCCTTGTCATCACAATGCACCATGTCCAATGTCATCACAGTAATTTATGAAACATGTCAGACCAATGCTCCATGCCCCTGTCATCACAATGCTCCATGCCCTTGTCATCACAATGCTCCCTGACCCCTGTCATCACAATGCTCCGTGACTCCAGTCATCACAATGCATCATAACGTTTGTCATCACAACGGTCCATGCCCGCGTCATGACAAGGCTCTGTGACATTTGTAACTACAATGCTCCATGAACTTTTCATCACAATGCTGTGTGACCCTTGCCATTACAATGCTCCATGCCTTTGTCAGAACAATGCTCCATGACCCTTGTCATCACACTGTGCCATGTGCTTTTCCTCACAATGATCCACAACTTTGTCATCGCTATGCTCCATAAACCTTGTAAGCACAATGCTCCATGCACTTCTCATCCAAATGCTCTCTCACATGAGATATCACAATGTTCCATCACTAGTCATCACAATCTTCCCTCACCCCTGTTATCACAATGTTCCATGAACCCTGTCATAACAATGCTACATCCCCTTATCAGCACAATGTTCTATGACCCCTGACATCACAATGTTCCATAACCACCTTCATCAAAATGCTCCATGACCGTTTTCATCCCAAAGCTCCATGACCCCTGGCATCACAATGTTCTATAACCCCTGTCATCAAAATGTTCCATTACAATTTTCATCAAATTGCTGCAATACCCTGTCATCAAAATGCTCCCTGCCTTTCTCATCACAATGCACCACACCCTTGTCATCAAAATGCTCCATGACCTTTGTCATCACAAAGCTCCATGACCGTTGGCATCACAATGATCCATGCAATTGTCATCACAGTGCTCCATGAAACTTCTCATCACATTGCTCCATGCCCTTGTCATCACAAAGCTCCATGACAATTGTCATCACAATGCTCAATGCCCTTCTCATCACAGTAATCCATGAAATATTTCAGACCAATGCCCAATGCCCTTATCATCACAGTGATCCATTACCTCTGTCATAACAATGCTCCATGACCCCTGCCAACACAAGGTTCCATGGCCTTGTCATCACAAAGCTCCATGAAGCATGCCATCAGAATGTTCCATGGCCTTCTCATCACAGTGCTACATGCCCTTGTCATGACACTGCTCCAAGACACCTGTAATCACATTGATCCATGCTACTTTTCATCTCAATGCACCTTGAAGCCTGTCATCAAAATGCACCATGCCCATCATCATAATGCTTCAGGCTATTGTCATCACAATGAAATCAAAATTATCCATGACCACTGTCACCATAATGCTCCAAACCCTTGTGATCACAAAGTGCCATAACACTTATCATCACAAAACCCTATGACGCTCATCATCACAATTATCCATGGTCTTCTCATCACAATGCTCCATGACCTTTGTCATCACAATTCTCAGTACACTTGTCATCACAATGCTCCCTGACACATGTCGTCAGTATGCTCCTTGAACCCTGTCATGACAAGGCTCCATGCCTTTTCATCACAATGATCCATGCCCTTTTCATCACAATGCTCCAAGACCCCTGTAATCACAGTGCTCCATGCCCTTGTAATCACAGAGCTCCATGACACATGTCATCAGAATGCTCCAAGACCAATGTAATCACAATGCTCCATGCCCCTTTTCATTAGAATTCTCCATGAGACTTGTCAACACAAATCTCCATGCTCTTATCATCACAGTGCTCCAGGACCTTGTCATCACCATGCTCCATTCCCTTGTCATCACAATGCTCCATGACCCCTGTCATCACAATACTCCATGAACATTTTCAGCCCAATGCTCCATGAAATTCGCATCACAGTGCTCCATGTCAAATATCATCAAAATGCTCCATGCCCACTGTCATCACAACACTCCATAACACCAGACAACACAATGATCCGGGACTCTTGTCATCACAGTGCTCCATTCCCTAGTCATCACAATGCTCCATGAACATTTTCAGCCCAATGCTCCATGTCCCATTTCATCACAATCATCCATGCCATTTTCATCCCAATGCTCCATGACCCATGTATTCACAATGCTTCGTGACGATTGTCATCACAATGCTCCATGATACCTGTCATCACAATGCTCCATGACTTTGTCAGCAAAACGCTACATGACCTTGTCATTACAATGCTCTATGCGCTTGTCATCACAGTACTCCATTACCACTGTCATCACAATCCTCCATGAACCTAGGATCACATTGCTTCATGCCCTTGTCATAACGAATCTCCCTGCTCCTTGAAATCAAAATGATCCATGACCTCTGTCATCACAATGCTACTAACCCTTGTGATCACAATGTTCCATAACAGTTGTCATCACAACGCTCCATGATGTCTGTCATTACAATAATCCATGCCCTTTTCATCACAGTGCCTCATGACGTTTGTCATCACAATTCTCAATACACTTGTCATCACAATGTTCCCTGACACTTGTCGTCAGAATGCTCCTTGAAACCTGTCACAAAGAGGCTCCATGCATTTTTCATCATAAAACCCCATGCCATTTTCTTCAAAATTCTCCATGCCATTGTCATGAAAATACTCCACAGGCTTGTCATCAGAATGCTTCATGAACATTGTCATCACATTTCTCCATGCACTTGTCAGAACAATGCTTCCTGACCCTTGTCATCACAATGCTTCAAGCCATTTTCATCACAAAGCTCCATTACCTTTGTCATCAGAATCCACCATGACACTTGGCATCACAATGCTCCATGACATTGTCATCACAATGAGCCATTACATATGCCATCACAATGCTCCATGACACCACTCTTCACAATAATGCATAACCTGGTCATCACAATGCTCCATGCCCTTGTCATCACAATGCGCCATTCCAACTGTCATCACAATAATCCATGAAAATTATTAGACCAATGGTCCATGCCCTTGTCATCACAATGCTCCATGCCCTAGTTATCATAATGTTCCAAAACGCCTGTAATCAGAATGATCCATGCCCCTTTTCATCAGTATGCTCCATGAGATTTGTCATCACAAGGCTCCATGATTTTCTCATCACAGTGCTCCAGGACATTGTCATCACAAAGCTTCCCGACATTTGCATGAAAATTCTCAATGGCCCTTGTCAACATAATGCTCCAAGCCCTAGTCATCACAAGGCTCCATTATATTTGTCATCACAATCCTTCATTACATTTGGCATCACAATGCTCCATGCCATTGTCATCGCAATGGACCATGACATATGTCATCACAATGCTCCGTGACACCTGTCTTCAAAATATTCCATGTCCTTGTCATCACAATGCTCCATGCCCTTGTCATCACAATGAACCATGTCCACTGTCATCACAATAATCTAGGAAACTTGTCAGACCAATGCTCAATGACCCTGTCATCACAATGCTCCATGCCCTTGTCATCACAATGCTCCATGACACCTGTCATAACAATGCTCCATGACCCCTGCCATCACAATGTTCCACGGACTTGTCATCACAAGGCTCCATGTCGCTTGTCATCACAATGCTCCAAGACCCCTGTAATCACAATGCTCCATGCCCTTGTCATCACAAAGCTCCTTGACACATGTCATCAGAATGTTCCATGGCCTTCTCATCAAAATGCTCCATGCCATTGTCATCACAATGCACCATGTGCAATGTCATCACAATAATCTATGAAACTTTTCAGACCAATGCTCCATGCCCCTGTCATCACAATGCTCCATGCCCTTGTCATCACAATGCTCCATGACCCCTGTCATCACAATGCTCCTTGACTCCAGTCATCACAATGCTTCATAACGATTGACATCACAACGGTCCATGCGCGCGTCATCACAAGGCTTTATGACCTTTGTAAACACAATGCTCCATGAACCTTTCATCACAATTATCTGTGACCCTTGTCATCACAATGCTCCATGCCTTTGTTAGGACAATGCTCCATGACCGTTGTCATCACAAAGTGTCATGCACTTTTCATCACAATGATCCACAACCTTGTCATAGCTATGCCCCATAAACCTTGTAATCACAATGCTCCATGCACTTCTCATCCAAATGCTCTCTCACATGAGATATCACAATGTTCCATCACTAGTCATCACAATCCTCACTCACCCCTGTTATCAAAATGTTCCATTACCCCTGTCATCACAATGCTACATCCCCATATCATCACAATGTTCCATGACCCATGACATCACAATGTTCCATAACCACTGTCATCAAAATGCTCCATGACCCTTTTCATCCCAAAGCTCCATGACCCCTGGCATCACAATGTTCTATAACCCCAGTCATCAAAATGTTCCATTACACTTTTCATCAAATTGCTGCATGACCCTGTCATCAAAATGCTCCCTGCCTTTCTCATCACAATGCACCACACACTTGTCATCAAAATGCTCAATGACTTTGTCATCACAAAGCTCCATGACCCTTGGCAGCACAATGCTCCATGTCATTGTCATCACAATGCTCCATGAACCCTCTCATCACATTGCTCCATGCCCTTGTCATCACAAAGCTCCATGACACTTGTCATCACAATGCTCGATGCCCTTCACATCAAAATGCTCCATGCCCTTGTCATTACAATCCTCCATGACCCATGTATCACAGTGTTCCTTGCCCTTGTCATCACAGTGCTCCATGCCCAATCTCATCACAAATATCCATGAAACCTTTCAGACCAATGTTCCAAGCCCTTCTCATCACAATGCTGCATTACCTCTGTCATAACAATGCTCCATGACACCTGCCCACACAATGTTCCACGGCCCTGTCATCACAAGGCTCCATGACCCTTGTCATCACAATGCTCCAAGACCCCTGTAATCACAATGCTCCATGCCCTTGTCATCACAAAGCCCCATGACGCATGCCATCAGAATGTTCCATGGCCTTCTCATCACAATCCTCCATGCCCTTGTCATGACAATGCTCCAAGACCCCTGTATTCACAATGCTCCATGCTACTTTTCATCTTAATGCTCCATGAAGCCTGTCATCAGAATGCTCCATGCCCATCATCAAAATGCTTCAGGCTATTGTCATCACAATGGAATCAAAATTATCCATGACCACTGTCATTATAATGCTCCAAACCCTTGTGATCACAATGTTCCATAACACTTAACATCACAACACCCTATGACGCTCATCATCACTATTATCCATGGTCTTCTCATCACAATGCTCCATGACCTTTGTCATCACAATTCTCAATACACTTGTTATCACAATGCTCCCTGACACTTGTCGTCAGTATGGTCCTTGAACCCTGTCATGACAAGGCTCCATGCCTTTTCATCACAATGATCCATGCCTTTTCATCACAATGATCCAAGACACCTGTAATCACAGGGCTCCATGCCCTTGTCATCTCAAAGCTCAATGACACATGTCATCAGAATGCTCCATGGCATTCTCCTCACAATGCTCCAGGCCCTTGTCATCACAATGCTCCAAGACCCCTGTAATCACAATGCTCCATGCCCCTTTTCATCAGAATGCTCCATGAGACTTCTCATCACAAGTCTCCATGCTTTTATCATCACAATTCTCCAGGACCTTGTCATCACCATGCTGCAATCCCTTGTCATCACAATGCTCCATGACCCCTGTCATCACAATAATCCATGAATATTTTCAGCCCAATGCTCCATGAAATTCTCATCACAATGCTCCATGACAAATATCATCAAAATGCGCCATGACCACTGTCATCAAAACACTCCATGACACCTGACAACACAATGATCCGGGACTCTTGTCATCACAATGCTCCATTCCCTACTCATCACAATGCTCCATGACCCCTGTCATCACAATACTCCATGAACATTTACAGCCCAATGCTCCACGACACCTGTCATCACAATGCTCCATGACTTTGTCAGCAAAATGCTTCATGACCTTGTCATTACAATGCTCTATGTGCTTGTCATCACAATACTCCATTACCATTGTCATCACAAACCTCCATGAACCTTGAGATCACATTGCTTCATGCCCTTGTCATCACAATGCTCCATGGACTTTGAAATCAAAATGATCCATGACCCCTCTCATCACCATGCTCCAAACACTTGGAATCACAATGTTCCATAACACTTGTCATCACAACGCTCCATGATGCCTGCCATCACAATACTCCATGCCCTTTTCATCACAATGCTCCATGACCTTTGTCATCACAATTCTCAGTACACTTTTCATCACAATGCTCCCTAACACTTGTCGTCAGAATGCTCCTTGAACCCTGTCACGAAAAGGCTCCATGCCTTTTTCATCACAAAGCCCCATGCCATTTTCATCACAATGCTCCATGCCATTGTCATCAAGATACTCCACAAGCTTGTCATCAGAATGCTCCATGACCCTTGTCACCACAATTCTCCATGCACTTGTCAGCACAATGATCACTGACCCATGTCATCACAATGCTCCATTAACTTTGTCATCAGAATCCTCCATGAAACTTGGCATCACAATGCTCCAGGCCGTTGTTATCACAATGGGCCATTACATATGTCATCACAGTGCTCCCTGACACCTCTGTTCTCAATACAGCAAGACCTGGTAATCACAATGCTCCATGCCCTTGTCATCACAATGCGCCATTCCAACTGTCATCGCAGTACTCCATGAAAATTTTTAGACCAATGCTCCATGCCATTGTCATCACAATGCTCCATGCCCTTGTTATCACAATGTTCCATGACCCCTGTCATCACAATGCTCCATGCCCTTGTCATCACAAAGCTCCATGACACATGCCATCAGAATGTTCCATGTCCTTCTCATCAAAATGCTCCATGCCCTTGTCATCACAGTGCTCCAAGACCCCTGTAATCACAATGCTCCATGCCCCTTTTCATCTCAATGCTCCATGAACCCTGTCATCACAATGCACCATGCCTATCATCATAATGCTTCCGGCTATTGTCAGCACAATGAAATCAAAATTCTCCATGACCTCTGTCATCACAAGGCTCCATGACCCCTGTCATCACAATACTCCATGAACATTTTCAGCCCAATGCTCCATGACCCTTGTCATCACAGTGATCCATGACCTTGTCATCCCATTGCTCCATGACCCCTGTATTCACAATGCTCTGTGACGCTTGTCATCACAGTGCTCCATGACACCTGTCATCACAATGCTCCATGCCATTGTCAGCAAAATGCTACATGAACGTGTCATTACAATGCTCTATGCGCTTGTCATCACAATACTCCATTACCACTGTCATCACAATCCTCCATGAAACTTGGGATCACATTGCTTCATGCCCTTGTCATAACGAAGCTCCATGCTCCTTGAAATCAAATTAATCCATGACCTCTGTCATCACAATGCTACTAACCCTTGTGATCACAATGTTCCATAACAGTTGTCATCACAACGCTCCATGATGTCTGTCATTACAATAATCCATGCCCTTTTCATCACAGTGCCTCATGACCTTTGTCATCACAATTCTCAATACACTTGTCATCACAATGTTCCCTGACACTTGTCGTCAGAATGCTCCTTGAAACCTGTCACAAAGAGGCTCCATGCATTTTTCATCATAAAACCCCATGCCATTTTCTTCAAAATTCTCCATGCCATTGTCATGAAAATACTCCACAGGCTTGTCATCAGAATGCTTCATGAACATTGTCATCACATTTCTCCATGCACTTGTCAGAACAATGCTTCCTGACCCTTGTCATCACAATGCTTCAAGCCATTTTCATCACAAAGCTCCATTACCTTTGTCATCAGAATCCACCATGACACTTGGCATCACAATGCTCCATGACATTGTCATCACAATGAGCCATTACATATGCCATCACAATGCTCCATGACACCACTCTTCACAATAATGCATAACCTGGTCATCACAATGCTCCATGCCCTTGTCATCACAATGCGCCATTCCAACTGTCATCACAATAATCCATGAAAATTATTAGACCAATGGTCCATGCCCTTGTCATCACAATGCTCCATGCCCTAGTTATCATAATGTTCCAAAACGCCTGTAATCAGAATGATCCATGCCCCTTTTCATCAGTATGCTCCATGAGATTTGTCATCACAAGGCTCCATGATTTTCTCATCACAGTGCTCCAGGACATTGTCATCACAAAGCTTCCCGACATTTGCATGAAAATTCTCAATGGCCCTTGTCAACATAATGCTCCAAGCCTTAGTCATCACAAGGCTCCATTATATTTGTCATCACAATCCTCCATTACATTTGGCATCACAATGCTCCATGCCATTGTCATCGCAATGGACCATGACATATGTCATCACAATGCTCCGTGACACCTGTCTTCAAAATACTCCATGTCCTTGTCATCACAATGCTCCATGCCCTTGTCATCACAATGAACCATGTCCACTGTCATCACAATAATCTAGGAAACTTGTCAGACCAATGCTCAATGACCCTGTCATCACAATGCTCCATGCCCTTGTCATCACAATGCTCCATGACACCTGTCATAACAATGCTCCATGACCCCTGCCATCACAATGTTCCACGGACTTGTCATCACAAGGCTCCATGTCGCTTGTCATCACAATGCTCCAAGACCCCTGTAATCACAATGCTCCATGCCCTTGTCATCACAAAGCTCCTTGACACATGTCATCAGAATGTTCCATGGCCTTCTCATCAAAATGCTCCATGCCATTGTCATCACAATGCACCATGTGCAATGTCATCACAATAATCTATGAAACTTTTCAGACCAATGCTCCATGCCCCTGTCATCACAATGCTCCATGCCCTTGTCATCACAATGCTCCATGACCCCTGTCATCACAATGCTCCTTGACTCCAGTCATCACAATGCTTCATAACGATTGTCATCACAACGGTCCATGCGCGCGTCATCACAAGGCTCTATGACCTTTGTAAACACAATGCTCCATGAACCTTTCATCACAATTATCTGTGACCCTTGTCATCACAATGCTCCATGCCTTTGTTAGGACAATGCTCCATGACCGTTGTCATCACAAAGTGTCATGCGCTTTTCATCACAATGATCCACAACCTTGTCATAGCTATGCCCCATAAACCTTGTAATCACAATGCTCCATGCACTTCTCATCCAAATGCTCTCTCACATGAGATATCACAATGTTCCATCACTAGTCATCACAATCCTCACTCACCCCTGTTATCAAAATGTTCCATTACCCCTGTCATCACAATGCTACATCCCCATATCATCACAATGTTCCATGACCCATGACATCACAATGTTCCATAACCACTGTCATCAAAATGCTCCATGACCCTTTTCATCCCAAAGCTCCATGACCCCTGGCATCACAATGTTCTATAACCCCAGTCATCAAAATGTTCCATTACACTTTTCATCAAATTGCTGCATGACCCTGTCATCAAAATGCTCCCTGCCTTTCTCATCACAATGCACCACACACTTGTCATCAAAATGCTCAATGACTTTGTCATCACAAAGCTCCATGACCCTTGGCAGCACAATGCTCCATGTCATTGTCATCACAATGCTCCATGAACCCTCTCATCACATTGCTCCATGCCCTTGTCATCACAAAGCTCCATGACACTTGTCATCACAATGCTCGATGCCCTTCACATCAAAATGCTCCATGCCCTTGTCATTACAATCCTCCATGACCCATGTATCACAGTGTTCCTTGCCCTTGTCATCACAGTGCTCCATGCCCAATCTCATCACAAATATCCATGAAACCTTTCAGACCAATGTTCCAAGCCCTTCTCATCACAATGCTGCATTACCTCTGTCATAACAATGCTCCATGACACCTGCCCACACAATGTTCCACGGCCCTGTCATCACAAGGCTCCATGACCCTTGTCATCACAATGCTCCAAGACCCCTGTAATCACAATGCTCCATGCCCTTGTCATCACAAAGCCCCATGACACATGCCATCAGAATGTTCCATGGCCTTCTCATCACAATCCTCCATGCCCTTGTCATGACAATGCTCCAAGACCCCTGTATTCACAATGCTCCATGCTACTTTTCATCTTAATGCTCCATGAAGCCTGTCATCAGAATGCTCCATGCCCATCATCAAAATGCTTCAGGCTATTGTCATCACAATGGAATCAAAATTATCCATGACCACTGTCATTATAATGCACCAAACCCTTGTGATCACAATGTTCCATAACACTTAACATCACAACACCCTATGACGCTCATCATCACTATTATCCATGGTCTTCTCATCACAATGCTCCATGACCTTTGTCATCACAATTCTCAATACACTTGTCATCACAATGCTCCCTGACACTTGTCGTCAGTATGGTCCTTGAACCCTGTCATGACAAGGCTCCATGCCTTTTCATCACAATGATCCATGCCTTTTCATCACAATGTTCCAAGACACCTCTAATCACAGTGCTCCATGCCCTTGTCATCTCAAAGCTCAATGACACATGTCATCAGAATGCTCCATGGCATTCTCCTCACAATGCTCCAGGCCCTTGTCATCACAATGCTCCAAGACCCCTGTAATCACAATGCTCCATGCCCCTTTTCATCAGAATGCTCCATGAGACTTCTCATCACAAGTCTCCATGCTTTTATCATCACAATTCTCCAGGACCTTGTCATCACCATGCTGCAATCCCTTGTCATCACAATGCTCCATGACCCCTGTCATCACAATAATCCATGAATATTTTCAGCCCAATGCTCCATGAAATTCTCATCACAATGCTCCATGACAAATATCATCAAAATGCACCATGACCACTGTCATCAAAACACTCCATGACACCTGACAACACAATGATCCGGGACTCTTGTCATCACAATGCTCCATTCCCTACTCATCACAATGCTCCATGACCCCTGTCATCACAATACTCCATGAACATTTACAGCCCAATGCTCCACGACACCTGTCATCACAATGCTCCATGACTTTGTCAGCAAAATGCTTCATGACCTTGTCATTACAATGCTCTATGTGCTTGTCATCACAATACTCCATTACCATTGTCATCACAAACCTCCATGAACCTTGAGATCACATTGCTTCATGCCCTTGTCATCACAATGCTCCATGGACTTTGAAATCAAAATGATCCATGACCCCTCTCATCACCATGCTCCAAACACTTGGAATCACAATGTTCCATAACACTTGTCATCACAACGCTCCATGATGCCTGCCATCACAATACTCCATGCCCTTTTCATCACAATGCTCCATGACCTTTGTCATCACAATTCTCAGTACACTTTTCATCACAATGCTCCCTAACACTTGTCGTCAGAATGCTCCTTGAACCCTGTCACGAAAAGGCTCCATGCCTTTTTCATCACAAAGCCCCATGCCATTTTCATCACAATGCTCCATGCCATTGTCATCAAGATACTCCACAAGCTTGTCATCAGAATGCTCCATGACCCTTGTCACCACAATTCTCCATGCACTTGTCAGCACAATGATCACTGACCCATGTCATCACAATGCTCCATTAACTTTGTCATCAGAATCCTCCATGAAACTTGGCATCACAATGCTCCAGGCCGTTGTTATCACAATGGGCCATTACATATGTCATCACAGTGCTCCCTGACACCTCTGTTCTCAATACAGCAAGACCTGGTAATCACAATGCTCCATGCCCTTGTCATCACAATGCGCCATTCCAACTGTCATCGCAGTACTCCATGAAAATTTTTAGACCAATGCTCCATGCCATTGTCATCACAATGCTCCATGCCCTTGTTATCACAATGTTCCATGACCCCTGTCATCACAATGCTCCATGCCCTTGTCATCACAAAGCTCCATGACACATGCCATCAGAATGTTCCATGTCCTTCTCATCAAAATGCTCCATGCCCTTGTCATCACAGTGCTCCAAGACCCCTGTAATCACAATGCTCCATGCCCCTTTTCATCTCAATGCTCCATGAACCCTGTCATCACAATGCACCATGCCTATCATCATAATGCTTCCGGCTATTGTCAGCACAATGAAATCAAAATTCTCCATGACCTCTGTCATCACAAGGCTCCATGACCCCTGTCATCACAATACTCCATGAACATTTTCAGCCCAATGCTCCATGACCCTTGTCATCACAGTGATCCATGACCTTGTCATCCCATTGCTCCATGACCCCTGTATTCACAATGCTCTGTGACGCTTGTCATCACAGTGCTCCATGACACCTGTCATCACAATGCTCCATGCCATTGTCAGCAAAATGCTACATGAACGTGTCATTACAATGCTCTATGCGCTTGTCATCACAATACTCCATTACCACTGTCATCACAATCCTCCATGAAACTTGGGATCACATTGCTTCATGCCCTTGTCATAACGAAGCTCCATGCTCCTTGAAATCAAATTAATCCATGACCTCTGTCATCACAATGCTACTAACCCTTGTGATCACAATGTTCCATAACAGTTGTCATCACAACGCTCCATGATGTCTGTCATTACAATAATCCATGCCCTTTTCATCACAGTGCCTCATGACCTTTGTCATCACAATTCTCAATACACTTGTCATCACAATGTTCCCTGACACTTGTCGTCAGAATGCTCCTTGAAACCTGTCACAAAGAGGCTCCATGCATTTTTCATCATAAAACCCCATGCCATTTTCTTCAAAATTCTCCATGCCATTGTCATGAAAATACTCCACAGGCTTGTCATCAGAATGCTTCATGAACATTGTCATCACATTTCTCCATGCACTTGTCAGAACAATGCTTCCTGACCCTTGTCATCACAATGCTTCAAGCCATTTTCATCACAAAGCTCCATTACCTTTGTCATCAGAATCCACCATGACACTTGGCATCACAATGCTCCATGACATTGTCATCACAATGAGCCATTACATATGCCATCACAATGCTCCATGACACCACTCTTCACAATAATGCATAACCTGGTCATCACAATGCTCCATGCCCTTGTCATCACAATGCGCCATTCCAACTGTCATCACAATAATCCATGAAAATTATTAGACCAATGGTCCATGCCCTTGTCATCACAATGCTCCATGCCCTAGTTATCATAATGTTCCAAAACGCCTGTAATCAGAATGATCCATGCCCCTTTTCATCAGTATGCTCCATGAGATTTGTCATCACAAGGCTCCATGATTTTCTCATCACAGTGCTCCAGGACATTGTCATCACAAAGCTTCCCGACATTTGCATGAAAATTCTCAATGGCCCTTGTCAACATAATGCTCCAAGCCTTAGTCATCACAAGGCTCCATTATATTTGTCATCACAATCCTCCATTACATTTGGCATCACAATGCTCCATGCCATTGTCATCGCAATGGACCATGACATATGTCATCACAATGCTCCGTGACACCTGTCTTCAAAATACTCCATGTCCTTGTCATCACAATGCTCCATGCCCTTGTCATCACAATGAACCATGTCCACTGTCATCACAATAATCTAGGAAACTTGTCAGACCAATGCTCAATGACCCTGTCATCACAATGCTCCATGCCCTTGTCATCACAATGCTCCATGACACCTGTCATAACAATGCTCCATGACCCCTGCCATCACAATGTTCCACGGACTTGTCATCACAAGGCTCCATGTCGCTTGTCATCACAATGCTCCAAGACCCCTGTAATCACAATGCTCCATGCCCTTGTCATCACAAAGCTCCTTGACACATGTCATCAGAATGTTCCATGGCCTTCTCATCAAAATGCTCCATGCCATTGTCATCACAATGCACCATGTGCAATGTCATCACAATAATCTATGAAACTTTTCAGACCAATGCTCCATGCCCCTGTCATCACAATGCTCCATGCCCTTGTCATCACAATGCTCCATGACCCCTGTCATCACAATGCTCCTTGACTCCAGTCATCACAATGCTTCATAACGATTGTCATCACAACGGTCCATGCGCGCGTCATCACAAGGCTCTATGACCTTTGTAAACACAATGCTCCATGAACCTTTCATCACAATTATCTGTGACCCTTGTCATCACAATGCTCCATGCCTTTGTTAGGACAATGCTCCATGACCGTTGTCATCACAAAGTGTCATGCGCTTTTCATCACAATGATCCACAACCTTGTCATAGCTATGCCCCATAAACCTTGTAATCACAATGCTCCATGCACTTCTCATCCAAATGCTCTCTCACATGAGATATCACAATGTTCCATCACTAGTCATCACAATCCTCACTCACCCCTGTTATCAAAATGTTCCATTACCCCTGTCATCACAATGCTACATCCCCATATCATCACAATGTTCCATGACCCATGACATCACAATGTTCCATAACCACTGTCATCAAAATGCTCCATGACCCTTTTCATCCCAAAGCTCCATGACCCCTGGCATCACAATGTTCTATAACCCCAGTCATCAAAATGTTCCATTACACTTTTCATCAAATTGCTGCATGACCCTGTCATCAAAATGCTCCCTGCCTTTCTCATCACAATGCACCACACACTTGTCATCAAAATGCTCAATGACTTTGTCATCACAAAGCTCCATGACCCTTGGCAGCACAATGCTCCATGTCATTGTCATCACAATGCTCCATGAACCCTCTCATCACATTGCTCCATGCCCTTGTCATCACAAAGCTCCATGACACTTGTCATCACAATGCTCGATGCCCTTCACATCAAAATGCTCCATGCCCTTGTCATTACAATCCTCCATGACCCATGTATCACAGTGTTCCTTGCCCTTGTCATCACAGTGCTCCATGCCCAATCTCATCACAAATATCCATGAAACCTTTCAGACCAATGTTCCAAGCCCTTCTCATCACAATGCTGCATTACCTCTGTCATAACAATGCTCCATGACACCTGCCCACACAATGTTCCACGGCCCTGTCATCACAAGGCTCCATGACCCTTGTCATCACAATGCTCCAAGACCCCTGTAATCACAATGCTCCATGCCCTTGTCATCACAAAGCCCCATGACACATGCCATCAGAATGTTCCATGGCCTTCTCATCACAATCCTCCATGCCCTTGTCATGACAATGCTCCAAGACCCCTGTATTCACAATGCTCCATGCTACTTTTCATCTTAATGCTCCATGAAGCCTGTCATCAGAATGCTCCATGCCCATCATCAAAATGCTTCAGGCTATTGTCATCACAATGGAATCAAAATTATCCATGACCACTGTCATTATAATGCACCAAACCCTTGTGATCACAATGTTCCATAACACTTAACATCACAACACCCTATGACGCTCATCATCACTATTATCCATGGTCTTCTCATCACAATGCTCCATGACCTTTGTCATCACAATTCTCAATACACTTGTCATCACAATGCTCCCTGACACTTGTCGTCAGTATGGTCCTTGAACCCTGTCATGACAAGGCTCCATGCCTTTTCATCACAATGATCCATGCCTTTTCATCACAATGTTCCAAGACACCTCTAATCACAGTGCTCCATGCCCTTGTCATCTCAAAGCTCAATGACACATGTCATCAGAATGCTCCATGGCATTCTCCTCACAATGCTCCAGGCCCTTGTCATCACAATGCTCCAAGACCCCTGTAATCACAATGCTCCATGCCCCTTTTCATCAGAATGCTCCATGAGACTTCTCATCACAAGTCTCCATGCTTTTATCATCACAATTCTCCAGGACCTTGTCATCACCATGCTGCAATCCCTTGTCATCACAATGCTCCATGACCCCTGTCATCACAATAATCCATGAATATTTTCAGCCCAATGCTCCATGAAATTCTCATCACAATGCTCCATGACAAATATCATCAAAATGCGCCATGACCACTGTCATCAAAACACTCCATGACACCTGACAACACAATGATCCGGGACTCTTGTCATCACAATGCTCCATTCCCTACTCATCACAATGCTCCATGACCCCTGTCATCACAATACTCCATGAACATTTACAGCCCAATGCTCCACGACACCTGTCATCACAATGCTCCATGACTTTGTCAGCAAAATGCTTCATGACCTTGTCATTACAATGCTCTATGTGCTTGTCATCACAATACTCCATTACCATTGTCATCACAAACCTCCATGAACCTTGAGATCACATTGCTTCATGCCCTTGTCATCACAATGCTCCATGGACTTTGAAATCAAAATGATCCATGACCCCTCTCATCACCATGCTCCAAACACTTGGAATCACAATGTTCCATAACACTTGTCATCACAACGCTCCATGATGCCTGCCATCACAATACTCCATGCCCTTTTCATCACAATGCTCCATGACCTTTGTCATCACAATTCTCAGTACACTTTTCATCACAATGCTCCCTAACACTTGTCATCAGAATGCTCCTTGAACCCTGTCACGAAAAGGCTCCATGCCTTTTTCATCACAAAGCCCCATGCCATTTTCATCACAATGCTCCATGCCATTGTCATCAAGATACTCCACAAGCTTGTCATCAGAATGCTCCATGACCCTTGTCACCACAATTCTCCATGCACTTGTCAGCACAATGATCACTGACCCATGTCATCACAATGCTCCATTAACTTTGTCATCAGAATCCTCCATGAAACTTGGCATCACAATGCTCCAGGCCGTTGTTATCACAATGGGCCATTACATATGTCATCACAGTGCTCCCTGACACCTCTGTTCTCAATACAGCAAGACCTGGTAATCACAATGCTCCATGCCCTTGTCATCACAATGCGCCATTCCAACTGTCATCGCAGTACTCCATGAAAATTTTTAGACCAATGCTCCATGCCATTGTCATCACAATGCTCCATGCCCTTGTTATCACAATGTTCCATGACCCCTGTCATCACAATGCTCCATGCCCTTGTCATCACAAAGCTCCATGACACATGCCATCAGAATGTTCCATGTCCTTCTCATCAAAATGCTCCATGCCCTTGTCATCACAGTGCTCCAAGACCCCTGTAATCACAATGCTCCATGCCCCTTTTCATCTCAATGCTCCATGAACCCTGTCATCACAATGCACCATGCCTATCATCATAATGCTTCCGGCTATTGTCAGCACAATGAAATCAAAATTCTCCATGACCTCTGTCATCACAAGGCTCCATGACCCCTGTCATCACAATACTCCATGAACATTTTCAGCCCAATGCTCCATGACCCTTGTCATCACAGTGATCCATGACCTTGTCATCCCATTGCTCCATGACCCCTGTATTCACAATGCTCTGTGACGCTTGTCATCACAGTGCTCCATGACACCTGTCATCACAATGCTCCATGCCATTGTCAGCAAAATGCTACATGAACGTGTCATTACAATGCTCTATGCGCTTGTCATCACAATACTCCATTACCATTGTCATCACAATCCTCCATGAAACTTGGGATCACATTGCTTCATGCCCTTGTCATAACGAAGCTCCATGCTCCTTGAAATCAAATTAATCCATGACCTCTGTCATCACAATGCTACTAACCCTTGTGATCACAATGTTCCATAACAGTTGTCATCACAACGCTCCATGATGTCTGTCATTACAATAATCCATGCCCTTTTCATCACAGTGCCTCATGACCTTTGTCATCACAATTCTCAATACACTTGTCATCACAATGTTCCCTGACACTTGTCGTCAGAATGCTCCTTGAAACCTGTCACAAAGAGGCTCCATGCATTTTTCATCATAAAACCCCATGCCATTTTCTTCAAAATTCTCCATGCCATTGTCATGAAAATACTCCACAGGCTTGTCATCAGAATGCTTCATGAACATTGTCATCACATTTCTCCATGCACTTGTCAGAACAATGCTTCCTGACCCTTGTCATCACAATGCTTCAAGCCATTTTCATCACAAAGCTCCATTACCTTTGTCATCAGAATCCACCATGACACTTGGCATCACAATGCTCCATGACATTGTCATCACAATGAGCCATTACATATGCCATCACAATGCTCCATGACACCACTCTTCACAATAATGCATAACCTGGTCATCACAATGCTCCATGCCCTTGTCATCACAATGCGCCATTCCAACTGTCATCACAATAATCCATGAAAATTATTAGACCAATGGTCCATGCCCTTGTCATCACAATGCTCCATGCCCTAGTTATCATAATGTTCCAAAACGCCTGTAATCAGAATGATCCATGCCCCTTTTCATCAGTATGCTCCATGAGATTTGTCATCACAAGGCTCCATGATTTTCTCATCACAGTGCTCCAGGACATTGTCATCACAAAGCTTCCCGACATTTGCATGAAAATTCTCAATGGCCCTTGTCAACATAATGCTCCAAGCCTTAGTCATCACAAGGCTCCATTATATTTGTCATCACAATCCTCCATTACATTTGGCATCACAATGCTCCATGCCATTGTCATCGCAATGGACCATGACATATGTCATCACAATGCTCCGTGACACCTGTCTTCAAAATATTCCATGTCCTTGTCATCACAATGCTCCATGCCCTTGTCATCACAATGAACCATGTCCACTGTCATCACAATAATCTAGGAAACTTGTCAGACCAATGCTCAATGACCCTGTCATCACAATGCTCCATGCCCTTGTCATCACAATGCTCCATGACACCTGTCATAACAATGCTCCATGACCCCTGCCATCACAATGTTCCACGGACTTGTCATCACAAGGCTCCATGTCGCTTGTCATCACAATGCTCCAAGACCCCTGTAATCACAATGCTCCATGCCCTTGTCATCACAAAGCTCCTTGACACATGTCATCAGAATGTTCCATGGCCTTCTCATCAAAATGCTCCATGCCATTGTCATCACAATGCACCATGTGCAATGTCATCACAATAATCTATGAAACTTTTCAGACCAATGCTCCATGCCCCTGTCATCACAATGCTCCATGCCCTTGTCATCACAATGCTCCATGACCCCTGTCATCACAATGCTCCTTGACTCCAGTCATCACAATGCTTCATAACGATTGTCATCACAACGGTCCATGCGCGCGTCATCACAAGGCTCTATGACCTTTGTAAACACAATGCTCCATGAACCTTTCATCACAATTATCTGTGACCCTTGTCATCACAATGCTCCATGCCTTTGTTAGGACAATGCTCCATGACCGTTGTCATCACAAAGTGTCATGCGCTTTTCATCACAATGATCCACAACCTTGTCATAGCTATGCCCCATAAACCTTGTAATCACAATGCTCCATGCACTTCTCATCCAAATGCTCTCTCACATGAGATATCACAATGTTCCATCACTAGTCATCACAATCCTCACTCACCCCTGTTATCAAAATGTTCCATTACCCCTGTCATCACAATGCTACATCCCCATATCATCACAATGTTCCATGACCCATGACATCACAATGTTCCATAACCACTGTCATCAAAATGCTCCATGACCCTTTTCATCCCAAAGCTCCATGACCCCTGGCATCACAATGTTCTATAACCCCAGTCATCAAAATGTTCCATTACACTTTTCATCAAATTGCTGCATGACCCTGTCATCAAAATGCTCCCTGCCTTTCTCATCACAATGCACCACACACTTGTCATCAAAATGCTCAATGACTTTGTCATCACAAAGCTCCATGACCCTTGGCAGCACAATGCTCCATGTCATTGTCATCACAATGCTCCATGAACCCTCTCATCACATTGCTCCATGCCCTTGTCATCACAAAGCTCCATGACACTTGTCATCACAATGCTCGATGCCCTTCGCATCAAAATGCTCCATGCCCTTGTCATTACAATCCTCCATGACCCATGTATCACAGTGTTCCTTGCCCTTGTCATCACAGTGCTCCATGCCCAATCTCATCACAAATATCCATGAAACCTTTCAGACCAATGTTCCAAGCCCTTCTCATCACAATGCTGCATTACCTCTGTCATAACAATGCTCCATGACACCTGCCCACACAATGTTCCACGGCCCTGTCATCACAAGGCTCCATGACCCTTGTCATCACAATGCCCCAAGACCCCTGTAATCACAATGCTCCATGCCCTTGTCATCACAAAGCCCCATGACGCATGCCATCAGAATGTTCCATGGCCTTCTCATCACAATCCTCCATGCCCTTGTCATGACAATGCTCCAAGACCCCTGTATTCACAATGCTCCATGCTACTTTTCATCTCAATGCTCCATGAAGCCTGTCATCAGAATGCTCCATGCCCATCATCAAAATGCTTCAGGCTATTGTCATCACAATGAAATCAAAATTATCCATGACCACTGTCATTATAATGCTCCAAAACCTTGTGATCACAATGTTCCATAACACTTAACATCACAACACCCTATGACGCTCATCATCACTATTATCCATGGTCTTCTCATCACAATGCTCCATGACCTTTGTCATCACAATTCTCAATACACTTGTCATCACAATGCTCCCTGACACTTGTCGTCAGTATGCTCCTTGAACCGTGTCATGACAAGGCTCCATGCCTTTTCATCACAATGATCCATGCCTTTTCATCACAATGTTCCAAGACACCTGTAATCACAGTGCTCCATGCCCTTGTCATCTCAAAGCTCAATGACACATGTCATCAGAATGCTCCATGGCATTCTCCTCACAATGCTCCAGGCCCTTGTCATCACAATGCTCCAAGACCCCTGTAATCACAATGCTCCATGCCCCTTTTCATCAGAATGCTCCATGAGACTTCTCATCACAAGTCTCCATGCTTTTATCATCACAATTCTCCAGGACCTTGTCATCACCATGCTGCAATCCCTTGTCATCACAATGCTCCATGACCCCTGTCATCACAATAATCCATGAATATTTTCAGCCCAATGCTCCATGAAATTCTCATCACAATGCTCCATGACAAATATCATCAAAATGCGCCATGACCACTGTCATCAAAACACTCCATGACACCTGACAACACAATGATCCGGGACTCTTGTCATCACAATGCTCCATTCCCTACTCATCACAATGCTCCATGACCCCTGTCATCACAATACTCCATGAACATTTACAGCCCAATGCTCCACGACACCTGTCATCACAATGCTCCATGACTTTGTCAGCAAAATGCTTCATGACCTTGTCATTACAATGCTCTATGTGCTTGTCATCACAATACTCCATTACCATTGTCATCACAAACCTCCATGAACCTTGAGATCACATTGCTTCATGCCCTTGTCATCACAATGCTCCATGGACTTTGAAATCAAAATGATCCATGACCCCTCTCATCACCATGCTCCAAACACTTGGAATCACAATGTTCCATAACACTTGTCATCACAACGCTCCATGATGCCTGCCATCACAATACTCCATGCCCTTTTCATCACAATGCTCCATGACCTTTGTCATCACAATTCTCAGTACACTTTTCATCACAATGCTCCCTAACACTTGTCGTCAGAATGCTCCTTGAACCCTGTCACGAAAAGGCTCCATGCCTTTTTCATCACAAAGCCCCATGCCATTTTCATCACAATGCTCCATGCCATTGTCATCAAGATACTCCACAAGCTTGTCATCAGAATGCTCCATGACCCTTGTCACCACAATTCTCCATGCACTTGTCAGCACAATGATCACTGACCCATGTCATCACAATGCTCCATTAACTTTGTCATCAGAATCCTCCATGAAACTTGGCATCACAATGCTCCAGGCCGTTGTTATCACAATGGGCCATTACATATGTCATCACAGTGCTCCCTGACACCTCTGTTCTCAATACAGCAAGACCTGGTAATCACAATGCTCCATGCCCTTGTCATCACAATGCGCCATTCCAACTGTCATCGCAGTACTCCATGAAAATTTTTAGACCAATGCTCCATGCCATTGTCATCACAATGCTCCATGCCCTTGTTATCACAATGTTCCATGACCCCTGTCATCACAATGCTCCATGCCCTTGTCATCACAAAGCTCCATGACACATGCCATCAGAATGTTCCATGTCCTTCTCATCAAAATGCTCCATGCCCTTGTCATCACAGTGCTCCAAGACCCCTGTAATCACAATGCTCCATGCCCCTTTTCATCTCAATGCTCCATGAACCCTGTCATCACAATGCACCATGCCTATCATCATAATGCTTCCGGCTATTGTCAGCACAATGAAATCAAAATTCTCCATGACCTCTGTCATCACAAGGCTCCATGACCCCTGTCATCACAATACTCCATGAACATTTTCAGCCCAATGCTCCATGACCCTTGTCATCACAGTGATCCATGACCTTGTCATCCCATTGCTCCATGACCCCTGTATTCACAATGCTCTGTGACGCTTGTCATCACAGTGCTCCATGACACCTGTCATCACAATGCTCCATGCCATTGTCAGCAAAATGCTACATGAACGTGTCATTACAATGCTCTATGCGCTTGTCATCACAATACTCCATTACCACTGTCATCACAATCCTCCATGAAACTTGGGATCACATTGCTTCATGCCCTTGTCATAACGAAGCTCCATGCTCCTTGAAATCAAATTAATCCATGACCTCTGTCATCACAATGCTACTAACCCTTGTGATCACAATGTTCCATAACAGTTGTCATCACAACGCTCCATGATGTCTGTCATTACAATAATCCATGCCCTTTTCATCACAGTGCCTCATGACCTTTGTCATCACAATTCTCAATACACTTGTCATCACAATGTTCCCTGACACTTGTCATCAGAATGCTCCTTGAAACCTGTCACAAAGAGGCTCCATGCATTTTTCATCATAAAACCCCATGCCATTTTCTTCAAAATTCTCCATGCCATTGTCATGAAAATACTCCACAGGCTTGTCATCAGAATGCTTCATGAACATTGTCATCACATTTCTCCATGCACTTGTCAGAACAATGCTTCCTGACCCTTGTCATCACAATGCTTCAAGCCATTTTCATCACAAAGCTCCATTACCTTTGTCATCAGAATCCACCATGACACTTGGCATCACAATGCTCCATGACATTGTCATCACAATGAGCCATTACATATGCCATCACAATGCTCCATGACACCACTCTTCACAATAATGCATAACCTGGTCATCACAATGCTCCATGCCCTTGTCATCACAATGCGACATTCCAACTGTCATCACAATAATCCATGAAAATTATTAGACCAATGGTCCATGCCCTTGTCATCACAATGCTCCATGCCCTAGTTATCATAATGTTCCAAAACGCCTGTAATCAGAATGATCCATGCCCCTTTTCATCAGTATGCTCCATGAGATTTGTCATCACAAGGCTCCATGATTTTCTCATCACAGTGCTCCAGGACATTGTCATCACAAAGCTTCCCGACATTTGCATGAAAATTCTCAATGGCCCTTGTCAACATAATGCTCCAAGCCTTAGTCATCACAAGGCTCCATTATATTTGTCATCACAATCCTCCATTACATTTGGCATCACAATGCTCCATGCCATTGTCATCGCAATGGACCATGACATATGTCATCACAATGCTCCGTGACACCTGTCTTCAAAATACTCCATGTCCTTGTCATCACAATGCTCCATGCCCTTGTCATCACAATGAACCATGTCCACTGTCATCACAATAATCTAGGAAACTTGTCAGACCAATGCTCAATGACCCTGTCATCACAATGCTCCATGCCCTTGTCATCACAATGCTCCATGACACCTGTCATAACAATGCTCCATGACCCCTGCCATCACAATGTTCCACGGACTTGTCATCACAAGGCTCCATGTCGCTTGTCATCACAATGCTCCAAGACCCCTGTAATCACAATGCTCCATGCCCTTGTCATCACAAAGCTCCTTGACACATGTCATCAGAATGTTCCATGGCCTTCTCATCAAAATGCTCCATGCCATTGTCATCACAATGCACCATGTGCAATGTCATCACAATAATCTATGAAACTTTTCAGACCAATGCTCCATGCCCCTGTCATCACAATGCTCCATGCCCTTGTCATCACAATGCTCCATGACCCCTGTCATCACAATGCTCCTTGACTCCAGTCATCACAATGCTTCATAACGATTGTCATCACAACGGTCCATGCGCGCGTCATCACAAGGCTCTATGACCTTTGTAAACACAATGCTCCATGAACCTTTCATCACAATTATCTGTGACCCTTGTCATCACAATGCTCCATGCCTTTGTTAGGACAATGCTCCATGACCGTTGTCATCACAAAGTGTCATGCGCTTTTCATCACAATGATCCACAACCTTGTCATAGCTATGCCCCATAAACCTTGTAATCACAATGCTCCATGCACTTCTCATCCAAATGCTCTCTCACATGAGATATCACAATGTTCCATCACTAGTCATCACAATCCTCACTCACCCCTGTTATCAAAATGTTCCATTACCCCTGTCATCACAATGCTACATCCCCATATCATCACAATGTTCCATGACCCATGACATCACAATGTTCCATAACCACTGTCATCAAAATGCTCCATGACCCTTTTCATCCCAAAGCTCCATGACCCCTGGCATCACAATGTTCTATAACCCCAGTCATCAAAATGTTCCATTACACTTTTCATCAAATTGCTGCATGACCCTGTCATCAAAATGCTCCCTGCCTTTCTCATCACAATGCACCACACACTTGTCATCAAAATGCTCAATGACTTTGTCATCACAAAGCTCCATGACCCTTGGCAGCACAATGCTCCATGTCATTGTCATCACAATGCTCCATGAACCCTCTCATCACATTGCTCCATGCCCTTGTCATCACAAAGCTCCATGACACTTGTCATCACAATGCTCGATGCCCTTCACATCAAAATGCTCCATGCCCTTGTCATTACAATCCTCCATGACCCATGTATCACAGTGTTCCTTGCCCTTGTCATCACAGTGCTCCATGCCCAATCTCATCACAAATATCCATGAAACCTTTCAGACCAATGTTCCAAGCCCTTCTCATCACAATGCTGCATTACCTCTGTCATAACAATGCTCCATGACACCTGCCCACACAATGTTCCACGGCCCTGTCATCACAAGGCTCCATGACCCTTGTCATCACAATGCTCCAAGACCCCTGTAATCACAATGCTCCATGCCCTTGTCATCACAAAGCCCCATGACACATGCCATCAGAATGTTCCATGGCCTTCTCATCACAATCCTCCATGCCCTTGTCATGACAATGCTCCAAGACCCCTGTATTCACAATGCTCCATGCTACTTTTCATCTTAATGCTCCATGAAGCCTGTCATCAGAATGCTCCATGCCCATCATCAAAATCCTTCAGGCTATTGTCATCACAATGGAATCAAAATTATCCATGACCACTGTCATTATAATGCACCAAACCCTTGTGATCACAATGTTCCATAACACTTAACATCACAACACCCTATGACGCTCATCATCACTATTATCCATGGTCTTCTCATCACAATGCTCCATGACCTTTGTCATCACAATTCTCAATACACTTGTCATCACAATGCTCCCTGACACTTGTCGTCAGTATGGTCCTTGAACCCTGTCATGACAAGGCTCCATGCCTTTTCATCACAATGATCCATGCCTTTTCATCACAATGTTCCAAGACACCTCTAATCACAGTGCTCCATGCCCTTGTCATCTCAAAGCTCAATGACACATGTCATCAGAATGCTCCATGGCATTCTCCTCACAATGCTCCAGGCCCTTGTCATCACAATGCTCCAAGACCCCTGTAATCACAATGCTCCATGCCCCTTTTCATCAGAATGCTCCATGAGACTTCTCATCACAAGTCTCCATGCTTTTATCATCACAATTCTCCAGGACCTTGTCATCACCATGCTGCAATCCCTTGTCATCACAATGCTCCATGACCCCTGTCATCACAATAATCCATGAATATTTTCAGCCCAATGCTCCATGAAATTCTCATCACAATGCTCCATGACAAATATCATCAAAATGCACCATGACCACTGTCATCAAAACACTCCATGACACCTGACAACACAATGATCCGGGACTCTTGTCATCACAATGCTCCATTCCCTACTCATCACAATGCTCCATGACCCCTGTCATCACAATACTCCATGAACATTTACAGCCCAATGCTCCACGACACCTGTCATCACAATGCTCCATGACTTTGTCAGCAAAATGCTTCATGACCTTGTCATTACAATGCTCTATGTGCTTGTCATCACAATACTCCATTACCATTGTCATCACAAACCTCCATGAACCTTGAGATCACATTGCTTCATGCCCTTGTCATCACAATGCTCCATGGACTTTGAAATCAAAATGATCCATGACCCCTCTCATCACCATGCTCCAAACACTTGGAATCACAATGTTCCATAACACTTGTCATCACAACGCTCCATGATGCCTGCCATCACAATACTCCATGCCCTTTTCATCACAATGCTCCATGACCTTTGTCATCACAATTCTCAGTACACTTTTCATCACAATGCTCCCTAACACTTGTCATCAGAATGCTCCTTGAACCCTGTCACGAAAAGGCTCCATGCCTTTTTCATCACAAAGCCCCATGCCATTTTCATCACAATGCTCCATGCCATTGTCATCAAGATACTCCACAAGCTTGTCATCAGAATGCTCCATGACCCTTGTCACCACAATTCTCCATGCACTTGTCAGCACAATGATCACTGACCCATGTCATCACAATGCTCCATTAACTTTGTCATCAGAATCCTCCATGAAACTTGGCATCACAATGCTCCAGGCCGTTGTTATCACAATGGGCCATTACATATGTCATCACAGTGCTCCCTGACACCTCTGTTCTCAATACAGCAAGACCTGGTAATCACAATGCTCCATGCCCTTGTCATCACAATGCGCCATTCCAACTGTCATCGCAGTACTCCATGAAAATTTTTAGACCAATGCTCCATGCCATTGTCATCACAATGCTCCATGCCCTTGTTATCACAATGTTCCATGACCCCTGTCATCACAATGCTCCATGCCCTTGTCATCACAAAGCTCCATGACACATGCCATCAGAATGTTCCATGTCCTTCTCATCAAAATGCTCCATGCCCTTGTCATCACAGTGCTCCAAGACCCCTGTAATCACAATGCTCCATGCCCCTTTTCATCTCAATGCTCCATGAACCCTGTCATCACAATGCACCATGCCTATCATCATAATGCTTCCGGCTATTGTCAGCACAATGAAATCAAAATTCTCCATGACCTCTGTCATCACAAGGCTCCATGACCCCTGTCATCACAATACTCCATGAACATTTTCAGCCCAATGCTCCATGACCCTTGTCATCACAGTGATCCATGACCTTGTCATCCCATTGCTCCATGACCCCTGTATTCACAATGCTCTGTGACGCTTGTCATCACAGTGCTCCATGACACCTGTCATCACAATGCTCCATGCCATTGTCAGCAAAATGCTACATGAACGTGTCATTACAATGCTCTATGCGCTTGTCATCACAATACTCCATTACCATTGTCATCACAATCCTCCATGAAACTTGGGATCACATTGCTTCATGCCCTTGTCATAACGAAGCTCCATGCTCCTTGAAATCAAATTAATCCATGACCTCTGTCATCACAATGCTACTAACCCTTGTGATCACAATGTTCCATAACAGTTGTCATCACAACGCTCCATGATGTCTGTCATTACAATAATCCATGCCCTTTTCATCACAGTGCCTCATGACCTTTGTCATCACAATTCTCAATACACTTGTCATCACAATGTTCCCTGACACTTGTCGTCAGAATGCTCCTTGAAACCTGTCACAAAGAGGCTCCATGCATTTTTCATCATAAAACCCCATGCCATTTTCTTCAAAATTCTCCATGCCATTGTCATGAAAATACTCCACAGGCTTGTCATCAGAATGCTTCATGAACATTGTCATCACATTTCTCCATGCACTTGTCAGAACAATGCTTCCTGACCCTTGTCATCACAATGCTTCAAGCCATTTTCATCACAAAGCTCCATTACCTTTGTCATCAGAATCCACCATGACACTTGGCATCACAATGCTCCATGACATTGTCATCACAATGAGCCATTACATATGCCATCACAATGCTCCATGACACCACTCTTCACAATAATGCATAACCTGGTCATCACAATGCTCCATGCCCTTGTCATCACAATGCGCCATTCCAACTGTCATCACAATAATCCATGAAAATTATTAGACCAATGGTCCATGCCCTTGTCATCACAATGCTCCATGCCCTAGTTATCATAATGTTCCAAAACGCCTGTAATCAGAATGATCCATGCCCCTTTTCATCAGTATGCTCCATGAGATTTGTCATCACAAGGCTCCATGATTTTCTCATCACAGTGCTCCAGGACATTGTCATCACAAAGCTTCCCGACATTTGCATGAAAATTCTCAATGGCCCTTGTCAACATAATGCTCCAAGCCTTAGTCATCACAAGGCTCCATTATATTTGTCATCACAATCCTCCATTACATTTGGCATCACAATGCTCCATGCCATTGTCATCGCAATGGACCATGACATATGTCATCACAATGCTCCGTGACACCTGTCTTCAAAATACTCCATGTCCTTGTCATCACAATGCTCCATGCCCTTGTCATCACAATGAACCATGTCCACTGTCATCACAATAATCTAGGAAACTTGTCAGACCAATGCTCAATGACCCTGTCATCACAATGCTCCATGCCCTTGTCATCACAATGCTCCATGACACCTGTCATAACAATGCTCCATGACCCCTGCCATCACAATGTTCCACGGACTTGTCATCACAAGGCTCCATGTCGCTTGTCATCACAATGCTCCAAGACCCCTGTAATCACAATGCTCCATGCCCTTGTCATCACAAAGCTCCTTGACACATGTCATCAGAATGTTCCATGGCCTTCTCATCAAAATGCTCCATGCCATTGTCATCACAATGCACCATGTGCAATGTCATCACAATAATCTATGAAACTTTTCAGACCAATGCTCCATGCCCCTGTCATCACAATGCTCCATGCCCTTGTCATCACAATGCTCCATGACCCCTGTCATCACAATGCTCCTTGACTCCAGTCATCACAATGCTTCATAACGATTGTCATCACAACGGTCCATGCGCGCGTCATCACAAGGCTCTATGACCTTTGTAAACACAATGCTCCATGAACCTTTCATCACAATTATCTGTGACCCTTGTCATCACAATGCTCCATGCCTTTGTTAGGACAATGCTCCATGACCATTGTCATCACAAAGTGTCATGCGCTTTTCATCACAATGATCCACAACCTTGTCATAGCTATGCCCCATAAACCTTGTAATCACAATGCTCCATGCACTTCTCATCCAAATGCTCTCTCACATGAGATATCACAATGTTCCATCACTAGTCATCACAATCCTCACTCACCCCTGTTATCAAAATGTTCCATTACCCCTGTCATCACAATGCTACATCCCCATATCATCACAATGTTCCATGACCCATGACATCACAATGTTCCATAACCACTGTCATCAAAATGCTCCATGACCCTTTTCATCCCAAAGCTCCATGACCCCTGGCATCACAATGTTCTATAACCCCAGTCATCAAAATGTTCCATTACACTTTTCATCAAATTGCTGCATGACCCTGTCATCAAAATGCTCCCTGCCTTTCTCATCACAATGCACCACACACTTGTCATCAAAATGCTCAATGACTTTGTCATCACAAAGCTCCATGACCCTTGGCAGCACAATGCTCCATGTCATTGTCATCACAATGCTCCATGAACCCTCTCATCACATTGCTCCATGCCCTTGTCATCACAAAGCTCCATGACACTTGTCATCACAATGCTCGATGCCCTTCGCATCAAAATGCTCCATGCCCTTGTCATTACAATCCTCCATGACCCATGTATCACAGTGTTCCTTGCCCTTGTCATCACAGTGCTCCATGCCCAATCTCATCACAAATATCCATGAAACCTTTCAGACCAATGTTCCAAGCCCTTCTCATCACAATGCTGCATTACCTCTGTCATAACAATGCTCCATGACACCTGCCCACACAATGTTCCACGGCCCTGTCATCACAAGGCTCCATGACCCTTGTCATTACAATGCCCCAAGACCCCTGTAATCACAATGCTCCATGCCCTTGTCATCACAAAGCCCCATGACGCATGCCATCAGAATGTTCCATGGCCTTCTCATCACAATCCTCCATGCCCTTGTCATGACAATGCTCCAAGACCCCTGTATTCACAATGCTCCATGCTACTTTTCATCTCAATGCTCCATGAAGCCTGTCATCAGAATGCTCCATGCCCATCATCAAAATGCTTCAGGCTATTGTCATCACAATGAAATCAAAATTATCCATGACCACTGTCATTATAATGCTCCAAACCCTTGTGATCACAATGTTCCATAACACTTAACATCACAACACCCTATGACGCTCATCATCACTATTATCCATGGTCTTCTCATCACAATGCTCCATGACCTTTGTCATCACAATTCTCAATACACTTGTCATCACAATGCTCCCTGACACTTGTCGTCAGTATGCTCCTTGAACCGTGTCATGACAAGGCTCCATGCCTTTTCATCACAATGATCCATGCCTTTTCATCACAATGTTCCAAGACACCTGTAATCACAGTGCTCCATGCCCTTGTCATCTCAAAGCTCAATGACACATGTCATCAGAATGCTCCATGGCATTCTCCTCACAATGCTCCAGGCCCTTGTCATCACAATGCTCCAAGACCCCTGTAATCACAATGCTCCATGCCCCTTTTCATCAGAATGCTCCATGGGACTTCTCATCACAAGTCTCCATGCTTTTATCATCACAATTCTCCAGGACCTTGTCATCACCATGCTGCAATCCCTTGTCATCACAATGCTCCATGACCCCTGTCATCACAATAATCCATGAATATTTTCAGCCCAATGCTCCATGAAATTCTCATCACAATGCTCCATGACAAATATCATCAAAATGCGCCATGACCACTGTCATCAAAACACTCCATGACACCTGACAACACAATGATCCGGGACTCTTGTCATCACAATGCTCCATTCCCTACTCATCACAATGCTCCATGACCCCTGTCATCACAATACTCCATGAACATTTACAGCCCAATGCTCCACGACACCTGTCATCACAATGCTCCATGACTTTGTCAGCAAAATGCTTCATGACCTTGTCATTACAATGCTCTATGTGCTTGTCATCACAATACTCCATTACCATTGTCATCACAAACCTCCATGAACCTTGAGATCACATTGCTTCATGCCCTTGTCATCACAATGCTCCATGGACTTTGAAATCAAAATGATCCATGACCCCTCTCATCACCATGCTCCAAACACTTGGAATCACAATGTTCCATAACACTTGTCATCACAACGCTCCATGATGCCTGCCATCACAATACTCCATGCCCTTTTCATCACAATGCTCCATGACCTTTGTCATCACAATTCTCAGTACACTTTTCATCACAATGCTCCCTAACACTTGTCGTCAGAATGCTCCTTGAACCCTGTCACGAAAAGGCTCCATGCCTTTTTCATCACAAAGCCCCATGCCATTTTCATCACAATGCTCCATGCCATTGTCATCAAGATACTCCACAAGCTTGTCATCAGAATGCTCCATGACCCTTGTCACCACAATTCTCCATGCACTTGTCAGCACAATGATCACTGACCCATGTCATCACTATGCTCCATTAACTTTGTCATCAGAATCCTCCATGAAACTTGGCATCACAATGCTCCAGGCCGTTGTTATCACAATGGGCCATTACATATGTCATCACAGTGCTCCCTGACACCTCTGTTCTCAATACAGCAAGACCTGGTAATCACAATGCTCCATGCCCTTGTCATCACAATGCGCCATTCCAACTGTCATCGCAGTACTCCTTGAAAATTTTTAGACCAATGCTCCATGCCATTGTCATCACAATGCTCCATGCCCTTGTTATCACAATGTTCCATGACCCCTGTCATCACAATGCTCCATGCCCTTGTCATCACAAAGCTCCATGACACATGCCATCAGAATGTTCCATGTCCTTCTCATCAAAATGCTCCATGCCCTTGTCATCACAGTGCTCCAAGACCCCTGTAATCACAATGCTCCATGCCCCTTTTCATCTCAATGCTCCATGAACCCTGTCATCACAATGCACCATGCCTATCATCATAATGCTTCCGGCTATTGTCAGCACAATGAAATCAAAATTCTCCATGACCTCTGTCATCACAAGGCTCCATGACCCCTGTCATCACAATACTCCATGAACATTTTCAGCCCAATGCTCCATGACCCTTGTCATCACAGTGATCCATGACCTTGTCATCCCATTGCTCCATGACCCCTGTATTCACAATGCTCTGTGACGCTTGTCATCACAGTGCTCCATGACACCTGTCATCACAATGCTCCATGCCTTTGTCAGCAAAATGCTACATGAACGTGTCATTACAATGCTCTATGCGCTTGTCATCACAATACTCCATTACCACTGTCATCACAATCCTCCATGAAACTTGGGATCACATTGCTTCATGCCCTTGTCATAACGAAGCTCCATGCTCCTTGAAATCAAATTAATCCATGACCTCTGTCATCACAATGCTACTAACCCTTGTGATCACAATGTTCCATAACAGTTGTCATCACAACGCTCCATGATGTCTGTCATTACAATAATCCATGCCCTTTTCATCACAGTGCCTCATGACCTTTGTCATCACAATTCTCAATACACTTGTCATCACAATGTTCCCTGACACTTGTCGTCAGAATGCTCCTTGAAACCTGTCACAAAGAGGCTCCATGCATTTTTCATCATAAAACCCCATGCCATTTTCTTCAAAATTCTCCATGCCATTGTCATGAAAATACTCCACAGGCTTGTCATCAGAATGCTTCATGAACATTGTCATCACATTTCTCCATGCACTTGTCAGAACAATGCTTCCTGACCCTTGTCATCACAATGCTTCAAGCCATTTTCATCACAAAGCTCCATTACCTTTGTCATCAGAATCCACCATGACACTTGGCATCACAATGCTCCATGACATTGTCATCACAATGAGCCATTACATATGCCATCACAATGCTCCATGACACCACTCTTCACAATAATGCATAACCTGGTCATCACAATGCTCCATGCCCTTGTCATCACAATGCGCCATTCCAACTGTCATCACAATAATCCATGAAAATTATTAGACCAATGGTCCATGCCCTTGTCATCACAATGCTCCATGCCCTAGTTATCATAATGTTCCAAAACGCCTGTAATCAGAATGATCCATGCCCCTTTTCATCAGTATGCTCCATGAGATTTGTCATCACAAGGCTCCATGATTTTCTCATCACAGTGCTCCAGGACATTGTCATCACAAAGCTTCCCGACATTTGCATGAAAATTCTCAATGGCCCTTGTCAACATAATGCTCCAAGCCTTAGTCATCACAAGGCTCCATTATATTTGTCATCACAATCCTCCATTACATTTGGCATCACAATGCTCCATGCCATTGTCATCGCAATGGACCATGACATATGTCATCACAATGCTCCGTGACACCTGTCTTCAAAATACTCCATGTCCTTGTCATCACAATGCTCCATGCCCTTGTCATCACAATGAACCATGTCCACTGTCATCACAATAATCTAGGAAACTTGTCAGACCAATGCTCAATGACCCTGTCATCACAATGCTCCATGCCCTTGTCATCACAATGCTCCATGACACCTGTCATAACAATGCTCCATGACCCCTGCCATCACAATGTTCCACGGACTTGTCATCACAAGGCTCCATGTCGCTTGTCATCACAATGCTCCAAGACCCCTGTAATCACAATGCTCCATGCCCTTGTCATCACAAAGCTCCTTGACACATGTCATCAGAATGTTCCATGGCCTTCTCATCAAAATGCTCCATGCCATTGTCATCACAATGCACCATGTGCAATGTCATCACAATAATCTATGAAACTTTTCAGACCAATGCTCCATGCCCCTGTCATCACAATGCTCCATGCCCTTGTCATCACAATGCTCCATGACCCCTGTCATCACAATGCTCCTTGACTCCAGTCATCACAATGCTTCATAACGATTGTCATCACAACGGTCCATGCGCGCGTCATCACAAGGCTCTATGACCTTTGTAAACACAATGCTCCATGAACCTTTCATCACAATTATCTGTGACCCTTGTCATCACAATGCTCCATGCCTTTGTTAGGACAATGCTCCATGACCGTTGTCATCACAAAGTGTCATGCGCTTTTCATCACAATGATCCACAACCTTGTCATAGCTATGCCCCATAAACCTTGTAATCACAATGCTCCATGCACTTCTCATCCAAATGCTCTCTCACATGAGATATCACAATGTTCCATCACTAGTCATCACAATCCTCACTCACCCCTGTTATCAAAATGTTCCATTACCCCTGTCATCACAATGCTACATCCCCATATCATCACAATGTTCCATGACCCATGACATCACAATGTTCCATAACCACTGTCATCAAAATGCTCCATGACCCTTTTCATCCCAAAGCTCCATGACCCCTGGCATCACAATGTTCTATAACCCCAGTCATCAAAATGTTCCATTACACTTTTCATCAAATTGCTGCATGACCCTGTCATCAAAATGCTCCCTGCCTTTCTCATCACAATGCACCACACACTTGTCATCAAAATGCTCAATGACTTTGTCATCACAAAGCTCCATGACCCTTGGCAGCACAATGCTCCATGTCATTGTCATCACAATGCTCCATGAAACCTCTCATCACATTGCTCCATGCCCTTGTCATCACAAAGCTCCATGACACTTGTCATCACAATGCTCGATGCCCTTCGCATCAAAATGCTCCATGCCCTTGTCATTACAATCCTCCATGACCCATGTATCACAGTGTTCCTTGCCCTTGTCATCACAGTGCTCCATGCCCAATCTCATCACAAATATCCATGAAACCTTTCAGACCAATGTTCCAAGCCCTTCTCATCACAATGCTGCATTACCTCTGTCATAACAATGCTCCATGACACCTGCCCACACAATGTTCCACGGCCCTGTCATCACAAGGCTCCATGACCCTTGTCATTACAATGCTCCAAGACCCCTGTAATCACAATGCTCCATGCCCTTGTCATCACAAAGCCCCATGACGCATGCCATCAGAATGTTCCATGGCCTTCTCATCACAATCCTCCATGCCCTTGTCATGACAATGCTCCAAGACCCCTGTATTCACAATGCTCCATGCTACTTTTCATCTCAATGCTCCATGAAGCCTGTCATCAGAATGCTCCATGCCCATCATCAAAATGCTTCAGGCTATTGTCATCACAATGAAATCAAAATTATCCATGACCACTGTCATTATAATGCTCCAAACCCTTGTGATCACAATGTTCCATAACACTTAACATCACAACACCCTATGACGCTCATCATCACTATTATCCATGGTCTTCTCATCACAATGCTCCATGACCTTTGTCATCACAATTCTCAATACACTTGTCATCACAATGCTCCCTGACACTTGTCGTCAGTATGCTCCTTGAACCGTGTCATGACAAGGCTCCATGCCTTTTCATCACAATGATCCATGCCTTTTCATCACAATGTTCCAAGACACCTGTAATCACAGTGCTCCATGCCCTTGTCATCTCAAAGCTCAATGACACATGTCATCAGAATGCTCCATGGCATTCTCCTCACAATGCTCCAGGCCCTTGTCATCACAATGCTCCAAGACCCCTGTAATCACAATGCTCCATGCCCCTTTTCATCAGAATGCTCCATGAGACTTCTCATCACAAGTCTCCATGCTTTTATCATCACAATTCTCCAGGACCTTGTCATCACCATGCTGCAATCCCTTGTCATCACAATGCTCCATGACCCCTGTCATCACAATAATCCATGAATATTTTCAGCCCAATGCTCCATGAAATTCTCATCACAATGCTCCATGACAAATATCATCAAAATGCGCCATGACCACTGTCATCAAAACACTCCATGACACCTGACAACACAATGATCCGGGACTCTTGTCATCACAATGCTCCATTCCCTACTCATCACAATGCTCCATGACCCCTGTCATCACAATACTCCATGAACATTTACAGCCCAATGCTCCACGACACCTGTCATCACAATGCTCCATGACTTTGTCAGCAAAATGCTTCATGACCTTGTCATTACAATGCTCTATGTGCTTGTCATCACAATACTCCATTACCATTGTCATCACAAACCTCCATGAACCTTGAGATCACATTGCTTCATGCCCTTGTCATCACAATGCTCCATGGACTTTGAAATCAAAATGATCCATGACCCCTCTCATCACCATGCTCCAAACACTTGGAATCACAATGTTCCATAACACTTGTCATCACAACGCTCCATGATGCCTGCCATCACAATACTCCATGCCCTTTTCATCACAATGCTCCATGACCTTTGTCATCACAATTCTCAGTACACTTTTCATCACAATGCTCCCTAACACTTGTCGTCAGAATGCTCCTTGAACCCTGTCACGAAAAGGCTCCATGCCTTTTTCATCACAAAGCCCCATGCCATTTTCATCACAATGCTCCATGCCATTGTCATCAAGATACTCCACAAGCTTGTCATCAGAATGCTCCATGACCCTTGTCACCACAATTCTCCATGCACTTGTCAGCACAATGATCACTGACCCATGTCATCACAATGCTCCATTAACTTTGTCATCAGAATCCTCCATGAAACTTGGCATCACAATGCTCCAGGCCGTTGTTATCACAATGGGCCATTACATATGTCATCACAGTGCTCCCTGACACCTCTGTTCTCAATACAGCAAGACCTGGTAATCACAATGCTCCATGCCCTTGTCATCACAATGCGCCATTCCAACTGTCATCGCAGTACTCCATGAAAATTTTTAGACCAATGCTCCATGCCATTGTCATCACAATGCTCCATGCCCTTGTTATCACAATGTTCCATGACCCCTGTCATCACAATGCTCCATGCCCTTGTCATCACAAAGCTCCATGACACATGCCATCAGAATGTTCCATGTCCTTCTCATCAAAATGCTCCATGCCCTTGTCATCACAGTGCTCCAAGACCCCTGTAATCACAATGCTCCATGCCCCTTTTCATCTCAATGCTCCATGAACCCTGTCATCACAATGCACCATGCCTATCATCATAATGCTTCCGGCTATTGTCAGCACAATGAAATCAAAATTCTCCATGACCTCTGTCATCACAAGGCTCCATGACCCCTGTCATCACAATACTCCATGAACATTTTCAGCCCAATGCTCCATGACCCTTGTCATCACAGTGATCCATGACCTTGTCATCCCATTGCTCCATGACCCCTGTATTCACAATGCTCTGTGACGCTTGTCATCACAGTGCTCCATGACACCTGTCATCACAATGCTCCATGCCATTGTCAGCAAAATGCTACATGAACGTGTCATTACAATGCTCTATGCGCTTGTCATCACAATACTCCATTACCATTGTCATCACAATCCTCCATGAAACTTGGGATCACATTGCTTCATGCCCTTGTCATAACGAAGCTCCATGCTCCTTGAAATCAAATTAATCCATGACCTCTGTCATCACAATGCTACTAACCCTTGTGATCACAATGTTCCATAACAGTTGTCATCACAACGCTCCATGATGTCTGTCATTACAATAATCCATGCCCTTTTCATCACAGTGCCTCATGACCTTTGTCATCACAATTCTCAATACACTTGTCATCACAATGTTCCCTGACACTTGTCGTCAGAATGCTCCTTGAAACCTGTCACAAAGAGGCTCCATGCATTTTTCATCATAAAACCCCATGCCATTTTCTTCAAAATTCTCCATGCCATTGTCATGAAAATACTCCACAGGCTTGTCATCAGAATGCTTCATGAACATTGTCATCACATTTCTCCATGCACTTGTCAGAACAATGCTTCCTGACCCTTGTCATCACAATGCTTCAAGCCATTTTCATCACAAAGCTCCATTACCTTTGTCATCAGAATCCACCATGACACTTGGCATCACAATGCTCCATGACATTGTCATCACAATGAGCCATTACATATGCCATCACAATGCTCCATGACACCACTCTTCACAATAATGCATAACCTGGTCATCACAATGCTCCATGCCCTTGTCATCACAATGCGACATTCCAACTGTCATCACAATAATCCATGAAAATTATTAGACCAATGGTCCATGCCCTTGTCATCACAATGCTCCATGCCCTAGTTATCATAATGTTCCAAAACGCCTGTAATCAGAATGATCCATGCCCCTTTTCATCAGTATGCTCCATGAGATTTGTCATCACAAGGCTCCATGATTTTCTCATCACAGTGCTCCAGGACATTGTCATCACAAAGCTTCCCGACATTTGCATGAAAATTCTCAATGGCCCTTGTCAACATAATGCTCCAAGCCTTAGTCATCACAAGGCTCCATTATATTTGTCATCACAATCCTCCATTACATTTGGCATCACAATGCTCCATGCCATTGTCATCGCAATGGACCATGACATATGTCATCACAATGCTCCGTGACACCTGTCTTCAAAATACTCCATGTCCTTGTCATCACAATGCTCCATGCCCTTGTCATCACAATGAACCATGTCCACTGTCATCACAATAATCTAGGAAACTTGTCAGACCAATGCTCAATGACCCTGTCATCACAATGCTCCATGCCCTTGTCATCACAATGCTCCATGACACCTGTCATAACAATGCTCCATGACCCCTGCCATCACAATGTTCCACGGACTTGTCATCACAAGGCTCCATGTCGCTTGTCATCACAATGCTCCAAGACCCCTGTAATCACAATGCTCCATGCCCTTGTCATCACAAAGCTCCTTGACACATGTCATCAGAATGTTCCATGGCCTTCTCATCAAAATGCTCCATGCCATTGTCATCACAATGCACCATGTGCAATGTCATCACAATAATCTATGAAACTTTTCAGACCAATGCTCCATGCCCCTGTCATCACAATGCTCCATGCCCTTGTCATCACAATGCTCCATGACCCCTGTCATCACAATGCTCCTTGACTCCAGTCATCACAATGCTTCATAACGATTGTCATCACAACGGTCCATGCGCGCGTCATCACAAGGCTCTATGACCTTTGTAAACACAATGCTCCATGAACCTTTCATCACAATTATCTGTGACCCTTGTCATCACAATGCTCCATGCCTTTGTTAGGACAATGCTCCATGACCGTTGTCATCACAAAGTGTCATGCGCTTTTCATCACAATGATCCACAACCTTGTCATAGCTATGCCCCATAAACCTTGTAATCACAATGCTCCATGCACTTCTCATCCAAATGCTCTCTCACATGAGATATCACAATGTTCCATCACTAGTCATCACAATCCTCACTCACCCCTGTTATCAAAATGTTCCATTACCCCTGTCATCACAATGCTACATCCCCATATCATCACAATGTTCCATGACCCATGACATCACAATGTTCCATAACCACTGTCATCAAAATGCTCCATGACCCTTTTCATCCCAAAGCTCCATGACCCCTGGCATCACAATGTTCTATAACCCCAGTCATCAAAATGTTCCATTACACTTTTCATCAAATTGCTGCATGACCCTGTCATCAAAATGCTCCCTGCCTTTCTCATCACAATGCACCACACACTTGTCATCAAAATGCTCAATGACTTTGTCATCACAAAGCTCCATGACCCTTGGCAGCACAATGCTCCATGTCATTGTCATCACAATGCTCCATGAACCCTCTCATCACATTGCTCCATGCCCTTGTCATCACAAAGCTCCATGACACTTGTCATCACAATGCTCGATGCCCTTCACATCAAAATGCTCCATGCCCTTGTCATTACAATCCTCCATGACCCATGTATCACAGTGTTCCTTGCCCTTGTCATCACAGTGCTCCATGCCCAATCTCATCACAAATATCCATGAAACCTTTCAGACCAATGTTCCAAGCCCTTCTCATCACAATGCTGCATTACCTCTGTCATAACAATGCTCCATGACACCTGCCCACACAATGTTCCACGGCCCTGTCATCACAAGGCTCCATGACCCTTGTCATCACAATGCTCCAAGACCCCTGTAATCACAATGCTCCATGCCCTTGTCATCACAAAGCCCCATGACACATGCCATCAGAATGTTCCATGGCCTTCTCATCACAATCCTCCATGCCCTTGTCATGACAATGCTCCAAGACCCCTGTATTCACAATGCTCCATGCTACTTTTCATCTCAATGCTCCATGAAGCCTGTCATCAGAATGCTCCATGCCCATCATCAAAATGCTTCAGGCTATTGTCATCACAATGAAATCAAAATTATCCATGACCACTGTCATTATAATGCTCCAAACCCTTGTGATCACAATGTTCCATAACACTTAACATCACAACACCCTATGACGCTCATCATCACTATTATCCATGGTCTTCTCATCACAATGCTCCATGACCTTTGTCATCACAATTCTCAATACACTTGTCATCACAATGCTCCCTGACACTTGTCGTCAGTATGGTCCTTGAACCGTGTCATGACAAGGCTCCATGCCTTTTCATCACAATGATCCATGCCTTTTCATCACAATGTTCCAAGACACCTGTAATCACAGTGCTCCATGCCCTTGTCATCTCAAAGCTCAATGACACATGTCATCAGAATGCTCCATGGCATTCTCCTCACAATGCTCCAGGCCCTTGTCATCACAATGCTCCAAGACCCCTGTAATCACAATGCTCCATGCCCCTTTTCATCAGAATGCTCCATGAGACTTCTCATCACAAGTCTCCATGCTTTTATCATCACAATTCTCCAGGACCTTGTCATCACCATGCTGCAATCCCTTGTCATCACAATGCTCCATGACCCCTGTCATCACAATAATCCATGAATATTTTCAGCCCAATGCTCCATGAAATTCTCATCACAATGCTCCATGACAAATATCATCAAAATGCGCCATGACCACTGTCATCAAAACACTCCATGACACCTGACAACACAATGATCCGGGACTCTTGTCATCACAATGCTCCATTCCCTACTCATCACAATGCTCCATGACCCCTGTCATCACAATACTCCATGAACATTTACAGCCCAATGCTCCACGACACCTGTCATCACAATGCTCCATGACTTTGTCAGCAAAATGCTTCATGACCTTGTCATTACAATGCTCTATGTGCTTGTCATCACAATACTCCATTACCATTGTCATCACAAACCTCCATGAACCTTGAGATCACATTGCTTCATGCCCTTGTCATCACAATGCTCCATGGACTTTGAAATCAAAATGATCCATGACCCCTCTCATCACCATGCTCCAAACACTTGGAATCACAATGTTCCATAACACTTGTCATCACAACGCTCCATGATGCCTGCCATCACAATACTCCATGCCCTTTTCATCACAATGCTCCATGACCTTTGTCATCACAATTCTCAGTACACTTTTCATCACAATGCTCCCTAACACTTGTCGTCAGAATGCTCCTTGAACCCTGTCACGAAAAGGCTCCATGCCTTTTTCATCACAAAGCCCCATGCCATTTTCATCACAATGCTCCATGCCATTGTCATCAAGATACTCCACAAGCTTGTCATCAGAATGCTCCATGACCCTTGTCACCACAATTCTCCATGCACTTGTCAGCACAATGATCACTGACCCATGTCATCACAATGCTCCATTAACTTTGTCATCAGAATCCTCCATGAAACTTGGCATCACAATGCTCCAGGCCGTTGTTATCACAATGGGCCATTACATATGTCATCACAGTGCTCCCTGACACCTCTGTTCTCAATACAGCAAGACCTGGTAATCACAATGCTCCATGCCCTTGTCATCACAATGCGCCATTCCAACTGTCATCGCAGTACTCCATGAAAATTTTTAGACCAATGCTCCATGCCATTGTCATCACAATGCTCCATGCCCTTGTTATCACAATGTTCCATGACCCCTGTCATCACAATGCTCCATGCCCTTGTCATCACAAAGCTCCATGACACATGCCATCAGAATGTTCCATGTCCTTCTCATCAAAATGCTCCATGCCCTTGTCATCACAGTGCTCCAAGACCCCTGTAATCACAATGCTCCATGCCCCTTTTCATCTCAATGCTCCATGAACCCTGTCATCACAATGCACCATGCCTATCATCATAATGCTTCCGGCTATTGTCAGCACAATGAAATCAAAATTCTCCATGACCTCTGTCATCACAAGGCTCCATGACCCCTGTCATCACAATACTCCATGAACATTTTCAGCCCAATGCTCCATGACCCTTGTCATCACAGTGATCCATGACCTTGTCATCCCATTGCTCCATGACCCCTGTATTCACAATGCTCTGTGACGCTTGTCATCACAGTGCTCCATGACACCTGTCATCACAATGCTCCATGCCATTGTCAGCAAAATGCTACATGAACGTGTCATTACAATGCTCTATGCGCTTGTCATCACAATACTCCATTACCATTGTCATCACAATCCTCCATGAAACTTGGGATCACATTGCTTCATGCCCTTGTCATAACGAAGCTCCATGCTCCTTGAAATCAAATTAATCCATGACCTCTGTCATCACAATGCTACTAACCCTTGTGATCACAATGTTCCATAACAGTTGTCATCACAACGCTCCATGATGTCTGTCATTACAATAATCCATGCCCTTTTCATCACAGTGCCTCATGACCTTTGTCATCACAATTCTCAATACACTTGTCATCACAATGTTCCCTGACACTTGTCGTCAGAATGCTCCTTGAAACCTGTCACAAAGAGGCTCCATGCATTTTTCATCATAAAACCCCATGCCATTTTCTTCAAAATTCTCCATGCCATTGTCATGAAAATACTCCACAGGCTTGTCATCAGAATGCTTCATGAACATTGTCATCACATTTCTCCATGCACTTGTCAGAACAATGCTTCCTGACCCTTGTCATCACAATGCTTCAAGCCATTTTCATCACAAAGCTCCATTACCTTTGTCATCAGAATCCACCATGACACTTGGCATCACAATGCTCCATGACATTGTCATCACAATGAGCCATTACATATGCCATCACAATGCTCCATGACACCACTCTTCACAATAATGCATAACCTGGTCATCACAATGCTCCATGCCCTTGTCATCACAATGCGCCATTCCAACTGTCATCACAATAATCCATGAAAATTATTAGACCAATGGTCCATGCCCTTGTCATCACAATGCTCCATGCCCTAGTTATCATAATGTTCCAAAACGCCTGTAATCAGAATGATCCATGCCCCTTTTCATCAGTATGCTCCATGAGATTTGTCATCACAAGGCTCCATGATTTTCTCATCACAGTGCTCCAGGACATTGTCATCACAAAGCTTCCCGACATTTGCATGAAAATTCTCAATGGCCCTTGTCAACATAATGCTCCAAGCCTTAGTCATCACAAGGCTCCATTATATTTGTCATCACAATCCTCCATTACATTTGGCATCACAATGCTCCATGCCATTGTCATCGCAATGGACCATGACATATGTCATCACAATGCTCCGTGACACCTGTCTTCAAAATACTCCATGTCCTTGTCATCACAATGCTCCATGCCCTTGTCATCACAATGAACCATGTCCACTGTCATCACAATAATCTAGGAAACTTGTCAGACCAATGCTCAATGACCCTGTCATCACAATGCTCCATGCCCTTGTCATCACAATGCTCCATGACACCTGTCATAACAATGCTCCATGACCCCTGCCATCACAATGTTCCACGGACTTGTCATCACAAGGCTCCATGTCGCTTGTCATCACAATGCTCCAAGACCCCTGTAATCACAATGCTCCATGCCCTTGTCATCACAAAGCTCCTTGACACATGTCATCAGAATGTTCCATGGCCTTCTCATCAAAATGCTCCATGCCATTGTCATCACAATGCACCATGTGCAATGTCATCACAATAATCTATGAAACTTTTCAGACCAATGCTCCATGCCCCTGTCATCACAATGCTCCATGCCCTTGTCATCACAATGCTCCATGACCCCTGTCATCACAATGCTCCTTGACTCCAGTCATCACAATGCTTCATAACGATTGTCATCACAACGGTCCATGCGCGCGTCATCACAAGGCTCTATGACCTTTGTAAACACAATGCTCCATGAACCTTTCATCACAATTATCTGTGACCCTTGTCATCACAATGCTCCATGCCTTTGTTAGGACAATGCTCCATGACCGTTGTCATCACAAAGTGTCATGCGCTTTTCATCACAATGATCCACAACCTTGTCATAGCTATGCCCCATAAACCTTGTAATCACAATGCTCCATGCACTTCTCATCCAAATGCTCTCTCACATGAGATATCACAATGTTCCATCACTAGTCATCACAATCCTCACTCACCCCTGTTATCAAAATGTTCCATTACCCCTGTCATCACAATGCTACATCCCCATATCATCACAATGTTCCATGACCCATGACATCACAATGTTCCATAACCACTGTCATCAAAATGCTCCATGACCCTTTTCATCCCAAAGCTCCATGACCCCTGGCATCACAATGTTCTATAACCCCAGTCATCAAAATGTTCCATTACACTTTTCATCAAATTGCTGCATGACCCTGTCATCAAAATGCTCCCTGCCTTTCTCATCACAATGCACCACACACTTGTCATCAAAATGCTCAATGACTTTGTCATCACAAAGCTCCATGACCCTTGGCAGCACAATGCTCCATGTCATTGTCATCACAATGCTCCATGAACCCTCTCATCACATTGCTCCATGCCCTTGTCATCACAAAGCTCCATGACACTTGTCATCACAATGCTCGATGCCCTTCACATCAAAATGCTCCATGCCCTTGTCATTACAATCCTCCATGACCCATGTATCACAGTGTTCCTTGCCCTTGTCATCACAGTGCTCCATGCCCAATCTCATCACAAATATCCATGAAACCTTTCAGACCAATGTTCCAAGCCCTTCTCATCACAATGCTGCATTACCTCTGTCATAACAATGCTCCATGACACCTGCCCACACAATGTTCCACGGCCCTGTCATCACAAGGCTCCATGACCCTTGTCATCACAATGCTCCAAGACCCCTGTAATCACAATGCTCCATGCCCTTGTCATCACAAAGCCCCATGACACATGCCATCAGAATGTTCCATGGCCTTCTCATCACAATCCTCCATGCCCTTGTCATGACAATGCTCCAAGACCCCTGTATTCACAATGCTCCATGCTACTTTTCATCTCAATGCTCCATGAAGCCTGTCATCAGAATGCTCCATGCCCATCATCAAAATGCTTCAGGCTATTGTCATCACAATGAAATCAAAATTATCCATGACCACTGTCATTATAATGCTCCAAACCCTTGTGATCACAATGTTCCATAACACTTAACATCACAACACCCTATGACGCTCATCATCACTATTATCCATGGTCTTCTCATCACAATGCTCCATGACCTTTGTCATCACAATTCTCAATACACTTGTCATCACAATGCTCCCTGACACTTGTCGTCAGTATGCTTCTTGAACCCTGTCATGACAAGGCTCCATGCCTTTTCATCACAATGATCCATGCCTTTTCATCACAATGTTCCAAGACACCTGTAATCACAGTGCTCCATGCCCTTGTCATCTCAAAGCTCAATGACACATGTCATCAGAATGCTCCATGGCATTCTCCTCACAATGCTCCAGGCCCTTGTCATCACAATGCTCCATGCCCCTTTTCATCAGAATGCTCCATGAGACTTCTCATCACAAGTCTCCATGCTTTTATCATCACAATTCTCCAGGACCTTGTCATCACCATGCTGCAATCCCTTGTCATCACAATGCTCCATGACCCCTGTCATCACAATAATCCATGAATATTTTCAGCCCAATGCTCCATGAAATTCTCATCACAATGCTCCATGACAAATATCATCAAAATGCGCCATGACCACTGTCATCAAAACACTCCATGACACCTGACAACACACTGATCCGGGACTCTTGTCATCACAATGCTCCATTCCCTACTCATCACAATGCTCCATGAGCCCTGTCATCACAATACTCCATGAACATTTACAGCCCAATGCTCCATGACACTTGTCATCACAATGCTCCATGCGAATTTCAGCAAAATGCTACATGACATTGTCATTACAATGCTCTATGCGCTTGTCATCACAATACTCCATTACCATTGTCATCACAAACCTCCATGAACTTTGAGATCACATTGCTTCATGCCCTTGTCATCACAATGCTCCATGGACTTTGAAATCAAAATGATCCATGACCCCTCTCATCACCATGCTCCAAATACTTGGAATCACAATGTTCCATAACACTTGTCATCACAACGCTCCATGATGCCTGCCATCACAATACTCCATGCCCTTTTCATCACAATGCTCCATGACCTTTGTCATCACAATTCTCAATACACATTTCATCACAATGCTCCCTAACACTTGTCGTCAGAATGCTCCTTGAACCCTGTCACGAAAAGGCTCCATGCCTTTTTCATCACAAAGCCCCATACCATATTCATCACAATGCTCCATGCCATTGTCATCAAGATACTCCACAAGCTTGTCATCAGAATGCTCCATGACCCTTGTCATCACAATTCTCCATGCTCTTGTCTGCACAATGCTCCCTGACCCTTGTCATCTCAATGCTGCAAGCCATTGTCATTACAATGCACCATTACCTTTGTCATTAAAATCCTCCATGACACTTGGCATCACAATGCTCCATGCCATTGTCATCACAATGGGTCATTACATTTGTCAACACAGTGCTCCCTGACACCAGTCTTCACAATACTGCATCACCTGGTCATCACAATGCTCCATGCCTTTGTCACTAGAGTGCACCATTCCAACAGTCATCGCAATAATCCGTGAAACTTATTAGACCAATGCTCCATGCCCTTGTCATCACAATGCTCCATGACCCTTGTCATCACAATGCTCCATGAACTTTTCATCACAATGCTCTTTGATCCTTGTCATCACAATTCTCTATGCCTTTCTCAGCACAATGCTACATGACCCTTGTCATCACAATGCTCCAGGCGCTTGTCAGCACGATTCTGCATGACACATGTCATCACAAGGAACCATGCTCTTGTCATCACAGTGCTCTACAAACTTGTCATCACAATGCTCCATGCACTTCTCATCAAAATGCTCTCTCACCACAGATATCAAAATGTTACATCACTATTTGTCACAATACTCCCTCACCCCTGTTATCATAGTTTTCCATGACTCCTGTCATCACAATGCTACATTCACTTATCATCACAATGTTCGATGACCCCTGACATCACAATGCTCCATAACCCCATCAACAAAATGCCCCATGACCATTTTCATCAAAATGCTCCATGACCCCTGACATCACAATGTTCCGTAACCCCTCTCATCAAAATGTTCCATAACACTTTTCATCAAATTTCTCCATGACACTGTCATCACAATGCTCCCTGCCCTTCTCATCACATTGCACAACGGACTTGTCATCAAAATGCTCCATGACCTTTGTCATCACAAAGATCCATGACCCTTGGCATCACAATGCTCCATGTCATTTTCATCACGATGCTCCATGAACGCTCTCATCACATTGCTCCATCCCCTTGTCATCACAAAGCTCCATGACCCATGTCATCAGAATGCTCCATGGCCTTCTCATCACAATGCTCCTTGCGCTTGCCATCACAATGCTCCATTACCCCTATCATAAAAATGCTCCATGAACCCTGCCATCACGATGTTCCGTGGCCTTGTCATCACAAGGCTCCATGACCCTTCTCAACACAATGCTCCAAGACCCCTGTAATCACAATGCTCCATGCCACTTTTCATCTCAATGATCCATGAACCCTGTCATCACAATGCACCATGCCCATCATAATAATGCTTCATGCTATTGTCATCACTATGAAATCAAAATGCTCCATGACCTCAGTCATAACAATGCTCCAAAACCTTGTGATCACAATATTCCATAACACTTGTCATCACAGTGCCCCATGACACTCGTCATCACAATTATCCATGGTCTTCTCATCACAATGCTCCATGACCTTTGTCATCACAATGCTCAATACACTTGTCATCAAAATGCTCCCTGACACTTGTTGTCTGTATTTTCCTTGAACCCTGTCATGACATGGCTCCATGCCATTTTCATCACAATGATCCATGCCCTTTTCATCACAATGCTCCTAGACCCCTTTAAAAACAATGCTCCATGCCCTTGTCATCACAAAGCTCAATGAAACATGTCTTCAGAATGCTCCTTGGCCTTCTCCTCACGAAGCTCCATGCCCATGTAATCACAATGTTCCAAGACCCCTGTAATCACAATGGTCAATACCCCTTTTCATCAGTATGCTCCATGAGATTTATCATCACAAGTCTCTATGGATTTCTCATCACAATGCTCCAGGACCTTGTCATCACAATGCATCACGACCTTGTTCTGAACATTCTCAAAGGCCCTTGTCATCATAATGCTCCAAGCCCTAGTCATCACAATGATCCATTATATTTGTCATCAAAATCCTCCATTACGTTTGGCATCACAATGCTCCCTGCCATTGTCTTTGCAATGGACCATGACATATGTCATCACAATGCTCCCTGACACCTGTCTTCACAATACTCCATGACCTTCTCATCACAATGATCCATGCCCTTGTCATCACAATGCACCATGTCCAATGTCATCAAAATAATCTATGAAACTTCTCAGACCAATGCTACATGCCCCTGTCACCACAATGCTCCATGCCCTTGTCATCACAATGTTCCATGACCACTGTCATCACAATGCTCCGTGACTCCAGTCATCACAATGCTTCATAACATTTGTCATCACAATGGTCCATGCCCGCGTCATCACAAGGCTCTGTGACTTTTATAACCACAATGCTCCATGAACGTTTCATCACAATGCTCCGTGACCCTTGTCATCAAAATGCTCCATGCGTTTGTGAGAAAAATGCTCCATGACCCTTGTCATCACAATGTGCTACGTGATTTTCATCAAAACGATCCACAAATTTGTCATGGTAATGCTCCATAAACCTTGTAATCACAATGCTCCATGCCCTTCTCATCACAATGATCCATTACTCCTGTCATAACAATGCTCCATGACCCCTGCCATCACAATATTGCACGGCCTTGTCATCACAAGGCTCCATGACACTTGTCATCACAATTCTCCAAGACCCCTGTAATCACAATGCTCCAAGCCCTTGTCATCACAAAGCTCCATGAAACATGCCATCAGAATGTTCCATGTCCTTCTCATCAAAATGCTCCATGCCCTTGTAATCAAAGTGCTCCAAGACCCCAGTAATCACAATGCTCCATGCCCCTTTTCATCTCAGTTCTCCATGAAACCTGTCATCACAATGCACCATACCCATCATCATAATGCTTCCGGCTATTGTCAGCACAATGAAATCAATATTCTCCATGACCTCTGTCATCACAATGCTCCATGACCCCTGTCATCACAATAATCCATGAACATTTTCAGCCCAATGCTCCATGAACCTTGTCATCACAATGATCCATGCCCTTGTCATCCCAATGCTCCATGACCCCTGTATTCACAATGCTCCGTGACGCTTTTCATCACAGTGCTCCATGACACCTGTCAAGACAATGTTCCATGCCTTTGTCAGCAAAATGCTACATGACTTTGTCATTACCATGCTCTATGCGCTTGTCATCACAATACTGCATTACCGTTGTCATCACAATCCTCCATGAATCTTGGGATCACATTGGTACATGCCCTTGTCATCACAATGCTCCATGCTCCTTGAAATCAAAATGATCCATGACCTCTGTCATCACAATGCTCCAAACACTTGTGATCACAATGTTCCATAAATCTTGTCATCCCAACGCTCCATGATGCCTGTCATCACAATACTCCATGCACTTTTCATCACAATGCTCCATGACCTTTGTCATCACAATTCTCAATACACTTGTCATCACAATGCTCCCTGACACTTGTCGTCAGAATGCTCCTTGAACCCTGTCACGAAAAGGCTCCATGCCTTTTTCAACACAATGCCCCATGCCGGTTTCATCACAATGCTCCACGCCACTGTCAGCAAAAAACTCCACAAGCTTATCATGAGAATGTTCCATGACCCTTGTCATCACAGTTCACCATGCACTTTTCAGCACAATGCTCCCTGACCCTTGTAATCTCAATGCTCCAAGCCACTGTCATCACAATGCACCATTATCTTTGTCATCAGAATCCTCCATGACACCTGGCATTACAATGCTCCATGCGATTGTCATCACAATGGGCCATTACATATGTTATCACATTGCTCCCTGACACCTCTCTTCAAAATACTGCATGACCTGGTCATCACAATGCTCCATGCCCTTGTCACCACAATGCACCATTCCAACAGTCATCGCAATAATCCATGAAACTTATTAGACCAATGTTCCATGCCCTTGTCATCACAATGCTCCATGACACTTGTAATCACAATGCTCCATGAACTTTTCATCACAATGCTCTTTGTTCCTTGTCGTCACAATGCTCTATGCCTTTCTCAGCGCAATGCTCCGTGACCATTGTCATCACAATGCTCCATGCGCTTGTCAGCACGATGCTCCATGACACATGTCATCACAATGCACCATGCGCTTGTCAGCACAGTGCTCCACAAGCTTGTCATCACAATGCTCCATAAACCTTGTCATCACAATGCTCCATGCACTTCTCATCAAATTGCTCTCTCACCACAGATATCACAATGTTACATCACTATTCGTCACAATACTCACTCACCCCTTTTATCCCAATGTTCCATGACACCTGTCATCACAATGCTACATGCACTTATCATCACAATGTTCGATGACCCCTGACATCACAATGCTCCATAACCCCTGTCATCAAAATGCTCCATGACCCTTTTCATCATAATGCTCCATGACCTCTGACATCACAATGTTCCATAACCCCTGTCATCAAAATGTTCCATGACCCTTTTCATCAAATTGCTCCATGACCCTGTAATCACAATGCTCCCTGCCCTTCTCATCACAATGCACAACGCCCTTGTCATCAAAATCCTCCATGACCTTTGTCATCACAAAGATCCATGACCCTTGGCATCACAATGCTCCATGTCATTGTCATCACAATCCTCCATGAACACTCTCATCACATTGCTCCATGCCCTTGTCATCACAAAGCTCCATGACAGATGTCATCAGAATTCTCCATGGCTTTCTCATCACAATGCTCCATGCCCTTGCCGTCACAATGCTCCATTACCCCTGTCATAACAATGCTCCATGACCCCTGCCATCACGATGTTCCGTGGCCTTGTCATCACAGTGCTCCATGACACCTGTCATCACAATGCTCCATGACTTTGTCAGCAAAATGCTACATGACCTTGTCATTGCAATGCTCTATGTGCTTGTCATCACAATACTCCATTTCCATTGTCATCACAATCCTCCATGAACCTTGAGAGCACATTGCTTCATGCCCTTGTCATCACAATGCTCCATGCTCCTTGAAATCAAAATGATCCATGTCCTCTGTCATCACAATGCTCCAAACCCTTGTGATCCCAGTGTTTCATAACACTTGTCATCACAATGCTCCATGATGCCTGTCATCACAAAATTCCATGCCCTTTTCATCACAGTGCTCCATGACATTTGGCATCAAAATGCTCAGTACACTTGTCATCACAATGCTCCCTGACACTTGTCATCAGAATGCTCTTTGAACCCTGTCACGAAAAGGCTCCATGCCTTTTTCATCACAATGCCCCATTCCGTTTTCATCACAATGCTCCGTGACCATTGTCATCAAAATGCTCCATGACTTTGTCTGAAAAATGTTCCACGACCCTTGTCATCACAATGTGCCATTCGCTTTTCATCACAACGGTCTAGAAAATTTTCATTGCAATGCTCCATAAACCTTGTAATCACAATGCTCCATACACTTCTCATCAAAATGCTCTCTCACCAGAGATATCACAGTGTTCCAACACTAGTTGTCACAATACTCCCTCACTACGGTAATCACAATGTCCCATGAACCCTGTCTTCACAATGCTACATCCCTTTATCATCAAAATGTTTCATGACCCCTGACATCACAATATTCTATAACCCCTGTCATCAAAATGTTCCAATACACTTTCCATCATATTGCTGAATGACCCTGTCATCAAAATACTCCCTACCCTTATCATAACAATGCACCATGCACTTGTCATCAAAATGCTCCATGACATTTGTCATCACAAAGCGCCATGACACTTGGCATCACAATGCTCCATGAATCCTCTCATCACATTGCTCCATGCCCTTGTCATCACAAAGCTCCATAACACTTGTCATCAAAATGCTTGATGCCCTTCTCATCACAATGCCCCGTGACCTTGTCATTACAATCCTTCATGAGCCATGTATCACAGTGTTCCATGCCCTTATCAACACAATGCTCTATGCCCACTCTCATCACAATAATCCATGAAACTTATTAGACCAATGCTCCATTCCCTTGTCATCACAAGGCTCCATGCCCTTGTTATCACAATGTTCCATGACCCCTGTCATCACAATGCTCCATGCCTCCATTCATCACAATGCTTCATGAAATTTGTCATCACAATGGTCCATGCCCTCGTCATCAGCAGTCTCTGTGACCTTTTTAACCACAATACTCCATGAAATTTTCATCACAATGCTCTTTGACCCTTGCCATCACAATGCTCTATGCCTTTCTCAGCACAATGCTCCATGACCCTCGTCATCCCAATGCTCTATGCCTTTCTCAGCACAATGCTCCATGACCCTCGTCATCACAATGCTCCATGACCCATGTCATCACAATGCACCCTGCACTTTTCATCACAGTGCTCCAAAATCTTGTCACCACAATGCTCCATAAAACTTGTCATCACAATTCTCCATGCACTTCTCATCAAAATGCTCTCTCAACACTGATATCACAATGTTACATCACTATTCATCACAATACTCCCTCACCCCTGTCATCACAATATTCCATGACTTCTGTCTTTGCAATGCTACATGCACATATCATCACAAAGTTCGATGACCCCTGATATCACAATGTTCCATAACCCCTGTCATCAAAATGCTCCATAACAATTTTCCTCAAAATTCTCAATGACCCCTGACATCACAATGTTCCATAACAACTGTCATCAAAATATTCCATGACCCTTTTCATCAAATTGCTCTATAACCCTGTCATCACAATACTCCCTGCCCTTCTCATCACAAAGTACCACGCCCTTGTCATCAAAATGCTCCATGACCTTTGTCATCACAAGGATCCATGACCCTTGGCATCTCAAAGCTCCATGCCATTGTCATCACAAAACTCCATGAACCCTCTAATCACAATGCTCCATGCACATTTGCATCTCAATGCTCCATGAACCCTGTCATCGAAATGCACCATGCCCATCATCATAATGCTTCAGGCTATTGTTATCACAATGAAATCAAAATATTTGATGATCTATCTCATCACAATGCTCCAAATCCTTTTGATCACAATGTTCCATAACACTTATCATCAAAATGTCCCATGACGCTCATCATCACAATTATCCATGGTCTTCTCATCACAGTGCTCCATGACCTTTGTCATCACAGTGCTCTATACACTTGTCATCACAATGCTCCCTGACACTTGTCATCAGTATGCTCCTGGAACCCTGTCATGACAAGGCTCCATACCATTTTCATAACAATGATCCATGCCAATTTCATCACAATGCTCCAAGACACCAGTAATCACAATGCTCCATGCCCTTTTCATCACAATGCCCCAAGACCCCTGTAATCACAATACTCCATGCCCCTTTTCATCAGAATGCTCCATGAGACATGTTATTACAAGGCTCCATGGTCTTCTCATCACAATTCTCCAGGAACTTTTCATCACAGTGCTCCATTCCCTTGTCATCACAATGCTCCATGACCCCTGTCCTCACAATACTTCCTGAACATTTTCAGTCCAATTCTCCAGGAACTTCTCATCACAATGCTTCATGATCCCTATCATCACAATGCTCCATGACCACTGTCATCCCAACGCTCCATGACCCCTGACAACACAGTGATCCGGGACTCTTGTCATCACAGTGCTCCATTCCCTAGTCATCACAATGCTCCATGAACATTTTCAGCCCAATGCTCCATAACAGTTGTCATCACAATGATCCATGACCTTGTCATCCCAATGCTCCATGACCCCTGTAATCACAATGATCCGTGATGCTTCTCATCACAGTGCTCTATGACCCTTATCATCACAATGCTCCATGCCTGTGTCAGCAAAATGCTACATGACCTTGTCATCAAAATGCTCCATTTGCTTGTCATCACAATGCTCCCTTACCATTGTCATCACAATCCTCCATGAATCTTGGGATCACATTGCTTCATGCCCTTGTCATCCCAGTGCTCCATGCTCCTTGAAAACAAAATGATCCATGACTTCTATCATCACAATGCTCCAAACCCTTGTTATCACAAAGTTCCATAACACTTGTCATCACAACGCTCCATGATGCCTGTCATCACAATACTCCATGTCCTTTTCGTCAAAATGCTCCATGATCTTTTTCATCACAATTCTCAATACACATGTCATCACAATGTTCCCTGACACTTGTCGTCAGAATGCTCCTTGAAACCTGTCATGAAATGGCTTCATGCCTTTTTCATCACAATGCTCCATGCCCTTTTCATCACAATGCTCCATGCCATTGTCGTCACAATACTCCACAAGCTTGTCATCAGAATGCTCCATGACACTTGTCATCACAATGCTCCATGGCCACTGTCATCACAATGCTCCATACCCCTTGTCATTACTGTGCTCCATGACGCTAGTCATCACAATTATCCATGGTCTTCTCATCACAATGCTCTACGCCCTTGTCATCAAAATGCTCCATGACCCTTGTCATCACAATGCTCCATGGCCACTCTCATCACAATGCTCCATTCCCCTTGTCATTACAGTGCTCCATGACGCTCGTCAACACAATGCTCCACGGTCTTGATATCACAATGCTCCATGCCCTGGTCATCACAATGCTCCATGCCCTGGTCATCACAATGCTCCATGTCCCCTGTCATCACAATTCTCCTCGTTCTTGGCATCACTATGCTCCATGACAGTTCTCATCACAGTGTTACATGATTTGTCATCACAATTCTCTATGCACTTGTCATCGCAATGCTCCATGACCCCTGTCATAGGAAGCTCCATGTGCTTCTCATCACAATGCTTCATGAAATTGTCATCAAAATTCTCAATGGCCCTTGTCATCACAATGCTCCATGCCCTTGTCATCACAATGCTCCATGTCCCTTGTCATCACAATGCTCCAAGCCCTTGTCATCAAAATGCTCCATTACATTTGTCATCACAATCCTCCATGACACTTGGCATCACAATGTTCCATTCCATTGTCATCGCAATGGACCATGACATATGTCATCACAATGCTCCCTGAGACCTGTCTTCAAAATACTCCATGACCTTCTCATCACAGTGCTCCATGCCTTGTCATCACATTGCACCATGCCCACTGTCATCACAATAATCCATGAAACATGTCAGGCCAATGCTCCATGCCCCTGTCATCACAATGCTCATTGCCTTTTCATCACAATGCTCTATGAACCCTGTCATCACAATGCTCCATGACTCCAGTCATCACAATGCTTCATGACCTTTGTCATCACAATGGTCCATGCCCTCGTCATCACAAGGCTCTGTGACCTTTGTCACTAAAATGCTCCATGAAATTTTCATCACAATGCTCGTTGACCCTTCTCATCACAATGCTCCATGCCTTTGTCAGCACAGGGCTCCATGACCCATGTCATCACAATGAACCATGTGCTTGTCATAACAATGCTCCACAACCTTGTCATCACAATGCTCCATAAAACTTGTCATCACAATGCTCCATGCACTTATCAAAATGCTCTCTCACGAATGATATCAAAATATTCCCTCACTAGTCATCACAATACACCCACTCCCCTGTCATCACAATGGTCCACAACACCATCATGAAAATGTTCCATGACTCCTGACATCACAATGTTCCATAACCCCTGTCATCAAAATGTTCCATGACACTTTTCATCAAATTGCTCCATGACCCTGTCATCACAATGATCCCTGCCCTTCACAAGAGAATTCACCACACCCTTGTCATCAAAATGCTCCATGACCTTTGTCATCACAAAACTCCATGACACTTGGCATCACAATGCTCCATGCCATTGTCATCACAATGCTCCAAATACCTCTCATCACATCGTTCCTAGCCCTTGTCATCACAGTATCCATGATGCTTTTCATCACAATGCTCGATGCCATTCTTCTCACAATGCTCCATGTGCTTGTCATTACAATCCTCGATGAACCATGTATCACAGTGTTCCGTGCCATTGTTATCACAATGCTCCTTGCCCCCTCTCATCACAATAATCCATGAAACATCTCAGACCAATATTCCATGCCCTTTTCATCACAGTGATCCAAGACTCTTCTAATCATAATGTTCCATGCCCCTTTTCATCTCAATGCTCCATGAACGCTGTCATCACAGTGCACCAATGCTCATCATCATAATGCTTCATGCTATTGTCATCAGAATGAAATCAAAATGCTCTATGACCTCTGTCATCACAATGCTCCAAATCCTTGTGATGACAATATTCCCTAACACTTATCATCACAGCTCCCCCATAACGCTCGTCATCACAATTATCCATGGTCTTCTAATCACAATGATCCATGACATTTGCCATCACAATGCTCAATACCCTTGTCATCACAATGGTCCCTGACACTTGTCATCAGTATGCTCCTTGAACCCTGTCATGTCAAGGCTACATGCCTTTTTCATCACAATGTTACATGCCATTTTCCTCACAGTGCTCCAAGATCCCTGTAATCACAATGCTCCATGCCCTTGTCATCACAAAGCTCCATGATGCATGTCATCAGAACGCTCCATGACATTCTCATCCCAATGTTCAATGCCCTTGTCATCACAATGCTCCAAGACCCCTGTAATCACAATGCTCCATGACCCTTTTCATCAGAATGCTCCATGAGACTTGTCATCACATGGCTCCATGGTCTTCTCCTCACAGTGCTCCAGTACCTTGTCATCACAATGCTCCTTGACCCCTGTCATCACAGTATTCCATGAACATTTTCCGCCCAATGCTCCATGACGTTCTCATCACAATGCTCCATGACCTCTGTCATAACAATGCTCCATGACCACTGTCATGACAATGCTCCATGAACCCTGACAACACAATGATCCGGGACGCTTGTCATCAAAATGCTCCATGCCCTTGTCATCCCAATGCTCCATGAACCCTTTAATCACAATGCTCCATGACACTTGTCATCACAGTGCTTCATGAACCTTGTCATCACAATGCCTTTGTCAGAAAAATGATACATAATCTTGTCATCACAATGCTCCACGTGCTTGTCATCACAATCCTCCATGACACTTGGGATCATATTGCTTTATGCCCTTGTCATCTCTATCTTGCCTTTCTGGTTTTTACAGATCTTCGGATGCCCTTTTTGACCGGTGGGAAGCGACAATTCTTTGTAGTGTGGATTTGCGTTGTGTGCTTGCTTGATTGGCCAAAAAGGGACTATGCCTTTTCTCTTGAATATATTCAGGAGAAAAGTTATACACTGCCTCATTTTCAAGTCTTCTTCATTGCCTTCCCTCAACAGATTTTTGGAAGAGAGTTATCCTTTATAACTCTGCAGGTTTGTGTATTGCTTTGCCCCTGAGCTCCAATTTTCAAATCCCATTATTGGGAGCTGACCGCATATCCACAATTTTGCTTCAGGAACTATACTGGTTCCAGGGGTGGCTATACTGGTTCCCTGTGGGTGGCTGAGGCTTTGGTTAATTCTTCTTCCTAATGGGAATTTAGAGTGACATGTGTCCGTCCAAATGCCTACATCTACTCTCTGATTGGTTCTCCCTCTTCCCTTTCATCCTCTGCACAATTAGCAAACTGTGCGAACCAGGAGGTTATAGGGGATGACTCTCCTAAGTTGGGAGATTGATAGTAAAGTTGTTGGAATGCCAAACTGTAGCACAAGGAGAGGAAAAAGTAGGAGACTTTCAGAAACCTTTCGCCATCACAGGGTGTCCATTCTCTAGGTTTCCCATACATGTTATAACTGTAGTGATATTCCCTTCTACCTGGAAATTTGGGACCCATGGAATGGTGGCATGCATTACTACTTTAAAGGGTCTGCATTTTCTCTCCCAATCTCACCAGTCCTCTCAGTCCCAAGTGTCCAGCCTTATGTCTCATCCAGCTGTCTGTGCAGATAGGGTCATTCTAGGTTTCATCAGAACCCCTGAAGGAATTGTGTAAGAATTTCGCTGTTTTTTTGTTTTGTTTTTGAAATTCATTTTTATAATGGGGTTGAGCTGATTTTCCCTGACGTGTTTATGACGGTCTAGACACACTTGTTTCCCTTACAGAGGCATATCAATACATAGGTTTTAAGATTCTTACTAATCAGATATATTCCTCTGTGGGGAATAGGGGTTTTGAGTCCCGTTCACTGAGGAAGGTGTAGGTCTTGTCTATTCTGTATTTGGTTTATGGAATGGTACCTGTGCTAATATCAAACTCTGGTTTTATGCATCACCCCACCTCTCCTTTCCCCTTAAGGAGGCATAAGAGTGTTTTATAAATGTGAGACGCTGCTCTCTTTCCTAATTCAGTTCATGTGTTGTGATGTTGACATTCCCTCTGTAAGTGATATCTTATGATAAGATTATTTTTCTGTGTGACTAATTTCCCTTAGAATCATCATACCTAAATCCTCTCATTATGCTGCTACTGGCCTTATGACATTGATTTCACGTCTGAGTGATATTCCGTTGTACAAAATTACCACAAATTCTTTATGCATTTCTCTTTTTCCTGGGATACTTTAGGTATACCGAAGTTGAGGTTCTTGTATGCAGAGCAGCCCTAAACTTTGTGGTGCCTGTGTCTTGTTGATATTTAGTCTTCCCAAGTTATATGTCCATGAGTTGAAGTCCCCTTTGCTCGGGGGCTTTGTATTTTAGATGTTTTAGGAAACAGCATACACTTCTTCAGAGTAGCTCTTGGATATTTATACCCCACCCATCAGCGTAACTAGTCTCCCTGTTTTCCATGGCCTCTCCTGCATTTTTGATTTGTACACATTTTTTGGATGGACTTTCTGAGCAGTGGAAATTGAGACTTCTTTATTGTGCGGATTTGCATTTCCCTCTTGCTTGGTTGGCCAAAAACTCTGTATGTGTTTTTTTCCTAAAGATATTCACGAAAAAAATGCATACACCATTTGCCCAACTGCATCATTTTAGAAATTCTGCTGCTTTTCATATGCTTTAAATGTGAGTACAATCTACCTTTTGAAATCTGTTTCCTGCAATTCTGCCTCTCATTCAGAACCTCTTCGTTGCCTTACCTGAATATATTTTTGGACGTTGGTTATCATTTATATCTTTGCAGGTCTTTGAATTGTCTGCTCCTGAGCTCCATTTTGCAACTCGCTTTTTTTGTGAGCTGACCCCCAAACCATTGGATTGATTCCGGCCCTATTCTGGTTCTGGGGAGGCAGGCTGAGCCTTTGGTTAATTCTTCTTCCTAATGGGAAATTAGAGTGACATGTGCCTGTCAAAACTACTACAGCTAATCTCTCATTGGTTCCTCCTCTTCCCATTTATCCTCTGCAAAAATTGAAAACTGTGTGAAACAGGAGGTTAAAGGTGCTGATTCTCCAAGTGGGGAGATTGTTGGTAATGTGGCTGGAATGGCGAACCCCAGCACCAGGAGATCAAAAATGAGGTGCATTTTAGACACCTCTCCTGAGCACACGGTGTACATTCATCTCGGTTTCCCAGGCATGTTTTCCCTGTCAGAAGATTCCCTTGAAAGTGCAGATTTGGGACCCATGGAATGGGTACCAGGCAGTATTATTTTAAAAGCTCTGCATTTCCTCACTCAGCCTCTCTAACATCTCTTAGCGTGCATAGCTTCCAGCCTTATATATCATCCTGCTGTGGGTCTACATGTGTTCAATCCATGTTACATCGTAGCCCTTCAACAAAAGTTGTAAGAATTTTTTTTCTGTCTCACCGTTTTTATAAATATTTTTAAATTTATTTTTATATTGGTTACAGCTGATTTTCAAAGCTCTGTTTTTTGCTGCTGTACATCCACTTGATTCATGTACTGTGAGACAACAATAAATTCTTTCTCAGATGCTTATGAGTCATATGTATTATTTTCCAGTGACTTGAGTGGACTGAGTGCCGTTCTTTGAGGTACCGTGTAGGCCTTGCCAGTTATTCAATTCGGTACTTGGAATGGTATCTTTGCTAATTTCAACCTCCTGGATAATACCTCACCATTCCCCACCTTTCCCATTTAGCAGCCTTATGTCTATTTTCTACATATTTGACTATGTTTCTGTTTTGTAGTTTATTTCATGTGTAGCCATTTTTGATTCCACCTTTAAGTGACATCTTATGATATGTGTCTTTTTCTTTCTGACATGTGTCACTTAGAATGATCGTATGTAACTCCTCCAGAGTTGTTACAACTGGCCTTATTTCATTGATTTCTGGATGAGTAATATTCCACTCTACATAAGTACCCCATCTCTTTTATCCATTTTATCCTTCCAGGGACATTTAGGTTATATCCAAGTGGAGGCCCTTTTTAACAGAGAGGTGGTAAACGTTGGGGTGCCTGTTTTCTGTCATTTTTTGTTTTTCCCAAGGTATACGCCCATGAGTGCAAGTGCCCTATGCTCTGTAGCTCAGTTTTCAGATGTTTTAGCAAACACAATACACTTCTCCAGAGTGGCCGTTGGCAAATTACATTTCCACTATCAGCCTCACAGGGCTCCCTTTTCTCCTCACCCTGTCCTGCATTTCTGGTGTTTACACTTTATGTGGATGGCCCTTCTGACTGATGTGAAGTGATACATTTTGTAGTATTGATTTCCAGTGCCCACCTGTTTGGTTGGATAAAAAGTGTGAATGGCCTTTACTTGAATATATTCAGAAAAAAATGCATATGCCCTTTTGGGCCAAGTGCATCATTGGTGATGTTCAGCCCCTTTTCTTGTGCTTTAATGGGGAGAACTTTCTACCTCTTCAAATCTGATTCCTGCCACTCTCCCATGCTTATAAGTCCTTTTCTGTGACTTACCTCAAGACATTTTTCAACAATAGATATTTTCAACTCTGCAGTTTCATGAATTTTAGTGCCCCTGAGTTCCATTTTTCAACTTGTGTTTCTGGAAACTCGACACAAAACAGCAGGATTTCCTCTAGCCCTATTCTCTTTCTGTGGGCAATTCTAGCCTTTGATGAATTTGTCTTCCGGATTGGAAATTAGAGTGGCATGTGCCTGTCCGAACACCTAAGACTTGTCTCTAAATTTTTCTCATCCTTCCGCTTCATCCTCTGGACAGATTCCAAACTGTGTGCAACAGGATGTTGACGTTGCTGATATCCCCAAGTGAGGAGATTGTTAGGAAAGATGCTGGAGGGGTGAGCCCGAGCACCAGGCGATGAGGAGATGAAGTGCCTTTTCCAAACTCTTTCCGATCAAACAGTGTACCTCCTCTAGGTTTGACAGTCATGTTTCAGCTGTAGGAAGGGTCCCGTGCATGGAAGGAGAACACCAGGGATTTTTCCAAATCAGTGCCTCCCCGTACCCCAAACTGGGGAATTTTTAAGCTACGGCTACACGTATGTCCATTAAGCACCTTGGGAAATAGGCAGAGCCCAAACTTTAGATGATTGAAATCTTCAGGTTCAGAAGCGCTCACCATCAGCCTTGCTTAGGTTACATTTTATCTGTCATTGATAGATGATGTCAATAAAAATATCGATTCTTTTTCAGATTATTTCCCCTTATAGGTTATTGCAAAATATTCAGTGTAGTTCCCTGTGCTATACAGTAGTTCCTTGTTGATGATCTATTTTATACATAGCAGTGTGTATGTGTTAATCCCAAACTGTTAATTTATCCCTTCTGCTACCTTTCCCCTTTGGTAATAATAAATTATAAGATTTTATACTTCTCAGAAATGGGGGAGCTGAAAGAGAGGTATCCTTTTCAATGGAAAAGCATTCAAAACAAGATTGAAGCTTCAGCCAAGAGTATTCGATGTACATCCATGGAAATAAATCACTTCATTTCTCTAATGTTGACCTGACAAATAAGACAGACGTCTTCACTGAACTTGCTTATAGTAAAGTGATGGAAATATCAAATGTAAGTCTTAGAAAAATCTTATTTTACCCGAGCATTATACACTGCTCTATGTTAACTACAGTTTGGCTCACACATCTGTTCAATGAAGTTACAAAGTTCTCAATTTCTGTTACTGATCTTCCAGAGGGGACCCCAACAGGAGTCCCCGTGCCCAGTGTCATTGGAGCCAACAGATCAAGACTGAGTTTGGTTCAGAAGCAAAGGAAACATTATTTTGAAAACCGAATGGAGAGGTGAGAGTGTGCACTCCCCCACGGGCTGTGGGCTGGGATGCTGAGTAGGGATACCGGCAGCGTCAGTGGGTGTTAGGGGATGGAGGTCTCGAGGGCTGGGTTGGCTGCAGCTCAGGCTCTATGCCGTGCAGTCTGCATGGAACTCCACTAGCTGAGGTGTCGACCCAGCCATTCTGCACTAGGAAGTCGGGTCTGAAGTGCCGGGTGTGGGACCTCTGCATGCGGAACCCTAGGAGCATGTGAAATTAGAAAAACACAAAGGAAAAACAGGTTAGACTTTATTTTATTGCCCAGATTCTCTTTTTATCTCCCAGGGATTTTTAATGAACGTTGCCAGAGACGAACACCTCCTCTGCTTTTTGTTCCGTTCCTCATTCTTGGGGTGTTGAGGGTGAAGACCCCTCTTTTGTAACTGCTTCATGCTGTGGTGGGAGCCCTGATACCTAGGGGGGAGGGGCAAAACGTCTCCCCACCAGCCTCCAGGTGTGGTTGATTGTCCCAAAGCCTCCTGCCTCACTTCTCGTCCGCCTGAGCACCAGCATTGGAAGTGTTATAGATTCTAATGACCTTTAAGTGTCCAGGAAAGAGATGCGCAGAGATGCTGTGGTGGCAGGTTTCACCCCACCCCACATTTGTTCAGTGACATTAGGCTGACTATTTTGCCAGCCTAGATGGTCTGACCAGTAGTCTGTGCTTTCTTTAATTAGGTCCCTGAATTAATGTACAAACAGCACCATGTGTCAGAGCCCTGCCCGTGCAACTCCCAGACAGTCCAGGGTCAGTGGTGATCCAGGACCATGACGTCCACTGAGTCAACGGCCTTTAGAAGTAGCCAGCAGTCCAGCCGGTCATATTGGCCACCATCACCGCGGTTTCTGTAGGGTTTTCTATGTTGAAAGTGTGATATAAGTTTCCCCCACCAAGCTTATTAGCTCCCCTCTGCGTGCAGTAAGTCCTGCAAGCAGTAGTCTGCTCTTTCGGGGCACAGTCTTGTTGTTTTCTGAGAGAAACTCCAGGTCAAGTGATGGTCACACGAGTCATCTTGGGGGCCTGTTGCCCCCATTTGTCTCTCTGGAGGTTGGAGTTGGAGGGCCTCCTCACTCGAGGTCAGTGTGTCCACAGAGCGACCCCTGCAACTTCAGGACATGATGGGTGGTTAGGATCACCACGTGGGGTCCTATTCCCTTAGGAGGGAGCTGGCCTTGTGGGCTGCTGATTTCCAGCTTTTTAGATACCCCAGTATCCTGGCCTGATGAGTCAGTGGGCAAAGCCCTTGGTGACCATAGTTTATAATACCTGAAGGGCATTCTTGTGTTGCTCCATTTCAAGTGGTCCCAGTTTTTGCACTAAGTCTCCAAGGGCGATTAACCTTTGACCGGGTATGTAAAGGTCAAATGGTTTAGCTAAATTAGCGAGTTCCTGGGCAAGGATCTGAATTGACTGCTCTTTCCAATCTTGAAAGGCTGCTTCTGGATTCTATTCAAAAGGATCATCATCTTTTCATGTCAGTGTTTCAGGTAGAGGCCCAGCTATTATACTGTAGTTAGGGATCCAGATGCAGAAAACCTTGGCCTCCCCAGGAACCCCTTAGCTGTCTTCTAGTTTTAGAAGAGGTAAGGCTGCAAATGGCTTCTTCCCTATCCTGGGATGCGTTTCTCCAAATATCTGAGAGAATGAAGCCCAGGCATGTCACCTGAGCCTGGGATATTTGAGCCTTTTTCTTGGACACCTTCTATCCTTTCTTGGCTAGGTAGTTCAGAGGCGTCTTTAGTAGGCCTGGCAATCAGAATGTCATCTGCATATTGAAGGAGGGTTCCCTTTTACAGAGGTACAACGTTTAGGTCTTTAGAGGACATTTCCCCAATGATGGTGTGGGGATTTTTGAACCATTGGGGCAGGACGGCCCAGCATTATTGGTTTTGTTGCATGTTGTGTCCTGCCACTCACAAGCCAAAAATTCTTGTGACTCTGAGATGAATGGAATACAGAAGAAGGCATCATTGAAGTCTAATACAGAATGCCATGGCCTGGTGCATGGTAGAATGAGCAGCAGGGTGTAGGAAATAGGATCTACTAGATGTAGATCCTCGGTGGCTTCACTAACTGTCCTGATATCCTTTACCAGGTCTCCAGCAGCCCATGGGGCTCTCGTGGTCAGGCCAATCCCAGGATATGGAGCTCACCTGGGCTGCATCCCGCACCCCACAGCCCACGCGGCTCTCGTGGTCAAGTCCCTCCCAGGGTATGGAGCTCACCTGTGCAGCTACCCAGCAGCCCATGGGGCTCTCATAGTCAGGCCCTTCCCAGGATACGGAACTCCCCTGGGCAGGTACCCCAGCAGGGCTGGACACACAGGAACTGTGCACATAGCCCACCTTGCAGAGAACCCCCAGCTCACCTGTCGCTCACAGCTGACACAGAACACCTCAGAGCAGGACTTGAACTAACAAACAGTAACTCTGACAGGTCTGTGACCCTGGCTATCACTCTGTGCAGCCTCTCTCTGACTGGTCTTCCAGACACTTCCACTGCAGCCAGGGCACCAGGCCTCTGTCTCCACCCACCATCACTCTTCTCCCTGACTCCTGGGTTCCTCTCATTAGGATAGGGTCTTCTTGAAGTTGTTTTCCACTCATGGACCAGATAAAATGATAAGAAAACAAGCCGCAGCTGCAGCCCCTTGTCTATCCTGACTCTCAAGGCCCACACTTGTTCCTTGGGACTGACCCGTTTAGCAAGGTTCATTTTCTGCGACTGTGAGCCCCAGAGGGGTGAGGTTTGGCTGATTTGGGCAGCCTGCCACTGCCTTCCAGCCCCCACCCCACAGGTGTGCCTGGGTTGAGGTCAATATAAACAACTCTCCAGTCAGCAAGAGCACCTGTAGCTGTGACTGACGCCATATTCTCTGCCCCGTCAGCAGTGTCGGGGCTGGGGTGGTGGGAGGGAGTGAGGGGCCGTGGCTTTGTGGGTGGCCCAGTGTGAGTGGGGCTCTGCTGGACTTTCTGCACGAGTTGCCAGGCTGCCACCTGCTAAAGAAGAGGATGTGTCACCCATACCTGCCACTGGAATTTCTCCCCAGGCAGAGGTGAGAAAGTAAAAAAGCAGTGGGGGCTGTGGCAGGAGGGGTATCTCAGACAGGGAAATGGAAAGCTTCCAGAAGAGCATCTGGGGCTAGGACCATCCTGGCTGGCCTGCAGGCACCAAGTCGGCCTGCGTGCTCTCGCTAGTGTGGCTCCACAGCCCTTCCTCTAGGCTTGCAAGTGCTTGTACATATTCAGATGTTTTACCTGGAAAGGGTGGGAAGAGTTCAGCTGCAGCAGGACTGGGGCTCAGCTCACATTTACTCACAGACGCCTCGACACAGTCCCCCAGCTTTGCAATGAGGATGCTCCTTGTGGGGTGGAGTTCTGCTGACGGCATGGGAGACGATTTCCCACCTCTGACCAACTTAAGAATTTTTTACCACTGGAGCAAGTGCCCTGATACGATTTTCCTGTGTATCACTGGTGGGTTCTGTTTTATTTTTTTTTCTTTTTTTTCTTTTTGGTTCAAGGTAGATTTTATTTATTCCTATTTTTTTTTTAATTTTGGAGATATAAACATGGAAATAATGCATTAATATAAAGACGTCTATGTGAAGGGAAATACTTTTTTTCTGTTTTATTTTATTAAATGTTATTTATTTAATTTTAATATTTTTAAATTTATTTCTTTTATACAGCAGGTTCTTATTGGATATGTATTTTATACATATAAGTGTGCACATGTGAATCCCAGTCTCACAATTCATTCCACCACCACCCTCATGTGGCGTACCCTCCTTGGTGTCCATATGTTTGTTCTCTACATCTGTCTCTATCTCTGCCCTGCAAACTGGTTCATCTGTACCATTTTTCTAGGTTCCACATATATGCATTAATATACAATATTTGTTTTTCTCTTTCTGACTTACTTCGCTCTGTATGACAGTCTCTAGATCCATCGAGGTCTCTACAAATGACCCAATTTCATTCCTATGTATGGCTGAGTAATACTCCGTTGTATATATGTACCACGTCTTGATCCATTCGTCTGTCTGTGGGCACTTAGGTTGCTTTCATTACCTGTCTATTGTAAATAGTGCTGCAGTGAACATTGTGGTGAATGTGTCTTTTTGATTTATGGTTTTCTCTGGGTATATGCCCAGTAGTGGGATTGCTGGATTATATGGTAATTCTATTTTTGTTTTTTAAGGAACCTCCATACTGTTCTCCATAGAGACTGTATCGACTTACATTCCCAACAATAGTGGAAGAAGGTTCCTTTTCTCCACACCCTCTCCAGCATTTGTTGTTTGTAGATTTTCTGATGATGCCCATTCTAACAGGTGTGACGTGATACCTCATTGTAGTTTCGATTTCCATTTCTCTAATAATTAGTGATGTTGAGCAGATTTTCATGTGCGTACTGGCCATCTCTATGTCTTCTTGGAAGAAATGTCTATTTAGATCTTCCATTTTGTATTGGGTTGTTTGTTTTATTAATATTGAGCTGCATGAGCTGTTTATATATATTGGAGATTAATCATTTGTCCATTGATTCGTTTGCAAATATTTTCTGCCATTCTGAGGGTTGTCTTTTCGTCTTGTTTGTAGTTTCCTTTGCTTTGCAAAAGCTTTTAAGTTTCATTAGTCCTATCTATTTAGTTTTCTTTTTTATTTCATTACTATAGGAGGTGGATCAAAAAAGATCTTGCTGTGATTTAGGTCAGAGTATCCTTCGTAAGTTTTCCTCTCAGAGTTTTATACTGTCTGGTCTTACATTAAGGTCTCTAATTCATTTTGAATATATTTTTATGTATGGTGTTGGGGAGTGTTCTAATTTCATTCTTTTACATGTAGCTCTCCATATTTCCCAGCACCAATGATTGAAGAGACTGTCTTATCTCCATTGTATAGTCTTGCCTCCTTTGTCATAGAATAGTTGACCATAAGTGTGTAGGTTTATCCTTGGGCTTTTTTTTTTTTCCTTTTACACGTTTATTGGAGTATAATTGCTTTACAATGGAGTGTTCATTTCTGCTGTATAACAAAGTGAATCAGCTATACATATACAAATATCACCAGATCCCCTCCCTCTTGCATCTCCCTCCCACACTCCATATCCCACCCCTTTATGTGGTCACAAAGCACCGAGCTGATCTCCCTGTTCTATGTGGCTGATTCTCAGTAGCTATCGGTGTTACATTGGGTAATGTATTTATGTCCATGCCGCTCTCTCACTTCGTCCAAGCTTACCCATCCCCCTTCCGGTGCCCTCAAGTCCTTTCTCTATGTCTGTGTCCTTAATCCTGTCCTGCCACTAGGTTCTTCTAAGTCTTTTTTTTTTTCTTCATTAGATTCCATATATCTCTGTTAACATACAGTATTTGTTTTTCCCTTTCTGACTTACTTCACTGTGTAGGACAGATTCTAAATCCAGCCACCTCAGTACAAATAACTCAGTTTTGCTTCTTTTTATGGTTGAGTAATATTTGATAGTATATATGTGCCAGATCTTCTTTATCCATTCATCTGTCGATGGACACTTAGGTTGCTTCCATGTCCTGGCTAATGCAAATAGAGCTGCAATGAACATTTTTGTACATAACTCTTTTTGAATTATGGTTTTCACAAGGCAAATGCCCAGTACTTGGATTGTTGTGTCGTATGGTACTTCTATTGTTAGTTATTTAAAGGAACCTCCGTACTGTTCTCCCTAGTGCCCATATCAATTTACATTCCCAACCACAGTGCAAGTGTGTTCCATTTTCTCCAATAAAGTTCTCTCCAGCATTTATTGTTTTGTAGATTTTTTTGATGATTGCCACTCTGACTGCTGTGAGGTGATACCTCAGGGTAGTTTTGATTTGCATTTCTCTAATGATTAGTAATGTTCAACATCCTTTCATGTGTTTCTTGGTAATCTGTATATCTTCTTTGGAGAAATGTCTATTTAGGTCTTCTGCCCGTTTTTGGATTGGGTTGTTTGTTTTTGTGATATTGAGCTACATTAGGTGCTTGTAAAGTTTGGAGATTAATCCTTTGTCAGTTGCTTCATTTGAAAATATTTTCTCCCATTCTGAGGGTTGTTTTTGCATCTTGTTTATGTTTTCCTGTACTGTGTAAAAGCTTTTAAGTTTCATTAGGTCCCATTTGTTGATTTCTGTTTTTATTTCCATTTCTCTAGGAGGTGGGTCCAAAAGGATCTTGCTGTGATTTATGTCATAGAGTGTTCTGCCTATGGTTTCCTCTAAGTGTTTTATAGTGTCTGGTCTTATATTTAGATCTCTAATCAATTTAGAGTTTATTTTTGTGTATGGTGTTATGGAGTGTTTTAATTTCATTCTTTTATGTGTAGGGGTCCAGTTTTCCCAGCACCAATTACTGAAGAGACTGTCTTTTCTCCATTGTATATCCTTAGCTCCTTTGTCATAGATGAGATAGCCATAGGTATGTAGGTTTATCTCTGGGCTTTCTGTCCTGTTCCATTGATCTGTGTTTATGCCAATCTACATACACTTGATTCCATTATGGAGACATATAAATACATGGGTTTCAAGGTTATTACCAGTCAGATATATTCCTCTTCAGTGAATAGGGTGTTTTGTGTCCAGTTCATTGAGAAAGGAGTAGGTCTTGTCTATTACATATTTGGTATATGGAATAGGATCTGTGCTAATTGCAAACTCTGCTTTTAAACATCACCCCACGTCACCTTTCCCCTTAAGGAGGCATAAGTGTGTTTTCTAAATGTGTAACTCTGTTCTCTTTTGAAATTCAGTTCATGTGTAGCCATGTTTACATTTCCTCTATAAGTGATATATTACAATAAGTTTCTTTTTCTTTGTGGCTCATTTCACTTAGCATCATCATACCTAAAGCCACTCATTATGCTTCTATTGGCCTTATGACATTGATTTTATGTCTGAGTGACATTCCATTGTATATAAGTACCACAACATCTATATCATTTTTTTTTTCCTTTCCTAGGATATATAAAGTGTACCGAAGTCGAGGTTCTTGTAAACAGAACAGCCCTAAACTTTGGGCTGGCTGTGTGTTGTGGATTTTTAGTTTTCCCAAAATACACGCCCATGAGTGGAAGTGTGCTATACTCTGTAGCTCTGTTTTAGAAAACAACATACAGTTCTCCAGAGAGGCTGTTGGCAATTTACATCCTGTCCATCGTCGTAACCAGGCTCCCTTTTCTCCATGGCCTGTCCTGCATTTGTGGCTTTTACACTATATGTGGATGGCCCTTTGGACTGGAGGTAAGGGACACTTCTCTGTAGTGTGGATTTGCAATGCCTGATGGCTTGCTTAGCCAAAAAGGGCATATGCATTTTTTCCCGAATATATTCAAGAAAATACACATAATCCCTTTTCAGCCAAGGGCAACATTGTCGAAATTCTGTCGCTTTTCATGTGCTTTAAAGACGACTCCAAACTACCTCTTGAAATCTGTTTCCTTCAATTCTGCCTTGCATTCAAATCCTCTTCACTGCCTTTCCTCAATATATTTCTGGATGATAGTTGTCCTTTATAACTCTGCAAGTTTGTGAATTGCTGTGCCCCTGATTTCCATTTTTCAACTCACCTCTTTGTGAGCTGGCTGCAATACCGCAGGAAGGCTTTAGGCCCTAGTCTGGTTCTGGGGTGTCAGGCTGAGCCTTTGGTTAATTCTTCTTCCTGATGGGAAACTAGAGTGACATGTGCCCATCCAAACACCTACAGCTAATCTCTCATTTATTTCCCCTCTTGCTGTTCATACTCTGCACAGTTTGCAAACTGTGCATAACGGGAGGGTAAAGGCGCTGACACTCCAAGTGGGGAGATTTTGAGTAATGCAGATGGAATGGCGAAGCCGAGCACGACAAAAGGAAAAATGAGGTACCTTTTAGAAAACTTTCCCAATTACACAGTGTACCATCCACTGGGTTTCCCATGCATGTTTTAACAGGAGGAAGATTCCCTTAAACCTGGAGAGTTGGGACCACTAGAATGGGTAGCACACAGTATTGCTCTAAGTGGTGTTCTTTTGTTCACACAAACTCAGCAATCTTGTCAGCCCCAAGTGTCCAGTCTTATGTCTCATCCAGCTGTGGGTGTAAAGGTGGTCAATCTAGCTTGCATCACAGGCCCTGAACGTAATTTTTAAGACTTTCTATCTGTTTTTGCATTTTGCTTTTGAAATTTATTTTTATAAGTGGGTTTAACTGAATTTCAGTGCTGTGTTCATGCCATTATACACACACATGATTCCTTTATGGAGACATTAGAATACATATGTTTTAAAATACTTAGAGTCAGACATATTCCTCTGCAATGAATAGGGGGTGTTGAGTCCAGTTCATTGTGCCGGAAATAGGTGTTGTCTATTACATACATGGTTTATATAACGGTACCTGTGCTAATTTAAAACTGTGGTTTTATGCATCACCCCACCTCGGCTTTCCCATTAAGCAGGCAGAAGATGTTTTCTAAATGTGTGACTCTGTTGTGTTTGTCATTCAGTTCATGTGTAGTCATGTGTACATTCCCGCTATGAGTGATAACTTATGATAAGATTAGTTACTCTCTAATCTTTCCTAACTCAGTTCATGTGTAGCAATGTTTGCAGGACCTTCATAAGTGATATCTTATGATAAGTTTCTTTTTCTGTGTGACTTATTTCACTTAGAATCATCGTACCTGAATCCACTCTTTTTGCAGCTACTGGCATTATGACATTGATTTCATGACTGAGCGATATTCCATCATACGTAAGTACCACAATAGCTTGAACCATTTTTGTCTTTCCTGGGATACTTAAGGTGTACCCAAGTTGAGGTTCTTGTAAGCAGTGCAGCGCTAAATTTTAGGGTGGCTCTGTCTTATTGATTTTCAGTTTTCCCAAGGTATATTCCCTAGACTGGAACTGCCCTTGGCTGTGTAGCTCTGTTGTTTACATGTTTTAGGGAACACAATGCACTCCTCCAGAGAGGCAGTTGGCAATTTACATCCCGCCCATCAGCATAACAAGGCTCCCTGATCTCTAGGGCCTGTCTTGCCTTTCTGGTTTTTACACATTTTGTGGATGTCCCTTTTGACCGGTGGGAAGGGATTCTTCTTTGTAGTGCAGATTTGCATTGCTGCTTGCTTGCTTGGCCAAAAAGGGCGTATGCATTTTCTCCTGAATATATTCAGGAGAAAACTTATACACCCTTTTTGGCCAAGTGCATCATTGTCAAAGTTGTGGCCCTCTTCCTGTGCTTTAAAGGCAATTCCAACGTACCTCTTGAAATCTGTTTCCTGCTATTCTGCCTCGCTTTCAAGTCCGCCTCGTTGCCTTCCCTCAACAGATTTTTGGACGATAGTTGTCCTTTATTACTCTGCCTGTTTGTGAATTGCTGTGTCCCTGAGCTCCATTATTTAACTCGTTTTTTGTGAGCTGAACGCATGTCCAATATTTTGGTTCAGGAACTATACTGGTTCCCGGTGGGTGGCTGAGACTTTGGTTAATTCTTCTTCCTCCCGGGAAATAACAGTGACATGTGCCCGTCCAAATGCCTAAGAGCTACTCTTTCATTGGTTCTCCCTCTTCCCTTTCATCCACTGCCAAATTGGCAACCTGTGCGAACCAGGAGGTTAAAGGAGCTGTCTCTGCAAGCTGGGAGATTGATAGTAAAGCAGTTGGAAAGTCAAAGTGGAGCACCAGGAGAGGGACTATTCATTGAGTTTTAGAGACCTTTGATATTCACAGTGTGTCCATTCTCTAAGTTTCCCGTAAATGTTATGGCTGTAGTAATATTCCCTTACACATGGAGACATTGGCTCCATGGAATGGGTGCCATGCATTATTGCTTTAAAGGGTCTGCATTTGCTCACCCAATCTCAACAGTCCTCTCAGTCCCATGTGTCGAACCTTATACCTCATCCAGCTGTCATTGTAGATAGGGTCATTCCAGGTTTCATCAGAGACACTGAAGGAATTGTAAAGAATTTCCCTTTTTTTGTTTTTCAAATTCCTTTTTATAGTGGGTTTGAGCTGATTCTCACTGCCATGTTTATGCCAGTGTAGACACACTTGATTCCCTTATGGAGACATATCAGTACATAGGTGTTAAGATTCTTACTAGTCAAATATATTCCTCTGCGTGAAATATGGGGTTTTGAGTCCCTTTCACTGAAGAAGGTGTAGGTCGTGTCTATTCCATAGTTGGTTTTTGGAACGGTACATGTGCTTATAACAAACTCTGGTTTTATGCATCACCCCACCTCTCCTTCCCCCTTAAGCAGGCATAAGAATATTTTCTAAATGTCAATCTCTCTTCTCTTTCCTAACTCATTTCATGTGTAGCCATGTTTACAGGACCATCATAAGTGATATCTTATGATAAGATTCTTTTTCTGTGTCACTTATTTCACGTAGAATCATCGTACCTGAATCCACTCATTTTGCTGCTACTGGTCATATGATATTGATTTCATGGCTGAGGGATATTCCATCGTACGTAAGTACCACAATTTTTTGAAACATTTTTATATTTCCTGGGATACTTAAGGTGTACCCAAGTTGAGGTTCTTGTGAACAGTGTAGCCCTAAATTTTGGGGTGGCTCTGTCTTATTGATTTTCAGTTTTCCCAAGGTATATTCCCCAGACTGGAAGTGCCATTGGCTCTGTAGCTCTGTTGTTTACTTGTTTTGGGAACACAATGAAGTCCTCCAGAGAGGCAGTTGTCAATTTACATCCCGCCCATCTGCATAACAAGGCTCCCTGTTCTCCAGGGCCTGTCTTGCCTTTCTGAGTTTTACCCTTTTTCTGGATGTCCCTTTTGAACTTTGGGAAGTGATACTTTTTTGTAGTGCAGATTTGCATTGCCCACTTGCTTGCTTGGCCAAAAAGGGCGTATGCATTTTCTCCTGAATATATTCAGGAGAAAACGCTTATGCCCTTTTTTGGCCAAGTGCATCATTGTCAAAGTTGTGCCCCTCTTCCTGTGCTTTAAAGGCAAATCCAACGTACCCCTTGAAATCTGTTTCCTGCTATTCTGCCTCGCTTTCAAGTCCGCCTCGGTGCTTTCCCTCAACAGATTGTTGGACGATAGTTGTTCTTTATTACTCTGCCTGTTTGTGAATTGCTGTGCCCCTGAGCTCCATTATTTAACTCATTTTTTGTGAGCTGAAGGCAAGTCCAATATTTTGGTTCAGGAACTATACTGGTTCCCGGTGGGTGGCTGAGACTTTGGTCAGTTCTTCTTCCTCCCGGGAAATAAGAGTGACATGTGCCCATCCAAATGCCTAACAGCTACTCTCTCATTGGTTCTCCCTATTCCCTTTCATCCACTGAGAAATTGGCAACTTGTGCGAACCAAGAGGTTAAAGGCTCTGTCTCTCCAAGCTGGGAGATTGATAGTAAAGCAGTTGGAAAGTCAAACCGGAGCACCAGGAGAGGGACTATTCATTGCGTTTTAGAGACCTTTGATATTCACAGTGTGTCCATTCTCTAGGTTTCCCATACATGTTATAGCTGTAGGAATATTCCCTTCAACCTAGATACATGGGACCCATGGAATGTGTGACATGCATTATTGTTTTAAAGGGTGTGCATTTGCTCACCCAGTCTCACCAATCCTCTCATTCCCATGTGTCCAGCCTTATGCCACATCCAGCTGTCATTGTAGATAGGGTCATTCCAGGTTTCATCAGAGACCCTGAAGGAATTGGAAAGAATTTCCCTTTTTTTTATTTTTGAAATTCCTTTTTATAGTTGGTTTGAGCTGATTCTCGCTGCCATGTTTATGCCAGTCTAGACACACTTGATTCCTTAAAGAGACATATCAATACATAGGTTTTAAGATTCTTACTAGTCAGATATATTCCTCTGTGGGAAATATGGGGTTTTGAGTCCCTTTCCCTGAGTAAGGTGTAGGTCTTGTCTTTTCCATAGTTGGTTCTTGGAACGGTACCTGTGCTTATATCAAACTCTTGTTTTATGCATCACCCCACCTCCCCTTCCCCCTTAAGCAGGCATAAGAGTGTTTTCTAAATGTGAGACTCTGTTCTCTTTCCTAACTCAGTTCATGTGTAGCCATGTTTACAGGATCTTCATAAGTGATATCTTATGATACGTTTCTTTTTCTGTGTGACTTATTTCACTTAGAATCATCGTACCTGAATCCATTCATTTTGCTGCTACTGGTCTTATGATATTGATTTCATGGCTGAGGGATATTCCATCGTACGTAAGTTCCACAATTTCTTAAACCCTTTTTGTCTTTCCTGGGATATTTAAGGTGGACACAAGTTGAGGCTCTTTTAAGCAGTGGAAACCTAAATTTTGGGGTGGCTCTGGCTTATTGATTTTCAATTTTCCCAAGGTATATTCCTTAGCCTGGAAGTGCCCTTGGCTCTGTAGCTCTGTTGTTTATTTTTTTAGGGAACACAATGCACTCCTCCAGAGAGGCAGTTGGCAACTTACGTCCCGAACATCATCATAAAAAGGCTCCCAGTTTTCCAGCGCCTGTCTTGCCTTCTGATTTTTACACATTTTGTGGATGTCCCTTTTGACCGGTGGGAAGTGATGCTTCTTTGTAGTGCAGATTCACATTGCCCGTTTCATTGCCTGCCCAAAAAGGTTCTATGTGTTTTCTCCTGAATATATTCAGGAGAAATCTCATACGCCCTTTTTGGCCAAGTGTATCATTGTCAAAGTTGTGCTCCTATTCCTGTGCTTTAAAGGCACTTCCAAAGTACCTCTTGAAATCTGTTTCCGCCTATTCTGCCTCGCATTCAAATCCGCCTCGTTGCCTTCCGTCAACAGATTTTTGCACGATAGCGGTCCTTTACTCCTCTGCCAGTTTGTGAATTGCTGTGCCCCTGAGCTCCATTTTTCAACTCGTTTTTTGTGAGCTGTATGCAAGTCCAAAATTTTGTTTCAGGACCTATACTGCTTCCCGGTGGGTGGCTGAGTGTTTGGTTAATTCTTCTTCCTGCCGCGAAATTAGTGTCACATGAGCCCCTCCAAATACCTAACAGCTACTCTCTCATTGGTTCTTCCTCTTCCCTTTCATCCTCTGCCAAATTGTCAACCTGTGCAAACCAGGAGGTTAAAGGGGCTGTCTCTCCAAGTTGGGAGATTGATATTAAAGGCATTGGAAAGTGAAACCGGAGAACCAGGATAGGGACTATTTGTTGAGTTTTAGAAACCTTTCATATTCACAGTGGGTCCATTCTCTTGGTTACCCCTACATGTTATAGCTCCAGTAATATTCCCCACAACCTGGAGAGTTGGGACCCATCGAATGGCTGCCACACATTATTGCTTTAAGTTTCTGCATTTGCTCACCCAATCTCATCAATCCTCTCAGTCCCATGTGTCCAGCCATATGCCACATCCTGCTGTCATTGTAGATAGAGTCATACCAGGATTCATCAGAGACCCTAAAGGAATTGTAAAGAATTTCCCTGTTTTTTTGGTTTGATTTTGAAATTCCTTTCTATAGTGGGATTGATCTGATTCTCACTGCCATGTTTATGCCAATCTAGACATACTTGATTCCCTTACGGAGATATATCAATACATATGTTTTAAGATTCTTATTAGTAAGATATATTCCTCTGCGGGGAATATGGGTTGTTGTGTCCCTTTCCCTGAGGAAGGTGTAGGTCTTGTCTGTTCCGTATTAGGTTTTTGGAAAGGTACCTGTACTAATTTAAACTCTGGTTTTATGCATCACCCCACCTCTCAATCCCCCTTAAGCAGGCATAAGAATGTTTTCTAAATGTGAGTCTCTCTTTTCTTTCCTAACACAGTTCATGTGTAGCCATGTTTACAGGATCTTCATAAGTGATATCTTATGGTAATTTTCTTTTTCTGTGTGACTTATTTCACTTAAAATCATCGTACCTGAATTCACTCATTTACCTGCTACTGGCCTTATGACATTGATTACATGGCTGAGGGATATTCCTTGTACGTAAGTACCACAATTTCTTGAACCATTTTTGTCTTTCCTGGGATATGTAAGCTGTACCCAAGTTGAGGTTCTTGAAATAAGTGAAACCCTTAATTTTGGGGTGGCTCTGTCTTATTGATTTTCAGTTTTCCCAATATATATTTCCTAGACTGGATGTGCCCTTGGCTCTGTAGCTCTGTTGTTTATTTTTTTTTATGGAACAAAATGCACTCCTGCAGAGAGGCAGTTGGCAACTTAATCCCTCCAATCAGCATAACAAGGCTCCCAGTTCTCCAGGGGCTGTCTTGCCTTTCTGGTTTTTACACATTTTGTGGATATCCCTTTTGACTGGTTTGAGGTGATAATTCTTTGTAGTGCAGATTTGCATTGTCTGCTTGCTGGATGGCCAAAAAGGGCGTATTCGTTTTCTCCTGAATATATTCAGGAGAAAAGGCATACGCCCTTTTTGGCCAAGTGCATCATTGTCGAAGTTGTGCCCCTCTTCCTGTGCTTTAAAGGCGATTCCAACATATCTCTCGAAATCTGTTTCCTGCTATTCTGCCTCGCTTTCAAGTCCGCCTCCTTGCCTTCCATTAAACAAATATTTGGACGATAGTTGTCCTGTATTTCTCTGCCAGTTTGTGAATTGCTGTGCCCATGAGCTCCATTTTTCAACTCGTATTTTTGTGAGCTGAATGCAAGTCCAAACTTTGGTTCAGGATCTATACTGGTGTGTGGTGGTTGGCTGAGACTTTGGTTCATTCTTCTTCCGGCCGGGAAATTAGAGTGACATGTTCCCGTCCAAATGCCTAACAGCTACTCTCTTATTGGTTCTCCCTCTTCCCTTTCATCCTCTGCCAAATTGGCAACCTGTGAGAACCAGGAGGTTAAAGGGGCTGTCTCTCCAAGTTGGGAGATTGATAGTAAAGCAAATGGAAAGTCAAACCGGAGCACCAGGAGAGGGACAATTAGTTGAGTTTTAGAGACCTTTCGTATTCACAGTGTGTCCATTCTCTAGGTTTCCCGTACATGTTATAGCTGTAGTAATATTCCCTTCAACCTTGAGAGTTGGGACCCATGGAATGGGTAACACTCATTATTGCTTTAAAGGGTCTGCATTTGCTCACCCAATCTCACCAATCCTCTCAGTCCCAAGTGTCCAGCCTTATGCCACATCCAGCTGTCATTGTAGATAGGGTCATTCCAGGTTTCATCAGAGACCCTGAAGGAATTGTAAGAAATTTCCCTGTTTTTTTGTTTTGTTTTTGAAATTCCTCTTTATACTGGGTTTGAGCTGATTCTCACTGTCACGTTTATGCCAGTCTAGACACACTTGATTCCCTTACGGGGACATATCAATACATAGGTTTTAAGATTCTTACTTGTCAGATATACTCGTCTGCGGGGAATACGATTTGATGAGTCCCTTTCACTGAGGAAGTTGTAGGTCTTGTCTATTCCGTATTTGGTTTTTGGAACTTTACCTGTACGAATATCAAACTCTGGTTTTATGCATCACCCCACCTCACCTTCCCTCTTAAGGCGGCAATGGAGAGTTTTCTAAATGTGAGTCTCTGTTCTCTTTCCTAACTCAGTTCATGTGTAGCCATGTTTATAGGACCTTCATACTTGATATCTTATGATAAGTTTCTTTTTCTGTGTGACTTATTTCTCTTAGAATCATCGTACCTGTATCCACTCATTTTGTTGCTGCTGGCCTTATGACATTGATTTCATGACTGAGGGATATTCCATCATACGTAAGTACCACAATTTCTTAAACCATTTTTGTCTTTCCTGGGATATTTAAGGTGTACCCAACTTGAGGTTCTTGTAAGCAGTGCAGCCCTAAAATTTGGGGTGGCTGTGTCTTATTGATTTTCAGTTTTCCCAAGGAATATTCCCAAGACTGTGAGTGCCCTTGGCTCTGTAGCTCTGTTGTTTACTTGTATTAGGGAACACAATGCACTCCTCCAGAGAGGCAGTTGGCAATTTACATCCCGCCCATCAGCATAACAAGGCTCCCTGTTCTCCAGGGCCTGTCTTGCCTTTCTGCTTTTTTCACATTTTGAAGATGTCCCTTTTGACTGGTGGGAAGTGATCCTTCTTTGTAGTGCAGATTTGCATTGCCTGCTTGCTTGCTTGGCCAAAAAGGGCATATGCATTTTGAATTGAATATATTCAGGAGAAAACGCATACACCCTTTTTGGCCAAGTGCAACATTTTCGAAGTTGTGCCCCTCTTCCTGTTTTTAAAGGCGATTCCAATGTACCTCTTGAAATCTGTTTCCTGTTATTCTGCCTCGCTTTCAAGTCCACCTCGTTGCCTTCCCTCAACACATTTTTGGACGATAGTTGTCATTTATTACTCTGCCAGTTTGTGAATTGCTGTGCTCCTAGCTCCATTTTTCAACTCGTTTCTTGTGAGCTGACCGCAAGTCGAAAATTTTGGTTCAGGACCTATACTGGTTTCCGGCGGGTGGCTGAGACTTTGGTTAATTCTTCTTCCTGCCGGGCAATTAGAATGACATGTGCCCCTCCAAATGCCTAACAGCTACTCTCTCATTGGTTCTCCCTCTTCCCTTTCATCCACTGCCAAATTGGCAAACTTTGCACACCAGGAGGTTAAAGGTGCTGTCTCTCCAGGTTGGGAGATTGATAGTAAAGCAGTTGGAAAGTCAAAGCGGAGCACCAGGAGAGGGACTATTCGTTGAGTTTTAGAGACCTTTCGTATTCACAGTGTGTCCATTCTCTAGGTTTCCCGTACATGTTATAGCTGTAGTAATATTCCCTTCAACCTGGAGAGTTGGGACCCATGGAATGTGTGCCTTGCATTATTGCTTTAAAGGGTCTGCATTTGCTCACCCAATCTCACCAATCCTCTCAGTCCCATGTGTCCAGCCTTATGCCACATCCAGCTGTCATTGTAGATAGGGTCATTCCAGGTTTCATCAGAGACCCTGAAGGAATTGTACAGAATTTCCCTGTTTTTTTGTTTTGTTTTTGAAATTCCTTTTTATAGTGGGTTTGAGCTGATTTTCGCTGCCATGATTATGCCTGTCTAGAAACACTTGATTCTCTTACGGATACATATCCATACATAGGTTTTAAGCTTCTTACTAGTCAGATATATTCCTCTGCGGGAAATATGGGGTTTTGAGTCCCTTTCACTGCGGATGGTGTAGGTCTTGTCTATTCCATAGTTGGTTTTTGGAACGGTACCTGTGCTTATATCAAACTCTGGTTTTATGCATCACCCCACCTCTCCTTCCCCCTTAAGCAGGCCTAAGAGTGTTTTCTAAATGTGAGACTCTGTTCTCTTTCCTAACTCATTTCATTTGTAGCCATGTTTACAGGATCTTCATAAGTGATATCTTATGATACGTTTCTTTTTCTGTGTGACTTATTTCCCTTAGAATCATCGTACCTGAATCCACTCATTTTGCTGCTACTGGTCTTATGACATTGATTTCATGGCTGATGGATATTCCATCGTACGTAATTACCACAATTTTTTGAACCATTTTTACATTTCCTGGAATATTTAAGGTGTACCCAAGTTGAGGTTCTTGTAAGCAGTGCAGCCCTCAATTATGGGGTGGCTCTGTCATATTGATTTTCAGTTTTCCCAAGGTGTATTCCCTAGACTGGAAGTGTCCTTGGCTCTGTAGCTCTGTTGTTTACTTGTTTTAGGGAACACCATGCAAACCTCCAGACAGGCAGTTGGCAATTTACATTCCTGCCATCAGCATAACAAGGCTCCCTGTTCTCCAGGGCCTGTCTTGCCTTTCTGATTTTTACCCATTTTGTGGATGTCCCTTTTGACCAATGGGAAGTGATACATCTTTGTAGTGCAGACTTGCATTGCCCACTTGCTTGCTTGGCCAAAAGTGCCGTATGCGTTTTCTCCTGAATATATTCAGAACAAAACGCATACACCCTTTTTGGCCAAGTGCATCATTGTCTAACGCAAGTCCAATATTCTTGTTCAGGACCTATACTGGTTTTGGGTGGGTGGCTGAGACTTTGGTTAATTCTTCTTCGTCCCGGGAAATAAGAGGGACATGTGCCCGTCCAAATGCCTAACAGCTACTCTCTTATTGTTTCTCCCTCTTTCCTTGCATCCTTTGCCAAATTGGCAACCTGTGCGAACCAGAAGGTTAAACGTGCTGTCTCTCCAAGTTGGGAGTTTGATAGTAAAGCAGTTGAAAAGTCTAACTGGAGCACAAGGAGAGGGACAATTTGATGAGATTTAGAAACATTTCGTATTCACAATGTGTCCATTCTCTACGTTTCCCGTACATGTTATAGCTATAGTAATATTCCCTTCAACCTGGAGAGTTGGGACCCATGGAATGGGTGCCATGCATTATTGCTTTAAAGGGTCTGCGTTTGCTCACCCAATCTCACCAATCCTCTCAGTCCCATGTGTCCAGCCTTATGCCACATCCAGCTGTCTTTGCAGATAGGGACATTACAGGTTTCATCAGAGACCCAGAAGGATTTTTAAAGAATTTACCTTTTCTTTTTGTTTTTCAAATTCCTTTTTATACTGGGTTTGAGCTGTTTCTCGCTGCCATGTTTATGCCAGTCTAGACACAGTTGATTCCCTTATGGAGACATATCAATACATAGGTTTTAAGATTCTTACTAGTAAGTTATATTACTCTGTGGTGAATATGAGGTGTTGAGTCCCTTTCACTGAGGAATGTGTAGGTCTTGTCTATTTCGTATTTGGTTTTTGGAACGGTACCTGTACTAATATCAAAATCTGATTTTATGCATCACCCCACCTCTCCTTCCCCCTTAAGCAGGCATAAGTGTTTTTTTTAAATGTGAGTCTCTCTTCGCTTTCCTAACTCAGTTCATATGTAGCCATGTTTACAGGATCTTCATAAGTGATATCTTATGATAAGTTTCTTTTTCTGTGTGACTTATTTCACTTAGAATTATCGTACCTGAATCTACTCATTTTGCTGCTACTGGCCTTATGACATTGATTTCATGGCTGAGCGATATTCCATCGTATGTAAGTACCACAATTTTTGAACCATTTTTGTCTTTCCTGGGATATTTAAGGTGTACCCAAGTTGAGGTTTTTGTAAGCAGTGCAGCCCTGAATTTTGGTGTGGATCTGTCTCATTTGTTTTCAGTTTTCCCAAGGTGTATTCCCTAGACTAGAAGTGCCCTTGGCTCTGTAGCTCTGTTGTTTACTTGTTTTAGGGAACACAATGCACTCCTCCAGAGAGGCAGTTGGCAATTTACATCCCGCCCATCAGCATAACAAGGCTCCCTGTTCTCCAGGGCCTGTCTTGCCTTTCTGGTTTTTACCCATTTTGTGGATGTCCCTTTTGACCGGTGGCAAGTGATACTTCTTTGTAGTGCAGATTTGCATTGCCCGCTTGCTTGCTTGTCCAAAATGGGCATATGCGTTTTCTCCTGAATATATTCACGTGAAAACCCATATGGCCTTTATGGCCATTTCCATAATTTTCGAAGTTGTAATGATTTTCCTGTGTTTAAAGGCGATTCCAATGTACCTCTTGAAATCGGTTTCATGCCATTCTGCCTCATTTTCACTTCAGCCTCGTGGCTTTCCCTCAACAGATTTTTCGAAGAAAGTAGTTCTTTATAACTCTGCAGGTTAGTGAATTGCTGTGGCCCTGAGCTCCATTTTTCAACTCGCGTTTTTGTGAGCTGACCGCAAATCAACAGTTTTGCTTCTGGACTTATACTGGTTCTGGGGGGCAGGCTGAGTCTTTGGTTAATTCCTCTTTGTGATGGGAAATTAGAGAGTCATGTGGCCGTCCAAATGCCTACAGCTACTCTCTCATTGGTTCTCTCTCTTCCCTTATATGCTCTGCACAATTTGCCAACTGTGCGAACCAGGAGGTTAAAGGGCTGACTTTCCAAGTTGGGAGATTGATAGTCAAGCAGTTGGAATGTCCACCTGGAGCACAAGGAGAGAAAAAAGTAGTAGAGTTTTAGAAACCTTTCACCATCAGATGGTTTCCATTCTCTAGGTTCCCATACACGTTATAACTGTAGTGATATTCCCTTCTACCTGGAGAGATGGGAACCATGGAATGGGTGGCAGGCATTATTGCTTTAAAGGGTCTGCATTTTTTCACCCAATCTCACCAATCCTCTCAGTCCCAAGTGACCAGCCTTATGCCACATCCAGTTATCATTGTAGATACGGTCATTCCAGGTTTCATCATAACCCCTGAAGGTATTGTGTAAGAATTTTACTGTTTTTATGTTTTGTTTTGAAATTCATTTTTATAGTGGGTTTGAGCTGATTCTCACTGCCATGTTTATGTCGTTCTAGACACACTTGGTTCCCTTACGGAGACATATCAATACATAGGTTTTAAAATTCTTACTAGTCAGATATATTTCTCTGCGGGGAATAGGGTTGGTGAGTTCCGTTCACTGAGGAAGGAGTAGGGCTTGTCTCTTCTGTTTTTGGATTATGGAACGGTACCTGTGCTAATATCAATCCTATGTTTTGTGCATCTCCCCACCTCTCTTTCCCCTTAAGCAAGCGTTAGATTGTTTTCTAAATCTGATACTCTGTTCTCTTCCCTAAATCAGTTCATATGTAGCCATGTTTACATTCTCTTCATAAGTGATATCTTATGTCAGAATGCACCATGGCCGTTCTCATAATAATGCTCCATGACCACTGTCATCACAATGCACCATGCTCTGGTTATCAAAATGCTCCATGTCCCTTGTCATCACAATTCTCCACGTCCTTGTCATCACAATGCTACATGACACTACTCATAAAATGTTACATGCACTTGTCATCAAAATTCACTATCCACTTGACATTGAAATGCTCCATGCACTTGTCATCACAATGCTCCATGCACATGTCATCACAAAGCTCCATGCACTTGTCATCACAATGCTCCATGACCCCTGTCATCACAATGCTCACTGACACCTGTCATCACAATGCTTCATGCCCCTTGTCATTACAGTGCTCCATGATGCTCGACATCACAATTACCCAAGCTCTCCTCATCACAATGCTCCATGGCCAATATCATCACAATTCTCCATAACCACTGTCATCACAACACTCCATGACACCTAACAACACAATGATTCGGGACTCTTGTCATCACAATGTTCCATTCCCTAGTCATCAAAATGCTCCATGACACCTGTCATCAAAATCGTCCATGAATATTTTCAGCCCAATGTTCCATGACCCTTGTCATCACAGTGATCCATGTCGTTGTCATCCCTATGCTCCATGACCACTGTTTTCACAATGCTCCGTGACGCTTGTCATCACAGTGCTCCATGACACCTGTCATCACAATGCTCCATGCCTTTGTCAGCAAAATGCTACATGACCTTGTCATTACAATGCTCTATGCGCTTGTCATCACAATACTCCATTTCCATTTTCATCACAATCCTCCATGAACACTGGGATCACATTGCTTCATGCCCTTGTCATCACAATGTTCCATGCTCCTTGAAAACAAAATGATCAATGAACTCTGTCATCAAAATGCTCAAATCCCATGTGATCACCTTGTTCCATAACACTTGTCATCACAACGCTCCATGATGCCTGTCATCACAATACTCCATGCCCTTTTCATCACAATGCTCCATGACCTTTGTCATCACAATTCTCAATACACTTGTCATCACAATGCTCCCTGATACTTGTCGTCAGAATGCTCCTTGAACCCTGTCACGAAAAGGCTCCTTGCCTTTTTCATCACAATGCCCCATGCCGTTTTCATCACAATGTTCCATGCCATTGTCATCAAAATACTCCACAAGCTTGTCTTCGGAATGTTCCATGACCCTTGTCATCACAAATCTCCATGCACTTGTCATAACAATGCCCCATTCCAAATGTCATCACAATAATCCATGAAACTAAATAGACCACTGTTCCATCCACTTGTCATCACAATGCTCCATGCCCTTGTTATCACAATGCTCCATGACCCCTGTCATCACAATGCTCCATGACTCCAGTCATCACAATGCTTCATGAACTTTGTCATCACAATTGTCCATGTCCTCGTCATCAACAGTCTCTGTGACCTTTTTAACCACAATGCTCCATGAAATTTTCATCACAATGCTCTTTGATCCTTGTCATCAAACTGCTCTATGCCTTTCTCTGCACAGTGCTCCATGACACATGTCATCACAATGCACCATGCGCTTTTCATCACAATGCTCCACAAATTTGTCATCACAATACTCCAAAAAACTTGTCATCACAATGCTCCATGCACTTCTCATCAAAATGCTCTATCACCACTGATATCATAATGCTACATCAGTATTTTTCACAATAATCCCTCACCACTGCCTCGCAATGATTCATGGCACCTGTCATCACAAAGCTACATGCACTTATCATCACAATGTTCGATGACCCCTGACATCAAAATGTTCCATAACACCTGTCATCAAACTGCTCCATGATCCTTTTCATCAATATGCTCCATGACCCCTGACATCACAATGTTCCATAACACATGTCATCAAAATGTTCCATGACAGTTTTCATCAAATTGTTCCATGACCCTGTCATCAAAATGCTCCCTGCCCTTCTCATCAAAATGCACCACACCCTTGTCATCAAAATGCCCCATGACTTGTCATCACAATGCTCCATGCCCTTGCCATCACAGTGCTCCATTACCCCAGTCATAACAATGCTCCATGACCCCTGCTATCTCGATGATGCATGTTCTTGTCATCACAAAGCTCCATGACCCTTCTCATCACAATGCTCCAAGAACCCTCTAATCACAATGCTCTATGCCCCTTTTCATCTCAATGATCCATGAACCCTGTCATCACAATGCACCATGCCCATCATCATAATGCTTCATGCTATTGTCATCACAATGAAATCAAAATGCTTCATGACCTCTGTCATAGCAATGCTCAAATCGCTTGTGATCACAATATTCCATAACACTTCTCATCACAATGCCCCATGACGCTCGTCATCACAGTTATCCATGGTCTTCTCCTCAGAATGCTCCATGACATTTGTCATCACAATGCTCAGTACACTTGTCATCAACATGTTCCCTGACACTTGTTGTCTGCATGCTCCTTGAATCCAGTCATGACAAGGCTCCATGCATTTTTCATCAAAATGATTCCTGCCCTTTTCATCACAATGCTCCAAGACCCCTGTAATCACAATGCTCCATGCCCTTGTCATCACAAAGCTCAATGACGCATGCCATCAGAATGCTCCTTGGCCTTCTCCTCACAATGCTCCATACCCTAGTCATCACAATGTGCCAAGTCCCCTCTAATCACAATGCTCCATGCCCATTTTCATCTGTATGCTCCAGGAGAATTGTCATCACAAGGCTCCATGGTTTTCTCATCACAATGCTCCAGGACCTTGTAATCACAATGCTTCCTGACCTTGTCATGAAAATTCTCAATGGCCATTGTCATCATAATGCTCCTAGCCCTAGTCATTACAATACTCCATTATATTTGTCATCACAATCCTCCACTACATTTGGCATCACAATACTCCCAGCCATTGTCATCGCAATGGACCATGACATATGTCATCACAATGCTCCCTGACACCTGTCTTCAAAATAATCCATGACCTTCTTTTCACAATGATCCATGCCCTTGTCATCACAATGCACCATGTCCACAGTCATAACAATAATCTATGAATCTTGTCAGACCAATGCTCCATGCCCCTGTCATTACAATGCTCCATGCCCTTGTCATCACAATGCTCCATGACTTGTCATCACAATACTCCAAGACCCCTGTAATCACAATGCTCCATGCCCCTTTTCATCAGAATGCTCCATGAGAATTGTCATCATAAGAATCCATGGTCTTCTCATCACAATGCTGCAGGACCTTGGCATCACCATGCTCCATTACCTTGTCATCACAATGCTCCATGACCCCTGTCATCACAATAATCCATGAATATTTTCAGCCCAATGCTCCACGACCTATTCATCACAATGCTCCATGGCCAATATCATCTCAATGCTCCATGACCACTGTCATCATAACACTCCATGACACATGACGACACAGTGATCCGGGACTCTTGTCATCACAATGCTCCATTCCCTACTAATCACTATGCTCCATGACCCCTGTCATCACAACACTCCATGAAAATTTTCAACCCTGTGCTCCATGACATTTGTCATCACAATGATCCATGCCGTTGTCATCCCAATGCTCCATGACCCCTGTATTCACAATGATCTGTGACGCTACTCATCACAGTGCTCCATGACACATGTCATTACAATGCTCCATGCCTTTGTCAGCAAAATGCTACATGACTTTGTCGTTACAATGCTCTATGCGCTTGTCATCACAATACTCCATTTCCATTGTCATCACAATCCTCCATGAAACTTGGGATCACATTGCTTCATGCCCTTGTCATCACAATGCTCCATGCTCCTTGAAATCAAAATGATCCATGACCTCTGTCATCACAATGCTCCAAACACTTGTGATCACAATGATCCATAACACTTGTCATCACAACGCTCCATGATGCCTGTCATCACAATACTCCATGCCCTTTTCATCAAAATGCTCCATGACATTTCTCATCACAATTCTCAATACACTTGTCATCACAATGCTCCCTGAAACTTGTCTTCAGAATGCTCCTTGAAACGTGTCACGAAAAGGCTCCATGACATTTTCATCACAATGCCCCATGCCTTTTTCATCACAATGTTCCATGCCTTTGTCATCAAAATACTCCACAAGGTTGTCATCAGAATTCTCCATGACCCTTGTCATCACAATTCTCCATGCACTTGTCAGCACAATGCTCCCTGACCCTTGTCATCACAGTGCTCCAAGCCATTGTCATCACAATGCTCCATTACATTTGTCATCAGAATTCTCCATGACACTTGGCATCACAATGCTCCATGCCATTGTCATCACAATGGGCCATTACATATGTCATCACAATGCTCCCTGACACATGTCTTCACAATACTGCATGAACTGGTCATCACAATGCTCCATGCCCTTGTCATCACAATTCACCATTCCAATTGTCATCGCAATAATCCATGAAACTTATTAGACCAATGCTCCATGCCCTTGTCATCACAATGTTCCATGCCCTTGTTATCACAATGCTCCATGACCACTGTCATCATAATGCTCCATGACTCCAGTCATCAAAATGCTCCATAACCATTTTCATCACAATGATCAGTACACTTGTCATCAAAATGTTCCCTGACACTTGTTGTCTACATGCTCCTTGAATCCTGTCATGACAAGGCTGCATGCATTTTTCATCACAATGATCCATGCCCTTTTCATCACAATGCTCCAAGACCCCTGTAATCACAATGCTCCATGCCCTTGTCATCACAAAGCTCAATGACGCATGCCATCAGAATGCTCCTTGGCCTTCTCCTCACAATTCTCCATGCCCTTGTTATCACAATGTGCCAAGACCCCTCTAATCACAATGCTCCATGCCCATTTTCATCAGTATGCTCCAGGAGACTTGTCATCACAAAGCTCCATGGTTTTCTCATCACAGTGCTCCAGGACCTTGTCATCACAATGCTTCACGACCTTGTCATGAAAATTCTCAATGGCTATGGTCATCATAATGCTCCAAGCCCTAGTCATCACAATGCTCCATTATATTTGTCATCACAATCCTCCATTACATTTGGCATCACAATACTCCCAGCCATTGTCATCGCAATGGACCATGACATATGTCATCACAATGCTCCCTGACACCTGTCTTCACAATACTCCATGACCTTCTCTTCACAATGATCCATGCCCTTGTCATCACAATGCACCATGTCCACTGTCATCACAATAATCTATGAATCTTGTCAGACCAATGCTCCATGCCCCTGTCATCACAATGCTCCATGCCCTTGTCATCACAATGCTCCATGATTTGTCATCACAAAGCTCCATGACCCATGTATCACAGTGTTCCATGCCCTAGTCATCACAATGCTCCAAGACCCCTGTAATCACCATGCTCCATGCCCCTTTTCATCAGAATGCTCCATGAGAATTGTCATCATAAGTATCCATGGTCTTCTCATCACAGTGCTCCAGGACCTTGTCATCACCATGCTCCATTACCTTGTCATCACAATGCTCCATGACCCCTGTCATCACAATAATCCATGAATATTTTCAGCCCAATGCTCCACGACCTATTCATCACAATGCTCCATGGCCAATATCATCTCAATGCTTCATGACCACTGTCATCAATACACTGCATGACACCAGACGACACAATGATCCGGGACTGTTGTCATCACAGTGCTCCATTCCCTACTCATCAATATGCTCCATGACCCCTGTCATCACAACACTCCATGAACATTTTCAGACCAGTGCTCCATGACACTTGTCATCAAAATTATCCATGCACTTGTCATCCCAATGCTCCATGACCCCTGTATTCACAATGATCCGTAACGCTTGTCATCACACTGCTCCATGACACCTGTCATTAAAATGTTCCATGCCTTTTTCAGCAAAATGCTACATGACATTGTCATTACAATGCTCTATGGGCTTGTCATCAAAATACTCCATTTCTATTGTCATCACAATCCTCCATGAACCTTGGGATCACATTGCTTCATGCCCTTGTCATCACAATGCTCCATGCTCCTTGAAATCAAAATGATCCATGACCTCTGTCATCACAATGCTCCAAACTCTTGTGATCACAATGTTCCATAACACTTGTCATCACAACGCTCCATGATGCCTGTCATCACAATACTCCAAGCCCTTTTCATCACAATGCTCCATGACCTTCTCATCATAATTCTCAATACACTTGTCATCACAATGCTCCCTGACACTTGTCGTCAGAATGCTCATTGTACCCTGTCACGAAAAGGCTCCATGCCTTATTCATCACAATGCCCCATGCCGTTTTCATCACAATGCTCCATGCCATTGTCATCAAAATACTCCACAAGCTTGTCATCAGCATGTTCCATGACCCTTGTCCTCACAAACCTCCATGCACTTGTCAGCACAATGCTCCCTGACCCTTGTCATCACAATGCTCCAAGCCATTGTCATCACAATGCTCAATTATCTTTGACAGCAGAATCCTACATTACAATTGGCATCACAATTCTCCATGCCCTTGTCATCACAATGCTCCATGCCCTGGTTATCACAATGCTCCATGACCCCTGTAATCACAATTCTCCGTGACTCCAGTCATCACAATGCTTCATGAACTTTGTCATCACAATTGTCCAGGTCCTCGTCATCAACAGTCTCTGTGACCTTTTTAACCACAATGCTCCATGAAATTTTCATCACAATGCTCTTTTACCCTTGTCATCAAAAAGCTCTATGCCTTTCGCAGCACAATGCTCCATGACACATGTTATCACAATGCACCATGTGCTTGTCATCACAATGCTCCACAAATTTGTCATCACAATATTCCATAAAACTTGTCATCACAATCATCCATGCACTTCTCATCAAAATGCTCTCTCACCAATGATATCACAATGCTACATCACTATTTGTCACAATACTCCCTCACCACTGTCATCACAATGTTTCATGGCATCTGTCATCACAATGCTACATGCAATTATCATCACAATGTTCGATGACCCCTGACATCACAATGTTCCATAACACCTGTCATCACAATGCTCCATGATCCTTTTCATCAAAATGCTCCAAGACCCCTGACATCACAATGTTCCATAAAACCTGTTATCAAAATGTTCCATGACCCTTTTCATCAAATTGTTCCATGACCCTGTCATCAAAATGCTACCTGCCCTTCTCATCAAAATGCACCACACTCTTGTCATCAAAATGCTCCATGACTTGTCATCACAATGTTCCATTCCCTTGCCATCACAGTGCTCCATTACTCCAGTCATAAAAATGCTCCATGACCCCTGCTATCACGATGATGCATGGCCTTGTCGTCACAAATCTCCAGGACCCTTCTCATCACAATGGTCCAAGAACCCTCTAATCACAATGCTCTATGCCCCTTTTCATCTCAATGATCCATGAACCCTGTCATCAAAATGCACCATGCCCATCATCATAATGCTTCATGCTATTGTCATCACAATGAAATCAAAATGCTCCATGACCTCTGTCATAACAATGCTCCAAACCCTTGTGATCACAATATTCCATATCACTTGTCATCACAATGCCCCATGACGCTCGTCATCACAGTTATCCATGGTCTTCTCATCAAAATGCTCCATGACCTTTGTCATCACAATGCTCAGTACACTTGTCATCAAAATGTTCCCTGACACTTGTTGTTTGCATGCTCCTTGAATCCTGTCATGACAGGGCTACATGTATTTTTCATCACAATGATCCATGCCCTTTTCATCACAATAATCCAAGACCCCTGTAATCACAGTGCTCCATGCCCTTGTCCTCACAAAGCTCAATGACGCATGCCATCAGAATGCTCCTTGGCCTTCTCCTCACAATGCTCCATGCCCTTGTCATCACATTGGGCCAAGACCCCTCTAATCACAATGCTCCATGCTCATTTTCATCAGTATGCTCCAGGAGACTTGTCATCACAAGGCTCCATGATTTTCTCATCACAATGTTCCAGGACCTTGTCATTGCAATGCTTCACGACCTTGTCATGAAAATTCTCAGTGGCCATTGTCATCATAATGCTCCAAGCCCTAGCCATCACAATGCTCCATTATATTTGTCATCACAATCCTCCATTATATTTGGCATCACAATACTCCCAGCCATTGTCATCGCAATGGACCATGACATATGTCATCACAATGCTCCCTGATACCTGTCTTCAAAATACTCCATGACCTTCTCTTCACAATGATCCATGCCCTTGTCATCACAATTCACCATGTCCACTGTCATGAATCTTGTCAGACCAATGCTCCTTGCCACTGTCATCACAATGCTACATGCCCTTGTCATCACAATGATCCATGACTTGTCATCACAAAGCTCCATGACCCATGTATCACAATGTTCCATGTCCTAGTCATCACAATGCTCCAAGACCCCTGTAATAACAATGCTCCATGCCCCTTTTCATCAAAATGCTCCAGGAGAATTGTCATCATAAGTATCCATGGTCTTCTCATCACAATGCTCCAGGACCTTGTCATCACCATGCTCATTACCTTGTCATCACAATGCTCCATGACCCCTGTCATCACAATAATACATGAATATTTTCAGCCCAATGCTCCACGACCTATTCATCACAATGCTCCATGGCCAATATCATCTCAATGCTCCATGACCACTGTCATCACAATACTCTATGACACCTGACAACACAATGACCCAGGACTATTGTCATCACAATGCTCCATTCCCTAGTCATCACAATGCTCCATGACCCCTGTCATCACAACACTCCAAGAAAATTTTCAGCCCAGTGCTCCATGACACTTGTCATCACAATTATCCATGCACTTGTCACCCCAATGCTCCATGACCCCTGTATTCACAATGATCCGTGACGCTTGTCATCACAGTGCTCCATGACACATGTCATTGCAATGCTCCATGCCTTTGTCAGCAAAATGCTACATGACTTTTTCATTACAATGCTCTATGCGCTTCTCATCACAATACTCCTTTTCTATTGTCATCACAATCCTCCATGAACCTTGGGATCACATTGCTTCATGCCCTTGTCATCACAATGCTCCATGCTCCTTGAAATCAAAATGATCCATGACCTCTGTCATCACAATGCTCCAAGCCCTTGTGATCACAATGTTCCATAACACTTGTGATGACAACGCTCCATGATGCCTGTCATCACAATACTCCATGCCCTTTTCATCACAATGCTCCATGACCTTTCTCATCACAATTCTCAATACACTTGTCATCACAATGCTCCCTGACACTTGTCGTCAGAATTCTCCTTGAAACCTGTCACGAAAAGGCTCCATGCTTTTTCATCACAATACCCCATGCCGTTTTCATCACAATGCTCCATGCCATTGTCATCAAAATACTCCACAAGCTTGTCATCAGAATGCTCCATGACCATTGTCATCACAATTCTCCATGCACTTGTCAGCACAATGCTCCCTGACACTTGTCATCACAATGCTCCAAGCCATTGTCATCACAATGCTCCGTTACCTTTGTCATCAGAATCCTCCATGACAATTGGCATCACAATGTTCCATGCTATTGTCATCACAATGGGCCATTACATATGTCATCACAATGCTCCCTGACACCTGTCTTCACAATACTGCATGACCTGGTCATCACAATGCTCCATGCCCTTTTCATCACAATGCACCATTCCAACTGTCATCGCAATAATCCATGAAACTTATTAGATCAATGCTCCTTGCCCTTGTCATCACAATGCTCAATGCCCTTGTTATCACAATGCTCCATGACCCCTGTCTTCACAATGCTCCATGACTCCAGTCATCACAATGCTTCATGACCTTTGTCACCACAATGGTCCATGCCCTCGTCATCAACAGTCTCTGTGACCTTTTTAACCACAATGATCCATGAACTTTTCATCACAATGCTCTTTGACCCTTGTCATCACAATGCTCTATGCCTTTCTCAGCACAATGCTCCATGACCCTTGAAATCACAATGCTCCATGCACTTATCAGCACAATGCTCCATGACACATGTCATCACAATGCTCCATGACCCCTGTCATCACAATGCTCCGTGACTCCAGTCATCACAATGCTTCATAACGTTTGTCATCACAATGGTCCATGCCCGTGTCAACACAAGGCTCTGTGACCTTTGTAACCACAATGCTCCATGAACATTTCATCACATTTCTCTGTGACCCTTGTCATCACAATGCTCCATTTCTTTGTGAGAACAATGCTCCATGACCATTGTCTTCAAAATGTGCCATGCGCATTTCATCACAATGGTCCACATACTTGTCATTGCCATGCTCCATAAACCTTGTAATCACAATGCTCCATGCACTTCTCATCAAAATGCTCTCTCACCACTGATATCACAATGCTACATCACTATTTGTCACAATACTCCCTCACCCCTGTCATCACAATGTTCCATGACTCCTGTCATCACAATGCTACATGCACTAATCATCACAATGTTCGATGACCCCTGACATCACAATGTTCTATAACACCTGTCATCAAAATGTTCCATGACACTTTTCATCAAATTGCTCCATGACCCTGTTATCAGAATGCTCCCTGCCTTTCTCATCACAATGCACAACGCCCTTGCCATCAAAATGCTCCATGTCGAGAGACTTCCGGGTAAGATGGCGGAATAGTAAGACACTGAGTTCACCGTCCTCCCCACGGATACACCAGAAATACAGCTGCACATGGAGCAACTTCTACAGAACACCTGCTGGATGCTGGCAGTGGACCCCGGACCTCCCAAAAGGCAAGAAACTCCCCACATTCCTTGGTAGGGCAAAGCGGAAAGATTCCCGCACAGAGGATCGGTGCCGAGCGGCACTCACCAGCCCGAGAGGCTTGTCCGCTCGCCCCGGCGTCGCTGGAAGCTGAGGCTCGGGCTTCGGTCAGAGCGCAGGGAGAGGACTGGGGCTGGCGGCGAGAACTCAGCCGGAAGGGGGCTAATGAGCCACAGCTAGCCGGCAGGGAGTCCGGGAAAACTCTGGAGCTGCCGAAGAGGCAAGAGACTTTTTCTTCCCTCTTGGTTTCCTGGTGTGCAAGGAGAGGGGATTAAGAGCGCTGCTTAAGGGGCTCCACAGACGGGCGCGAGACGCGACTGAAGGCGCAGAGCCCGGTGACGGGCGTGGGACGCTGGGGCTGCTGCTGCCACCGGCAAGATGCCTGTGTGCGAGCATGGTTCACTGTCCACACCGACCTTCCGGGAGCCTCTGCAGCCTGCCACTGCCGGGGTCCCGGGATCCAGGGGCGGCTTCTCTGGGAGAACGCACGGTGCGCCTCGGGCTGGTGCAACATCACGCCGACCTCTGCCACTGCAGGCTCGCTCCGCACTCCGTGCCCCTCCCTCCCACCCGGCCTGAGTGAGCCAGAGTCCCCGAAGAGGCTGCTCCTTTAACCCTGTCCTGTCTAAGTGAAGAACAGACGCCCTCCGGCGACCTACATGCAGAGGCGGGGCCAAATCCAAAGCTGAGACCCAGGAGCTGTGAGAACAAAGAGAAAGGGAAACCTCTCCCAGCAGCCTCAGAAGCAGCAGATTAAAGCTCCACAATCAACTTGATGTACCCTGCACCTGTGGAATACATGAATGGACAACAAATCATCCCAAATTGAGGAGCCTGGAGTCAGTGCTGTGCCTCTGAGGCGGGAGAGCCAACTTCAGGACACTGGTCCACAAGAGACCTCCCAGCTCCACATAATATCAAACGGCAAAAATCTTCCAGAGATCTCCATCTCAACACCAGCACCCAGCTTCACTCAACGACCAGCAAGCTACAGTGCTGGACACCCTATGCCAAACAACTAGCAAGACAGGAACACAACGCCACCCATTAGAAGAGAGGCTGCCTAAAATCATAAAAAGTCCGCAGACACCCCAAAACACACCACCAGATGTGGACCTGCCCACCAGAAAGACAAGATCCAGCCTCACCCACCAGAACACAGGCACTAGTCCCCTCCACCAGGAAGCCTACACAACCCACTAAACCAACCTTAGCCACTGGGGACAGACAACAAAAACAACGGAAACTACGAACCTGCATCCTGAAAAAAGGAGACCCCAAACACAGTAACATAAGCAAAATGAGAAGACAGAAAAACACACAGCAGGAGAAGGAGCAAGATAAAAACCCACCATACCTAACAAATGAAGAGGTAATAGGCAGTCTACCTGAAAAAGAATTCAGAATAATGATGGTAAAGATGATCCAAGATTCTATTTCCCAGATCCAAAATCTTGGAAATAGAATAGACAAAATGCAAGAAACAGTTAACAAGGACCTAGAAGAACTAAAGATGAATCAAGCATCGACTAAAAACACAATAAATGAAATAAAAAGTACTCTAGATGGGATCAATAGCAGAATAACTGAGGCAGAAGAACGGATAAGTGAGGTGGAAGATAAAATAGTGGAAATAACTGCTGCACAGCAAAATAAAGAAAAAAGAATGAAAAGAACAGAGGACAGTCTCAGAGACCTCTGGGACAACATTAAATGCACCAACATTCGAATTATAGGGGTTCCAGAAGAAGAAGAGAAAAAGAAAGGGACTGAGAAAATATTTGAAGAGATTATAGTTGAAAACTTCCCTAATATGGGAAAGGAAATAGTTAATCAAGTCCAGGAGGCACAGAGAGTCCCATACAGAATAAATCCAAGGAGAAATGCGCCAAGACACATATTAATCAAACTGTCAAAAATTAAACACAAAGAAATCATATTAAAAGCAGCAAGGCAAAAACAACAAATAACACACAAGGGAATCCCCATCAGGATAACAGCTGATCTCTCAGCAGAAACTCTACAAGCCAGAAGGGAGTGGCAGGACATAATTAAAGTGATGAAAGAGAAAAAACCGCAACCAAGATTACTCTACCCAGCAAGGATCTCATTCAGATTTGATGGAGAAATTAAAACGTTTACAGACAAGCAAAAGCTGAAAGCGTTCAGCACCACCAAACCAGCTTTACAACAAATGCTAAAGGAACTTCTCTAGGCAAGAAACACAACAGAAGGAAAAGACCTACAATAACGAACCCAAAACAATTAAGAAAATGGGAATAGGAACGTACATAACAATAATTACCTTAAATGTAAATGGACTAAATGCTCCCACCAAAAGACACAGATTGGCTGAATGGATACAAAAACAAGACCCATATATATGCTGTCTACAAGAGACCCACTTCAGACCTAGAGACACATACAGACTGAAAGTAAGGGGATGGAAAAAGATATCCCATGCAAATGGAAACCAAAAGAAAGCTGGAGTAGCAATTCTCATATCAGACAAAATAGACTTTAAAATAAAGACTACTAGAAGAGACAGAGAAGGACACTACATAATGATCAAGGGATTGATCCAAGAAGAAGATATAACAATTGTAAATATTTATGCACCCAACATAGGAGCACCTCAATACATAAGGCAAATACTAACAGCCATAAAAGGAGAAATCGACAGTAACACAATCATAGTAGGGGACTTTAACACCCCACTTTCACCCATGGACAGATCATCCAAAATGAAAATAAATAAGGAAACACAAGCTTTAAATGATATTAAACAAGATGGACTTAATTGATATTTATAGGACATCCCATCCAAAAACAACAGAATACACATTTTTCTCAAGTGCTCATGGAACATTCTCCAGGATAGATCATATCTTGGGTCACAAATCAAGCCTTGGTAAATGTAAGAAAATTGAAATTGTATCAAGTATCTTTTCTGACCACAATGCTATGAGACTAGATATCAATTACAGTAAAAGAGCTGTAAAAAATACAAACACATGGAGGCTAAACAATACACTACTTAATAACAAAGTGAACACTGAAGAAATCAAAGGGGAAATTAAAAAAAAATACCTAGAAACAAATAACAATGGAGACACGACGACCCAAAACCTATGGGACGCAGCAAAAGCAGTTCTAAGGGGGAAGTTTATAGCAATACAATCCCACCTTAAGAAACAGGAAACATCTCGAATAAACAACCTAATCTTGCACCTAAAACAATTAGAGAAAGAAGAACAAAAACATCCCAAAGTTAGCAGAAGGAAAGAAATCATAAAAATCAGATCAGAAATAAATGAAAAAGAAATGAAGGAAACGATAGCAAAGATCAATAAAACTAAAAGCTGGTTCTTTGAGAAGATAAACAAAATTGATAAACCATTAGCCAGACTCATCAAGAAAAAAATGGAGAAGACACAAATCAATAGAATTAGAAATGAAAAAGGAGAAGTAACAACTGACACTGCAGAAATACAAAAGATCATGAGAGATTACTACAAGCAACTCTATGCCAATAAAATGGACAACCTGGAAGAAATGGACAAATTCTTAGAAATGCACAGCCTGCCAAGACTGAATCAGGAAGAAATAGAAAATATGAACAGACCAATCACAAGCACTGAAATTGAAACTGTGATAAAAAATCTTCCAACAAACAAAAGCCCAGGGCCAGATGGCTTCACAGGTGAATTCTATCAAGCATTTAGAGAAGAGCTAACACCTATCCTTCTCAAACTCTTCCAAAATATAACAGAGGGAGGAACACTCCCAAACTCATTCTATGAGACCACCATCACCCTGATACCAAAACCAGACAAGGATGTCACAAAGAAAGAAAACTATAGGCTAATATCACTGATGAACATAGATGCAAAAATCCTCAACAAAATACTAGCAAACAGAATCCAACAGCACATTAAAAGGATCATACACCATGATCAAGTGGGGTTTATTCCAGGAATGCAAGGATTCTTCAATATACGCAAATCAATCAATGTGATAAACCATATTAACAAATTGAAGGAGAAAAACCATATGATCATCTCAATAGATGCAGAGAAAGCTTTCGACAAAATTCAACACTCATTTATGATAAAAACCCTGCAGAAAGTAGGCATAGAGGGAACTTTCCTCAACATAATAAAGGCCATATATGACAAACCCACAGCCAGCATCGTCCTCAATGGTGAAAAACTGAAACCATTTCCACTAAGATCAGGAACAAGACAAGGTTGCCCACTCTCACCACTCTTATTCAACCTAGTTTTGGAAGTTTTAGCCACAGCAATCAGAGAAGAAAAGGAAATAAAAGGAATCCAAATCGGAAAAGAAGAAGTAAAGCTGTCACTGTTTGCAGATGACATGATACTATACATAGAGAATCCTAAAGATGCTACCAGAAAACTACTAGAGTTAATCAATGAATTTGGTCAAGTTGCAGGATACAAAATTAATGCACAGAAATCTCTGGCATTCCTATATACTGATGATGAAAAATCTGAAAGTGAAATCAAGGAAACACTCCCATTTACCACTGCAACAAAAAGAATAAAATATCTAGGAATAAACCTACCTAAGGAGACAAAAGACCTGTATGCAGAAAATTATAAGACACTGATGAAAGAAATTAAAGATGATACAAATAGATGGAGAGATGTACCATGTTCTTGGATTGGAAGAATCAACATTGTGAAAATGACTCTACTACCCAAAGCAATCTACAGATTCAATGCAATCCCTATCAAACTACCACTGACATTTTTCACAGAACTAGAGCAAAAAATTTCACAATTTGTATGGAAACACAAAAGACCCCGAATAGCCAAAGCAATCTTGAAAACGAAAAATGGAGCTGGTGGAATCAGGCTCCCTGACTTCAGACTATACTACAAAGCTACAGTAATCAAGACAGTATGGTACTGGCACAAAAACAGAAAGATAGATCAATGGAACAGGATAGAAAGCCCAGAGATAAACCCACGGACATATGGTCACCTTATCTTTGACAAAGGAGGCAGGAATGTACAGTGGAGAAAGGACAGTCTCTTCAATAAGTGGTGCTGGGAAAACTGGATAGGGACATGTAAAAGTATGAGATTAGATCACTCCCTAACACCATACACAAAAATAAGCTCAAAATGGATTAAAGACCTAAATGTAAGGCCAGACACTCTCAAACTCTTAGAGGAAAACATAGGCAGAACACTCTATGACATAAATCACAGCAAGATCCTTTTTGACCCACCTCCTAGAGAAATGGAAATAAAGACAAAAATAAACACATGGGACCTAATGAAACTTCAAAGCTTTTGCACAGCAAAGGAAACCATAAACAAGACCAAAAGACAACCCTCAGAATGGGAGAAAATATTTGCAAATGAAGCAACTGACAAAGGATTAATCTCCAAAATTTATAAGCAGCTCATGCAGCTCAATAACAAAAAAACAAACAACCCAATCCAAAAATGGGCAGAAGACCTAAATAGACATTTCTCCACAGAAGATATACAGACTGCCAACAAACACATGAAAGGATGCTCAACATCTTTGCTCATTAGAGAAATGCAAATCAAAACTACAATGAGATATCATCTCACACCAGTCAGAATGGCCATCATCAAAAAATCTAGAAACAATAAATGCTGGAGAGGGTGTGGACAAAAAAGAACACTCTTGCACTGCTGGTGGGAATGTGAATTGGTACAGCCACTATGGAGAACGGTATGGAGGTTCCTTAAAAAACTACAAATAGAACTACCATATGGCCCAGCAATCCCACTAAAGGGCATATACCCTGAGAAAACCATAATTCAAAAAGAGACATGTACCAAAATGTTCATAGCAGCCCTATTTACAATAGCCCGGAGATGGAAACAACCTAAGTGACCATCATCAGATGAATGGATAAAGAAGATGTGGCACATATATACAATGGAATATTACTCAGCCATAAAAAGAAATGAAATTGAGCTATTTGAATGAGGTGGATGGACCTAGAGTCTGTCATACAGAGTGAAGTAAGTCAGAAAGAGAAAGACAAATACTGTATGCTGACACATATATATGGAACTTAAGATAAAAATGTCATGAAGAACATAGGGGTAAGACAGGAATAAAGACACAGACCTACTAGAGAATGGACTTGAGGATATGGGGAGGGGGAAGGGTAAGCTGTGACAAAGTGAAAGAGCAGCATGGACATATATACACTACCAAACGTAAGGTAGATAGCTGGTGGGAAGCAGCCGCATAGCACAGGGAGATCAGCTCGGTGCTTTCTGACTGCCTGGAGGGGTGGGATATGGAGGGTGGGAGGGAGATGCAAAAGGGAGGGGATATGGGAATATAGGTATATGTATAACTGATTAAATTTGTTATAAAGCAAAAAAAAAATTTTTTCAGGAGGAAAAAATAAAAGAAACAAAGTCCCAACACAGCAAAAATAAATAAATTAAATAATAAAAACTCCTACACCCAACATTTTAAAAAAAATGCTCCATGTCCTTTGTCATCACAAAGATCCATGACCCTTGGCATCACAATGCTCAATGTCATTGTCATCACAATGCTCCATGAACACTCTCATCACATTGCTCCATGCCCTTGTCTTCACAAAGCTCCATGACACATGTCATCAGAATGCTCCATGGCCTTCTCATCACAATGCTCCATGCCCTTGCCATCACAATGCTCCATTACCCCAGTCATAACAATGCTCCATGACCCCTGCTATCATGATGATCCATGGCCTTGTCATCACAAAGCTCCATGACCCTTCTCATCACATTGCTCCAAGAACCCTGTAATCACAATGCTCTATGCCCCTTTTCATCTCAATGATCCATGAGTCCTGTCATCACAATGCACCATGCCCATCATCATAATGCTTCAGGCTATTGTCATCACAATGAAATCAAAATGCTCCATGACTTCTGTCATAACAATGCTACAAACGCTTGTGATCACAATATTCCATATAACTTGTCATCACAATGCCCCATGACGCTCGTCATCACAATTATCAATGGTCTTCTTATCACAATGCTCCATGATCTTTGTCATCACAATGCTCAATACACTTGTCATCAAAATGCTCCCTGACACTTGTTGTCTGTATGCTCCTTGAATCCTGTCATGACAAGGCTCCATGACTTTTTCATCACAATGATCCATGTCCTTTTCATCACAATGCTCCAAGACCCATGTAATCTCAATGCTCCATGCCCTTGTCATCACAAAGCTGAATGACGCATGCCATCAGGATTCTCCTTCGTGTTCTCCTCACAGTGCTCCATGCCCTTGTCATCAAAATGTTCCAAGACCCCTGTAATCACAATGTTCCATGCCCGTGTCATCAAAAAACTCCATGACGCATGTCATCAGAAGGCTCCATGGCCTTCTCATCACAATGCTCCATGCCCTAGTCATCACAATGCTCCAAGACCCCTGTAATCACAATGCTCCATGCCCCTTTTAATGAGAATGCTCCATGAGACTTATCATCACAAGTCTCCATGGTCTTCTCATCACAGTGCTCCACAAATTTGTCATCACCATGCTCCATTCCCTTGTCATCACAATGCTCCATGACCCCTGTCATCACAATAATCCATGAACATTTTCAGCCCAATGCTCCACGACCTACTCATCACAATGCTCCATGGCCAATATCATCACAATGCTCCATGACGACGGTCATCACAGCACTCCATGACACCCGACAACACAATGATCTGGGACTCTTGTCATCACAATGCTCCATTCCCTAGTCATCACAATGCTCCATGACCCCTGTCATCACAACACTCCATGAACATTTTCAGCCCAGTGCTCCATGACCCTTGTCATCACAATGATCCATGCCCTTGTCATCCCAATGCTCCATGACCCCTGTATTCACAATGCTCCGTGACGCTGGTCATCACAGTGCTCCATGACACATGTCATCACAATTCTCCATGCCTTTGTCAGCAAAATGCTGCATGACCTTGTCATTACAATGCTCTATGCGCTTGTCATCACAATACTCCATTTCCATTGGCATCACAATCCTCCATGAACCTTGGGATCACAATGCTTCATGCCCTTGTCATCACAATGCTCCATGCTCCTTGAAATCAAAATGATCCATGACCTCTGTCATCACAGTGCTCCAAACCATTGTGATCACAGGGTTCAATAACACTTGTCATCACAACGCACCATGATGCCTGTCATCACAATAATCCAAGCCCTTTTCATCACAATGCTCCAAGACCTTTGTCATCACAATTCTCAGTACACTTGTCATCAAAATGCTCCATGCGCTTGTCAGCACAATGCTCCATGACACATGTCATCAAAATGCACCATGCTCTTCCCATCACAATGCTCCTTAAAATATGTCATCACAATGCTCCATGCACTTCTCATCAAAATGCTCTCTCACAAGTGATATCACAATGTTACATCACTGTTTGTCACAATACTCTTTAACCCCTGTCATCACAATGTTCCACGACTCCTGTCATCACAGTGCTACATGCACTTATCATCACAATGTTGGATGACCCCTGACATCACAATGTTCCATAACACCTGTCATCAAAATGTTCCATGACACTTTTCATCAAATTGCTCCATGACCCTGTCATCACAATGCTCCCTGCCTTTCTCATCACAATGCACAACGCCCTTGCCATCAAAATGCTCCATGACCTTTGTCATCACAATGATCAATGACCCTTGGCATCACAATGCTCCATGTCATTGTCATCACAATGCTCCATGAACGCTCTCATCACATTGCTCCATGCTCTTGTCTTCAAAAAGCTCCATGACACATGTCATCAGAATGCTCAATGGACTTCTCATCACAATGCTCCATTACCCTGTGATAACAATGCTCCATGACCCCTGCCATCACGATGTTCCATGACCTTGTCATCACAAACCTCCATGACCCTTCTCATCACAATGCTCCAAGAACCCTGTAATCACAATGCTCTATAACCCTTTCCATCTCAATGATCCATGAACCCTGTCATCACAATGCACCATGCCTTTCATCATAATACTTCATGCTATTGTCATCACAATGAAATCAAAATGCTCCATGACCTCTGTCATAACAATGCCACACACCCTTGTGATCACAATATTCCAAAACACTTGTCATCACAATGCCCCATGACTCTCGTCATCACAATTATCCTTGGTCTTCTCATCACAATGCTCCATGATCTTTGTCATCACAATTCTCAAATACACTTGTCATCACAATGCTCCCTGACACTTGTCGTCAATATGCTCCTTGAACCCTGTCATGACAAGGCTCCATGCCATTTTCATCACAATGATCCATGCCCTTTTCATCACAATGCTCCAAGACCCTTGTAATCACAATGCTCCATGCCCTTGTCATCACAAAGCTCCATGTCTTTGTCAGAACAATGCTCAATGACCATAGTCATCACAATTTGCAACGCACATTCCATCACAACGGTCCACAACATTGTCATTGCTATGCTTCATAAACCTTGTAATCACAATGGTCCATGCACTTCTCATCAAAATGCTCTCTCACCAGAGATATCACAGTGTTCCATCTCTAGTCATCACAATACGCCCTCACCCCTGTAATCACAAAGTTCCAGGACCCTGTCATCACAATGCTACATCTCCTTATCATCACAATGTTCCATGACCCCTGACATCACAATGTTCCATAACCCCTGTCATCAAAATGCTCCATGACCCTTTTCATCGCAAAGCTCCAAGACCCCTGACATCACAATGTTCTATAACCCCTGCCATCAAAATAATCCTTTACAGTTTTTATCAAATTGCTGCATGACCTGGTCATCAAAATACTCCCTGCACTTCTCAGCACAATGCACCATGCCCTTGTCATCAAAATGCTCCATGACTTGTCATCACAAAGCTCCATGACCCTTGGCATCACAATGCTCCATGTCATTGTCATCACAATGCTCCATGAAACCTCTCATCACATTGCTCCATGCCCTTGTCATCACAAAGCTCCATGACACTTGTCATCACAATGCTCGATGCCCTTCTCATCACAATGCTCCATGCCCTTGTCATTACAATCCTGCATGACCCATGTATCACAGTGCTCCGTGCCCTTGTCATCACAATGCTCCATGCCCACTCTCATCACAATAATCCATGAAACATTTCACACCAATGTTCCATGCCCTTCTCATCAAAATGCTCCATTACACCTGTCATAACAATGCACCATGACCCTTGTCATCACAATGTTCTATGGCCTAGTCATCACAAGGTTCCATGACACTTGTAATCACAGTGCTCCAGACCCCTGAAAGCACAATGCTCCATGCCCTTGTCATCACAAAGCTCCATGACGCATGTCACCAGAATGTTCCATGGCCTTCTCATCACAGTGCTCCATGCCCTTGTCATCACAATGCTCCAAGACCCTTGTAATCACAATGCTCCATGCCCCTTTTCATCTCAATGCTCCAGGACCCCTGTCATCACAATGCACCATGCCCATCATCATAATGCTTCAGGCTATTGTCATCACAAAGAAATCAATATTCTCCATGACCTCTGTCATCATAATGTTCCAAACCCTTCTGATCACAATGTTCCATAACACTTATCATCACAACACCCATGATGCTCATCATCACAATTATCCATGGTCTTCTCATCACAATGCTCCATGATCATTGTCATCACAATGCTCAATACACTTGTCATCACAATGCTCCCTGACACTTGTCGTCAGTATGCTCCTTGAACCCTGTCATGACAAGGCTCCATGCCGTTTTCATAACAATGATCCATGCACTTTGCATCACAATGCTCCAAGATCCCTGTAATCACAAATCCTCCATGCCCTTGTCATCACAAAACTCCATGACGCATGTCATCAGAATGCTCCATGGCCTTCTCATCACAATGCTTCATGCCCTAGTCATCACAATGCTCCAAGACCCCTGTAATCACAATGCTCCATGCCCCTTTTCATCAGAATGCTCCATGAGACTTCTCATCAGTAGTCTCCATGGGCTTCTCATCACAATGCTCCAGGACCTTGTCATCACCATGCTCCATTCCGTTGTCATCACAATGCTCCATGACACATGTCATCACAATGCTCCATGCCTTTGTCAGCAAAATGCTACATGACCTTGTCATTACAATGCTCTATGTGCTTGTCATCACAATACTCTATTTCCATTGTCATCACAATCCTCCATGAACATTGGGATCACATTGCTTCATGCCCTTGTCATCACAATGGTCCATGCTCCTTGAAATCAAAATGTTCCATGACCACTGTCATCACAATGCTCCAAACACTTGTGATCACAGTGTTCCAAAACACTTGTCATCACAATGCTCCATGATGCCTGTCATCACAATACTCCATGCCCTTTTCATCACAATGCTCCATGACCTTTGTCATCACAATTCTCAATACACTTGTCATCACAATGCTCCCTAACACTTGTCGTCAGAATGCTCCTTGAAATCTTTCACGAAAATACTCCATGACATTTTCATCACAAAGACCCATGCCATTTTCATCACAATGCTCCATGTAATTGTCATCAATATACTCCACAAGCTTGTCATCAGAATGCTCCTTGACCCTTGTCATTACAATTCTCCATGCACTTATCAGCACAATGCTCCCTGACCCTTGACATCACAGTGCTCCAAGCCATTGTCATCACAATGCTCCATTACCTTTGTCATCAGAATCCTCCATGACACTTGGCATCAGATGCTCCTTGCCATTGTCATCACAATGGGACATTACATATGTCATCACAATGCTCCCTGACACCTGTCTTCACAATACTGCATGACCTGGTCATCACAATGCTCCATGCCCTTGTCTTCACAATACGCCATTCCAACTGTCATCACAATAATCCATGAAACTTATTAGACCAATGTTCCATGCCCTTGTCATCACAATGCTCCATGCCCTTGTTATCACAATGCTCCATGACCCCTGTCATCACAATGCTCCGTGACTCCAGTCATTACAATGCTTCATGACTTTTGTCATCACAGTTGTCCAAGCCCTCATCATCAACAGTCTCTGTGACCATTTTAACCAAAATGCTCCATGAAATTTTCATCACAATGCTCTTTGACCCTTGTCATCACAATGCTACATGCGCTTGTCAGCACAATGCTCCATGACACATGTCATCACAATGCACCATACACTTGTCATCAGAGTGCTCCACAATTTTGTCAGCACAATGCTACTTAAAATTTGTCATCACAATTCTCCATGCAATTATCATCAAAATGCTATCTCACCAATGATATCACAATGCTACATCACTATTTGTCACAATACTCCCTCACCCCTGTCATCACAATGTTCCATGACTCCTTTCATCACAATGCTACATGCACTTATCATCACAATGTTCGATGACCTCTGACATCACAATGTTCCATAACACCTGCCATCAAAATGGTCCATGACACTTTTCATCAAATTGCTCCATGACCCTCTCATCAGAATGCTCCCTGACCTTCTCATCACAATGCACAACGCCCTTGCCATCAAAATGCTACATGACATTTGTCATCACAAAGATCCATGACACTTGGCATCATAATGCTCCATGTCATTGTAATCACAATGCTCCATTAAGGCTCTCATCACATTGCTCCATGCTCTTGTCTTCACAAAACTCCATGACACATGTCATCAGAATGCTCCATGACCTTCTCATCCCAATGCTCCATGCCCTTGCCATCACAATGCTCCATTACCACAGTCATAACAATGCTCCATGACCACTGCCATCATGATATTCCATGGCCTTGTCATCACAAAGCTCCATGACCCTTATCATCACAAAAATCCAAGAACCCTGTAATCACAATGCTCTATGCCCCTTTTCATCTCAATGATCCATGAAACCTGTCATCACAATGCACCATGCCCATCATCATAATGCTTCATGCTATTGTCATCACAAAGAAATCAAAATGCTCCATGACCTCTGTCATAACAATGCTCCAAACCCTTGTGATCACAATATTACATATCACTTGTCATCCCAATGCCCCATGACACTGCTCATCACAATTATCAATGGTCTTCTCATCAAAATGCTCCATGACCTTTGTCATCACAATGCTCAATACACTTGTTATCAAAATGCTCCCTGACACTTGTTGTCTGTATGCTCCTTTTACCCTGTCATGACAAGGTTCTATGCCTTTTTCATCACAATGATCCATGCCCTTTTCATCACAATGCACCAAGACCCATGTAATCACGATGCTCCATGCACATGTCATCACAAAGCTCAATGACGCATGCCATCAGAATGCTCCTTGGTCTTCTCCTCACAATGCTCCATGCCCTTGTCATCACAAAGTTCCAAGGCCCCTGTAATCACAATGCTCCATGTCCTTTTTCATCAGTATGCACCTTGAGACTTGTCATCACATGGCTCCATGGTTTTGTCATCATAATGATCCAAGCCGTAGTCATCACAATGCTCCATTATATTTGTCATCACAATCCTCCATTACATTTGGCATCACAATGCTCCCTGCCATTGTCATCGCAGTGGACCATGACATATGTCATCACAATGCTCCCTGACAACTGTCTTCAAAATACTCCATGACCTTCTCATCACAATGCCCCATAACCTTGTCATCACAATGCACCAGGGCCACTGTCATCACAATAATCTATGAAACTTGTCAGACCAATGCTCCATTCCCCTGTCATCACAATGCTCCGTGACTCCAGTCATCACAATGCTTCATAACGTTTGTCATCACAACGGTCCATGCCCGCGTAATCACAAGGCTCTATGTCCTTTGTAACCACAATGCTCCATGAACTTTTCATCACAATGCTCCGTGACCCTTGTCATCACAATGCTCCATGCCTTTGTCAGAACAATGCTCCATGACCCTTGTCATCACAATGTGCCACGCACTTTTCATCACAATGATCCACAACCTTGTCATCCCTATGCACCATAAACATTGTAATCACAATGATCCATGCACTTCTCATCCAAATGATCTCTCACCTGAGATATCACAATGTTCCATCACTAGTTATCACAATCCTCCCTCACCCCTGTAATCACAGTGTTCCATGACCCCTGTCATCACAATGCTACATCCCCTTATCAACACAATGTTCCATGACCCGTGACATCACAATGTTCCATAAGCCCTGTCATCCAAACTCTCCATGACCTTTTTCATCAGAATGCTCCATGAGATTTATCATCACAAGTCTCCATGGTCTTCTCATCACAGTGCTCCAGGACCTTGTCATCACCATGCTCCATTCCCTTGTCATCACAATGCTCCATGACCCCTGTCATCACAATAATCCATGAACATTTTCAGCCCAATGCTCCACGACCTACTCATCACAATGCTCCATGGCCAATATCATCACAATGCTCCATGACCACTGTCATCACAACACTCCATGACACCTGAAAACACAATGATCTGGGACTTTTGTCATCACCGTGCTCCATTCCCTAGTCATCACAATGCTCCATGAAGATTTTCAGCCCAGTGCTCCATGACACTTGTCATCACAATGATCCATGCCCTTGTCATCCCAATGCTCCATGACCCCTGTATTCACAATGCTCCGTGACGCTTGTCATCACAGTGCTCCATGACACTTGTCATCACAATGCTCCATGCCTTTGTCAGCAAAATGCTACATGTCCTTGTCTTTACAATGCTCTATGCGCTTGTCATCACAATACACCATTTCCATTGTCATCAGAATCCTCCATGAACCTTGGGATCACATTGCTTCATGCCCTTGTCATCACAATGCTCCATGCTCCTTGAAATCAAAATGATCCGTGAGCTCTGTCATCACAATGCTCCAAACACATGGGATCACAGTGTTCCATAACACTTGTCATCACAATGCTCCATGATGCCTGTCATCACAATGCTCCATGCCCTTTTCATCACAATGCTCCATGACCTTTGTCATCACAATTATTAATAAACTTTTCATGACAGTGCTCACTGACACTTGTCATCAGAATGCTCCTTGAAACCTGTCAAGAAAAGGCTCCATGCCTTTTGCATCACAATGCCCCATGCCGTTTTCATCACAATGCTCCATGCCATTGTCATCAAAATACTCCACAAGCTTGTCAGCAGAATGCTCCAAGACCCTTGTCATCAGATTTCTCCATGCACTTGTCAGCACAATGCTCCCTGACCCTTGTCATCACAATGCTCCAAGCCATTGTCATCACAATGCTCCATTACATTTGTCATCAGAATCCTCCATGACACTTGGCATCACAATGCTCCATGCCATTTTCATCACAATGGACCATTACATATGTCATCACAATGCTCCCTGACACGTATCTTCACAATACTGCATGACCTGGTCATCACAATGCTCCATGCCTTTCTCATCACAATGCGCCATTCCAACCGTCATCACAATAATCCATGAAACTTATTAGACCAATGTTCCATGCCCTTGTCATCACAATGTTACATGCCCTTGTTATCACAAAGCTCCATGACCCCTGTCATCACCATGCTCCGTTACTCCAGTCATGACAATGCTTCATGACTTTTGGCATCACAATTGTCCATGCCCTCATCATCAACAGTCTCTGTGACCTTTTTAACCACAATGCTCCATGAACTTTTCATCACAATGTTCTTTGACCCATGTCATCACAATGCTCCATGCGCTTGTCAGCACAATGCTCCATGACAAATGTCATCACAATGCACCATGCGCTTGTCACCACAGTGCTCCACATTCTTGTCATCACAATGGTCCTTAAAATTTGTCATCAGAATGCTCCATGCACTTCTCATCAAAATGCTCTCTCACCACGGATATCACAATGCTACATCACTATTTATCACAATACTCCCTCACCCCTGTCATCACAATGTTCCATGACTCCTGTCATCACAATGCTACATGCACTTCTCATCACAATATTCGATGACCCCTGACATCACAGTGTTCCATAACACCTGTCATCAAAATGTTCCATAACACTTTTCATCAAATTGCTCCATGAACCTGTCATCAGAATGTTCCCTGCCCTTCTCATCACAATGCACAATGCACTTGCCATCAAAATGCTCCATGTCATTTGTCATCACAAAGATCCATGACCCTTGGCATCACAATGCTCCATGAACCCTGTCATCACAATACTCCATGGATATTTTCAGCCCAATGCTCCATGATATTCTCATCACAATGCTCCATGACAAATATCATCAAAATGCTCCATGACCACTGTCATCCCAACACTCCATGACACCTGACAACACAATGATCCGGGACTCTTGTCATCACAATGCTACATTCCCTACTCATCACAATGCTCCATGACCCATGTCAACACAAAACTCCATGAACATTTTTAGCCCAATGCTCCATGACCCTTGTCATCACAATCATCCATGCCCTTGTCATCCCAATGCTCCATTACCCATGTATTCACAGTGCTCCGTGACGCTTGTCATCACAGTGCTCCATGACACATGTCATCACAATGCTCCATGACTTTGTCAGCAAAATGCTACATGACCTTGTCATTATAATGTTCTATGCGCTTGCCATCACAATACTCCATTACCATTGTCATCACAATCCTCCATGAACCTTGTGATCACATTGCTTCATGCCCTTGTCATCACAATGCTCCATGCTCTTTGAAATCAAAATGATCCATGACCTCTGTCATCACAATGCTCCAAACCCTTGTGATCACAATGTTCCATAACACTTGTCATCACAACGCTCCATGATGCCTGTCATCACAATACTCCATGCCCTTTTCATCACAGTGCTCCATGACCTTTGTAATCACAATTCTCAATACACTTGTCATCACAATGCTCCCTGACTCTTGACTTTAGAATGCTCCTTGAACCCTGTCACGAAAAGGCTCCATGCCTTTTTCATCACAAAGCCCCCTGCCATTTTCATCACAATGCTCCATGCCATTCTCATCAAAATACTCCACAAGCTTGTCATCAGAATGCTCCATGACCCTTGTCATCCCAATTCTCCATGCACTTGTTAGCACAGTGCTCCCTGACCCTTGTCATCGCAATGCTCCAAGCCATTGTCATCACAATGCTCCATTAACTTTGTCAACAGAATCTTCCATGACACTTGGCATCACAATGCTCCATGCCATTGTCATCACAATGGGCCATTAAATATGTCATCACAGTGCTCCCTGACACCTCTCTTCACAATACTGCAAGACCTAGTAATCACAATGCTCCATGCCCCTGTCATCACAATGCGCCATTCCAAGTGTCATCGCAATACTCCATGAAAATTATTAGACCAATGTCCCATGCCCTTGTCATCACAATGCTCCATGCCCTAGTTATCACAATGTTCCATGACCTCTGTCATCACAATGCTCCGTGACTCCAGTCATCACAATGCTCCATGGCCTTTGTCATCACAATGGTCCATGCCCTCATTATCAACAGTCTCTGTGACATTTTTAAGCACAATGCTCCATGAACATTTCATCACAATGCTCTTTGACCCTTGTCATCACAATGCTCTATGCCTTTCTCAGCACAATGCTTCATGCACTTCTCATCACATTGCTCCATGACCCCTGTCATCACAATGCTCCGTGACCCCTGTCATCACAATTCTTCATAATATTTGTCATAACAAGTGTCGATGCCCGCGTCATCAAAAGGCTCTATTACCTTTGTAACCACAATGCTCCATGAACTTTTCATCACAATGCTCCGTGACACTTGTCATCACAATGCTCCATGCCTTTGTCAGAAAAATGCTCCATGACCCTTGTCAACACAATGTGCCACGTGCTTTTCATCCCAACGGTCCACAAGTTTGTCTTTGCAATGCTCTATAAATCTTATAATCACAATGTTCCATGCCTTCCTCATCACAATGCTCATTTACCCCTGTCGTAAAAATGCTCCATGACACCTGCCATCACAATGTTCCACGGCCTTGTCATCACATGGCTCCATGACGCTTGTCATCACAATGCTCCACGCCTCCTGTAATCACAATGCTACATGCCCTTGTCATCACAAAGCTCCATGACACATGTCATCAGAATGTTCCATGGCCTTGTCATCAAAATGCTCCATGCCCTTGTCATCACAATGCTCCCAGACCCCTGTAATCACAATGCTCCATGCCCTTTTTCATCTCAATGCTCCATGAAACCTGTCATCACAATGCACCATGCCCATCATGATAATGCTTCCGGCTATTGTCAGCACAATGAAATCAAAATTCTCCATGACCTCTGTCATCACAATGCTCCATGACCCCTGTCATCACAATGATCCATGCTCTTGTCATCCCAATGATCCTTGACCCCTGTATTCACAATGCTCCGTGACGCTTGTCATCACAGTGCTCCATCACACCTGTCATTACAATGCTCCATGCCTTTGTCAGCAAAATGCTACATGACATTTTCATTACAATGCTCTATGCGCTTTTCAACACAATACTCCATTACCATTGTCATTACAATCCTGCATGAACCTTGGGATCACATTGCTTCATGACCTTGTCATCACAATGCTCCATGATCCTTGAAATCAAAATTATCCAAGAACTCTGTCATCGCAATGATCCAAACCCTTCTGATCACAATGTTCCATAACACTTGTCATCAAAACACTCCATGATGCCTGTCATCACAATACTGCATGCCGTTTTCATCACAATGCTCCATGACCTTTGTCATCACAATTCTCAATACACTTGTCATCACAATGCTCCCTTACACTTGTCGTCAGAATGCTTTTTGAACCCTGTCACGAAAGGCTCTATGAATTTTTCATGAAAATGACCCATGCCGTTTTCATCACAATGCTCCACGTCACTGTCATCAAAATACTCCACAAGCTTGTCATCAGAATGCTCCATGACCCTTGTCATCATAATTCTCCATGCAATTCTCAGCAGAAAGCTACCTGACCCTTGTCATAACAATGCTCCATGCCATTGTCATCACAATGCTCCATTACCTTTGTCATCAGAATCCTCCATGACACTTGGCATCACAATGCTTCATGCCATTGTCATCACAATGGGCCATTATATATGTCATCACAATGCGCCCTGACACCTCTCTTCACAATACTGCATGACCTGGTCATCACAATGCTCCATGCGCTTCTCATCAAAATGCTCTCTCCCCACTGATATCACAATGTTACATCACTATTCGTCACAATACTACCTCACCCCTGTCATCACAATCTTCCATGACTCCTCTGATCACAGTGCTACATGCATTATCATCACAATGTTCGATGACCCATGACATCACAATGTTACATAACACTTATCATCAAAATGCTCCATGACCGTTTTCATCAAAATGCTCCATGACCCCTGACATCACAGTGTTCCATAACGCCTGTCATCAAAATGTTCCATGACCCTTTTCATCAAATTGCTCCATGATCCTGTTATCACAATGCTCCCTGCCCTTCTCATCACAATGCAAAATGCCCTTGTCATCAAAATGCTCCATGACATTTGTCATCACAAAGATCCATGACCGTTGGCATCACAATGCTCCATGTCATTGTCACCACGATGCTGCATGAACGCTCTCATCACATTGCTCCAAAACCTCGTCATCACAAAGCACCATGACACATGTCCTCAGAATGCTCCATGGACTTCTCATCACAATGCTCCATGCCCTTGCCATCACAAAGCTCCATTATCCCTGTCATAACAATACTCCATGGCGCCTGCCAACACAATGTTCCATGGACTTGTCATCACAAGGCTCCATGACCCTTCTCATCACAATGCTCCAAGACCCCTGCAATCACACTGCTCCATGCCCCATTTCATCAAAATGATCCATGAACCTTGTCATCACATTGCACCATGAACATCATCATAATGCTTCATGCTATTGTCATCACAATGAAATCAAAATGCTCCATGACCTCTGTCATAACAATGCTCCAAGCCCTTGTGATAACAATATTCCATAACACTTGTCATCACAATGCCCCATGACGCTCGTCATCACAATTATCCATGGTCTTCTCATCACAATGCTCCATGACCTTTGTCATCAGAATGCTCAATACACTTGTCCTCAAAATGCTCACTGACACTTGTTGTCTGTATGCTCCTTGAAAATTGTCATGACAAGTCTCCTTGCCTTTTTCATCACAATGCCCCATGCCGTTTTCATCACAATGCTCCATGCCATTGTCATCACAATGGGCCATTACATATGTCATCACAATGCTCCCTGACACCTATCTTCACAGTACTGCATGACCTGGTCATCATAATGCTCCATGCCCTTGTCATCACAATGCGCTATTCCAACTGTCATCACAATAATCCATGAAACTTATTAGACCAATGTTCCATTCCCTTGTCATCACAATGCTCCATGCCCATATTATCACAATGCTCCTTGACCCCTGTCATCACAATGCTCCGTGACTCCAGTCATCACAATGATCCATGGCGTTTGTCATCACAGTGGTCCATGCCCTCATCATCAACAGTCTCTGTAACCATTTTAACCACAATGCTCCATGAACAATTCATCACAATGCTCTTTGCCCCTTGTCATCACAATGCTATATGCCTTTCTCAGCCCAATGCTCCATGCCCTTGTCATCACTATGCTATATGACCCCTGTCATCACAATGATCTTTGACTCCAGTCATCACAATTCTTCATAACATTTGTCGTCACAGTGGTCGATGCCCGCGTCATCACAGGGCTCTGTTACCTTTGTAACCACAATGCTCCATGAACTTTTCATCACAATGCTCCGTGACCCTTGTCATCACAATGTTCCATGCCTTTGTCAGAAAAATGCTCCATGACCCTTATCATCACAACGTGCTACGCAATTTTCATCCCAACGGTCCACAAATTTCTCATGGCAATGCTCCATAAACCTTGTAATCACAATGTTCCATGCCCTTCTCATCACAATGCTCCATTACCGCTGTCATAACAATGCTCCATGACCCCTGCCATCACAATGTTCCACGGCCTTGCAATCACAAGGCACCATGACCCTTGTCATCACAATGCTCCAAAACACCTGTAATCACAATGCTCCATGCCCTTGTCATCACAAAGCTCCATGACACAGGTCATCAGAATGTTCCATGGCCTTCTCATCAAAATGCTCCATGCCCTTGTCATCACAATGCTCCCAGACCCCTGTAATCACAATGCTCCATGCCCCTTTTCATCTCAACGCTCCATGAACCCTGTCATCACAGTGCACAATGCCCATCATCATAATGCTTCCGGCTATTGTCAGCACAATGAAATCAAAATTCTCCATGACCTCTGTCATCACAATACTCCATGACCCCTGTCATCACAATGATCCATGCTCTTGTCATCCCAATGCTCCATGACCCCTGTATTCACAATGCTCCGTGACGCTTGTCATCACAGTGCTCCATGACACCTGTCATTACAATGCTCCACGCCTTTGTCAGCAAAATGCTACATGACATTGTCATTACAATGCTCTATGCGCTTTTCAACACAATACTCCATTACCATTGTCATCACAATCCTCCATGAACATTGGGATCACATTGCTTCATGACATTGTCATCACAATGCGCCATGCTCCTTGAAATCAAAATGATCCATGACCTCTGTCATCGCAATGTTCAATACACTTGTCATCACAATGCTCCCTGACACTTGTCGTGAGTATGCTTCTTGAACCATATCATGACACGTCTCCATGCCTTTTTCATCACAATGATACATGCCGTATTCATCACAATGCATCAAGACACCTGTAATCACAATGCTCCACGACCTTCTCATCACAATGCTCCATGGCCAATATCATCACAATGCTCCATGACCACTGTCATCACAATGCTCCAAACCATTGGGATCACAATGTTCCATAACACTTATCATCACAACAAACCATGATGCTCATAATCACAATTATCCATGGTCTTCTCATCACTATGCTCCATATAATTTGTCATCACAATGCTCAATACACTTGTCATCACAATGCCCCCTGACACTTGTCGTCAGTATGCTCCTTGAACACTGTCATGACAAGGCTCCATGCCTTTTTCATCACAATGATCCATGCCCTTTTCATCACAATGCTCCAAGACACCTGTAATCACAATGCTCCATGCACTTGTCATCACAGTGCTCCATGACGCATTCAACAGAATGCTCCATGGCCTTCTCTTCACAATGCTCCATGCCCTTTTCATCACAATGCTCCAAGACCCCTGTAATCACAATGCTCCATGCCGCTTGTCATTATAGCGCTCCATGACGCTCGTCATCACAATTATCCATGGTCTTCTCATCACAGTGCTCCACGGTCTTGCCATCACAGTGCTCCGTGACCTGGTCATCACAATGCTCTATGTTCCCTGTCATCACAATTCTCCACGTTCTTGGCATCACTATGTTCCATGACACTTCCCATCACAGTGTTAAATGCTTTGTCATCACAATACTGCACAAGCTTGTCATCAGAATACTCCATAACCCTTGTCATCACAATGATCCATGACCCCTGTCATCACAATGCTCCATGAGACGTATCATCACAATGCTCCATGCCCTTTCTCATTACAGTGCTCCATGATGCTCGTCACCAGAATTATCCATGGTCTTCTCACCACAGTGCTCCACAGTCTTGCCATAACAATGCTCCATGCCCTGGTCGTCACAATGCTCCATGTCCCTTGTCATCACAATTCTCCACGTCCTTGTCATCATAATGCTCCATGACAGTTCTCATCACAATGTTACATGCTATTGTCATCACAATTCTCCATGCACTTGTCATCGCAATGCCCCATGACCCCTGTCATAGCAAGCTCTATTCCTTTGTCATCACAATGCTTCACGACTTTTTCATCAAAATTCTCAAAGGCCGTTGTCATCACAATGCTCCATGCCTTTGTCATCACAATGCTCCATGACCCTTGTCATCTCAGTGCTCCAAGCCCTTGTCGTCACAGTGCTCCATTACCTTTGTCATCACAATCCTCCATAACACTTGGCATCACAATGATCCATGTCATTGTCATCACAATGGAACATGAAATATGCCATCACAATGCTCCCTGACGCCTGTCTTCACAATACTCCATGACCTTGTCATCACAATGCTCCATTCCTTTGTCTTCACAATGTGCCATGCCCACTGTCAACACAATTATCCATGAAACTTGTCAGACCAATGCTTCATGCTCCTGTCATCACAATGCTACATGACCCCAGTCATCACAATGCTCCGTGTGTCCCGTCATCACAAGGCTCCATGACCTGTGTCACCACAAATGTCAATGTCCTCATCATCACAAGGCTCTGTGAAATGTGTCACCACAGTGCTCCATGAACTTTTCATCACAATGCTCAATGTCATTGTCATCACACTGCTCCATGAACGTTCACATCACATTGCTCCATGACCTTGTCATCACAAAGCTCCATGACGCATGTCATCAGAATGCTCCATGGCCTTCTCATCACAATGTTTCATGCCCTTGCCATCACAATTCAAAATAACCCCTGTCATAACAATGCTCCATGACCCCTGCCTTCACGATGTTCCATGGCCTTGTCATCACAAGGCTCCATGCCCTTTTCATCACAATGCTCCAAGACCCCTGTAATCAAAATGCTCCATGCCCCTTTTCATCTCAATGCTCCATGAACCCTATCATCACAATACACCATGCCCATCATCAAAATGCTTCATGCTATTGTCATTACAATGAAATCAAAATGCTCCATGACCTCTGTCATCACAATGCTCCAAATCCTTGTGATCAAAATGTTCCATAAAACTTATCATCACAACGCCCCATGACGCTCATCATCACAGTTATCCATGGTCTTCTCATCACAATGCTCCATGACCTTTGTCATCACAATGCTCAATACACTTGTCATCACAATGCTCCCTGACACTTGTCGTCAGTATGCTCCCTTAACCCTGTCATGACAAGTCTCCATGCCTTTTTCATCACAATGTTCCATGCCCTTGTCTTCAAAAGCTCCATGATGCATGTCATCCAAACGCTCCATGGCCATCTCATCCCAATGCCCCATGCCGTTGTCATCACTATGCCCCAAGACCCCTGTAATCACAATGCTCCATGCCCCTTTTCATCAGAATATTCCATGACACTTGTCATCACATGTCTCCATGGTCTTCTCATCACAATGCTCCAGTACCTTGTCATCATAAGCCTCCATGGACCCTGTCATCACAATACTCCATGAACGTTTTCAGCCCAATGCTCCTTGACCTTCTCATCACAATGCTCCATGACCCCTGTCATCACAATTCTCCATGACTCCTGTCATCACAATGATCCATGAACCCTGACAACACAATGATCCGGGACTCTTGTCATCAAAATGCTCCATGCCCTTGTCATCCCAATGCTCCATGACCCCTGTAATCACAATGCTCCGTGACACTTGTCATCACAGTGCTCCATGAAACTTGTCATCACAATGCTCCATGCCTTTGTCAGCAATATGCTACATAATCTTGTCATCACAATGCTCCATGCGCTTGTCATCACAATCCTTCATGACACTTTGGATCATATTGCTTCATGCCCTTGTCATCTCCCTCTTGCCTTTCTGGTTTTTACAGATTTTCAGATGTCCCTTTTGACCCGTGGGAAGTGACAATTCTTTGTAGTGTGGATTTGCATTGTGCGCTTGCTTTATTGTCCAAAAAGGTCGTATGCGTTTTCTCCAGAATATATTCAGGAGAAAACGCATACGCCCTTTTTGGCGAAGTGCATCATTGTTGAAGTTGTGATGCTTTTCCTGTGCTTTAAAGGTGATTCCTATTTACCTCTTGAAATATGTTTTGTGAAATTCTGCCTCATTTTCAAGTCAGCGTCGTTGCCTTCCCTCAACTGATTTTTGGAAGACAGTAGTCCTTTATAACTGTAGGTTTGTGAATTGCTGTGCCCGTGAGCTCCAATTTTCAAATCCCATTTTTGGGAGCTGACAGCAAATCCACAATTTTGCTTCAGGACCTATAGTTGTTCCAGGGGTGGATATACTGTTCCCTGCGGGTGGCTGAGGCTTTGGTTAATTCTTCTTCCTGACCGGAATTTAGAGTGACATGTGCCCGTCCAAATGCCTACATCTACTCTCTGATTGGTTCTCCCTCTTCCCTTTCATCCTCTGCACAATTTGCCAACTGTGCGAACCAGGAGGTTATAGGGGCTGGCTCTCCTAAGTTGGGAGATTGATAGTAAAGCAGTTGGAATGCCAAACTGGAGCACAAGGAGAGGAAAAATTAGGAGACTTTTAGAAACCTTTCACCATCACAGGGTGTCCATTCTCTAGGTTTCCCATACATGTTATAACTGTAGTGATATTCCCTACTACCTGGAGATTTGGGATCCATGGAATCGTGGCATGCATTACTACTTTAAAGGGTCTGCATTTTCTCTCCCAATATCACCAGTCCTCTCAGTCCCAAGTGTCCAGCCTTATGTCTCATCCAGCTGTCTTTGCAGATATGATCATTCCCGGTTTCATCAGAAGCCCTGAAGGAATTGTGTAAGAATTTCGCTGTTTTTTTGTTTGTTTTTGAAATTCATTTTTATAGTGCGGTTGAGCTGATTTTCACTGACGTATTTATGCAGTCTAGACACACTTGATACCCTTATGGAGACAAATCAATACATAGGTTTTAAGATTCTCACTAGTCAGATATATTCCTCTGTGTGGAATAGGGGGTTTGAGTCCCGTTCACTGAGTAAGGGGTAGGTCTCGTCTATTCTCTATTTGGTTTATGGAATGGTACCTGTGCTAATATCAAACTCTGGTTTTATGCATCACCCCACATTTCCTATCCCATTAAACAGGTATAAGAGTGTTTTCTAAATGTGAGACTCTGTTCTCTTTCTTAATTCAGTTCATGTGTTGTGATGTTGACATTCCCTCTGTAAGTGATATCTTATGAATAGATTCTTTTTCTGTGTGACTAATTTCACTTAGAATCATCATACCTAAATCCACTCTTTATGCTGCTACTGGCCTTATGACATTGATTCCACGTCTGAGTAATATTCCGTTGTACAAAATTACCACAAGTTATTTATGCATTTCTCTTTTTCCTGGGATATTTTAGGTGTACCGAAGTTGAGGTTCTTGTATGCAGAGCAGCCCTAAATTTGGGGTGCCTGTGTCTTGTCGATATTTAGTCTTCCCAAGTTATATGTCCATGAGTTGAAGTCCCCTTTGCTCTGGGGCTTTGTATTTAAATGTTTTAGCAAACAACATACACTTCTTCAGAGTGGCTCTTGGATATTTATACCCCACCCATCAGTGTGACTAGGCTCCCTGTTCTCCATGGCCTCTCCAGCATTTCTGGTTTGTACAGATTTTTTGGATGGCCTTTCTGAGCAGTGGAAATTGAGACTTCTTTGTTGTGCGGATTTGCATTTCCCGCTTGCTTGGTTGGCCAAAAACTCTGTATGTGTTTTTTTCCTGAAGATATTCTCGAAAAAAAGGCATACACCCTTTTGCCCAACTACATCATTTTAGAAATTCTGCTGCTTTTCATATGCTTTAAATGTGAGTACAATCTACCTTTTGAAATCTGTTTCCTGCAATTCTGCCTCTCATTCAGATCCTCTTCGTTGCCTTACCTGAATATATTTTTGGACGTTGGTTATCATTTATATCTTTGCAGGTCTTTGAATTGTCTGTTCCTGAGCTCCATTTTGCAACTCGCTTTTTTTGTGAGCTGGCCGCCAAACCTTTGGATTGCTTCTGGCCCTATTCTGGTTCTGAGGAGGCAGGCTGAGCCTTTGGTTAATTCTTCTTCTAATGGGAAATTAGAGTGACATGTGCCTGTCAAAAATCCTACAGCTAATCTCTCATTGGTTCCCCCCTTCCCATTTATCCTCTGCACAAAATGCAAACTATGTGAAACAGGAGGTTAAAGGTGCTGATTCTCAAAGTGGGGAGATTTTTAGTAATGTGGCTGGAATGGCGAACCACAGCACCAGGAGATCAAAAATGAGGTGCATTTTAGACACCTTTCCTGAGCACACGGTGTACATTCATCTCGGTTTTGCAGGCATGTTTTCGCTGTCAGAAGATTCCCTTGAACCTGCCGATTTGGGACCCATGGAATGGGTACCAGGCAGTATTACTTTAAAAGGTCTGCATTTCCTCACCCAGCCTCTCTAACATCTCTTAGCCTGCATAGCTTCCAGCCTTATATATCATCCTGCTGTGGGTCTACATGTGTTCAATCCATGTTACATCGTAGCCCTTCAACAAAAGTTGTAAGAATTTTTGTCTGTCTCACCGTTTTGATAAATATTTTTAAATTTATTTTTATATGGTTACAGCTGATTTTCAAAGCTCTGTTTTTTGCTGCTGTACATCCACTTGATTCATGTACTGTGAGACAACAAGACATTATTTTTCAGATGCTTACGAGTCATATGTATTATTGTCCAGTGACTTAAGTGGGCTGAGTGCAGTTCTTTGAGGTACCGTGTAGGCTTTGTCAGTTATTCAATTTGGTACTTGGAATGGTATATTTGCTAATTTCAACCTCCTGGATAATACCTCACCATTCCCCACCTTTCCCATTTAGCAGCCTTATGTCTATTTTCTACATATTTGACTATGTTTCTGTTTTGTAGTTTATTTCATGTGTAGCCATTTTTGATTCGACCTTTAAGTGACATCTTATGATATGTGTCTTTTTCTTTCTGACATATGTCACTTAGAATGATCGTATGTAACTCCTCCAGAGTTGTTCCAACTAGCCTTATTTCATTGATTTCGGGATGAGTAATATTCCACTCTACATAAGTACCCCATCTCTTTTATCCATTTTATCCTTCCAGGGACATTTAGGTTATATCCAAGTGGAGGCCCTTTTTAACAGAGAGGTGGTAAACGTTGGGGTGCCTGTTTTCTGTCCATTTTTGTTTTTCCCAAGGCATACGCCCATGAGTGCAAGTGCCTTATGCTCTGTAGCTCATCTTTTAGATGTTTTAGCAAACACAATACACTTCTCCAGAGTGGCCGTTGGCAAATTACATTTCCAGTATCAGCCTCACAGGGCTCCCTTTTCTCCTCACCGTGTCCTGCATTTCTGGTGTTTACAATTTATGTGGATGGCCCTTCTGACTGATGTGAAGTGACACATTTTGTAGTATTGACTTTCAGTGCCCACCTGTTTGGTTGGATAAAACGTGTGTATGGCCTTTACTTGAATATATTCAGAAAAAATGCATACGCCCTTTTGTGCCAACTGCATCATTGGCGATGCTGAGCCCCTTTTCTTGTGCTTTAATGGGGAGTCCTTTCTACCTCTTCAAATCTGTTTCCTGCCACTCTCCCTTGCTTACAAGTCCTTTTCTGTGACTTACCTTAAGACATTTTTCGACGATAGATATTTTCAACTCTGCAGTTTCATGAATTTTAGTGCCCCTGAGTTCCATTTTTCAACTTGTGTTTTGGGAAACTGGACACAAAACAGCGGGATTTCCTCTAGACCTATTCTGTTTCCGTGGGCAATTCTAGCCTTTGATTAATTTGTCTTCCACATAGGAAATTAGAGTGGCATGTGCCTGTCCGAACACCTAAGACTTGTCTCTAAATTTTTCTCATCCTTCCGCTTCATCCTCTGGACAAATTCCAAACTGTGTGCAACAGGATGTTGACGGTGCTGATATCCCCAAGTGAGGAGATTGTCAGGAAAGATGCTGGTGGGGTGAACCCGAGCACCAGGCGATGAGGAGATGAGGTGCCTTTTCCAAACTCTTTCCGATCAAACGGTGTACCATCCTCTAGGTGTGACAGGCATGTTTTAGCTGTAGGAAGGGTCCCGTGAATGGAAGAAGAACACCAGGGATTTTTCCAAATCAGTGCCTCCCCGTATCCCAAACTGGGGAATTTTTAAGCTACAGCTACACATATGTCCATTAAGGCCCTTGGGAAATAGGCAGAGCCCAAACTTTAGATGATTGAAATCTTCAGGGTGAGAAGCGTTCAACATCGGCCTTGCTTAGGTTACATTTTATCTGTCATTGATAGATGATGTCAATAAAAACATCTATTCTTTTTTCAGATTATTTCCCCTTATAGGTTATTGCAAAATATTGAGTGTAGTTCCCTGTGCTATACAGTTGTTCCTTGTTGATGATCTATTTTATACATAGCAGTGTGTATGTGTTAATCCCAAACTGTTAATTTATCCCTTGTCCTACCTTTCCCCTTTGGTAATAATAAATTATAAGATTTTATACTTCTCAGAAATGGGGGAGCTGAAAGAGAGGTATCCTTTTCAATGGAAAAGCATTCAAAACAAGATTGAAGCTTCAGCCAAGAGTATTCGATGTACATCCATGGAAATAAATCACTTCATTTCTCTAATGTTGACCTGACAAATAAGACAGACGTCTTCACTGAACTTGCTTATAGTAAAGTGATGGAAATATCAAAGGTAAGTCTTAGAAACATCTTATTTTACCCGAGCATTATACACTGCTCTGTGTTAACTACAGTTTGGCTCACACATCTGTTCATTCAAGTTACAATGTTCTCAATTTCTGTTACTGATCCTCCAGAGTGGACCCCAACAGGAGTCCCTGTGTCCAGTGTCATTGGAGCCAACAGATCAAGACTGAGTTGGTTCAGAAGCAAAGGAAACATTATTTTGAAAACAGAATGGAGAGGTGAGAGCGTGCAGTCCCCCACGGGCTGTGGGCTGGGCTGCTGTGTACGGATCCCGGCAGCGTCAGTGGGAGGGAGGGGATGGAGCTCTCGAGGGCTGGGTTGGCTGCAGCTCAGGCTCTATGCCGTGGAGTCTGCATGGGACCCCGCTAGCTGAGGTGTCGACCCAGCCATTCTGCACTAGGAAATCGGGTCTGAAGTGCCGGGTGTGGGACCTCTGCATGCAGAACCCTAGGAGCACGTGAAATTAGACAAAGCACAAAGGAAAAACAGGTTAGACTTTATTTTATTGCCCAGGTTCTCTTTTTATCTCACAGGAATTTTTAATGAACGTTACCAGAGACAAACACCTCCTCTGTTTTTTGTTCCGTTCCTCATTCTTGGGTTGTTGAGGGTGCAGACCCCTCTTTTGTAACTGCTTCATGCTGTGGTGGCAGCCCTGATTCCTGGGGGGAGGGTCAAAACGTCTCCCCACCAGCCTCCAGGTGAGGTTGATTGTCCCAAGGCCTCCTGCCTCACTTCCCGTACGCCTGAGCACCAGCATTGGATGTGTTATAGATTCTAATGACCTTTAAGTGTCCAGGAAAGAGATGCGCAGACATGCTGAGGTGGCAGGTTTCACCCCACCCCACATTTGTTCAGCGACCTTAGGCTGACGGTTTTTGCCAGCCTAGATGCTCTGACCAGTAGTCTGTGCTTTCTTTAATTAGGTCCCTGAATTAATGTACAAACAGCACCATGTGTCAAAACCGTGCCCGTGCAACTCCCAGACAGTCCAGGGTCAGTGGTGATCCAGGACCATGACGTCCACTGAGTCAACGGCATTTAGATGTAGCCAGCAGTCCAGCCGGTCATATTGGCCACCATCACTGCGGTGTCTGTAGGGTTTTCTATGGTGAAAGCGTGATATACGTTTCCCCCGCCAAGCTTATTAGCTCCCCTCTGGGTGCAGTAAGTCCTGCAAGCAGTAGTCTGCTCTTTCGGGGCACAGTCTTGTTGTTTTCTGAGAGAAACTCCAGGTCAAGTGATGGTCACACGAGTCATTTTGGGGCCCCGTTGCCCCCGTTTGTCTCTCTGGAGGTGGAGTTGGAGGGCCTCCTCACTCGATGTCAGTGTGTCCATAGAGCGACACCTGCAACTTCAGGGCATGATGGGTGGTTAGGATCACGACGTGCGTTACTTTTCCCTTAGGAGGGAGCTGGCCTTGTGGGCTGCTGATTTCTAGCTTTTTAGATACCCCAGTATCCTGGCCTGATGAGTTGGTGGGCAAAGCCCTTGGTGACCATAGTTTATCATACCTGAAGGGCATTCTTGTGTTGCTCCATTTCAAGTGGTCCCAGTTTTTGCACTAAGTCTCCAAGGGCAATTAACCTTTGACCGTTTATGTAAAGGTCAAGGGTTTAGCTAAATTAGGGAGTTCCTGGGCAAGGGTGTAAATTGACTGCTCTTTCCATTCTTGAAAGGCTGCTTCTGGATTCTATTCAAAAGGATCATCATCTTTTCATGTCAGTGTTTCAGGTAGAGGCCCAGCTATCAGACTGTAGTTAGGGATCCAGATGCAGAAAACCTTTGCCTCCCCAGGAACCCCTAAGCTGTCTTCTAGTTTTAGAAGAGGTAAGGCTGCAAATGGCTTCTTCCCTATCCTGGGATGCGTTTCTCCGAGTATCTGTGAGAATGAACCCCAGGCATGTCACCTGAGCCTGGTATATTTGAGCCTTTTTCTTGGACACCTTCTATCTTTTCTTGGCTAGGTAGTTCCGAGGCGTCTTTAGTAGGCCTGGCGATCAGAATGTCATCTGCATATTGAAGGAGGGTTCCCTTTTACAGAGGTAGAACTTTTAGGTCTTTAGAGGACATTTCCCCAATGATGGTGTGGGGATTTTTGAACCATTGGGGCAGGACGGACCAGCATTATTGCTTGTGTTGCATGTTGTGTCCTGCCACTCACAAGCCAAAAATTCTTGTGACTCTGAGATGAATGGAATACAGAAGAAGGCATCACTGAAGTGTAATACAGAATGTCATTGCCTGGTGGATGGTAGAATGAGCAGCAGGGAGTAGGAAATAGGAGCTACTGGAAGTATATCCTCGGTGGCTTCACTGACTGTCCTGATATCCTTTACCAGGTCTCCAGCAGCCCATGGGGCTCTCGTGGTCAGGCCAATCCCAGGATATGGAGCTCACCTGGGCTGCATCCCGCACCCCACAGCCCACGGGGCTCTCGTGGTCAAGTCCTTCCAAGGTTATGGAGCTCACCTGTGCAGCTACCCAGCAGCCCATGGGGCTATCATAGTCAGGCCCTTCCCAGGATACGGAACTCCCCTGGGCAGGTACCCCAGCAGGGCTGGACACACAGGAACTGTGCACATAGCCCACCTTGCAGAGAACCCCCAGCTCACCTGTCGCTCACAGCTGACACAGAACACCTCAGAGCAGGACTTGAACTAACAAACAGCAGCTCTGACAGGTCTGAGACCCTGGCTATCACTCTGTGCAGCCTCTCTCTGCCTGGTCTTCCAGACACTTCCACTGCAGCCAGGGCACCAGGCCTCTGTCTCCACCCACCATCACTCCTCTCCCTGACTCCTGGGTTCCTCTCATTAGGATAGGGTCTTCTTGAAATTGTTTTCCACTCATGGACCAGATAAAATGATAAGAAAACAAGCCGCAGCTGCAGCCCCTTGTCTAGCCTGACTCTCAAGAGCCCACACCTCTTCCTTGGGCCTAGCCCGTTTAACAAGTTTCATTTTCTGCAACTGTGAGCCACTGAGGGGTGAGGATTGGCTGATTTGGGCAGCCTGACAATGCCTGCCAGCCCTCCCCAGGTGTGCCTGTGTTGAGGTCAATATAAACACCTCTCCAGTCAGCAAGAGCCCCTGTAGCTGTGCCTGTCGCCATATTCTCTGCCCCGTCAGCAGTGTCGGGGCTGGGGTGGTGGTACGGAGGGAGAGGCCGTGGCTTTGTGGGTGGCCCAATGTGAGTGGGTCTCTGCTGGACTTTCTGCAGGAGTTACCAGGCTGCCACCTGCTAAAGAAGAGGATGTGTCATCCATACCTGCCACTGGAATTTCTCCCCAGGCAGAGGTGAGGAAGTAAAAAAGCAGTGGGGGCCGTGGCAGGAGGGGTATCTCAGGCAGGGAAATGGAAAGATTCCAGAAGAGCATCTGGAGCCAGGACCATCCTGGCTGGCCTTCAGGCACCAAGTCGGCCTGCGTGCTCTCGCTAGTGTGGCTCCACAGCCCTTCCTCTAGGCTTTCAAGTGCTTGTACATATTCAGATGTTTTACCTGGAAAGGGTGGGAAGAGTTCAGCTGCAGCAGGACTGTGGCTCAGCTCACATTTACTCACAGACGCCTCGACACAGTCCCCCAGCTTTGCAATGAGGATGTTCCTTGTGGGGGGGAGTGCTGCTGAGTGCATGGGAGACGATTTCCCACCTCTGAACAACATTAAGAATTTTTTACCACTGGAGCAAGTGCCCTGATACATTTTTCCTCTCTATAACTGGTGGGTTCTGTTTTTTTTTTTTTTTTTTTCTTTTTTTCTTTTTAGTTCAAGGTAGATTTTATTTATTCCTCTTTTTTTTAATTTGGAGATATAAACATGGAAATAATGCATTAATATTAAGACATCTATGTGAAGGGAAAAACTTTTTTTCTGTTTTATTTGATTAAATGTTATTTATTTATTTTTAATTTGTTAAAATTTATTTATTTCTTTTATACAGCAGGTTCTTATTGGATATCTATTTTATACATATAAGTGTGCACATGTGAATCCTAGTCTCCCAATTCATCCCACCACCACCCTCACATGGTGTTCCCCCCTTGGTGTCCATATGTTTGTTCTCTACATCTGTGTCTCTATCTCTGCCCTGCAAACCGGTTCATCTGTACCATTTTTCTAGGTTCCACATATATGCATTAATATACAATATTTGTTTTTCTCTTTCTGACTTACTTCACTCTGTATGACAGTCCCTAGATCCATCAAGGTCTCTACAGATTACCCAATTTCATTCCTATGTATGGCTGAGTAATATTCCATTGTATAAATGTGCCAGATCTTCTTTATCCATTCATCTGTTGATGGACACTTAGGTTGCTTCCATGTCCTGGCTATTGCAAATAGAGCTGCAATGAACATTTTTGTACATAACTCTTTTTGAATTATGGTTTTCACAAGGCAAATGTCCAGTAGTTGGATTGTTGTGTCGTATGGTACTTCTATTGTTAGTTATTTAAAGGACCCTCCATACTGTTCTCCCTAGTGCCCATATCAAATTACATTCCCACCCACAGTGCAAGTGTGTGCCCTTTTCTCCAATAAAGGCCTCTCCAGCATTTATTGTTTTGTAGATTTTTTTGATGATTGCCACTCTGACTGCTGTGAGGTGATACCTCACGGTAGTTTTGATTTGCATTTCTCTAATGATTAGTGATGTTCAGCATCCTTTCATGTGTTTCTTGGTAATCTGTATATCTTCTTTGGAGAAATGTCTATTAGGTCTTCTGCCCGTTTTTGGATTGGGTTGTTTGTTTTTGTGATATTGAGCTACATGTGGTGCTTGTAAAGTTAGGAGATTAATCCTTTGTCAATTGCTTCATTTGAAAATATTTTCTCCCATTCTGAGGGTTGTTTTTGCATCTTGTTTATGTTTTCCTGTACTGTGTAAAAGCTTATAAGTTTCATTAGGTCCCATTTGTTGATTTCTGTTTTTATTTCCATTTCTCTAAGTGGTGGGTCAAAAAGGATCTTGCTGTGATTTATGTCATAGAGTGTTCTGCCTATGGTTTCCTCTAAGTGTTTTATAGTGTCTGGTCTTATATTTAGATCTCTAATCAATTTAGAGTTTATTTTTGTGTATGGTGTTATGGAGTGTTCTAATTTCATTCTTTTATGTGTAGGGGTCCAGTTTTCCCAGCACCAATTACTGAAGAGACTGTCTTTTCGCCATTGTATATCCTTAGCTCCTTTGTCATAGATGAGATAGCCATAGGTATGTAGGTTTATCTCTGGGCTTTCTGTCCTGTTCCATTGATCTGTGTTTATGCCAATCTACATACACTTGATTCCATTATGGAGACATATAAATACATAGGTTTCAAGGTTATTACCAGTCAGATATATTCCTCTTCAGTGAATAGGGTGTTTTGTGTCCAGTTCATTGAGAAAGGAGTAGGTCTTCTCTATTACATATTTGGTATATGGAATGGGATCTGTGCTAATTTCAAACTCTGCTTTTACACATCACCCCACATCACCTTTCCCCTTAAGGAGGCATAAGTGTGTTTTCTAAATGTGTAACTCTGTTCTCTTTTGAAATTCAGTTCATGTGTAGCCATGTTAACATTCCCTCTATAAGTGATATATTACAATAAGTTTCTTTTACTTTGTGGCTCATTTCACTTAGCATCATCATACCTAAAGCCACTCATTAAGCTGCTATTGGCCTTATGACATTGATTTTATGTCTGAGTGACATTCCATTGTATATAAGTACCACAACATCTATATCTATTTTTTTTTCCTTTCCTGGGATATTTAAAGTGTACTGAAGTCGAGGTTCTTGTAAACAGAGCAGCCCTAAAGTTTGGGCTGGCTGTGTGTTGTGGATTTTTAGTTTTCCCAAAATACACGCCCATGAGTGGAAGTGTGCTATGCTCTGTAGCTCTGTTTTAGAAAACAACATACAGTTCTCCAGAGAGGCTGTTGGCAATTTACATCCTGTACATCGGCGTAACCGGGCTCCCTTTTCTCCATGGCCTGTCCTGCATTTGCGGTTTTTACACTATTTGTGGATGGCCCTTTTGACTGGAGGTAAGGGACACTTCTCTGTAGTGTGGATTTGCAATGCCTGATGGCTTGCTTGGCCAAAGAGGGCATATGCATTTTTTCCCGAATATATTCAAGAAAATACACATAGTCCCTTTTCAGCCAAGGGCAACATTGTCGAAATTCTGTCGCTTTTCATGTGCTTTAAAGACGACTCCAATCTACCTCTTGAAATCTGTTTCCTTCAATTCTGCCTTGCATTCAAATCCTCTTCACTGCCTTTCCTCAATATATTTCTGGATGATAGTTGTCCTTTATAACTCTGCAAGTTTGTGAATTGCTGTGCCCCTGATTTCCATTTTTCAACTCGCCTCTTTGTGAGCTGGCTGCAATACCGCAGGATGGCTTTAGGCACTAGTCTGGTTCCGGGACTTCAGGCTGAGCCTTTGGTTAATTCTTCTTCCTGGTGGGAAACTAGAGTGACATGTGCCCATCCAAACACCTACAGCTAATCTCTCATTTACTCCCCCTCTTCCTGTTCATCCTCTGCACAATTTGCAAACTGTGCATATCAGGAGGGTAAAGGCGCTGATACTCCAAGTGGGGAGATTTTTAGTAATGCAGATGGAATGGCGAAGCCGAGCACGACAAAAGGAAAAATGAGGTACCTTTTAGAAAACTTTCCCAATTACACAGTGTACCATCCACTGGGTTTCCCATGCATGTTTTAACTGTAGGAAGATTCCCTTAAACCTGGAGAGTTGGGACCACTAGAATGGGTAGCACACAGTGTTGCTCTAAGTGGTGTTCTTTTGCTCACACAACCTCAGCAATCTTGTAAGCCCCAAGTGTCCAGTCTTATGTCTCATCCAGCTGTGGGTGTAAAGGTGGTCAATCCAGGTTGCATCACAGGCCCTGAACGAAATTTTTAAGACTTTCTCACTGTTTCGCTGTTTTTGCATTTTGCTTTTGAAATTTATTTTTATAAGTGGGTTTAACTGAATTTCAGTGCTCTGTTCATGCCGTTATACACAAACATGATTCCTTTATGGAGACATGAGAATATATATGTTTTAAAATACTGAGAGTCAGACATATTCCTTGCAATGAATAGGGGGTGTTGAGTCCAGTTCATTGTGGTGGGATTAGGTGTTGTCTATTACATACTTGGTTTATGTAACGGTATCTGTGCTAATTTAAAACTGTGATTTTATGCATCACCCCACCTCGCCTTTCCCATTAAGCAGGCAGAAGCTTGTTTTCTAAATTTGTGTCTCCGTTGTGTTTGTAAATCAGTTCATGTGTAGCCATGTGTACATTCCCGCTATGAGTGATATCTTATGATAAGATTCGTTACACTGGTATCTTTCCTAAATCAGTTCATGTGAGGCCATGTTTACAGGACCTTCATAAGTGATATCTTATGATAAGATTCTTTTTCTGTGTGACTTATTTCACTTAGAATCATCGTACCTGAATCCACTCATTTTGCTGCTACTGGCCTTATGAAATTGATTTCATGGCTGAGGGATATACCATCGTACGTAATTACCACAATTTCTTGAACCATTTTTGTCTTTCCTGGGATATTTAAGGTATACCCAAGTTGAGGTTCTTGTAAGCAGTGAAGCCCTAAATTTTGTGGTGGCTCTGTCTTATTGATTTTCAGTTTTCCCAAGGTATATTTCCTAGACTGGAAGTGCCCTTGACTCTGTAGCTCTGTTGTTTACTTGTTTTAGGGAACACAATGCACTCCTCCAGTGAGGCAGTTCGCAATTTAAATCCCGCCCATCAGCATAACAAGGCTCTCTGTTCTCCAGGGCCTGTCTTGCCTTTCTGGTTTTTACACATTTTGCAGATGTCCCTTTTGACCAGTGGGAAGTGATACTTCTTTGTAGTGCAGATTTGCATTGCCCGCTTGCTTGCTTGGCCAAAAAGGGTGTATGCGTGTTCTCCTGCATATATTCAGGAGAAAACATATACGCCCTTTTTGGGCAAGTGCATCATTGTCGAAGTTGTGCCCCTCTTCCTGTGCTTTAAAGGCGATTCCAACATACCTCTTGAAATCTGTTTCCTGCTATACTGCCTCGCTTTCAAGTCCGCCTCGTTGCCTTCCCTCAGCAGATTTTTGGGCGATAGTTGTCCTTTATTACTCTGCCAGTTTCTGAATTGCTGTGACCCTGAGCTCCATTTTTAAATTTATTTTTTGGTGAGCAGACCGCAAGTGCAAAATTTTGGTTCAGGACCTATACTGGTTCCCGGCGTGTGGCTGAGACTTTGGCTAATTCTTCTTCCTGCCGGGCAATTAATGTGACATGTACCCGTCCAAATGCCTAACATCTCTCTCATTTGTTCTCCCTCTTCCCTTTCATCTTTGCCAAATTGGCAACTGTGCGAACCAGGACGCTAAAGGGGCTGTCTCTCCAAGTTGGCAGATTGATAGTAAAGCTGTTGGAAAGTCAAACTGGAGCACCAGGAGAGGGATTATTAGTTGAGTTTTAGAAACCTTTCTTATTCACAGTGTGTCCATTCTCTAGGTTTCCCGTACATGTTATAGCTGTAGTAATATTCCCTTCAACCTGGACAGTTGGGACCCATGGAATGGGTGCCACACATTATTGCTTTAAAGGGTCTGCATTTGCTCACCCAATCTCACCAATACTCTCAGTCCCAAGTGTCCAGCCTTATGCCACATCCAGCTGTCATTGTAGATAGGGTCATTCCAGGTTTCATCAGAGACCCTGAAAGAATTGTAAAGAATGTCCCTGTTTTATTGTTTTGTGTTTGAAATTCCATTTTAGAGTGGGTTTGAACTTATTCTCACTGCTATGTTTATGCCAGTCTAGACACACTTGATTCCCTTTTGGAGACATATCAATACATAGGTTTTAAGATTCTTACTAGTCAGATATATTCCTCTGCGGGGAATATGCGGGGTTGAGTCCCTTTCACTTAAGAAGGTGTAGGTAATATCTATTCTGTATTTGGTTTTTAGAATGGTAGCTGTACTAATATCAAACTCTGGTTTTATGCATTACCCACCTCTCCTTCCCCTTTAAGCGGGCATACGATTGTTTTCTAAATGTGAGAATCTCTTACATTCCTAACTCAGTTCCTGTGTAGCCATGTTTACAGGACCTACATAAGTGATATCTTATGATAAGATTCTTTTTCTGTGTGACTTACTTCACTTAGAATCATCGTACCTGAATCCACTCATTTTGCTGCTACTGGCCTTATGACATTGATTTCATGGCTGAAGGATAATCCATCGTACGTAAGTACCACAATTTTTTGATCCATTTTTATCTTTCCTGGGATATTTAAAGTGTACCAAAGTTGACGTTTTTGTAAGCAGTGCAGCCCTAAATTTTGGGGAGGCTCTGTCTTTTTGATTTTCAGTTTTCCCAAGGTATATTCCCTAGACTGGAAGTGCCCTTGGCTCAGTAGCTCTATTGTTTACTTGTTTTAGGGAACACAATGCACTCCTCCAGAGAGGCAGTTGGCAATTTACATCCCGCCCATTAGCATAAAAAGGCTCCCTGTTCTCAAGGGCCTGTCTTGCCTTTCTGGTTTTTACACATTTTGAGGATGTCCCTTTTGACCAGTGGGAAGTGATACATCTTTGTAGTGCAGATTTGCATTGCCCGCTTGCTTGCTTTTCCAAAAAGGGTGTATGCGTTTTCTCCTAAATATATTCAAGAGAAAACACATAAGCCCTCTTTGGCCAAGTGCATCATTGTCGAAGTTGTGTCCCTTTTCCTGTGCTTTAAAGCCGATTCCAACGTAACTCTTGAAATCTGTTTCCTGCTATTCTGCCTCGTTTCAAATCCGCCTTGTTGCCTTCCCTCAACAGATTTTTGGACGATAGTAGTCCTTTATTACTCTGCCAGTTTGTGAATTGCTGTGCCCCTGATCTCCATTTTTCTACTCGTTTTTTGTGAGCTGAACCCAACTCCAAAATTGTGATTCAGGACCTATACTGGTTCCCGGTGGGTGGCTGAGACTTTGGTTAATTCTTCTTCCTGCTGGGAAATCAGAGTGATATGTACCAGTCCAAATGCCTAACAGCTACTCTCTCATTGGTTCTCCCTCTTCCCTTTCATCCTTTGCCAAATTGGCAATCTGTGCGAACCAGGAGGTTAAAGGTGCTGTCTCTCCAAGTTGGGAGATTGATAGTAAAGCAGTTGGAAAGTCAAACTGGCGCACAAGGAGAGGGACTATTCGTTGAGTTTTAGAAAACTTTCGTATTCACAGTGTGTCCATTCTTAGTTTTCCCTTACATTTTATAGTTATAGTAATATTCCCTTCAACCGGGAGGGTTGGGACACATGGAATGGGTGCCATGCATTATTGCTTTAAAGGGTCTGCATTTGCTCACCCAATCTTACCAATCCTCTCAGTCCCCTGTGTCCAGCTTTATGCCATATCCAGCTGTCGTTGTAGATAGGGTCATTCCAGGTTTCATCAGAGACCCTGAAGGAATTGTAAAGAATTTCCCTGTTTCTATGTTTTGTTTTTGAAATTCTTTTTTATAGTGGGTTTGACTTGATTCTCGCTGCCATGTTTATGCCAGTCTAGAAACCCTTGATTCCCTTACGGAGACATATCAATACATAGGTTTTAAGATTCTTACTAGTCAGATATATTCTTCTGCGGGAAATATGGGATTTTGAGTCCCTTTCACTGAGGATGTTGTAGGTAGATCTTGTCTATTCCATAGTTGGTTTTTGGAACGGTACCTGTGCTTATATCAAACTCTGGTTTTATGCATCAACCCACCTCTCCTTCCCCCTTAAGCAGGCATAAGAGTGTTTTCTAAATGTGAGACTCCGTTCTCTTTCCTAACTCAGTTCATGTGTAGCCATGTTTACAGGATCTTCATAAGTGATATCTTATGATAAGCTTCTTTTTCTGTGTGACTTATTTCACTTAGAATCATCGTACCTGAATCCACTCATTTTGCTGCTACTGGTCTTATGACATTGATTTCATGGCTGAGGGATATTCCATCGTACGTAAGTACCACAATTTTTTGAACCAATTTTATCTTTCCTGGGATATTTAAGGTGTACCCAGGTTGAGGTTCTTGTAAGCAGTGCAGCCCTAAATTTTGGGTTGGCTCTGTCTTATTGATTTTCAGTTTTCCAAAGGTATATTCCCTAGACGGGAAGTGCCCTTGTCTCTGTAGCTCTGTTGTTTACTTGTTTTAGGGAACACAATGCACTCCTCCAGAGAGGTAGTGGGCAATTTACATCCCGCCCATTAGCATAACAAGACTCCCTCTTTTCCAGGGCCTGTCTTTCCTTTCTGGTTTTTAACCATTTTGTGGATGTCCCTTTTAACCGGTGGGAAGTGATACTACTTTGTAGTGCAGATTTGCATTGCCCGCTTGCTTGCTTGGCCAAAAAGGGCGTGTGCGTTTTCTCCTGAATATATTCAGGAGAAAACGCACACGCCCTTTTTGGCCAAGGGCATCATTGTCGAAGTTTTGCCCCTCTTCCTGTGCTTTAAAGGGGATTCCAACGTACCTCTTGAAATCTGTTTCCTGCTATTCTGCCTCGCTTTCAAGTCCACCTCGTTGCCTTCCGTCAAAAGATTTGTGGACGATAGTTGTCCTTTATTACTCTGCCAGTTTGTGAATTGTTGTGCCCCTGAGCTCCATTATTTAACTCGTTTTTTGTGAGCTGAACGCAAGTCTAATATTTTGGCTCAAGACATATACTGGTTCCCAGTGGGTTGCTGAGACATTGATTAATTCTTCTTCCTCACCAGAAATAAGAGTGACATGTGCCCGTCCAAATGCCTAACAGCTACTCTCTCATTGGTTCTCCCTCTTCCCTTTCATCGTCTGCCAAATTGGCAACCTGTGCGAACCAGGAGGTTAAAGATGCTGTCTCTCCAAGTTGGGTGATTGATAGTAAAGCAGTTGGAAAGTCAAACGGGAGCACCAACAGAGGGACTATTCACTAAGTTTTAGAAACATTTCGTATTCACAATGTGTCCATTCTCTAGGTTTCCCGTGCATGTTACAGTTGTAGTAATATTCCCTTCACCCTGGAGAGTCGTGACCCATGGAATGGGGGCCATGCCTTATCGCTTTAAACGGTCTGCATTTGCTCAACCAATCTCACCAATCCTCTCAGTCCCATGTGTCCAGCCTTATTCCACATCCAGCTGTTTTTGTAGATAGGGACATTCCAGGATTCATCAGAAACCCGGAAGGAATTGTGAAGAATTTCGCTTTTTTTGTTTTTGAAATTCCTTTTTATAGTTGGTTTCAGCTGATTCTCGCTGCCATGTTTATGCTAGTCTCGACACACATGATTCCCTTATGGAGACATATCAATACATAGGTTTTATGATTCTTACTAGTCAGATATATTCCTCTGTGGGAAATATGGGGTTTTGAGTCCCTTTCACTGAGGAATGTGTAGGTCTTGTCTATTCCACAGTTGGTTTTTGGAACGGTATCTGTGCTTATATCAAAGTCTGGTTTTATGCATCACCCCACCTCTCCTTCCCCCTTAAGCAGGCATAAGAGTGTTTTCTAAATGTGAGACACTGTTCTCTTTCCTAACTCACTTCAAGTGTAGCCATGTTTACAGGATCTTCATAAGTGATATCTTATGATAAGCTTCTTTTTCTGTGTGACTTATTTCACTTAGAATTATCGTACCTGTATCCACACACTTTGCTACTACTGGTCTTATGATATTGATTTCATTGCTGAGGGATATTCCATCGTACGTATGTACCACAATTTTTTGAACCATTTTTATCTTTCCTGGGATACTTAAGTTGTACCCAAGTTGAGGTTCTTGTAAGCAGTGCAGCCCTAAATTTTGGGGTGGCTCTGTCTTATTGATTTTCCGTTTTCCCAAGGTATATTCCCTAGACTGTAAGTGCCCTTGGCTCTGTAGCTCTGTTGTTTACTTGTTTTAGGGAGCACAATGCACTCCTCCAGAGTGGCAGTTGGCAATTTACATCCTGCCCATCAGCATATGAAGGCTCCCTGTTCTCCAGGGCATATCTTGCTTTTCTGGTTTTTACCCATTTTGTGGATGTCCATTTTGACTGCTGGGAATTGATACTTCTTTGTAGTGCAGATTTGCATTGCCCGCTTGCTTGCTTGGCCAAAAAGGGCGTATGCGTTATTTCCTGAATATATTCAGGAGAAAACTCATACGCACTTTTTGGCCAAGTGCATCATTGTCGAAGTTGTGCCCCTCTTTCTGTGCTTTAAGGGCAATTCCAACGTACCTCTTGAAATCTGTTTCCTGCTATTCTGCCTCGCTTTCAAGTCCGCCTCGTTGCCTTCCCACAACAGATTTTAGGACGATATTTGTCCTTTATTTTTCTGCCTGTTTGTGAATTGCTGTGCCCCTGAGCTCCATTTTTTAACTCGTTTTTTCTGAGCTGAACGCAAGTCCAATATTTTGTTTCAGGAACTATACTGGTTCCCGGTGGGTGGCTGAGACATTGGTTAATTCTTCGTCTTCCCGGGAAATAAGAGTGACATGTGCCCGTCCAAATGCCTAACAGCTACTCTCTCATTGGTTCTCCCTCTTCCCTTTCATCCTCTGCCAAATTGGCAACCTGTGCGAACCAGGAGGTTAAAGGGGCTGTCTCTCCAAGTTGGGAGATTGATAGTAAAGCAGTTGGAAAGTCAAACCGGAGCACCAGGAGAGTGAGTATTCGTTGAGTTTTAGAGACCTTTCGTATTCACAGTGTGTCCATTCTCTAAGTTTCCCGTACATGTTATAGCTGTAGTAAAATTCCCTTCAACCTGGAGACATGGGACCCATGGAATGGGATTCATGCATTATTGCTTTAAAGGGTCTGCATTTGCTTACCCAATCTCACCAATCCTCTCAGTCCCATGTGTCCAGCCTTATGACACATTCAGCTGTCAGTGTAGATAGGGTCATTCCAGGTTTCATCAGAGACCCTGAAGGAATTGTAAAGAATTTCCCTGTTTGTTTGTTTTGTTTTTGAATTTCCTTTTTATAGTGGGTTTGAGCTGATTCTCACTGCCATGTGTATGCCAGTCTAGACACACTTGATTCCCTTACGGAGACATATCAATACATAGGTTTTAAGATTCTTACTAGTCAGATATATTCCTCTGCGGGAAATATGGGGTTTTGAGTCCGTTTCACTGAGGAAGGTATAGGTAGGTCTTGTCTATTCCATAGTTGGTTTTGGGAATGGTACCTGTGCTTATATCAAACTCTGGTTTTATGCATCACCCCACCTCTCCTTCCCCCTTAAGCAGGCATAAGAGTGTTTTCTAAATGTGAGACTCTGTTCTCTTTCCTAACTCAGTTCATGTGTAGCCATGTTTACAGGATCTTCATAAGTGATATCTTATGATAAGCTTCTTTTTCTGTGTGACTTATTTCACTTAGAATCATCGTACCTGAATCCACTCATTTTGCTGCTACTGGTCTTATGACATTGATTTCATGGCTGAGGGATATTCCACCGTACGTAAGTAGCACAAATTTTTGAACCATTTTTATCTTTCCTGGGATATTTCACGTGTACCCAAGTTGAGGTTCTTGTAAGCAGTGCAGCCCTAAATTTGGGGGTGGCACTGTCTTATTGATTTTCAGTTTTCCCAAGGTATATTCCCTAGACTGGAAGTGCCCTTGGCTCTGTAGCTCTGTTGTTTACTTCTTTTAGGGAACACAATGCACTCCTCCAGTGAGGCAGTTGGCAATTTACATCCCGCCCATCAGCATAACAAGGCCCCCTGTTCTCCACGGCCTGTCTTGCCTTTCTGGTTTTACACATTTTGTGGATGTCCCTTTTGACCGGTGGGAAGTGATACTTCTTTGTAGTGCAGATTTGCATTGCCCGCTTGTTTGCTTGGCCAAAAAGGTCGTATGTGTTTTCTCCTGCATATATTCAGGAGAAAATGCATACGCCCTTTTTGGCCAAGTGCATCATTGTCGAAGTTGTGCCCATCTTCCTGTGCTTTACAGGTGTTTCCAACATACCTCTTGAAATCTGTTTCCTGCTATTCTGCCTCGGATTCAAGTCTGCCTCGTTGCCTTCCCTCAACAGATTTTTGGATGATAGTTGTCCTTTATTACTCTTCCAGTTTGTGAGTTGCTGTGCCCTTGAGATCCATTTTTCTACTCGTTTTTTGTGAGCTGAACGCATGTCCAAAATTTTGGTTCAGGACCTATACTGGTTCCCGGTGGGTGGCTGCAACTTTGGTTAATTCTTCTTCCTGCCGGGAAATTAGAATGACATATGCCCACCCAAATGCCTAACAGCTACTCTCTCATTGGTTCTCCCTCTTCCCTTTAATCCTCTGCCAAATTGGCAACCTGTGAGAACAACGAGGTTAAAGGGGCTGTCTCTCCAAGTTGGGAGATTGATAGTAAAGCAGTTGGAAAATCAAACCGGAGCACCAGGAGAGGGAATATTCGTTGAGATTTAGAAACCTTTCGTATTCACAGTGTGTCCATTCTCTAAGTTTCCCGTACATGTTATAGCTGTAGTAATATTCCCTTCAACCTGGAGAGTTGGGACCCATGGAATGGGTGCCATGCATTATTGCTTTAAAGGGTCTGCATTTGCTCACACAATCTCAACAATCCTCTCAGTCCCAAGTGTCCAGCCTTATGCCACATCCAGCTGTCATTTTAGACAGGGTCATTCCAGGTTTCATCAGAGACCCTGAAGGAATTGTAAAGAATTTCCCTGTTTTCCTGTTTTGTTTTAGAAATTCCTTTTTAAAGTGGGTTTGAGATGATTCTCGCTGCCATGTGTATGCCAGTCTAGACACACTTGATTCCCTTACGGAGACATATCAATATTTAGGTTTTAAGATGCTTACTAGTCAGATATATTCTTCTGCAGGAAATATGGGGTTTTGAGTCCCTTTCACTGAGGAAGGTATAGGTAGGTCTTGTCTATTCCATAGTTGGTTTTTGGAACGGTACCTGTGCTTATATCAAACTCTGGTTTTATGCATCACCCCACCTCTCCTTCCCCCTTAAGCAGGCATTAGAGTGTTTTCTAAATGTGAGACTCTGTTCTCTTTCCTAACTCAGTTCATGTGTAGCCATGTTTACAGGTTCTTCATAAGTGATATCTTATGATAAGCTTCTTTTTCTGTGTGACTTATTTCCCTTAGAATCATCGTACCTGAATCCACTCATTTTGCTGCTACTGGTCTTATGACATTGATATCATGGCTGAGGGATATTCCATCATACGTAAGTACCACAAATTTTTGAATCATTTTTATATTTCCTGGGATACTTAAGGTGTACCCAAGTTGAGGTTCTTGTAAGCAGTGCAGCCCTAAATTTTGGGGTGGCTCTGTCTTATTGATTTTCAGTTTTCCTAAAGTATATTCCCTAGACTGGAACTGCCCTTGGATCTGGAGCTCTGTTGTTTCCTTGTTTTAGGGAACACAATGCACTCCTCCAGAGAGGCAGTTGGCAATTTACATCCCGCCCATCAGCATAACAAGGATCCTTATTCTCCAGGGCCTGTCTTGAGTTTCTGGTTTTTACCCTTTTTGTGGATGTTCTTTTGGACCGGTGGGAATTGATACTTCTTTGTAGTGCAGACTTACATTGTCCGCTTGCTTGCTTGGCCAAAAAGGGCGTATGCATTTTCTCCTGAATATACTCAGGAGAAAACGCATACGCCCTTTTTGGCCAAGTGCATCATTGTCGAAGTTGTGCCCCTCTTCCTGTGCTTTACAGGTGATTCCAACGTACCTCTTGAAATCTGTTTGCTGCCATTCTGCCTCACTTTCAAGTCTGCCTCGTTGCCTTCCCTCAAATGATTTTTGGATGACAGTTGTCCTTTATTAATCTGCCAGTTTGTGAATTGCTCTGCCCTATAGCTCCTTTTTATAACTCGTTTTTAGTGAGCTGAACGCCAGTCCCTTATTTTGGTTTAGGAACTATACTGGTTGCCGGTAGGTGGCTAAGACTTTGGTTAATTCTTCTTCCTCCCGGGAAATAAGAGTGACATGTGCCCGTCCAAATGCCTAACAGCTACTCTCTCTTTGGTTCTCCCTCTTCCCTTTCATCCTTTGCCAAATTGGCAACCTGTGCAAAACAGGAGGTTAAAGGTGCTGTCTCTCCATGTTGGGAGATTGATAGTAAAGCAGTTGGAATGTCAAACCGGAGTACCAGGAGAGGGACTATTCGTTGAGTTTTAGAGACCTTTCGTATTCACAGTGTGTCCATTCTCTAGGTTTCCCATACATGTAATAGCTGTAGTAATATTGCCTTCAACCTGGATAGTTGGAGCCCATGGAATGGGTGCCTTGCATTATTGCTTCAAAGGGTCTGCATTTGCTCACCCTATCTCACCTATCCTCTCAGTCCCATGTGTCCAGCCTTATGCCACATCCAGCTGTCGTTGTAGATAGGGTCATTCCAGGTTTCATCAGAGACCCTGAAGGAATTGTAAAGAATTTCCCTGTTTTTTTGTTTTGTTTTTGAAATTCCTTTTTATATTGGGTTTGAGCTGATTCTCGCTGCCATGATTATGCCAGTCTAGAAATTTTTGTATCTCTTACGGAGACATATCAATACATAGGTTTTAAGATTCTTACTAGTCAGATATATTTTTCTGCGGGAAATATGTGGTTTTGAGTCCATTTCACGAGGAAGGTGTAGGTCTTGTCTATTCCATACTTGGTTTTTGGAACGGTACCTGTGCTTATATCAAACTCTGGTTTTATGCATCTCCCGACCTCTCCTTCCCCCTTAAGCTGGCATAGGCGTGTTTTCTAAATGTGAGACTCTCTTCTCTTTCCTAACTCAGTTCATGTGTAGCCATGTTTACAGGATCTTCATAAGTGATATCTTATGATAAGTTTATTTTTCTGTGTGACTTATTTCACTTACAGTCATCATATCTGAATCCACTTATTTTACTGCTACTGGTCTTATGACATTGATTTCATGGCTGAGGGATATTCCATCATACGTAAGTACCACAATTTTTTGAACCATTTTTATCTTTCCTGGGATACTTAAGGTGTACCCAGGTTGATGTTCTTGTAAGCATTGCAGCCCTAAATTTGGGTGTGGCTCTGTCTTTTTGATTTTCAGTTTTCCCAAGGTATATTCACTAGGCTGGTAGTGCCCTTGGCTCTGTAGCTCTGTTGTTTACTTGTTTTGGGGAACACAGTGCACTCCTCCAGAGAGGCAGTTGTCAATTTACGTCCCGCCCATCAGCATAACAAGGCTCCCAGTTCTCCAGGGGCTGTCTTGCCTTTCTGCTTTTTACACATTTTGCAGATATCCCTTTTGACTGGTTGGAGGTGATAATTCTTTGTAGTGCAGATTTGCATTGCCCGCTTGCTGGATGGCCAAAAAGGGCATATTCGTTTTTTCCTGAATATATACAGGAGAAAAGGAATACGCCCTTTTTGGCCAAGTGCATCATTGTCGAAGTTGTGCCCCTCTTCCTGTGATTTAAAGGCGATTGAAACATACCTCTTGAAATCTGTTTCCTGCTATTCTGCCTCGCTTTCAAGTCCGCCTCGTTGCCTTCCATTAAACAGATATTTGGACTATAGTTGTCCTATATTTCTCTGCCAGTTTGTGAATTGCTGTTCCCCTGAGCTCCATTTTTCAACTCGTTTTTTGTGAGTTGAAAGCAAGTCCAAACTTTGGTTCAGGACCTATACTGGTGTCCGGTGGGTGGCTGAGACTTTGGTTAATTCTTCTTCCGGCCGGGAAATTAGAGGGACATGTTCCCGTCCAAATGCCTAACAGCTACTCTCTCATTGGTTCTCCCACTTCCATTTCATCCTCTGCCAAATTGGCAACCTGTGAGAACCAGGAGGTTAAAGGGGCTGTCTCTCCAAGTTGGGAGATTGATAGTAAAGCAGTTGGAAAGTCAAACTGGAGCACCAGGAAAGGGACTATTAGTTCAATTTTAGACACCTTTCGTATTCACAGTGTGTCGATTCTCTAGGTTTCCCGTACATGTTATAGCTGTAGTAATATTCCCTTCAACCTGGAGAGTTGGGACCCATGGAATGGGTGCCTTGCATTATTGCTTTAAAGGGTCTGCATTTGCTCACCCAATCTCACCAATCCTCTCAGTCCCACGTATCCAGCCTTATGCCACATCCAGCTGTTATTGTACATAGGGTCATTTCAGGTTTCATCAGAGACCCTGAAGGAATTGTAAGAAATTTCGCTGTTTTTTTGTTTTGTATTTGAAATTCTTTTTATAGTGGGTTTGAGCTGATTCTCACTGTCATGTTTATGCCAGTCTAGACACGCTTGATTCCCTTACGGAGACATATCAATACACACGTTTTAAGATTCATACCAGTAAGATATATTACTCTGTGGTGAATATGGGGTGTTGAGTCCCTTTCACTGAGGAAGGTGTAGGTCTTGTCTATTCTGTATTTGGTTTTTAGAAAGGTACCTGTACTAATATCAAACTCTGATTTTATGCATCACCCCACCTCTCCTTCCCCCTTAAGCAGGCATAAGCGTGTTTTTTAAATGTGAGTCTCTCTTCTCTTTCCTAACTCAGTTCATGTGTAGCCATGTTTACAGGATCTTCATAAGTGATATTTTATGATAAGTTTCTTTTTCTGTGTGACTTATTTCACTTAGAATTATCGTACTTAAATTCACTCATTTTGCTACTACTGGCCTTATGACATTGATTTCATGGCTGAGGGATATTCCATCATACGTAAGTTCCACAATTTCTTGAACCATTTTTGTCTTTCCTGGGATATTTAAGGTGTACGCAAGTTGAGGTTTTTGTAAGCAGTGCAGCCCTGAATTTTGGTGTCGATCTGTCTTATTTATTTTCAGTTTTCCCAAGATATATTCCCTAGACTGGAAGTGCCCATGGCTCTGTAGCTCTGTTGTTTACTTGTATTAGGGAACACAATGCACTCCTCCAGAGAGGCAGTTGAAAATTTACATCCCGCCCATCAGCATAACAAGGCTCCCTGTTCTCCAGGGCCTGTCTTGCCTTTCTGGTTTTTACACTTTTTGCGGATGTCCCTTTTGACCGGTGGGAAGTGATACTTCTTTGTAGTGCCGATTTGCATTGCCCACTTGCTTGCTTTTCCAAAAAGGGCATATGTGTTTTCTCCTGAATATATTCACGTGAAAACCCATATGCCCTTTATGGCCATTTCCATAATTTTCGAAGTTGTAATGCTTTTCCTGTGTTTAAAGGCGATTCCAATGTACCTCTTCAAATCTGTTTCATGCCATTCTGCCTCATTTTCCCTTCTGCCTCGTGGCTTTCCCTCAACAGATTTTTGGCAGCGAGTAGTCCTTTATAACTCTGCAGGTTAGTGAATTGCTGTGGCCCTGAGCTCCATTTTTCAACTCGCGTTTTTGTGAGCTGACCGCAAATCAACAGTTTTGCTTCTGGACTTATACTGGTTCTGGGGGGCAGGCTGAGACTTTGGTTAATTCCTCTTTGTGACGGGAAATTAGAGAGACTTGTGGCCGTCCAAATGCCTACAGCTACTCTCTCATTGGTTCTCTCTCTTCCCTTATATCCTGTGCACAATTTGCCAACTGTGCGAACCAGGAGGTTATAGTGGCTGACTTTCCAAGTTGGGAGATTTATAGTAAAGCAGTTGGAATGTCAAACTGGAGTACAAGTAGAGTTTTAGAAACCTTTCACCATCAGATGGATTCCATTCTCTATGTTCCCATACACGTTATATATATAGTGATATTCCCTTCTACCTGGAGAGTTGGGAACCATGGAATGGGTGGCAGGCATTATTGCTTTAAAGGGTCTGCATTTTTTCACCCAATCTCACCAATCCTCTCAGTCCCAAGTGACCAGCCTTATGCCACATCCAGCTGTCATTGTAGATAGGGTCATTCCAGGTTTCATCAGAACCCCTGAAGGTATTGTGTAAGAATTTTACTGTTTATATGTTTTGTTTTGAAATTCATTTTTATATTGGGTTTGAGCTGATTCTCACTGCCATGTTTATGTCGTTCTAGACACACTTGGTTCCCTTACGGAGACATATCAATACATAGGTTTTAAAATTCTTACTAGTGAGATATATTTCTCTGTGGGGAATACGGATGTTGAGTTCCATTCACTGAGGAAGGAGTAGGGTTTGTCTCTTCTGTTTTTGGATTATGGAACGGTACCTGTGCTAATATCAATCTTATGTTTTGTGCATCTCCCCACCTCTCTTTCCCCTTAAGCAAGCGTTAGATTGTTTCTAAATCTGAGACTCTGTTCTCTTCCCTAAATCAGCTCATATGTAGCCATGTTTACATTAATTTCATAAGTGATATCTTATGTCAAAATGCACCATGGCCGTTCTCATAATAATGCTCCATGTCCCATGTCGTCACAGTGCACCATGTCCTGGTTATCACAATGCTCCATGTCCCTTGTCATCACAATTCTCCACGTCCTTGTCATCACAATGCTACATGACACTTCTCATCAAAATGTTACATGCTCTTGTCATCACAATTCTCCATCCACTTGACATTGCAATGCTCCATGCACTTGTCATCACAATGCTCCATGCACATGTCATCACAAAGCTCCATGCACTTGTCATCACAATGCTCCATGACCCCTGTAATCACAATGCTCCCTGAAACCTGTCATCACAATGCTTCATGCCCCATGTCATTACAGTGCTCCATGATGCTCGACATCACAATTACCCAAGGTCTTTTCATCACAATGCTCATTGGCCAATATCATCACAATGCTCTATGACCACTGTCATCACAACACTCCATGACACCTGACAACACAATGATTCCGGACTCTTGTCATCACAATGTTCCATTCCCTAGTCATCGCAATGCTCCATGACATCTGCCATCACAATACTCCATGAATATTTTCAGCCCAATGTTCCATGACGCTTGTCATCACAATACTCCAAGCCATTGTCATCACAATGCTCCATTACCTTTGTCATCAGAATCCTCCATGACACTTGGCATCACAATGCCCCATGCCATTGTCATCACAATGGGCCATTACATATGTCATCACAATTCTCCCTGACACCTGTCTTCACAATACTGCATGGCCTGGTCATCACAGTGCTCCATGCCCTTGTCATCACAATGCGCCATTCCAACTGTCATCACAAGAATCCTTGAAACTTATTAGACCAATGCTCCATGCCCTTGTCATCACAATGCTCCATGCCCTTGTTATCACAATGCTCCATGACCCCTGTCATCACAATGCTCCGTGACTCAAGTCACCAAAATGCTTCATGAACTTTGTCATCACAATTGTCCATGTCCTCGTCATCAACAGTCTCTCTGACTTTTTTTAACGACAATGCTCCATGAACTTTTCATCACAATGCTCTTTGACCCTTGTCATCACAAAGCTCCATGCACTTGGCAGCACAATGCTCCATGACCCTTGTCATCACAATGCTCCATGCGCTTGTTAACACAATGCTTCATGACACATGTCATCTCAATGCACCATGCGCTTGTCATCACAGTGCTCCACAAACTTCGCATCACCATGCTGCATAAAACTTCTCATCACAATGCTCCATGCACTTCTAATCAAAATGTTCTCTCACCACTGATGTCCCAATGCTACATAACTATTGGTCACAATACCCCCTCACCCCTGTCATCACAATGCTCCATGACTCCTGTCATCACAATGATACATGCACTTATAATCACAATATTCGATGACCCCTGCCATCTCAATGTTCCATAACACCTGTCATCAAAATGCTCCATGACCCTTTTCATCAAAATGCTCCATGACACCTGACATCACAGTGTTCCATAAAACCTGTCATCAAAATGTTCCATGACATTTTTCATCAAATTGCTCCATGACCCTGTCATCAAAAAGCTCCCTGCCCTTCTCATCACAATGCACAATGCCCGTGCCATCAGAATGCTCCATGACCTTTGTCATCACAAAGATCCATGACCCTTGGCATCACAATGCTACATTTCATTGTCATCACAATGCTCCATGACCTTTTCTTCACAATGCTCTTTGACCCATGTCATCACAATGCTCTATGCCTTTCTCAGCAAAATGCTCCATGACCATTGTCATCACAATGCTCAATACACTTGTCATCAAAATGCTCCCTGACACTTGTTCTCTGTATGCTCCTTGAACCCTGTCATGACAAGGCTCCATGCCTTTTTCATCACAATGATCCATGCCCTTTTCATCACAATGCTCCAAGACACATATAATCAAAATGCTCCATGTCCTTGTCATCACAAAGCTCAAGGATGCATGCCATCAAATGCTCCTTGGTCTTCTCCTCACAATGCTCCATGCCCTTGTCATCACAATGTTCCAAGACAACTGTAATCACAATGCTCCATGCCCCTTTTCATCAGTATGCTCCATGAGACTTTTCATCACAAGGCTCCATGGTTTTGTCATCACAATGCTCCAGGACCTTGTCATCACAATGCTTCTCGACCTTGTCATGAAAATTTTCAATGGCAGTTGTCATCACAATGCGCCATTCCAACTGTCATCGCAATAATCCATGAAACTTATTAGACCAATGCTCCATGCCCTCATTATCACAATGCTCCATGCCCTTGTTATCACAATGCTCCATGACCCCTGACATTACAATGCTCTGTGACTCCAGTCATCACAGTGCTTCATGACCTTTGTCATCACAATGGTCCATGCCCTCGTCATCATCAGTCTCTGTGAGCTTTTTAACCAAAATGCTCCATGAACTTTTCATCACAATGCTCTTTGACCCTTGTCATCACAATGCTCCATGTCTTTCTAAGAACAATGCTCCATGACCATTTTCTTCACAATATGCAACGCGCATTTCATCACAACGGTCCACAACCTTGTCATTGCAATGCTCCATAAACCTTGTAATCACAATGCTCCATGCACTTCTCGTCAAAATGCTCTCTCACCAGAGATATCACAGTGTTCAGTCAATAGTCATCACAATGCTCCCTCACCCCTGTAATCACAATGATCCATGACCCTGTCATCACACTGCTACATTCCTTTATCATCACAATGTTCCATGAATGCTGACATCATAATGTTCCATAACCCCGTCATCAAAATGCTCCATGACCCTTTTCGTCCCAAAGCTCCAAGACCCCTGACATCACAATGTTCTATAACCCCTGCCATCAAAATGTTCCATTACACTTTTCATCAAATTGCTGCATGACCCGGTCATCAAAATGCTCCCTGCCCTTCTCATCACAATGCACCATGCCCTTGTCATCAAAATGCTCCATGACTTGTCATCACAAAGCTCCATGACCCTTGGCATCACAATGCTCCATGTCATTGTCATCACAATGCTCCATGAAACCACTCATTACATTACTCAATGCCCATGTCATCAGGAGGCTCCATGACACTTGTCATCATAATGCTTGATGCCCTTCTCATCACAATGCTCCATGCCCTTGTCATTACATTCCTGCATGACCCATGTATCATAGTGTTCCGTGCCCTTGTCCTCACAATGCTTCATGACCACTCTCATCACAATAATCCATGAAATATTTCAGACAAATATTCCATGCCCTTCTCATCAAAATGCTCCATTACACCTGTCATAAGAACGTACAATGACCCCTGCAATCACAGTGTTCCACGGCCTAGTCATTACAAGGTTCCATGACACTTGTCATCACAATGCTCAAGACCACTGAAATAACAATGCTCCATGCCCTTGTCATCATAGAGCTCCATGACGCATGTCATCAGAATGTTCCATGGCCTTCTCATCACAATGCTCCATGCCCTTGTCATCACAATGCTCCAAGACGCTTGTAATCACAATGCTCCATGCCCCTTTTCATCTCAATGTTCCATGAACCCTGTCATCACAATGCACCATGCCCATCATCATAATGCTTCAGGCTATTGTCATCACAATGAAATCAGTATTCTCCATGACCTCTGTCATAAAAATGCTCCAAACCCTTGTGATCACAATGTTACATAACACTTATCATCAAAACACCCCATGACGCTCATCTTCACAATTATCCACGGTCTTCTCATCACAATGCTCCATGATCTTTGTCATCACAATGCTCAATACACTTGTCATCACAATGCTCCCTGACACTTGTCGTCAGTATGCTCCTTGAACCCTGTTATGACAAGGCTCCATGCTTTTTTCATCACAATGATCCATGCCCTTTTCATCACAATGCTCCAAGATCCCGGTAATAACAATGCTCCTTGCCCTTGTCATCAGAAAACTCCATGACGCATGTCATCAGAATGCTCCATGGCCTTCTCATCACAATGGTCCATGCCCTAGTCATCACAATGCTCCAAGACCCCTGTAATAACAATGCTCCATGCCCATTTTCATCAGTATGCTTCATGAGACTTGTCATCACAAGGCTCCATGATTTTGTCATCACAATGATCCAGGACCTTGTCATCACAATGCTTCTCGACCTTGTCATGAACATTTTCAATGGCCGTTGTCATCATAATGCTCCAAGCCCTAATCATCACAATGCTCCATTATATTTGTCATCACAATTTTCCATTACATTTGGTATCACAGTGCTCCATGCCATTGTCATCACAATGGACCTTGACATATGTCATCACAATGCTCCCTGACACCTGTCTTCACAATATGTCCTGACGTACTCATCACAAAGCTCCATGCCCTTGTCATCACAATGCACCATGTCCACTGTCATCACAATAATCTCTGAATCTTGTCAGACAAATGCTCCATGCTCCTGTCATCACAATGCTCCATGCCCTTGTCATCACAATGCTCCATGGCTTTGTCATCACAATGCTCAATACACTTGTCGCTCCCTGACACTTGTTGTCTGTATGCTCCTTGAACCCTGTCATGACAAGGCTCCATGCCTTTTTCATCACAATGATCCATGCCCTTTTCATCACAATGCTCCAAGATCCTTGTAATCACAAAGCTCCATGCCCTTTTCATCAAATGCTCCATGACGCATGTCATCAGAATTCTTCATGGCCTTCTCCTCACAATGCTGCATGCCTTTTTCATCACAATGCTCCAAGACCCCTGTAATCACAATGCTCCATGACCCTTTTCATCAGAATGCTCCATGAGTCTTTTCATCACAAGTCTCCATGGTCTTCTCATCACAATGCTCCACGACCATGTCATCCCCATGTTCCATTCCCTTGTCTTCACAATGCTCCATGACCCGAGTCATCACAATACTCCATGAACATTTTCAGCCCAGTGCTCCATGACCCTTGTCTTCACAATGATCCATGCCCTTGTCATCCCAGAGCTCCATGACCCCTGTATTCACAATTCTCCTTGACACATTTCATCACAGTGCTCCATGACACATGTCATCACAATGTTCCATGCCTTTGTCAGCAAAATGCTACATGAACTTGTCATTACAATGCTCTATGCAATTGTCATCACAATACTCCATTTCCATTGTCATCACAATCCTCCATGAACCTTGGGATCACATTGCTTCATGCCTTTGGCATCACAATGCTCCATGCTCCTTGAAATCAAAATGATCCATGACCTCTGTCATCACAATGCTCCAATCCCTTTTGATCACAATGTTCCATAACACTTGTCATCACAATGCTCCATGATGCCTGTCATCACAATACTCCATGCACTTTTCATCACAATGCTCCATGACCTTTGTCATCACAATTATCAATACACTTGTCATCACAATGCTCCCTGACACTTGTCATCAGATTGCTCCTTGAACCCTGTCACGAAAAGGCTCCATGCCATTTTCATCACAATGCCCCATGCCGTTTTCATCACAATGCTCCATGCCATTGTCATCAAAATACTCCACAAGCTTGTCATCAGAATGCTCCATGACCCTTGTCATCACAATTCTCCATGCACTTGTCAGCACAATGCTCCCTGACCCTTGTCATCACAATGCTCCAAGCCATTGTCATCACATTGCTCCATTACATTTGTCATCAGAATCCTCCATGACACTTGGCATCACAATGCTCCATGCCATTGCCATCACAAAGGGCCATTACATATGTCATCACAGTGCTCCCTGACACCTCTCTTCAAAATAATGCCTGATCTGGTCATCACAATGTTCCATGCCCTTGTCATCACAATGCGCCATTCCAACTGTCATCACAATAATCCATGAAACTTATTAGACCAATGTTCCATGCACTTGTCATCACAATGATCCATGCCCTTGTTATCACAATGCTCCATGACCCCTGTCATCACAATGCTCCGTGACTCCAGTCATCACAATGCTTCATGACTTTTGTCATCACAATGGTCCATGCCCTCGTCATCAACAGTCTCTGTGACCATTTTAACCACAATGCTCCATGAACTTTTCATCACAATGCTCTTTGACCCTTGTCATCACAATGCTCCATGCGCTTGTCAGCACAATGCTCCATGACACATGTGATCACAATGCACCATGCGCTTGTCATCACAGTGCTCCACAATCTTCTCATCACAATGCTCCTTAAAATTTGTCATCACAATGCTCCATGCACTTCTCATCAAAATGCTCTCTCACCACTGATATTCACAATGCTACATCACTATTTGTCACAATACTCCCTCACCCCTGTCATCACAATGTTCCAAGACTCCTGTCATCACAATGCTACATGCCCTTTTCATCACAATGCTCCATGACCTTTGTCATCACAATTCTCAATACACTTGTCATCACATTGCTCCCTGACCGCTCTCTTCACAATACCGCATGACCTGGTCATCACAATGCGCCGTTTCAACTGTCTTCACAATAATCCATGAAACTTATTAGACCAATGCTCCATGCCCTTGTCATCACAATGCTCCATGCCCTTGTTATCACAATGTTTCAAGACCCCTGTAATCAGAACGCCCCATGCCCCATTTCATCAGTATGCTCTATGAGACTTGTCTTCACAAGGCTCCATGGTTTTCTCATAACAAACTGCAGGACATTTTCATCACAATGCTTCACGACCTTGTCATGAAAATTCTCAATGGCCATTGTCATCATAATGCTGCAAGCCCTAGTCATCACAATGCTCCATTATATTTGCCATCAAAATCCTCCATTACATTTGGCATCACAATGCTCCCTGCCATTGTCATCGCAATGGACCATGACATATGTCATCACAATGCTGCCTGACACCTGTCTTCACTATACTCCATGACGTTCTCATCACAAAGCTCCATGCCCTTGTCATCACAATGCACGATGTCCGCTGTCATCACAATAATTTATGAAACTTTTCAGACCAATGCTCCATGCCCCTGTCTTCACAATGCTCCATGCCCTTGTTATCACATTGCTCCATGACCCCTTTCCTCACAATGCTCCATGACTCCAGTCATCACAATGCTTCATAACGTTGGTCATCACAGCGGTCCAAGCCCGCATCATCACAAGGCTCTGTGTCCTGTGTAACCACAATGCTCCATGAACATTTCATCACAATGATCCGTGACACTTGTCATCACAGTGCTCCATGTCTTTGTCAGAACAATGCTCCATGACCCTTATCATAACAGTGTGCCACGCACTTTTCATCAAAATGATCCACAACCTTGTCATCACTGTGCTCCATAAACCTTGTAATCACAATGGTCCATGCACTTCTCATCAAAATGCTCTCTCACCAGAGATATCACTCTGTTCCATCAGTAGTCATCACAATACTCCCTCACCCCTATAATCACAATGTTCCATGACCCTTTCATCACAATGCTACATCCCCTTATCATCACAATGTTCCATGACCCCTGACATCACAATGTTCCATAACCCCTGTCATCAAAATGCCCCATGACCCATTTCATCCCAAAGCTCCATGACCACTGTTATCACAATGTTTTATAACCCCTGTCATCAAAATGTTCCATTACACTTTTTCAAATTGCTGCATGACCCTGTCATCAAAATGCTCCCTGCCCTTCGCATCACAATGCACCACACCTTTGTCATCAAAATGCTCCATGACATTTGTCATCACAAAGCTCCATGACCCTTGGCATCACAGTGCTCCATGTCATTGTCGTTACCATGCTCAATGAACAATCTCATCACATTGCTCCTTGCCCTTGTCATAACAAAGCTCCATGACATTTGTCATCCCAATGCTCGATGCCCTTCCCATCACAATGCTCCATGCCCTTGTCATTACAATCCTCCATGACCCATGTATCACAGTGTTCCTTGCCCTTATCATCTCAATGCTCCATGCCCACTCTCATCTCAATAATCCATGAAGCATTTCAGACCAATGCTCAATGCCCTTCTCATCAAAATGCTCCATTACTTCTGTCATAACAATGCTCCATGACCACTGCCATCACAATGTTCCACGGACTTGTTATCACAAGGCTCCATGACACTTGTCATCACAATGTTCCAAGAACCCTGTAACCACAATGCTCCATGCCCTTGTCATCACAATGCTCCAAGATCCCTGTAATGACAATGCTCCATGCCCCTTGTCATCTCAATGCTCCATGAACCCTGTCATCACAATGCACCATGCCCATCATCATAATGCTTCAGGCTATTATCATCACAATGAAATCAATATTCTCCATGACCTCTGTCATCATAATGCTCCAAACCCTTGTGATCACAAGGTTCCATAACACTTATCATCAAAACACCCCATGACAATCATCATCACAATTATCCATGGCCTTCTCATCACAATGCTCCATGACATTAGTCATCACAGTTCTCAATACACTTGTCATCACAATGCTCCCTGACACTTGTCGTCAGAATGCTCCTTGAACCCTGTCACAAAAAGGTTCCATGCCATTTTCATCACACTGCCCCATGCCGTTTTCATCACAATGCTCCATACCATTGTCATCAAAATACTCCACAAGGTTGTTATCAGAATGCTCCATGACCCTTGTCATCACAATTCTCCATGCACTTGTCAGCACAATGCTCCCTGACCCTTGTCATCACAATGCTCCAAGCCACTGTCATCACATTGCTCCATTACCTTTGTCATCAGAATCTTCAATGACACTTTGCATCACAATGCTCCATGCAATTGTCATCACAGTGGGCCATTACATATGTCATCACAATGCTCCCTGACACCTGTCTTCACAATACTGCATGACCTGGTCATCACAATGCTCCATTCCAACTGTCATCACAATAATCCATGAAACTTATTAAACCAATGCTCCATGCCCTTGTCATCACAGTGCTCCATGTCCTTGTTATCACAATCCTCCATGACCCCTGTCATCACAATTCTCCGTGACTCCAGTCATCACAATGCTTCATGACCTTTGTCATCACAATGGTCCATGCCCTATTCATCAACAGTCTCTGTGACCTTTTTAACCACAATGTTCCATGAACTTTTCATCACAATGCTCTTTGACCCTTGACATCACAATGCTCTACGCCTTTATCAGCACAATATTCCATGCCCTTGTCATCACAATGCTCCATGACCCCTGTCATCACAATGCTCTGTTACTCCAGTCATCACAATGCTTCATAACATTTGTCATCACAGTGGTCCATGCCCGCAGCATCACAAGGCTCTGTGACCTATTTAACCAAAATGCTCCATGAACTTTTCATCACAGTGCTCCGTGACCCTTGTCATCACAGTGCTCTATGCCTTTGTCAGAAAAATGCTCCATGACCCTTGTCATCACTATGTGCCACGCACTTTTTATCCCAACGGTCCACAAATTTCTCGTCACAGTGCTCTATAAACCTTGTAATCAAAATGCTCCATGCCCTTCCCATCACATTGCTCCATTACACCTGTCATAAAAATGCTCCATGACCCCTGCCATCACAATGTTCCACGGCCTTGTCATCAATAGGCTCCATGACACTTGTCATCACAATGCTCCAAGACCCCTGTAATCACAATGCTCCATGCCCCTTTTCATCTCTATGCTCCATGAACCCTGTCATCACCATGCATCATGCCCATCATCATAATGCTTCCGGCTATTGTCAGCACAGTGAAATCAAAATTCTCCATGACCAATATCATCACAATGCCCCATGCCCTTTTCTTCACAATGCTCCATGACCCTTGTCATCACAATGCTACGTGACTCCAGTCATCAGAGTGCTTCATAACTTTTGTCATCAGAACGGTCCATGCCCGCGTCATCACAAGGCTTTGTGACCTTTGTAACCACAATGTTCCATGAACTTTTCATCACAATGCTCCGTGACCCTTGTCATCACAATGCTCCATGCCTTTGTCAGAACAATGTTCCATGACACTTGTCATCACAATGTGCCACGTGCCTTTCATCACACCGGTCCACAACATTGTCATCGATATGCTCCATAAACCTTGTAATCCCAATGCTCCATGTACTTCTCATCACAATGCTCTCTCACATGAGATATCATAATGTTCCATCACTAGTCATCACATTACTCCCTCACCCCTGTAATCACAATGTTCCATGACCCCTGTCATCACAATGCTACATCCCCTAATCATCACAATGTTTCATGACCCCTGACATCACAATGTTCCACAACCCCTGTCATCAAAATGCTCCATGACCCTTTTCATCCCAAAGCTCCATGACCCCTGACATCACAATGTTCTATAACAGCTGTCATCAAAATATTCCATTACAATTTTCATCAAATTGCTGCATGATCCTGTCCTCAAACTGCTCCCTGCCCTTCTCATCACAATGCACCACGCCTTGTCATCAAAATGCTCCATGACTTTTGACATCACACACCTCCATGACACTTGACATCACAATGCTCCATGTCATTGTCATCACAATGCTCCATGAACCCTCTCATCACATTGATCCATACCCTTGTCATCACAAAGCTCCATGACACTTGTCATCACAGTGCTCAATGCCCTTCTCATCACAATGCTCCATGCCCTTGCCATTACAATCCTCCATGACCCATGTATCACAGCGTTCCGTGCTCTTGTCATCACAATGCTCCATGCCCACTCTCATTACAATAATCCATGAAACATTTCACAACAATGCTTCCTGCCCTTCTCAACACAGTGCTCCATTACACCTGTCATAACAATGTTCCATGACCCCTGCCATCACAATGTTCCACGGCCTTGTCATTCACAAGGCTCCATGACACTTGTCATCACAATGTTCCAAAACCCCTGTAATCACAATGCTCCATGCCCTTGTCATCAGAAAGCTCCATGACGCATGTCATCAGAATGTTCCATGGACTTCTCATCACAATGCTCCATGACCTTGTCATCACAATGCTCCAAGACCCTTGTTATCAAAATGCTCGATGCCCATTTTCATCTCAAAGCTCCATGAATCCTATCATCACAATGCACCATGCCCATCACAATAATGCTTCAGGCTGTTGTCATCACAGTGAAATCAAAATGCTCCATGACCTCTGTCATCACAATGCTCCAAACCGTTGTGATCACAATATTCCATAACACTTATCATCACAACACCCCATGATGTTCATAATCATAGTTATCCATGGTCTTCTCATCACTATGCTCCATGACCTTAGTCATCACAATGCTCAATAAAATTTTCATCACAATGCTCCCTGACACTTGTCGTCAGTATGTTCCTTGAACACTCTCATGACAAGGCTCCATGCCTTTTTCATCACAATGATCCATTCCTTTTTCATCACAGTGCTCCAAGACACCTGTAATCACAATGCTCCATGCACTTGTCATCACAGTGCTCCATGACACATTCATCAGAATGCTCCATGTCCTTCTCTTCACAATGCCCCATGCCCTTGTCATAACAATGCTCCAAGACCACTATAATCACAATGCTCCATGCCCCTTTTCATCAGAATACTCCATGAGACTTGTCATCACATGTCTCCATGGTCTTCTCATCACAATGCTCCAGGACCAATATCAACACAATGCTCCATGACCACTGTCATCAAAACACTCAATTACCCCTGACAACACAGTGATCCGGAACTCTTGTCATCACAATGCTCCATGACCCCTGTCATCACAATACTCCATGAACATTTTCAACCCAATCTTCCATGACGCTTGTCATCACAATGATCCATGCCCTTTTCATCCCAATGCTCCATGACACATGTATTCACAATGCTTTGTGACGCATGGCATCACAGTGCTCCATGACACCTGTCATCACAATGCTCCATGCCTTTGTCGGCAAAATGCTACATGAATTTGTCATTAAAATGTTCCATGCGCTTTTCATCACTATACTCCATTACCATTGTCATCAAAATCCTCCATGAACCTTTGGATCACATTGTTTCATGCCCTTGTCATCACAATGCTCCATGCTTCTTGAAATCAAAATGATCCATGACCTGTGTTATCACAATGCTCCAAACACTTGTGATCACCATGTTCCATAACACTTGTCATCACAATGCTCCATGATGCCTGTCATCACAATACTCCATGCACTTTTCATCACAATGCCCCATGACCTTTATCATCACAATTCTCAATACACTTGTCATCACAGTGCTCCCTGACAATTGTCGTCAGAATGCTCCATGAACCCTGTCACGAAAAGGCTCCATGCCTTTGCCTCACAATGTCCCATGCAGTTTTCATCACAATGCTCCATGCCATTGTCATCAGAATACTCCACAAGCTTGTCATCAAAATGCTCCATGACCTTGGCATCACAATTCTCCATGCACTTGTCAGCACAATGCTCCCTGACCCTTGTCATCACAATGCTCAAAGCCATTGTGATCACACTGTTCCATTACCTTTGTCATCAGAATCCTCCATGACACTTGCATCACAATGCTCCATGCCATTGTCATCACAATGGGCCATTACATATGTCATCACCATGCTACCTGACACCTGTCTTCACAATAATGTATGAGCTGGTCTTCACAATGCTCCATGCCCTTGTCATCACAATGCACCATTCCACCTGTCATTGCAATCATCCATGAAACTTATTAGACCAATGATCCATGACCTTGTCATCACAATGCTCCATGCCCTTGATATCACAAAGCTCCATGACCCCTGTCATCACAATGCTCCGTGACTCCAGTCATCACAATGCTTCATGACCTTTGTCATCACAATGGTCCATGCCCTCATCATCAACAGTCTCTGTGACCTTTTTAACCACAATGCTCCATGAACTTTTCATCACAATGCTCTTTGACACTTGTCATCACAATAATCTATGCCTTTCTCAGCACAATGCTCTATGACCGTTGTCATTACAATGCTCCATGCGCTTGTCAGCACAATGCTCCATGACTCCTGTCATCACAATTTGCCATGCGCCTGTCATCACAGTGCTCCACAATCTTGTCATCACAATGCTCCATAAACCTTGTCATCACAATGCTCCATGCACTTCTCATCAAAATGCTCTCTCACAACTGATATCAAAATGTTTCATCACTATTCATCACAATACTCCCTCAGCCCTGTCATCACAATGTTCCATGACTCCTGTCATCACAATGCTACATGCACTTATCATCACAATGTTCGATGACCACTGACATCACAATGTTCCATAACCCCTGTCATCAAAATGCTCCATGACCCCTTTCATCAAAATGTTCCATGACTCCTGTCATCACAGTGCTCCATGCTCCTTGAAATCACAATGATCCATGACCTCTGTCTTCACAATGCTCCAAACCCATGTGATCGCAATGTTCCATAACCCTTGTCATCACAACGCTCCATGATGCCTGTCATCACAATACTCCATGCCCTTGTCGTCACAATGCTCCATGATATTTGTCATCACAATTCTCAATACTCTTGTCATCACAATGCTCCCTGACACTTGTCATCAGTATGCTCCTTGAACACTGTCATGAAAAGGCTCCATGCATTTTTCATCACAATGCTCCATGCCCTTTTCATCACAATGCTCCATGCCATTGTCATCACAATACTCCACAAGCTTGTCATCAGAATGCTCCATGACACTTGTCATCACAATGCTCCATGAGCACTGCCATCACAATGCTCCATACTCCTTGTCATTACAGTGCTCCATGACGCTCGTCATTCACAATTATCCATGGTCTTCTCATCACAATGCTCCACACCCTTGTCATCAAAATGCTCCATGACACTTTTTATCACAATGCTCCATGGCCACTGTCATCACAATTCTCCATACCTTTTGTCATTATAGCGCTCCATGGCACTCATCATCACAATTATACATGGTCTTCTCATCACAATGCTCCACGGTCTTACCATCACAATGCTCCATGCCCTGGTCATCACAATGCTCCATGTTCCCTGTCATCACAATTCTCCACGTTCTTGGCATAACTATGTTCCATGACACTTCCCATCACAGTGTTAAATGCTTTGTCATCACAATACTCCACAAGCTTGTCATCACAATACTCCATGACCCTTGTCATCACAATGATCCATGACCCCTGTCATCACAATGCTCAATGAGACCTATCATCACAATGCTCCATGCCCCTTGTCATTACAGTGCTCCATGATGCTCGTCACTATAATTATCCATGGTCTTCTCATCACAGTGCTCCACGGTCTTGCCATCACAATGCTCCATGCCCTGGTCATCACAATGCTCCATGTCCCTTGTCATCACAATTCTTCGCGTCCTTGTCATCACAATGCTCCATGACAGTTCTCATCACAGTTTAACATGCTCTTGTCATCACAATTCTCCATGCACTTGTCATCGCAATGCCCCATGACCCCTGTCATAGCAAGCCCCATGCCTTTGTCATCACAATGCTTCACGACCTTTTCATCAAAATTCTCAATGGCCGTTGTCATCACAATGCTCCATGACCCTTGTCATCACAATGCTCCAAGCCCTTGTCGTCACAATGCTCCATTACCTTTGTCATCACAATCCTCCATAACACTTGGCATCACAATGCACCATGTCATTGTCATCACAATGGTACATGAAATATGCCATCACAATGCTCCCTGACACCTGTCTTCACCATACTCCATGACCTTGTCATCACAGTGCTCCATGCCCTTGTCATCACAATGTGCCATGACCACTGTCTACACAATTATCCATGTAACTTGTCAAACCACTGCTCCATGCCCCTGTCATCACAATGCTACATGACCCCAGTCATCACAATGCTCCGTGTGTCCCGTCATCACAAGGTTTCATGACCTGTGTCATCACAATAGTCAATGCCCTCATCATCACAAGGCTCTGTGAAATTTGTCACCACATTGCTCCATGAACTTTTCATCACAATGCAGATACGTCCATGAGTGCAAGTGCCCTATGCTCTGTAGCTCATCTTTTAGATATTTTAGCAAACACAATACACTTTGCCATAGTGGCCGTTGGCAAATTACAATTCCACTATCAGCCTCACAGGGCTCCCTTTTCTCCTCACCCTGTCTTGCATTTCTGGTGTTTACACTTTATGTGGATGGCCCTTCTGACTGATGTGAATTGATACATTTTGTAGTATTGATTTCCAGTGCCCACCTGTTTGGTTGGATAAAAAGTGTGTATGGCCTTTACTTGAATATATTCAGAAAAAATTGCATACGCCCTTTTGGGCCAACTGCATCATTGGCGATGTTCAGCCCCTTTTCTTGTGCTTTAATGGGGAGTCCTTTCTACCTCTTCAAATCTGTTTCCTGCCACTCTCCCTTGCTTACAAGTCCTTTTCTGTGACTTACCTCAAGACATTTTTCGACGATAGATATTTTCAACTCTGCAGTTTCATGAATTTTAGTGCCCCTGAGTTCCATTATTCAACTTGTGTTTTTGGAAACTGGACACAAAACAGCGGGATTTCCTCTAGCCCTATTCTGTTTCCGTGGGCAATTCTAGCCTTTGATGAATTTGTCTTCCGGATTGGAAATTAGAGTGGCATGTGCCTGTCCGAACACCTAAGACTTGTCTCTAAATTTTTCTCATCCTTCCGCTTCATCCTCTGGACAAATTCCAAACTGTGTGCAACAGGATGTTAACGGTGCTGATATCCCCAAGTGAGGAGATTGTTAGGAAAGATGCTGGAGGGGTGAACCCGAGCACCAGACGATGAGGAGATGAGGTGCCTTTTCCAAACTCTTTCTGATCAAAAGTTGTACCATCCTCTAGGTGTGACAGGCATGTTTTAGCTGTAGGAAGGGTCCCGTGCATGGAAGGAGAACACCAGGGATTTTTCCAAATCAGTGCCTCCCCGTACCCCAAACTGGGGAATTTTTAAGCTACGGCTACACGTATGTCCATTAAGCACCTTGGGAAATTGGCAGAGCCCAAACTTTAGATGATTGAAATCTTCAGGGTCAGAAGCGTTCACCATCGGCCTTGTTTAGGTTACATTTTATCTGTCATTGATAGATGATGTCAATAAAAATATCTATTATTTTTCAGATTATTTCCCCTTATAGGTTATTGCAAAATATTCAGTGTAGTTCCCTGTGCTATACAGTAGTTCCTTGTTGATGATCTATTTTATACTTAGCAGTGTGTATGTGTTAATCCCACACTGTTAATTTATCCCTTCTCCTACCTTTCCCCTTTGGTAATAATAAATTATAAGATTTTATACTTCTCAGAAATGGGGGAGCTGAAAGAGAGGTATCGTTTTCAATGGAAAAGCGTTCAAAACAAGATTGAAGCTTCAGCCAAGAGTATTCGATGTACATCCATGGAAATAAATCACTTCATTTCTCTAATGTTGACCTGACAAATAAGACAGACGTCTTCACTGAACTTGCTTATAGTAAAGTGATGGAAATATCAAAGGTAAGACTTAGAAACATCTTATTTTACCCGAGCATTATACACTGCTCTGTGTTAACTACAGTTTGGCTCACACATCTGTTCATTGAAGTTACAATGTTCTCAATTTCTGTTACTGATCCTCCAGAGTGGACCCCAACAGGAGTCCCCGTGCCCAGTGTCATTGGAGCCAACAGATCAAGACTGAGTTTGGTTCAGAAGCAAAGGAAACATTATTTTGAAAACAGAATGGAGAGGTGAGAGTGTGCACTCCCCCACGGGCTGTGGGCTGGGCTGCTGTGTAGGGATCCCAGCAGCGTCAGTGGGAGGGAGGGGATGGAGCTCTTGAGGGCTGGGTTGGCTGAAGCTCAGGCTCTATGCCGTGGAGTCTGCATGGGACCCCGCTAGCTGAGGTGTTGACCCAGCCATTCTGCACTACGAAATCGGGTCTGAAGTGCCGGGTGTGGGACCTCTGCATGCGGAACCCTAGGAGCACGTGAAATTAGACAAAGCACAAAGGAAAAACATCTTAGACTTTATTTTATTGCCCAGATTCTCTTTTTATCTCCCAGGAATTTTTAATGAACGTTGCCAGAGACGAACACCTCCTCTGCTTTTTGTTCCGTTCCTCATTCTTGGGGTGTTGAGGGTGCAGACCCCTCTTTTGTAACTGCTTCATGCTGTGGTGGGAGCCCTGATACTTCGGGGGAGGGGCAAAACGTCTCCCCACCAGCCTCCAGGTGAGGTTGATTGTCCCAAGGCCTCCTGCCTCACTTCTCGTACGCCTGAGCACCAGCATTGGAAGTGTTATAGATTCTGATGACCTTTAAGTGTCCAGGAAAGAGATGTGCAGAGATGCTGAGGTGGCAGGTTTCACCCCACCCCACATTTGTTCGGCGACCTTAGGCTGACGTTTTTTGCCAGCCTAGATGCTCTGACCAGTAGTCTGTGCTTTCTTTAATTAGGTCCCTGAATTAATGTACAAACAGCACCATGTGTCAGAACCCTGCCCACGCAAATCCCAGACAGTCCAGGGTCAGTGGTGATCCAGGACCATGACGTCCACTGAGTCAACGGCCTTTAGAAGTAGCCAGCAGTCCAGCCGTTCATATTGGCCACCATCACCGTGGTGTCTGTAGGGTTTTCTATGGTGAAAGCGTGATATACGTTTCCCCCGCCAAGCTTATTAGCTCCCCTCTGGGTGCAGTAAATACTGCAAGCAGTAGTCTGCTCTTTCGGGGCCCAGTCTGCTTGTTTTCTGAGAGAAACTCCAGGTCAAGTGATGGTCACACGAGTCATCTTGGGGGCCCGTTGCTCCCGTTTGTCTCTCTGGAGGTTGGAGTTGGAGGGCCTCCTCACTCGAGGTCAGTGTGTCCACAGAGCGACCCCTGCAACTTCAGGGCATGATGGGTGGTTAGGATCACGACGTGGGGTCCTTTTCCCTTAGGAGGGAGCTGGCCTTGTGGGCTGCTGATTTCCAGCTTTTTAGATACCCCAGTATCCTGGCCTGATGAGTCAGTGGGCAAAGCCCTTGGTGGCCATAGTTTATCATACCTGAAGGACATTCTTGTGTTGCTCCATTTCAAGTGGTCCCAGTTTTTGCACCACGGCTCCAAGGGCAATTAACCTTTGACCAAGTATGTAAAGGTCAAAGGGTTTAGCTAAATTAGCGAGTTCCTGGGCAAGGGTCTGAATTGACTGATCTTTCTATTCTTGAAAGGCTGCTTCTGGATTCTATACAAAAGGATCATCATCTTTTCGTGTCAGTGTTTCATGTAGAGTCCCAGCTATTAGACAGTAGTTAGGGATCCAGATGCAGAAAACCTTGGCCTCCCCAGGAACCCCTAAGCTGTCTTCTAGTTTTAGAAGAGGTAAGGCTGCAAATGGCTTCTTCCCTATCCTGGGATGCGTTTCTCTAAATATCTGTGAGAATGAAGCCCAGTCATGTCACCTGAGCCTGGTATATTTGAGCCTTTTTCTTGGACACCTTCTATCCTTTCTTGGCTAGGTAGTTCCGAGGCGTCTTTAGTAGGCCTGGCGATCAGAATGTCATCTGCATATTGAAGGAGGGTTCCCTTTTACAGAGGTAGAACTTTTAGGTCTTTAGAGGACATTTCCCCAATGATGGTGTGGGAATTTTTGAACCATTGGGGCAGGACGGCCCAGCATTATTGCTTGTGTTGCATGTTGTGTCCTGCCACGCACAAGCCAAAAATTCTTGTGACTCTGAGATGAATGGAATACAGAAGAAGGCATCATTGAAGTGTAATACAGAATGCCATGGCCTGGTGGATGGTAGAATGAGCAGCAGGGAGTAGGAAATAGGAGCTACTGGATGTATATCCTCGGTGGCTTCACTGACTGTCCTGATATCCTTTAACAGGTATCCAGCAGCCCATGGGGCTCTCGTGGTCAGGCCAATCCCAGGATATGGAGCTCACCTGGGCTGCACCCCCCACCCCACAGCCCACGGGGCTCTCGTGTTCAAGTCCCTCCCAGGGTATGGAGCTCACCTGTGCAGCTACCCAGCAGCCCATGGGGCTATCATAGTCAGGCCCTTCCCAGGATACGGAGCTCCCCAGTGCAGGTACCCCAGCAGGGCTGGACACACAGGAACTGTGCACATAGCCCACCTTGCAGAGAACCCCCAGCTCACCTGTCGCTCACAGCTGACACAGAAAACCTCAGAGCAGGACTTGAACTAACAAACAGCAGCTCTGACAGGTCTGTGACCCTGGCTATCACTCTGTGCAGCCTCTCTCTGCCTGGTCTTCCAGACACTTCCACTGCAGCCAGGGCACCAGGCCTCTGTCTCCACCCACCATCACTCTTCTCCCTGACTCCTGGGTTCCTCTCATTAGGATAGGGTCTTCTTGAAGTTGTTTTCCACTCATGGACCAGATAAAATGATAAGAAAACAAGCCGCAGCTGCAGCCCCTTGTCTATCCTGACTCTCAAGAGCCCACACCTGTTACTTGGGCCTGGCCCGTTTAGCAAGGTTCATTTTCTGCAACTGTGAGCCCCTGAGGGGTGAGGATTGGCTGATTTGGGCAGCCTGACACTGCCTGCTGGCCCTCCCCATGTGTGCCTGGGTTGAGGTCAATATAAACACCTCTCCAGTCAGCAAGAGCCCCTGTTGCTGTGCCTGACGCCATATTCTCTGCCCTGTCAGCAGTGCCGGGGCTGGGGTGGTGGTAGGGAGGGAGAGGCCGTGGCTTTGTGGGTGGCCCAGTGTGAGGGGGGCTCTGCTGGACTTTCTGCAGGAGTTGCCTGGCTGCCACCTGCTAAAGAAGAGGATGTGTCACCCATACCTGACACTGTAATTTCTCCCCAGGCAGAGGTGAGGAAGTAAAAAAGCAGTGGGGGCCGTGGCAGGAGGGGTATCTCAGACAGGGAAATGGAAAGCTTCCAGAAGAGCATCTGGGGCCAGGACCATCCTGGCTGGCCTGCAGGCACCAAGTCGGCCTGCGTGCTGTCGCTGGTGTGGCTCCACAGCCCTTCCTCTAGGCTTGCAAGTGCTTGTACATAATCAGGTGTTTTACCTGGAAAGGGTGGGAAGAGTTCAGCTGCAGCAGGACTGGGGCTCAGCTCACATTTACTCACAGACGCCTCGACACAGTCCCCCAGCTTTGCAATGAGGATGCTCCTTGTGGGGGGGAGTGCTGCTGACTGCACTGGAGACGATTTCCCACGTCTGACCAACTTAAGAATTTTTTACCACTGGAGCAAGTGCCCTTATACGATTTTCCTCTGTATAACTGGTGGGTTCTGTTTTTTTTTTTTCTTTTTTTCTTTTTGGTTCAAGGTAGATTTTATTTATTCCTCTTTTTTAAATTTGGAGATATAAACATGGAAATAATGCATTAATATAAAGACATCTATGTGAAGGGAAAAACGTTTTTTCCGTTTTATTTTATTAAATTTTATTTATTTATTTTTATTTTTTTAAAATTTATTTATTCATTTTATACAGCAGGTTCTTATTGGATATCTATTTTATACATATAAGTGTGCACATGTGAATCCTAGTCTTCCAATTCATCCCACCACCACCCTCACATGGTGTTCCCCCCTTGGTGTCCATATGTTTGTTCTCTACATCTGTGTCTCTATCTCTGCCCTGCAAACCGGTTCATCTGTACCATTTTTCTAGGTTCCACATATATGCATTAATATACAATATTTGTTTTTCTCTTTCTGACTTACTTCACTCTGTATGACAGTCTCTAGATCCATCAAGGTCTCTACAAATGACCCAATTTCATTCCTATGTATGGCTGAGTAATATTCCATTATATATATGTACCATATCTTTATCCATTCGTCTGTCTGTGGGCACTTAGGTTGCTTTCATTACCTGGCTATTGTAAATAGTGCTGCAATGAACATTGTGGTGAATGTGTCTTTTTGATTTATGGTTTTCTCTGGGTATATGCCCAGTAGTGGGATTGCTGGATTATATGGTAATTCTATTTTTAATTTTTTTAAGGAACCTCCATACTGTTCTCCATAGAGACTGTATCGATTTACATTCCCAACAATAGTGGAATAAGGTTCCTTTTCTCCACACCCTCTCCAGCATTTGTTGTTTGTACATTTTCTGATGATTTGACGTGATACCTCATTGTAGTTTCGATTTCCATTTCTCTAATAATTAGTGATGTTGAGCAGATTTTCATGTGCGTACTGGCCATCTCTATGTCTTCTTGGAAGAAATATCTATTTAGATCTTCTTCCATTTTTGTATTGGGTTGTTTGTTTTATTAATATTGAGCTGCATGAGCTGTTTATATATATTGGAGATTAATCATTTGTCCATTGATTCGTTTGCAAATATTTTCTGCCATTCTGAGGGTTGTCTTTTCATCTTGTTTGTAGTTTCCTTTGCTTTGCAAAAGCTTTTACGTTTCATTAGGTCCCATCTGTTTAGTTTTCTTTTTTATTTCATTACTATAGGAGGTGGATCAAAAAAGATCTTGCTGTGATTTACGTCAGAGTATCTTTCGTAAGTTTTCCTCTCAGAATTTTATACTGTCTGGTCTTACATTAAGGTCTCTAATCCATTTTGAATATATTTTTATGTATGGTGTTGGGGAGTGTTCTAATTTCATTCTTTTACATGTAGCTGTCCATATTTCCCAGCACCAATGACTGAAGAGACTGTCTTATCTCCATTGTATAGTCTTGCTTCCTTTGTCATAGATTAGTTGACCATAGGTGTGTAGGTTTATCCCTGGGCTTTCTTTTTGTTTTTTTTTTCCTTTTACACGTTTATTGGAGAAGAATTGCTTTACAATGGAGTGTTCGTTTCTGCTGTATAACAAAGTGAATCAGCTATACATATACAAATATCACCAGATCCCCTCCCTCTTGCATCTCCCTCCCACACTCCATATCCCACCCCTTTATGTGCTCACAGAGCACCAAGCTGATCTCCCTGTTCTATGTGGCTGCTTCCCAGTAGCTATCGGTGTTACATTTGGTAATGTATTTATGTCCATGCCACTCTCTCACTTCGTCCCAGCTTACCCATACCCCTTCCGGTGTCCTCAAGTCCTTTCTCTATGTCTGTGTCCTTAATCCTGTCCTGCCACTAGGTTCTTCAAATTCTTTTTTTTTTCTTCATTAGATTCCGTATATCTCTGTTAACATACAGTATTTGTTTTTCCCTTTCAGACTTACTTCACTGTGTAGGACAGATTCTAAGTCCATCCACCTCAGTACAAATAGCTCAGTTTGCTTCTTTTTTTGGCTGAGTAATATTCCATTGTATATATGTGCCAGATCTTCTTTATCCATTCATCTGTCGATGGACACTTAGGTTGCTTCCATGTCCTGGCTATTGCAAATAGAGCTGCAATGAACATTTTTGTACATAACTCTTTTTGAATTATGGTTTTCACAAGGCAAATGCCCAGTAGTTGGATTGTTGTGTCATATGGTACTTCTATTGTTAGTTATTTAAAGGACCCTCCATACTGTTCTCCCTAGTGCCCATATCAATTTACATTCCCACCCACAGTGCAAGTGTGTTCCCTTTTCTCCAATAAAGGCCTCTCCAGCATTTATTGTTTTGTAGATTTTTTTGATGATTGCCACTCTGACTGCTGTGAGGTGATACCTCAGGGTAGTTTTGGTTTGCATTTCTCTAATGATTAGTGATGTTCAGCATCCTTTCATGTGTTTCTTGGTAATCTGTATATCTTCTTTGGAGAAATGTCTATTAGGTCTTCTGCCCGTTTTTGGATTGGGTTGTTTGTTTTTGTGATATTGAGCTACATGCGGTGCTTGTAAAGTTAGGAGATTAATCCTTTGTCAATTGCTTCATTTGAAAATATTTTCTCCCATTCTAAGGGTTGTTTTTTCATCTTGTTTATGTTTTCCTGTACTGTGTAAAAGCTTTTAAGTTTCATTAGGTCCCATTTGTTGATTTCTATTTTTATTTCCATTTCTCTAGGAGGTGGGTCCAAAAGGATCTTGCTGTGATTTATGTCATAGAGTGTTCTGCCTATGGTTTCCTCTAAGTGTTTTATAGTGTCTGGTCTTATATTTAGATCTCTAATCAATTTAGAGTTTATTTTTGTGTATGGTGTTATGGAGTGTTCTAATTTCATTCTTTTATGTGGAGGGGTCCAGTTTTCCCAGCACCAATTAGTGAAGAGACTGTCTTTTCTCCATTGTATATCCTTAGCTCCTTTGTCATAGATGAGATAGCCATAGGTATGTAGGTTTATCTCTGGGCTTTCTGTCCTGTTCCATTGATCTGTGTTTATGCCAATCTACATACACTTGATTCCATTATGGAGACATATAAATACATAGGTTTCAAGGTTATTACCAGTCAGATATATTCCTCTTCAGTGAATAGGGTGTTTTGTGTCCAGTTCATTGAGAAAGGAGTAGGTCTTGTCTAATACATATTTGGTATATGGAATGGGATCTGTGCTAATTTCAAACTCTGCTTTTACACATCACCCCACGTCACCTTTCCCCTTAAGGAGGCATAATTGTGTTTTTTAGATGTGTAACTCTGTTCTCTTTTGAAATTCAGTTCATGTGTAGCCATGTTTACATTCCTTCTATAAGTGATATATTACAATAAGTTTCTTTTATTTGTGGCTCATTTCACTTAGCATCATCATACCTAAAGCCACTCATTAAGCTGCTATTGGCCTTATGACATTGATTTTATGTCTGAGTGACATTCCATTGTATATAAGTACCACAACATCTATATCCATTTTTTTTTCCTTTCCTGGGATATTTAAAGTGTACTGAAGTCGAGGTTCTTGTAAACAGAGCAGCCCTAAAGTTTGGGCTGGCTGTGTGTTATGGATTTTTAGTTTTCCCAAAATACACGCCCATGAGTGGAAGTGTGCTATGCTCTGTAGCTCTGTTTTAGAAAACAACATACAGTTCTCCAGAGAGGCTGTTGGCAATTTACATCCTGTCCATCGGCATAACCAGGCTCCGTTTTCTCCATGGCCTGTCCTGCATTTGCGGTTTTTACACTATTTGTGGATGGCCCTTTTGACTGGAGGTAAGGGACACTTCTCTGTAGTGTGGATTTGCAATGCCTGATGGCTTGCTTAGCCAAAAAGGGCGTATGCATTTTTTCCCGAATATATTCAAGAAAATACACATAGTCCCTTTTCAGCCAAGGGCAACATTGTCGAAATTCTGTCGCTTTTCATGTGCTTTAAAGATGACTCCAATCTACCTCTTGAAATCTGTTTCCTTCAATTCTGCCTTGCATTCAAATACTCTTCACTGCCTTTCCTCAATATATTTCTGGATGATAGTTGTCCTTTATAACTCTGCAAGTTTGTGAATTGCTGTGCCCCTGATTTCCATTTCTCAACTTGCCTCTTTGTGAGCTGGCTGCAATACCGCAGGATGGCTTTAGGCCCTACACTGGTTCCGGGGCTTCAGGCAGAGCCTTTGGTTAATTCTTCTTCCTGGTGGGAAACTAGAGTGACATGTGCCCATCCAAACACCTACAGCTAATCTCTCATTTATTCCCCCTCTTCATGTTCATCCTCTGCACAATTTGCAAACTGTGCATAACAGGAGGGTAAAGGTGCTGACACTCCAAGTGGGGAGATTTTTAGTAATGCAGATGGAATGGCGAAGCCGAGCACGACAAAAGGAAAAATGAGGTACCTTTTAGAAAACTTTCCCAATTACACAGTGTACCATCCACTGGGTTTCCCATGCATGTTTTAACTGGAGGAAGATTCCCTTAAACCTGGAGAGTTGGGACCACTAGAATGGGTAGCACACAGTATTGCTCTAAGTGGTGTTCTTTTGTTCACACAACCTCAGCAATCTTGTCAGCCCCAAGTGTCCAGTCTTATGTCTCATCCAGCTGTGGGTGTAAAGGTGGTCAATCCAGGTTGCATCACAGGCCCTGAACGTAATTTTTAAGACTTTCTCACTGTTTCACTGTTTTTGCATTGTGCTTTTGAAATTTATTTTTATAAGTGGGTTTAACTGAATTTCAGTGCTCTGTTCATGCCGTTATACACACACATGATTCCTTTATGGAGACATGAGAATACATATGTTTTAAAATACTGAGAGTCAGACATATTACTCTGCAGTGAATAGGGGGTGTTGAGTCCAGTTCATTGTGGCGGGAGTAGGTGTTGTCTATTACATACTTCGTTTATGTAACGGTATTAGTGCTAATTTAAAACTGTGATTTTATGCATCACCCCACCTCGCCTTTCCCCTTAAGCAGGCAGAAGATTGTTTTCTAAATGTGTGATTCCGTTGTGTTTGTAAATCAGTTCATGTGTAGCCATGTGTACATTCCCGCTATGAGTGATATCTTATGATAAGTTTCGTTACTCTGGTATCTTTCCTAACTCAGTTCATGTGAGGCCATGTTTATAGGACCTTCATAAGTGATATCTTATGATAAGATTCTTTTTCTGTGTGACTTATTTCACTTAGAATCATCGTACCTGAATCCACTCATTTTGCTGCTACTGGCCTTATGAAATTGATTTCATGGCTGAGGGATATTCCATCGTACGTAAGTACCAAAATTTCTTCAACCATTTTTGTCTTTCCTGGGATATTTAAGGTATACACAAATTGAGGTTCTTGTAAGCAGTGAAGCCCTAAAATTGGGGTGGCTCTGTCTTATTGATTTTCAGTTTTCCCAAGGTATATTTCCTAGACTTGAAGTGCCCTTGACTCTGTAGCTCTGTTGTATACTGGTTTTAGGGAACACAATGCACTCCTCCAGAGAGGCAGTTGGCAATTTACATCCCGCCCATCAGCATAACAAGGCTCCCTGTTCTCCAGGGCCTGTCTTGCCTTTCTGGTTTTTACACATTTTGCAGATGTCCCTTTTGACCAGTGGGAAGTGATACTACTTTGTAGTGCAGATTTGCATTGCCCGCTTGCTTGCTTGGCCAAAAAGGGCGTATGCGTTTTCTGCTGAATATATTCAGGAGAAAACACATACGCTCATTTTGGCCAAGTGCATCATTTTCGAAGTTGTGCCCCTCTTCCTGTGCTTTAAGGGCGATTCCAACATACCTCTTGAAATCTGTTTCCTGCTATACTGCCTCCCTTTCAAGTCCGCCTCGATTCCTTCTCTCAACAGATTTTTAGGTGATAGTTGTCCATTATTACTCTGCCAGTTTCTGAATTCCTGTGCCCCTGAGCTCCATTTTTAAATTCGTTTTTTGTGAGAAGACCGCAAGTCCAAAATTTTGGTTCAGGACCTATACTGGTTCCCGGCGCGTGGCTGAGACTTTGGTTAATTATTCTTCCTGCGGGGCAATTAGTGTGACATGTACCCGTCCAAATGCCTAAGATCTACTCTCTCATTTGTTCTCCCTCTTCCCTTTTATTTTTGACAAATTGGTAACTGTGCGAACCAGGAGGTTAAAGGGGCTGTCTCTCCAAGTTGGCAGATTGATAGTAAAGCAGTTGGAAAGTCAAACCGGAGCACCAGGAGAGGGATTATTAGTTGAGTTTTAGAAACGTTTCGTATTCACAGTGTGTCCATTCTCTAGGTTTCCCATACATGTTATAGCGGTAGTAATAGTCCCTTCAACCTGGACACATGGGACCCATGGAATGGATGCTATGCATTATTTCTTTAAAGGGTCTGCATTTGCTCACCCAATCTCACCAATCCTCTCAGTCCCATGTGTACAGCTTTATGCCACATCCAGCTCACATTGTAGATAGGGTCATTCAAGGTTTCATCAGAGACACTGAAGGAATTGTAAAGAATATCCCTTTTGATTTGTTTTTCAAATTCCTTTTTATACTGGGTTTGAGCTGTTTCTCGCTGCCATGTTTATGCCAGTCTAGACACAGTTGATTCCCTTATGGAGACATATCAATACATAGGTTTTAAGATTCTTACTAGTCAGATATATTCCTCTGCGTGAAATATGTGGTTTTGAGTCCCTTTTACTGAAGAAGGTGTAGGTCTTGTCTATTCCATAGTTGCTTTTTGGAACGGTACCTGTGCTTATATCAAACTCTGGTTTTATGCATCACCCCACCTCTCATTCCCCCTTAAGCAGGCATAAGTGTGTTTTCTAAATGTGAGACTCTCTTCTCTTTCCTAACTCAGTTCTTGTGTAGCCATGTTTACAGGATCTTCATAAGTGATATCTTATGATAAGTTTCTTTTTCTGTGTGACTTATTTCACTTAGAATCATCGTACCTGAATCCACTCATTTTGCTGCTACTGGTCTTATGACATTGATTTCATGGCTGAGGGATATTCCATCGTACCTAAGTACCACAATTTTTTGAACCATTTTTATCTTTCCTGGGATATTTAAGGTGTACCCAAGTTGAGGTTCTTGTAAGCAGTGCAGCCCTAAATTTCGGGGTGGCTCTGTCTTATTGATTTTCAGTTTTCCCAAGGTATATTCCCTTGACTGGAAGTGGCCTTTGCTCTGTAGCTCTGTTGTTTACTTGTTTTAGGGAACATAATGCACTCCTCCAGAGAGGCAGTTAGAAATTTACATCCCGCCCTTCAGCATAACAAGGCTCCCTGTTCTCCAGGGCCTGTCTTGACTTTCTGGTGTTTATCCATTTTGTGGATGTGCCTTTTGACTGGTGAGAAGTGATACTTCTTTGTAGTGCACATTTGCATGCCCACTTGCTTGCTTGGCCAAAAAGGGCGTATGCGTTTTCTCCTGAATATATTCAGGAGATAACACATACGCCCTTTTTGGCCAAGTGCATCATTGTCAAAGTTGTGCCTCACTTCCTGTGCTTTAAAGGCGATTCCAACGTACCTCTTGAAATCTGATTCCTGCTATTCTGCCTCGCTTTCAAGTCCGCCTCGTTGCCTTCCCTCAACAGATTTTTGGGCGATAGTTGTCCTTTATTACTCTGCCTGTTAGTGAATTGCTGTGCCCCTGAGCTCAATTATTTAACTTGTTTTTTGTGAGCTGAACGCACGTCCAAAATTTTGGTTCAGGACCTATACTGGTTCCCAGTGTGTGTCTGAGACTTTAGTTATTTCTTCTTCCTCCCGGGAAATAAGAGTGACATGTGAACGTCCAAATGCCTAACAGCTACTCTTTCATTGGTTCTCTCTCTTCCCTTTCATCCTCTGCCAAATTGGCAGCCTGTGGGAACCAGGAGGATAAAGGTGCTGTCTCTCGAAGCTGGGAGATTGATAGTAAAGCATTTGGAAAGTCAATGCATAGCACCACGAGAGGTTCTAATCGTTGAGTTTTAGAGACCTTTCATATTCACAGTTTGTCCATTCTCTAGGTTTCCCGTACATGTTATAGCTGCAGTAATATTCCCTTCAACCTGGAGAGTTGGGACCCATGGAATGGGTGCCATGCATTATTGTTTTAAAGGGTCTGCATTTGCTCACCAATCTTACCAATCCTCTCAGTCCCATGTGTCCATCCTTATTCCACATCCAGCTGTCATTGCAGATAGGGTCATTGCAGGTTTCGTCAGAGACCCTGAAGGTATTGTAAAAAATTTACCTTTTTTTATTGTTTTTCAAATTCCTTTTGATAGTGGGTTTGAGCTGATTCTCGCTGCCATGTTTATGCCAGTCTAGACACACTTGATTCCCTTACGGAGATATATCAATACATATGTTTTAAGATTCTTACTAGTCAGATATATTGCTCTGCGGGAAATAAGGTGTTTTGTGTCCCTTTCACTGAGGAAGGTGTAGGTATTTTCTATTCCACAATTGGTTTTTGGAACGGTACCTGTGCTTATATCAAACTCTGGTTTTATGCATCACACCACCTCTCCTTTCCCCTTAAGCAGGCATAAGAGTGTTTTCTAAATGTGTGGCTCTGTTCTCTTTCCTAACTCAGTTCATGTGTAGCCATGTTTACAGGATCTTCATAAGTGATATATTATGATAAGATTCTTTTTCTGTGTGACTTATTTCACTTAGAATTATCGTACCTGATTCCACTCATGTTGCTGCTCCTGGTCTTATGACATTGATTTCATGGCTGAGGGATATTCCATTGTATGTAAATAACATAATTTTTTGAACCGTTTTTATCTTTCCTGGGATATTTAAGGTGTACCCAAGTTGAGGTTCTTGTAAGCAGTGCAGCCCTAAATTTTGAAATGGCTCTGTCTTATTGATTTTCAGTTTTCCCAAGATATATTCCCTAGACTGGAAGTGCCCTTGGCTCTGTAGCTCTGCTGTTTACTTGGTTTAGGGAACACAATGCACACCTCCAGAGAGGCAATTGGCAATTTACATCCCGCGCATCAGCATAACAATGCTCCCTGTTCTCCAGGGCCTGTCTTGCCTTTCTGGATTTTACCCATTTTGTGGATGTCCCATTTGACAGGTGGGAAGTGATACTTCTTTGTAGTGCAGATTTGCATTGCCCGCTTGCTTGCTTGGCCAAAAAGGGCGTATGTGTTTTCTCCTGAATATATTCAGGAGAAAACGCATACGCCCTTTTTCGCCAAGTGCATCATTGTCGAAGTTGTGCCCCTCTTCCTGTGCTTTAAAGGCGATTCCAACGTACCTCTTGAAATCTGTTTCCTGCTATTCTGCCTCGCTTTCAAGTCCGCCTCGTTGCCTTCCCTCAACAGATTTTTGGACGATAGTTCTCCTGTATTACTCTGCCTGTTTGTGAATTGCTTTGCCCCTGAGCTATATTATTTAACTCGTTTTTTATGAGCTGAATGCAAGTCCAATATTTTGGTTCAGGACCTATACTGGTTCTCGGTGGGTGGCTGAGACTTTAGTTAAATCTTCCTCCTCCAGGAAATAAGAGTGACATGTGCGTGTCCAAATGCCTAACAGCTACTCTTTCATTGGTTCTCCCTCTTCCCTTTCATCCTCTGCCTAATTGGCAACCTGTGCGAACCAGGAGGTTAAAGTTGCAGTCTCTGCAACCTGGGAGATTGATAGTAATGCAGTTGGAAAGTCAAACCAGAGCACCAGCAGAGGGACTATTTGTTGAGTTTTAGAGACCTTTCATGTTCACAGTGTGTCCATTCTCTAGGTTTCCCATACATGTTATAGCTGTAGTAATATTCCCTTCACCCTGGAGAGTTGGGACCCATGGAAGGGGGGCCATGCATTATTGCTTTAAAGGGTATGCATTTGCTCACCCAATCTCACCTATCCTCTCAGTCCCAAGTGTCCAGCCTTATGCAAAATCCAGCTGTCGTTGTAGAAAGGGTCATTCCAGGTTTCATCAGAGACCATGAAGAAATTGTAAAGAATTTCCTGTTTTTTGTGTGTGTCTGAAATTCCTTTTTATAATGGGTTTGAGCTGATTCTCACTGCCATGTTTATGCCAGTCTAGACACAGTTGATTCCCTCATGGAGACATATCAATAAATAGGTTATAAGATTCTTACTAGTCAGATATATTCCTCTGAGGGAAATATGGTGTTTTGAGTCCATTTCACTGAGGAAAGTGTAGGTCTTGTCTATTCCGTATTTGATTTTTTGAACGGTACCTGTGCTTATATAAAACTCTGGGTTTTATGCATCACCCCACCTCTCCTTCCCCCTTAAGCCGGCATAAGAGTGTTTTCTAAATGTGAGACTCTGTTCTCTTTCCTAACTCAGTTCATGTGTAGCCATGTTTACAGAATCTCTATAAGTGATATCTTATGATAACTTTCTTTTTCTGTGTGACTTATTTCACTTAGAATCATCGTACCTGAATCCACTCATTTTGCTGCTACATGTCTTATGGCATTGATTTCATGGCTCAGGGATATTTCATCGGACGTAAGTACCACAAATTTTTGTACCATTTTTCTCTTTCCTGGGATATTTAAGGTGAATTCAAGATGAGGGTCTTGTACGCAGTGCACCCCTAAATATCGGGGTGGCTGTGTCTTATTGATTTTCAGTTTTCCCAAGGTATCTTATGTAGACTGGATGTGCCCTGGGCTCTGTAGTTCTGTTGTTTACTTGTTTTAGGGAACACAATGCACTGCTCCAGAGAGGCCTTTGGCAATTTGCCTCCCACCCATCAGCATAACAAAGCTCCCAGTTCGCCAGGGCCTGTCTTGCCTTTCTTGTTTTTACACATTTTGTGGATATCCCTTTTGACTTGTGGGAAGTTATACTTCTTTGTAGTGCAGATTTGCATTGCCTGCTTGCTTGCTTGGCCAAAAACGGTGTATGTGTTTTCTCCTGAATATATTCAGGAGAAAACACATACACCCTTTTTGGCCAAGTGCATCATTGTCGAAGTTGAGCCCCTCTTCCTGTGCTTAAAAGCGATTCCAGCATACCTCTTGAAATCTGTTTCCTGCTATACTGCCTCGCATTCACGTCTGCCTCTTAACCTTCCCTCAACAGAGTTTTGGACGAGAGTTGTCCTTTACTACTCTGCCATTTGGTGAATTGCTGTGCCACTGAGCTCCATTATTCACCTCGTTTTTTGTGAGCTGAATGCAAGTCCAAATTTTGGTTCAGGACTTATACTGGTGTCCGGTGGGTGGCTGAGACTTTGGTTAATTCTTCTTCCGGCCGGAAAATTAGAGTGACATTTGCCGGTCCAAATGCCTAACAGCTACTCTCTCATTGGTTCTCCCCCTTCCCTTTCATCCTCTGCTAAATTGACAACCTGTGAGAAGCAGGAGGTTAAAGGGGCTGTCTCTCTAAGTTGGGAGATTGATAGTAAAGCAGTTGCAAAGTCAAACCGGAGCACCAGGAGAGGGACTATTCGTTGAGTTTTAGAAACCTTTTGTATTCAGAGTGTGTCCATTTTCTAGGTTTCCCGTACATGTTATAGCTGCAGTAATATTCCCTTCAACCTGGAGAGTTGGGACCCATGGAATGTGTGCCACTCATTATTGCTTTAAAGGGTCTGCATTTGCTCACCCAATCTCAACAATCCTCTCAGTCCAAAGTGTCCAGCCTTATGCCACATCCAGCTGTCATTATAGATAGGGTCATTCCAGGTTTCATCAGAGACCCTGAAGGAATTTTAAGGAATTTCCCTGTTTTTTTTGTTTTGTTTTTGAAATTCCTTTTTATAGTGGGTTGAGCTGATTCTCACTGCCATTTTTATGCCTGTCTAAACACACTTGATTCCCTTAAGGAGACATATCAATACATAGGTTTTAAGATTCTTACTAGTAAGATATATTACTCTGCGGTGAATATGGGGTGTTGAGTCCCTTTCACTGAGGAAGGTGTAGGTCTTGTCTATTCCGTATTTGGTTTTTGGAACTGTACCTGTACTAATATCAAACTCTGGTTTTATGCACCACCCCACCCCTCCTTCCCCCTTAAGAAGGCATAAGTGTGTTTTCTAAATGTGAGACTCCCTTCTCTTTCCTAACTCAGTTCATGTGTAGCCATGTTTACAGGATCTTCATCATTGATATCTTATGATAATTTTATTTTTCTGTGTGTCTTATTTCACTTAGAATTATTGTACCTGAATCCACTCATTTTGCTGCTACTGGCCTTATGACATTGATCTCATGGCTGAGGGATATACCGTCATACGTAAGTACCACAATTTCTTGAACCATTTTTGTCTTTCCTGGGATATTTAAGGTGTACCCAAGTTGAGGTTTTTGTAATCATTGCAGCCCTGAATTTTGGTGTGGATCTGTCTTATTAATTTTCAGTTTTCCCAAGCTATATTCCCTAGACTGGAAGTGCCCTTGGCTCTGTAGCTCTGTTGTTTACTTGTTTTAGGGAACACAATGCACTCCTCCAGAGAGGCAGTTGGCAATTTACATCCCGCCCATCAGCATAACAAGGCTCCCTGTTCTCCAGTGCCTGTCTTGCCTGTCTGGTTTTTACACATTTTGCGGATATCCCTTTTGGCTGGTGGAAAGTGATAGTTCTTTGTAATGCAGATTTGCATTGCCCGCTTGCTTGCTTGGCCGAAAAGGGCATATGCGTTTTCTCCTGAATATATTCACGTGAAAACCCACATGCCCTTTATGACCATTTCCATTATTTTCGAAGTTGTGATGCTTTTCCTGTGTTTAAAGGCGATTCCAATGTACCTCTTGAAATCTGTTTCATGCCACTCTGCCTCATTTTCACTTCCGCCTCGTGGCTTTCCCTCAACAGATTTTTGGAAGAGAGTAGTCCTTTATAACTCTGCAGGTTAGTGAATTGCTGTGGCCCTGAGTTCCATTTTTCAACTCACGTTTTTGTGAGCTGACCGCAAATCCACAGTTTTGCTTCTGGACCTATACTGGTTCTGGGGGGGGGCAGGCTGAGTCTTTGGTTAATTCCTCTTCGTGACGGGAAATTAGAGTGAAATGTGGCCGTCCAAATGCCTACAGCTACTCTCTCATTGGTTCTCTCTGTTCCCTTATATCCTCTGCACAATTTGCCAGCTGTTCGAACCAGGAGGTTATAGGGCCTGACTCTCCAAGTTGGGAGATTGATAGTAAAGCAGTTGGAATGTCATACTGGAGCACAAGGAGAGAAAAAAGTAGTAGAGTTTTAGAAACCTTTCACCATCAGATGGTTTCCATTCTCTAGGTTCCCATACATGTTATAACTGTAGTGATATTCCCTTCTACTTGGAGAGTTGGGAACCATGGAATGCGTGGCAGGCATTATTGCTTTAAAGGGTCTGCATTTTTTCACCCAATCTCACCAATCCTCTCAGTCCCAAGTGACCAGCGTTATGCCACATCCAGCTGTCATTGTAGATAGGGTCATTCCAGGTTTCATCAGAACCCCTGAAGGTATTGTGTAAGAATTTTACTGTTTTTATGTTTTGTTTTGAAATTCATTTTTATAGTGGGTTTGAGCTTATTCTCACTGCCATGTTTATGTCATTCTAGACACACTTAGTTCCCTTACGGAGACATATCAATACATAGGATTTAAGATTCTTACTAGTCAGATATATTTCTCTGCGGGGAATAAGGATGTTGAGTTCCGTTCCCTGAGGAAGGAGTAGGGCTTGTCTCTTCTGTTTTTGGATTATGGAACGGTACCTGTGCTAATATCAAACTTTTTTTTGTGCATCTCCCCACCTGTCTTTCCCCTTAAGCAAGCGTTAGAATGTTTTCTATATCTGAGACTCTGTTCTCTTCCCTAATTCAGTTCATATGTAGCCATGTTTACATTCCCTTCATAAGTGATATCTTATGTCAGAATGCACCATGGCCTTGTCATAATAATGCTCCATGGCCCCTGTCATCACAATGCTCCATGCCCTGTTTATCACAATGCTCCATGTCCCTTTTCATCACAATTCTCCACGTCCTTGTCATCACAATGCTACATGACACTTCTCATCAAACTATTACATGATCTTGTCATCACAATTCTCCATGCACTTGAAATTGCAATGCTCCATGCACTTGTCATCACAATGCTCAATGCACTTGTCATCACAATGTTCCATGCCCTTGTCATCAGATTGCTCCATGACACCTGTCATCACAATGCTCCCTGACACCTGTCATCACAATGCTTCATGCCACTTGTCATTACAGTGCTCCATGATGCTCGACACCACAGTTACCCAAGGTCTTCTCATCACAATGCTCCACAGTTTTGCCATCACCATGCTCCATGCCTTGTCATCTCAAAGCTCAATGTCCCTTGTCCTCAGAATTCTCCACGACCTTGTCCTTACAATGCTCCATGGCACTTCACATCAAAATGTTATATGCCCTTGTCATCACAATAGTCCATGCACTTGTCATCGCAATGCTCCATGACCCCTGTCATAGGAAGCTCCATGCGCTGTTCATCACAATGTTTCATGACCTGGATATTAAAATGATCAATGGCCCTTCATATCACAATGCTCCATGCCCTTGTCATCACAATGCTCCTTTAATTTGTCACAGCAATCCTCCATGACACTTGGCATCACAATACTCCACGATATTGTCATCAAACTGGAACATGTCGTATTTCATCACAATGCTCCCTGACACCTTTCTTCACAATAATCCATGACCTTGTCATCACAGTGCTCCATGCCCTTGTCATCACAGTGTGCCATGGCCACTCTTATCACAATAATGTATGAATCTTGTCAGACCAATGCTCCATGCCAATTTTCATCACCATGCTCCATGAACGCTGTCTTCACAATGCACCATGCCCATCATCATAATGCTTCATGCTATTGTCATCACAATGGGCCATTACATATGTCATCACAATGCTCCATGACCACTGTCCTCACAATGCTGCAAACCCTTGTGATCACAATGTTCCATAACAATTGTCATCACAATGACCCATGACGCTGGTCAGCACAATTATCCATGGACTTCTCATCACAATGCACCATGATTTTGTCATCACAATGTTCAATACACTTGCCATCACAATGCTCTCTGACTATTGCCCTCAGTATGCACCTTGAACTCTTTCATGACAAGGCTCTTTGCCTATTTCATCACAATGATCCATGCCCTTTTCATCACAATGCTCCAAGACACCTGTGATCACAATGCTCCTTGCTCTTGTCATCACAAAGCTCCATGACGCATGTCATCAGAATGCTCCATGGTCTTCTTATCATAATTTTCCATGCCCTTGTCATCACAATGCTCCAATACCCCTGTAATCACAATGTTCCCTACGCCTTTTCATCAGAATGCTCCATGAGAATTGTCATCACAAGGTTCCATGGTCTTCACATAACAGTGCTCCAGGACATTGTCATCACAGTGCTCCATTCCCTTGTCATCACAATGGGCCATTACATATGTCATCACAATGCTCCCTGACATATGTCTTCACAATACTGCTTGACCTGGTCATCAAAATGCTCCATGCCCTTGTCATCACAATACGCCATTTGAACTGTCATCGCAATAATCCATGAAATTTATTAGACCAATGCTCCATGCCCTTGACATCACAATGCTCCATGCCCATGTTATCAAAATGCTCCATGACCCCTGTCATCACAATGTTCCATGACTCCAGTCATCACAATATTTCATGACATTTGTCATCACAATGATCCATGCCCTCATCATCAACAGTCTCTGTGACCTTTTTAACCACAATGCTCCATGAACTTTTCATCACAATGCTCTTTGACCCTTGTCATCAATGTGCTCTATGGCTTTCTCAGCACAATGCTCCATAACACTTGTCATCACAATGCTCCATGAGCTTGTCAGCACAATGCTCCATGACACATGTCATCACAATGCGCCATGCACCTGTCATCACAGTGCTCCACAATCTTGTCATCACAATGCTCCATAAAACTTGTCATCACAATGCTCCATGCACTTCTCATCAAAACGCTCTCTCACCACTGATATCACAATGATACATCACTATTCGTCACAATACTACCTCACCCCGGTCATCACAATATTCCATGACTCCTGTCATCACAATGCTACATGCACTTATCATCACAAAGTTCGATGACGACTGACATCACAATGTTCCATAAGCCATGTCATCAAAATGCTCCATGACCATTTTCATCAAAATGCTCCATGACCACTGACATCACAATATTCCATAACCCCTGTCATCAAAATGCTCCATGGCATTTTTCATCAAAATGCTCCATGACCCCTGCCATCACGATATTCCATGGCCTTGTCTTCACAAAGCTCCCTGACCCTTCTCATCAAAATGCTCCAAGAACGCTGACATCACAATGTTCCATAACACCTGTCATCAAAATGTTCCATGACACTTTTCATCAAATAGCTCCATGACCCTGTCATCAGAATGGTCCCTGCCCTTCTCATCACAATGCACAATGCCCTTGCCATCAAAATGTTCCATGACTTTTGTCATCACAAAGATCCATGACCCTTGGCATCACAATGCTCCATGTCATTGTCATCACAATGCTCCATGAACGCTCTCATCACATTGCTCCATGCCCTTGTCTTCACAAAGCTCCAAGACACATGTCATTAGAATGCTCCATGGACATCTCATCACAATGCTCCATGCCCTTGCCATAACAATGCTCCATTACACCAGTCATAACAATGCTCCATGAACCCAGCCATCACGATGTTCCATGGCCTTGTCATCACAAAGCTCCATGACCCTTCTCATCACAATGCTCCAAGAACCCTGTAATCACAATGCTCTATGCCACTTTTCATCTCAATGATCCATGAACCCTGTCATCACAGTGCACCTTGCCCATCATCATAAGGCTTCAGGCTATTGTCATCACAATGAAATCAAAATTATCCATGACCACTGTCATCATAATGCCCCAAACCCTTGTGATCACAATGTTCCATAACACTTGTCATCACAACACCCTGTGATGCTCATCATAACAATTATCCATGGTCTTCTCATCACAATGCTCCATGAACTTTGTCATCACAATTCTCAATAGAGTTGTCATCACAATGCTCCCTGACACTTGTGGTCAGTATGCTCCTTGAAACCTGTCATGACAAGGCTCCATGCCTTTTCATCACAATGATCCATGCCCTTTTCATCACAAAGCTTCAAGACCCCTGTAATCACAATGCTCCATGCGCTTGTCATTACAAAGCTCCATGACACATGTCATCAGAATGCTCCATGGCCTGCACCTCACAATGCTCAATGCCCTTGTCATCACAATGCTCCAAGGCCCCTGTAATCACAATGCTCCATGCCCCTTTTCATCAGAATGCTCCATGAGACTTGTCATCACAAGTCTCCATGGTCTTATCATCACAATGCTCCAGGACCTTGTCATCACCATGCTCCATTCCCTTGTCATCACAATGCTTCATGACCCCTTTCATCACAATAATCCATGAATATTTTCAGCCCAATGCTCCAAGACCTATTCATCACAATGCTCTATGGCCAATATCATCACAATGCTCCATGACCACGGTCATCACAACACTCCATGACACCTGACAACACAATGATCTGGGACTCTTGTCATCACAATGCTCCATTCTCTACTCATCACAATGCTCCATGACCCTTGTCATCACAATGATCCATGCCCTTGTCATCCCAATGCTCCATGACCCATGTATTCACAATGCTCCGTGACGCTTATCATCACAGTGCTCCATGACATATGTCATCACAATGCTCCATGCCTTTGTCAGCAAAATGCTACATGACCTTGTCATTAAAATGCTCTATGCGTTTGTCATCACAATACTCCATTACCATTGTCATCACAATCCTCCATGAACATTGGGATCACATTGCTTCATGCCCTTGTCATCACAATGCTCCATGCTCCTTGAAATCAAAATGATCCATGACCTCTGTCATCTCAATGCACCAAACCATTGTGACCACAACGTTCCATAACACTTGTCATCACAACGCTCCATGATGCCTGTCATCACGATACTCCATGCCCTTTTCATCACAATGCTCCATTACTTTTGTCATCACAATTCTCAATACACTTGTCATTACAATGCTTCCTGACATTTGTCATCAGAATGCTCCTTGAACCATGTAACAAAAAGGCTCCATGCCTTTTTCATCACAAGGCCCCATGCCGTTTTCATCACAATGCTGCATGCCATTGTCATCAAAATACTCCACAATCTTGTCATCAGAATGCTCCATGACCCTTGTCATCACAATTCTCCATGCACTTGTCAGCAAAATGCTCCCTGACCCTTTTCATCACAATGCTCCAAGCCATTGTCATCACAATGCTCCATTACCTTTGTCATCAGAATCCTCCATGACACTTGGCATCACAATGCTCCATGCCATTGTCATCACAATGGCCCACAACATATGTCATCACAATGCTCCCTGACACCTCCCTTCACAATACTGCATGACCTGGTCATCACAATGCTCCATGTCCTTGTCATCACAATGCGCCATTCCAACTGTCATCACAATAATCCGTGAAACATATTAGACCAATGTTCCATGCCCTTGTCATCACAATGCTCCATGCTCTTGTTATCAGAATTCTCCATGAACCCTGTCATCACAATACTCCCTGACTCCAATCATCACAATGCTTCATGACCTTTGTCATCACAGTGGTCCATGCCCTCGTCATCAATAGTTTCTGTGACCTTTTTAACCACAATGCTCCATGAACTTTTCATCACAATGCTCTTTGACCCTTGTCATCACAATGCTCCTTGCGTTTGTCAGCAAAAATATCCATGACCCATGTCATCACAATGCACCATGTGCTTGTCATCACAGTGCTCCACAATCTTCTCATCACAATGCTCCTTAAAATTTGTCATCACAATGCTCCATGCACTTCTCATCAAAATGCTCTCTCACCACTGATATCACAATGCTACATCACTATTTGTCACAATACTCCCTCACCCCAGTCATCACAATGTTCCATGACTCCTGTCATCACAATGCTACATGCACTTATCATCACAATGTTCGATGATGCCTGACATCACAATGTTCCATAACACCTGTCATCAAAAGGTTCCATGACACTTTTCATCAAATTGCTCCATGACCTTGTCATCACAATGCTCCAAGAACCCTGTAATCACAATGCTCTATGCCCCTTTTCATCTCAATGATCCATGAACACTGTCATCACAATGCACCATGCCCATCATCATAATGCTTCATGCTATTGTCATCACAATGAAATCAAAATGCTCCAAGACCTCTGTCATAACAATGCTCCAAACCCCTGTGATCACAATATTCCATAACACTTGTCATCACAATGCCCCATGAAGCTCGTCATCACAATTATCAATGGTCTTCTCATCACAATGCTCCATGACCTTTGTCATCACAATGCTCAATACACTTGTCATCAAAATGCTCCCTGACACTTGTTGTCTGTATGCTCCTTGAACCCTTTCATGACAAGGCTCCATGCCTTTTTCATCACAATGATCCATGGTCTTTTCATTACAATGGTCCAAGACCCATGTAATCACAATGCTCCATGCGCTTGTCATCACAAAACTCAAGGACGAATGCCATCAGAATGCTCCTTGGATTTCTCCTTACAATGCTCCATGCCCTTGTCATCACAATGTTCCAAGACCCCTGTAATCACAATGCTCCATGCCCCTTTTCATCAGTATGCTCCATGAGACTTGTCATCACAAGGCTCCATGGTTTTGTCATCACAGTGCTTCAGGACCTTGTCATCACAATGCTTCTCGACATTGTCTTAAAAATTTTCAATGGCCCTTGTCATCATAATGCTCCAAGCCCTAATCATCACAATGCTCCATTATATTTCTCATCACAATTCTCCATTACATTTGGCATCACAATGCTCCATGCCATTGTAATCGCAATGGACCATGACATATGTCATCACAATGCTCACTGACACCTGTCTTCACAATACTCCATGACCTTCTCATCACAATGCTCCATGCCCTTGTCATCACAATGCACCATGCCCACTGTCATCACAATAATCCATGAAAATTGTCAGACTAATGCTCCATGCCCCTATCATCACAATGCTCCATGCCCTTGTCATCACAATGCTTCAGGAACCATGTCATCTCAATGCTCCGTGACTCCAGTTATCACAATGTTTCATAAAGTTTGTCATCACAATGGTCCATGCCCTCATCATTAACAGTCTCTGTGACCTTTTTAACCACAATGCTCCATGAACTTTTCATCACAATGCTCTTTGACCCTTGTCATCAATGTGCTCTATGCCTTTCTCAGCACAATGCTCCATAACACTTGTCATCACAATGCTCCATGAGCTTGTCATCACAATGCCCCATTACATATGTCATCACAATGCTCCCTGACACCTCTCTTCACAATACTGCATGACCTGGTCATCACAATGCTCCATGCCCTTTTCATCACAAATCGCCATTCCAACTCTCATCGCAATAATTCATGAAATTTATTAGACCAATACTCCATGCCCTTGTCATCACAATGCTCCATGCCCTTATTATCACAATGCTCCATGACCCCTGTCATCACAATGTTCCGTGATTCCAGTCATCAAAATGCTTCATGACCTTTGTCATCACAATGGTCCATGCCCTCATCATCAACAGTCTCTGTGACCTTCTTAAGCACAATGCTCCATGAACTTTTCATCACAATGCTCTTTGACAATTTTCATCGCAATACTCCATGAACGTTTTCAGCCCAATGCTCCATGACCTTCTCATCACAATGCTCCATGACCAATATCATCACAATGGTCCATGACCACTGTCATCACAACACTCCATGGCACCTGACAACACAATGATCTGGGACTTTTGTCATCACAATGCTCCATTCCCTAGCCATCACAATGCTCCATGACCCCTGTCATCACAATACTCCATGAATATTTTCAGCCCAATGCTCCATGACCCTTGTCATCAAAATGATCCATGAAATTTGGGATGACATTGCTTCATGCCCTTGTCATCACAATGCTCCATGCTCCTTGAAATCAAAATGATCCATGACCACTGTCATCACAATGCTCCAAACCCATGTGATCACAATGTTCCATAACACTTGTCATCACAACGCTCCATGATGCCTGTCATCACAATATTCCATGCCCTTTCATCACAATGCTCCCTGACACTTGTCGTCAGACTGCTCCTTGAACCCTGTCACGAAAAGGCTCCATGACGTTTTCATCACAATGCCCCATGCCGTTTTCATCACAATGATCCATGCCATTGTCATCACAATGGGACATTACATATGTCATCACAATGCTCCCTGACCCCTACCTTCACAATACTGCATGACCTGGTCATCACAATGCTCCATGCCCTTGTCATCACAATGCACCATTCCAACTGTCATCACAATAATCCATGAAACTTATTAGACCAATGATCCATGCCCTTGTCATCAAAATGTTACATGCCCTTGTTATGACAATGCTCCATGACCCCTGTCATCACAAAGCTCCGTGACTCCAGTCATCACAATGCTCCATGACCTTTCTCATCACAATGGTCCATGCCCTCATCATCAAAAGTCTCTGTGACCTTTTTAACCACAATGCTCAATGAACGTTTCATCACAATGCTCTTTGACACTTGTCATCACAATGCTCTGTGCCTTTCTCAGCTCAATGCTCCATGCCCTTCTCATCACAATGCTCCATGACCCCTGTCATCACAATGCTCCTTGACTCCATTCATTCCAATTCTCTTTAACATTTGTCATCACAATGGTCGATTCCCGCATCATCACAAGGCTCTGTTACCTTTGTAACCACAATGCTCCATGAACTTTTCATCACAATGCTCCGTGACACTTGTCATCACAATGCTCCATGCCTTGGTCCGAAAAATGCTCCGTGACCCTTGTCATCACAATGTGCCACGCGCTTTTCATCACAATTGTCCACAAATTTGTCATCACAATGCTCCATAAACCTTGAAATCACTATGCTCCATGCCCTTCTCATCACAATGCTCCATTACCCCTGTCATAACAGTGTTCCATGAGCCCTGCCATCACATTGTTCCACGACCTTGTCATCACAAGGCTCCAAGACATATGTAATCACAATGCTCCATGCCCTTGTCATCACAAAGCTCCATGACACATGTCATCAGAATGTTCCATAGCCTTCTCATCAAAATGCTCCATGCTCTTGTCATCACAATGCTCCTAGACCCCTGTATTCACAATGCTCCATGCCTTTTTCATCTCAATGCTCCATGAACCCTGTCATCACAATGCATCATGCCCATCATCATAATGCTTCCGACTATTGTCAGCACAATGAAATCAAAATTCTCCATGACCTCTGTCATCACAATGCTCCATGACCCCTGTCATCACAATACTCCATGAACATTTTCAGCCCAATGCTCCATGATGCTTGTCATCACAATGATCCATGCCCTTTTCATCCCAGTGCTCCATGACCCCTGCATTCACAATGCTCCGTGATGCTTGTCATCACAGTGCACCATGACACCTGTCATCACAATGCTCCATGCCTTTGTCAGCAAAATGCTTCATGACCTTGTCATTACAATGCTCTATGCGCTTGCCATCAATATACTCCATTACCATTGTCATCACAGTTCTCCATGAACCTTGGGATCACATTGCTTCATGCCCTTGTCATCACAATGCTCCATGTTCCTTGAAATCAAAATGATCCATGACCTCTGTCATCGCAATGCTCCAAACCCTTGTGATCACAATGTTCCATAACACTTGTCATCACAACGCTCCATGATGACTGTCATCACAATATTCCATGCCCTTTTCATCACAGTGCTCCATGACCTTTGTCATCACAATTCTCAATACACTTGTCATCACAATGCTCCCTGACACTTGTCTTCAGAATGCTCCTTGAACCCTGTCACGAAAAGGCTCCATGACGTTTTCATCACAATGCGCCGTGCCGTTATCATCACAATTCTCCATGCCATTGTCATCCCAATGGGCCATTGCATATGTCATCACAATGCTCCCTGACACCTATCTTCACAATACTGCATGACCTTGTCATCACAATGTTCCATGCCCTTGTCATCAAAATGTGACATTCCCACTGTCATCACAATACTCCATGAAATATATTAGACCAATGATCCATGCCCTTTTCATCATAATGCCCCTTGACCCCTGTCATCACAATGCTCCGTGACTCCAGTCATCACAATGCTCCATGACCTTTGTCATCACTATGGTCCTTGCCCTCATCATCAACAGTCTCTGTGACCTTTTTAACCCCAATGCTCCATGAACATTTCATCACAATGCTATTAGACCCTTGTCATCACAATTCTCTATGCCTTTCTCAGCACAATGCTCCATGCCCTTCTCATCACAATGCTCCATGACCCCTGTCATCACAATGCTCCGTGACTCCAGTCATCACAATTCTTCATAACATTTGTCATCACAATGGTCGATGCCCGCGTCATTGCAAGGCTCTGTGACCTTTGTAACCACAGTGCTCCTTGAACATTTCATCACAATGCTCCGTGACCCTTGTCATCACAATGCTCCATGCCTTTGTCAGAACAATGTTCAATGACCCTTTTCATCACACTGTGCCACACGCATTTCATTACAATGGTCCACAAACTTGTCATCGCTATGCTCCATAAATATTGTAATCACAATGCTCCATGCACTTTTCATCCAAATGCTCTCTCACCAGATATATCACAAGGTCCCATCCCTAGTCATCACAATACTCCCTCACCCCTTATCATCACAATGTTCCATGACCCCTGATATCACAATGTTCCATGACCCCTGTTATCACAAAGTTACATAACCCCTGTCATCAAAATGCTCTATGACCATTTTCATCCCAAAGCTCCATGACCCCTGGCAACACAATGTTCTATAACCACTGTCATCAAAAGGTTCCATGACACTTTTCATCAAATTGCTGCATGACCCTGTCATCAAAATGCTCTTTGCCCTTCTCATCACAATGCACCACACCGTTCTCATCAAAATGCTCCATGACCCTTGGCATCACAATGCTCCATGTCATTGGCATCACAATGCTCCATGAACCCTCTCATCACATTGCTCCATGCCCTTGTCATCACAAAGCTCCATGACACTTGTCATCACAACGGTCGATGCCCTTCTCATCACAATTATCCATGCCCTTGTCATTACAATCCTCCATGACCCATGTATCACAGTGTTCCGTGCCCTTGTCATCACAATGCTCCATGCCATCTCTCATCACAATAATCCATGAAACATATCAGACCAGTGCTCAATGCCCTGCTCATCACAATGCTCCATTACCTCTGTCATCTCAATGCTCCAAGACCCCTGTAATCACAATGCTCCATGCCATTGTCATCACAAAGCTCCCTGACGCATGTCATCAGAATGTTCCATGGCATTCTCATCACAGTGCTCCATTCCCTTGTCATCACAATGCTCCAAAACCCCTGTAATCACAGTGCTCCATGACCCTTTTCATCTCAATGCTCCATGAACCCTGTCATCACAATGCACCGTGCCCATCATCATAATGCTTCAGGCTATTGTCATCACAATGAAATCAATATTCTCCATGACCTCTGTCATCGTAATGCTCCAAACGCTTGTGATCACAATGTTCCATAACACTTATCATCACAACACCCCATGACGCTCATCATCACAATTATCCATGGTCTTCTCATCACAATGCTCCATGACCTTTCTCATCACAATGCTCAATACACTTGTCATCAAAATGCTCCCTGACACTTTTTGTCTGTATGCTCCTTGAACCCTGTCATGACAAGGCTCCATGCCTTTTTCATCACAATGGTCCATGGTCTTTTCATTACAATGGTCCAAGACCCATGTAATCACAATGCTCCATGTGCTTGTCATCACAAAACTCAAGGACGAATGCCATCAGAATGCTCCTTGGATTTCTCCTTACAATGATCCATGCCCTTGTCATCACAATGTTCCAAGACCCCTGTAATCACAATGCTCCATGCCCCTTTTCATCAGTATGCTCCATGAGACTTGTCATCACAAGGCTCCATGGTTTTGTCATCTCAATGCTTCAGGACCTTGTCATCACAATGCTTCTCGACATTGTCTTAAAAATTTTCAGTGGCCCTTGTCATCATAATGCTCCAAGCCCTAATCATCACAAAGCTCCATTATCTTTGTCATCACAATTCTCCATTTCATTTGGCATCACAATGCTCCATGCCATTGTCATCGCAATGGACCATGACATATGTCATCACAATGCTCCCTGACACCTGTCTTCACAATACTCCATGACCTTCTCATCACAATGCTCCATGCCCTTGTCATTACAATGCACCATGCCCACTGTCATCACAATAATCCATGAAAATTGTCAGACTAATGCTCCATGCCCCTATCATCACAATGCTCCATGCCCCTGTCATCACAATGCTCCAGGAACCATGTCATCTCAATGCTCTGTGACTCCAGTTATCACAATGTTTCATAAAGTTTGTCATCACAATGGACCATGCCCACGTCATCACAAGGCTCTGTGACCTTTGAAACCACAATGCTCCATGAACTTTTCATCACAATTCTCTGTGATCCTTGTCATCACAATGCTCCATGTCTTTGTCAGAACAGTGCTCCATGACCATTGTCATCACAATGTTCCACGCGCATTTCATCACAAAGTCCACAACTTTGTCATTGCAATGCTACATAAACTTTGTAATCAAAATGGTCCATGCACTTCTCATCAAAATGCTCTCTCACCAGAGATATCACAATGTTCCATCACTAGTAATCACAATACTCGCACACCCATGGTATGACAAAGTTCCATGAACCTATCATCACAGTGCTATATCACTTTATCATCACAATGTTCCATGACCCCTGACATCATAATGTTCCATTACCCCTGTCATAAAAATGCTCCATGACCCTTTTCATCCCAAAGCTCCAAGACCCCTGACATCACAATGTTCTATAAACCCTGCCATCAGAATGTTGCATTACACTTTTTATCAAATTGCAGCATGACCCGTTCATAAAAATGCTCCCTGCCTTTCTCATCACAATGCACCACGCCCTTGTCATCAAAATGCTCCATGACTTGTCTTCACAAAGCTCCATGACCCATGGCATCACAGTGCTCAATGTCATTGTCATCACAATGCTCCATGAACCCTCTGATCACATTGCTCCATGCCCTTGTCATCACAAAGCTCCATGACACTTGTCATCACAATGCTCGATGCCCTTCTTATCACAATGCTCCATGCCCTTGTCATTACAATCCTGAATGACCCATGTATCACAGTGTTCCGTACCCTTGTCATCACAGTGCTCCATGCCCACTCTCATCACAATAATCCATGAAACATTTCAGACAAATGTTCCATACCCTTCTCATCAAAATGCTCCATAACCCCGGTCATAACAATGCACCATGACCCTTGCCATAACAATGTTCCACGGCCTAGTCATCACAAGGTTCCATGACACTTGTCATCACAATGCTCAAGACCCCTGAAATCACAATGCTCCATGCCCTTGTCGTCACAAAGCTCCATGAAGAATGTCATCAGAATGTTCCATGGCCTTCTCATCACAGTGCTCCATGCCCATGTCATTACAATGCTCCAAGACCCTTGTAATCACAATGCTCCATGCCCCTTTTCATCTCAATGCTCCATGAAACCTGTCATCACAATACACCATGCCCATCATCATAATGCTTCAGGCTATTGTCATCACAATGAAATCAATATTCTCCATGACCTCTGTCATCATAATGCTCCAAACCCTTGTGATCACAATGTTCCATAACACTTATCATCACAACACCCCATGACGCACATCATCACAATTATCCATGGTCTTCTCATCACAATGCTCCATGATATTTGTCATCACAATGCTCAATACACTTGTCATCACAATGCTCCCTGACAATTGTCGTCAGTATGCTCCTTGAACCCTGTCATGACAAGGCTCCATGCCTTTTTCATTAAATTAATCCATGCCCTTTTCATCACAATGCTCCAAGATCCCTGTAATCACAATGCTCATTGCCCTTGTCATCAAAAAGCTCCATAACGCATGTCATCAGAATGCTTCATGGCCTTCTCATCACAATGCTCCATGCCCTTGTCATCACAATGCTCCAAGACCCCTGTAATCACAATGCTCCATGCCCCTTTCAATCAGAATGCTCCATGAGACTTGTCATCACAATTCTCCATGGTCTTCTCATCACAATGCTCCAGGACCTTGTCATCACCATGCTCCATTCCCTTGTCATCACAATGCTCCATGACCCCTGTCATCACAATAATACATGAACATTTTCAGCCCAATGCTCCACGACCTATTCATCACAATGCTCCATGGCCAATATCATCACAATGCTCAATAAAATTGACATCACAGTGCTCCCTGACACTTGTCGGCAGTATGCTCCTTGAACCCTGTAATGACAAGGCTCCATGCCTTTTTCAACACAATAATCCATGCCCTTTTCATCACAATGCTCCAAGATCCCTGTAATCACAATGCTCCATGCCCCTTTGCATCAGAATGCTCCATGAGACTTGTCATCGCAAGTCTCCATATTCTTCTCATCACAATGCTCAAGGACCTTGTCATCACCATGCTCCATTCCCTTGTCATCACAATGCTCCATTACCCCGTTATCACAATAATCCATGAACATTTTCAGCCAAATGCTCCACGACCTACTCATCACAATGCTCCATGGCCAATATCATCACAATGCTCCATGACCACTGTCATCACAACACTCCATGACACCTGACAACACAATGATCCGGGAATCTTGTCATCACATTGCTCCATTCCCTAGTTATCACAATGCTCCCTGACACCTGTCATCACAACACTCCATGAATATTTTCAGCCCAGTGCTCCATGACCCTTGTCATCACAATGATCCATAAACTTGTCATCCAAATGCTCCATGACCCCTGTATTCACAATGCTCCGTGACACTTGTCATCACAGTGCTCCATGACACATGTCATCACAATGCTCCATGCTTTTGTCAGCAAAATGCTACATGACCTTTTCATTACAATGCTTTATGCGCTTGTCATCAAAATACTCCATTTCCATTGTCATCACAATCCTCCATGAACCTTGAGATCACATTGCTTCATTCCTTTGTCATCACAATGCTCCATGCTCCTTGAAATCAAAATGATCCATGACCTCTGTCATCACAATGCTCCAAACCCTTGTGATCACAGTGTCCCATAACACTTGTCATCACAACGCTCCATGATGCCTGGCATCACAATATTCCATGCCCTTTTCATCACAATGCTCCATGATCTTTGTCATCACAGTTCTCAATACACTTGTCATTACAATGCTTCCTGACACTTCTCATCAGAATGCTCCTTGAATCATGTCACAAAAAGTCTCCATGCCTTTTTCATCACAATGCCCCATGCCGTTTTCATCACAATGCTGCATGCCATTGTCATCAAAATACTCCACAATCTTGTCATCAGAATGCTCCATGACCCTTGTCATCACAATACTCCATGCAATTGTCAGCAAAATGCTCCCTGACCCTTGTCATCACAATGCTCCAAGCCATTGTCATCACAATGCTCCATTACCTTTCTCATCAGAATCCTCCATGACACTTGGCATCACAATGCTCCATGCCATTGTCATCACAATGGGCCACTACATATGTCATCACAATGCTCCCTGACACCTCTCTTCACAATACTGCATGACCTGGTCATCACAATGTTCCATACCCATGTCATTACAATGCGCCATTCCAACTGTCATCACGATAATCCATGAAACGTATTAGAACAATGATCCATGCCCTTGTCATCACAATGCTCCATGCCCTTTTTATCACAATGCTCCATGAACCCTGTCATCACAATGCTCCGTGACTCCAGTCATCACAATGCTCCATGACCATTTCATCATAATGGTCCATGCATTCATCATCAACACTCTCTGTGACCTTTTTAACCACAATGCTCCATGAACATTTCATCACAGTGCTCTTTAACACTTGTCATCACAAAGCTCCTTGCCTTTCTCAGCACAATGTTCCATGCCCTTGTCATCACAATGCTCCATGACCCCTGTCATCACAATGCTCCTTGACTCCAGTCATCACAATTCTTCATAACATTTGTCATCACAATCGTCGATGCCCGCATCATCACAAGGCTCTGTTACCTTTGTAACCACAATGCTCCATGAACATTTCATCACAATGCTCCGTGACCCTTGTCATCAAAATGCTCCATGCCTTTGTCCGAAAAATACTCCATGACCCTTGTCATCACAATGTGCCACACGCTTTTCATCCCAACGGTCCACAAATTTGTCATCGCAATGCTCCCTAAACCTTGTAATCACAATGCTCCATTACCCCTGTCATAACAATTCTCCATGACCCCTGCCATCACAATGTTCCACGGCATTGTCATCACAAGGCTCCATGACGCTTGTCATCACAATGCTCCAAGACCCCATAATCACAATGCTCAATGCCATTGTCATCAGAAAGCTCCATCACACATGTCATCAGAATGTTCCATGGCCTTCTCATCAAAATGCTCCATGCCCTTGTCATCACAATGCTACCACACCCCTGTAATCACAATGCTCCAGGCCCCTTTTCATCTCAATGCTCCATGAAACCTGTCATCACAATGCATCATGCCCATCATCATAATGCTTCTGGCTATTGTGAGCACAATGAAATCAAAATTCTCTATGACCTCTGTCATCACAATGCTCCATGACCCCTGTCATCACAATACTCCATGAACATTTTCAGCCCACTGCTCCATGACACTTGTCATCACAATGATCCATGCCCTTGTCATCCCAATGCTCCATGACCCCTGTATTCACAATGCTCCTTGACACTTGTCTTCACAGTGTTCCATGACACCTGTCATCACAATGCTCCATGCCTTTGTCAGCAAAATGCTACATGACCCTGTCATTACAATGCTCTATGTGCTTGTCATCACAATACTCCATTACCATTGTCATCACAATCCTCCATGTACCTTGGGATCACATTGCTTCATGCCCTTGTCATCACAATGCTCCATGCTCCTTGAAATCAAAATGATCCATGACCTCTGTCATCGCAATGCTCCAAACCCTTGTGATCACAATGTTCCATAACACTTGTCATCACAACACTCCATAATGCCTGTAATCACAATACTCCATTCCCTTTTCATCACAATGCACCATGACCTTTGTCATCACAATTCGCAATACACTTGTCATCACAGTGCTCCATGACACTTGTCGTCAGAATGCTCCTTGAACCCTGTCACGAAAGGTTCCATGACTTTTTCATCACAATGCCCCATGCCGTTTTCATTAAAATGTTCCATGTCATTGTCATCAAAATACACCAAAGCTTGTCATCAGAATGCTACATGACTCTTGTCATCATAATTCTCTATGCACTTTTCTGCAAAATGCTCCCTGACTTGTCATCACAATGTTCCAAGCCATTGTCATCACAATGCTCCATTACATTTGTCATCAGAATCCTCCATGACACTTGGCATCACAATGCTCCATGCCATTGTCATCACAATGGTCCATTACATATGTCATCACAATGTGCCCTGACACCTCTCTTCACAATACTGCATGACCTGGTCATCAAAATGCTCCATGCACTTTTCATCACAAATCGCCATTCCAACTCTCATCGCAATAATTCATGAAACTTATTAGACCAATGCTCCATGCCCTTGTCATTACAATGCTCCATGCCCTTATTATCACAATGCTCCATGACCCCTGTCATCACAATGTTCCGTGATTCCAGTCATCACAATGCTCTTTGACCCTTGTCATAACAATGCTCTATGCCTTTCTCAGCACAATGCTCCATGAACCTTGGCATCACAATGCTCCATGCGCTTGTCAGCACAATGGTCCACGACACATGTCATCACAATGCACCATGTGTTTGTCATCACAGTGCTCCACAAACTTGTCATCACAGTGCTCCATAAACATTGAAATCATAATGATCCATTCACTTCTCAACAAAATGCTCTCTCACCACTGATATCACAATGCTACATCACTATTCGTCACAATACTCCCTCACCCCTGTCATCACAATGTTCCATGACTCCTGTTATCACAATGCTACATGCACTTATCATCACAATGTTCGATGACCACCGACATCAGAATGTTCCATAACACCTGTCATCAAAATGTTCCATGACATTTTTCATCCAATTGCTCCATGACCCTGTCATCACAGTTCTCCCTGCCCTTCTCATCACAATGCACAACGCCCTTGCCATCAAAATGCTCCATGACTTTTGTCATCACAAAGATCCATGAGCCTTGGCATCACAATGCTTCATGTCATTGTCATCACAATGCTCCATGAAAGCTCTCATCACATTGCTCCATGCCCTCTTCACAAAGCTCCATGACACATGTCATCAGAATGCTCCATGGCCTTCTCATCACAATGCTCCATGCCCTTGCCATCACAAATATCCATTACACCTGTCATAACAATGCTCCATGACCCTGCCATCACGATGTTCCATGGCCTTGTCATCACAAGGCTCCGTGACCCTTCTCATCACAACACTCCAAGAACCCTGTAATCACAATGCTCCATGCCCCTTTTCATCTCAATGAGCCACGAACGCTGTCATCACAATGCACAATGCCCATCACCATAATGCTTCATGCTATTTTCATCACAATGAAATCAAAATGTTCCATGACCTCTGTCATAACAATGCTCCAAACCCTTGTGATCACAATATACCATAACACTTGTCATCACAATGCCCCATGAGGCTCGTCATCACAGTTATCTATGGTCTTCTCATCACAGTGCTCCATGACCTTTGTCATCACAATGATCCATGCCCTTTTCATCACAATGCTCCAAGACCCATGTAATCACAATGCTCCATGCCCTTGTCATCACAAAGCTCAATGACACATGCCATCAGAATGCTCCTTGGTCTTCTCCTCACAATGTTCCATGCCCTTGTCATCACAATGTTCCAAGACCCCTGTAATCACAATGCTCCATGCCCCTTTTCATCAGTATGCTCCATGAGACTTGTCATCACAAGGCTCCATACATTTTTTATCACAATGCTCCAGGACCTTGTCATCACAATGCTTCACGACCTTGTCATGAAAATTCTCAATGGCCCTTGTAATCATAATGCTCCAAGCCCTAGTCATCACAATGCTCCATTATATTTGTCATCACAGTCCTCCATTACATTCAGCATCACAATGTTCCATGCCATTGTCATCACAATGGACCATGACATATATCATCACAATGCTCCCTGACAACATTCTTCACAGTACTCCATGACCTTCTCATCACAATGCTCCATGCCCTTGTCATCACAATGCACCATGCCCACTGTCATCACAATAATCTATGAAATTTTTTAGACGAATGCTCCATTCTCCTCTCATTACAATGCTCCATGCTCTTCTCATTACAATGCTCCATGACACCTGTCATCACAATGCTCCGTGACTCCAGTCATCACAATGCTTCATAACGTTTGTCATCACAATGATCCATGCCAGCGTCATCACAAGGCTCTGTGACCTTTGTAGCCACAATGCTCTATGAACATTTCATCACAATTCTCTGTGACACTTGTCATCACAATGCTCCATGTCTTTGTCAGAACTATGCTCCATGACCATTGTCATCACAATGTGCCACGCACATTTCATCACAACGGTCCACAACCTTGTCATTGCAAGGCTCCATAAACGTTGTAATCACAATGGTCCATGCACTTCTCATCAAAATGCTCTCTCACCAGAGATATCACAATGTTCCATCACTAGTCATCACAATACTCCCTCACCCCTGTAATAACAAGGTTTCATGACCCTGTCATCACAATGCTACATCCCCTTATCATCACAATGTTCCATGACCCCTGACATCACAATGTTCCATAACCCCAGTCATCAAAATGCTCCATGACCATTGTCAACACAATTCTCCATGCACTTGCCAGCTCAATGCTCCGTGACCCTTGTAATCACAATGCTCCAAGCCATTGTCATCACAGGGCTCCATTACCTTTGTCATCAGAATCCTCCATGACGCTAGTCATAACAGTGATCCATGACACCTGTCATCACAATGCTCCATGGCTTTGTCATCACAATGCTCAATACACTTGTCATCAAAATGCTCCCTGACACTTGTTGTCTGTATGCTCCTTGAACCCTGTCATGACAAGGTTCCATGCCATTTTCATCACAATGATCCATGCCTTTTTCATCACAGTGCTCCAAGACCCATGTAATCACAATGCTCCATGCCCTTGTCATCACAAAGCTCAATGACGCATGCCATCAGAATGCTCCTTGGACTTCTCCTCACAGTGTTCCATGCCCTTTTCATCACAATGTTCCAAGACTCCTGTAATCACAATGCTCTATGCCCCTTTTCATCAGTATGCTCCATGAGAATTCTCATCACAAGGCTCCATGGTTTTGTCATCACAATGCTCCAGGAACTTGTCATCACAATGCTTCACGACATTGTAATGAAAATTCTCAATACCCTTGTCATCATAATGCTCCAAGCCCTAGTCATCACAATGCTCCATTATATTTGTCATCACAATCCTCTATTATATTTGGCATCACAATACTCCATGCCATTGTCATCGAAATGGACCATGACATATGTCATCACAATGCTCCCTGACACCTGTCTTCACAATACTCCATGACCTTCTCATCACAATGCTCCATGCCCTTGTCATCACAATGCACCATGCCCACTGTCATCACAATAATCTATGAAACTTGTCAGACCAATGCTCCATGCGCCTGTCATCACAATGCTCCATGCCCTTGTCCTCACAATGCTCCATGACCCCTGTCATCACAGCGCTCCGTGACTCCAGTCATCACAATGCTTCATAACGTTTGTCATCACAATATTCTATGCCCGACTCATCACAAATGTTCCATGCCCGACTCATCACAAGGCTCTGTGACCTTTGTAACCACAATGCTCCATGAACTGTTCATCACAATTCTCTGTGACACTTGTCAACAAAATGCTGCATGTCTTTGTCAGAACAATGCTCCATGACACACGTCATCACAATGCACCATGCACTTGTCATCACAGTGCTCCACAACCTTTTTATCACAATGCTCCATAAACCTTGTCATCACAATGCTCCAAGCACTTCTCATCAAAATGCTCTCTCACCACAGATATCACAATGTTACATCACTATTCGTCACAATAATCCCTTAACCCTGTTATCACAATGTTCCATGACTCCTGTCATCACAATGCTACATGCACTTATCATCACATTGTTCGATGACCCCTGACATCACAATGTTCCATAACCGCTGTCATCAAAATGCTCCATGACCCTTTTCATTCCAAAGATCCAAGACCACTGACATCACATTGTTCTATAACCCCTGCCATGAAAATATTCCATTACACATTTCATCAAATTGCTGCATGACCCGGTCATCAAAATGCTCCCTGCCCTTCTCATCACAACGCACCGTGCCCTTGTCATCAAAATGCTCCAAGACTTGTCATCACAAATCTCCATGACCCTTGGCATCACAATGCTCCATGTCATCGTCATCACAATGCTCCATGAACATTCTCATAACATTGCTCAATGCCCTTGTCATCACAAAGCTCCATGATACTTGTCATCACAATGCTCGATGCCCTTCTCATCACAATGCTCCGTGCCCTTGTCATTACTATCCTGCATGACCCATGTATCATTGTGTTCCGTACCCTTGTCATCACAGTGCTCCATGACCACTCACATCACAATAATCCATGAAACATTTCAGACCAATATTCCATGCCCTTCTCATCACAATGCTCCATTACCCTTTTCATAACAATGCACCATGACCCTTGCCATCACAATGTTCCATGGCCTAGTTATCGCAAGGTTCCATGACAATTGTCATCACAATTCTCAAGACCACTGAAATCACAATGCTCCATGCCCTTGTCATCACAAAGCTCCATGACGCATGTCATGAGAATGTTCCATGGCCTTCTCATCTCAATGCTCCATGCCCTTGTCATCACAATGCTCCAAGACCATTGTAATCACAATGCTACATGCCCCTTTTCATATCAAAGCTCCATAAACCCTGTCATCACAATGCACCATGCCCATCATCATAATGCTTCAGGCTATTGTCATCACAATGAAATCAAAATGCTCCATGACCTCTGTCATCATAATACTCCGAACCCTTGTGATCACAATGTTCCATAACACTTATCATCACACCACCCCATGACGCTCATCATCACAATTATCCATGGCCTTCTCATCACAGTGCTCTATGATTTTTGTCATCACAGTGCTCAATACACTTGTCATCACAATGCTCTCTGACACTTGTCTTCAGTATGCTCCTTGAAACCTGTCATGACAAGGCTCCATGCCTTTTTCATCACAATGATCCATGCCCTTTTCATCACAATGCTCCAAGACCCCTTTAATCACAATGCTCCATGCCCTTGTCATCACAAAGCTCCTGGACGCATGTCATCAGAATGCTCCATGGCCTTCTCATCAACATGATCCATGCCCTTGTCATCACAATGCTCCAAGACCCCTGTAATCACAATGCTCCATGCTCCTTTTCAACAGAATGCTCCATGAGACTTCTCATCAAAAGTCTCCATGGTCTTCTCATCAAAATGTTCCAGGACTTTGTCATCACCATGCTCCATTCGCTTGTCATCACAATGCTCCATGACCAGTATCATCACAATTCTCCATGACCACTGTCATCACAATACTCCATGACACTTGACAGCACAATGATCCGGGACTCTTTTCATCACAATGTTCCATTCCCTAGTCATCACAATGCTCCAGGACACTTGTCATCACAATGATCCATGCCCTTGTCATCCCAATTCTCCATAACCCCTGTATTCACAATGCTCCGTGACGCTTGTCATCACAGTGCTCCATGACCCCTGTCATCACAATGCTCCATGCCTTTGTCAGCAAAATGCTTCATGACATTGTCATTACAATGCTCAATGTGCTTGTCATCACAATACTCCATTACCATTGTCATCACAACCCTCCATGAACCTTGGGATCACATTGCTTCATGCCCTTGTCATCACAATGCCCCATGCTCCTTGAAATCAAAATGATCCATGACCTCTGTCATCACAATGCTCCAAGCCCTTGTGATCACAGTGTTCCATAACACTTGTCATCACAACGCTCCATGATGCCTATCATTACAATACTCCATGCCCTTTTCATCAAAATGCTCCATGACCTTTGTCATCACAATTCTCAATACACTTGTCATCACAATGCTCCCTGACACTTGTCATCAGAATGCTCCTTGAACACTGTCACGAAAAGGCTCCATGCCATTTTCATCACAATGCCTCATGCCATTTACATCACAATGCTCCATGCCATTGTCATCCAAATACACCACAAGCTTTCATCAGAATATTCCATGACCCGTGTTATCACAAATCTCCATGCACTTGTCAGCACAATGCTCCCTGACCCTTGTCATCACAATGCTCCAAGCCATTGTCATCACAAAGCTCCATTACCTTTGTCATCAGAATCCTCCATGACATTTGGCATCACAATGCTCCATGCCATTGTCATCACAATGGGCCATGACATATGTCATCACAATGCTCGCTGACACCTGTCTTCACAATACTGCATGACCTGGTAATCACAATGATTCATGCCCTTGTCATCACAATGCGCCATTCCAACTCTCATCGCAATAATTCATGAAACTTATTAGACCAATGTTCCATGCCCTTGTCATCACCATGCTCCATGCCCTTGTTATCACTATACTCCATGACCCCTGTCATCACAATGCTCCGTGACTCCAGTCATCACAATGCTTCATGAACTTTCTCATCACAGTGGTCCATGTCCTCGTCATCAACTGTCTCTGTGACCTTTTTAACAACAATGCTTCATGAATTTTCATCACAATGCTCTTTGACCCTTGTCATCAAAATGCTCTATGCCTTTCTCAGCATAATGCTTCATGACCCTTGTCATCTCAATGCTCCATGCGCTTGTCAGCACAATTCTCCATGACATATGTCACCACGATGAACCTTGCGCTTGTCATCACAGTGCTCCACAATCTTGTCATCACAATGCTCCATGCACATCTCATCAAAATGCTCGCTCACTACTGATATCACAATGCTACATCACTATTTGTCACAGTACTCCCTCATCCCTCTCATCACAATGTTCCATGACTCCTGTCATCACAATGCTACATGCACTTATCATCACAATGTTCGATGACCCCTGACATCACAGTGTTCCATAACATCTGTCATCAAAATGCTCCATGACAATTTTCATCAAAATGCTCCATGACCCCTGACATCACAGTGTTCCATAACACCTGTCATCAAAATGTTCCATGACACATTTCATCAAATTGCTCCATGACCCTCTCATCACAATGCTCCCTGCCCTTCTCATCACAATGCAAAACGCACTTGCCATCAAAATGCTCCATGACCTTTGTCATCACAAAGATCCATGACCCTTGGCATCACAATGCTCCATGTCATTGTCATCACAATGCTCCATGAACGCTCTCATCACATTTCTCCATGTCCTTGTCATCACAAAGCTCCATGACACATGTCATCAGAATGCTCCATGGCCTTCTCATCACAATGTTCCATGCTCTTGCCATCACAATGCTCCTTTACCCCTGTCATAACAATACTCCATGACCCCTGCCATCACGATGTTCCATGGCCTTGTCATCACAAGGCTCCATGACCCTTCTCATCACAATGCTCCAAGAACCCTGTAATCACAATGCTCTATGCCCCTTTTCATCTCAATGATCCATGAAACCTGTCATCACAATGCACCATGCCCATCATCATAATGCTTCATGCTATTGTCATCACAATGAAATCAAAATGCTCCATGACCTCTGTCATAACAATGCTCCAAACCCTTGTGATCACAATATTCCATAACACTTGTCATCACAATGCCCCATGACTCTCGTCATCACAATTATCCATGGTCTTCTCATCACAATGCTCCATGACCTTTGTCATCACTATGCTCAATACACTTGTCATCAAAATGCTCCCTGACACTTTTTGTCTGTATGCTCCTTGAATCCTGTCATGACAAGGCTCCATGCCTTTTTCATCACAATGATCCATGCCTTTTTCATCACAATGCTCCAAGACCCATGTAATCACAATGCTCCATGCTCTTGTCATCACAAAGCTCAATGACGCATGCCATCAGAATGCTCCTTGGACTTCTCCTCACAATGTTCCATGCCCTTTTCATCACAATGTTCCAAGACTCCTGTAATCACAATGCTCTATGCCCCTTTTCATCAGTATGCTCCATGAGAATTCTCATCACAAGGCTCCATGGTTTTGTCATCACAATGCTCCAGGACCTTGTCATCACAATGCTTCACGAATTTGTCATGAAAATTTTCAATGGCTCTTGTCATCATAATGCTCCAAGCCCTAGTCATCACAATGCTCCATTATATTTGTCATCACATTCCTCCATTACATTTGGCATCACAATGCTCCATGCCATCGTCATCGCAATGGACCATGACATATGTCATCACAATGCTCCCTGACACCTGTCTTCACAATACTCCAAGACCTTCCCATCACAATGCTCCATGCCCTTGTCATCACAATGCACCATGCCCAATGTCATCACAATAATCTATGAAACTTGTCAGAGCAATGCTCCATGTGCCTGTCATCACAATGCTCCATGCCCTTGTCCTCACAGTGCTCCATGACCCCTGTCATCACAGCGCTCCGTGACTCCAGTCATCACAATGCTTCATAACGTTTGTCATCACAATGTTCTATGCCCGACTCATCACAATGTTCCATGCCCGACTCATCACAAGGCTCTGTGACCTTTGTAACCACAATGCTTCATGAACTTTTCATCACAATATTCTGTGACACTTGTCAACACAATGCTGCATGTCTTTGTTAGAACAATGCTCCATGACACATGTCATCGCAATGCACCATGCACTTGTCATCACAGTGTTCCACAATGTTTTATCACAATTCTCCATAAACCTTGTCATCACAATTCTCCATGCACTTCTCATCAAAATGCTCTCTCACCACAGATATCACAATGTTACATCACTATTCGTCACAATAAACCCTCAAACCTGTTATCACAATGTTCCATGACTCCTGTCATCACAATGCTACATGCACTTATCATCACATTGTTCGATGACCCCTGACATCACAATGTTCCATAACCGCTGTCATCAAAATGCTCCATGACCCTTTTCATTCCAAAGCTCCAAGACCACTGACATCACATTTTTCTATAACCACTGCCATCAAAATGTTCCATTACACATTTCATCAAATTGCTGCATGACACGGTCATCAAAATGCTCCCTGCCCTTCTCATCACAACGCACCGTGCCCTTGTCATCAAAATGCTCCAAGACTTGTCATCACAAATCTCTATGAGACTTGGCATCACAATGCTCCATGTCATCGTCATCACAATGCTCCATGAACATTCTCATAATATTGCTCAATGCCCTTGTCATCACAGAGCTCTATGATACTTGTCATCACAATGCTCGATGCCCTTCTCATCACAATGCTCCATGCCCTTGTCATTACAATCCTGCATGACCCATGTATCATAGTGTTCCATACCCTTGTCATCACAGTGCTCCATGACCACTCACATCACAATAATCCATGAAACATTTCAGACCTATATTCCATGCCCTTCTCATCACAATGCTCCATTACCCCTTTCATAACAATGCACCATGACCCTTGCCATCACAATGTTCCACGGCCTAGTCATCACATGGTTCCATGAAAATTGTCATCACAATTCTCAAGACCCCTGAAATCACAATGCTCCATGCCGTTGTCATCACAAAGCTCCATGACGCATGTCATGAGAATGTTCCATGGCCTTCTCATCTCAATGCTCCATGCCCTTGTCATGACAATGTTCCAAGACCATTGTAATCACAATGCTCCATGCCCCTTTTCATATCAATGCTCCATGAACCCTGTCATCACAATACAGCATGCCCATCATCATAATGCTTCAGGCTATTGTCATCACAATGAAATCAAAATGCTCCATGACATCTGTCATCATAATACTCCGAACCCTTGTGATCACAATGTTCCATAACACTTATCATCACAACACCCCATGACGCTCATCATCACAATTATCTATGGCCTTCTCATCACAGTGCTCTATGACTTTTGTCATCACAATGCTCCCCGACACTTGTCTTCAGTATGCTCCTTGAAACCTGTCATGACAAGGCTCCATGCCTTTTTCATCACAATGATCCATGCCCTTTTCATCACAATGCTCCAAGACTCCTTTAATCACAATGCTCCATGCCCTTGTCATCACAAAGCTCCTGGACGCATGTCATCAGAATGCTCCATGGCATTCTCATCACCATGATCCATGCCCTTGTCATCACAATGCTCCAAGACCCCTGTAATCACAATGCTCCATGCCCCTTTTCAACAGAATGCTCCATGAGACTTCTCATCAAAAGTCTCCATGGTCTTCTCATCAAAATGTTCCAGGACATTGTCATCACCATGCTCCATTCGCTTGTCATCGCAATGCTCCATGACCAATATCATCACAATTCTCCATGACCACAGTCATCACAACACTCCATGACACCTGACAGCACAATGATCCGGGACTCTTTTCATCACAATGTTCCATTCCCTAGTCATCACAATGCTCCAGGACACTTGTCATCAAAATGATCCATGCCCTTGTCATCCCAATGCTCCATGACCCCTGTATTCACAATGCTCCGTGACGCTTGTCATCACAGTGCTCCATGACACCTGTCATCACAATGCTCCATGCCATTGTCAGCAAAATGCTTCATGACCTTGTGATTACAATGCTCTGTGTGCTTGTCATCCCAATACTCCATTACCATTGTCATCACAACCCTCCATGAACCTTGGGATCACATTGCTTCATGCCCTTGTCATCACAATGCCCCATGCTCCTTGAAATCAAAATGATACATGACCTCTGTCATCACAATTTTCCAAGCCCTTGTGATCACAATATTCCATAACACTTGTCATCACAACGCTCCATGATGCCTGTCATCACAATATTCCATGCCCTTTTCATCAAAATGCTCCATGACCTTTGTCATCACAATTCTCAATACACTTGTCATCACAATGCTCCCTGACACTTGTCTTCAGAATGCTCCTTGAACCCTGTCACGAAAAGGCTCCATGCCTGTTTCATCACAATGCCCCATGCCATTTACATCACAATGCTCCATGCCATTGTCATCAAAATACTCCACCAGCTTGTCATCAGAATGTACCATGACCCGTGTCATCACAAATCTCCATGCACTTGTTAGCACAATGCTCCCTGACCCTTGTCATCACAATGCTCCAAGCCATTGTCATCACAAAGCTCCATTACCTTTGTCATCAGAATCCTCCATGACACTTGGCATCACAATGCTCCATGCCATTGTCATCACAATGGGCCATGACATATGTCATCACATTGCTCCCTGACACCTGTCTTCACAATACTGCATGACCTGTTCATCACAATGATCCATGCTCTTGTCATCACAATGCGCCATTCCAACTCTCATCGCAATAATTCATGAAACTTATTAGACCAATGTTCCATGCCCTTGTCATCACCATGCTCCATGCCCTTGTTATCACAATGCTCCATGACCCCTGTCATCACAATGCTCCGTGACTCCAGTCATCACAATGCTTCATGAACTTTCTCATCACAATTGTGCATGTCCTCGTCATCAACTGTATCTGTGACCTTTTTAACAACAATGCTCCATGAATATTCATCACAATGCTCTTTGACCCTTGTCATCAAAATGCTCTATGCCTTTCTCAGCACAATGCTCCATGACCCTTGTCATCACAATGCTCCATGAGCTTCTCAGCACAATGCTCCATGACACATGTCATCACAATGAACCATGCGCTTGTCATCACAGTGCTCCACAATTTTGTCATCACAATGCTCCATGCACTTCTAATAAAAATGCTCTCACACCACTGATATCACAATGCTACATCAGTATATGTCACAGTACTCCCTCATCCCTCTCATCACAATGTTCCATGACTCCTGTCATCACAATGCTACATGCACTTATCATCACAATGTTCGATGACCCCTGACATCAAAATGTTCCATAACATCTGTCATCAAAATGCTCCATGACCCTTTTCATCAAAATGCTCCATGACCCCTGACATCACAATGTTCCATAACACCTGTCATCAAAATGTTCCATGACACATTACATCAAATTGCTCAATGACCGTGTCATCACAATGCTCCCTGCCTTTCTCATCACAATGCACAATGCACTTGCCATCAAAATGCCCCATGACCTTTGTCATCACAAAGATCCTTGACCCTTGGAATCACATTGCTCCATGAACACTCTCATCACATTGCTCCATGCCCTTGTCTTCACAAAGCTCCATGACACATGTCATCAGTATGTTCCATGGCCTTCTCATCACAATGTTCCATGCCCTTTCCATCACAATGCTCCATTACCCCTGTCATAACAATGCCCCATGACCCCTGCCATCACGATGTTCCATGGCCTTGTCATCACAAGGCTCCATGACCCTTCTCATCACAATACTCCAAGAAGCCTGTAATCACAATGCTCTATGCCCCTTTTCATCTCAATGATCCATGAAACCTGTCATCACAATGCACCATGCCCATCATCATAATGCTTCATTCTATTGTCATCACAATGAAATCAAAATGCTCCATGACCTCTGTCATAACAATTCTCCAAAACCTTGTGATCACAATATTCCATAACACTTGTCATCACAATGCCCCATGATGCTCGTCATCACAATTATCCATGGTCTTCTCATCACAATGCTCCATGACCTTTGTCATCACAATGCTCAATACACTTGTCATCAAAATGCTCCCTGACACTTGTTGTCTGTATGCTCCTTGAACCCTGTCATGACAAGGCTCCAAGCCTTTTTCATCACAATGATCCATGCCTTTTTCATCACAATGCTCCATGCCATTGTCATCAAAATACTCCACAAACTTGTCATCAGAATGTTCCATGACCCTTGTCATCACAAATCTCCATGCACTTGTCAGCAAAATGCTCCCTGACCCTTGTCATGACAATGCTCCAAGCCATATTCATCACAATGCTCAATTATCTTTGACAGCAGAATCCTACATGACAATTGGCATCACAATTCTCCATGCCCTTGTCATCACAATGCCCCATTCCAAATGTCATCGCAATAATCCATGAAACATATTAGACCAATGTTCCATGCCCTTGTCATCACAATGCTCCATGCCCTTGTTATCACAATGCTCCATGACCCCTGTCATCACAATGCTCCGTGACTACAGTCATCACAATGCTTCATCGCATTTGTCATCACAATGGTCCATGCCCTGGTCATCAACAGTCTCTGTGACCTTTTGAACCAGAGTGCTCCATGACCTTTTCATCACAATGCTCTTTGACCCTTGTCATCACAATGCTCTATGCCTTTCTCAGCAAAATGTTCCATGACCCTTGTCATCACAATGCTCCATGAGCTTGTCAGCACAATGCTCCATGACACATGTCATCACAATGCTCCATGACTCTCGTCATCACAATGCTCCGTGACTCCAGTCATCTCAATGCTTCATAACGTTTGTCATCACAGTGGTCCATGCCCGACTCATCACAAGGCTCTGTGACCTTTGTAACCACAATGCTCCATGAACTTTTCATCAAAATTCTCTTTGATACTTGTAATCACAATGCTCCATGTCTTTGTCAGAACAATGCTCCATGACCATTGTCATCACAATGTGCCATGCACATTTCATCACAAAGGTCCACAACATTTTCATTGCAATGCTCCATATACATTGAAATCACAATGCTCCATGCACTTCTCATCAAAATGCTCTCTCACCAGAGATATCACAGTGTTCCATCACTAGTCATCTCAATACTCCCTCACCCCTGTAATCACAATGTTCCATGAACCTTTCATCACAATGCTACATCTTCTTACCATCACAATGTTCCATGACCCCTGACATCACAAAGTTCCATAACCCCTGTCATCAATACACTCCATGACCCTTTTCATCCCAAAGCTCCAAGACCCCTGACATCACAATGTTCTATAACCCCTGCCATCAAAATGTTCCATTACAATTTCATCAAATTGCTGCATGACCCGGTCATCAGAATGCTCCCTGCCCTTCTCATCACAATGCACCATGCCCTTGTCATCAAAATGCTCCATGACTTGTCATCACAAAGCTCCATGACCGTTGGCATCACAATGCTCCATGTCATTGTCATCACAATGCTCCATGAACCCTCTCATAACATTGCTCGATGCCCCTGTCATCACAAAGCTCCATGACAATTGTCATCACAATGCTCGATGCCCTTCTCATCACAATGTTTCATGCCCTTGTCATTACAATCCTGCATGACCCATGTATCATAGTGTTCCGTACCCTTGTCATCACAATGCTCCATGCTCTCTCTCATCACAATAATCCATGAAACATTTCAGACCTATATTCCATTCCCTTCTCATCACAATGCTCCATTACCCCTTTCATAACAATGCACCATGACCCCCGCCATCACAATGTTCCACGGCCTAGTCATCACATGGTTCCATGAAAATTGTCATCACAATGCTCAAGACCCCTGAAATCACAATGCTCCATGCCCTTGTCATCACAAAGCTCCATGACACATGTCATCAGAAAGTTCCATGGACTTCTTATCACAATGCACCATGCTCATGTCATCACAATGCTCCAAGACCCTTGTAATCACAGTGTTCCATGCCACTTTTCATCTCAATGCTCCATGAACCCTGTCATCACAATACAGCATGCCCATCATCATAATGCTTCAGGCTATTGTCATCACAATGAAATCAAAATGCTCCATGACCTCTGTCATCAGAATACTCTGAACCCTTGTGATCACAATGTTCCATAACACTTATCATCACAACAACCCATGACGCTCATCATCACAATTATCCATGGCCTTCTCATCACAATGCTCTATGAACTATGTCATCACAATTCTCAATACACTTGTCATCACAATGCTCCCTGACACTTGTCTTCAATATGCTCCTTGAACCCTGTCATGACAAGGCTCCATGCCTTTTTCATCACAATGATCCATGCCCTTTTCATCACAATGCTCCAAGACCCTTGTAATCACAATGCTCCATGCCCTTGTCATCACAAAGCTCCAGGACGCATGTCATCAGAATGCTCCATGGCCTTCTCATCACCATGATCCATGCCCTTGTCATCACAGTGCTCCAAGACCCCTGTAATCACAATGCTCCATGCCCCTTTTCAAAAGAATGCTCCATGAGACTTCTCATCAAAAGTCAACATGGTCTTCTCATTACAATGCTCCAGGACTTTGTCATCAACATGCTCCATTCGCTTGTCATCGCAATGCTCCATGACCAATATCATCACAATGCTCCATGACAACTGTCATCACAACATTCTATGACACCTGACAACACAATGATCCGGGATTCTTGTCATCACAATGATCTATGCCCTTGTCATCCCAATGCTCCATGACCCCTGTATTCACAATGCTCCGTGACGCTTGTCATCACAGTGCTCCATGACACATGTCATCACAATGCTCCATGCCTTTGTCAGCAAAATGCTACATGACCTTGTCATTACAATGCTCTGTGCGCTTGTCATCACAATACTCCATTTACATTGTCATCACAATCCTCCATGAACGTTGGGATCACATTTCTTCATTCGTTTGTCATCACAATGCTCCATGCTCCTTGAAATCAAAATAATCCATGACCTCTGTCATCACAATGCTCCAAAACCTTGTGATAACAGTGTTCCATTATAGTTGTCATCACAACGCTCCAAGATGCCTGTCATCACAATACTCCATGCCCTTTACATCACAATGCTCCATGACAGTTGTCATCACAATTCTCAATATACATGTCATGACAATGCTCCCTGACACTTGTCATCAGAATGCTCCTTGAACCCTGTCACGAAAAGGCTCCATGCCTTTTTCATCAAAATTACCCATGCCGTTTTCATCACAATGCTCCATGACATTTGTCATCACATTTCTCAATACACTTGTCATCACAATGCTCCCTGACACTTGTCGTCAGAATGCTCCTTGAACCCTGTCACGAAAAGGCTCCATGCGTTTTTCCTCAGAAATCCCCATGCTGTTTTCATCACAATGCTCCATGCCATTGTCATCAAAATACTCCACAAGCTTGTCATCTGAATGCTCCATGACCATTGTCATCACAATTCTCCATGAACTTGTCAGCACAATGCTCCCTGACCCTTGTCATCGCAATGCTCCAAGCCATTGTCATCACAATGCTCCATTACATTTGTCATCAGAATCCTCCATGACACTTGGCATCACAATGCTCCATGCCATTGTCATCACAATGGGCCATTACATATGTCTTCACAATGCTCCCTGACACCTGTCTTCACAATACTGCATGATCTGGTCATCACAATGTTCCATGCCCTTTTCATCAGAATGCGCCATTCCAACTGTCATCGCAATAATCCATGAAACTTAGACCAAAGTTCCATGCCATTGTCATCACAATGCTCCATGCCCTTGTTATCACAATGCTCCATGAACCCTGTCTTCACAATGCTCCATGACTCCAGTCATCACAATGCTTCATGACCTTTGTCATCACAATGGTCCATGCCCTTGTCATCAACAGTCTCTGTGACATTTTTATCCACAATGCTCCATGAACTTTTCATCACAATGCTCTTTGACCATTGTCATCACAGTGCTCTATGCCTTTCTCATCACAATGCTCCATGACCCTTGTCATCACAATGCTCCAAGATTTTGTCATCACAATGCTCCATTACCTTTGTCATCAGAATCCTCCATGACACTTGTCATCACAATGCTCCTCGACACTTGTCATCAGACTCCTCCATGACACCTGGTATCACAATGTGCCATGCCATTGTCATCACAATGGGCCGTTACATATGTCATCACAATGCACCCTGACACCTGTCTTCACCATACTGCCTGACCTGGTCATCACAATGCTCCATGCCCTTTTCATCACAATGTGCCATTCCATCTGTCATCACAATAATCCATGAAACTTATTAGACCAATGCTCCATCGCTTTTTAATCACAATGCTCCATGCCCTTGTTATCACAATATTCCAAGACCCCTGTAATCAGAATGCTCCATGCTCATTTCCATCAGTATGCTCCCTGAGACTTGTCTTCACAAGGCTCCATGTTTTTCTATTCACAAAGCTGCAGGACCTTGTCATCACAATGCTTCACGACCTTGTCATGAAAATTCTCAATGGCCCTTGTCATTATAATGCTCCAAGCCCTAGTCATCACAATGCTTCATTATATTTGTCATCACAATCCTCCATTACATTTGGCATCTAAATGCTCCCTGCCATTGTCATCGCAATGGACCATGACATATGTCATCACAATGCTCCCTGACACCTCTCTTCACAATACTCTATGACCTTCTCCTCACAATGCTCCATGCCCTTGTCATCACAATGCACCATGTCCACTGTCATCACAATAATCTATGAAATGTGTAAGACCAATGGTCCATGCCACTGTCATCACAATGCTCCATGACACATGTCATCACAATGCTCCATGACCCGTGTCATCACAATGCTCCGTGACTCCAGTCATCACAATGATTCATAACGTTTGTCAACACAACGGTCCATGCTCGCGTCATCGAAAGGCTCTGTGTCCTTTGTAACCACAATACTCCATGAACTATTTATCACAATGCTCCGTGACCCTTGTCATCACAATGCTCCATGCGTTGTCAGAAAAATGCTCCATGATCCTTGTCATCACAATGTGCCACACGCTTTTCATCACATTGATAAACAACCTTGTTATCGCTATGCTCCATAAACCTTGTAATCACAATGCTCCATGCACTTCTCATCCAAATGCTCTGTCACCTGAGATACCACAATATTCCATCACTAATTATCACAATCCTCCCTCACCCCTGTAAGCACAGTGTTCCATGACCCCTGTCATCACAATGCTATATCCCCATATCAGCACAATGTTCCATGACCCCTGACATCACAATGTTCCATAACCCATGTCATCAAAATGCTCCATGACCCTTTTCATCCCAAAGCTCCATGACCCCTGGCATCACAATGTTCTATAACCCCTGTCATCAAAATGTTCCATTACACTTTTCATCAAATTGCTGCATGACCCTGTCATCAAAATGCTCCCTGCCCTTCTCATCACAATGCAACACACCCTTGTCATCAAAATGCTCCATGACCTTTGTCATCACAAAGCTCCATGACCCTTGGCATCACAATGCTCCATGTCATTGTCATCACAATGCTCCATAAACCCTCTCATCATATTGCTCCATGCACTTGTCATTACAAAGCTCCATGACACTTTTCATCACAATGCTCGATGCCCGTCTCATCACAATGCTCCATGCCCTTGTCATCACGATGCTCCAAGACCCCTGTAATCACAGTGCTCCATGCCCCTTTTCATCAGAATGCTCCATGAAACTTGTCATCACAAGTCTCCATGTTCATCTCATCACAATGCTCCAAGACATTTTCATCAGCATGCTCCCTTCCCTTGTCATCACAATGCTCCATGACCCCTGTCATCACAATTCTCCATGAATATTTTCAGGCCAATGCTCCATGAACATTTTCAGGCCAATGCTCCATGACATTCTCATCACAATGCTCCATGACCAATATCATCACAATGCTCCATGATCACTGTATCACAACACTCCATGACACCTGACAACACAATGATCCGGGACTCTTGTCATCACAATGCTCCATGACCCCTGTCATCACCATACTCCATGAATATTTTCAGCCCAATGCTCCATGACCCTTGTCATCACAATGATCCATGCCCTTGTCATCCCAATGCTCCATGACCCCTCTATTCACAATGCTCCATGACGCTTGTCATCACAGTGCTCCATGACACCTGTCATCACAATGCTACATGACCTTGTCATTACAATGCTCTATGCGCTTGTCATCACAATACCAATTTACCATTTTCATCACAATCATCCATGAACCTTGGGATCACATTGCTTCATGCCCTTGTCATCACAGTGCTCCATGCTCCTTGAAATCAAAATGATCCATGACCTCTGTCATCACAATGCTCCAAACACTTGAGATCACAATGTTCCAGAGCACTTGTCATCACAACGCTCCATGATGCCTGTCATCAAATACTCCATGCCTTTTTCATCACAATGCTCCACGACCTTTGTCATCACAATTCTCAATACACTTGTCATCACAATGCTCCCTGATACTTGTCGTCAGAATACTCCTTGAACACTTTCACGAGAAAGCTCCATGCCTTTTTCATCACAATGCCCCATGCCATTATCATCACAATGCTCCATGCCATTGTCAACAAAATACTCCACAAGCTTGTCATCAGAATGTTCCATGACCCTTGTCATCACAATGCTCCATGCACTTGTCAGCACAATGCTCCCTGACCCTTGTCATCAAAATGCTCCAAGCCATTGTCATCACAATGCTCCATTACCTTTGTCATCAGAATCCTCCATGACACTTGGCATCACAATGCTCCATGCCATTGTCATCACAATGGGCCATTACATATGTCATCACAGTGCTCCCTGACAACTCTCTTCACAATACTGCATCACCTGGTCATCACAATGCTACATGCCCTTGTCATCACAATGCTCCGTGCCCTTGTTATCACAGTTCTCCATGACCACTGTCATCTCAATGCTCCGTGACACCAGTCATCACATTGCTTCATGACCTTTTTCATCACAATGGTCCATGCCCTCACCATCAACAGTATCTGTGACATTTTAACCACAATGCTCAACGAAATTTCATCACAATGCTCTTTGACCCTTGTCATCACAATGCTCTATGCCTTTCTCAGCACAATGCCCCATGCCCTCGTCATCAAAATGCTCCTTGACCCCTGTCATCACAATGCTCCATGACTACAGTCATCACAATGCTTCATAACATTTGTCATCACAACGGTCCATGCCGGCGTCATCACAAGGTTCTGTTACATATGTAACAACATTGCTCCAAGAACTTTTCATCACTATGCTCCGTGACCCTTGTCATCACAATCCTCCATGCCTTTGTCAGAAAATTGCTCAATGACCCTTGTCTTCACACTGTGTCACGCACTTTTCATCACAATGGTCTGCAAATTTGTCATTGCAATGCTCCATAAATATTGTAATCACAGTGCTCCATGCCCTGCTCATCACAATGCTCCATTACCCCTGTCATAAAAATGCTCCATGACCCCTGTCATCACAATGTTCCACGGCCTTGCCATCACAAGGCTCCATGACACTTGTCATCCCAATGCTCCAAGACCCCTTTAATCAGAATAATCCATGCCCTTGACATCAAAAAGCTCCATGACACATGTCATCAGAATGTTCCATGAACTTCTCATCAAAATGCTCCATGCCCGTTTCATCACTATGCTCCAAGACCCATGTGATCACAATGCTCCATGCCCCTTTTCATCTCAATGCTCCATGAACCCTGTCATCACAATGCATCATGCCCATCATCATAAAGCTTCCGGCTATGGTCAGCACAATGAAATCAAAATTCTCCATGACCTCTGTTATCACGATGCTCCATGACCCCGGTCATCACAATACTCCATGAATATTTTGAGCCCAATGCTCCATGACCTTTGTCATCACAATTACCCATGCGCTTTTCATCACAATCCACCCTCACCCCTCTTATCACAATATACCATGACCCCTGTCATCACAATGCTACATCCCCTTATCAGCACAATGTTTCATGACCCCTGATATCACAATGTTCCATAAACCCTGTCATCAAAATGACCCCTGACCATTTCCATCCCAAAGATCCATGATCCCTGGCATCACAAGGTTCTATAACCCCTGTCAACAAAATGTTCTATTACACTTTTCATCAAATTGCTGCATCAACCTGTCATCAAAATACTCCCTGCCCTTCTCATCACAATGCACCACACCCTTGTCAACAAAATGCTCCATGACCTTTGTCATCACAAAGCTCCATGACCTTTGGCATCACAATGCTCCATGTCATTGTCATCACAATGCTCCATGAACACTCTCATCACATTTCTCCATGCCCTTGTCATCACAAAGCTCCATGACACTTGTCATCACAATGCTCGATGCCCTTTTCATCACAGTGATCCATGCCCTTGTCCTTACAATCCTCCATGACCCATGTATCACAGTGTACCGTGCCCTTGTCATCACAATGCTCCATGCCCACTCTCATCACAATAATCCATGAAACATTTCAGACCAATGCTCAATGCCCTTCTCATCACAATGATCCATTACCTCTGTCATAACAATGCTCCATGATCCCGGCCTTCACAATGTTCCACAGCCTTGTCATCACAAGGCTCCATGACCCTTGTCATCACAATGCTCCAAGAACCCTGTAATCACAAAGCTCCATGACGCATGTCATCAGAATGTTCCATGGCCTTCTCCTCACAATGCTCCATGCCCTTGTCATCACAATGCTCCAAGACCCCTGTAATCACAATGCTCCATGCCCCTGTTCATCAGAATGCTCCATGAGACTTTTCATCACAAGTCTCCATGGTCATCTCATCAGAATACTCCAGGACATTCTCATCACCATGCTCCATTCCCTTGTCATCAGAATGCTCCATGAGACTTGTCATCACAAGTATCCATGGTCATCTCATCAGAATACTCCAGGACATTCTCATCACCATGCTCCATTCCCTTTTCATCAGAATGCTCCATGAGCCATGTCATCACAATAATCCATGAATATTTTCAGCCCAATGCTCCATGACCTTCTCATCACAATGCTCCTTGACCAATATCATCACACTGCTCCATGACCACTGTCATCACAACACTCCATGACACCTGACAACACAATGATCCGGGTCTCTTGTCATCACAATTCTCAAAGACCCCTGTAATCACAATGCTCCATGACCCCTGTCATCACTATGCTCCATGCACATGTCATCACAATTCTCCATGCACTTGTCATCACAATGCTCCCTGACCCATGTCATCAAAATGCTCCAAGCCATTGTCATCACAATATTCCATTACCTTTGTCATCACAATCCTCCAAGACACTTGGCATCACAATGTTCCATGCCATTGTCATCACAATTGGCCATTACATATGTCATCAAAATGCTCCCTGACACCTCTCTTCACAATACTGCATGACCTGGTCATCACAAAGCTCCTTGTCCTTGTCATCACAATGCGCCATTCCAACTTTCATCACAACAATCCATGAAATTTATTAGACTAATGTTCCATGCCCTTGTCATCACAATGCTCCATGCCTTTGTTATCACAATGCTCCCTGACTCCTGTCATCACAAAGCTCCGTGACTCCAGTCATCGCAATGATTCATGACCTTTGTCATCACAATGGTCCATACCCTCGTCATCAACAGTCTCTGTGACCATTTTAACCACAATGCTCCATGAACTTTTCATCACAATGCTCTTTGACCCTTGTCATCACAATGCTCTATGCCTTTCTCAGCACAATGCTCCAAGACCCTTGTCATCACAGTGCTCCATGCGCTTGTCTGCACAATGCTCCATGACACATGTCATCACAGTGCACCATGCGCTTGTCATCACAGTGCTCTACAATCTTGTCATCACAATGCTCCATCCACTTCTCATCAAAATGCTCTCTCACCACTGATATCACAATGCTACATCACTATTTGTCACAATACTCCCTCACCCCTGGCATCACAATGTCCCATGACTCCTGTCATTACATTGCTATATGCAGTTATCATCACAATGTTCGATGAACCCTGACATCACAATGTTCCATAACATCTGTCATCAAAATATTCCACGACAATTTTCATCAAATTGCTCCATGACCCTGTCATCACAATACTCCCTGACCTTCTCATCACAATGCACAACGCCCTTGCCATCAAAATGCTCCATGACCTTTGTCATCACAAAATCCATGACCCTTGGCATCACATTGCTCCATGCCCTTGTCGTCACAATGCTCCATGATATTTGTCATCACAATTCTCAATACTCTTGTCATCACAATGCTCCCTGCCACTTGTCGTCAGTATGCTCCTTGAACACTGTCATGAAAAGTCTCCATGCATTTTTCATCACAATGTTCCATGCCCTTTTCATCACAATGCTCCATGCCATTGTCATCACAATACTCCACAAGCTTGTCATCAGAATGCTCCATGACACTTGTCATCACAATGCTCCATGAGCACTGTCATCACAATGCTCCATACTCCTTGTCATTACAGTGCTCCATGACGCTCGTCATTCACAATTATCCATGGTCTTCTCATCACAATGCTCAACACCATTGTCATCAAAATGCTCCATGACTCTTTTCATCACAATGCTCCATGGCCACTGTCATCACAATTCTCCATACCTTTTGTCATTATAGCGCTCCATGGTGCTCTTCATCACAATTATACATGGTCTTCTCATCACAATGCTCCACGGTCTTACCATCACAATGCTCCATGCCCTGGTCATCACAATGCTCCATGTTCCCTGTCATCACAATTCTCCACGTTCTTGGCATAACTATGTTCCATGACACTTCCCATCACAGTGTTAAATGCTTTGTCATCACAATACTCCACAAGCTTGTCATCACAATACTCCATAGCCCTTGTCATCACAATGATCCATGACCCCTGTCATCACAATGCTCAATGAGACCTATCATCACAATGCTCCATGCCCCTTGTCATTACAGTGCTCCATGATGCTCGTCACTATAATTATCCATGGTCTTCTCATCACAGTGCTCCACGGTCTTGCCATCACAATGCTCCATGCCCTGGTCATCACAATGCTCCATGTCCCTTGTCATCACAATTCTTCGCGTCCTTTTCATCACAATGCTCCATGACAGTTCTCATCACAGTTTAACATGCTCTTGTCATCACAATTCTCCATGCACTTGTCATCGCAATGCCCCATGACCACTGTCATAGCAAGCCGCATGCCTTTGTCATCACAATGCTTCACGATATTTTCATCAAAATTCTCAATGGCCGTTGTCATCACAATGCTCCATGCCCTTGTCATCACAATGCTCCATGACCCTTGTCATCACAATGCTCCAAGCCCTTGTCATCACAATGCTCCATTACCTTTGTCATCACAATCCTCCTAAACACTCGGCATCACAATGCACCATGCCATTGTCATCACAATGGTACATGAAATATGCCATCACAATGCTCCCTGACACCTGTCTTCACCATACTCCATGACCTTGTCATCACAGTGCTCCATGCCCTTGTCATCACAATGTGCTATGCCCACTGTCAACACAATTATCCATGAAACTTGTCAGACCAATGCTCCATGCCCCTGTCATCACAATGCTACATGACCCCAGTCATCACAATGCTCCGTGTGTCCCGTCATCACAAGGTTTCATGACCTGTGTCATCACAATAGTCAATGCCCTCATCATCACAAGGCTCTGTGAAATTTGTCACCACATTGCTCCATGAACTTTTCATCACAATGCAGATACGTCCATGAGTGCAAGTGCCCTATGCTCTGTAGCTCATCTTTTAGATATTTTAGCAAACACAATACACTTCGCCATAGTGGCCGTTGGCAAATTTCAATTCCACTATCAGCCTCACAGGGCTCCCTTTTCTCCTCACCCTGTCCTGAATTTCTGGTGTTTACACTTTATGTGGATGGCCCTTCTGACTGATGTGAATTGATACATTTTGTAGTATTGATTTCCAGTGCCCACCTGTTTGGTTGGATAAAAAGTGTGTATGGCCTTTACTTGAATATATTCAGAAAAAATTGCATACGCCCTTTTGGGCCAACTGCATCATTGGCGATGTTCAGCCCCTTTTCTTGTGCTTTAATGGGGAGTCCTTTCTACCTCTTCAAATCTGTTTCCTGCCACTCTCCCTTGCTTACAAGTCCTTTTCTGTGACTTACCTCAAGACATTTTTCGACGATAGATATTTTCAACTCTGCAGTTTCATGAATTTTAGTGCCCCTGAGTTCCATTATTCAACTTGTGTTTTTGGAAACTGGACACAAAACAGCGGGATTTCCTCTAGCCCTATTCTGTTTCCGTGGGCAATTCTAGCCTTTGATGAATTTGTCTTCCGGATTGGAAATTAGAGTGGCATGTGCCTGTCCGAACACCTAAGACTTGTCTTAAATTTTTCTCATCCTTCCGCTTCATCCTCTGGACAAATTCCAAACTGTGTGCAACAGGATGTTAACGGTGCTGATATCCCCAAGTGAGGAGATTGTTAGGAAAGATGCTGGAGGGGTGAACCCGAGCACCAGACGATGAGGAGATGAGGTGCCTTTTCCAAACTCTTTCTGATCAAAAGGTGTACCATCCTCTAGGTGTGACAGGCATGTTTTAGCTGTAGGAAGGGTCCCGTGCATGGAAGGAGAACACCAGGGATTTTTCCAAATCAGTGCCTCCCCGTACCCCAAACTGGGGAATTTTTAAGCTACGGCTACACGTATGTCCATTAAGCACCTTGGGAAATTGGCAGAGCCCAAACTTTAGATGATTGAAATCTTCAGGGTCAGAAGCGTTCACCATCCGCCTTGTTTAGGTTACATTTTATCTGTCATTGATAGATGATGTCAATAAAAATATCTATTATTTTTCAGAATATTTCCCCTTATAGGTTATTGCAAAATATTCAGTGTAGTTCCCTGTGCTATACAGTAGTTCCTTGTTGATGATCTATTTTATACGTAGCAGTGTGTATGTGTTAATCCCACACTGTTAATTTATCCCTTCTCCTACCTTTCCCCTTTGGTAATAATAAATTATAAGATTTTATACTTCTCAGAAATGGGGGAGCTGAAAGAGAGGTATCGTTTTCAATGGAAAAGCGTTCAAAACAAGATTGAAGCCTCAGCCAAGAGTACTCGATGTACATCCATGGAAATAAATCACTTCATTTCTCTAATGTTGACCTGACAAATAAGACAGACGTCTTCACTGAACTTGCTTATAGTAAAGTGATGGAAATATCAAAGGTAAGACTTAGAAACATCTTATTTTACCCGAGCATTATACACTGCTCTGTGTTAACTACAGTTTGGCTCACACATCTGTTCATTGAAGTTACAATGTTCTCAATTTCTGTTACTGATCCTCCAGAGTGGACCCCAACAGGAGTCCCCGTGCCCAGTGTCATTGGAGCCAACAGATCAAGACTGAGTTTGGTTCAGAAGCAAAGGAAACATTATTTTGAAAACAGAATGGAGAGGTGAGAGTGTGCACTCCCCCACGGGCTGTGGGCTGGGCTGCTTTGTAGGGATCCCAGCAGCGTCAGTGGGAGGGAGGGGATGGAGCTCTCGAGGGCTGGGTTGGCTGAAGCTCAGGCTCTATGCCGTGGAGTCTGCATGGGACCCCGCTAGCTGAGGTGTTGACCCAGCCATTCTGCACTACGAAATCGGGTCTGAAGTGCCGGGTGTGGGACCTCTGCATGCGGAACCCTAGGAGCACGTGAAATTAGACAAAGCACAAAGGAAAAACAGCTTAGACTTTATTTTATTGCCCAGATTCTCTTTTTATCTCCCAGGAATTTTTAATGAACGTTGCCAGAGACGAACACCTCCTCTGCTTTTTGTTCCGTTCCTCATTCTTGGGGTGTTGAGGGTGCAGACCCCTCTTTTGTAACTGCTTCATGCTGTGGTGGCAGCCCTGATACTTCGGGGGAGGGGCAAAACGTCTCCCCACCAGCCTCCAGGTGAGGTTGATTGTCCCAAGGCCTCCTGCCTCACTTCTCGTACGCCTGAGCACCAGCATTGGAAGTGTTATAGATTCTGATGACCTGTAAGTGTCCAGGAAAGAGATGTGCAGAGATGCTGAGGTGGCAGGTTTCACCCCACCCCACATTTGTTCGGCGACCTTAGGCTGACGTTTTTTGCCAGCCTAGATGCTCTGACCAGTAGTCTGTGCTTTCTTTAATTAGGTCCCTGAATTAATGTACAAACAGCACCATGTGTCAGAACCCTGCCCACGCAAATCCCAGACAGTCCAGGGTCAGTGGTGATCCAGGACCATGACGTCCACTGAGTCAACGGCCTTTAGAAGTAGCCAGCAGTCCAGCCGGTCATATTGGCCACCATCACCGCGGTGTCTGTAGGGTTTTCTATGGTGAAAGCGTGATATACGTTTCCCCCGCCAAGCTTATTAGCTCCCCTCTGGGTGCAGTAAGTCCTGCAAGCAGTAGTCTGCTCTTTTGGGGCACAGTCTTGTTGTTTTCTGAGAGAAACTCCAGGTCAAGTGATGGTCACATGAGTCATCTTGGGGGCCCGTTGCTCCCGTTTGTCTCTCTGGAGGTTGGAGTTGGAGGGCCTCCTCACTCGAGGTCAGTGTGTCCACAGAGCGACCCCTGCAACTTCAGGGCATGATGGGTGGTTAGGATCACGACGTGGGGTCCTTTTCCCTTAGGAGGGAGCTGGCCTTGTGGGCTGCTTATTTCCAGCTTTTTAGATACCCCAGTATCCTGGCCTGATGAGTCAGTGGGCAAAGCCCTTGGTGACCATAGTTTATCATACCTGAAGGACATTCTTGTGTTGCTCCATTTCAAGTGGTCCCAGTTTTTGCACTAAGGCTCCAAGGGCAATTAACCTTTGACCGAGTATGTAAAGGTCAAAGGGTTTAGCTAAATTAGCGAGTTCCTGGGCAAGGGTCTGAATTGACTGATCTTTCTATTCTTTTTTTTTTTTTTTTTTTTTTTTTTCTTTTTGCGGTATGCGGGCCTCTCACTGTTGCGGCCTCTCCCGTTGCGGAGCACAGGCTCCGGACGCGCAGGCCCAGCGGCCATGGCTCACGGGCCCAGCCGCTCCGCGGCATATGGGATCCTCCCAGACCGGGGCACGAACCCGTATCCCCTGCATCGGCAGGCGGACTCTCAACCACTGCGCCACCAGGGAGGCCCAGATCTTTCTATTCTTGAAAGGCTGCTTCTGGATTCTATACAAAAGGATCATCATCTTTTCGTGTCAGTGTTTCATGTAGAGTCCCAGCTATTAGACTGTAGTTAGGGATCCAGATGCAGAAAACCTTGGCCTCCAAGGTTTTCTAAGCTGTCTTCTAGTTTTAGAAGAGGTAAGGCTGCAAATGGCTTCTTCCCTATCCTGGGATGCGTTTCTCTGAATATCTGTGAGAATGAAGCCCAGTCATGTCACCTGAGCCTGGTATATTTGAGCCTTTTTCTTGGACACCTTCTATCCTTTCTTGGCTAGGTTGTTCCGAGGCGTCTTTAGTAGGCCTGGCGATCAGAATGTCATCTGCATATTGAAGGAGGGTTCCCTTTTACAGAGGTAGAACTTTTAGGTCTTTAGAGGACATTTCCCCAATGATGGTGTGGGAATTTTTGAACCATTGGGGCAGGACGGCCCAGCATTATTGCTTGTGTTGCATGTTGTGTCCTGCCACGCACAAGCCAAAAATTCTTGTGACTCTGAGATGAATGGAATACAGAAGAAGGCATCATTGAAGTGTAATACAGAATGCCATGGCCTGGTGGATGGTAGAATGAGCAGCAGGGAGTAGGAAATAGGAGCTACTGGATGTATATCCTCGGTGGCTTCACTGACTGTCCTGATATCCTTTACCAGGTATCCAGCAGCCCATGGGGCTCTCGTGGTCAGGCCAATCCCAGGATATGGAGCTCACCTGGGCTGCACCCCCCACCCCACAGCCCACGGGGCTCTCGTGTTCAAGTCCCTCCCAGGGTATGGAGCTCACCTGTGCAGCTACCCAGCAGCCCATGGGGCTATCATAGTCAGGCCCTTCCCAGGATACGGAGCTCCCCAGTGCAGGTACCCCAGCAGGGCTGGACACACAGGAACTGTGCACATAGCCCACCTTGCAGAGAACCCCCAGCTCACCTGTCGCTCACAGCTGACACAGAAAACCTCAGAGCAGGACTTGAACTAACAAACAGCAGCTCTGACAGGTCTGTGACCCTGGCTATCACTCTGTGCAGCCTCTCTCTGCCTGGTCTTCCAGACACTTCCACTGCAGCCAGGGCACCAGGCCTCTGTCTCCACCCACCATCACTCCTCTCCCTGACTCCTGGGTTCCTCTCATTAGGATAGGGTCTTCTTGAAGTTGTTTTCCACTCATGGACCAGATAAAATGATAAGAAAACAAGCCGCAGCTGCAGCCCCTTGTCTATCCTGACTCTCAAGAGCCCACACCTGTTACTTGGGTCTGGCCCGTTTAGCAAGGTTCATTTTCTGCAACTGTGAGCCCCTGAGGGGTGAGGATTGGCTGATTTGGGCAGCCTGACACTGCCTGCTGGCCCTCCCCATGTGTGCCTGGGTTGAGGTCAATATAAACACCTCTCCAGTCAGCAAGAGCCCCTGTTGCTGTGCCTGACGCCATATTCTCTGCCCTGTCAGCAGTGTCGGGGCTGGGGTGGTGGTAGGGAGGGAGAGGCCGTGGCTTTGTGGGTGGCCCAGTGTGAGGGGGGCTCTGCTGGACTTTCTGCAGGAGTTGCCTGGCTGCCACCTGCTAAAGAAGAGGATGTGTCACCCATACCTGACACTGTAATTTCTCCCCAGGCAGAGGTGAGGAAGTAAAAAAGCAGTGGGGGCCGTGGCAGGAGGGGTATCTCAGACAGGGAAATGGAAAGCTTCCAGAAGAGCATCTGGGGCCAGGACCATCCTGGCTGGCCTGCAGGCACCAAGTCGGCCTGCGTGCTGTCGCTGGTGTGGCTCCACAGCCCTTCCTCTAGGCTTGCTAGTGCTTGTACATAATCAGGTGTTTTACCTGGAAAGGGTGGGAAGAGTTCAGCTGCAGCAGGACTGGGGCTCAGCTCACATTTACTCACAGACGCCTCGACACAGTCCCCCAGCTTTGCAATGAGGATGCTCCTTGTGGGGGGGAGTGCTGCTGACTGCACTGGAGACGATTTCCCACCTCTGACCAACTTAAGAATTTTTTACCACTGGAGCAAGTGCCCTTATACGATTTTCCTCTGTATAACTGGTGGGTTCTGTTTTTTTTTTTTCTTTTTTTCTTTTTGGTTCAAGGTAGATTTTATTTATTCCTCTTTTTTAAATTTGGAGATATAAGCATGGAAATAATGCATTAATATAAAGACATCTATGTGAAGGGAAAAACTTTTTTTCTGTTTAATTTTATTAAAATTTATTTATTTTTATTTTTTTAAAATTTATTTATTCATTTTATACAGCAGGTTCTTATTGGATATCTATTTTATACATATAAGTGTGCACATGTGAATCCTAGTCTTCCAATTCATCCCACCACCACCCTCACATGGTGTTCCCCCCTTGGTGTCCATATGTTTGTTCTCTACATCTGTGTCTCTATCTCTGCCCTGCAAACCGGTTCATCTGTACCATTTTTCTAGGTTCCACATATATGCATTAATATACAATATTTGTTTTTCTCTTTCTGACTTACTTCACTCTGTATGACAGTCTCTAGATCCATCAAGGTCTCTACAAATGACCCAATTTCATTCCTATGTATGGCTGAGTAATATTCCATTATATATATGTACCATATCTTTATCCATTCGTCTGTCTGTGGGCACTTAGGTTGCTTTCATTATCTGGCTATTGTAAATAGTGCTGCAATGAACATTGTGGTGAATGTGTCTTTTTGACTTATGGTTTTCTCTGGGTATATGCCCAGTAGTGGGATTGCTGGATTATATGGTAATTCTATTTTTAATTTTTTTAAGGAACCTCCATACTGTTCTCCATAGAGACTGTATCGATTTACATTCCCAACAATAGTGGAATAAGGTTCCTTTTCTCCACACCCTCTCCAGCATTTGTTGTTTGTACATTTTCTGATGATTTGACGTGATACCTCATTGTAGTTTCGATTTCCATTTCTCTAATAATTAGTGATGTTGAGCAGATTTTCATGTGCGTACTGGCCATCTCTATGTCTTCTTGGAAGAAATATCTATTTAGATCTTCTTCCATTTTTGTATTGGGTTGTTTGTTTTATTAATATTGAGCTGCATGAGCTGTTTATATATATTGGAGATTAATCATTTGTCCATTGATTCGTTTGCAAATATATTCTGCCATTCTGAGGGTTGTCTTTTCATCTTGTTTGTAGTTTCCTTTGCTTTGCAAAAGCTTTTACGTTTCATTAGGTCCCATCTGTTTAGTTTTCTTTTTTATTTCATTACTATAGGAGGTGGATCAAAAAAGATCTTGCTGTGATTTACGTCAGAGTATCTTTCGTAAGTTTTCCTCTCAGAATTTTATACTGTCTGGTCTTACATTAAGGTCTCTAATCCATTTTGAATATATTTTTATGTATGGTGTTGGGGAGTGTTCTAATTTCATTCTTTTACATGTAGCTGTCCATATTTCCCAGCACCAATGATTGAAGAGACTGTCTTATCTCCATTGTATAGTCTTGCTTCCTTTGTCATAGATTAGTTGACCATAGGTGTGTAGGTTTATCCCTGGGTTTTCTTTTTGTTTTTTTTTTTCCTTTTACACGTTTATTGGAGTAGAATTGCTTTACAATGGAGTGTTCGTTTCTGCTGTATAACAAAGTGAATCAGCTATACATATACAAATATCACCAGATCCCCTCCCTCTTGCATCTCCCTCCCACACTCCATATCCCACCCCTTTATGTGCTCACAGAGCACCAAGCTGATCTCCCTGTTCTATGTGGCTGCTTCCCAGAAGCTATCGGTGTTACATTTGGTAATGTATTTATGTCCATGCCACTCTCTCACTTCGTCCCAGCTTACCCATCCCCCTTCCAGTGTCCTCAAGTCCTTTCTCTATGTCTGTGTCCTTAATCCTGTCCTGCCACTAGGTTCTTCAAATTCTTTTTTTTTCTTCATTAGATTCCGTATATCTCTGTTAACATACAGTATTTGTTTTTCCCTTTCAGACTTACTTCACTGTGTAGGACAGATTCTAAGTCCATCCACCTCAGTACAAATAGCTCAGTTTGCTTCTTTTTTTGGCTGAGTAATATTCCATTGTATATATGTGCCAGATCTTCTTTATCCATTCATCTGTCGATGGACACTTAGGTTGCTTCCATGTCCTGGCTATTGCAAATAGAGCTGCAATGAACATTTTTGTACATAACTCTTTTTGAATTATGGTTTTCACAAGGCAAATGTCCAGTAGTTGGATTGTTGTGTCGTATGGTACTTCTATTGTTAGTTATTTAAAGGAACCTCCATACTGTTCTCCCTAGTGCCCATATCAATTTACATTCCCACCCACAGTGCAAGTGTGTTCCCTTTTCTCCAATAAAGGCCTCTCCAGCGTTTATTGTTTTGTAGATTTTTTTGATGATTGCCACTCTGACTGCTGTGAGGTGATACCTCACGGTAGTTTTGATTTGCATTTCTCTAATGATTAGTGATGTTCAGCATCCTTTCATGTGTTTCTTGGTAATCTGTATATCTTCTTTGGAGAAATGTCTATTAGGTCTTCTGCCCGTTTTTGGATTGGGTTGTTTGTTTTTGTGATATTGAGCTACATGCGGTGCTTGTAAAGTTAGGAGATTAATCCTTTGTCAATTGCTTCATTTGAAAATATTTTCTCCCATTCTAAGGGTTGTTTTTTCATCTTGTTTATGTTTTCCTGTACTGTGTAAAAGCTTTTAAGTTTCATTAGGTCCCATTTGTTGATTTCTGTTTTTATTTCCATTTCTCTAAGTGGTGGGTCAAAAAGGATCTTGCTGTGATTTATGTCATAGAGTGTTCTGCCTATGGTTTCCTCTAAGTGTTTTATAGTGTCTGGTCTTATATTTAGATCTCTAATCAATTTAGAGTTTATTTTTGTGTATGGTGTTATGGAGTGTTCTAATTTCATTCTTTTATGTGGAGGGGTCCAGTTTTCCCAGCACCAATTACTGAAGAGACTGTCTTTTCTCCATTGTATATCCTTAGCTCCTTTGTCATAGATGAGATAGCCATAGGTATGTAGGTTTATCTCTGGGCTTTCTGTCCTGTTCCATTGATCTGTGTTTATGCCAATCTACATACACTTGATTCCATTATGGAGACATATAAATACATAGGTTTCAAGGTTATTACCAGTCATATATATTCCTCTTCAGTGAATAGGGTGTTTTGTGTCCAGTTCATTGAGAAAGGAGTAGGTCTTGTCTAATACATATTTGGTATATGGAATGGGATCTGTGCTAATTTCAAACTCTGCTTTTACACATCACCCCACGTCACCTTTCCCCTTAAGGAGGCATAAGTGTGTTTTTTAGATGTGTAACTCTGTTCTCTTTTGAAATTCAGTTCATGTGTAGCCATGTTTACATTCCTTCTATAAGTGATATATTACAATAAGTTTCCTTTACTTTGTGGCTCATTTCACTTAGCATCATCATACCTAAAGCCACTCATTAAGCTGCTATTGGCCTTATGACATTGATTTTATGTCTGAGTGACATTCCATTGTATATAAGTACCACAACATCTATATCCATTTTTTTTCCTTTCCTGGGATATTTAAAGTGTACTGAAGTCGAGGTTCTTGTAAACAGAGCAGACCTAAAGTTTGGGCTGGCTGTGTGTTATGGATTTTTAGTTTTCCCAAAATACACGCCCATGAGTGGAAGTGTGCTATGCTCTGTAGCTCTGTTTTAGAAAACAACATACAGTTCTCCAGAGAGGCTGTTGGCAATTTACATCCTGTCCATCGGCATAACCAGGCTCCCTTTTCTCCATGGCCTGTCCTGCATTTGTGGTTTTTACACTATTTGTGGATGGCCCTTTTGACTGGAAGTAAGGGACACTTCTCTGTAGTGTGGATTTGCAATGCCTGATGGCTTGCTTAGCCAAAAAGGGCGTATGCATTTTTTTCCCGAATATATTCAGGAAAATACACATAGTCCCTTTTCAGCCAAGGGCAACATTGTCGAAATTCTGTCGCTTTTCATGTGCTTTAAAGACGACTCCAATCTACCTCTTGAAATCTGTTTCCTTCAATTCTGCCTTGCATTCAAATACTCTTCACTGCCTTTCCTCAATATATTTCTGGATGATAGTTGTCCTTTATAACTCTGCAAGTTTGTGAATTGCTGTGCCCCTGATTTCCATTTCTCAACTTGCCTCTTTGTGAGCTGGCTGCAATACCGCAGGATGGCTTTAGGCCCTACACTGGTTCCGGGGCTTCAGGCAGAGCCTTTGGTTAATTCTTCTTCCTGGTGGGAAACTAGAGTGACATGTGCCCATCCAAACACCTACAGCTAATCTCTCATTTATTCCCCCTCTTCATGTTCATCCTCTGCACAATTTGCAAACTGTGCATAACAGGAGGGTAAAGGTGCTGACACTCCAAGTGGGGAGATTTTTAGTAATGCAGATGGAATGGCGAAGCCGAGCACGACAAAAGGAAAAATGAGGTACCTTTTAGAAAACTTTCCCAATTACACAGTGTACCATCCACTGGGTTTCCCATGCATGTTTTAACTGGAGGAAGATTCCCTTAAACCTGGAGAGTTGGGACCACTAGAATGGGTAGCACACAGTATTGCTCTAAGTGGTGTTCTTTTGTTCACACAACCTCAGCAATCTTGTCAGCCCCAAGTGTCCAGTCTTATGTCTCATCCAGCTGTGGGTGTAAAGGTGGTCAATCCAGGTTGCATCACAGGCCCTGAACGTAATTTTTAAGACTTTCTCACTGTTTCACTGTTTTTGCATTTTGCTTTTGAAATTTATTTTTATAAGTGGGTTTAACTGAATTTCAGTGCTCTGTTCATGCCGTTATACACACACATGATTCCTTTATGGAGACATGAGAATACATATGTTTTAAAATACTGAGAGTCAGACATATTACTCTGCAATGAATAGGGGGTGTTGAGTCCAGTTCATTGTGGCGGGAGTAGGTGTTGTCTATTACATACTTGGTTTATGTAACGGTATCAGTGCTAATTTAAAACTGTGATTTTATGCATCACCCCACCTCGCCTTTCCCCTTAAGCAGGCAGAAGATTGTTTTCTAAATGTGTGATTCCGTTGTGTTTGTAAATCAGTTCATGTGTAGCCATGTGTACATTCCCGCTATGAGTGATATCTTATGATAAGTTTCGTTACTCTGGTATCTTTCCTAACTCAGTTCATGTGAGGCCATGTTTATAGGACCTTCATAAGTGATATCTTATGATAAGATTCTTTTTCTGTGTGACTTATTTCACTTAGAATCATCGTACCTGAATCCACTCATTTTGCTGCTACTGGCCTTATGAAATTGATTTCATGGCTGAGGGATATTCCATCGTACGTAAGTACCAAAATTTCTTCAACCATTTTTGTCTTTCCTGGGATATTTAAGGTATACACAAATTGAGGTTCTTGTAAGCAGTGAAGCCCTAAAATTGGGGTGGCTCTGTCTTATTGATTTTCAGTTTTCCCAAGGTATATTTCCTAGACTTGAAGTGCCCTTGACTCTGTAGCTCTGTTGTATACTGGTTTTAGGGAACACAATGCACTCCTCCAGAGAGGCAGTTGGCAATTTACATCCCGCCCATCAGCATAACAAGGCTCCCTGTTCTCCAGGGCCTGTCTTGCCTTTCTGGTTTTTAAACATTTTGCAGATGTCCCTTTTGACCAGTGGGAAGTGATACTACTTTGTAGTGCAGATTTGCATTGCCCGCTTGCTTGCTTGGCCAAAAAGGGCGTATGCGTTTTCTGCTGAATATATTCAGGAGAAAACACATATGCTCATTTTGGCCAAGTGCATCATTTTCGAAGTTGTGCCCCTCTTCCTGTGCTTTAAGGGCGATTCCAACATACCTCTTGAAATCTGTTTCCTGCTATACTGCCTCCCTTTCAAGTCCGCCTCCATTCCTTCCCTCAACAGATTTTTAGGCGATAGTTGTCCATTATTACTCTGCCAGTTTCTGAATTCCTGTGCCCCTGAGCTCCATTTTTAAATTCGTTTTTTGTGAGCAGACCGCAAGTCCAAAATTTTGGTTCAGGACCTATACTGGTTCCCGGCGCATGGCTGAGACTTTGGTTAATTATTCTTCCTGTGGGGCAATTAGTGTGACATGTACCCGTCCAAATGCGTAACATCTACTCTCTCATTTGTTCTCCCTCTTCCCTTTTATTTTTGACAAATTGGTAACTGTGCGAACCAGGAGGTTAAAGGGGCTGTCTCTCCAAGTTGGCAGATTGATAGTAAAGCAGTTGGAAAGTCAAACCGGAGCACCAGGAGAGGGATTATTAGTTGAGTTTTAGAAACGTTTCGTATTCACAGTGTGTCCATTCTCTAGGTTTCCCATACATGTTATAGCGGTAGTAATAGTCCCTTAAACCTGGACACATGGGACCCAAGGAATGGGTGCTATGCATTATTTCTTTAAAGGGTCTGCATTTGCTCACCCAATCTCACCAATCCTCTCAGTCCCATGTGTACAGCTTTATGCCACATCCAGCTCTCATTGTAGATAGGGTCATTCAATGTTTCATCAGAGACACTGAAGGAATTGTAAAGAATATCCCTTTTGATTTGTTTTTCAAATTCCTTTTTATATTGGTTTTGAGCTGAATCTCGCTGCCAAGTTTATTCAAGTCTAGGCACACATGATTCCCTTACGGAGACATATCAATACACAGGTTTAAAAATTCTTACTAGTCATATATAATCCTCTGTGGGAAATATGGGGTTTTGAGTCTCTTTCACTGAGGAAGTTGTAGGTCTTGTCTATTCCATAGTTGGTTTTTGGAACGGTACCTGTGCTTATATCAAACTCTGGTTTTATGCATCACCCCACCTCTCCTTCCCCGTTAAGCAGGCATAAGTGTGTTTTCTAAATGTGAGACTCTGTTCTCTTTCCTAACTCAGTTCATGTGTAACCATGTTTACAGGATATTCATAAGTGATATCTTATGATAAGTTTCTTTTTCTGTGTGACTTATTTCACTTAGAATCATCGTACCTGAATCCACTCATTTTGCTGCTACTGGTCTTATGATATTGATTTCATGGCTGAGGGATATTCCATTGTATGTAAATAACATAATTTTTTGAACCGTTTTTATCTTTCCTTGGATATTTTAGTTGTACCCAAGTTGAGGTTCTTGTAAGCAGTGCAGCCCTAAATTTTGGAATGGCCTTGTCTTATTGATTTTCAGTTTTCCCAAGATATATTCCCTAGACTGGAAGGGCCCTTGGCTCTGTAGCTCTGCTGTTTACTTGGTTTAGGGAACACAATGCACACCTCCAGAGAGGCAGTTGGCAATTTACATCCCGTGCATCAGCATAACAATGCTCCCTGTTCTCCAGGGCCTGTCTTGCCTTTCTGGATTTTACCCATTTTGTGGATGTCCCTTTTGACAGGTGGGAAGTGATACTTCTTTGTAGTGCAGATTTGCATTGCCCTCTTGCTTGCTTGGCCAAAAAGGGTGTATGCGTTTTCTCCTGAATATATTCAGGGGAAAACACATACACCCTTTTTGGCCAAGTGCATCATTGTCGAAGTTGTGCCCCTCTTCCTGTGCTTTAAAGACGATTCCAATGTACCTCTTGAAATCTGTTTCCTGATATTCTGCCTCGCTTTCAAGTCTGCCTCGTTGCCTTCCCTCAACAGATTTTTGGACGATAGTTGTTCTTTATTACTCTGCCTGTTTGTGAATTGCTTTGCCCCTGAGCTCAATTATTTAACTTGTTTTTTGTGAGCTGAAGGCAAGTCCAGTATTTTGGTTCAGGACCTATACTGGTTCCCAGTGGGTGGCTGAGACTTTAGTTAATTCTTCTTCCTCCTGGGAAATAAGAGTGACATGTGCCCGTCCAAATGCCTAACAGCTACTCTTTCATTGGTTCTCCCTCTTCCCTTTCATCCTCTGCCAAATTGGCAACCTGTGCGAACCAGGAGGCTAAAGGGGCTGTCTCTATAAGTTGGGAGATTGATAGTAAAGCAGTTCGAAAGTCAAAGCGTAGCACCACGAGAGGTTCTATTCGTTGAGTTTTAGAGACCTTTTGTATTCACAGTGTGTCCATTCTGTAGGTTTCCCGTACATGTTATAGCTGTAGTAATATTCCCTTCACCCTGGACTGTTGGGACCATTGGAATGGGTGCCATGTATTATTGCTTTAAAGAGTCTGCATTTGCTCACCCAATCTTACCAATCCTCGCAGTCCCATGTGTCCTGCCTTATGCCACATCCAGCTGTCTTTGCAGATAGGGACATTACAGGTTTCATCAGAGACCCAGAAGGATTTTTAAAGAATTTACCTTTTCTTTTTGTTTTTCAAATTCCTTTTTATACTGTGTTTGAGCTGTTTCTCGCTGCCATGTTTATGCCAGTCTAGACACAGTTGATTCCCTTATGGAGACATATCAATACATAGGTTTTAAGATTCTTACTAGTCAGATATATTTCTCTGCGTGAAATATGTGGTTTTGAGTCCCTTTTACTGAAGAAGGTGTAGGTCTTGTCTATTCCATAGTTGCTTTTTGGAACGGTACCTGTGCTTATATCAAACTCTGGTTTTATGCATCACCCCACCTCTCATTCCCCCTTAAGCAGGCATAAGTGTGTTTTCTAAATGTGAGACTCTCTTCTCTTTCCTAACTCAGTTCTTGTGTAGCCATGTTTACAGGATCTTCATAAGTGATATCTTATGATAAGTTTCTTTTTCTGTGTGACTTATTTCACTTAGAATCATCGTACCTGAATCCACTCATTTTGCTGCTACTGGTCTTATGACATTGATTTCATGGCTGAGGGATATTCCATCGTACCTAAGTACCACAGTTTTTTGAACCATTTTTATATTTCCTGGTATATTTAAGGTGTACCCAAGTTGAGGTTCTTGTAAGCAGTGCAGCCCTAAATTTCGGGGTGGCTCTGTCTTATTGATTTTCAGTTTTCCCAAGGTATATTCCCTTGACTGGAAGTGGCCTTTGCTCTGTAGCTCTGTTGTTTACTTGTTTTAGGGAACACAATGCACTCCTCCAGAGAGGCAGTTGGCAATTTGCATCCCGCCCATCAGCATAACAAGGCTCCCTGTTCTCCAGGGCCTGTCTTGACTTTCTGGTGTTTATCCATTTTGTGGATGTGCCTTTTGACTGGTGAGAAGTGATAATTCTTTGTAGTGCACATTTGCATGCCCACTTGCTTGCTTGGCCAAAAAGGGCGTATGCGTTTTCTCCTGAATATATTCAGGAGATAACACATACGCCCTTTTTGGCCAAGTGCATCATTGCCAAAGTTGTGCCTCACTTCCTGTGCTTTAAAGGCGATTCCAACGTACCTCTTGAAATCTGTTTCCTGCTATTCTGCCTCGCTTTCAAGTCCACCTCGTTGCCTTCCCTCAACAGATTTTTGGGCGATAGTTGTCCTTTATTACTCTGCCTGTTAGTGAATTGCTGTGCCCCTGAGCTCAATTATTTAACTTGTTTTTTGTGAGCTGAACGCACGTCCAAAATTTTGGTTCAGGACTTATACTGGTTCCCAGTGTGTGTCTGAGACTTTAGTTAATTCTTCTTCCTCCCGGGAAATAAGAGTGACATGTGAACGTCCAAATGCCTAACAGCTACTCTTTCATTGGTTCTCTCTCTTCCCTTTCATCCTCTGCCAAATTGGCAACATGTGGGAACCAGGAGGTTAAAGGTGCTGTCTCTCGAAGCTGGGAGATTGATAGTAAAGCATTTGGAAAGTCAATGCATAGCACCACGAGAGGTTCTAGTCGTTGAGTTTTAGAGACCTTTTGTATTCACAGTGTGTCCATTCTGTAGGTTTCCCATACATGTTATAGCTGCAGTAATATTCCCTTCAACCTGGAGAGTTGGGACCCATGGAATGGGTGCCATGCATTATTGTTTTAAAGGGTCTGCATTTGCTCACCAATCTTACCAATCCTCTCAGTCCCATGTGTCCATCCTTATTCCACATCCAGCTGTCATTGCAGATAGGGTCATTGCAGGTTTCGTCAGAGACCCTGAAGGTATTGTAAAAAATTTACCTTTTTTTATTGTTTTTCAAATTCCTTTTGATAGTGGGTTTGAGCTGATTCTCGCTGCCATGTTTATGCCAGTCTAGACACACTTGATTCCCTTACGGAGATATATCAATACATATGTTTTAAGATTCTTACTAGTCAGATATATTGCTCTGCGGGAAATAAGGTGTTTTGTGTCCCTTTCACTGAGGAAGGTGTAGGTATTTTCTATTCCACAATTGGTTTTTGGAACGGTACCTGTGCTTATATCAAACTCTGGTTTTATGCATCACACCACCTCTCCTTTCCCCTTAAGCAGGCATAAGAGTGTTTTCTAAATGTGTGGCTCTGTTCTCTTTCCTAACTCAGTTCATGTGTAGCCATGTTTACAGGATCTTCATAAGTGATATATTATGATAAGTTTCTTTTTCTGTGTGACTTATTTCACTTAGAATTATCGTACCTGAATCCACTCATGTTGCTGCTCCTGGTCTTATGACATTGATTTCATGGCTGAGGGATATTCCATTGTATGTAAATAATATAATTTTTTGAACCGTTTTTATCTTTCCTGGGATATTTAAGGTGTACCCAAGTTGAGGTTCTTGTAAGCAGTGCAGCCCTAAATTTTGAAATGGCTCTGTCTTATTGATTTTCAGTTTTCCCAAGATATATTCCCTAGACTGGAAGAGCCCTTGGCTCTGTAGCTCTGCTGTTTACTTGGTTTAGGGAACACAATGCACACCTCCAGAGAGGCAGTTGGCAATTTACATCCCGTGCATCAGCATAACAATGCTCCCTGTTCTCCAGGGCCTGTCTTGCCTTTCTGGATTTTACCCATTTTGTGGATGTCCCTTTTGACAGGTGGGAAGTGATACTTCTTTGTAGTGCAGATTTGCATTGCCCGCTTGCTTCCTTGGCCAAAAAGGGCGTATGTGTTTTCTCCTGAATATATTCAGGAGAAAACGCATACGCCCTTTTTGGCCAAGTGCATCATTGTCAAAGTTGTGCCCCTCTTCCTGTGCTTTAAAGGCGATTCCAACGTACCTCTTGAAATCTGTTTCCTGCTATTCTGCCTCGCTTTCAAGTCCGCCTCGTTGCCTTCCCTCAACAGATTTTTGGACGATAGTTCTCCTGTATTACTCTGCCTGTTTGTGAATTGCTTTGCCCCTGAGCTCTATTATTTAACTCGTTTTTTGTGAGCTGAATGCAAGTCCAATATTTTGGTTCAGGACCTATACTGGTTCTCGGTGGGTGGCTTAGACTTTAGTTAAATCTTCCTCCTCCAGGAAATAAGAGTGACATGTGCGCGTCCAAATGCCTAACAGCTACTCTTTCATTGGTTCTCCCTCTTCCCTTTCATCCTCTGCCTAATTGGCAACCTGTGCGAACCAGGAGGTTAAAGTTGCAGTCTCTGCAACCTGGGAGATTGATAGTAATGCAGTTGGAAATTCAAACCAGAGCACCAGCAGAAGGACTATTTTTTGAGTTTTAGAGACCTTTCATGTTCACAGTGTGTCCATTCTCTAGGTTTCCCATACATGTTATAGCTGTAGTAATATTCCCTTCACCCTGGAGAGTTGGGACCCATGGAAGGGGGGCCATGCATTATTGCTTTAAAGGGTCTGCATTTGCTCACCCAATCTCACCAATCCTCTCAGTCCCAAGTGTCCAGCCTTATGCCAAATCCAGCTGTCGTTGTAGAAAGGGTCATTCCAGGTTTCATCAGAGACCATGAAGAAATTGTAAAGAATTTCCTGTTTTTTGTGTGTGTCTGAAATTCCTTTTTATAATGGGTTTGAGCTGATTCTCACTGCCATGTTTATGCCAGTCTAGACACAGTTGATTCTCTCATGGAGACATATCAATAAATAGGTTATAAGATTCTTACTAGTCAGATATATTCCTCTGAGGGAAATATGGGGTTTTGAGTCCCTTTCACTGAGGAAGGTGTAGGTCTTGTCTATTCCGTATTTGATTTTTTGAACGGTACCTGTGCTTATATAAAACTCTGGGTTTTATGCATCACCCCACCTCTCCTTCCCCCTTAAGCAGGCATAAGAGTGTTTTCTAAATGTGAGACTCTGTTCTCTTTCCTAACTCAGTTCATGTGTAGCCATGTTTACAGAATCTCTGTAAGTGATATCTTATGATAACTTTCTTTTTCTGTGTGACTTATTTCACTTAGAATCATCGTACCTGAATCCACTCATTTTGCTGATACATGTCTTATGGCATTGATTTCATGGCTGAGGGATATTTCATCGGACATAAGTACCACAAATTTTTGTACCATTTTTCTCTTTCCTGGGATATTTAAGGTGAATTCAAGATGAGGGTCTTGTACGCAGTGCACCCCTAAATATCGGGGTGGCTGTGTCTTATTGATTTTCAGTTTTCCCAAGGTATCTTATGTAGACTGGATGTGCCCTGGGCTCTGTAGCTCTGTTGTTTACTTGTTTTAGGGAACACAATGCACTGCTCCAGAGAGGCCGTTGGCAATTTGCCTCCCACCCATCAGCATAACAAAGCTCCCAGTTCGCCAGGGCCTGTCTTGCCTTTCTTGTTTTTACCCATTTTGTGGATATCCCTTTTGACTTGTGGGAAGTTATACTTCTTTGTAGTGCAGATTTGCATTGCCTGCTTGCTTGCTTGGCCAAAAATGGTGTATGTGTTTTCTCCTGAATATATTCAGGAGAAAACACATACACCCTTTTTGGCCAAGTGCATCATTGTCGAAGTTGAGCCCCTCTTCCTGTGCTTAAAAGCGATTCCAGCATACCTCTTGAAATCTGTTTCCTGCTATACTGCATCGCTTTCACGTCTGCCTCTTAACCTTCCCTCAACAGAGTTTTGGACGAGAGTTGTCCTTTACTACTCTGCCATTTGGTGAATTGCTGTGCCACTGAGCTCCATTATTCACCTCGTTTTTTGTGAGCTGAATGCAAGTCCAAATTTTGGTTCCGGACTTATACTGGTGTCCGGTGGGTGGCTGAGACTTTGGTTAATTCTTCTTCCGGCCGGAAAATTAGAGTGACATTTGCCGGTCCAAATGACTAACAGCTACTCTCTCATTGGTTCTCCCCCTTCCCTTTCATCCTCTGCCAAATTGGCAACCTGTGAGAAGCAGGAGGTTAAAGGGGCTGTCTCTCTAAGTTGGGAGATTGATAGTAAAGCAGTTGCAAAGTCAAACCGGAGCACCAGGAGGGGGACTATTCGTTGAGTTTTAGAAACCTTTCGTATTCAGAGTGTGTCCATTCTCTAGGGTTCCCGTACATGTTATAGCTGCAGTAATATTCCCTTCAACCTGGAGAGTTGGGACCCATGGAATGTGTGCAACTCATTATTGCTTTAAAGGTTCTGCATTTGCTCACCCAATCTCAACAATCCTCTCAGTCCAAAGTGTCCAGTCTTATGCCACATCCAGCTGTCATTGTAGATAGGGTCATTCCAGGTTTCATCAGAGACCCTGAAGGAATTTTAAGGAATTTCCCTGTTTTTTTTGTTTTGTTTTTGAAATTCCTTTTTATAGTGGGTTGAGCTGATTCTCACTGCCATTTTTATGCCTGTCTAAACACACTTGATTCCCTTACGGAGACATATCAATACATAGGTTTTAAGATTCTTACTAGTCAGATATATTACTCTGCGGTGAATATGGGGTGTTGAGTCCCTTTCACTGAGGAAGGTGTAGGTCTTGTCTATTCCGTATTTGGTTTTTGGAACTGTACCTGTACTAATATCAAACTCTGGTTTTATGCACCACCCCACCCCTCCTTCCCCCTTAAGAAGGCATAAGGGTGTTTTCTAAATGTGAGACTCCCTTCTCTTTCCTAACTCAGTTCATGTGTAGCCATGTTTACAGGATCTTCATCATTGATATCTTATGATAATTTTATTTTTCTGTGTGACTTATTTCACTTAGAATTATCGTACCTGAATCCACTCATTTTGCTGCTACTGGCCTTATTGCATTGATCTCATGGCTGAGGGATATACCGTCATACGTAAGTACCACAATTTCTTGAACCATTTTTGTCTTTCCTGGGATATTTAAGGTGTACCCAAGTTGAGGTTTTTGTAATCATTGCAGCACTGAATTTTGGTGTGGATCTGTCTTATTAATTTTCAGTTTTCCCAAGCTATATTCCCTAGACTGGAAGTGCCCTTGGCTCTGTAGCTCTGTTGTTTACTTGTTTTAGGGAACACAATGCACTCCTCCAGAGAGGCAGTTGGCAATTTACATCCCGCCCATCAGCATAACAAGGCTCCCTGTTCTCCAGTGCCTGTCTTGCCTGTCTGGTTTTTACACATTTTGCGGATATCCCTTTTGGCTGGTGGAAAGTGATAGTTCTTTGTAATGCAGATTTGCATTGCCCGCTTGCTTGCTTGGCCGAAAAGGGCATATGCGTTTTCTCCTGAATATATTCACGTGAAAACCCACCTGCCCTTTATGACCATTTCCATTATTTTCGAAGTTGTGATGCTTTTCCTGTGTTTAAAGGCGATTCCAATGTACCTCTTGAAATCTGTTTCATGCCACTCTGCCTCATTTTCACTTCCACCTCGTGGCTTTCCCTCAACAGATTTTTGGAAGAGAGTAGTCCTTTATAACTCTGCAGGTTAGTGAATTGCTGTGGCCCTGAATTCCATTTTTCAACTCACGTTTATGTGAGCTGACCGCAAATCCACAGTTTTGCTTCTGGACCTATACTGGTTCTGGGGGGGGCAGGCTGAGTCTTTGGTTAATTCCTCTTCGTGACGGGAAATTAGAGTGAAATGTGGCCGTCCAAATGCCTACAGCTACTCTCTCATTGGTTTTCTCTGTTCTCTTATATCCTCTGCACAATTTGCCAGCTGTTCGAACCAGGAGGTTATAGGGCCTGACTCTCCAAGTTGGGAGATTGATAGTAAAGCAGTTGGAATGTCAAACTGGAGCACAAGGAGAGAAAAAAGTAGTAGAGTTTTAGAAAACTTTCACCATCAGATGGTTTCCATTCTCTAGGTTCCCATACATGTTATAACTGTAGTGATATTCCCTTCTACTTGGAGAGTTGGGAACCATGGAATGCGTGGCAGGCATTATTGCTTTAAAGGGTCTGCATTTTTTCACCCAATCTCACCAATCCTCTCAGTCCCAAGTGACCAGCGTTATGCCACATCCAGCTGTCATTGTAGATAGGGTCATTCCAGGTTTCATCAGAACCCCTGAAGGTATTGTGTAAGAATTTTACTGTTTTTATGTTTTGTTTTGAAATTCATTTTTATAGTGGGTTTGAGCTTATTCTCACTGCCATGTTTATGTCATTCTAGACACACTTAGTTCCCTTACGGAGACATATCTATACATAGGTTTTAAGATTCTTACTAGTCAGATATATTTCTCTGCGGGGAATAAGGATGTTGAGTTCCATTCCCTGAGGAAGGAGTAGGGCTTGTCTCTTCTGTTTTTGGATTATGGAACGGTACCTGTGCTAATATCAAACTTTTTTTTGTGCATCTCCCCACCTGTCTTTCCCCTTAAGCAAGCGTTAGAATGTTTTCTATATCTGAGACTCTGTTCTCTTCCCTAATTCAGTTCATATGTAGCCATGTTTACATTCCCTTCATAAGTGATATCTTATGTCAGAATGCACCATGGCCTTGTCATAATAATGCTCCATGGCCCCTGTCATCACAATGCTCCATGCCCTGTTTATCACAATGCTCCATGTCCCTTGTCATCACAATTCTCCACGTCCTTGTCATCACAATGCTACATGACACTTCTCATCAAACTATTACATGATCTTGTCATCACAATTCTCCATGCACTTGAAATTGCAATGCTCCATGCACTTGTCATCACAATGCTCAATGCACTTGTCATCACAATGTTCCATGCCCTTGTCATCAGATTGCTCCATGACACCTGTCATCACAATGCTCCCTGACACCTGTCATCACAATGCTTCATGCCACTTGTCATTACAGTGCTCCATGATGCTCGACACCACAGTTACCCAAGGTCTTCTCATCACAATGCTCCACAGTTTTGCCATCACCATGCTCCATGCCTTGTCATCTCAAAGCTCAATGTCCCTTGTCCTCAGAATTCTCCACGACCTTGTCATTACAATGCTCCATGGCACTTCACATCAAAATGTTATATGCCATTGTCATCACAATAGTCCATGCATTGTCATCGCAATGCTCCATGACCCCTGTCATAGGAAGCTCCATGCGCTGTTCATCACAATGTTTCATTACCTGGATATTAAAATGATCAATGGCCCTTCATATCACAATGCTCCATGCCCTTGTCATCACAATGCTCCTTTAATTTGTCACAGCAATCCTCCATGACACTTGGCATCACAATACTCCACGATATTGTCATCAAACTGGAAAATGTCGTATTTCATCACAATGCTCCCTGACAACTTTCTTCACAATAATCCATGACCTTGTCATCACAGTGCTCCATGCACTTGTCATCACAGTGTGCCATGGCCACTCTTATCACAATAATGTATGAAACTTGTCAGACCAATGCTCCATGCCAATTTTCATCACAATGCTCCATGAACGCTGTCTTCACAATGCACCATGCCCATCATCATAATGCTTCATGCTATTGTCATCACAATGGGCCATTACATATGTCATCACAATGCTCCATGACCACTGTCCTCACAATGCTGCAAACCCTTGTGATCACAATGTTCCATAACAATTGTCATCACAATGACCCATGACGCTGGTCAGCACAATTATCCATGGTCTTCTCATCACAATGCACCATGATTTTGTCATCACAATGTTCAATACACTTGTCATCACAATGCTCTCTGACTATTGCCCTCAGTATGCACCTTGAACTCTTTCATGACAAGGCTCTTTGCCTATTTCATCACAATGATCCATGCCCTTTTCTTCACAATGCTCCAAGACACCTGTGATCACAATGCTCCTTGCTCTTGTCATCACAAAGCTCCATGACGCATGTCATCAGAATGCTCCATGGTCTTCTTATCATAATTTTCCATGCCCTTGTCATCACAATGCTCCAATACCCCTGTAATCACAATGTTCCCTACGCCTTTTCATCAGAATGCTCCATGAGAATTGTCATCACAAGGTTCCATCGTCTTCACATAACAGTGCCCCAGGACATTGTCATCACAGTGCTCCATTCCCTTGTCATCACAATGGGCCATTACATATGTCATCACAATGCTCCCTGACATATGTCTTCACAATACTGCTTGACCTGGTCATCAAAATGCTCCATGCCCTTGTCATCACAATACGCCATTCGAACTGTCATCGCAATAATCCATGAAACTTATTAGACCAATGCTCCATGCCCTTGACATCACAATGCTTCATGCCCATGTTATCAAAATGCTCCATGACCCCTGTCATCACAATGTTCCATGACTCCAGTCATCACAATATTTCATGATGTTTGTCATCACAATGATCCATGCCCTCATCATCAACAGTCTCTGTGACATTTTTAACCACAATGCTCCATGAACTTTTCATCACAATACTCTTTGACCCTTGTCATCAATGTGCTCTATGCCTTTCTCAGCACAATGCTCCATAACACTTGTCATCACAATGCTCCATGACACATGTCATCACAATGCGCCATGCACCTGTCATCACAGTGCTCCACAATCTTGTCATCACAATGCTCCATAAAACTTGTCATCACAATGCTCCATGCACTTCTCATCAAAACGCTCTCTCACCACTGATATCACAATGATACATCACTATTCGTCACAATACTACCTCACCCCGGTCATCACAATATTCCATGACTCCTGTCATCACAATGCTACATGCACTTATCATCACAAAGTTCGATGACGACTGACATCACAATGTTCCATAAGCCATGTCATCAAAATGCTCCATGACCCTTTTCATCAAAATGCTCCATGACGACTGACATCACAATATTCTATAACCCCTGTCATCAAAATGCTCCATGGCATTTTTCATCAAAATGCTCCATGACCCCTGCCATCACGATGTTCCATGGCCTTGTCTTCAAAAAGCTCCCTGAACCTTCTCATCAAAATGCTCCAAGAACGCTGACATCACAATGTTCCATAACACCTGTCATCAAAATGTTCCATGACACTTTTCATCAAATTGCTCCATGACCCTGTCATCAGAATGGTCCCTGCCCTTCTCATCACAATGCACAATGCCCTTGCCATCAAAATGTTCCATGACCTTTGTCATCACAAAGATCCATGACCCTTGGCATCACAATGCTCCATGTCATTGTCATCACAATGCTCCATGAACGCTCTCATCACATTGCTCCATGCCCTTGTCTTCACAAAGCTCCAAGACACATGTCATTAGAATGCTCCATGGACATCTCATCACAATGCTCCATGCCCTTGCCATAACAATGCTCCATTACACCAGTCATAACAACGCTCCATGAACCCAGCCATCATGATGTTCCATGGCCTTGTCATCACAAAGCTCCATGACCCTTCTCATCACAATGCTCCAAGAACCCTGTAATCACAATGCTCTATGCCACTTTTCATCTCAATGATCCATGAACCCTGTCATCAGAGTGCACCTTGCACATCATCATAAGGCTTCAGGCTATTGTCATCACAATGAAATCAAAATTATCCATGACCACTGTCATCATAATGCCCCAAACCCTTGTGATCACAATGTTCCATAACACTTGTCATCACAACACCGTGTGATGCTCATCATAACAATTATCCATGGTCTTCTCATCACAATGCTCCATGACCATTGTCATCACAATTCTCAATACAGTTGTCATCACAATGCTCCCTGACACTTGTGGTCAGTATGCTCCTTGAAACCTGTCATGACAAGGCTCCATGCATTTTCATCACAATGATCCATGCCCTTTTCATCACAAAGCTTCAAGACCCCTGTAATCACAATGCTCCATGCGCTTGTCATCACAAAGCTCCATGACACATGTCATCAGAATGCTCCATGGCCTTCACCTCACAATGCTCCATGCCCCTTTTCATCAGAATGCTCCATGAGACTTGTCATCACAAGTCTCCATGGTCTTATCATCACAATGCTCTAGGACCTTGTCATCACCATGCTCCATTCCCTTGTCATCACAATGTTTCATGACCCCTTTCATCACAATAATCCATGAATATTTTCAGCCCAATGCTCCAAGACCTATTCATCACAATGCTCTATGGCCAATATCATCACAATGCTCCATGACCACGGTCATCACAACACTCCATGACACCTGACAACACAATGATCCGGGACTCTTGTCATCACAATGCTCCATTCTCTACTCATCACAATGCTCCATGACCCTTGTCATCACAATGATCCATGCCCTTGTCATCCCAGTGCTCCATGACCCATGTATTCACAATGCTCCGTGACGCTTATCATCACAGTGCTCCATGACATATGTCATCACAATGCTCCATGCCTTTGTCAGCAAAATGCTACATGACCTTGTCATTAAAATGCTCTATGCGTTTGTCATCACAATACTCCATTACCATTGTCATCACAATCCTCCATGAACATTGGGATCACATTGCTTCATGCCCTTGTCATCACAATGCTCCATGCTCCTTGAAATCAAAATGATCCATGACCTCTGTCATCTCAATGCACCAAACCATTGTGACCACAACGTTCCATAACACTTGTCATCACAACGCTCCATGATGCCTGTCATCACGATACTCCATGCCCTTTTCATCACAATGCTCCATTACTTTTGTCATCATAATTCTCAATACACTTGTCATTACAATGCTTCCTGACATTTGTCATCAGAATGCTCCTTGAACCATGTAACAAAAAGGCTCCATGCCTTTTTCATCACAAGGCCCCATGCCGTTTTCATCACAATGCTGCATGCCATTGTCATCAAAATACTCCACAATCTTGTCATCAGAATGCTCCATGACCCTTATCATCACAATTCTCCATGCACTTGTCAGCAAAATGCTCCCTGACCCTTTTCATCACAATGCTCCAAGCCATTGTCATCACAATGCTCCATTACCTTTGTCATCAGAATCCTCCATGACACTTGGCATCACAATGCTCCATGCCATTGTCATCACAATGGCCCACAACATATGTCATCACAATGCTCCCTGACACCTCCCTTCACAATACTGCATGACCTGGTCATCACAATGCTCCATGTCCTTGTCATCACAATGCGCCATTCCAACTGTCATCACAATAATCCGTGAAACATATTAGACCAATGTTCCATGCCCTTGTCATCACAATGCTCCATGCTCTTGTTATCAGAATTCTCCATGAACCCTGTCATCACAATACTCCCTGACTCCAATCATCACAATGCTTCATGACCTTTGTCATCACAGTGGTCCATGCCCTCGTCATCAATAGTTTCTGTGACCTTTTTAACCACAATGCTCCATGAACTTTTCATCACAATGCTCTTTGACCCTTGTCATCACAATGCTCCTTGCGTTTGTCAGCAAAAATATCCATGACCCATGTCATCACAATGCACCATGTGCTTGTCATCACAGTGCTCCACAATCTTCTCATCACAATGCTCCTTAAAATTTGTCATCACAATGCTCCATGCACTTCTCATCAAAATGCTCTCTCACCACTGATATCACAATGCTACATCACTATTTGTCACAATACTCCCTCACCCCAGTCATCACAATGTTCCATGACTCCTGTCATCACAATGCTACATGCACTTATCATCACAATGTTCGATGATGCCTGACATCACAATGTTCCATAACACCTGTCATCAAAAGGTTCCATGACCCTTTTCATCAAATTGCTCCATGACCTTTTCATCACATTGCTCCAAGAACCCTGTAATCACAATGCTCTATGCCCCTTTTCATCTCAATGATCCATGAACACTGTCATCACAATGCACCATGCCCATCATCATAATGCTTCATGCTATTATCATCACAATGAAATCAAAATGCTCCATGACCTCTGTCATAACAATGCTCCAAACCCCTGTGATCACAATATTCCATAACACTTGTCATCACAATGCCCCATGAAGCTCGTCATCACAATTATCAATGGTCTTCTCATCACAATGCTCCATGACCTTTGTCATCACAATGCTCAATACACTTGTCATCAAAATGCTCCCTGACACTTGTTGTCTGTATGCTCCTTGAACCCTTTCATGACAAGGCTCCATGCCTTTTTCATCACAATGATCCATGGTCTTTTCATTACAATGGTCCAAGACCCATGTAATCACAATGCTCCATGCGCTTGTCATCACAAAACTCAAGGACGAATGCCATCAGAATGCTCCTTGGATTTCTCCTTACAATGCTCCATGCCCTTGTCATCACAATGTTCCAAGACCCCTGTAATCACAATGCTCCATGCCCCTTTTCATCAGTATGCTCCATGAGACTTGTCATCACAAGGTTCCATGGTTTTTTCATCACAGTGCTTCAGGACCTTGTCATCACAATGCTTCTCGACATTGTCTTAAAAATTTTCAATGGCCCTTGTCATCATAATGCTCCAAGCCCTAATCATCACAATGCTCCATTATATTTCTCATCACAATTCTCCATTACATTTGGCATCACAATGCTCCATGCCATTGTCATCGCAATGGACCATGACATATGTCATCACAATGCTCACTGACACCTGTCTTCACAATACTCCATGACCTTCTCATCACAATGCTCCATGCCCTTGTCATCACAATGCACCATGCCCACTGTCATCACAATAATCCATGAAAATTGTCAGACTAATGCTCCATGCCCCTATCATCACAATGCTCCATGCCCTTGTCATCACAATGCTCCAGGAACCATGTCATCTCAATGCTCCGTGACTCCAGTTATCACAATGTTTCATAAAGTTTGTTATCACAATGGTCCATGCCCTCATCATTAACAGTCGCTGTGACATTTTTAACCACAATGCTCCATGAAATTTTCATCACAATGCTCTTTGACCCTTGTCATCAATGTGCTCTATGCCTTTCTCAGCACAATGCTCCATAACACTTGTCATCACAATGCTCCATGAGCTTGTCATCACAGTGCCCCATTACATATGTCATCACAATGCTCCCTGACACCTCTCTTCACAATACTGCATGACCTGGTCATCATAATGCTCCATGCCCTTTTCATCACAAAACGCCATTCCAACTCTCATCGCAATAATTCATGAAACTTATTAGACCAATGCTCCATGCCATTGTCATCACAATGCTCCATGCCCTTATTATCACAATGCTCCATGACCCCTGTCATCACAATGTTCCGTGATTCCAGTCATCAAAATGCTTCATGACCTTTGTCATCACAATGGTCCATGCCCTCATCATCAACAGTCTCTGTGACCTTCTTAAGCACAATGCTCCATGAACTTTTCATCAAAATGCTCTTTGACAATTTTCATCGCAATACTCCATGAACGTTTTCAGCCCAATGCTCCATGAACTTCTCATCACAATGCTCCATGACCAATATCATCACAATGGTCCATGACCACTGTCGTCACAACACTCCATGACACCTGACAACACAATGATCTGGGACTTTTGTCATCACAATGCTCCATTCCCTAGCCATCACAATGCTCCATGACCCCTGTCATCACAATACTCCATGAACATTTTCAGCCCAATGCTCCATGACCTTCTAATCACAATGCTCCATGACCAATATCATCAAAATTCTCCATGACCACTGTCATCAAAACACTCCATGACACCTGACAACACAATGATCCGGGACTCTTTTCATCACAATGCTCCATGACCCCTGTAATCACAAAGCTCCATGACCCCTGTCATCACAATACTCCATGAACATTTTCATCCCAATGATCCATGACCCTTGTCATCACAGTGATACATGCCCTTGTCATCCCAATGCTCCATGACCCCTATATTCAAAATGCTCTGTGACGCTTGTCATCAAAGTGCACCATGACACATGTCATCACAATGCTCCATGCCTTTGTCAGCAAAATGCTACATGACACTGTCCTTACAATGCTCTATGCGCTTGTCATCACAATACTCCATTACCATAGTCATCACTATCCTCCAAGAACCTGGGATCCCATTGCTTCATGCCCTAGTCATCACAATGCTCCATGCTCCTTGAAATCAAAAGTATCCATGACCTCTGTCATCGCAATGCTCCAAACCCTTGTGATCACAATGTTCCATAACACTTGTCATCACAATGCTCCATGATGACTGTCATCACAATACTCCATGCCCTTTTCATCACAATGCTCCATGACCTTTGTCATCACAATTCTCAATACACTTGTCATCACAATTTTCCCTGACACTTGTCGTCAGAATGCTCCTTGAACCCTGTCACGAAAAGGCTCCATGCCTTTTTCATCACAAAGCCCCATGCCATTTTCATCACAATGCTCCATGCCATTGTCATCAAAATACTCCACAAGCTTGTCATTAGAATCCTCCATGACCCTTGTCATCACAATTCTCCATGCACTTGTCAGCACAATGCTCCCTGACCCTTGTCATCACAATGCTCCAAGCCATTGTCATCACAAACTCCATTACCTTTGTCATCAGAATCCTCCATGACACGTGGCATCACAATGCTCCATGCCATTGTCATCACAATGGGCCATTACATATGTCATCACAATGCTCCCTGACATCTGTCTTCACCATATTCCATGACCTACTCATCTCAGTGCTCCATGCCCTTGTCATCACAATGTTCCAAGACCCATGTAATCACTATGGTCCATGCCCCTTTTCATCAGTATGCTCCGTGAGATATTTCATCACAAGGCTCCATGGTTTTCTCATCAAAATGCTCCAGGACTTTTTATCACAATGCTTCATGACCTTGTTATGAAAATTCTCAATGGCCCTTGTCATCATTATGTTCCAAGCCCTAGTCATCACAATGCTCCATTATATTTTTCATCACAATCCTCTATTACATTTCGCATCACAATGCTCCATTACACTGCCATCGCAATGGACCATGACTTATGTCATCACAATGCTCCCTAACATCTGTCTTCACCATATTCCATGACCTTCTCATCACAATGCTCCATGCCCTTGTCATCACAATGCACCATGTCCACTGTCATCACAATAATCTAAGCAACATATCAGACCAATGTTTCATGCCCGTGTCATCAAAATGTTCCATGCCCTTGTCATCACAATGCTCCATGACCCCTCTATTCACAATGCTCCATGACGCTTCTCATCACAGTGCTCCATCACACCGGTCATCACAATGCTCCATGCCTTTGTCAGCAAAATGCTACATGACCTTGTCATTACAATGCTCTATGTGCTTGTCATCACAGTACTCCATTAACATTTTCATCACAATCCTCCATGAACCTGGGAATCACATTGCTTCATGCCCTTGTCATCACAATGCTCCATGATCCTTGAAATCAAAATGATCCAAGACTTCTGGCATCACAATTCTTCAAACTCATGTGATCAAAATGTTCCATAACACTTGTCATCACAACGTTCCATGATGCCTGTCATCACAATATTCCATGCCCTTTCATCACAATGCTCCATGACCTTTTTCATCACAATCCTCAATACACTTATCATCACAATGCTCCCTGACACTTGTCATCAGAATGCTCCTTGAACCCTGTCACGAAAAGGCTCCATGACGTTTTCATCACAATGCCCCATGCCGTTTTCATCACAATGATCCATGCCATTGTCATCACAATGGGACATTACATATGTCATCACAATGCTCCCTGACCCCTATCTTCACAATACTGCATGACCTGGTCATCACAATGCTCCATGCCCTTGTCATCACAATGCAACATTCCAACTGTCATCACAATAATCCATGAAACTTATTAGACCAATGATCCATGCCCTTGTCATCAAAATGTTCCATGCCCTTGTTATGACAATGCTCCATGACCCCTGTCATCACAAAGCTCCGTGACTCCAGTCATCACAATGCTCCATGACCTTTCTCATCACAGTGGTCCATGCCCTCATCATCAAAAGTCTCTGTGACCTTTTTAACCACAATGCTCAATGAACGTTTCATCACAATACTCTTTGACACATGTCATCACAATGCTCTATGCCTTTCTCAGCTCAATGCTCCATGCCCTTCTCATCACAATGCTCCATGACCCCTGTCATCACAATGCTCCTTGACTCCATTCATCACAATTCTCTTTAACATTTGTCATCACAATGGTCGATGCCCGCATCATCACAAGGCTCTGTTACCTTTGTAACCACAATGCTCCATGAACTTTTCATCACAATGCTCCGTGAACCTTGTCATCACAATGCTCCATGCCTTTGTCCGAAAAATGCTCCGTGACCCTTGTCATCACAATGTGCCACGCGCTTTGCATCACAATTGTCCACAAATTTGTCATCACAATGCTCCATAAACCTGGTAATCACTATGATCCATGCCCTTCTCATCACAATGCTCCATTACCCCTGTCATAACAGTGCTCCATGAGCCCTGCCATCACAATGTTCCACGACCTTGTCATCACAAGGCTCCAAGACATATGTAATCACAATGCTCCATGCCCTTGTCATCACAAAGCTCCATGACACATGTCATCAGAATGTTCCATAGCCTTCTCATCAAAATGCTCCATGCTCTTGTCATCACAATGCTCCCAGACACCTGTATTCACAATGCTCCATGGCCTTTTCATCTCAATGCTCCATGAACCCTGTCATCACAATGCATCATGCCCATCATCATAATGCTTCCGACTATTGTCAGCACAATGAAATCAAAATTCTCCATGACCTCTGTCATCACAATGCTCCATGACCCCTGTCATCACAATACTCCATGAACATTTTCAGCCCAATGCTCCATGAACTTTTCATCACAATTCTCTGTGATCCTTGTCATCACAATGCTCCATGTCTTTGTCAGAACAGTGCTCCATGACCATTGTCATCAGAATGTTCCACGCGCATTTCATCACAAAGTTCCACAACTTTGTCATTGCAATGCTACATAAACTTTGTAATCAAAATGGTCCATGCACTTCTCATCAAAATGCTCTCTCACCAGAGATATCACAATGTTCCATCACTAGTAATCACAATACTCGCACACCCATGGTATCACAAAGTTCCATGAACCTATCATCACAGTGCTATATCAGTTTATCATCACAATGTTCCATGACCCCTGACATCATAATGTTAAAGTAACCCGTCATCAAAATGCTCCATGACCCTTTTCATCCCAAAGCTCCAAGACCCCTGACATCACAATGTTCTATAAACCCTGCCATCAAAATGTTGCATTACACTTTTTATCAAATTGCTGCATGACCCGTTCATAAAAATGCTCCCTGCCTTTCTCATCACAATGTACCATGCCCTTGTCATCAAAATGCTCCATGACTTGTCTTCACAAAGCTCCATGACCCATGGCATCACAGTGCTCCATGTCATTGTCATCACAATGCTCCATGAACCCTCTGATCACATTGCTCCATGCCCTTGTCATCACAAAGCTCCATGACACTTGTCATCACAATGCTCGATGCCCTTCTTATCACAATGCTCCATGCCCTTGTCATTACAATCCTGAATGACCCATGTATCACAGTGTTCCGTACCCTTGTCATCACAGTGCTCCATGCCCACTCTCATCACAATAATCCATGAAACATTTCAGACAAATGTTCCATACCCTTCTCATCAAAATGCTCCATAACCCCGGTCATAACAATGCACCATGACCCTTGCCATAACAATGTTCCACGGCCTAGTCATCACAAGGTTCCATGACACTTGTCATCACAATTCTCAAGACCCCTGAAATCACAATGCTCCATGCCCTTGTCGTCACAAAGCTCCATGAAGAATGTCATCAGAATGTTCCATGGCCTTCTCATCACAGTGCTCCATGCCCATGTCATCACAGTGCTCCAAGACCCTTGTAATCACAATGCTCCATGCCCCTTTTCATCTCAATGCTCCATGAACCCTGTCATCACAATACACCAAGCCCATCATCATAATGCTTCAGGCTATTGTCATCACAATGAAATCAATATTCTCCATGACCTCTGTCATCATAATGCTCCAAACCCTTGTGATCACAATGTTCCATAACACTTATCATCACAACACCCCATGACGCTCATCATCACAATTATCCATGGTCTTCTCATCACAATGCTCCATGATCTTTGTCATCACAATGCTCAATACACTTGTCATCACAATGCTCCCTGACAATTGTCGTCAGTATGCTCCTTGAACCCTGTCATGACAAGGCTCCATGCCTTTTTCATTAAAATAATCCATGCCCTTTTCATCACAATGCTCCAAGATCCCTGTAATCACAATGCTCATTGCCCTTGTCATCAAAAACTCCATAACGCATGTCATCAGAATGCTTCATGGCCTTCTCATCACAATGCTCCATGCCCTTGTCATCACAATGCTCCAAGACCCCTGTAATCACAATGCTCCATGCCCCTTTCAATCAGAATGCTCCATGAGACTTGTCATCACAATTCTCCATGGTCTTCTCATCACAATGCTCCAGGACCTTGTCATCACCATGCTCCATTCCCTTGTCATCACAATGCTCCATGACCACTGTCATCACAATAATACATGAACATTTTCAGCCCAATGCTCCACGACCTATTCATCACAATGCTCCATGGCCAATATCATCATAATGCTCAATACAATTGACATCACAATGCTCCCTGACACTTGTCGGCAGTATGCTCCTTGAACCCTGTAATGACAAGGCTCCATGCCTTTTTCAACAAAATAATCCATGCCCTTTTCATCACAATGCTCCAAGATCCCTGTAATCACAATGCTCCATGCCCCTTTGCATCAGAATGCTCCATGAGACTTGTCATCGCAAGTCTCCATAGTCTTCTCATCACAATGCTCAAGGACCTTGTCATCACCATGCTCCATTCCCTTGTCATCACAATGCTCCATTACCCCTGTTATCACAATAATCCATGAATATTTTCAGCCAAATGCTCCACGACCTACTCATCACAATGCTCCATGGCCAATATCATCACAAAGCTCCATGACCACTGTCATCACAACACTCCATGACACCTGACAACACAATGATCCGGGAATCTTGTCATCACATTGCTCCATTCCCTAGTTATCACAATGCTCCCTGACCCCTGTCATCACAACACTCCATGAATATTTTCAGCCCAGTGCTCCATGACCCTTGTCATCACAATGATCCATAAACATGTCATCCAAAAGCTCCATGACCCCTGTATTCACAATGCTCCGTGACACTTGTCATCACAGTGCTCCATGACACATGTCATCACAATGCTCCATGCTTTTGTCAGCAAAATGCGACATGACATTTTCATTACAATGCTTTATGCGCTTGTCATCACAATACTCCATTTCCATTGTCATCACAATCCTCCATGAACCTTGGGATCACATTGCTTCATTCCTTTGTCATCACAATGCTCCATGCTCCTTGAAATCAAAATGATCCATGACCTCTGTCATCACAATGCTCCAAACCCTTGTGATCACAGTGTCCCATAACACTTGTCATCACAACGCTCCATGATGCCTGGCTACACAATATTCCATGCCCTTTTCATCACAATGCTCCATGATCTTTGTCATCACAGTTCTCAATACACTTGTCATTACAATGCTTCCTGACACTTGTCATCAGAATGCTCCTTGAACCATGTCACAAAAAGTCTCCATGCCTTTTTCATCACAATGCCCCATGCCGTTTTCATCACAATGCTGCATGCCATTGTCATCAAAATACTCCACAATCTTGTCATCAGAATGCTCCATGACCCTTGTCATCACAATTCTCCATGCAATTGTCAGCAAAATGCTCCCTGACCCTTGTCATCACAATGCTCCAAGCCATTGTCATCACAATGCTCCATTACCTTTCTCTTCAGAATCCTCCATGACACTTGGCATCACAATGCTCCATGCCATTGTCATCACAATGGGCCACTACATATGTCATCACAATGCTCCCTGACACCTCTCTTCACAATACTGCATGACCTGGTCATCACAATGTTCCATACCCATGTCATTACAATGCGCCATTCCAACTGTCATCACGATAATCCATGAAACGTATTAGAACAATGATCCATGCCCTTGTCATCACAATGCTCCATGCCCTTTTTATCACAATGCTCCATGAACCCTGTCATCACAATGCTCCGTGACTCCAGTCATCACAATGCTCCATGACCATTTCATCATAATGGTCCATGCACTCATCATCAACAGTCTCTGTGACCTTTTTAACCACAATGCTCCATGAACATTTCATCACAGTGCTCTTTAACACTTGTCATCACAATGCTCCTTGCCTTTCTCAGCACAATGCTCCATGCCCTTGTCATCACAATGCTCCATGACCCCTGTCATCACAATGCTCCTTGACTCCAGTCATCACAATTCTTCATAACATTTGTCATCACAATCGTCGATGCCCACGTCATCACAAGGCTCTGTTACCTTTGTAACCACAATGCTCCATGAACATTTCATCACAATGCTCCGTGACCCTTGTCATCAAAATGCTCCATGCCTTTGTCCGAAAAATACTCCATGACCCTTTTCATCACAATGTGCCACACGCTTTTCATCCCAACGGTCCACAAATTTGTCATCGCAATGCTCCCTAAACCTTGTAATCACAATTCTCCATTACCCGTGTCATAACAATTCTCCATGACCCCTGCCATCACAATGTTCCACGGCATTGTCATCACAAGGCTCCATGACGCTTGTCATCACAATGCTCCAAGACCACATAATCACAATGCTCAATGCCATTGTCATCAGAAAGCTCCATCACACATGTCATCAGAATGTTCCATGGCCTTCTCATCAAAATGCTCCATGCCCTTGTCATCACAATGCTACCACACCCCTGTAATCACAATGCTCCAGGCCCCTTTTCATCTCAATGCTCCATGAACCCTGTCATCACAATGCATCATGCCCATCATCATAATGCTTCTGGCTATTGTCAGCACAATGAAATCAAAATTCTCTATGACCTCTGTCATCACAATGCTCCATGACCCCTGTCATCACAATACTCCATGAACATTTTCAGCCCAATGCTCCATGACCCTTGTCATCACAATGATCCATGTCCTTGTCATCCCAATGCTCCATGACCCCTGTATTCACAATGCTCCTTGACACTTGTCTTCACAGTGCTCCATGACACCTCTCATCACAATGCTCCATGCCTTTGTCAGCAAAATGCTACATGACCCTGTCATTACAATGCTCTATGCGCTTGTCATCACAATACTCCATTACCATTGTCATCACAATCCTCCATGAACTTGGGATCACATTGCTTCATGCCCTTGTCATCACAATGCTCCATGCTCCTTGAAATCAAAATGATCCATGACCTCTGTCATCGCAATACTCCAAACCCTTGTGATAAGAATGTTCCAAAACACTTGTCATCACAACACTCCATAATGCCTGTAATCACAATACTCCATGCCCTTTTCATCACAATGCACCATGACCTTTGTCATCACAATTCGCAATACACTTGTCATCACAGTGCTCCATGACACTTGTCGTCAGAATGCTCCTTGAACCCTGTCACGAAAGGTTCCATGACTTTTTCATCACAATGCCCCATGCCATTTTCATTAAAATGTTCCATGTCATTGTCATCAAAATACACCAAAGCTTGTCATCAGAATGCTACATGACTCTTGTCATCATAATTCTCTATGCACTTGTCTGCAAAATGCTCCCTGACACTTGTCATCACAATGTTCCAAGCCATTGTCATCACAATGCTCCATTACATTTGTCATCAGAATCCTCCATGACACTTGGCATCACAATGCTCCATGCCATTGTCATCACAATGGTCCATTACATATGTCATCACAATGTGCCCTGACACCTCTCTTCACAATACTGCATGACCTGGTCATCAAAATGCTCCATGCACTTTTCATTACAAATCGCCATTCCAACTCTCATCGCAATAATTCATGAAACTTATTAGACCAATGCTCCATGCCCTTGTCATTACAATGCTCCATGCCCTTATTATCACAATGCTCCATGACCCCTGTCATCACAATGTTCCGTGATTCCAGTCATCACAATGCTCTTTGACCCTTGTCATCACAATGCTCTATGCCTTTCTCAGCACAATGCTCCAAGACCCTTGGCATCACAACGCTCCATGCGCTTGTCAGCACAATGGTCCACGACACATGTCATCACAATGCACCATGTGCTTGTCATCACAGTGCTCCACAAACTTGTCATCACAGTGCTCCATAAACATTGTAATCATAATGCTCCATGCACTTCTCAACAAAATGCTCTCTCACCACTGATATCACAATGCTACATCATTATTCGTCACAATACTCCCTCACCCTTGTCATCACAATGTTCCATGACTCCTGTTATCACAATGCTACATGCACTTATCATCACAATGTTCGATGACCACCGACATCAGAATGTTCCATAACACCTGTCATCAAAATGTTCCATGACATTTTTCATCCAATTGCTCCATGACCCTGTCATCACAGTTCTCCCTGCCCTTCTCATCACAATGCACAACGCCCTTGCCATCAAAATGCTCCATGACTTTTGTCATCACAAAGATCCATGAGCCTTGGCATCACAATGCTTCATGTCATTGTCATAACAATGCTCCATGAACGCTCTCATCACATTGCTCCATGCCCTCTTCACAAAGCTCCATGACACATGTCATCAGAATGCTCCATGGCCTTCTCATCACAATGCTCCATGCCCTTGCCATCACAAATATCCATTACACCTATCATAACAATGCTCCATGACCCTGCCATCACGATGTTCCATGGCCTTGTCATCACAAGGCTCCGTTACCCTTCTCATCACAACACTCCAAGAACCCTGTAATCACAATGCTCCATGCCCCTTTTCATCTCAATGAGCCACGAACCCTGTCATCACAATGCACCATGCCCATCACCATAATGCTTCATGCTATTTTCATCACAATGAAATCAAAATGCTCCATGACCTCTGTCATAACAATGCTCCAAACACTTGTGATCACAATATACCATAACACTTGTCATCACAATGCCCCATGAGGCTCGTCATCACAGTTATCTATGGTCTTCTCATCACAGTGCTCCATGACCTTTGTCATCACAATAATCCATGCCCTTTTCATCACAATGCTCCAAGACCCATGTAATCACAATGCTCCATGCCCTTGTCATCACAAAGCTCAATGACACATGCAATCAGTATGCTCCTTGGTCTTCTCCTCACAATATTCCATGCCCTTGTCATCACAATGTTCCAAGACCCCTGTAATCACAATGCTCCATGCCCCTTTTCATCAGTATGCTCCATGAGACTTGTCATCACAAGGCTCCATTATATTTGTCATCACAGTCCTCCATTACATTCAGCATCACAATGTTCCATGCCATTGTCATCACAATGGACCATGACATATATCATCACAATGCTCCCTGACAACATTCTTCACAGTACTCCATGACCTTCTCATCACAATGCTCCATGCCCTTGTCATCACAATGCACCATGCCCACTGTCATCACAATAATCTATGAAATTTTTTAGACGAATGCTCCATTCTCCTGTCATGACAATGCTCCATGCTCTTGTCATTACAATGCTCCATGACACCTGTCATCACAATTCTCCGTGACTCCAGTCATCACAATGCTTCATAACGTTTGTCATCACAATGATCCATGCCAGCGTCATCACAAGGCTCTGTGACCTTTGTAGCCACAATGCTCTATGAACATTTCATCACAATTCTCTGTGACCCTTGTCATCACAATGCTCCATGTCTTTGTCAGAACTATGCTCCATGATCATTGTCATCACAATGTGCCACGCGCATTTCATCAAAACGGTCCACAACCTTGTCATTGCAAGGCTCCATAAACGTTGTAATCACAATGGTCCATGCACTTCTCATCAAAATGCTCTCTCACCAGAGATATCAAAATGTTCCATCACTAGTCATCACAATACTCCCTCACCCCTGTAATAACAAGGTTTCATGACCCTGTCATCACAATGCTACATCCCCTTATCATCACAATGTTCCATGACCCCTGACATCACAATGTTCCATAACCCCAGTCATCAAAATGCTCCATGACCATTGTCAACACAATTCTCCATGCACTTGCCAGCTCAATGCTCCGTGACCCTTGTAATCACAATGCTCCAAGCCATTGTCATCACAGGGCTCCATTACCTTTGTCATCAGAATCCTCCATGACGCTTGTCATAACAGTGATCCATGACACCTGTCATCACAATGCTCCATGGCTTTGTCATCACAATGCTCAATACACTTGTCATCAAAATGCTCCCTGACACTTGTTGTCTGTATGCTCCTTGAACCCTGTCATGACAAGGTTCCATGCCATTTTCATCACAATGATCCATGCCTTTTTCATCACAGTGCTCCAAGACCCATGTAATCACAATGCTCCATGCCCTTGTCATCACAAAGCTCAATGACACATGCCATCAGAATGCTCCTTGGATTTCTCCTCACAATGTTCCATGCCCTTTTCATCACAATGTTCCAAGACTCCTGTAATCACAATGCTCTATGCCCCTTTTCATCAGTATTCTCCATGAGAATTCTCATCACAAGGCTCCATGGTTTTGTCATCACAATGCTCCAGGACATTGTCATCACAATGCTTCACGACTTTGTCATGAAAATTCTCAATGGCCCTTGTCATCATAATGCTCCAAGCCCTAGTCATCACAATGCTCCATTATATTTGTCATCACAATCCTCCATTACATTTGGCATCACAATGCTCCATGCCATTGTCATCGAAATGGACCATGACATATGTCATCACAATGCTCCCTGACACCTGTCTTCACAATACTCCATGACCTTCTCATCACAATGCTCCCTGCCCTTCTCATCACAATGCAAAACGCACTTGCCATCAAAATGCTCCATGACCTTTGTCATCACAAAGATCCATGACCCTTGGCATCACAATGCTCCATGTCATTGTCATCACAATGCTCCATGAACCCTCTCATCACATTTCTCCATGTCCTTGTCATCACAAAGCTCCATGACACATGTCATCAGAATGCTCCATGACCTTCTCATCACAATGTTCCATGCTCTTGCCATCACAATGCTCCTTTACCCCTGTCATAACAATACTCCATGACCCCTGCCATCACGATGTTCCATGGCCTTGTCATCACAAGGCTCCATGACCCTTCTCATCACAATGCTCCAAGAACCCTGTAATCACAATGCTCTATGCCCCTTTTCATCTCAATGATCCATGAAACCTGTCATCACAGTGCACCATGCCCATCATCATAATGCTTCATGCTATTGTCATCACAATGAAAACAAAATGCTCCATGACCTCTGTCATAACAATGCTCCAAACCCTTGTGATCACAATATTCCATAACACTTGTCATCACAATGCCCCAGGACTCTCGTCATCACAATTATCCATGGTCTTCTCATCACAATGCTCCATGACCTTTGTCATCACTATGCTCAATACACTTGTCATCAAAATGCTCCCTGACACTTTTTGTCTGTATGCTCCTTGAATCCTGTCATGACAAGGCTCCATGCCTTTTTCATCACAATGATCCATGCCTTTTTCATCACAATGCTCCAAGACCCATGTAATCACAATGCTCCATGCCCTTGTCATCACAAAGCTCAATGATGCATGCCATCAGAATGCTCCTTGGACTTCTCCTCACAATGTTCCATGCCATTTTCATCACAATGTTCCAAGACTCCTGTAATCACAATGCTCTATGCCCCTTTTCATCAGTATGCTCCATGAGAATTCTCATCACATGGCTCCATGGTTTTGTCATCACAATGCTCCAGGACCTTGTCATCACAATGCTTCATGAATTTGTCATGAAAATTTTCAATGGCCCTTGTCATCATAATGCTCCAAGCCCTAGTCATCACAATGCTCCATTATATTTGTCATCACATTCCTCCATTACATTTGGCATCACAATGCTCCAGGCCATTGTCATCGCAATGGACCATGACATATGTCATCACAATGCTCCCTGACACCTGTCTTCACAATACTCCAAGACCTTCTCATCACAATGCTCCATGCCCTTGTCATCACAATGCACCATGCCCAATGTCATCACAATAATCTATGAAACATGTCAGAGCAATGCTCCATGCCCCTGTCATCACAATGCTCCATGCACTTGTCCTCACAATGCTCCATGACCCCTGTCATCACAGCGCTCCGTGACTCCAGTCATCACAATGCTTCATAACGTTTGTCATCACAATGTTCTATGCCCGACTCATCACAGTGTTCAATGCCCGACTCATCACAAGGCTCTTTGACCTTTGTAACCAAAATGCTTCATGAACTTTTCATCACAATTCTCTGTGACACTTGTCAACACAATGCTGCATGTCTTTGTCAGAACAATGCTCCATGACACATGTCATCACAATGCACCATGCACTTGTCATCACAGTGTTCCCCAATCTTTTTATCACAATGCTCCATAAACCTTGTCATCACAATGCTCCATGCACTTCTCATCAAAATGCTCTCTCACCACAGATATCACAATGTTACATCACTATTCGTCACAATAAACCCTCAACCCTGTTATCACAATGTTCCATGACTCCTGTCATCACAATGCTACATGCACTTATCATCACATTGTTCGATGACCCCTGACATCACAATGTTCCATAACCGCTGTCATCAAAATGCTCCATGACCCTTTTCATTCCAAAGCTCCAAGACCACTGACATCACATTTTTCTATAACCACTGCCATCAAAATGTTCCATTACACATTTCATCAAATTGCTGCATGACACGGTCATCAAAATGCTCCCTGCCCTTCTCATCACAACGCACCGTGCCCTTGTCATCAAAATGCTCCAAGACTTGTCATCACAAATCTCAATGAGCCTTGGCATCACAATGCTCCATGTCATCGTCATCACAATGCTCCATGAACATTCTCATAATATTGCTCAATGCCCTTGTCATCACAAAGCTCTATGATACTTGTCATCACAATGCTCGATGCCCTTCTCATCACAATGCTCCATGCCCTTGTCATTACAATCCTGCATGACCCATGTATCATAGTGTTCCGTACCCTTGTCATCACAATGCTCCATGACCACTCACATCACAATAATCCATGAAACATTTCAGACCAATATTCCATGCCCTTCTCATCACAATGCTCCATTACCCCTTTCATAACAATGCACCATGACCCCCACCATCACAATGTTCCACGGCCTAGTCATCACATGGTTCCATGACAATTGTCATCACAATTCTCAAGACCCCTGAAAACACAATGCTCCATGCCCTTGTCATCACAAAGATCCATGACACATGTCATCAGAATGTTCCATGGCCTTCTCATCTCAATGCTCCATGCCCTTGTCATGACAATGTTCCAAGACCATTATAATCACAATGCTCCATGCCCCTTTTCATATCAATGCTCCATGAACCCTGTCATCACAATACAGCATGCCCATCATCATAATGCTTCAGGCTATTGTCATCACAATGAAATCAAAATGCTCCATGACATCTGTCATCATAATACTCCGAACCCTTGTGATCACAATGTTCCATAACACTTATCATCACAACACCCCATGACGCTCATCATCACAATTATCTATGGCCTTCTCATCACAGTGCTCTATGACTTTTGTCATCACAATGCTCCCCGACACTTGTCTTCAGTATGCTCCTTGAAACCTGTCATGACAAGGCTCCATGCCTTTTTCATCACAATGATCCATGCCCTTTTCATCACAATGCTCCAAGACTCCTTTAATCACAATGCTCCATGCCCTTGTCATCACAAATCTCCTGGATGCATGTCATCAGAATGCTCCATGGCATTCTCATCACCATGATCCATGCCCTTGTCATCACAATGCTCCAAGACCCCTGTAATCACAATGCTCCATGCCCCTTTTCAACAGAATGCTCCATGAGACATCTCATCAAAAGTCTCCATGGTCTTCTCATCAAAATGTTCCAGGACATTGTCATCACCATGCTCCATTCGCTTGTCATCGCAATGCTCCATGACCAATATCATCACAATTCTCCATGACCACTGTCATCACAACACTCCATGACACCTGACAGCACAATGATCCGGGACTCTTTTCATCACAATGTTCCATTCCCTAGTCATCACAATGCTCCAGGACACTTATCATCACAATGATCCATGCCCTTGTCATCCCAATGCTCCATGAACCCTGTATTCACAATGCTCCGTGACGCTTGTCATCACAGTGCTCCATGACACCTGTCATCACAATGCTCCATGCCTTTGTCAGCAAAATGCTTCATGACCTTGTGATTACAATGCTCTGTGTGCTTGTCATCCCAATACTCCATTACCATTGTCATCACAACCCTCCATGAACCTTGGGATCACATTGCTTCATGCCCTTGTCATCACAATGCCCCATGCTCCTTGAAATCAAAATGATACATGACCTCTGTCATCACAATTTTCCAAGCCCTTGTGATCACAATATTCCATAACACTTGTCATCACAACGCTCCATGATGCCTGTCATCACAATATTCCATGCCCTTTTCATCAAAATGCTCCATGACCTTTGTCATCACAATTCTCAATACACTTGTCATCACAATGCTCCCTGACACTTGTCTTCAGAATGCTCCTTGAACCCTGTCACGAAAAGGCTCCATGCCTGTTTCATCACAATGCCCCATGCCATTTACATCACAATGCTCCATGCCATTGTCATCAAAATACTCCACAAGCTTGTCATCAGAATGTACCATGACCCGTGTCATCAGAAATCTCCATGCACTTGTTAGCACAATGCTCCCTGACCCTTGTCATCACAATGCTCCAAGCCATTGTCATCACAAAGCTCCATTACCTTTGTCATCAGAATCCTCCATGACACTTGGCATCACAATGCTCCATGCCATTGTCATCACAATGGGCCATGACATATGTCATCACATTGCTCCCTGACACCTGTCTTCACAATACTGCATGACCTGTTCATCACAATGATCCATGCTCTTGTCATCACAATGCGCCATTCCAACTCTCATCGCAATAATTCATGAAACTTATTAGACCAATGTTCCATGCCCTTGTCATCACCATGCTCCATGCCCTTGTTATCACAATGCTCCATGACCCCTGTCATCACAATGCTCCGTGACTCCAGTCATCACAATGCTTCATGAACTTTCTCATCACAATTGTCCATGTCCTCGTCATCAACTGTATCTGTGACCTTTTTAACAACAATGCTCCATGAATATTCATCACAATGCTCTTTGACCCTTGTCATCAAAATGCTCTATGCCTTTCTCAGCACAATGCTCCATGACCCTTGTCATCACAATGCTCCATGAGCTTCTCAGCACAATGCTCCATGACACATGTCATCACAATGAACCATGCGCTTGTCATCACAGTGCTCCACAATTTTGTCATCACAATGCTCCATGCACTTCTAATAAAAATGCTCTCACACCACTGATATCACAATGCTACATCAGTATATGTCACAGTACTCCCTCATCCCTCTCAACACAATGTTCCATGACTCCTGTCATCACAATGCTACATGCACTTATCATCACAATGTTCGATGACCCCTGACATCAAAATGTTCCATAACATCTGTCATCAAAATGCTCCATGACCCTTTTCATCAAAATGCTCCATGACCCCTGACATCACAATGTTCCATAACACCTGTCATCAAAATGTTCCATGACACATTACATCAAATTGCTCAATGACCGTGTCATCACAATGCTCCCTGCCTTTCTCATCACAATGCACAATGCACTTGCCATCAAAATGCCCCATGACCTTTGTCATCACAAAGATCCTTGACCCTTGGAATCACAATGCTCCATGAACACTCTCATCACATTGCTCCATGCCCTTGTCTTCACAAAGCTCCATGACACATGTCATCAGTATGTTCCATGGCCTTCTCATCACAATGTTCCATGCCCTTGCCATCACAATGCTCCATTACCCCTGTCATAACAATGCCCCATGACCCCTGCCATCACGATGTTCCATGGCCTTGTCATCACAAGGCTCCATGACCCTTCTCATCACAATACTCCAAGAAGCCTGTAATCACAATGCTCTATGCCCCTTTTCATCTCAATGATCCATGAAACCTGTCATCACAATGCACCATGCCCATCATCATAATGCTTCATTCTATTGTCATCACAATGAAATCAAAATGCTCCATGACCTCTGTCATAACAATTCTCCAAAACCTTGTGATCACAATATTCCATAACACTTGTCATCACAATGCCCCATGATGCTCGTCATCACAATTATCCATGGTCTTCTCATCACAATGCTCCATGACCTTTGTCATCACAATGCTCAATACACTTGTCATCAAAATGCTCCCTGACACTTGTTGTCTGTATGCTCCTTGAACCCTGTCATGACAAGGCTCCAAGCCTTTTTCATCACAATGATCCATGCCTTTTTCATCACAATGCTCCATGCCATTGTCATCAAAATACTCCACAAACTTGTCATCAGAATGTTCCATGACCCTTGTCATCACAAATCTCCATGCACTTGTCAGCAAAATGCTCCCTGACCCTTGTCATGACAATGCTCCAAGCCATATTCATCACAATGCTCAATTATCTTTGACAGCAGAATCCTACATGACAATTGGCATCACAATTCTCCATGCCCTTGTCATCACAATGCCCCATTCCAAATGTCATCGCAATAATCCATGAAACATATTAGACCAATGTTCCATGCCCTTGTCATCACAATGCTCCATGCCCTTGTTATCACAATGCTCCATGACCCCTGTCATCACAATGCTCCGTGACTACAGTCATCACAATGCTTCATCGCATTTGTCATCACAGTGGTCCATGCCCTGGTCATCAACAGTCTCTGTGACCTTTTGAACCAGAGTGCTCCATGACCTTTTCATCACAATGCTCTTTGACCCTTGTCATCACAATGCTCTATGCCTTTCTCAGCAAAATGCTCCATGACCCTTGTCATCACAATGCTCCATGAGCTTGTCAGCACAATGCTCCATGACACATGTCATCACAATGCTCCATGACTCTCGTCATCACAATGCTCCGTGACTCCAGTCATCTCAATGCTTCATAACGTTTGTCATCACAGTGGTCCATGCCCGACTCATCACAAGGCTCTGTGACCTTTGTAACCACAATGCTCCATGAACTTTTCATCAAAATTCTCTTTGACACTTGTAATCACAATGCTCCATGTCTTTGTCAGAACAATGCTCCATGACCATTGTCATCACAATGTGCCATGCGCATTTCATCACAAAGGTCCACAACATTTTCATTGCAATGCTCCATATACATTGAAATCACAATGCTCCATGCACTTCTCATCAAAATGCTCTCTCACCAGAGATATCACAGTGTTCCATCACTAGTCATCTCAATACTCCCTCACCCCTGTAATCACAATGTTCCATGACCCTTTCATCACAATGCTACATCTTCTTACCATCACAATGTTCCATGACCCCTGACATCACAAAGTTCCATAACCCCTGTCATCAATACACTCCATGACCCTTTTCATCCCAAAGCTCCAAGACCCCTGACATCACAATGTTCTATAACCCCTGCCATCAAAATGTTCCATTACAATTTCATCAAATTGCTGCATGACCCGGTCATCAGAATGCTCCCTGCCCTTCTCATCACAATGCACCATGCCCTTGTCATCAAAATGCTCCATGACTTGTCATCACAAAGCTCCATGACCGTTGGCATCACAATGCTCCATGTCATTGTCATCACAATGCTCCATGAACCCTCTCATAAAATTGCTCGATGCTCCTGTCATCACAAAGCTCCATGACAATTGTCATCACAATGCTCGATGCCCTTCTCATCACAATGTTCCATGCCCTTGTCATTACAATCCTGCATGACCCATGTATCATAGTGTTCCGTACCCTTGTCATCACAATGCTCCATGCCCTCTCTCATCACAATAATCCATGAAACATTTCAGACCTATATTCCATTCCCTTCTCATCACAATGCTCCATTACCCCTTTCATAACAATGCACCATGACCCCCGCCATCACAATGTTCCAAGGCCTAGTCATCACATGGTTCCATGAAAATTGTCATCACAATGCTCAAGACCCCTGAAATCACAATGCTCCATGCCCTTGTCATCACAAAGCTCCATGACGCATGTCATCAGAAAGTTCCATGGCCTTTTTATCACAATGCACCATACTCATGTCATCACAATGCTCCAAGACCCTTGTAATCACAGTGTTCCATGCCACTTTTCATCTCAATGCTCCATGAACCCTGTCATCACAATACAGCATGCCCATCATCATAATGCTTCAGGCTATTGTCATCACAATGAAATCAAAATGCTCCATGAACTCTGTCATCAGAATACTCCGAACCCTTGTGATCACAATGTTCCATAACACTTATCATCACAACAACCCATGACGCTCATCATCACAATTATCCATGGCCTTCTCATCACAATGCTCTATGAACTATGTCATCACAATTCTCAATACACTTGTCATCACAATGCTCCCTGACACTTGTCGTCAATATGCTCCTTGAACCCTGTCATGACAAGGCTCCATGCCTTTTTCATCACAATGATCCATGCCCTTTTCATCACAATGCTCCAAGACCCTTGTAATCACAATGCTCCATGCCCTTGTCATCACAAAGCTCCAGGACGCATGTCATCAGAATGCTCCATGGCCTTCTCATCACCATGATCCATGCCCTTGTCATCACAATGCTCCAAGACCCCTGTAATCACAATGCTCCATGCCCCTTTTCAAAAGAATGCTCCATGAGACTTCTCATCAAAAGTCAACATGGTCTTCTCATTACAATGCTCCAGGACTTTGTCATCAACATGCTCCATTCGCTTGTCATCGCAATGCTCCATGACCAATATCATCACAATGCTCCATGACAACTGTCATCACAACATTCTATGACACCTGACAACACAATGATCCGGGATTCTTGTCATCAAAATGATCTATGCCCTTGTCATCCCAATGCTCCATGACCCCTGTATTCACAATGCTCCGTGACGCTTGTCATCACAGTGCTCCTTGACACATGTCATCACAATGCTCCATGCCTTTGTCAGCAAAATGCTACATGACCTTGTCATTACAATGCTCTGTGCGCTTGTCATCACAATACTCCATTTCCATTGTCATCACAATCCTCCATGAACGTTGGGATCACATTGCTTCATTCGTTTGTCATCACAATGCTCCATGCTCCTTGAAATCAAAATAATCCATGACCTCTGTCATCACAATGCTCCAAAACCTTGTGATAACAGTGTTCCATTATAGTTGTCATCACAACGCTCCAAGATGCCTGTCATCACAATACTCCATGCCCTTTACATCACAATGCTCCATGACAGTTGTCATCACAATTCTCAATATACATGTCATGACAATGCTCCCTGACACTTGTCATCAGAATGCTCCTTGAACCCTGTCACGAAAAGGCTCCATGACTTTTTCATCAAAATGACCCATGCCGTTTTCATCACAATGCTCCATGACATTTGTCATCACATTTCTCAGTACACTTGTCATCACAATGCTCCCTGACACTTGTCGTCAGAATGCTCCTTGAACCCTGTCACGAAAAGGCTCCATGCCTTTTTCCTCAGAAATCCCCATGCTGTTTTCATCACAATGCTCCATGCCATTGTCATCAAAATACTCCACAAGCTTGTCATCTGAATGCTCCATGACCCTTGTCATCACAATTCTCCATGCACTTGTCAGCACAATGCTCCCTGACCCTTGTCATCGCAATGCTCCAAGCCATTGTCATCACAATGCTCCATTACATTTGTCATCAGAATCCTCCATGACACTTGGCATCACAATGCTCCATGCCATTGTCATCACAATGGGCCATTACATATGTCTTCACAATGCTCCCTGACACCTGTCTTCACAATACTGCATGATCTGGTCATCACAATGTTCCATGCCCTTTTCATCAGAATGGGCCATTCCAACTGTCATCGCAATAATCCATGAAACTTAGACCAAAGTTCCATGCCGTTGTCATCACAATGCTCCATGCCCTTGTTATCACAATGCTCCATGAACCCTGTCTTCACAATGCTCCATGACTCCAGTCATCACAATGCTTCATGACCTTTGTCATCACAATGGTCCATGCCCTTGTCATCAACAGTCTCTGTGACATTTTTATCCACAATGCTCCATGAACTTTTCATCACAATGCTCTTTGACCATTGTCATCACAGTGCTCTATGCCTTTCTCATCACAATGCTCCATGACCCTTGTCATCACAATGCTCCAAGATTTTGTCATCACAATGCTCCATTACCTTTGTCATCAGAATCCTCCATGACACTTGTCATCACAATGCTCCTCGACACTTGTCATCAGACTCCTCCATGACACCTGGTATCACAATGTGCCATGCCATTGTCATCACAATGGGCCATTACATATGTCATCACAATGCACCCTGACACCTGTCTTCACCATACTGCCTGACCTGGTCATCACAATGCTCCATGCCCTTTTCATCACAATGTGCCATTCCATCTGTCATCACAATAATCCATGAAACTTATTAGACCAATGCTCCATCGCTTTTTAATCACAATGCTCCATGCCCTTGTTATCACAATATTCCAAGACCCCTGTAATCAGAATGCTCCATGCTCATTTCCATCAGTATGCTCCCTGAGACTTGTCTTCACAAGGCTCCATGTTTTTCTATTCACAAAGCTCCAGGACCTTGTCATCACAATGCTTCACGACCTTGTCATGAAAATTCTCAATGGCCCTTGTCATTATAATGCTCCAAGCCCTAGTCATCACAATGCTTCATTATATTTGTCATCACAATCCTCCATTACATTTGGCATCTAAATGCTCCAAGCCATTGTCATCACAATGCTCCATTACCTTTCTCATCAGAATCCTCCATGACACTTGGCATCACAATGCTCCATGCCATTGTCATCACAATGGGCCACTACATATGTCATCACAATGCTCCCTGACACCTCTCTTCACAATACTGCATGACCTGGTCATCACAATGTTCCATACCCATGTCATTACAATGCGCCATTCCAACTGTCATCACGATAATCCATGAAACGTATTAGAACAATGATCCATGCCCTTGTCATCACAATGCTCCATGCCCTTTTTATCACAATGCTCCATGAACCCTGTCATCACAATGCTCCGTGACTCCAGTCATCACAATGCTCCATGACCATTTCATCATAATGGTCCATGCACTCATCATCAACAGTCTCTGTGACCTTTTTAACCACAATGCTCCATGAACATTTCATCACAGTGCTCTTTAACACTTGTCATCACAATGCTCCTTGCCTTTCTCAGCACAATGCTCCATGCCCTTGTCATCACAATGCTCCATGACCCCTGTCATCACAATGCTCCTTGACTCCAGTCATCACAATTCTTCATAACATTTGTCATCACAATCGTCGATGCCCACGTCATCACAAGGCTCTGTTACCTTTGTAACCACAATGCTCCATGAACATTTCATCACAATGCTCCGTGACCCTTGTCATCAAAATGCTCCATGCCTTTGTCCGAAAAATACTCCATGACCCTTTTCATCACAATGTGCCACACGCTTTTCATCCCAACGGTCCACAAATTTGTCATCGCAATGCTCCCTAAACCTTGTAATCACAATTCTCCATTACCCGTGTCATAACAATTCTCCATGACCCCTGCCATCACAATGTTCCACGGCATTGTCATCACAAGGCTCCATGACGCTTGTCATCACAATGCTCCAAGACCACATAATCACAATGCTCAATGCCATTGTCATCAGAAAGCTCCATCACACATGTCATCAGAATGTTCCATGGCCTTCTCATCAAAATGCTCCATGCCCTTGTCATCACAATGCTACCACACCCCTGTAATCACAATGCTCCAGGCCCCTTTTCATCTCAATGCTCCATGAACCCTGTCATCACAATGCATCATGCCCATCATCATAATGCTTCTGGCTATTGTCAGCACAATGAAATCAAAATTCTCTATGACCTCTGTCATCACAATGCTCCATGACCCCTGTCATCACAATACTCCATGAACATTTTCAGCCCAATGCTCCATGACCCTTGTCATCACAATGATCCATGTCCTTGTCATCCCAATGCTCCATGACCCCTGTATTCACAATGCTCCTTGACACTTGTCTTCACAGTGCTCCATGACACCTCTCATCACAATGCTCCATGCCTTTGTCAGCAAAATGCTACATGACCCTGTCATTACAATGCTCTATGCGCTTGTCATCACAATACTCCATTACCATTGTCATCACAATCCTCCATGAACTTGGGATCACATTGCTTCATGCCCTTGTCATCACAATGCTCCATGCTCCTTGAAATCAAAATGATCCATGACCTCTGTCATCGCAATACTCCAAACCCTTGTGATAAGAATGTTCCAAAACACTTGTCATCACAACACTCCATAATGCCTGTAATCACAATACTCCATGCCCTTTTCATCACAATGCACCATGACCTTTGTCATCACAATTCGCAATACACTTGTCATCACAGTGCTCCATGACACTTGTCGTCAGAATGCTCCTTGAACCCTGTCACGAAAGGTTCCATGACTTTTTCATCACAATGCCCCATGCCATTTTCATTAAAATGTTCCATGTCATTGTCATCAAAATACACCAAAGCTTGTCATCAGAATGCTACATGACTCTTGTCATCATAATTCTCTATGCACTTGTCTGCAAAATGCTCCCTGACACTTGTCATCACAATGTTCCAAGCCATTGTCATCACAATGCTCCATTACATTTGTCATCAGAATCCTCCATGACACTTGGCATCACAATGCTCCATGCCATTGTCATCACAATGGTCCATTACATATGTCATCACAATGTGCCCTGACACCTCTCTTCACAATACTGCATGACCTGGTCATCAAAATGCTCCATGCACTTTTCATTACAAATCGCCATTCCAACTCTCATCGCAATAATTCATGAAACTTATTAGACCAATGCTCCATGCCCTTGTCATTACAATGCTCCATGCCCTTATTATCACAATGCTCCATGACCCCTGTCATCACAATGTTCCGTGATTCCAGTCATCACAATGCTCTTTGACCCTTGTCATCACAATGCTCTATGCCTTTCTCAGCACAATGCTCCAAGACCCTTGGCATCACAACGCTCCATGCGCTTGTCAGCACAATGGTCCACGACACATGTCATCACAATGCACCATGTGCTTGTCATCACAGTGCTCCACAAACTTGTCATCACAGTGCTCCATAAACATTGTAATCATAATGCTCCATGCACTTCTCAACAAAATGCTCTCTCACCACTGATATCACAATGCTACATCATTATTCGTCACAATACTCCCTCACCCTTGTCATCACAATGTTCCATGACTCCTGTTATCACAATGCTACGTGCACTTATCATCACAATGTTCGATGACCACCGACATCAGAATGATCCATAACACCTGTCATCAAAATGTTCCATGACATTTTTCATCCAATTGCTCCATGACCCTGTCATCACAGTTCTCCCTGCCCTTCTCATCACAATGCACAACGCCCTTGCCATCAAAATGCTCCATGACTTTTGTCATCACAAAGATCCATGAGCCTTGGCATCACAATGCTTCATGTCATTGTCATAACAATGCTCCATGAACGCTCTCATCACATTGCTCCATGCCCTCTTCACAAAGCTCCATGACACATGTCATCAGAATGCTCCATGGCCTTCTCATCACAATGCTCCATGCCCTTGCCATCACAAATATCCATTACACCTATCATAACAATGCTCCATGACCCTGCCATCACGATGTTCCATGGCCTTGTCATCACAAGGCTCCGTTACCCTTCTCATCACAACACTCCAAGAACCCTGTAATCACAATGCTCCATGCCCCTTTTCATCTCAATGAGCCACGAACCCTGTCATCACAATGCACCATGCCCATCACCATAATGCTTCATGCTATTTTCATCACAATGAAATCAAAATGCTCCATGACCTCTGTCATAACAATGCTCCAAACACTTGTGATCACAATATACCATAACACTTGTCATCACAATGCCCCATGAGGCTCGTCATCACAGTTATCTATGGTCTTCTCATCACAGTGCTCCATGACCTTTGTCATCACAATAATCCATGCCCTTTTCATCACAATGCTCCAAGACCCATGTAATCACAATGCTCCATGCCCTTGTCATCACAAAGCTCAATGACACATGCAATCAGTATGCTCCTTGGTCTTCTCCTCACAATATTCCATGCCCTTGTCATCACAATGTTCCAAGACCCCTGTAATCACAATGCTCCATGCCCCTTTTCATCAGTATGCTCCATGAGACTTGTCATCACAAGGCTCCATTATATTTGTCATCACAGTCCTCCATTACATTCAGCATCACAATGTTCCATGCCATTGTCATCACAATGGACCATGACATATATCATCACAATGCTCCCTGACAACATTCTTCACAGTACTCCATGACCTTCTCATCACAATGCTCCATGCCCTTGTCATCACAATGCACCATGCCCACTGTCATCACAATAATCTATGAAATTTTTTAGACGAATGCTCCATTCTCCTGTCATGACAATGCTCCATGCTCTTGTCATTACAATGCTCCATGACACCTGTCATCACAATTCTCCGTGACTCCAGTCATCACAATGCTTCATAACGTTTGTCATCACAATGATCCATGCCAGCGTCATCACAAGGCTCTGTGACCTTTGTAGCCACAATGCTCTATGAACATTTCATCACAATTCTCTGTGACCCTTGTCATCACAATGCTCCATGTCTTTGTCAGAACTATGCTCCATGATCATTGTCATCACAATGTGCCACGCGCATTTCATCAAAACGGTCCACAACCTTGTCATTGCAAGGCTCCATAAACGTTGTAATCACAATGGTCCATGCACTTCTCATCAAAATGCTCTCTCACCAGAGATATCAAAATGTTCCATCACTAGTCATCACAATACTCCCTCACCCCTGTAATAACAAGGTTTCATGACCCTGTCATCACAATGCTACATCCCCTTATCATCACAATGTTCCATGACCCCTGACATCACAATGTTCCATAACCCCAGTCATCAAAATGCTCCATGACCATTGTCAACACAATTCTCCATGCACTTGCCAGCTCAATGCTCCGTGACCCTTGTAATCACAATGCTCCAAGCCATTGTCATCACAGGGCTCCATTACCTTTGTCATCAGAATCCTCCATGACGCTTGTCATAACAGTGATCCATGACACCTGTCATCACAATGCTCCATGGCTTTGTCATCACAATGCTCAATACACTTGTCATCAAAATGCTCCCTGACACTTGTTGTCTGTATGCTCCTTGAACCCTGTCATGACAAGGTTCCATGCCATTTTCATCACAATGATCCATGCCTTTTTCATCACAGTGCTCCAAGACCCATGTAATCACAATGCTCCATGCCCTTGTCATCACAAAGCTCAATGACACATGCCATCAGAATGCTCCTTGGATTTCTCCTCACAATGTTCCATGCCCTTTTCATCACAATGTTCCAAGACTCCTGTAATCACAATGCTCTATGCCCCTTTTCATCAGTATTCTCCATGAGAATTCTCATCACAAGGCTCCATGGTTTTGTCATCACAATGCTCCAGGACATTGTCATCACAATGCTTCACGACTTTGTCATGAAAATTCTCAATGGCCCTTGTCATCATAATGCTCCAAGCCCTAGTCATCACAATGCTCCATTATATTTGTCATCACAATCCTCCATTACATTTGGCATCACAATGCTCCATGCCATTGTCATCGAAATGGACCATGACATATGTCATCACAATGCTCCCTGACACCTGTCTTCACAATACTCCATGACCTTCTCATCACAATGCTCCCTGCCCTTCTCATCACAATGCAAAACGCACTTGCCATCAAAATGCTCCATGACCTTTGTCATCACAAAGATCCATGACCCTTGGCATCACAATGCTCCATGTCATTGTCATCACAATGCTCCATGAACCCTCTCATCACATTTCTCCATGTCCTTGTCATCACAAAGCTCCATGACACATGTCATCAGAATGCTCCATGACCTTCTCATCACAATGTTCCATGCTCTTGCCATCACAATGCTCCTTTACCCCTGTCATAACAATACTCCATGACCCCTGCCATCACGATGTTCCATGGCCTTGTCATCACAAGGCTCCATGACCCTTCTCATCACAATGCTCCAAGAACCCTGTAATCACAATGCTCTATGCCCCTTTTCATCTCAATGATCCATGAAACCTGTCATCACAGTGCACCATGCCCATCATCATAATGCTTCATGCTATTGTCATCACAATGAAAAAAAAATGCTCCATGACCTCTGTCATAACAATGCTCCAAACCCTTGTGATCACAATATTCCATAACACTTGTCATCACAATGCCCCAGGACTCTCGTCATCACAATTATCCATGGTCTTCTCATCACAATGCTCCATGACCTTTGTCATCACTATGCTCAATACACTTGTCATCAAAATGCTCCCTGACACTTTTTGTCTGTATGCTCCTTGAATCCTGTCATGACAAGGCTCCATGCCTTTTTCATCACAATGATCCATGCCTTTTTCATCACAATGCTCCAAGACCCATGTAATCACAATGCTCCATGCCCTTGTCATCACAAAGCTCAATGATGCATGCCATCAGAATGCTCCTTGGACTTCTCCTCACAATGTTCCATGCCATTTTCATCACAATGTTCCAAGACTCCTGTAATCACAATGCTCTATGCCCCTTTTCATCAGTATGCTCCATGAGAATTCTCATCACATGGCTCCATGGTTTTGTCATCACAATGCTCCAGGACCTTGTCATCACAATGCTTCATGAATTTGTCATGAAAATTTTCAATGGCCCTTGTCATCATAATGCTCCAAGCCCTAGTCATCACAATGCTCCATTATATTTGTCATCACATTCCTCCATTACATTTGGCATCACAATGCTCCAGGCCATTGTCATCGCAATGGACCATGACATATGTCATCACAATGCTCCCTGACACCTGTCTTCACAATACTCCAAGACCTTCTCATCACAATGCTCCATGCCCTTGTCATCACAATGCACCATGCCCAATGTCATCACAATAATCTATGAAACATGTCAGAGCAATGCTCCATGCCCCTGTCATCACAATGCTCCATGCACTTGTCCTCACAATGCTCCATGACCCCTGTCATCACAGCGCTCCGTGACTCCAGTCATCACAATGCTTCATAACGTTTGTCATCACAATGTTCTATGCCCGACTCATCACAGTGTTCAATGCCCGACTCATCACAAGGCTCTTTGACCTTTGTAACCAAAATGCTTCATGAACTTTTCATCACAATTCTCTGTGACACTTGTCAACACAATGCTGCATGTCTTTGTCAGAACAATGCTCCATGACACATGTCATCACAATGCACCATGCACTTGTCATCACAGTGTTCCCCAATCTTTTTATCACAATGCTCCATAAACCTTGTCATCACAATGCTCCATGCACTTCTCATCAAAATGCTCTCTCACCACAGATATCACAATGTTACATCACTATTCGTCACAATAAACCCTCAACCCTGTTATCACAATGTTCCATGACTCCTGTCATCACAATGCTACATGCACTTATCATCACATTGTTCGATGACCCCTGACATCACAATGTTCCATAACCGCTGTCATCAAAATGCTCCATGACCCTTTTCATTCCAAAGCTCCAAGACCACTGACATCACATTTTTCTATAACCACTGCCATCAAAATGTTCCATTACACATTTCATCAAATTGCTGCATGACACGGTCATCAAAATGCTCCCTGCCCTTCTCATCACAACGCACCGTGCCCTTGTCATCAAAATGCTCCAAGACTTGTCATCACAAATCTCAATGAGCCTTGGCATCACAATGCTCCATGTCATCGTCATCACAATGCTCCATGAACATTCTCATAATATTGCTCAATGCCCTTGTCATCACAAAGCTCTATGATACTTGTCATCACAATGCTCGATGCCCTTCTCATCACAATGCTCCATGCCCTTGTCATTACAATCCTGCATGACCCATGTATCATAGTGTTCCGTACCCTTGTCATCACAGTGCTCCATGACCACTCACATCACAATAATCCATGAAACATTTCAGACCAATATTCCATGCCCTTCTCATCACAATGCTCCATTACCCCTTTCATAACAATGCACCATGACCCCCACCATCACAATGTTCCACGGCCTAGTCATCACATGGTTCCATGACAATTGTCATCACAATTCTCAAGACCCCTGAAAACACAATGCTCCATGCCCTTGTCATCACAAAGATCCATGACACATGTCATCAGAATGTTCCATGGCCTTCTCATCTCAATGCTCCATGCCCTTGTCATGACAATGTTCCAAGACCATTATAATCACAATGCTCCATGCCCCTTTTCATATCAATGCTCCATGAACCCTGTCATCACAATACAGCATGCCCATCATCATAATGCTTCAGGCTATTGTCATCACAATGAAATCAAAATGCTCCATGACATCTGTCATCATAATACTCCGAACCCTTGTGATCACAATGTTCCATAACACTTATCATCACAACACCCCATGACGCTCATCATCACAATTATCTATGGCCTTCTCATCACAGTGCTCTATGACTTTTGTCATCACAATGCTCCCCGACACTTGTCTTCAGTATGCTCCTTGAAACCTGTCATGACAAGGCTCCATGCCTTTTTCATCACAATGATCCATGCCCTTTTCATCACAATGCTCCAAGACTCCTTTAATCACAATGCTCCATGCCCTTGTCATCACAAATCTCCTGGACGCATGTCATCAGAATGCTCCATGGCATTCTCATCACCATGATCCATGCCCTTGTCATCACAATGCTCCAAGACCCCTGTAATCACAATGCTCCATGCCCCTTTTCAACAGAATGCTCCATGAGACATCTCATCAAAAGTCTCCATGGTCTTCTCATCAAAATGTTCCAGGACATTGTCATCACCATGCTCCATTCGCTTGTCATCGCAATGCTCCATGACCAATATCATCACAATTCTCCATGACCACTGTCATCACAACACTCCATGACACCTGACAGCACAATGATCCGGGACTCTTTTCATCACAATGTTCCATTCCCTAGTCATCACAATGCTCCAGGACACTTATCATCACAATGATCCATGCCCTTGTCATCCCAATGCTCCATGAACCCTGTATTCACAATGCTCTGTGACGCTTGTCATCACAGTGCTCCATGACACCTGTCATCACAATGCTCCATGCCTTTGTCAGCAAAATGCTTCATGACCTTGTGATTACAATGCTCTGTGTGCTTGTCATCCCAATACTCCATTACCATTGTCATCACAACCCTCCATGAACCTTGGGATCACATTGCTTCATGCCCTTGTCATCACAATGCCCCATGCTCCTTGAAATCAAAATGATACATGACCTCTGTCATCACAATTTTCCAAGCCCTTGTGATCACAATATTCCATAACACTTGTCATCACAACGCTCCATGATGCCTGTCATCACAATATTCCATGCCCTTTTCATCAAAATGCTCCATGACCTTTGTCATCACAATTCTCAATACACTTGTCATCACAATGCTCCCTGACACTTGTCTTCAGAATGCTCCTTGAACCCTGTCACGAAAAGGCTCCATGCCTGTTTCATCACAATGCCCCATGCCATTTACATCACAATGCTCCATGCCATTGTCATCAAAATACTCCACAAGCTTGTCATCAGAATGTACCATGACCCGTGTCATCAGAAATCTCCATGCACTTGTTAGCACAATGCTCCCTGACCCTTGTCATCACAATGCTCCAAGCCATTGTCATCACAAAGCTCCATTACCTTTGTCATCAGAATCCTCCATGACACTTGGCATCACAATGCTCCATGCCATTGTCATCACAATGGGCCATGACATATGTCATCACATTGCTCCCTGACACCTGTCTTCACAATACTGCATGACCTGTTCATCACAATGATCCATGCTCTTGTCATCACAATGCGCCATTCCAACTCTCATCGCAATAATTCATGAAACTTATTAGACCAATGTTCCATGCCCTTGTCATCACCATGCTCCATGCCCTTGTTATCACAATGCTCCATGACCCCTGTCATCACAATGCTCCGTGACTCCAGTCATCACAATGCTTCATGAACTTTCTCATCACAATTGTCCATGTCCTCGTCATCAACTGTATCTGTGACCTTTTTAACAACAATGCTCCATGAATATTCATCACAATGCTCTTTGACCCTTGTCATCAAAATGCTCTATGCCTTTCTCAGCACAATGCTCCATGACCCTTGTCATCACAATGCTCCATGAGCTTCTCAGCACAATGCTCCATGACACATGTCATCACAATGAACCATGCGCTTGTCATCACAGTGCTCCACAATTTTGTCATCACAATGCTCCATGCACTTCTAATAAAAATGCTCTCACACCACTGATATCACAATGCTACATCAGTATATGTCACAGTACTCCCTCATCCCTCTCAACACAATGTTCCATGACTCCTGTCATCACAATGCTACATGCACTTATCATCACAATGTTCGATGACCCCTGACATCAAAATGTTCCATAACATCTGTCATCAAAATGCTCCATGACCCTTTTCATCAAAATGCTCCATGACCCCTGACATCACAATGTTCCATAACACCTGTCATCAAAATGTTCCATGACACATTACATCAAATTGCTCAATGACCGTGTCATCACAATGCTCCCTGCCTTTCTCATCACAATGCACAATGCACTTGCCATCAAAATGCCCCATGACCTTTGTCATCACAAAGATCCTTGACCCTTGGAATCACAATGCTCCATGAACACTCTCATCACATTGCTCCATGCCCTTGTCTTCACAAAGCTCCATGACACATGTCATCAGTATGTTCCATGGCCTTCTCATCACAATGTTCCATGCCCTTGCCATCACAATGCTCCATTACCCCTGTCATAACAATGCCCCATGACCCCTGCCATCACGATGTTCCATGGCCTTGTCATCACAAGGCTCCATGACCCTTCTCATCACAATACTCCAAGAAGCCTGTAATCACAATGCTCTATGCCCCTTTTCATCTCAATGATCCATGAAACCTGTCATCACAATGCACCATGCCCATCATCATAATGCTTCATTCTATTGTCATCACAATGAAATCAAAATGCTCCATGACCTCTGTCATAACAATTCTCCAAAACCTTGTGATCACAATATTCCATAACACTTGTCATCACAATGCCCCATGATGCTCGTCATCACAATTATCCATGGTCTTCTCATCACAATGCTCCATGACCTTTGTCATCACAATGCTCAATACACTTGTCATCAAAATGCTCCCTGACACTTGTTGTCTGTATGCTCCTTGAACCCTGTCATGACAAGGCTCCAAGCCTTTTTCATCACAATGATCCATGCCTTTTTCATCACAATGCTCCATGCCATTGTCATCAAAATACTCCACAAACTTGTCATCAGAATGTTCCATGACCCTTGTCATCACAAATCTCCATGCACTTGTCAGCAAAATGCTCCCTGACCCTTGTCATGACAATGCTCCAAGCCATATTCATCACAATGCTCAATTATCTTTGACAGCAGAATCCTACATGACAATTGGCATCACAATTCTCCATGCCCTTGTCATCACAATGCCCCATTCCAAATGTCATCGCAATAATCCATGAAACATATTAGACCAATGTTCCATGCCCTTGTCATCACAATGCTCCATGCCCTTGTTATCACAATGCTCCATGACCCCTGTCATCACAATGCTCCGTGACTACAGTCATCACAATGCTTCATCGCATTTGTCATCACAGTGGTCCATGCCCTGGTCATCAACAGTCTCTGTGACCTTTTGAACCAGAGTGCTCCATGACCTTTTCATCACAATGCTCTTTGACCCTTGTCATCACAATGCTCTATGCCTTTCTCAGCAAAATGCTCCATGACCCTTGTCATCACAATGCTCCATGAGCTTGTCAGCACAATGCTCCATGACACATGTCATCACAATGCTCCATGACTCTCGTCATCACAATGCTCCGTGACTCCAGTCATCTCAATGCTTCATAACGTTTGTCATCACAGTGGTCCATGCCCGACTCATCACAAGGCTCTGTGACCTTTGTAACCACAATGCTCCATGAACTTTTCATCAAAATTCTCTTTGACACTTGTAATCACAATGCTCCATGTCTTTGTCAGAACAATGCTCCATGACCATTGTCATCACAATGTGCCATGCGCATTTCATCACAAAGGTCCACAACATTTTCATTGCAATGCTCCATATACATTGAAATCACAATGATCCATGCACTTCTCATCAAAATGCTCTCTCACCAGAGATATCACAGTGTTCCATCACTAGTCATCTCAATACTCCCTCACCCCTGTAATCACAATGTTCCATGACCCTTTCATCACAATGCTACATCTTCTTACCATCACAATGTTCCATGACCCCTGACATCACAAAGTTCCATAACCCCTGTCATCAATACACTCCATGACCCTTTTCATCCCAAAGCTCCAAGACCCCTGACATCACAATGTTCTATAACCCCTGCCATCAAAATGTTCCATTACAATTTCATCAAATTGCTGCATGACCCGGTCATCAGAATGCTCCCTGCCCTTCTCATCACAATGCACCATGCCCTTGTCATCAAAATGCTCCATGACTTGTCATCACAAAGCTCCATGACCGTTGGCATCACAATGCTCCATGTCATTGTCATCACAATGCTCCATGAACCCTCTCATAAAATTGCTCGATGCTCCTGTCATCACAAAGCTCCATGACAATTGTCATCACAATGCTCGATGCCCTTCTCATCACAATGTTCCATGCCCTTGTCATTACAATCCTGCATGACCCATGTATCATAGTGTTCCGTACCCTTGTCATCACAATGCTCCATGCCCTCTCTCATCACAATAATCCATGAAACATTTCAGACCTATATTCCATTCCCTTCTCATCACAATGCTCCATTACCCCTTTCATAACAATGCACCATGACCCCCGCCATCACAATGTTCCAAGGCCTAGTCATCACATGGTTCCATGAAAATTGTCATCACAATGCTCAAGACCCCTGAAATCACAATGCTCCATGCCCTTGTCATCACAAAGCTCCATGACGCATGTCATCAGAAAGTTCCATGGCCTTCTTATCACAATGCACCATGCTCATGTCATCACAATGCTCCAAGACCCTTGTAATCACAGTGTTCCATGCCACTTTTCATCTCAATGCTCCATGAACCCTGTCATCACAATACAGCATGCCCATCATCATAATGCTTCAGGCTATTGTCATCACAATGAAATCAAAATGCTCCATGAACTCTGTCATCAGAATACTCCGAACCCTTGTGATCACAATGTTCCATAACACTTATCATCACAACAACCCATGACGCTCATCATCACAATTATCCATGGCCTTCTCATCACAATGCTCTATGAACTATGTCATCACAATTCTCAATACACTTGTCATCACAATGCTCCCTGACACTTGTCGTCAATATGCTCCTTGAACCCTGTCATGACAAGGCTCCATGCCTTTTTCATCACAATGATCCATGCCCTTTTCATCACAATGCTCCAAGACCCTTGTAATCACAATGCTCCATGCCCTTGTCATCACAAAGCTCCAGGACGCATGTCATCAGAATGCTCCATGGCCTTCTCATCACCATGATCCATGCCCTTGTCATCACAATGCTCCAAGACCCCTGTAATCACAATGCTCCATGCCCCTTTTCAAAAGAATGCTCCATGAGACTTCTCATCAAAAGTCAACATGGTCTTCTCATTACAATGCTCCAGGACTTTGTCATCAACATGCTCCATTCGCTTGTCATCGCAATGCTCCATGACCAATATCATCACAATGCTCCATGACAACTGTCATCACAACATTCTATGACACCTGACAACACAATGATCCGGGATTCTTGTCATCAAAATGATCTATGCCCTTGTCATCCCAATGCTCCATGACCCCTGTATTCACAATGCTCCGTGACGCTTGTCATCACAGTGCTCCTTGACACATGTCATCACAATGCTCCATGCCTTTGTCAGCAAAATGCTACATGACCTTGTCATTACAATGCTCTGTGCGCTTGTCATCACAATACTCCATTTCCATTGTCATCACAATCCTCCATGAACGTTGGTATCACATTGCTTCATTCGTTTGTCATCACAATGCTCCATGCTCCTTGAAATCAAAATAATCCATGACCTCTGTCATCACAATGCTCCAAAACCTTGTGATAACAGTGTTCCATTATAGTTGTCATCACAACGCTCCAAGATGCCTGTCATCACAATACTCCATGCCCTTTACATCACAATGCTCCATGACAGTTGTCATCACAATTCTCAATATACATGTCATGACAATGCTCCCTGACACTTGTCATCAGAATGCTCCTTGAACCCTGTCACGAAAAGGCTCCATGACTTTTTCATCAAAATGACCCATGCCGTTTTCATCACAATGCTCCATGACATTTGTCATCACATTTCTCAATACACTTGTCATCACAATGCTCCCTGACACTTGTCGTCAGAATGCTCCTTGAACCCTGTCACAAAAAGGCTCCATGCCTTTTTCCTCAGAAATCCCCATGCTGTTTTCATCACAATGCTCCATGCCATTGTCATCAAAATACTCCACAAGCTTGTCATCTGAATGCTCCATGACCCTTGTCATCACAATTCTCCATGCACTTGTCAGCACAATGCTCCCTGACCCTTGTCATCGCAATGCTCCAAGCCATTGTCATCACAATGCTCCATTACATTTGTCATCAGAATCCTCCATGACACTTGGCATCACAATGCTCCATGCCATTGTCATCACAATGGGCCATTACATATGTCTTCACAATGCTCCCTGACACCTGTCTTCACAATACTGCATGATCTGGTCATCACAATGTTCCATGCCCTTTTCATCAGAATGGGCCATTCCAACTGTCATCGCAATAATCCATGAAACTTAGACCAAAGTTCCATGCCGTTGTCATCACAATGCTCCATGCCCTTGTTATCACAATGCTCCATGAACCCTGTCTTCACAATGCTCCATGACTCCAGTCATCACAATGCTTCATGACCTTTGTCATCACAATGGTCCATGCCCTTGTCATCAACAGTCTCTGTGACATTTTTATCCACAATGCTCCATGAACTTTTCATCACAATGCTCTTTGACCATTGTCATCACAGTGCTCTATGCCTTTCTCATCACAATGCTCCATGACCCTTGTCATCACAATGCTCCAAGATTTTGTCATCACAATGCTCCATTACCTTTGTCATCAGAATCCTCCATGACACTTGTCATCACAATGCTCCTCGACACTTGTCATCAGACTCCTCCATGACACCTGGTATCACAATGTGCCATGCCATTGTCATCACAATGGGCCATTACATATGTCATCACAATGCACCCTGACACCTGTCTTCACCATACTGCCTGACCTGGTCATCACAATGCTCCATGCCCTTTTCATCACAATGTGCCATTCCATCTGTCATCACAATAATCCATGAAACTTATTAGACCAATGCTCCATCGCTTTTTAATCACAATGCTCCATGCCCTTGTTATCACAATATTCCAAGACCCCTGTAATCAGAATGCTCCATGCTCATTTCCATCAGTATGCTCCCTGAGACTTGTCTTCACAAGGCTCCATGTTTTTCTATTCACAAAGCTGCAGGACCTTGTCATCACAATGCTTCACGACCTTGTCATGAAAATTCTCAATGGCCCTTGTCATTATAATGCTCCAAGCCCTAGTCATCACAATGCTTCATTATATTTGTCATCACAATCCTCCATTACATTTGGCATCTAAATGCTCCCTGCCATTGTCATCGCAATGGACCATGACATATGTCATCACAATGCTCCCTGACACCTCTCTTCACAATACTCTATGACCTTCTCCTCACAATGCTCCATGCCCTTGTCATCACAATGCACCATGTCCACTGTCATCACAATAATCTATGAAATGTGTAAGACCAATGGTCCATGCCACTGTCATCACAATGCTCCATGACACATGTCATCACAATGCTCCATGACCCCTGTCATCACAATGCTCCGTGACTCCAGTCATCACAATGATTCATAACGTTTGTCAACACAACGGTCCATGCTCGCGTCATCGAAAGGCTCTGTGTCCTTTGTAACCACAATACTCCATGAACTATTTATCACAATGCTCCGTGACCCTTGTCATCACAATGCTCCATGCGTTTGTCAGAAAAATGCTCCATGACCCTTGTCATCACAATGTGCCACACGCTTTTCATCACATTGATAAACAACCTTGTCATCGCTATGCTCCATAAACCTTGTAATCACAATGCTCCATGCACTTCTCATCCAAATGCTCTGTCACCTGAGATATCACAATATTCCATCACTAGTTATCACAATCCTCCCTCACCCCTGTAAGCACAGTGTTCCATGACCCCTGTCATCACAATGCTACATCCCCATATCACCACAATGTTCCATGACCCCTGACATCACAATGTTCCATAACACCTGTCATCAAAATGCTCCATGACCCTTTTCATCCCAAAGCTCCATGACCCCTGGCATCACAATGTTCTATAACCCCTGTCATCAAAATGTTCCATTACACTTTTCATCAAATTGCTGCATGACCCTGTCATCAAAATGCTCCCTGCCCTTCTCATCACAATGCAACACACCCTTGTCATCAAAATGCTCTATGAATTTTGTCATCACAAACTCCATGACCCTTGGCATCACAATGCTCCATGTCATTGTCATCACAGTGCTCCATAAACCCTCTCATCACATTGCTCCATGCACTTGTCATTACAAAGCTCCATGACACTTTTCATCACAATGCTCGATGCCCGTCTCATCACAATGCTCCATGCCCTTGTCATCACGATGCTCCAAGACCCCTGTAATCACAGTGCTCCATGCCCCTTTTCATCAGAATGCTCCATGAAACTTGTCATCACAAGTCTCCATGTTCATCTCATCACAATGCTCCAAGACATTTTCATCAGCATGCTCCCTTCCCTTGTCATCACAATGCTCCATGACCCCTGTCATCACAATTCTCCATGAATATTTTCAGGCCAATGCTCCATGAACATTTTCAGGCCAATAATCCATGACATTCTCATCACAATGCTCCATGACCAATATCATCACAATGCTCCATGATCACTGTATCACAACACTCCATGACACCTGACAACACAATGACCCGGGACTCTTGTCATCACAATGCTCCATGACCCCTGTCATCACCATACTCCATGAATATTTTCAGCCCAATGCTCCATGAACCTTGTCATCACAATGATCCATGCCCTTGTCATCCCAATGCTCCATGACCCCTCTATTCACAATGTTCCGTGACGCTTGTCATCACAGTGCTCCATGACAACTGTCATCACAATGCTCCATGCCTTTGTCAGCAAAATGCTACATGACCTTGTCATTGCAATGCTCTATGTGCTTGTCATCACAATACCCATTTACCATTTTCATCACAATCATCCATGAACCTTGGGATCACATTGCTTCATGCCCTTGTCATCAGAGTACTCCATGCTCCTTGAAATCAAAATGATCCATGACCTCTGTCATCACAATGCTCCAAACACTTGTGATCACAATGTTCCATAGCACTTGTCATCACAACGCTCCATGATGCCTGTCATCAAATACTCCATGCTTTTTTCATCACAGTGCTCCATGACCTTTGTCATCACAATTCTCAATACACTTGTCATCACAATGCTCCCTGATACTTGTCATCAGAATGCTCCTTGAACACTTTCACGAAAAATCTCCATGCCTTTTTCATCACAATGCCCCATGCCATTATCATCACAATGCTCCATGCCATTGTCAACAAAATACTCCACAAGCTTGTCATCAGAATGTTCCATGACCCTTGTCATCACAATGCTCCATGCACTTGTCAGCACAATGCTCCCTGACCCTTGTCATCAAAATTCTCCAAGCCATTGTCATCACAATGCCCCATTACCTTTGTCATCAGAATCCTCCATGACACTTGGCATCACAATGCTCCATGCCATTGTCATCACAATGGGCCATTACATATGTCATCACAGTGCTCCCTGACAACTCTCTTCACAATACTGCATCACCTGGTCATCACAATGCTACATGCCCTTGTCATCACAATGCTCCGTGCCCTTGTGATCACAGTGCTCCATGACCACTGTCATCTCAATGCTCCGTGACACCAGTCATCACATTGATTCATGACCTTTGTCATCACAATGGTCCATGCCCTCACCATCAACAGTCTCTGTGACATTTTAACCACAATGCTCAACGAAATTTCATCATAATGCTCTTTGACCCTTGTCATCACAATGCTCTATGCCTTTCTCAGCACAATGCCCCATGCCCTCGTCATCAAAATGCTCCTTGACCCCTGTCATCACAATGCTCCATGACTACAGTCATCACAATGCTTCATAACATTTGTCATCACAATGGTCCATGCCGGCATCATCACAAGGTTCTGTTACATATGTAACAACATTGCTCCAAGAACTTTTCAGCACAATGCTCCGTGACCCTTGTCATCACAATCCTCCATGCCTTTGTCAGAAAATTGCTCAATGACCCTTGTCTTCACACTGTGTCACGCGCTTTTCATCACAATGGTCTGCAAATTTGTCATTGCAATGCTCCAAAAATATTGTAATCACAGTGCTCCATGCCCTGCTCATCACAATGCTCCATTACCCCTGTCATAAAAATGCTCCATGACCCCTGTCATCACAATGTTCCACGGCCTTGTCATCACAAGGCTCCATGACACTTGTCATCCCAATGCTCCAAGACCCCTTTAATCAGAATAATCCATGCCCTTGACATCAAAAAGCTCCATGACACATGTCATCAGAATGTTCCATGAACTTCTCATCAAAATGCTCCATGCCCGTTTCATCACTATGCTCCAAGACCCATGTGATCACAATGCTCCATGCCCCTTTTCATTTCAATGCTCCATGAACCCTGTCATCACAATGCATCATGCCCATCATCATAAAGCTTCCGGCTATGGTCAGCACAATGAAATCAAAATTCTCCATGACCTCTGTCATCACGATGCTCCATGACCCCTGTCATCACAATACTCCATGAATATTTTGAGCCCAATGCTCCATGAACTTTGTCATCACAATTACCCATGCGCTTTTCATCACAATCCTCCCTCACCCCTCTTATCACAATATACCATGACCCCTGTCATCACAATGCTACATCCCCTTATCAGCACAATGTTTCATGACACCTGATATCACAATGTTCCATAAACCCTGTCATCAAAATGACCCCTGACCATTTTCATCCCAAAGATCCATGACCCCTGGCATCACAAGGTTCTATAACCCCTGTCAACAAAAGGTTCTATTACACTTTTCATCAAATTGCTGCATCAACCTGTCATCAAAATACTCCCTGCCCTTCTCATCACAATGCACCACACCCTTGTCAACAAAATGCTCCATGACCTTTGTCATCACAAAGCTCCATGACCTTTGGCATCACAATGCTCCATGTCATTGTCATCACAATGCTCCATGAACACTCTCATCACATTTCTCCATGCCCTTGTCATCACAAAGCTCCATGACACTTGTCATCACAATGCTCGATGCCCTTCTCATCACAGTGATCCATGCCCTTGTCCTTACAATCCTCCATGACCCATGTATCACAGTGTACCGTGCCCTTGTCATCACAATGCTCCATGCCCACTCTCATCACAATAATCCATGAAACATTTCAGACCAATGCTCAATGTCCTTCTCATCACAATGATCCATTACCTCTGTCATAACAATGCTCCATGATCCCGGCCTTCACAATGTTCCACAGCCTTGTCATCACAAGGCTCCATGACCCTTGTCATCACAATGCTCCAAGAACCCTGTAATCACAAAGCTCCATGACGCATGTCATCAGAATGTTCCATGGCCTTCTCCTCACAATGCTCCATGCCCTTGTCATCACAATGCTCCAAGACCCCTGTAATCACAATGCTCCATGCCCCTTTTCATCAGAATGCTCCATGAGACTTGTCATCACAAGTCTCCATGGTCATCTCATCAGAATACTCCAGGACATTCTCATCACCATGCTCCATTCCCTTGTCATCAGAATGCTCCATGAGCCATGTCATCACAATAATCCATGAATATTTTCAGCCCAATGCTCCATGACCTTCTCATCACAATGCTCCATGACCAATATCATCACACTGCTCCATGACCACTGTCATCACAACACTCCATGACACCTGACAACACAATGATCCGGGTCTCTTGTCATCACAATTCTCAAAGACCCCTGTAATCACAATGCTCCATGACCCCTGTCATCACTATGCTCCATGCACATGTCATCACAATTCTCCATGCACTTGTCATCACAATGCTCCCTGACCCATGTCATCAAAATGCTCCAAGCCATTGTCATCACAATATTCCATTACCTTTGTCATCACAATCCTCCAAGACACTTGGCATCACAATGTTCCATGCCATTGTCATCACAATTGGCCATTACATATGTCATCAAAATGCTCCCTGACACCTCTCTTCACAATACTGCATGACCTGGTCATCACACAGCTCCTTGCCCTTGTCATCACAATGCGCCATTCCAACTTTCATCACAACAATCCATGAAATTTATTAGACTAATGTTCCATGCCCTTGTCATCACAAAGCTCCATGCCTTTGTTATCACAATGCTCCCTGACTCCTGTCATCACAAAGCTCCGAGACTCCATTCATCGCAATGATTCATGACCTTTGTCATCACAATGGTCCATACCCTCGTCATCAACAGTCCCTGTGACCATTTTAACCACAATGCTCCATGAACTTTTCATCACAGTGCTCTTTGACCCTTGTCATCACAATGCTCTATGCCTTTCTCAGCACAATGCTCCAAGACACTTGTCATCACAGTGCTCCATGCGCTTGTCTGCACAATGCTCCATGACACGTCATCACAGTGCACCATGCGCTTGTCATCACAGTGCTCTACAATCTTGTCATCACAATGCTCCATCCACTTCTCATCAAAATGCTCTCTCACCACTGATATCACAATGCTACATCACTATTTGTCACAATACTCCCTCACCCCTGGCATCACAATGTCCCATGACTCCTGTCATTACATTGCTATATGCAGTTATCATCACAATGTTCGATGAACCCTGACATCACAATGTTCCATAACATCTGTCATCAAAATATTCCACGACATTTTCATCAAATTGCTCCATGACCCTGTCATCACAATACTCCCTGACCTTCTCATCACAATGCACAACGCCCTTGCCATCAAAATGCTCCATGACCTTTGTCATCACAAAATCCATGACCCTTGGCATCACATTGCTCCATGCCCTTGTCTTCACAAAGCTCCATGACACATGTCATCAGAATGCTCCATGCCCTTCTCATACCAATGCTCCATGCCCTTGCCATCACAATGCTCCATTACACCAGTCATAACAATGCTCTATGACCCCTGCCATCACGATGATCCATGGCCTTGTCATCACAAAGCTCCTTGACCCTTCTCATCACAATGTTCCAAGAACACTTTAATCACAATGCTCTATGCCCCTATTCATATCAATGATCCATGAACCCTGTCATCACAATGCACCATGCCCTTCATCATAATGCTTCATGCTATTGTCATCACAATGAAATCAAAATGTTCCATGACCTCTGTCATAACAATGCTCCAAACCCTTGTGATCACAATATTCCAAAACACTTGTCACCACAATGCCCCATGACGCTCGTCATCACAATTATTAATGGACTTCTCATCCCAATGCTCCATGACTTTGTCACCACAATGCACAATACACATGTCATCAAAATGCACCCTGACACTTGTTGTCTGTATGCTATTTGAACCCTGTCATGACAAGGCTCCATGCCTTTTTCATCACAATGATCCATGCCCTTTTCATCACAATGCTCCAAGACCCATGTAATCACAATGCTCCATGCCCTTGTCATCACAAAGCTCAATGACGCATGCCATCAAAATGCTCCTTGGAATTCTTCTCACAATGCTCAATGCCCTTGTCATCACAATGTTCCAAGACCCTGGTCATCACAATGATCCATGACCCTTTTCATCAGTATGCTCCATGAGACTTGTCATCACAAGGCTCCATGGTTTTGTCATCACAATGCTTCTCGACATTGTTATGAAAATTTTCAATGGCCCGTGTCAACATAATGCTCCAAGCCTTAATCATCACAATGCTCCATTATATTTGTCATCACAATTCTCCATTACATTTGGCATCATAATGATCCATTCCATTGTCATCGCAATGGACCGTGACATATGTCATCACAATTCTCCCTGACACCTGTCTTCACAATACTCCATGAGCTTCTCATCACAATGCTCCATGCCCTTGTCATCACAATGCTCCATGACCCCTGTCATCACAATAATCCATGAACATTTTCAGCACAGTGCTCCACGACCAACACATCACAATGCTCCATGGCCAATATCATCACAATGCTCCATGACCACTGTCATCAAAACATTCCATGACATCCGACAACACACTGATCCGGGACTCTTGTCATCACAATGCTCCATTCCCTAGTCATCAAATTGCTCCATGACCCTGTCATCACAACACTCCATGAACATTTTCAGCCCAGTGCTCCATGAACCTTGTCACCACAATGATCCATGCCCTTGTCATCCCAATGCTCCATGACCCCTGTATTCACAATGCTCCGTGACGCTTGTCATCACAGTGCTCCATGACACATGTCATCACAATGCTCCATGCCTTTGTCAGCAAAATGCTACATCACCTTGTCATTACAATGCTCTATGCGCTTGTCATCACAATACTCCATTACCATTGTCATCACAATCCTCCATGAACCTTGGGATCACATTGCTTCATGCTCTTGTCATCACAATGCTCCATGCTCCTTGAAATCAAAATGATCCATGACCTCTGTCATCACATTTCTCCAAACCCTTGTGATCACAATGTTCCATAACACTTGTCATCACAATGCTCCATGATGCCTATCATCACAATATTCCATGCCATTTTCATCACAATGTTCCATGACCTTTGTCATCAGAATTCTCAATACACTTGTCATCACAATGCTCCATGCGCTTGTCAGCACAATGCTCCATGACACATGTCATCACAATGCACCATGCACTTCTCATCACAATGCTGCTTAAAATATGTCATCACAATGCTCCATGCACTTCTCATCAAAATGCTCTCTCACCACTGTTATCACAATGCTACATCACTAATTGTCACAGTACTCCCTCAACCCTGTCATCACAATGTTCCATGACTCGTGTCATCACAATGCTACATGCACTTATCATCACAATGTTCGATGATCCCTGACATCACAATGTTCCATAACACCTGTCATCAAATTGTTCCATGACACTTTTCATCAAATTGCTCGATGACCCTGTCATCAGAATGCTCCCTGCCTTTCTCATCACAATGCACAACGCCCTTGCCATTAAAATGCTCTATGACCTTCGTCATCACAAAGATCCATGACGCTTGGCATCACATTGCTCCATGCCCTTGTCTTCACGAAGCTCCATGACACGTCATCAGAATGCTCCATGGCCTTCTCATCACAATGCCACATTCCCTTGCCATCACAATGCTCCATTACCACAGTCATAACAATGCTCCATGACCCATGCCATCACGATGTTCCTTGGCCTTGTCATCACAAAGCTCCATGACCCTTCTCATCACAACGCTCCAATAACCCTTTAATCACAATGCTCTATGCCCCTTTTCATCTCAATGATCCATGAACCCTGTCATCACAATGCACCATGCCCATCATCATAATGCTTCTTGCTATTGTCATCACAATGAAATCAAAATGTTCCATGACCTCTGTCATAACAATGCTCCAAACCCTTGTGATCACAATATTCCAAAACACTTGTCATCGCAATGCCCCATGACGCTCGTCATCACAATTATCAATGGCCTTCTCATCACAATGCTCCATGACCTTTGTCACCACAATGCTCAATACACTTGTCATCAAAATGCTCCCTGATACTTGTTGTCTGTATACTCCTTGAACACTGTCATGACAAGGCTCCATGCATTTTTCATCACAATGATCCATGCCCATTTCATCACAATGCTCCAAGACCCATGTAATCACAATGCTCCATGCCCTTGTCATCACAAAGCTTAATGACGCATGCCATCAGAATGCTCCTTGGTCTTCTCCTCACAATGCTCATTGCCCTTGTCATCACAGTGTTCCAAGACCCCTGTAATCACAATTCTCCATGCCCCTTTTCATCAGTATGCTCGATGAGACTTGTCATCACAAGGCTCCATTCTTTGTCATCACAATGCTCCAGGACCTTGTCATCACAACGCTTCTCGAACTTGTCATGAAAATTTTCAATGGCCCTTGTCATCATAATGCACCAAGCCCTAATCATCACAAAGCTCCATTATATTTGTCATCACAATTCTCCATTACATTTGGCATCATAATGCTCCATGCCATTGCCATCGCAATGGACCATGACATATATCATCACAATGCTCCCTGACACCTGTCTTCACAGTACTCCATGAACTTCTCATCACAATGCCCCATGCCCTTGTCATCAAAATGCACCATGTCCACTGTCATCACAATAATCTATGAAACTTGTGAGACCAGTGCTCCATTCCCCTGTCATCACAATGCTCCATGCCCTTGTTATCACAATGCTCCATGACCCCTGTCATCACAATGCTCCATGACTCCAGTCATCACAATGCTTCATAACGTTTCTCATCACAACGGTCCATGCCCGCGTCATCACAGGGCTCTGTGACCTTTGTAACCACAACGCTCAATGAACTTTTCATCACAATGCTCCGTGACCCTTGTCATCACAAGGCTCCATGCCTTTGTCAGAGCAATGCTCCATGATGCTTGTCATCACAATGATCCATGCCCTTGCCATCCCAATGCTCCATGATCCCTGTATTCACAATGCTCCTTGACACTTGTCATCACAGTGCTCCATGACCCCTGTCATCACAATGCTCCATTCCTTTCTCAGCAAAATGCTACATGACCTTGTCATTACAATGCTCTATGCTCTTGTCATCACAATATTCCATTTCCATTGTCATCACAATCCTCCATGAACCTTGGGATCCCATTGCTCATGCCCTTGTCATCACAATGCTCCATGTTCCTTGAAATCAAAATGATCCATGACCTCTCTCATCACAATGCTCCAAAACCTTGTGATCACAATGTTCCATAACACTTGTCATCACAATGCTCCATGATGCCTGTCATCACAATACTCCATGAACTTCTCATCACATTGCTCCATGACCTTTGTCATCACAATTCTCAATACAATTGTCATCACAATGCTCCCTGACACTTGTCATCAGAATTCTCCTTGAACCCTGGCACGAAAAGGCTCCATGCCTTTTTCATCACAATGACCCATGCCGTTTTCATCACAATGCTCCATGCCATTGTCATCAAAATACTCCACAAGCTTGTCATTAGAATCCTCCATGACCCTTGTCATCACAATACTCCATGCACTTGTCAGCACAATGCTCCCTGACCCTTGTCATCACAATGCTCCAAGCCATTGTCATCACAATGCTCCATTACCTTTGTCATCAGAATCCTCCATGACACTTGGCATCACAATGCTCCATGCCATTGTCATCACAATGGGCCATTACATATGTCATCACAATGCACCATGACACCTGTCTTCACAATACTGCATGACCTGGTCATCACAATGCTCCATGTCCTTATTATCACAATGTTCCAAGACCCCTGTAATCAGAATGATCCATGCCCCTTTCATCAGTATGCTCCATGAGACTTGTCTTCACAAGGCTCCATGGTTTTCTCATCACAAAGCTCCAGGGCCTTGTCATCACAATTCTTCACGACCTTGTCATGAAAATAATCAATGGCGCTTGTCATCATAATGCTGCAAGCCCTAGTCATCACAATGCTCCATTATATTTGCCATCACAATCCTCCATTACATTTGGCATCACAGTGCTCCCTGCCATTGTCATCGCAATGGACCATGACATTTGTCATCACAATGTTCCCTGACACCTCTCTTCACAATACTCCATGACCTTCTCCTCACAATGCTCCATGCCATTGTCATCAAAATGCCCCATGTCCACTGTCATCACAATCATCTATGAAACTTCTCAGACCAATGCTCCATGCCCCTGTCCTCACAATGCTCCATGCCCTGGTTATCACAATGCTCCATGAACCCTGTACTCACAATGCTCCATGACTCCAGTCATCACAATGATTCATAACGTTTGTCATCACAGCGGTCTATGCCCGCGTCATCACCAGGCTCTGTGTCCTTTGTATCCACAATGCCCCATGAACATTTCATCACAATGCTCCGTGACCCTTGTCATCACAATGCTCCATGCCTTTGTGAAAACAATGCTCCATGACACTTGTCATCACAGTGTGCCACGCACTTTTCATCACAATGATCCACAACCTTGTCATCGCTATGATCCATAAACCTTGTAATCACAATGCTCCATGAACTTCTCATCCAAATGCTCTCTCACCTGAGATATCACAATGTTCCATCACTAGTTATCACAATGCCCCCTCACCCCTGTAATCACAGTGTTCCATGACCCCTGTCATCAGAATGCTACATCCCCTTATCATCACAATGTTCCATGACCCCTGACATCACAATGTTCCATAACCCCTGTCATCAAAATGCTCCATGACACTTTTCATCCCAAAGCTCCATGACCCCTGGCATCACAATGTTCTATAACGCCTGTCATCAAAATGTTCCATTACAATTTTTATCAAATTGCTGCATAACCCTGTCATCAAAATGCTCCCTGCCCTGCTCATCACAATGCACCACACACTTGTCATCAAAATGCTTCATGACCTTTGTCATCACAAAGCTCCATTACCCTTGGCATCACAATGCTCCATGGCTTTGGCATCACAATGCTCCATGAACACTCTCATCACATTGCTCCATGCCCTTGTCATCACAAAACTCCATGACACTTGTCATCACAATGTTCGATGCGTTCTCATCACAATGCTCCATGCCCCTGTCATTAAAATCCTCCATGACACATGTATCACAGTCTTCCGTGCCCTTGTCATCACAATGCTCCATGCCCACTCTCATCACAATAATCCATGAAATATTTCAGACCAATGCTCAATGCCCTTCTCATCAAAATGCTCCATTACTTCTGTCATAACAATGATCCATGACCCCTGCCATCATGATGTTCCATGGTCTTTTCATCACAAGCCTCCATGACCCTTCTCATCACAATGCTCCAAGAACACTATAATCACAAAGCTCTATGCCCCTTTTCATCTCAATGATTCATGAACCCTGTCATCAAAATGCACCATGCCCATCATCATAATGCTTCCTGCTATTGTCGTAACAATGAAATCAAAATGCTCCATGACCTCTGTCATAACAATGCTCCAAACCCTTGTGATCACAATATTCCATAACACTTGTCATCACAATGCCCCATGACGCTCGTCATCACAATTATCCGTGGTCTTCTCATCACAATGCTCCATGACCTTTGTCATCACAATGCTCAATACACTTGTCATCAAAATGCTCCCTGACACTTGTTGTCTGTATGCTCCTTTTACCCTGTCATGACAGGGCTCCATGCCCTTTTCATCACAATGCTCCAAGACCCATGTAATCACGATGCTCCATGCCATTGTCATCACAAAGCTCAATGACACATGACATCAGAATGCTCCTTGGTCTTCTCCTCACAATGCTCCATGCCCTTGTCATCACAAAGTTCCAAGACCACTGTAATCACAATGCTCCATGCACTTTTTCATCAGTATGCTCCATGAGACTTGTCATCACATGGCTCCATGGTTTTGTCATCATAATGCTCCAAGCCCTAGTCATCACAATGCTCCATTATATTTGTCATCATAATCCTCCATTACATTTGGCATCACAATGTTCCCTGACATTGTCATCGCAATGGACCATGACATATTTCATCACAATGCTCCGTGACACCTGTCTTCAAAATACTCCATGAATTTCTCATCTCAATGCCCCATGCCCTTGTCATCAAAATGCACCATGTCCACTGTCATCACAATAATCTATGAAACTTCTCAGACCAATGCTCCATTCCCCTGTCATCACAATGCTCCATGGCCTTGTTATCACAGAGCTCCATGACCCCTGTCATCACAATGCTCCGTGACTCCAGTCATCACAATGCTTCATAACGTTTGTCATCACAACGGTCCATGCCCACGTCATCACAAGGCTCTGTGTCCTTTGTAACCACAATGCTCCATGAACTTTTCATCACAATGCTCCGTGACCCTTGTCATCACAATGATCCATGCCTTTGTCAGAACAATGCTCCATGACCCTTGTCATCACAATGTGCTACGCGGTTTTCATCACAATGATCCACAACCTTGTCATCGCTATGCTCCATTAACCTTTTAATCACAATGCTCCATGCACTTCTCATCCAAATGCTCTCGCACTTGGGATATCACAATGATCTATCACTAGATATCACAATCCTCCCTCACCCCTGTAATCACAGTGTTCCATGACCCATGTCATCACAATGCTACATCCCCTTTTCAACACAATGTTCCATGACTCCTGACATCACAATGTTCCATAACCACTGTCATCAAAATGCTCCATGACACTTTTCATACCAAAGCTCCATGACCCATGGCATCACAATGTTCGATAACCCCTGTCAGCAAAATGTTCCATTACAATTTTCATTAAATTGCTCCATGACCCTGTCATCAAAATGCTCCCTGCCCTTCTCATCAAAATGCACCACACACTTGACATCAAAATGCTCCATGACATTTGTCATCACAAAGCTCCATGACAATTGGCATCACAATGCTCCATGTCATTGTCATCACAATGCTCCATGAACCCTCTCATCACATTGCCCCATGCCCTCGTCATCACAAAGCTCCATCATACTTGTCATCACAATGCTCCAACCCCTTGTCATTACAATCCTCCATGACCCAAGTATCACAGTGTACCGTGCCCTTGTAATCACAATGCTCCATGCCCACTCTCATCACAATAATCCATGAAATATTTCAGACTAATGGTCAATGCAATTCTCATCACAATGGTCCTTTACTTCTGTCGTAAAAATGCTCCATGACCCCTGCCATCACAATGTTCCACGGCCTTGTCATCACAAGGCTCCATGACCCTTGTCATCACAATGATCCAAGACCACTGTAATCACAATGCTCCATGCCCTTTTTCATCAGAATTCTCCATGAGATTTCTCATCACAAGTCTCCATGGTCATCTCATCACAATGCTCCAGGACATTGTCATCACCATGCTCCATTCCCTAGTCATCACAATGCTCCATGACCCATGTCATACCAATACTCCATGAATATTTTCAGCCCAATGCTCCATGACCTTCTCATCAAAGTGCTCCATGACCAATATCATCACAATGCTCCATGACCACTGTCATCACAACACTCCATGACACGTGACAACACAATGATCCGGAACTCTTTTAATCACAGTGCTCCAAGACCCCTGTAATCACAATGCTCCATGACCCCTGTCATCAAAATACTCCATGAAATTTTTCAACCCAATGCTCCATGACCCTTGTCATCAAAATGATCCATGCCCTTATCATCCCAATGCTCCATGACCCCTGTATTCACAATGCTCCGTGACGCTTGTCATCACTGTGCTCCATGACACATGTTATCACAATGCTCCATGCCTTTGTCAGCAAAATGCTACATGACCTTGTCATTACAATGCTCTATGCGCTTGTCATCACAATACTCCTTTACCATTGTCATCACAATCCTCCATGAAACTTGGGATCACAATGCTTCATGCCCTTGTCATCACAATGCTCCCTGCTCCTGGAAATCAAAATGATCCATGACCTCTATCATCACAGTGCTCCAAACTCTTGTGATCACTATGTTCTATAACACTTGTCATCACAAAGCTCCATGATGCCTGTCATCACACATACTCCATGCCCTTTTTATAACAATGCTCCATGAATTTGTCAACACAATTCTCAGTACACTTGTCATCACAATGCTCCGTGACATTGTCGTCAGAATGCTCCTTGAACCCTGTCACAAAAAGGCTCCATGCCTTTTTCATCAAATTCTCCATGCAATTGTCTTCAAAATACTCCACAAGCTTGTGATCAGAATGCTCCATGACCCTTGTCATCACAATTCTCCATGCACTTGTCAGCACAATGCTCCCTGAAACCTGTCATCACAATGCTCCAAGCCCTTGTCATCACAATGCTCCATTACCTTTGTCATCAGAATCCTCCATGACACTTGGCATCACAATTCTCCATGCCATTGTCATTACAATGGGCCATTACTTATGTCATCACAATGCTCCCTGACACCTCTCTTCACAATACTGCATGACCTGGTCATCACAATGCTCCATGCCCTTGTTATCACAAGGTTCCAAGTCCCCTGTAATCAGAATGCTCCAGACCCATTTTCATCAGTATGCTCCTTGAGACTTGTCATCACAAGACTCCATGGTTTTCTCATCACAATGCTCCAGGACTTCTCCTCACAATGCTTCACGACACTGTCATGAAAATTCTCAATGGCCCTTGTCAACATAATGCTCCATGCCCTAGTCATCACAATGCTCCATTATATTTGTCATCACATCCTCCATTACAATTGGCATCACAATGCTCCATGCTATTGTCATCGCAATGGACCATGACATAGGTCATCACAATGCTCCCTGACACATGTCTTCACAATACTCCATGCCCTTGTCTTCACAATGCTCCATGCCCTTGTCATCACAATGCACCATGTCCACTGTCATCACAATAATCTATGAAACATGTCAGACCTATGCTCCATGCCCCTGTCATCACAATGCTCCATGCCCTTGTCCTCACAATGCTCCATGATCCCTGTCATCACAATGCTCCGTGATTCCAGTCATCACTATGTTTCATAACGTTTGTCATCACAACGGTCCATGCCCACATCATCACAAGGCTCTGTGACCTTTGTAACCACAATGCTCCATAAACATTTCATCACAATGCTGCGTGACCCTTGTCATCACAATACTCCATGCCTTTGTAAGAACATTGCTCCATGACCCTTGTCATCACAATGTGCCATGTGATTTTCATCACAATGATCCACAACCTTGTCATCGCTATGCTCCATAAACCTTGTAATCACAATGCTCCATGCACTTCTCATCCAAATGCTCTCTCACATGAGATATCACAACGTTCCATCACTAGTCATCACAATCCTCGCTCAACCCTGTTATCACAATGTTCCATTACCCCTGTCATCACAATGCTACATCCCCTTATCAGCACAATGTTCCTTGACCCCTGACATCACAATATTCCATAACCCCTGTCATCAAAATGCCCCATGACCCATTTCATCCCAAAGCTCCATGATCCCTGGCATCACAATGTTCTATAACCCCTGTCATCAAAATGTTCCATTACACTTTTCATCAAATTGCTGCATGACCCTGTCATCAAAATGCTCCCTGCCCTGCTCATCACAATGCACCACACACTTGTCATCAAAATGCTCCATGACCCTTGGCATCACAATGCTCCATGTCATTGTCATCACAATGCTCCATGAACCCTCTCATCACATTGCTCCATGCCTTTGTCATCACAAAGCTCCATGACACTTGTCATCACAGTGCTCGATGCCATTCTCATCACAATTCTCCATGCCCTTGTCATTACAATCCTCCATGACCCATGTATCACATTGTACCGTGCCCTTGTCATCACAGTGCTCCATGCCCACTCTCATCACAATAATCCATGAAACATTTCAGACCAATGCTCAATGCCCTTCTCATCACAATGCTCCATTACCTCTGGCATAAAAATGCTCTATGACCACTGCCATCACAATGATCCAGGGCCTTGTCATCAAAAGGCTCCATGACCCTTGTCATCACAATGCTCCAAGACCCATGTAATCACAATGCTCCATGCCCTTGTCATCACATATCTCCATGACGCATGCCATCAGAAAGTTCTATGGCTTTCTCCTCACAATGCTCCATGCCCTTGTCATCACAATGCTCCAAGACCCCTGTAATCACAATGCTCCATGCCCCTTTTCATCAGAATGCTCCATGAGACTTGTCATCACAAGTCTCCATCGTCATCTCATCACAATACTCCAGGACCTTGTCATCATAATGCTCCATGACACCTCTCATCACAATACTCCATGAATATTTTCAAACCAATGCTCCATTACCTTCTCATCACAATGCTCCATGACCAGTATCATCACAATGCTTCATGACCACTGTCATCACAATGCGCCATTCCAAATTTCATCACAATAATCCATGAAACTTATTATACCAATGCTCCAGGCCCTTGTCATCAGAATGCTCCATGCCCTTGCTATCACAGTGTTCCAAGACCCCTGTAATCAGAATGCTCCATGCCCCTTTTCATCAGTTTGCACCATGAGACCTGTCATCACAAGGCTCCATGGATTTCTCATCAGAATGCTCAAGGACCTTGTCATCACAATGCTTCACGACATTGTCATGAAAATTTTCAAAGGCCCTTGTCATCATAATGCTCCAAGCCCTAGTAATCACAATGCTCCATCATATTTGTCATCACAATCCTCCATTATATTTGGCATCACAATGCACCATGCCATTGTCATCGAAATGAACCATGACATATGTCATCAAAATGCTCCCTGACACCGGTCTTCACAATAATCCATGACTTTGTCATCACAATGCTCCATGCCCTTGTCATCACAATGCTCCATGAACCCTGTCAACACAATGCTCCGTGACTCCAGTCATCACAATGCTTCATAACGTTTGTCATCACAACGGTCCATGCCTGCGTCATCACAAGTCTCTGTGACCTTTGTAACCTCAATGCTCCATGAACATTTCAACACAGTGCTCCGTGACACTTGTCATCACAATGCTCCATGCCTTTGTCAGAAAAATGCTCAATGACCCTTGTCATCAAAACGTGCCACGGGCTTTCCATCACAATGATCCACAACCTTGTAATCGCTATGCTCCATAAAACTTGTAATCACAATGCTCCATGCTCTTCTCACCCAAATGCTCTCTCACCTGAGATATAACCATTTTCCCTCACTAGTCATCACAATCCTCCCTCAACCCTGTAATCAAAATGTTCCATGACCACTGTCATCACCATGTTCCATTCCCTTGTCATCACAACGTTCCATGACCACTGCCATCACAATACTCCATGAATATTTTCAGCCAAATACTCCATGACCTTCTCATCACAATGCTCCATGACAAATATCATCACAATGCTCCATAACCACTGTCATCGCAACACTCCATGACACCCGACAACACAATGATCAGGGACTCTTGTCATTACAATGCTCCATTCCCTAGTCATCACAATGCTCCATGACACCTGTCATCACAATACCATGAACATTTTCAGCCCAATGCTCCATGACACTTGGCATCACAATGATCCATGCCCTTGTCATCCCAATTCTCCATGACCCCTGTATTCACAATGCTCCGTGACGCTTGTCATCACAGTGCTCCATGACACCTGGCATCACAATGCTTCATGCCTTTGTCAGCAGAATGCTACATGACCTTGTCATTACAATGCTCTATGCGCTTGTCATCACAATACTCCATTACCATTATCATCACAATCCTCCATGAACCTTGGGATCACATTGCTTCATGCCCTTGTCATCACAATGTTCCATGCTCCTTGAAATCAAAATGATCCATGACCTCTGTCATCACAATGCTCCAAACCCTTGTGATCACAATGTTCCATAGCACTTGTCATCACAACGATTCCATGATGCCTGTCATCACAATACTCCATGCACTTTTCATCACAATGCTCCATGACCTTTGTCATCACAATTCTCAATACATTGTCATCACAATGCTCCCTGACATTTGTCGTCAGAATGCTCCTTGAACCCTGTCACGAAAAGTCTCCATGCCATTTTCATCACAAGGCCCCATGCCATTTTCATCACAATGCTCCATGCCATTGTCATCAAAATACTCCACAAGCTTGCCAGCAGAATGCTCCATGACCCTTGTCATCACAATTCTCCATGCACTTGTCAGCACAATGCTCCCTGACCCTTGTCATCACAATGCTCCAAGCCATTGTCATCACAATGCTCCATTACATTTGTCTTCTGAATCCTCCATGACACTTGGCATCACAATGCTCAATGCCATTGTCATCACAATGGGCCATTATATATGTCAGCACAATGCTCCCTGACAACTGTCTTCACAATACTGCATCACATGGTCATCACAATGCTCCATGCCCTTGTCATCACAATGATCCATGCCCTTGTTATCACAATGCTCCATGACCCCTGTCATCACAATGCTCCGTGACTCCAGTCATCACAATGCTTCATGACCTTTGTCATCACAATGGTCCATGCCCTCATCATCAAGACTCTCTGTGACCTTTTTAACCACAATACTCCATGAACTTTTCTTCACAATGCTTTTTATCCCCTGTCATCACAATGCTCTATGCCTTTCTCAGCACAATGCTCCATGACGTATGCCATCAGAATGCTCCATGGCCTTCTCCTCACAGTGCTCCATGCCCTTGTCATCACAATGCTCCAAGACCCCTGTAATCACAATGCTCCATGCCCCTTTTCATCAGAATGGTCCATGAGACTTGTCATCACAAGTCTCCATGGTCATCTCATCACAATGCTCCATGCCCTTGTCATCACAATGCTCCATGACACCTGTCATCACAATGCTCTCTGACTCCAGTCATCACAGTGGTTCATAATATTTGTCATCACAATGGTCCATGCCCACGTCATCACAAGGCTCTGTTACCTTTGTATCCACAATGCTCCATGAACATTTCATCACAATGCTCCGTGACCCTTGTCATCACAATGCTCCATGCCTTTGTCATTAAAATGCTCCATGACCATTGTCATCACAATGTGCCACGCGCTTTTCATCCCAATGGTCCAAAAATTTGTCACCACAATGCTCCATAAATATTGTAATCAAAATGCTGCATGCCCTTCTCATCACAATGCTCCATTACCCCTGTCATAACAATGCTCCATGACCCTGCCATCACAATGTTCCACGGCCTTGTCATCACAAGGCTCCATGACACTTGTCATCACAATGCTCCAAGACCCCTTTAATCACAATGCTCCATGCCGTTGTCATCACAAAGCTCCATGACACATGTCATCAGAATGTTCCATGGACGTCTCATCAAAATGCTCCTTGCCCTTGTCATCATAATGCTCCAAAACCCCTGTAAACACAGTGCTCCATGCCCCTATTCATCTCAATGCTCCATGAACCCTGTCATCACCACACTCCATGACACGTGACAACACAATGATCCGGGACTCTTGTCATCACAGTGCTCCAAGCCCCCTGTAATCAAAATGCTCCATGACCCCTGTCATCACAATACTCCATGAATATTTTCAGCCCAATGCTCCATGACCCTTGTCATCACAATAATGCATGCACTTGTCATCCCAATGATCCATGACCCCTGTATTGAAAATGCTCCGTGACAATTGTGTCACAGTTCTCCATGACACCTGTCATCACAGTGCTCCATGCCTTTGTCAGGAAAATTCTACATGACATTTTCATTACAATGCTCTATGCGTTTGTCACCACAATGGTCCAAGACCCCTGTAATCACAATGCTACATGCCCCCTATTTTTTTTGTGGTATGCGGGCCTCTCATTGTTGTGGCCTCTCCCGTTGCGGAGCACAGGCTCCGGATGCGCAGGCCCAGCGGCCATGGCTCACGGGCCCAGCCGCTCCGCGGCATATGGGATCCTCCCAGACCAGTGCATGAACCCGTATCCCCTGCATCGGCAGGCGGACTCTCAACCACTGCGCCACCAGGGAGGCCCTACATGCCCCTTTTCATCTCAATGCTCCATGAAATCTGTCATCACAATGCACCATGCCCATCATCATAATGCTTCAGGCTATTGTCATCACAATGAAATCAAAATTCTCCATGACCTCTGTCATCGTAATGCTCCAAAGCCTTGTGATCACAATGTTCCATAACACTTATAATCACAACACCCCATGACGATCATCATCACAATTATCCATGGCCTTCTCATCACCATGCTCCATGACTTTTGTCACCACAATTCTCAATACACTTGTCATCACAATGCTCCATGACACTTGTCGTCAGAATGCTCCTTGAACCCTGTCACGAAAAGGCTGCATGCCTTTTTCATCACATTGCCCCATGCCGTTTTCATCACAATGCTCCATGCCTTTGTCATGAAAATACTCCACAAGCTTGTCATCAGAATGCTGCATGACCCTTGTCATCACAATTCTCCATGCACTTGTCAGCACAATGCTCCCTGACCCTTGTCATCACAATGCTCCAAGCCATTGTCATCACAATGCTCCATTACCTTGGTCATCAGAATCTTTCATGAAACTTGGCATCACAATGCTCCATGCCATTTTCATCACAATGGGCCATTACATATGTCATCACAATGCTCCCTGACAATTCTCTTCACAATACTGCATGAACTGGTCATCACAATGCTCCATGCCCTTGTCATCACAATGTGCCATTCCAAATGTTATCACAATAATCCATGAAACATATTAGACCAATGCTCCATGCCCCTGTCATCACAATGCACCATGCCCTTGTTATCACAATGCTCCATGACCCCTGTCATCACCATGCTCCGTGACTCCAGTCATCACAATGCTTCATGATCTTTGTCATCACAATGGTCCATTACCTCATCATCAACAGTCTCTGTGACTTTTTAACCACAATGCTCCATGAAATTTTCATCACAATGCTCTTTGAACCTTGTCATCACAATGATCTACGCCTTTCTCAGCACAATGCTCCATGCCCTTGTCATCACAATGCTCCATGACCCTGTCATCACAATGCTCCGTGACTCCAGTCATCACAATGCTTCATAACATTTGTCATCACAATGGTCCATGTCCGTGTCATCACAAGGCTTTGTGACATTTTTAACCTCAATGCTTCATGAACTTTTCATCACAATGCTCCGTGACCCTTGTCATCACAGTGCTCCATGCCTTTGTCAGAAAAATTCTCCATGACCCTTGTCATCACAATGTGCCACGCACTTTTTATCCCAATGGTCCACAGATTTGTCATCACAATGCTCCATTAAACTTGTAATCACAATGCTCCATGCCCTTCAAATCACAATGCTCCATTACCCCTGTCATAACAATGCTCCTTGACCCCTGCCATCACAATGTTCCACGGCCTTGTCATCACAAAGCTCCATGACCCTTGTCATCACAATGCTCCAAGACCCCTGTAATCACAATGCTCCATGCCCTTGTCATCACAAAGCACCATGACACATGTCATCAGAATGTTCCATGTCCTTCTCATACAAATGCTCCTTGCCCTTGTCATCACAATGCTCCAAGACCCCTGTAATCAAAATGCTCCATGCCCCTTTTCATCTCAATGCTCCATGAACCCTGTCATCACAATGCACCATGCCCATCATCATAATGCTTCCGGTTATTGTCAGCACAATTAAATCAAAATTCTCCATGACCTCTGTCATCACAATGCTCCATGACCCCTGTCATCACAATACTCCATGAACATTTTCAGCCCAATGCTCCATGACCATTGTCATCACAACGATCCTTGACCCCTGTATTCAAAATGCTCTGTGAGGGCCTCCCTGGTGGCGCAGTGGTTGGGAGTCCGCCTGCCGATGCAGGGGATACGGGTTCGTGCCCTGGTCTGGGAGGATCCCATATGCCGCGGGGCGGCTGATACCGTGAGCCATGGCTGCTGAGCCTGTGCGTCCGGAGCCTGTGCTCCGCAGCGGGAGAGGCCACAATGGTGAGAGGCCCGCGTAAGCAAAAAAAAAAAATAAATAAATAAAGAATGCTCCGTGACACATGTCATCACAGTGCTCCATGACACCTGTCATCACAGTGCTCCATGCCTTTGTCTGCAGTATCCTCCATGATCTTGTCATTACAATGTTCTATGTGCTTGTCATCACAATGCTACAAGACCTCTGTAATCACAATGCTCCATGCCCCTTTTCATCTCAATGGTCCATGAACCCTGTCATCACAATGCACCATGCCAATCATCATAATGCTTCAGGCTATTGTTATTACAATGAAATCAAAAGTCTCCATGACCTCTGTCATCATAATGCTCCAAACCCTTGTGATCAGAATGTTCCATAACATTTATCATCACAACACCACATGACGATCATCATCACAAATATCCTTGGGCTTCTGATCACAATGCTTCCTGATCTTTGTCATCACAATGCTCAATACACTTGGCTTCACAATGCTCCCTGACACATGTCGTCAGTATGCTCCTTGAACCCTGTCATGACAAGGCTCCATGCCTTTTTCATCACAATGATCCATGCACTTTTCATCACAATGCTCCAAGACCCCTGTAATCACAATGCTCCATGCCCTTGTCATCAAAAAGCTCCATGAGGCATGTCATCAGAATGTTCCATGGCCTTTTCCTCACAATGCTCCATGGCACTGTCATCACAATGCTCCATGTACCCTCTCATCACATTGCTCCATGCCCTTGACATTACAATCCTCCATGACCCATGTATCACATTGTTCCGTGCCCTTGTCATCACAATGCTGCAGCCCACTCTCATCAAAATAATCTATGAAATATTTCAAACCAATGCTCAATGCCCTTCTCATCACTATGCTCCATTACCTCTGTCATAACAATGCACCATGACCACTGCCATCACAATGTTTCACGGCCTAGTCATCACAAGGCTCCATGACCCTTGTCATCACAATGCTCCAAGAAACTTGTAATCAAAATTCTCCATGCCTTTGTAATAACAAAGCTCCATGACGCATGTATCAGAAGGTTCCATGGCCTTCTCATCACAATGCTCCATGTGCTTGTCATCACAATGCTCCAAGACCCCTGTAATCACTATGATCCATGCCCCTTTTCATCTCAATGCTCCATGAACCCTGTCATCACAAAGCACCGTGACCATCATCATAATGCTTCAGGCTATTGTCACTACAATGAAATCAAAATTCTCCATGACCTCTGTCATCATAATGCTCCAAACCCTTGTGATCAGAATGTTCCATAACACTTATCATCACAACACCCCATGACGATCATCATCATAGTTATCAATGGTCTTCTCTTCACAATGCTCCATGATCTTTGTCATCACAATGCTCAATACACTTGTCATCACAATTCTCCCAGACACCTGTCGTCAGTATACTCCTTGAACCCTGTGATGACAAGGCTCCATGCCTTTTACATCACAATGATCCATGCCTTTTCATCACAATGCTCCAAGACCCCTATAATCACAATGCTCCATGGCCTTGTCAGCACAAAGCTCCATGACGCATGTCATCAGAATTCTCCATGGCCTTCTCCTCAAAATGCTCCATGCCCTTGTCATCACAATGCTCCAAGTCCACTGTAATCACAATTCTCCATGCCCCTTTACATTAGAATGCTCCATGAGACTTGTCATCACAAGTCTCCATGGTCATCTCATAACAATGCTCCAGGACATTGTCATCAACATGCTCTATTCCCTTGTCATCACAATGCTCCATGACCACTGTCATTACAATAATCCATTAATATTTTCAGCCCAATGCACCATGACCTTCTCATCACAATGCTCCATGACCAATATCATCACAATGCTCCATGACCACTGTCATCACAACCATCCATAACACCTGACAACACAATGATCCGGGACTCTTGTCATCAAAATGCTCCATGCCCTTGTCATCACAATGCACCATGTCCACTGTCATCACAATAATCTATGAAACTTGTCAGACCAATGCTCCATTCCCCTGTCATCACAATGCTCCATGCCCTTGTTATCACAATGCTCCATGACCCCTGTCATCACAATGCTCCGTGACTCCAGTCATCACAATGTTCCATAACCCCTGTCATCAAAATGCTCCATGACCCTTTACATCCCAAAGCTCCATGATCCCTGGCATCACAATGTTCTATAACCCCTGTCATCAAAATGTTCCATTACACTTTTCATCAAATTGCTGCATGACCCTGTCATCAAAATGCTCCCTGCCCTTCTCATCACAATGCACCACACCCTTGTCATCAAAATGCTCCATGACATTTGACATCACAAAGTTCCATGCCCCTTGGCATCACAATGCTCCATGTCATTGTCATCACAATGCTCCATGAACCCTCTCATTACATTGCTCCATGCCCTTGTCATAACAAAGCTCCATGACACTTGTCATCACAATGCTCGATGCCCTTCTCATCACAATGCTCCACGCCCTGATCATTACAATCCACCATGACCCATGTATCACAGTGTACCGTGCCCTTGTCATCACAATGCTCCATGCCCACTCTCATCACAATAATCCATGAAACATTTCAGACAAATGCTCAATGCCATTCTGATTACAATGCTCCATTACTTCTGTCATAACTATGCTCCATGACCGCTGCCATCACAATGTTCCACGGCCTTGTCATCAAAAGGCTACATGACCCTTGTCATCTCAATGCTCCAAGACCCCTGTAATCACAATGCTCCATGCCCTTGTCATCACAAAGCTTCATGACGCATGCCATCAGAATGTTCCATGGCCTTCTCCTCACAATGCTCCATGCCCTCGTCATCACAGTGCTCCAAGAACCCTGTAAACACAAAGCTCCTTTCCCCTTTTCATCAGAATGCTCCATGAGACTTGTCATCACAAGTCCCATCGTCATCTCATCACAGTGCTCCAGGACCTTGTCATCACCATGCTCCATTCCCTTGTCATCACAATGCTCCTTGACACCTGTCATCACAATACTCTATGAACATTTTCAACCCAATGCTCCATGACGGTCTTATCACAATGCTCCATGAGCAGTATCATCACAATGCTCCATGACCACTGTCATCACAATGCGCCATTCCAACTGTCATCACAATAATCCATGAAACTTTTTTGACCAATGCTCCATGCCCTTGTCATCACAGTGCTCCATGCCCTTGCTATAACAATGTTCCAAAACCCCTGTAATCAGAATGCTCCATGCCCCTTTTCATCAGTATGCTCCATGAGACCTGTCATCACAAGGCTCCCTGCCTTTTTCATCACAATGCCCCATGCCGTTTTCATCACAATGCTCCATGCCATTGTCATCAAAATACTCCACAAGGTTGTCACCAGAATGCTCCATGACCTTTGTCATCACAATTCTCCATGCACTTGTCAACACAATGCTCCTTGAGCCTTGTCATCGCAATGCTCCAAGCCACTGTCATCACAATGCTCTATTAACTTTGTCATCTGAATCCTCCATGAAACTTGGCATCACAGTGCTTCATGCCATCGTTATCACATTGGGCCATTACATATGTCATCACAATGTTCCCTGACACCTGTCTTCACAATACTGCATGACCTGGTCATCACAATGCTCCATGCCCTTGTCATCACAATGCGCCATTCCAACTGTCATCGCAATAATCCATGAAAATTATTAGACCAATGCTCCATGCCCTTGTCATCACAATGCTCCACGACCACTGTAAACACAATGTTCCATGCCACTTTTCATCTCAATGCTCCATGATCCCTGTCATCACAATGCACCATGCCCATCATCATAATGCTTCAGGCTATTGTCATCACAATGAAATCAATATTCTCCAGGACCTCTGTCATCATAATGCTCCAAACCCTTGTGATCACAATGTGCCATAACACTTATCATCACAACACACCATGACGCTCATCATCACAATTATCCATGGTCTTCTCATCACAATGCTCCATGACCTTTGTCATCACAATGCTCAATACACTTGTCATCACAATGCTCCCTGACCCTTGTCTTCAGTATGCTCCATTAACCCTGTCATGACAAGTCTCCATGACATTTTCATCACAATGATCCGTGCCCTTTTCATCACAATGCTCCAGGACACCTGTAATCACAATGCTCCATGCCCTTGTCATCACAATGCTCCATGCACTTCTCATCAAAATTCTTTCTCACCCCTGATATCACAATGTTACTTCACTATTCGACACAATACTCCTTCACCTCTGTCATCACAATATTCCATGACTCCTGTCATTACAATGCTACATGCACTTATCATCACAATGTTGGATGACCCATGACATCACAGTGTTCCATAACCCCTGTCATCAAAATGTTCCTTGACACATTTCATCAAATTTCTCCGTGACCATGTCATCACAATGCTCCCTGCACTTCTCATTACAATGCACAATGCCCTTGTCATCAAAATGTTCCATGACCTTTGTCATCACAAATATCCATGACCCTTGGCATCACATTGCTCCATGCCCTTGTCATCACTAAGCTCCATGACACATGTCATCAGAATGCTCCATGGCCTTCTCATCACAATGCTCCATGACCTTTGTCATCACAATGCTCAATACACTTGTCATCAATATGCTCCATGACACTTGTTGTCTGTATGCTCCTTGAACACTGTCATGGCAAGGCTCCATGCATTTTTCATCACAATATTCCATGCCCTTTTCATCACAATGCTACAAGACCCCTGTAATCACAATGCTCCATGCACTTGTCATCACAAAGCTCAATGACGCATGTCCTCAGAATGTTCCTTGGCCTTCTCTTCACAATGATCCATGCTCTTGTCATCACAATGTTCCAAGACCCCTGTAATCACAATGGTCCATGCCCATCTTGATCAGTATGCTATATGGGATTGTCATCAAAAGGCTCCATGGATTTCTCATCACAGTGCTCCAGGACTTGTCATCACAATGCTTCACGAACTTGTCATGAAAATTCTCAATGGCCCTTGTCATCATAGTGCTCCAAGCCCTAGTCATCACAATGCTCCATTTTATTTGTCATCACAATCCTCCATTACATTTGGCATCACAATGCTCAATGCCATTATCATCGCAATGGACCATGACATATGTCATCACATTGCTCCCTGACACCTGTCTTCACAATACTCCATGACCTTCTCATCACCATGATCCATACACTTGTCATCACAATGCTCCATGCCCATGTCATCACAATGCTCCATGACCGCTATCATCACAGTGCTCCATGACTCCAGTCATCACAATGCTTCATAATGTTTGTCATCAAAACGGTCCTTGCCCGTGTCATCACAAGGCTCTGTGACCTTTGTAACCAAAATGCTCCATGAACTTTTCATCACAATGCTCCGTGACCCTTGTCATCACAATGCTCCATGCCTTTGTCAGAACAATGCTCCATGACCCTTGTCATCACAATGTGCCACGTGATTTTCATCACATCGGTCCACAACCTTGTCATCGCTATGCATCAAAAACCTTGTAATCCCAATGCTCCATGCACTTCTCATCCAAATGCTCTCTCACCAGAGATATCACAATGTTCCATCACTAGTCATCACAATACTCCCTCACCCCTGCAATCATAATGTTCCATGACCTCTGTCATCACAGTGCTACATACCCTTATCATCACAATGTTCCATGATCCCTGACATCACAATGTTCCATAACCCGTGTAATCAAAATGATCCATGACCCTTTTCATCCCAAAGCTCCATGACCCTTGACATCACAATGTTCTATAACCCGTGCCCTCAAAATATTCCATTATATTTTAATCAAATTGCTGCATGAACCTGTAATCAAAATGCTCCCTGCCCTTCTCATCACAATGCACCACACCATTGTCATCGAAATGCTCCCTGTTATTTGTCATCACAAATCTCCATGACCCTTGGCATCACAATGCTCCATGTCATTGTCATCACAATGCTCCATGAACACTCTCATCACATTTCTCCATGCCCTTGTCATCACAAAGCTCCATGACACTTGTCTTCACAATGCTCGATGCCCTTCTCATCGCAATGCTCCATGTTCTGGTCATTACAATCCTCCATGAACCATGTATCACAGTGTTCCGTGCCCTTGTCATCCCAATGCTCCATGCCCACTCTCATTACAATAATCCATGAAATATTTTAGACCAAAGCTCAATGCCCTTCTCATCACAATGCTCCATTACCTCTGTCATAACAATGCTCCATGACACCTGCCATCATATTGTTCAATGGCATGTCATCACAAGGCTCCATGATCCTTGTCATCACAATTCCCCAAGACCCCTGTAATCACAATGCTCCATGCCCTTGTCATCATAGTGCTCCATGATGCATGTCATCAGAATTTTCCATGGCCTTCTCATCACCATGCTCCATGCCCTAGTCATCACAATGCTCCAAGACCCCGGTAATCACAATGCTCCATTCCCCTTTTCATCTCAATGCTCCATGAACCCAGTCATCACAATGCACCATGCCCATCATCATAATGTTTCATGCTATTGTCATCACAATGAAATCTAAATTCTCCATGACATCTGTCATCATAATGCTCCAAACCCTTGTGATCACAATGTTCCATAAGACTTATCATCACAACACCCCATGACGCTCATCATCACAATTATCCATGGTCTTCTCATCACAATGCTCTATGACCTTTGTCATCAAATGCTCAATACACTTGTCATCACAATGCTACCTGACACTTGTCGTAAGTATGCTTCTTGAACACTGACATGACAAGGCTCAATGCCTTTTTCTTCACAATGATACATGCCCTTTTCATCACAATGCATCAAGACACCTGAAATCATAATGCTCCACGACCTACTCATCACAATTCTCCATGGCCAATATCATCACAATGCACCATGACCACTATCATCTCAACACTCCATGACAGCTGACAACACAATGATCCGGAATTCTTGTCATCAAAATGCTCCATTCCCAAGTCATCACAATGCTCCATGACCCCTGTCATCACAATACTCCATGAACATTTTCAGCCCAATGCTCCATGACACTTGTCATCACATTGAACCATGAACTTGTCATCCCAATGCTCCTTGAACACTGTATTCACAATGCTCCGTGACACTTGTCATCACAGTGCTCCATGACACCTGTCATCACAATGCTCCATGCCTTTGTCAGCAAATGCTACATGACCTTGTCATTACAATGCTCTATGCGCTTGTCATCACAATACACCTTTACCATTGTCATCACAATCCTCCATGAACCTTGGGATCACATTGCTTCATACCCTTGTCATCACAATTCTCCATGCTCCTTGAAATCAAAATGATCCATGACCTCTGTCATCACAATGCTCCAAACCCTTGTCATCACAATGTTCCATAACACTTGTCATCACAACGCTCCATGATGCCTGTCATCACAATACTCCACGGCCTTTTCATCACAATGCTCCATAATCTTTGTCATCACAATTCTAATACACTTGTCATTACAATGCTTCCTGAAACTTGCCGTCAGAATGCTCCTTGAAACCTGTCACGAAAAGGCTCCATGCTTTTCTAATCACAATGTCCCATGCCGTTTTCATCACAATGCTCCATGCCATTGTCATCAAAATACTCCATAAGATTCTCATCAGAATGTTCCATGACATTTTTCATCACAATTATCCATGCACTTGTCAGCACAATGCTCCCTGAAGCTTTTCATCACAATGCTCCAAGCCATTGTCATCACAATGCTAAATTACTTTTGACATCACAATGCTCCGTGACTCCAGTCATCACAAAGCTTCATAACGTTTGTCATCACAATGGTCCATGCCCGCGTCATCACAAGGCTCTGTGACTTTTGTAACCACAATGCTCCATGAACTTTTCATCACAATGCTCCGTGACACTTGTCATCACAATGCTCCATGCCTTTGTCAGAACAATGTTCCATGACTCTTGTCATCACAATGTGCCATGCGCTTTTCATCACAATGATCCACAACCTTGTCATCGATATGCTCCATAAACCTTGTAATCACAGTGGTCCATGCACTTCTCATCCAAATGCTCTCTCACCTGAGATATCACAATATTCCATCACTAGTCATCACAATCCTCCCTCAACCCTGTAATCAAAATGTTCCATGACCCGTGACATCACAATATTCCATAACCACTGTCATCACAATGCTCCATGGCACATTTCATCCCAAAGCTCCATGATCCATGGCATCACAATGTTCTGTAACCCCTGTCATCAAAATGTTACATGACACTTCTCATCAAATTGCAGCATGAACCTGTCATCAAAATGCTCCCTTTCCTTCTCATCACAATGCACCACACGCTTGTCATCAAAATGCTCCATGACCGTTGTCATCACAAAGCTCCATGACCCTTGGCATCACAATGCTCCATGTCAATGTCATCACAATGCTCCCTGAACGCTCTCATCCCATTGCTCCATGCCCTTGTCATCACAATGCTCCATGACACTTGTCATCACAATGCTCGATGCCCTTCTCATCAAAATTCTCCATGCCCTTTTCATCACAATCCTCCATGACCCATGTATCACAGTGTTCCGTGCCCTTGTCATCACAGTGCTCCATGCCCACTCTCATCACAATAATCCATGAAAATTTTCGGGCCAATGCTCAATGCACTTCTCATCACAATGCTCCATTACCTCTGTCTTAAAAATGCTCCATGACCCCTGCCATCACAATGTTCCACGGACTTGTCATCACAAGGCTCCCTGACCCTTGACATCACAATGCTCCAAGACCCCTGTAATCACAATGCTCCATGCCACTTTGCATCTCAATGCTCCATGAACCCTGTCATCACAATGCACCATGCCCATCATCATAATGCTTCAGGCTATTGTCATCACAATGAAATCAAAATTATCCATGACCTCTGTCATCATAATGCTCCAAACCCTTGTGATCACAATGTTCCATAACACTTATCATCACAAATCCCCATGACGCTCATCATCACAATTATCCATGGTATTCTCATCACAATGCTCCATGACCTTTGTCATCACAATGCTCAATACAGTTGTCATCACAATGCTCCCTGACACTTGTCGTCAGTATGCTCCTTGAACCCTGTCATGACAAGGCTCCATGACGTTTTCATCACAATGATCCGTGCCCTTTTCATCACAATGCTCCAAGATCACTGTCATCACAATGCTCCATGTGCTTGTCAACACAAAACTCCATGAAGCATGTCATCAGAATGCCGCATGGCCTTCTCATCACAATGCTCCATGCCCTAGTCATCAAAATGCTCCAAGACCCCTGTAATCACAATGCTCCATGCCCCTTTTCATCAGAATGCTCCGTGAGAGTTCTCATCACAATTCTCCATGGTCATCTCATCAAAAAGATCCAGGATATTGTCATCACCATTCTCCATTCCCTTGTCATCACAATGCTCCATGACCCCTGTCATCACAATAATCCATTAACATATTCAGCCCAATGCTCCACGACCTACACATCACAATACTCCATGGCCAAAATCTTCACAATGCTCCATGACCACTGTCATCACAACACTCCATGACTCCTGACAACACAATGATCCGGGACTCTTGTCATCACAGTGCTCCATTCCCTACTCATCACTATGCTCCATGACCCATGTCATCACAACACTCCATGAACATTTTCAGCCCAGTGCTCAATGACACTTGTCATCACAATGATCCATGCCCTTGTCATCCCAATGCTCCATGACTCCTGTATTCACAATGGTCCATGACGCTTGTCATCACAGTGCTCCATGACACATGTCATCACAATGCTCCATGCCTTTGTCAGCAAAAAGCTACATGACCTTGTCATTACAATGCTCTATGCGCTTGTCATCACAGTACTCCATTTCCATTGTCATCACAATCCTCCATGAACCTTGGGATCACATTGCTTCATGCCCTTGTCATCACAATGCTCCATGCTCCTTTAAATCAATATGATCCATGACCTCTGTCATCACAATGCTCCAAAGCCTTGTGATCACAATCTTCCATAACACTTGTCATCACAACGCTCCATGAGGCCTGTCATCACAATACTCCATGCCCTTTTCATCACAATGCTCCATAACATTTGTCATCACAATTCTCAATATACATGTCATCACAATGCTCCCAGACCTTGTCATCAGAATGCTCCTTGAAACCTGCCACGAAAAGGCTCCATGCCTTTTTCTTCACAATGCCCTATGCCATTTTCATCAAAATGCTCCATGCCATTGTCATCAAAATACTCCACAAGCTTGTCATCAGAATGCTCAATGACCCTTGTCATCACAATTCTCCATGCAATTGTCAGCACAATGCTCCCTGTCCCATGTCATCACAATGCTCCAAGCCATTGTCATCACAATGTTCCATAACCTTTGTCATCAGAATCCTCCATGACACTTGGCATCACAATGCTCCATGCCATTGTCATCACAATGGGCCATTACATATGTCATCACAATGCTCCCTGACACCTCTCTTCACAATACTGCATGACCTGGTCATCACAATGCTCAATGCCCTTTTCATCACAATGTGCCATTCGAACTCTCATCGCAACAATCCATGGAACTTATTAGACTAATGTTCCATGCCCTTGTCATAATAGTGCTCCATGCCCTTGTTATCACAATGCTCCCTGACCCCTGTCATCACAATAATCCATTAACATATTCAGCCCAATGCTCCACGACCTACACATCACAATACTCCATGGCCAAAATCTTCACAATGCTCCATGACCACTGTCATCACAACACTCCATGACTCCTGACAACACAATGATCCGGGACTCTTGTCATCACAATGCTCCATTCCCTACTCATCACTATGCTCCATGACCCATGTCATCACAACACTCCATGAACATTTTCAGCCCAGTGCTCCATGACACTTGTCATCACAATGATCCATGCCCTTGTCATCCCAATGCTCCATGACTCCTGTATTCACAATGGTCCATGACGCTTGTCATCACAGTGCTCCATGACACATGTCACCACAATGCTCCATGCCTTTGTCAGCAAAAAGCTACATGACCTTGTCATTACAATGCTCTATGCGCTTGTCATCACAGTACTCCATTTCCATTGTCATCACAATCCTCCATGAACCTTGGGATCACATTGCTTCATGCCCTTGTCATCACAATGCTCCATGCTCCTTTAAATCAATATGATCCATGACCTCTGTCATCACAATGCTCCAAAGCCTTGTGATCACAATCTTCCATAACACTTGTCATCACAACGCTCCATGAGGCCTGTCATCACAATACTCCATGCCCTTTTCATCACAATGCTCCATAACATTTGTCATCACAATTCTCAATATACATGTCATCACAATGCTCCCAGACCTTGTCATCAGAATGCTCCTTGAAACCTGCCACGAAAAGGCTCCATGCCTTTTTCTTCACAATGCCCTATGCCATTTTCATCAAAATGCTCCATGCCATTGTCATCAAAATACTCCACAAGCTTGTCATCAGAATGCTCAATGACCCTTGTCATCACAATTCTCCATGCAATTGTCAGCACAATGCTCCCTGTCCCATGTCATCACAATGCTCCAAGCCATTGTCATCACAATGTTCCATAACCTTTGTCATCAGAATCCTCCATGACACTTGGCATCACAATGCTCCATGCCATTGTCATCACAATGGGCCATTACATATGTCATCACAATGCTCCCTGACACCTCTCTTCACAATACTGCATGACCTGGTCATCACAATGCTCAATGCCCTTTTCATCACAATGTGCCATTCGAACTCTCATCGCAACAATCCATGGAACTTATTAGACTAATGTTCCGTGCCCTTGTCATAATAGTGCTCCATGCCCTTGTTATCACAATGCTCCCTGACCCCTGTCATCACAATACTCCGTGACTGCAGTCATCACAATGCTTCATGACCTTTGTCATCACAATGGTCCATGCCCTCGTCATCAACAGTCTCTGTGACCATTTTAACCAAAATGTCCAATGAACTTTTCATACAATGCTCTTTGACCCTTGTCATCACAATGCTCTATGCCTTTCTCAGCACAATGCTCCATGACCCTTGTCATCACAATGCTCCTTGCGCTTGTCAGCACAATGCTCTATGACACATGTCATCACAATGCACCATGCACTTGTCATCACAGTGCTCTACAAACTTGTCATCACAATGCTCCATAAACATTGTCATCATAATCCTCCATGCACTTCTCATCAAAATGCTCTCTCACTACTGATATCACAGTGCTACATCACTATTTGTCACAATACTCCCTCCCACCTGTCATCACAATGTTCCATGACTCCTGTCATCACAATGCTACATGAACTTATCATCAAAATGTTCGATGACCCCTGACATCACAATGTTCCATAACACCTGTCATCAAAATGTTCCATGAAAATTTTCAACAAATTGCTCCATGAACCTGTCATCACAATTCTCCCTGCCCTTCTCATCACAATGCACAACGCCCTTGTCATCAAAATGCTCCATGACCTTTGTCATCTCAAAGAGCCCTGACCCATGGCCTCACAGTGTTCCATGTCATTGTCATCACAATGCTCGATGACACATTTCATCAGAATGCTACATGGCCTTCTCATCACAATGATCCATGCCCTTGCCATCACAATGCTCCATTAGCCCTCTCATAACAATGCTCCATGCCCCTGCCATCATGATATTCCATGGCCTTGTCATCACAAGGCTCCATGACCCTTCTCATCACAACACTCCAAGAACACTGTAATCACAGTACTCTATGCCCCTTTTCATCTCAATGATCCATTAACCCTGTCATCACAATGCACCATGCCTATCATCATAATGCTTCATGCTATTGTCATCACAATGATATCAAAATGCACCATGACCTCTGTCATAACAATGCTCCAATCCCTTGTGATCACAATATTCCATAACACTTGTCATCACAATGCCCCTTGATGCTCGTCATCACAATTATCCTTGGTCTTCTAATCACAATGCTCCATGACCTTTGTCATCACAATGCTCAATACACTTGTCATCAAAATGCTCCCTGACCCTTGTTGTCTGTATGCTCCTTGAACCCTGTCATGACAAGGCTCCATGCCTTTTTCATCACAATGATCCATGCCCTTTTCATCACAATGCTCCAAGACCCATGTAATCAAAATGCTCCATGCTCTTGTCATCACAAATCTCAATGACGCATGCCATCAGAATGCTCCTTGGTCTTCTCCTCACAATGTTCCATGCCCTTGTCATCACAATGTTCCATGACCCCTGTAATCACAATGCTCCATGCCCCTTTTCATCAGTATGCTCCATGAGACTTGTCATCACAAGGCTCCATAGATTTGTCATCACAATGCTCCAGGATCTTGTCATCACAATGCTTCACGACCTTGTCATGAAAATTCTCAATGGCCCCTGTCATCATAATGCTGCAAGCCCTAATCATCACAATGCTCCATTATATTTGTCATCACAATCCTCCATTACAATTGGCATCACAATGCTCCATGCCATTGTCATCGCAATGGACCATGACATATGTCATCACAATGCTCCCTGACATCTCTCTTCACAATATTCCATGACCTTCTCATCACAGTGCTCCATGCCCTTGTCATCACAATGCACCATGTCCATGGTCATCACAATAATCTGTGAAATTTTTCAGACCAATGCTCCATTCCCCTGTCATCACAATGCTCCATGCACTTGTCATCACAATGCTCCATGACCCCTGTCATCCCAATGCTCTGTGACTCCAGTCATCACAATGCTTCATAACGTTTGTCATCACAATGGTCCATGTCCACGTCATCACAAGGCTCTGTGACATTTGTAACCACAATGCTCCATGAACATTTCCTCACCATTCTCTGGGACCCTTGTCATCACAATGCTCCATTTCTTTGTCAGAAAAATGCTCCATGACCATTGTCATCACAATGTGCCACGCACATTTCATCACAACTGTCCACAACATTATGATTGCAATGCTCCATAAATTTTCTTATCACAATGGTCCATGAACTTCTCATCAAAATGCTCTCTCACCATAGATATCACAATGTTCCATCACTAGTCATCACAATACACCCTCACCCATGGAATCACAATGTCCATGACCCTGTCATCACAATGCTATATTCCGTTATCATCACAATATTGCATGACCCCTGACATAACAATGTTCCATAACCCCTGTCATCAAAATGCTCCATGACCCTTTTTATCCCAAAGCTCCAAGAACCCTGACATCACAATGTTCTATAACCCATGCCATCAAAATATTCCCTTACACTTTTTATCAAATTGCTGCATGACCCGGTCATCAAAATGCTCCCTGCACTTCTCATCACAATGCACCATTCCCTTGTCATCAAAATGCTCCATGACTTGTCATCAAAAAGCTCTATGACACATGGCATCACAATGCTCCATGTCATTGTCATCACAATGCTCCATGAACCCTCTCATCCCATTGCTCCATGCCCTTGTCATCAGAAAGCTCCATGACACTTGTCATCACAATGCTCGATGCGTTTCTCATCACAATGCCCCATGCTCTAGTCATTAAAATCCTGCATGACCCATGTATCACAGTGTTCCGTGCCCATGTAATCACAATGCTCCATCCCCTTCTCATCACAATGCTCCATGACCCCTGCCATCACAATGTTCCACGGACTTGTAATCACAAGGCTCCAAGACACTTGTCATCACAATGATCCAAGACCCCTGTAACCACAATGCTCCATGACACATGTCATCAGAATATTCCATGGATTTCTCATCACAATGCTCCATGCCCTTGTCATCACAATGCTCAAGACCCCTGTAATCACAATGCTCCATTTCCCTTTTCATCTCAATGCTCCATGAACCCTGTCATCACAATGCATCATGCCCATCATTATAATGCTTCCGGCTACTGTCAGCACAATGAAATCAAAATTCTCCATGACCTATGTCATCACAATTCTCCATGTCCCCTGTCATCACAATACTTCATGAATATTTTCAGCCCAATGCTCCATGATACTTGTCATCACAATGATGCATGCCCTTTTCAGCCCAATGCTCCATGACCCCTGTGTTCACAATCCTCCGTGATGCTTGTCATCACAGTGCTCCATGACACCTGTCATCACAATGCTAGATGACTTTGTCAGCAAAAGGCTAAATGACCTTGTAATTGCAATGCTCTATGCGCTTGTCATCACAATACTCCATTACCATTGTCATCACAATCCTCCATGAACCTTGGGATCACATTGCTTTATGCCCTTTTCATCACAATGCTCCATGTTCCTTGATATAAAAATGCTCCATGAACCCTGTCATCTAAATGCACCATGACCATCATCATAATGCTTCAGGCTATTGTCATCACAATGAAATCAAAATATTCGATGATCTGTCTCATCACAATGCTCCAAATCCTTGTGATCACAATGTTCCATAACACTTATCATCACAACGCCCCATGAAGCTCATCATCACAGTTATCCATGGTCTTCTCATCACAGTGCTCCATGACCTTTGTCATCACAATGCTCTATACACATGCCATCACAATGCTCCCTGACACTTCTCATCAGTATGCTCCTGAAACCCTGTCATGAAAAGGCTCCATACCATGTTCATAACAATGATCCATGCCAATTTCATCACAATGCTCCAAGACCCCTGTAACCACAATACTCCATGCCCCTTTTCATCAGAATGCTCCATGAGACTTCTTATTACGAGGCTCCATGGTCTCCTCATCACAGTGCTCCAGGAACCTTTCATCACAGTGCTCCATTCCCTTGTCATCACAATGCTCCATGACCCCTGTCCTCACAATACTTCCTGAACATTTTCACGCCAATTCTCCAGGAACTTCTCATCACAATGCTTCATGATCCCTATCATCACAATGCTCCATGACCACTGTCATCACAACGCTCCATGACCCCTGACAACACAGTGATCCGGGACTCTAGTCATCACAGTGCTCCATTCCCTAGTCATCACAATGCTCCATTAATATTTTCAGGCCAATTCTCCATGACACTTGTCATCAAAATGATCCATGACCTTGCCATCCCAGTGCTCCATGACACCTGTAATCACAATGATCAGTGATGCTTCTCATCAAAGTGCTCTATGACCCTTATCATCACAATGCTCCATACCTGTGTCAGCAAAATGCTATATGACCTTGCCATCAAAATGCTCCATTTGCTTGTCATCACAATACTCCCTTACCATTGTCATCACAATCATCCATGAGCCTTGGGATCACATTGCTTCATGCCCTTGTCATCACAATGCTCCATGCTCCTTGAAAACAAAATGATCCATGACTTCTATCATCACAATGCTCCAAACCCTTGTGATCACAATGTTCCATAACACTTGTCATCACAACGCTCCATGATGCCTGTCATCACAATACTCTATGCCCTTTTCGTCAAAATGCTCCATGATCTTTTTCATCACAATTCTCAATACACATGTCATCACAATGTTCCCTGACACTTGTCATCAGAATGCTCCTTGAAACCTGTCATGAAATGGCTTCATGCATTTTTCATCACAATGCTCCATGCCCTTTTCATCACAATGCTCCAAGCCATTGTCGTCACAATACTCCACAAGCTTGTCATCAGAATGCTCCATGACACTTGTCATCACATTTCTCCATGGACACTGTCATCACAATGCTCCATACCCCTTGTCATTACTGTGCTCCAGGACGCGTGTCATCACAAATATCCATGGCCTTCTCATTACAATGCTCGACGCCATTGTCATCAAAATGCTCCATGACCCATGTAATCACAATGCTCCATGCCCTTGTCATCACAAAGCTCCATTTCTTTGTCAGAACAATGCTCAATGAACATAGTCATCACCATGTGCCATGCGCATTTCATCACAACGGTCCACAACCTTGTCATTGATATGCTTCATAAACCTTGTAATCACAACTGTCCATGCACATTTCATCAAAATGCTCTCTCAACAGAGATAACACAATGTTCCATCTCTAGTCATCACAATACTCCCTAATCCCTGTAATCACAATGTTCCAGGACACTGTCATCACAATGCTACATCCCCTTATCATCACAATGTTCCATGACCCCTGACATCACTATGTTCCATAACCCCTGTCATCAAAATGCTCCATGACCCTTTTCATCCCAAAGCTCCAAGACCCCTGACAACACAATGTTCTATAACCCCTGCCATCAAAATGTTCCTTTACACTTTTTATCAAATTGCTGCATGACCTGGTCATCAAAATGCTCCTGCATTTCTCAGCACAAGGCACCATGCCCTTGTCATCAAAATGCTCCATGACTTGTCATCACAAAGCTCCATGACCCTTGACATCACCATGCTCCATGTCATTGTCATCACAATGCTCCATGAACCCTCTCATCACATTGCTCCATGCCCTTGTCATCACAAAGCTACATGACACTTGTCATCACAATGCTCGATGCCATTCGCATCACAATGCTCCATGCCCTTGTCATTACAATCCTGCATGACCCATGTATCACAGTGTTCCGTGCCCTTGTCATCACAATGCTCCATGCCCACCCTCATCACAATAATCCATGAAACATTTCATACCAATGTTCCATGTCCTTCTCATCAAAATGCTCCATTACACCGGTCATAAAAATGCACCATGACCATTGCCATCAAAATGTTCCACGGCCTAGTCATCACAAGGTTCCATGACACTTGTCATCACAATGCTCCAGACCCCTGAAAGCACAATGCTCCATGCCCTTGTCATCACAAAGCTCCATGACGCATGTCATCAGAAAGTTCCATGGCCTTCTCATCACAGTGCTCCATGCCCTTGTCATCACAATGCTCCAAGACCCTTGTAATCACAATGCTCCATGCCCCTTTTCATCTCAATGCTCCATGAACCCTGTCATCACAATGCACCATTCCCATCATCATAAGGCTACAGGCTATTGTCATCACAATGAAATCATTATTCTCCATGACCTCTGTCATCAAAATGTTCCAAACCCTTGTGATCACAAGGTTCCATAACACTTATCATCACAACACCCCATGACGCTCATCATCACAATTATCCATGGTCTTCTCATCACAATGCTCCATGATCTTTGTCATCACAATGCTCAATACACTTGTCAACACAATGCTTCCTGACACTTGTCGTCAGAATGCTCCATGAAGCCTGCCATGACAAGGCTCCATGCCTTTTTCATAACAATGATCCATGCACTTTTCATCACAATGCTCCAAGATCCCTGTAATCACAAATGCTCCATGCTCTTCTCATCACAAAACTCCATGACGCATGTCATCAGAATGCTCCATGACTTTCTCATCACAATGCTCCATGCCCTAGTCATCACAATGCTCCAATACACCAGTAATCACAATGCTCCATGCTCCTTTTCATCAAAATGCTCCATGAGACTTCTCATCAGAAGTCTCCATGGTCTTCTCATCACAATGCCCCAGGACCTTGTCATCACCATGCTCCATTCCGTTGTCATCACAATGCTCCATGACACATGTCATCACAATGCTCCATGCCCTTGTCATCAAAAAGCTCCATGACACATGTCATCAGAATGCTACATGGCCTTCTCATCACAATGCTCCATGCTCTTGTCATCAAAATGATCCAAGACCCCTGTAATCACAATGCTCCATGCCCCTTTTCATCAGAATGCTCCATGAGACGTATCATCACAAATTTCCATCGTCTTCTCATCACAATGCTCTAGGACCTTGTCATCACCATGCTCCATTCCCTTGTCATCACAATGCTCCATGGCCCCTGTCTTCACAATAATCCATGAACATTTTCAGCGCAATGCTCCACGACCTACTCATCACAATGCTCCATGGCCAATATCATCACAATTCTCCATGACCACTGTCATCACAACACTCCATGACACCTGACAGCACAATGATCTGGGACTCTTGTCATCACAATGTTCCATTCCCTAGTCATCAAAATGCTCCATGACCCCTATCATCACAACACTCCATGAACATTTTCAGCCCAGTGCTCCATGACCCTTGTCATCACAATGATCCATGCCCTTGTCTTGCCAAAGCTCCATGACCCCTGTATTCACAATGCTCCGTGACGCTTGTCATCACAGTGCTCCATGACACATGTCCTCACAATGCTCTATGCATTTCTCAGCACAATGTTCCATGCCCTTTTCATCACAATGCTCCATGACCCCTGTCATCACAATGCTCCATGACTCCAGTCATCACAATGCTTCATAACATTTGTCATCATGATGGGCGATACCCACGTCATCACAAGGCTCTGTTACCTTTGTAACCACAATGCTCCATGAACATTTCATCACAATGCTCCGTGACCCTTGTCATCACAATGCTCCATGCCTTTGTCAAAAAAATGCTCCATGACCCTTGTCATCAGAATGTGCCACGTACTTTTCATCCCAAAGGTCCACAAATTTGTCATCGCAATGCTCCATGAACCTTGTAATCACAATGCTCCATGCCCTTCTTATCACAATGCTCCATTACCCCTGTCATAACAATGCTCCTTGACACTTGCCATCACAATTTTCTATGCCCTTGTCATCACAAAGCTCCATGACACGTCATCAGAATGTTCCATGTACTTCTCATCAAAATGCTCAATGCCCTTGTCATCACAATGCTCCAAGACCCCTGTAATCACAATGCTCCATGCCCCTCTTCATCTCAATGCTCCACGAACCCTGTCATCACAATGCATCATGCCAATCATCATAATGCTTCCTGCTATTGTCAGCACAATGAAATCAAAATTCTACATGACCCCTGTCATCACAGTAGTCCATGAACATTTTCAGCCCAAGGCTCCATGACACTTGTCATCACAATGATCCATGCCCTTGTCATCCCAATGCTCCATGACCCCTGTATTCACAATGCTCCGTGACGCTTGTCATCACAGTGCTCCATGACACCTGGCATCACAATGCTCCATGCCTTTGTCAGCAAAATGCTACATGACCTTGTCATTACAATGCTCTATGCGCTTGTCATCACAATACTCCTTTACCATTGTCATCACAATCCTCCATGAAACTTGGGATCACATTGCTTCATGCGCTTGTCATCACAATGCTCCCTGCTCCTGGAAATCAAAATGATCCATGACCTCTCTCATCACAATGCTCCAAACTCTTGTGATCACTATGTTCTATAACACTTGTCATCACAAAGCTCCATGATGCCTGTCATCACACATACTCCATGCCCTTTTTATAACAATGCTCCATGAATTTGTCATCACAGTTCTCAGTACACTTGTCATCACAATGCTCCGTGACATTGTCATCAGAATGCTACTTGAACCCTGTCACAAAAAGGCTCCATGCCTTTTTCATCAAAATGCTCCATGCAATTGTCATCAAAATACTCCACAAGCTTGTGATCAGAATGCTCCATGACCCTTGTCATCACAATTCTCCATGCACTTGTCAGCACAATGCTCCCTGAAACCTGTCATCACAATGCTCCAAGCCCTTGTCATCACAATGCTCCATTACCTTTGTCATCAGAATCCTCCATGACACTTGGCATCACAATTCTCCATGCCATTGTCATTACAATGGGCCATTACTTATGTCATCACAATGCTCCCTGACACCTCTCTTCACAATACTGCATGACCTGGTCATCACAATGCTCCATGCCCTTGTTATCACAAGGTTCCAAGTCCCCTGTAATCAGAATGCTCCAGACCCATTTTCATCAGTATGCTCCTTGAGACTTGTCATCACAAGACTCCATGGTTTTCTCATCACAATGCTCCAGGACTTCTCCTCACAATGCTTCACGACACTGTCATGAAAATTCTCAATGGCCCTTGTCAACATAATGCTCCATGCCCTAGTCATCACAATGCTCCATTATATTTGTCATCACATCCTCCATTACAATTGGCATCACAATGCTCCATGCTATTGTCATCGCAATGGACCATGACATAGGTCATCACAATGCTCCCTGACACCTGTCTTCACAATACTCCATGCCCTTGTCTTCACAATGCTCCATGGCTTGTCATCACAATGCACCATGTCCACTGTCATCACAATAATCTATGAAACATGTCAGACCTTTGCTCCATGTCCCTGTCATCACAATGCTCCATGCCCTTGTCATCACAATGCTCTATGCGCTTGTCATCACATTACTCCTTTACCATTGTCATCACAATCCTCCATGAAACTTGGGATCACATTGCTTCATGCCCTTGTCATCACAATGCTCCCTGCTCCTTGAAATCAAAATGATCCAAGACCTCTCTCATCACAATGCTCCAAACTCTTGTGATCACTATGTTCTATAACACTTGTCATCACAAAGCTCCATGATGCCTGTCATCACACATACTCCATGCCCTTTTTATAACAATGCTCCATGAATTTGTCATCACAATTCTCAGTACACTTGTCATCACAATGCTCCCTGACATTGTCGTCAGAGTGCTCCTTGAACCCTGTCACCAAAAGGCTCCATTCATTTTTCATCACAATGCCCCATGCCATTTTCATCACAATGCTCCATGCAATTGTCATCAAAATACTCCACAAGCTTGTCATCAGAATGCTCCATGTCTCTTGTCATCACAATTCTCCATGCACTTGTCAGCACAATGCTCCCTGACCCTTGTCATCACAATGCTCCAAACACTTGTCATCACAATGCTCCATTACCTTTGCCATTAGAATCCTCGATGACACTTGGCATCACAATGCTCCATGCCTTTGTCATCACAATGGGCCATTACATATGTCATCACAATGCTCCCTGACATCTGTCTTCACCATATTCCATGACCTACTCATCTCAGTGCTCCATGCCCTTGTCATCACAATGTTCCATGCACTTGTATCACAATGTTCCAAGTCCCCTGTAATCAGAATGCTCCAAGCCCCTTTTCATCAGTATGCTCCTTGAGAATTGTCATCACAAGCCTCCATGGTTTTCTCATCACAATGCTCCAGGACCTTGTCATCACAATGCTTCAGGACATTGTCATGAAAATTCTCAATGGCCCTTGTCAACATAATGCTCCAAGCCCTAGTCATCACAATACTCCATTATATTTGTCATCACATCCTCCATTACATTTGGCATCACAATGCTCCATGCTATTGTCATCGCAATGGACCATGACATAGGTCATCACAGTGCTCCCTGACACCTGTCTTCACATTACTGCATACCCTTGTCTTCACAATGCTCCATGCGCTAGTCATCACAATACACCATGTCCACTGTCATCACAATAATCTATGAAACTTGTCAGACCAATGCTCCATGCCCCTGTCATCACAATGCCCCATGCCCTTGTCATCACAATGCTCCATGACCCCTGTCATCACAATGCTCCGTGACTCCAGTCATCACTATGCTTCATAACGTTTGTCATCACAACGGTCCATGCCCGCGTCATCACAAGGCTCTGTTAATTTGTAACCCCAATGCTGCATGAACTTTTCATCACAATGCTCCGTGACGCTTGTCATCACAATGCTCCATGCCTTTGCCAGAACAATGCTCCATGACATTTGTCATCACAATGTGCCATGCACTTTTCATCACAATGATCCACAACCTTGTCATCGCTATGATCCATAAACCTTGTAATCACAATGCTCCATGCACTTCTCATCCAAATGCTCTCTCACATGAGATATCACAAAGTTCCATCACTAGTCATCACAATCCTCGCTCAACCCTGTTATCACAATGTTCCATGACCCCTGTCATCACAATGCTACATCCCCTTATCAGCACAATGTTCCTTAACCCCTGACATCACAATGTTCCATTACACTTGTCATCAAAAGGCTCCTTGACCCTCTTCATCCCAAAGCTCCATGATCCCTGGCAACACAATGTTCTATACCCCATGTCATCAAAATGTTCCATTACAATTTTCATCAAGTTGCTGCATGACCCTGTCATCAAAAAGCTCCCTGCCCTTCTCATCACAATGCACAACACACTTGTCATCAAAATGCTCCATGACTTTTGTCATCACGAAGCTCCATGACCCTTGGCATCACAATGCTCCATGTCATTGTCATCACAGTGCTCCATGAACCCTCTCATCACATTGCTCCATGCCCTTGTCATCAAAGGCTCCATGACACTTGTCATCACAATGCTCGATGCCCTTCTCATCACAATGCTCCATGCCCTTGTCATTACAATCCTCCATGACCCATGTATCACAGTGTACCGTGCCCTTGTCATCACAATGCTCCATGCCCCCTCTCATCACAATAATCCATGAAACATTTCAGACCAATTATCAATTACCTTCTCATCACAATGCTCAATTTCCTATGTCATAAAAATTCTCCATGACCCCTGCCATCAAAATGTTCCACGGCCTTGTCATCAAAAGGCTCCATGGCCCTTGTCATCACAATGCTCCAAAACCCCTGTAATCACAATGCTCCATGCCCTTGTCATCACAATGCCCCATGACCTTTGTCATCACAATTCTCAATACAGTTGTCATCACAATGCTCCGTGACACCACTTTTCACAATACTGTATGACATTTTCATCACAATGCTCCATGCGCTTCTCATCACAATGCTCCATTACCTCTGTCATCACAATGCTCCAAGACCCCTGTAATCACAAAGCTCCATGCCCTTGCCATCACAAAGCTCCATGACGCATGTCATCAGAATGTTCCATGGCCTTCTCCACACCATGCTCCATGCCCTTGTCATCACAATGCTCCAAGACCCATGTAATCACAATGCTCCATGCCCTTTCTCATCAGAATGCTCCATGAGACTTGTCATCACAAGTCTCCATGGTCATCTCATCACAATGCTCCAGGACCTTGTTATCACCATGCTCCATTCCCTTGTCATCACAATGCTTCATGACCACTCTCATCACAGTACTCCATGAATATTTTCAGCCCAATGCCCCATGACCTTCTCATCACAATGCTCCAAGACAAATATCATCACAATGCTCCATGATCACTGTCATCACAACACTCAATGACACCTGACAACACAATGATCTGGGACTCTTGTCATCACAATGCTCCATTCCCTAGTCATCACAATGCTCCATGACCCCTGTCATCACAATACTCCATGAACATTTTCAGCCCAATACTCCATGACCCTTGTCATCACAATGATCCATGCCCTTGTCATCGTCATGCTCCATGACCCCTGTATTCACAATGCTCCATGACGATTGTCATCACCGTGCTCCATGACACATGTCATCACAATGCTGTATGCCATTCTCAGCACAGTGCTCCATGCCCTTTTCATCACAATGCTCCATGAGCCCTGTCATCACAATGCTCCGTGACTCCAGTCATCACAATTCTTCATAACATTTGTCATCAAAATGGTCGATACCCATGTCATCACAAGGCTCTGTGACTTTTGTAAACACAATGCTCCATGAACTTTTCATCACAATGCTCCGTGACACTTGTCATCACAATGCAACATGCCCTTGTCATCAAAATGCTCCATGACTTGTCATCACAAAGCTCCATGACCATTGGCATCACAATGCTCCATGTCATTGTCATCACAATGATCCATGAACCCTCTCATCACATTGTTCAATGCCCTTGTCATCACAAAGCTCCATGACACTTGTCATCACAATGCTCGATGCCCTTCTCATCTCAATGGTGCATGCTCTTGTCATTACAATCTTGCATGACCCATGTAACATAGTGTTACGTAACCTTGTCATCACAATGTTCCATGCAAACTCTCATCACAATAATCCATGAAACATTTCAGACCAATGTTCCATGCGGTTCTCATCACCATGCTCCATTACCCCTGTCATAACAATGCACCATGACAACTGTCATCACAATGTTCCACGGCCTAGTCATCACAAGGTTCTATGACACTTGTCATCACAATGCTGAAGACCACTGTAATCACAATGCTCCATGCCCTTGTCATCACAATGCTCCAAGACCCCTGTAAACACAATGCTCCATGTCCCTTTTCATCTCAATGCTCCATGAAACCTGTCATCACAATGCACCATGCCCATCATCATAATGCTTCAGGCTATTGTCATCACAATGAAATCAATATTCTCCATGACCTCTGTCATCATAATGCTCCAAACCCTTGTGATCACAATGTTCCATAACACTTATCATCACAACACCCCATGACGCTCATCATCACAATTATCCATGGTCTTCTCATCACAATGCTCCATGATCATTGTCATCACAATGCTCAATACACTTGTCATCACAATAATCCCTGACACTTGTCGTCAGTATGCTCCTTGAACCCTGTCCTGACAAGGATCCATGCCTTTTTCATCCCAATGATCCATGCCCTTTTCATCACAATGCTCCAAGATCCCTGTAATCACAATGCTCCATGCCCTTGTCATCACAAAACTCCATGACGCATATCATCAGAATGCTCCATGACCTTCTCATCACAATGTTCCATGCCCTATTCATCACAATGCTCCAAGACCCCTGTAATCACAATGCTCCATGCCCCTTTTCATCAGAATGCTCCATGAGACTTGTCATCACAAGTCTCCATGGTCTTCTCATCACTATGCTCCAGGACCTTGTCATCACCAAGCTCCATTCCCTTGTCATCACAATGCACCATGACCTCTGTCATCACAATAATCCATGAATATTTTCAGCCCAATGCTCCACGATCTACTCATCACAATGCTCCACGGCCAATATCATCACAATGCTCCATGACCACTGACATCACAATGCTCCAAACACTTGTGATCACAATGTTCCATAATACTTGTCATCACAACGCTCCATGATGTCTGTCATCACAATACTCCATGCCCTTTTCATCACAATGCTCCATGTCTTTTGTCATAACAATTCTCAATACACTTGTCATCACAATGCTCCCTGACACTTGTGATCAGTATGCCCCTTGAAACCTGTCACGAAAAGGCTCCATGCCATTTTCATCGCAATGCCCCATGCCGTTTTCATCACAATGCTCCATGCCATTGTCATCAAAATACTCCACAAGTTTTTCACCAGAATGCTCCATGACCCTTGCCATCACAATGCTCCATGAACTTTTCATCACAATGCTCTTTGATCCTTGTCATCACAGTTCTCTATGCCTTTCTCAGCACAATGCTCCATGACCCTTGTCATCACAATGCTCCATGCGCTTGTCAGCACAATGCTCCATGAAACATGTCATCACAATGCACCATGCGCTTATCATCAGAGTGCTCCACAATCTTGTCATCACAATGCTCCATAAAATTTGTCATCACAATGCTCCATGCACTTCTCATCCAAATGCTCTCTCACCACTGATATCACAATGCTACATCACTATTTGTCACAATATTCCCTCACCCCTGTCATCACAATGATCCATGACTCCTGTTATCACAATGCTACGTGTACTTATCATCACAATGTTCGAATGACCCATGACATCACAAAGTTCCATAACACCTGTCATCAAAATGCTCCATGACCCTTTTCATCCTAAAGCTCCATGACCGCTGGCATCACAGTGTTCTATAACCCATGTCATCAAAATGTTCCATTACACTTTTCATCAAATTACTGCATGAACCTGTCATCAAAATGTTCCCTGCCCTTCTCATCACAATGCACCACACCCTTGTCATCAAAATGGTCCATGACCTTTGTCATCACAAAGCTCCATGACCCTTGGCATCACAATGCTCCATGTCATTGTCATCAAAATGCTCCATGAACACTCTCATCACATTGATCCATGCCCTTGTCATCACACATCTCCATGATACTTGTCATCTCAATGCTCGATGCCCTTCTCATCACAATGCTCCATGCCCTTGTCATTACATTCCCCCATGACCCATGTATCACCGTGTACGGTGCCCTTGTCATCACAAAGCTCCATGCCCACTCTCATCACAATAATCCATGAAATATTTCAGAGCAATGCTCAATGCCCTTCTCATCACAATGCTCCATTACCTCTGTCATAACAATGCTCCATGACCCCTGCCATCACAATGTTCCACGGCCCTGCCATCACAGGGCTCCATGACCCTTGTCATCACAATGCTCCAAGATACCTCTAATCAAAATTCTACATTCCCTTGTCATCACAGAGCTCCATGACGCATTTCATCAGAATGTTTCATGGCCTTCTCCTCACAGTGCTCAATGCCCTTGTCATCACAATGCTCCAATACCCCTGTAATCACAATGCTCCATGCACCTTTTAATCAGAATGCACCATGAGACATGTCATCACAAGTCTCCATGGTCTTCTCATCACAATGCTCCAGGACCTTGTCATCACCATGCTTCATTCCCTTGTCATCACAATCCTCCATGACCCCTGTCATCACAATACTCCATGAATATTTTCAGCCCAATGCTCCATGACATTCTCATCACAATGCTCCATGACCAATAGCATCACAATGCTACATGACCCCTGTCATCACTACACTCCATGACACCTGATAATACAATGATCCGGGACTCTTGTCATCACAATTCTCCAAGACCCCTGTAATCACAATGCTCCATGACCCCTGTCATCACAATACTCCATGAACATTTTCAGCCCAATGCTCCATGACCCTTGTCATCACAACGATCCATGCCCTTGTCATCCCTATGCTCCATGACCCCTGTATTCACAATGCTCCGTGACTATTGTCATCACAGTGCTCCATGACACCTGTTATCACAATGCTCCGTGTCTTTGTCAGCAAAATGCTACATGACCTTGTCATTACAATGCTCTATGCGCTTGTCATCACAATACTCCATTACCTTTGTCATTACAATCCTCCATGAAACTTGAGATCACTTATCTTCATGCCCTTGTCATCACAATGCTCCATGCTCCTTGAAATAAAAATGATCCATGACTGCTGTCATCACAATGCTTCAAACCCTTGTGATCACAATGTTCCATAACACTTGTCATCACAACGCTCCATGATGCCTGTCATCACAATACTCCATGCCCTTTTCATCACAATGCTCCATGACTTTTGTCATCACAATTCTTAATACACTTGTCATCACAATGCTCCCTGACACTTGTCATCAGAATGCTCCTTGAACCCTGTCACGAAAAGGCTCCATGTCTTTTTCATCACAAAGCCCCATGCAATTTTCATCACAATGCTCCATGCCATTGTCATCAAAATAATCCACAAGCTTGTCATCAGAATGCTCCATGACCCTTGTCATCACAATTCTCCATGCACTTGTCAGCACAATGCTCCCTAACCATTGTCATCACAATGCTCCAAGCCATTGTCATCACAATGCTCCATTACATTTGTCATCAGAATTCTCCATGACACTTGGCATCACAGTGCTTCATGCCATTGTCATCACAATGGGCCATTACATATGTCATCACAATGCTCCCTGACATCTCTCTTCACAGTACTGCATGACCTGGTCATCACAATGCTCCATGCCCTTGTCATCACAATTCGCCTTTCCCACTGTCATCACAATAATCTCTGAAAATTATTAGAGCAATGCTCCATGCGCTTTTCATCACAATGCCCCATGACCCCTGTCATCACAATGCTCCGTGACTCCAGTCATCACAATGTTTCATAACGTTTGTCATCAGAATGGTCCATGCCCGCATCAACACAAGGCTCTGTGACATTTGTAACCACAATGCTCCATGAACATTTCATCACAATGTTCCGTGACCCTTGTCATCACAATGCTTCATGTCTTTGTCAGAACAATGCTCCATGACCCTTGTCATCACAATGTGCCATGTCCTTTTCATCACAATGATCCACAACCTTGTCATCGCTATGCTCCATAAACCTTGTAATCACGATGCTCCATGCACTTCTCATCCAAATGCTCTCTCACATGAGATATCACAATGTTCCATCACTAGTCATCACAATCCTCCCTCACCCCAGTTATCAAAATGTTCCATGACCCCTGTCATCACAATGCTACATCCCCTTATCAGCAAAATGTTCCATGACCCCTGACATCACAATGTTCCATAACCCCTGTCATCAAAATGCTCCATCACCCTTTTCATCGCAAAGATTCATGACCCCTTGCATCACAATGTTCTATAACCCCTGTCATCAAAATGTTCCATTACAATTTTCATCAAAGTGCTGAATGACCATATCATCAAAATGCTCTCTGCCCTTCTCAACACAATGCACCACACCCTTTTCATCAAAATGCTCCATGACCTTTGTCATCACAAAGCTTCATGACCCTTGGCATCACAATGCTCCATGATATTGTCATCACAATGCTCCATGAACCCTCTCATCACATTGCTCCATGCCCTTGTCATCACAAAGATCCATGACATTTGTCATCACAATGCTCGATGCCCTTCTCATCACAATGCTCCATGCCCTTGTCATTACAATCCCCCATGAGCCATCTATCACAGTGTACCGTGCCCTTCTCATCACAATGTTCCATGCCCACTCTCATCACAATAATCCATGAAACATTTCAGACCAATGTTCAATGCCCTTCTCATCACAATGCTCCATTACCTCTGTCATAACAATGCTCCATGACCCTTGCCATGACAATGCTTCACGGCGTTGTCATCACAAGGCTCCATGACCCTTGTCATCACAATGCTCCAAGACCCCTGTAATCACAATGCTCCATGCCCTTGTCATCACAAAGCTCCATGACGCATGTCATCAGAATGTTCCATGGAATTCTCCTCAGAGTGCTCCATGCCCTTGTCATGACAAAGCTCCAAGACCCCTGTAATCACAATGCTCCATGCCTCTTTTCATCAGAATGCTACATGAGACTTGTCATCAGAATGCTCCATTCCCTTGTCATCACAATGATCCATGACACCTGGCATCACAATACTCCATGAACATTTTCAGCCAAATGCTCCATGACCATCTAATCACAATGCTCCATGGCAAATATCATCAAAATGCTCCATGACCACTGTCATCACAACACTCCATGACACCTGACAACACAATGATCCGGGACACTTGTCATCACAATGCTCCAAGACCCCTGTAATCACAATGCTCCATGACCCCTGTCATCACAGTACTCCATGAACATTTTCAGCCCAATGATCCATGACCCTTGTCATCACAATGATCCATCCCCTTGTCATCCCTATGCTCCATGACCCCTGTATTCACAATGCTCCGTGACGCTTGTCATCACAGTGCTCCATGACACCTGTCATCACAAAGCTCCATGCCTTTGTCAGCAAAATGCTACATGACATTGTCATTACAATGCTCTATGCGCTTGTCATCACAATACTCCATTACCATTGTCATCACAATCCTCCAAAACCTTGGGATCGCATTGCTTCATGCCCTAGTCATCACAATGCTCCATGCTCCTTGAAATCAAAATGATCCATGACCTCTGTCATCGCAATGCTCCAAAACATTGTGATCACAATGTTCCATAACACTTGTCATCACAACGCACCATGATGCCTGTCATCACAGTACTCCATGCCCTTGTCATCACAATACTCCATGCCCTTGTTATCACAATGTTCCAAGACTCCTGTAATCAGAATGCTCCATTACCTTTGTCATCACAATGCTCCATGACACTTGGCATCACAATGCTCCATGCCATAGTCATCACAATGGGCCATTACATATGTCATCACAATGCTCCCTGACACCTCTCTTCACAATACTGCATGACCTGGTCATTACAATGCTCCAAGACCCATGTAATCACAGTGCACCATTCCAACTGTCATCGCAATAATCCATGAAACTTATTAGACCAATGTTCCATGCACTTGTCATCACAATGCTCGATGCCCTTGTTATCACAATGTTCCAAGAACCCTGTAATCAGAATTCTCCTTGCCCCTTTCATCAGTATGCTCCATGAGACTTGTCATCACAAGGCTCCATGGTTTTCTCATCACAGTGTTCCAGGACCTTGTCATGACAATGCTTCACTACCTTGTCATGAAAACTCTCAATGGCCCTTGTCATCATAATGCTCCAAGTCCTAGTCATCACAATGCTCCATTATATTTGTCATCACAATCCTCCATTACATTTGGCATCACAATGCTCCCTGCCATTGTCATCGCAATGCACCATGACATATGTCATCACAATGCTCTCTGACAACTCTCTTCAAAATACTCCATGACCTTCTCATCACAATGCTCCATGCCCTTGTCATCACAATGCACCATGTCCACAGTCATCACAATAATCTCTGAAAAGTGTCACCACAACTCTCCATGTACCCGTCATGACAATGCTCCATGACCCCTGTCATCTCAATGCTCCGTGACTCCAGTTATCACAAGGATTCATAACGTTTGTCATCACAACGGTCCATACCCGCATCATCACAAGGCTCTGTGACCTTTGTAACCACAATGCTCCATGAAATTTTCATCACAATGCTCCGTGACACTTGTCATCACAATGCTACATGCCTTTGTCAGAACAATGTTCCATGACCCTTGTCATCACAATGTGTCACTCGTTTTTCATCACAATGATCCACAACCTTGTCATCGCTATGCTCCATAAATCTTGTATTTGCAGTGCTCCATGCACTTCTCATCCAAATGCTCTCTCACCTGAGATATCACAATGTTCCATCACTAGTCATCACAATCCTCCCTCAACCCTGTAATCAAAATATTCCATGACCCCTGACATCACAATATTCCATAACCACTGACATCAAAATGCTCCATGACACTTTTCAGCCTAAAGCTCCTTGACCCATGGCATCACAATGTTCTGTAACCCCTGTCATCAAAATGTTACATTACACTTTTCATCAAATTGCTTCATGAACCTGTCATCAAAATGCTCCCTCTCTTTATCACCACAATGCACCACACGCTTGTCATCAAAATGCTCCATGACCGTTGTCATCACAAAGCTCCATGACCCTTGGCATAACAATTCTCCATATCATTGTAATCAAAATGCTCCATGAAATCTCTCATCCCATTGCTCCATGCCCTTGTCATCAAAAAGCTCCATTTCACTTGTCATCACAATGCTCGATGCCCTTCTCATCAAAATGCTCCATGCCCTTTTCATCACAATCCTCCATGACCCATGTATCACATAGTTCCGTGCCCTTGTCATCACAATGCTCCATGCCCACTGTCATCATAATAATCCATGAAACATTTCAGGCCAATGCTCAATGCCATTCTCATCAGAATGGCCCATTACCTCTGTCATAACAATGCTGATTACCGCTGCCAACACAATGTTCCACGGCCTTGTCATCACAAGTCTCCATGACCCTTGTCATCACAATGCTCCAAGGCCCCTGTAATCACAATGCTCCATGCCCTTTTCGTCAAAAAGCTCCATGACACATGTCATCAGAATGTTCCATGGCCTTCTCATCACAATACTCCATGCCCTTGTCATCACAATGCTCCAAGACCCCTGTATTCAAAATGCTCCATGCCCCTTTGCATCTCAATGCTCCATGAACCCTGTCATCACAATGCACCATGCCCATCATCATAATGATTCAGGCTATTGTTATCACAATGAAATCAAAATGCTCCATGACCTCTGTCATCATAATACTCCTAACCCTTGTGATCACAATGTTCCATAACACTTATCATCAAAACACCCCATGACGCTCATCATCACAAATATCCATGGCCTTCTCATCACAGTGCTCTATGATTTTTGTCATCACAATGCTCAATACACTTGTCATCACAATGCTCCCTGACACTTGTCTTCAGTATGCTCCTTGAAACCTGTCATGACAAGGCTCCATGCCTTTTTCATCACAATGTTCCATGCCCTTTTCATCACAATGCTCAGTGACCCCTTTAATCACAATGTTCCATGCCTTTGTCAGAACAATGCTCCATAACACTTGTCATCACAGTGTGCCACGCACTTTTCATCACAATGATCCACAAACTTGTCATCGCTATGATCCATAAACCTTGTAATCACAATGCTCCATGAACTTCTCATCCAAATGCTCTCTCACCTGAGATATCACAATGTTCCATCACTAGTTATCACAATGCACCCTCACCCCTGTAATCACAGTGTTCCATGACCTCTGTCATCACAATGCTACATCCCCTTATAAGCACAATGTTCCATGACCCCTGACATCACAATGTTCCATAACACCTGTCATCAAATTGCTCCATGACACTTTTCATCCCAAAGCTCCATGACCCCTGGCATCACAATGTTCTATAACCCCTGTCATCAAAATGTTCCATTACACTTTTTATCAAATTGCTGCATGATCCTGTCATCAAAATGCTCCCTGCCCTGCTCATCACAATGCACCACACACTTGTCATCAAAATGCTCCATGACTTTTGTCATCACAAAGCTCCATGACCCTTGGCATCACAATGCTCCATGGCTTTGTCATCACAATGCTCCATGAACACTCTCATCACATTGCTCCATGCCCTTGTTATCACAAAACTCCATGACACTTGTCATCACAATGTTCGATGCATTCTCATCACAATGCTCCATGCCCCTGTCATTACAATCCTCCATGACACATGTATCACAGTCTTCCGTGCCCTTGTCATCACAATGCTCCATGCCCACTCTCATCACAATAATCCATGAAATATTTCAGACCAATGCTCAATGCCCTTCTCATCAAAATTCTCCATTACTTCTGTCATAACAATGATCCATGACCCCTGCCATCATGATGTTCCATGGCCTTTTCATCACAAGGCTCCATGACCCTTCTCATCACAATGCCCCAAGAACACTGTAATCACAAAACTCTATGCCCCTTTTCATCTCAATGTTTCATGAACCCTGTCATCACAATGCACCATGCCAATCATCATAATGCTTCCTGCTATTGTCATAACAATGAAATCAAAATGCTCCATGACCTCTGTCATAACAATGCTCCAAACACTTGTGATCACAATATTCCATAACACTTGTCATCACAATGCCCCATGACGCTCATCATCACAATTATCCATGGTCTTCTCATCACAATGCTCCATGACCATTGTCATCACAATGCTCAATACACTTGTCATCCAAATGCTCCCTGACACTCGTTGTCTGTATGCTCCTTTTACCCTGTCATGACAGGGCTCCATGCCTTTTTCATCACAATGATCCATGCCCTTTTCATCACAATGCTCCAAGACCCATGTAATCACGATGCTCCATGCCATTGTCATCACAAAGCTCAATGATGCATGTGATCAGAATGCTCCTTGGTCTTCTCCTCACAATGCTCCATGCCCTTGTCATCACAAAGTTCCAAGACCACTGTAATCACAATGCTCCATGCCCTTTTTCATCAGTATGCTCCATGAGACTTGTCATCACATGGCTCCATGGTTTTGTCATCATAATGCTCCAAGCCCTAGTCATCACAATGCTCCATTATATTTGTCATCATAATCCTCCATTACATTTGGCATCACAATGTTCCCTGCCATTGTCATCGCAATGGACCATGACATATTTCATCACAATGCTCCGTGACACCTGTCTTCAAAATACTCCATGACCTTCTCATCTCAATGCCCCATGCCCTTGTCATCACAATGCACCATGTGCACTGTCATCACAATAATCTATGAAACTTGTCAGACCAATCCTCCATTCCCCTGTCATCACAATGCTCCATGACATTGTTATCACAGTGCTCCATGACCCCTGTCATCACAATGCTCCGTGACTCCAGTCATCACAATGCTTCATAACGTTTGTCATCACAACGGTACATGCCCGCGTCATCACAAGGCTCTGTGTCCTTTGTAACCACAATGCTCCATGAACTTTTCATCACAATGCTCCGTGACCCTTGTCATCACGATGCTCCAAGTCTTTGTCAGAACAATGCTCCATGACCCTGGTCATCACAATGTGCCACGCGGTTTTCATCACAATGATCCACAACCTTGTCATCGCTATGCTCCATTAACCTTGTAATCACAATGTTCCATGAACTTCTCATCCAAATGCTCTCTCACAACGGATATCACAATGTTCCATCACTTGTCATCACAATCCTCCCTCACCCCTGTAATCACAATGTTCCATGACCCTGTCATCACAGTGCTACATCCCCTTATCAACACAATGTTCCATGACTCCTGACATCACAATGTTCCATAACCACTGTCATCAATATGCTCGATGACCCATTTCATCCCAAAGCTCCATGACCCATGGCATCACAATGATCTATAACCCCTGTCATCAAAATGTTCCATTACAATTTTCATTAAATTGCTCCATGACCCTGTCATCAAAATGCTCCCTGCCCTTCTCATCACAATGCACCACACCCTTGACATCAAAATGCTCCATGACATTTGTCATCACAAAGCTCCATGACAATTGGCATCACAATGCTCCATATCATTGTCATCACAATGCTCCATGAACCCTCTCATCACATTGCCCCATGCCCTTGTCATCACAAAGCTCCATCACACTTGTCATCACAATGCTCCATGCCCTTGTCATTACAATCCTCCATGACCCAAGTATCACAGTGTACCGTGCCCTTGTAATCACAGTGCTCCATGCCCACTCTCATCACAATAATCCATGAAATATTTCAGACTAATGGTCAATGCCATTCTCATCACAATGGTCCATTACTTCTGTCGTAACAATGCTCCATGACGCCTGCCATCACATTGTTCCAAGGCCTTGTCATCACAAGGCTCCATGACCCTTGTCATCACAATGCTCCAAGACCCCTGTAATCACAATGCTCCATGCCCCTTTTCATCAGAATGCTCCATGAGATTTCTCATCACAAGTCTCCATGGTCATCTCATCACAATGCTCCAGGACCTTGTCATCACCATGCTCCATTCCCTAGTCATCACAATGCTCCATGACCCATGTCATACCAATACTCCATGAACATTTTCAGCCCAATGCTCCATGACCTTCTCATCACAATGCTCCATGACCAATATCATCACAATGCTCCATGACCACTGTCATCACAACACTCCATGACACGTGACAACACAATGATCCGGAACTCTTGTCATCACAATGATCCATGACCCCTGTCATCACAATACTCCATGAAATTTTTCAACCTAATGCTCCATGACCCTTGTCATCACAATGATACATGCGCTTGTCATCCCAATGCTCCATGACCCCTCTATTCACAATGCTCCATGACGCTTTTCATCACTGTGCTCCATGACACATGTTATCACAATGCTCCATGCCTTTGTCAGCAAAATGCTACATGACCTTGTCATTAAAATGCTCTATGCGCTTGTCATCACAATACTCCTTTACCATTGTCATCACAATCCTCCATGAAACTTGGGATCACATTGCTTCATGCCCTTGTCATCACAATGCTCCCTGCTCCTTGAAATCAAAATGATCCATGACCTCTCTCATCACAATGCTCCAAACTCTTGTGATCACTATGTTCTATAACACTTGTCATCACAAAGCTCCATGATGCCTGTCATCACACATACTCCATGCCCTTTTTATAACAATGCTCCATGAATTTGTCATCACAATTCTCAGTACACTTGTCATCACAATGCTCCGTGACATTGTCATCAGAATGCTCCTTGAACCCTGTCACAAAAAGGCTCCATGCCTTTTTCATCAAAATGCTCCATGCAATTGTCATCAAAATACTCCACAAGCTTGTGATCAGAATGCTCCATGACCCTTGTCATCACAATTCTCCATGCACTTGTCAGCACAATGCTCCCTGAAACCTGTCATCACAATGCTCCAAGCCCTTGTCATCACAATGCTCCATTACCTTTGTCATCAGAATCCTCCATGACACTTTGCATCACAATCCTCCATGCCATTGTCATTACAATGGGCCATTACTTATGTCATCACAATGCTCCCTGACACCTCTCTTCACAATACTGCATGACCTGGTCATCACAATGCTCCATGCCCTTGTTATCACAAGGTTCCAAGTCCCCTGTAATCAGAATACTCCAGACCCATTTTCATCAGTATGCTCCTTGAGACTTGTCATCACAAGACTCCATGGTTTTCTCATCACAATGCTCCAGGACTTCTCCTCACAATGCTTCACGACACTGTCATGAAAATTCTCAATGGCCCTTGTCAACATAATGCTCCATGCCCTAGTCATCACAGTGCTCCATTATATTTGTCATCACATCCTCCATTACAATCGGCATCACAATGCTCCATGCTATTGTCATCGCAATGGACCATGACATAGGTCATCACAATGCTCCCTGACACCTGTCTTCACAATAATCCATGCCCTTGTCTTCACAATGCTCCATGCCCTTGTCTTCACAATGCACCATGTCCACTGTCATCACAATAATCTATGAAACATGTCAGACCTTTGCTCCATGCCCCTGTCATCACAATGCTCCATGCCCTTGTCATCACAATGCTCTATGCGCTTGTCATCACATTACTCCTTTACCATTGTCATCACAATCCTCCATGAAACTTGGGATCACATTGCTTCATGCCCTTGTCATCACAATGCTCCCTGCTCCTTGAAATCAAAATGATCCAAGACCTCTCTCATCACAATGCTCCAAACTCTTGTGATCACTATGTTCTATAACACTTGTCATCACAAAGCTCCATGATGCCTGTCATCACACATACTCCATGCCCTTTTTATAACAATGCTCCATGAATTTGTCATCACAATTCTCAGTACACTTGTCATCACAATGCTCCGTGACATTGTCGTCAGAATGCTCCTTGAACACTGTCACAAAAAGGCTCCATGCCTTTTTCATCAAAATGCTCCATGCAATTGTCATCAAAATACTCCACAAGCTTGTGATCAGAATGCTCCATGACCCTTGTCATCACAATTCTCCATGCACTTGTCAGCACAATGCTCCCTGAAACCTGTCATCACAATGCTCCAAGCCCTTGTCATCACAATGCTCCATTACCTTTGTCATCAGAATCCTCCATGACACTTGGCATCACAATCCTCCATGCCATTGTCATTACAATGGGCCATTACTTATGTCATCACAATGCTCCCTGACACCTCTCTTCACAATACTGCATGACCTGGTCATCACAATGCTCCATGCCCTTGTTATCACAATGTTCCAAGTCCCCTGTAATCAGAATGCTCTAGACCCCTTTTCATCAGTATGCTCCTTGAGACTTGTCATCACAAGCCTCCATGGTTTTCTCATCACAATGCTCCAGGACCTTGTCATCACAATGCTTCACGACATTGTCATGAAAATTCTCAATGGCCCTTGTCAACATAATGCTCCATGCCTTAATCATCACAATGCTCTATTATATTTGTCATCACATCCTCCATTACAATTGGCATCACAATGCTCCATGCTATTGTCATCGCAATGGACCATGACATAGGTCATCACAATGCTCCCTGACACCTGTCTTCACAATACTCCATGCCCTTGTCTTCACAATGCTCCATCATCCCTGTCATCACAATAATCTATGAAACATGTCAGACCCATGCTCCATGCCCCTGTCATCACAATGCTCCATGCCCTTGTCATCACAATGCTCCATGATCCCTGTCATCACAATGCTCCGTGATTCCAGTCATCACTATGCTTCATAACGTTTGTCATCACAACGGTCCATGCCCGCATCATCACAAGGCTCTGTGACATTTGTAACCACAATGCTCCATGAACATTTCATCACAATGCCCCGTGACACTTGTCATCACAATACTCCATGCCTTTGTAAGAACAATGCTCCATGACCCTTGTCATCACAATGTGCCATGCGCTTTTCATCACAATGATCCACAACCTTGTCATCGCTATGCTCCATAAACCTTGTAATCACAATGCTCCATGCACTTCTCATCCGAATGCTCTCTCACATGAGATATCACAATGTTCCATCACTAGTCATCACAATCCTCCCTCACCCCTGTTATCACAATATTCCATGACCCCTGTCATCACAATGCTACATCCCCTTATCAGCACAATGTTCCTTGACCCCTGACATCACAATGTTCCATAACCCCTGTCATCAAAATGCTCCATGACCCTTTTCATCCCAAAGCTCCATGATCCCTGGCATCACAATGTTCTATAACCCCTGTCATCAAAATGTTCCATTACACTTTTCATCAAATTGCTGCATGACCCTGTCATCAAAATGCTCCCTGCCCTGCTCATCACAATGCACCACACACTTGTCATCAAAATGCTCCATGACCTTTGTCATCACAAAGCTCCATGACCCTTGGCATCACAATGCTCCATGTCATTGTCATCACAATGCTCCATGAACCCTCTCATCACATTGCTCCATGCCTTTGTCATCACAAAGTTCCATGACACTTGTCATCACAGTGCTCATTGCCATTCTCATCACAATGCTCCATGCCCTTGTCATTACAATCCTCCATGACCCATGTATCACAGTGTACAGTGCCCTTGTCATCACAATGCTCCATGCCCACTCTCATCACAATAATCCATGAAACATTTCTGACCAATGCTCAATGCCCTTCTCATCACAATGCTCCATTACCTCTGTCATAACAATGCTCTATGATCCCTGCCATCACAATGTTCCAGGGCCTTGTCATCAAAAGGCTCCATGACCCTTGTCATCACAATGCTCCAAGACACCTGTAATCACAATGCTCCATGCCCTTGTCATCACAAATCTCCATGACGCATGCCATCAGAAAGTTCTATGGCTTTCTCCTCACAATGCTCCATGCCCTTGTCATCACAATGCTCCAAGACCCCTGTAATCACAATGCTCCATGCCCCTTTTCATCAGAATGCTCCATGAGACTTGTCATCACAAGTCTTCATCGTCATCTCATCACAATACTCCAGGACCTTGTCATCACAATGCTCGATGACACCTGTCATCACAATACTCCATGAATATTTTCAACCCAATGCTCCATTACCTTCTCATCACAATGCTCCATGACCAGTATCATCACAATGCTCCATGACGACTGTCATCACAATGCGCCATTCCAACTGTCATCACAATAATCCATGAAACTTATTATACCAATGCTCCATGCCCTTGTCATCACAATGCTCCATGCCCTTGCTATCACAATGTTCCAAGACCCCTGTAATCAGAATGCTCCATGCCCCTTTTCATCAGTATGCTCCATGAGACCTGTCATCACAAGGCTCCATGGTTTGCTCATCACAATGCTCAAGGACCTTGTCATCACAATGCTTCACGACATTGTCTTGAATATTCTCAAAGGCCCTTGTCATCATAATGCTCCAAGCCCTAGTCATCACAATGCTCCATCATATTTGTCATCACCATCCTCCATTACACTTGGCATCACAATGCACCATGCCATTGTCATCGAAATGAACCATGACATATGTCATCAAAATGCTCCCTGACACCGGTCTTCACAATACTCCATGACTTTGTCATCACAATGCTCCATGCCCTTGTCATCACAATGCTCCATGAACCCTGTCAACACAATGCTCCGTGACTCCAGTCATCACAATGCTTCATAACTTTTGTCATCACAACGGTCCATGCCTGCGTCATCACGTCTCTGTGACATTTGTAACCACAATGCTCCATGAACATTTCAACACAGTGCTCCGTGACACTTGTCATCACAATGCTCCATGCCTTTGTCAGAAAAATGCTCAATGACCCTTGTCATCAAAACGTGCCACGGGCTTTCCATCACAATGATCCACAACCTTGTAATCACTATGCTCCATAAACCTTGTAATCACAATGGTCCATGCTCTTCTCATCCAAATGCTCTCTCACCTGAGATATAACCATGTTTCCTCACTAGTCATCACAATCCTCCCTCAACCCTGTAATCAAAATATTCCATGACCACTGTCATCACCATGATCCATTCCCTTGTCATCACAATGTTCCATGACCTCTGTCATCACAATACTCCATGAACATTTTCAGCCAAATACTCCATGACCTTCTCAGCACAATGCTCCATGACAAATATCATCACAATGCTCCATGACCACTGTCATCACAACACTCCATGACACCCGACAACACAATGGTCAGGGACTCTTGTCATTACAATGCTCCATTCCCTAGTCATCACAATGCTCCATGACCCCTGTCATCACAATACTCCATGAACATTTTCAGCCCAATGCTCCATGACCCTTGGCATCACAATGATCCATGCCCTTGTCATCCCAATTCTCCATGACCCCTGTATTCACAATGCTCCGTGAGGCATGTCATCACAGTGCTCCATGACACCTGGCATCACAATGCTTCATGCCTTTGTCAGAAAAATGCTACATGACATTGTCATTACAATGCTCTATGCGCTTGTCATCACAACACTCCATTACCATTATCATCACAATCCTCCATGAACCTTGGGATCACATTGCTTCATGCCCTTGTCATCACAATGTTCCATGCTCCTTGAAATCAAAATGATCCATGACCTCTGTCATCACAATGCTCCAAACCCTTGTGATCACAATGTTCCATAGCACTTGTCATCACAACGCTCCATGATGCCTGTCATCACAATACTCCATGCACTTTTCATCACAATGCTCCATGACCTTTGTCATCACAATTCTCAATACATTGTCATCACAATGCTCCCTGACATTTGTCGTCAGAATGCTCCTTGAAACCTGACACGAAAAGTCTCCATGCCATTTTCATCACAATGCCCCATGCGGTTTTCATCACAATGCTCCATGCCACTGTCATCAAAATACTCCACAAGCTTGTCAGCAGAATGCTCAATGACCCTTGTCATCACAATTCTCCAGGCACTTGTCAGCACAATGCTCCCTGACCCTTGTCATCACAATGCTCCAAGCCATTGTCATCACAATGCTCCATTACATTTGTCTTCTGAATCCTCCATGACACTTGGCATCACAATGCTCCATGCCATTGTCATCACAATGGGCCATTATATATGTCAGCACAATGCTCCCTGACAACTGTCTTCACAATACTGCGTCACATGGTCATCACAATGCTACATGCCCTTGTCATCACAATGCTCCATGCCCTTGTTATCACAATGCTCCATGACCCCTGTCATCACAATGCTCCGTGACTCCAGTCATCTCAATGCTTCATGACGTTTGTCATCCCAATGGCCCATGCCCTCATCATCAAGAGTCTCTGTGACCTTTTTAACCACAATGCTCCATGAAATTTTCTTCACAATGCTCTTTATCCCCTGTCATCAGAATTCTCTATGCCTTTCTCAGCACAATGCTCCATGACGTATGTCATCAGAATGCTCCATGGCCTTCTCCTCACAGTGCTCCATGCCCTTGTCATCACAATGCTCCAAGACCCCTGTAATCACAATGCTCCATGCCCCTTTTATTCAGAATGGTCCATGAGACTTGTCATCACAAGTCTCCATGGTCATCTCATCACAATGCTCCAGGACCTTGTCATCACAATGCTCCATGACACCTGTCATCACAATGCTCTGTGACTCCAGTCATCACAGTGCTTCATAATATTTGTCATCACAATGCTCCATGCCCCTGTCATTACAGTCCTCCATGACACATGTATCACAGTCTTCCGTGCCCTTGTCATCACAATGCTCCATGCCCACTCTCATCACAATAATCCATGAAATATTTCAGACCAATGCTCAATGCCCTTCTCATCAAAATTCTCCATTACTTCTGTCATAACAATGATCCATGACCCCTGCCATCATGATGTTCCATGGCCTTTTCATCACAAGGCTCCATGACCCTTCTCATCACAATGCCCCAAGAACACTGTAATCACAAAACTCTATGCCCCTTTTCATCTCAATGTTTCATGAACCCTGTCATCACAATGCACCATGCCAATCATCATAATGCTTCCTGCTATTGTCATAACAATGAAATCAAAATGCTCCATGACCTCTGTCATAACAATGCTCCAAACACTTGTGATCACAATATTCCATAACACTTGTCATCACAATGCCCCATGACGCTCGTCATCACAATTATCCATGGTCTTCTCATCACAATGCTCCATGACCATTGTCATCACAATGCTCAATACACTTGTCATCCAAATGCTCCCTGACACTCGTTGTCTGTATGCTCCTTTTACCCTGTCATGACAGGGCTCCATGCCTTTTTCATCACAATGATCCATGCCCTTTTCATCACAATGCTCCAAGACCCATGTAATCACGATGCTCCATGCCATTGTCATCACAAAGCTCAATGATGCATGTGATCAGAATGCTCCTTGGTCTTCTCCTCACAATGCTCCATGCCCTTGTCATCACAAAGTTCCAAGACCACTGTAATCACAATGCTCCATGCCCTTTTTCATCAGTATGCTCCATGAGACTTGTCATCACATGGCTCCATGGTTTTGTCATCATAATGCTCCAAGCCCTAGTCATCACAATGCTCCATTATATTTGTCATCATAATCCTCCATTACATTTGGCATCACAATGTTCCCTGCCATTGTCATCGCAATGGACCATGACATATTTCATCACAATGCTCCGTGACACCTGTCTTCAAAATACTCCATGACCTTCTCATCTCAATGCCCCATGCCCTTGTCATCACAATGCACCATGTGCACTGTCATCACAATAATCTATGAAACTTGTCAGACCAATCCTCCATTCCCCTGTCATCACAATGCTCCATGACATTGTTATCACAGTGCTCCATGACCCCTGTCATCACAATGCTCCGTGACTCCAGTCATCACAATGCTTCATAACGTTTGTCATCACAACGGTACATGCCCGCGTCATCACAAGGCTCTGTGTCCTTTGTAACCACAATGCTCCATGAACTTTTCATCACAATGCTCCGTGACCCTTGTCATCACGATGCTCCAAGTCTTTGTCAGAACAATGCTCCATGACCCTGGTCATCACAATGTGCCACGCGGTTTTCATCACAATGATCCACAACCTTGTCATTGCTATGCTCCATTAACCTTGTAATCACAATGTTCCATGAACTTCTCATCCAAATGCTCTCTCACAACGGATATCACAATGTTCCATCACTTGTCATCACAATCCTCCCTCACCCCTGTAATCACAATGTTCCATGACCCTGTCATCACAGTGCTACATCCCCTTATCAACACAATGTTCCATGACTCCTGACATCACAATGTTCCATAACCACTGTCATCAATATGCTCGATGACCCATTTCATCCCAAAGCTCCATGACCCATGGCATCACAATGATCTATAACCCCTGTCATCAAAATGTTCCATTACAATTTTCATTAAATTGCTCCATGACCCTGTCATCAAAATGCTCCCTGCCCTTCTCATCACAATGCACCACACCCTTGACATCAAAATGCTCCATGACATTTGTCATCACAAAGCTCCATGACAATTGGCATCACAATGCTCCATATCATTGTCATCACAATGCTCCATGAACCCTCTCATCACATTGCCCCATGCCCTTGTCATCACAAAGCTCCATCACACTTGTCATCACAATGCTCCATGCCCTTGTCATTACAATCCTCCATGACCCAAGTATCACAGTGTACCGTGCCCTTGTAATCACAGTGCTCCATGCCCACTCTCATCACAATAATCCATGAAATATTTCAGACTAATGGTCAATGCCATTCTCATCACAATGGTCCATTACTTCTGTCGTAACAATGCTCCATGACGCCTGCCATCACATTGTTCCAAGGCCTTGTCATCACAAGGCTCCATGACCCTTGTCATCACAATGCTCCAAGACCCCTGTAATCACAATGCTCCATGCCCCTTTTCATCAGAATGCTCCATGAGATTTCTCATCACAAGTCTCCATGGTCATCTCATCACAATGCTCCAGGACCTTGTCATCACCATGCTCCATTCCCTAGTCATCACAATGCTCCATGACCCATGTCATACCAATACTCCATGAACATTTTCAGCCCAATGCTCCATGACCTTCTCATCACAATGCTCCATGACCAATATCATCACAATGCTCCATGACCACTGTCATCACAACACTCCATGACACGTGACAACACAATGATCCGGAACTCTTGTCATCACAATGATCCATGACCCCTGTCATCACAATACTCCATGAAATTTTTCAACCTAATGCTCCATGACCCTTGTCATCACAATGATACATGCGCTTGTCATCCCAATGCTCCATGACCCCTCTATTCACAATGCTCCATGACGCTTTTCATCACTGTGCTCCATGACACATGTTATCACAATGCTCCATGCCTTTGTCAGCAAAATGCTACATGACCTTGTCATTAAAATGCTCTATGCGCTTGTCATCACAATACTCCTTTACCATTGTCATCACAATCCTCCATGAAACTTGGGATCACATTGCTTCATGCCCTTGTCATCACAATGCTCCCTGCTCCTTGAAATCAAAATGATCCATGACCTCTCTCATCACAATGCTCCAAACTCTTGTGATCACTATGTTCTATAACACTTGACATCACAAAGCTCCATGATACCTGTCATCACACATACTCCATGCCCTTTTTATAACAATGCTCCATGAATTTGTCATCACAATTCTCAGTACACTTGTCATCACAATGCTCCGTGACATTGTCGTCAGAATGCTCCTTGAACCCTGTCACAAAAAGGCTCCATGCCTTTTTCATCAAAATGCTCCATGCAATTGTCATCAAAATACTCCACAAGCTTGTGATCAGAATGCTCCATGACCCTTGTCATCACAATTCTCCATGCACTTGTCAGCACAATGCTCCCTGAAACCTGTCATCACAATGCTCCAAGCCCTTGTCATCACAATGCTCCATTACCTTTGTCATCAGAATCCTCCATGACACTTGGCATCACAATTCTCCATGCCATTGTCATTACAATGGGCCATTACTTATGTCATCACAATGCTCCCTGACACCTCTCTTCAAAATACTGCATGACCTGGTCATCACAATGCTCCATGCCCTTGTTATCACAATGTTCCAAGTCCCCTGTAATCAGAATGCTCTAGACCCCTTTTCATCAGTATGCTCCTTGAGACTTGTCATCACAAGCCTCCATGGGTTTCTCATCACAATGCTCCAGGACCTTGTCATCACAATGCTTCACGACATTGTCATGAAAATTCTCAATGGCCCTTGTCAACATAATGCTCCATGCCCTAGTCATCACAATGCTCTATTATATTTGTCATCACATCCTCCATTACAATTGGCATCACAATGCTCCATGCTATTGTCATCGCAATGGACCATGACATAGGTCATCACAATGCTCCCTGACACCTGTCTTCACAATACTCCATGCCCTTGTCTTCACAATGCTCCATCATCCCTGTCATCACAATAATCTATGAAACATGTCAGACCCATGCTCCATGCCCCTGTCATCACAATGCTCCATGCCCTTGTCATCACAATGCTCCATGATCCCTGTCATCACAATGCTCCGTGATTCCAGTCATCAATATGCTTCATAACGTTTGTCATCACAACGGTCCATGCCCGCATCATCACAAGGCTCTGTGACATTTGTAACCACAATGCTCCATGAACATTTCATCACTATGCCCCGTGACACTTGTCATCACAATACTCCATGCCTTTGTAAGAACAATGCTCCATGACCCTTGTCATCACAATGTGCCATGCGCTTTTCATCACAATGTTCCACAACCTTGTCATCGCTATGCTCCATAAACCTTGTAATCACAATGCTCCATGCACTTCTCATCCGAATGCTCTCTCACATGAGATATCACAATGTTCCATCACTAGTCATCACAATCCTCCCTCACCCCTGTTATCACAATATTCCATGACCCCTGTCATCACAATGCTACATCCCCTTATCAGCACAATGTTCCTTGACCCCTGACATCACAATGTTCCATAACCCCTGTCATCAAAATGCTCCATGACCCTTTTCATCCCAAAGCTCCATGATCCCTGGCATCACAATGTTCTATAACCCCGTCATCAAAATGTTCCATTACACTTTTCATCAAATTGCTGCATGACCCTGTCATCAAAATGCTCCAAGACCCCTGTAATCACAATGCTCCATGCCCTTGTCATCACAAATCTCCATGACGCATGCCATCAGAAAGTTCTATGGCTTTCTCCTCACAATGCTCCATGCCCTTGTCATCACAATGCTCCAAGACCCCTGTAATCACAATGCTCCATGCCCCTTTTCATCAGAATGCTCCATGAGACTTGTCATCACAAGTCTTCATCGTCATCTCATCACAATACTCCAGGACCTTGTCATCACAATGCTCGATGACACCTGTCATCACAATACTCCATGAATATTTTCAACCCAATGCTCCATTACCTTCTCATCACAATGCTCCATGACCAGTATCATCACAATGCTCCATGACGACTGTCATCACAATGCGCCATTCCAACTGTCATCACAATAATCCATGAAACTTATTATACCAATGCTCCATGCCCTTGTCATCACAATGCTCCATGCCCTTGCTATCACAATGTTCCAAGACCCCTGTAATCAGAATGCTCCATGCCCCTTTTCATCAGTATGCTCCATGAGACCTGTCATCACAAGGCTCCATGGTTTGCTCATCACAATGCTCAAGGACCTTGTCATCACAATGCTTCACGACATTGTCTTGAATATTCTCAAAGGCCCTTGTCATCATAATGCTCCAAGCCCTAGTCATCACAATGCTCCATCATATTTGTCATCACCATCCTCCATTACACTTGGCATCACAATGCACCATGCCATTGTCATCGAAATGAACCATGACATATGTCATCAAAATGCTCCCTGACACCGGTCTTCACAATACTCCATGACTTTGTCATCACAATGCTCCATGCCCTTGTCATCACAATGCTCCATGAACCCTGTCAACACAATGCTCCGTGACTCCAGTCATCACAATGCTTCATAACTTTTGTCATCACAACGGTCCATGCCTGCGTCATCACGTCTCTGTGACATTTGTAACCACAATGCTCCATGAACATTTCAACACAGTGCTCCGTGACACTTGTCATCACAATGCTCCATGCCTTTGTCAGAAAAATGCTCAATGACCCTTGTCATCAAAACGTGCCACGGGCTTTCCATCACAATGATCCACAACCTTGTAATCACTATGCTCCATAAACCTTGTAATCACAATGGTCCATGCTCTTCTCATCCAAATGCTCTCTCACCTGAGATATAACCATGTTTCCTCACTAGTCATCACAATCCTCCCTCAACCCTGTAATCAAAATATTCCATGACCACTGTCATCACCATGATCCATTCCCTTGTCATCACAATGTTCCATGACCTCTGTCATCACAATACTCCATGAACATTTTCAGCCAAATACTCCATGACCTTCTCAGCACAATGCTCCATGACAAATATCATCACAATGCTCCATGACCACTGTCATCACAACACTCCATGACACCCGACAACACAATGGTCAGGGACTCTTGTCATTACAATGCTCCATTCCCTAGTCATCACAATGCTCCATGACCCCTGTCATCACAATACTCCATGAACATTTTCAGCCCAATGCTCCATGACCCTTGGCATCACAATGATCCATGCCCTTGTCATCCCAATTCTCCATGACCCCTGTATTCACAATGCTCCGTGAGGCATGTCATCACAGTGCTCCATGACACCTGGCATCACAATGCTTCATGCCTTTGTCAGAAAAATGCTACATGACATTGTCATTACAATGCTCTATGCGCTTGTCATCACAACACTCCATTACCATTATCATCACAATCCTCCATGAACCTTGGGATCACATTGCTTCATGCCCTTGTCATCACAATGTTCCATGCTCCTTGAAATCAAAATGATCCATGACCTCTGTCATCACAATGCTCCAAACCCTTGTGATCACAATGTTCCATAGCACTTGTCATCACAACGCTCCATGATGCCTGTCATCACAATACTCCATGCACTTTTCATCACAATGCTCCATGACCTTTGTCATCACAATTCTCAATACATTGTCATCACAATGCTCCCTGACATTTGTCGTCAGAATGCTCCTTGAAACCTGACACGAAAAGTCTCCATGCCATTTTCATCACAATGCCCCATGCGGTTTTCATCACAATGCTCCATGCCACTGTCATCAAAATACTCCACAAGCTTGTCAGCAGAATGCTCAATGACCCTTGTCATCACAATTCTCCAGGCACTTGTCAGCACAATGCTCCCTGACCCTTGTCATCACAATGCTCCAAGCCATTGTCATCACAATGCTCCATTACATTTGTCTTCTGAATCCTCCATGACACTTGGCATCACAATGCTCCATGCCATTGTCATCACAATGGGCCATTATATATGTCAGCACAATGCTCCCTGACAACTGTCTTCACAATACTGCGTCACATGGTCATCACAATGCTACATGCCCTTGTCATCACAATGCTCCATGCCCTTGTTATCACAATGCTCCATGACCCCTGTCATCACAATGCTCCGTGACTCCAGTCATCTCAATGCTTCATGACGTTTGTCATCCCAATGGCCCATGCCCTCATCATCAAGAGTCTCTGTGACCTTTTTAACCACAATGCTCCATGAAATTTTCTTCACAATGCTCTTTATCCCCTGTCATCAGAATTCTCTATGCCTTTCTCAGCACAATGCTCCATGACGTATGTCATCAGAATGCTCCATGGCCTTCTCCTCACAGTGCTCCATGCCCTTGTCATCACAATGCTCCAAGACCCCTGTAATCACAATGCTCCATGCCCCTTTTATTCAGAATGGTCCATGAGACTTGTCATCACAAGTCTCCATGGTCATCTCATCACAATGCTCCAGGACCTTGTCATCACAATGCTCCATGACACCTGTCATCACAATGCTCTGTGACTCCAGTCATCACAGTGCTTCATAATATTTGTCATCACAATGGTCCATGCCCACGTCATCACAAGGCTCTGTTACCTTTGTATCCACAATGCTCCATGAACATTTTATCACAATGCTGCGTGACCCTTGTCATCACGATGCTCCATGTCTTTGTCAGAACAATGCTCCATGACCCTTGTCATCACAATGTGCCATGCACTTTTCATCACAAAGAACCACAACTTTGACATCGCTATGCTCCATAAACCTTGTAATCACAATGTTCCATGCAATTCTCATTCAAATGCTCTCTCACAACGGATATCACAATGTTCCATCACTTGTCATCACAATCCTCCCTCACCCCTGTAATCACAATGTTCCATGACCCTGTCATCACAGTGCTACATCCCCTTATCAACACAATGTTCCATGACTCCTGACATCACAATGTTCCATAACCACTGTCATCAATATGCTCCATGACCCTTTTCATCCCAAAGCTCCATGGCCCATGGCATCACAATGATCTATAACCCCTGTCATCAAAATGTTCCATTACAATTTTCATTAAATTGCTCCATGACCCTGTCATCAAAATGCTCCCTGCCCTTCTCATCACAATGCACCACACCCTTGACATCAAAATGCTCCATGATATTTGTCATCACAAAGCTCCATGACAATTGGCATCACAATGCTCCATATCATTGTCATCACAATGCTCCATGAACCCTCTCATCACATTGCCCCATGCCCTTGTCATCACAAAGCTCCATCACACTTGTCATCACAATGCTCCATGCCCTTGTCATTACAATCCTCCATGACCCAAGTATCACAGTGTACCGTGCCCTTGTAATCACAGTGCTCCATGCCCACTCTCATCACAATAATCCATGAAATATTTCAGACTAATGGTCAATGCCATTCTCATCACAATGGTCCATTACTTCTGTCGTAACAATGCTCCATGACCCCTGCCATCACAATGTTCCACGGCCTTGTCATCACAAGGCTCCATGACCCTTGTCATCACAATGCTCCAAGACCCCTGTAATCACAATGCTCCATGCCCCTTTTCATCAGAATGCTCCATGAGATTTCTCATCACAAGTCTCCATGGTCATCTCATCACAATGCTCCAGGACCTTGTCATCACCATGCTCCATTCCCTAGTCATCACAATGCTCCATGACCCATGTCATACCAATACTCCATGAACATTTTCAGCCCAATGCTCCATGACCTTCTCATCACAATGCTCCATGACCAATATCATCACAATGCTCCATGACCACTGTCATCACAACACTCCATGACACGTGACAACACAATGATCCGGAACTCTTGTCATCACAATGATCCATGACACCTGTCATCACAATACTCCATGAAATTTTTCAACCCAATGCTCCATGACCCTTGTCATCACAATGATACATGCGCTTGTCATCCCAATGCTCCATGACCCCTCTATTCACAATGTTCCGTGACGCTTTTCATCACTGTGCTCCATGACACATGTTATCACAATGCTCCATGCCTTTGTGAGCAAAATGCTACATGACCTTGTCATTAAAATGCTCTATGCGCCTGTCATCACAATACTCCTTTACCATTGTCATCACAATCCTCCATGAAACTTGGGATCACATTGCTTCATGCCCTTGTCATCACAATGCTCCCTGCTCCTTGAAATCAAAATGATCCATGACCTCTCTCATCACAATGCTCCAAACTCTTGTGATCACTATGTTCTATAACACTTGACATCACAAAGCTCCATGATACCTGTCATCACACATACTCCATGCCCTTTTTATAACAATGCTCCATGAATTTGTCATCACAATTCTCAGTACACTTGTCATCACAATGCTCCGTGACATTGTCGTCAGAATGCTCCTTGAACACTGTCACAAAAAGGCTCCATGCCTTTTTCATCAAAATGCTCCATGCAATTGTCATCAAAATACTCCACAAGCTTGTGATCAGAATGCTCCATGACCCTTGTCATCACAATTCTCCATGCACTTGTCAGCACAATGCTCCCTGAAACCTGTCATCACAATGCTCCAAGCCCTTGTCATCACAATGCTCCATTACCTTTGTCATCAGAATCCTCCATGACACTTGGCATCACAATTCTCCATGCCATTGTCATTACAATGGGCCATTACTTATGTCATCACAATGCTCCCTGACACCTCTCTTCAAAATACTGCATGACCTGGTCATCACAATGCTCCATGCCCTTGTTATCACAATGTTCCAAGTCCCCTGTAATCAGAATGCTCTAGACCCCTTTTCATCAGTATGCTCCTTGAGACTTGTCATCACAAGCCTCCATGGGTTTCTCATCACAATGCTCCAGGACCTTGTCATCACAATGCTTCACGACATTGTCATGAAAATTCTCAATGGCCCTTGTCAACATAATGCTCCATGCCCTAGTCATCACAATGCTCTATTATATTTGTCATCACATCCTCCATTACAATTGGCATCACAATGCTCCATGCTATTGTCATCGCAATGGACCATGACATAGGTCATCACAATGCTCCCTGACACCTGTCTTCACAATACTCCATGCCCTTGTCTTCACAATGCTCCATCATCCCTGTCATCACAATAATCTATGAAACATGTCAGACCCATGCTCCATGCCCCTGTCATCACAATGCTCCATGCCCTTGTCATCACAATGCTCCATGATCCCTGTCATCACAATGCTCCGTGATTCCAGTCATCAATATGCTTCATAACGTTTGTCATCACAACGGTCCATGCCCGCATCATCACAAGGCTCTGTGACATTTGTAACCACAATGCTCCATGAACATTTCATCACTATGCCCCGTGACACTTGTCATCACAATACTCCATGCCTTTGTAAGAACAATGCTCCATGACCCTTGTCATCACAATGTGCCATGCGCTTTTCATCACAATGTTCCACAACCTTGTCATCGCTATGCTCCATAAACCTTGTAATCACAATGCTCCATGCACTTCTCATCCGAATGCTCTCTCACATGAGATATCACAATGTTCCATCACTAGTCATCACAATCCTCCCTCACCCCTGTTATCACAATATTCCATGACCCCTGTCATCACAATGCTACATCCCCTTATCAGCACAATGTTCCTTGACCCCTGACATCACAATGTTCCATAACCCCTGTCATCAAAATGCTCCATGACCCTTTTCATCCCAAAGCTCCATGATCCCTGGCATCACAATGTTCTATAACCCCGTCATCAAAATGTTCCATTACACTTTTCATCAAATTGCTGCATGACCCTGTCATCAAAATGCTCCAAGACCCCTGTAATCACAATGCTCCATGCCCTTGTCATCACAAATCTCCATGACGCATGCCATCAGAAAGTTCTATGGCTTTCTCCTCACAATGCTCCATGCCCTTGTCATCACAATGCTCCAAGACCCCTGTAATCACAATGCTCCATGCCCCTTTTCATCAGAATGCTCCATGAGACTTGTCATCACAAGTCTTCATCGTCATCTCATCACAATACTCCAGGACCTTGTCATCACAATGCTCGATGACACCTGTCATCACAATACTCCATGAATATTTTCAACCCAATGCTCCATTACCTTCTCATCACAATGCTCCATGACCAGTATCATCACAATGCTCCATGACGACTGTCATCACAATGCGCCATTCCAACTGTCATCACAATAATCCATGAAACTTATTATACCAATGCTCCATGCCCTTGTCATCACAATGCTCCATGCCCTTGCTATCACAATGTTCCAAGACCCCTGTAATCAGAATGCTCCATGCCCCTTTTCATCAGTATGCTCCATGAGACCTGTCATCACAAGGCTCCATGGTTTGCTCATCACAATGCTCAAGGACCTTGTCATCACAATGCTTCACGACATTGTCTTGAATATTCTCAAAGGCCCTTGTCATCATAATGCTCCAAGCCCTAGTCATCACAATGCTCCATCATATTTGTCATCACCATCCTCCATTACACTTGGCATCACAATGCACCATGCCATTGTCATCGAAATGAACCATGACATATGTCATCAAAATGCTCCCTGACACCGGTCTTCACAATACTCCATGACTTTGTCATCACAATGCTCCATGCCCTTGTCATCACAATGCTCCATGAACCCTGTCAACACAATGCTCCGTGACTCCAGTCATCACAATGCTTCATAACTTTTGTCATCACAACGGTCCATGCCTGCGTCATCACGTCTCTGTGACATTTGTAACCACAATGCTCCATGAACATTTCAACACAGTGCTCCGTGACACTTGTCATCACAATGCTCCATGCCTTTGTCAGAAAAATGCTCAATGACCCTTGTCATCAAAACGTGCCACGGGCTTTCCATCACAATGATCCACAACCTTGTAATCACTATGCTCCATAAACCTTGTAATCACAATGGTCCATGCTCTTCTCATCCAAATGCTCTCTCACCTGAGATATAACCATGTTTCCTCACTAGTCATCACAATCCTCCCTCAACCCTGTAATCAAAATATTCCATGACCACTGTCATCACCATGATCCATTCCCTTGTCATCACAATGTTCCATGACCTCTGTCATCACAATACTCCATGAACATTTTCAGCCAAATACTCCATGACCTTCTCAGCACAATGCTCCATGACAAATATCATCACAATGCTCCATGGCCACTGTCATCACAACACTCCATGACACCCGACAACACAATGGTCAGGGACTCTTGTCATTACAATGCTCCATTCCCTAGTCATCACAATGCTCCATGACCCCTGTCATCACAATACTCCATGAACATTTTCAGCCCAATGCTCCATGACCCTTGGCATCACAATGATCCATGCCCTTGTCATCCCAATTCTCCATGACCCCTGTATTCACAATGCTCCGTGAGGCATGTCATCACAGTGCTCCATGACACCTGGCATCACAATGCTTCATGCCTTTGTCAGAAAAATGCTACATGACATTGTCATTACAATGCTCTATGCGCTTGTCATCACAACACTCCATTACCATTATCATCACAATCCTCCATGAACCTTGGGATCACATTGCTTCATGCCCTTGTCATCACAATGTTCCATGCTCCTTGAAATCAAAATGATCCATGACCTCTGTCATCACAATGCTCCAAACCCTTGTGATCACAATGTTCCATAGCACTTGTCATCACAACGCTCCATGATGCCTGTCATCACAATACTCCATGCACTTTTCATCACAATGCTCCATGACCTTTGTCATCACAATTCTCAATACATTGTCATCACAATGCTCCCTGACATTTGTCGTCAGAATGCTCCTTGAAACCTGACACGAAAAGTCTCCATGCCATTTTCATCACAATGCCCCATGCGGTTTTCATCACAATGCTCCATGCCACTGTCATCAAAATACTCCACAAGCTTGTCAGCAGAATGCTCAATGACCCTTGTCATCACAATTCTCCAGGCACTTGTCAGCACAATGCTCCCTGACCCTTGTCATCACAATGCTCCAAGCCATTGTCATCACAATGCTCCATTACATTTGTCTTCTGAATCCTCCATGACACTTGGCATCACAATGCTCCATGCCATTGTCATCACAATGGGCCATTATATATGTCAGCACAATGCTCCCTGACAACTGTCTTCACAATACTGCGTCACATGGTCATCACAATGCTACATGCCCTTGTCATCACAATGCTCCATGCCCTTGTTATCACAATGCTCCATGACCCCTGTCATCACAATGCTCCGTGACTCCAGTCATCTCAATGCTTCATGACGTTTGTCATCCCAATGGCCCATGCCCTCATCATCAAGAGTCTCTGTGACCTTTTTAACCACAATGCTCCATGAAATTTTCTTCACAATGCTCTTTATCCCCTGTCATCAGAATTCTCTATGCCTTTCTCAGCACAATGCTCCATGACGTATGTCATCAGAATGCTCCATGGCCTTCTCCTCACAGTGCTCCATGCCCTTGTCATCACAATGCTCCAAGACCCCTGTAATCACAATGCTCCATGCCCCTTTTATTCAGAATGGTCCATGAGACTTGTCATCACAAGTCTCCATGGTCATCTCATCACAATGCTCCAGGACCTTGTCATCACAATGCTCCATGACACCTGTCATCACAATGCTCTGTGACTCCAGTCATCACAGTGCTTCATAATATTTGTCATCACAATGCTCCATGCCCCTGTCATTACAGTCCTCCATGACACATGTATCACAGTCTTCCGTGCCCTTGTCATCACAATGCTCCATGCCCACTCTCATCACAATAATCCATGAAATATTTCAGACCAATGCTCAATGCCCTTCTCATCAAAATTCTCCATTACTTCTGTCATAACAATGATCCATGACCCCTGCCATCATGATGTTCCATGGCCTTTTCATCACAAGGCTCCATGACCCTTCTCATCACAATGCCCCAAGAACACTGTAATCACAAAACTCTATGCCCCTTTTCATCTCAATGTTTCATGAACCCTGTCATCACAATGCACCATGCCAATCATCATAATGCTTCCTGCTATTGTCATAACAATGAAATCAAAATGCTCCATGACCTCTGTCATAACAATGCTCCAAACACTTGTGATCACAATATTCCATAACACTTGTCATCACAATGCCCCATGACGCTCGTCATCACAATTATCCATGGTCTTCTCATCACAATGCTCCATGACCATTGTCATCACAATGCTCAATACACTTGTCATCCAAATGCTCCCTGACACTCGTTGTCTGTATGCTCCTTTTACCCTGTCATGACAGGGCTCCATGCCTTTTTCATCACAATGATCCATGCCCTTTTCATCACAATGCTCCAAGACCCATGTAATCACGATGCTCCATGCCATTGTCATCACAAAGCTCAATGATGCATGTGATCAGAATGCTCCTTGGTCTTCTCCTCACAATGCTCCATGCCCTTGTCATCACAAAGTTCCAAGACCACTGTAATCACAATGCTCCATGCCCTTTTTCATCAGTATGCTCCATGAGACTTGTCATCACATGGCTCCATGGTTTTGTCATCATAATGCTCCAAGCCCTAGTCATCACAATGCTCCATTATATTTGTCATCATAATCCTCCATTACATTTGGCATCACAATGTTCCCTGCCATTGTCATCGCAATGGACCATGACATATTTCATCACAATGCTCCGTGACACCTGTCTTCAAAATACTCCATGACCTTCTCATCTCAATGCCCCATGCCCTTGTCATCACAATGCACCATGTGCACTGTCATCACAATAATCTATGAAACTTGTCAGACCAATCCTCCATTCCCCTGTCATCACAATGCTCCATGACATTGTTATCACAGTGCTCCATGACCCCTGTCATCACAATGCTCCGTGACTCCAGTCATCACAATGCTTCATAACGTTTGTCATCACAACGGTACATGCCCGCGTCATCACAAGGCTCTGTGTCCTTTGTAACCACAATGCTCCATGAACTTTTCATCACAATGCTCCGTGACCCTTGTCATCACGATGCTCCAAGTCTTTGTCAGAACAATGCTCCATGACCCTGGTCATCACAATGTGCCACGCGGTTTTCATCACAATGATCCACAACCTTGTCATCGCTATGCTCCATTAACCTTGTAATCACAATGTTCCATGAACTTCTCATCCAAATGCTCTCTCACAACGGATATCACAATGTTCCATCACTTGTCATCACAATCCTCCCTCACCCCTGTAATCACAATGTTCCATGACCCTGTCATCACAGTGCTACATCCCCTTATCAACACAATGTTCCATGACTCCTGACATCACAATGTTCCATAACCACTGTCATCAATATGCTCGATGACCCATTTCATCCCAAAGCTCCATGACCCATGGCATCACAATGATCTATAACCCCTGTCATCAAAATGTTCCATTACAATTTTCATTAAATTGCTCCATGACCCTGTCATCAAAATGCTCCCTGCCCTTCTCATCACAATGCACCACACCCTTGACATCAAAATGCTCCATGACATTTGTCATCACAAAGCTCCATGACAATTGGCATCACAATGCTCCATATCATTGTCATCACAATGCTCCATGAACCCTCTCATCACATTGCCCCATGCCCTTGTCATCACAAAGCTCCATCACACTTGTCATCACAATGCTCCATGCCCTTGTCATTACAATCCTCCATGACCCAAGTATCACAGTGTACCGTGCCCTTGTAATCACAGTGCTCCATGCCCACTCTCATCACAATAATCCATGAAATATTTCAGACTAATGGTCAATGCCATTCTCATCACAATGGTCCATTACTTCTGTCGTAACAATGCTCCATGACGCCTGCCATCACATTGTTCCAAGGCCTTGTCATCACAAGGCTCCATGACCCTTGTCATCACAATGCTCCAAGACCCCTGTAATCACAATGCTCCATGCCCCTTTTCATCAGAATGCTCCATGAGATTTCTCATCACAAGTCTCCATGGTCATCTCATCACAATGCTCCAGGACCTTGTCATCACCATGCTCCATTCCCTAGTCATCACAATGCTCCATGACCCATGTCATACCAATACTCCATGAACATTTTCAGCCCAATGCTCCATGACCTTCTCATCACAATGCTCCATGACCAATATCATCACAATGCTCCATGACCACTGTCATCACAACACTCCATGACACGTGACAACACAATGATCCGGAACTCTTGTCATCACAATGATCCATGACCCCTGTCATCACAATACTCCATGAAATTTTTCAACCTAATGCTCCATGACCCTTGTCATCACAATGATACATGCGCTTGTCATCCCAATGCTCCATGACCCCTCTATTCACAATGCTCCATGACGCTTTTCATCACTGTGCTCCATGACACATGTTATCACAATGCTCCATGCCTTTGTCAGCAAAATGCTACATGACCTTGTCATTAAAATGCTCTATGCGCTTGTCATCACAATACTCCTTTACCATTGTCATCACAATCCTCCATGAAACTTGGGATCACATTGCTTCATGCCCTTGTCATCACAATGCTCCCTGCTCCTTGAAATCAAAATGATCCATGACCTCTCTCATCACAATGCTCCAAACTCTTGTGATCACTATGTTCTATAACACTTGTCATCACAAAGCTCCATGATGCCTGTCATCACACATACTCCATGCCCTTTTTATAACAATGCTCCATGAATTTGTCATCACAATTCTCAGTACACTTGTCATCACAATGCTCCGTGACATTGTCATCAGAATGCTCCTTGAACCCTGTCACAAAAAGGCTCCATGCCTTTTTCATCAAAATGCTCCATGCAATTGTCATCAAAATACTCCACAAGCTTGTGATCAGAATGCTCCATGACCCTTGTCATCACAATTCTCCATGCACTTGTCAGCACAATGCTCCCTGAAACCTGTCATCACAATGCTCCAAGCCCTTGTCATCACAATGCTCCATTACCTTTGTCATCAGAATCCTCCATGACACTTTGCATCACAATCCTCCATGCCATTGTCATTACAATGGGCCATTACTTATGTCATCACAATGCTCCCTGACACCTCTCTTCACAATACTGCATGACCTGGTCATCACAATGCTCCATGCCCTTGTTATCACAAGGTTCCAAGTCCCCTGTAATCAGAATACTCCAGACCCATTTTCATCAGTATGCTCCTTGAGACTTGTCATCACAAGACTCCATGGTTTTCTCATCACAATGCTCCAGGACTTCTCCTCACAATGCTTCACGACACTGTCATGAAAATTCTCAATGGCCCTTGTCAACATAATGCTCCATGCCCTAGTCATCACAGTGCTCCATTATATTTGTCATCACATCCTCCATTACAATCGGCATCACAATGCTCCATGCTATTGTCATCGCAATGGACCATGACATAGGTCATCACAATGCTCCCTGACACCTGTCTTCACAATAATCCATGCCCTTGTCTTCACAATGCTCCATGCCCTTGTCTTCACAATGCACCATGTCCACTGTCATCACAATAATCTATGAAACATGTCAGACCTTTGCTCCATGCCCCTGTCATCACAATGCTCCATGCCCTTGTCATCACAATGCTCTATGCGCTTGTCATCACATTACTCCTTTACCATTGTCATCACAATCCTCCATGAAACTTGGGATCACATTGCTTCATGCCCTTGTCATCACAATGCTCCCTGCTCCTTGAAATCAAAATGATCCAAGACCTCTCTCATCACAATGCTCCAAACTCTTGTGATCACTATGTTCTATAACACTTGTCATCACAAAGCTCCATGATGCCTGTCATCACACATACTCCATGCCCTTTTTATAACAATGCTCCATGAATTTGTCATCACAATTCTCAGTACACTTGTCATCACAATGCTCCGTGACATTGTCGTCAGAATGCTCCTTGAACACTGTCACAAAAAGGCTCCATGCCTTTTTCATCAAAATGCTCCATGCAATTGTCATCAAAATACTCCACAAGCTTGTGATCAGAATGCTCCATGACCCTTGTCATCACAATTCTCCATGCACTTGTCAGCACAATGCTCCCTGAAACCTGTCATCACAATGCTCCAAGCCCTTGTCATCACAATGCTCCATTACCTTTGTCATCAGAATCCTCCATGACACTTGGCATCACAATCCTCCATGCCATTGTCATTACAATGGGCCATTACTTATGTCATCACAATGCTCCCTGACACCTCTCTTCACAATACTGCATGACCTGGTCATCACAATGCTCCATGCCCTTGTTATCACAATGTTCCAAGTCCCCTGTAATCAGAATGCTCTAGACCCCTTTTCATCAGTATGCTCCTTGAGACTTGTCATCACAAGCCTCCATGGTTTTCTCATCACAATGCTCCAGGACCTTGTCATCACAATGCTTCACGACATTGTCATGAAAATTCTCAATGGCCCTTGTCAACATAATGCTCCATGCCTTAATCATCACAATGCTCTATTATATTTGTCATCACATCCTCCATTACAATTGGCATCACAATGCTCCATGCTATTGTCATCGCAATGGACCATGACATAGGTCATCACAATGCTCCCTGACACCTGTCTTCACAATACTCCATGCCCTTGTCTTCACAATGCTCCATCATCCCTGTCATCACAATAATCTATGAAACATGTCAGACCCATGCTCCATGCCCCTGTCATCACAATGCTCCATGCCCTTGTCATCACAATGCTCCATGATCCCTGTCATCACAATGCTCCGTGATTCCAGTCATCACTATGCTTCATAACGTTTGTCATCACAACGGTCCATGCCCGCATCATCACAAGGCTCTGTGACATTTGTAACCACAATGCTCCATGAACATTTCATCACAATGCCCCGTGACACTTGTCATCACAATACTCCATGCCTTTGTAAGAACAATGCTCCATGACCCTTGTCATCACAATGTGCCATGCGCTTTTCATCACAATGATCCACAACCTTGTCATCGCTATGCTCCATAAACCTTGTAATCACAATGCTCCATGCACTTCTCATCCGAATGCTCTCTCACATGAGATATCACAATGTTCCATCACTAGTCATCACAATCCTCCCTCACCCCTGTTATCACAATATTCCATGACCCCTGTCATCACAATGCTACATCCCCTTATCAGCACAATGTTCCTTGACCCCTGACATCACAATGTTCCATAACCCCTGTCATCAAAATGCTCCATGACCCTTTTCATCCCAAAGCTCCATGATCCCTGGCATCACAATGTTCTATAACCCCTGTCATCAAAATGTTCCATTACACTTTTCATCAAATTGCTGCATGACCCTGTCATCAAAATGCTCCCTGCCCTGCTCATCACAATGCACCACACACTTGTCATCAAAATGCTCCATGACCTTTGTCATCACAAAGCTCCATGACCCTTGGCATCACAATGCTCCATGTCATTGTCATCACAATGCTCCATGAACCCTCTCATCACATTGCTCCATGCCTTTGTCATCACAAAGCTCCATGACACTTGTCATCACAGTGCTCGTTGCCATTCTCATCACAATGCTCCATGCCCTTGTCATTACAATCCTCCATGACCCATGTATCACAGTGTACAGTGCCCTTGTCATCACAATGCTCCATGCCCACTCTCATCACAATAATCCATGAAACATTTCTGACCAATGCTCAATGCCCTTCTCATCACAATGCTCCATTACCTCTGTCATAACAATGCTCTATGATCCCTGCCATCACAATGTTCCAGGGCCTTGTCATCAAAAGGCTCCATGACCCTTGTCATCACAATGCTCCAAGACACCTGTAATCACAATGCTCCATGCCCTTGTCATCACAAATCTCCATGACGCATGCCATCAGAAAGTTCTATGGCTTTCTCCTCACAATGCTCCATGCCCTTGTCATCACAATGCTCCAAGACCCCTGTAATCACAATGCTCCATGCCCCTTTTCATCAGAATGCTCCATGAGACTTGTCATCACAAGTCTTCATCGTCATCTCATCACAATACTCCAGGACCTTGTCATCACAATGCTCGATGACACCTGTCATCACAATACTCCATGAATATTTTCAACCCAATGCTCCATTACCTTCTCATCACAATGCTCCATGACCAGTATCATCACAATGCTCCATGACGACTGTCATCACAATGCGCCATTCCAACTGTCATCACAATAATCCATGAAACTTATTATACCAATGCTCCATGCCCTTGTCATCACAATGCTCCATGCCCTTGCTATCACAATGTTCCAAGACCCCTGTAATCAGAATGCTCCATGCCCCTTTTCATCAGTATGCTCCATGAGACCTGTCATCACAAGGCTCCATGGTTTGCTCATCACAATGCTCAAGGACCTTGTCATCACAATGCTTCACGACATTGTCTTGAATATTCTCAAAGGCCCTTGTCATCATAATGCTCCAAGCCCTAGTCATCACAATGCTCCATCATATTTGTCATCACCATCCTCCATTACACTTGGCATCACAATGCACCATGCCATTGTCATCGAAATGAACCATGACATATGTCATCAAAATGCTCCCTGACACCGGTCTTCACAATACTCCATGACTTTGTCATCACAATGCTCCATGCCCTTGTCATCACAATGCTCCATGAACCCTGTCAACACAATGCTCCGTGACTCCAGTCATCACAATGCTTCATAACTTTTGTCATCACAACGGTCCATGCCTGCGTCATCACGTCTCTGTGACATTTGTAACCACAATGCTCCATGAACATTTCAACACAGTGCTCCGTGACACTTGTCATCACAATGCTCCATGCCTTTGTCAGAAAAATGCTCAATGACCCTTGTCATCAAAACGTGCCACGGGCTTTCCATCACAATGATCCACAACCTTGTAATCACTATGCTCCATAAACCTTGTAATCACAATGGTCCATGCTCTTCTCATCCAAATGCTCTCTCACCTGAGATATAACCATGTTTCCTCACTAGTCATCACAATCCTCCCTCAACCCTGTAATCAAAATATTCCATGACCACTGTCATCACCATGATCCATTCCCTTGTCATCACAATGTTCCATGACCTCTGTCATCACAATACTCCATGAACATTTTCAGCCAAATACTCCATGACCTTCTCAGCACAATGCTCCATGACAAATATCATCACAATGCTCCATGGCCACTGTCATCACAACACTCCATGACACCCGACAACACAATGGTCAGGGACTCTTGTCATTACAATGCTCCATTCCCTAGTCATCACAATGCTCCATGACCCCTGTCATCACAATACTCCATGAACATTTTCAGCCCAATGCTCCATGACCCTTGGCATCACAATGATCCATGCCCTTGTCATCCCAATTCTCCATGACCCCTGTATTCACAATGCTCCGTGAGGCATGTCATCACAGTGCTCCATGACACCTGGCATCACAATGCTTCATGCCTTTGTCAGAAAAATGCTACATGACATTGTCATTACAATGCTCTATGCGCTTGTCATCACAACACTCCATTACCATTATCATCACAATCCTCCATGAACCTTGGGATCACATTGCTTCATGCCCTTGTCATCACAATGTTCCATGCTCCTTGAAATCAAAATGATCCATGACCTCTGTCATCACAATGCTCCAAACCCTTGTGATCACAATGTTCCATAGCACTTGTCATCACAACGCTCCATGATGCCTGTCATCACAATACTCCATGCACTTTTCATCACAATGCTCCATGACCTTTGTCATCACAATTCTCAATACATTGTCATCACAATGCTCCCTGACATTTGTCGTCAGAATGCTCCTTGAAACCTGACACGAAAAGTCTCCATGCCATTTTCATCACAATGCCCCATGCGGTTTTCATCACAATGCTCCATGCCACTGTCATCAAAATACTCCACAAGCTTGTCAGCAGAATGCTCAATGACCCTTGTCATCACAATTCTCCAGGCACTTGTCAGCACAATGCTCCCTGACCCTTGTCATCACAATGCTCCAAGCCATTGTCATCACAATGCTCCATTACATTTGTCTTCTGAATCCTCCATGACACTTGGCATCACAATGCTCCATGCCATTGTCATCACAATGGGCCATTATATATGTCAGCACAATGCTCCCTGACAACTGTCTTCACAATACTGCGTCACATGGTCATCACAATGCTACATGCCCTTGTCATCACAATGCTCCATGCCCTTGTTATCACAATGCTCCATGACCCCTGTCATCACAATGCTCCGTGACTCCAGTCATCTCAATGCTTCATGACGTTTGTCATCCCAATGGCCCATGCCCTCATCATCAAGAGTCTCTGTGACCTTTTTAACCACAATGCTCCATGAAATTTTCTTCACAATGCTCTTTATCCCCTGTCATCAGAATTCTCTATGCCTTTCTCAGCACAATGCTCCATGACGTATGTCATCAGAATGCTCCATGGCCTTCTCCTCACAGTGCTCCATGCCCTTGTCATCACAATGCTCCAAGACCCCTGTAATCACAATGCTCCATGCCCCTTTTATTCAGAATGGTCCATGAGACTTGTCATCACAAGTCTCCATGGTCATCTCATCACAATGCTCCAGGACCTTGTCATCACAATGCTCCATGACACCTGTCATCACAATGCTCTGTGACTCCAGTCATCACAGTGCTTCATAATATTTGTCATCACAATGGTCCATGCCCACGTCATCACAAGGCTCTGTTACCTTTGTATCCACAATGCTCCATGAACATTTTATCACAATGCTGCGTGACCCTTGTCATCACGATGCTCCATGTCTTTGTCAGAACAATGCTCCATGACCCTTGTCATCACAATGTGCCATGCACTTTTCATCACAAAGAACCACAACTTTGACATCGCTATGCTCCATAAACCTTGTAATCACAATGTTCCATGCAATTCTCATTCAAATGCTCTCTCACAACGGATATCACAATGTTCCATCACTTGTCATCACAATCCTCCCTCACCCCTGTAATCACAATGTTCCATGACCCTGTCATCACAGTGCTACATCCCCTTATCAACACAATGTTCCATGACTCCTGACATCACAATGTTCCATAACCACTGTCATCAATATGCTCCATGACCCTTTTCATCCCAAAGCTCCATGGCCCATGGCATCACAATGATCTATAACCCCTGTCATCAAAATGTTCCATTACAATTTTCATTAAATTGCTCCATGACCCTGTCATCAAAATGCTCCCTGCCCTTCTCATCACAATGCACCACACCCTTGACATCAAAATGCTCCATGATATTTGTCATCACAAAGCTCCATGACAATTGGCATCACAATGCTCCATATCATTGTCATCACAATGCTCCATGAACCCTCTCATCACATTGCCCCATGCCCTTGTCATCACAAAGCTCCATCACACTTGTCATCACAATGCTCCATGCCCTTGTCATTACAATCCTCCATGACCCAAGTATCACAGTGTACCGTGCCCTTGTAATCACAGTGCTCCATGCCCACTCTCATCACAATAATCCATGAAATATTTCAGACTAATGGTCAATGCCATTCTCATCACAATGGTCCATTACTTCTGTCGTAACAATGCTCCATGACCCCTGCCATCACAATGTTCCACGGCCTTGTCATCACAAGGCTCCATGACCCTTGTCATCACAATGCTCCAAGACTCCTGTAATCACAATGCTCCATGCCCCTTTTCATCAGAATGCTCCATGAGATTTCTCATCACAAGTCTCCATGGTCATCTCATCACAATGCTCCAGGACCTTGTCATCACCATGCTCCATTCCCTAGTCATCACAATGCTCCATGACCCATGTCATACCAATACTCCATGAACATTTTCAGCCCAATGCTCCATGACCTTCTCATCACAATGCTCCATGACCAATATCATCACAATGCTCCATGACCACTGTCATCACAACACTCCATGACACGTGACAACACAATGATCCGGAACTCTTGTCATCACAATGATCCATGACACCTGTCATCACAATACTCCATGAAATTTTTCAACCCAATGCTCCATGACCCTTGTCATCACAATGATACATGCGCTTGTCATCCCAATGCTCCATGACCCCTCTATTCACAATGTTCCGTGACGCTTTTCATCACTGTGCTCCATGACACATGTTATCACAATGCTCCATGCCTTTGTGAGCAAAATGCTACATGACCTTGTCATTAAAATGCTCTATGCGCCTGTCATCACAATACTCCTTTACCATTGTCATCACAATCCTCCATGAAACTTGGGATCACATTGCTTCATGCCCTTGTCATCACAATGCTCCCTGCTCCTTGAAATCAAAATGATCCATGACCTCTCTCATCACAATGCTCCAAACTCTTGTGATCACTATGTTCTATAACACTTGACATCACAAAGCTCCATGATACCTGTCATCACACATACTCCATGCCCTTTTTATAACAATGCTCCATGAATTTGTCATCACAATTCTCAGTACACTTGTCATCACAATGCTCCGTGACATTGTCGTCAGAATGCTCCTTGAACACTGTCACAAAAAGGCTCCATGCCTTTTTCATCAAAATGCTCCATGCAATTGTCATCAAAATACTCCACAAGCTTGTGATCAGAATGCTCCATGACCCTTGTCATCACAATTCTCCATGCACTTGTCAGCACAATGCTCCCTGAAACCTGTCATCACAATGCTCCAAGCCCTTGTCATCACAATGCTCCATTACCTTTGTCATCAGAATCCTCCATGACACTTGGCATCACAATTCTCCATGCCATTGTCATTACAATGGGCCATTACTTATGTCATCACAATGCTCCCTGACACCTCTCTTCAAAATACTGCATGACCTGGTCATCACAATGCTCCATGCCCTTGTTATCACAATGTTCCAAGTCCCCTGTAATCAGAATGCTCTAGACCCCTTTTCATCAGTATGCTCCTTGAGACTTGTCATCACAAGCCTCCATGGGTTTCTCATCACAATGCTCCAGGACCTTGTCATCACAATGCTTCACGACATTGTCATGAAAATTCTCAATGGCCCTTGTCAACATAATGCTCCATGCCCTAGTCATCACAATGCTCTATTATATTTGTCATCACATCCTCCATTACAATTGGCATCACAATGCTCCATGCTATTGTCATCGCAATGGACCATGACATAGGTCATCACAATGCTCCCTGACACCTGTCTTCACAATACTCCATGCCCTTGTCTTCACAATGCTCCATCATCCCTGTCATCACAATAATCTATGAAACATGTCAGACCCATGCTCCATGCCCCTGTCATCACAATGCTCCATGCCCTTGTCATCACAATGCTCCATGATCCCTGTCATCACAATGCTCCGTGATTCCAGTCATCAATATGCTTCATAACGTTTGTCATCACAACGGTCCATGCCCGCATCATCACAAGGCTCTGTGACATTTGTAACCACAATGCTCCATGAACATTTCATCACTATGCCCCGTGACACTTGTCATCACAATACTCCATGCCTTTGTAAGAACAATGCTCCATGACCCTTGTCATCACAATGTGCCATGCGCTTTTCATCACAATGTTCCACAACCTTGTCATCGCTATGCTCCATAAACCTTGTAATCACAATGCTCCATGCACTTCTCATCCGAATGCTCTCTCACATGAGATATCACAATGTTCCATCACTAGTCATCACAATCCTCCCTCACCCCTGTTATCACAATATTCCATGACCCCTGTCATCACAATGCTACATCCTCTTATCAGCACAATGTTCCTTGACCCCTGACATCACAATGTTCCATAACCCCTGTCATCAAAATGCTCCATGACCCTTTTCATCCCAAAGCTCCATGATCCCTGGCATCACAATGTTCTATAACCCCGTCATCAAAATGTTCCATTACACTTTTCATCAAATTGCTGCATGACCCTGTCATCAAAATGCTCCAAGACCCCTGTAATCACAATGCTCCATGCCCTTGTCATCACAAATCTCCATGACGCATGCCATCAGAAAGTTCTATGGCTTTCTCCTCACAATGCTCCATGCCCTTGTCATCACAATGCTCCAAGACCCCTGTAATCACAATGCTCCATGCCCCTTTTCATCAGAATGCTCCATGAGACTTGTCATCACAAGTCTTCATCGTCATCTCATCACAATACTCCAGGACCTTGTCATCACAATGCTCGATGACACCTGTCATCACAATACTCCATGAATATTTTCAACCCAATGCTCCATTACCTTCTCATCACAATGCTCCATGACCAGTATCATCACAATGCTCCATGACGACTGTCATCACAATGCGCCATTCCAACTGTCATCACAATAATCCATGAAACTTATTATACCAATGCTCCATGCCCTTGTCATCACAATGCTCCATGCCCTTGCTATCACAATGTTCCAAGACCCCTGTAATCAGAATGCTCCATGCCCCTTTTCATCAGTATGCTCCATGAGACCTGTCATCACAAGGCTCCATGGTTTGCTCATCACAATGCTCAAGGACCTTGTCATCACAATGCTTCACGACATTGTCTTGAATATTCTCAAAGGCCCTTGTCATCATAATGCTCCAAGCCCTAGTCATCACAATGCTCCATCATATTTGTCATCACCATCCTCCATTACACTTGGCATCACAATGCACCATGCCATTGTCATCGAAATGAACCATGACATATGTCATCAAAATGCTCCCTGACACCGGTCTTCACAATACTCCATGACTTTGTCATCACAATGCTCCATGCCCTTGTCATCACAATGCTCCATGAACCCTGTCAACACAATGCTCCGTGACTCCAGTCATCACAATGCTTCATAACTTTTGTCATCACAACGGTCCATGCCTGCGTCATCACGTCTCTGTGACATTTGTAACCACAATGCTCCATGAACATTTCAACACAGTGCTCCGTGACACTTGTCATCACAATGCTCCATGCCTTTGTCAGAAAAATGCTCAATGACCCTTGTCATCAAAACGTGCCACGGGCTTTCCATCACAATGATCCACAACCTTGTAATCACTATGCTCCATAAACCTTGTAATCACAATGGTCCATGCTCTTCTCATCCAAATGCTCTCTCACCTGAGATATAACCATGTTTCCTCACTAGTCATCACAATCCTCCCTCAACCCTGTAATCAAAATATTCCATGACCACTGTCATCACCATGATCCATTCCCTTGTCATCACAATGTTCCATGACCTCTGTCATCACAATACTCCATGAACATTTTCAGCCAAATACTCCATGACCTTCTCAGCACAATGCTCCATGACAAATATCATCACAATGCTCCATGACCACTGTCATCACAACACTCCATGACACCCGACAACACAATGGTCAGGGACTCTTGTCATTACAATGCTCCATTCCCTAGTCATCACAATGCTCCATGACCCCTGTCATCACAATACTCCATGAACATTTTCAGCCCAATGCTCCATGACCCTTGGCATCACAATGATCCATGCCCTTGTCATCCCAATTCTCCATGACCCCTGTATTCACAATGCTCCGTGAGGCATGTCATCACAGTGCTCCATGACACCTGGCATCACAATGCTTCATGCCTTTGTCAGCAGAATGCTACATGACATTGTCATTACAATGCTCTATGCGCTTGTCATCACAACACTCCATTACCATTATCATCACAATCCTCCATGAACCTTGGGATCACATTGCTTCATGCCCTTGTCATCACAATGTTCCATGCTCCTTGAAATCAAAATGATCCATGACCTCTGTCATCACAATGCTCCAAACCCTTGTGATCACAATGTTCCATAGCACTTGTCATCACAACGCTCCATGATGCCTGTCATCACAATACTCCATGCACTTTTCATCACAATGCTCCATGACCTTTGTCATCACAATTCTCAATACATTGTCATCACAATGCTCCCTGACATTTGTCGTCAGAATGCTCCTTGAAACCTGACACGAAAAGTCTCCATGCCATTTTCATCACAATGCCCCATGCGGTTTTCATCACAATGCTCCATGCCACTGTCATCAAAATACTCCACAAGCTTGTCAGCAGAATGCTCAATGACCCTTGTCATCACAATTCTCCAGGCACTTGTCAGCACAATGCTCCCTGACCCTTGTCATCACAATGCTCCAAGCCATTGTCATCACAATGCTCCATTACATTTGTCTTCTGAATCCTCCATGACACTTGGCATCACAATGCTCCATGCCATTGTCATCACAATGGGCCATTATATATGTCAGCACAATGCTCCCTGACAACTGTCTTCACAATACTGCGTCACATGGTCATCACAATGCTACATGCCCTTGTCATCACAATGCTCCATGCCCTTGTTATCACAATGCTCCATGACCCCTGTCATCACAATGCTCCGTGACTCCAGTCATCTCAATGCTTCATGACGTTTGTCATCCCAATGGCCCATGCCCTCATCATCAAGAGTCTCTGTGACCTTTTTAACCACAATGCTCCATGAAATTTTCTTCACAATGCTCTTTATCCCCTGTCATCAGAATTCTCTATGCCTTTCTCAGCACAATGCTCCATGACGTATGTCATCAGAATGCTCCATGGCCTTCTCCTCACAGTGCTCCATGCCCTTGTCATCACAATGCTCCAAGACCCCTGTAATCACAATGCTCCATGCCCCTTTTATTCAGAATGGTCCATGAGACTTGTCATCACAAGTCTCCATGGTCATCTCATCACAATGCTCCAGGACCTTGTCATCACAATGCTCCATGACACCTGTCATCACAATGCTCTGTGACTCCAGTCATCACAGTGCTTCATAATATTTGTCATCACAATGCTCCATGCCCCTGTCATTACAGTCCTCCATGACACATGTATCACAGTCTTCCGTGCCCTTGTCATCACAATGCTCCATGCCCACTCTCATCACAATAATCCATGAAATATTTCAGACCAATGCTCAATGCCCTTCTCATCAAAATTCTCCATTACTTCTGTCATAACAATGATCCATGACCCCTGCCATCATGATGTTCCATGGCCTTTTCATCACAAGGCTCCATGACCCTTCTCATCACAATGCCCCAAGAACACTGTAATCACAAAACTATGCCCCTTTTCATCTCAATGTTTCATGAACCCTGTCATCACAATGCACCATGCCAATCATCATAATGCTTCCTGCTATTGTCATAACAATGAAATCAAAATGCTCCATGACCTCTGTCATAACAATGCTCCAAACACTTGTGATCACAATATTCCATAACACTTGTCATCACAATGCCCCATGACGCTCGTCATCACAATTATCCATGGTCTTCTCATCACAATGCTCCATGACCATTGTCATCACAATGCTCAATACACTTGTCATCCAAATGCTCCCTGACACTCGTTGTCTGTATGCTCCTTTTACCCTGTCATGACAGGGCTCCATGCCTTTTTCATCACAATGATCCATGCCCTTTTCATCACAATGCTCCAAGACCCATGTAATCACGATGCTCCATGCCATTGTCATCACAAAGCTCAATGATGCATGTGATCAGAATGCTCCTTGGTCTTCTCCTCACAATGCTCCATGCCCTTGTCATCACAAAGTTCCAAGAGCACTGTAATCACAATGCTCCATGCCCTTTTTCATCAGTATGCTCCATGAGACTTGTCATCACATGGCTCCATGGTTTTGTCATCATAATGCTCCAAGCCCTAGTCATCACAATGCTCCATTATATTTGTCATCATAATCCTCCATTACATTTGGCATCACAATGTTCCCTGCCATTGTCATCGCAATGGACCATGACATATTTCATCACAATGCTCCGTGACACCTGTCTTCAAAATACTCCATGACCTTCTCATCTCAATGCCCCATGCCCTTGTCATCACAATGCACCATGTGCACTGTCATCACAATAATCTATGAAACTTGTCAGACCAATCCTCCATTCCCCTGTCATCACAATGCTCCATGACATTGTTATCACAGTGCTCCATGACCCCTGTCATCACAATGCTCCGTGACTCCAGTCATCACAATGCTTCATAACGTTTGTCATCACAACGGTACATGCCCGCGTCATCACAAGGCTCTGTGTCCTTTGTAACCACAATGCTCCATGAACTTTTCATCACAATGCTCCGTGACCCTTGTCATCACGATGCTCCAAGTCTTTGTCAGAACAATGCTCCATGACCCTGGTCATCACAATGTGCCACGCGGTTTTCATCACAATGATCCACAACCTTGTCATCGCTATGCTCCATTAACCTTGTAATCACAATGTTCCATGAACTTCTCATCCAAATGCTCTCTCACAACGGATATCACAATGTTCCATCACTTGTCATCACAATCCTCCCTCACCCCTGTAATCACAATGTTCCATGACCCTGTCATCACAGTGCTACATCCCCTTATCAACACAATGTTCCATGACTCCTGACATCACAATGTTCCATAACCACTGTCATCAATATGCTCGATGACCCATTTCATCCCAAAGCTCCATGACCCATGGCATCACAATGATCTATAACCCCTGTCATCAAAATGTTCCATTACAATTTTCATTAAATTGCTCCATGACCCTGTCATCAAAATGCTCCCTGCCCTTCTCATCACAATGCACCACACCCTTGACATCAAAATGCTCCATGACATTTGTCATCACAAAGCTCCATGACAATTGGCATCACAATGCTCCATATCATTGTCATCACAATGCTCCATGAACCCTCTCATCACATTGCCCCATGCCCTTGTCATCACAAAGCTCCATCACACTTGTCATCACAATGCTCCATGCCCTTGTCATTACAATCCTCCATGACCCAAGTATCACAGTGTACCGTGCCCTTGTAATCACAGTGCTCCATGCCCACTCTCATCACAATAATCCATGAAATATTTCAGACTAATGGTCAATGCCATTCTCATCACAATGGTCCATTACTTCTGTCGTAACAATGCTCCATGACGCCTGCCATCACATTGTTCCAAGGCCTTGTCATCACAAGGCTCCATGACCCTTGTCATCACAATGCTCCAAGACCCCTGTAATCACAATGCTCCATGCCCCTTTTCATCAGAATGCTCCATGAGATTTCTCATCACAAGTCTCCATGGTCATCTCATCACAATGCTCCAGGACCTTGTCATCACCATGCTCCATTCCCTAGTCATCACAATGCTCCATGACCCATGTCATACCAATACTCCATGAACATTTTCAGCCCAATGCTCCATGACCTTCTCATCACAATGCTCCATGACCAATATCATCACAATGCTCCATGACCACTGTCATCACAACACTCCATGACACGTGACAACACAATGATCCGGAACTCTTGTCATCACAATGATCCATGACCCCTGTCATCACAATACTCCATGAAATTTTTCAACCTAATGCTCCATGACCCTTGTCATCACAATGATACATGCGCTTGTCATCCCAATGCTCCATGACCCCTCTATTCACAATGCTCCATGACGCTTTTCATCACTGTGCTCCATGACACATGTTATCACAATGCTCCATGCCTTTGTCAGCAAAATGCTACATGACCTTGTCATTAAAATGCTCTATGCGCTTGTCATCACAATACTCCTTTACCATTGTCATCACAATCCTCCATGAAACTTGGGATCACATTGCTTCATGCCCTTGTCATCACAATGCTCCCTGCTCCTTGAAATCAAAATGATCCATGACCTCTCTCATCACAATGCTCCAAACTCTTGTGATCACTATGTTCTATAACACTTGTCATCACAAAGCTCCATGATGCCTGTCATCACACATACTCCATGCCCTTTTTATAACAATGCTCCATGAATTTGTCATCACAATTCTCAGTACACTTGTCATCACAATGCTCCGTGACATTGTCATCAGAATGCTCCTTGAACCCTGTCACAAAAAGGCTCCATGCCTTTTTCATCAAAATGCTCCATGCAATTGTCATCAAAATACTCCACAAGCTTGTGATCAGAATGCTCCATGACCCTTGTCATCACAATTCTCCATGCACTTGTCAGCACAATGCTCCCTGAAACCTGTCATCACAATGCTCCAAGCCCTTGTCATCACAATGCTCCATTACCTTTGTCATCAGAATCCTCCATGACACTTTGCATCACAATCCTCCATGCCATTGTCATTACAATGGGCCATTACTTATGTCATCACAATGCTCCCTGACACCTCTCTTCACAATACTGCATGACCTGGTCATCACAATGCTCCATGCCCTTGTTATCACAAGGTTCCAAGTCCCCTGTAATCAGAATACTCCAGACCCATTTTCATCAGTATGCTCCTTGAGACTTGTCATCACAAGACTCCATGGTTTTCTCATCACAATGCTCCAGGACTTCTCCTCACAATGCTTCACGACACTGTCATGAAAATTCTCAATGGCCCTTGTCAACATAATGCTCCATGCCCTAGTCATCACAGTGCTCCATTATATTTGTCATCACATCCTCCATTACAATCGGCATCACAATGCTCCATGCTATTGTCATCGCAATGGACCATGACATAGGTCATCACAATGCTCCCTGACACCTGTCTTCACAATAATCCATGCCCTTGTCTTCACAATGCTCCATGCCCTTGTCTTCACAATGCACCATGTCCACTGTCATCACAATAATCTATGAAACATGTCAGACCTTTGCTCCATGCCCCTGTCATCACAATGCTCCATGCCCTTGTCATCACAATGCTCTATGCGCTTGTCATCACATTACTCCTTTACCATTGTCATCACAATCCTCCATGAAACTTGGGATCACATTGCTTCATGCCCTTGTCATCACAATGCTCCCTGCTCCTTGAAATCAAAATGATCCAAGACCTCTCTCATCACAATGCTCCAAACTCTTGTGATCACTATGTTCTATAACACTTGTCATCACAAAGCTCCATGATGCCTGTCATCACACATACTCCATGCCCTTTTTATAACAATGCTCCATGAATTTGTCATCACAATTCTCAGTACACTTGTCATCACAATGCTCCGTGACATTGTCGTCAGAATGCTCCTTGAACACTGTCACAAAAAGGCTCCATGCCTTTTTCATCAAAATGCTCCATGCAATTGTCATCAAAATACTCCACAAGCTTGTGATCAGAATGCTCCATGACCCTTGTCATCACAATTCTCCATGCACTTGTCAGCACAATGCTCCCTGAAACCTGTCATCACAATGCTCCAAGCCCTTGTCATCACAATGCTCCATTACCTTTGTCATCAGAATCCTCCATGACACTTGGCATCACAATCCTCCATGCCATTGTCATTACAATGGGCCATTACTTATGTCATCACAATGCTCCCTGACACCTCTCTTCACAATACTGCATGACCTGGTCATCACAATGCTCCATGCCCTTGTTATCACAATGTTCCAAGTCCCCTGTAATCAGAATGCTCTAGACCCCTTTTCATCAGTATGCTCCTTGAGACTTGTCATCACAAGCCTCCATGGGTTTCTCATCACAATGCTCCAGGACCTTGTCATCACAATGCTTCACGACATTGTCATGAAAATTCTCAATGGCCCTTGTCAACATAATGCTCCATGCCTTAATCATCACAATGCTCTATTATATTTGTCATCACATCCTCCATTACAATTGGCATCACAATGCTCCATGCTATTGTCATCGCAATGGACCATGACATAGGTCATCACAATGCTCCCTGACACCTGTCTTCACAATACTCCATGCCCTTGTCTTCACAATGCTCCATCATCCCTGTCATCACAATAATCTATGAAACATGTCAGACCCATGCTCCATGCCCCTGTCATCACAATGCTCCATGCCCTTGTCATCACAATGCTCCATGATCCCTGTCATCACAATGCTCCGTGATTCCAGTCATCACTATGCTTCATAACGTTTGTCATCACAACGGTCCATGCCCGCATCATCACAAGGCTCTGTGACATTTGTAACCACAATGCTCCATGAACATTTCATCACAATGCCCCGTGACACTTGTCATCACAATACTCCATGCCTTTGTAAGAACAATGCTCCATGACCCTTGTCATCACAATGTGCCATGCGCTTTTCATCACAATGATCCACAACCTTGTCATCGCTATGCTCCATAAACCTTGTAATCACAATGCTCCATGCACTTCTCATCCGAATGCTCTCTCACATGAGATATCACAATGTTCCATCACTAGTCATCACAATCCTCCCTCACCCCTGTTATCACAATATTCCATGACCCCTGTCATCACAATGCTACATCCCCTTATCAGCACAATGTTCCTTGACCCCTGACATCACAATGTTCCATAACCCCTGTCATCAAAATGCTCCATGACCCTTTTCATCCCAAAGCTCCATGATCCCTGGCATCACAATGTTCTATAACCCCTGTCATCAAAATGTTCCATTACACTTTTCATCAAATTGCTGCATGACCCTGTCATCAAAATGCTCCCTGCCCTGCTCATCACAATGCACCACACACTTGTCATCAAAATGCTCCATGACCTTTGTCATCACAAAGCTCCATGACCCTTGGCATCACAATGCTCCATGTCATTGTCATCACAATGCTCCATGAACCCTCTCATCACATTGCTCCATGCCTTTGTCATCACAAAGCTCCATGACACTTGTCATCACAGTGCTCGTTGCCATTCTCATCACAATGCTCCATGCCCTTGTCATTACAATCCTCCATGACCCATGTATCACAGTGTACAGTGCCCTTGTCATCACAATGCTCCATGCCCACTCTCATCACAATAATCCATGAAACATTTCTGACCAATGCTCAATGCCCTTCTCATCACAATGCTCCATTACCTCTGTCATAACAATGCTCTATGATCCCTGCCATCACAATGTTCCAGGGCCTTGTCATCAAAAGGCTCCATGACCCTTGTCATCACAATGCTCCAAGACACCTGTAATCACAATGCTCCATGCCCTTGTCATCACAAATCTCCATGACGCATGCCATCAGAAAGTTCTATGGCTTTCTCCTCACAATGCTCCATGCCCTTGTCATCACAATGCTCCAAGACCCCTGTAATCACAATGCTCCATGCCCCTTTTCATCAGAATGCTCCATGAGACTTGTCATCACAAGTCTTCATCGTCATCTCATCACAATACTCCAGGACCTTGTCATCACAATGCTCGATGACACCTGTCATCACAATACTCCATGAATATTTTCAACCCAATGCTCCATTACCTTCTCATCACAATGCTCCATGACCAGTATCATCACAATGCTCCATGACGACTGTCATCACAATGCGCCATTCCAACTGTCATCACAATAATCCATGAAACTTATTATACCAATGCTCCATGCCCTTGTCATCACAATGCTCCATGCCCTTGCTATCACAATGTTCCAAGACCCCTGTAATCAGAATGCTCCATGCCCCTTTTCATCAGTATGCTCCATGAGACCTGTCATCACAAGGCTCCATGGTTTGCTCATCACAATGCTCAAGGACCTTGTCATCACAATGCTTCACGACATTGTCTTGAATATTCTCAAAGGCCCTTGTCATCATAATGCTCCAAGCCCTAGTCATCACAATGCTCCATCATATTTGTCATCACCATCCTCCATTACACTTGGCATCACAATGCACCATGCCATTGTCATCGAAATGAACCATGACATATGTCATCAAAATGCTCCCTGACACCGGTCTTCACAATACTCCATGACTTTGTCATCACAATGCTCCATGCCCTTGTCATCACAATGCTCCATGAACCCTGTCAACACAATGCTCCGTGACTCCAGTCATCACAATGCTTCATAACTTTTGTCATCACAACGGTCCATGCCTGCGTCATCACGTCTCTGTGACATTTGTAACCACAATGCTCCATGAACATTTCAACACAGTGCTCCGTGACACTTGTCATCACAATGCTCCATGCCTTTGTCAGAAAAATGCTCAATGACCCTTGTCATCAAAACGTGCCACGGGCTTTCCATCACAATGATCCACAACCTTGTAATCACTATGCTCCATAAACCTTGTAATCACAATGGTCCATGCTCTTCTCATCCAAATGCTCTCTCACCTGAGATATAACCATGTTTCCTCACTAGTCATCACAATCCTCCCTCAACCCTGTAATCAAAATATTCCATGACCACTGTCATCACCATGATCCATTCCCTTGTCATCACAATGTTCCATGACCTCTGTCATCACAATACTCCATGAACATTTTCAGCCAAATACTCCATGACCTTCTCAGCACAATGCTCCATGACAAATATCATCACAATGCTCCATGGCCACTGTCATCACAACACTCCATGACACCCGACAACACAATGGTCAGGGACTCTTGTCATTACAATGCTCCATTCCCTAGTCATCACAATGCTCCATGACCCCTGTCATCACAATACTCCATGAACATTTTCAGCCCAATGCTCCATGACCCTTGGCATCACAATGATCCATGCCCTTGTCATCCCAATTCTCCATGACCCCTGTATTCACAATGCTCCGTGAGGCATGTCATCACAGTGCTCCATGACACCTGGCATCACAATGCTTCATGCCTTTGTCAGCAGAATGCTACATGACATTGTCATTACAATGCTCTATGCGCTTGTCATCACAACACTCCATTACCATTATCATCACAATCCTCCATGAACCTTGGGATCACATTGCTTCATGCCCTTGTCATCACAATGTTCCATGCTCCTTGAAATCAAAATGATCCATGACCTCTGTCATCACAATGCTCCAAACCCTTGTGATCACAATGTTCCATAGCACTTGTCATCACAACGCTCCATGATGCCTGTCATCACAATACTCCATGCACTTTTCATCACAATGCTCCATGACCTTTGTCATCACAATTCTCAATACATTGTCATCACAATGCTCCCTGACATTTGTCGTCAGAATGCTCCTTGAAACCTGACACGAAAAGTCTCCATGCCATTTTCATCACAATGCCCCATGCGGTTTTCATCACAATGCTCCATGCCACTGTCATCAAAATACTCCACAAGCTTGTCAGCAGAATGCTCAATGACCCTTGTCATCACAATTCTCCAGGCACTTGTCAGCACAATGCTCCCTGACCCTTGTCATCACAATGCTCCAAGCCATTGTCATCACAATGCTCCATTACATTTGTCTTCTGAATCCTCCATGACACTTGGCATCACAATGCTCCATGCCATTGTCATCACAATGGGCCATTATATATGTCAGCACAATGCTCCCTGACAACTGTCTTCACAATACTGCGTCACATGGTCATCACAATGCTACATGCCCTTGTCATCACAATGCTCCATGCCCTTGTTATCACAATGCTCCATGACCCCTGTCATCACAATGCTCCGTGACTCCAGTCATCTCAATGCTTCATGACGTTTGTCATCCCAATGGCCCATGCCCTCATCATCAAGAGTCTCTGTGACCTTTTTAACCACAATGCTCCATGAAATTTTCTTCACAATGCTCTTTATCCCCTGTCATCAGAATTCTCTATGCCTTTCTCAGCACAATGCTCCATGACGTATGTCATCAGAATGCTCCATGGCCTTCTCCTCACAGTGCTCCATGCCCTTGTCATCACAATGCTCCAAGACCCCTGTAATCACAATGCTCCATGCCCCTTTTATTCAGAATGGTCCATGAGACTTGTCATCACAAGTCTCCATGGTCATCTCATCACAATGCTCCAGGACCTTGTCATCACAATGCTCCATGACACCTGTCATCACAATGCTCTGTGACTCCAGTCATCACAGTGCTTCATAATATTTGTCATCACAATGCTCCATGCCCCTGTCATTACAGTCCTCCATGACACATGTATCACAGTCTTCCGTGCCCTTGTCATCACAATGCTCCATGCCCACTCTCATCACAATAATCCATGAAATATTTCAGACCAATGCTCAATGCCCTTCTCATCAAAATTCTCCATTACTTCTGTCATAACAATGATCCATGACCCCTGCCATCATGATGTTCCATGGCCTTTTCATCACAAGGCTCCATGACCCTTCTCATCACAATGCCCCAAGAACACTGTAATCACAAAACTCTATGCCCCTTTTCATCTCAATGTTTCATGAACCCTGTCATCACAATGCACCATGCCAATCATCATAATGCTTCCTGCTATTGTCATAACAATGAAATCAAAATGCTCCATGACCTCTGTCATAACAATGCTCCAAACACTTGTGATCACAATATTCCATAACACTTGTCATCACAATGCCCCATGACGCTCGTCATCACAATTATCCATGGTCTTCTCATCACAATGCTCCATGACCATTGTCATCACAATGCTCAATACACTTGTCATCCAAATGCTCCCTGACACTCGTTGTCTGTATGCTCCTTTTACCCTGTCATGACAGGGCTCCATGCCTTTTTCATCACAATGATCCATGCCCTTTTCATCACAATGCTCCAAGACCCATGTAATCACGATGCTCCATGCCATTGTCATCACAAAGCTCAATGATGCATGTGATCAGAATGCTCCTTGGTCTTCTCCTCACAATGCTCCATGCCCTTGTCATCACAAAGTTCCAAGACCACTGTAATCACAATGCTCCATGCCCTTTTTCATCAGTATGCTCCATGAGACTTGTCATCACATGGCTCCATGGTTTTGTCATCATAATGCTCCAAGCCCTAGTCATCACAATGCTCCATTATATTTGTCATCATAATCCTCCATTACATTTGGCATCACAATGTTCCCTGCCATTGTCATCGCAATGGACCATGACATATTTCATCACAATGCTCCGTGACACCTGTCTTCAAAATACTCCATGACCTTCTCATCTCAATGCCCCATGCCCTTGTCATCACAATGCACCATGTGCACTGTCATCACAATAATCTATGAAACTTGTCAGACCAATCCTCCATTCCCCTGTCATCACAATGCTCCATGACATTGTTATCACAGTGCTCCATGACCCCTGTCATCACAATGCTCCGTGACTCCAGTCATCACAATGCTTCATAACGTTTGTCATCACAACGGTACATGCCCGCGTCATCACAAGGCTCTGTGTCCTTTGTAACCACAATGCTCCATGAACTTTTCATCACAATGCTCCGTGACCCTTGTCATCACGATGCTCCAAGTCTTTGTCAGAACAATGCTCCATGACCCTGGTCATCACAATGTGCCACGCGGTTTTCATCACAATGATCCACAACCTTGTCATCGCTATGCTCCATTAACCTTGTAATCACAATGTTCCATGAACTTCTCATCCAAATGCTCTCTCACAACGGATATCACAATGTTCCATCACTTGTCATCACAATCCTCCCTCACCCATGTAATCACAATGTTCCATGACCCTGTCATCACAGTGCTACATCCCCTTATCAACACAATGTTCCATGACTCCTGACATCACAATGTTCCATAACCACTGTCATCAATATGCTCGATGACCCATTTCATCCCAAAGCTCCATGACCCATGGCATCACAATGATCTATAACCCCTGTCATCAAAATGTTCCATTACAATTTTCATTAAATTGCTCCATGACCCTGTCATCAAAATGCTCCCTGCCCTTCTCATCACAATGCACCACACCCTTGACATCAAAATGCTCCATGACATTTGTCATCACAAAGCTCCATGACAATTGGCATCACAATGCTCCATATCATTGTCATCACAATGCTCCATGAACCCTCTCATCACATTGCCCCATGCCCTTGTCATCACAAAGCTCCATCACACTTGTCATCACAATGCTCCATGCCCTTGTCATTACAATCCTCCATGACCCAAGTATCACAGTGTACCGTGCCCTTGTAATCACAGTGCTCCATGCCCACTCTCATCACAATAATCCATGAAATATTTCAGACTAATGGTCAATGCCATTCTCATCACAATGGTCCATTACTTCTGTCGTAACAATGCTCCATGACGCCTGCCATCACATTGTTCCAAGGCCTTGTCATCACAAGGCTCCATGACCCTTGTCATCACAATGCTCCAAGACCCCTGTAATCACAATGCTCCATGCCCCTTTTCATCAGAATGCTCCATGAGATTTCTCATCACAAGTCTCCATGGTCATCTCATCACAATGCTCCAGGACCTTGTCATCACCATGCTCCATTCCCTAGTCATCACAATGCTCCATGACCCATGTCATACCAATACTCCATGAACATTTTCAGCCCAATGCTCCATGACCTTCTCATCACAATGCTCCATGACCAATATCATCACAATGCTCCATGACCACTGTCATCACAACACTCCATGACACGTGACAACACAATGATCCGGAACTCTTGTCATCACAATGATCCATGACCCCTGTCATCACAATACTCCATGAAATTTTTCAACCTAATGCTCCATGACCCTTGTCATCACAATGATACATGCGCTTGTCATCCCAATGCTCCATGACCCCTCTATTCACAATGCTCCATGACGCTTTTCATCACTGTGCTCCATGACACATGTTATCACAATGCTCCATGCCTTTGTCAGCAAAATGCTACATGACCTTGTCATTAAAATGCTCTATGCGCTTGTCATCACAATACTCCTTTACCATTGTCATCACAATCCTCCATGAAACTTGGGATCACATTGCTTCATGCCCTTGTCATCACAATGCTCCCTGCTCCTTGAAATCAAAATGATCCATGACCTCTCTCATCACAATGCTCCAAACTCTTGTGATCACTATGTTCTATAACACTTGTCATCACAAAGCTCCATGATGCCTGTCATCACACATACTCCATGCCCTTTTTATAACAATGCTCCATGAATTTGTCATCACAATTCTCAGTACACTTGTCATCACAATGCTCCGTGACATTGTCATCAGAATGCTCCTTGAACCCTGTCACAAAAAGGCTCCATGCCTTTTTCATCAAAATGCTCCATGCAATTGTCATCAAAATACTCCACAAGCTTGTGATCAGAATGCTCCATGACCCTTGTCATCACAATTCTCCATGCACTTGTCAGCACAATGCTCCCTGAAACCTGTCATCACAATGCTCCAAGCCCTTGTCATCACAATGCTCCATTACCTTTGTCATCAGAATCCTCCATGACACTTTGCATCACAATCCTCCATGCCATTGTCATTACAATGGGCCATTACTTATGTCATCACAATGCTCCCTGACACCTCTCTTCACAATACTGCATGACCTGGTCATCACAATGCTCCATGCCCTTGTTATCACAAGGTTCCAAGTCCCCTGTAATCAGAATACTCCAGACCCATTTTCATCAGTATGCTCCTTGAGACTTGTCATCACAAGACTCCATGGTTTTCTCATCACAATGCTCCAGGACTTCTCCTCACAATGCTTCACGACACTGTCATGAAAATTCTCAATGGCCCTTGTCAACATAATGCTCCATGCCCTAGTCATCACAGTGCTCCATTATATTTGTCATCACATCCTCCATTACAATCGGCATCACAATGCTCCATGCTATTGTCATCGCAATGGACCATGACATAGGTCATCACAATGCTCCCTGACACCTGTCTTCACAATAATCCATGCCCTTGTCTTCACAATGCTCCATGCCCTTGTCTTCACAATGCACCATGTCCACTGTCATCACAATAATCTATGAAACATGTCAGACCTTTGCTCCATGCCCCTGTCATCACAATGCTCCATGCCCTTGTCATCACAATGCTCTATGCGCTTGTCATCACATTACTCCTTTACCATTGTCATCACAATCCTCCATGAAACTTGGGATCACATTGCTTCATGCCCTTGTCATCACAATGCTCCCTGCTCCTTGAAATCAAAATGATCCAAGACCTCTCTCATCACAATGCTCCAAACTCTTGTGATCACTATGTTCTATAACACTTGTCATCACAAAGCTCCATGATGCCTGTCATCACACATACTCCATGCCCTTTTTATAACAATGCTCCATGAATTTGTCATCACAATTCTCAGTACACTTGTCATCACAATGCTCCGTGACATTGTCGTCAGAATGCTCCTTGAACACTGTCACAAAAAGGCTCCATGCCTTTTTCATCAAAATGCTCCATGCAATTGTCATCAAAATACTCCACAAGCTTGTGATCAGAATGCTCCATGACCCTTGTCATCACAATTCTCCATGCACTTGTCAGCACAATGCTCCCTGAAACCTGTCATCACAATGCTCCAAGCCCTTGTCATCACAATGCTCCATTACCTTTGTCATCAGAATCCTCCATGACACTTGGCATCACAATCCTCCATGCCATTGTCATTACAATGGGCCATTACTTATGTCATCACAATGCTCCCTGACACCTCTCTTCACAATACTGCATGACCTGGTCATCACAATGCTCCATGCCCTTGTTATCACAATGTTCCAAGTCCCCTGTAATCAGAATGCTCTAGACCCCTTTTCATCAGTATGCTCCTTGAGACTTGTCATCACAAGCCTCCATGGTTTTCTCATCACAATGCTCCAGGACCTTGTCATCACAATGCTTCACGACATTGTCATGAAAATTCTCAATGGCCCTTGTCAACATAATGCTCCATGCCTTAATCATCACAATGCTCTATTATATTTGTCATCACATCCTCCATTACAATTGGCATCACAATGCTCCATGCTATTGTCATCGCAATGGACCATGACATAGGTCATCACAATGCTCCCTGACACCTGTCTTCACAATACTCCATGCCCTTGTCTTCACAATGCTCCATCATCCCTGTCATCACAATAATCTATGAAACATGTCAGACCCATGCTCCATGCCCCTGTCATCACAATGCTCCATGCCCTTGTCATCACAATGCTCCATGATCCCTGTCATCACAATGCTCCGTGATTCCAGTCATCACTATGCTTCATAACGTTTGTCATCACAACGGTCCATGCCCGCATCATCACAAGGCTCTGTGACATTTGTAACCACAATGCTCCATGAACATTTCATCACAATGCCCCGTGACACTTGTCATCACAATACTCCATGCCTTTGTAAGAACAATGCTCCATGACCCTTGTCATCACAATGTGCCATGCGCTTTTCATCACAATGATCCACAACCTTGTCATCGCTATGCTCCATAAACCTTGTAATCACAATGCTCCATGCACTTCTCATCCGAATGCTCTCTCACATGAGATATCACAATGTTCCATCACTAGTCATCACAATCCTCCCTCACCCCTGTTATCACAATATTCCATGACCCCTGTCATCACAATGCTACATCCCCTTATCAGCACAATGTTCCTTGACCCCTGACATCACAATGTTCCATAACCCCTGTCATCAAAATGCTCCATGACCCTTTTCATCCCAAAGCTCCATGATCCCTGGCATCACAATGTTCTATAACCCCTGTCATCAAAATGTTCCATTACACTTTTCATCAAATTGCTGCATGACCCTGTCATCAAAATGCTCCCTGCCCTGCTCATCACAATGCACCACACACTTGTCATCAAAATGCTCCATGACCTTTGTCATCACAAAGCTCCATGACCCTTGGCATCACAATGCTCCATGTCATTGTCATCACAATGCTCCATGAACCCTCTCATCACATTGCTCCATGCCTTTGTCATCACAAAGCTCCATGACACTTGTCATCACAGTGCTCGTTGCCATTCTCATCACAATGCTCCATGCCCTTGTCATTACAATCCTCCATGACCCATGTATCACAGTGTACAGTGCCCTTGTCATCACAATGCTCCATGCCCACTCTCATCACAATAATCCATGAAACATTTCTGACCAATGCTCAATGCCCTTCTCATCACAATGCTCCATTACCTCTGTCATAACAATGCTCTATGATCCCTGCCATCACAATGTTCCAGGGCCTTGTCATCAAAAGGCTCCATGACCCTTGTCATCACAATGCTCCAAGACACCTGTAATCACAATGCTCCATGCCCTTGTCATCACAAATCTCCATGACGCATGCCATCAGAAAGTTCTATGGCTTTCTCCTCACAATGCTCCATGCCCTTGTCATCACAATGCTCCAAGACCCCTGTAATCACAATGCTCCATGCCCCTTTTCATCAGAATGCTCCATGAGACTTGTCATCACAAGTCTTCATCGTCATCTCATCACAATACTCCAGGACCTTGTCATCACAATGCTCGATGACACCTGTCATCACAATACTCCATGAATATTTTCAACCCAATGCTCCATTACCTTCTCATCACAATGCTCCATGACCAGTATCATCACAATGCTCCATGACGACTGTCATCACAATGCGCCATTCCAACTGTCATCACAATAATCCATGAAACTTATTATACCAATGCTCCATGCCCTTGTCATCACAATGCTCCATGCCCTTGCTATCACAATGTTCCAAGACCCCTGTAATCAGAATGCTCCATGCCCCTTTTCATCAGTATGCTCCATGAGACCTGTCATCACAAGGCTCCATGGTTTGCTCATCACAATGCTCAAGGACCTTGTCATCACAATGCTTCACGACATTGTCTTGAATATTCTCAAAGGCCCTTGTCATCATAATGCTCCAAGCCCTAGTCATCACAATGCTCCATCATATTTGTCATCACCATCCTCCATTACACTTGGCATCACAATGCACCATGCCATTGTCATCGAAATGAACCATGACATATGTCATCAAAATGCTCCCTGACACCGGTCTTCACAATACTCCATGACTTTGTCATCACAATGCTCCATGCCCTTGTCATCACAATGCTCCATGAACCCTGTCAACACAATGCTCCGTGACTCCAGTCATCACAATGCTTCATAACTTTTGTCATCACAACGGTCCATGCCTGCGTCATCACGTCTCTGTGACATTTGTAACCACAATGCTCCATGAACATTTCAACACAGTGCTCCGTGACACTTGTCATCACAATGCTCCATGCCTTTGTCAGAAAAATGCTCAATGACCCTTGTCATCAAAACGTGCCACGGGCTTTCCATCACAATGATCCACAACCTTGTAATCACTATGCTCCATAAACCTTGTAATCACAATGGTCCATGCTCTTCTCATCCAAATGCTCTCTCACCTGAGATATAACCATGTTTCCTCACTAGTCATCACAATCCTCCCTCAACCCTGTAATCAAAATATTCCATGACCACTGTCATCACCATGATCCATTCCCTTGTCATCACAATGTTCCATGACCTCTGTCATCACAATACTCCATGAACATTTTCAGCCAAATACTCCATGACCTTCTCAGCACAATGCTCCATGACAAATATCATCACAATGCTCCATGGCCACTGTCATCACAACACTCCATGACACCCGACAACACAATGGTCAGGGACTCTTGTCATTACAATGCTCCATTCCCTAGTCATCACAATGCTCCATGACCCCTGTCATCACAATACTCCATGAACATTTTCAGCCCAATGCTCCATGACCCTTGGCATCACAATGATCCATGCCCTTGTCATCCCAATTCTCCATGACCCCTGTATTCACAATGCTCCGTGAGGCATGTCATCACAGTGCTCCATGACACCTGGCATCACAATGCTTCATGCCTTTGTCAGAAAAATGCTACATGACATTGTCATTACAATGCTCTATGCGCTTGTCATCACAACACTCCATTACCATTATCATCACAATCCTCCATGAACCTTGGGATCACATTGCTTCATGCCCTTGTCATCACAATGTTCCATGCTCCTTGAAATCAAAATGATCCATGACCTCTGTCATCACAATGCTCCAAACCCTTGTGATCACAATGTTCCATAGCACTTGTCATCACAACGCTCCATGATGCCTGTCATCACAATACTCCATGCACTTTTCATCACAATGCTCCATGACCTTTGTCATCACAATTCTCAATACATTGTCATCACAATGCTCCCTGACATTTGTCGTCAGAATGCTCCTTGAAACCTGACACGAAAAGTCTCCATGCCATTTTCATCACAATGCCCCATGCGGTTTTCATCACAATGCTCCATGCCACTGTCATCAAAATACTCCACAAGCTTGTCAGCAGAATGCTCAATGACCCTTGTCATCACAATTCTCCAGGCACTTGTCAGCACAATGCTCCCTGACCCTTGTCATCACAATGCTCCAAGCCATTGTCATCACAATGCTCCATTACATTTGTCTTCTGAATCCTCCATGACACTTGGCATCACAATGCTCCATGCCATTGTCATCACAATGGGCCATTATATATGTCAGCACAATGCTCCCTGACAACTGTCTTCACAATACTGCGTCACATGGTCATCACAATGCTACATGCCCTTGTCATCACAATGCTCCATGCCCTTGTTATCACAATGCTCCATGACCCCTGTCATCACAATGCTCCGTGACTCCAGTCATCTCAATGCTTCATGACGTTTGTCATCCCAATGGCCCATGCCCTCATCATCAAGAGTCTCTGTGACCTTTTTAACCACAATGCTCCATGAAATTTTCTTCACAATGCTCTTTATCCCCTGTCATCAGAATTCTCTATGCCTTTCTCAGCACAATGCTCCATGACGTATGTCATCAGAATGCTCCATGGCCTTCTCCTCACAGTGCTCCATGCCCTTGTCATCACAATGCTCCAAGACCCCTGTAATCACAATGCTCCATGCCCCTTTTATTCAGAATGGTCCATGAGACTTGTCATCACAAGTCTCCATGGTCATCTCATCACAATGCTCCAGGACCTTGTCATCACAATGCTCCATGACACCTGTCATCACAATGCTCTGTGACTCCAGTCATCACAGTGCTTCATAATATTTGTCATCACAATGGTCCATGCCCACGTCATCACAAGGCTCTGTTACCTTTGTATCCACAATGCTCCATGAACATTTTATCACAATGCTGCGTGACCCTTGTCATCACGATGCTCCATGTCTTTGTCAGAACAATGCTCCATGACCCTTGTCATCACAATGTGCCATGCACTTTTCATCACAAAGAACCACAACTTTGACATCGCTATGCTCCATAAACCTTGTAATCACAATGTTCCATGCAATTCTCATTCAAATGCTCTCTCACAACGGATATCACAATGTTCCATCACTTGTCATCACAATCCTCCCTCACCCCTGTAATCACAATGTTCCATGACCCTGTCATCACAGTGCTACATCCCCTTATCAACACAATGTTCCATGACTCCTGACATCACAATGTTCCATAACCACTGTCATCAATATGCTCCATGACCCTTTTCATCCCAAAGCTCCATGGCCCATGGCATCACAATGATCTATAACCCCTGTCATCAAAATGTTCCATTACAATTTTCATTAAATTGCTCCATGACCCTGTCATCAAAATGCTCCCTGCCCTTCTCATCACAATGCACCACACCCTTGACATCAAAATGCTCCATGATATTTGTCATCACAAAGCTCCATGACAATTGGCATCACAATGCTCCATATCATTGTCATCACAATGCTCCATGAACCCTCTCATCACATTGCCCCATGCCCTTGTCATCACAAAGCTCCATCACACTTGTCATCACAATGCTCCATGCCCTTGTCATTACAATCCTCCATGACCCAAGTATCACAGTGTACCGTGCCCTTGTAATCACAGTGCTCCATGCCCACTCTCATCACAATAATCCATGAAATATTTCAGACTAATGGTCAATGCCATTCTCATCACAATGGTCCATTACTTCTGTCGTAACAATGCTCCATGACCCCTGCCATCACAATGTTCCACGGCCTTGTCATCACAAGGCTCCATGACCCTTGTCATCACAATGCTCCAAGACCCCTGTAATCACAATGCTCCATGCCCCTTTTCATCAGAATGCTCCATGAGATTTCTCATCACAAGTCTCCATGGTCATCTCATCACAATGCTCCAGGACCTTGTCATCACCATGCTCCATTCCCTAGTCATCACAATGCTCCATGACCCATGTCATACCAATACTCCATGAACATTTTCAGCCCAATGCTCCATGACCTTCTCATCACAATGCTCCATGACCAATATCATCACAATGCTCCATGACCACTGTCATCACAACACTCCATGACACGTGACAACACAATGATCCGGAACTCTTGTCATCACAATGATCCATGACACCTGTCATCACAATACTCCATGAAATTTTTCAACCCAATGCTCCATGACCCTTGTCATCACAATGATACATGCGCTTGTCATCCCAATGCTCCATGACCCCTCTATTCACAATGTTCCGTGACGCTTTTCATCACTGTGCTCCATGACACATGTTATCACAATGCTCCATGCCTTTGTGAGCAAAATGCTACATGACCTTGTCATTAAAATGCTCTATGCGCCTGTCATCACAATACTCCTTTACCATTGTCATCACAATCCTCCATGAAACTTGGGATCACATTGCTTCATGCCCTTGTCATCACAATGCTCCCTGCTCCTTGAAATCAAAATGATCCATGACCTCTCTCATCACAATGCTCCAAACTCTTGTGATCACTATGTTCTATAACACTTGACATCACAAAGCTCCATGATACCTGTCATCACACATACTCCATGCCCTTTTTATAACAATGCTCCATGAATTTGTCATCACAATTCTCAGTACACTTGTCATCACAATGCTCCGTGACATTGTCATCAGAATGCTCCTTGAACCCTGTCACAAAAAGGCTCCATGCCTTTTTCATCAAAATGCTCCATGCAATTGTCATCAAAATACTCCACAAGCTTGTGATCAGAATGCTCCATGACCCTTGTCATCACAATTCTCCATGCACTTGTCAGCACAATGCTCCCTGAAACCTGTCATCACAATGCTCCAAGCCCTTGTCATCACAATGCTCCATTACCTTTGTCATCAGAATCCTCCATGACACTTGGCATCACAATTCTCCATGCCATTGTCATTACAATGGGCCATTACTTATGTCATCACAATGCTCCCTGACACCTCTCTTCAAAATACTGCATGACCTGGTCATCACAATGCTCCATGCCCTTGTTATCACAATGTTCCAAGTCCCCTGTAATCAGAATGCTCTAGACCCCTTTTCATCAGTATGCTCCTTGAGACTTGTCATCACAAGCCTCCATGGGTTTCTCATCACAATGCTCCAGGACCTTGTCATCACAATGCTTCACGACATTGTCATGAAAATTCTCAATGGCCCTTGTCAACATAATGCTCCATGCCCTAGTCATCACAATGCTCTATTATATTTGTCATCACATCCTCCATTACAATTGGCATCACAATGCTCCATGCTATTGTCATCGCAATGGACCATGACATAGGTCATCACAATGCTCCCTGACACCTGTCTTCACAATACTCCATGCCCTTGTCTTCACAATGCTCCATCATCCCTGTCATCACAATAATCTATGAAACATGTCAGACCCATGCTCCATGCCCCTGTCATCACAATGCTCCATGCCCTTGTCATCACAATGCTCCATGATCCCTGTCATCACAATGCTCCGTGATTCCAGTCATCAATATGCTTCATAACGTTTGTCATCACAACGGTCCATGCCCGCATCATCACAAGGCTCTGTGACATTTGTAACCACAATGCTCCATGAACATTTCATCACTATGCCCCGTGACACTTGTCATCACAATACTCCATGCCTTTGTAAGAACAATGCTCCATGACCCTTGTCATCACAATGTGCCATGCGCTTTTCATCACAATGTTCCACAACCTTGTCATCGCTATGCTCCATAAACCTTGTAATCACAATGCTCCATGCACTTCTCATCCGAATGCTCTCTCACATGAGATATCACAATGTTCCATCACTAGTCATCACAATCCTCCCTCACCCCTGTTATCACAATATTCCATGACCCCTGTCATCACAATGCTACATCCTCTTATCAGCACAATGTTCCTTGACCCCTGACATCACAATGTTCCATAACCCCTGTCATCAAAATGCTCCATGACCCTTTTCATCCCAAAGCTCCATGATCCCTGGCATCACAATGTTCTATAACCCCGTCATCAAAATGTTCCATTACACTTTTCATCAAATTGCTGCATGACCCTGTCATCAAAATGCTCCAAGACCCCTGTAATCACAATGCTCCATGCCCTTGTCATCACAAATCTCCATGACGCATGCCATCAGAAAGTTCTATGGCTTTCTCCTCACAATGCTCCATGCCCTTGTCATCACAATGCTCCAAGACCCCTGTAATCACAATGCTCCATGCCCCTTTTCATCAGAATGCTCCATGAGACTTGTCATCACAAGTCTTCATCGTCATCTCATCACAATACTCCAGGACCTTGTCATCACAATGCTCGATGACACCTGTCATCACAATACTCCATGAATATTTTCAACCCAATGCTCCATTACCTTCTCATCACAATGCTCCATGACCAGTATCATCACAATGCTCCATGACGACTGTCATCACAATGCGCCATTCCAACTGTCATCACAATAATCCATGAAACTTATTATACCAATGCTCCATGCCCTTGTCATCACAATGCTCCATGCCCTTGCTATCACAATGTTCCAAGACCCCTGTAATCAGAATGCTCCATGCCCCTTTTCATCAGTATGCTCCATGAGACCTGTCATCACAAGGCTCCATGGTTTGCTCATCACAATGCTCAAGGACCTTGTCATCACAATGCTTCACGACATTGTCTTGAATATTCTCAAAGGCCCTTGTCATCATAATGCTCCAAGCCCTAGTCATCACAATGCTCCATCATATTTGTCATCACCATCCTCCATTACACTTGGCATCACAATGCACCATGCCATTGTCATCGAAATGAACCATGACATATGTCATCAAAATGCTCCCTGACACCGGTCTTCACAATACTCCATGACTTTGTCATCACAATGCTCCATGCCCTTGTCATCACAATGCTCCATGAACCCTGTCAACACAATGCTCCGTGACTCCAGTCATCACAATGCTTCATAACTTTTGTCATCACAACGGTCCATGCCTGCGTCATCACGTCTCTGTGACATTTGTAACCACAATGCTCCATGAACATTTCAACACAGTGCTCCGTGACACTTGTCATCACAATGCTCCATGCCTTTGTCAGAAAAATGCTCAATGACCCTTGTCATCAAAACGTGCCACGGGCTTTCCATCACAATGATCCACAACCTTGTAATCACTATGCTCCATAAACCTTGTAATCACAATGGTCCATGCTCTTCTCATCCAAATGCTCTCTCACCTGAGATATAACCATGTTTCCTCACTAGTCATCACAATCCTCCCTCAACCCTGTAATCAAAATATTCCATGACCACTGTCATCACCATGATCCATTCCCTTGTCATCACAATGTTCCATGACCTCTGTCATCACAATACTCCATGAACATTTTCAGCCAAATACTCCATGACCTTCTCAGCACAATGCTCCATGACAAATATCATCACAATGCTCCATGGCCACTGTCATCACAACACTCCATGACACCCGACAACACAATGGTCAGGGACTCTTGTCATTACAATGCTCCATTCCCTAGTCATCACAATGCTCCATGACCCCTGTCATCACAATACTCCATGAACATTTTCAGCCCAATGCTCCATGACCCTTGGCATCACAATGATCCATGCCCTTGTCATCCCAATTCTCCATGACCCCTGTATTCACAATGCTCCGTGAGGCATGTCATCACAGTGCTCCATGACACCTGGCATCACAATGCTTCATGCCTTTGTCAGAAAAATGCTACATGACATTGTCATTACAATGCTCTATGCGCTTGTCATCACAACACTCCATTACCATTATCATCACAATCCTCCATGAACCTTGGGATCACATTGCTTCATGCCCTTGTCATCACAATGTTCCATGCTCCTTGAAATCAAAATGATCCATGACCTCTGTCATCACAATGCTCCAAACCCTTGTGATCACAATGTTCCATAGCACTTGTCATCACAACGCTCCATGATGCCTGTCATCACAATACTCCATGCACTTTTCATCACAATGCTCCATGACCTTTGTCATCACAATTCTCAATACATTGTCATCACAATGCTCCCTGACATTTGTCGTCAGAATGCTCCTTGAAACCTGACACGAAAAGTCTCCATGCCATTTTCATCACAATGCCCCATGCGGTTTTCATCACAATGCTCCATGCCACTGTCATCAAAATACTCCACAAGCTTGTCAGCAGAATGCTCAATGACCCTTGTCATCACAATTCTCCAGGCACTTGTCAGCACAATGCTCCCTGACCCTTGTCATCACAATGCTCCAAGCCATTGTCATCACAATGCTCCATTACATTTGTCTTCTGAATCCTCCATGACACTTGGCATCACAATGCTCCATGCCATTGTCATCACAATGGGCCATTATATATGTCAGCACAATGCTCCCTGACAACTGTCTTCACAATACTGCGTCACATGGTCATCACAATGCTACATGCCCTTGTCATCACAATGCTCCATGCCCTTGTTATCACAATGCTCCATGACCCCTGTCATCACAATGCTCCGTGACTCCAGTCATCTCAATGCTTCATGACGTTTGTCATCCCAATGGCCCATGCCCTCATCATCAAGAGTCTCTGTGACCTTTTTAACCACAATGCTCCATGAAATTTTCTTCACAATGCTCTTTATCCCCTGTCATCAGAATTCTCTATGCCTTTCTCAGCACAATGCTCCATGACGTATGTCATCAGAATGCTCCATGGCCTTCTCCTCACAGTGCTCCATGCCCTTGTCATCACAATGCTCCAAGACCCCTGTAATCACAATGCTCCATGCCCCTTTTATTCAGAATGGTCCATGAGACTTGTCATCACAAGTCTCCATGGTCATCTCATCACAATGCTCCAGGACCTTGTCATCACAATGCTCCATGACACCTGTCATCACAATGCTCTGTGACTCCAGTCATCACAGTGCTTCATAATATTTGTCATCACAATGCTCCATGCCCCTGTCATTACAGTCCTCCATGACACATGTATCACAGTCTTCCGTGCCCTTGTCATCACAATGCTCCATGCCCACTCTCATCACAATAATCCATGAAATATTTCAGACCAATGCTCAATGCCCTTCTCATCAAAATTCTCCATTACTTCTGTCATAACAATGATCCATGACCCCTGCCATCATGATGTTCCATGGCCTTTTCATCACAAGGCTCCATGACCCTTCTCATCACAATGCCCCAAGAACACTGTAATCACAAAACTATGCCCCTTTTCATCTCAATGTTTCATGAACCCTGTCATCACAATGCACCATGCCAATCATCATAATGCTTCCTGCTATTGTCATAACAATGAAATCAAAATGCTCCATGACCTCTGTCATAACAATGCTCCAAACACTTGTGATCACAATATTCCATAACACTTGTCATCACAATGCCCCATGACGCTCGTCATCACAATTATCCATGGTCTTCTCATCACAATGCTCCATGACCATTGTCATCACAATGCTCAATACACTTGTCATCCAAATGCTCCCTGACACTCGTTGTCTGTATGCTCCTTTTACCCTGTCATGACAGGGCTCCATGCCTTTTTCATCACAATGATCCATGCCCTTTTCATCACAATGCTCCAAGACCCATGTAATCACGATGCTCCATGCCATTGTCATCACAAAGCTCAATGATGCATGTGATCAGAATGCTCCTTGGTCTTCTCCTCACAATGCTCCATGCCCTTGTCATCACAAAGTTCCAAGACCACTGTAATCACAATGCTCCATGCCCTTTTTCATCAGTATGCTCCATGAGACTTGTCATCACATGGCTCCATGGTTTTGTCATCATAATGCTCCAAGCCCTAGTCATCACAATGCTCCATTATATTTGTCATCATAATCCTCCATTACATTTGGCATCACAATGTTCCCTGCCATTGTCATCGCAATGGACCATGACATATTTCATCACAATGCTCCGTGACACCTGTCTTCAAAATACTCCATGACCTTCTCATCTCAATGCCCCATGCCCTTGTCATCACAATGCACCATGTGCACTGTCATCACAATAATCTATGAAACTTGTCAGACCAATCCTCCATTCCCCTGTCATCACAATGCTCCATGACATTGTTATCACAGTGCTCCATGACCCCTGTCATCACAATGCTCCGTGACTCCAGTCATCACAATGCTTCATAACGTTTGTCATCACAACGGTACATGCCCGCGTCATCACAAGGCTCTGTGTCCTTTGTAACCACAATGCTCCATGAACTTTTCATCACAATGCTCCGTGACCCTTGTCATCACGATGCTCCAAGTCTTTGTCAGAACAATGCTCCATGACCCTGGTCATCACAATGTGCCACGCGGTTTTCATCACAATGATCCACAACCTTGTCATCGCTATGCTCCATTAACCTTGTAATCACAATGTTCCATGAACTTCTCATCCAAATGCTCTCTCACAACGGATATCACAATGTTCCATCACTTGTCATCACAATCCTCCCTCACCCCTGTAATCACAATGTTCCATGACCCTGTCATCACAGTGCTACATCCCCTTATCAACACAATGTTCCATGACTCCTGACATCACAATGTTCCATAACCACTGTCATCAATATGCTCGATGACCCATTTCATCCCAAAGCTCCATGACCCATGGCATCACAATGATCTATAACCCCTGTCATCAAAATGTTCCATTACAATTTTCATTAAATTGCTCCATGACCCTGTCATCAAAATGCTCCCTGCCCTTCTCATCACAATGCACCACACCCTTGACATCAAAATGCTCCATGACATTTGTCATCACAAAGCTCCATGACAATTGGCATCACAATGCTCCATATCATTGTCATCACAATGCTCCATGAACCCTCTCATCACATTGCCCCATGCCCTTGTCATCACAAAGCTCCATCACACTTGTCATCACAATGCTCCATGCCCTTGTCATTACAATCCTCCATGACCCAAGTATCACAGTGTACCGTGCCCTTGTAATCACAGTGCTCCATGCCCACTCTCATCACAATAATCCATGAAATATTTCAGACTAATGGTCAATGCCATTCTCATCACAATGGTCCATTACTTCTGTCGTAACAATGCTCCATGACGCCTGCCATCACATTGTTCCAAGGCCTTGTCATCACAAGGCTCCATGACCCTTGTCATCACAATGCTCCAAGACCCCTGTAATCACAATGCTCCATGCCCCTTTTCATCAGAATGCTCCATGAGATTTCTCATCACAAGTCTCCATGGTCATCTCATCACAATGCTCCAGGACCTTGTCATCACCATGCTCCATTCCCTAGTCATCACAATGCTCCATGACCCATGTCATACCAATACTCCATGAACATTTTCAGCCCAATGCTCCATGACCTTCTCATCACAATGCTCCATGACCAATATCATCACAATGCTCCATGACCACTGTCATCACAACACTCCATGACACGTGACAACACAATGATCCGGAACTCTTGTCATCACAATGATCCATGACCCCTGTCATCACAATACTCCATGAAATTTTTCAACCTAATGCTCCATGACCCTTGTCATCACAATGATACATGCGCTTGTCATCCCAATGCTCCATGACCCCTCTATTCACAATGCTCCATGACGCTTTTCATCACTGTGCTCCATGACACATGTTATCACAATGCTCCATGCCTTTGTCAGCAAAATGCTACATGACCTTGTCATTAAAATGCTCTATGCGCTTGTCATCACAATACTCCTTTACCATTGTCATCACAATCCTCCATGAAACTTGGGATCACATTGCTTCATGCCCTTGTCATCACAATGCTCCCTGCTCCTTGAAATCAAAATGATCCATGACCTCTCTCATCACAATGCTCCAAACTCTTGTGATCACTATGTTCTATAACACTTGTCATCACAAAGCTCCATGATGCCTGTCATCACACATACTCCATGCCCTTTTTATAACAATGCTCCATGAATTTGTCATCACAATTCTCAGTACACTTGTCATCACAATGCTCCGTGACATTGTCATCAGAATGCTCCTTGAACCCTGTCACAAAAAGGCTCCATGCCTTTTTCATCAAAATGCTCCATGCAATTGTCATCAAAATACTCCACAAGCTTGTGATCAGAATGCTCCATGACCCTTGTCATCACAATTCTCCATGCACTTGTCAGCACAATGCTCCCTGAAACCTGTCATCACAATGCTCCAAGCCCTTGTCATCACAATGCTCCATTACCTTTGTCATCAGAATCCTCCATGACACTTTGCATCACAATCCTCCATGCCATTGTCATTACAATGGGCCATTACTTATGTCATCACAATGCTCCCTGACACCTCTCTTCACAATACTGCATGACCTGGTCATCACAATGCTCCATGCCCTTGTTATCACAAGGTTCCAAGTCCCCTGTAATCAGAATACTCCAGACCCATTTTCATCAGTATGCTCCTTGAGACTTGTCATCACAAGACTCCATGGTTTTCTCATCACAATGCTCCAGGACTTCTCCTCACAATGCTTCACGACACTGTCATGAAAATTCTCAATGGCCCTTGTCAACATAATGCTCCATGCCCTAGTCATCACAGTGCTCCATTATATTTGTCATCACATCCTCCATTACAATCGGCATCACAATGCTCCATGCTATTGTCATCGCAATGGACCATGACATAGGTCATCACAATGCTCCCTGACACCTGTCTTCACAATAATCCATGCCCTTGTCTTCACAATGCTCCATGCCCTTGTCTTCACAATGCACCATGTCCACTGTCATCACAATAATCTATGAAACATGTCAGACCTTTGCTCCATGCCCCTGTCATCACAATGCTCCATGCCCTTGTCATCACAATGCTCTATGCGCTTGTCATCACATTACTCCTTTACCATTGTCATCACAATCCTCCATGAAACTTGGGATCACATTGCTTCATGCCCTTGTCATCACAATGCTCCCTGCTCCTTGAAATCAAAATGATCCAAGACCTCTCTCATCACAATGCTCCAAACTCTTGTGATCACTATGTTCTATAACACTTGTCATCACAAAGCTCCATGATGCCTGTCATCACACATACTCCATGCCCTTTTTATAACAATGCTCCATGAATTTGTCATCACAATTCTCAGTACACTTGTCATCACAATGCTCCGTGACATTGTCGTCAGAATGCTCCTTGAACACTGTCACAAAAAGGCTCCATGCCTTTTTCATCAAAATGCTCCATGCAATTGTCATCAAAATACTCCACAAGCTTGTGATCAGAATGCTCCATGACCCTTGTCATCACAATTCTCCATGCACTTGTCAGCACAATGCTCCCTGAAACCTGTCATCACAATGCTCCAAGCCCTTGTCATCACAATGCTCCATTACCTTTGTCATCAGAATCCTCCATGACACTTGGCATCACAATCCTCCATGCCATTGTCATTACAATGGGCCATTACTTATGTCATCACAATGCTCCCTGACACCTCTCTTCACAATACTGCATGACCTGGTCATCACAATGCTCCATGCCCTTGTTATCACAATGTTCCAAGTCCCCTGTAATCAGAATGCTCTAGACCCCTTTTCATCAGTATGCTCCTTGAGACTTGTCATCACAAGCCTCCATGGGTTTCTCATCACAATGCTCCAGGACCTTGTCATCACAATGCTTCACGACATTGTCATGAAAATTCTCAATGGCCCTTGTCAACATAATGCTCCATGCCTTAATCATCACAATGCTCTATTATATTTGTCATCACATCCTCCATTACAATTGGCATCACAATGCTCCATGCTATTGTCATCGCAATGGACCATGACATAGGTCATCACAATGCTCCCTGACACCTGTCTTCACAATACTCCATGCCCTTGTCTTCACAATGCTCCATCATCCCTGTCATCACAATAATCTATGAAACATGTCAGACCCATGCTCCATGCCCCTGTCATCACAATGCTCCATGCCCTTGTCATCACAATGCTCCATGATCCCTGTCATCACAATGCTCCGTGATTCCAGTCATCACTATGCTTCATAACGTTTGTCATCACAACGGTCCATGCCCGCATCATCACAAGGCTCTGTGACATTTGTAACCACAATGCTCCATGAACATTTCATCACAATGCCCCGTGACACTTGTCATCACAATACTCCATGCCTTTGTAAGAACAATGCTCCATGACCCTTGTCATCACAATGTGCCATGCGCTTTTCATCACAATGATCCACAACCTTGTCATCGCTATGCTCCATAAACCTTGTAATCACAATGCTCCATGCACTTCTCATCCGAATGCTCTCTCACATGAGATATCACAATGTTCCATCACTAGTCATCACAATCCTCCCTCACCCCTGTTATCACAATATTCCATGACCCCTGTCATCACAATGCTACATCCCCTTATCAGCACAATGTTCCTTGACCCCTGACATCACAATGTTCCATAACCCCTGTCATCAAAATGCTCCATGACCCTTTTCATCCCAAAGCTCCATGATCCCTGGCATCACAATGTTCTATAACCCCTGTCATCAAAATGTTCCATTACACTTTTCATCAAATTGCTGCATGACCCTGTCATCAAAATGCTCCCTGCCCTGCTCATCACAATGCACCACACACTTGTCATCAAAATGCTCCATGACCTTTGTCATCACAAAGCTCCATGACCCTTGGCATCACAATGCTCCATGTCATTGTCATCACAATGCTCCATGAACCCTCTCATCACATTGCTCCATGCCTTTGTCATCACAAAGCTCCATGACACTTGTCATCACAGTGCTCGTTGCCATTCTCATCACAATGCTCCATGCCCTTGTCATTACAATCCTCCATGACCCATGTATCACAGTGTACAGTGCCCTTGTCATCACAATGCTCCATGCCCACTCTCATCACAATAATCCATGAAACATTTCTGACCAATGCTCAATGCCCTTCTCATCACAATGCTCCATTACCTCTGTCATAACAATGCTCTATGATCCCTGCCATCACAATGTTCCAGGGCCTTGTCATCAAAAGGCTCCATGACCCTTGTCATCACAATGCTCCAAGACACCTGTAATCACAATGCTCCATGCCCTTGTCATCACAAATCTCCATGACGCATGCCATCAGAAAGTTCTATGGCTTTCTCCTCACAATGCTCCATGCCCTTGTCATCACAATGCTCCAAGACCCCTGTAATCACAATGCTCCATGCCCCTTTTCATCAGAATGCTCCATGAGACTTGTCATCACAAGTCTTCATCGTCATCTCATCACAATACTCCAGGACCTTGTCATCACAATGCTCGATGACACCTGTCATCACAATACTCCATGAATATTTTCAACCCAATGCTCCATTACCTTCTCATCACAATGCTCCATGACCAGTATCATCACAATGCTCCATGACGACTGTCATCACAATGCGCCATTCCAACTGTCATCACAATAATCCATGAAACTTATTATACCAATGCTCCATGCCCTTGTCATCACAATGCTCCATGCCCTTGCTATCACAATGTTCCAAGACCCCTGTAATCAGAATGCTCCATGCCCCTTTTCATCAGTATGCTCCATGAGACCTGTCATCACAAGGCTCCATGGTTTGCTCATCACAATGCTCAAGGACCTTGTCATCACAATGCTTCACGACATTGTCTTGAATATTCTCAAAGGCCCTTGTCATCATAATGCTCCAAGCCCTAGTCATCACAATGCTCCATCATATTTGTCATCACCATCCTCCATTACACTTGGCATCACAATGCACCATGCCATTGTCATCGAAATGAACCATGACATATGTCATCAAAATGCTCCCTGACACCGGTCTTCACAATACTCCATGACTTTGTCATCACAATGCTCCATGCCCTTGTCATCACAATGCTCCATGAACCCTGTCAACACAATGCTCCGTGACTCCAGTCATCACAATGCTTCATAACTTTTGTCATCACAACGGTCCATGCCTGCGTCATCACGTCTCTGTGACATTTGTAACCACAATGCTCCATGAACATTTCAACACAGTGCTCCGTGACACTTGTCATCACAATGCTCCATGCCTTTGTCAGAAAAATGCTCAATGACCCTTGTCATCAAAACGTGCCACGGGCTTTCCATCACAATGATCCACAACCTTGTAATCACTATGCTCCATAAACCTTGTAATCACAATGGTCCATGCTCTTCTCATCCAAATGCTCTCTCACCTGAGATATAACCATGTTTCCTCACTAGTCATCACAATCCTCCCTCAACCCTGTAATCAAAATATTCCATGACCACTGTCATCACCATGATCCATTCCCTTGTCATCACAATGTTCCATGACCTCTGTCATCACAATACTCCATGAACATTTTCAGCCAAATACTCCATGACCTTCTCAGCACAATGCTCCATGACAAATATCATCACAATGCTCCATGACCACTGTCATCACAACACTCCATGACACCCGACAACACAATGGTCAGGGACTCTTGTCATTACAATGCTCCATTCCCTAGTCATCACAATGCTCCATGACCCCTGTCATCACAATACTCCATGAACATTTTCAGCCCAATGCTCCATGACCCTTGGCATCACAATGATCCATGCCCTTGTCATCCCAATTCTCCATGACCCCTGTATTCACAATGCTCCGTGAGGCATGTCATCACAGTGCTCCATGACACCTGGCATCACAATGCTTCATGCCTTTGTCAGAAAAATGCTACATGACATTGTCATTACAATGCTCTATGCGCTTGTCATCACAACACTCCATTACCATTATCATCACAATCCTCCATGAACCTTGGGATCACATTGCTTCATGCCCTTGTCATCACAATGTTCCATGCTCCTTGAAATCAAAATGATCCATGACCTCTGTCATCACAATGCTCCAAACCCTTGTGATCACAATGTTCCATAGCACTTGTCATCACAACGCTCCATGATGCCTGTCATCACAATACTCCATGCACTTTTCATCACAATGCTCCATGACCTTTGTCATCACAATTCTCAATACATTGTCATCACAATGCTCCCTGACATTTGTCGTCAGAATGCTCCTTGAAACCTGACACGAAAAGTCTCCATGCCATTTTCATCACAATGCCCCATGCGGTTTTCATCACAATGCTCCATGCCACTGTCATCAAAATACTCCACAAGCTTGTCAGCAGAATGCTCAATGACCCTTGTCATCACAATTCTCCAGGCACTTGTCAGCACAATGCTCCCTGACCCTTGTCATCACAATGCTCCAAGCCATTGTCATCACAATGCTCCATTACATTTGTCTTCTGAATCCTCCATGACACTTGGCATCACAATGCTCCATGCCATTGTCATCACAATGGGCCATTATATATGTCAGCACAATGCTCCCTGACAACTGTCTTCACAATACTGCGTCACATGGTCATCACAATGCTACATGCCCTTGTCATCACAATGCTCCATGCCCTTGTTATCACAATGCTCCATGACCCCTGTCATCACAATGCTCCGTGACTCCAGTCATCTCAATGCTTCATGACGTTTGTCATCCCAATGGCCCATGCCCTCATCATCAAGAGTCTCTGTGACCTTTTTAACCACAATGCTCCATGAAATTTTCTTCACAATGCTCTTTATCCCCTGTCATCAGAATTCTCTATGCCTTTCTCAGCACAATGCTCCATGACGTATGTCATCAGAATGCTCCATGGCCTTCTCCTCACAGTGCTCCATGCCCTTGTCATCACAATGCTCCAAGACCCCTGTAATCACAATGCTCCATGCCCCTTTTATTCAGAATGGTCCATGAGACTTGTCATCACAAGTCTCCATGGTCATCTCATCACAATGCTCCAGGACCTTGTCATCACAATGCTCCATGACACCTGTCATCACAATGCTCTGTGACTCCAGTCATCACAGTGCTTCATAATATTTGTCATCACAATGGTCCATGCCCACGTCATCACAAGGCTCTGTTACCTTTGTATCCACAATGCTCCATGAACATTTTATCACAATGCTGCGTGACCCTTGTCATCACGATGCTCCATGTCTTTGTCAGAACAATGCTCCATGACCCTTGTCATCACAATGTGCCATGCACTTTTCATCACAAAGAACCACAACTTTGACATCGCTATGCTCCATAAACCTTGTAATCACAATGTTCCATGCAATTCTCATTCAAATGCTCTCTCACAACGGATATCACAATGTTCCATCACTTGTCATCACAATCCTCCCTCACCCCTGTAATCACAATGTTCCATGACCCTGTCATCACAGTGCTACATCCCCTTATCAACACAATGTTCCATGACTCCTGACATCACAATGTTCCATAACCACTGTCATCAATATGCTCCATGACCCTTTTCATCCCAAAGCTCCATGGCCCATGGCATCACAATGATCTATAACCCCTGTCATCAAAATGTTCCATTACAATTTTCATTAAATTGCTCCATGACCCTGTCATCAAAATGCTCCCTGCCCTTCTCATCACAATGCACCACACCCTTGACATCAAAATGCTCCATGATATTTGTCATCACAAAGCTCCATGACAATTGGCATCACAATGCTCCATATCATTGCCATCACAATGCTCCATGAACCCTCTCATCACATTGCCCCATGCCCTTGTCATCACAAAGCTCCATCACACTTGTCATCACAATGCTCCATGCCCTTGTCATTACAATCCTCCATGACCCAAGTATCACAGTGTACCGTGCCCTTGTAATCACAGTGCTCCATGCCCACTCTCATCACAATAATCCATGAAATATTTCAGACTAATGGTCAATGCCATTCTCATCACAATGGTCCATTACTTCTGTCGTAACAATGCTCCATGACCCCTGCCATCACAATGTTCCACGGCCTTGTCATCACAAGGCTCCATGACCCTTGTCATCACAATGCTCCAAGACCCCTGTAATCACAATGCTCCATGCCCCTTTTCATCAGAATGCTCCATGAGATTTCTCATCACAAGTCTCCATGGTCATCTCATCACAATGCTCCAGGACCTTGTCATCACCATGCTCCATTCCCTAGTCATCACAATGCTCCATGACCCATGTCATACCAATACTCCATGAACATTTTCAGCCCAATGCTCCATGACCTTCTCATCACAATGCTCCATGACCAATATCATCACAATGCTCCATGACCACTGTCATCACAACACTCCATGACACGTGACAACACAATGATCCGGAACTCTTGTCATCACAATGATCCATGACACCTGTCATCACAATACTCCATGAAATTTTTCAACCCAATGCTCCATGACCCTTGTCATCACAATGATACATGCGCTTGTCATCCCAATGCTCCATGACCCCTCTATTCACAATGTTCCGTGACGCTTTTCATCACTGTGCTCCATGACACATGTTATCACAATGCTCCATGCCTTTGTGAGCAAAATGCTACATGACCTTGTCATTAAAATGCTCTATGCGCCTGTCATCACAATACTCCTTTACCATTGTCATCACAATCCTCCATGAAACTTGGGATCACATTGCTTCATGCCCTTGTCATCACAATGCTCCCTGCTCCTTGAAATCAAAATGATCCATGACCTCTCTCATCACAATGCTCCAAACTCTTGTGATCACTATGTTCTATAACACTTGACATCACAAAGCTCCATGATACCTGTCATCACACATACTCCATGCCCTTTTTATAACAATGCTCCATGAATTTGTCATCACAATTCTCAGTACACTTGTCATCACAATGCTCCGTGACATTGTCGTCAGAATGCTCCTTGAACACTGTCACAAAAAGGCTCCATGCCTTTTTCATCAAAATGCTCCATGCAATTGTCATCAAAATACTCCACAAGCTTGTGATCAGAATGCTCCATGACCCTTGTCATCACAATTCTCCATGCACTTGTCAGCACAATGCTCCCTGAAACCTGTCATCACAATGCTCCAAGCCCTTGTCATCACAATGCTCCATTACCTTTGTCATCAGAATCCTCCATGACACTTGGCATCACAATTCTCCATGCCATTGTCATTACAATGGGCCATTACTTATGTCATCACAATGCTCCCTGACACCTCTCTTCAAAATACTGCATGACCTGGTCATCACAATGCTCCATGCCCTTGTTATCACAATGTTCCAAGTCCCCTGTAATCAGAATGCTCTAGACCCCTTTTCATCAGTATGCTCCTTGAGACTTGTCATCACAAGCCTCCATGGGTTTCTCATCACAATGCTCCAGGACCTTGTCATCACAATGCTTCACGACATTGTCATGAAAATTCTCAATGGCCCTTGTCAACATAATGCTCCATGCCCTAGTCATCACAATGCTCTATTATATTTGTCATCACATCCTCCATTACAATTGGCATCACAATGCTCCATGCTATTGTCATCGCAATGGACCATGACATAGGTCATCACAATGCTCCCTGACACCTGTCTTCACAATACTCCATGCCCTTGTCTTCACAATGCTCCATCATCCCTGTCATCACAATAATCTATGAAACATGTCAGACCCATGCTCCATGCCCCTGTCATCACAATGCTCCATGCCCTTGTCATCACAATGCTCCATGATCCCTGTCATCACAATGCTCCGTGATTCCAGTCATCAATATGCTTCATAACGTTTGTCATCACAACGGTCCATGCCCGCATCATCACAAGGCTCTGTGACATTTGTAACCACAATGCTCCATGAACATTTCATCACTATGCCCCGTGACACTTGTCATCACAATACTCCATGCCTTTGTAAGAACAATGCTCCATGACCCTTGTCATCACAATGTGCCATGCGCTTTTCATCACAATGTTCCACAACCTTGTCATCGCTATGCTCCATAAACCTTGTAATCACAATGCTCCATGCACTTCTCATCCGAATGCTCTCTCACATGAGATATCACAATGTTCCATCACTAGTCATCACAATCCTCCCTCACCCCTGTTATCACAATATTCCATGACCCCTGTCATCACAATGCTACATCCCCTTATCAGCACAATGTTCCTTGACCCCTGACATCACAATGTTCCATAACCCCTGTCATCAAAATGCTCCATGACCCTTTTCATCCCAAAGCTCCATGATCCCTGGCATCACAATGTTCTATAACCCCGTCATCAAAATGTTCCATTACACTTTTCATCAAATTGCTGCATGACCCTGTCATCAAAATGCTCCAAGACCCCTGTAATCACAATGCTCCATGCCCTTGTCATCACAAATCTCCATGACGCATGCCATCAGAAAGTTCTATGGCTTTCTCCTCACAATGCTCCATGCCCTTGTCATCACAATGCTCCAAGACCCCTGTAATCACAATGCTCCATGCCCCTTTTCATCAGAATGCTCCATGAGACTTGTCATCACAAGTCTTCATCGTCATCTCATCACAATACTCCAGGACCTTGTCAACACAATGCTCGATGACACCTGTCATCACAATACTCCATGAATATTTTCAACCCAATGCTCCATTACCTTCTCATCACAATGCTCCATGACCAGTATCATCACAATGCTCCATGACGACTGTCATCACAATGCGCCATTCCAACTGTCATCACAATAATCCATGAAACTTATTATACCAATGCTCCATGCCCTTGTCATCACAATGCTCCATGCCCTTGCTATCACAATGTTCCAAGACCCCTGTAATCAGAATGCTCCATGCCCCTTTTCATCAGTATGCTCCATGAGACCTGTCATCACAAGGCTCTATGATTTGCTCATCACAATGCTCAAGGACCTTGTCATCACAATGCTTCACGACATTGTCTTGAATATTCTCAAAGGCCCTTGTCATCATAATGCTCCAAGCCCTAGTCATCACAATGCTCCATCATATTTGTCATCACCATCCTCCATTACACTTGGCATCACAATGCACCATGCCATTGTCATCGAAATGAACCATGACATATGTCATCAAAATGCTCCCTGACACCGGTCTTCACAATACTCCATGACTTTGTCATCACAATGCTCCATGCCCTTGTCATCACAATGCTCCATGAACCCTGTCAACACAATGCTCCGTGACTCCAGTCATCACAATGCTTCATAACTTTTGTCATCACAACGGTCCATGCCTGCGTCATCACGTCTCTGTGACATTTGTAACCACAATGCTCCATGAACATTTCAACACAGTGCTCCGTGACACTTGTCATCACAATGCTCCATGCCTTTGTCAGAAAAATGCTCAATGACCCTTGTCATCAAAACGTGCCACGGGCTTTCCATCACAATGATCCACAACCTTGTAATCACTATGCTCCATAAACCTTGTAATCACAATGGTCCATGCTCTTCTCATCCAAATGCTCTCTCACCTGAGATATAACCATGTTTCCTCACTAGTCATCACAATCCTCCCTCAACCCTGTAATCAAAATATTCCATGACCACTGTCATCACCATGATCCATTCCCTTGTCATCACAATGTTCCATGACCTCTGTCATCACAATACTCCATGAACATTTTCAGCCAAATACTCCATGACCTTCTCAGCACAATGCTCCATGACAAATATCATCACAATGCTCCATGACCACTGTCATCACAACACTCCATGACACCCGACAACACAATGGTCAGGGACTCTTGTCATTACAATGCTCCATTCCCTAGTCATCACAATGCTCCATGACCCCTGTCATCACAATACTCCATGAACATTTTCAGCCCAATGCTCCATGACCCTTGGCATCACAATGATCCATGCCCTTGTCATCCCAATTCTCCATGACCCCTGTATTCACAATGCTCCGTGAGGCATGTCATCACAGTGCTCCATGACACCTGGCATCACAATGCTTCATGCCTTTGTCAGCAGAATGCTACATGACATTGTCATTACAATGCTCTATGCGCTTGTCATCACAACACTCCATTACCATTATCATCACAATCCTCCATGAACCTTGGGATCACATTGCTTCATGCCCTTGTCATCACAATGTTCCATGCTCCTTGAAATCAAAATGATCCATGACCTCTGTCATCACAATGCTCCAAACCCTTGTGATCACAATGTTCCATAGCACTTGTCATCACAACGCTCCATGATGCCTGTCATCACAATACTCCATTCCCTTTTCATCACAATGCTCCATGACCTTTGTCATCACAATTCTCAATACATTGTCATCACAATGCTCCCTGACATTTGTCATCAGAATGCTCCTTGAAACCTGACACGAAAAGTCTCCATGCCATTTTCATCACAATGCCCCATGCGGTTTTCATCACAATGCTCCATGCCACTGTCATCAAAATACTCCACAAGCTTGTCAGCAGAATGCTCAATGACCCTTGTCATCACAATTCTCCAGGCACTTGTCAGCACAATGCTCCCTGACCCTTGTCATCACAATGCTCCAAGCCATTGTCATCACAATGCTCCATTACATTTGTCTTCTGAATCCTCCATGACACTTGGCATCACAATGCTCCATGCCATTGTCATCACAATGGGCCATTATATATGTCAGCACAATGCTCCCTGACAACTGTCTTCACAATACTGCGTCACATGGTCATCACAATGCTCCATGCCCTTGTCATCACAATGCTCCATGCCCTTGTTATCACAATGCTCCATGACCCCTGTCATCACAATGCTCCGTGACTCCAGTCATCTCAATGCTTCATGACGTTTGTCATCCCAATGGCCCATGCCCTCATCATCAAGAGTCTCTGTGACCTTTTTAACCACAATGCTCCATGAAATTTTCTTCACAATGCTCTTTATCCCCTGTCATCAGAATTCTCTATGTCTTTCTCAGCACAATGCTCCATGACGTATGTCATCAGAATGCTCCATGGCCTTCTCCTCACAGTGCTCCATGCCCTTGTCATCACAATGCTCCAAGACCCCTGTAATCACAATGCTCCATGCCCCTTTTCATCAGAATGCTCCATGAGACTTGTCATCACAAGTCTCCATGGTCATCTCATCACAATGCTCCAGGACCTTGTCATCACAATGCTCCATGACACCTGTCATCACAATGCTCTGTGACTCCAGTCATCACAGTGCTTCATAATATTTGTCATCACAATGGTCCATGCCCACGTCATCACAAGGCTCTGTTACCTTTGTGTCCACAATGCTCCATGAACATTTCATCACAATGCTCCGTGACCCTTGTCATCACTATGCTCCATGCCTTAGTCATTAAAATGCTCCATGACCATTGTCATCACAATGTGCCACGCGCTTTTCATCCAAACAGTCCAAAAATTTGTCATCACAAGTCTCCATAAAAATTGTAATCACAATGCTGCATGCCCTTCTCATTACAATGCTCCATTACCCCTGTCATAACAATGCTCCATGACCCCTGCCATCACAATGTCGCACGGCCTTGTCATCAAAAGGCTCCATGACCCTTGTCATCACAATGCTCCAAGACCCCTTTAATCACAATGCTCCATGCCGTTGTCATCACAAAGCTCCATGACACATGTCATGAGAATATTCCATGGCCGTCTCATCAAAATGCTCCTTGCCCTTGTCATCACAATTCTCCAAAACCCCTGTAAACACAGTGCTCCATGCCCCTATTCATCTCAATGCTCCATGAACCCTGTCATCACAACACTCCATGACACGTGACAACACAATGATCCGGGACACTTGTCATCACAGTGCTCCAAGACCCCTGTAATCACTATGATCCATGCCCCTTTTAATCTCAATGCTCCATGAACCCTGTCATCACAAAGCACCATGCCCATCATCATAATGCTTCAGGCTATTGTCACTACAATGAAATCAAAATTCTCCATGACCTCTGTCATCATAATGCTCCAAACCCTTGTGATCACAATGTTCCATAACACTTATCATCACAACACCCCATGACGATCATCATCACAGTTATCCATGGTCTTCTCATCACAATGCTCCATGATCATTGTCATCACAATGCTCAATACACTTGTCATCACAGTACTCCCTGACATCTGTCGTCAGTATGCTCCTTGAACCCTGTGAAGACAAGGCTCCATGCCTTTTACATCACAATGATCCATGCCTTTTAATCACAATGCTCCAAGACCCCTATAATCACAATGCTCCATGGCCTTGTCAGCACAAAGCTCCATGACGCATGTCATCAGAATTCTCCATGGCTTTCTCCTCAAAATGCTCCATGCCCTTGTCATCACAATGCTCCAAGTCCACTGTAATCACAATGCTCCATGCCCCTTTTCATTAGAATGCTCAATGAGACTTGTCATCACAAGTCTCCATGGTCATCTCATAACAATGCTCCAGGACATTGTCATCACCATGCTCTATTCCCTTCTCATCACAATGCTCCATGACCCCTGTCATTACAATAATCCATTAATATTTTCAGCCCAATGAACCATGACCTTCTCATCACAATGCTCCATGACCAATATCATCACAATGCTCCATGACCCCTGTCATCACAACCACACATAACACCTGACAACACAATGATCCGGGACTCTTGTCATCAAAATGCTCCATGCCCTTGTCATCACAATGCACCATGTCCACTGTCATCTCAATAATCTATGAAACTTGTCAGACCAATGCTCCATTCCCCTGTCATCACAATGCTCCATGCCTTTGTTATCACAATGCTCCATGACCCCTGTCATCACAATGCTCCGTGACTCCAGTCATCACAATGTTCCATAACCCCGGTCATCCAAATGCTCCATGACCCTTTCCATCCCAAAGCTCCATGATCCCTGGCATCACAATGTTCTATAACCCCAGTCATCAAAATGTTCCATTACAATTTTCATCAAATTGCTGCATGAGCCTGTCATCAAATTACTCCCTGCCCTTCTCATCACAATGCACCACACCCTTGTCATCAAAATGCTCCATGACATTTGACATCACAAAGCTCCATGACCCCTCGCATCACAATGCTCCATGTCATTGTCATCACAATGCTCCATGAACCCTCTCATCACATTGCTCCATGCCCTTGTCATCACAAAGCTCCATGACACTTGTCATCACAATGCTTGATGCCCTTCTAATCACAATGCTCCACGCCATGGTCATTACAATCCATCATGACCCATGTATCACAGTGTACCGTGCCCTTGTCATCACAATGCTCCATGCCCACTCTCATCACAATAATCCATGAAACATTTCAGACCAATGCTCAATGCCATTCTGATTACAATGCTCCATTACTTCTGTCATAACTATGCTCCATGACCGCTGCCATCACAATGTTCCAAGGCCTTGTCATCAAAAGGCTACATGACCCTTGTCATCACAATGCTCCAAGACCCCTGTAATCACAATGCTCAATGCCCTTGTCATCAGAAAGCTCCATGACGCATAGCATCAGAATGTTCCATGGCCTTCTCCTCACAATGCTCCATGCCCTTGTCATCACAGTGCCCCAAGACCCCTGTAATCACAAAGCTCCTTGCCCCTTTTCGTCAGAAAGCTCCATGAGACTTGTCATCACAAGTCTCCATCGTCATCTCATCACAATGCTCCAGGACCTTGTCATCACCATGCTCCATTCCCTTATCATCACAATGCTCCTTGACACCTGTCATCACAATACTCCATGAACATTTTCAACCCAATGCTCCATGACGTTGTTATCACCATGCTCCATGAGCAGTATCATCACAATGCTCCATGACCACTGTCATCAAAATGCGCCATTTCAACTGTCATCACAATAATCCATGAAACGTATTAGACCAAAGCTCCATGCCCTCGTCATCACAGTGCTCCGTGCCCTTGCTATCACAATGTTCCAAGACCTCTGTAATCAGAATGCTCCATGTCCCTTTTCATCAGTATGCTCCATGAGACCTGTCATCACAAGGCTCCCTGCCTTTTTCATCACAATGCCCCATGCCATTTTCATCACAATGCTCCATGCCATTGTCATCAAAATACTCCACAAGCTTGTCACCAGAATGCTCCTTGACCCTTGTCATCGCAATGCTCCATGCAATTGTCATCACAATGCTCTATTAACTTTGTCATCAGAATCCTCCATGAAAATTGGCATCACAATGCTCCATGCCATCGTTATCACATTGGGCCATTACATATGTCATCACAATGCTCCCTGACACCTGTATTCACAATACTGCATGACCTGGTCATCACAATGCTCCATGCCCTTGTCATCACAATGCGCCATTCCAACTGTCATCGCAATAATCCATGAAACTTATTAGACCAATGTTCCATGCCCTTGTCATCACAATGCTCCTCGACCACTGTAAACACAATGTTCCATGCCCCTGTTCATCTCAATGCTCCATGATCCCTGTCATCACAATGCACCATGCCCATCATCATAATGCTTCAGGCTATTGTCATCACAATGAAATCAGTATTCTCCAGGACCTCTGTCATCATAATGCTCGAAACCCTTGTGATCACAATGTTCCATAACACTTATCATCACAACACACCATGACGCTCATCATCACAATTATCCATGGTCTTCTCATCACAATGCGCCATGACCTTTTTCATCACAATGCTCAATACACTTGTTCTCACAATGCTCCCTGACCCTTGTCTTCAGTATGCTCCATTAACCCTGTCATGACAAGTCTCCATGACTTTTTCCTCACAATGATCCATGCCCTTTTCATCACAATGCTCCAAGACACCTGTAATCAAAATGCTCCAAGCCCTTGTCATCACAAAGCTCCATGACCCATGTCATCAGAATGCTGCATGGCCGTCTCTGACAATGCTCCATGCCCTTGTCATCACAATGCTCCAAGACCAATGTAATCACAATGATCCATGCCACTTTTCATCAGAATGCTCCAGGAAACTTGTCATCACAATCCTCCAAGGACTTCTCATCACAATGCTACATGACCTTGTCATCACCATGCTCCATACCCTTGTCATCACAATGCTCCATTCCCTTGTCATCACAATGCTCCATGACCATTGTCATCACAATACTGCATGAATATTATCAGCACAATGCTCCATAACCTTCTCATCACAATGCTCCATGACCAATATCATCACAATGCACCATGACAAATGTCATCACAACACTCCATGACACCTGAGAACACAATGATCCGGGACTCTTGTCATCACTATGCTCCATTCCCTAGTCATCACAATGCTGCATGAACCCTGTCATCACAATGCTCCATGACACCAGTCTGCACAATACAGCATGACCGCTTTATCACAGTGCTCCATGCCCTTGTCAACACAATGCACCATTCCAACAGTCATCGCAATAATCCATGAAAATTATGAGACCAATGATACATGCTCTTGTCATCACAATGCTCCATGCCCCTTTTCATCACAATGCTCCATGACCCCTGTCATCACAGTGCTCCGTGACTCCAGTCATCACAATGCTTCATGACCTTTGTCATCACAGTGGTCCATGCCCTCATCATCAACAGTCTCTGTGACCTTTTTAACCACAATGCTCCATGAACTTTTCATCACAATTCTCTTTGACCCTTGTCATCACAATGCTCTATGCCTTTCTCAGCACAATGCTCCATGACACATGTCATCACAATGCTCCATGCGCTTGTCAGCACAATGCTCCATGACACATGTCATCACAATGCACCATGCACTTGTCATCACAGTGCTCCACAATCTTGTCATCACAATGCTCCATAAAACTTGTCATCACAATGCTCCATGCACTTCTCATCAAAATGCTTTCTCACCACTGATATCACAATGTTACTTAACTATTCGACACAATACTCCCTCACCTCTGTCATCACAATGTTCCATGACTCCTGTCATCACAATGCTACATGGACTTATCATCACAATGTTCGATGACCCATGACATCACAATGTTCCATAACCCCTGTCATCAAAATTTTCCTTGACACTTTTCATCAAATTTCTCCGTGACCATGTCATCACAATGCTCCCTGCACTTCTCATTACAATGCACAACGCCCTTGTCATCAAAATGTTCCATGACCTTTGTCATCACAAATATCCATGACCCTTGGCATCACATTGCTCCATGCCCTTGTCATCACTAAGCTCCATGACACATGTCATCAGAATGCTCCATGGCCTTCTCAAGACAATGCTCCTTGACCTTTGTCATCACAATGCTCAATACACTTTTCATCAATATGCTCCATGACACTTGTTGTCTGTATGCTCCTTGAACCCTGTCATGGCAAGGCTCCATGCATTTTTCATCACAATATTCCATGCCCTTTTCATCACAATGCTACAAGACCCCTGTAATCACAATGCTACATGCGCTTGTCATCACAAAGCTCAATGACACATGTCCTCAGAATGCTCCTTGGCCTTCTCTTCACAATGATCCATGCCCTAGTCATCACAAGGTTCCAAGACCCCTGTAATCACAATGGTCCATGCCCCTTTTGATCAGTATGCTATATGAGATTGTCATCACAAGGCTCCATGGATTTCTCATCACAATGCTCCAGGACCTTGTCATCACAATGCTTCACGACCTTGTCATGAAAATTCTCAATGGCCCTTGTCATCATAGTGCTCCAAGCCCTAGTCATCACAATGCTCCATTTTATTTGTCATCCCAATCCTCCATTACATTTGGCATCACAATGCTCAATGCCATTATCATCGCAATTGACCATGATATATGTCATCACAATGCTCCCTGACACCTGTCTTCACAATACTCCATGACCTTCTCATCACCATGATCCATACCCTTGTCATCACAATGCACCATATCCACTGTCATCACAATCATCTATGAAAATTGTCAAACCAATACTCCATGCCCCTGTCATCACAATGCTCCATGAACCCTATCATCACAGTGCTCCGTGACTCCAGTCATCACAATGCTTCATAATGTTTGTCATCAAAACGGTCCTTGCCCGTGTCATCACAAGGCTCTGTGACCTTTGTAACCAAAATGCTCCATGAACTTTTCATCACAATGCTCCGTGACCCTTGTCATCACAATGCTCCATGCCTTTGTCAGAACAATGCTCCATGACCATTGTCATCGCAATGTGCCACGTGCTTTTCATCACATCGGTCCACAACCTTGTCATCGCAATGCTTCATAAACCTTGTAATCCCAATGCTCCATGCACTTCTCATCCAAATGCTCTCTCACCAGAGATATCACAATGTTCCATCACTAGTCATCCCTATACTCCCTCACCACAGTAATCATAATGTTCCATGACCCCTGTCATCACAGTGCTACATAACCTTATCATCACAATGTTCCATGATCCCTGACATCACAATGTTCCATAACCCCTGTAATCAAAATGCTCCATGACCCTTTTCATCCCAAAGCTCAATGACCCCTGACATCACAATGTTCTATAACACCTGCCCTCAAAATATTCCATTATATTTTAATCAAATTGCTGCATGAACCTGTAATCAAAATGCTCCCTGCACTGCTCATCACAATGCACCACACCATAGTCATCAAAATGCTCCCTGTTATTTGTCATCACAAATCTCCATGACACTTGGCATCACAATGCTCCATGTCATTGTCATCACAATGCTCCATGAACACTCTCATCACATTGCTCCATGCCCTTGTCATCACAAAGCTCCATGACACTTGTCATCACAATGCTCGATGCCCTTCTCATCGCAATGCTCCATGTCCTGGTCATTACAATCCTCCATGAACCATGTATCACAGTGTTCCGTGCCCTTGTCATCCCAATTCTCCATGCCCACTCTCATTACAATAATCCATGAAATATTTTAGACCAAAGCTCAATGCCCTTCTCATCACAAAGCTCCATTATCTCTGTCATAACAATGCTCCATGACACCTGCCATCACATTGTTCAACGGCATGTCATCACAAGGCTCCATGATCCTTGTCATCACAATTCCCCAAGACCCCTGTAATCACAATGCTCCATGCCCTTGTCATCACAGTGCTCCATGATGCATGTCATCAGAATGTTCCATGGCCTTCTCATCACCATGCTCCATGCCCTAGTCATCACAATGCTCCAAGACCCCGGTAATCACAATGCTCCATTCCCCTTTTCATCTCAATGCTCCATGAACCCAGTCATCACAATGCACCATGCCCATCATCATAATGTTTCATGCTATTGTCATCACAATGAAATCTAAATTCTCCATGACATCTGTCATCATAATGCTCCAAACCCTTGTGATCACAATGTTCCATAAGACATATCATCACAACTCCCCATGACGCTCATCATCAAAATTATCCATGGTCTTCTCATCACAATGCTCTATGACCTTTGTCATCAAATGCTCAATACACTTGTCATCACAATGCTACCTGACACTTGTCGTAAGTATGCTTCTTGAACACTGGCATGACAAGGCTCAATGTCTTTTTCTTCACAATGATACATGCCCTTTTCATCACAATGCATCAAGACACCTGTAATCACAATGCTCCACGACCTACTCATCACAATTCTCCATGGCCAATATCATCACAATGCACCATGACCACTGTCATCTCAACACTCCATGACACCTGACAACACAATGATCCGGAATTCTTGTCATCAAAATGCTCCATTCCCAAGTCATCACAATGCTCCATGACCCCTGTCATCACAATACTCCATGAACATTTTCAGCCCAATGCTCCATGACCCTTGTCATCACATTGAACCATGCCCTTGTCATCCCAATGCTCCATGACCACTGTATTCACAATGCTCCGTGACGCTTGTCATCACAGTGCTCCATGACACCTGTCATCACAATGCTCCATGCCTTTGTCAGCAAATGCTACATGACCATGCCATTACAATGCTCTATGCGCTTGTCATCACAATACACCTTTACCATTGTCATCACAATCCTCCATGAACCTTGGGATCACATTGCCTCATACCCTTGTCATCACAATGCTCCATGCTCCTTGAAATCAAAATGATCCATGACTTCTGTCATCACAATGCTCCAAACACTTGTCATCACAATGTTCCATAACACTTGTCATCACAACGCTCCATGATGCCTGTCATCACAATACTCCACGGCCTTTTCATCACAATGCTCCATAACCTTTGTCATCACAATTCTAATACACTTGTCATTACATTGCTTCCTGAAACTTGCCGTCAGAATGCTCCTTGAAACCTGTCACGAAAAGGCTCCATGCTTTACTCATCACAATGCCCCATGCCGTTTTCATCACAATGCTCCATGCCATTGTCATCAAAATACTCCACAAGATTGTCATCAGAATGTTCCATGACATTTTTCATCACAATTATCCATGCACTTGTCAGCACAATGCTCCCTGAACCTTGTCATCACAATGCTCCAAGCCATTGTCATCACAATGCTAAATTACATTTGACATCACAATGCTCCGTGACTCCAGTCATCACAATGCTTCATAACGTTTGTCATCACAACGGTCCATGCCCGCGTCATCACAAGGCTCTGTGACTTTTGTAACCACAATGCTCCATGAACTTTTCATCACAATGCTCCGTGACACTTGTCATCACAATGCTCCATGCCTTTGTCAGAACAATGTTCCATGACCCTTGTCATCACAATGTGCCATGCGCTTTTCATCACAATGATCCACAACCTTGTCATCGATATGCTCCATAAACCTTGTAATCACAATGGTCCATGCACTTCTCATCCAAATGCTCTCTCACCTGAGATATCACAATGTTCCATCACTAGTCATCACAATCCTCCCTCAACCCTGTAATCACAATGTTCCATGACCCGTGACATCACAATATTCCATAACCACTGTTATCACCATGCTCCATGACACATTTCATCCCAAAGCTCCATGACCCATGGCATCACAATGTTCTGTAACCCCTGTCATCAAAATCTTTCATGACATTTTTCATCAAATTGCAGCATGAACCTGTCATCAAAATGCTCCCTTTCCTTCTCATCACAATGCACCACATGCTTGTCATCAAAATGCTCCATGACCGTTGTCATCACAAAGCTCCATGACCCTTGGCATCACAATGCTCCATGTCATTGTCATCACAATGCTCCCTGAACGCTCTCATCCCATTGCTCCATGCCCTTGTCCTCACAATGCTCAATACACTTGTCATCACAATGCTCCCTGACACTTGTCGTCAGAATGCTCCTTGAACTCTGTCATGAAAAGGCTCCATGCCTTTTTCATCACAATGCCCCATGCCGTTTTCATCACACTGCTCCATGCCATTGTCATCATAATACTCCACAAGTTTGTCATCAGATTGCTCCATGACCCTTGTCATCACAATTCTCCATTCACTGCTCAGCACAATGCTCCTTAACCCTTGTCATCACAATGCTCCAAGCCATTGTCATCGCAATGGGCCATTACATATGTCATCACAATGCTCCCTGACAGCTGTCTTCACATTACTGCATGACCTTCTCATCACAATGATCCATGCCCTTGTCATCACAATGCACCATGTCCACTGTCATCACAATAATCTGTGAAACTTGTCAGACCAATGTTCCATGCCCCTGTCACCAAAATGCTCTCTGCCCTTGTCATCACAATGCTCCATGTACACTGTCATCACAATGCTCCATGACTCCAGTCATCACAATGCTTCATAACATTTGTCATCACAATGGTCCATGACCGTGTTATCACAAGGCTCTGTGACCTTTATAACCACAATGCTCCATGAACTTTACATCACAATGCTTCGTGACCATTGTCATCAAAATGCTCCATGCCTTTGTCAGTAAAATGCTCCATGACCCTTGTCATCACAATATGCTACGCGCTTTTCATCACAACGGTCCACAAATTTGTCATGGTAATGCTCCATAAACCTTGTATTCAAAATGCTCCATGTCCTTCTCATCACAATGCTCCATTATCCCTATCATAACAATGTTCTATGACCCCTGCCATCACAATATTCCACGGCCTTTTCATCACAAGGCTCCATGACACTTGTCATCACAATGCTCCAAGACCCGTGTAATCACAATGCTCCATGCCCTTGTCATCACAAAGCTCCATGACACATGCCATCAGAATGTTCCATGTCTTCTCATCAAAATGCTCCATGCCCTTGACATCACAATGCTCCAAGAACCCTGTAATCACTATGCTCCATGCCACTTTTCATCTCAATGCTCCATGAACACTGTCATCACAATGCATCAGGCCCATCATGATAATGCTTCAGGCTATTGTCATCACAATGAAATCTATATGCTCCATGACCTCTGTCATCACAATGCTCCAATCCCTTGTGATCACAATGTTCCATGACACTTATCATCACAAAACCCAATGACGCTCATCATCACAATTATCCATGGTCTCATCATCACAATGCTCCATGACCTTTGTTATCACAATGCTCAATACACTTGTCATCACAATGCTCCCTGACACTTGTCATCAGTATGCTCCATTAACCCTGTCATGACACGTCTCCATGCCTTTTTCATCACAATGATCCATGCCCTTTTAATCACAATGCTCCAAGACCCCTGTAATCACAATGCTCCATGCCCTTGTCATCACAAAGCTCAATGACGCATGTCATCAGAATGCTCCATGGCCTTCTCCTCACAATGCTCCATACCCTTGTCATCACAATGCTCCAAGAACCCTGTAATCACAATGCTACATGTCCCTTTTCATCAGAATGCTCCATGAGACTTGTCATCACAAGTCTCCATTGTCTTCTCATCAAAGTGCTCCAGGAACTTGTCATCAAAATGCTCCATGATCCCTGTCATCACAATACTTCATGAACATTTTCAGCCCAATGCTCCATGACACTTGTCATCACAAAGATCCATGCCCTTGTCATCCCAATGCTCCATGACCCCTGTATTCACAATGCTCCGTGACGCTTGTCATCACATTGCTACATGACACCTGTCATCACAATGCTCCATGCCTTTGTCGGCAAAAAGCTACCTGACCTTGTCATTGCAATGCTCTATTCGCTTTTCATCACAATACTCCATTACCATTGTCATCACAGTCCTCCATGAACCTTGGGATCACATTGCTTCATGCCCTTGTCATCACAATGCTCCATGCTCCTTGAAATCAAAATGATCCATGACCTCTGTCATCACAATGCTCCAAACCCTTGAGATCACAATGTTTCATAACACTTGTCATCACAACGCTCCATGATTCCTGTCATCCCAGTAATCCATGCCCTACTCATCACAATGCTCCATGACATTTGTCATCACAATTCTCAATACACTTGTCATCACAATGCCACATGCCTTTTTCATCACAATGTTCCATGCCATTGTCATCAAAATACTCCACAAGCTTGTCATCAGAATACTTCATGACCGTTTTCATCACAATTCTCCCTGCACCTGTCAGCAAAATTCTCCCTGACCCTTGTAATCACAATGCTCCAAGCCATTGTCATCACAATGCTCCATTACCTTTGTCATCAGAATCCTCCATGACACTTGGCATCACAATGCTCCATGCCATTGTCATCACTATGGGCCATTACATATGTCATCACAATGCTCCCTGACACCTGTCTTCACAATATGGCATGATCTGGTCATCACAATGCGCCATTACAACATTCATCACAATAATCCATGAAACTTATTAGACCAATGCTCCATTACCTTGTCATCACAATGCTCCATGTCCTTGTTATCACAATGCTCCATGACGACTGTCATCACAATGCTCCATGCCTCCATTCATCACAATGATTCATGACCTTTTTCATCACAATGGTCCGTGCCCTCGTCATCAACAGTCTCTGTGACATATTTAACCACAATGGTCCAATAACTTTTCATCACAGTGCTCTTTGACCCTTGTCATCACAATGTTCTATGCCTTTCTCAGCACAATGCTCCATGACCCTTGTCATCACAATGCTCCATGCGCTTGTCAGATCAATGCTCCATGACCCATGTCATCACAATGCACCCTGTGCTTCTCATCACAGTGCTCCACAATCTTGTCACCACGATGCTCCATAAAACTTGTCATCACAATTCTCCATTCACTTCTCATCAAAATGCTTTCTCACCAATGATATCACAATGTTACAGCACTATTCATCACAATACTCCCTCACCCCTGTCATCACAATGTTCCATGACTTTTGTCTTTGCAATGCTACATGCACATATCATCACAAAGTTCGGTGACCCCTGACATCACAATGTTCCATAACCCCTGTCATCATAATGTTCCATAACACTTTTCCTCAAAATGCTCAATGACCCCTGACATCACAATGTTCCATAACCCCTGTCATCATAATTCTCCATGATACTTTTCATCAAAATGCTCCATGAACCCTGACATCACAATGTTCCATAACCCCTGTCATTAAAATATTCCATGACACTTTTCATCAAATTGCTCTATGACCCTGTCATCACAATGCTCCCTGCCCTTCTCATCACAATGTACCACACCCTTGTCATCAAAATGCTCTCTGACTTTTGTCATCACAAAGCTCCATAACAATTGGCATCTCAATGCTCCATGCCATTGTCATCACAATGCTCCATGAACCCTCTAATCACAATGCTCCATGCCCCTTTGCATCTCAATGGTCCATGAACCCTCTCATCAAAATGCACCATGCCCATCATCATAATGCTTCAGGCTATTGTCATCACAATGAAATCAAAATATTCGATGATCTATCTCATCACAATGCTCCAAATCCTTGTGATCACAATGTTCCATAACACTTATCATCACAACGCCCCATGAAGCTCATCATCACAGTTATCCATGGTCTTCTCATCACAGTGCTCCATGACCTTTGTCATCACAATGCTCTATACATATGTCATCACAATGCTCCCTGACACTTCTCATCAGTATGCTCCTGGAACCCTGTCATGACAAGGCTCCATACCATTTTCATAACAATGATCCATGCCAATTTCATCACAATGCTCCAAGACACCAGTAATCACAATGCTCCATGCCCTTGTCATCACAATGCTCCAAGACCCCTGTAATCACAATACTCCATGCCCCTTTTCATCAGAATGCTCCATGAGACTTCTTATTACGAGGCTACATGGTCTCCTCATCACAGTGCTCCAGGAACCTTTCATCACAGTGCTCCATTCCCTTGTCATCACAATGCTCCATGACCCCTGTCCTCACAATACTTCCTGAACATTTTCACGCCAATTCTCCAGGAACTTCTCATCACAATGCTTCATGATCCCTATCATCACAATGCTCCATGACCACTGTCATCACAACGCTCCATGACCCCTGACAACACAGTGATCTGGGACTCTAGTCATCACAATGCTCCATTCCCTAGTCATCACAATGCTCCATTAATATTTTCCGCCCAATGCTCCATGACACTTGTCATCACAATGATCTATGACCGTGCCATCCCAATGCTCCATGACCCATGTAATCACAATGATCCGTGATGCTTCTCATCAAAGTGCTCTATGACCCTTATCATCACAATGCTCCATACCTGTGTCAGCAAAATGCTATATGACCTTGCCATCAAAATGCTCCATTTGCTTGTCATCACAATACTCCCTTACCATTGTCATCACAATCATCCATGAGCCTTGGGATCACATTGCTTCATGCCCTTGTCATCACAATGCTCCATGCTCCTTGAAAACAAAATGATCCATGACTTCTATCATCACAATGCTCCAAACCATTGTGATCACAATGTTCCATAACACTTGTCATCACAACGCTCCATGATGCCTGTCATCACAATACTCTATGCCCTTTTCGTCAAAATGTTCCATGATCTTTTTCATCACAATTATCAATACACATGTCATCACAATGTTCCCTGACACTTGTCATCAGAATGCTCCTTGAAACCTGTCATGAAATGGCTTCATGCCTTTTTCATCACAATGCTCCATGCTCTTTTCATCACAATGCTCCAAGTAATTGTCGTCAGAGTACTCCACAAGCTTGTCATCAGAATGCTCCATGACACTTGTCATCACATTTCTCCATGGCCACTGTCATCACAATGCTCCATAACCTTTGTCATTACTGTGCTCCATGACGCATGTCATCACAATTATCCATGGCCTTCTCATCAAAATGCTCGACGCCATTGTCATCAAAATGCTCCATGACCCATGTAATCACAATGCTCCATGCCCTTGTCATCACAAAGCTCCATTTCTTTGTCAGAACAATGCTCAATGAACATAGTCATCACAATGTGCCACACGCATTTCATCACAAAGGTCAACAACCTTGTCATTGCTATGCTTCATAAACCTTGTAATCACAATGGTCCATGCACTTCTCATCAAAATGCTCTCTCACCAGAGATATCACAATGTTCAATCTCTAGTCATCACAATACTCCGTCATCCCTGTCATCACAATGTTCCAGGACACTGTCATCACAATGCTACATCCCCTTATCATCACAATGTTCCATGACCCCTGACATCACAATGTTCCATAACCCCTGTCATCAAAATGCTCCATGACCCTTTTCATCCCAAAGCTCCAAGACCCCTGACATCACAATGTTCTATAACACATGCCATCAAAATGTTCCTTTACACTTTTTATCAAATTGCTGCATGACCTGGTCATCAAAATGCTCCCTGCATTTCTCAGCACAGTGCTCCATGCCCTTGTCATCAAAGTGCTTCATGACTTGTTATAACAAAGCTCCATGACCCTTGGCATCACAATGCTCCATGTCATTGTCATCACAATGCTCCATGAACCCTCTCATCACATTGCTCCATGCCCTTGTCATCACAAAGCTCCATGACACTTGTCATCACAATGCTCGATGCCCTTCTCATCACAATGCTCCATGCCCTTGTCATTACAATCCTCCATGACGCATGTATCACAGTGTTCCGTGCCCTTGTCATCACAATGCTCCATGCCCACTCTCATCACAATAATCCATGAAACATTTCAGACCAAAGTTCCATGCTCTTCTCATCAAAATGCTCCATTACACCTGTCATAAAAATGCACCATGACCCTTGCCATCAAAATGTTCCACAGCCTAGTCATCACAAGGTTCCATGACACTTGTCATCACAAAGCTCCAGACACCTGAAAGCACAATGCTCCATGCCCTTGTCATCACAAAGCTCCATGACGCATGTCATCAGAAAGTTCCATGGCCTTCTCATCACAGTGCTCCATGCCCTTGTCATCACAATGCTCCAAGACCCTTGTAATCACAATGCTCCATGCCCCTTTTCATCTCAATGCTCCATGAACACTGTCATCACAATGCCCCATTCCCATCATCATAATGCTACAGGCTATTGTCATCACAATGAAATCAATATTCTCCATGACCTCTGTCATCATAATGTTCCAAACCCTTGTGATCACAAGGTTCCGTAACACTTATCATCACAACACCCCATGACGATCATCATCACAATTATCCATGGTCTTCTCATCACAATGCTCCATGACCTTTGTCATCACAATGCTCAATACACTTGTCATCACAATGCTTCCTGACCCTTGTCGTCAGAATGCTCCATGAACCCTGTCATGACAAGGCTCCATGCCTTTTTCATAACAATGATCCATGCACTTTTCATCACAATGCTCCAAGATCACTGTAATTACAAATGCTCCATGCTCTTGTCATCACAAAACTACATGACGCATGTCATCAGAATGCTCCATGGCCTTCTCATCACAATGCTCCATGCCCTAGTCATCACAATGCTCCAAGACACCTGTAATCACAATGCTCCATGCCCCTTTTCATCAGAATGCTCCATGAGACTTATCATCACAAGTCTCCATGGTCTTCTCATCAAAATGCTCTAGGACCTTGTCATCACCATGCTCCATTCCCTTGTCATCACAATGCTCCATGACCCCTGTCTTCACAATAATCCATGAACATTTTCAGCCCAATGCTCCACGACCTACTCATCACAATGCTCCAAGGCCAATATCATCACAATGCTCCATGACCACTGTCATCACAACACTCCATGACACCTGACAACACAATGATCCGGGACTCTTTTCATCACAATGTTCCATTCCCTAGTCATCAAAATGCTCCATGACCCCTGTCATCACAACACTCCATGAATATTTTCAGCCCAGTGCTCCATGACACTTGTCATCACAATGATCCATGCCCTTGTCTTGCCAATGCTCCATGACCCCTGTATTCACAATGCTGCGTGACGCTTGTCATCACAGTGCTCCATGACACATGTCATCACAATGTTACATGCCTTTGTCAGCAAAATGCTAAATGACCTTGTCATCACAATGCTCTATGCGCTTGTCATCACAATACTCCATTTCCATTGTCATCACAATCCTCCATGAAACTCAGGATCACATTGCTTCATGCCCTTGTCATCACAATGCTCCATTTTCCTTGAAATCAAAATGATCCATGACTTCTGTCATCACAATGCTCCAAATCCTTGTGATCACAGTGTACCATAGCATTTGTCATCACAACGCTCCATGATGCTTGTCATCACAATGCTCCATTACCTTTGTCTTCAGAATCCTCCATGACACTTGGCATCACAATGCTCCATGCCATTGTCATCACAATGGGCCATTACATATGTCATCACAATGCTCCCTGACACCTGTCTTCACAATATGGCATGATCTGGTCATCACAATGCGCCACTACAACATTCATCACAATAATCCATGAAACTTATTAGACCAATGCTCCATTACCTTGTCATCACAATGCTCCATGTCCTTGTTATCACAATGCTCCATGACGACTGTCATCACAATGCTCCATGCCTCCATTCATCACAATGATTCATGACCTTTTTCATCACAATGGTCCGTGCCCTCGTCATCAACAGTCTCTGTGACATATTTAACCACAATGGTCCAATAACTTTTCATCACAATGCTCTTTGACCCTTGTCATCACAATGCTCAATGCCCTTCTCATCACAATGCTCCATTACCCCTGTCATAACAATGCTCCATGACCCCTGCCATCACAGTGTTCCACGGCCTTGTCATCACAAGGCTCCATGACACTTGTCATCACAATGCTCCAAGACCCCTTTAATCACAACGCTCCATGCCGTTGTCATCACCAAGCTCCCTGACACATGTCATCAGATTGTTCCTTGGCCTTCTCATCAAAATGCTCCATGCCCTTGTCATCACAATGCTCCAACACCACTGTAAACACAGTGCTCCATGCCTTTTTTCATCTCAATGCTCCATGAACCCTGTCATCACAATGCATCTTGCTGATCATCATAATGATTCAGGCTATTGTCATCACAATGAAATAAAAATTATCCATGACCTCTGTCATCACAATGCTCCATGACCCCTGTCATCACAACACTCCATGAACATTTTCAGCACAATGCTCCATGACACTTGTCATCACAATGATCCATACACTTGTCATCCCAATGCTTCATGACCCCTGTATTCACAATGCTCCGTGACACTTGTCATAACAGTTCTCCATGACACCTGTCATCACAATGCTCCATGCCTTTGTCAGGAAAATTCTACAGGACCTTGTCATTACAGTGCTCTATGCGCTTGTCATCACAATGCTCCAAGACCCCTGTAATCACAGTGATCCATGCCCCTTTTCATCTCAATGCCCCATGAACTCTGTCATCACAATGCACCATGCCCATCATCATAATGCTTCAGGCTATTGTCATCACAATGAAATCAAAATTCTCCATGACCTCTGTCATCATAATGCTCCAAAACCTGGTGATCAGAATGTTCCATAACACTTATAAACACAACACTCCATGACGATCATCATCACTATTATCCATGGCCTACTCATCACCATGCTCCATGACCTTTGTCATCACAATTCTCAATACACTTGTCATCACAATGCTCCCTGACACTTGTCGTCAGAATGCTCCTTGAACCCTGCCAAGAAAAGGCTACATGCCTTTTTCATCACATTGCCCCATGCCGTTTTCATCACAATGCTCCATGACTTTGTCATAAAAATACTCCACAAGCTTGTCATCAGAATGCCCCATGACCCTTGTCATCACAATTCTCCATGCACTTGTCAGCACAGTGCTCCCTGACCCTTGTCTTCACAATGCTCCAAGCCATTGTCATCACAATGATCCATTAACTTTGTCATCAGAATCTTCCATGACACATGGCATCACAATGCTCCATGCCATTTTCATCACAATGGACCATTACATATGTCATCACAATGCTCCCTGACACTTCTCTTCACAATAATGCATGACCTGGTCATCACAATGCTCCATGCCCTTGTCATCACAATGTGCCATACCAAATGTCATTGCAATAATCCATGAAACATATTAGACCAATGCTCCATGCCCTTGTCATCACAATGCTCCATGCCCTTGTCATCACAATGCTCCATGACCCCTGTCATCACCATGCTCCGTGACTCCACTCATCACAATGATTCATGACCTTTGTCATCACAATGGTCCATTCCCTCATCATCAACAGTCTCTGTGACTTTTTAACCACAATGCTCCATGAACTTTTCATCACAATGCTCTTTGACCCTTGACATCACAGTGATCTACGCCTTTCTCAGCAAAATGCTCCATGCCCTTGTCATCACAATGCTCCATGACCCTGTCATCACAATGCTCCTTGACTCCAGTCATCACAATGCTTCATAACATTTGTCATAACAATGGTCCATTCCCGTGTCATCACAAGGCTTTGTGACCTTTTTAACCACAATGATTCATGAACTTTTCATCACAATGCTCTGTGACACTTGTCATCACAGTGCTCCATGCCTTTGTCAGAAAAATGCTCCATGACCCTTGTCATCACAATGTGCCACACGATTTTTATCCCAACGGTCAAAAAATTTGTCATCGCAATGCTCCATAAAATTGTAATCACAATGCTCCATGCCCTTCTCATCACAGTGCTCCATTACACCTGTCATAACAATGCTCCTTGAACCCTGCCATCACAATGTTCCACGGCCATGTCATCACAAGGCTCAATGACACTTGTCATCACAATGCTCCCAGACACCTGTAATCACAATGCTCCATGCCCTTGTCATCACAAAGCTCCATGACACAGGTCATCAGAATGTTCTATGGACTTCTCATCAAAATGCTCCATACACTTGTCATCACAATGCTCCAAGACCCCTGTAATCAAAATGCTCCATGCCCCTTTTCATCTCAATGCTCCATGAACCCTGTCATCACAATGCATCATGCACATCATCATAAAGCTTCCGGCTATTGTCAGCACAATGAAATCAAAATTCTCCATGACCCTTGTCATCACAATGCTCCATGACCCCTGTCATCACAATACTCCATGAACATTTTCCGCCCAATGCTCCATGACCCTTGTCATCACAATGATCCATGACCCCTGTATTCACAATGCTCCGTGACACCTGTCATCACAGTGCTCCATGCATTAGTCTGCAAAATTCTACATGATCTTGTCATTACAATGCTCTATGCGCTTGTCATCACAATGCTACAAGACCCCTGTAATCACAATGCTCCATGCCCCTTTTCATCTCAATGTTCCATGAACCCTGTCATCACAATGCACCACGCCCATCATCATAATGCTTCAGGCTATTGTCATTACAATGAAATCAAAAGTCTCCGTGACCTCTGTCATCATAATGCGCCAAACCCTTGTGATCACAATGTTCCATAACATTTATCATCACCACACCCCATGACGATCATCATCACAATTATCCTTGGTCTTCTGATCCCAATGCTCCCTGATCTTTTTCATCACAATGCTCAATACACTTGTCTTCACAATGCTCCCTGACACTTGTCGTCAGTATGCTCCTTGAACACTGCCATGACAAGGCTCCATGCCTTTTTCATCACAATGATCCATGCCCTATTCATCACAATGCTCCAAGACACCTGTAATCACAATGCTCCATGCACTTGTCATCAAAAGCTCCATGATGCATGTCATCAGAATGCTCCATGGCCTTTTCCTCACTATGCTCCATGGCATTGTCATCACAATGCTCCATGTACCCTCTCATCACATTGCTCCATGAATTGTCATTACAGTCCTACATGACCCATGTATCACAGTGTTCCGTGCCCTTCTCATCACAATGCTCCAGTCCACTCTCATCACAATAAAATATGAAATATTTCAAACCAATGCTCAATGCCCTGCTCATCACAATGCTCCATTACCTCTGTCATAACAATGCACCACGACCACTGCCATCACAATGTTCCACAGCCTTGTCATCACAAGGCTCCATGACCGTTGTCATCACAATGCTCCAAGAAACATGTAATCAAAATTCTCCATGCCCTTGTCATAACAAAGCTCCATGACACATGTCATCAGAATGTTCCATGGACGTCTCATCAAAATGCTCCTTGCCCTTGTCATCATAATGCTCCAAGACCCCTGTAATCACAATGCTCCATGCCCCTTTTCATCTCAATGCTCCAAGAACCCTATCATAACAATGCACCATGCCCATCTTCATAATGCTTCAGGCTATTGTCACTACAATGAAATCAAAATTCTCCATGACTTCTGTCATCATAATGCTCCAAACCCTTGTGATCACAATGTTCCATAACACTTATCATCACAACACCCCATGACGATCATCATCACAGTTGTCCATGGTGTTCTCATCACAGTGCTCCATGATCATTGTCATCACAATGCTCAATATATTTGTCATTACAATACTCCCTGACACCTGTCGTCAGTATGCTCCTTGAACCCTGTGATGACAAGGCTCCATGCCTTTTACATCACAATGATCCATGCCTTTTCATCACAATGCTCCAAGGCCCCTGTTATCACAATGCTCCATGGCCTTGTCAGCACAAAGCTCCATGACGCATGTCACCAGAATTCTCCATGGCCTTCTCCTCACAATGCTCCATGCCCTTGTCAAAACAATGCTCCAAGACCCATGTAATCACAATGCTCCATGCCCTTTTTCATCAGAATGCTCCATGAGACTTGTCATCACAAGTCTCCATGGTCATCTCATCACAATGCTCCAGGACCTTGTCATCACCATGCTCCATTCCCTTGTCATCACAATGCTCCATGACCCCTGTCATTACAATAATCCATTAACATTTCCAGCCGAATGCTACATGACATTCTCATCACAATGTTCCATGACAAATATCATCACAATGCTCCATGACCACTGTCATCACAACCATCCATAATACCTGACAACACAATGATCCGGGACACTTGTCATCACAATGCTCCATTCCCTAGTCATCACGATTCTCTATGACCCCTGTCATCAAAATACTCCATGAACATTTTCAGCCCAATACTCCATGAACCTTGTCATCAAAATGATCCATGCCCTTAATATCCCAATGCTCCATGACCCCTGTATTCACAATGCTCCTTGACGCTTGTCATCACAGTGCTCCAAGACACCTGTCATCACAATGCTCCATGCCTTTGTCAGCAAAATGCTACATGACCTTGTCATTGCAATGCTCTATGTGCTTGTCATCACAATACTCCATTACCATTGTCATCACAATCCTCCTTGAACCTTGGGATCACATTGCTTCATGCCCTTGTCATCACAGTGCTCCATGTGCCTTGAAATCAAAATGATCCATGACCTCTCTCATCACAATGCTCCAAACCCTTGTGATCACAATGTTCCATAACACTTGTCATCACAATGCTCCATGATGCCTGTCATCACAATACTCCATGCCCTTTTCATCACAATGCTCCATGACCTTTTATCACCATGCTCCATGACCCATGTCATCGCAATGCTCCGTGACTCCAGTCATCACAGTGCTTCATTACCTTTGTCATCACAATGGTCCATGCCCTCGTCATCAACAGTCTCTGTGACATTTTAACCACAATGCTCCATGAACTTTTCATCACAATGCTCTTTGATCCTTGTCATCACAATGCTCTATGCCCTTCTCAGCACAATGCTCCATGACCCTGGTCATCACAGTGCTCCATCCTTGTCAGCACAATGTTCCATGACACATGTCATCACAATGCACCATGCGCTTATCATCACAGTGCTCCACAATCTTGTCATCACAATGCTCCTTAAAATTTGTCATCACAATGCTCCATGCACTTCTCATCAAAATGCTCTCTAAACACTGATATCACAATGCTACATCACTATTTGTCACAATACTCCCTCACCCATGTCATCACAATGTTCCATGACTCCTGTTATCACAATGCTACATTCACTTATCATCACAATGTTCGATGACCCATGACATCACAATGTTCCATAACAACTGTCATCAAAATATCCCATGACACTTTTCATCAAATTGCTCCATGACCCTGTCATCACAATGCTCCCTGCCCTCCTCATCACAATGCACAACGACCTTGACATCAAAATGCTCCATGACCATTTTCATCACAAAAATCCATGACCCTTGGCATCACAATGTCTCATGTCATTGTCATCACAATGCTCCATGAACGCTCTCATCACATTGCTCCATGCCCTTGACTTCACATAGCTCCATGACACATGTCATCAGAATGCTCTATGATCTTCTCATCACAATGCTCCATGACCTTCGTCATCACAATGCTCAATACACTTGTCATCAAACTGCTCCCTGACACTTGTTGTCTGTATGCTCCTTTTACCCTGTCATGACAAGGCTCCATGCCTTTTTCATCACAATGATCCATGCCCTTTTCATCACAATGGTCCAAGACCCATGTAATCACGATGCTCCATGCCCTTGTCATCACAAAGTTCCAAGACCCCTGTAATCACAATGCTGCATGCCCTTTTTCATCAGTATGCTCCATGAGACTTGTCATCACATGGCTCCATGGTTTTGTCATCATAATGCTCCAAGCACTAGTCATCACAATGCTCCATTATATTTGTCATCACAATCCTCCATTGTATTTGGCATCACAATGCTCCCTGCCATTGTCATCTCAATGGACCATGCCATATGTCATCCCAATCATCCATGACCCCTGTATTCACAATGCTCTGTGAAAATTGTCATCACAGTGCTCCATGACACCTGTCATCACAATGATCCATGCCCTTGTCATCCCAATGCTCCATGACCACTGTATTCACAATGCTCCGTGATGCTTGTCATCACAGGGCTCCATGACACCAGTCATCACAATTCTCTATGCCTTTTTCAGCAAAATGCTACATGACCTTGTGAATACAATGCTCTATGCGCTTGTCATCACAATACTCCATTACCATTGTCATCACAATCCTCCATGAACCTTGGGATCACATTGCTTCATGCCTTTCTCATCACAATGCTCCATGCTCCTTGAAATCAAAATGATCCATGACGTCTGTCATCGCAATGCTCCAAACCCTTGTGATCACAATGTTCCATAACACTTGGCATCACAATGCTCCATGATGCCTGTCATCACAATACTCCATGCCCTTTTCATCACAATGCTCCATGACCTTTGTCATTACAATTCTCAATACACTTGTCATCACAATGTTCCCTGACACTTGTCGTCAGAATGCTCCTTGAACCCTGTCACGAAAAGGCTCCATGCATTTTTCATCACAAAGCCCCATGCCGTTTTCATCACAATGCTCCATGCCATTGTCATCAAAATACTCCACAAGCTTGTCATCAGAATGCTCCATGACCCTTATCATTACAATTCTCCTTGCACTTGTCAGCACAATGCTCCCTGACCCTTGTCATCACTATGCTCCAAGCCATTGTCATCACAATGCTCCATTACCTTTGTAATCAGAATCCTCCATGACACTTGGCATCACAATGCTCCATGCCATTGTCATCCCAATGGGCCATTACATATGTCATCACAATGCTCCCTGACACTTCTTTTCACAATACTGCATGACCTGGTCATCACAATGCTCCTTGCCGTTATCATCACAATGATCCATTACCTCTGTCATAAGAATGCTCCATGACCCCTGCCATCACAATGTTCCACGGGCTTGTCATGACAAGGATCCATGACCCTTGTCATCACAATGGTCCATGACCCCTGTAATCACAATGCTCCATGCCCTTTTTAATCAGAATGCTCCATGAGACTTATCACCACAAGTCTCCATGGTCATCTCATCACAATGCTACCGGACCTTGTCATCACCATGCTTCATTCCCTTGTCATCACAATGCTCCATGACCCCTGTCATCACAATACTCCATGAATATTTTCAGGACAATGCTCCATGACCTTCTCATCACAATGCTCCATGACCAATATCATCACAGTACTCCATGACCACTGTCATCACAACACTCCATGACACCTGACAACACAATGATCCGGGACACTTCTCATCACAATGCTCCATTCCCTAATCATCACAATGCACCATGACCCCTGTCATCACAATACTCCATGAAAATTTTCAGCCCAATGCTCCATGACACTTGTCATCACAATGATCCATGCCCTTGTCATCCCAATGCTCCATGACCCCTGTATTCACAATGCTCCGTGACGCTTGTCATCACACTGTTCCATGACACCTGTCATCACAATGCTCCATGCCTTTGTCAGCAAAATGATACATGACTTTTTCATTACAATGCTCTATGCGCTTGTCATCACAATACTCCATTACCATTGTCATCACAATCCTCCATGAAACTTGGGATCACATTGCTTCATGCCCTTGTCATCACAATGCACCATGCTCCTTGAAATCAAAATGATCCATGACATCTGTCATCGCAATGCTCCAAACACTTGTGATCCCAGTGTTCCATAACACTTGTCATCACAACGCTCCATGATGCCTGTCATCACAATACTCCATGCCATTTTCGTCACAATGCTCCATGAAATTTGTCATCACAATTCTCTATACACTTGTCATCACAATGCCCCCTGACACTTTTCATCAGAATGCTCCTTGAACCCTGTCACTAAAAGGCTCCATGCTTTTTTCATCACAAAGCCCCATGCCATTTTCATCACAATGCACAATGCCATTGTCATCAAAATACCCCACAAGCCTTTTATCAGAATTCTCCATGACCCTTGTCATCACAATTCTCCATGCACTTGTCAGCACAATGCTCCCTGACCCTTGTCATCACAATGCTCCAAGCCATTGTCATCACAATACTCCATTACCTTTGTCCTCAGAATCCTCCTTGACAATTGGCATCACAATGCTCCATGCCATTGTCATCACAATGGGCCATTGCATATGTCATCACAATGCTCCCTGACACCTCTCTTCACAATACTGCATGACCTGGTCATCAAAATGCTCCATGCCCTTGTCATCACAATGCGCCATTTCAACTGTCATCACAATAATCAATGAAACTTATTAGACCAATGCTCCATGCCATTCTCATCACAATGGACCATTACATATGTCATCACAATGCTCCCTGACACGTCTTCACAATACTCCATGCCCTTGTCATCACAATGATCCATGTCCTTGTCATCACAATGCTACATGCCCACTGTCATCACAATAATCTATGAAACTTGTCAGACCAATTCTCCATGCCCCTTTCATCACAATGCTCCATGCCCTTTTCATCACAATGCTCCATGACCCCTGTCATCACAATGCTCTGTGACTCCAGTCATCACAGTGCTTCATAAAGTTTGTCATCACAACGGTCTATGCCCGCGTCATCACAAGGCTCTGTGACCTTTGTAACCACAATGTTCCATGAACTTTTCATCACAATGCTCCGTGACACTTGACATCACAATGCTCCATGCCTTTGTCAGAACAATGCTCCATGACCCTTGTCATCACATTGTGCCATGCGCATTTCATCACAGTGATACACAACCTTTTCATTGCTATGCTCCATAAACCTTGTAATCACAATTCTTCATGCACTTCTCATCCAAATGCTCTCTCACATGGGATATCACAATGTTCCATCACTAGTCATCACAATCCTCCCTTAACCCTGTTATCACAATGTTCCATGACCCCAGTCATCACAATGCTACATCCCCTTATCAGCACAATGCTCGATGACCCCTGTCATCAAAATACTCCATGAACATTTTCAGCCCAATCCTCCATGACCTTGTCATCACAATCATCCATGCCCTTGTCATCCCAATGCTCCATGAACCCTGTGTTCACAATGTTCCATGACGCTTGTCATCACAATGCTCCATTACCTCTGTCATAACAATTTTCCATGACCCCTGCCATCACAGTGTTCCACGGCCTTGTCATCACAAGGCTCCATGACCCCTGTCATCACAATACTTCACGCCCTTTTCATCACAATGCTCCATGACAAATGTCATCAGAATGTTCCATTGCCTTCTCCTCACAATGCTCTATGCCCTTGTCATCACAATGCTCCAAGACCCATGTAATCACAAAGCTCCATGCCCCTTTTCATCAGATTGCTCCATGAGACTTGTCATCACAAGTCTCCATGGTCTTATCATCACAGTGCTCCAGGACCTTGTCATCACCATGCTCTATTCCCTTGTCATCACAATGCTCCATGACCCCTGTCATCACAATACTCCATGAATATTTTCAGCCCAATGCTCCATGAAATTCTCATCACAATGCTCCATGACCAATATCATATCAATGCTCCATGACCACTGTCATCACAACACTCCATGACACCTGACAACAAAATGATCCGGGACTCTTGTCATCACAATGCTCCATTCCCTACTCATCACAATGCTCCATGACCCCAGTCATCACAATACTCCATGAACATTTTCAGCCCAATGCTCCATGACTCTTGTCATCACAATGATCCATGCCCTTGTCATCCCAATGCTCCATGTCCCCTGTATTCACAGTGCTCCATGAAACCTGTCATCACAATGCTCCTTGCCTTTGTCAGCAAAATGCTACATAACCTTGTCATTACAATGCTCTATGCGCTTGTCATCACAATACTCAATTACCATTGTCATCACATTCCTCCATGAACCTTGGAATCACATTGCTTCATGCCCTTGGCATCACAATGCTCCATGCACCTTGAAATAAAATGATCCATGACCTCTCTCATCACAATGCTCAAAACCCTTGTGATCACAATGTTGATAACACTTGTCATCACAACGCTCCATGATGCCTGACATGACAATAACCCATGCTCTTTTCATCACAATGCTCCATGACCTTTGTCATCACAATTCTCAATACACTTGTCATCACAATGCTCCCTGACCCTTGTCATCAGAATGCTCCTTGAAACCTGTTATGAAAAGGCTCCATGCAATTTTCATCAGAAAGCCCCATGACATTTTCATCACAATGCTCCATGCCATTGTCATCAAAATACTCCACAAGCTTGTCATCAGAATGCTCCATGACCCTTGTCATCACAATTCTCCATGCATTTGTCAGCACAATGCCCCCGGACCTTTGTCATCACAATGCTGCATGACCTTTGTCATCACAATGCTCCGTGACTCCAGTCATCACAATGCTACATAACGATTGTAATCACAACGGTCCATGCCCGCGTCATGACAAGGCACTGTGACATTTGTAACCACAATGCTCCATGAACTTTTCATCACAATGCTGCGTGACCCTTGTCATTACAATGTTCCATGCCTTTGTCAGAACAATGCTCCATGACACTTGTCATCACAGTGTGCCATGCACTTTTCATCACAATGATCCACAACCTTGTCATCGTTATGCTCCATTAACCTTGTAAGCACAATGCTCCATGCACTTATCATCCAAATGCTCTCTCACATGAGATATCACAATGTTCCATCACTAGTCATCACAATCTTCCCTCACCCCTGTTATCACAATGTTCCATGAACCCTGTCATCACAATGCTACATCCCCTTATCAGCACAAAGTTCTATGACCCCTGACATCACAATGTTCCATAACCACTGTCATCAAAATGCTCCATGACAGTTTTCATCCCAAAGCTCCATGACCCCTGGCATCACAATGTTCTATAAAACCTGTCACCAAAATGTTCCATTACATTTTTCATCAAATTGCTGCATGACCCTGTCATCAAAATGCTCCCTGCCTTTCTCATCACAATGCACCACACCCTTGTCATCAAAATGCTCCATGACCTTTGTCATCACAACGCTCCATGACCCTTGGCGTCACAATGCTCCATGCAATTGTCATCACAATGCTCTATGAACCTTCTCATCACATTGCTCCATGCCCTTGTCATCACAGTGCTCAATGCCCTTCTCATCACAGTAATCCATGAAATATTTCAGACCAATGCTCAATGCCCTTCTCATCACAATGATCCATTACCTATGTCATAACATGCTCCATGACCCCTGCCCTCACAATGTTCCATGGCCTTGTCATCACAAAGCTCCATGATCCTTGTCATCACAATGCTCCAAACCGCTGTAATCATAATGCTCCATGCCCTTGTCATCGCAAAGCTCCATGACGCATGCCATCAGAATGTTCCATGGCCTTCTCATCACAATGCTACATGCCCTTGTCATGACAGTGCTCCAAGACACCTGTAATCACAAAGCTCCATACTCCTTTTCATCTCAGTGCTCCATGAAGCCTGTCATCAAATTGCACCATGCCCATCATCATAATGCTTCAGGCTATTTTCATCACAATGAAATCAAAATTATCCAAGACCACTGTCATCATAATGCTCCAAACCCTTGTGATCACAATGTTCCATAACACTTATCATCACAACACCCTATGACGTTCATCATCACAATTATCCATGGTCTTCTCATCACAATGCTCCATGACCTTTGTCATCACAATTCTCAGTACACTTGTCATCACAATGCTCCCTGACACATGTCATCAGTATGCTCCTTGAACCCTGTCATGACAAGGCTCCATGCCTCTTCATCACAATGATCCATGCCCTTTTCATCACAATGCTCCAAGACCACTGTAATCAAAGTGCTCCATGCCCTTGTCATCACAAAGCTCCATGACACATGTCATCAGAATGCTCCAATAACCCTGTAATCACAATGCTCCATGCCCCTTTTCATTAGAATGCTCCATGAGACTTGTCATCACAAATCTCCATGCTCTTACCATCACAGTGCTCCAGGAACTTGTCATCACCATGTTCCATTCCCTTGTCATCACAGTGCTCCATTACCCCTGTCATCACAATACTCCATGAACATTTTCAGCCCAATGCTCCATGAAATTCTCATCACAGTGCTCCATGTCAAATATCATCAAAATGCTCCATGAACACAGTCATCACAACACTCCATGACACCTGACAACACAATGATCCGGGACTCTTGTCATCACAATGCTCCATTCCCTAGTCATCACAATGCTCCATGAACATTTTCAGCCCAATGCTCCATGACACTTTTCATCACAATCATCCATGCCCTTGTCGTCCCAATGCTCCATGACCCCTGTATTCACAATGCTCCGTGACGCTTGACATCACAATGCTCCATGACACCTGTCATCACAATGCTCCATGACTTTGTCAGCAAAATGCTACATGACCTTGTCATTACAATGCTCTATGCGCTTGTCATCACAGTACTCCATTACCATTGTCATCACAATCCTCCATGAACCTAGGATCACATTGCTTCATGCCCTTGTCATCCGGAAGCTCCATGCTCCTTGAAATCAAAATGATCCATGACCTCTGTCATCACAATGCTACAAACACTTGTGATCACAATGTTCCATAACAGTTGTCATCACAACGCTCCATGATGCCTGTCATCACAATAATCCATGCCCTTTTCATCACAGTGCTTCATGAGCTTTGTCATCACAATTCTCAATACACTTGTCATCACAATGTTCCCTGACACTTGTCGTCATTATGCTCCTTGAAACCTGTCACAAAAAGGCTCCATGCATTTTTCATCACAAAACCCCATGCCATTTTCATCACAATGCTCCATGCCATTGTCATCAAAATACTCCACAAGCTTGTCATCAGAATGCTCCATGACCATTGTCGTCACAGTTCTCCATGCACTTGTCAGAACAATGCTTCCTGACACTTGTCATCACAATGCTTCAAGCCATTTTAATCACAAAGCTCCATTACCTTTGTCATCAGAATCCTCCATGACAGTTGGCATCACAATGCTCCATGACATTGTCATCACAATGAGCCATTACATATGTCATCACAATGCTCCATGACACCTCTCTTCACAATAATGCATAACCTGGTCATCACAATGCTCCATGCCCTTGTCATCACAATGCACCATTCCAACTGTCATCACAATAATCCATGAAAATTATTAGACCAATGGTCCATGCCCTTGTCATCACAATGCTCCATGCCATAGTTATCACAAGGTTCCAAAACGCCTGTAATCAGAATGCTCCATGCCCCTTTTCATCAGTATGCTCCATGAGATTTGTCATCACAAGGCTCCATGAATTTCTCATCACAGTGCTCCAGGACCTTATCATCACAATGCTTCACGACATTGTCATGAAAATTCTCAATGGCACTTGTCAACATAATGCTCCAAGCCCTAGTCATCACAATGCTCCATTATATTTGTCATCACAATCCTCCATTACATTTCGCATCACAATGCTCCATGCCATTGTCATCGCAATGGACCATGACATATGTCATCACAATGCTCCCTGACAACTGTCTTCACAATACTCCATGCAATTTCATTACAATGCTCCATGCCCTTGTCATCACAATGAACCATGTCCACTGTCATCACAATAATCTAGGAAACTTGTCATTCCAATGCTCCATGCCCCTGTCATCACAATGCTCCATACCCTTGTTATCACAATGCTCCATGACCCCTGTCATCACAGTGCTCCGTGACTCCAGTCATCACAATGCTTCATAATGATTGTCATCACAACGGTCCATGCGTGCGTCATCACAAGGCTCTGTGACCTATGTAAACACAATGCTTCATGAAACTTTCATCACAATTCTGCGTGACCCTTGTCATCACAATGCTCCATGCCTTTGTCAGGACAATGCTCCATGACCGGTGTCATCACAAAGTGCCATGAGCTTTTCATCACAATGATCCACAACCTTGTCATCGCTATGCTCCATAAACATTGTAATCACAATGCTCCATGCACTTCTCATCCAAATGCTCTCTCACATGAGATATCACAATGTTCCATCTCTAGTCATCACAATCCTCACTCACCCCAGTTATCACAATGTTCCATGACCCCTGTCACCACAATGCTACATCCACTTATCATCACAATATTCCATGACCCATGACATCACAATGATCCATAACCACTGTCATCAAAATGCTCCATGACACTTTTCATCCCAAATCTCCATGACCCCTGGCATCACAATGTTCTATAACCCCAGTCATCAAAATGTTCCATTACACTTTTCATAAAATTGCTGCATGACCCTGTCATCAAAATGCTCCCTGCCTTTCTCATCACAATGCACCACACCCTTGTCATCAAAATGCTCAATGACTTTGTCATCACAAAGCTCCATGACCCTTGGCATCACAATGCTCCATGTCATTGTCATCATAATGCTCCATGAACACTCTCATCATATTGCTCAATGCCCTGGTCATCACAAAGCTCCATGACAATTGTCATCACAATGCTCGATGCCCTTCTCATCACAATGCTCCATGCCCTTGTCATTACAATCCCCCATGACCCATGTATCACAGTGTAAGTGCCCTTGTCATCACAATGCTCCATGCCCACTCTCATCACAATAATTCAAGAAGCATTTCAGACCAATGCTCAATGCCCTTCTCATCACAATGCTTCATTACATCTGTCATAACAATGCTCCATGACCCCTGCCATCACATTGTTCCACGGACTTGTCATCACAAGGCTCCATGACCCTTGTCATCACAATGCTCCAAGACCCCTGTAATCACAATGCTCCATGACCCATGTTATCAGAATGTTCCATGGCCTTCTCCTCACAGTGCTCCATGCCCTTGTCATCACAATGCTCCAAGACCCCTGTAATCACAATGCTCCATGCACCTTTTCATCAGAATGCTCCATGAGACTTGTCAACACAAGTCTCCATGGTCATCTCATCACAATGCTCCAGGACCTTGTCATCACCACGCTCCATTCCCTTGTCATCACAATGCTCCATGACACCTGTCATCACAATACTCCATGAACATTTTCAGCCCAATGCTCCATGACCTTCTAATCACAATGCTCCATGACCAATATCATCAAAATTCTCCATGACCACTGTCATCCAAACACTCCATGACACCTGACAACACAATGATCCGGGACTCTTTTCATCACAATGCTCCATGACCCCTGAAATCACAATGCTCCATGACCCCTGTCATCACAATACTCCATGAACATTTTCATCCCAATGATCCATGACCCTTGTCATCACAGTGATCCATGCCCTTGTCATCCCAATGCTCCATGACCCCTATATTCAAAATGCTCTGTGACGCTTGTCATCAAAGTGCACCATGACACATGCCATCACAATGCTCCATGCCTTTGTCAGCAAAATGCTACATGACACTGTCCTTACAATGCTCTATGCGCTTGTCATCACAATACTCCATTACCATAGTCATCACTATCCTCCAAGAACCTTGGGATCCCAATGCTTCATGCCCTAGTCATCACAATGCTCCATGCTCCTTGAAATCAAAAGTATCCATGACCTCTGTCATCGCAATGCTCCAAACCCTTGTGATCACAATGTTCCATAACACTTGTCATCACAATGCTCCATGATGACTGTCATCACAATACTCCATGCCCTTTTCATCACAATGCTCCATGACCTTTGTCATCACAATTCTCAATACACTTGTCATCACAATGCTCCCTGACACTTGTCGTCAGAATGCTCCTTGAACCCTGTCACCAAAAGGCTCCATGCCTTTTTCATCACAAAGCCCCATGCCATTTTCATCACAATGCTCCATGCCATTGTCATCAAAATACTCCACAAGCTTGTCATCAGAATGCTCCATGACCCTTGTCATCGCAATTCTCCATGCACTTGTCAGCACAATGCTCCCTGACCCTTGTCATCACAATGCTCCAAGCCATGGTCATCACAATGCTCCATTACCTTTGTCATCAGAATCCTCCATGACACTTGGCATCAGAATGCTCCATGCCATTGTCATCACAATGGGCCATTACATATGTCATCACAATGCTCCCTGACACCTCTATTTACAATACTGCATGACCTGGTCATCACAATGCTCCATGCCCTTGTCATCACAATGCGCTGTTCCCACTCTCATCACAATAATCCAAGAAACTTATTAGACCAATGCTCCATGCCCTTGTCATCACAACGCTCCATGATGCCTGTCATCACAATACTCCATGCCCTTGTCATCACAATGCTCCATGCCCTTGTTATCACAATGTTCCAAGACCCAAGTAATCAGAATGCTCCATGCCCCTTTTGATCAGTATGCTCCATGAGACCTGTCATCACAAGGCTCCATGGTTTTCTCATCACAATGCTCCAGGACCTTGTCATCACAATGCTTCATGACATTTTCATGAAAACTCTCAATGGCCCTTGTCATCATAATGCTCCAAGCCCTAGTCATCACAATGCTCCATTATATTTGTCATCACAATCCTCCATTATATTTGGCATCACAATGCTCCATGCCATTGTCATCGCAATGGACCATGACATATGTCATCACAATGCTCCCTGACACCTGTCTTCACAATATTCCATGCCCTTGTCATCACAATACTCCATGCACTTGTCATCAAAATGCACCATGTCCACTGTCATCACAATAATCTATGAAACTTGTCAGACCGATGCTCCATGCCCTTGTCATCACAATGCTCCATGACCCCTGTCATCACAATGCTCCGTGACTCCAGTCATCACAATGCTTCATAACGTTTGTCATCACAACGGTCCATGCCCGCATCATCACAAGACTCTGTGACCTTTGTAACCACAATGCTCCATGAACTTTTCATCACAATGCTGCGTGACCCTTGTCATCACGATGCTCCATGTCTTTGTCAGAACAATGCTCCATGACCCTTGTCATCACAATGTGCCATGCACTTTTCATCACAAAGAACCACAACTTTGACATCGCTATGCTCCATAAACCTTGTAATCACAATGTTCCATGCAATTCTCATTCAAATGCTCTCTCACAACGGATATCACAATGTTCCATCACTTGTCATCACAATCCTCCCTCACCCCTGTTATCACAAGTTTCCATGACCCCTGTCATCACAATGCTACATCCCCTTATCAGCACAATGTTCCATGATCCCTGACATCACAATGTTCAATAACCCCGTCATCAAAATACTCCATGACCCTTTTCATCCCAAAGCTCCATGACCCATGGCATCACAATGTTTTATAACCCCTGTCATCAAAATGTTCCATTACACTTTTCATCAAATTACTGCATGAACCTGTCATCAAAATGCTCCCTGCCCTGCTCATCACAATGCACCACACCCTTGTCATCAAAATGCTCCATGACTTTTGTCATCACAAAGCTCCATGACCCTTGGCATCACAATGCTCCATGTCATTGCCATCATAATGCTCCATGAACCCTCTCATCATATTGCTCAATGCCCTGGTCATCACAAAGCTCCATGACAATTGTCATCACAATGCTCGATGCCCTTCTCATCACAATGCTCCATGCCCTTGTCATTACAATCCCCCATGACCCATGTATCACAGTGTACGTGCCCTTGTCATCACAATGCTCCATGCCCACTCTCATCACAATAATTCAAGAAGCATTTCAGACCAATGCTCAATGCCCTTCTCATCACAATGCTCCATTACATCTGTCATAACAATGCTCCATGACCCCTGCCATCACATTGTTCCACGGACTTGTCATCACAAGGCTCCATGACCCTTGTCATCACAATGCTCCAAGACCCCTGTAATCACAATGCTCCATGCCCTTGTCATCACAAAGCTCCATGACGCATGTTATCAGAATGTTCCATGGCCTTCTCCTCACAGTGCTCCATGCCCTTGTCATCAAAATGCTCCAAGACCCCTGTAATCACAATGCTCCATGCACATTTTCATCAGAATGCTCCATGAGACTTGTCAACACAAGTCTCCATGGTCATCTCATCACAATGCTCCAGGACCTTGTCATCACCACGCTCCATTCCCTTGTCATCACAATGCTCCATGACACCTGTCATCACAATACTCCATGAATATTTTCAGCCCAATGCTCCATGACCTTCTAATCACAATGCTCCATGACCAATATCATCAAAATTCTCCATGACCACTGTCATCAAGACACTGCATGACACCTGACAACACAATGATCCGGGACTCTTTTCATCACAGTGCTCCATGAACCCTGTAATCACAATGCTCCATGACCCCTGTCTTCACAATACTCCATGAACATTTTCATCCCAATGATCCATGACCCTTGTCATCACAGTGATCCATGCCCTTGTCATCCCAATGCTCCATGACCCCTATATTCAAAATGCTCTGTGACGCTTGTCATCAAAGTGCACCATGACACATGCCATCACAATGCTCCATGCCTTTGTCAGCAAAATGCTACATGACACTGTCCTTACAATGCTCTATGCGCTTGTCATCACAATACTCCATTACCATAGTCATCACTATCCTCCAAGAACCTTGGGATCCCATTGCTTCATGCCCTAGTCATCACAATGCTCCATGCTCCTTGAAATCAAAAGTATCCATGACCTCTGTCATCGCAATGCTCCAAACCCTTGTGATCACAATGTTCCATAACACTTGTCATCACAACGCTCCATGATGACTGTCATCACAATACTCCATGCCCTTTTCATCACAATGCTCCATGACCTTTGTCATCACAATTCTCAATACACTTGTCATCACAATGCTCCCTGACACTTGTCGTCAGAATGCTCCTTGAACCCTGTCACGAAAAGGCTCCATGCCTTTTTCATCACAAAGCCCCATGCCATTTTCATCACAATGCTCCATGCCATTGTCATCAAAATACTCCACAAGCTTGTCATCAGAATGCTCCATGACTCTTGTCATCGCAATTCTCCATGCACTTGTCAGCACAATGCTCCCTGACCCTTGTCATCACAATGCTCCAAGCCATGGTTATCACAATGCTCCATTACCTTTGTCATCAGAATCCTCCATGACACTTGGCATCAGAATGCTCCATGCCATTGTCATCACAATGGGCCATTACATATGTCATCACAATGCTCCCTGACACCTCTATTTACAATACTGCATGACCTGGTCATCACAATGCTCCATGCCCTTGTCATCACAATGTGCTGTTCCCACTCTCATCACAATAATCCAAGAAACTTATTAGACCAATGCTCCATGCCCTTGTCATCACAACGCTCCATGATGCCTGTCATCACAATACTCCATGCCCTTGTCATCACAATGCTCCATGCCCTTGTTATCACAATGTTCCAAGACCCAAGTAATCAGAATGCTCCATGCCCCTTTTGATCAGTATGCTCCATGAGACCTGTCATCACAAGGCTGCATGGTTTTCTCATCACAATGCTCCAGGACCTTGTCATCACAATGCTTCATGACATTTTCATGAAAACTCTCAATGGCCCTTGTCATCATAATGCTCCAAGCCCTAGTCATCACAATGCTCCATTATATTTGTCATCACAATCCTCCATTATATTTGGCATCACAATGCTCCATGCCATTGTCATCGCAATGGACCATGACATATGTCATCACAATGCTCCCTGACACCTGTCTTCACAATATTCCATGCCCTTGTCATCACAATACTCCATGCACTTGTCATCAAAATGCACCATGTCCACTGTCATCACAATAATCTATGAAACTTGTCAGACCGATGCTCCATGCACCTGTCATCACAATGCTCCATGCCCTTGTCATCACAATGCTCCATGACCCCTGTCATCACAATGCTCCGTGACTCCAGTCATCACAATGCTTCATAACGTTTGTCATCACAACGGTCCATGCCCGCGTCATCACAAGACTCTGTGACCTTTGTAACCACAATGCTCCATGAACTTTTCATCACAATGCTGTGTGACCCTTGTCATCACGATGCTCCATGTCTTTGTCAGAACAATGCTCCATGACCCTTGTCATCACAATGTGCCATGCACTTTTCATCACAAAGAACCACAACTTTGACATCGCTATGCTCCATAAACCTTGTAATCACAATGTTCCATGCAATTCTCATTCAAATGCTCTCTCACAACGGATATCACAATGTTCCATCACTTGTCATCACAATCCTCCCTCACCCCTGTTATCACAAGTTTCCATGACCCCTGTCATCACAATGCTACATCCCCTTATCAGCACAATGTTCCATGATCCCTGACATCACAATGTTCAATAACCCCTGTCATCAAAATACTCCATGACCCTTTTCATCCCAAAGCTCCATGACCCATGGCATCACAATGTTTTATAACCCCTGTCATCAAAATGTTCCATTACACTTTTCATCAAATTACTGCATGAACCTGTCATCAAAATGCTCCCTGCCCTGCTCATCACAATGCACCACACCCTTGTCATCAAAATGCTCCATGACTTTTGTCATCACAAAGCTCCATGACCCTTGGCATCACAATGCTCCATGTCATTGCCATCATAATGCTCCATGAACCCTCTCATCATATTGCTCAATGCCCTGGTCATCACAAAGCTCCATGACAATTGTCATCACAATGCTCGATGCCCTTCTCATCACAATGCTCCATGCCCTTGTCATTACAATCCCCCATGACCCATGTATCACAGTGTACGTGCCCTTGTCATCACAATGCTCCATGCCCACTCTCATCACAATAATTCAAGAAGCATTTCAGACCAATGCTCAATGCCCTTCTCATCACAATGCTCCATTACATCTGTCATAACAATGCTCCATGACCCCTGCCATCACATTGTTCCACGGACTTGTCATCACAAGGCTCCATGACCCTTGTCATCACAATGCTCCAAGACCCCTGTAATCACAATGCTCCATGCCCTTGTCATCACAAAGCTCCATGACGCATGTTATCAGAATGTTCCATGGCCTTCTCCTCACAGTGCTCCATGCCCTTGTCATCACAATGCTCCAAGACCCCTGTAATCACAATGCTCCATGCACCTTTTCATCAGAATGCTCCATGAGACTTGTCAACACAAGTCTCCATGGTCATCTCATCACAATGCTCCAGGACCTTGTCATCACCACGCTCCATTCCCTTGTCATCACAATGCTCCATGACACCTGTCATCACAATACTCCATGAACATTTTCAGCCCAATGCTCCATGACCTTCTAATCACAATGCTCCATGACCAATATCATCAAAATTCTCCATGACCACTGTCATCAAAACACTCCATGACACCTGACAACACAATGATCCGGGACTCTTTTCATCACAATGCTCCATGACCCCTGTAATCACAATGCTCCATGACCCCTGTCATCACAATACTCCATGAACATTTTCATCCCAATGATCCATGACCCTTGTCATCACAGTGATCCATGCCCTTGTCATCCCAATGCTCCATGACCCCTATATTCAAAATGCTCTGTGACGCTTGTCATCAAAGTGCACCATGACACATGCCATCACAAAGCTCCATGCCTTTGTCAGCAAAATGCTACATGACACTGTCCTTACAATGCTCTATGCGCTTGTCATCACAATACTCCATTACCATAGTCATCACTATCCTCCAAGAACCTTGGGATCCCAATGCTTCATGCCCTAGTCATCACAATGCTCCATGCTCCTTGAAATCAAAAGTATCCATGACCTCTGTCATCGCAATGCTCCAAACCCTTGTGATCACAATGTTCCATAACACTTGTCATCACAACGCTCCATGATGACTGTCATCACAATACTCCATGCCCTTTTCATCACAATGCTCCATGACCTTTGTCATCACAATTCTCAATACACTTGTCATCACAATGCTCCCTGACACTTGTCGTCAGAATGCTCCTTGAACCCTGTCACGAAAAGGCTCCATGCCTTTTTCATCACAAAGCCCCATGCCATTTTCATCACAATGCTCCATGCCATTGTCATCAAAATACTCCACAAGCTTGTCATCAGAATGCTCCATGACCCTTGTCATCGCAATTCTCCATGCACTTGTCAGCACAATGCTCCCTGACCCTTGTCATCACAATGCTCCAAGCCATGGTCATCACAATGCTCCATTACCTTTGTCATCAGAATCCTCCATGACACTTGGCATCAGAATGCTCCATGCCATTGTCATCACAATGGGCCATTACATATGTCATCACAATGCTCCCTGACACCTCTATTTACAATACTGCATGACCTGGTCATCACAATGCTCCATGCCCTTGTCATCACAATGCGCTGTTCCCACTCTCATCACAATAATCCAAGAAACTTATTAGACCAATGCTCCATGCCCTTGTCATCACAACGCTCCATGATGCCTGTCATCACAATACTCCATGCCCTTGTCATCACAATGCTCCATGCCCTTGTTATCACAATGTTCCAAGACCCAAGTAATCAGAATGCTCCATGCCCCTTTTGATCAGTATGCTCCATGAGACCTGTCATCACAAGGCTCCATGATTTTCTCATCACAATGCTCCAGGACCTTGTCATCACAATGCTTCATGACATTTTCATGAAAACTCTCAATGGCCCTTGTCATCATAATGCTCCAAGCCCTAGTCATCACAATGCTCCATTATATTTGGCATCACAATGCTCCATGCCATTGTCATCGCAATGGACCATGACATATGTCATCACAATGCTCCCTGACACCTGTCTTCACAATATTCCATGCCCTTGTCATCACAATACTCCATGCACTTGTCATCAAAATGCACCATGTCCACTGTCATCACAATAATCTATGAAACTTGTCAGACCGATGCTCCATGCACCTGTCATCACAATGCTCCATGCCCTTGTCATCACAATGCTCCATGACCCCTGTCATCACAATGCTCCGTGACTCCAGTCATCACAATGCTTCATAACGTTTGTCATCACAACGGTCCATGCCCGCGTCATCACAAGACTCTGTGACCTTTGTAACCACAATGCTCCATGAACTTTTCATCACAATGCTGCGTGACCCTTGTCATCACGATGCTCCATGTCTTTGTCAGAACAATGCTCCATGACCCTTGTCATCACAATGTGCCATGCACTTTTCATCACAAAGAACCACAACTTTGACATCGCTATGCTCCATAAACCTTGTAATCACAATGTTCCATGCAATTCTCATTCAAATGCTCTCTCACCACGGATATCACAATGTTCCATCACTTGTCATCACAATCCTCCCTCACCCCTGTTATCACAAGTTTCCATGACCCCTGTCATCACAATGCTACATCCCCTTATCAGCACAATGTTCCATGATCCCTGACATCACAATGTTCAATAACCCCTGTCATCAAAATACTCCATGACCCTTTTCATCCCAAAGCTCCATGACCCATGGCATCACAATGTTTTATAACCCCTGTCATCAAAATGTTCCATTACACTTTTCATCAAATTACTGCATGAACCTGTCATCAAAATGCTCCCTGCCCTGCTCATCACAATGCACCACACCCTTGTCATCAAAATGCTCCATGACTTTTGTCATCACAAAGCTCCATGACCCTTGGCATCACAATGCTCCATGTCATTGCCATCATAATGCTCCATGAACCCTCTCATCATATTGCTCAATGCCCTGGTCATCACAAAGCTCCATGACAATTGTCATCACAATGCTCGATGCCCTTCTCATCACAATGCTCCATGCCCTTGTCATTACAATCCCCCATGACCCATGTATCACAGTGTACGTGCCCTTGTCATCACAATGCTCCATGCCCACTCTCATCACAATAATTCAAGAAGCATTTCAGACCAATGCTCAATGCCCTTCTCATCACAATGCTCCATTACATCTGTCATAACAATGCTCCATGACCCCTGCCATCACATTGTTCCACGGACTTGTCATCACAAGGCTCCATGACCCTTGTCATCACAATGCTCCAAGACCCCTGTAATCACAATGCTCCATGACGCATGTTATCAGAATGTTCCATGGCCTTCTCCTCACCGTGCTCCATGCCCTTGTCATCACAATGCTCCAAGACCCCTGTAATCACAATGCTCCATGCACCTTTTCATCAGAATGCTCCATGAGACTTGTCAACACAAGTCTCCATGGTCATCTCATCACAATGCTCCAGGACCTTGTCATCACCACGCTCCATTCCCTTGTCATCACAATGCTCCATGACACCTGTCATCACAATACTCCATGAACATTTTCAGCCCAATGCTCCATGACCTTCTAATCACAATGCTCCATGACCAATATCATCAAAATTATCCATGACCACTGTCATCAAAACACTCCATGACACCTGACAACACAATGATCTGGGACTCTTTTCATCACAATGCTCCATGACCCCTGAAATCACAATGCTCCATGAACCCTGTCTTCACAATACTCCATGAACATTTTCATCCCAATGATCCATGACCTTGTCATCACAGTGATCCATGCCATTGTCATCCCAATGCTCCATGAACCCTATATTCAAAATGCTCTGTGACGCTTGTCATCAAAGTGCACCATGACACATGCCATCCCAATGCTCCATGCCTTTGTCAGCAAAATGCTACATGACACTGTCCTTACAATGCTCTATGCGCTTGTCATCACAATACTCCATTACCATAGTCATCACTATCCTCCAAGAAACTTGGGATCCCATTGCTTCATGCCCTAGTCATCACAATGCTCCATGCTCCTTGAAATCAAAAGTATCCATGACCTCTGTCATCGCAATGCTCCAAACCCTTGTGATCACAATGTTCCATAACACTTGTCATCACAACGCTCCATGATGACTGTCATCACAATACTCCATGCCCTTTTCATCACAATGCTCCATGACCTTTGTCATCACAATTCTCAATACACTTGTCATCACAATGCTCCCTGACACTTGTCGTCAGAATGCTCCTTGAACCCTGTCACCAAAAGGCTCCATGCCTTTTTCATCACAAAGCCCCATGCCATTTTCATCACAATGCTCCATGCCATTGTCATCAAAATACTCCACAAGCTTGTCATCAGAATGCTCCATGACCCTTGTCATCGCAATTCTCCATGCACTTGTCAGCACAATGCTCCCTGACCCTTGTCATCACAATGCTCCAAGCCATGGTCATCACAATGCTCCATTACCTTTGTCATCAGAATCCTCCATGACACTTGGCATCAGAATGCTCCATGCCATTGTCATCACAATGGGCCATTACATATGTCATCACAATGCTCCCTGACACCTCTATTTACAATACTGCATGACCTGGTCATCACAATGCTCCATGCCCTTGTCATCACAATGCGCTGTTCCCACTCTCATCACAATAATCCAAGAAACTTATTAGACCAATGCTCCATGCCCTTGTCATCACAACGCTCCATGATGCCTGTCATCACAATACTCCATGCCCTTGTCATCACAATGCTCCATGCCCTTGTTATCACAATGTTCCAAGACCCAAGTAATCAGAATGCTCCATGCCCCTTTTGATCAGTATGCTCCATGAGACCTGTCATCACAAGGCTCCATGGTTTTCTCATCACAATGCTCCAGGACCTTGTCATCACAATGCTTCATGACATTTTCATGAAAACTCTCAATGGCCCTTGTCATCATAATGCTCCAAGCCCTAGTCATCACAATGCTCCATTATATTTGTCATCACAATCCTCCATTATATTTGGCATCACAATGCTCCATGCCATTGTCATCGCAATGGACCATGACATATGTCATCACAATGCTCCCTGACACCTGTCTTCACAATATTCCATGCCCTTGTCATCACAATACTCCATGCACTTGTCATCAAAATGCACCATGTCCACTGTCATCACAATAATCTATGAAACTTGTCAGACCGATGCTCCATGCACCTGTCATCACAATGCTCCATGCCCTTGTCATCACAATGCTCCATGACCCCTGTCATCACAATGCTCCGTGACTCCAGTCATCACAATGCTTCATAACGTTTGTCATCACAACGGTCCATGCCCGCGTCATCACAAGACTCTGTGACCTTTGTAACCACAATGCTCCATGAACTTTTCATCACAATGCTGCGTGACCCTTGTCATCACGATGCTCCATGTCTTTGTCAGAACAATGCTCCATGACCCTTGTCATCACAATGTGCCATGCACTTTTCATCACAAAGAACCACAACTTTGACATCGCTATGCTCCATAAACCTTGTAATCACAATGTTCCATGCAATTCTCATTCAAATGCTCTCTCACCACGGATATCACAATGTTCCATCACTTGTCATCACAATCCTCCCTCACCCCTGTTATCACAAGTTTCCATGACCCCTGTCATCACAATGCTACATCCCCTTATCAGCACAATGTTCCATGATCCCTGACATCACAATGTTCAATAACCCCTGTCATCAAAATACTCCATGACCCTTTTCATCCCAAAGCTCCATGACCCATGACATCACAATGTTTTATAACCCCTGTCATCAAAATGTTCCATTACACTTTTCATCAAATTACTGCATGAACCTGTCATCAAAATGCTCCCTGCCCTGCTCATCACAATGCACCACACCCTTGTCATCAAAATGCTCCATGACTTTTGTCATCACAAAGCTCCATGACCCTTGGCATCACAATGCTCCATGTCATTGCCATCATAATGCTCCATGAACCCTCTCATCATATTGCTCAATGCCCTGGTCATCACAAAGCTCCATGACAATTGTCATCACAATGCTCGATGCCCTTCTCATCACAATGCTCCATGCCCTTGTCATTACAATCCCCCATGACCCATGTATCACAGTGTACGTGCCCTTGTCATCACAATGCTCCATGCCCACTCTCATCACAATAATTCAAGAAGCATTTCAGACCAATGCTCAATGCCCTTCTCATCACAATGCTCCATTACATCTGTCATAACAATGCTCCATGACCCCTGCCATCACATTGTTCCACGGACTTGTCATCACAAGGCTCCATGACCCTTGTCATCACAATGCTCCAAGACCCCTGTAATCACAATGCTCCATGCCCTTGTCATCACAAAGCTCCATGACGCATGTTATCAGAATGTTCCATGGCCTTCTCCTCACAGTGCTCCATGCCCTTGTCATCACAATGCTCCAAGACCCCTGTAATCACAATGCTCCATGCACATTTTCATCAAATGCTCCATGAGACTTGTCAACACAAGTCTCCATGGTCATCTCATCACAATGCTCCAGGACCTTGTCATCACCACGCTCCATTCCCTTGTCATCACAATGCTCCATGACACCTGCCATCACAATACTCCATGAACATTTTCAGCCCAATGCTCCATGACCTTCTAATCACAATGCTCCATGACCAATATCATCAAAATTCTCCATGACCACTGTCATCAAAACACTCCATGACACCTGACAACACAATGATCCGGGACTCTTTTCATCACAATGCTCCATGACCCCTGTAATCACAATGCTCCATGACCCCTGTCATCACAATACTCCATGAACATTTTCATCCCAATGATCCATGACCCTTGTCATCACAGTGATCCATGCCCTTGTCATCCCAATGCTCCATGACCCCTATATTCAAAATGCTCTGTGACGCTTGTCATCAAAGTGCACCATGACACATGCCATCACAAAGCTCCATGCCTTTGTCAGCAAAATGCTACATGACACTGTCCTTACAATGCTCTATGCGCTTGTCATCACAATACTCCATTACCATAGTCATCACTATCCTCCAAGAACCTTGGGATCCCAATGCTTCATGCCCTAGTCATCACAATGCTCCATGCTCCTTGAAATCAAAAGTATCCATGACCTCTGTCATCGCAATGCTCCAAACCCTTGTGATCACAATGTTCCATAACACTTGTCATCACAACGCTCCATGATGACTGTCATCACAATACTCCATGCCCTTTTCATCACAATGCTCCATGACCTTTGTCATCACAATTCTCAATACACTTGTCATCACAATGCTCCCTGACACTTGTCGTCAGAATGCTCCTTGAACCCTGTCACCAAAAGGCTCCATGCCTTTTTCATCACAAAGCCCCATGCCATTTTCATCACAATGCTCCATGCCATTGTCATCAAAATACTCCACAAGCTTGTCATCAGAATGCTCCATGACCCTTGTCATCGCAATTCTCCATGCACTTGTCAGCACAATGCTCCCTGACCCTTGTCATCACAATGCTCCAAGCCATGGTCATCACAATGCTCCATTACCTTTGTCATCAGAATCCTCCATGACACTTGGCATCAGAATGCTCCATGCCATTGTCATCACAATGGGCCATTACATATGTCATCACAATGCTCCCTGACACCTCTATTTACAATACTGCATGACCTGGTCATCACAATGCTCCATGCCCTTGTCATCACAATGCGCTGTTCCCACTCTCATCACAATAATCCAAGAAACTTATTAGACCAATGCTCCATGCCCTTGTCATCACAACGCTCCATGATGCCTGTCATCACAATACTCCATGCCCTTGTCATCACAATGCTCCATGCCCTTGTTATCACAATGTTCCAAGACCCAAGTAATCAGAATGCTCCATGCCCCTTTTGATCAGTATGCTCCATGAGACCTGTCATCACAAGGCTCCATGGTTTTCTCATCACAATGCTCCAGGACCTTGTCATCACAATGCTTCATGACATTTTCATGAAAACTCTCAATGGCCCTTGTCATCATAATGCTCCAAGCCCTAGTCATCACAATGCTCCATTATATTTGTCATCACAATCCTCCATTATATTTGGCATCACAATGCTCCATGCCATTGTCATCGCAATGGACCATGACATATGTCATCACAATGCTCCCTGACACCTGTCTTCACAATATTCCATGCCCTTGTCATCACAATACTCCATGCACTTGTCATCAAAATGCACCATGTCCACTGTCATCACAATAATCTATGAAACTTGTCAGACCGATGCTCCATGCACCTGTCATCACAATGCTCCATGCCCTTGTCATCACAATGCTCCATGACCCCTGTCATCACAATGCTCCGTGACTCCAGTCATCACAATGCTTCATAACGTTTGTCATCACAACGGTCCATGCCCGCGTCATCACAAGACTCTGTGACCTTTGTAACCACAATGCTCCATGAACTTTTCATCACAATGCTGCGTGACCCTTGTCATCACGATGCTCCATGTCTTTGTCAGAACAATGCTCCATGACCCTTGTCATCACAATGTGCCATGCACTTTTCATCACAAAGAACCACAACTTTGACATCGCTATGCTCCATAAACCTTGTAATCACAATGTTCCATGCAATTCTCATTCAAATGCTCTCTCACCACGGATATCACAATGTTCCATCACTTGTCATCACAATCCTCCCTCACCCCTGTTATCACAAGTTTCCATGACCCCTGTCATCACAATGCTACATCCCCTTATCAGCACAATGTTCCATGATCCCTGACATCACAATGTTCAATAACCCCTGTCATCAAAATACTCCATGACCCTTTTCATCCCAAAGCTCCATGACCCATGGCATCACAATGTTTTATAACCCCTGTCATCAAAATGTTCCATTACACTTTTCATCAAATTACTGCATGAACCTGTCATCAAAATGCTCCCTGCCCTGCTCATCACAATGCACCACACCCTTGTCATCAAAATGCTCCATGACTTTTGTCATCACAAAGCTCCATGACCCTTGGCATCACAATGCTCCATGTCATTGCCATCATAATGCTCCATGAACCCTCTCATCATATTGCTCAATGCCCTGGTCATCACAAAGCTCCATGACAATTGTCATCACAATGCTCGATGCCCTTCTCATCACAATGCTCCATGCCCTTGTCATTACAATCCCCCATGACCCATGTATCACAGTGTACGTGCCCTTGTCATCACAATGCTCCATGCCCACTCTCATCACAATAATTCAAGAAGCATTTCAGACCAATGCTCAATGCCCTTCTCATCACAATGCTCCATTACATCTGTCATAACAATGCTCCATGACCCCTGCCATCACATTGTTCCACGGACTTGTCATCACAAGGCTCCATGACCCTTGTCATCACAATGCTCCAAGACCCCTGTAATCACAATGCTCCATGCCCTTGTCATCACAAAGCTCCATGACGCATGTTATCAGAATGTTCCATGGCCTTCTCCTCACAGTGCTCCATGCCCTTGTCATCACAATGCTCCAAGACCCCTGTAATCACAATGCTCCATGCACCTTTTCATCAGAATGCTCCATGAGACTTGTCAACACAAGTCTCCATGGTCATCTCATCACAATGCTCCAGGACCTTGTCATCACCACGCTCCATTCCCTTGTCATCACAATGCTCCATGACACCTGTCATCACAATACTCCATGAACATTTTCAGCCCAATGCTCCATGACCTTCTAATCACAATGCTCCATGACCAATATCATCAAAATTCTCCATGACCACTGTCATCAAAACACTCCATGACACCTGACAACACAATGATCCGGGACTCTTTTCATCACAATGCTCCATGACCCCTGTAATCACAATGCTCCATGACCCCTGTCATCACAATACTCCATGAACATTTTCATCCCAATGATCCATGACCCTTGTCATCACAGTGATCCATGCCCTTGTCATCCCAATGCTCCATGACCCCTATATTCAAAATGCTCTGTGACGCTTGTCATCAAAGTGCACCATGACACATGCCATCACAAAGCTCCATGCCTTTGTCAGCAAAATGCTACATGACACTGTCCTTACAATGCTCTATGCGCTTGTCATCACAATACTCCATTACCATAGTCATCACTATCCTCCAAGAACCTTGGGATCCCAATGCTTCATGCCCTAGTCATCACAATGCTCCATGCTCCTTGAAATCAAAAGTATCCATGACCTCTGTCATCGCAATGCTCCAAACCCTTGTGATCACAATGTTCCATAACACTTGTCATCACAACGCTCCATGATGACTGTCATCACAATACTCCATGCCCTTTTCATCACAATGCTCCATGACCTTTGTCATCACAATTCTCAATACACTTGTCATCACAATGCTCCCTGACACTTGTCGTCAGAATGCTCCTTGAACCCTGTCACGAAAAGGCTCCATGCCTTTTTCATCACAAAGCCCCATGCCATTTTCATCACAATGCTCCATGCCATTGTCATCAAAATACTCCACAAGCTTGTCATCAGAATGCTCCATGACTCTTGTCATCGCAATTCTCCATGCACTTGTCAGCACAATGCTCCCTGACCCTTGTCATCACAATGCTCCAAGCCATGGTCATCACAATGCTCCATTACCTTTGTCATCAGAATCCTCCATGACACTTGGCATCAGAATGCTCCATGCCATTGTCATCACAATGGGCCATTACATATGTCATCACAATGCTCCCTGACACCTCTATTTACAATACTGCATGACCTGGTCATCACAATGCTCCATGCCCTTGTCATCACAATGCGCTGTTCCCACTCTCATCACAATAATCCAAGAAACTTATTAGACCAATGCTCCATGCCCTTGTCATCACAACGCTCCATGATGCCTGTCATCACAATACTCCATGCCCTTGTCATCACAATGCTCCATGCCCTTGTTATCACAATGTTCCAAGACCCAAGTAATCAGAATGCTCCATGCCCCTTTTGATCAGTATGCTCCATGAGACCTGTCATCACAAGGCTCCATGGTTTTCTCATCACAATGCTCCAGGACCTTGTCATCACAATGCTTCATGACATTTTCATGAAAACTCTCAATGGCCCTTGTCATCATAATGCTCCAAGCCCTAGTCATCACAATGCTCCATTATATTTGTCATCACAATCCTCCATTATATTTGGCATCACAATGCTCCATGCCATTGTCATCGCAATGGACCATGACATATGTCATCACAATGCTCCCTGACACCTGTCTTCACAATATTCCATGCCCTTGTCATCACAATACTCCATGCACTTGTCATCAAAATGCACCATGTCCACTGTCATCACAATAATCTATGAAACTTGTCAGACCGATGCTCCATGCACCTGTCATCACAATGCTCCATGCCCTTGTCATCACAATGCTCCATGCACCTGTCATCACAATGCTCCATGCCCTTGTCATCACAATGCTCCATGACCCCTGTCATCACAATGCTCCGTGACTCCAGTCATCACAATGCTTCATAACGTTTGTCATCACAACGGTCCATGCCCGCGTCATCACAAGACTCTGTGACCTTTGTAACCACAATGCTCCATGAACTTTTCATCACAATGCTGTGTGACCCTTGTCATCACGATGCTCCATGTCTTTGTCAGAACAATGCTCCATGACCCTTGTCATCACAATGTGCCATGCACTTTTCATCACAAAGAACCACAACTTTGACATCGCTATGCTCCATAAACCTTGTAATCACAATGTTCCATGCAATTCTCATTCAAATGCTCTCTCACAACGGATATCACAATGTTCCATCACTTGTCATCACAATCCTCCCTCACCCCTGTTATCACAAGTTTCCATGACCCCTGTCATCACAATGCTACATCCCCTTATCAGCACAATGTTCCATGATCCCTGACATCACAATGTTCAATAACCCCTGTCATCAAAATACTCCATGACCCTTTTCATCCCAAAGCTCCATGACCCATGGCATCACAATGTTTTATAACCCCTGTCATCAAAATGTTCCATTACACTTTTCATCAAATTACTGCATGAACCTGTCATCAAAATGCTCCCTGCCCTGCTCATCACAATGCACCACACCCTTGTCATCAAAATGCTCCATGACTTTTGTCATCACAAAGCTCCATGACCCTTGGCATCACAATGCTCCATGTCATTGCCATCATAATGCTCCATGAACCCTCTCATCATATTGCTCAATGCCCTGGTCATCACAAAGCTCCATGACAATTGTCATCACAATGCTCGATGCCCTTCTCATCACAATGCTCCATGCCCTTGTCATTACAATCCCCCATGACCCATGTATCACAGTGTACGTGCCCTTGTCATCACAATGCTCCATGCCCACTCTCATCACAATAATTCAAGAAGCATTTCAGACCAATGCTCAATGCCCTTCTCATCACAATGTTCCATTACATCTGTCATAACAATGCTCCATGACCCCTGCCATCACATTGTTCCACGGACTTGTCATCACAAGGCTCCATGACCCTTGTCATCACAATGCTCCAAGACCCCTGTAATCACAATGCTCCATGCCCTTGTCATCACAAAGCTCCATGACGCATGTTATCAGAATGTTCCATGGCCTTCTCCTCACAGTGCTCCATGCCCTTGTCATCACAATGCTCCAAGACCCCTGTAATCACAATGCTCCATGCACCTTTTCATCAGAATGCTCCATGAGACTTGTCAACACAAGTCTCCATGGTCATCTCATCACAATGCTCCAGGACCTTGTCATCACCACGCTCCATTCCCTTGTCATCACAATGCTCCATGACACCTGTCATCACAATACTCCATGAACATTTTCAGCCCAATGCTCCATGACCTTCTAATCACAATGCTCCATGACCAATATCATCAAAATTCTCCATGACCACTGTCATCAAAACACTCCATGACACCTGACAACACAATGATCCGGGACTCTTTTCATCACAATGCTCCATGACCCCTGTAATCACAATGCTCCATGACCCCTGTCATCACAATACTCCATGAACATTTTCATCCCAATGATCCATGACCCTTGTCATCACAGTGATCCATGCCCTTGTCATCCCAATGCTCCATGACCCCTATATTCAAAATGCTCTGTGACGCTTGTCATCAAAGTGCACCATGACACATGCCATCACAAAGCTCCATGCCTTTGTCAGCAAAATGCTACATGACACTGTCCTTACAATGCTCTATGCGCTTGTCATCACAATACTCCATTACCATAGTCATCACTATCCTCCAAGAACCTTGGGATCCCAATGCTTCATGCCCTAGTCATCACAATGCTCCATGCTCCTTGAAATCAAAAGTATCCATGACCTCTGTCATCGCAATGCTCCAAACCCTTGTGATCACAATGTTCCATAACACTTGTCATCACAACGCTCCATGATGACTGTCATCACAATACTCCATGCCCTTTTCATCACAATGCTCCATGACCTTTGTCATCACAATTCTCAATACACTTGTCATCACAATGCTCCCTGACACTTGTCGTCAGAATGCTCCTTGAACCCTGTCACGAAAAGGCTCCATGCCTTTTTCATCACAAAGCCCCATGCCATTTTCATCACAATGCTCCATGCCATTGTCATCAAAATACTCCACAAGCTTGTCATCAGAATGCTCCATGACTCTTGTCATCGCAATTCTCCATGCACTTGTCAGCACAATGCTCCCTGACCCTTGTCATCACAATGCTCCAAGCCATGGTCATCACAATGCTCCATTACCTTTGTCATCAGAATCCTCCATGACACTTGGCATCAGAATGCTCCATGCCATTGTCATCACAATGGGCCATTACATATGTCATCACAATGCTCCCTGACACCTCTATTTACAATACTGCATGACCTGGTCATCACAATGCTCCATGCCCTTGTCATCACAATGCGCTGTTCCCACTCTCATCACAATAATCCAAGAAACTTATTAGACCAATGCTCCATGCCCTTGTCATCACAACGCTCCATGATGCCTGTCATCACAATACTCCATGCCCTTGTCATCACAATGCTCCATGCCCTTGTTATCACAATGTTCCAAGACCCAAGTAATCAGAATGCTCCATGCCCCTTTTGATCAGTATGCTCCATGAGACCTGTCATCACAAGGCTCCATGGTTTTCTCATCACAATGCTCCAGGACCTTGTCATCACAATGCTTCATGACATTTTCATGAAAACTCTCAATGGCCCTTGTCATCATAATGCTCCAAGCCCTAGTCATCACAATGCTCCATTATATTTGTCATCACAATCCTCCATTATATTTGGCATCACAATGCTCCATGCCATTGTCATCGCAATGGACCATGACATATGTCATCACAATGCTCCCTGACACCTGTCTTCACAATATTCCATGCCCTTGTCATCACAATACTCCATGCACTTGTCATCAAAATGCACCATGTCCACTGTCATCACAATAATCTATGAAACTTGTCAGACCGATGCTCCATGCACCTGTCATCACAATGCTCCATGCCCTTGTCATCACAATGCTCCATGACCCCTGTCATCACAATGCTCCGTGACTCCAGTCATCACAATGCTTCATAACGTTTGTCATCACAACGGTCCATGCCCGCGTCATCACAAGACTCTGTGACCTTTGTAACCACAATGCTCCATGAACTTTTCATCACAATGCTGTGTGACCCTTGTCATCACGATGCTCCATGTCTTTGTCAGAACAATGCTCCATGACCCTTGTCATCACAATGTGCCATGCACTTTTCATCACAAAGAACCACAACTTTGACATCGCTATGCTCCATAAACCTTGTAATCACAATGTTCCATGCAATTCTCATTCAAATGCTCTCTCACAACGGATATCACAATGTTCCATCACTTGTCATCACAATCCTCCCTCACCCCTGTTATCACAAGTTTCCATGACCCCTGTCATCACAATGCTACATCCCCTTATCAGCACAATGTTCCATGATCCCTGACATCACAATGTTCAATAACCCCTGTCATCAAAATACTCCATGACCCTTTTCATCCCAAAGCTCCATGACCCATGGCATCACAATGTTTTATAACCCCTGTCATCAAAATGTTCCATTACACTTTTCATCAAATTACTGCATGAACCTGTCATCAAAATGCTCCCTGCCCTGCTCATCACAATGCACCACACCCTTGTCATCAAAATGCTCCATGACTTTTGTCATCACAAAGCTCCATGACCCTTGGCATCACAATGCTCCATGTCATTGCCATCATAATGCTCCATGAACCCTCTCATCATATTGCTCAATGCCCTGGTCATCACAAAGCTCCATGACAATTGTCATCACAATGCTCGATGCCCTTCTCATCACAATGCTCCATGCCCTTGTCATTACAATCCCCCATGACCCATGTATCACAGTGTACGTGCCCTTGTCATCACAATGCTCCATGCCCACTCTCATCACAATAATTCAAGAAGCATTTCAGACCAATGCTCAATGCCCTTCTCATCACAATGCTCCATTACATCTGTCATAACAATGCTCCATGACCCCTGCCATCACATTGTTCCACGGACTTGTCATCACAAGGCTCCATGACCCTTGTCATCACAATGCTCCAAGACCCCTGTAATCACAATGCTCCATGCCCTTGTCATCACAAAGCTCCATGACGCATGTTATCAGAATGTTCCATGGCCTTCTCCTCACAGTGCTCCATGCCCTTGTCATCACAATGCTCCAAGACCCCTGTAATCACAATGCTCCATGCACCTTTTCATCAGAATGCTCCATGAGACTTGTCAACACAAGTCTCCATGGTCATCTCATCACAATGCTCCAGGACCTTGTCATCACCACGCTCCATTCCCTTGTCATCACAATGCTCCATGACACCTGTCATCACAATACTCCATGAACATTTTCAGCCCAATGCTCCATGACCTTCTAATCACAATGCTCCATGACCAATATCATCAAAATTCTCCATGACCACTGTCATCAAAACACTCCATGACACCTGACAACACAATGATCCGGGACTCTTTTCATCACAATGCTCCATGACCCCTGTAATCACAATGCTCCATGCCCTTGTCATCACAATGCTCCAAGACCCCTGTAATCACAATGCTCCATGCACCTTTTCATCAGAATGCTCCATGAGACTTGTCAACACAAGTCTCCATGGTCATCTCATCACAATGCTCCAGGACCTTGTCATCACCACGCTCCATTCCCTTGTCATCACAATGCTCCATGACACCTGCCATCACAATACTCCATGAACATTTTCAGCCCAATGCTCCATGACCTTCTAATCACAATGCTCCATGACCAATATCATCAAAATTCTCCATGACCACTGTCATCCAAACACTCCATGACACCTGACAACACAATGATCCGGGACTCTTTTCATCACAATGCTCCATGACCCCTGTAATCACAATGCTCCATGACCCCTGTCATCACAATACTCCATGAACATTTTCATCCCAATGATCCATGACCCTTGTCATCACAGTGATCCATGCCCTTGTCATCCCAATGCTCCATGACCCCTATATTCAAAATGCTCTGTGACGCTTGTCATCAAAGTGCACCATGACACATGCCATCACAAAGCTCCATGCCTTTGTCAGCAAAATGCTACATGACACTGTCCTTACAATGCTCTATGCGCTTGTCATCACAATACTCCATTACCATAGTCATCACTATCCTCCAAGAACCTTGGGATCCCAATGCTTCATGCCCTAGTCATCACAATGCTCCATGCTCCTTGAAATCAAAAGTATCCATGACCTCTGTCATCGCAATGCTCCAAACCCTTGTGATCACAATGTTCCATAACACTTGTCATCACAACGCTCCATGATGACTGTCATCACAATACTCCATGCCCTTTTCATCACAATGCTCCATGACCTTTGTCATCACAATTCTCAATACACTTGTCATCACAATGCTCCCTGACACTTGTCGTCAGAATGCTCCTTGAACCCTGTCACGAAAAGGCTCCATGCCTTTTTCATCACAAAGCCCCATGCCATTTTCATCACAATGCTCCATGCCATTGTCATCAAAATACTCCACAAGCTTGTCATCAGAATGCTCCATGACCCTTGTCATCGCAATTCTCCATGCACTTGTCAGCACAATGCTCCCTGACCCTTGTCATCACAATGCTCCAAGCCATGGTCATCACAATGCTCCATTACCTTTGTCATCAGAATCCTCCATGACACTTGGCATCAGAATGCTCCATGCCATTGTCATCACAATGGGCCATTACATATGTCATCACAATGCTCCCTGACACCTCTATTTACAATACTGCATGACCTGGTCATCACAATGCTCCATGCCCTTGTCATCACAATGCGCTGTTCCCACTCTCATCACAATAATCCAAGAAACTTATTAGACCAATGCTCCATGCCCTTGTCATCACAACGCTCCATGATGCCTGTCATCACAATACTCCATGCCCTTGTCATCACAATGCTCCATGCCCTTGTTATCACAATGTTCCAAGACCCAAGTAATCAGAATGCTCCATGCCCCTTTTGATCAGTATGCTCCATGAGACCTGTCATCACAAGGCTCCATGATTTTCTCATCACAATGCTCCAGGACCTTGTCATCACAATGCTTCATGACATTTTCATGAAAACTCTCAATGGCCCTTGTCATCATAATGCTCCAAGCCCTAGTCATCACAATGCTCCATTATATTTGGCATCACAATGCTCCATGCCATTGTCATCGCAATGGACCATGACATATGTCATCACAATGCTCCCTGACACCTGTCTTCACAATATTCCATGCCCTTGTCATCACAATACTCCATGCACTTGTCATCAAAATGCACCATGTCCACTGTCATCACAATAATCTATGAAACTTGTCAGACCGATGCTCCATGCACCTGTCATCACAATGCTCCATGCCCTTGTCATCACAATGCTCCATGACCCCTGTCATCACAATGCTCCGTGACTCCAGTCATCACAATGCTTCATAACGTTTGTCATCACAACGGTCCATGCCCGCGTCATCACAAGACTCTGTGACCTTTGTAACCACAATGCTCCATGAACTTTTCATCACAATGCTGCGTGACCCTTGTCATCACGATGCTCCATGTCTTTGTCAGAACAATGCTCCATGACCCTTGTCATCACAATGTGCCATGCACTTTTCATCACAAAGAACCACAACTTTGACATCGCTATGCTCCATAAACCTTGTAATCACAATGTTCCATGCAATTCTCATTCAAATGCTCTCTCACAACGGATATCACAATGTTCCATCACTTGTCATCACAATCCTCCCTCACCCCTGTTATCACAAGTTTCCATGACCCCTGTCATCACAATGCTACATCCCCTTATCAGCACAATGTTCCATGATCCCTGACATCACAATGTTCAATAACCCCTGTCATCAAAATACTCTATGACCCTTTTCATCCCAAAGCTCCATGACCCATGGCATCACAATGTTTTATAACCCCTGTCATCAAAATGTTCCATTACACTTTTCATCAAATTACTGCATGAACCTGTCATCAAAATGCTCCCTGCCCTGCTCATCACAATGCACCACACCCTTGTCATCAAAATGCTCCATGACTTTTGTCATCACAAAGCTCCATGACCCTTGGCATCACAATGCTCCATGTCATTGTCATCATAATGCTCCATGAACACTCTCATCATATTGCTCAATGCCCTGGTCATCACAAAGCTCCATGACAATTGTCATCACAATGCTCGATGCCCTTCTCATCACAATGCTCCATGCCCTTGTCATTACAATCCCCCATGACCCATGTATCACAGTGTACGTGCCCTTGTCATCACAATGCTCCATGCCCACTCTCATCACAATAATTCAAGAAGCATTTCAGACCAGTGCTCAATGCCCTTCTCATCACAATGCTCCATTACATCTGTCATAACAATGCTCCATGACCCCTGCCATCACATTGTTCCACGGACTTGTCATCACAAGGCTCCATGACCCTTGTCATCACAATGCTCCAAGACCCCTGTAATCACAATGCTCCATGACGCATGTTATCAGAATGTTCCATGGCCTTCTCCTCACCGTGCTCCATGCCCTTGTCATCACAATGCTCCAAGACCCCTGTAATCACAATGCTCCATGCACCTTTTCATCAGAATGCTCCATGAGACTTGTCAACACAAGTCTCCATGGTCATCTCATCACAATGCTCCAGGACCTTGTCATCACCACGCTCCATTCCCTTGTCATCACAATGCTCCATGACACCTGTCATCACAATACTCCATGAACATTTTCAGCCCAATGCTCCATGACCTTCTAATCACAATGCTCCATGACCAATATCATCAAAATTATCCATGACCACTGTCATCAAAACACTCCATGACACCTGACAACACAATGATCTGGGACTCTTTTCATCACAATGCTCCATGACCCCTGAAATCACAATGCTCCATGACCCCTGTCTTCACAATACTCCATGAACATTTTCATCCCAATGATCCATGACCTTGTCATCACAGTGATCCATGCCATTGTCATCCCAATGCTCCATGAACCCTATATTCAAAATGCTCTGTGACGCTTGTCATCAAAGTGCACCATGACACATGCCATCCCAATGCTCCATGCCTTTGTCAGCAAAATGCTACATGACACTGTCCTTACAATGCTCTATGCGCTTGTCATCACAATACTCCATTACCATAGTCATCACTATCCTCCAAGAACCTTGGGATCCCATTGCTTCATGCCCTAGTCATCACAATGCTCCATGCTCCTTGAAATCAAAAGTATCCATGACCTCTGTCATCGCAATGCTCCAAACCCTTGTGATCACAATGTTCCATAACACTTGTCATCACAACGCTCCATGATGACTGTCATCACAATACTCCATGCCCTTTTCATCACAATGCTCCATGACCTTTGTCATCACAATTCTCAATACACTTGTCATCACAATGCTCCCTGACACTTGTCGTCAGAATGCTCCTTGAACCCTGTCACCAAAAGGCTCCATGCCTTTTTCATCACAAAGCCCCATGCCATTTTCATCACAATGCTCCATGCCATTGTCATCAAAATACTCCACAAGCTTGTCATCAGAATGCTCCATGACCCTTGTCATCGCAATTCTCCATGCACTTGTCAGCACAATGCTCCCTGACCCTTGTCATCACAATGCTCCAAGCCATGGTCATCACAATGCTCCATTACATTTGTCATCAGAATCCTCCATGACACTTGGCATCAGAATGCTCCATGCCATTGTCATCACAATGGGCCATTACATATGTCATCACAATGCTCCCTGACACCTCTATTTACAATACTGCATGACCTGGTCATCACAATGCTCCATGCCCTTGTCATCACAATGCGCTGTTCCCACTCTCATCACAATAATCCAAGAAACTTATTAGACCAATGCTCCATGCCCTTGTCATCACAACGCTCCATGATGCCTGTCATCACAATACTCCATGCCCTTGTCATCACAATGCTCCATGCCCTTGTTATCACAATGTTCCAAGACCCAAGTAATCAGAATGCTCCATGCCCCTTTTGATCAGTATGCTCCATGAGACCTGTCATCACAAGGCTCCATGGTTTTCTCATCACAATGCTCCAGGACCTTGTCATCACAATGCTTCATGACATTTTCATGAAAACTCTCAATGGCCCTTGTCATCATAATGCTCCAAGCCCTAGTCATCACAATGCTCCATTATATTTGTCATCACAATCCTCCATTATATTTGGCATCACAATGCTCCATGCCATTGTCATCGCAATGGACCATGACATATGTCATCACAATGCTCCCTGACACCTGTCTTCACAATATTCCATGCCCTTGTCATCACAATACTCCATGCACTTGTCATCAAAATGCACCATGTCCACTGTCATCACAATAATCTATGAAACTTGTCAGACCGATGCTCCATGCACCTGTCATCACAATGCTCCATGCCCTTGTCATCACAATGCTCCATGACCCCTGTCATCACAATGCTCCGTGACTCCAGTCATCACAATGCTTCATAACGTTTGTCATCACAACGGTCCATGCCCGCGTCATCACAAGACTCTGTGACCTTTGTAACCACAATGCTCCATGAACTTTTCATCACAATGCTGCGTGACCCTTGTCATCACGATGCTCCATGTCTTTGTCAGAACAATGCTCCATGACCCTTGTCATCACAATGTGCCATGCACTTTTCATCACAAAGAACCACAACTTTGACATCGCTATGCTCCATAAACCTTGTAATCACAATGTTCCATGCAATTCTCATTCAAATGCTCTCTCACCACGGATATCACAATGTTCCATCACTTGTCATCACAATCCTCCCTCACCCCTGTTATCACAAGTTTCCATGACCCCTGTCATCACAATGCTACATCCCCTTATCAGCACAATGTTCCATGATCCCTGACATCACAATGTTCAATAACCCCTGTCATCAAAATACTCCATGACCCTTTTCATCCCAAAGCTCCATGACCCATGGCATCACAATGTTTTATAACCCCTGTCATCAAAATGTTCCATTACACTTTTCATCAAATTACTGCATGAACCTGTCATCAAAATGCTCCCTGCCCTGCTCATCACAATGCACCACACCCTTGTCATCAAAATGCTCCATGACTTTTGTCATCACAAAGCTCCATGACCCTTGGCATCACAATGCTCCATGTCATTGCCATCATAATGCTCCATGAACCCTCTCATCATATTGCTCAATGCCCTGGTCATCACAAAGCTCCATGACAATTGTCATCACAATGCTCGATGCCCTTCTCATCACAATGCTCCATGCCCTTGTCATTACAATCCCCCATGACCCATGTATCACAGTGTACGTGCCCTTGTCATCACAATGCTCCATGCCCACTCTCATCACAATAATTCAAGAAGCATTTCAGACCAATGCTCAATGCCCTTCTCATCACAATGCTCCATTACATCTGTCATAACAATGCTCCATGACCCCTGCCATCACATTGTTCCACGGACTTGTCATCACAAGGCTCCATGACCCTTGTCATCACAATGCTCCAAGACCCCTGTAATCACAATGCTCCATGCCCTTGTCATCACAAAGCTCCATGACGCATGTTATCAGAATGTTCCATGGCCTTCTCCTCACAGTGCTCCATGCCCTTGTCATCACAATGCTCCAAGACCCCTGTAATCACAATGCTCCATGCACATTTTCATCAAATGCTCCATGAGACTTGTCAACACAAGTCTCCATGGTCATCTCATCACAATGCTCCAGGACCTTGTCATCACCACGCTCCATTCCCTTGTCATCACAATGCTCCATGACACCTGCCATCACAATACTCCATGAACATTTTCAGCCCAATGCTCCATGACCTTCTAATCACAATGCTCCATGACCAATATCATCAAAATTCTCCATGACCACTGTCATCAAAACACTCCATGACACCTGACAACACAATGATCCGGGACTCTTTTCATCACAATGCTCCATGACCCCTGTAATCACAATGCTCCATGACCCCTGTCATCACAATACTCCATGAACATTTTCATCCCAATGATCCATGACCCTTGTCATCACAGTGATCCATGCCCTTGTCATCCCAATGCTCCATGACCCCTATATTCAAAATGCTCTGTGACGCTTGTCATCAAAGTGCACCATGACACATGCCATCACAAAGCTCCATGCCTTTGTCAGCAAAATGCTACATGACACTGTCCTTACAATGCTCTATGCGCTTGTCATCACAATACTCCATTACCATAGTCATCACTATCCTCCAAGAACCTTGGGATCCCAATGCTTCATGCCCTAGTCATCACAATGCTCCATGCTCCTTGAAATCAAAAGTATCCATGACCTCTGTCATCGCAATGCTCCAAACCCTTGTGATCACAATGTTCCATAACACTTGTCATCACAACGCTCCATGATGACTGTCATCACAATACTCCATGCCCTTTTCATCACAATGCTCCATGACCTTTGTCATCACAATTCTCAATACACTTGTCATCACAATGCTCCCTGACACTTGTCGTCAGAATGCTCCTTGAACCCTGTCACCAAAAGGCTCCATGCCTTTTTCATCACAAAGCCCCATGCCATTTTCATCACAATGCTCCATGCCATTGTCATCAAAATACTCCACAAGCTTGTCATCAGAATGCTCCATGACCCTTGTCATCGCAATTCTCCATGCACTTGTCAGCACAATGCTCCCTGACCCTTGTCATCACAATGCTCCAAGCCATGGTCATCACAATGCTCCATTACCTTTGTCATCAGAATCCTCCATGACACTTGGCATCAGAATGCTCCATGCCATTGTCATCACAATGGGCCATTACATATGTCATCACAATGCTCCCTGACACCTCTATTTACAATACTGCATGACCTGGTCATCACAATGCTCCATGCCCTTGTCATCACAATGCGCTGTTCCCACTCTCATCACAATAATCCAAGAAACTTATTAGACCAATGCTCCATGCCCTTGTCATCACAACGCTCCATGATGCCTGTCATCACAATACTCCATGCCCTTGTCATCACAATGCTCCATGCCCTTGTTATCACAATGTTCCAAGACCCAAGTAATCAGAATGCTCCATGCCCCTTTTGATCAGTATGCTCCATGAGACCTGTCATCACAAGGCTCCATGGTTTTCTCATCACAATGCTCCAGGACCTTGTCATCACAATGCTTCATGACATTTTCATGAAAACTCTCAATGGCCCTTGTCATCATAATGCTCCAAGCCCTAGTCATCACAATGCTCCATTATATTTGTCATCACAATCCTCCATTATATTTGGCATCACAATGCTCCATGCCATTGTCATCGCAATGGACCATGACATATGTCATCACAATGCTCCCTGACACCTGTCTTCACAATATTCCATGCCCTTGTCATCACAATACTCCATGCACTTGTCATCAAAATGCACCATGTCCACTGTCATCACAATAATCTATGAAACTTGTCAGACCGATGCTCCATGCACCTGTCATCACAATGCTCCATGCCCTTGTCATCACAATGCTCCATGACCCCTGTCATCACAATGCTCCGTGACTCCAGTCATCACAATGCTTCATAACGTTTGTCATCACAACGGTCCATGCCCGCGTCATCACAAGACTCTGTGACCTTTGTAACCACAATGCTCCATGAACTTTTCATCACAATGCTGCGTGACCCTTGTCATCACGATGCTCCATGTCTTTGTCAGAACAATGCTCCATGACCCTTGTCATCACAATGTGCCATGCACTTTTCATCACAAAGAACCACAACTTTGACATCGCTATGCTCCATAAACCTTGTAATCACAATGTTCCATGCAATTCTCATTCAAATGCTCTCTCACCACGGATATCACAATGTTCCATCACTTGTCATCACAATCCTCCCTCACCCCTGTTATCACAAGTTTCCATGACCCCTGTCATCACAATGCTACATCCCCTTATCAGCACAATGTTCCATGATCCCTGACATCACAATGTTCAATAACCCCTGTCATCAAAATACTCCATGACCCTTTTCATCCCAAAGCTCCATGACCCATGGCATCACAATGTTTTATAACCCCTGTCATCAAAATGTTCCATTACACTTTTCATCAAATTACTGCATGAACCTGTCATCAAAATGCTCCCTGCCCTGCTCATCACAATGCACCACACCCTTGTCATCAAAATGCTCCATGACTTTTGTCATCACAAAGCTCCATGACCCTTGGCATCACAATGCTCCATGTCATTGCCATCATAATGCTCCATGAACCCTCTCATCATATTGCTCAATGCCCTGGTCATCACAAAGCTCCATGACAATTGTCATCACAATGCTCGATGCCCTTCTCATCACAATGCTCCATGCCCTTGTCATTACAATCCCCCATGACCCATGTATCACAGTGTACGTGCCCTTGTCATCACAATGCTCCATGCCCACTCTCATCACAATAATTCAAGAAGCATTTCAGACCAATGCTCAATGCCCTTCTCATCACAATGCTCCATTACATCTGTCATAACAATGCTCCATGACCCCTGCCATCACATTGTTCCACGGACTTGTCATCACAAGGCTCCATGACCCTTGTCATCACAATGCTCCAAGACCCCTGTAATCACAATGCTCCATGCCCTTGTCATCACAAAGCTCCATGACGCATGTTATCAGAATGTTCCATGGCCTTCTCCTCACAGTGCTCCATGCCCTTGTCATCACAATGCTCCAAGACCCCTGTAATCACAATGCTCCATGCACATTTTCATCAGAATGCTCCATGAGACTTGTCAACACAAGTCTCCATGGTCATCTCATCACAATGCTCCAGGACCTTGTCATCACCACGCTCCATTCCCTTGTCATCACAATGCTCCATGACACCTGTCATCACAATACTCCATGAACATTTTCAGCCCAATGCTCCATGACCTTCTAATCACAATGCTCCATGACCAATATCATCAAAATTCTCCATGACCAGTGTCATCAAAACACTCCATGACACCTGACAACACAATGATCCGGGACTCTTTTCATCACAATGCTCCATGACCCCTGTAATCACAATGCTCCATGACCCCTGTCATCACAATACTCCATGAACATTTTCATCCCAATGATCCATGACCCTTGTCATCACAGTGATCCATGCCCTTGTCATCCCAATGCTCCATGACCCCTATATTCAAAATGCTCTGTGACGCTTGTCATCAAAGTGCACCATGACACATGCCATCACAAAGCTCCATGCCTTTGTCAGCAAAATGCTACATGACACTGTCCTTACAATGCTCTATGCGCTTGTCATCACAATACTCCATTACCATAGTCATCACTATCCTCCAAGAACCTTGGGATCCCAATGCTTCATGCCCTAGTCATCACAATGCTCCATGCTCCTTGAAATCAAAAGTATCCATGACCTCTGTCATCGCAATGCTCCAAACCCTTGTGATCACAATGTTCCATAACACTTGTCATCACAACGCTCCATGATGACTGTCATCACAATACTCCATGCCCTTTTCATCACAATGCTCCATGACCTTTGTCATCACAATTCTCAATACACTTGTCATCACAATGCTCCCTGACACTTGTCGTCAGAATGCTCCTTGAACCCTGTCACCAAAAGGCTCCATGCCTTTTTCATCACAAAGCCCCATGCCATTTTCATCACAATGCTCCATGCCATTGTCATCAAAATACTCCACAAGCTTGTCATCAGAATGCTCCATGACCCTTGTCATCGCAATTCTCCATGCACTTGTCAGCACAATGCTCCCTGACCCTTGTCATCACAATGCTCCAAGCCATGGTCATCACAATGCTCCATTACCTTTGTCATCAGAATCCTCCATGACACTTGGCATCAGAATGCTCCATGCCATTGTCATCACAATGGGCCATTACATATGTCATCACAATGCTCCCTGACACCTCTATTTACAATACTGCATGACCTGGTCATCACAATGCTCCATGCCCTTGTCATCACAATGCGCTGTTCCCACTCTCATCACAATAATCCAAGAAACTTATTAGACCAATGCTCCATGCCCTTGTCATCACAACGCTCCATGATGCCTGTCATCACAATACTCCATGCCCTTGTCATCACAATGCTCCATGCCCTTGTTATCACAATGTTCCAAGACCCAAGTAATCAGAATGCTCCATGCCCCTTTTGATCAGTATGCTCCATGAGACCTGTCATCACAAGGCTCCATGTTTTTCTCATCACAATGCTCCAGGACCTTGTCATCACAATGCTTCATGACATTTTCATGAAAACTCTCAATGGCCCTTGTCATCATAATGCTCCAAGCCCTAGTCATCACAATGCTCCATTATATTTGTCATCACAATCCTCCATTATATTTGGCATCACAATGCTCCATGCCATTGTCATCGCAATGGACCATGACATATGTCATCACAATGCTCCCTGACACCTGTCTTCACAATATTCCATGCCCTTGTCATCACAATACTCCATGCACTTGTCATCAAAATGCACCATGTCCACTGTCATCACAATAATCTATGAAACTTGTCAGACCGATGCTCCATGCACCTGTCATCACAATGCTCCATGCCCTTGTCATCACAATGCTCCATGACCCCTGTCATCACAATGCTCCGTGACTCCAGTCATCACAATGCTTCATAACGTTTGTCATCACAACGGTCCATGCCCGCGTCATCACAAGACTCTGTGACCTTTGTAACCACAATGCTCCATGAACTTTTCATCACAATGCTGCGTGACCCTTGTCATCACGATGCTCCATGTCTTTGTCAGAACAATGCTCCATGACCCTTGTCATCACAATGTGCCATGCACTTTTCATCACAAAGAACCACAACTTTGACATCGCTATGCTCCATAAACCTTGTAATCACAATGTTCCATGCAATTCTCATTCAAATGCTCTCTCACCACGGATATCACAATGTTCCATCACTTGTCATCACAATCCTCCCTCACCCCTGTTATCACAAGTTTCCATGACCCCTGTCATCACAATGCTACATCCCCTTATCAGCACAATGTTCCATGATCCCTGACATCACAATGTTCAATAACCCCTGTCATCAAAATACTCCATGACCCTTTTCATCCCAAAGCTCCATGACCCATGGCATCACAATGTTTTATAACCCCTGTCATCAAAATGTTCCATTACACTTTTCATCAAATTACTGCATGAACCTGTCATCAAAATGCTCCCTGCCCTGCTCATCACAATGCACCACACCCTTGTCATCAAAATGCTCCATGACTTTTGTCATCACAAAGCTCCATGACCCTTGGCATCACAATGCTCCATGTCATTGCCATCATAATGCTCCATGAACCCTCTCATCATATTGCTCAATGCCCTGGTCATCACAAAGCTCCATGACAATTGTCATCACAATGCTCGATGCCCTTCTCATCACAATGCTCCATGCCCTTGTCATTACAATCCCCCATGACCCATGTATCACAGTGTACGTGCCCTTGTCATCACAATGCTCCATGCCCACTCTCATCACAATAATTCAAGAAGCATTTCAGACCAATGCTCAATGCCCTTCTCATCACAATGCTCCATTACATCTGTCATAACAATGCTCCATGACCCCTGCCATCACATTGTTCCACGGACTTGTCATCACAAGGCTCCATGACCCTTGTCATCACAATGCTCCAAGACCCCTGTAATCACAATGCTCCATGCCCTTGTCATCACAAAGCTCCATGACGCATGTTATCAGAATGTTCCATGGCCTTCTCCTCACAGTGCTCCATGCCCTTGTCATCACAATGCTCCAAGACCCCTGTAATCACAATGCTCCATGCACATTTTCATCAAATGCTCCATGAGACTTGTCAACACAAGTCTCCATGGTCATCTCATCACAATGCTCCAGGACCTTGTCATCACCACGCTCCATTCCCTTGTCATCACAATGCTCCATGACACCTGCCATCACAATATTCCATGAACATTTTCAGCCCAATGCTCCATGACCTTCTAATCACAATGCTCCATGACCAATATCATCAAAATTCTCCATGACCACTGTCATCAAAACACTCCATGACACCTGACAACACAATGATCCGGGACTCTTTTCATCACAATGCTCCATGACCCCTGTAATCACAATGCTCCATGACCCCTGTCATCACAATACTCCATGAACATTTTCATCCCAATGATCCATGACCCTTGTCATCACAGTGATCCATGCCCTTGTCATCCCAATGCTCCATGACCCCTATATTCAAAATGCTCTGTGACGCTTGTCATCAAAGTGCACCATGACACATGCCATCACAAAGCTCCATGCCTTTGTCAGCAAAATGCTACATGACACTGTCCTTACAATGCTCTATGCGCTTGTCATCACAATACTCCATTACCATAGTCATCACTATCCTCCAAGAACCTTGGGATCCCAATGCTTCATGCCCTAGTCATCACAATGCTCCATGCTCCTTGAAATCAAAAGTATCCATGACCTCTGTCATCGCAATGCTCCAAACCCTTGTGATCACAATGTTCCATAACACTTGTCATCACAACGCTCCATGATGACTGTCATCACAATACTCCATGCCCTTTTCATCACAATGCTCCATGACCTTTGTCATCACAATTCTCAATACACTTGTCATCACAATGCTCCCTGACACTTGTCGTCAGAATGCTCCTTGAACCCTGTCACCAAAAGGCTCCATGCCTTTTTCATCACAAAGCCCCATGCCATTTTCATCACAATGCTCCATGCCATTGTCATCAAAATACTCCACAAGCTTGTCATCAGAATGCTCCATGACCCTTGTCATCACAACTCTCCATGCACTTGTCAGCACAATGCTCCCTGACCCTTGTCATCACAATGCTCCAAGCCATTGTCATCACAGTGCTCCATTACCTTTGTCATCAGAATCCTCCATGACACTTGGCATCAGAATGCTCCCTGACATTGTCATCACAATGGGCCACTACATATGTCATCACAATGCTCCCTGACACCTCTATTTACAATACTGCATGACCTGGTCATCACAATGCTCCATGCCCTTGTCATCACAATGCGCTGTTCCCACTCTCATCACAATAATCCAAGAAACTTATAAGACCAATGCTCCATGCCCTTGTCATCACAACGCTCCATGATGACTGTCATCACAATACTCCATGCCCTTTTCATCACAATGCTCCATGACCTTTGTCATCACAATTCTCAATACACTTGTCATCACAATGCTCCCTGACACTTGTCGTCAGAATGCTCCTTGAACCCTGTCACGAAAAGGCTCCATGCCTTTTTCATCACAAAGCCCCATGCTATTTTCATCACAATGCTCCATGCTATTGTCATCAAAATACTCCACAAGCTTGTCATCAGAATGCTCCATGACCCTTGTCATCGCAATTCTCCATGCACTTGTCAGCACAATGCTCCCTGACCCTTGTCATCACAATGCTCCAAGCCATGGTCATCACAATGCTCCATTACCTTTGTCATCAGAATCCTCCATGACACTTGGCATCAGAATGCTCCATGCCATTGTCATCACAATGGGCCATTACATATGTCATCACAATGCTCCCTGACACCTCTATTTACAATACTGCATGACCTGGTCATCACAATGCTCCATGCCCTTGTCATCACAATGCGCTGTTCCCACTCTCATCACAATAATCCAAGAAACTTATTAGACCAATGCTCCATGCCCTTGTCATCACAACGCTCCATGATGCCTGTCATCACAATACACCATGCCCTTTTCATCACAATGCTCCATGACCTTTGTCATCACAATTCTCAATACACTTGTCATCACAATGCTCCCTGACACTTGTCGTCAGAATGCTCCTTGAAACCTGTCACGAAAAGGCTCCATGCCTTTTTCATCACAAAGACCCATGCCATTTTCATCACAATGCTCCATGCCATTGTCATCAAAATACTCCACAAGCTTGTCATCAGAATGCTCCATGACCCATGTCATCACAATTCTCCATGCACTTGTCAGCACAATGCTCCCTGACCCTTGTCATCACAATGCTCCAAGCCATTGTCATCACAGTGCTCCATTACCTTTGTCATCAGAATCCTCCATGACACTTGGCATCAGAATGTTCCCTGACATTGTCATCACAATGGGCCACTACATATGTCATCACAATGCTCCCTTACACCTCTATTTAAAATAATGCATGACCTGGTCATCACAATGCTCCATGCCCTTGTCATCACAATGCACTGTTCCCACTCTCATCACAATAATCCAAGAAACTTATTAGACCAATGCTCCATGCCCTTGTCATCACAATGCTCCATGACCCCTGTCATCACAATGCTCCGTGACTCCAGTCATCACAATGCTTCATAACGTTTGTCATCACAACAGTCCATGCCCGCATCATCACAAGACTCTGTGACCTTTGTAACCACAATGCTCCATGAACTTTTCATCACAATGCTGCATGACCCTTGTCATCACGATGCTCCATGTCTTTGTCAGAACAATGCTCCATGACCCTTGTCATCACAATGTGCCATGCACTTTTCATCACAAAGAACCACAACTTTGACATCGCTATGCTCCATAAACCTTGTAATCACAATGTTCCATGCAATTCTCATTCAAATGCTCTCTCACAACGGATATCACAATGTTCCATCACTTGTCATCACAATCCTCCCTCACCCCTGTTATCACAAGTTTCCATGACCCCTGTCATCACAATGCTACATCCCCTTATCAGCACAGTGTTCCATGATCCCTGACATCACAATGTTCAATAACCCCTGTCATCAAAATATTCCATGACCCTTTTCATCCCAAAGCTCCATGACCCATGGCATCACAATGTTTTATAACCACTGTCATCAAAATGTTCCATTACACTTTTCATCAAATTACTGCATGAACCTGTCATCAAAATGCTCCCTGCCCTGCTCATCACAATGCACCACACCCTTGTCATCAAAATGCTCCATGACTTTTGTCATCACAAAGCTCCATGACCCTTGGCATCACAATGCTCCATGTCATTGCCATCATAATGCTCCATGAACCCTCTCATCATATTGCTCAATGCCCTGGTCATCACAAAGCTCCATGACAATTGTCATCACAATGCTCGATGCCCTTCTCATCACAATGTTCCATGCCCTTGTCATTACAATCCCCCATGACCCATGTATCACAGTGTACGTGCCCTTGTCATCACAATGCTCCATGCCCACTCTCATCACAATAATTCAAGAAGCATTTCAGACCAATGCTCAATGCCCTTCTCATCACAATGCTCCATTACATCTGTCATAACAATGCTCCATGACCCCTGCCATCACATTGTTCCACGGACTTGTCATCACAAGGCTCCATGACCCTTGTCATCACAATGCTCCAAGACCCCTGTAATCACAATGCTCCATGCCCTTGTCATCACAAAGCTCCATGACGCATGTTATCAGAATGTTCCATGGCCTTCTCCTCACAGTGCTCCATGCCCTTGTCATCACAATGCTCCAAGACCCCTGTAATCACAATGCTCCATGCACCTTTTCATCAGAATGCTCCATGAGACTTGTCAACACAAGTCTCCATGGTCATCTCATCACAATGCTCCAGGACCTTGTCATCACCACGCTCCATTCCCTTGTCATCACAATGCTCCATGACACCTGTCATCACAATACTCCATGAACATTTTCAGCCCAATGCTCCATGACCTTCTAATCACAATGCTCCATGACCAATATCATCAAAATTCTCCATGACCACTGTCATCAAAACACTCCATGACACCTGACAACACAATGATCCGGGACTCTTTTCATCACAATGCTCCATGACCCCTGTAATCACAATGCTCCATGACCCCTGTCATCACAATACTCCATGAACATTTTCATCCCAATGATCCATGACCCTTGTCATCACAGTGATCCATGCCCTTGTCATCCCAATGCTCCATGACCCCTATATTCAAAATGCTCTGTGACGCTTGTCATCAAAGTGCACCATGACACATGCCATCACAAAGCTCCATGCCTTTGTCAGCAAAATGCTACATGACACTGTCCTTACAATGCTCTATGCGCTTGTCATCACAATACTCCATTACCATAGTCATCACTATCCTCCAAGAACCTTGGGATCCCAATGCTTCATGCCCTAGTCATCACAATGCTCCATGCTCCTTGAAATCAAAAGTATCCATGACCTCTGTCATCGCAATGCTCCAAATCCTTGTGATCACAATGTTCCATAACACTTGTCATCACAACGCTCCATGATGACTGTCATCACAATACTCCATGCCCTTTTCATCACAATGCTCCATGACCTTTGTCATCACAATTCTCAATACACTTGTCATCACAATGCTCCCTGACACTTGTCGTCAGAATGCTCCTTGAACCCTGTCACCAAAAGGCTCCATGCCTTTTTCATCACAAAGCCCCATGCCATTTTCATCACAATGCTCCATGCCATTGTCATCAAAATACTCCACAAGCTTGTCATCAGAATGCTCCATGACCCTTGTCATCACAACTCTCCATGCACTTGTCAGCACAATGCTCCCTGACCCTTGTCATCACAATGCTCCAAGCCATTGTCATCACAGTGCTCCATTACCTTTGTCATCAGAATCCTCCATGACACTTGGCATCAGAATGCTCCCTGACATTGTCATCACAATGGGCCACTACATATGTCATCACAATGCTCCCTGACACCTCTATTTACAATACTGCATGACCTGGTCATCACAATGCTCCATGCCCTTGTCATCACAATGCGCTGTTCCCACTCTCATCACAATAATCCAAGAAACTTATAAGACCAATGCTCCATGCCCTTGTCATCACAACGCTCCATGATGACTGTCATCACAATACTCCATGCCCTTTTCATCACAATGCTCCATGACCTTTGTCATCACAATTCTCAATACACTTGTCATCACAATGCTCCCTGACACTTGTCGTCAGAATGCTCCTTGAACCCTGTCACGAAAAGGCTCCATGCCTTTTTCATCACAAAGCCCCATGCCATTTTCATCACAATGCTCCATGCTATTGTCATCAAAATACTCCACAAGCTTGTCATCAGAATGCTCCATGACCCTTGTCATCGCAATTCTCCATGCACTTGTCAGCACAATGCTCCCTGACCCTTGTCATCACAATGCTCCAAGCCATGGTCATCACAATGCTCCATTACCTTTGTCATCAGAATCCTCCATGACACTTGGCATCAGAATGCTCCATGCCATTGTCATCACAATGGGCCATTACATATGTCATCACAATGCTCCCTGACACCTCTATTTACAATACTGCATGACCTGGTCATCACAATGCTCCATGCCCTTGTCATCACAATGCGCTGTTCCCACTCTCATCACAATAATCCAAGAAACTTATTAGACCAATGCTCCATGCCCTTGTCATCACAACGCTCCATGATGCCTGTCATCACAATACACCATGCCCTTTTCATCACAATGCTCCATGACCTTTGTCATCACAATTCTCAATACACTTGTCATCACAATGCTCCCTGACACTTGTCGTCAGAATGCTCCTTGAAACCTGTCACGAAAAGGCTCCATGCCTTTTTCATCACAAAGACCCATGCCATTTTCATCACAATGCTCCATGCCATTGTGATCAAAATACTCCACAAGCTTGTCATCAGAATGCTCCATGACCCATGTCATCACAATTCTCCATGCACTTGTCAGCACAATGCTCCCTGACCCTTGTCATCACAATGCTCCAAGCCATTGTCATCACAGTGCTCCATTACCTTTGTCATCAGAATCCTCCATGACACTTGGCATCAGAATGTTCCCTGACATTGTCATCACAATGGGCCACTACATATGTCATCACAATGCTCCCTTACACCTCTATTTAAAATAATGCATGACCTGGTCATCACAATGCTCCATGCCCTTGTCATCACAATGCACTGTTCCCACTCTCATCACAATAATCCAAGAAACTTATTAGACCAATGCTCCATGCCCTTGTCATCACAATGCTCCATGACCCCTGTCATCACAATGCTCCGTGACTCCAGTCATCACAATGCTTCATAACGTTTGTCATCACAACGGTCCATGCCCGCATCATCACAAGACTCTGTGACCTTTGTAACCACAATGCTCCATGAACTTTTCATCACAATGCTGCGTGACCCTTGTCATCACGATGCTCCATGTCTTTGTCAGAACAATGCTCCATGACCCTTGTCATCACAATGTGCCATGCACTTTTCATCACAAAGAACCACAACTTTGACATCGCTATGCTCCATAAACCTTGTAATCACAATGTTCCATGCAATTCTCATTCAAATGCTCTCTCACAACGGATATCACAATGTTCCATCACTTGTCATCACAATCCTCCCTCACCCCTGTTATCACAAGTTTCCATGACCCCTGTCATCACAATGCTACATCCCCTTATCAGCACAGTGTTCCATGATCCCTGACATCACAATGTTCAATAACCCCTGTCATCAAAATACTCCATGACCCTTTTCATCCCAAAGCTCCATGACCCATGGCATCACAATGTTTTATAACCCCTGTCATCAAAATGTTCCATTACACTTTTCATCAAATTACTGCATGAACCTGTCATCAAAATGTTCCCTGCCCTGCTCATCACAATGCACCACACCCTTGTCATCAAAATGCTCCATGACTTTTGTCATCACAAACCTCCATGACCCTTGGCATCACAATGCTCCATGTCATTGTCATCATAATGCTCCATGAACCCTCTCATCATATTGCTCAATGCCCTGGTCATCACAAAGCTCCATGACAATTGTCATCACAATGCTCGATGCACTTCTCATCACAATGCTCCATGCCCTTGTCATTACAATCCCCCATGACCCATGTATCACAGTGTACGTGCCCTTGTCATCACAATGCTCCATGCCCACTCTCATCACAATAATTCAAGAAGCATTTCAGACCAATGCTCAATGCCCTTCTCATCACAATGCTCCATTACATCTGTCATAACAATGCTCCATGACCCCTGCCATCACATTGTTCCACGGACTTGTCATCACAAGGCTCCATGACCCTTGTCATCACAATGCTCCAAGACCCCTGTAATCACAATGCTCCATGCACCTTTTCATCAGAATGCTCCATGAGACTTGTCAACACAAGTCTCCATGGTCATCTCATCACAATGCTCCAGGACCTTGTCATCACCACGCTCCATTCCCTTGTCATCACAATGCTCCATGACACCTGTCATCACAATACTCCATGAATATTTTCAGCCCAGTGCTCCATGACCTTCTAATCACAATGCTCCATGACCAATATCATCAAAATTCTCCATGACCACTGTCATCAAAACACTCCATGACACCTGACAACACAATGATCCGGGACTCTTTTCATCACAATGCTCCATGACCCCTGTAATCACAATGCTCCATGACCCCTGTCTTCACAATACTCCATGAACATTTTCATCCCAATGATCCATGACCCTTGTCATCACAGTGATCCATGCCCTTGTCATCCCAATGCTCCATGACCCCTATATTCAAAATGCTCTGTGACGTTTGCCATCAAAGTGCACCATGACACATGTCATCACAATGCTCCATGCCTTTGTCAGCAAAATGCTACATGACACTGTCCTTACAATGCTCTATGCGCTTGTCATCACAATACTCCATTACCATAGTCATCACTATCCTCCAAGAACCTTGGGATCCCATTGCTTCATGCCCTAGTCATCACAATGCTCCATGCTCCTTGAAATCAAAAGTATCCATGACCTCTGTCATCGCAATGCTCCAAACCCTTGTGATTACAATGTTCCATAACACTTGTCATCACAACGCTCCATGATGACTGTCATCACAATACTCCATGCCCTTTTCATCACAATGCTCCATGACCTTTGTCATCACAATTCTCAATACACTTGTCATCACAATGCTCCCTGACACTTGTCGTCAGATTGCTCCTTGAACCCTGTCACGAAAAGGCTCCATGCCTTTTTCATCACAAAGCCCCATGCCATTTTCATCACAATGCTCCATGCCATTGTCATCAAAATACTCCACAAGCTTGTCATCAGAATGCTCCATGACCCTTGTCATCACAATTCTCCATGCACTTGTCAGCACAATGCTCCCTGACCCTTGTCATCACAATGCTCCAAGCCATTGTCATCACAGTGCTCCATTACCTTTGTCATCAGAATCCTCCATGACACTTGGCATCAGAATGCTCCCTGACATTGTCATCACAATGGTCCACTACATATGTCATCACAATGCTCCCTGACACCTCTATTTACAATACTGCATGACCTGGTCATCACAATGCTCCATGCCCTTGTCATCACAATGCGCTGTTCCCACTCTCATCACAATAATCCAAGAAACTTATTAGACCAATGCTCCATGCCCTTGTCATCACAACGCTCCATGATGCCTGTCATCACAATACTCCATGCCCTTGTCATCACAATGCTCCATGCCCTTGTTATCACAATGTTCCAAGACCCAAGTAATCAGAATGCTCCATGCCCCTTTTGATCAGTATGCTCCATGAGACCTGTCATCACAAGGCTCCATGATTTTCTCATCACAATGCTCCAGGACCTTGTCATCACAATGCTTCATGACATTTTCATGAAAACTCTCAATGGCCCTTTTCATCATAATGCTCCAAGCCCTAGTCATCACAATGCTCCATTATATTTTGCATCACAATGCTCCATGCCATTGTCATCGCAATGGACCATGACATATGTCATCACAATGCTCCCTGACACCTGTCTTCACAATATTCCATGCCCTTGTCATCACAATACTCCATGCACTTGTCATCAAAATGCACCATGTCCACTGTCATCACAATAATCTATGAAACTTGTCAGACCGATGCTCCATGCACCTGTCATCACAATGCTCCATGCCCTTGTCATCACAATGCTCCATGACCCCTGTCATCACAATGCTCCGTGACTCCAGTCATCACAATGCTTCATAACGTTTGTCATCACAACGGTCCATGCCCGCGTCATCACAAGACTCTGTGACCTTTGTAACCACAATGCTCCATGAACTTTTCATCACAATGCTGCGTGACCCTTGTCATCACGATGCTCCATGTCTTTGTCAGAACAATGCTCCATGACCCTTGTCATCACAATGTGCCATGCACTTTTCATCACAAAGAACCACAACTTTGACATCGCTATGCTCCATAAACCTTGTAATCACAATGTTCCATGCAATTCTCATTCAAATGCTCTCTCACAACGGATATCACAATGTTCCATCACTTGTCATCACAATCCTCCCTCACCCCTGTTATCACAAGTTTCCATGACCCCTGTCATCACAATGCTACATCCCCTTATCAGCACAATGTTCCATGATCCCTGACATCACAATGTTCAATAACCCCTGTCATCAAAATACTCCATGACCCTTTTCATCCCAAAGCTCCATGACCCATGGCATCACAATGTTTTATAACCCCTGTCATCAAAATGTTCCATTACACTTTTCATCAAATTACTGCATGAACCTGTCATCAAAATGTTCCCTGCCCTGCTCATCACAATGCACCACACCCTTGTCATCAAAATGCTCCATGACTTTTGTCATCACAAAGCTCCATGACCCTTGGCATCACAATGCTCCATGTCATTGTCATCATAATGCTCCATGAACCCTCTCATCATATTGCTCAATGCCCTGGTCATCACAAAGCTCCATGACAATTGTCATCACAATGCTCGATGCACTTCTCATCACAATGCTCCATGCCCTTGTCATTACAATCCCCCATGACCCATGTATCACAGTGTACGTGCCCTTGTCATCACAATGCTCCATGCCCACTCTCATCACAATAATTCAAGAAGCATTTCAGACCAATGCTCAATGCCCTTCTCATCACAATGCTCCATTACATCTGTCATAACAATGCTCCATGACCCCTGCCATCACATTGTTCCACGGACTTGTCATCACAAGGCTCCATGACCCTTGTCATCACAATGCTCCAAGACCCCTGTAATCACAATGCTCCATGCCTTGTCATCACAAAGCTCCATGACGCATGTTATCAGAATGTTCCATGGCCTTCTCCTCACCGTGCTCCATGCCCTTGTCATCACAATGCTCCAAGACCCCTGTAATCACAATGCTCCATGCACCTTTTCATCAGAATGCTCCATGAGACTTGTCAACACAAGTCTCCATGGTCATCTCATCACAATGCTCCAGGACCTTGTCATCACCACGCTCCATTCCCTTGTCATCACAATGCTCCATGACACCTGTCATCACAATACTCCATGAACATTTTCAGCCCAATGCTCCATGACCTTCTAATCACAATGCTCCATGACCAATATCATCAAAATTCTCCATGACCACTGTCATCAAAACACTCCATGACACCTGACAACACAATGATCCGGGACTCTTTTCATCACAATGCTCCATGACCCCTGTAATCACAATGCTCCATGACCCCTGTCTTCACAATACTCCATGAACATTTTCATCCCAATGATCCATGACCCTTGTCATCACAGTGATCCATGCCCTTGTCATCCCAATGCTCCATGACCCCTATATTCAAAATGCTCTGTGACGCTTGCCATCAAAGTGCACCATGACACATGTCATCCCAATGCTCCATGCCTTTGTCAGCAAAATGCTACATGACACTGTCCTTACAATGCTCTATGCGCTTGTCATCACAATACTCCATTACCATAGTCATCACTATCCTCCAAGAACCTTGGGATCCCATTGCTTCATGCCCTAGTCATCACAATGCTCCATGCTCCTTGAAATCAAAAGTATCCATGACCTCTGTCATCGCAATGCTCCAAACCCTTGTGATCACAATGTTCCATAACACTTGTCATCACAACGCTCCATGATGACTGTCATCACAATACTCCATGCCCTTTTCATCACAATGCTCCATGACCTTTGTCATCACAATTCTCAATACACTTGTCATCACAATGCTCCCTGACACTTGTCGTCAGAATGCTCCTTGAACCCTGTCACGAAAAGGCTCCATGCCTTTTTCATCACAAAGCCCCATGCCATTTTCATCACAATGCTCCATGCCATTGTCATCAAAATACTCCACAAGCTTGTCATCAGAATGCTCCATGACCCTTGTCATCACAATTCTCCATGCACTTGTCAGCACAATGCTCCCTGACCCTTGTCATCACAATGCTCCAAGCCATTGTCATCACAGTGCTCCATTACTTTGTCATCAGAATCCTCCATGACACGGCATCAGAATGCTCCCTGACATTGTCATCACAATGGGCCATTACATATGTCATCACAATGCTCCCTGACACCTCTAATTACAATACTGCATGACCTGGTCATCACAATGCTCCATGCCCTTGTCATCACAATGCGCTGTTCCCACTCTCATCACAATAATCCAAGAAACTTATTAGACCAATGCTCCATGCCCTTGTCATCACAACGCTCCATGATGCCTGTCATCACAATACTCCATGCCCTTGTCATCACAATGTTCCATGCCCTTGTTATCACAATGTTCCAAGACCCAAGTAATCAGAATGCTCCATGCCCCTTTTGATCAGTATGCTCCATGAGACCTGTCATCACAAGGCTCCATGATTTTCTCATCACAATGCTCCAGGACCTTGTCATCACAATGCTTCATGACATTTTCATGAAAACTCTCAATGGCCCTTGTCATCATAATGCTCCAAGCCCTAGTCATCACAATGCTCCATTATATTTGTCATCACAATCCTCCAGTATATTTGGCATCACAATGCTCCATGCCATTGTCATCGCAATGGACCATGACATATGTCATCACAATGCTCCCTGACACCTGTCTTCACAATATTCCATGCCCTTGTCATCACAATACTCCATGCACTTGTCATCAAAATGCACCATGTCCACTGTCATCACAATAATCTATGAAACTTGTCAGACCGATGCTCCATGCACCTGTCATCACAATGCTCCATGCCCTTGTCATCACAATGCTCCATGACCCCTGTCATCACAATGCTCCGTGACTCCAGTCATCACAATGCTTCATAACGTTTGTCATCACAACGGTCCATGCCCGCGTCATCACAAGACTCTGTGACCTTTGTAACCACAATGCTCCATGAACTTTTCATCACAATGCTGCGTGACCCTTGTCATCACGATGCTCCATGTCTTTGTCAGAACAATGCTCCATGACCCTTGTCATCACAATGTGCCATGCACTTTTCATCACAAAGAACCACAACTTTGACATCGCTATGCTCCATAAACCTTGTAATCACAATGTTCCATGCAATTCTCATTCAAATGCTCTCTCACCACGGATATCACAATGTTCCATCACTTGTCATCACAATCCTCCCTCACCCCTGTTATCACAAGTTTCCATGACCCCTGTCATCACAATGCTACATCCCCTTATCAGCACAATGTTCCATGATCCCTGACATCACAATGTTCAATAACCCCTGTCATCAAAATACTCCATGACCCTTTTCATCCCAAAGCTCCATGACCCATGGCATCACAATGTTTTATAACCCCTGTCATCAAAATGTTCCATTACACTTATCATCAAATTACTGCATGAACCTGTCATCAAAATGCTCCCGGCCCTGCTCATCACAATGCACCACACCCTTGTCATCAAAATGCTCCATGACTTTTGTCATCACAAAGCTCCATGACCCTTGGCATCACAATGCTCCATGTCATGGCCATCATAATGCTCCATGAACCCTCTCATCATATTGCTCAATGCCCTGGTCATCACAAAGCTCCATGACAATTGTCATCACAATGCTCGATGCCCTTCTCATCACAATGCTCCATGCCCTTGTTATCACAATGTTCCAAGACCCAAGTAATCAGAATGCTCCATGCCCCTTTTGATCAGTATGATCCATGAGACCTGTCATCACAAGGCTCCATGATTTTCTCATCACAATGCTCCAGGACCTTGTCATCACAATGCTTCATGACATTTTCATGAAAACTCTCAATGGCCCTTGTCATCATAATGCTCCAAGCCCTAGTCATCACAATGCTCCATTATATTTGTCATCACAATCCTCCATTATATTTGGCATCACAATGCTCCATGCCATTGTCATCGCAATGGACCATGACATATGTCATCACAATGCTCCCTGACACCTGTCTTCACAATATTCCATGCCCTTGTCATCACAATACTCCATGCACTTGTCATCAAAATGCACCATGTCCACTGTCATCACAATAATCTATGAAACTTGTCAGACCGATGCTCCATGCACCTGTCATCACAATGCTCCATGCCCTTGTCATCACAATGCTCCATGACCCCTGTCATCACAATGCTCCGTGACTCCAGTCATCACAATGCTTCATAACGTTTGTCATCACAACGGTCCATGCCCGCGTCATCACAAGACTCTGTGACCTTTGTAACCACAATGCTCCATGAACTTTTCATCACAATGCTGCGTGACCCTTGTCATCACGATGCTCCATGTCTTTGTCAGAACAATGCTCCATGACCCTTGTCATCACAATGTGCCATGCACTTTTCATCACAAAGAACCACAACTTTGACATCGCTATGCTCCATAAACCTTGTAATCACAATGTTCCATGCAATTCTCATTCAAATGCTCTCTCACAACGGATATCACAATGTTCCATCACTTGTCATCACAATCCTCCCTCACCCCTGTTATCACAAGTTTCCATGACCCCTGTCATCACAATGCTACATCCCCTTATCAGCACAATGTTCCATGATCCCTGACATCACAATGTTCAATAACCCCTGTCATCAAAATACTCCATGACCATTTTCATCCCAAAGCTCCATGACCCATGGCATCACAATGTTTTATAACCCCTGTCATCAAAATGTTCCATTACACTTTTCATCAAATTACTGCATGAACCTGTCATCAAAATGCTCCCGGCCCTGCTCATCACAATGCACCACACCCTTGTCATCAAAATGCTCCATGACTTTTGTCATCACAAAGCTCCATGACCCTTGGCATCACAATGCTCAATGTCATGGCCATCATAATGCTCCATGAACCCTCTCATCATATTGCTCAATGCCCTGGTCATCACAAAGCTCCATGACAATTGTCATCACAATGCTCGATGCCTTTCTCATCACAATGCTCCATGCCCTTGTTATCACAATGTTCCAAGACCCAAGTAATCAGAATGCTCCATGCCCCTTTTGATCAGTATGATCCATGAGACCTGTCATCACAAGGCTCCATGATTTTCTCATCACAATGCTCCAGGACCTTGTCATCACAATGCTTCATGACATTTTCATGAAAACTCTCAATGGCCCTTGTCATCATAATGCTCCAAGCCCTAGTCATCACAATGCTCCATTATATTTGTCATCACAATCCTCCATTATATTTGGCATCACAATGCTCCATGCCATTGTCATCGCAATGGACCATGATATATGTCATCACAATGCTCCCTGACACCTGTCTTCACAATATTCCATGCCCTTGTCATCACAATACTCCATGCACTTGTCATCAAAATGCACCATGTCCACTGTCATCACAATAATCTATGAAACTTGTCAGACCGATGCTCCATGCACCTGTCATCACAATGCTCCATGCCCTTGTCATCACAATGCTCCATGACCCCTGTCATCACAATGCTCCGTGACTCCAGTCATCACAATGCTTCATAACGTTTGTCATCACAACGGTCCATGCCCGCGTCATCACAAGACTCTGTGACCTTTGTAACCACAATGCTCCATGAACTTTTCATCACAATGCTGCGTGACCCTTGTCATCACGATGCTCCATGTCTTTGTCAGAACAATGCTCCATGACCCTTGTCATCACAATGTGCCATGCACTTTTCATCACAAAGAACCACAACTTTGACATCGCTATGCTCCATAAACCTTGTAATCACAATGTTCCATGCAATTCTCATTCAAATGCTCTCTCACAACGGATATCACAATGTTCCATCACTTGTCATCACAATCCTCCCTCACCCCTGTTATCACAAGTTTCCATGACCCCTGTCATCACAATGCTACATCCCCTTATCAGCACAATGTTCCATGATCCCTGACATCACAATGTTCAATAACCCCTGTCATCAAAATACTCCATGACCATTTTCATCCCAAAGCTCCATGACCCATGGCATCACAATGTTTTATAACCCCTGTCATCAAAATGTTCCATTACACTTTTCATCAAATTACTGCATGAACCTGTCATCAAAATGCTCCCGGCCCTGCTCATCACAATGCACCACACCCTTGTCATCAAAATTCTCCATGACTTTTGTCATCACAAAGCTCCATGACCCTTGGCATCACAATGCTCCATGTCATGGCCATCATAATGCTCCATGAACCCTCTCATCATATTGCTCAATGCCCTGGTCATCACAAAGCTCCATGACAATTGTCATCACAATGCTCGATGCCCTTCTCATCACAATGCTCCATGCCCTTGTTATCACAATGTTCCAAGACCCAAGTAATCAGAATGCTCCATGCCCCTTTTGATCAGTATGATCCATGAGACCTGTCATCACAAGGCTCCATGATTTTCTCATCACAATGCTCCAGGACCTTGTCATCACAATGCTTCATGACATTTTCATGAAAACTCTCAATGGCCCTTGTCATCATAATGCTCCAAGCCCTAGTCATCACAATCCTCCATTATATTTGGCATCACAATGCTCCATGCCATTGTCATCGCAATGGACCATGACATATGTCATCACAATGCTCCCTGACACCTGTCTTCACAATATTCCATGCCCTTGTCATCACAATACTCCATGCACTTGTCATCAAAATGCACCATGTCCACTGTCATCACAATAATCTATGAAACTTGTCAGACCGATGCTCCATGCACCTGTCATCACAATGCTCCATGCCCTTGTCATCACAATGCTCCATGACCCCTGTCATCACAATGCTCCGTGACTCCAGTCATCACAATGCTTCATAACGTTTGTCATCACAACGGTCCATGCCCGCGTCATCACAAGACTCTGTGACCTTTGTAACCACAATGCTCCATGAACTTTTCATCACAATGCTGCGTGACCCTTGTCATCACGATGCTCCATGTCTTTGTCAGAACAATGCTCCATGACCCTTGTCATCACAATGTGCCATGCACTTTTCATCACAAAGAACCACAACTTTGACATCGCTATGCTCCATAAACCTTGTAATCACAATGTTCCATGCAATTCTCATTCAAATGCTCTCTCACAACGGATATCACAATGTTCCATCACTTGTCATCACAATCCTCCCTCACCCCTGTTATCACAAGTTTCCATGACCCCTGTCATCACAATGCTACATCCCCTTATCAGCACAATGTTCCATGATCCCTGACATCACAATGTTCAATAACCCCTGTCATCAAAATACTCCATGACCCTTTTCATCCCAAAGCTCCATGACCCATGGCATCACAATGTTTTATAACCCCTGTCATCAAAATGTTCCATTACACTTTTCATCAAATTACTGCATAAACCTGTCATCAAAATGCTCCCTGCCCTGCTCATCACAATGCACCACACCCTTGTCATCAAAATGCTCCATGACTTTTGTCATCACACAGCTCCATGACCCTTGGCATCACAATGCTCCATGTCATTGCCATCATAATGCTCCATGAACCCTCTCATCATATTGCTCAATGCCCTGGTCATCACAAAGCTCCATGACAATTGTCATCACAATGCTCGATGCCCTTCTCATCACAATGCTCCATGCCCTTGTCATTACAATCCCCCATGACCCATGTATCACAGTGTACGTGCCCTTGTCATCACAATGCTCCATGCCCACTCTCATCACAATAATTCAAGAAGCATTTCAGACCAATGCTCAATGTCCTTCTCATCACAATGCTCCGTTACATCTGTCATAACAATGCTCCATGACCCCTGCCATCACATTGTTCCACGGACTTGTCATCACAAGGCTCCATGACCCTTGTCATCACAATGATCCAAGACCCCTGTAATCACAATGCTCCATGCCCTTGTCATCACAAAGCTCCATGACGCATGTTATCAGAATGTTCCATGGCCTTCTCCTCACAGTGCTCCATGCCCTTGTCATCACAATGCTCCAAGACCCCTGTAATCACAATGCTCCATGCACCTTTTCATCAGAATGCTCCATGAGACTTGTCAACACAAGTCTCCATAGTCATCTCATCACAATGCTCCAGGACCTTGTCATCACCACGCTCCATTCCCTTGTCATCACAATGCTCCATGACACCTGCCATCACAATACTCCATGAATATTTTCAGCCCAATGCTCCATGACCTTCTAATCACAATGTTCCATGACCAATATCATCAAAATTCTCCATGATCACTGTCATCAAAACACTCCATGACACCTGACAACACAATGATCCGGGACTAATTTCATCACAATGCTCCAAGACCCCTGTAATCACAATGCTCCATGCCCTTGTCATCACAAAGCTCCATGACGCATGTCATCAGAATGTTCCATGGTCTTCTCCTCCCAGTGCCCCGTGCCCTTGTCATCACAATGTTCCAAGACCTCTGTAATCACAATGCTCCTTGCCCCTTTTCATCAGAATGCTCCATGAGACTTGTCATCACAAGTCTCCATTGTCATCTCATCACAATGCTCCAGGACATTTTCATCAGCATGCTCCATTCCCTTGTCATCACAATGCTCCATGAACCCTGTCATCACAATACTCCATGAACATTTTTAGCCCTATGCTCCATGACATTCTCATCACAATGCTCCATGACCACTATCATCACAATGCTCCATGACCACTGTCATCACAACACTCCATGACACCTGAAAACACAATGATCCGGGAGCCCTTTCATGACAATGCTCCTAGACCCCTGTAATCACAATGCCCCATGACCCCTGTCATCACAATTCTCCATGAACATTTTCATCCCAATGCTCCATGACAATTGTCATCACAATGATCCATGCCCTTGTCATCCCAATTCTCCATGACCCCTGTATTCACAATGCTCTCTGACGCTTGTCATTACAGTGCTACATGACACATGTCATCACAATGCTCCATGCCTTTGTCAGCAAAATGCTACATGACACTGTCCTTACAATGCTCTATGCGCTTGTCATCACAATACTCCATTACCATTGTCATAACTATCCTCCAAGAACCTTGGGATCCCATTGCTTCATGCCCTAGTCATCACAATGCTCCATGCTCCTTGAAATCAAATGTATCCATGACCTCTGTCATCGCAATGCTCCAAACCCTTGTGATCACAATGTTCCATAACACTTGTCATCACAACGCTCCATGATGACTGTCATCACAATACTCCATGCCCTTTTCATCACAATGCTCCATGACCTTTGTCATCACAATTCTCAATACACTTGTCATCACAATGCTCCCTGACACTTGTCGTCAGAATGCTCCTTGAACCCTGTCACGAAAAGGCTCCATGCCTTTTTCATCACAAAGCCCCATGCCATTTTCATCACAATGCTCCATGCCATTGTCATCAAAATACTCCACAAGCTTGTCTTCAGAATGCTCCATGACCCTTGTCTTCACAATTCTCCATGCACTTGTCAGCACAATGCTCCCTGACCCTTGTCATCACAATGCTCCAAGCCATGGTCATCACAATGCTCCATTACCTTTGTCATCAGAATCCTCCATGACACTTGGCATCAGAATGCTCCATGCCATTGTCATCACAATGGGCCATTACATATGTCATCACAATGCTCCCTGACACCTCTATTTACAATACTGCATGACCTGGTCATCACAATGCTCCATGCCCTTGTCATCACAATGCGCTGTTCCCACTCTCATCACAATAATCCAAGAAACTTATTAGACCAATGCTCCATGCCCTTGTCATCACAACGCTCCATGATGCCTGTCATCACAATACTCCATGCCCTTGTCATCACAATGCTCCATGCCCTTGTTATCACAATGTTCCAAGACCCAAGTAATCAGAATGCTCCATGCCCCTTTTGAACAGTATGCTCCATGAGACCTGTCATCACAAGGCTCCATGATTTTCTCATCACAATGCTCCAGGACCTTGTCATCACAATGCTTCATGACATTTTCATGAAAACTCTCAATGGCCCTTGTCATCATAATGCTCCAAGCCCTAGTCATCACAATGCTCCATTATATTTGTCATCACAATCCTCCATTATATTTGGCATCACAATGCTCCATGCCATTGTCATCGCAATGGACCATGACATATGTCATCACAATGCTCCCTGACACCTGTCTTCACAATATTCCATGCCCTTGTCATCACAATACTCCATGCACTTGTCATCAAAATGCACCATGTCCACTGTCATCACAATAATCTATGAAACTTGTCAGACCGATGCTCCATGCACCTGTCATCACAATGCTCCATGCCCTTGTCATCACAATGCTCCATGACCCCTGTCATCACAATGCTCCGTGACTCCAGTCATCACAATGCTTCATAACGTTTGTCATCACAACGGTCCATGCCCGCGTCATCACAAGACTCTGTGACCTTTGTAACCACAATGCTCCATGAACTTTTCATCACAATGCTGCGTGACCCTTGTCATCACGATGCTCCATGTCTTTGTCAGAACAATGCTCCATGACCCTTGTCATCACAATGTGCCATGCACTTTTCATCACAAAGAACCACAACTTTGACATCGCTATGCTCCATAAACCTTGTAATCACAATGTTCCATGCAATTCTCATTCAAATGCTCTCTCACAACGGATATCACAATGTTCCATCACTTGTCATCACAATCCTCCCTCACCCCTGTTATCACAAGTTTCCATGACCCCTGTCATCACAATGCTACATCCCCTTATCAGCACAATGTTCCATGATCCCTGACATCACAATGTTCAATAACCCCTGTCATCAAAATACTCCATGACCCTTTTCATCCCAAAGCTCCATGACCCATGGCATCACAATGTTTTATAACCCCTGTCATCAAAATGTACCATTACACTTTTCATCAAATTACTGCATAAACCTGTCATCAAAATGCTCCCTGCCCTGCTCATCACAATGCACCACACCCTTGTCATCAAAATGCTCCATGACTTTTGTCATCACACAGCTCCATGACCCTTGGCATCACAATGCTCCATGTCATTGCCATCATAATGCTCCATGAACCCTCTCATCATATTGCTCAATGCCCTGGTCATCACAAAGCTCCATGACAATTGTCATCACAATGCTCGATGCCCTTCTCATCACAATGCTCCATGCCCTTGTCATTACAATCCCCCATGACCCATGTATCACAGTGTACGTGCCCTTGTCATCACAATGCTCCATGCCCACTCTCATCACAATAATTCAAGAAGCATTTCAGACCAATGCTCAATGCCCTTCTCATCACAATGCTCCGTTACATCTGTCATAACAATGCTCCATGACCCCTGCCATTCCATTGTTCCACGGACTTGTCATCACAAGGCTCCATGACCCTTGTCATCACAATGCTCCAAGACCCCTGTAATCACAATGCTCCATGCTCTTGTCATCACAAAGCTCCATGACGCATGTTATCAGAAGGTTCCATGGCCTTCTCCTCACAGTGCTCCATGCCCTTGTCATCACAATGCTCCAAGACCCCTGTAATCACAATGCTCCATGCACCTTTTCATCAGAATGCTCCATGAGACTTGTCAACACAAGTCTCCATGGTCATCTCATCACAATTCTCCAGGACCTTGTCATCACCACGCACCATTCCCTTGTCATCACAATGCTCCATGACACCTGCCATCACAATACTCCATGAACATTTTCAGCCCAATGCTCCATGACCTTCTAATCACAATGCTCCATGACCAATATCATCAAAATTCTCCATGACCACTGTCATCCAAACACTCCATGACACCTGACAACACAATGATCCGGGACTCTTTTCATCACAATGCTCCATGACCCCTGTAATCACAATGCTCCATGACCCCTGTCATCACAATACTCCATGAACATTTTCATCCCAATGATCCATGACCCTTGTCATCACAGCGATCCATGCCCTTGTCATCCCAATGCTCCATGACCCCTATATTCAAAATGCTCTGTGACGCTTGTTATCAAAGTGCACCATGACACATATCATCACAATGCTCCATGCCTTTGTCAGCAAAATGCTACATGACACTGTCCTTACAAAGCTCTATGCGCTTGTCATCACAATACTCCATTACCATAGTCATCACTATCCTCCAAGAACCTTGGGATCCCATTGCTTCATGCCTTAGTCATCACAATGTTCCATGCTCCTTGAAATCAAAAGTATCCATGACCTCTGTCATCGCAATGCTCCAAACCCTTGTGATCACAATGTTCCATAACACTTGTCATCACAACGCTCCATGATGACTGTCATCACAGTACTCCATGCCCTTTTCATCACAATGCTCCATGACCTTTGTCATCACAATTCTCAATACACTTGTCATCACAAAGCTCCCTGACACTTGTCGTCAGAATGCTCCTTGAACCCTGTCACGAAAAGGCTCCATGCCTTTTTCATCACAAAGACCCATGCCATTTTCATCACAATGCTCCATGCCATTGTCATCAAAATACTCCACAAGCTTGTCATCAGAATGCTCCATGACCCTTGTCATCACAATTCTCCATGCACTTGTCAGCACAATGCTCCCTGACCCTTGTCATCACAATGCTCCAAGCCATTGTCATCACAGTGCTCCATTACCTTTGTCATCAGAATCCTCCATGACACTTGGCATCAGAATGCTCCATGCCATTGTCATCCCAATGGGCCATTACATATGTCATCACAATGCTCCCTGACACCTCTATTTACAATACTGCATGGCCTGGTCATCACAATGCTCCATGCCCTTGTCATCACAATGCGCTGTTCCCACTCTCATCACAATAATCCAAGAAAATTATTAGACAAATGCTCCATGCCCTTGTCATCACAACGCTCCATGATGCCTGTCATCACAATACTCCATGCCCTTTTCATCACAATGCTCCATGCCCTTGTTATCACAATGTTCCAAGACCCAATTAATCAGAATGCTCCATGCCCCTTTTGATCAGTATGCTCCATGAGACCTGTCATCACAAGGCTCCATGGTTTTCTCATCACAATGCTCCAGGACCTTGTCATCACAATGCTTCATGACATTTTCATGAAAACTCTCAATGGCCCTTGTCATCATAATGCTCCAAGCCCTAGTCATCACAATGCTCCATTATATTTGTCATCACAATCCTCCATTATATTTGGCATCACAATGCTCCATGCCATTGTCATCGCAATGGACCATGACATATGTCATCACAATGCTCCCTGACACCTGTCTTCACAATATTCCATGCCCTTGTCATCACAATACTCCATGCACTTGTCATCAAAATGCACCATGTCCACTGTCATCACAATAATCTATGAAACTTGTCAGACCGATGCTCCATGCACCTGTCATCACAATGCTCCATGCCCTTGTCATCACAATGCTCCATGACCCCTGTCATCACAATGCTCCGTGACTCCAGTCATCACAATGCTTCATAACGTTTGTCATCACAACGGTCCATGCCCGCGTCATCACAAGACTCTGTGACCTTTGTAACCACAATGCTCCATGAACTTTTCATCACAATGCTGCGTGACCCTTGTCATCACGATGCTCCATGTCTTTGTCAGAACAATGCTCCATGACCCTTGTCATCACAATGTGCCATGCACTTTTCATCACAAAGAACCACAACTTTGACATCGCTATGCTCCATAAACCTTGTAATCACAATGTTCCATGCAATTCTCATTCAAATGCTCTCTCACAACGGATATCACAATGTTCCATCACTTGTCATCACAATCCTCCCTCACCCCTGTTATCACAAGTTTCCATGACCCCTGTCATCACAATGCTACATCCCCTTATCAGCACAATGTTCCATGATCCCTGACATCACAATGTTCAATAACCCCTGTCATCAAAATACTCCATGACCCTTTTCATCCCAAAGCTCCATGACCCATGGCATCACAATGTTTTATAACCCCTGTCATCAAAATGTTCCATTACACTTTTCATCAAATTACTGCATGAACCTGTCATCAAAATGCTCCCTGCCCTGCTCATCACAATGCACCACACCCTTGTCATCAAAATGCTCCATGACTTTTGTCATCACAAAGCTCCATGACCCTTGGCATCACAATGCTCCATGTCATGGCCATCATAATGCTCCATGAACCCTCTCATCATATTGCTCAATGCCCTGGTCATCACAAAGCTCCATGACAATTGTCATCACAATGCTCGATGCCCTTCTCATCACAATGCTCCATGCCCTTGTCATTACAATCCCCCATGACCCATGTATCACAGTGTACGTGCCCTTGTCATCACAATGCTCCATGCCCACTCTCATCACAATAATTCAAGAAGCATTTCAGACCAATGATCAATGCCCTTCTCATCACAATGCTCCATTACATCTGTCATAACAATGCTCCATGACCCCTGCCATCCCATTGTTCCACGGACTTGTCATCACAAGGCTCCATGACCCTTGTCATCACAATGCTCCAAGACCCCTGTAATCACAATGCTCCATGCCCTTGTCATCACAATGCTCCAAGACCCCTGTAATCACAATGCTCCATGCACCTTTTCATCAGAATGCTCCATGAGACTTGTCAACACAAGTCTCCATGGTCATCTCATCACAATGCTCCAGGACCTTGTCATCACCACGCTCCATTCCCTTGTCATCACAATGCTCCATGACACCTGCCATCACAATACTCCATGAACATTTTCAGCCCAATGCTCCATGACCTTCTAATCACAATGCTCCATGACCAATATCATCAAAATTCTCCATGACCACTGTCATCCAAACACTCCATGACACCTGACAACACAATGATCCGGGACTCTTTTCATCACAATGCTCCATGACCCCTGTAATCACAATGCTCCATGACCCCTGTCATCACAATACTCCATGAACATTTTCATCCCAATGATCCATGACCCTTGTCATCACAGTGATCCATGCCCTTGTTATCCCAATGCTCCATGACCCCTATATTCAAAATGCTCTGTGACGCTTGTCATCAAAGTGCACCATGACACATGTCATCACAATGCTCCATGCCTTTGTCAGCAAAATGCTACATGACACTGTCCTTACAATGCTCTATGCGCTTGTCATCACAATACTCCATTACCATAGTCATCACTATCCTCCAAGAACCTTGGGATCCCATTGCTTCATGCCCTAGTCATCACAATGCTCCATGCTCCTTGAAATCAAAAGTATCCATGACCTCTGTCATCGCAATGCTCCAAACCCTTGTGATCACAATGTTCCATAACACTTGTCATCACAACGCTCCATGATGACTGTCATCACAGTACTCCATGCCCTTTTCATCACAATGCTCCATGACCTTTGTCATCACAATTCTCAATACACTTGTCATCACAATGCTCCCTGACACTTGTCGTCAGAATGCTCCTTGAACCCTGTCACGAAAAGGCTCCATGCCTTTTTCATCACAAAGCCCCATGCCATTTTCATCACAATGCTCCATGCCATTGTCATCAAAATACTCCACAAGCTTGTCATCAGAATGCTCCATGACCCTTGTCATCACAATTCTCCATGCACTTGTCAGCACAATGCTCCCTGACCCTTGTCATCACAATGCTCCAAGCCATGGTCATCACAATGCTCCATTACCTTTGTCATCAGAATCCTCCATGACACTTGGCATCAGAATGCTCCATGCCATTGTCATCACAATGGGCCATTACATATGTCATCACAATGCTCCCTGACACCTCTATTTACAATACTGCATGGCCTGGTCATCACAATGCTCCATGTCCTTGTCATCACAATGCGCTGTTCCCACTCTCATCACAATAATCCAAGAAACTTATTAGACCAATGCTCCATGCCCTTGTCATCACAACGCTCCATGATGCCTGTCATCACAATACTCCATGCCCTTGTCATCACAATGCTCCATGCCCTTGTTATCACAATGTTCCAAGACCCAAGTAATCAGAATGCTCCATGCCCCTTTTGATCAGTATGCTCCATGAGACCTGTCATCACAAGGCTCCATGATTTTCTCATCACAATGCTCCAGGACCTTGTCATCACAATGCTTCATGACATTTTCATGAAAACACTCAATGGCCCTTGTCATCATAATGCTCCAAGCCCTAGTCATCACAATGCTCCATTATATTTGTCATCACAATCCTCCATTATATTTGGCATCACAATGCTCCATAAATCTTGTAATCACAATGCTCCATGCCCTTCACATCACAATGCTCCATTACCCCTGTCATAACAATGCTCCATGACCCCTGCCATCACAATGTTCCACGGCTTTGTCATCGCAAGGCTCCATGACCCTTGTCATCACAGTGCTCCAAGACCCCTGTAATCAAAATGCTCCATGCCCTTGTTATCACAAAGCTCCATGACAAATGTCATCAGAATGTTCCATGGTCTTCTCATCAAAATGATTCATGCAATTGTCATCACAATGCTCCCAGACCACTGTAATAACAATGCTCCATGCCCATTTTCAACTCAATGGTCCATGAAACCTGTCATCACAATGCATCATGCCCATCATCATAATGCTTCCAGCTATTGTCAGCACAATGAAATCAAAATACTCCATGAACTCTGTCATCACAATGCTCCATGAACCCTGTCATCACAACACTCCATGAACATTTTCAGACCACTGCTCCATGACAGTTTTCATCACAATGATCCATGCCCTAGTCATCCCAATGCTCCATGACCCCTGTATTCACAATGCTCCGTGACGCTTGTCATCACAGTGCTCCATGACACATGTCATCACAATGTTCCATGCCTTTGTCAGCAAAATGCTACATGACCTTGTCATTACAATGCTCTATGCGCTTGTCATCACAATACTCCATTACCATTGTCATCACAATCCTCCATGAATATTTTGGTCACATTGCTTCATGCCCTTGTCATCACAGTGCTCCATGCTCCTTGAAATCAAAACGATGCATGACCTCTGTCATCACAATGCTCCAAACCCTTCTGATCACAATGTTCAATATCACTTTTGATCAAAACACTCCATGATGACTGTCATCACAATACTCCATGCCATTTTCATCACAATGCTCCATGACCTTTGTCATCAAAATTCTCAATACACTTGTCATCACAATGCTCCCTGACACTTGTCGTCAGAATGCTCTTGAACCCTGTTACAAAAGGCTCCATGACTTTTTCATCACAATGTCCCATGCCGTTTTCATCACAATGCTCCATGTCATTGTCATCAAAATACTCCACAAGCTTGTCATCAGAATGCTCCATGACCCTTGTCATCATAATTCTCCATGCAATTCTCAGCACAAAGCTACCTGACCCTTGTCATCACAATGCTCCAAGCCATTGTCATCACAATGCTCCATTACCTTTGCCATCAGAATCTTCCATGACACTTGGCATCACAATGTTTCATGCCATTGTCATCACAATGGGCCATTATATATGTCATCACAATGCTCCCTGACAACTGTCTTCACAATACTGCTTGACCTGGTCATCACAATGCTCCATGCCCTTGTCATCACAATGCGCCATTCCAACTCGCATCGCAATAATCCATGAAAGTTATTAGACCAATGCTCCATGTCCTTGTCATCACAATGCTCCATTCCCTTGTTATTACAATGCTCCATGACCCCTGTCATCACAATGCTCTGTGACTCCAGTCATCACAATTCTTCTTGACCTTTGTCATCACAGTGGTCCATGCCCTCATCATCAACAGTCTCTGTGACGTTTTTAACCACAATGCTCCATGAACTTTTCATCACAATGCTCTTTGACCCTTGTCATCACCATGCTCTATGCCTTTCTCAGGACAATGCTCCATGATCCTTGTCATCACAATGCTCCATGCGCTTGTCAGCACGATGCTCCACGACACATGTCATCACAATGCACCATGCGCTTTTCATCACAGTGCTCCACAATCTTTTCATCACAATGCTCCATAAACCTTGTCATCACAATGCTCCATGCACTTCTCATCAAAAACCTCTCTCACCACTGATATCACAATGTTACCATCACTATTCGTCACAATACTCCCTCACCCCTGTCATCACAATGTTCCATTAATCCTGTCATCACAATGCTACATGCATTATCATCACAATGTTTTATGACCACAGACATCACAATGTTACATAACCCCTGTCATCAAAATGCTCCATGACCCTTTTCATGAAAATGCTCCATGACCCCTGACATCTCAGTGTTCCATAACCACAGTCATCCAAATGTTCCATGACTCTTTTCATCAAATTGCTCCATGACACTTTCATCACAATGCTCCTGCCCTTCTCATCACAATGCACAACGCCCTTGTCATCAAAATGCTCCATGGCATTTGTCATCACCAAGATCCATGACGCTTGGCATCACAACGCTCCATGTCTTTGTCATCACGATGCTCCATGAACGCTGTCATCACATTGCTCCATGCCCTTGTCATCACAAAGCTCCATGACACATGTCATCAGAATGTTCCATGGCCTTCTCATCGCAATGCTCCATGCCCTTGCCATCACAATGCTCCATTACCCCTGTAATAACAATGCTCCATGACCGCTGCCAACACAATGTTCCACAGCCTTGTCATCACAATGCTCCCTGACACCTGTCTTCACAATACACCATGCACTTGTCATCACAATGCTCCATGCCCTTGTCATCACAATGCACCATGTCCACTGTCATCACAATCATCTATGAAACTTTTCAGACCAATGCTCCATGCCCCTGTCATCACAGTGCTCCATGCCCTTGTCATCACAATGCTCCATGAACCCTGTCATCACAATGCCCCGTGACTCCAGTCATCACAATGCTTCATAACATTTGTCATCACAACGGTCCATGCCCGCGTCATCACAAGGCTCTGTGACCATTTTAACCACAATGCTCCATGAACATTTCATCACAATGCTCCGTGAACCTTGTCATTACAATGCTCCATGCCTTTGTCAGAACAATGCTCCATGACCTTTGTCATCACAATGTACCATGCGCTTTTCATCACAATGATCCACAACCCTGTCATCGCTATGCTCCATAAACCTTGTAATCACAATGCTCCATGAACTTCTCATCCAAATGCTCTCTCACATGAGATATCACAATGTTCCACCACTAGTCATCACAATCCTCACTCACCCCTGTTATCACAATGTTCCATGACCCCTGTCATCACAATGCTACATCCCCTTATCTGCACAATGTTCCATGACCCCTGACATCACAATGTTCCATAACCCCTGTCATCAAAATATTCCATTACACTTTTCATAAAATTGCTGCATGACTCTGTCATCAAAATGCTCCCTGCCCTTCTCATCACAATGCACCACACCCTTGTCATCAAAATGCTCCATGACCATTGTCATCACAAAGCTCCATGGCCCTTGGCATCACAATGCTCCATGTCATTGTCATCACAGTGCTCCATGAACCCTCTCATCACATGGCTCCATGCCCTTATCATCACAAAGCACCATGACACTTGTCATCACAATGCTCGATGCCCTTCCCATCACAATGCTCCATGCGTTTGTCATTAAAATCCTCCATGACCCATGTATCACAGTGTTCCGGGCCCTTGTCATCACAAAGCTCCATGCCCACTCTCATCACAATAATCCATGAAACATTTCAGACCAATGCTCATTGTCCTTCTCTTCACAATGCTCCATTATCTCTGTCATAACAATGCTTCATGACCCCTGCCGTCACAATGTTCCACGGCCTTGTCATCACAAGGCTCCATGACAGTTGTCATCACAATGCTCCAAAACCCCTGTAATCACAATGCTCCATGCCCTTGTCATCACAAAGCTCCATGACGCATGTCATCAGAATGTTCCATGGCCTTCTCCTCACAATGCTCCATGCCCTTGTCATCACAATGCTCCAATACCCCTGTAATCACAATGCTCCATGCCCCTTATCATCAGAATGCTCCATGAGACTTGTCATCACAAGTCTCCATGGTCATCTCATCACAATGATGCAGGAACTTGTCATCACCATGCTCCATTCCATTGTCATCACAATGCTCCATGTCCCCCGTCATCACAATACTCCATGAACATTTTCAGCCCACTGCTCCATGACCTTCTCATCACAATGCTCCATGAACAGTATCATCACAATGATCCATGACCACTGTCATCACAACACTCCATGACAGCTGACAGCCCAATGATCCGGGACCTCTGTCATCATAATGCTCCAAGACCCCTGTAATCACAGTGCCCCATGACACCTGTCATCACAATACTCCAGGAACATTTTCAGCCCAATTCTCCATGACCCTTGTCATCACAATGATCCATGCCCTTTTCATCCTAATGCTCCATGACCCCTGTATTCTCAATGGTCCGTGACTCCTGTCATCACAGTGCTCCATGACACATGCCATCACAATGCTCTATGCCTTTCTCAGCACAATGTTTCATGCCCTTTTCATCACAATGCTCCATGACACCTGTCATCACAATGCTCCATGACTCCAGTCATCACAATTCTTCATAACATTTGTCATCACGATGGGAGATACCCACGTCATCACAAGGCTGTTACCTTTGTAACCACAATGCTCCATGAACTTTTCATCACAATGCTCCGTGATCCTTGTCATCACAATGTTCCATGCCTTTGTCAGAAAAATGCTCCATGACCCTTGTCATCACAATGTGCCACGCGCTTTTCATCACAACGGTCCAAAAATTTGTCATCACAATGCTCCATGAACCTTGTAATCACAATGCTCCATGCCCTTCTCATCACAATGCTGCATTACCCCTGTCATAACAATACTCCCTGACCCATGCCATCACAAATTTCTATGCCCTTGTCATCACAAAGCTCCATGACACGTCATCAGAATGTTCCATGTACTTCTCATCAAAATGCTCAATGCCCTTTTCATCACAATGCTCCCAAACCCCTGTAATCACAATGCTCCATGCCCCTCTTCATCTCAATGCTCCATGAACCCTGTCATCACAATGCATCATGCCAATCATCATAATGCTTCCGGCTATTGTCAGCACAATGAAATCAAAATTCTACATGACCCCTGTCATCACAGTACTCCATGAACATTTTCAGCCCAATGCTCCATGACCATTGTCATCACAATGATCCATGCCCTTGTAATCCCAATGCTCCATGACCCCTGTATTCACAATGCTCCGTGACGCTTGTCATCACAGTGCTCCATGACACATGTCATCACAATGCTCCATTACCTTTGTCATCACAATCCTCCATAACACTCGGCATCACAATGCTCCATGCTATTGTCATCACAATGGAACATGAAATATGCCATCACAATGCTCCCTGACACCTGTCTTCACAATACTCCATGACCTTGTCATCACAATGCTCCATGCCCTTTTCATCACAATGTGCCATGCCCACTGTCAACACAATTATCCATGAAACTTGTCAGACCAATGCTCCATGCTCCTGTCATCACAGTGCTACATGACCCCAGTCATCACAATGCTCCGTGTGTCCCATCATCACAAGACTCCTTGACGTGTGTCACCACAAAAGTCAATGCCCTCATCATCACAAGGCTCTGTGAAATTTGTCACCACAATGCTCCATGAACTTTTCATCAAAATGCTCAATGTTATTGTCATCACAATGCTCCATGAACGCTCTCATCACATTGCTCCATGACCTTGTCATCACAAAGCTCCATGACGCATGTCATCAGAAGGCTCCATGGCCTTCTCATCACAATGTTCCATGCCCTTGCCATCACAATTCTCCATTAACCCTGTCATAACAGTGCTCCATGACCCCTGCCATCACGATGTTCCATGGCCTTGTCATCACAAGGCTCCATGACCCTTCTAATCACAATGCTCCAAGACCCCTGTAATCACAATGCTCCATGCCCCTTTTCATCTCAATGATCCATGAACCCGGTCATAACAATGCACCATGCCCATCATCAAAATGCTTCATGCTATTGTCATCACAATGAAATCAAAATTCTCCATGATCTCTGTCATCACAATGCTCCAAATCCTTGTGATCAAAATGTTCCATAACACTTATCATCACAACGCCCCATGATGCTCATCATCACAATTATCCATGGTCTTCTCATCACAATGCTCCATGACCTTTTTCATCACAATGCTCAATACACTTGTCATCACAATGCTCCCTGACACTTGTCCTCAGTATGCTCCTTGAACCCTGTCATGACAAGGCTCCATGCCTTTTTCATCACAATGTTCCATGCCCTTGTCATCACAAAGCTCCATGATGCATGTCATCAGAACGTTCCATGGCCATCTCATCCCAATGCTCCATGCCCTTGTCATCACAATGCCCCAAGACCCCTCTAATCACAATGCTCCATGCCCCTTTTCATCAGAATATTCCATGAGACTTGTCATCACAAGTCTCCATGGTCTTCTCATCACAATGCTCCAGTACCTTGTCATCACAAGCCTCCATGGCCCCTGTCATCACAATATTCCATGAACATTTTCAGCCCAATGCTCCTTGACCTTCTCATCACAATGCTTCATGACCCCTGTCATCACAATGCTCCATGACTCGTGTCATCACAACGATCCATGAACACTGACAACACAATGATCCGGGACTCTTGTCATCAAAATGCTCCATGCCCTTGTCATCCCAATGCTCCATGACCCCTGTAATCACAATGCTCCGTGACGCTTGTCATCACAGTGCTCCATGAACCTTGTCATCACAATGCTCCATGCCTTTGTCAGCAATATGCTACATAATCTTGTCATCACAATGCTCCATGCGCTTGTCATCACAATCCTTCATGACACTTTGGATCATATTGCTTCATGCCCTTGGCATCTCCCTCTTGCCTTTCTGGTTTTTACAGATTTTCGGATGTCCCTTTTGACCCGTGGGAAGTGACAATTCTTTGTAGTGTGGATTTGCATTGCGTGCTTGCTTGATTGTCCAAAAAGGTCGTATGCGTTTTCTCCTGAATATATTCAGGAGAAAACGCATACGCCCTTTTTGGCCAAGTGCATCATTGTCGAAGTTGTGATGCTTTTCCTGTGCTTTAAAGGCGATTCCAATTTACCTCTTGAAATATGTTTTGTGCAATTCTGCCTCATTTTCAAGTCAGCTTCGTTGCCTTCCCTCAACAGATTTTTGGAAGACAGTAGTCCTTTATAACTGTAGGTTTGTGAATTGCTGTGCCCGTGAGCTCCAATTTTCAAATCCCGTATTTGGGAGCTGACTGCAAATCCACAATTTTGCTTCAGGACCTATACTTGTTCCAGGGGTGGCTATACTGTTCCCTGCAGGAGGCTAAGGCTTTGGTTAATTCTTCTTCCTGACGGGAATTTACAGTGACATGTGCCCGTCCAAAAGCCTACATCTACTCTGTGATTGGTTCTCCCTCTTCCCTTTCATCCTCTGCACAATTAGCAAACTGTGCGAACCAGGAGGTTATAGGGGCGGGCTCTCCTAAGTTGGGAGATTGATAGTAAAGCAGTTGGAATGCCAAACTGGAGCACAAAGATAGGAAAAATTAGGAGACTTTTAGAAACCTTTCACCATCACAGGGTGTCCATTCTCTAGGTTTCCCATACACGTTATAACTGTAGTGATATTCCCTACTACCTGGAGATTTGGTATCCATGGAATCGTGGCAGGCATTAGTACTTTAAAGGGTCTGCATTTTCTATCCCAATCTCACCAGTCCTCTCAGTCCCAAGTGTCCAGCCTTATGTCTCATCCAGCTGTCTTTACAGATAGGGTCATTCCCGGTTTCATCAGAACCCCTGAAGGAATTGTGTAAGAATTTCGCTGTTTTTTTGTTTGTTTTTGAAATTCATTTTTATAATGGGGTTGAGCTGATTTTCACTGACGTGTTTATGCCAGTCTAGACACACTTGATTCCCTTATGAAGACAAATCAATACATTGGTTTTCAGATTCTCACTAGTCAGATATATTCCTCTGCGGGGAATAGGGGGTTTGAGTCCCGTTCACTGAGGAAGGGGTAGGTCTCGTCTGTTCTCTATTTGGTTTATGGAATGGTACCTGTGCTAATATCAAACTCTGGTTTTATGCATCACCCCACCTCTCCTTTCCCATTAAACAGGCATAAGAGTGTTTTCTAAATGTGAGACTCTGTTCTCTTTCTTAATTCAGTTCATGTGTTGTGATCTTGACATTCCCTCTGTAAGTGATATCTTATGAATAGATTCTTTTTCTGTGTGACTAATTTCACTTAGAATCATCATACCTAAATCCACTCTTTATGCTGCTACTGGCCTTATGACATTGATTTCACGTCTGAGTGATATTCCGTTGTACAAATTTACCACAAGTAATTTATGCATTTCTCTTTTTCCTGGGATATTTTAGGTGTACCGAAGTTGAGGTTCTTGTATGCAGAGCAGCCCTAAAATTTGGAGTGCCTGTGTGTTGTCGATATTTAGTCTTCCCAAGTTATATGTCCATGAGTTGAAGTCCCCTTTGCTCAGGGGCTTTGTATTTAAATATTTTAGGAAACAGCATACACTTCTTCAGAGTGGCTCTTGGATATTTATACCCCACCCATCAGCGTGACTAGGCTCCCTGTTCTCCATGGCCTCTCCAGCATTTCTGGTTTGTACACATTTTTTGGATGGCCTTTCTGAGCAGTGGAAATTGAGACTTCTTTGTTGTGCGGATTTGCATTTCCCGCTTGCTTGGTTGGCCAAAAACTCTGTATGTGTTTTTTTCCTGAAGATATTCACGAAAAAAAGGCACACACGCTTTTGCCCAACTGCATCATTTTAGAAATTCTGCTGCTTTTCATATGCTTTAAATGTGAGTACAATCTACCTTTTGAAATCTGTTTCCTGCAATTCTGCCTCTCATTCAGATCCTCTTCGTTGCCTTACCTGAATATATTTTTGGACGTTGGTTATCATTTATATCTTTGCAGGTCTTTGAATTGTCTGCTCCTGAGCTCCATTTTACAACTCGCTTTTATTGTGAGCTCGCCACCAAACCATTGGATTGCTTCTGGCCCTATTCTGGTTCTCAGGAGGCAGGCTGAGCCTTTCGTTAATTCTTGTTCCTAATGGGAAATTAGAGTGACATGTGCCTGTCAAAAATCCTACAGCTTATCTCTCATTGGTTCCCCCTTCCCATTTATCCTCTGCACAAATTGCAAACTGTGTGAAACAGGAGGTTAAAGGTGCTGATTCTCCAAGAGGGGATATTGTTAATAATGTGGCTGGAATGGCGAACCCCAGCACCAGGAGATCAAAAATGAGGTGCATTTTAGACACCTTTCCTGAGCACACGGTGTACATTCATCTCCGTTTCGCAGGCATGTTTTCGCTGTCAGAAGATTCCCTTGAAAGTGCAGATTTGGGACCCATGGAATGGGTACCAGGCAGTATTACTTTAAAAGGTCTGCATTTCCTCACCCAGCCTCTCTAACATCTCTTAGCGTGCATGGCTTCCAGCCTTATATATCATCCTGCTGTGGGTCTACATGTGTTCAATCCATGTTACATCGTAGCCCTTCAACAAAAGTTGTAAGAATTTTTGTCTGTCTCACCGTTTTTATAAATATTTTTAAATTTATTTTTATATTGGTTACAGCTGATTTTCAAAGCTCTGTTTTTTGCTGCTGTACATCCACTTGATTCATGTACTGTGAGACAACAAGAAATTATTTTTCAGATGCTTACGAGTCATATGTATTATTGTCCAGTGACTTGAGTGGGCTGAGTGCAGTTCTTTGAGGTACCGTGTAGGCCTTGTCACTTATTCAATTTGGTACTTGGAATGGTATATTTGCTAATTTCAACCTCCTGGATAATACCTCACCATTCCCCACCTTTCCCATTTAGCAGCCTTATGTCTCTTTTCTACATATTTGACGATGTTTCTGTTTTGTAGTTTATTTCATGTGTAGCCATGTTTGATTCCACCTTTAAGTGACATCTTATGATATGTGTCTTTTTCTTTCTGACATATGTCACTTAGAATGATCGTATGTAACTCCTCCAGAGTTGTTCCAACTGGCCTTATTTCATTGATTTCGGGATGAGTAATATTCCACTCTACATAAGTACCCCATCTCTTTTATCCATTTTATCCTTCCAGGGACATTTAGGTTATATCCAAGTGGAGGCCCTTTTTAACAGAGAGGTGGTAAACGTTGGGGTGCCTGTTTTCTGTCCATTTTTGTTTTTCCCAAGGTATACGCCCATGAGTGCAAGTGCACTATGCTCTGTAGCTCATCTTTTAGATGTCTTAGCAAACACAATACACTTCTCCAGAGTGGCCATTGGCAAATTACATTTCCACTATCAGCCTCACAGGGCTCCCTTTTCTCCTCACCCTGTCCTGCATTTCTGGTGTTTACACTTTATGTGGATGGCCCTTCTGACTGATGTGAAGTGATACATTTTGTAGTATTGATTTCCAGTGCCCACCTGTTTGGTTGGATAAAAAGTGTGTATGGCCTTTACTTGAATATATTCAGAAAAAAATTCATACGCCCTTTTGGGCCAACTGCATCATTGGCGATGTTCAGCCCCTTTTCTTGTGCTTTAATGGGGAGTCCTTTCTACCTCTACAAATCTGTTTCCTGCCACTCTCCCTTGCTTACAAGTCCTTTTCTGTGACTTACCTCAAGACATTTTTCGATGATAGATATTTTCAACTCTGCAGTTTCATGAATATTAGTGCCCCCGAGTTCCATTTTTCAACTTGTGTTTTTGGATACTGGACACAAAACAGCGGGATTTCCTCTAGACCTATTCTGTTTCCGTGGGCAATTCTAGCCTTTGATGAATTTGTCTTCCAGATTGGAAATTAGAGTGGCATGTGCCTGTCCAAACAACTGAGACTTGTCTCTAAATTTTTCTCATCCTTCCGCTTCATCCTCTGGACAAATTCCAAACTGTGTGCAACAGGATGTTGACGGTGCTGATATCCCCAAGTGAGGAGATTGTTAGGAAAGATGCTGGAGGGGTGAACCCGAGCACCAGGCGATGAGGAGATGAGGTGCCTTTTCCAAACTCTTTCCGATCAAACGGTGTACCATCCTCTAGGTGTGACAGGCATGTTTTAGCTGTAGGAAGGGTCCCGTGCATGGAAGGAGAACACCAGGGATTTTTCCAAATCAGTGCCTCCCCGTATCCCAAACTGGGGAATTTTTAAGCTACAGCTACACGTATGTCCATTAAAGGCCTTGGGAAATAGGCAGAGCCCAAACTTTAGATGATTGAAATCTTCAGGGTGAGAAGCGCTCACCATCGGCCTTGCTTAGGTTACATTTTATCTGTCATTGATAGATGATATCAATAAAAATATATATTCTTTTTCAGATTATTTCCCCTTATAGGTTATTGCAAAATATTCAGTGTAGTTCCCTGTGCTATACAGTAGTTCCTTGTTGATGATCTATTTTATACATAGCAGTGTGTATGTGTTAATCCCAAACTGTTAATTTATCCCTTCTCCTACCTTTCCCCTTTGGTAATAATAAATTATAAGATTTTATACTTCTCAGAAATGGGGGAGCTGAAAGAGAGGTATCATTTTCAATGGAAAAGCATTCAAAACAAGATTGAAGCTTCAGCCAAGAGTATTCGATGTACATCCATGGAAATAAATCACTTCATTTCTCTAATGTTGACCTGACAAATAAGACAGACGTCTTCACTGAACTTGGTTATAGTAAAGTGATGGAAATATCAAATGTAAGTCTTAGAAAAATCTTATTTTACCCGAGCATTATACACTGCTCTATGTTAACTACAGTTTGGCTCACACATCTGTTCATTGAAGTTACAATGTTCTCAATTTCTGTTACTGATCCTCCAGAGTGGACCCCAACAGGATTCACAATGCCCAGTGTCATTGGAGCCAAGAGATCAAGACTGAGTTTGCTTCAGAAGCAAAGGAAACATTATTTTGAAAACAGAATGGAGAGGTGAGAGCATGCAGTCCCCCACGGGCTGTGGGCTGGGCTGCTGTGTAGGGATCCCGGCAGTGTCAGTGGGAGGGAGGGGATGGAGCTCTCGAGGGCTGGGTTGGCTGCAGCTCAGGCTCTATGCCGTGGAGTCTGCATGGGACCCTGCTAGCTGAGGTGTCGACCCAGCCATTCTGCACTAGGAAGTCGGGTCTGAAGTGCCGGGTGTGGGACCTCTGCATGCGGAACCCTAGGAAAACGTGAAATTAGACAAAGCACAAAGGACAAACAGGTTAGACTTTATTTTATTGCCCAGATTCTCTTTTTATCTCCCAGGAATTTTTAATGAACGTTGCCAGAGACGAACCCCTCCTCTGCTTTTTGTTCCGTTCCTCATTTTTGGGGTGTTGAGGGTGCAGACCCCTCTTTTGTAACTGCTTCATGCTGTGGTGGGAGCCCTGATAACTGGGGGAAGGGGCAAAACGTCTCCCCACCAGCCTCCAGGTGAGGTTGATTGTCCCAAGGCCTCCTGCCTCACTTCTCGTCCGCCTGAGCACCAGCATTGGAAGTGTTATAGATTCTAATGACCTTTAAGGGTCCAGGAAAGAGATGCGCAGAGATGCTGAGGTGGCAGGTTTCACCCCACCCCACATTTGTTTGGCGACCTTAGGCTGACGGTTTTTGCCAGCCTAGATGCTCTGACCAGTAGTCTGTGCTTTCTTTAATTAGGTCCCTGAATTAATGTACAAACAGCACCATGTGTCAGAACCCTGCCCGCGCAACTCCCAGACAGTCCAGGTTCAGTGGTGATCCAGGACCATGACGTCCACTGAGTCAACGGCCTTTAGAAGTAGCCAGCAGTCCAGCCGGTCATATTGGCCACCTTCACCGTGGTGTCTGTAGGGTTTTCTATGGTGAAAGCGTGATATACATTTCCCCCACCAAGTTTATTAGCTCCCCTCTGGGTGCAGTAAGTCTTGCAAGCAGTAGTCTGCTTTTTCGGGGCACTGTCTTCTTGTTTTCTGAGAGAAACTCCAGGTCAAGTGATGGTCACACGAGTCATCTTGGGGGCCCGTTGACCCCGTTTGTCTCTCTGGAGGTTGGAGTTGGAGGGCCTCCTCACTCGAGGTCAGTGTGTCCACAGAGCGACCCCTGCAACATCAGGGCATGATGGGTGGTTAGGATCACGACGTGGGGTCCTTTTCCCTTAGGAGGGAGCTGGCCATGTGGGCTGCTGATTTCTAGCTTTTTAGATACCCCAGTATCCTGACCTAATGAGTCTGTGGGCAAAGCCCTTGGTGACCATAGTTTATCATACCTGAAGGGCATTCTTGTGTTGCTCCATTTCAAGTGGTCCCAGTTTTTGCACTAAGGCTCCAAGGGCAATTAACCTTTGACCGGGTATGTAAAGGTCAAAGCGTTTAGCTAAATTAGGGAGTACCTGGGCAAGGGTCTGAATTGACTGCTCTTTCCATTCTTGAAAGGCCACTTCTGGATTCTATACAAAAGGATCCTCATTTTTTCGTGTCAGTGTTTCATGTAGAGGCCCAGCTATTAGACTGTAGTTAGGGATCCAGATGCAGAAAACCTTGGCCTCCCCAGGAACCCCTAAGCTGTCTTCTAGTTTTAGAAGAGGTAAGGCTGCAAATGGCTTCTTCCCTATCCTGGGATGCGTTTATCCGAATATCTGTGAGAATGAAGCCCAGGCATGTCACCTGAGCCTGGGATATTTGAGCCTTTTTCTTGGACACCTTCTATCCTTCCTTGGCTAGGTAGTTTAGAGGCGTCTTTAGTAGGCCTGGCGATCAGAATGTCATCTGCATATTGAAGGAGGGTTCCCTTTTACAGAGGTACAACGTTTAGGTCTTTAGAGGTCATTTCCCCAATGATGGTGTGGGGATTTTTGTACCGTTGGGGCAGGACGGCCCAGCATTATTGGTTTTGTTGCATGTTGTGTCCTGCCACTCAGAAGCCAAAAATTCTTGTGACTCTGAGATGAATGGAATACAGAAGAAGGCATCATTGAAGTGTAATACAGAATGCCATGGCCTGGTGGATGGTAGAATTTCCAGCAGTGTGTAGGAAATAGGAGCTACTGGATGTATATCCTCGGTGGCTTCACTGACTGTCCTGATATCCTTTACCAGGTCTCCAGCAGCCCATGGGGCTCTCGTGGTCAGGCCAATCCCAGTATATGGAGCTCACCTGGGCTGCACCACCCATTCCCCACAGCCCACGGGGCTCTCGTGTTCAAGTCCCTCCCAGGGTATGGAGCTCACCTGTGCAGCTACGCAGCAGCCCATGGGTCTCTCACAGTCAGGCCCTTCCCAGGTTACAGAGCACCCATGGGCAGGTACCCAAGCAGGGCTGGACACACAGGAACAGTGCACATAGTCCACCTTGCAGAGAACCCCCAGCTCACCTGTCGCTCACAGCTGAAACAGAATACCTCAGAGCAGGTCTTGAACTAACAAACAGCAGCTCTGACAGGTCTGTGACCCTGGCTATCACTCTGTGCAGTCTCTCTCTGCCTGGTCTTCCAGACACTTCCACTGCAGCCAGGGCACCAGGCCTCTGTCTCCACCCACCATCACTCCTCTCCCTGACTCCTGGGTTCCTCTCATTAGGATAGGGTCTTCTTGAAATTGTTTTCCACTCATGGACCAGATAAAATGATAAGAAAACAAGTGGCAGCTGCAGCCCCTTGTCTAGCCTGACTCTCAAGGGCCCACACCTGTTCCTTGGGCCTGGCCCGTTTAGCAAGGTTAATTTTCTGCAACTGTGAGCCCCTGAGGGGTGAGGATTGGCTGATTTGGGCAGCCTGACACTGCCTACCAGCCCTCCCCAGGTGTGTCTGGGTTGAGGTCAATATAAACACCTCTCCAGGGAGCTAGAGCCCCTTTAGCTGTGCCTGATGCCATATTCTCTGCCCCGTCAGCAGTGCCGGGGCTGGGGTGGTGGTAGGGAGTGAGGGGCTGTGGCTTTGTGGGTGGCCCAGTGTGAGTGGGGCTCTGCTGGACTTTCCACAGGAGTTGCTAGGCTGCCACCTGCTAAAGAAGAGGATGTGTCATCCATACCTGCCGCTTGAATTTCTCCCCAGGCAGAGGTGAGGAAGTAAAAAAGCAGTGGGGGCCGTGGCAGGAGGGGTATCTCAGGCAGGGAAATGGAAAGCTTCCAGAAGAGCATCTGGGGCCAGGACCATCCTGACTGGCCTGCAGGCACCAAGTCGGCCTGCGTGCTGTCGCTGGTGTGGCTCCACAGCCCTTCCTCTAGGCTTGCAAGTGCTTGTACATATTCAGGTGTTTTACCTGGAAAGGGTGGGAAGAGTTCAGCTGCAGCACGACTGGGGCTCAGCTCACATTTACTCACAGACGCCTCAACACAGTCCCCCCAGCTTTGCAATGAGGATGCTCCTTGTCGGGGGGAGCGCTGCTGACGGCTTGGGAGACGATTTCCCACCTCTGACCAACTTAAGAATTTTTTACCACTGGAGCATGTGCCCTGATACGATTTTCCTCTGTATAACTGGTGGGTTCTGTTTTTTTTTTTTTTTTCTTTTTTTCTTTTTGGTTCAAGGTAGATTTTATTTATTCCTCTTTTTTTTTAATTTGGAGATATAAACATGGAAATAATGCATTAAAATAAAGACGTCTATGTGAAGGGAAAAACTTTTTTTCTGTTTTCTTTTATTAAATGCTATTTATTTTTATTTTTTTTTAATTTATATCTTTTATACAGCAGGTTCTTATTGGATATGTATTTTATACATATAAGTGTGCACATGTGAATCCCAGTCTCCCAATTCATCCCACCACCACCCTCACATGGCGTTTCCCCCTTGGTGTCCATATGTTTGTTCTCTACATCTGTGTCTCTATATCTGCCCTGCAAACCGGTTCATCTCTACCATTTTTCTAGGTTCCACATATATGCATTAATATACAATATTTGTTTTTCTCTTTCTGACTTACTTCACTCCGTATGACAGTGTCTAGATCCATTAAGGTCTCTACAAATGACCCAATTTCATTCCTATGTATGGCTGAGTAATATTCCATTGTATATATGTACCACATGTTATCCATTCGTCTGTCTGTGGGCACTTAGGTTGCTTTCATTACCTGGCTATTGTAAATAGTGGTGCAATGAACATTGTGGTGAATGTGTATTTTTGATTTATGGTTTTCTCTGGGTATATGTCCAGTAGTGGGATTGCTGGATTATATGGTAATTCTATTTTTAGTTTTTTAAGGAACCTCCATACTGTTCCCCATAGAGACTGTATCAATTTACATTCCCAACAATAGTGGAAGAAGGTTCCTTTTCTCCATGCCCTCTCCAGCATTTGTTGTTTGTAGATTCTCTGTTGATGCCCATTCTAACAGGTGTGACATGACACCTCATTGTAGTTTCCATTTCCATTTCTCTAATAATTAGTGATGTTGAGCAGATTTTCATGTGCGTACTGGCCATCTCTATGTCTTCTTGGAAGAAATGTCTATTTAGATCTTCCATTTTTGTATTGGGTTGTTTGTTTTATTAATATTGAGCTGCATGAGCTGTTTATATATATTGGAGATTAATCATTTGTCCATTGATTCGTTTGCAAATATTTTCTGCCATTCTGAGGGTTGTCTTTTCATCTTGTTTGTAGTTTCCTTTGCTTTGCAAAAGCTTTTACGTTCCATTAGGTCCCATCTGTTTAGTTTTCTTTTTTATTTCATTACTATAAGAGGTGGATCAAAAAAGATCTTGCTGTGATTTACGTCAGAGTATCCTTCGTAAGTTTTCCTCTCAGAGTTTTATACTATCCGGTCTTACATTAAGGTCTCTAATCCATTTTGAATATATTTTTATGTATGGTGTTGGGGAGTGTTCTAATTTCATTCTTTTACATGTAGCTGTCCATATTTCCCAGCACCAATGATTGAAGAGACTGTCTTATCTCCATTGTATAGTCTTGCCACCTTTTTCATAGATTAGGTGACCATAGATGTGTAGGTTTATCCCTGTGCTTTCTTTTTTTTTTCCTTTTACACGTTTATTGGAGTGTAATTGCTTTACAATGGAGTGTTCGTTTCTGCTGTATAAAAAAGTGAATCAGCTATACATATACAAATATCACCAGATCCCCTCCCTCTTGCATCTCCCTCTCACATCCCATATCCCACCCCTTTATGTGGTCACAAAGCACCAAGCTGATCTCCCTGTTCTATGTGGCTGCTTCCCAGTAGCTATTGGTGTTACATTTGGTAATGTATTTATGTCCATGCCACTCTCTCACTTCGTCCCAGCTTACCCATCCCCCTTCCGGTGTCCTCAAGTCCTTTCTCTATGTCTGTGTCCTTAATCCTGTCCTGCCACTAGGTTCTTCAAAATCTTTTTTTTTTCTTCATTAGATTCCGTATATCTCTGTTAACATACAGTATTTGTTTTTCCCTTTCAGACTTACTTCACTGTGTAGGACAGATTCTAAGTCCATCCACCTCTGTACAACTAACTCAGTTTTGCTTCTTTTTATGGCTGAGGAATACTCCATTGTATATATGTGCCAGATCTTCTTTAAACATTCATCTGTCGATGGACACTTAGGTTGCTTCCATGTCCTGACTATTGTAAATAGAGGTGCAATGAACATTTTTCTACATAACTCTTTTTGAATTATGGTTTTCACAAGGCAAATGCCCAGTAGTTGGATTGTTGTGTCATATGGTACTTCTATTGTTAGTTATTTAAAGGAAACTCCGTACTGTTCTCCCTAGTGCCCATATCAATTTACATTCCCACCCACAGTGCAAGTGTGTTCCCTTTTCTCCAATAAAGGCCTCTCCAGCATTAATTGTTTTGAAGATATTTTTGATGATTGCCACTCTGATTGCTGTGAGGTGATACCTCACCGTAGTTTTGATTTGCATTTCTCTAATGATTAGTAATGTTCAACATCCTTTCATGTGTTTCTTGGTAATCTGTATATCTTCTTTGGATAAATGTCTATTTAGGTCTTCTGCCCGTTTTTGGATTGGGTTGTTTGTTTTTGTGATATTGAGCTACATGCGGTGCTTGTAAAGTTTGGAGATTAATCCTTTGTCAATTGCTTCATTTGAAAATATTTTCTCCCATTCTGAGGGTTGTTTTTGCATCTTATTTATGTTTTCCTGTACTGTGTAAAAGCTTTTAAGTTTCATTAGGTCCCATTTGTTGATTTCTGTTTTTATTTCCATTTCTCTAGGAGGTGGGTCCAAAAGGATCTTGCTGTGATTTATGTCATAGAGTGTTCTGCCTATGGTTTCCTCTAAGTGTTTTATAGTGTCTGGTCTTATATTTAGATCTCTAATCAATTTAGAGTTTATTTTTGTGTATGGTGTTATGGAGTGTTCTAATTTCATTCTTTTATGTGTAGGGGTCCAGTTTTCCCAGCACCAATTTCTGAAGAGACTGTCTTTTCTCCATTGTATATCCTTAGCTCCTTTGTCATAGATGAGATAGCCATAGGTATGTAGGTTTATCTCTGGGCTTTCTGTCCTGTTCCATTGATCTGTGTTTATGCCAATCTACATACACTTGATTCCATTATGCAGACATATAAATACATAGGTTTCAAGTTTATCACCAGTCAGATATATTCCTCTTCAGTGAATAGGGTGTTTTGTGTCCAGTTCATTGAGAAAGGAGTAGGTCTTATCTATTACATATTTGGTATATGGAATGGGATCTGTGCTAATTTCAAACTCTGCTTTTACACATCACCCCACGTCACCTTTCCCCTTAAGGAGGAATAAGTGTGTTTTCTAAATGTGTAACTCTGTTCACATTTGAAATTCAGTTCATGTGTAGCCATGTTTACATTCCCTCTATAAGTGATATATTACAATATTTTTTTTCTTTGTGGCTCATTTCACTTAGCATCATCATACCTAAAGCCACTCATTATGCTGCTATTGGCCTTATGACATTGCTTTTATGTCTGAGTGACATTCCATTGTATATAAGTACCACAACATCTATATCCATTTTTTTCCCTTTCCTGGGATATTTAAAGTGTACCGAAGTCGAGGTTCTTGTAAACAGAGCAGCCCTAAACTTTGGGCTGGCTGTGTGTTGTGGATTTTTAGTTTTCCCAAAATACACGTCCATGAGTGGAAGTGTGCTATGCTCTGTAGCTCTGTTTTAGAAAACAACATACAGTTCTCCAGAGAGGCTATTGGCAATTTACATCCTGTCCATCGGCATAACCAGACTCCCTTTTCTCCATGGCCTGTCCTGCATTTGTGGTTTTTACACTATTTGTGGATGGCCCTTTTGACTGGAGGTAAGGGACACTTCTATGTAGTGTGGATTTGCAATGCCTGAGGGCTTGCTTGGCCAAAAAGGGCATATGCATTTTTTCCCGAATATATTCAAGAAAATACACATACTCCCTTTTCGGCCAAGGGCAAAATTGTCGAAGTTCTGTCACTTTTCATGTGCTTTAAAGACAACTCCAATCTACCTCTTGAAATCTGTTTCCTTCAATTCTGCCTTGCATTCAAATCCTCTTCACTGCCTTACCTCAATATATTTCTGGATGATAGTTGTCCTTTATAACTCTGCAAGGTTGTGAATTGCTGTGCCCCTGATTTCTATTTTTCAACTGGCCTCTTTGTGAGCTGGCTGCAATACCGCAGTATAGCTGTAGGCCCTAGTCTGGTTCTGGGGTGTCAGGCTGAGCCTTTGGTTAATTCTTCTTCCTGATGGGAACCTAGAGTGACATGTGCCCATCCAAACACCTACAGCTAATCTGTCATTTGTTTCCCCTCTTCCTGTTCATCCTCTACACAATTTGCAAACTGTGCATAACAGGAGGGTAAAGGCGCTGACACTCCAAGTGGGGGGATTTTTAGTAATGCAGATGGAATGCCAAGCCGAGCATGACAAAAGGAAAAATGAGGTACCTTTTAGAAAACTTTCCCAATTACACAGTGTACCATCCACTGGGTTTCCCATGCATGCTTTAACTGTAGGAAGATTCCCTTAAACTTGGAGAGTTGGGACCACTAGAATGGGTAGTACACAGTATTGCTCTAAGTGGTGTTCTTTTGCTCACACAACCTCAACAATCTTGTCAGCCCCAAGTGTCCAGTTTTATGTCTCATCCAGCTGTGGGTGTAAAGGTGGACAATCCAGGTTGCATCACAGGCCCTGAACGTAATTCTTAAGGCTTTCCCTCTGTTTTGCTGTTTTTGCATTTTGCTTTTGAGATTTATTTTTATAAGGGTATTTAGCTGAATTTCAGTGCTGTGTTCATGCCGTTATACACACACATGACTCCTTTATGGAGACATGATAATACATATGTTTTAAAATTCTTGGAGTCAGATATATTCCTCTGCAATGCATAGGGGGTGTTGAGTCGAGTTCATGGTGCAGGGAGTAGGTGATGTCTATTACATACTTGGTTTATGTAACGGTATCTGTGCTAATTTAAAACTGTGGTTTTATGCATCAACTCACCTCGCCTTTCCCCTTAAGAAGGCAGAATATTGTTTTCTAAGTGTGTGACTCTGTTGTGTTTGTAATTCAGTTCATTCGTAGCCAAGTGTACATTCCCAAAATAGTGAAATCTTATGATAAGATTTGGTACTCTGTTATCTTTCCTAACTCAGTTCATATGTAGCCATGTTTACAGGATCTTCATAAGTGATATCTTATGATAAGTTTCTTTTTCTGTGTGACTTATTTCACTTAGAATCATCGTACCTGAATCCACTCATTTTGCTGCTACTGGCCTTATGACATTGATTTCATGGCTGAGGGGTAGTCCATCGTATGTAATTAACACAATTTTTTGAACAATTTTAATCTTTCCTGGGATATTTAAGTTGTATGCAAGTTGAGGTTCTTGTAAGCAGTGCAGCCCTAAACTTTGGGGTGGCTCTGTCTTATTGATTTTCAGTTTTCCCAAGGTATATTCCCTAGACTGGAAGTGCCCTTGGCTCTGTAGCTCGGTTGTTTACTTGTTTATGGAACACAATGCACTCCTCCAGTGAGTCAGTTGGCAATTTATATCCCGCCCATCAGCATAACAAGGCTCCCTGTTCTCCAGGGCCTGTCTTGCCTTTCTGCTTTTTATCCATTTTGTGGATGTGCCTTTTGACTGGTGAGAAGTGATACTTCTTTGGAGTGCAGATTGGCATTGCCTGCTTGCTTGCTTGGCCAAAAAGGGCGTATGGGTTTTCTCTTCAATATATTCATGAAAAAACGCATACACCCTTTTTGGCCAAGTGCATCATTGTCGAAGTTGTGCCCCTCTTCCTGTGCTTTAAAGGTGATTCCAACGTACCTCTTGAAATCTGTTTGCTGCTATTCTGCCTCACTTTCAAGTCTGCCTCGTTGCCTTCCCTCAAAAGATTTTTGGATGACAGTTGTCCTTTATTACTCTGCCAGTTTGTGAATTGCTCTGCCCTATAGCTCCTTTTTTTAACTCTTTTTTAGTGAGCTGAACGCCAGTCCCGTATTTTGGTTCAGGACCTCTACTGGTTGCCAGTAGGTGGCTGAGACATTGGTTAATTCTTCTTCCTCCCGGGAAATAAGAGTGACATGTGCCCGTCCAAATGCCTAACAGCTACTCTCTGATTGGTTCTCCCTGTTCCCTTTCATCCTCTGCCAAATTGGCAATCTGTGAGAACCAGGAGGGTAAAGGGTCTGTCTCTCCAAGTTGGGAGATTGATAGTAAAGCAGTTGGAAAGTCAAACTGGAGCACCAGGAGAGGGAATATTCGTTGAGTTTTAGAAACCTTTCGTATTCACAGTGTGTCCATTCTCTAGGTTTCCCGTACATGTTATAGCTGTAGTAATATTCCCTTCAACCTTGAGAGTTGGGACCCATGGAATGGGTGCCATGCATTATTGCTTTAAAGGGTCTGCATTTGCTCACCCAATCTCACCAATCCTCTCAGTCCCAAGTGTCCAGCCTTATGCCACATCCAGCTGTCATTGTAGACAGGGTCATTCCACGTTTCATCAGAGACCCTGAAGGAATTGTAAAGAATTTCCCTGTTTTTTTGTTTTGTTTTTGAAATTCCTTTTTATAGGGGGTTTGAGCAGATTCTAGCTGCCATGTTTATGGCTCTCTAGACTCACTTGATTCCCTTACAGAGACATATCAATACATAGGTTTTAAGATTCTTAATAGTCAGATACATTCCTCTGCGGGAAATATGGGGTTTTGTGTCCCTTTCACTGAGGAAGGTATAGGTAGGTCTTGTCTATTCCATAGTTGGTTTTTGGAACGGTACCTGTGCTCATATAAAACTCTGGTTTATGCATCACCCCACCTCTCCTTCCCCCTTAAGCAGGCATAAGAGTGTTTTCTAAATGTGAGACTCTGTTCTCTTTCCTAACTCAGTTCATGTGTAGCCATGTTTACAGGATCTTCATAAGTGTTATCTTATGATAAGCTTCTTTTTCTGTGTGACTTATTTCACTTAGAATCATCGTACCTGAATCCCCTCATTTTGCTAATAATGGTCTTATGACATTGATTTCATGGCTGAGGGATATTCCATCGTACGTAAGTACCACAATTATTTTTTTTGCCTTATAACACATTTAATCAGTTATACATATACATATGTTTCCCTATCCCCTCCCTTTTGTGTCTCCCTCCCACCCTCCCTATCCCACCCCTCCAGGCGGTCACAAAGTACCGAGCTGATCTCCCTGTGCTATGCGGCTGCTTCCCACTAGCTATCTACCTTACGTTTGGTAGTGTATATATGTCCATGCCGCTCTTTCACTTTGTCACAGCTTACCCTTCCCCCTCCCCATATCCTCAAGTCCATTCTCTAGTAGGTCTGTGTCTTTATTCCTGTCTTACCCCTATGTTCTTCATGACATTTTTTTCTTAAATTCCATATATATGTGTTAGCATACAGTATTTGTCTTTCTCTTTCTGACTTACTTCACTCTGTATGACAGACTCTATGTCTATCCACCTCATTACAAATAGCTCAATTTCATTTCTTTTTATGGCTGAGTAATATTCCATTGTATATATGTGCCACATCTTCTTTATCCATTCATCCGATGATGGACACTTTGGTTGTTTCCATCTCCGGGCTATTGTAAATAGGGCTGCTATGAACATTTTGGTACATGTCTCTTTTGAATTATGGTTTTCTCAGGGTATATGCCCAGTAGTGGGATTGCTGGGTCATATGGTAGTTCTATTTGTAGTTTTTTAAGGAACCTCCATACCGTTCTCCATAGCAGCTGTACCTATTCACATTCCCACCAGCAGTGCAAGAGTGTTCCCTTTTTTCCACACCCTCTCCAGCATTTATTGTTTCTAGATTTTTTGATGATGGCCATTCTGACTGGTGTGAGATGATATCTCATTGTAGTTTTGATTTGCATTTCTCTAATGAGTAAAGATGTTGAGCATCCTTTCATGTGTTTGTTGGCAGTCTGTATATCTTCTGTGGAGAAATGTCTATTTAGGTCTTCTGCCCATTTTTGGATTGGGTTGTTTGTTTTTTTGTTATTGAGCTGCATGAGCTGCTTATATATTTTGGAGATTAATCCTTTGTCAGTTGCTTCATTTGCAAATATTTTCTCCCATTCTGAGGGTTGTCTTTTGGTCTTGTTTATGGTTTCCTTTGCTGTGCAAATGCTTTTAAGTTTCATTAGGTCCCATGTGTTTATTTCTGTCTTTATTTCCATTTCTCTAGGAGGTGGGTCAAAAAGGATCTTGCTGTGGTTTATGTCATAGAGTGTTCTGCCTATGTTTTCCTCTAAGAGTTTGAGAGTGTCTGGCCTTACATTTAGGTCTTTAATCCATTTTGAGCTTATTTTTGTGTATGGTGTTAGGGAGTGATCTAATCTCATACTTTTACATGTCCCTATCCAGTTTTCCCAGCACCACTTATTGAAGAGACTGTCCTTTCTCCACTGTACATTCCTGCCTCCTTTATCAAAGATAAGGTGACCATATGTCCGTGGGTTTAACTCTGGGCTTTCTATCCTGTTCCATTGATCTATCTTTCTGTTTTTGTGCCAGTACCATACTGTCTTGATTACTGTAGCTTTGTAGTATAGTCTGAAGTCAGGGAGCCTGATTCCTCCAGCTCCATTTTTCGTTCTCAAGATTGCTTTGGCTATTCGGGGTCTTTTGTGTTTCCATACAAATTGTGAAATTTTTTGTTCTAGTTCTGTGAAAAATGCCAGTGGTAGTTTGATAGGGATTGCATTGAATCTGTAGATTGCTTTGGGTAGTAGAGTCATTTTCACAATGTTGATTCTTCCAATCCAAGAACATGGTACATCTCTCCATCTATTTGTATCATCTTTAATTTCTTTCATCACTGTCTTATAATTTTCTGCATACAGGTCTTTTGTCTCCTTAGGTAGGTTTATTCCTAGATATTTTATTCTTTTTGTTGCAATGGTAAATGGGAGTGTTTCCTTGATTTCACTTTCAGATTTTTCATCATTAGTATATAGGAATGCCAGAGATTTCTGTGCATTAATTTTGTATCCTGCAACTTGACCAAATTCATTGATTAACTCTAGTAGTTTTCTGGTAGCATCTTTAGGATTCTCTATGTATAGTATCATGTCATCTGCAAACAGTGACAGCTTTACTTCTTCTTTTCCGATTTGGATTCCTTTTATTTCCTTTTCTTCTCTGATTGCTGTGGCTAAAACTTCCAAAACTAGGTTGAATAAGAGTGGTGAGAGTGGGCAACCTTGTCTTGTTCCTGATCTTAGTGGAAATGGTTTCAGTTTTTCACCATTGAGGACGATGCTGGCCGTGGGTTTGTCATATATGGCCTTTATTATGTTGAGGAAAGTTCCCTCTATGCCTACTTTCTGCAGGGTTTTTATCATAAATGGGTGTTGAATTTTGTCGAAAGCTTTCTCTGCATCTATTGAGATGATCATATGGTTTTTCTCCTTCAATTTGTTAATATGGTGTATCACGTTGATTGATTTGCGTATATTGAAGAATCCTTGCATTCCTGGAATAAACCCCACTTGATCATGGTGTATGATCCTTTTAATGTGCTGTTGGATTCTGTTTGCTAGTATTTTGTTGAGGATTTTTGCATCTATGTTCATCAGTGATATTGGCCTGTAGTTTTCTTTCTTTGTGACATCCTTGTCTGGTTTTGGTATCAAGGTGATGGTGGCCTCGTAGAATGAGTTTGGGAGTGTTCCTCCCTCTGCTATATTTTGGAAGAGTTTCAGAAGGATAGGTGTTAGCTCTTCTCTAAATGCTTGATAGAATTCGCCTGTGAAGCCATCTGGTCCTGGGCTTTTGTTTGTTGGAAGATTTTTTATCACAGTTTCAATTTCAGTGCTTGTGATTGGTCTGTTCATATTTTCTATTTCTTCCTGATTCAGTCTTGGCAGGTTGTGCATTTCTATGAATTTGTCCATTTCTTCCAGGTTGTCAATTTTATTGGCATAGAGTTGCTTATAGTAATCTCTCATGATCTTTTGTATTTCTGCAGTGTCAGTTGTTACTTCTCCTTTTTCATTTCTAATTCTATTGATTTGAGTCTTCTCCCTTTTTTTCTTGATGAGTCTGGCTAATGGTTTATCAATTTTGTTTATCTTCTCAAAGAACCAGCTTTTAGTTTTATTGATCTTTGCTATCGTTTCCTTCATTTTTTTTCATTTATTTCTGATCTCATTTTTATGATTTCTTTCCTTCTGCTAACTTTGGGATGTTTTTGTTCTTCTTTCTCTAATTGCTTTAGGTGCAAGGTTAGGTTGTTTATTCGAGATGTTTCCTGTTTCTTAAGGTGGGATTGTATTGCTATAAACTTCCCTCTTAGAACTGCTTTTGCTGCATCCCATAGGTTTTGGGTCGTCGTGTCTCCATTGTCATTTGTTTCTAGGTGTTTTTTAATTTCCTCTTTGATTTCTTCAGTGATCACTTCGTTATTAAGTAGTGTATTGTTTAGCCTCCATGTGTTTGTATTTTTTACAGCTCATTTCCTGTAATTGATATCTAGTCTCATAGCATTGTGGTCGGAAAAGATACTTGATACAATTTCAGTTTTCTTAAATTTACCAAGGCTTGATTTGTGACCCAAGATATGATCTATCCTGGAGAATGTTCCATGAGCACTTGAGAAAAATGTGTATTCTGTTGTTTTTGGATGGAATGTCCTATAAATATCAATTAAGTCCATCTTGTTTAATGTATCATTTAAAGCTTGTGTTTCCTTATTTATTTTCATTTTGGATGATCTGTCCATTGGTGAAAGTGGGGTGTTAAAGTCCCCTACTATGATTGTGATACTGTCGATTTCTCCTTTTATGGCTGTTAGTATTTGCCTTATGTATTGAGGTGCTCCTATGTTGGGTGCATAAATATTTACAATTGTTATATCTTCTTCTTGGATCGATCCCTTGATCATTATGTAGTGTCCTTCTTTGTCTCTTCTAGTAGTCTTTATTTTAAAGTCTATTTTGTCTGATATGAGAATTGCTACTCCAGCTTTCTTTTGGTTTCCATTTGCATGGAATATCTTTTTCCATCCCCTTACTTTCAGTCTGTATGTGTCTCTAGGTCTGAAGTGGGTCTCTTGTAGACAGCATATATATGGGTCTTGTTTTTGTATGCATTCAGCCAACCTGTGTCTTTTGGTGGGAGCATTTAGTCCATTTACATTTAAGGTAATTATTGATATGTATGTTCCTGTTCCCATTTTCTTAATTGTTTTGGGTTCGTTATTGTAGGTCTTTTCCTTCTGTTGTGTTTCTTGCCTAGAGAAGTTCCTTTAGCATTTGTTGTAAAGCTGGTTTGGTGGTGCTGAACTCTCTCAGCTTTTGCTTGTCTGTAAACGTTTTAATTTCTCCATCAAATCTGAATGAGATCCTTGCTGGGTAGAGTAATCTTGGTTGCAGGTTTTTCTCCTTCATCACTTTAATTATGTCCTGCCACTCCCTCTGGCTTGTAGAGTTTCTGCTGAGAGATCAGCTGTTATCCTGATGGGGATTCCCTTGTGTGTTATTTGTTGTTTTTGCCTTGCTGCTTTTAATATGATTTCTTTGTGTTTAATTTTTGACAGTTTAATTAATATGTGTCTTGGCGTATTTCTCCTTGGATTTATTCTGTATGGGACTCTCTGTGCCTCCTGGACTTGATTAACTATTTCCTTTCCCATATTAGGGAAGTTTTCAACTATAATCTCTTCAAATATTTTCTCAGTCCCTTTCTTTTTCTCTTCTTCTTCTGGAACCCCTATAATTCGAATGTTGGTGTGTTTAATGTTGTCCCAGAGGTCTCTGAGACTGTCCTCTGTTCTTTTCATTCTTTTTTCTTTATTTTACTCTGCAGCAGTTATTGCCACTATTTTATCTTCCACCTCACTTATCCGTTCTTCTGCCTCAGTTATTCTGCTATTGATCCCATCTAGAGTAATTTTTATTTCATGTATTGTGTTTTTAATTGATGCTTGATTCATCTTTAGTTCTTCTAGGTCCTTGTTAACTGTTTCTTGCATTTTGTCTATTCTATTTCCAAGATTTTGGATCTGGGAAATAGAATCTTGGATCATCTTTACCATCATTATTCTGAATTCTTTTTCAGGTAGACTGCTTATTACCTCTTCATTTGTTAGATCTGGTGTGTTTTTATCTTGCTCCTTCTCCTGCTGTGTGTTTTTCTGTCTTCTCATTTTGCTTATGTTACTGTGTTTGGGGTCTCCTTTTTGCAGGCTGCAGGTTCGTAGTTCCCGTTGTTTTTGGTGTCTGTCCCCAGTGGCTAAGGTTGGTTTAGTGGGTTGTGTAGGCTTCCTGGTGGAGGGGACTAGTGCCTGTGTTCTGGTGGATGAGGCTGGATCTTGTCTTTCTGGTGGGCAGGTCCACGTCTGGTGGTGTGTTTTGGGGTGTCTGCAGACTTTTTATGAGTTTAGGCCACCTCTCTGCTAATGGGTGGTGTTGTGTTCCTGTCTTGCTAGTTGTTTGGCTTAGGGTGTCCAGCACTGTAGCTTGCTGGTCGTTGAGTGAAGCTGGGTGCTGGTGTTGAGATGGAGATCTCTGGAAGATTTTTGCCGTTTGATATTATGTGGAGCTGGGAGGTATCTTGTGGACCAGTGTCCTGAAGTTGGCTCTCCCACCTCAGAGGCACAGCACTGACTCCGGGCTCCTCAATTTGGGATGATGTGTTGTCTATTCATGTATTCCACAGATGCAGGGTACATCAAGTTGACTGTGGAGATTTAATCCGCTGCTTCTGAGGCTGCTGGGAGAGGTTTCCCTTTCTCTTCTTTGTTCTCACAGCTCCTGGGTCTCAGCTTTGGATTTGGCCCCGCCTCTGCATGTAGGTCGCCGGAGGGCGTCTGTTCTTCGCTCAGCAGGACAGGGTTAAAGGAGCAGCCTCTTCGGGGACACTGGCTCACTCAGGCTGGGCGGGAGGGAGGGGCACGGAGTGCGGGGCGAGCCTGCAGCGGCAAAAGTCGGCGTGACATTGCACCAGCCCGAGGGGCACCGTGCGTTCTCCCAGGGAAGCCACCCCTGGATCCCGGGAACCTGGCAGTGGTGGGCTGCACAGGCTCCCGGAAGGGCGGTGTGGGCAGTGACCTGCGCTCGCACACAGGCTTCTTGGCGGTGGCAGCAGGAGCCCCAGCGTCCCACGCCCGTCTCTGGGCTCCTCGCTTTCAGTCGCGACTCGCGCCCGTCTGTGGAGCCCCTTTAAGCAGCGCTCTTAATCCCCTCTCCTCGCGCACCAGGAAACCAAGAGGGAAGAAAAAGTCTCTTGCCTCTTTGGCAGCTCCAGAGTTTTCCCGGACTCCCTCCCGGCTAGCTATGGCACATTAGCCCTCTTCAGGCTGAGTTCTCGCCGCCAGCCACAGTTCTCTCCCTGTGCTCTGACCGAAGCCTGAGCCTCAGCTTCCAGCGCTGCATGCCCCGGCAGGCGAGCAGACAAGACTCTTGGGCTGGTGAGTGCCGCTCGGCACTGATCCTCTGTGTGGGGATCTCTCTGCTTTGCCCTACCCAGGTATGTGGGGGGGTTTCTTGCCTTTTGGGAGGTCTGGGGTCTTCTGCCAGCGTTCAGTAGGTGTTCTGTAGGAGTTGTTCCACGTGTAGTTATATTTCTGGTGTATCCGTGGGGAGGAAGGTGATCTCCCCGTCTTACTCTTCCGCCATCTTACCCGGAAGTCTCTCTACTTTTTCAGTACCACAATTTTTTGAACCATTTTTATCATTCCTGGGATATTTAAGGTATACCCAAGTTGAGGTTCTTGTAAGCAGTGCAGCCCTAAATTTGATGGTGGCTGTGTTTTATTGATTTTCAATTTTCCCAAGGTATATTCCCTAGACTGGAAGTGCCCTTGGCTCTGTAGCTCTGTTGTTTACATGTTTTTGGGAACACAATGCACTCCTCCAGAGAGGCAGTTGGCAATTTACATCCCGCCCATCAGCATAACAAGGCTCCCTGTTCTCCAGGACCTGTCTTGCCTTTCTGGTATTTACACATTTTGTGGATGTCCCTTTTGACTGGTGGGAAGTGATACTTCTTTGTACTGCAGATTTGCATTGCCTGCTTGCTTGCTTGGCCAAAAAGGGCGTATGCGTTTTCTCCTGCATATATTCAGGAGAAAATGCATACGCCCTTTTTGGCCAAGTGCATCATTGTCGAAGTTGTGCCCCTCTTCCTGTGCCTTACAGGTGATTCCAACGTACCTCTTAAAATCTGTTTCCTGCTATTCTGCCTCGCTTTCAAGTCCGCCTCGTTGCCTTCCCTCAACAGATTTTTGGATGATAGTTGTCCTTTATTACTTTGCCAGTTTGTGAATTGCTGTGCCCTTGAGCTCCATATTTCAACGCATGTTTTGTGAGCTGAACGCATGTGCAAAATTTTGGTTCAGGACCTATACTGGTTCCCGGAGGGTGGTTGCAAATTTGGTTAATTCTTCTTCCTGCTGGGAAATTAGAGTGACATATGCCCGTCCAAATGCCTAACAGCATCTCTCTCATTGGTTCTCCCTCTTCCCTTTCATCCTCTGCCAAATTGGCAAACTTGGAGAACCAGGAGGTTAAAGGCGCTGTCTCTCCAAGATGGGAGATTGATAGTAAAGCACTTGGAAAGTCAAACCGGAGCACCAGGAGAGGGACTATTCGTTGAGTTTTAGAAATCTTTCGTATTCACAGTGTGCCCATTCTCTAGGTTTCCCGTACATGTTATAGCTGTAGTAATATTCCCTTAAACCTCGAGAGTTCTGACCCATGGAATGGGTGCCATGCATTATTGCTTTCTAGGGTCTGCATGTGCTCAGCCAATCTCACCAATCCTCTCAGTCCCAAGTGTCCAACCTTATGCCACATCCAGCTGTCATTGTAGACATGGTCATTCCAGGTTTCATCAGAGACCCTGAAGGAATTGTAAAGAATGTCCCTCTTTTTTTGTTTTGTTTTTGAAATTCCTTTTTATAGTGTGTTTGAGCTGATTCTCGCTGCCATGTTTATGCCAGTCTAGACACACTTGATTCCCTTACGGAGACATATCAATACATAGGTTTTTAGTTTCTTACTAGTCAGATATATTCCTCTGCGGGAAATATAGGGTTTTGAATCCCTTTCACTGAGGAAGGTATAGGTAGGTCTTGTCTATTCCATAGTTGGCTTTTGAAACGGTACCTGTGCTTATATCAAACTCTGGTTTTATGCATAAACCCACCTCTCCTTCCCCCTTAAGCAGGCATAAGAGTGTTTTCTAAATGTGAGACTCTGTTCTCTTTCCTAATTCAGTTCATGTGTAGCCATGTTTACAGGATCTTCATAAGTGATATCTTATGATAACTTCTTTTTCTGTGTGACTTATTTTATTTAGAATCACCGTACCTGAATCCTCTCATATTGATGCTACTGGTCTTATGACATTGATTTCATGGCTGAGGGATATTCCATCGTACGTTAGTACCACAATTTTTGGAACCATTTTTATATTTCCTGGGATATTTAAGGTGTACCCAAGTTGAAGTTCTTGTAAGCAGTGCAGCCCTAAATTTGGGGGTGTCTCTGTCTTATTGATTTTCAGTTTTCCCAAGGTATATTCCATTCACTGGAAGTGCCCTTGGCTCTGTAGCTCTGTTGTTTTCTTGTTTTAGGGAACACAATGCACTCCTCCAGTGAGGCAGTTGGCAATTTACATCCCGCCCATCAGCATAACAAGGCTCACTGTTCTCCAGGGCCTGTCTTGCCTCTCTGGTATTTACACATTTTTTGGATATCCATTTTGACCAGTGGGAAGTGACAATTCTTTGTAGTGCAGATTTGCATTGCCCGCTTGCTTGCTTGGCCAGAAAGGGCATATGCGTTTTCTCCTGCATATATTCAGGAGAAAATGCATACGCCCTTTTTGGCCAAGTGCATCATTGTCGAAGTTGTGCCCCTCTTCCTGTGCTTTACAGATGATTCCAACATACCTCTTGAAATCTGTTTCCTGCTATTCGGCCTCACTTTCAAGTCCGCTTCGTTGCCTTCCCTCAACAGATTTCTGGACGATAGTTGGCTTTTATTACTATGCCTAATTGTGAATTGCTCTGCTGCTGAGCTCCATTTTTCAACTCGTTTTTTGTGAGCTGATTGCAATTCCAAAGTTTTGTTTCAGGAGCTATACTGGTTCCCAGTGTGTGGTTGAGACTTTGGTTAATTCTTCTTCCTGCCGGGAAATTAGAGTGACATATGCCCGTCCAAGTGCCTAACAGCTACTCTCTCATTGGTTCTCCCTCTTCCCTTTCTTCCTCTCCCAAATTGTCAAACTGTGAGAACCAGGAGGTTAAAGGGGCTGTCTCTACAATTTGAGAGATTGATAGTAAAGCAGTTGGAAAGTCAAACCGGAGCACCAGGAGAGGGACTATTCGTTGAGTTTTAGAAACCTTTCGTATTCACAGTGTGTCCATTCTCTAGGTTTCCCGTACATGTTATAGCTGTAGTAATAATCCCTTCAAACTGGAGACTTGGAACCCATGGAATGGGTGCCATGCATTATTGCTTTAAAGGGTCTGCATTTGTTCACCCAATCTCACCAATCCTCTCAGTCCCAAGTGTCCAGGCTTATGCCACATCGAGCTGTCATTGTAGACAGGGACATTCCAGGTTTCATCAGAGACCCTGAAGGAATTGAAAAGAATTTCCCTGTTTTTTTGTTTTGTTTTTGAAATTCCTTTTTATAGTGGGTTTGAGCAGATTCTCGCTGTCATGTTTATGCCAGTCTAGACACACTTGATTCCCTTATGGAGACATATCAAAACATAGATTTTAAGATTATTACTAGTCAGATATATTCCTCTGTGGGAAATATGGGGTTTTGAGACCCTTGCACTGAGGATGGTGTAGGTAGGTCTTGTCTATTCTGTAGTTGGTTTTTGGAACGGTACCTGTGCTTATATCAAACTCTGGTTTTATGCATCACCCCACCTCTCCTTCCCCCTTAAGCAGGCATAAGAGTGTTTTCTAAATTTGAGACTCTATTCTCTTTCCTAACTCAGTTCATGTGTAGCCATGTTCACAGGATCTTCATAAGTGATATCTTATGATAAGATTCTTTTTCTGTGTGACTTATTTTACTTAGAATCATCGTACCTGAATCCACTCATATTGACGCTACTGGTCTTATGACATTGATTTCATGGCTGAGGGATATTCCATCGTACGTAAGTACCACAATTTTTTGAACAATTTTTATCTTTCCTGGGATATTTAAGGTGTACCCAAGTTGAGGTTCTTGTAAGCAGTGCAGCCCTAAATTTGGGGGTGGCTCTGTCTTATTGATTTTCAATTTTCCCAAGGTATATTCCCTAGACTGGAAGTGCCCTTGGCTCTGTAGCTCTGTTGTTTACTTGTTTTAGGGAACACAGTGCACTCCTCCAGAGAGGCAGTTGGCAATTTACGTCCCGCCCATCAGCATAACAAGGCTCCCTGTTCTCCAGGGACTGTCTTGCCTTTCTGGTATTTACACATTTTGTGGATGTCCCTTTTGACCGTTGGGGAGTGATACTTCTTTATAATGCAGATTTGCATTTCCCCCTTCTTGCTTGGCCAAAAAGTGCGTATGCGTTTTGTCCTTAATATATTCAGGAGAAAATGCATACGCTGTTTTTGGCCAAGTGCATCACTGTCGAAGTTGTGCTCCTTTTCATGTGCTTTACAGATGATTCCAACGTACCTCTTGAAATCTGTTTCCTGCTATTCTCCCTCGCCTTCAATTCCCCCTCATTGCCTTCCCTCAACAGATTTTTGGACGATAGTTGTCCTTTAATACTCTGCCAGTTTGTAAATTGCTGTGCACCTTAGCTTCATTTTTCAACTCGTTTTTTGTGAGCTGAACGCAAGTCCACAATTTTGATTCAGGACGTAATCTGGATCCCAGGGGGTGGCTTAGACTTTGGTTAATTCTTCTTCTTGCCGGGAAATTAGAGTGACATATGCCCGTCCAAATGCCTATCAGCTTCTCTCTCATTGGTTCTCCCTCTTCCCTTTTATCCTCTGCCAAATTGGCAACCTGTGCGAACCAGGAGGATAAAGGGGCTGTCTCTCAAGTTGGGAGATTGATAGTAAAGCAGTTGGAAAGTAAAACCGGAGCACCAGGAGAGGGACTATTAGTTGAGTTTTAGAAACCTTTCGTATTTACAGTGTGTCCATTCTCTAGGTTTCCCGTACATGTTATAGCTGTAGTAATATTGACTTCAACCTGGAGAGTTGGGAGAAATGGAATGGGTGCCACACATTATTGCTTTAAAGGGTGTGCATTTGCTCAACCAATCTCAACAATCCTCTCAGTCCCAAGTGTCCAGCCTTATGCCATATCCAGCTGTCATTGTAGATAGGGTCATTCCAGGTTTCATTACAGCCCCTAAAGGAATTGTAAAGAATTTCCATGTTTTTTGTTTTTTTTTTTGAAATTCCTTTTTATAGTGGGTGTGAGCTGATTCTCACTGCAATGATTATGCCAGTCTACACACAGTTGATTACCTTACAGAGACATATCAATACATAGGTTTTAATATTCTTACTAGTCAGATATATTCCTCTTTGGGAAATATCGAGTTTTGAGTTCCTTTCACTGAGGAAGGTGTAGGTCTTGTATATTTCATAGTTGGTTTTTGAAATGGTACGTGTGGTTATATCAAACGCTGGTTTTCTGCAGCACCCCACCTCATATTCCCCCTTAAGCAGGCATAAGAGTGTTTTCTAAATGTGAGTCTCTGTTCGCTTTCCTAACTCTGTTCATGTGTAGCCATGTTTAGAGGACCTTCATAAGTGATATCTTATGATAAGTTTCTTTATCTGTGTGACTTATTTCAGTTAGAATCATCGTACCTGAATCCACTCATTTTGCTGCTACTGGTCTTATGACATTGATTTCATGGCTGAGGGATATTCCATCATACGTAACTACCAAAATATTTTAAACCATATTTATATTTCCTGGGATATTTAAGCTGTACCCAAGTTGAGGTTCTTGTAAGCAGTGCAGACCTAAATTTTGGGGTGGCTCTGTCTTATTGATTTTCTGCTTTCCCAAGGTATATTCCCCAGACTGAAAGTACCCTTGTCTCTGTAGCTCTGTTGTTTACTTGTTTTAGGGAACACAATGCACTCCTCCAGAGAGGCAGTTGGCAATTTACATCCCGCCCATCAGCATAACAAGGCTCCCTGTTCTCCAGGGCCTGTCTTGCCTTTTTGGTTTTTACCCATTTTGTGGATGTACCTTTTGACAAGTGGGAAGTGATACTTTGTAGTGCAGATTTGCATTGCCAGCATGCTTGCTTGGCCAAAAAGGGTGTATGCGTTTTCTCCTGAATATATTCAGGAGAAAACGCATACGCCCTTTTAGGCCAAGTGCATCATTGTCGATGTTGTGCCCCTCTTCCTGTGCCTTAAATGCGATTCCAACGTACCTCTTGAAATCTGTTTCCTGCTATTCTGCCTCGCTTTCAAGTCTGCCTCGTTGCCTTCCCTCAACAGATTTTTGGACGATAGTTGTCCTTTATTACTCTGCCTGTTTGTGAATTGTTGTGCACTGAGCTACATTATTTAACTCGTTTTTTTTTGTGAGCTGAACGCACGTCCAATATTTTGGTTCAGGACCTATACTGGTTCCCGGTGGGTGGCTGAGGCTTTGGTTATTTCTTCTTCTTCCCGCGAAGTAAGAGTGACATGTGCCCGTACAAATGTCTAACAGCTACTCTCTCACTGGTCTCCCTCTTCCCTTTCATCCTCTGCCAAATTGGCAACCTGTGCGAACCAGGAGGTTAAAGGTGCTGTCTCTCCAAGTAGGGAGATTGATAGTAAAGCAGTTGGAAAGTCAAATGGGAGCACCAGGAGACGGACTATTCGTTGAGTTTTAGAAACCTTTCGTATTCACACTGTGTCCATTCTCTAGGGTTCCCGTACATATTATAGCTGTAGTAATATGCCCTTAAACCTGGCCTGTTGGGACCGATGGAATGGGTGCTGCACATTATTGCTTTAAAGGGTCTACATTTGCTCACCCAATCTCACCAATCCTTTCAGTCCCAAGTGTCCAGCCTTATGCCACATCCAGCTGTCATTTTAGATAGGGTCATTCCAGGTTTCATCAGCGACCCTGAAGGTATTGTGTAAGAATTGTTCTGTTTTTATATTTTGTTTTGAAATTCATTTTTATATTGGGTTTGAACTGATTCTCCCTGCCATGTTTATGTCATACTAGACACACTTAGTTACCTTACAGAGACATATCAATACATAGGTTTTAAAATTCTTACTAGTCAGATATATTTCTCTGCGGGGAATAAGGATGTTGAGTTCCGTTCACTGAGGAAGGAGTAGGGCTTGTCTCTTTTGTTTTTGGATTATGGAACGGTACCTTTGCTAATATCAATCTTTTGTTTTGTGCATCTCCCCACCTGTCTTTCCCATTAAGCAAGCGTTAGAGTGTTTTCTAAATCTGAGACACTGTTCTCTTCCCTAAATCAGTTCATATGTAGCCATGTTTACATTCCCTTCATAAGTGATATCTTATGTCAGAATGCACAATGGCCCTTGTCATAATAATGCTTCATGACCCCTGTCATCACAATGATCCATGCCCTGGTTATCAAAATGCTCCATGTCCCTTGTCATCGAAATTCTCCACGTACATTTCATCACAGTGCTACATGACACTTCTCATCAAAATGTTACATGCTCTTGTCATCACAATTCTCCATTCTCTTGACATTGCAATGCTCCATGTCCTTGTCATCACAATGCTCCATGCCTTTGTCATCACATTGCTCCATGACCCCTGTCATCACATTGCTCCCTGACAACTGTCATCACAATGCTTCATGCCCCTTGTCATTACAGTGCTCCATGATGCTCGACATCAAAATTACCCAAGGTCTTCTCATCACAATACTCCACGGTTTTGCCATCACCATGCTCCATGCCTTGTCATCTCAAATCTCAATGTCCCTTGTCCTCACAATTCTCCACATCCTTGTCATTACAATGCTCCATGGCACTTCACATCACAATGTTATATGCTCTTGTCATCACAATACTCCATGCACTTGTCATCGCAATGCTCCATGACCCCTGTCATAGGAAGCTCCATGCGCTTTTCATCAAAATGTTTCACGACCAGGGCATTAAAATTCTCAATGGCCCTTGATATCACAATGCTCCTTGCCCTTGTCATCACAAAGCTCCTTTACTTTGTCACAACAATCCTCCATAACAATTGGCATCACAATGCTCCATGATATTGTCCTCAAACTGGAACATGACATATTTCATCACAATGCTCCCTGACACCTTTCTTCCCAATAATCCATGACCTTGTCATCACAGTGCTCCATGACCTTGTCATCACAATGTGCCATGCCCATTCTTATCACAATAATCCAAGAAACTTGTCAGACGAATGCTTCATGCCACTTTTCATCACAATGCTCCATGAACGCTGTCATCAAAAGGCACCATGCCCATCATCATAATGCTTCATGCTATTGTCATCACAATGAAATCAAAAAGCTCCATGACATCTGTCACCGCAATGCTGCAAACCCTTGTGATCACAATGTCCCATAACAATTGTCATCACAATGCCCCATGACGCTGGTCACCACAGTTATCCATGGGCTTCTCATCACAATGCACCATGACTTTTGTCAACACAATGTTCAATACCCTTGTCAACACAATGCTCTCTGACTATTGACCTCAGTATGCACCGTGCACTCTTTCATGGCAAGGCTTCATGCCTATTTCATCACAATAATCCATGCCCTTTTCATCAAAATGTTCCAAGACACCTGTGATCACAATGCTCCTTGCACTTGTCATCACAAAGCTCCATGACGAATGTCATCAGAATGCTCCATGGCCTTCTCATCATAATGTTCAATGCCCTTGTCATCACAATGCTCCAAGAGCCCTGTAATCAAAATGATCCCTGTGCCTTTTCATCAGAATGCTCCATGAGACTTGTCATCACAAGGTTCCATGGTCTTCACATCACAGTGCTCCAGGACATTGTCATCACCATGCTCCTTTCCCTTGTCATCACAATGCTCCATGACCCCTGTCATCACAATAATCCATGAATATTTTCAGCCCAATGCTCTACTAAATTCTCATCACAATGCTCCATAGCCCATATCACCACAATGCTCCATGACCACTGTCATCAAAACACTCCATGACACCTGACAACACAATGATCCGGGACACTTGTCATCACAATGCTACATTCCCTTGTCATCACAATGCTCCGTGACCTCTGTCATCACAACACTCCATGAACATTTTCAGCCCAGTGCTCCATGACCCTTGTCATCACAATGATCCATGCCCTTTTCATCCCAATGCTACATGACTCCTGTATTCACAATGCTCAGTAACGCTTGTCATCACAGTGCTCCATGACACCTGTCATCACAATGCTCCATGCCTTTGTCAGCAAAATGCTACATGACCTTGTCATTACAATACTCTATGCACATGTCATCACAATACTCCATTTCCATTGTCATCACAATCCTCCATGAAACTTGGGATCACAATGCTTCCTGCTATTGTCATCACAATGCTCCATGCTCCTTGAAATCAAAATGATCCATGACCTCTGTCATCACAATGCTCCAAAACCTAGTGATCACAATGTCCATAACACTTGTCATCCCAAGGCTCCATGATGCCTGTCATCACAATAATCCATGCCCTTTTCATCACAATGCTCCATGACCTTTGTAATCACAGTTCTCAATACACTTGTCATCAAAATGCTCCCTGACACTTGTCATCAGAATGCTCCTTGAAACCTGTCACGAAAAGGCTCCATGCCGTTTTCATCACAATGCCCCATGCCGTTTTCATCACAATGCTCCAGGCCATTTTCATCAAAATCCTCCACAAGCTTGTCATCAGAATGCTCCATGACCCTTCTCATCACAATTTTCCATGCACTTGTCAGCACAATGCTCCCTGACCCCTGTTATCACAATGCTCCAAGCCATTGTCATCACAATGCTCCATTACATTTGTCATCAGAATTCTCCATGACACTTGGCTTCACAATGCTCCATGCCATTGTCATCACAATGGGCCATTCCAAATGTCATTGCAATAATCCATGAAACATATTAGACCAATGTTCCATGCCCTTGTCATCACAATGCTCCATGCCCTTGTTATCACAATGCTCCATGACCCCTGTCATCACAATGCTCTGTGACTCCCGTCATCACAATGCTTCATGACCTTTGTCATCACAATGGTCCATGCCGTCGTCATCAACAGTCTCTGACCTTTTTAACCACAATGCTCCATGAACTTTTCATCACAATGCTCTTTGACCCTTGTCATCACAATTCTCCATGTGCTTGTCAGCACAATGCTCCATGACACATGTCATCACAATGCACCATGCGCTTGTCATCACAGTGCTCCACAATCTTGTCATCACATTCTCCTTAAAATTTGCCATCATATTTTTCCATGCACTTCTCAACAAAATGCTCTCTCACCACTGATATCACAATGCTACATCACTATTTGTCACAATACTCCCTCACCCCTGTCATCACAATGTTCGATGACTCCTGTCATCACAATGCTACATGCACTTATCATCAAAATGTTCGATGACCCCTGACATCACAATGTTCCATAACACCTGTCATCAAAATGTTCCATGACACTTTTCATCAAATTGCTCCATGACCTTGTTATCACAATGCTCCCTGCCCTTCTCATCACAATGCACAACGCCCTTGCTATCAAAATGCTCCATGCCTTTTTTCATCACAAAGATCCAAGACCATTGGCATCACAATGCTCCATGTCATTGTCATCACAATGCTCCATGAACGCTCTCATCACATTGCTCCATGCCCTTGCCTTCACAAAGCTCCATGACACATGTCATCAGGAATGCTCCATGGCCTTCTCATCAAAATGCTCCGCGCACTTGCCATCAGAATGCTCCATTACACCTGACATAACAATGCTCCATGACCCCTGCCATCACGATATTCCATGGCTTAGTAATCACAAAGCTCCATGATCCTTCTCATCACAATGCTCCAGGAACCCTGTAATCACAATGCTCTTTGCCCATTTTCATCTCAATGATCCATGAACCCTGTCATCACAATGCACCATGCCCATCATCATAATGCTTCATGCTATTGTCATCACAATGAAATCAAAATGCTCCATGACCTCTGTCATAACAATGCTCCAAACCCTTGTGATCACAATATTCCATATCACTTGTCATAATAATGCCCCATGACGCTCATCATCACAATTATCAATGGTCTTCTCATCACAATGCTCCATGAAGTTTGTCCTCACAATGCTCAATACACTTGTCATCAAAATGCTCCCTGACACTTGTTGTCTGTATGCTCCTTGAATCCTGTCATGACAAGGCTCCATGCCTTTTTCATCACAATAATGGATGTCCTTTTCATCACAATGCTCCAAGACACATGTATTCTCTATGCTCCATGCCCTGGTCATCACAAAGCTCAATGTCGCAGGCCATCAGTATGCTCCTTAGTCTTCTGCTCTCATTGCTCCATGCCCTTGTCAACACAATGTTCCAAGACCCCTGTAATCACAATGCTCCATGCACTTGTCATCAAATAACTCCATGATGCATGTCATCAAAATGCTCCATGGCCTTCTCATCACAATGCTCCATGCCCTAGTCATCACAATGCTCCAAGACCCCTGTATTCACAGTGCTCCTTGCCCATTTTCATCAGAATGCTCCATGAGACTTGTCATCACAAGTCTCCATGGTCTTCTCATCACAATGCTCCAGGAACTTGTCATCACCATGCTCCATTCCCTTGACATCACAATGCTTCATGACCCCTGTCATCACAATAATCCATGAACATTTTCAGCCCAATGCTTCACGACCTACTCATCACAAGGCTTCATGGCCAAATCACAAAGCTCCATGACCACTGTCATCACAACACTCCATGACTCCTTACAACACAATGATCCGGGACTCTTGTCATCACAATGCTCCATTCCCTAGTTATCACAATGCTCCATGACCCCTGTCATCACAACACTCCATGAACATTTTCAGCCCAGTGCTCCATGACCCTTGTCATCACAATGTTCCATGCCTTTGTCATCCCAATGCTCCATGACACCTGTATTCACAATGCACCATGACGCTTGTCATCACAGTGCTCCATGACACCTCTCATCACAATGCTCCATGCCTTTGTCAGCAAAATGCTACATGATCTTGTCATTACAATGCTCTATGCGTTTGTCATCGCAATACTCCATATCCATTGTCATCACAATCCTCCATGAACTTTGGGATCACATTGCTTCATGCCCTTCTCATCACAATGCTCCATGCTCCTTGAAATCATAATGATCCATGACATTTGTCATAACAATGATCCAAGCCCTTGTGATCACAATGTTCCATAACACTTGTCATCAGAACGCTCCATGATGCCTGTCATCACAATACTCCATGCCCTTTTCATCACAATGCTCCATGACGTTTGTCATCACAATTCTCAATACACTTGTCACAACAATGCTCCCTGACTCTTGTCATCAGAATGCTCCTTGAAACCTGTCACGAAAAGGCTCCATGCCTTTTTCATCACAATGTCCCATGCCGTTTTCATCACAATGCTCCATGCCATTGTCAACAAAGTACTCCACAAGCTTGTCATCAGAATGCTCCATGACCCTTGTCATCACTATTCTCCATGCACTTGTCAGCACAATGCTCCCTGACATTTGTCATAACAATGTTGCAAGCCATTGTCATCACAATGATCCATGATATTTGGCATCACAATGCTCCATGCCATTGTCATCGCAATGGGCCATTACATATGTCATCCCAATGCTCCCGGACACCTGTCTTCACAATACTGCATGACCTGGTCATAACAATGCTCCATGCCCATGTCATCACAATGCGCCATTCCAACTGTCATCGTAATAATCCATGAAACTTATTAGACCAATGTTCCATGCCCCTCTCATCACAATGCTCCATGCCCTTGTTATCACAATGCTCCATGACCCCGGTCATCACCATGATCCGTGACTCCAGTCATCTCAATGCTTCATAATGTTTGTCATCATAATGGTCCATGCCCGCGTCATCACAAGGCTCTCTGACATTTTTAACCACAATGCTCCATGAACTTTTCATCACAATGCTCTTTGACACTTGTCATCACAATGCTCCATGCGCTTTTCATACAGTGCTCCACAATTTTGTCATCACAATGCTCCATAAAATTTGTCATCACAATGCTCCTTGCACATCTCATCAAAATGCTCTCTCACCACTGATATCACAATGCTACATCACTATTTGTCACAATACTCCCTCACCCCTGTCATCACAATGTTCCATGATTCCTCTCATCACAATGCTACATGCACTTATCATCACAATGTTCGATGACCCCTGACATCACAATGTTCCATAACAACTGTCATCAACATGTTCCATGACACTTTTCATCAAATTGCTCCATGACCCTGTCATCAGAATGCTCCCTGCCCTTCTCATCACAATGCACAACGCCCTTGCTATCAAAATGCTCCATGACCTTTTTCATCAAAAATACCCATGACCCTTGGCATCACAATGCTCCATGTCATTGTCATCGCAATGCTCCATGAACGCTCTCATCACATTGCTCCATGACCTTGTCTTCACAAAGCTCCATGATTCATGGCATCACAATGCTCCTTGGCTTCTCATCACAATGCTCCACGACCTTGCCATCACAATGCTCCATTACCACTTTCATAAGAATGCTCCATGACCCCTGCTATCACGATGTTCCATGGCCTTGTCATCACAAAGCTCCATGACCCTTCTCATCACAATGCTCCAAGAACCCTGTAATCACAATGCTCTATGGCACTTTTCGTCTCAATGATCCATGAACCCTATCATCACAATGCATCATGCCCATCATCATAATGCTTCATGCTATTGTCATCACAATGAAATCAAAATGCTCCATGACCTCTGTCATAACAATGCTCCAAACCCTTGTGATCACAATATTCCATATCACTTGTCATCACAATGCCCCATGACGCTCGTCATCACAATTATCAATGGTCTTCTCATCACAATGCTCCATGACCTTTGTCATCACAATGCTCAATACACTTGTCATCAAAATGCTCCCTGACACTTGTTGTCTGTATGCTCCTTGAATCCTGTCATGACAAGGCTCCATGCTTTTTTCATCTCAATGTTCCATGCACTTTTCATCACAATGCTCCAAGACCCATGTAATCACAGTGCTCCATGCCCTTGTCATCACAAAGCACAATGATGCATGCCATCAGAATGCTCCTTGGTCTTCTCCTCACAATGCTCCATGCCCTTGTCATCACAATGTTCCAAGACCCCTGTAATCAAAATACTCCATGCCCCTTTTCATCAGTATGATCCAAGAGACTTGTCATCACAAGGCTCCATGGTTTTGTCATCACAATGCTCCAGGAAATTTTCATCACAATGCTTCACGATCTTGTCATGAAAATTTTCAGTGCCCCTTATCATCATAATGCTCCAAGCCGTAACCATCACAATGCTGCATTTTATTTGTCATCAAATTCCTCCATTGCATTTGGCATCACAGTGCTCCATGCCATTGTCATCGCAGTGGACTATGACATATGTCATCACAATGCTCCCTGACACCTGTCTTCACAATACTCCATGACCTTCTCATCACAATGCTCCATGCCCTTGTCATCACAATGCACCATGCCCACTATCATCACAATAATCTATGAAACTTGTCAGACCAATGCTCCATTCCCCTGTCAACACAATGCTCCATGCCCTTGTCATCACAATGTTCAATGACCCCTGTCATCACAATGCTCCGTGACTCCAGTCATCTCAATGCTTCATATCGTTTGTCATCAAAATGGTCCATGCCCACGTCATCACAAGGCTCTGTGACCTTTGTAACCACAATGCTCCATGAACTTTTCATCACAATTCTCTGAGACCCTTGTCATCACAATGCTCCATGTCTTTGTCAGAACAATGCTCCATGACCATTGTCATCACAATGTGCCACGCGCATTTCCTCACAACGTTTCACAACTTGTCATTGCAATGCTCCATAAATCTTGTAATCACAATGGTCCATGCTCTTCTCATCAAAATGCTCTCTCACAAGAGATATCACAATGTTCCATCACTAGTCATCACAATACGCCCTCACCCCTGTAATCACCATGTTCCATGACCCTGTCATCACAATGCTACCTCCCTTTATCATCACAATGTACCATGACCCCTGACATCACAATGTTCCATAACGCCTGTCATCAAAATATTCCATTACACTTTTTATCAAATTGCTGCATGACCCGGTCTTCAAAATGCTCCCTGCCCTTCTCATCACAATGCACCAAGCCCTTGTCATCAAAATGCTCCATGACTTGTCATCACAAAGCTCCACGACCCTTGTCATCACAATGCTCGATGCCCTTCTCATCACAATGTTCCATGCCCTTTTCATTACACTCCTGCATGACACATGTATCACAGTGTTCCGTGCACTTGTCATCACAATGCTCCATGCCCACTCTCCTCACAATAATCCATGAAACATTTCAGACCAATATTCCATACCCTTCTCATCACAATGCTCCATTACCCCTGTCATAACAATGCACCATGACAACCGCCATCACAATGTTCCACGGCCTAGTCATCACAAGGTTCCATGACACTTCTCATCACAATGCTCAACACACCTGAAATCACAATGCTCCATTCCCTTGTCATCACATAGCTCCATGACGCATGTCATCAGAGTGTTCCATGACTTTCTCATGACAATGCTCCATGCCCTTGTCATCACAATGCTCCAAGACCCTTGTAATCACAATACTCCTTGCCGCTTTTCATCTCAATGCTCCATAAAACCTGTCATCACAATGCACCATGCCCATCATCATAATGCTTCAGGCTATTTTCATCACAGTGAAATCAATATTCTGCATGACCTCTGTCATCATAATGCTCCAAACCCTTGTGATCACAATGTTGCATAACACTTATCATCAAAACACCCCATGACGCTCATCATCACAATTATCCATGGTCTTCTTATCACAATGCTCCATGATCTTTCTCATCACAATGCTCAATACACTTGTCATCACAATGCTCCCTGAAACTTGTCATCAGTATGCTCCTTGAAAACTATCATGACAAGGCTCCATGCCGTTTTCATCAAAATGATCCATGTCATTTTAATCACAATGCTCCAAGACACATGTAATCACAATGCTCCATGCCCTTGTCATCACAAAACTCCATGACGCATGTCATCAGAATGCTCCATGGCCTTCTCATCACAATGCTCCATGCCCTAGTCATCACAGTGCTCCAAGACTCCTGTAATCACAATGCTCCATGACAATTTTCATCAGAATGCTCCATGAGACTTGTCATCACAACTCTCCATGGACTTCTCATCACAATGCTCCAGGGCCTTGTCATCACCATGCTCCATTCCCTTGTCATCACAATGCTCCATGACCCCTGTCATCAAAATAATCTAAGAATATTTTCAGCCCAATGCTCCATGACACTTGTCATCACAATGATCCATGCCCTTGACATCCCAATGCTCCATGACCCCTGTATTCACAATGCTACATGACGCTTTTCATCACAGTGCTCCATGACACCTGTCATCACAATGCTCCATGCCTTTGTCAGCAAAATGCTACATGACCTTGTCATTACAATGTTCTATGCGCTTGTCATCACAATACTCCATTACCATTTTCATCACAACCCTCCATGAACTTTGGGATCACATTGCTTCATGCCCTTGCCATCACAATGCTCCATGCTCCTTCAAATCAAAATGATCCATGACCTCTGTCATCACATTGCTCCAAACCCTTGTGATTACAATGTTCCATAGCCCTTGTCATCACAATGCTCCATGATGCCTGTCATCACAATACTCCATGCCCTTTTCATCACAATGCTCCATGACATTTGTCATCACAATTCTCAATACACTTGTCACCACAATGCTCCCTGACACTTGTCGTCAGAATGCTCCTTGAACCCTGTCACGAAAAGGCTCCATACCTTTTTCATCACAATGCCCCATGCCGTTTTTTTCACAATGCTCCATGCCATTGTCATCAAAATACTCCACAAGCTTGTCATCAGAATGCTCCATGACCCTTATCATCACAATTCTCCATGCACTTGTCAGCACAATGCTCCCTGACACTTGTCATCATAATGTTGCAAGCCATTGTCATCACAATGATCCATGACATTTGGCATCACAATGCTCCATGCCATTGTCATCACAATGGGCCATTACATATGTCTTCACAATGCTCCCTGACACATGTCTTCACAAAACTGCAACACCTTGTCATCACAATGCTCCATGCACTTGTTATCACACTGTTCCATGACCCCTATCATCACAATGCTCCGTGACTCCAGTCATCACAATACTTCATGACCTTTTTCATCACAATGGTCCATGCGCTCATCATCAACAGTCTCTGTGACTTTTTAACCCCAATGCTCCATTAACTTTTCATCACAATGCTCTTGGACCCTTGTCATCACAATGCTCTATGCCTTTCTCAGCACAATGCACCTTGACGCATGTCATCACAATGCTCCATGGCATTCTCCTCACAACGCTCTTTGCCCTTGTCATCACAGTGCTCCAAGACCCCTATAATCACAATTCTCCATGCCCCTATTCATCAGAATGCTCCATGATACTTGTCACCACAGGTCTCCATGGTCATGTCATCACAATGACCCAGGACCTTATCATCACAATGCTCCATGACTCCAGTCATCACAGTGCTTCATAATATTTGTCATCACAGTGGTCCATGCCCGCGTCATCACAAGGCTCTGTTACATTTGTAACCACAATGCTCCCTGAACTTTTCATCACAATGCTCCGTGACACTTGTCATCACAATGCTCCATGCCTGTGTCAGAAAAATGCTCCATGACCATTGTCATCACAATGTGCCACGTGCTTTTCATCACAAAGGTCCACAAATTTGTCATCACAATGCTCCATAAAACTTGTAAGCACAATGCTGCATGCCCTTCAAATCACAATGCTCCATTACCCCTGTCATAACAATGCTCCATGACCCCTGTCATCACAATGTTCCACGGCCTTGTCATAACAACGCTCCATGACACTTTTCATCACAATGCTCCAAGACCCCATTAATCACAATGCTCCATGCTGCTGTCATCACAAAGCTTGATGACATATGTCATCAGAAGGTTCCATGGCCTTCTCATCAAAATGCTCCATGCCCTTGTCATCACAATGCTCCAAGACCCCTGTAAACACAAAGCTCCATGCCCCTTTTCAACTCAATGCTCCATGACCCATGTGATCACAATACTCCATGAACATTTTCAGCCCAATGTTCCATGACTTTCTCATCACAATGCTCCATGACCAATATCATCACAATGCTCCATGACCAATGTCATCACAACACTCAATGACACCTGACAACACAATGATCCGGGAGTCTTGTCATCACAATGCTCTATTCCCTAGTCATCACAATGCTCCATGACCTCTGTCATCACAATACTCCATGAACATTTTCAGCCCAATGCTCCATGAAGCGTGTCATCACAATGATCCATGCCCTTGTCATCTCAATGCTCCATGACCCCTGTATTCACAATGCTCCGTGACGCTTGTCATCACAGTGATCCATGACACCTGTCATCACTATGCTCCATGCCTTTGTCAGCCAAATGCTACATGACCTTGTCATTACAATGCTCTAGGCGCTTGTCATCACAGTACTCCATTACCATTGTCATCACAATCCTCCATGAACCTTGGGATCACATTGCTTCATGCTCTTGTCATCACAATGCTCCATGCTCCTTGAAATCAAAATGATCCATGACCTCTCTCATCACAATGCTCCAAACCCTTGTGATCACAATCTTCCAAGACCCCTGTGATCAGAATGCTCCATGCCCCTTTTCATCAGTGTGATCCATGAGATTTGTCATCACAAGGCTCCATGGATTTCTCATCACAATGCTCCAGGACTTTGTCATCACAATGCTTCACGACATTGTCAGGAAAATTCTCAATGGCCCTTGTCATCATAATATTCCAAGCCCTAGTCTTCACAATGCTCCATTATATTTGCCATCACAATCCTCTATTACATTAGGCATCACAATGCTCCATGCCATTGTCATCGCAATGGACCATGACAAATGTCATCACAATGCTCCCGGACACATGTCTTCACAATACTCCATGACCTTGTCTTCATAATGCTCAATGCCCTTGTCATCACAATGCACCAAGCCCACTGTCATCACAATAATCTATGAAACATGTCAGACCAATGATCCATGCCCCTTTTCATTAGAATGCTCCATGAGACTTGTCATCTCAAGTCTCCATGGTCATCTCATCACAGTGCTCCAGGAACTTGTCATCACCATGCTCCATTTCTTTGTCATCACAATGCTCCATGACGCCTGTCATCACAATACTCCATGAATATTTTCAGCCCAATGCTCCATGACTTTCTCATCACAATGCTCCCTGACCAATATCATCAAAATGCTCAATGACTACTGTCATCACAATACTCCATGACACCTGACAACACAATGATCCGGGACACTTGTCATCACAATGCTCAAACAACCCTGTAATCACAATGATCCATGACCCCTGTCATCACAATACTCCATGCACATTTTCTGCACAATGCTCTATGAACATTGTCATCAAAATGATCCGTGCCCTTGTCATCCTAATGCTCCATGACCCCTGTATTCACAATGCTCCGTGACACTTGTCATCACAATGCTCCATGACACCTGTCATCACAATGTTCCATGCCTTTGTCAGCAAAATGCTACATGACCTTGTCATTTCAATGCTCTATGTGCTTGTCATCACAATACTCCATTACCATTGTCATCACAATCCTCCATGAACCTTGGGATCACATTGCTTCATTCCCTTGTCATCAAAATGCTCCATGCTCCTTGAAATCAAAATGATCCATGACCTTTTTGATAACAATGCTCCAAACCCTTGTGATCACAATGTTCCATAACACTTGTCATCACAACGCACCATGATGCCTGTCATCACAATACTCCATGTCATTTTCATCACAATGCTCCATGACCTTTGTCATCACAATTCTCAATATACATGTCATCACAATGCTCCTTGACACGTGTCGTCAGAATGCTCCTTGAACCCTGTCACGAAAAGGCTCCATGCATTTTTCATCACAAAACCCCATGCCATTTTCATCACAATGCTCCATGCAGTTGTCATCAAAATACTCCACAAGCTCGTCATCAGAATGCTCAATGACCCTTGTCATCACAATTCTCCATGCACTTGTCAGCACAATGCTCCCTGACCCTTGTCATCACAATGCTCCAAGCCATTGTCTTCACAATGCTCCATTACATTTGTCATCAGAATCCTCCATAACACTTGGCATCACAATGCTCCATGCCATTGTCATCACAATGGGCCATTACATATGTCATCACAATGCTCCCTGACAACTCTCTTCACAATACTGCTTGACCTGGTCATCACAATGCTCCATGCCCTTGTCATCACAATGCGCCATTCCAACTGTCATCACAATAATCCATGAAACTTATTAGAACAATGCTCCATGCCCTTGTCATCACAATGCTCCATGCCCTTGTTATCACAATCTTCCAAGACCCCTGTGATCAGAATGCTCCATGCCCCTTTTCATCAGTATGATCCATGAGATTTGTCATCACAAGGCTCCATGGTTTTCTCATCACAGTGCTCCAGGACTTTGTCATCACAATGCTTCACGACATTGTCATGAAATTTCTCAATGGCCCTTGTCATCATAATATTCCAAGCCCTAGTCTTCACAATGCTCCATTATATTTGCCATCACAATCCTCTATTACATTAGGCATCACAATGCTCCATGCCCTTGTCATCACAATGCACCATGCCCACTGTCATCACAATAATCTACGAAACATGTCAGACCAATGCTCCATGCCCCTTTTCATTAGAATGCTCCATGAGACTTGTCATCTCAAGTCTCCATGGTTATCTCATCACAGTGCTCCAGGAACTTGTCATCACCATGCTCCATTTCTTTGTCATCACAATGCTCCATGACGCCTGTCATCACAATACTCCATGAATATTTTCAACCCAATGCTCCATGACTTTCTCATCACAATGCTCCATGCAATTGTCATCAAAATACTCCACAAGCTCATCATCAGAATGCTCAATGACCCTTGTCATCACAATTCTCCATGCACTTGTCAGCACAATGCTCCCTGACCCTTGTCATCACAATGCTCCAAGCCATTGTCTTCACAATGCTCCATTACATTTGTCATCAGAATCCTCCATAACACTTGGCATCACAATGCTCCATGCCATTGTCATCACAATGGGCCATTACATATGTCATCACAATGCTCCCTGACAACTCTCTTCACAATACTGCATGACCTGGTCATCACAATGCTCCATGCCCTTGTCATCACAATGCGCCATTCCAACTGTCATCACAATAATCCATGAAACTTATTAGACCAATGCTCCATGCCCTTGTCATCACAATGCTCCATGCCCTTGTTATCACAATTTTCCAAGACCCCTGTAATCAGAATGCTCCATGCCCCTTTTCATCAGAATGATCCATGAGATTTGTAATCACAAGGCTCCATGGATTTCTCATCACAATGCTCCAGGACCATGTCATCACAATGCTTCACGAACTTGTCATGAAAATTCTCAATGGCCCTTGTCATCATAATGCTCCAAGCCCTAGTCATCACAATGTTCCATTATTTGTCATCACAATCCTCCTTTACATTTGGCATCACAATGCTCCATGCCATTGTCATCGCAATGGATCATGACATATGCCATCACAATGCTCCCTGACACATGTATTCACAGTACTCCATTCCCTTGTCTTCAAAATGCTCCATGTCCTTGTCATCACAATGCACCATGCCCACTGTCATCACAATAATCTATGAACATTGTCAGACCATTGCTCCATGCCCCTGTCATCACAATGCTCCATGCCATTGTCAAAACAATGCTCCATGACCCCTGTCATCACAATGCTCCGTGACTCCAGTCATCACAATGCTTCATAACGTTTGTCATCACAGCGGTCCATGCCCGTATCATCACAAGGCTCTGTGACCTTTGAAACCACAATGCTCCATGAACTTTTCATCACAATTCTCCGTGACCCTTGTCATGACAATGCTCCATGCGTTTTTCAGAACAATGCTCCATGACCCTTGTCATCACAATGTGCCATGCGCTTTTCATCACAATGATCCACAACCTTGTCAACGCTATGCTCCATAAACCTCGTAATCACAATGCTCCATGCACTTCTCATCCAAATGCTCTCTCACATGAGATATCACAATGTTCCATCACTAGTCATCACAATCCTCCCTCACCCATGTTATCACAATGTTCCATGACCCCTTTCATCACAATGCTACATCCCATTATCAGCACAATGTTCCATGACCCCTGACATCACAATGATCCATAACCCCTGTCATCCAAATGCTCCATGACCCTTTCATTCCAAAGCTCCAAGACCCCTGGCATCACAATGTTCTATTACCCCTGCCATCAAAATGTTCCATTACACTTTTCTTCAAATTGCTGCATGACCCGGTCATCAAAATGCTCCCTGACCTTCTCATCACAATGCACCACACCCTTGCCATCAAAATGCTCCATGACATTTGTCATCACAAAGCTCCATGACCCTTGGCATCACAATGCTCCATGTCATTGTCATCACGATGCTCCATGAAACCTCTCATCACATGTCTCCATGCCATGTCATCACAAAGCTCCATGACACTTGTCATCACAGTGCTCGATGCCCGTCTCATCACAATGCTCAATGCCCTTGTCATTACAATCCTCCATGACCCATGTATAACAGTGTTCCGTGCCCTTGTAATCACAATGCTCCATGCCCACTCTCATCACAATAATCCATGAAACTTTTCAGACCAGTGCTCAATGCCTTTCTCATCACAATGCTCCATTGCCTCTGTCATAACAATGCTCCATGACCCGTGCCATCACAATGTTCCATGGCCTTGTCATCACAAGGCTCCTTGACCCTTGTCATCACAATGCTCCAAGACCCCTGTAATCACAATTCTCCATGCCCTTGTCTTCACAAAGCTCCATGACACATGCCATCAGAATATTCCATGGCCTTCTCATCACAATGCTCCATGCACTTGTCATGACGATGCTGCAAGACCCCTGTAATCACAATGCTCCATGCCCCTTTTCATCTCAATGCTCCATGAACCCTGTAATCAAAATGCACCATGCCCATCATCATAATGCTTCAGGCTCTTGTCATCACAATGAAATCAAATTTATCCATGACCACTGTCATCATAATGCTCCAAACCCTTGTGATCACAGTGTTCCTTAACATTTATCATCACAACACCCTATGACGCTCATAATCACAATTATCCATGGTCCTCTCATCACAATGCTCCATGATCTTTGTCATCACAATTCTCAATACACTTGTCATCACAATGCTCCCTGACACTTGTCGGCAGTATGCTCCTTGAACCCTGTAATTACATGGCTCCATGCCTTTTCATCACAATGAAACATGCCCTTTTCATCACAATGCTCCAAGACCCCTGTAATCACAATGCTCCATGCCCTTGTCATCACAAAGCTCCATGACGCATGTCATCAGAATGCTCCATGGCCTCCTCCTCACAATGCTCCTTGCACTTGTCATCACAATGCTCCAAGTCCCGTGTAATCACAATGCTCCTTGTCCCTTTTCATCACAATGCTCCATGAGACTTGTCATCACAAGTCTCCATGGTCTTCCCATTACAATGCTCCAGGACCTTGTCATCACCATGCTCCATTCCCTTGTCATCACAATGCTCCATGACCCCTCTCAAAACAATACTCCATGAACATTTTCAGCCCAGTGCTCCATGAACTGCGCATCACAATGCTCAATGACAAATATTATCAAAATACTCCATGACCACTGTCATCACAACACTCCATGACACATGACAACACAATGACCCGGGACTCTTGTCATCACAATGCTCCATTCCCTACTCATCTCAATGCTCCATGACCCCTGTCATCACAGTACTCCATGAACATTTTCAGCCAATGATCCATGACCCTTGTCATCACAATCATCCATGCCCTTGTCATCCCAATTCTCCATGACCATTTTAATCACAATGGTCCAGGAACCCTTAATCAAAATGCTCCATGTCCCTGTCATCACAAAGCTCCATGACGCATGTCATCAGAATGTTCCAAGGCCTTCTCATCAATATGTTCCATGCCCTTGTCTTCACAATGCTCCCAGACCCCTGTAATCACAATGCTCCATGCCTCTTTTCATCTCAATGCTCCATGAACCCTGTCATCACAATGCATCATGCCCATCATCATAATGCTTCCGGCTATTGTCAGCACAATAAAATCAAAATTCTCCATGACCTCTGTCATCACAATGCTCCATGACCCCTGTCATCACAATACTCCATGAACATTTTCAGCACAATGCTCCATGACACTTGTCTGCAAAATGATCCATGCCCTTGTCATCCCAATTCCCCATGACCCATGTATTCACAATGCTCCGTGACGCTTCTCATCACAGTGCTTCATGACACCTGTCATCACAATGCTCCAGGCATTTGCCAGCAAAATGCTACGTGACCTTTTCATTACAATGCTCTATGCGCTTGTCATCACAATACTCCATTACCATTGTCATCACAATCCTCCATGAACATTAGGATCACATTGCTTCATGCCCTTGACATCACAATGCTCCATGCTCCTTGAAATCAAAATGATCCTTGGCCTCTGTCATTGCAATGCTCCAAAACCTTTTGATCACAAAGTTCCAAAACACTTGTCATCACAACGCTCCATGATGCCTGTCATCACAATACTCCATGCCCTTTTCATCACAATGTTCCATGAACATTGTCATCACAATTCTCAATACACTTGTCATCACAATGCTCCCTGACACTTGTCGTCAGAATGCTCCTTGAAACCTGTCACGAAAAGGCTCCATGCCTTTTGCATCACAAAGCCCCATTCCATTTCCTTCACAATGTTCCATGCCATTGTCTTCAAAATACTCCTCAAGCTTGTCATCCGAATGCTCCATGACCCTTGTCATCACAATTCTCCATGCACTTGTCAGCACAATGCTCCCTGACCCTTGTCATCACAATGCTCCAAGCCATTGTCATCACAATGCTCCATTACCTTTGTCATCAGAATCCTCCATGAGACTTGGCATCACAATGCTCCATGCCATTGTCATCACAATGGGTCATTACATATGTCATCACAATGCTCCCTGATAACTCTCTTCACAATACTGCATGACCTGGTCATCACAATGCTCCAAGCCATTGTCATCACAATGCTCCATTACCTTTGTGATCAGAATCCTCCATGACACTTGGCATCACAATGATCCATGCCATTATCATCACAATGGGCCCTTACAAATGTCATCACATTGCTCCCTGATACCTCTCTTCACAATACTGAATGACCTGGTCATCACAATGCTCCATGCCCTTGTCATCACAATGCGCCATTCCTACTGTCATCACAATAATCCATGAAACTTATTAGACCAATGTTCCATGCCCTTGTCATCACAATGCTCCATGCCCTTGTTATCACAAAGTTCCAACACCCCTTTAATCAGAATGCTCCATGCCCCTTTTAATCAGTATGCTCCATGAGACTTGTCATCACAAGGATCCATGGTTTTCTCATCACAATGCTCAAGAACCTTGTCATCACAATGCTTCACGACATTGTCATGAAAATTCTCAATGGCCCTTGTCATCATAATGCTCCAAGCCCTAGTCATCACAATGCTCCATTATATTTGTCATCAAATCCTCCATTACATTTGTCATCAAAATGCTCCATGCCATTGTCATCGCAATGGACCATGGCATATGTCATCACAATGCTCCCTGACACCTGTCTTCACAATACTCCATTCCCTTGTCTTCACAATGCTCCATGCCCTTGTCATCACAATGCACGATGTCCACTGTCATCACAATAATCTATGAAACTTGTCAGACCAAAGGTCCATGCCCCTGTCATCACAATGCTCCATGCCCTTGTCATCACAATGCTCCATGACCCCTTTCATCACAATGTTCCGTGACTCCAGTCATCACAATGCTTCATAACGTTTGCCATCACAACGGTCCATGCCCGCATCATCACAAGGCTCTGTGACCTTTGTAACCACAATGCTCCATGAAATTTTCATCACAATGCTCCGTGATCCTTGTCATCACAGTGCTCCATGCCTGTGTCAGTACAATGCTCCCGGACCCTTGTCATCACAATGTGCCATGCGCTTTTCATCACAATGATCCACAACTTTGTCATTGCTATTCTCCATGAACCTTGTAATCACAATGCTCCATGCACTTCTCATCCATATGCTCTCTCTCATGAGATATCTCAGTGTTCCATCACTAGTCATCACAATCCTCCCTCACCCCTATTATCACAATGTTCCATGACCCCTCTCATCACAATGATATATCCCCTTATCAGCACAATGTTCCATGACCCCTGACATCACAATGTTCCATAACCCCTGTCATCAAAGTGCTCCATGACACTTTTCATCCCAAAGCTCCATGAACCATGGCATCACAATGTTCTATAACCCCTGTCATCAAACTATTCCATTACACTTTTCTTCAAATTGCTGCATGAACCTGTCATCAAAATGCTCCCTGCAATTCTCATCACAATGCACCACACACTTATCATCAAAATGCTCCATGAACTATGTCATCACAAACTCCATGACCGTTGGCATCACAATGCTCCATGTCATTGTCATCACGATGCTCCATGAACTCTCTCATCACATTGCTCCATGCCCTTGTCATCACAAAGCTCTATGACACTTGTCATCACAATGCTCGATGCCCTTCTCATCACAATGCTCCATGCCCTTGACATTACAATCGTCCATGACCCAAGTATCACAGTGTTCCGTGCCCTTCTCATCACAATGCTCCATATCCAATCTCATCACAATAATCCATGAAATATTTCAGACCAATTCTCAATGCCCTTCTCATCACAATGCTCCATTACCTCTGTCATAACAATGCTCCATGACCCGTGCCATCACAAGGTTCCACGGCCTTGTCATCAAAAGGCTCCATGACCCTTATCATCACAATGCTCCAAGACCCCTGTAATCACAAAGCTCCATGCCCTTGTCATCACAAAGCTCCATGACACATGTCATCAGAATGTTCCATGGCCTTCTCCTCACAATGCTCCATGCACTTGTCATCACAATGCTCCAAGACCCCTGTAGTCACAGTGATCGATGCATCTTTTCATCAGAATGCTCCATGAGACTTTTCATCACAACTCTCCATGGTCATCTCATCACAATGCTACAGGACATTGTCATCACCATGCTCCATGCACTTGTCATCACAATGCTCCAAGACCCCTGTAATCACAATACTCTATGAATATATTCAGCCAAATGCTCCATGACATTCTCAGCACAATGCTCCATGACCAATATCATCACAATGCTCCATGACCACTGTCATCACAACACTCCATGACACCTGACAACACAGTGATCCGGGACTCTTGTAATGACAATGCTCCAAGTCCCCTGTAATCAGAGTGATCCATGACCCCTGTCAACACAATAATCCATGAACATTTTCAGCCCAATGCTCCATGACCCTTGTCATCACAATGATCCATGCCCTTGTCATCCCAATGCTCCATGACCCCTGTATTCAAAATGCTCCGTGATGCTTTTCATCACAGTGCTCCATGAAACCTGTCATCACAATGCTCCATGCCTTTGTCAGCAAAATGCTACATGACTTGTCATCACAATGATTCACGACCTTGTCATGAAAATTTTCAATGGCCCTTGTCATCATAATGCTCCAAGCCCTAGTCATCACAATGCTCCATTATATTTGTCATCACAATCCTCCATTACATTTGGCATCACAATGCTCCATGCCATTGTCATCGCAATGGACCATGACATATGTCATCACAATGCTCCCTGACACCTGTCTTCACAATACTCCATGACCTTCTCATCACAATGATCCATGCCCTTGTCCTCACAATGCACCATGCCCACTGTCATCACAATAATCTATGAAACTTGTCAGACCAATGCTCCATGCCCCTGTCATCACAATGCTCCATGCCCTTGTCCTCACAATGCTCCATGACCACTTTCATCACAATGCTCCATGAACCCAGTCATCACAATGCTTCATAACGTTTGTCATCACAATGGTCCCTGCCGCGTCATCACAAGGCTCTGTGACCTTTGTAACCACAATGCTCCATGAACTTTTCATCACAATTCTCTGTGACCCTTGTCATCACAATGCTCCATGTCTTTGTCAGAACAATGCTCCATGACCATTGTCATCACGATGTGCCCCGGGCAATTCACCACAACGGTCCACAACCTTGTCATTGCCATGCTCCATAAACATTGTAATCACAATGCTCCATGCACTTCTCATTAAAATGCTCTCTCACCAGTGATATCACAGAGGTCCATCACTAGTCATCACAATACACCCTCACCCCTGTAATCACAATGTTCCATGACCCTGTCATCACACTGCAACATCCGCTTATCATCACAAAGTTCCATGACCCCTGACATCACAATGTTCCATAACACCTGTCATCAAAATGCTCCATGACACATTTCATCCCAAAGCTCCAAGAGCCCTGAAATCACAATATTCTATAACCCCTGCCATAAAAATATTCCATTACACTTTTCATCAATTTGCTGCATGACACGGTCATCAAAATGCTCCCTTCCCTTCTCATCACAATGCACCATGCCCTTGTCATCAAAATGCTCCATGACTTGTCATCACAAAGCTCCATGACCCTTGGCATCACAATGCTCCATGTCATTGTCATCACAATGCTCCATGAACCCTCTCATTACATTGCTCAATGCCCTTGTCATCACAAAGCTCCATGACACTTGTCATCACAATGTTCGATGCCCTTCTCATCACAATGCTCCATTACCTCTGTCATATCAATGCACCATGACAACTGGCATCACAATGTTCCACGGCTTTGTCATCACAAGGCTCCATGACCCTTGTCATCACAATGCTCCAAGAAACTTGTAATCACAATTCCCCAAGCCCTTGTCATAACGAAGCTCCATGACGCATGTATCAGAAGGTTCCATGGCCTTCTCATCACAATGCTCCATGCCCTTGTCATCACAATGCTCCTAGACCCCTGTAATCACTACGATCCATACCCCTTTTCATCTCAATGCTCCATGAACCCTGTCATCCCAATGCACCATGCCCATCATCATAATGCTTCAGGCTATTGTCACTACGATGAAATCAAAATTCTCCATGACCTCTGTCATCGTAATTTTCCAAACCATTGTGATCACAATGTTCCATAACACTTATCATCACAACACCCCATGACGCTCATCATCACAATTATCCATGGTCTTCTCATCAAAATGCTCCATGATCTTTGTCATCACAATGCTCAATACACTTGTCATCACAATGCTCCCTGACACTTGTCGTCAGTATGCTCCTTGAACCCTGTCATGACAAGGCTCCATGCCTTTTTCATCACAATGATCCATGCACTTTTCATCACAATGCTCCAAGATCCCTGTAATCACAAATGCTCCATGCCCTTGTCATCACAAAACTCCATGACGCATGTCATCAGAATGCTCCATGGCCTTCTCATCACAATGCTCCATGCCCTAGTCATCACAATGCTCCAAGACCCCTGTAATCACAAGGCTCCATGCCCCTTTTCTTCAGAATGCTCCATGAGACTTGTCATCACAAGTCTCCATGATCTTCTCATCACAATGCTCCAGGACCTTGTCATCACCATGCTCCATTCCCTTGTCATCACAATGCTCCATGATCCCTGTCATCACAATAATTCATGAACATTTTCAGCCCAATGCTCCACGACCTACTCATCACAATGCTCCATGGCCAATATCGTCACAATGCTCCATGACCACTGTCATCACAACACTCCAAGACACCTGACAACACAATGATCCGGGACTCTTGTCATCATAATGCTCCATTCCCTAGTCATCACAATGTTCCATGACCCCTGTCATCACCACACTCCATGAACATTTTCAGCCCAGTGCTCCATGACCCTTGTCATCAAAATGATCCATGCCCTTGTCATCCCAATGCTCCATGACCCATGTATTCACAATGCTCCGTGACGCTTGTCATCACAGTGCTCCATGACACATGTCATCACAATGCTCCATGCCTTTGTCAGCAGAATGCTACATGACCTTGTCATTACAATGCTCTATGCGCTTGTCATCACAATACTCCATTTCCATTGTCATCACAATTCTCCATGAAACTTGGGATCACATTGCTTCATGCCCTTGTCATCACAATGCTCCAAGCTCCTTGAAATCAAAATGATCCATGGCGTTTGTCATCACAATGCTCCAAACCATTGTGATCATAGTGTTCCATAACACTTGTCATCACAATGCTCCATGATGCCTTTCATCACAATGGTCCATGACCTTTGTCATCACAATTCTCAATACACTTGTCATCACAATGCTCACTGACAATTGTCATCAAAATGCTCCTTGAACACTGTCACGAAAAGGCTCCATGCCTTTTTCATCACAATGCCCCATGCCGTTTTCATCACAATGCTCCATGCCATTGTCATTAAAATACTCCACAAGCTTGTCATCAGAATGCTCCATTACACTTGTCATCACAATTTTCCATGCACTTCTCAGCAAAATGCTCCCTGACCCTTGTCATCACAATGCTCCAAGCCATTGTCATCACAATGCTCCATTACCTTTGTCATCAGAATCCTCCATGACACTTGACATCACAATGCTCCCAGCCATTGTCATCACAATGGGCCATTTATATGTCATCACAATGCTCCCTGACACCTGTCTTCACAATAGTGCATGTCCTGGTCATCACAATGCTCCATGCCCTTGTCATCACAATGCGCCATTCCAAATATCATCACAATAATCCATGAAACATATTAGACCAATGTTCCATGCCCATGTCATCACAATGCTCCATGCACTTTTTATCACAATGCTCCAGGACACCTGTCATCACAATGCTCCGTTACTCCAGTCATCACAATGCTTCATGACTTTTGTCATCACAAAGTTCCATGCCCTCGTCATCAGCATTCTCTGTGACCTTTTTAATCACAGTGCTCCATGAACTTTTCATCACAATGTTCTTTGACCCTTGTCATCACTATGCTCCATGCGCTTGTCAGCACAATGCTCCATGACACATGTCATCAAAATGCACCATGCACTTGTCATCACAGTGCTCCACAATCTTGTCCTCACAGTGCTCCTTAAAATTTGTCATCACAATGCTTCATGCACTTCTCATCAAAATGCTCTCTCAACACTGATATCACAATGCTACATCACTATTTGTCACAATACTCCCTCACCCCTGTCATCACAATGTTCCATGACTCCTGTCATCACAATGCTACATGCACTTATCATCACAAAGTTTGATGACCCCTGACATCACAATGTTCCATAAAACCTGTCATCAAAATGTTACATGACACTTTTCATCAAATTGCTACATGACCCTGTCATCAGAATGCTCCCTGCCCTCCTCTTCAGAATGCACAATGCCCTTGCCATCAAAATGCTCCATGTCCTTTGTCATCACAAAGATCCATGACCCTTGGCATCTCAATGCTCAATGTCATTGTCATCACAATGCTCCATGAACACTCTCATCACATTGCTCCATGCCATTGTCTTCACAAAACTCCATGACACATGTCATCAGAATGCTCCATGGCCTTCTCATCACAATGCTACATGCGCTTGCCATCACAATGCTCCATTACACCATTCATAGCAATGCTTCATGACTCCTGCTAATACGATGTTCCATGGCCTTGTCATCACAAAGCTCCATGACCCTTCTCATCACATTTCTCCAAGAACCCTGTAATCACAATGCTCTATGCCCCTTTTCATCGCAATGATCAATGAACCCTGTCATCACAATGCACCATGCCCATCATCATAATGCTTCATGCTATTGTCATCACAATGAAATCAAAATGCTCCATGACCTCTGTCATGACAATGCTCCAAACACTTGTGATCACAATATTCCATATCACTTGTCATCACAATGCCCCATGACGCTCCTCATCACAATTATCAGTGGTCTTCTCATCACAAAGCTCCATGACCTTTGTCATCACAGTGCTCAATACACTTGTCATCAAAATGCTCCCTGACAATTTTTGTCTGTATGCTCCTTGAATCCTGTCATGACAAGGCTCCATGCCTTTTTCATCACAATGATCCATGTCCTTTTCATCACAATGCTCCAAGACCCATGTAATCTCAATGCTCCAAGCCCTTGTCATCACAAAGCTGAATGACGCATGCCATCACAATTCTCCTTGGTCTTCTCCTCACAATGCTCCATGACCTTGTCATCACAGTGTTCCAAGACCCATGTAATCACAATACTCCATGCCCGTGTCATCAAAAACCTCCATGACGCATGTCATCAGAATGCTCCATGGCCTTCTCATCACAATGCTCCATGCCCTAGTGATCACAGTGCTCCAAGACCCCTGTAATCACAATGCTCCATGCCCCTTTTCATCAGAATGCTCCATGAGACTTATCATCACAAGTCTCCATGGTCTTCTCATCACAATGCTCCAGGACCTTGTCATCACCATGCTCCATTCCCTTGTCATCACAATGCTCCATGACCCCTGTCATCACAATAATCCATGAACATTTTCAACCCAGTGCTCCACGACCTACTCATCACAATGCTCCATGGCCAATATCCTCACAATGCTCCATGACCACTCTCATCACAACACTCCATGACACCCGACAACACAATGATCCGGGACTCTTGTCATCACAATGCTCCATTCCCTAGTCATCACAATGCTCCATGACCCCTGTCATCACAACACTCCATGAACATTTTCAGCCCAGTGCTCCATGACCCTTGTTATCACAATGATCCATGCCTTTGTCATCCCAATGCTCCATGACCCATGTATTCACAATGCTCCATCCCTTTGTCAGCAAAATGCTACACGACCTTGTCATTACAATGCTGTATGCACATGTCATCACAGTACTCCATTTCCATTGTCATCACAATCCTCCATGAACTTTGGGATCACATTGCTTCATGACCTTGTAATCACAATGCTCCATGCTCCTTGAAATCAAAATGATCCATGACCTCTGTCATCACAATGCTCCAAACCTTTGTGATCTCAGTGTTCCATAACACTTGTCATCACAACGCTCCATGATGCCTGTCATCACAATACTCCATGCCCTTTTCATCACAATGCTCCATGACCTTTGTCATCACAATTCTCAATACACTTGTCATCACAATGCTCCATGCGCTTGTCAGCACAATGCTCCATGTAACATGTCATCACAATGCACCATGTACTTGTCATCACAGTGCTCCACAATCTTGTCATCACAATGCTCCTTAAAATTTGTCATCACAATGCTCCATGCACTTCTCATCAAAATGCTCTCTCACCACTGATATCACAATGCTACATCAATATTTTTCACAATACTCCCTCACCCCTGTAATCACAATGTTCCATGACTCCTGTCATCACAATGCTACATTCACTTATCATCACAATGTTCGATGACCACTGACATCACAATGTTCCATAACACCTGTCATCAAAATGTTCCATGACACTTTTCATCAAATAGCTCCATGACCCTGTCATCAGAATGCACCCTGCCTTTCTCATCACAGTGCACAACGCCCTTGCCATCAAAATGCTCCATGACCTTTGTCATCTCAAAGATCCATGACCCTTGGGATCACAATGCTCCATGTCATTGTCATCACAATGCTCCATGAACGCTCTCATCACATTGCTCCATGCCCTTGTCTTCACAAAGCTCCATGACACATGTCATCATAATGCTCCATGGCCTTCTCATCACAATGCTCTATGCCCTTGCCATCACAATGCTCCATTACACCTGTGATAACAATGCTCCATGACCCCTGCCATCACGATGTTACATGGCCTTGTCATCACAAGGCTCCATGACCCTTCTCATCACATTGCTCCAAGAACCCTGTAATCACAATGCTCTATGCTCCTTTCCATCTCAATGATCCATGAACCCTGTCATCCCAATGCACCATGCCCATCATCATAATGCTTCATGCTATTATCATCACAGTGAAATCAAAATGCTCCATGACCTCTGTCATAACAATGCTCCAAACCCTTGTGATCACAATAATCCAAAACTCTTGTCATCACAATTACCCATGACACTCGTCATCACAATTATCCATGGTCTTCTCATCAAAATGCTCCATGATATTTGTCATCACAATTCTCAAATACACTTGTCATCACAATGCTCCCTGACACATGTCATCAATATGCTCCTTGAAACCTGTCATGACAAGGCTCCATGCCATTTTCATCACAATGATCCATGTCCTTTTCATCACAATGCTCCCAGACACATGTAATCACAATGCTCCATGGCCTTTTCATCACAAAGCTCCATGTCTTTGTCAGAACAATGTTCAATGACCATTGTCATCACAATGTTCCACACGCATTTCTTCACAACGGTCCACATCCTTGTCATTGCTATGCTCCATAAACCTTGTAATCACAATGGTCCGTGCACTTCTCATCAAAATGCTCTATCACCAGGGATATCACAGTGTTCCATCACTAGTCATCACAATACTCCCTCACCCCTGTAATCACAATGATCCAGGACCCTGTCATCACAATGCTACATCCCCTTATCATCACAATGTTCCATGACCCCTGACATCGCAATGTTCCATAACCCCTGTCATCAAAACGCTCCATGACCCTTTTCATCACAAACCTCCAAGACCCCTGACATCACAGTGTTCTATAACCCGTGCCATCAAAATATTCCATTACAATTTTTATTAAATTGCTGCATAACCTGGTCATCAAAATGCTCCCTGCACTTCTCATCACAGTGCACCATGCCCTTGTCATCAAAATGCTCCATGACTTGTCATCACAATGCTCCCTGACACTTGTCGTCAATATGCTCCTTGAACCCGGTCATGACAAGGCTCCATGCCATTTTCATCACAATGATCCATGCCATTTTCATCACAATGCTCCATGAACCCTCTCATCACACTGCTCCATGCACTTGTCATCGCAAAGCTCCATGACACTTGTCATCACAATGCTAGATGCCCTTCTCATCACAATGCTCCATGCCCATGTCATTACAATCATCCATGACCCAGGTATCACAGTGTTCTGTGCCCTATTCATCACAATGCTGCATGCCCACTCTCATCACAATAATCCATGAAACATTTCAGACCAATGTTCCATGGCCTTCTCATCAAAATGCTCCATTAAACCTGTCATTACAATGCACCATGACCCTTGCCATCACAATGTTCCACGGCCTAGTCATCACAAGGTTCCATGACACTTGTCATCACAATGCTCCAAACACCTGAAATCACAATGCTCCATGTCCTTGTCATCACAAAGCTCCATGACGCATGTCATCAGAATGTTCTATGGCCTTCTCATCACAATGTTCCACGCACTTGTCATCACAATGATCCAAGCCCCTTGTAATCACAACTCCATGCCCCTTTTCATCTCAATGCTCCATGAACCCTGTCATCACAATGCACCATGCCCATCATCATAATGCTTCAGGCTATTGTCAGCACAATGAAATCAATATTCTCCATGACCTCTGTCATCGTAATTTTCCAAAACCTTGTGATCACAATGTTCCATAACACTTATCATCACAACATCCCATGACGCTCATCATCACAATTATCCATGGTCTTCTCATCACAATGCTCCATGATCTTTGTCATCACAATGCTCAATACACTTGTCATCACAATGCTCCCTGACACTTGTCGTCAGTATGCTCCTTGAACCCTGTTATGACAAGGCTCCGTGCCTTATTCATAACAGTGATACGTGTACTTTTCATCACAATGCTCCAAGATCCATGTAATCACAAATGCTCCATGCCCTTGTCATCAAAAACTCCATGACTCATGTCATCAGAATGCTCCATGGCCTTCTCATCACAATGCTCCATGCCCTAGTCATCACAATGCTCCAAGACCCCTGTAATCACAATGCTCCATGCCCCTTTTCATCAGAATGCTCCATGACACTTGTCATCACATGTCTCCATGGTCTTCTCATCACAATGCTCCAGGACCTTGTCATCACCATGCTCCATTCCGTTGTCATCACATTGCTCCAGGACACATGTCATCACAATGCTCCATGCCTTTGTCAGCAAAATGCTACATGACCTTGTCATTACAATGATCTATGTGGTTGTCATCACAATACTCCATTTCCATTGTCATCACAATCCTCCATGAACCTTGGGATCACATTGCTTCATGCCTCTGTCATCACAATGCTCCATGCTCCTTGAAATCAAAATGATCCATGACCTCTGTCATCACAATGCTCCAAACCCTTGTGATCACAATGTACCATAACACTTGTCATCACAATGCTCCATGATGCTTGTCATGACAATACTCCATGCCCTTTTCATCACAATGCTCCATGACCTTTGTCATCACAATTCTCAATACACTTTTCATCACAGTGCTCACTGACACTTGTCATCAGAATGCTCCTTGAACCCTGTCACGAAAAGGCTCCATGCTTTTTTCATCACAATGCCCCATGCCGTTTTCATCACAATGCTCCATGCCATTGTCATCAAAATACTCCACAAGCTTGTCATCAGAATGCTCCATGACCCTTGTCATCAAAATTCTCCATGCACTTGTCAGCACAATGCTCCCTGACCCTTGTCATCACAATGCTCCAAGCCATTGTCCTCACAATGCTCCATTACCTTTGTCATCAGTATCCTCCATGACACTTGGCATCACAATGCTCCATGCCATCGTCATCACAATGGACCATTACATATGTCAGCACAATGCTCCCTGACACCTGTCTTCACAATACTGCATGACCTGGTCATCACAATGCTCCAGGCCCTTGTCATCACAATGCACCATTCCAACTGTCATCGCACTAATCCATGAAAATTATTAGACCAATGTTCCTTGCCCTTGTCATCACAATGATCCATGCAGTTGTTATCACAATGCTCCATGACCCCTGTCATCACAGTGCTCCGTTACTCCAGTCATCACAATGCTTCATGACTTTTGTCATCACAATTGTCCATGCCCTCGTCATCAACAGTCTCTGTGACCTTTTTAACCACAGTGCTCCATGAACATTTCATCACAATATTCTTTGACCCTTGTCATCACAATGCTCCATGCGCTTGTCAGCACAATGCTCCATGACACGTCATCACAATGCACCATGCGCTTGTCATCACAGTGCTCCACAATCTTGTCATCACAATGCTCCTTAAAATTTGTCATCACAATGCTCCATGAACTTCTCATCAAAATGCTCTCTCACCACTGATATCACAATGCTACATCACTATTTGTCACAATACTCCCTCACCCCAGTCATCACAATGTTACATGACTCCTGTCATCACAATGCTACATGCACATATCATCACAATGTTCGATGACCCCTGACATCACAATATTCCATAACACCTGTCATCAAAATATTCCATGACACTTTTCATCAAATTGCTCCATGACCCTGACATCAGAATGCTCCCTGCCTTTCTCATCACAATGCACAACGCCCTTGCCATCAAAATGCTCCATGTCGTTTGTCATCACAAAGATCCATGACCCTTGGCATCACAATGCTCAATGTCCTTGTCATCACAATGCTCCATGAATACTCTCATCACATTGCTCCATGCGCTTGTCTTCAAAAAGCTCCATGACCCATGTCATCAGAATGCTCCATGGCCTTCTCATCACAATGCTCCATGACCTTTTCATCACAATGTTCCAAGACACCTGTAATCACAATGCTCCATGCCCGTGACATCAAGAAACTCCATGATGCATATCATTAGAATGCTCCATGGCCTTCTCATGAAAATGCTCCTTGCCCTAGTCATCACAATGCACGAAGACCCCTGTAATCACAATGCTCCATGCCCCTTTTCATCAGAATGCTCCATGAGACTTATCATCACAAGTCTCCATGGTCTTCACATCACAATGCTACAGGACCTTGTCATCACCATGCTCCATTCCCTTGTCATCACAATGCTCCATGACCCCTGTCATCACAACACTCCATGAACATTTTCAGCCCAGTGCTCTATGACGCTTCTCATCACAATGATCCAAGCCCTTGTCATCCCAATGCTCCATGAACCCTCTATGCACAATGCTCCGTGACGCTTGTCATCACAGTGTTCCATGACACATGTCATCACAATGCTGCATGCCTTTGTCAGAAAAATGCTACATGACCTTGTCATTACAATGCTCTATGCGCTTGTCGTCACAATACTCCATTTCCATTGTCATCACAATCCTCCAGGAACCTTGGGATCGCATTGCTTCATGCCCTTGTCATCACAATGCTCCATGCTCCTTGAAATCAAAATGATCCATGACCTCTGTCATCACAATGCTCCAAACACTTGTGATCACAGTGTTCCATAACACTTGTCATCACAACGCTCCATGATGCCTGTCATCACAATATTCCATGCCCTTTTCATCACAATGCTCCATGACCTTTGTCATCACAATTCTCAATACACTTGTCATCACAATCCTCCATGCGCTTCTCAGCACAATGCTCCATGACACATGTCATCACAATGCACCATGCGCTTGTCATCACAATGCTCCTTAAAATATGTCATCACAATGCTCCATGCACTTCTCATCACAATGTACAACGCCCTTGCCATCAAAATGCTCCATGACCTTTGTCATCACTAAGATCCATGTCATTGTCATCACAGTGCTCCATGAAAGCTCTCATCACATTGCTCCATGCCATTGTCTTCACATAGCTCCATGACACAGGTCATCAGAATGCTCCATGACCTTCTCATCACAATGCTCCATGCTCTTGACATCACAATGCTCCATTAACCCTCTCATAACAATGCTCCATGAGCCCTGCCATCACGATGTTCCATGGCCTTGTCATCACAAGGCTCCATGACGCTTCTCATCACAATGCTCCAAGAACACTGTAATCACAATGATGTATGCCCCTTTTCATCTCAATGATCCATGAACCCTCTCATCACAATGCACCATGCCCATCATCATAATGATTCCTGCTATTGTCATCACAATGAAATCAAAATGCTTCATGACCTCTGTCATAACAATGCTCCAAACCCTTGTGATCACAATATTCCATAACACTTGTCATCACAATGCCCCATGACGCTCATCATCACAATTATCAATGATCTTCTCATCACAATGCTCCATGACCTTCGTCATCACAATGCTCAATACACTTGTCATGAAAATGCTCCCTGACACTTGTTGTCGGTATGCTCATTTTACCCTGTCATGACAAGCCTCCATGCTTTTTTCATCACAATGATCCATGCCCTTTTCTTCACAATGCTCCAAGACCCATTGAATCACGATGCTCCATGCCCTTGTCATCACAAACCTCAATGGTGCATGCCATCAGAATGCTCCTTGGTCTTCTCCTCACAATGCTCCATGCTCTTGTCATCACAAAGATCCAAGACGCCTATAATCACAATGCTCCATGCCATTCTTCATCAGTATGCTCCATGAGACTTGTCATCACATGGCTCCATGGTTTTGTCATCATAATGCTCCAATCCCTAGTCATCACAATGCTCCATTATATTTGTCATCACAATCCTCCATTACATTTTGCATCACAATACTCCCTGCCATTGTCATCGCAATGGACTATTACATATGTCATCACAATTCTCACTGACACCTTTCTTCAAAATATTCCATGACCTTCTCATCACAATGCCCCATGCCCTTGTCATCACAATGCACCATGTCCACTGTCATCAAAATAATCTATGAAACTTTTCAGACCAATACTCAATTCCCCTGTCATCTCAATGCTCCATGCCCTTGTTATCACAATGCTCCATGACCCCAGTCATCAAAATGCTCCGTGACTGCAGTCATCACAATGCTTCATAACGTTTGTAATCACAACAGTCCATGCCCGCGTCATCACAAGGCTCTGTGTCCGTTTTACCCACAATGATCCATGAAATTTTCATCACAATGCTCCGTGACACTTGTCATCACAATGCTCCATGCCTTTGTCAGAACAATTCTCCATGACCCTTGTAATCACAATGTGCCACGCGCTTTTCATCACAATGATCCACAACATTGTCATCGCTATGATCCATAAAACTTGAAATCCCAATGCTCCATTCACTTCTCATCCAAATGCTCTCTCAACAGTGATATCACCATGTTCCATCACTAGTTATCACAATCCTCCCTCACCCCTGTAATCACAGTGTTCCATGACCCCTGTCATCACAATGCTACATCCCCTTATCAACACAATGTTCCATGACCCCTGACATCACAATGTTCCATAACCCCTGTCATCAAAATGCTCCATGACCCTTTTTATCCCAAAGCTCCATGACCCATGGCATCACAATGTTCTATAACCCCTGTCATCAAAATATTCCATTACATTTTTCATCAAATTGCTGCATGACCCTGTCATCAAAATGCTCCCTGCCCTTCTCATCACAATGCACCACACCCTTGTCATCAAAATGCTCCATGGCATTTGTCATCACAAAGCTCCATGACCCTTGGCATGACATTGCTCCATGTCATTGCCATCACAATGCTCCATGAACCCTCTCATCACATTGGCCCATGCCCTTGTCATCACAAAGCTCCATGACACTTGTCATCAAAATGCTCGATGCCCTTCTCATCACAATGCTCCATGCCCTTGACATTACAATCCTCCATGACCCAAGTATCACGGTGTACCGTGCCCTTGTCATCACAATGCTCCATGCCCACTCTCATCACAATAATCCATGAAACATTTCAGACCATAGGTCAATGCCATTCTCATCACAATGCTCCATTACCACTGTCATAAAAATGCTCCATGACCCCTGCCATCACAATGTTCCACGGCCAGGTCATCACATTGCTCCATGCCCTTGTCATCACAAAAATCCATGACGCATATCATCAGAATGCTCCATGGCCTTCTCCTCACAATGATCCATGCCCTTGTCATCACAATGCTCCAAGACCCCTCTAATCACAATGATCCATGCCCCTTTTCATCAGAATGCTCCATGAGACTTGTCATCACAAGTATCCATGGTCATCTCATCACAATGCTCCAGGACCTTGTCATCACCATACTCCATGACCCATGTCATCACAATACTCCATGAACATTTTCAGAACAATGCTACATGAACTTCTCATCACAATGCTCAATGACCAATATCATCACAATGCTTCATGACCACTGTCATCACTACAATCCATGACACGTGACAACACAATGATCCGGGACTCTTGTCATCACAATCCTACAAGACCCCTGTAATCACAATATTCCGTGACCCCTGTCATCACAATACTCCATTAACTTTTTCAGCCAAATGCTCCATGACCCTTGTCATCACAATGATACATGCCCTTGACATCCCAATGCTCCATGACCCCTGTATTCACAATGCTCCGTGACGCTTGTCATCACTGTGCTTCATGACACATGTCATCACCATGCTCCATGCCTTTGTCAGCAAAATGCTACATGACCTTGTCATTACATTGCTCTATGTGCTTGTCATCACAATACTCCTTTACCATTGTCATCACAATCCTCCTTGAAGCTAGGGATCACATTGATTCATGCCCTTGTCATCACAATGCTCCCTGCTCCTTGAAATCAAAATGATCCATGACCTCTGTCATCACAATGCTCCAAACCCTTGTGATCACAATATTCCGTAACACTTGTCATCACAAAGCTCCATGATGCCTGTCATCACAATACTCCATGCCCTTTTCATCACAATACTCCATGACTTTGTCATCACAATTCTCAATACACTTGTCATCACAATGCTCCCTGACATTGTTGTCAGAGTGCTCCTTGAACCCTGTCACCAAAAGGCTCCATTCCTTTTTCATCACAATGCCCCATGCCATTTTCATCACAATGCTCCATGCAATTGTCATCAAAATACACAACAAGCTTGTCATCAGAATGCTCCATGACTCTTGTCATCACAATTCCCCATGCACTTCTCAGCACAATGCTCCCTGACCCTTGTCATCACAATGCTCCAAGCCATTGTCATCACAATGGGCCATTACATATGTCATCACAATGCTCCCTGACAACTCTCTTCACAATACTGCATGCCATTGTCATCACAATGCACAATTCCAACTGTCATCACAATAATCCATGAAACTTATTAGACCAATGCTCCATGCCCTTGTCATCACAATGCACCATGCCCTTGTTATCACAATGTTCCAAGGCCACTATAAGCAGAATGCTCCATGCCCCTTTTCATCAGTATGCTCCATGAGACTTGTCATCACAAGGCTCCATTATTTTCTCATCACAATGCTCCAGGAATTTGTCATCACAATGCTTCACGACATTGTCATGAAAATTCTCAATGGCCCTTGTCATCATAATGCTCCAAGCCGTAGTCATCACAATGCTCCATTATATTTGTCATCACAATCCTCCATTACATTTGGAATCACAATGCTCCATGCCATTGTCATCGCAATGGACCATGACATATGTCATCACAATGCTCCCTGACACATGTCTTCTCAATACTCCTTGCCCTTGTCATCACAATGCTCCATGCCCTTTTCTTCACAATGCACCATGCCCACTCTCATCACAATAATCTATGAAACTTGTCAGAACTATGATCCTTGCCCCTGTCATCACAATGCTCCATGCCCTTTTCTTCACAATGCACCATGCCCACTCTCATCACAATAATCCATGAAACATTTCAAACCAATGCTCAATGCCCTTCTCATCACAATGCTCCATTACCTCTGTCATAACAATGCTCCATGACCCCTGCCATCACAATGTTCTATGCCCTTGTCATCACAAAGCTCCATGACACGTCATCAGAATGTTAAAAGTCCTTCTCATCAAAATGCTCCATGGCCTTGTCATCACAATGCTCCAAGACCCCTGTAATCACAATGCTCCATGCCCCTCTTCATCTCAATGCACCATGAACCCTGTCATCACAATGCATCATGCCAATCATTATAATGATTCCGGCTATTGTCAGCAAAATGAAATCAAAATTCTCCATGACCCCTGTCATCACATTACTCCAAGAACATTTTCAGCCCAATGCTCCATGACACTTATCACAATGATCCATGCCTATGTCATGCCAATCTCCATGACCCCTGTATTCACAATGCTCTGTGACGCTTGTCATCACAGTGCTCCATGAACCCTGGCATCACAATGCTCCATGCCTTTGTAAGCAGAATGCTACATGACTTTGTCATTACAATGCTCTATGCGCTTGTCATCACAATACTCCATTACCATTGTCATCACAATCCTCCATGAAACTTGGGATCACATTGCTTCATGCCCTTGTCATCTCAATTTTCCATGCTCCTTGAAATCAAAATGATCCATGACCACTGTCATCACAATGCTCCAAACACTTGTGATCACAATGTTCCTTAGCACTTGTCATCACAACGCTCCATGATGCCTGTCATCACAATACTCCATGTCCTTTTCATCACAAAGCTCCATGACCTTTGTCATCACAATTCTCAGTACATTGACATCACAATGCTCCCTGATATTTGTCATCAGAATGCTCCTTGAACCCTGTCACGAAAAGGCTCCATGCCATTTTCATCACAATGCCCCATGCCGTTTTCATCACAATGCTCCATGCCATTGTCATGAAAATACTCCACAAGCTTGTCACCAGAATGCTCCATGACCCTGGTCATCACAATTCTCCATGCACTTGTCAGCACAATGCTCCGTGACCCTTGTCATCACAATGTTCCAAGCCATTGTCATCACAATGCTCCATTAGCTTTGTCATCAGAATCCTCCATGACACTTGGCATCACAATGCTCCATGCCATTGTCATCATAATGGACCATTATATATGTCATCACAATGCTCCCTGACACCTGTCTTCACAATACTGCATCACCTGGTCATCACAATGTTCCATGCCCTTGTCAACACAATGCTCCATGTCCTTGTTATGACAATGCTCCATGACCCCTGTCATCGCAATGCTCCGTGACTCCAGTCATCACAATTCTTCATGACCTTTGTCATCACAATTGTCCATGCCCTCATCATCAACAGTCTCTGTGACATTTTTAACCACAATGCTCCATGAACTTTTCTTCACAATGCTCTTTAACCCCTGTCATCAGAATGCTCTATGCCTTTCTCAGCACAATGCTCCATGACGCATGTCATCAGAATGCTCCATGGCCTTCTCCTCACAATGCTCCATGCCCTTGTCATCACAGTGCTCCAAGACCCCTGTAATCACAATGATCCATGTCCCTTTTTATCAGAATGCTCCATGAGACTTGTCATCACAAGTCTCCATGTTCCTCTCTTCACAGTGCTCCAGGACCTTGTCATCACAATGCTCCATGACCACTGTCATCACAATAACCCATGAATATTTTCAGCCCAATGCTCAATGACCTTCTCATCACAATGCTCCATGACCAATATCATCACAATGCTGAATGACCGCTGTCATCACAACACTCCATGACACTTGACAACACAATGATCCGGGACACTTGTCATCACAGTGCTCCAAGACCCCTGTCATCACAATGCTCTGTGACTCCAGTCATCACAGTGCTTTATAATATTTGTCATCACAATGGTCCATGCCCGCATCATCACAAGGCTCTTTTACCTTTGTATCCAAAATGCTCCATGAACATTTCATCATAATGCTCTGTGACTCTTGTCATAACAATGCTCCCTGACAACTCTCTTCACAATACTTCATGACCTGGTCATCACAATGCTCCATGCCCTTGTTATCACAATGCGCCATTCCAAATGTCATCACAATAATCCATGAAAATTATTAGACCAATGCTCCATGCCATTGTCATCGCAATGGACCATGACATATGTCATCACAATGCTCAAAGACCCCTGTAATCACAATGCTCCATGCCCTTGTCATTACCAAGCTCCATGACGCATCTCATCAGAATGTTCCATGGCATTCTCCTCAAAATGCTCCATGCCCTTGTCATCACAATGCTCCAAGACCCCTGTAACCACAATGCTCCATGCCCCTTTTCATAAGAATGCTCCATGAGATTTGTCATCACCAGTCTACATGGTCATCTCATCACAATGCTCAAGGACCTTGTCATCACCATGCTCCATTCCCTTGTCATCACATTGCTCCATGACCCCTGTCATCACAATAATCCATGAATATTTTCAGCCCAGTGCTCAATGACCTTCTCATCACAATGCTCCATGACCAATATCATCACAATGCTGAATGACCGCTGTCATCACAACACTCCATGACACTTGACAACACAATGATCCGGGACTCTTTTCATCACAGTGCTCCAAGACCCCTGTCATCAAAATGCACTGTGACTCCAGTCATCACAGTGCTTTATAATATTTGTCATCACAATAGTCCATGCCCGCGTCATCACAAGGCTCTGTTACCTTTGTATCCAAAATGCTCCATGAACATTTCATCACAATGCTCCGTGACTCTTGTCATAACAATGCTGCCTGACAACTCTCTTCACAATACTTCATGACCTGGTCATCACAATGCTCCATGCCCTTGTCATCACAATGTGCCATTCCAAATGTCATCACAATAATCCATGAAAATTATTGGACCAATGCTCCATGCCATTGTCATCGCAATGGACCATGACATATGTCATCACAATGCTCAAAGACCCCTGTAATCACAATGCTCCATACCCTTGTCATCACAAAGCTCCATGACGCATGTCATCAGAATGTTCCATGGGCTTCTCCTCACAATGCTCCATGCCCTTGTCATCACAATGCTCCAAGACCACTGTAATCACAATGTTCCATGCCCCTTTTCATCAGAATGCTCTATGAGAATTGTCATCACCAGACTCCATGGTTATCTCATCACAATGCTCCAGCACCTTGTCATCACCATGCTCCATTCCCTTGTCATCACAATGCTGCATGACTCCTGTCATCACAATAATCCATGAATATTTTCAGCCCAATGCTCCATGACCTTCTCATCACAATGCTCCATGACCAATATCATCACAATGCTGAATGACCGCTGTCATCACAACACTCCATGACACCTGACAACAAAATGATTCGGGATTCTTGTCATCACAGTGCTCAAAGACCCCTGTAATCACGGTGCTCCATGACCCCTGTCATCCCAATACTCCATGAACCATTTCAGCCCAATGCTCCATGACACTTTTCATCACAAGGATCCATGCCCTTGTCATCCCAAAGCTCCATGGCCCCTGTATTCACAATGCTCAGTGACGCTTGTCATCACAGTGCTCTATGACACCTGTCATCACAATGCTCCATGATTTTGTCAGCAAAATGCTACATGACCTTGTCATTACAATGCTCTATGCGCTTGTCATCACAATACTCCATTACCGTTCTCATCACTATCCTCCATGAACCTTGGGATCACATTTCTTCATGCCCTTGTCATCAAAATGCTCCATGCTCCTTGAAATAAAAATGATCCATGACCTCTGTCATCGAAATGCACCAAACATTTTTGATCACAATGTTCCATAACACTTGTCATAACAACACTCCATGATGCCTGTCATCACAATACTCCATGCCCTTTTCATCACAATGCTCCATGACCATTGTCATCACAATTCTCTAAACACTTGTCATCACAATGCTTCCGGACACTTGTCGTCAGAATGCTCCTTGAACCCTGTCACGAAAAGGCTCCATGCCTTTTTCATCACAAAGCCCCATGCAATTTTAATCACAATGCTCCATGCCATTGTCATCAAAATCCTGCACAAGCTTGTCATCAGAATGCTCCATGACCCTTGTCATCACAATTATCCATGCACTTGTCAACACAATGCTCCCTGACCCTTGTCATCACAATGCTCCAAGCCATTGTCATCACCATGCTCCATTACTTTTGTCATCAGAATCCTCCATGACACATGGCATCGCAATGCTCCATGCCATTTTCATCACAATGGGCCATTACATATGTCATCACAATGCTCCCTTACACCTCTCTTCATAATACTGCATGACCTGGTCATCACAATGCTCCATGCGCTTGTCATCACAATGCACCATTCCAACTGTCATCACAATAATACATGAAACTTATTAGACCAATGCTCCATGCACTTGTCATCACAATGCTCAATGCCCTTGTTATCACAATGTTCCAAGACCCCTTTAAACAGAATGTTCCATGCCCTTTTTCATCAGTATGCTCCATGAGACTTGTCATCACAAGGCTTCATGGTTTTCTCATCACAATGCTCCAGGACCTTGTCATCACAATGCTTCACGACATTGTCATGAAAATTCTCAATGTTCTTTGTCATCATAATGCTCCAATCCGTAGTCATCACAATGCTCCATTATATTTGTCATCACAATCCTCCATTACATTTGGCATCACATTACTCCCTGCCATTGTCATCACAATGGACCATGACATATGTCATCACAATGCTCCCTGACACCTGTCTTCACAATAAACCATGACCTTCTCTACACAATTATCCATGCCCTTGTCATCACAATGCACCATGTCCACTGTCATCACAATAATCTATGAATCTTGTCAGACAAATGCTCCATGCTCCTGTCATCACAATGCTCCATGCCCTTGTCATCACAATGCTCCATGACTTGTCATCACAATCCTCCATGACCCATGACACATGTATCACAGTGTTCCATGCCCTAGTCATCACAATGCTCCAAGACCCCTGTAATCACAATGCCATGCACTTTTCATCACAATGATCCACAACCTTATCATCGCTATAATCCATTAACCTTGTAATCACAATGCTCCATGCACTTCTCATCCAAATGCTCTCTCACATGAGATATCACAATGTTCTATCACTAGTCATCACAATCCTCCCTCACCCCTGTGTTCACAATGTTCCATGACCCCTGTCATCACAATGCTACATCCCCTTATCAGCACAATGTTCCATGACCCCTGACATAAACATGTTCCATAACCACTGTCATCAAAATGCTCCATGACCCTTTTCATCCCAAAGCTCCATGACCCCTGGCATCACAATATTCTATAACCCCTGTCATCAAAATGTTCCATTACACTTTTCATCAAATTGCAGCATGACCCTGTCATCAAAATGCTCCCTGCATTTCTCATCACAATGCACCACACAATTGTCATCAAAATGCTCCATGACCTTTGTCATCACAAAGCTCCATGACCCTTGGCATCACAATGCTCCCTGTCATTGTCATCACAATACTCCATGAACCCTCTCATCACTTTGCTCCATGCCCTTGTCATCACAAAGCTCCATGACACTTGTCATCACAATGCTCGATGCCCTTCTCATCACAATGCTCCATGCCCTTGTCATTACAATCCTCCATGACCCATGTATCACAGTGTTCCGTGCCCTTGTCATCACAATGCTCCATGCCCACTCTCATCACAATAATCGATGAAACATTTCAGACCAATGCTCAATGCCCTTCTCATCACAATGCTCCATTAGCTCTGTCATAACAATGCTCCATGACCCCTGCCATCAAAATGTTCCACGGCCTTGTCATCACAAGGCTCCATGACACTTCTCATCACAATGCACCAAGACCCCTGTAATCACAATGTTCCACGCCCTTGTCATCACAGAGCTCCATGACGCATGCCATCAGAATGTTTCATGGCCTTCTCATCACAGTGCTCCATGCCCTTGTCATGACAATCCTCCAAGACCCCTGTAACCACAATGCTCCATGCCCCTTTTCATCTCAATGCTCCATGAACACTGTCATCAAAATGCACCATGCCCATCATCATAATGTTTCAGGCTCTTTTCATCACAATGAAATCAAATTTCTCCGTGACCACTGTCATCCTAATGCTCCAAACCCTTCTGATCACAATGTTCCATAACACTTATCATCACAACATGCTATGACGCTCATCATCACAATTATCCATGTTTTCTAATCACAATGCTCCATGATGGTTGTCATCACAATTCTCAAATACACTTTTCATCACAATGCTACCTGACACTTGTCGTCAGTATGCTCCTTGAACCCTGTCATGACAAGGCTCCATGCCTTTTCATCACAATGATCCATGCCCTTTTCATCACAATGCTCCAAGACCCCTGTAATCACAATGCTCCATACCCTTGTCATCACAAAGCTCCATGACGCATGCCATCAGAATGCTCCATGGCCTTCTCCTCACAATGCTCCATGCCCTTGTCATCACATTGCTCCAAGACCCCTGTAATCACAATGCTCCATGCCCCTTTTCATCAGAATGCTCCATGAGACTTGTCATCACAATTCTCCATGTTCTTCTCATCACAATGCTCCAGAACCTTGTCATCAGCATGCTCCATTCCCTTGTCATCACAATGCTCCATGACCCCTGTCATCAAAATACTTTATGAACATTTTCTGCCTAATGCTCCATGAATTTCTCATCAAAATGCTCCATGACAAATATCATCAAAATGTCCCATGACCACTGTCATCACAACATTCCATGACACCTGACAACACAATGATCCGGGACACTTGTCATCACAATCATCCATGTCCTTGTCATCCCAATGCTCCATAACACCTATATTCACAATGCTCCGTGACGCTTGTCATCACAGTGCTCCATGACACCTGTCATCAAAATGCTCCATGCCTTTGTCAGCAAAATGCTACATGACCTTGTCATTACAATGCTCTATGTGCTTGTCATCACAATTCTCCATTTCCATTGTCATCACAATCCTCCATGAACCTTGGGATCACATTGCTTCATGCCCTTGTCATCACAATGCTCCATGATCTTTGAAATCAAAATGATCCATGACCACTGTCATCACAATGCTCCAAACACTTGTGATCACAGTGTTCCATAACACTTGTCATCACAACGCTCCATGATGCCTGTCAACACAATACTCCATGCCCTTTTCATCACACTGCTTTATGACCTTTGTCATCACAATTCTCAATACACTTGTCATCACAATGCTCCCAGACCCTTGTAGTCAGAATGCTCCTTGAACCATGTCTCGAAAAGGCTCCATGCATTTTTCATCACAAAGCCCCATGCCGTTTTTATCACAATTCTCCATGCCATTGTCATCAAAATACTCCACAAGCTTGTCATCAGAATGTTCCTTGACCCTTGTCATCACAATTCTCCATGCACTTGTCAGCACAATGCTCTCTGACCCTTGTCATCAAAATGCTCCATTACCTTTGTCATCAGAATCCTCCATGACACTTGGCATCACAATTCTCCATGCCATTGCCATCACAATGGGCCAATACATATGTCATCACAATGCTCCCTGAAACCTCTCTTCACAATATTGCTTGACCTGGTCATCACAATGCTCCATGCCCTTGTCATCACAATGTGCCATTCCAACTGTCATCACAATAATCCATGAAACATATTAGACCAATGCTCCATGACCTTGTCATCACAATGCTCCATGTCCACTGTCATCGCAATCATCTATGAAACTTGTCAGACCAATGCTCCATGACCCTGTCATCACAGTGCTCCATGCCCTTGTTATCACAAAGCTCCATGACGCATGTCATCAGAATGTTCCATGGCCTTCTCCACAGAATGCTCCATGCCCTTGTCATCACAATGCTCCAAGACCCCTGTAATCACAATGCTCCATGCCCCTGTTCATCAGAATGCTCCATGAGACTTGTCATCACAAGTCTCCATGGCCATCTCATCACAATGCTACAGGAACTTGTCATCACCATGCTCCATTCCCTAGTGATCACAATGCTCCATGACCCCTGTCATCACAATATTCCATGAACATTTTCAGCCCAATGCCCCATGACCTTCTCATCACAATGCTCCAAGACCAATATCATCACAATGCTCCATGATCACTGTCATCACAACACTCAATGACACCTGAAAACACAATGATCCTGGACACTTGTCATCACAATGCTCCATTCCCTAGTCATCACAATGCTCCATTACCCCTGTCATCACAATACTCCATGAATATTTTCAGCCCAATGCTCCATCACACTTGTCATCACAATGATCCATGCCCTTGTCATCCCAATGCTCCATGACCCCTGTATTCACAGTGATCCGTGATGCTTTTCATCACAGTGCTCCATGACACCTGTCATCACAATGCTCCATGCCTTTGTCAGCAAAATGCTACATGACCTTGTCATTACAATGCTCTATGTGCTTGTCATCACAATACTGAATTACCATTGTCATCACTATCCTCCATGAAACTTGGGATCCCATTGCTTCATGCCCTGGTCATCACAATGCTCCATGCTCCTTGAAATCAAAATGATCCATGACCTCTGTCATCGCAATGCTCCAAACCCTTGTGATCACAATGTTCCATAACACTTTTCATCACAACGCTCCATGATGCCTGTCATCTCAATACTCCATGCCCTTTTCATCACAATGCTCCATGAACTTTGTCATCACAATTCTCAATACACTTGTCATCACCATGCTCCCAGACACTTGTCGACAGAATGCTCCTTGAAACCTGTCACGAAAAGGCTCCTTGCATTTTTCATCACAAAGCCCCATGCCATTTTCATCACAATGCTCCATGCCATTGTCATCAAAATACTCCACAAGCTTGTCATCAGAATGCTCCATTACCCTTGTCATCACAATTCTCCATGCACTTGTCAGCACAATGCTCTCTGAACCTTGTCATCACTATGCTCCAAGCCATTGTTATCACAATGCTCCTTTACATTTGTCATCAGAATCCTCCATGAAATTTGGCATCACAATGCTCCAAGCCATTGTCATCACAATGGGCTAATACATATGTCATCACAATGCTCCGTGACACCTCTTCTCACAATACTGCATGACCTGGTCATCACAATGCTCCATGCCCTTGTCATCACAATGCGCCATTCCAACTGTCATCACAATAATCCATGAAACTTATTAGACCAAAGCCCCATGCCCTTGTCATCACAATGCTCCATGCCGTTGTTATCACAATATTCCAAGACCCCTGTAATCAGAATGCTCCATGCCCCTTTTCATCAGTATGCTCCATGAGACTTGTCATCACAAGGCTCCAAGGATTTCTCATCACACTGCTCCAGGACATTGTCATCACAATGCTTCATGACATTGTCATGAAGATTCCCAATGGCCCTTGTCATGATAATGCTACAAGCCGTAGTCATAACAATTCTCCATTATATTTGTCATTACGATCCTCCATTACATTTGGCATCACAATGCTCCATGCCATTGTCATCGCAATGGACCATGACATATGTCATCACAATGCTCCCTGACAACTGTCTTCACAATAATCCATGACCTTGTATCATAATGCTCCATGCCCTTGTCATCACAATGCACCATGTCCACTGTCATCACAATCATCTATGAAACTTGTCAGACCAATGCTCCATGCCCCTGTCATCACAGTGCTCCATGCCCTGGTCATCACAATGCTCCATGACCCCTGTCATCACAATGCCCCGTGACTCCAGTCATCACAATGCTTCATAACGTTTGTCATCACAACGGTCCATGCCCGCGTCATCACAAGGCTCTGTGACCATTTTAACCACAATGCTCCACGATCTATTCATCACAATGCTCAATGACACTTGTCATCAAATGCTCCATGCCTTTGTCAGAACAAAGCTCCATGACCCTTGTCATCACAATGTGCCATGCCCTTTTCATCACAATGATCCACAACCTTGTCATCGCTATGAACCATAAGCCTTGTAATCACATTGTTCCATGATCTTCTCATCCAAATGCTCTCTCACCAGAGATATCACAATGTTCCATCACTAGTCATCACAATCCTCCCTCACCCCTGTTATCACAATGTTCCATGACCCCTGTCATCACAATGCTACATCCCCTTATCATCAGAAAGTTCCATGACCCATGACATCACAATGTTCCATAACCACTGTCATCAAAATGCTCCATGACACATTTCATCCCAAAGCTCCATGAACCCTGGCATCACAGTGTTCTATAACCCCTGTCATCAAAATGTTCCATTACACTTTTCATCAAATTGCTGCATGACCCTGTCATCAAAATGCTCCCTGCACTTCTCATCACAATGCACCACACCCTTGTCATCAAAATGCTCCATGACTTTTGTCATCACAAAGCTCCATGACACTTGGCATCAAAATGCTCCATGTCATTGTCATCACAATGCTCCATGACCCATGTATCACAGTGCTCCGTGCCCTTGTCATCACAATGCTCCATGCTCCTTGAAATCAAAATGATCCATGACCTCTGTCATCGCAATGCTCCAAACCCTTGTGATCACAATGTTCCATAACACTTTTCATCACAATGCTCCATGATGCCTGTCATCACAATACTCCATGCACTTTTCATCACAATGCTCCATGACCTTTGTCATCAAAATTCTCAATACACTTGTCATCACAATGCTCCCTGACACATGTCGTCAGAATGCTCCTTGAAACCTGTCACGAAAAGGCTCCATGCCTTTTTCTTCACAAAGCCCCATTCCGTTTTCATCACAATGCTCCATGCCTTTGTCATCAATATACTCCACAAGCTTGTCATCAGAATGCTACATGACCCTTGTCATCACAATTCTCCATGCACTTGTCAGCACAATGCTCCCTGAACCTTGTCATCAGTATGCTCCAAGCCATTGTCATCACAATGCTCCTTTACATTTGTCATCAGAATCCTCCATGACACTTGGCATCAAAATGCTCCATGCCATTGTCATCACAATGGGCTAATACATATGTCATCACAATGTTCCGTAACACCTCTTTTCACAATACTGCCTGACCTGGTCATCACAATGCTCCACGCCCTTGTCATCACAATGCGCCATTCCAACTGTCATCACAATAATCCATGAAAGTTATTAGACCAATGCTCCATGCCCTTGTCATCACAATGCTCCATGCCCTTGTTATCACAATGTTCCAAGAACCCTGTAATCAGAATGCTCCATGCCCCTTGTCATCAGTATGCTCCATGAGAATTGTCATCTCAAGGCTCAAAACCCTTGTGATCACAATGTTCCATAACACTTGTCATAACAACACTCCATGATGCCTGTCATCACAATACTCCATGCACTTTTCATCACAATGCTCCATGACCTTTGTCATCACAATTCTCAATACACTTGTCATCACAATGCTCCCTGACACTTGTCGTCAGAATGCTCCTTGTAACCTGTCACGAAAAGGCTCCATGCCTATTTCTTCACAAAGCCCCATTCCGTTTTCATCACAATGCTCCATGCCATTGTCATCAAAATACTCCACAAGCTTGTCATCAGAATGCTCCATGACCCTTGTCATCACAATTCTCCATGCACTTGTCAGCACAATGCTCCCTGAACCTTGTCATCAGTATGCTCCAAGCCATTGTCATCACAATGCTCCTTTACATTTGTCATCAGAATCCTCCATGACACTTGGCATCAAAATGTTCCATGCCATTGTCATCACAATGGGCTAATACATATGTCATCACAATGCTCCGTAACACCTCTTTTCACAATACTGCCTGACCTGGTCATCACAATGCTCCATGCCCTTGTCCTCACAATGCGCCATTCCAACTGTCATCACAATAATCCATGAAACTGATTAGACCAATGCTCCATGCCCTTGTCATCACAATGTTCCATGCCCTTGTTATCACAATGTTCCAAGACCCCTGTAATCAGAATGCTCCATGCCCCTTTTCATCAGTATGCTCCATGAGACTTGTCATCTCAAGGCTCCAAGGATTTCTCATCACAATGCTCCAGGACATTGTCATCACAATGCTTCACGACATTGTCATGAAAATTCTCATTGGCCCTTGTCATCATAATGCTCCAAGCCGTAGTCATCACAATGCTCCATTATATTTGTCATTACAATCCTCCATTACATTTCACATCACAATGCTCCATGCCATTGTCATCGCAGTGGACCATGAGATATGTCATCACAATGCTCCCTGACAACTGTCTTCACAATACTCCATGACCTTGTCATCATAATGCTCCATGCCCTTGTCATCACAATGCACCATGTCCACTGTCATCACAATCATCTATGAAACTTGTCAGAACAATGCTCCATTCCCCTGTAATCACAGTGCTCCATGCCCTTGTCATCACAAAGCTCCATGACCCCTGTCATCACACTGTCCCGTGTCTCCAGTCATCACAATGCTTCATGACGTTTGTCATCACAATGGTCCATGCCCGCGATATCACAAGGCTCTGTGACCATTTTAACCACAATGCTCCATGAACTTTTCATCACAATGCTCCGTGACCCTTGTCATCACAATGCTCCATACCTTTGTCAGAACAATGCTCCATGACCCTTTTCCTCACAATGTGCCATGTTCTTTTCATCACAATGATCCACAAACTTATCATCGCTATGCTCCATAAACCTTGTAATCACACTGCTCCATGAACTTCTCATCCAAATGCTCTCTCACATGAGATATCACAATGTTCCATCACTAGTCATCGTTATCCTCCCTCATCCCAGTTATCACAATGTTCCATGACCCCTGTCATCACAATGCTACATCCCCTTATCTGCACAATGTTCCATGACCGCTGACATCACAATGTTCCATAACCCCTGTCATCAAAATGCTCCATGACCCTTTTCATCCCAAAGATCCATGACCCCTGGCATCACAATGTTCTATAACCCCTGTCACCAAAATGTTCAATTACACTTTTCAACAAATTGCTGCATGACCCTGTCATCAAAATGCTCCCTGCCCTTCTCATCACAATGCACCACACCCTTGTCATCAAAATGCTCCATGACTTTTGTCATCACAAAGCTCCATAACACTTGGCATCACAATGCTCCATGTCATTGTCATCACAATGCTCCATGAACCATCTCATCACATGGCTCCATGCCCTAGTCATCACAAAGCACAATGACACTTGTCATCACAATGCTCGATGCCCTTCCCATCACAATGCTCCATGCCTTTGTCATTACAGTCCTCCATGACCCATGTATCACAGTGTTCCGTGCCCTTGTCATCACAATGCTCCATGCCCACTCTCATCACAACAATCCATGAAATATTTCAGACCAATGCTCAATGCCCTTCTCATCACAATGCTCCATTACCTCTATCATAACAATGCTCCATGACACCTGCCATCACAATGTTCCACGGCCTTGTCATCACAAGGCTCCATGACTCTTGTCATCACAATGCTCCAAGACCCCTGTAATCACAATGCTCCATGCCCTTTTCATCACAAAGCTCCATGACGCATGTAATCAGAATATTCCATGGCCTTCTCCTCAAAATGCTCCATGCCCTTGTCATCACAATGCTCCAAGACCCCTGTAATCACAATGCTCCATGCCCCTTTTCATCAGGATGCTCCATGAAACTTGTCATCACAAGTCTCCCTGGTCATCTCATCACAATGCTCCAGGACCTTGTCATCACCACGCTCCATTCCATTGTCATCACAATGCTCCATGACCCCTGTCATCACAATACTCCAGGAACATTTTCATCCCAGTGCTCCATGACCCTTGTCATCACAATGATCCATGCCCTTGTCATCCTAATGCTCCATGACCCCTGTATTCACAATGCTCCGTGACGATTTTCATCACAGTGCTCCATGACACATGTCATCACAATGCTGTATGCCATTCTCAGTACAATGCTCCATGCCGTTTTCATCACAGTGCCTCATGACCACTGTCATCACAATGCTCCGTGACTCAAGTCATCACAATTCTTCATAACATTTGTCATCACAATTGTCGATACCCATGTCATCACAAGGCTCTGTGACCTTTGTAAACACAATGCTCCATGAACTTTTCATCACAATGCTCCGTGACACTTGTCATCACAATGCTACTTGCCTTTGTCAGAAAAATGCTCCATGACCCTTGTCATCACAATGTGCGACACGCTTTTCATCCCAACGGTCCACAAATTTGTCATCGCAATGCTCCATAAACCTTGTAATCACAATGCTCCACTCCCTTCTCATCGCAATGCTCCATTACACCTGTCATAACAATGCTCCATTACCACTGCCATCACAATGTTCCACGGCCTTGTCTTCACAAGGCTCCATGACACTTGTCATCACAATGCTCCAAGACTCCTGTAAGCACAATGCTCCATGACCTTGTCATCACAAAGCTCCATGACACATGTCATCAGAATGTTCCATGTCCTTCTCCACACAATGCTCCATGCCCTTGTCATCAAAATGCTCCAAGACCCTTGTAATCACAATGCTCCATGCCCCTTTTCATCTCAATGCTCCATGAACCCTCTCATCACAATGCATCATGCCAATCATCATAATGCTTCCGGCTATTGTCAGCACAATGAAATCAAAATTCTCCATGACCTCTGTCATCACAATGCTCCATGACCCCTGTCATCACAATGATGTATGCAGTTGTCATCCCAATGCCACCTGACCCCTGTATTCACAATGCTCCTTGACGCTTGTCATCACAGTGCGCCATGACACTTGTCATCACAATGCTCCATGCCTTTGTCAGCAAAATGCTACATGACCTTGTCATTATAATTCTCTATGTGCTTGTCTTCACAATACTACATTACCGTTGTCATCACAATCCTCCATGAACCTTGGGATCACATTGCTTCCTGCCCTTGTCATCACAATGCTCCATGCTCCTTGAAATCAAAATGATCCATGACCTCTGTCATCACAATGCTCCAAAACCTTGTGATCACAAAGTTCCATAACAATTGTCATCACAATGCTCCATGATGCCTGTCATCACAATACTCCATGCACATTTCATCACAATGCTCCATGACCTTTGTCATCACAATTCTCAGTACACTTGTCATCACAATGCTCCCTGACACTTGTCATCAAAATGCTACTTGAACCCTGTCACGAAAAGACTCCATGCCTTTTTCATCACAATGCCCCATGCCGTTTTCATCACAATGCTCCATGCCATTGTCATCAAAATACTCCAAAAACTTGTCATCAGAATGCTCCATGACCCTTGTCATCACAATTCTCCATGCACTTGTCAGCACAATGCTCCCTGACCCTTGTCATCACAATGCTCCAAGCAATTGTCATCACAATGCTCCATTACATTTGTCATCAGAATCCTCCATGACACTTGGCATCACAATGCTCCATGCCATTGTCATCAGAATGGGTCATTACATATGTCATCACAATGCTCCCTGACACCTGTCTTCACAATACTGCATGACCTGGTCATCACAATGCTCCATGCCCTGGTCATCACAATGTGCCATTCCAACTGTGATCGCAATAATCCATGAAAATTATTAGACCAATGCTCCATGCCCTTGTCATCACAATACTCCATGCCCTTGTTATCACAATGCTTCATGACCTTTGTCATCACAATGGTCCATGACCTCGTCATCAAGAGTCTCTGTGACCATTTTAACCACAATGCTCCATGAACTTTTCATCACAATGCTCTTTGACCCTTGTCATCACAATGCTCTATGCCTTTCTCAGCACAATGCTCCATGACCCTTGTCATCACAATGCTCCATGCACTTGTCAGCACAATGCTCCATGACACATGCCATCCCAATGCACCATGCGCTTGTCATCATAGTGCTCTCCAATCTTGACATCACAATGCTCCATGAAAATTGTCATCACAATGCTCCATGGACTTCTCACCAAAATGCTCTCTTACCACTGATATCACAATGTTACATCACAATTCGTCACAATATTCCCTCACCCCTGTCATCAAAATGTGCCATGACTCCTGTCATCACAGAGCTACATGCATTTATCATCACAATGTTCGATGACCCCTGGCATCACAATGTTCCATAACCACTGTCATCAAAGTGTTCCATGACACTTTTCATCAAATCGCTCCATGACCCTTTCATCACAATGCTCCCTACACTTCTCATCATAATGCAGAAAGCACTTGTCATCAAAATGCTCCATGTCATTGTCATCACGATGTTCCATTAAGGTTCTTATCACATTGCTTCATGTCCTTGTCATCACAAACCTCCATGACACATATCATCAGAATGCTCCATGGCCTTCTCATCACAATGCTCCTTGCCCTGCCATCACAATGCTCCATTATCCCTGTCATACCCATGATCCATGACCCCTGCCATCACGATATTCCATGGCCTTGTCATCACAAGGCTCCATGACCCTTCTCATCACAATGCTCCAAGAACCCTGTAACCACAATGATCCATGCCCATTTTCATCTCAATGATTCATGAACCCTGTCATCACAATGCACCATGACCATCATCATAATGCTTCATGCTATTGTCTTCACAATGAAATCAAAATGCTCCATGACCTCTGTCATAACCATGCTCCAAACGCTTGTGATCACAATATTCCAAAACGCTTGTCATCACAATGCTCCATGACGCTCGTCATCACAGTTATCCATGGTCTTCTCATCACAATGCTCCATGACATTTGTCATCACGATGCTCAATACACTTGTCATCAAAATGCTCCCTGACACTTGTTGTCTGTATGCTCCTTGAACACTGTCATGACAAGGCTCCATGCTTTCTCATCACAATTCTCCAAGACCACTGTAATCACAATGCCCCATGCCCTTGTCATCATAAAGCTAAAGGACGCATGTCTTCAGAATGCTCTTGGCCTTCTCCTCACAATGCTCCATGTACATGTCATCACAATGTTCCAAGACGCCTGTAATCACAATGGTCCATGTCCATTTTCATCAGTATGCTCCATGAGATTTGTCATCACAAGGATCCATGTTTTTCTCATTTCAATGCTCCAGGACATTGTCATCACAATGCTTCACGACCTTGTCCTGAAAATTCTCAATGGCCCTTGTCATCATAATGGTCCAAGCCCTAGTCATCACAGTGCTCCATTATATTTGTCAACACAATCCTCCATTACATTTGGCATCACAAGGCTCCCTGCTATTGTCATCGCAATGGACCATGACATATGTCATCACAATGCTCCCTGACAACTGTCTTCACAATACTCCAAGACCTCCTCATCACAATGATCCATGTCCTTGTCATCACAATGCACCATGTCCACTGTCGTCACAATAATCTATGAAAGTTGTAAGACGAATGCTTCATGCCCCTGTCATCACAATGCACCATGATCCCTGTCATCACAATGCTCCGTGACTCCAGTCATCACAATGTTTCATAACATTTGTTATCACAATGCTCCATGCCCGCATCATCACAAGGCTCTGTGTCGTTTGTAACCACAATGCTCCATGAACATTTCATCACAATGCTCCGTGACCCTTGTCATCACAATGCTCCATGCCTTTGTCAAAAAAATGCTCCATGACACTTTTCATCACAATTTGCCACGCACTTTTCATCACAACGGTCCACAATTTTCTCATTGCAATGCTCCATAAAACTTGTAATCACAATGCTCCATGCCCTTCTCATCACAATACTCCATTACCCCGATCATAACAGTTCTCCATGACCCCATCCATCACGATGTTCCATGGCATTGTCATCACAAAGCTCCATGACACTTGTCATCACAATGCTCCAAGACCCCTATAATCACAATGCTCCATGCCCTTGTCATCACAAAGCACCATGACACATGTATTCAGAATGTTCCATGGACTTCTCATTAAATGCTCCATGTCCTTGTCATTACAGTGCTCCAAGACCCCTGTAATCACAATGCTCCATGCCCCTATTCATCTCCATGCTCCATGAACCCTGTCATCTCAATGCATCATGCCCATCATCATGTTGCTTCCGTCTATTGTCAGCAAAATGAAATCAAAATTCTCCTTGACCTCTGTCATCACAAAGCTCCATGACCCCTGTCATCACAATACTCCATGAACATTTTCAGCCCACAGCTCCATGACACTTGTCATCACAATGATCCATGCCCTTGTCATCCCAATGCTCTATGACCCCTGAATACACAATGCTCCATGACGCTTGTCATCACAGTGCTCCATAACACCTGTCATCACAAGGCTCCATGACTTTGTCAGCAAAATGCTTCATGACGTTGTCATTACAATGCTCTATGCGCTTGTCATCACAATACTCCATTACCATTGTCATCACAATCCTCCATGAATCTTGGGATCACATTGCTTCATGCCCTTGTCATCACAATGCTCCATGCTCCTTGAAATCAAAATGATCCATGACCTCTGTCATCACAATGCTCCAAACCATTGTGATCCCAAAGTTCCATAACACTTGTCATCACAATGCTCCATGTTGACTGTCATCACAAAATTCCATGCCCTTTTCATCACAATGCTCCATGACCTTTGTCATCACAATGCTCAGTTCACTTGTCATCAAACTGCTCCCTGTCACTTGTCATCAGAATGCTCCTTCAAACCTGTCACGAAAAGGCTCCATGCCATTTTCATCACAATGCCCCATGCCGTTTTCATCACAATGCTCTTTGACCATTGTCATCAAAATGCTCCATGCCTTTGTTTGAAAAATGTTCCATGACCCTTGTCATCACAATGTGCCATTCGCTTTTCATCACAACGGTCCAGAAACTTGTCATTGCAATGCTCCATAAACCTTGTAATCACAATGCTCCATGAACTTCTCATCCAAATGCTCTCTCACCAGAGATATCACAGTGTTTCATCACTAGTCGTCACAGTACTCCCTCACAGCTGTAATCACAATGTCCCATGACCCCTGTCATCACAATGCTACATCCCCTTATCATCACAATGATCCTTGACCCCTGACATCACAATGTTCTATAACCCCTGTCATCAAAATGTTCCAATACACTTTTCATCAAATTGCTGCATGACCCTGGCATCAAAATACTCCCTGCCATTCTCATCACAATGCACCATTCACTTGTCATCAAAATGCTCCATGACCTTTGTCATCACAAAGCTCCATGACCCCCGGCATCACAATGCTCAATGTCATTGTCATCACAATGCTCCATGAACCCTCTCATCACATTTCTCCATGCCCTTGTCATCACAAAGTTCCATGACACTTGTAATCACAATGCTCGATGCCCTTCTCATCACAATGCCCCTTGCCCTTGTCATTACAATCCTCCATGACCCATGTATCACAGTGTTCCATGTCCTTATCATCACAATGCTCTATGCCCACTCTCATCACAATAATCCATGAATCATTTCAGATCAATGCTCCATGCCGTTCTCATCACAATGCTCCTTTACCTCTGTCATAACTACGCTCCATGACACCTGCCATCACAATGTTCCACGGCCTTGTCATCACATGGCTCCATGACACTTGTCATCACAATGCTCCACGACACACTAATCAAAATGCTCCATGCCCTTGTCATCAAAAAGCTACATGACGCATGTCATCAGAATGTTCCATGGCCCTGTCATCAAAATTCTCCATGCCCTTGTCATCACAATGCTCCAAGACCCTTGTAATCAAAATGCTCCATGCGTCTTTTCATCTCAATGCTCCATGAAACCTGTCATCACAATGGACCATGCCCATCATCATAATGCTTCAGGCTATTGTCATCACAATGAAATCAAAATGCTCCATGACCTCTGTCATCACAATGCTCCAAACCCTGGTGATCACAATGTTCCATAACACTTATCATCACAACACCCCTTGACGCTAATCATCACAATTATCCATGGTCTTCTCATCACAATGCTCCATGACCATTGTCATCACAATGCTTAATACACTTGTTATCACAATGCTCCCTGACACTTGTCATCAGTATGCTCCATTAACCCTGTCATGACACGTCTCCATGCCTTTTTCATCACAATGATCCATGCCATTTTAATCACAATGCTCCAAGACACCTGTAATCACAATGCTCCATGCCCTTGTCATCATAAAGCTCAATGATGCATGTCATCAGAATGCTCCATGGACTTCTCATCACAATGCTCCATGCCCTTGTCATCACAGTGCTCCAAGACCCCTGTAATCACAATGCTCCATGTCCCTTTTCATCAGAATGCTCCATGAGACTTGTCATCACAAGTTTCCATTGTCTTCTCATCAAAGTGCTCCAGGAACTTGTCATCAAAATGCTCCATGATCCCTGTCATCACAATACTCCATGAACATTTTCAGCCCAATGCTCCATGACCTTCTCATCAAAATGCTCCATGATCCCTGTCATCAAAATACTCCATGAACATTTTCAGCCCAATGCTCCATGACCCTTGTCATCACAATGATCCATGCCCTGGTCATCCCAATGCTCCATGAACCCTGTATTCACAATGCTCCGTGACGCTTGTCATCACAGTGCGCCATGAAACCTGTCATCACAATGCTCCATGCCTTTTTCAGCAAAATACTACCTGATCTTGTCATTGCAATGCTCTATGCGCTTGTCATCACTATTCTCCATTCCCATTGTCATCACAGTCCTCCATGAACCTTGGGATCACATTGCTTCATGCCCTTGTCATCACAATGCTCCATGCACCTTGAAATCTAAATGATCCATGACCTCTGTCATCACAATGCTCCAAACCCTTGTGATCACAATGTTCCATAGCACTTGTCATCACAACGCTCTAAGATGCCTGTCATCACATTACTCCATGCCTATTTCATCACAATGCTCCATGACTTTGGCATCACAATTCTCAATACACTTGTCATCACAATGCTCCCTGACACTTGTCATAAGAATGCTCCTTGAACCCTTTCACGAAAATGCTCCATGCCTTTTTCATCACAATGCCCATGCTGTTTTCATCACAATGATCCATGCCATTGTCATCAAAATACTCCACAAGATTGTCATCAGAATGCTCCATGACGCTTGTCATCACAATTCTCCATGCACTTGTCAGCACAATGCTCCCTGACCCTTGTCATCACAATGCTCCAAGCCATTGTCATCACAATGCTCCATTTCCATTGTCATCAGAATCCTCCATGACACTTGGCATCACAATGCTCCACGCCATTGTCATCACAATGGGCCATTACATATGTCATCACTATGCTCCCTGACACCTGTCTTCACAATACTGCATGACCTGGTCATCACAATGCTCCATGACCTTGTCATCACAATGCGCCATTCCAACTGTCATCGCAATAATCCATGAAACTTATTAGACCAATGTTCCCTGCCCTTGTCATCACAATGCTCCATGCCCTTGTTATCACAATGCTCCATGACCCCTGTCATCACAATGCTCCATGAATCGGTTCATCACAATGCTTCATGACCTTTGTCATCACAATGGTCCATGCCCTCGTCATCCACAGTCTCTGTGACATATTTAACCACAATGCTCCATGAAATTTTCATCACAGTGCTCTTTGACCCTTGTCATCACAATGCTCTATGTCTTCCTCAGCGCAATGCTCCATGACCCTTGTCATCACAATGCTCCATGCGCTTGTCAGCACAATGCACCATGACCCATGTCATCACAATGCACCCTGCACTTGTCATCACAGTGCTCCACAATCTTGTCACCACAATGCTCCATAAAACTTGTCATCACAATTCTCCATGCACTTCTCATCAAAATGCTCTCTCACCACAGATATCACAATGTTACATCACTATTCATCACAATACTCCCTCACCACTGTCATCACAATGTTCCATGACTCCTGTCTTTGCAATGCTACATGCACTTATCATCACAAAGTTCGATGACCACTGACATCACAATGTTCCATAACCCCTGTCATCAAAATATTCCATGACCCTTTTCATCAAATTGCTCTTTGACCCTGTCATCACACTGCTCCCTGCCCTTCTCATCACATTGCACCACCCCTTGTCATCAAATTGCTCCATGACCTTTGTCATCACAAAGCTCCATGACCCTTGGCATCCCAATGCTCCATGCCATTGTCATCACAATGCTCCATGAACCCTCTAATCACAATGCTCCATGCCCCTTTGCATCTCAATGCTTCATGAACCCTGTCATCAAAATGCACCTTGCCCATCATCATAATGCTTCAGGCTCTTCTCATCATTATGAAATAAAAATATTCGATCATCTGTCTCATCACAATGCTCCAAATCCTTGTGATCACAATATTCTATAACACTTATCATCACAACGCCCCATGACGCTCATCATCACAATTATCCATGCTCTTCTCATCATAGTGCTCCATGACCTTTGTCATCACAATGCTCTATAAACTTGTCATCACAATGCTCCCTGACACTTGTTATCAGTATGCTCCTGGAACCCTGTCATGACAAGGCTCCATACCATTTTCATGACAATGATCCATGCCAATTTCGTCACAATGCTCCAAGACACCAGTAATCACAGTGCTCCATGCCCTTATCATCACCATGCTCCAAGACCCCTGTAATCACAATACTCCATGCCCCTTTTCATCAGAATGCTCCATGAGACTTGTTATTACAAGGCTCCATGGTCTTCTCATCACAATGCTCCAGGAACTTTTCATCACAGTGCTCCATTCCCTTGTCATCACAATGCTCCATGACCCCTGTCCTCACAATACTTCCTGAACATTTGCTGTCCAATTCTCCAGGAACTTCTCATCACAATGCTTCATGATCCCTATCATCACAATGCTCCATGACCACTGTCATCACAACGCTCCATGACCCCTGACAACACAGTGATCCGGGACTCTTGTCATCACAATGCACCATTCCCTAGTCATCACAATGCTCCATGAACATTTTCAGCCCAATGCTCCATGACACTTGTCATCACAATGATCCATGGCCTTGCCATCCCTATGCTCCATGAACCATGTAATCACAATGATCCGTGATGCTTCTCATCACAGTGCTCCATGACCCTTATCATCACAATGCTCCATGCCTGTGTCAGCAAAATGCTACATGACCTTGTCATCACAATGCTCCATTTGCTTGTCATCACAATACTCTATTACCATTGTCATCACAATCCTCCATGAACCTTGGGATCACATTGCTTCATGCCCTTGTCATCCCAATGCTCCATGCTCCTTGAAAACAAAATTATCCATGACTTCTATCATCACAATGCTCCAAACCCTTGTGATCACAATGTTCCATAACACTTGTCACCAGAACGCTCCATGATGCCTGTCATCACAATACTCCATGCCCTTTTCGTCAAAATGCTCCATGATCTTTTTCATCACCATTCTCAATACACTTGTCATCACAGTGTTCCCTGACACTTGTCGTCAGTATGCTCCTTGAAACCTGTCATGAAATGGCTTCATGCCTTTTTTATCACAATGCTCCATGCCCTTTTCATCACAATGCTCCATGCCATTGTCATCACAATACTCCACAAGCTTGTCATCAGAATGCTCCATGACACTTGTCATCACAATGCTCCATGGCCACTGTCATCACAATGTTCCATACCCCTTGTCATTACTGTGCTCCATGATGCTCGTCATCACAATTATGCATGGTCTTCTCATCACAATGCTCCACGCCCTTGTCATCAAAATGCTCCATGACCCTTGTCATCACAATGCTCCATGGCCACTGTCATCACAATGCTCCATTCCCCTTGTCATTACAGTGCTCCATGACGCTCGTCATCACAATTATCCATGGTCTTCTCATCACAAAGCTCCACGGTCTTGCCATCACAATGCTCCATGCCCTGGTCATCAAAATGCTCCATATCCCCGTCATCACAATTCTCCTCGTTCTTGGCATCACTATGCTCCATGACACTTCTCATCACCGTTTTACATGATTTGTCATCACAATTCTGTATGCACTTTTCATCGCAATGCTCCATCACCCCTGTCATAGGAAGCTCCATGTGCTTCCCATCACAATGCTTCATGAACTTGTCATCAAAATTCTCAATGGCCCTTGTCATCACAATGCTCCATGCCCTTGTCATCACAATGCTCCATGTCCATTGTCATCACAATGCTTCAAGCCCTTTTCATCAAAATGCTCCATTACATTTGTCATCACAATCCTCCATGACACTTGGCATCACAATATTCCATTCTATTGTCATCGCAATGGACCATGACATATGTCATCACAATGTTCCCTGAGAACTGTCTTCAGAATACTCCATGACCTTCTCATCACAATGCTCCATGCCTTTGTCATCACATTGCACCATGCCCACTGTCATCACAATATTCCATGAAATATGTCAGGCCAATGCTCCATGCCCCTGTCATCACAATGCTCATTGCCTTTTCATCACAAAGCTCTATGACCCCTGTCATCACAATACTCCGTGACTCCAGTCATCACAATGCTTCATGACCTTTGTCATCACAATGGTCCATGTCCTGGTCATCACAAGGCTCTGTGACCTTTGTCACCAAAATGCTCCATGAAATTTTCATCACAATGCTCGGTGTCCCTTGTCATCACATTGCTCTATGCCTTTGTCAGCACAGTGCTCCATGACCCATGTCATCACAATGCGCCATGTGCTTGTCATCACAGTGCACCACAATCTTGTCATCACAATGCTCCATAAAACTTGTCATCACAATGCTCCATGCACTTCTTATCAAAATGCTCTCTCACGAATGATATCAAAATGTTCCCTCACTAGTCATCACAATACACCCACTCCCCTGTCAACACAATTGTCCACAACACCGTCATGAAAATGTTCCATGACACCTCACACCACAATGTTCCATAACCCGTCATCAAAATGTTCCATGACACTTTTCATCACATTGCTCCATGACCCTTTCATCACAATGCTCCCTGCCCATCACAAGAGAAATCACCACACCCTTGTCATCAAAAGGCTCCATGACATTTGTCATCACAAAACTCCATGACCCTTGGCATCACAATGCTCCATGCCATTGTCATCACCATGCTCCAAAAACCTCTCATCACATTGTTCCAAGCCCTTGTCATCACAGGATCCATGATGCTTTTCATCACAGTGCTCGATGCCATTCTTCTCACAATGCTCCATGCGCTTCTCATTACAATCCTCCATGAACCATGTATCACAGTGTTCCAGGCCATTGTTATCACAATGCTCCTTGCCCCCTCTCATCACAATAATCCATGAAACATTTCAGACCAATGTTCCATGCCCTTTTCATCACAATGATCCAAGACTCCTGTAATCATAATGCTCCATGCCCCTTTTCATCTCAATGCTCCATGAACGCTGTCATCACAATGCACCAAATGCGCATCATCATAATGCTTCATGCTATTGTCATCACAATGAAATGAAAATGCTCTATGACCTCTGTCATCACAATGCTCCAAATCCTTGTGATCACAATATTCCATAACACCTATCATCACAACGCCCCATAACGCTCGTCATCTCAATTATCCATTGTCTTCTAATCACAATGCTTCATGACATTTGTCATCACAGTGCTCAATACCCTTGTCATCACAATGGTCCCTGACACTTGTCATCAGTATGCTCCTTGAACCCTCTCATGACAAGGCTCCATGCCTTTTTCATCACAATGTTACATGCCCTTTCCCTCACAGTGCTCCAAGACCCCTGTAATCACAAAGCTCCATGCCCTTGTCATCACAGAGCTCCATGATGCATGTCATCAAAACGCTCCATGACATTCTCATCCCATTGTTCACTGCCCTTGTCATCACAATGCTCCAAGACACCTGTAATCACAATGTTCCATGCCCTTGTCATCACAAAGCTCCATGATGCATGTCATCAGAACGCTCCATGACATTCTCATCCCAATGTTCCATGCCCTTGTCATCACAATGCTCCAAGACCCCTGTAATCACAATGCTCCATGACCCTTTACATCAGAATGCTCCATGAGACTTGTCATCACATGTCTCCATGGTCTTCTCATCACAATGCTCCAGTACCTTGTCATCACAATGCTCTTTGACCCCTGTCATCACAATACTCCATGAACATTTTCAGCCCAATGCTCCATGACGTTCTCATCACAATGCTCCATGACCTCTGTCATCACAATGCTCCATGACCACTGTCATCACAACGCTCCATGAACCCTGACAACACAATGATCCGGGAATCTTGTCATCAAAATGCTCCATGCCCTTGTCATCCCAATGCTCCATGAACCCTGTAATCACAATGATCCATGACGCTTGTCATCACAGTGCTCCATGAACCTTGTCATCACAATGCCTTTGTCATCAAAATGATACATAATCTTGTCATCACAATGCTCCAAGCGCTTGTCATCACAATCCTCCATGACCCTTGGGATCATATTGCTTTATGCCCTTGTCATCTCTATCTTGCCTTTCTGGTTTTTACAGATTTTCGGATGTCCTTTTGGACCGGTGGGAAGTGACAATTCTTTGTAGTGTGTATTTGCATTGCACGCTTGCTTGATTGGCCAAAAAGGGCCTATGCCTTTTCTCCTGAATATATTCAGGAGAAAATTCATATGCTGTTTTTGGCCAAGTGCATCATTCTCGAAGTTGTGATGCCTTTCCTGTGCTTTAAAGGCGATTCCAGTTTACCTCTTGATATATGTTTTGTGCAATTCCGCCTCATTTTCAAGTCCGCTTTGTTGCCTTCCCTCAACAGATTTTTGGAAAAGAGTAGTCCTTTATAACTCTGCAGGTTTTTGATTTGCTTTGCCCCTGAGCTCCAATTTTCAAATCCCATTTTTGGGAGCTGACCACAAATCCACAATTTTGCTTCAGGAACTATACTGGTTTCAGGGGTGGCTATACTGGTTCCCTGTGGGTGGCTGAGGCTTTGGTTAATTCTTCTTCCTGACGGGAATTTAGAGTGACATGTGTCCGTCCAAATGCCTACATCTACTCTCTGATTTGTTCTCCCTCTTCCCTTTCATCCTCTGCACAATTAGCAAACTGTGCGAACCAGGAGGTTATAGGGGATGACTCTCCTAAGTTGGGAGTTTGATAGTAAAGTTGTTGGAATGCCAAACTGTAGCACAAGGAGAGGAAAAAGTAGGAGACTTTCAGAAACCTTTCGCCATCACAGGGTGTCCATTCTCTAGGTTTCCCATACATGTTATAACTGTAGTGATATTCCCTTCTACCTGGAAATTTGGGACCCATGGAATGGTGGCATGCATTACTACTTTAAAGGGTCTGCATTTTCTCTCCCAATCTCACCAGTCCTCTCAGTCCCAAGTGTCCAGCCTTATGTCTCATCCAGCTGTCTTTGCAGATAGGGTCATTCTAGGTTTCATCAGAACCCCTGAAGGAATTGTGTAAGAATTTCGCTATTTTTTGTTTTGTTTTTGAAATTCATTTTTATAATGGGGTTGAGCTGATTTTCACTGACGTGTTTATGCCAGTCTAGACACACTTGATTCCCTTACAGAGGCATATCAGTACATAGGTTTTAAGATTCTTACTAATCAGATATATTCCTCTGTGGGGAATAGGGGTTTTGAGTCCCGTTCACTGAGGAAGGTGTAGGTCTTGTCTATTCTGTATTTGGTTTATGGAATGGTACCTGTGCTAATATCAAACTCTGGTTTTATGCATCACCCCACCTCTCCTTTCCCCTTAAGGAGGCATAAGAGTGTTTTCTAAATGTGAGACGCTGCTCTCTTTCCTAATTCAGTTCATGTGTTGTGATGTTGAAATTCCCTCTCTAAGTGATATCTTATGATAAGATTCTTTTTCTGTGTGACTAATTTCCCTTAGAATCATCATACCTAAATCCTCTCATTATGCTGCTACTGGCCTTATGACATTGATTTCACGTCTGAGTGATATTCCGTTGTACAAAATTACCACAAGTTCTTTATGCATTTCTCTTTTTCCTGGGATATTTTAGGTGTACCGAAGTTGAGGTTCTTGTATGCAGAGCAGCCCTAAACTTTGGGGTGCCTGTGTCTTGTTGATATTTAGTCTTCCGAAGTTATATGTCCATGAGTTGAAGTCCCCTTTGCTCGGGGGCTTTGTATTTTAGATGTTTTAGGAAACAGCATACACTTCTTCAGAGTAGCTCTTGGATATTTATACCCCACCCATCAGCGTGACTAGTCTCCCTGTTTTCCATGGCCTCTCCTGCATTTTTGATTTGTACACATTTTTTGGATGGCCTTTCTGAGCAGTGGAAATTGAGACTTCTTTATTGTGCGAATTTGCATTTCCCTCTTGCTTGGTTGGCCAAAAACTCTGTATGTGTTTTTTTCCTGAAGATATTCACGAAAAAAACACATACACCCTTTTGCCCAACTGCATCATTTTAGAAATTCTGCTGCTTTTCATATGCTTTAAATGTGAGTACAATCTACCTTTTGAAAAATGTTTCCTGCAATTCTGCCTCTCATTCAGAACCTCTTCGTTGCCTTACCTGAATATATTTTTGGACGTTGGTTATCATTTATATCTTTGCAGGTCTTTGAATTGTTTGCTCCTGAGCTCCATTTTGCAACTCGCTTTTTTTGTGAGCTGACCGCCAAACCATTGGATTGATTCCGGCCCTATTCTGGTTCTGGGGAGGCAGGCTGAGCCTTTGGTTAATTCTTCTTCCTAAAGGGATATTAGAGTGACATGTGCCTGTCAAAACTCCTACAGCTAATCTCTCACTGGTTCCTCCTCTTCCCATTTATCCTCTTCAAAAATTGCAAACTGTGTGAAACAGGAGGTTAAAGGTGCTGATTCTCCAAGTGGGGAGATTGTTAGTAATGTGGCTGGAATGGCGAACCCCAGCACCAGGAGATCAAAAATGAGGTGCATTTTAGACACCTCTCCTGAGCACACGGTGTACATTCATCTCGGTTTCCCAGGCATGTTTTTGCTGTCAGAAGATTCCCTTGAAACTGCAGATTTGGGACCCATGGAATGGGTACCAGGCAGTATTACTTTAAAAGGTCTGCATTTCCTCACCCAGCCTCTCTAACATCTCTTAGCGTGCATAGCTTCCAGCCTTATATATCATCCTGCTGTGGGTCTACATGTGTTCAATCCATGTTACATCGTAGCCCTTCAACAAAAGTTGTAAGAATTTTTGTCTGTCTCACTGTTTTTATAAATATTTTTAAATTTATTTTTATATTGGTTACAGCTGATTTTCAAAGCTCTGTTTTTTGCTGCTGTACATCCACTTGATTCATGTACTGTGAGACAACAATAAATTCTTTCTCAGATGCTCACGAGTCATATGTATTATTTTCCAGTGACTTGAGTGGACTGAGTGCAGTTCTTTGAGGTACCGTGTAGGCCTTGCCAGTTATTCAATTTGGTACTTGGAATGGTATCTTTGCTAATTTCAACCTCCTGGATAATACCTCACCATTCCCCACCTTTCCCATTTAGCAGCCTTATGTCTCTTTTCTACATATTTGACTATGTTTCTGTTTTGTAGTTTATTTCATGTGTCGCCATTTTTGTTTCCACCTTTAAGTGACATCTTATGATATGTGTCTTTTTCTTTCTGACATGTGTCACTTAGAATGATCGTATGTAACTCCTCCAGAGTTGTTCCAACTGGGCTTATTTCATTGATTTCTGGATGAGTAATATTCCACTCTACATAAGTACCCCATCTCTTTTATCCATTTTATCCTTCCAGGGACATTTAGGTTATATCCAAGTGGAGGCCCTTTTTAACAGAGAGGTGGTAAACGTTGGAGTGCCTGTTTTCTGTCATTTTTTGTTTTTCCCAAGGTATACACCCATGAGTGCAAGTGCCCTATGCTCTGTAGCTCAGTTTTCAGATGTTTTAGCAAACACAATACACTTCTCCAGAGTGGCCGTTGGCAAATTACATTTCCACTATCAGCCTCACAGGGCTCCCTTTTCTCCTCACCCTGTCCGGCATTTCTGGTGTTTACACTTTATGTGGATGGCCCTTCTGACTGATGTGAAGTGATACATTTTGTAGTATTGATTTCCAGTGCCCACCTGTTTGGTTGGATAAAAAGTGTGTATGGCCTTTACTTGAATATATTCACAAAAAAATGCATACGCCCTTTTGGGCCAACTGCATCATTGGCGATGTTCAGCCCCTTTTCTTGTGCTTTAATGGGGAGTCCTTTCTACCTCTTCAAATCTGTTTCCTGCCACTCTCCCTTGCTTACAAGTCCTTTTCTGTGACTTACCTCAAGACATTTTTCGACAATAGATATTTTCAACTCTGCAGTTTCATGAATTTTATTGCCCCTGAGTTCCATTTTTCAACTTGTGTTTTTGGAAACTGGACACAAAACAGTGGGATTTCCTCTAGCCCTATTCTGTTTCCATGGGCAATTCTAACCTTTGATGAATTTGTCTTCCAGATAGGAAATTAGAGTGGCATTTGCCTGTCTGAACAACTAAGACTTGTCTCTAAATTTTTCTCATCCTTCCGCTTCATCCTCTGGACAAATTCCAAACTGTGTGCAACAGGATGTTGACGGTGCTGATATCCCCAAGTAAGGAGATTGTCAGGAAAGATGCTGGAGGGTTGAACGCGTGCACCAGGCGATGAGGAGATGAGGTGCCTTTTCCAAAATCTTTCCGATCATACGGTGAACCATCGTCTAGATGTGACAGGCATGTTTTAGCTGTAGGAAGGGTCCCGTGCATGGAAGGAGAACACCAGGGATTTTTCCAAATCAGTGCCTCCCCGTACCCCAAACTGGGGAATTTTTAAGCTACGGCTACACGTATGTCCATTAAGGGCCTTGGGATATAGGCAGAGCCCAAATTTTAGATGATTGAAATCTTCAGGTTCAGAAGCGCTCACCATCGGCCTTGCTTAGGTTACATTTTATCTGTCATTGATAGATGATGTCAATAAAAATATCGATTCTTTTTTAGATTATTTCCCCTTATAGGTTATTGCAAAATATTCAGTGTAGTTCCCTGTGCTATACAGTAGTTCCTTGTTGATGATCTATTTTATACATAGCAGTGTGTATGTGTTAATCCCAAACTGTTAATTTATCCCTTTTCCTACCTTTCCCCTTTGGTAATAATAAATTATAAGATTTTATACTTCTCAGGAATGGGGGAGCTGAAAGAGAGGTATCCTTTTCAATGGAAAAGCATTCAAAACAAGATTGAAGTTTCAGCCAAGAGTATTCGATGTACAACCATGGAAATAAATCACTTCATTTATCTAATGTTGAACTGACAAATAAGACAGATGTCTTCATTGAACTTGCTTATAGTAAAGTGATGGAATTATCAAATGTAAGTCTTAGAAAAATCTTATTTTACCCGAGCATTATACACTGCTCTATGTTAACTACAGTTTGGCTCACACATCTGTTCATTGAAGTTACAATGTTCTCAATTTCTGTTACTGATCCTCCAGAGTGTACCACAAGAGGAGTCCCCGAGCCCAGTGTCATTGGAGCCAACAGATCAAGACTGAGTTTGGTTCAGAAGCAAAGGAAACATTATTTTGAAAACAGAATGGAGAGGTGAGAGCGTGCACTCCCCCACAGGCTGTGGGCTGGGCTGCTGTGTAGGGATCCCGGCAGCGTCAGTGGAAGTTAGGGGATGGAGCTCTCGAGGGCTGGGTTGGCTGCAGCTCAGGCTCTATGCCGTGGAGTCTGCATGGGACTCCGCTAGCTGAGGTGTCGACCCAGCCATTCTGCACTAGGAAATCAGGTCTGAAGTGCCGGGTGTGGGGCCTCTGCATGCGGAACCCTAGGAGCACGTGAAATTAGACAAAGCACAAAGGAAAAACAGCTTAGACTTTATTTTATTGCCCAGATTCTCTTTTTATCTCCCAGGAATTTTTAATGAACGTTGCCAGAGACGAACACCTCCTCTGATTTTTGTTCCGTTCCTCATTCTTGGGGTGTTGAGTGTGCAGACCCCTCTTTTGTAACTGCTTCATGCTGTGGTGGCAGCCCTGATACCTGGGGGGAGGGGCAAAACTTCTCCCAACCAGCCTCCAGTTGAGGTTGATTGTTCCAAAGACTCTGCCTCACTTCTCGTCCGCCTGAGCACCAGCATTGGAAGAGTTATAGATTCTAATGACCTTTAAGGGTCCAGGAAAGAGATGCACAGAGATGCTGTGGTGGCAGGTTTCACCCCACCCCACATTTGTTCGGTGACCTTAGGCTGATGGTTTTTGTCAGCCTAGATGCCCTGACCAGTAGTCTGTGCTTTCTTTAATTAGGTCCCTGAATTAATGTACAAACAGCACCATGTGTCAGAGCCCTGCCCGCGCAACTCCCAGACAGTCCGGGGTCAGTGGTGATCCAGGACCATGACGTCCACTGAGTCAACGACATTTAGAAGTAGCCAGCAGTCCAGCTGGTCATATTGGCCACCATCACCGCGGTGTCTGTAGGGTTTTCTATGGTGAAAGCATGATATACGTTTCCCCCGCCAAGCTTATTAGCTCCCTTCTGGGTGCAGTAAGTCCTGCAAGCAGTAGTCTGCTCTTTCGGGGCACAGTCTTGTTGTTTTCTGAGAGAAACTCCAGGTCAAGTGATGGTCACACAAGTCATCTTGGGTGCCCGATGCCCCCATTTGTCTCTCTGGAGGTTGGAGTTGGAAGGCCTCCTCACTCGAGGTCAGTGTGTCCACAGAGCGACCCCTGCAACTTCAGGGCATGATGGGTGGTTAGGATCACGACGTGGGGTCCTTTTCCCTTAGGAGGGAGCTGGCCTTGCAGGCTGCTGATTTCTAGCTTTTTAGATACCCCAGTATCCTGGCCTGATGAGTCGGTGGGCAAAGCCCTTGGTGACCATAGTTTATCATACCTGAAGGGCATTCTTGTGTTGCTCCATTACAAGTGGTCCCAGTTTTTGCACTAAGTCTCCAAGGGCGATTAACCTTTGACCGGGTATGTAAAGGTCAAAGGGTTTAGCTAAATTAGTGAGTTCCTGGGCAAGGATCTGAATTGACTGCTTTTTCCATTCTTGAAAGGCTGCTTCTGGATTCTATTCAAAAGGATCATCATCTTTTCATGTCAGTGTTTCATGTAGAGGCCCAGCTATTAGACTGTAGTTAGGTATCCAGATGCAGAAAACCTTGGCCACCCCAGGAACCCCTAAGCTGTCTTCTAGTTTTAGAAGAGGTAAGGCTGCAAATGGCTTCTTCCCTATCCTGGGATGCGTTTCTCCGAATATCTGTGAGAATGAAGCCCAGGCATGTCACCTGAGCCTGGGATATTTGAGCCTTTTCCTTGGACACCTTCTATCCTTTCTTGGCTAGGTAGTTCAGAGGCGTCTTTAGTAGGCCTGGCGATCAGAATGTCATCTGCATATTGAAGGAGGGTTCCCTTTTACAGAGGTAGAACTTTTAGGTCTTTAGAGGACATTTCCCCAATGATGGTGTGGGGATTTTTGAACCATTGGGGCAGGACGGCCCAGCATTATTGCTTGTGTTGCATGTTGTGTCCTGAAACTCACAAGCCAAAAATTCTTGTGAATCTGAGATGAATGGAATACAGAAGAAGGCATCATTGAAGTCTAATACAGAATGCCATGGCCTGGTGGATGGTAGAATTTCCAGCAGGGTGTAGGAAATAGGAGTTACTGGATGTATATCCTCGGTGGCTTCACTGACTGTCCTGACATCCTTTACCAGGTCTCCAGCAGCCCATGGGGCTCTCGTGGTCAGGCCAATCCCAGGATATGGAGCTCACCTGGGCTGCATCCCGCACCCCACAGCCCACGGGGCTCTCGTGTTCAAGTCCCTCCCTGGGTACAGTACTCACCTGTGTAGCTACCCAGCAGCCCATGGGGCTCTCATAGTCAGGCCCTTCCCAGGATAGGGAACTCCCCTGGGCAGGTACCCCAGCAGGGCTGGACACACAGGAACTGTGAACATAGCCCACCTTGCAGAGAACCCCCAGCTCACCTTTCGCTCACAGCTGACACAGAACACCTCAGAGCAGGACTTGAACTAACAAACAGCAGCTCTGACAGGTCTGTGACCCTGGCTATCACTCTGTGCAGCCTCTCTCTGCCTGGTCTTCCAGACACTTCCACTGCAGCCAGGGCACCAGGCCTCTGTCTCCACCCACCATCACTCCTCTCCCTGACTCCTGGGTTCCTCTCATTGGGATAGGGTCTTCTTGAAGTTGTTTTCCACTCATGGACCAGATAAAATGATAAGAAAACAAGCCGCAGCTGCAGCCCCTTGTCTAGCCTGACTCTCAAGAGCCCACACCTGTTCCTTGGGACTGACCCGTTTAGCAAGGTTAATTTTCTGCAACTGTGAGCCCCTGAGGGGTGAGGATTGGCTGATTTGGGCAGCCTGACACTGCCTGCCAGACCCCCCCACAGGTGTGCCTGGGTTCAGGTCAATATAAACACCTCTCCAGTCAGCAAGAGCCCCTGTAGCTCTGCCTGACACCATATTCTCTGCCCCGTCAGCAGTGTCGGGGCTGGGGTGGTGGTAGGGAGTGAGGGGCCGTGGCTTTGTGGGTGGCCCAGTGTGATTTGGGCTCTGCTGGACTCTCTGCAGGAGTTGCCAGGCTGCCACCTGCTAAAGAAGAGGATGTGTCACCCATACCTGCCACTGGAATTTCTCCCCAGGCAGAGGTGAGGAAGTAAAAAAGCACTGGGGGCCGTGGCAGGAGGGGTATCTCAGACAGGGAAATGGAAAGCTTCCAGAAGAGCATCTGGGGCCAGGACCATCCTGGCTGGCCTGCAGGCACCAAGTCGGCCTGCGTGCTCTCGCTAGTGTGGCTCCACAGCCCTTCCTCTAGGCTTGCAAGTGCTTGTACATATTCAGGTGTTTTACCTGGAAAGGGTGGGAAGAGTTCAGCTGCAGCAGGACTGGGGCTCAGCTCACATTTACTCACAGACGCCTCGACACATTCCCCCAGCTTTGCAATGAGGATGCTCCTTGTGGGGGGAGCACTGCTGACTGCATGGGAGACGATTTCCCACCTCTGACCAACTTAAGAATTTTTTACCACTGGAGCAAGTGCCCTGATACGATTATCCTCTCTATAACTGGTGAGTTCTGTTTGTTTGTTTGTTTTTTTTCTTTTTTTCTTTTTGGTTCAAGTTAGATTTTATTTATTCCTTTTTTTTTTAATTTGGTGATATATACATAGAAATAATGCATTAATATAAAGACGTCTATGTGAAGGGAAATACTTTTTTTCTGTTTTATTTTATTAAATGTTATTTATTTAGTTTTTTTTTTAATTTATTTCTTTTATACAGCAAGTTCTTATTGGATATCTATTTCATACATATAAGTGTGAACATGTGAATCCCAGTCTCCCAATTCATCCCACCACCACCCTCACATGGCGTTCCCTCCTTGGTGTCCATATGTTTGTTCTTTACATCTGTGTCTCTATCTCTGCCCTGCACAACGGTGCATCTGTACCATTTTTCTAGGTTCCACATATGTGCATTAATATACAATATTTGTTTTTCTCTTTCTGACTTACTTCACTCTGTATGACAGTCTCTAGATCCATCAAGGTCTCTACAAATGACCCAATTTCATTCCTATGTATGGCTGAGTAATATTCCGTTGTATATATGTACCACATATTTATCCATTCGTCTGTCTGTGGGCACTTAGGTTGCTTTCATTACCTGTCTATTGTAAATAGTGCTGCAGTGAACATTGTGGTGAATGTGTCTTTTTGATTTATGGTTTTCTCTGGGTATATGCCCAGTAGTGGGATTGCTGGATTATATGGTAATTCTATTTTTAGTTTTTTAAGGAACCTCCATACTGTTCTCCATAGAGACTGTATCAATTTACATTCCCACCAATAGTGGAAGAAGGTTCCTTTTCTCCACACCCTCTCCAGCATTTGTTGTTTGTAGATTTTCTGATGATGCCCATTCTAACAGGTGTGACGTGATACCTCATTGTAGTTTCGATTTCCATTTCTCTAATAATTAGTGATGTTCAGCAGATTTTCATGTGCGTACTGGCCATCTCTATGTCTTCTTGGAAGAAATGTCTATTTAGATCTTCCATTTTTGTATTGGGTTGTTTGTTTTATTAATATTGAGCTGCATGAGCTGTTTATATATATTGGAGATTAATCATTTGTCCATTGATTCGTTTGCAAATATTTTCTGTCATTCTGAGGGTTGTCTTTTCGTCTTGTTTGTACTTTCCTTTGTTTTGCAAAAGCTTTTACGTTTCATTAGGTCCCATCTGTTTAGTTTTCTTTTTTATTTCATTACTATAGGAGGTGGATCAAAAGATCTTGCTGTGATTTACGTCAGAGTATCCTTCGTAAGTTTTCCTCTCAGAGTTTTATACTGTCCGGTCTTACATTAAGGTCTCTAATCCATTTTGAATATATTTTTATGTATGGTGTTGGGGAGTGTTCTAATTTCATTCTTTTACATGAAGCTCTCCATATTTCCCAGCACCAATGATTGAAGAGACTGTCTTATCTCCATTGTAGAGTCTTGCCTCCTTTGTCATAGATTAGTTGACCATAGGTGTGTAGGTTTATCCTTGGGCTTTCTTTCTTTTTTTTTTCCTTTTACACGTTTATTGGAGTATATTTGCTTTACAATGGAGTGTTCGTTTCTGCTGTATAACAAAGTGAATCAGCTATACATATTCAAATATCACCAGATCCCCTCCCTCTTGCATCTCCCTCCCACACTCCATATCCCACTCCTTAATGTGGTCACAAAGCACCGAGCTGATCTCCCTGTTCTATGTGGCTGCTTCCCAGTAGCTATCGGTGTTACATTTGGTAATGTATTTATGTCCATGCCACTCTCTCACTTCGTCCCAGCTTACCCATCCCCCTTCCGGTGTCCTCAAGTCCTTTCTCTATGTCTGTGTCCTTAATCCTGATCTGCCACTAGGTTCTTCAAAATCTTTTTTTTTTCTTCATTAGATGCCATATATCTCTGTTAACATACAGTATTTGTTTTTCCCTTTCAGACTTACTTCACTGTGTAGGACAGATTCTAAGTCCATCCACCTCAGTACAAATAACTCAGTTTTGCTTCTTTTTATGGTTGAGTAATATTTGATTGTATATATGTGCCAGATCTTCTTTATCCATTCATCTGTCGATGGACACTTAGGTTGCTTCCATGTCCTGGCTAATGCAAATAGAGCTGCAATGAACATTTTTGTACATAACTCTTTTTGAATTATGGTTTTCGAAAGGCAAATGCCCAGTAGTTGGATTGTTGTGTCGTATGTTACTTCTATTGTTAGTTATTTAAAGGAACCTCCGTACTGTTCTCCCTAGTGCCCATATCAATTTACATTCCCACCCACAGTGCAAGTGTGTTCCATTTTCTCCAATAAAGGCCTCTCCAGCATTTATTGTTTTGTAGATTTTTTTGATGATTGCCACTCTGATTGCTGTGAGGTGATACCTCAGGGTAGTTTTGATTTGCATTTCTCTAATGATTGGTGATGTTCAGCATTCTTTCATGTGTTTCTTGGTAATCTGTATATCTTCTTTGGAGAAATGTCTATTTAGGTCTTCTGCCCGTTTTTGGATTGGGTTGTTTGTTTTTGTGATATTGAGCTACATGAGGTGCTTGTAAAGTTTGGAGATTAATCCTTTGTCAATTGCTTCATTTGAAAATATTTTCTCCCATTCTGAGGGTTGTTTTTGCATCTTGTTTATGTTTTCCTGTACTGTGTAAAAGCTTTTAAGTTTCATTAGGTCCCATTTGTTGATTTCTCTTTTTATTTCCATTTCTCTAGGAGGTGGGTCCAAAAGGATCTTGCTGTGATTTATGTCATAGAGTGTTCTGCCTATGGTTTCCTCTAAGTGTTTTATAGTGTCTGGTCTTATATTTAGATCTCTAATCAATTTAGAGTCTATTTTTGTGTATGGTGTTATGGAGTGTTCTAATTTCATTCTTTTATGTGTAGGGGTCCAGTTTTCCCAGCACCAATTACTGAAGAGACTGTCTTTTCTCCATTGTATATCCTTAGCTCCTTTGTCATAGATGAGATAGCCATAGGTATGTAGGTTTATCTCTGGGCTTTCTGTCCTGTTCCATTGATCTGTGTTTATGCCAATCTACATACACTTGATTCCATTATGGAGACATATAAATACATAGGTTTCAAGGTTATTAACAGTCAGATATATTCCTCTTCAGTGAATAGGGTGTTTTGTGTCCAGTTCATTGAGAAAGGAGTAGGTCTTGTCTATTATATATTTGGTATATGAAATGGGATCTGTGCTAATTTCAAACTCTGCTTTTACACATCACCCCATGTCACCTTTCCCCTTAAGGAGGCATAAGTGTGTTTTCTAAATGTGTAACTCTGTTCTCTTTTGAAATTCAGTTCATGTGTAGCCATGTTTACATTTCCTCTATAAGTGATATATTACAATAAGTTTCTTTTTCTTTGTGGCTCATTTCACTTAGCATCTTCGTATCTAAAGCCACTCATTAAGCTGCTATTGGCCTTATGACATTGATTTTATGTCTGAGTGACATTCCATTGTATATAAGTACCACAACATCTATATCCATTTTTTTTTTCCTTTCCTGGGATATATAAAGTTTACCGAAGTCGAGGTTCTTGTAAACAGAGCAGCCCTAAACATTGGGCTGGCTGTGTGTTGTGGATTTTTAGTTTTCCCAAAATACACGCCCATGAGTGGAAGTGTGCTATGCTCTGTAGCTCTGTTTTAGAAAACAACATACAGTTCTCCAGAGAGTCTGTTGACAATTTACATGCTGTCCATCGGCGTAACCAGGCTCCCTTTTCTCCATGGCCTGTCCTGCATTTGTGGCTTTTACACTATTTGTGGATGGTCCTTTTGACTGGAGGTAAGGGGCACTTCTATGTAGTGTGGATTTGCAATGCCTGAGGGCTTGCTTGGCCAAAAAGGGCCTATGCATTTTTTCCCGAATATATTCATGAAAATACACATAGTCCCTTTTCAGCCAAGGGCAACATTGTCGAAATTCTGTCGCTTTTCATGTGCTTTAAAGACGACTCCAATCTACCTCTTGAAATCTGTTTCCTTCAATTCTGCCTTGCATTCAAATCCTCTTCACTGCCTTTCCTCAATATATTTCTGGATGATAGTTGTCCTTGATAACTCTGCATGTTTGTTAATTGCTGTGCCCCTGATTTCCATTTTTCAACTCGCCTCTTTGTGAGCTGGCTGCAATACCGCAGGATGGCTTTAGGCCCTAGTCTGGTTCCGGGCTTTCAGGCTGAGCCTTTGGTTAATTCTTCTTCCTGATGGGAAACTAGAGTGACATGTGCCCATCCAAACACCTACAGCTAATCTCTCATTTATTTCCCCTCTTCCTGTTCATCCTCTGCACAATTTGCAAACTGTGTATAACGGGAGGGTAAAGGCGCTGACACTCCAAGCAGGGAGATTTTGAGTAATGCAGATGGAATGGCGAATCCGAGCACGACAAAAGGAAAAATTAGGTACCTTTTAAAAAACTTTCCCAATTACACAGTGTACCATCCACTGGGTTTCCCATGCATGTTTTAACTGGAGGAAGATTCCCTTAAACCTGGAGAGTTTGGACCACTAGAATGTGTAGCACAGAGTATTGCTCTAAGTGGTGTTCTTTTGTTCACACAACCTCAGAAATCTTGTCAGCCCCAAGTGTCCAGTCTTATGTCTCATCCAGCTGTGGGTGTAAAGGTGGTCAATCTAGCTTGCATCACAGGCCCTGAACGTAATTTTTAAGACTTTCTCTCTGTTTTTGCATTTTGCTTTTGAAATTTATTTTTATAAGTGGGTTTAACTGAATTTCAGTGCTGTGTTCATGCCGTTATACACACACATGATTCCTTTATGGAGACATGAGAATACATATGTTTTAAAATACATAGAGTCAGACATATTCCTCTGCAATGAATAGGGGGTGTTGAGTCCAGTTCATTGTGCCGGGAGTAGGTGTTGTCTATTACATACATGGTTTATATAACGGTATCTGTGCTAATTTAAAACTGTGGTTTTATGCATCACCCCACCTCGGCTTTCCTCTTAAGCAGGCAAAAGATATTTCCTAAATGTGTGACTCTGTTGTGTTTGTCATTCAGTTCATGTGTAGTCATGTGTACATTCCCGCTATGAGTGATAACTTATGATAAGATTAGTTACTCTGTAATTTTTCCTAAATCCGTTCATGTGTAGCCATGTTTACAGGACCTTCATAAGTGATATTTTATGATAAGTTTCTTTTTCTGTGTTACTTATTTCACTTAGAATCATCATACCTTAATCCACTCATTTTGTTGCTACTGGTCTTATGACATTGATTTCATGGCTGAGGGATATTCCATCGTACGTAAGTACCACTATTTTTTGAACAATTTTTAACTTTCCTGGGATATTTAAGGTGTACCCAAGTTGAGGTTCTTGTAAGCAGTGCATACCTAAATTTTGGTGTGGGTCTGTCTTATTGATTTTCAGTTTTCCCAAGGTATATTCCCTAGACTGGAAGTGCCCTTGGCTATGTAGCTCTGTTGTTTACATGTTTTAGGGATCACAATACACTCCTCCAGAGAGGCAGTTGCCAACTTACATCCCGCCCAACAGCATAACAAGCCTCCCTGTTCTCCAGGTCCTCTCTTGCCTTTCTGGTTTTTACACATTTTGCCGATGTCCCTTTTGACTGGTGGGAAGGGATATTTCCTTGCACTGCAGATTTGCCTTGCCCACTTGCTTGCTTGGCCAAAAAGGGCGTATGCATTTTCTCCTGAATATATTCAGGAGAAAACGAATACACCATTTTTGGACAAGTGTATCATTGTCGAAGTTGTGCCCCTCTTCCTGTGCTTGAAAGGTGATTCCAACGTACTTCTTGAAATCTGTTTACTGCGATTCTGCCTCGCATTCAAGTCCACCTCGTTGCCTTCCTTCAAACAATTTTTGGACGATAGCTGTCCTTTATTACTCTGCCAGTTTGTGAACTGCTGTGCCTCTGAGCTCCATTTATCAAATCGTTTTTTGTGAGCTGACCGCAAGTCCAAAATTTCGGTTCAGGACCTATACTGGTTTCCGGCAGCGGGATGAGTCTTTGGTTAATTCTTCTTCCTGCCGGGCAATTAGAGTCACATGTGCCCGTCCAAATGCCTAACAGCTACTCTCTCATTGGTTCTCCCTCTTCCCTTTCATCCTCTGCCTAATAGGCAACCTGTGAGAACCAGGAGATTAAAGGTGCTGTCTCTCCAAGTTGGGAGATTGATAGTAAAGCAGTTGGAAAGTCAAACTGGCACACAAGGAGAGAGACTATTCGTTGAGTTTTAGAAACCTTTCATATTCACAGTGTGTCCATTCTCTAGGTTTCCCGTACATGTTATAGCTGTAGTAATATTCCCTTCAACCTGGAGAGTTGGGAACAATGGAATGGGTGCCATGCATTATTGCTTTAAAGGGTCTGCATTTGCTCACCCAGTCTCACCAGTCCTCCCAGTCCCACGTGTCCAGCCTTATGCCACTTCCAGCTGTCATTGTAGACATGGTCATTCCAGGTTTCATCAGAGACCCTGAAGGAATTGTAAAGAATTTCCCTGTTTTTTTGTTTTGTTTTTGAATTTTTTTTTATAGTGGGTTTGAGCTGATTCTCGCTGCCATGTTTATGCCAGTCTAGACACACTTGATTCCCTTACGGAGACATATCAGTACATAGGTTTTAAGTTTCTTATTAGTCAGATATATTCCTCTGCACGGAATATGGGTTGTTGCGTCCCGTTCACTGAGGAAGTTGTAGGTCTTGCTATTACGTATTAGGTTTTTGGAACGGTACTTGTTCTAATATTAAACTCTTGTTTTATGCATCACCCCACCTCTCCTTCCCCCTTATGCAGACATCAGAGTGTTTTCTAAATGTGAGACTCTGTTCTCTTTCCTAACTCAGTTCATGTGTAGCCATGATTACAGCATACCTATAAGTGATATCTTATGATAAGTTTCTTTTTCTGTGTGACTTATTTCACTTAGAATCATCGTACCTGAATCCACTCATTTTGCTTCTACTGGTCTTATGACATTGATTTCATGGCTGAGGGATATTTCATCGGACGTAAGTACCACAATTTTTTGTACCATTTTTATCTTTCAGGGATATTTAAGGTGCACCCAAATGAGCTTCTTGTAAGCAGTGCAGCCCTAAATAGTGGGGTGGCTCTGTCTTATTGATTTTCAGTTTTCCCAAGGTATATTCCCTAGACTGGAAGTGCCCTTGGCTCTGTACCTCTGTTGTTTACTTGTTTTAGGGAACTCAATGCACTCCTCCAGAGAGGCAGTTGACAATTTACATCCCGCCCATCCGCATAACAAGGCTCGCTGTTCTCCAGGGCCTGTCTTGCCTTTCTGGTTTTTACACATATTTCCTATGTCCCTTTTGATTGTGGGAAGTGATACTTCTTTGTAGTGCAGATTTGCATTGCCCCCTTGGTTGCTTGGCCAAAAAGGGCGTATGCGTTTTCTCCTGAATATATTCAGGAGAAAACGCATACGCCCTTTTTGGCAAAGTGCATCATTGTCTAAGTTGTGCCCCTCTTCCTGTGCTTTAAAGGTGATTCCAACGTACCTCTTGAAATGTGTTTCCTTCTATTCTGCCTCCCTATCAAGTCCGCCTTTTTGCCTTCCCTCAACAGATTTTTGGATGATAGTTTCCCTTAATTACTCTGCCAGTTTGTGAATTGCTGTGCCCCAGATCTCGATTTTTTAACTCGTTTTTTGTGAGCTGAGCGCAAGTTTAATATTTTGGTTCAGTACCTATACTGGTTCTTTGTGGGTGCCTGAGACTTTGGTTAATTCTTCTTCCTCCCAGGAAATAAGAGTGACATGTGCCCGTCCAAATGCCTAACAGCTACTCTCTCATTGGTTCTCCCTCTTCCCATTCATCCTCTGCCTAATTGGCAACCTGTGAGAAATAGGAGGTTAAAGGTGCTGTCTCTCCAGGTTTGGAGACTGATAGTAATGAAGTTGGAAAACCAAACCGGAGCACCAGGAGAGGGACTATTCGTTGAGTTTTAGAGACCTTTCGTATTGACAGTGTGTCCATTCTCTAGGTTTCCCGTACATGTTATAGCTGTAGTAATATTCCCTTCAACCCGGAGTGTTGGGACCCATGGAATGGGTACCATGCATTATTCCTTTAAAGGGTCTGCATTTGCTCACCCAATCTCACCAATCCTCTCAGTCCCTTGTGTCCAGCCTTATGCCACATCTAGCTATCGTTGTAGATAGTGTCATTCCTGGTTTCATCAGAGACCCAGAAGGAATTGTAAAGAATTTTCCTGTTTTTCTGTTTTGTTTTTGAAATTCCTTTTGATTGTGGGTTTGAACTGATTCTTGCTGCCATGTTTATGCCAGTCTAGACACACTTAATTCCCTTACGGAGACATATCAATACATAGTTTTTAAGATTCTTACGAGTAAGATATATTCCTCTGCGGGATATATGGGGTTTTGAGTCCCTTTCACTGAGGAAGGTGTAGGTGTTGTCTATTCCATAGTTCCTTTTTGGAATGGTACCTGTGCCTATATCAAACTCTGGTTTTATGCATCACCCCACCTCTCCTTCCCCCTTAAGCAGGCAGAAGAGTGTTTTCTAAATGGGAGACTCTGTTCTCTTTCCTAACTCAGTTCATGTGTAGCCATGTTTACAGGATCTTCATAAATGATATCTTATGATACGTTTCTTTTTCTTTGTGACGTATTTCACTTAGAATCATCGTTCCTGAATCCACACATTTTGCTGCTACTGGTCTTATGACATTGATTTCATGGCTGAGGGATATTCCATCGTACGTAAGTATCACAATTTTTTGAACCATTTTTATATTTTCTGGGATATTTAAAGTGTACACAAGTTGAGGTTCTTGTAAGCAGTGTAGTCCTAAATTTTGGGGTGGCTGTATCTTATTGATTTTAATTTTTCCCAAGGTATATTCCCTAGACTGGAAGTGCCCTTGGCTCTGTAGCTCTGTTGTTTACTTCTTTTAGGGAACACAATGCAATCCTCCAGAGAAGCAGTTGGCAGTTTATGTCCCGCCCATCAGCATAACAAGGCTTCCTGTTATCCAGGGTCTGTCTTGCTTTCTGGTTTTTACCCATTTTGTGGATGTCCCTTTTGACCGGTGGAAAGTGATACCTGTTTGTAGTGCTGACTTGCATTGCCCACTTTCTTGCTTGGCCAAAAAGGGCGTATGCGTTTTCTCCTGAATATATTCTGGAGAAAACACATACGCCCCATTTGGCCACGTGCATCATTGTCGAAATTGTGCCCATCTTCCTGTGCTTTAAAGGCGATTCCAACGTACCTCTTGAAATCTGTTTCCTGCTATTCTGCCTCGCTTTCAAGTCCGCCTCGTTGCCTCCCCTCAACAGATTGTTGGACGATAGTTGCCCTTTATTACTCTGCCATTTTGTGAATTGCTGTGCCCCTGAGCTACATTATTTAACTCGGTTTTTTGTAAGCTGAACGCAAGTCCTATATTTTGGTTCAGGACCTATACTTGTTTTTGGTGGGTGTCTGAGACTTTCGTTAATTCTTCTTCCTCCCGAGAATTAAGAGTGACATATGCCCATCCAAATTCCTAACCGCTACTCTCTCATTGGTTCTCCCTCTTGCCATTCATCCTCTGCCAAATTGGCAACCTGTGCAAAACAGGAGGTTAAAGGTGCTGTCGCTCTAGGTTGGGAGAGTGATAGTAAAGCAGTTGGAAAGTCAAAGCGGATGAACAGGAGGGGGATTATTCGTTGAGTTTTAGAGACCTTTCATATTCACAGTGTGTCCATTCTCTAGGTTTCCCGTACATGTTATAGCTGTAGTAATATTCCCTTCAACCTGGAGAGTTGGGACCCATGGAATGGGTGCCATGCATTATTGCTTTAAAGGGTCTGCATTTGCTCACCCAATCTCACCAATCCTCTCAGTCCCATGTGTCCAGCCTTATGCCACATACAGCTGTCATTGTAGATAGTGTCATTCCAGGTTTCATCACAGACCCTGAAGGAATTGTAAAGAATTTCCCTTTTTTTTTGTTTTTGAAATTCATTATATAGTGGGTTTGAGCTGATTCTCGCTGTCATGTTTATGCCAGACTAGACACACATGATTCCCTTATGGAGACATATCAATACATAGGTTTTATGATTCTTACTAGTCAGATATATTCCTCTGCGGGAAATATGGGATTTTGAATCCCTTTCACTGAGGAAGGTGTAGGTCTTGTGTATTCCATAGTTGGTTTTTGGAACGGTACCTGTGCTTATATCAAACTCTTGTTTTATGCATCACCCCACCTCTCCTTCCCCCTTAAGCAGGAATAAGAGTGTTTTGTAAATGTGAGATTCTGTTCTCTTTCGTAACTCATTTCATGTGTAGCCATGATTACAGGATCTTCATAAGTGATATCTTATGATAAGTTTCTTTTTCTGTGTGACTTATTTCACTTAAAATTATCGTACCTAAATCCACACATTTTGCTGCTACTGGTCTTATGACATTGATTTCATGGCTGAGGGATATTCCATCGTACGTAAGTACCACAATTTTTTGAACCATTTTTATATTTCCTGGGATATTTAAGGTGTAGACAAGTAGAACTTCTTGTAAGCAAGTTCAGGTTCTTGTAAGAAGTGCAGCCCTAAATTTTGGGGTGGCTCTGTCTTATTGATTTTCAGTTTTCCCAAGGTATATTTCCTAGACTGGAAGTGCACTTGGCTCTGTAGCTCTGTTGTTTATTTGTTTTAGGGAACACAATGCACTCTTCCAGAGAGGCAGTTGGCTATTTACATCCCGCCCATCTGCATAACAAGTCTCCATGTTCTCCAGGGCCTGTCTTTCCTTTCTGGTTTTTACACATTTGTGGATGTCCCTTTTGACTGGTGGGAAGTGATACTTCTTTTTAGTGCAGATTTGCATTGCCCGCTTGTTGGCTTGGCCAAAGAGGGTGTATGCGTTTTCTCCTGAATATATTCAGGAGAAAATGCATACGCCCTCTTTGGCCAAGTGCATCATTGTCAATGTTGTGCCCCTCTTCCTATGCTTTAAAGGTGATTCCAATGAACCTCTTGAAATCTGTTTCCTGCTATTCTGCCTCGCTTTCAAGTCCGCCTCGTTGCCTCCCCTCAACAGATTGTTGGACGATAGTTGCCCTTTATTACTCTGCCATTTTGTGAATTGCTGTGCCCCTGAGCTACATTATTTAACTCGTTTTTTTTGTGAGCTGAACGCAAGTCCAATATTTTGGTTCAGGACCTATACTGGTTTTCGGTGGGTGGCTGAGACTTTGGTTAATTCTTCTTCCTCCCAGGAAATAAGTGTGACATATGCCCATCCAAATGCCTAACAGCTACTCTCTCATTGGTTTATCCTCTTCCCATTCATCCTCTGCCAAATTGGAAACCTGTGCGAAACAGTAGGTTAAAAGTGCTATCTCTCAAGGTAGGGAGATTGATAGTAAAGCAGCTGGAAAGTCAAACTGGAGCACCAGGAGAGGGAGTACTCCTTGAGTTTTAGAGAACTTTCGTATTCACAGTGTGTCCATTCTCTAGGTTTCCCGTACATGTTATAGCTGTAGTAATATTCCCTTCAACCTGGAGAGTTGGGACCCATGGAATGTGTGTCATGCATTATTGCTTTAAAGGGTCTGCATATGCTGACCCAATCTCACCAATCCTCTCAGTCCCAAGTGTCCAGCCTTATGCCATATCCAGCTGTCATTGTAGACAGGGTCATCCCAAGTTTCATCAGAGACCCTGAAGGAATTGTAAAGAATTTCCCTGTTTTTTTGTTTTGTTTTTGAAATTCCTTTTTATAATGGGTTTGAGCTGATTCTCGCTGCCATGTGTATGCCAGTCTAGACACACTTGTTTCCCTTACGGAGACATATCAATACATAGGTTTTAAGATTCTTACAAGTCAGATATATTCCTCTGCAGGAAATATGGGATTTTGAGTCCCATTCACTGAGGAAGGTATAGGTAGGTCTTGTCTATTCCATACTTGGTTTTGGGACGGTACCTGTGCTTATATCAAACTCTGGTTTTATTCATCACCCCACCTCTCCTTCCCGCTTAAGCAGGCATAAGATTGTTTTCTAAATGTGAGACTTTGTACACTTTCCTAACTCACTTCATGTGTAGCCATGTTTACAGGATCTTCATAAGTGATATCTTATGATAAGTTTCTTTTTCTGTGTGACTTATTTCACTTAGAATCATCGTACGTGAATCCACTCATTTTGCTGCTACTGGTCTTATGACATTGATTTCATGGCTGAGGGATATTCCATCGTACGTAAGTACCACAATTTTTTGAAACATTTTTATGGTTTCAGGGATATTTAAGGTGTAGACAAGTTGAAGTTCTTGTAAGCAGTGCAGCCCTAAATTTTGGGCTGGCTCTGTCTTATTGATTTTCAGTTTGCCCAAGGTATATTCCTTAGACTGGAAATTCTCTTGGCTCTGTAGCTCTGTTGTTTACTTGTTTTAGGGAACACAATGCACTCCTACAGAGAGGCAGTTGACAATTTACATCCCGCCCATCAGCATAACAAGGCTCGCTGTTCTCCAATGCCTGTCTTGCCTTTCTGGTTTTTACATATTTTGTGGATGTCCCTTTTGACTGGTGGGAAGTGATACTCCTTTGTAGTGCAGATTTGCATTGCCCACTTGCTTGCTTGGCCAAAAAGGGCGTATGTGTTTTCTCCTGCATATATTCAGGAGAAAATGCATACGCCCCTTTTGGCCAAGTGCATCATTGTCGAAGTTGTGCCACTCTACCTGTGCTTTACAGACGATTCCAATGTAACTCTTGAAATCTGTTTCCTGCTATTCTGCCTCGCTTTCCAGTCCGCTTCGTTGCCTTCCCTCAACAGATTTCTGGACGATAGTTGGCCTTTATTTCTCTGCCAGTTTGTGAATTGCTCTGCCCCTGAGCTCCATTTTTCAACTAGTTATTTTTGAGCTGAATGCAAGTGCAAAATTGTGGTTTAGGACCTATACTGTTTCCCGGTGAGTGGCTGAGACTTTGGTTAATTCTTCTTCCTCCCGGGCAATCAGAGTGACATGTGCCCATGCAAATGCCTAACAGCTACTGTCTCATTGGTTCTCCCTCTTCCCTTTCATCCTCTGTCAAATTGGCAACCTGTGCGAACCAGGAGGTTAAAGGGGCAGTCTCTCCAAGTTGGGAGATTGATAGTAAAGCAGTTGGAAAGTCAAACCGGAGCACCAGGAGAGGGACTATTCGTTGAGTTTTAGAAACCTTTTGTATTCACAGTGTGTCCATTCTCTAGGTTTCCCGTACATTTTATAGCTGTAGTAACATTCCCTTCAATCTGGAGAGTTGGGACCCATGGAAAGAGTGCCATGCATTATTGCTTTAAAGGGTCTGCATTTGCTCACCCAATCTCACCAATCCTCTCAGTCCCAATTGTCCAGCCTTATGCCACATCCAGCTGTCATTGTAGACAGGGTTATTGCACGTTTCATCAGAGACCCTGAAGGAATTGTAAATAATTTCCCTGTTTTTTTGTTTTGTTTTTGAAATTCCTTTCTATAGTGGGTTTGAGCTTATTCTTGCTGCCAAGTTTATGCCAGTCTAGACACACTTGATTCCATTATGGGGACATATCAATACATAGGTTTTAAGATTCTTACTAGTAAGTTATATTCCTCTGCATGGAATAAGGGGAGTTGAGTCCCTTTCACGGAGGAACGTGTAGTTCTTGTCTATTCCGTATTTGGTTTTTGGAACGGTACCTGAACTAATATCAAAATCTGGTTTTATGCATCACCCCACCTCTCCTTCCTCCTTAAGCAGGCATAAGAATGTTTTCTAAAGGTCAAACTCTCTTCACTTTCCTAACTCAGTTCATGTGTAGGCATGATTCCAGGGTCTTCGTAAGTGATATCTTATGATTAGCTTCTTTTTCTGCGTGACTTATTTCACTTAGAATCATCGTATCTGAATCCACTCATTTTGCTTCTAGTGGTCTTATGACATTGATTTCATGGCTGAAGGATATTCCATCGTACGTAAGTACCACAATTTTTTGAACCATTTTTATATTTCCTGGGATATTTATGGTGTACCCAATTTGAGGTTCTTTTAAGCAGTACAGCCCTAAATTTGGGGGTGGCTCTGTCTTATTGATTTTCAGTTTTCCCAAGATATATTCCCTAGACTCGAAGTGCCCTTGGCTCTGTAGCTCTGTTGTTTACTTGTTTTAGGGAACACAATGAACTCTTCCAGAGAGGCAGTTGGCAATTTATATCCCGCCCATCAGCATAACAATGCTCCCTGTTCTCCAGGGCCTCTCTTGCCTTTCTGGTTTTTACACATTTTGTGGATTTCCCTTTTGACCTGTGGGAAGTGATACTTCTTTGTAGTGCAGATTTGCATTTCCCGCTTGCTTGTTTGGACAAAAAGGGCATATGCGTTTTCTACTGAATATATTCAGGAGAAAACGCATATGCACTTTGTGGCCAAGTGCACCATTTTCGAAGTTGTGCCCCTCTTTCTGTGCTTTAAAGGCGATTCCAACGTACCTCTTGAAATCTGTTTCCTGCTATTCTGCCTCGCTTTCAAGTCCGCCTCGTTGCCTTCCCTCAACAGATTTTTGGACGATAGTTGTCCTTTATTACTCTGCCTGTTTGTGAATTGCCGTGCCTCAGACCTCCATTATTTAACTCGTTTTCTGTGAGCTGAATGCAAGTACAATATTTTGGTTCAGGACCTACACTGGTACCCGGTGGTTGGCTGAGACTTTGGTTAATTCTTCTTCCTCCCGGGAAACAAGAGTGACATGTGCCCGTCCAAATACCTAACAGCTACTCTCTCATTGGTTCTCCCTTTTCCGTTTCATCCTCTGCCAAATTGGCTACCTTTGTGAAACAGGAGATTAAAGGGGCTGTCTCTCCAAGTTGGGAGATGGATAGTAAAGCAGTTGGAAAGTCAAACCGGAGTACCAGGCGAGGGACTATTTGTTGAGTTTTAGAGACCTTTCGTATTCACAGTGTGTCCATTCTCTCGGTTTCCCGTACATGTTATAGCTATAGTAATATTCGCTTCACCCTGGAGAGTTGGGACGCATGGAATGTGTGCCATGCATTATTGCTTTAAAGCATCTGCATTTGCTCACCCAATCTCACCAGTCCTCTCAGTCCCATGTGTCCAGCCTTAAGCCACATCCAGCTGTCGTTTTAGATAGGGTCATTCCAGGTTTCATAAGAGACGCTGAAGGAATTGAAAAGAATTTCCCTGTTTTTTTGTTTTGTTTTTGAAATTCCATTTTATAGTGGGTTTGAGCTGATTCTCGCTGCCATGTTTATGGCAGTCTAGACACACTTGATTCCCTTACAGAGACATATCAATACATAGGTTTTAAGATTCTTACTAGTCAGATATATTACTCTGCGGGAAATATGGGGTTTTGAGTCCCTTTCACTGAGGAAGGTATAGGTAGGTCTTGTCTATTCCATTGATGGTTTTGGGAACGGTACCTGTGCTTATATCAAACTCTGGTTTTATTCATCACCCCACCTCGCCTTCCCCCTTAAGGAGGCATGAGTGTGTTTTCTAAATGTGAGACTCTGTTCTCTTTCCTAACTCAGTTCATGTGTAGCCATGTTTACAGGACCTTCATAAGGGATATCTTATGATAAGTTTCTTTTACTCTGTGACTAATTTCACTTAGAGTCATCGTAACTGAATCCACTAAATTTGCTGCTACTGGCCTGATGACATTGATTTCATGGCAGAGAAATAATCCATCGTATGTAATTACCACAATCTCTTGAAAAATTTTTATCTTTCCTGGGATACTTAAGGTGTACACAAGTTGAGGTTCTTGTAAGCAGTGCAGCCCTAAATTTTGGGGTGGCTCTGTCTTATTGATTTTCAATTTTCCCAAGGTATATTCCCTAGACTGGAAGTGCCCTTGGCTCTGTAGCTTTATTGTTTACTTGTTTTACGGAACACAATGCACTCCTCCAGTGAGGCAGTTGGCAATTAACATCCCGCCCATCTGCATAACAGTGCTCCCTGTTCTCCAGGGCCTGTCTAGCCTCTGGTTTTAACCCATTTTGTGGATGTCCCTTTTGACTGGTGGGAAGTGATACTTCTTTTTAGTGCAGATTTGCATTGCCCGCTTGCTTGCTTGGCCCGAAATGGCGTATGCGTTTTCTCCTGAATATATTCAGGAGAAAACGCATACGCCATTTGTGGCCAGGTGCATCATTGTCGAAGTTCTGCCCATCTTCCTGTGCTTTAAAGGCGATTCCAACATGGCTCTTGAATTCTGTTTCCTGCTATTCTGCCTCGCTTTCAAGTCCGCCTGGTTGCCTTACCTCAACAGATTTTTGGACGATAGTTGCCCTTTATTACTCTGCCAGTTTGTTAATTGTTGTGTCCCTGAGCTCCATTTTTTAACTTGTTTTTTGTGAGCTGAACGCAAGTCCAATATTTTGGTTCAGGACCTATACTGGTTTTTGGTGGGTGGCTGAGACTTTGGTTAATTCTTCTTCCTCCCGGGAAATAAGAAAGACATGTGCCCGTCCAAATGTCTAACAGCTACTCTCTCATTGGTTCTCCCTCTTGCCTTTCATCCTTTGCTAAATTGGCAAAATGTGTACACCAGGAGGTTAAAGGTGCTGTCTCTACAAGTTGGGAGATTGATAGTAAAGCAGTTGGAAAGTCAAACTGGAGCACAAGGAGAGGGATTATTCCTTGAGTTTTAGAGACCTTTCATATTCACAATGTGTCCATTCTCTAGGTTTCCTGTACATGTTATAGCTGTAGTAATATTCCCTTTAACCTGGAGAGTTGTGACCAATGGAATGGCTGCCAAGCATTATTGCATTAAAGGGTCTGCATTTGCTCACCCAAACTCACAAATCCTCTCAGTCCCATGTGTTCAGCCTTATGCCACATCCAGCTGTCATTATAGATAGGGTCATTCCAGGTTTCATCAGAGACCCTGAAGGAATTGTATAGAATTTCCCTGGTTTTTGTTTTGTTTTTGAAATTCCTTTTTATAGTGGGTTTGAGCTGATTCTCGCTGCCATGTTTTTGCCAGTCTAGAAACACTTGATTCCCTTACAGAGACATATCAATACATAGGTTTTAAGATTCTTACTAGTCAGATATATTCCTCTGCGGGAAATATGGGATTTTGAATTCCTTTCACTGAGGAATGTGTAAGTCTTCTCTATTCCATAGTTGGTTTTTGGAACGGTACCTGTGCTTATATCAAACTCTGGTTTTATGCATCACCTCACCTCTCCTTCCCCCTTAAGCAGTCATAAGTGTTTTTTTCTAAATGTGAGACTGTGTTCTCTTTCCTAACTCAGTTCATGTGTAGCCATGTTTACAGGATCTTCATAAGTGATATCTTATGATACGTTTCTTTTTCTGTGTGACTTATTTCACTTAGAATCATCGTACCTGAATCCACTCATTTTGCTGCTACTGGTCTTATGACATTGATTTCGTGGCTGAGGGATGTTCTATCATACGTAAGTACCACAATTTTTTGAACCATTTTTATATTTCCTGAGATATTTACGGTGTACCCAAGTTGAGGTTCTTGTAAGCAGTGCAGCCCTAAATTTTGGGGAGGCTCTGTCTTATTGATTTTCAGTTTTCCCAAGCTATATTCCCCAGACTGGAAGTGTCCTTGCCTCTGTAGCTCTGTTGTTTACTTGTTTTAGGGAACACAATTCCCTCCTCCAGAGAGGCAGTTGGCAATTTACATCCGGCCCATCAGCATAACAAGGCTCGTTGTTCTCCAGGGCCTGTCTTGAATTTCTGGTTTTTACCCTTTTTGTGGATGTACCTTTGGACAGGTGGGAAGTGATACTTCTTTGTACTGCAGACTTACATTGTCCGCTTGCTTGCTTGGCCAAAAAGGGCATATGCGTTTTCTCTTGAATATACTCAGGAGAAAACGCATACGCCCTTTTTGGCCAAGTGCATCATTGTCGAAGTTGTGCCCCTCTTCCTGTGCTTTAAAGGTGATTCCAACGTACCTCTTGAAATCTGTTTCCTGCTATTCTGCCTCACTTTCAAGTCCGCCTCGTTGCCTTCCCTCAACAGATTTTTGGATGATAGTTGTCCTTTATTACTCTGACAGTTTGTGAATTGCTCTGCCCTATAGCTCCATATTTAACTAGTTTTTTGTGAGCTGAACGCCAGTCCCATATTTTGGTTCAGGACCTATACTGGTTCCGGTGGGTGGCTGAGACTTTGGTTAATTCTTCTTCCTCCCGGGTAATAAGAGTGACATGTGCCCATCCAAATGCCTAACAGCTACTCTCTCTTTGGTTCTCCCTCTTCCCTTTCATCCTTTGCCAAATTGGCAACATGTGCGAACCAGGAGGTTAAAGGTGCTGTCTCTCCAGGTTGGGAGATTGATAGTAAAGCAGTTAGAAAGTCAAACTGGAACACAAGGAGAGGGACTATTCGTTGAGTTTTAGAAACTTTTCGTATTCACAGTGTGTCCATTCTCTTGGTTTACCATACAGGTTATACCTGTAGTACTATTCCCTACAACCTGGAGAGTAGGGACCCATGGAATTGATGCCATGCATTATTCTTTTAAAGGGTCTGCATTTGCTCACGAATCTCAGCAATCCTCTCAATACCATGTATCCAGCCTTATGCCACCTCCAGCTGTCATTGTAGACAGGGTCATTCCAAGTTTCATCAGAGATCCTGAAGGAATTATAAAGAATTTCGCTGTTTTTTTGTTTTGTTTTTGAAATTCCTTTTTATAGTGGGTTTGAGCTGATTCTCGTGGCCATCTTTATGCCAGTCTAGACACACTTGATTCCCTTACAGAGACATATCAATACATAGGTTTCTAGATTCTTACTAGTCAGATATATTCCTCTGCGGGAAATATGGGGTTTTGAGTCCCTTTCCCTGAGGAAGCTGTAGGTCTTGTCTATTCCATAGTTGGTTTTTGGAACGGTACCTGTGCTTATATCAAACTCTGGTTTTATGCATCACCCCACCTCTCCTTCCCCCTTAAGAAGGCATAAGAGTGTTTTCTAAATGTGAGACTCTGTTCTCTTTCCTAACTCAGTTCATGTGTAGCCATGTTTACAGTATCATCATAAGTGATATCTTATGATAAGTTTCTTTTTCTGTGTGACATATTTCACTTGGAATCATCGTACCTGAATCCACTCATTTTGCTGCTACTGGTCTTATGACATTGATTTCATGGCTGAGGGATATTCCATCATACGTAAGTACCACAATTTTTTGAACAAATTTTATCTTTCCTGGGATACTTAAGGTGTACCCAATTTGAGATTCTTGTAAGCAGTGCAGCCCTAAATTTTGGGGTGGCTCTGTCTTATTGATTTTCAGTTTTCCCAAGGTATATTCCCTAGACTGGAAGTGCCCTTGGCTCTGTAGCTCTGTTGTTTACTTGTTTTAGGGAACACAATGCACTCTTCCAGAGAGGCAGTTGGCAATTTACATGACGCCCATCAGCATAACAAGGCTCCCTGTTCTTCAGGGCCTGTCTTGCCTTTCTGGTTTTTACCCATTTTGTGGATGTCCCTTTTGACCAGTGGGAAGTGATAGTTCTTTGTAGTGCAGATTTGCATTGCCCACTTTCTTGCTTGTCCATAAAGGTCGTATGCGTTTTCTCCTGAATATATTCAGGAGAAAATGCATATGCCCTTTGTGGCCAAGTGCATCATTGTCGAAGTTGTGCCCCTCTTCCTGTGTTTTAAACGCGATTCCAATGTTCCTCTTGAAATCTGTTTCCTGCTATTCTGCCTCGCTTTCAAGTCCGCCTCGTTGCCTTCCCTCAACAGATTTTTGGACGATAGTTGTCCTTTATTACTCTGCCTGTTTGTGAATTGCCGTGCCTCAGACCTCCATTATTTAACTCGTTTTCTGTGAGCTGAATGCAAGTACAATATTTTGGTTCAGGACCTACACTGGTACCCGGTGGTTGGCTGAGACTTTGGTTAATTCTTCTTCCTCCCGGGAAACAAGAGTGACATGTGCCCGTCCAAATACCTAACAGCTACTCTCTCATTGGTTCTCCCTTTTCCGTTTCATCCTCTGCCAAATTGGCTACCTTTGTGAAACAGGAGATTAAAGGGGCTGTCTCTCCAAGTTGGGAGATGGATAGTAAAGCAGTTGGAAAGTCAAACCGGAGTACCAGGCGAGGGACTATTTGTTGAGTTTTAGAGACCTTTCGTATTCACAGTGTGTCCATTCTCTCGGTTTCCCGTACATGTTATAGCTATAGTAATATTCGCTTCACCCTGGAGAGTTGGGACGCATGGAATGTGTGCCATGCATTATTGCTTTAAAGCATCTGCATTTGCTCACCCAATCTCACCAGTCCTCTCAGTCCCATGTGTCCAGCCTTATGCCACATCCAGCTGTCGTTTTAGATAGGGTCATTCCAGGTTTCATAAGAGACGCTGAAGGAATTGAAAAGAATTTCCCTGTTTTTTTGTTTTGTTTTTGAAATTCCATTTTATAGTGGGTTTGAGCTGATTCTCGCTGCCATGTTTATGGCAGTCTAGACACACTTGATTCCCTTACAGAGACATATCAATACATAGGTTTTAAGATTCTTACTAGTCAGATATATTACTCTGCGGGAAATATGGGGTTTTGAGTCCCTTTCACTGAGGAAGGTATAGGTAGGTCTTGTCTATTCCACTGATGGTTTTGGGAACGGTACCTGTGCTTATATCAAACTCTGGTTTTATTCATCACCCCACCTCGCCTTCCCCCTTAAGGAGGCATGAGTGTGTTTTCTAAATGTGAGACTCTGTTCTCTTTCCTAACTCAGTTCATGTGTAGCCATGTTTACAGGACCTTCATAAGGGATATCTTATGATAAGTTTCTTTTACTCTGTGACTAATTTCACTTAGAGTCATCGTAACTGAATCCACTAAATTTGCTGCTACTGGCCTGATGACATTGATTTCATGGCAGAGAAATAATCCATCGTATGTAATTACCACAATCTCTTGAAAAATTTTTATCTTTCCTGGGATACTTAAGGTGTACACAAGTTGAGGTTCTTGTAAGCAGTGCAGCCCTAAATTTTGGGGTGGCTCTGTCTTACTGATTTTCAGTTTTCCCAAGGTATATACCCTAGACTGGAAGTGCCCTTGTCTCTGTAGCTCTGTTGTTTACTTGTTTTAGGGAACAAACTGCACTCCTCCAGAGAGGCAGTTGGCAATTTACATCCCGCCCATCAGCATAACAAGGCTCTCTGTCTCCAGGCCCTGTCTTGTCTTTCTGCTTTTTACCCATTTTGTGGATATCCCTTTTGACCTGTGGGAAGTGATAATTCTTTGTAGTGCAGATTTGCATTGTCCGCTTGCTTGCTTGCCCAAAAAGGGCGTATGCGTTTTCTCCTGAATATACTCAGGAGAAAACGCATATGCCCTTTTTGGCCAAGTGCATCATTTTCGAAGTTGTGCCCCTCTTCCTGTGCTTTAAAAGCGATTCCAACGTATCTGTTGAAATCTGTTTCCTTCTATTCTGCCTCGCTTTCAATTCCACCTCGTTGCCTTCCCTCAACAGATTTTTGTACGATAGTTGTCCTTTATTACTCTACCAGTTTGTGAATTGCTGTGCCCCTGAGCTCCATAATTTAACTCGTTTATTGTGAGCTGAACGCAAGTCCAATATTTTGGTTCAGGACCTATACTGGTTCGCGGTGGGTGGCTTAGACTTTGGTTAATTATTCTTCCTCCCGGGAAATAAGAGTGACATGTGCCCGTCCAAATGCCTAACAGCCACTCTCTCATTGGTTCTCCTTCTTCCCTTTCATCCTCTGGCAAATTGGCAACCTGTGCGAAACAGGAGGTTAAAGGTGCAGTCTCTCCAAGCTGGGAGATTGATAGTAAAGCAGTTGGAAAGTCAAACCTGAGCACCAGGAGAGGGACTATTCGTTGAGTTTTAGAGACCTTTCGTATTCACAGTGTGTCCAGTCTCTAGGTTTCCCGTACATTTTATAGCTGTAGTAATATACTCTTCAACCTGGAGAGTTGGGACCCATGGAATGGTTGCCATGCATTATTGCTTTATAGGGTCTGCATTTGCTCACCCAATCTCACCAATCCTCTCAGTCCCATGTGTCCAGCCTTACGCCATATCCAGCTGTCATTGTAGATAGGGTCATTCCAGGTTTCATCAGAGACCCTGAAGGAATTGTAAAGAATTTCCCTGTTTTTTTGTTTTGTTTTTGAATTTCCATTTTATAGTGGGTTTGAGATGATTCTCGCTGCCATGTTTATGCCAGTCTAGACACACTTGATTCCCTTACGGAGACATATCAATACATAGGTTTTAAGATTCTAACTAATCCAATATATTCCTCTGTGGGAAATATGGGGTTTTGAATCCCTTTCACTGAGGAAGGAATAAGTCTTGTCTATCCCATAGTTGGTTTTTGAATGTTACATGTGCTTATATCAAACTCTGGTTTTATGCATCACCTCACCTCTCCTTCCCCCTTAAGCAGGCATAAGAGTGTTTTCTAAATGTGAGACTCTGTTCTCTTTCCTAACTTAGTTCATATGTAGCCATGTTTACAGGATCTTCATAAGTGATATCTTATGATAAGTTTCTTTTTCTGTGTGACTTATTTCACTTAGAATCATCGTACCTGAATCCAATCATTTTGCTGCTATTGGTCTTATGACATTGATTTCATGGCTGAGGGTTATTCCATCGTATGTAAGTACCACAATTTTTTGAAACATTTTTATATTTCCTGGGATATTTAATGTGTACCCAAGTTGAGGTTCTTGTAAGCAGTGCAGCCCTAAATTTTGGGGTGGCTCTGTCTTATTGATTTTCAATTTTCCCAAGGTATATTCCCTAGACTGGAAGTGCCCTTGGCTCTGTAGCTTTATTGTTTACTTGTTTTACGGAACACAATGCACTCCTCCAGTGAGGCAGTTGGCAATTAACATCCCGCCCATCTGCATAACAGTGCTCCCTGTTCTCCAGGGCCTGTCTAGCCTCTGGTTTTTACCCATTTTGTGGATGTCCCTTTTGACTGGTGGGAAGTGATACTTCTTTTTAGTGCAGATTTGCATTGACCGCTTGCTTGCTTGGCCCGAAATGGCGTATGCGTTTTCTCCTGAATATATTCAGGAGAAAACGCATACGCCATTTGTGGCCAGGTGCATCATTGTCGAAGTTCTGCCCATCTTCCTGTGCTTTAAAGGCGATTCCAACGTGGCTCTTGAATTCTGTTTCCTGCTATTCTGCCTCGCTTTCAAGTCCGCCTGGTTGCCTTACCTCAACAGATTTTTGGACGATAGTTGCCCTTTATTACTCTGCCAGTTTGTTAATTGTTGTGTCCCTGAGCTCCATTTTTTAACTTGTTTTTTGTGAGCTGAACGCAAGTCCAATATTTTGGTTCAGGACCTATACTGGTTTTTGGTGGGTGGCTGAGACTTTGGTTAATTCTTCTTCCTCCCGGGAAATAAGAAAGACATGTGCCCGTCCAAATGTCTAACAGCTACTCTCTCATTGGTTCTCCCTCTTGCCTTTCATCCTTTGCTAAATTGGCAAAATGTGTACACCAGGAGGTTAAAGGTGCTGTCTCTACAAGTTGGGAGATTGATAGTAAAGCAATTGGAAAGTCAAACTGGAGCACAAGGAGAGGGATTATTCCTTGAGTTTTAGAGACCTTTCATATTCACAATGTGTCCATTCTCTAGGTTTCCTGTACATGTTATAGCTGTAGTAATATTCCCTTTAACCTGGAGAGTTGTGACCAATGGAATGGCTGCCAAGCATTATTGCATTAAAGGGTCTGCATTTGCTCACCCAAACTCACAAATCCTCTCAGTCCCATGTGTTCAGCCTTATGCCACATCCAGCTGTCATTATAGATAGGGTCATTCCAGGTTTCATCAGAGACCCTGAAGGAATTGTATAGAATTTCCCTGGTTTTTGTTTTGTTTTTGAAATTCCTTTTTATAGTGGGTTTGAGCTGATTCTCGCTGCCATGTTTTTGCCAGTCTAGAAACACTTGATTCCCTTACAGAGACATATCAATACATAGGTTTTAAGATTCTTACTAGTCAGATATATTCCTCTGCGGGAAATATGGGATTTTGAATTCCTTTCACTGAGGAAGGTGTAAGTCTTCTCTATTCCATAGTTGGTTTTTGGAACGGTACCTGTGCTTATATCAAACTCTGGTTTTATGCATCACCTCACCTCTCCTTCCCCCTTAAGCAGTCATAAGTGTTTTTTTCTAAATGTGAGACTGTGTTCTCTTTCCTAACTCAGTTCATGTGTAGCCATGTTTACAGGATCTTCATAAGTGATATCTTATGATACGTTTCTTTTTCTGTGTGACTTATTTCACTTAGAATCATCGTACCTGAATCCACTCATTTTGCTGCTACTGGTCTTATGACATTGATTTCGTGGCTGAGGGATGTTCTATCATACGTAAGTACCACAATTTTTTGAACCATTTTTATATTTCCTGAGATATTTACGGTGTACCCAAGTTGAGGTTCTTGTAAGCAGTGCAGCCCTAAATTTTGGGGAGGCTCTGTCTTATTGATTTTCAGTTTTCCCAAGCTATATTCCCCAGACTGGAAGTGTCCTTGCCTCTGTAGCTCTGTTGTTTACTTGTTTTAGGGAACACAATTCCCTCCTCCAGAGAGGCAGTTGGCAATTTACATCCCGCCCATCAGCATAACAAGGCTCGTTGTTCTCCAGGGCCTGTCTTGAATTTCTGGGTTTTACCCTTTTTGTGGATGTACCTTTGGACAGGTGGGAAGTGATACTTCTTTGTACTGCAGACTTACATTGTCCGCTTGCTTGCTTGGCCAAAAAGGGCATATGCGTTTTCTCTTGAATATACTCAGGAGAAAACGCATACGCCCTTTTTGGCCAAGTGCATCATTGTCGAAGTTGTGCCCCTCTTCCTGTGCTTTAAAGGTGATTCCAACGTACCTCTTGAAATCTGTTTCCTGCTATTCTGCCTCACTTTCAAGTCCGCCTCGTTGCCTTCCCTCAACAGATTTTTGGATGATAGTTGTCCTTTATTACTCTGACAGTTTGTGAATTGCTCTGCCCTATAGCTCCATATTTAACTAGTTTTTTGTGAGCTGAACGCCAGTCCCATATTTTGGTTCAGGACCTATACTGGTTCCGGTGGGTGGCTGAGACTTTGGTTAATTCTTCTTCCTCCCGGGTAATAAGAGTGACATGTGCCCATCCAAATGCCTAACAGCTACTCTCTCTTTGGTTCTCCCTCTTCCCTTTCATCCTTTGCCAAATTGGCAACATGTGCGAACCAGGAGGTTAAAGGTGCTGTCTCTCCAGGTTGGGAGATTGATAGTAAAGCAGTTAGAAAGTCAAACTGGAACACAAGGAGAGGGACTATTCGTTGAGTTTTAGAAACTTTTCGTATTCACAGTGTGTCCATTCTCTTGGTTTACCATACAGGTTATACCTGTAGTACTATTCCCTACAACCTGGAGAGTAGGGACCCATGGAATTGATGCCATGCATTATTCTTTTAAAGGGTCTGCATTTGCTCACGAATCTCAGCAATCCTCTCAATACCATGTATCCAGCCTTATGCCACCTCCAGCTGTCATTGTAGATAGGGTCATTCCAAGTTTCATCAGAGATCCTGAAGGAATTATAAAGAATTTCGCTGTTTTTTTGTTTTGTTTTTGAAATTCCTTTTTATAGTGGGTTTGAGCTGATTCTCGTGGCCATCTTTATGCCAGTCTAGACACACTTGATTCCCTTACAGAGACATATCAATACATAGGTTTCTAGATTCTTACTAGTCAGATATATTCCTCTGCGGGAAATATGGGGTTTTGAGTCCCTTTCCCTGAGGAAGCTGTAGGTCTTGTCTATTCCATAGTTGGTTTTTGGAACGGTACCTGTGCTTATATCAAACTCTGGTTTTATGCATCACCCCACCTCTCCTTCCCCCTTAAGAAGGCATAAGAGTGTTTTCTAAATGTGAGACTCTGTTCTCTTTCCTAACTCAGTTCATGTGTAGCCATGTTTACAGTATCATCATAAGTGATATCTTATGATAAGTTTCTTTTTCTGTGTGACATATTTCAATTGGAATCATCGTACCTGAATCCACTCATTTTGCTGCTACTGGTCTTATGACATTGATTTCATGGCTGAGGGATATTCCATCATACGTAAGTACCACAATTTTTTGAACAAATTTTATCTTTCCTGGGATACTTAAGGTGTACCCAATTTGAGATTCTTGTAAGCAGTGCAGCCCTAAATTTTGGGGTGGCTCTGTCTTATTGATTTTCAGTTTTCCCAAGGTATATTCCCTAGACTGGAAGTGCCCTTGGCTCTGTAGCTCTGTTGTTTACTTGTTTTAGGGAACACAATGCACTCTTCCAGAGAGGCAGTTGGCAATTTACATGACGCCCATCAGCATAACAAGGCTCCCTGTTCTTCAGGGCCTGTCTTGCCTTTCTGGTTTTTACCCATTTTGTGGATGTCCCTTTTGACCAGTGGGAAGTGATAGTTCTTTGTAGTGCAGATTTGCATTGCCCACTTTCTTGCTTGTCCATAAAGGTCGTATGCGTTTTCTCCTGAATATATTCAGGAGAAAATGCATATGCCCTTTGTGGCCAAGTGCATCATTGTCGAAGTTGTGCCCCTCTTCCTGTGTTTTAAACGCGATTCCAATGTTCCTCTTGAAATCTGTTTCCTGCTATTCTGCCTCCCTTTCAGGTTCGCCTCGTTGCATTCCCTCAACAGATTTTTGGACGATAGTTGCCCTTTATTACTCTGCCAGTTTGTGAATTGCTGTGCCCCTGAGCTCCATTTTTAACCCGTTTCTTCTGAGCTGAACGCAAGTCCAATATTTTGGTTCAGAACCTATACTGGTTCACAGTGGGTGGCTGAGACTTTGGTCAATTCTTCTTCCTCGCGGGAAATAACAGTGACATATTCCCGTCCAAATGCCTATCAGCTACTCTCTCATTGGTTCTCCCTTTTCCCTTTCATCTTCTGCGAAATTGGCAACGTGTGTGAAACAGGAGGTTAAAGGTGCTGTCTCTCCAAGTTGGGAGATTGATAGTAAAGCAGTTGGAAAGTCAAACCGGAGCACCAGGAGAGGGACTATTCGTTGAGTTTTAGAGACCTTTCGTATTCACTGTGTGTCCATTCTCTAGGTTTCCCGTACATGTTATAGCTGTAGTAATATTCCCTTCAACCTGGAGAGTTGGGCCCCATGGAATGGGTGCCATGCATTATTGCTTTAAAGGGTCTGCATTTGCTCACCCAATCTCACCAATGATCTCAGTCCCATGTGTCCAGCCTTATGCCACATCCAGCTGTCGTTGTAGATATGGTCATTCCAGGTTTCATCAGAGACCCTGAAGGAATTGTAAAGAATTTCCCTGTTTTTTTGTTTTCTTTTTGAAATTCCTTTTTATAGTGGGTTTGAGCTGATTCTCGCTGCCATGATTATGCCAGTCTAGACACACATGATTCTCTTACGGAGACATATCAATACATAGGTTTTAAGATTCTTACTAGTCAGATATATTCCTCTGCGGGAAATATGGGGTTTTGAGTGCCTTTCACTGAGCAAGGTGTAGGTCTTGTCTAATCCATACTTGGTTTTTGGAACGGTACCTGTGCTTATATCAAACTCTGGTTTTATGCATCACCCCACCTCTCCTTCCCCCTTAAGCAGGCATAAGAATATTTTCTAAATGTCAATCTCTCTTCTCTTTCCTAACTCATTTCATGTGTAGCCATGTTTACAGGACCATCATAAGTGATATCTTATGATAAGTTTCTTTTTCTGTGTGACTTATTTCACATAGAATCATCGTACCTGAATCCACTCATTTTGCTGCTACTGGTCTTATGATATTGATTTCATGGCTGAGAGATATTCCATCGTACGTAAGTACCACAATTTTTTGAACCATTTTTATCTTTCCTGGGATACTTATGGTGTACCCAAGTTGAGGTTCTTGTAAGCAGTGCAGCCCTAAATTTTTGGGTGGCTCTCTCTTATTGATTTTCAGTTTTCCCAAGGTATATTCCTTAGACTGGAAGTGCCCTTGGCTCTGTAGCTCTGTTGTTTACTTGTTTTAGGGAACACAATGCACTCCTCCAGAGAGGCAGTTGGCAATTTACATCCTGCCCATCAGCATAACAAGGCTCCCTGTTCTCCAGGACCAGTCTTGCCTTTCTGGTTTTTACCCATTTTGTGGATGTCCCTTTTGACCGGTGGGAAGTGATACTTCTTTGTAGTGCGGATTTGCATTGTCCGCTTGCTTGTTTGGCCAAAAAGGGTGTATGCGTTTTCTGCTGAATATATTCAGGAGAAAACATTTACGCCCCTTTTGTAAAAGTGCATCATTGTCGAAGTTGTGCCCCTCTTTCTGTGCTTTAAAGGCGATTCCAATGTTCCTCTTCAAATCTGTTTCCTGCTATTCTGCCTCGCTTTCAAGTCCGCCTCGTTGCCTTACCTCAACAGATTTTTGGATGATAGTTGTCCATTATTACTCTGCCTGTTTCTGAATTGCTGTGCCCCTGAGCTCCATTATTTAACTCATTTTTTGTGAGCTGAACGCAAGTCCAATATTTTGGTTAAGGAACTATACTGGTTCCCGGTGGGTGGCTGAGACTTTGGTTAATACTTCTTTCTCCCAGAAAATAAGAGTGACATGTGCCCGTCCAAATGCCTAACAGCTAGTCTTTCATTGGTTCTCCCTCTTCCCTTTAATCCACTGCCAAATTGGAAACCTGTGCGAACCAGGAGGTTAAAGGTGCTGTCTCTACAAGTTGGGAGATTGATAGTAAAGCAGTTGGAAAGTCAAACTGGAGCACCAGGAGAGTGATTATTCGTTGAGTTTTATAGACCTTTCATATTCACAGTGTGTCCATTCTCTAGGTTTCCCGTACATTTTATAGCTGTAGTAATATTCCCTTCAACCTGGAGACATGGGACACATGGATTGGGTGCCATGCATTATTGCTTTAAAGGGTCTGCATTTGCTCACCCAATCTCACCAATCCTCTCAGTCCCATGTGTCCAGCCTTATTACACATACAGCTGTCGTTGTAGATAGGGTCATTCCAGGTTTCATTAGAAACCCTGAAGGAATTGTAAAGAATTTCCTTTTATTTGTTTTTCAAATTCCTTTTTATAGTGGGTTGGAGCTGATTTTCACTGTCATGTTTATGCCAGTCTAGACACACTTGATTCCCTTATGGAGACATATCAATACATAAGTTTTAAGATTCTTACTTGTCAGATATATTCCTCTGCGGGAAATATGGGGTTTTGAGTCCCTTTCACTGAGGAAGGTGTAGGTCTTGTCTATTCCATAGTTGGTTTTTGGAACGGTACCTGTGCTTACATCAAACTCTTGTTTTATGCATCACCCCACCTCTCCTTCCCCCTTAAGCAAGCATAAGAGTGTTTTCTAAATGTGAGACTCTGTTCTCTTTCCTAACTCATTTCATGTGTAGCCATGTTTACAGTATCTTCATAAGTGATATCTTATGATAAGTTTCTTTTTCTGTGTGAATTATTTCACTTAGATTCATCGTACCTGAATCCACTCATTTTGCTGCTACTGGTCTTATGATATTTATTTCATGGCTGAGGGATATTCCAGCGTACGTAAGTACCAAAATTTTTTGAACCATTTTTATCTTTCCTGGTATACTTAAGGTGTACCCAAGTTGAGGTTCTTGTAAGCATTGCATCCCTAAATTTTGGTGTGGCTCTGTCTTATTGATTTTCAGTTTTCCCAAGGTATATTCCCTAGACTGGAAGTGCCCTTGGCTCTGTAGCTCTGTTGTTTACTTGTTTTAGGGAACTCAATGCACTCCTCCAGAGAGGCAGTTGGCAATTTACATCCCGCCCATCAGCATAACAAGGCTCCCTCTATTCCAGGGCCTGTCTTGCCTTTCTGAATTTTACCCATTTTGTGGATATCCCTTTTGACTGGTGGGAAATGATACTTCTTTGCATTGCAGATTTGCATTGCCCGCTTGCTTGCTTGGCAAAAAGGGCGTATGCGTTTTCTCCTGAATATATTCAGGACAAAACGCATACGCACTTTTTGGCCAAGTGCATCATTGTCGAAGTTGTGCCCCTCTTCCTGTGCTTTAAAGGCGATTCCTATGTACCTCTTGAAATCTGATTCCTTCTATTCTGCCTCGCATTCAAGTCCGCCTCGTTGCCTTCCCTCAACAGATTTTTGGACGATAGTAGTCCTTTATTACTCTGCCAGTTTGTGAATTGCTGTGCACCTGAGCTCCATTTTTAACTCGTTTTTTGTGAGCTGAACGTATGCCCAAAATTTTGGTTCAGTACCTATACTGGTTCCCGGTGGGTGTCTGAGACTTTGGTTAATTCTTCTTCCACCCGTGAAATAAGAGTGACATGTGCCCGTCCAAATGCCTAAAAGCTACTCTCTCATTGGTTCTCACTCTTCCCTTTCATCCTCTGCCAAATTGGCAACCTGTGCAAACCAGGAGGTTAAAGGGGCTGTCTCTCCAAGTTGGGAGATTGATAGTAAAGCAGTTGGAAATTCAAACCGGGGCACCAGGAGGGGGAGTATTCGTTGAGTTTTAGAGACCTTTCGTATTCACAGTGTGTCCATTCTCTAGGTTTCCCGTACATGTTATAGCTGTAGTAATATTCCCTTCAACCTGGAGACATTGGCCCCATGGAATGGGTGTCATGCATTATTGCTTTAAAGTGTCTGCATTTGCTCACCCAATCTCAAAAATCCTCTCAGTCCCTTGTGTCCAGCCTTATACCACATCGAGCTCTCATTGTAGATAGGGTCATTCCAGGTTTCATCAGAGACACTGAAGGAATTGTAAAGAATTTCCCTTTTTTTGTTTTTCAAATTCCTTTTTATAGTGGGTTTGAGCTGATTCTCACTGCCATGTTTATGCCAGTCTAGACACACTTGATTCCCTTATGGAGACATATCAGTACATAGGTTTTAAGATTCTTACAAGTCAGATATATTCCTCTGCTGGAAATATGTGGTTTTGAGTCCCTTTCACTGAAGAAGGTGTTGGTCGTGTCTATTCCATAGTTGGTTTTTGGAACGGTACATGTGCTTATATCAAACTCTGGTTTTATGCATCACCCCACCTCTCCTTCCCCCTTACGCAGGCATAAGAGTGTTTTCTAAATGTGAGACTCTGTTCTCTTTCCTAACTCAGTTCATGTGTAGCCATGTTTACAGGATCTTCATAAGTGATATCTTATGATAAGTTTCTTTTCCTGTGTGACGTATTTCACTTAGAATCATCGTACCTGAATCCACTCATTTTGCTGCTACTGGTCATATGATATTGATTTCATGGCTGGGGGATATTCCATCGTACGTAAGTACCACAATTTTTTGAACCATTTTTATCTTTCCTGGGATACTTAAGGTGTACACAAGTTGAGGTTCTTGTAAGCAGTGCAGCCCTAAATTTTGGGGTGTCTCTGTCTTATTGATTTTCAGTTTTCCCAAGGTATATTCCCTAGACTGGAAGTGCCCTTGGCTCGGTAGCTCTGTTGTTTACTTGTTTTGGGAACACAATGAACTCCTCCAGAGAGGCAGTTGGCAATTTACATCCCTCCCTTCTGCATAAGAAGGATCCCTGTTCTCCAGGGCCTGTCTTGCCTTTCTGAATTTTACCCATTTTCTGGATGTCCCTTTTGACCGTTGGGAAGTGATCCTCTTTTGTAGTGCTGATTTGCATTGCCCACTTGCTTGATTGGCCAAAAAGGGCGTATGCGTTTTCTCCTGAATATATTCAGGAGAAAACGCATATGCCCTTTTTGGCCAAGTGCATCATTTTCAAAGTTTTGCCCCTCTACATGTGCTTTAAAGGCAATTCCAACGTACCCCTTGAAATCCGTTTCCTGCTATTCTGCCTCGCTTTCAAGTCTGCCTCGTTGCTTTCCCTCAACAGATTGTTGGACGATAGTTGTCCTTTATTACTCTGCCTGTTTGTGAATTGCTGTGCCCCTGAGCTCCATTATTTAACTCATTTTTTGTGAGCTGAAGGCAAGTCCAATATTTTGGTTCAGGAAATATACTGGTTCCCGGTGGGTGGCTGAGACTTTGTTTAGTTCTTCTTCCTCCCGGGAAATAAGAGTGACATATGTCCGTCCAAATGCCTAACAGCTACTCTCTCATTGGTTCTCCCTATTCCCTTTCATCCACTGCCAAATTGGCAACGTGTGCGCACCAGGAGGTTAAAGGTGCTGTCTCTCCAAGCTGGAAGATTGATAGTAAAGCAGTTGGAAAGTCAAACCGGAGCACCAGGAGAGGGACTATTCGTTGAGTTTTAGAGACCTTTGATATTCACAGTGTGTCCATTCTCTAGGTTTCCCATACATGTTATAGCTGTAATAATATTCCCTTCAACCTAGAGACATGGGACCCATGGAATGGGTGCCATGCATTATTGCTTTAAAGGGTCTGCATTTGCTCACCCAATCTCACCAATCCTCTCAGTCCCATGTGTCCAGCCGAATTCCACATCCAGCTGCCATTGTAGATAGGGTCATTCCAGGTTTCATCAGAGACCCTGAAGGAATTGTAAAGAATTTCCCTGTTTTTGTTTTTTGGGGAATTCATTTTTATAGTGTGTTTGAGGTGATTATCCCTGCCATGTTTATGCCAGTCTAGACAGACTTGATTCCCTTACGGAGACATATCAATACATAGGTTTTAAGATTCTTACTAGTCAGATATACTCGTCTGCGGTGAATAGGGTTTGATGAGTCCCTTTCACTGAGGAAGTTGTACGTCTTGTCTATTCCATATTTGGTTTTTGGAACGTTACCTGTACGAATATCAAACTCTGGTTTTATGCATCACCCCACCTCACATTCCCTCTTAAGCTGGCAATAGAGAGTTTTCTAAATGTGAGTCTCTGTTCTCTTTCCTAACTCAGTTCATGTGTAGCCATGTTTATAGGACCTTCATACTTGATATCTTATGATAAGTTTCTTTTTGTGTGTGACTTATTTCTCTTAGAATCATCATACCTGTATCCACTCATTTTGTTGCTACTGGCCTTATGACATTGATTTCATGACTGAGGGATATTCCATCATACGTTAGTACCACAATTTCTTGAACCATTTTTGTCTTTCCTGGGACATTTAAGGTGTACCCAACTTGAGGTTCTTGTAAGCAGTGCAGCCCTAAAATATGGGGTGGCTGTGTCTTATTGATTTTCAGTTTTCCCAAAGAATATTCCCAAGACTGGGAGTGCACTTGGCTCTGTAGCCCTGTTGTTTACTTGTTTTAGGGAACACAATGCACTCCTCCAGAGAGGCAGTTGGCAATTTACATCCCGCCCATCAGCATAACAAGGCTCCCTGTTCTCCAGGGCCTGTCTTGCCTTTCTGGTTTTTTCACATTTTGAAGATGTCCCTTTTGACTGGTGGGAAGTGATGCTACATTGTAGTGCAGATTTGCATTGCCTGCTTGCTTGCTTGGCCAAAAGGGGCATATGCGTTTTGAATTGAATATATTCAGGAGAAAACGTATACACCCTTTTTGGCCAAGTGCAACATTTTCGAAGTTGTGCCCCTCTTCCTGTGTTTAAAGGCGATTCCAATGTACATCTTGAAATCTGTTTCCTGTTATTCTGCCTCGCTTTCAAGTCTGCCTCGTTGCCTTCCCTCAACACATTTTTGGACGATAGTTGTCATTTATTACTCTGCTAGTTTGTGAATTGCTGTGCCCCAGGCTCCATTTTTCAACTCGTTTTTTGTGAGCTGACCGCAAGTCGAAAATTTTGGTTCAGGACCTATACTGGTTTCCGGCGGGTGGCTGAGACTTTGGTTAATTCTTCTTCCTGCCGGGCAATTAGAGTGACATGTGCCCCTCCAGATGCCTAACAGCTACTCTCTCATTGGTTATCCCTCTTCCCTTTCATCCTTTGCCAAATTGGCAAACTTTGCACACCAGGAGGTTAAAGCGGCTGTCTCTCCAAGTTGGGAGATTGATAGTAAAGCAGTTGGAAAGTCAAACCTGAGCACCAGGAGAGGGAGTATTCGTTGAGTTTTAGAGACCTTTCCTATTCACTGTGTGTCCATTCTCTAGGTTTCCCTTACGTGTTACAGCTGCAGTAATATTCCCTTTAACCTGGAGAGTTGGGACCCTTGGAATGTGTGCCACGCATTATTGCTTTAAATGGTCTGCATTTGCTCACCCAGTTAAACTCATCCTCTCAGTCCCAAGTGTCTCAGCCTTATGCCACATCCATCTGTCGTTGTAGATAGGGTCATTCCAGGTTTCATCAAAGACTCTGAAGGAATTGTAAAGAATTTCCCAGTTTTTTTCATTTGTTTTTGAAATTCCTTTTTTTAGTGGGTTTGAGCTGATTCTCACTGCCATGTTTATGCCAGTCTAGGCACACTTGATTCCCTTACAGAGACATATCAATACATAGGTTTTAAGATTCTTACTAGTCATATATATTCCTCTGTGGGGAATATGGTGTGTTGAGTCCCTTTCACTGAGGAAGGTATAGGTATTGTGTGTTCCATAATAGGTTTTTGGAACGGTACATGTGCTTATATCAAACTCTGGTTTTATGCATCACCCCACCTCTCCTTCCCCCTTAAGCAGGCATAAGAGTTTTTTCTAAATGTGAGACTCTGTTCTCTTTCCTAACTCAGTTCATGTGTAGCCATGTTTACAGGATTTTCATAAGTGATATCTTATGATAAGCTTCTTTGTCTGTGTGACTTATTTCACTTAGAATCATCGTACCTGAATCCACCCATTTTGCTGCTACTGGCCTTATGACATTGATTACATGGCTGAGGGATATTTCTTGTACATAAGTAGCACAATTTCGTGAACCATTTTTGTCTTTCCTGGGAAATTTAAGGTGTAACCAAGTTGAGGTTCTTGAAAGAAGTGCAGCCCTAAATTTGGGGGTGGCTCTGTCTTATTGATTTCCAGTTTTCCGATGGTTTATTCCCTAGACTGGAAGTGCCCTTGGCTCTGTAGCTCTGTTGTTTATTTGTTTTATGGAACACAATGCACTCCTCCAGAGAGGCAGTTGGCAACTTAATCCCGCCAATCAGCATAACAAGGCTCCCTGTTCTCCAGTGCCTGTCTTGCCTGTCTGGTTTATACAGATATTGCAGATGCCCCTTTTGACCCGTGAGACGTGATACTTCTTTGTAGTGCAGATTTGCATTGCCCGCTTGCTTGCTTGGCCAAAATATGTGTATGTGTTTTCTCCTGAATATATTCAGGAGAAAACTCATACACCCTATTTGGCCAAGTGCATCATTGTCGAAGTTGTGCCCCTCTTCCTGTCCTTTAAAGGCACTTCCAACGTACCTCTTGAAATCTCTTTCCGGCTATTCTGCCTCACTTTCAAGTCTGCCTCGTTGCCTTCCCTCAACAGATTTTTGCACGATAGTCGTCCTTTTCTACTCTGCCAATTTGTGAATTGCTGCGCCCCTGAGCTCCATTTTTCAACTCGTTTTTTGTGAGCTGAATGCAAGTCCAAAATTTTGGTTCAGGACCTATACTGGTTCTTGGCTTGTGGCTGAGACTTTGGTTAATTCTTCTTCCTGCCGGGAAATTAGTGTGATATGTGCCCCTCCAAATGCCTAACAGCTACTCTCCCATTGGTTCTTCCTCTTCCCTTTCATCCTCTGCCAAATTGGCAACCTGTGCAAACCAGGAGGTTAAAGGGCCTGTCTCTCAAATTTGGGAGAATGATAGTAAAGCCATTGGAAAGTCAAACCGGAGCACCAGGAGAGGGACTATTAGTTGAGTTTTAGAAACATTTCGTGTTCAGAGTGGGTCCATTCTCTTGGTTTCCCGTACATGTTATAGCTGTAGTAATATTTCCTTCAACTTGGAGAGTTGGGACCCATGGAATGGGTGCAACACATTATTGCTTTAAAAGTTCTGCATTTGCTCACCCAATCTCACCAATCCTCTGATTCCCAAGTGTGCAGCCATATGCCACATCCTGCTGTCATTGTAGATAGAGTCATACCAGGTTTCATCAGAGACCCTGAAGGAATTGTAAAGAATTTCCCTGTTTTTTTGGTTTGATTTTGAAATTCCTTTTTATAGTGGGTTTAAGCTGATTATCACTGCCATGTTTATGCCAGTCTAGACATCCATGATGCCCTTACGGGGATATATCAATACATAGGTTTTAAGATTCTTATTAGTTAGATATATTACTCTGAGGGGAATATGGTTTGTTGAGTCCCTTTCCCTGAGGAAGATGTAGGTCTTGTCTATTCCATATTAGGTTTTTGGAAAGGTACCTGTACTAATTCAAACTCTGGTTTTATGCATCACCCCACCTCTCAATCCCCCTTAAGTAGGCATAAGAATGTTTTCTAAATGTGAGTCTCTCTTCTCTTTCCTAACACAGTTCATGTGTAGCCATGTTTACAGGATCTTCATAAGTGATATCTTATGATTATTTTCTTTTTCTGTGTGACTTATTTCACTTAGAATCATCGTACCTTAATCCACTCATTTTGCTGCTAATGGCCTTATGACATTGATTACATGGTGGAGGGATATTTCTTGTACATAAGTACCACAATTTCTTGAACCATTTTTGTCTTTCCTGGGATATTTAAGGTGTACCCAAGTTGATGTTCTTGAAAGAAGTGCAACCCTAAATTTAGGGGTGACTCTGTCTTACTGATTTCCAGTTTTCTAAAGGTATATTCCCTAGACTGGAAGTGCCCTTGGCTCTGTAGCTCTGTTGTTTACTTGTTTTAGGGAACCCAATGCACTCCTCCAGAGAGGCAGTTGGCAACTTATTCCCGCCAATCAGCATAACAAGGCACCCTGTTCTCCAGGGCCTGTCTTGCCTTTCTGGTTTTTACATATTTTGTGGATGCCCCTTTTGACTGGTGGGAAGTGATACTTCTTTGTAGTGCAGATTTGCATTGCCCGCTTGCTTGCATGGCCAAAAAGGGCGTATGTGTTTTCGCCTGAATATATGCAGGAGAAAACTTATACGCCCTTTTTGGCCAAGTGCATCATTGTCGAAGTTGTGCCCCTCTTCCTGTGCTTTAAAGGCACTTCGTACGTACCTCTTGAAATCTGTTTCCGGCTATTCTGCCTCGCTTTGAATTCCGCCTCGGTGCCTTTCCTCAACAGATTTTTGCACGATAGTGGTCTTTTAATCCTTTGCCAGTTTGAGAATTGCTATGTCCCTGAGCTCCATTTTTCAACTCGTCATTTGGGAGCTGACAGCAAGTCCAAAATTTTGGTTCAAGACCTATACTTGTTCCAAGCGGGTGGCTGAGACTTTGGTTAATTCTTCTTCCACTCGGGAAATTAGAGTGACATGTACCTGTCCAAATGCCTAACTGCTACTCTCTCATTGGTTCTTCCTCTTCCCTTTCATACTCTGCCAAATTGGCAACCTGTGTGAACCAGGAGGATAAAGGGGCTGTCTGTCCAAGTTGGGAGATTGATAGTAAAGCAGTTGGAAAATCAAAACAGAGCACCAGGAGAGGGACTATTAGTTGACTTATAGAAACCTTTCGTATTCACAGTGTGTCCATTCTCTAAGTTTCCCGTACATGTTATAGCTGTAGTAATACTCCCTTCAACATGGAGAGTTGGACCCATGGAATGGGTGCTACAAATTATTGCTTTAAAGGGTCTGCATTTGCTCATCCAGTATCACCAATCCTCTCAGTCCCAACTGTCCAGCCTTATGCCACATCCAGCTGTCATTGTAGATAGGGTCATTCCAGGTTTCATCAGAGACCCTGAAGGAATTGTAAAGAATTTCCCTGTATTTTTGTTTTGTTTTTGAAATTCCATTTTATAGTGGGTTTGAGCTGATTCTCACTGCTATGTTTATACCAGTCTAGACACACTTGATTGCCTTATGGGGACATATCAATACATAGATTTTAATATTCTTACTAGTCAGATATATTCCTCTGCGGGAAATATGGGGTTTTGGGTCCCTTTCACTGAGGAAGGTGTAGGCCTTGTCTATTCCATCGTTGGTTTTTGGAACGGTACCTGTGCTTATATCAAACTCTGGTTTTATGCGTCACCCCACCTTTCCTTCCCACTTAATCAGGCATAAGAGTGTTTTCTAAATATGAGACTGTTCTCTTTCCTAACTCAGTTCATGTGTAGCCATGTTTAAGGATCTTCATAAGTGATATCTTATGATAAGTTTCTTTTTCTGTGTGACTTATTTCACTTAGAATCATCTTACCTGAATCTACTCATTTGGCTGCTACTGGCCTTAAGACATTGATTTCATGGCTGAGGGATATTCCATCGTACGTAAGTTCCACAATTTCTTAAACCCTTTTTGTATTTCCTGGGATATATATATATTTTTTTTTTTTGCGGTACGCGGGCCTCTCACTGTTGTGGCCTCTCCCGTTGCGGAGCACAGGCTCCGGACTTGCAGGCTCAGCGGCCATGGCTCACGGGCCCAGCCGCTCCGCGGCACGTGGGTCTTCCCGAACCGGAGCACAAACCAGTGTCCTCCTGAATCGGCAGGCGGACGCTCAACCACTGCGCCACCAGGGAAGCCCCTATTTCCTGGGATATTTAAGGTGGTCCCAAGTTGATGATCATTTAAGCAGTGCAAACCTAAATTTTGGGGTGTCTCTGGCTTATTGATTTTCAATTTTCCCAAGGTATATTCCTTAGCCTGGAAGTGCCCTTGGCTCTGTAGCTCTGTTGTTTAATTTTTCAGGGAACACAATGCACTCCTCCAGAGAGGCAGTTGGCAACTTACGTCCCCACCATCATCATAACAAGGCTCCCTGTTTTCCAGGGCCTGTCTTGCGTTTCTGGTTTTTACACATTTTGCGGATGTCCCTTTTGACCGGTGGGAAGTGATACTTCTTTGTAGTGTAGATTCGCATTGCCCGTTTGCTTGCCTGGCCAAAAAGGTTCTATGTGTTTTCTCCTGAATATATTCAGGAGAAAACTCATACGCCCTTTTTGGCCAAGTGCATCATTGTCGAAGTTTTGCCCCTCTTCCTGTGCTTTAACGGCACTTCCAACGTACCTCTTGAAATCTGTTTCCGCCTATTCTGCTTCGATTTCATGTCCGCCTCGTTGCCTTCCCTCAACAGATTTTTGCACGATAGCGGTCCATTACTCCTCTGCCAGTTTGTGAATTAGTCTGCCCCTGAGCTCCATTTTTCAACTCGTTTTTTGTGTGCTGAATGCAAGTCCAAAATTTTGGTTCAGGACCTATACTGGTTCCCGGCGGGTGGCTGAGACGTTGGTTAATTCTTTTTCCTCCCAGGAAATAAGAGTGTCATGTGCCCGTCCAAATGCCTAACAGCTACTCTCTCATTGGCTCACCCTCTTCCCTTTCATGCTCTGCCAAATTGGAAACATGTGCGAACCAGGAGGTTAAAGAGGCTGTCTCTTCAAGTTGGGTGATTGATAGTAAAGCAGTTGGAAGTCAAACCGGAGCACCAGGAGAGGGACTATTCATTGAGTTTTAGAGACCTTTCGTATTCACAGTGTGTCCATTCTCTAGGTTTCCCGTACATGTTATAGCTGTAGTAATAGTCCCTTCAACCTGCAGAGTTGGGAGACATGGAATGGGTGCCATGCATTATTGCTTTAAAGGGTCTGCAATTGCTCACACAATCTCACCAATCCTCTCAGTCCCAAGTGTCCAGCATTATGCCACATCCGGCTGTCATTGTAGGTAGAGTCATACCTGGTTTCATCAGAGACCCTGAAGGACTTGTAAAGAATTTCCGGGTGTTTTTGGTTTGATTTTGAAATTCCTTTTTATATTGGGTTTGAGCTGACTCTCACTGCCATGTTTATGCCAGTTTAGATATACGTGATTCCCTTACAGAGATATATCAATACATAGGTTTTAAGATTCTTAATAGTATGATAAAATCCTCTGCGGGGAATATGGGTTGTTGAGTCCCTTTCCCTGAGGAAGGTGTAGGTCTTGTCTATTCCGTATTAGGTTTTTGGAAATGTACATTCTCTTGGTTTCCGGTACATGTTATAGCTGTTGCAATATTCCCTTCAACCTGGAGAGTTGGGACCCATGGAATGGGTGCCACGTATTATTGCATTAAAGGGTGTGCATTTGCTCACTCAATCTCACCAATCCTCTCAGTCCCAGGTGTCCAGCCTTATGCCACTTCCAGCTGTTGCTGTAGATAGGGTCATTCCAGGTTTCATCATAGACCCTGAAGGAATTGTAAAGAATTACTCTGTTTTTTTTTTTTTTGAAAGTCCTGTTTATAGTGGGTTTGAGCTGATTCTCACTGCCATGTTTATGCCAGTCTAGACACACTTGATTCCCTTACGGAGACATATCAATACATAGATTTTAAAATTCTGACTAGTAAGATATATTCCTCTGCGGGGAATATGGGCTTTTGAGTCCCTTTCACTGAGGAAGTTGTAGGTCTTGTCTATTCCATATTTGATTTTTGGAACGGTACCTGTACTAATATCAAACTCTGGTTTTATGCATCACCCCACCTCTCCTTCCCCCTTAAGCAGGCATAAGCGTGTTTTCTAAATGTGAGACTCTGTTCTCTTTTTTAACTCAGTTGATGTGTAGCCATATTTACAGGATCTTCATAAGTGATATCTTATGATAAGTTTCTTTTTCTGTGTGACTTATTTCACTTAGTATCATCATACCTGAATCCACTCATTTTGCTGCTACTTGTCTTATGACATTGATTTCATGGCTGAGGGACATTCCATCTTACGTAAGTACCACAATTTCTTGAACCATTTTTGTCTTTCCTGGGGTATTTAAGGTGTACCAAAGTTGAGGTTTTTGTAAGCAGTGCAGCCCTAAATTTTGGGGTGGCTCTGTCTTATTGATTTTCAGTTTTCCCAAGGTATATTCCCTAGACTGGAAGTGCCCTTGGCTCTGTAGCTCTGTTGTTTACTTGTTTTAGGGAACACGATGCACTCCTCCAGTGAGGCAGTTGGCAATTTACATCCCGCCCATCAGCATAACAGGGCTCCCTGTTCTCCAGGGCCTGTCTTGCCTGTCTGGTTTTTACCCATTTTTTGGATGTCCCTTTTGACCGGTGGGAAGTGATACTTCTTTGTAGTGCCGATTTGCATTGCCCGTTTGCTTGCTTGTCCAAAAAGGTCATATGCGTTTTATCCTGAATATATTCACGTGAAAACCCATATGCCCTTTATGGCCATTTCCATAATTTTCTAAGTTGTAATGCTTTTCCTGTGTTTAAAGGCGATTCCAATGTAACTCTTGAAATCTCTTTCATGCCATTCTTCCTCAATTTCCCTTCCGCCTCGTGGCTTTCCCTCAACAGATTTTTCGAAAAGAGTAGTCCTTTATAACTCTGCAGGTTAGTGAATTGCTGTGGCCCTGAGCTCCATTTTTCAACTCGCGTTTTTGTGAGATGACTGCAAATCAACCGTTTTGCTTCTGGACTTATACTGGTTCTGGGGGGCAGGCTGAGACTTTGGTTAATTCCTCTTTGTGACGGGAATTTAGAGAGACATGTGGCCGTCCAAATGCCTATAGCTACTCTCTCATTGGTTCTCTGTCTTCCCTTATATCCTCTGCAAAATTTGCCAACTGTGCGAACCAGGAGGTTATAGGGGCTGACTTTCCAAGTTGGGTGATTGATAGTAAAGCAGTTGGAATGTCAAACTGGATCACAAGGAGAGAAAAAAGTAGTAGAGTTTTAGAAACCTTTCACCATCAGCTGGTTTCCATTCTCTAGGTTCCCATACACGTTATAACTGTAGTGATATTCCCTTGTACCTGGAGAGTTGGGAACCATGGAATGGGTGGCAGGCATTATTGCTTTAAAGGGTCTGCATTTTTTCACCCAATCTCACCAATCCTCTCAGTCCCAAGTGACCAGCCTTATGCCACATCCAGCTGTCATTGTAGATAGGGTCATTCCAGGTTTCATCAGAACCCCTGAAGGTATTGTGTAAGAATTTTACTGTTTTTATGTTTTGTTTTGAAATTCATTTTTATAGTGGGTTTGAGCTGATTCTCACTGCCATGTTTATGTCGTTCTAGACACACTTGGTTCCCTTACAGAGACATATCAATACATAGGTTTTAAAATTCTTACTAGTCAGATATATTTCTCTGCGGGGAATAGGGATGTTGAGTTCCGTTCACTGAGGAAGGAGTAGGGCTTGTCTCTTCTGTTTTTGGATTATGGAACGGTACCTGTGCTAATATAAATCTTATGTTTTGTGCATCTCCCGACCTCTATTTCCCCTTAAGCAAGCGTTAGATTGTTTTCTAAATCTGAGACTCTGTTCTCTTCCCTAAATCAGTTCATATGTAGCCATGTTTACATTCCCTTCATAAGTGATATCTTATGTCAGAATGCACCATGGCCGTTCTCATAATAATGCTCCATGACCCATGTCATCACAATGCACCATGCCCTGGTTATCACAATGCTCCATGTCCCTTATCATTACAATTCTCCACGTCCTTGTAATCACAAGGCTACATGACACTTCTCATCAAAATATTACATGCTCATGTCATCACAATTCTCCATCCACTTGACATTGAAATGCTCCATGCACTAGTCATCACAATGCTCCTTGCACATGTCATCACAAAGCTCCATGCCCTTGTCATCACAATGCTCCATGACCCCTGTCATCACAATACTCTGTGACACCTGTCATCACAATGCTTCATGCCCCTTGTCATTTCAGTGCTCCATGATGCTCGACATCACAATTACCCAAGGTCTTCTCATCACAATGCTCATTGGCCAATATCATCACAATACTCCATGACCACTGTCATCACAACACTCCATGACAACTGACAACACAATGATTCGGGACTCTTGTCATCACAATGTTCCATTCCCTAGTCATCACAATTCTCCATGACACCTGTCATCACAATACTCCATGAACATTTTCAGCTCAATGTTCCATGACCCTTGTCATCACAATGATCCATGTCCTTGTCATCCCTATGCTCCATGACCACTGTTTTCACAATGCTCCGTGACGCTTGTCATCACAGTGCTCCATGACACCTGTCATCAAAATGCTCCATGCCTTTATCAGCAAAATGCTACATGGCCTTGTCATTACAATGCTCTATGCTCTTGTCATCAAAATACTCCATTACCATTGTCATCACAATCCTCCATGAATATAGGGATCACATTGCTTCATGCCCTTGTCATCACAATGCTCCATGCTCCTTCAAAGCAAAATGATCCATGACCTCTGTCATCACAATGCTCCAATCCTTTGTGATCACAATGTTCCATAACACTTGTCATCAAAATGCTCCATGACACCTGACATCACAATGTTCCATAACCCCTGTCATCAAAATGCCCCATGACCTTTTTCGTCCCAAAGCTCCAAGACCCCTGACATCACAATGTTCTATAACCACTGCCATCAAAATATTCCATTACACTTTTCATCAAATTGCTGCATGACCCGGTCATCAAAATGCTCCCTGCACTTCTCATCACAATGCATCATGCCCTTGTCATCAAAATGCTCCATGACTTGTCATCACAAAGCTCCATGACCCTTGGCATCACAATGCTCCATGTCATTGTCATCACAATGCTCCATGAAACCTCAAATCACATTACTCAATGCCCTTGTCATCAGAAGGCTCCATGACACTTGTCATCATAATGCTCGATTCCCTTCTCATCACAATGCTCCATGCACTTGTCATTACAATCCTGCATGACCCATGTATCATAGTGTTCTGTGCCCTTATCCTCACAATGCTTCATGCCCACTCTCATCACAATAATCCATGAAACATTTCAGACCAATGTTCCATGCCCTTCTCATCAAAATGCTCCATTACACCTGTCATAACAATGCACCATGACCCCTTCCGTCACAATGTTCCACGGCCTAGTCATCACAAGGTTCCATGACACTTGTCATCACAAAGCACAATACCACTGAAATCACAATGCTCCATGCCCTTGTCATCCCAATGCACCATGACGCATGTCATCGGAAAGTTCCATCGCCTTCTCATCACCATGCTCCATGCCCTTGTCATCACAATGCACCAAGAACCTTGTAATCACAATGTTCCATGCCCCTTTTCATCTCAATGCTCCATGAACCCTGTCATCACAGTGCACCATGCCCATCATCATAATGCTTCAGGCTATTGTCATCACAATGAAATCAATATTCTCCATGACCTCTGTCATCAAAATGCTCCAAACCCTTGTGATCACAATGTTCCATAACACTTATCATCACAACACCCCATGACGCTCATCATCACAATTATCCATGGTCTCCTCATCACAATACTCCATGATCTTTGTCATCACAATGCTCAAAAAACTTGTCATCACAATGCTCACAGACACTTGTCCTCAGTATGCTCCTTGAACCCTGTTATGACAAGGCTCCATGTTTTTTTCATCACAATGATCCATGCCCTTTTCATCACAGTGCTCCAAGATCCCTGTAATCACAATGCTACATGCTCTTGTCATCACAAAACTCCATGATGCATGTCATCAGAATGCTCCATGGCCTTCTCATCACAATGCTCCATGCCCTAGTCATCACAGTGCTAAAAGACCCCTGTAATCACAATGCTCCATGCCCCTTTTCATCAGAATGCTCCATAACACTTGTCATCACAAGTCTCCATGCTCTTCTCATCACAATGCTCCAGGACCTTGTCATCACCATGCTCCATTCCCTTGTCATCACAATGTTCCATGACCGCAGTCATCACAATAATCCATGAACATTTTCAGCCCAGTGCTCCACGACCTACTCATCACAATGCTCCATGGCCAATATCATCACAGTTCTCCTTGACCACTGTCATCACAACACTCCATGGCAACTGACAACACAATGATCCGGGACTCTTGTCATCACATTGCTACATTCCCTAGTCATCACAATGCTCCATGACCCATGTCATCACAACACTCCATGAACATTGTCAGCCCAGTGCTCCATGACACTTGTCATCACAATGATCCATGCCCTTGTCATCCCAATGCTCCATGACCCCTGTATTCACAATGCTCCATGACGCTTGTCATCACAGTGCTTCATGACACCTGTCATCACAATGCTCCATGCCTTTGTCAGAAAAATGCTACATGACCTAGTCATTACAATGCTCTATGCCTTGTCATCACAATACTCCATTTCCATTGTCAACACAATCCTCCATGAACCTTGGGATCACATTGCTTCATGCCCTTTTCATCACAATGCTCCATGCTCCTAGAAATCAAAATGATCCATGACCTCTGTCATCACAATGCTCCAAACACTTGTGATCACAGTGTTCCATAACACTTGTCATCACAACGCTCCATGATGCCTGTCATCACAATACTCCGTGCCCTTTTCATCACAATGCTCCATGACGTTTCTCATCACAATACTCAATACACTTGTCATCACAATGCTCCCTGACACTTGTCATCAGAATGCTCCTTGAAACCTGTCACGAAAAGGCTCCAAGCCTTTTTCATCACAATGCCCCATGCCGTTTTCATCACAATGCTCCATACCATTGTTATCAAAATACTCCACAAGCTTGTCCTCAGAATGCTCCATGACCCTTGTCATCACAATTCTCCATGCACTTGTCAGCACAATGCTCCCTGACCCTTCTCATCACAATGCTCCAAGCCATTGTCATCACAATGCTCCATAACCTTTGTCATCAGAATCCTTCATGACACTTGGCATCACAATGTTCCATGCCATTGTCATCATAATGGGCCATTACATATGTCATCACAATGCTCCCTAACACCTGTCTTCACAATACTGCATGACCTGGTCATCTCAATGTTCCATGCCCTTGTCATTACAATGCGCCATTCCAACTGTCATTGCAATAATCCATGAAACTTAATAGACCAATGTTGCATGCCCTTGTCATCACAATGCTCCATGCCCTTGTTATCACAATGTTGCATGACCCCTGTCATCACAATGCTCCTTGATTCCAGTCATCACAATGCTTCATGACCTTTGTCATCACAATGGTCCATGCCTTCGTCATCAACAGTCTCTGTGACATTTTTAACCACAATGCTCCATGAACTTTTCATCACAATGCTCTTTGACCCTTGTCATCACAAAGCTCCTTGCGCTTGTCAGCACAATGCTCCATGACACATGTCATCACAATGCACCATGCGCTTGTCATCACAGTGCTCCACAATCTTGTCATCACAATGCTCCTTAAAATTTGTCATCAAAATGCTCCATGCACTTCTCATCAAAATGCTCTCTCACCACTGATATCACAATGCTACATCACTATTTGTCACAATACTCCCTCACCCCTGTCATCACAATGTTCCATGACTCCTGTCATCACAATGCTACATGCACTTATCATCACAATGTTCGATGACCCCTGACATCACAATGTTCCATAACACCTGTCATCAAAATGTTACATGACACTTTTCATCAAATTGCTCCATGACCCTGTCATCAGAATGCTCCCTGCCCTTCTCATCACAATGCACAACGCCCTTGCCTTCAAAATGCTCCATGACATTTGGCATCACAATGCTCCATGTCATTGTCATCACAATGCTCCATGAACGCTCTCATCACATTGCTCCATGCCCTTGTCTTCACAAAGCTCAATGACACATGTCTTCTGAATGCTCCATGGCCTTCTCATCACAATGCTCCATGCCGTTGCCATCACAATGCTCCATTTCCCCTGTGTGAACAATGCTCCATGACCCCTGCCATAACAGTGTTCCATGGCCTTTTCATCACAAAGCTCCATGACCCTTCTCATCACAATGCTCCAAGAACCCTGTAATCACAATGCTCTATGCCCCTTTTCATCTCAATGATCCATGAACCCTGTCATCTCAATGCACCATGCCCATCATCATAATGCTTCATGCTATTGTCATCACAATGAAATCAAAATGCTCCATGGCCTCCATCATAACAATGCTCCAAACCCTTGTGATCACAATATTCCATATCACTTGTCATCACAATGCCCCATGACACTCGTCATCACAATTATCCATGGACTTCTCATCACAATGCTCCATGACCTTTGTCATCACAATGATCATTACACTTGTCATCAAAATGCTCCCTTATACTTGTTGTCTGTATGCTCCTTGAATCCTGTCATGACAAGGCTCCATGCAATTTTCATCACAATGATCCATGCCCTTTTTATCACAATGATCCAAGACCCTTGTAATCACAATGCTCCATGCCCTTGTCATCACAAAGCTCAATGACGCATGCCATCAGAATGCTCCTTGGTCTTCTCCACACAATGCTCCATGCCCTTGTCCTCACAATGTTCCAAGAACCCTGTAATCACAATGCTCCATGCCCCTTTTCATCAGTATGCTCCATGAGAATTGTCATCACAAGGCTCCATGGTTTTGTTATCACGATGCTCCAGGATCTTGTAATCACAATGCTTCTCTACCTTGTCATGAAAATTTTCAATGGCCCTTGTCAACATAATGCTCGAAGCCCTAATCATCACAATGCTCCTTTATATTTGTCATCACAATTCTCCATTACATTTGGCATCACAGTGCTCCATGTCATTGTCATCGCAATGGACCATGACATATGTCATCACAATGCTCCCTGACACCTGTCTTCACAATACTCCCTGACCTCCTCATCACAAATCTCCATGCCCTTTTCATCACAATGCACCATGCCCACTGTCCTTACAATAATCTATGAGACTTCTCAGACCAATGCTCCATGCCCCTGTCATCACAATGCTCCATGCCCTTGTCATCAGAATGCTCCATGAACCCTGTCATCACAATGCTCCGTGACTCAAGTCGTCTCAATGATTTATAATGTTTGTCATCATAATAGTCCATGCCCGCGTCATCCCAAGGCTCTCTGACCTTTGTAACGAAAACGCTCAATGAACATTTCATCACAATTCTCTGTGACCCTTGTCATCACAATGCTCCTTGTCTTTGTCAGAACAATGCTCCATGACAATTGTCTTCACAATGTGCCACACGCATTTCATCACAACGGTCCACAATATTGTTATTGGAATGCTCCATAAGCCTTGTAATCACAATGCTCCATGCACTTCTCCTCAAAATGCTCTCTCACCAGAGATATCACAGTGTTCCATTACTAGTCATCACAATACTCCCTCACCCTTGTAATCACAATGTTCCATGACCCTGTCATCACACTGCTACATCCCTTTATCTTCACAATTTTCCATGACCCCTGTCATCAAAATGCTCCATGACTCTTTTCATCCTAAAGATCCAAGCCCCCTGACATCAAAATGTTCTATAACACCTGCCATCAAAATGTTCCATTACACTTTTCATCAAATTACTGCATGACCGGGTCATCAAAATGCTCCCTGCCCTTCTCATCACAATGCATCAAGCCCTTGTCATCAAAATGCTCCATGACTTGTCGTCACAAAGCTCCATGACCCTTCAAATCACAATGCTCCATGTCATTGTCATCACAATGCTCCATGAACCCGCTCATAATATTGCTCAATGCCCTTGTCATCACAAAGCTCCATGACACTTGTCATCACAATGCTCGATGCCCTTCTCATCACAATGCTCCATGCCCTTGTCATTACAATCCTGCATGACCCATGTATCATAGTGTTCTGTACCCATGTCATCACAATATTCAATGCCCACTCTCATCACAATAATCCATGAAACATTTCAGACCAACGTTCCATGCCCATCTCATCACAATGCTCCATTATCTCTGTCATAACAATGCACCATGACCCCTGCCATCACAATTTTCCACGGCCTAGTCATCTCAAGGTTCCATCACACTTGTCATCACAATGCTGAAGACCCCTGTAATCCCAATGCTCCTTGCACTTGTCATCACAAAGCTCCATGACGCATGTCATCAGAAAGTTCCATGGCCTTCTCATCTCCATGCTCCATGCCCTTGTCATCACATTGCTCCAAGACCCTAGTAAACACAATGCTCCATGCCCCTTTTCCTCTCAATGCTCCATGAACCCTGTCATCACAATGCACTATGCCCATCATCATAATGCTTCAGGCTATTGTCATCACAATGAAATCAATATTTTCCATGACCTCTGTCATCATAATGCTCCAAACCCTTGTGAACACAATGTTCCATAACAATTATCATCACAACACCCATGACGCTCATCATCACAATTATCCATGGTCTTCTCATCACAATGCTCCATGATCTTTGTCATCACAGTGCTCAAAACACTTGTCATCACAATGCTCCCTGACACTTGTCGTCAGTATGCTCCTTGAACCCTGTCATGACAAGGCTCCATGCCTTTTTCATTACAATAATCTATGCCCTTTTCTTCACAATGTTCCAAGATCCCTGTAATCACAATGCTCCATGCCCTTGTAATCAAAATGCTCCATGACGCATGTCATCAGAATGCTTCATGGCTTTCTCATCACAATGACCCATGCCTTTGTCATCACAATGCTCCAAGGCCCCTGTAATCACAATGCCCCATGCCCCTTTTCATCAGAATTCTCCATGAGACTTGTCATCACAAGTCTCCATGGTCTTCTCATCACAATGCTCCAGGACATTGTCCTCACCATGCTCCATTCCCGTGTAATCACAATGCTCCTTGACCACGGTCATTACAATAATCCATGAACATTTTCAGCCCAATGCTCCACGACCTATTCATCACAATGCTCCATGGCCAATATCATCACAATGCTCCATGAGAACTGTCAATACAACACTCCATGACACCTGTCAACACAATGATCCGGGAATCTTGTCATCACAATGATCCATTCCCTAGTCATCACAATGCTCCATGAACCCTGTCATCAAAACACTCCATGAACATTTTCAGCCCAGTGCTCCATGACACTTGTCATCACAATGATCCATGCCCTTGTCATCCCAATGCTCCATGAGCCCTGTATTCACAATGCTCCGTGACGCTTTTCATCACAATGCTGCATGACACATATCATCACAATGCTCCATGCCTTTGTCAGCAAAATGCTACATGACCTTGTCATTACAATGCTCTATGCGCTTGTCATCACAATACTCCATTTCCATTGTCATCACAATTCTCCATGAACCTTGGGATCACATTGCTTCATGCCCTTTTCATCACAAAGCTCCATGCTCCTTGAAATCAAAATGATCCATGACCTCTGTCATCACAATGCTCCAAACCCTTGTGATCACAATGTTCCATAACACTTGTCATCACAACGCTCCATGATGCCTGTCATCACAATACTCCATGCCCTTTTCATCACAATGCTCCATGACCATTGTCATCACAATTCTCAATACACTTGTCATCACAATGCTCCCTGACACTTGTCATCAGAATGCTCCTTGAACCCTGTCACGAAAGGCTCCATGCCTCTTTCATAACAATGCCCCATGCCGTTTTCTTCACAATTCTCCATGCCATTGTCATCAAAATACTCCACAATCTTGTCATCAGAATGCTCCATGACCCTTGTCATCACAATTCTCCATGCACTTGTCAGCACAATGCTCCCTGACCCTTGTCATCACAATGCTCCAAGCCATTGTCATCACAATGTTCCATTACCTTTGTCATCAGAATCCTTTATGACACTTGGCATCACAATGCTCCATGGCATTGTCATCACAGTGGGCCATTACATATGTCATCACAATGCCCCTGACACCTGTCTTCACAATACTGCATGACCTGGTCATCACAAAGCTCCATGCCCTTGTCATCACAATGCGCCATTCCAACTGTCATTGCAATAATCCATGAAACATATTAGACCAGTGTTCCATGCCCTTGTCATCACAATGCTCCATGCCCTTGTTATCACAATGCTCCATGACCCCTGTCATCACAATGCTCCTTGACTCCAATCATCAGAATGCTTTATGACGTTTGTCATCACTGTGGTCCATGCCCTCGTCATCAACAGTCTCTGTGACCTTTTTAACCACAATGCTCCATGAACTTTTCATCACATTGCTCTTTGACCCTTGTCATCACAAAGCTCCTTGCGCTTGTCAGCACAATGCTCCATGACACATGTCATCACAATGCACCATGCGCTTGTCATCACAGTGCTCCACAATCTTGTCATCACAATGCTCCTTAAATTTTGTCATCACAATGCTCCATGCACTTCTCACCAAAATGCTCTCTCACCACTGATATCACAATGCTACATCACTATTTGTCACAATACTCCCTCACCCCTGTCATCACAATGTTCCATGACTCCTGTCATCACAATGCTACATACACATATCATCACAATGTTCGATGACCCCTGATATCACAATGTTCTATAACACCTGTCATCAAAATGTTCCATGACACTTTTCATCAAATTGCTCCATGACCCAGTCATCAGAATGCTCCCTGCCCTTCTCATCACAATGCACAACGCCCTTGCCATCAAAATGCTCCATGACCTTTGTCATCACAAAGATCCATGACCCTTGGCATCACAATGCTCCATGTCATTGTCATCACAATGCACCATGAACGCTCTCATCACATTGCTCCTTGCACTTTTCTTCACAAAGCTCCATGACACATGTCATCAGAATGCTCCATGGCCTTCTCATCACAATGCTCCATTACCCCTGTGATAACAATGCTCCATGACCCCTGCCATCACGATGTTACATGGCCTTGTCATCACAAGACTCCATGACCTTTCTCATCACAATGCTCAAGACCCCTGTAATCACAGTGCTCCATGCCCTTGTCATCACAATGCTCCAAGACCACTGTAATCACAATTCTCCATGCCCCTATTCATCTCAGTGCTCCATGAAAACTGTCATCACAATGCACCATGCCCATCATCATAATGCTTCAGGCTATTGACATCACAATGAAATCAAAATGCTCCATGACCTCTGTCATCATAATACTCCGAAACCTTGTGATCACAATGGTCCATAACACTTATCATCACAACACCCCAAGACGCTCATCATCACAATTATCCATGGTCTTCTCATCACAATGCTCCATGACCTTTGTCATCAGAATGCTCAATACACTTGTCATCACAATGCTCCCTGACACTTGTCATGAGAATGCTCCTTGAACCCTGTCACGAAAAGGCTCCATGCCTTTTTCATCACAATGCCCCATGCCGTTTTCATCACAAAGCTCCATGCCATTGTCATCACAATACTCCACAAGCTTGTCATCAGAATATTCCATGACCCTTGTCATCACAAATCTCCATGCACTTGTCAGCACAATGCTCCCTGATCCTTGTCATCACAATAATCCAAACCATTGTCATCACAATTCTCCATGCCCTTGTCATCACAATGCCCCATTCCAAATGTCATCACAATTCTCCATGCCCTTGTCATCACAATGCCCCATTCCAAATGTCATCACAATAATCCATGAAACTAAATAGACCACTGTTCCATCCACTTGTCCTCACAATGCTCCATGCCCTTGTTATCACATTTCTCCATGACCCCATTCATCAAAATGCTCCGTGACTCCAGTCATCACAATGTTTCATGAACTTTGTCATCACAATTGTCCATGTCCTCGTCATCAACAGTCTCTGTGACCTTTTTAATCACAATGCTCCATGAAATTTTCATCACAATGCTCTTTGACCCTTGTCATCAAAATGCTCTATGCCTTTCTCAGCACAATGCTCCATGACACATGTCATCACAATGCACCATGCACTTGTCATCACAGTGCTCGACAAATTTGTCATCACAATGCTCCATAAAACTTGTCACCACAATGCTCCATGCACTTCTCATCAAAATGCTCTCTCACCACTGATATCACAATGCTACATCACTATTTGTCACAATACTTGCTCACCACTGTCATCACAATGTTTCATAGCATCGGTCATCACAATGCTACATGCACTTATCATCACAATGTTCGATGACCCCTGACATCAAAATGTTCCATAACACCTGTCATCAAACTGCTCCATGATCCTTTTCATCAAAATGCTCCATGACCCATGAAATCACAATGTTCCATAACACCTGTCATCAAATTGTTCCATGACCCTGTCATCAAAATGCTCCCTGCCCTTCTCATCAAAATGCACCACACCCTTGTCATCAAAATGCTCCATGACTTGGCATCACAATGCTCCATGCCCTTGCCATCACAATGCTCCATTACCCCAGTCATATCAATGCTCCATGACCCCTGCTATCACGATGTTGCATGGACTTGTCATCACAAAGCTCCATGACCTTTCTCATCACAATGCTCCAAGAACGCTCTAATCACAATGCTCTATGCCCCTTTTCATCTCAATGATCCATGAACCCTGTCATCACAATGCACCATGCCCATCATCATAATGATTCATGCTATTGTCATCACAGTGAAATCAAAATGTTCCATGACCACTGTCATAACAATGCTCCATGACCATTGCCATCACATGTTCCACGGCCTAGTCATCACAAGTTTCCATAACACTTGTCATCACAATGCTCCAGACCCCTGAAATCACAATGCCCCATGCACTTGTCATCACAAAGACCCATGACGCATGTCATCAGAATGTTCCATGCCCTTTTCATCTCAATGCTCCATGAACCCTGTCATCACAATGCACCATGCCCATCATCATAATGCTTCAGGCTATTGTCATCACAATGAAATCAATATTCTCCATGACCTCTGTCATCATAATGCTCCAAACACTTGTGATCACAATGTTCCATAACACTTATCATAACAACACCCCATGACGCTCATCATCACAATTATCCATGGTCTTCTCATCACAATGCTCCATGATCTTTGTCATCACAATGCTCAATACACTTGTCATCACAATGCTCCCTGACACTTGTCGTCAGTATGCTCCTTGAACCCTGTCATGACAAGGCTCCATGCCTTTTTCATAATAATGATCCATGCACTTTTCATCACAATGTTCCAAGATCCCTGTAATCACAAATGCTCCATGCCCTTGTCATCACAAAACTCCATGACGCATGTGATCAGAATGCTCCATGGCCTTCTCATCACAATGCTCCATGCACTCGTCATCACAGTGCTCCAAGACCAATGTAATCACAAAGCTCCATGCCCCTTTTCATCAGAATGCTCCATGAGACTTGTCGTCACAAGTCTCCATGGTCTTCTCATCACAATGATCCAGGACCTTGTCATCACCATGCTCCACTCCGCTGTCATCACAATGCTCCATGACACATGACATCACAATGCTCCATGCCTTTGTCAGCAAAATGCTACATGACCTTGTCTTTACAATGCTCTATGCACTTGTCATCAAAAAACGCCATTTCCATTGTCATCACAAATCTCCATGAACCTTGGGATCACATTGCTTCATGCCCTTGTCATCACAATGCTCCATGCTCCTTGAAATCAAAAGGATCCATGACCTCTGTCATCACAATGCTCCAAAACCTTGTGATCACTGTGTTCCATAACACTTGTCATCACAATGCTCCATGATGCCTGTCATCACAATACTCCATGCACTTTTCATCACAATGCTCCATGACCTTTGTCATCACAATTCTCAATACACTTGTCATCACTATGCTCACTGACACTTGTCATCAGAATGCTCCTTGAACCCTGTCATGAAAAGGCTCCATGCCTTTTCCATCACAATGCCCCATGCCGTTTTCATCATAATGCTCCATGCCATTGTCATCAAAATACTCCACAAGCTTGTCATCAGAATGCTCCATGACCCTTGTCATCACAATTCTCCATGCAGTTGTCAGCACAATGCTCCCTGACCCTTGTCATCACAATGCTCCAAGCCATTGTCATCACAATGCTCCATTACCTTTGTCATCAGAATCCTCCATGACACTTGGCAACACAATGCTCCATGCCATTGTCATCACAATCGGCCATTACATATGTCATCAAAATCCTCCCTGACACCTGTCTTCACAATACTGCATGACCTGGTCATCACAATTCTCCATGCCCTTGTCATCACAATGTGCAATTCCAACTGTCATCGCAATAATCCATGAAACTTATTAGACCAATGTTCCATGCCCTTGTCATCACAATGCTCCATGCCATTGTTATCACAATGCTCCATGACCCCTGTCATCACAGTGCTCCGTTACTCCAGTCATCACAATGCTTCATGACTTTGTCATCACAGTGGTCCATGCCCTCGTCATCAACAGTCTCTGTGACCTTTTTAACCACAATGCTCCATGAACTTTTCATCACAATGCTCTTTGACCCTTGTCACCACAATGCTCCATGCGCTTGTCAGCACAATGCTCCATGACACATGTCATCACAATGCACCATGCGCTTGTCATCACAGTGCTCCACAATCTTGTTATCACAATGCTCCATAAAATTTGTCATCACAGTGCTCCATGTACTTCTCATCAAAATGCTCTCTCACCACTGATATCACAATGCTACATCACTATTTGTCACAATACTCCCTCACCCCTGTCATCACAATGTTCCATGACTGCTGTCATCACAATGCTACATGCTCTTTTCATCACAATGTTCGATGACCCCTGACATCACAATGTTCCAGAACACCTGTCATCAAAATGTTCCATGATACTTTTCATCATATTGCTCCATGACCCTGTCATCAGAATGTTCACTGCCCTTCTCATCAAAATGCACAACACACTTGCCATCAAAATGCTCCATGACTTTTGTCATCACAAAGATCCATGACCCTTGGCATCACAGTGCTCCATGTGATTGTCATCACAGTGCTCCATGAACGCTCTCATCCCATTGCTCCATGCCCTTGTCTTCACAAAGCTCCATGACACATGTCATCAGAATGCTCCATGGCCTTCTCATCACAATGCTCCATGCCCTTGCCATCACAATGCTCCATTACCCCTGTCATAACAATGCTCCATGACCCCTGCCATCACTATGTTCCATGGCCTTTTCATCACAAAGCTCCATGACCCATCTCATCACAATGCTCCAATAACCCTGTAATCAAAATGCTCTATGCCCCTTTTCATCTCAATGATCCATGAACCCTGTCATCACAATGCTCCAAGACCCATGTAATCACAATGCTCCATGCCCTTGTCATCACAATGCTCCAAGACCCCTGTAATCACAATACTCCATGCCCCTTTTTATCAGAATGCTCCTTGAGACTTGTTATTACAAGGTTCCATGGTCTTCTCATCACAATCCTCCAGGAACTTTTCATCACAGTGCTCCATTCCCTTGTCATCACAATGCTCCATGACCCCTGTCCTCACAATACTTCCTGAACATTTTCTGTCCAATTCTCCAGGAACTTCTCATCACAATGCTTCATGATCCCTATCATCACAATGCTCCATGACCACTGTCATCACAACGCTCCATGACCCATGACAACACAGTGATCCGGGACTCATTTCATCACAATGCTCCATTCCCTAGTCATCACAGTGCTCCATGAACATTTTCAGCCCAATGCTCCATGACACTTGTCATCACAATTATCCATGCCCTTACCATCCCTATGCTCCATGACCCCTGTAATCACAGTGATCCGTGATGCTTCTCATCACAGTGCTCCATGACCCTTATCATCACAATGCTCCATGCCTGTGTCAGCAAAATGCTACATGACCTTGTCATCACAATGCTCCATTTGCTGGTCATCACAATACTCCCTTACCATTGTCATCACAATCCTCCATGAATCTTGGGTTCACATTGCTTCATGCACTTGTCATCACAATGCTCCATGCACCTTGAAAAAAATGATCCATGACTTCTACCATCACAATGCTCCAAACCCTTGTGATCACCATGTTCCATAACACTTGTCATCACAATGCTCCATGATGCCTGTCATCGCAATACACCATGTCCTTTTCGTCAAAATGCTCCATGATCTTTTTCATCACCATTCTCAATACACTTGTCATCACAATGTTCCCTGACACTTGTCGTGAGAACGCTCCTTGAAACCTGTCATGAAATGACTTCATGCCTTTTTTATCACAATGCTCCATGCCCTTTTCATCACAATGTTCCATGCCATTGTCGTCACAATACTCCACAAGCTTGTCATCAGAATGCTCCATGACACTTGTCATCACAATGCTCCATGGACACTGTCATCACAATGCTCCATACCCCTTGTCATTACTGTGCTCCATGACGCTCGTCATCACAATTATCCATGGTCTTCTCATCACAATGCTCCACGCCCTTGTCATCAAAATGCTCCATGACCCTTGTCATCACAATGCTCCATGGCCACTCTCATCACAATGCTCCATTCCCCTTGTCATTACAGTGCTCCTTGACGCTCGTCATCACAATTATCCATGATCTTCTCATCAAAAAGCTCCACGGTCTTGCCATCACAATGCTCCATGCCCTGGTCATCACAATGCTCCATGTCCCCTGTCAACACAATTCTCCTCGTTCTTGGAATCACTGTGCTCCATGACACTTCTCATCACCATGTTACAGGATGTGTCATCACAATTCTCTAAGCACTTGTCATCCCAATGCTCCATGACCCCTGTCATAGGAAGCTCCATGTGCTTGTCATCACAGTGCTTCATGAACTTGTCATCAAAGTTCTCATTGGCCCTTGTCATCACAATGCTCCATGCCCTTGTCATCACAATGCTCCATGTCCCTTGTCATCACAATGCTCCAAGCCCTTGTCATCAAAATGCTCCATTACATTTGTCATCACAATCCTCCATGACACTTGGCATCACAATATTCCATTCCATTGTCATCGCAATGGACCATGACATATGTCATCACAATGCTCCCTGAGACCTGTTTTCAAAATACTCCATGACCTTCTCATCACAATGCTCCATGCCTTTGTCATCACATTGCACCATGCCCACTGTCATCACAATAATCCATGAAACATGTCAGGCCAATGCTCCATGCCCCTGTCATCACAATGCTCATTGCCTTTTCATCACAAAGCTCTATGACCCCTGTCATCACAATGCTCCGTGACTCCAGTCATCACAATGCTTCATGACCTTTGTCATCACAATTGTCCATACCCTCGTCATCACAAGGCTTTGTGACCTTTGTCACCAAAATGCTCCATGAAATTTTCATCACAATGCTCGGTGACCCTTGTCATCACATTGCTCCATGCCTTTGTCAGCACAAAGCTCCATGATGCATGTCATCAGAACGCTCTATTGCATTCTCATCCCAATGTTCCATGCCCTTGTCATCACAATGCTCCAAGACCCCTGTAATCACAATGCTCCATGAGCCTTTTCATCAGAATGCTCCATGAGACTTGTCATCACATGGCTCCATGGTCTTCTCATCACAATGCTCCAGTACCTTGTCATCACAATGCTCCTTGACCGCTGTCATCACAATACTCCATGAACATTTTCAGCCCAATGCTCCATGACGTTCTCATCACAATGCTCCATGACCTCTGTCATCAAAATGCACCATTACCACTGTCATCACAACGCTCCACGAACCCTGACAACACAATGATCCGGGAATCTTGTCATCAAAATGCTCCATGCCCTTGTCATCCCAATGCTCCATGAACCCTGTAATCACAATGCTCCATGACGCTTGTCATCACAGTGCTCCATGAACCTTGTCATCACAATGCCTTTGACAGCAAAATGATACATAATCTTGTCATCACAATCCTCCATACACTTGTCATCACAATCCTCCATGACCCTTGGGATCATATTGCTTTATGCCCTTGTCATCTCTATCTTGCCTTTCTGGTTTTTACAGAATTTCGGATGTCCTTTTGGACCGGTGGGAAGTGAAAATTCTTTGTAGTGTGGATTTGCATTGCACGCATGCTTGATTGGCCAAAAAGGGCCTATGCCTTTTCTCTTGAATATATTCAGGAGAAAAGTCATACGCTGGTTTTGGCCAAGTGCATCATTCTCGAAGTTGTGATGCCTTTCCTGTGCTTTAAAGGCGATTCCAATTTACCTCTTGAAATATGTTTTGTGCAATTCTGCCTCATTTTCAAGTCCGCTTTGTTACCTTCCCTCAACAGATTTTTGGAAGAGAGTAGTCCTTTATAACTCTGCAGGTTTTTGATTTGCTTTGCCCTTGAGCTCCAATTTTCAAATCCCATTATTGGGAGCTGACCACAAATCCACAATTTTGCTTCAGGACCTATACTGGTTCCAGGGGTGGCTATACTGGTTTCCTGTGGGTGGCTGAGGCTTTGGTTAATTCTTCTTCCTGACGGGAATTTAGAGTGACATGTGTCCGTCCAAAGGCCTACATCTACTCTCTGATTGGTTCTCCCTCTTCCCTTTCATCCTTTGCACAATTAGCAAACTGTGCAAACCAGGAGGTTATAGGGGATGACTCTCCTAAGTTGGGAGATTGATAGTAAAGTTGTTGGAATGCCAAACTGTAGCACAAGGAGAGGAAAAAGTAGGAGACTTTCAGAAACCTTTCGCCATCACAGGGTGTCCTTTCTCTAGGTTTCCCATACATGTTATAACTGTAGTGATATTCCCTTCTACCTGGAAATTTGGGACCCATGGAATGGTGGCATGCATTACTACTTTAAAGGGTCTGCATTTTCTCTCCCAATCTCACCAGTCCTCTCAGTCCCAAGTGTCCAGCCTTATGTCTCATCCAGCTGTCTTTGCAGATAGGGTCATTCTAGGTTTCATCAGAACCCCTGAAGGAATTGTGTAAGAATTTCGCTGTTTTTTTGTTTTGTTTTTGAAATTCATTTTTATAATGGGGTTGAGCTGATTTTCACTGACGTGTTTATGACGGTCTAGACACACTTGATTCCCTTACAGAGGCATATCAATACATAGGTTTTAAGATTCTTACTAATCAGATATATTCCTCTGTGGGGAATAGGGGTTTTGAGTCCCGTTCACTGAGGAAGGTGTAGGTGTTGTCTATTCTGTATTTGGTTTATGGAATGGTACCTGTGCTAATATCAAACTCTGGTTTTATGCATCACCCCACCTCTCCTTTCCCCTTAAGGAGGCATAAGAGTGTTTTCTAAATGTGAGACGCTGCTCTCTTTCCTAATTCAGTTCATGTGTTGTGATGTTGACATTCCCTCTCTAAGTGATATCTTATGATAAGATTCTTTTTCTGTGTGACTAATTTCCCTTAGAATCATCATACCTAAATCCTCTCATTATGCTGCTACTGGCCTTATGACATTGATTTCACGTCTGAGTGATATTCTGTTGTACAAAATTACCACAAGATCTTTATGCATTTCTCTTTTTCCTGGGATACTTTAGGTGTACCGAAGTTGAGGTTCTTGTATGCAGAGCAGCCCTAAACTTTGGGGTGCCTGTGTCTTGTTGATATTTAGTCTTCCCAAGTTATATGTCCATGAGTTGAAGTCCCCTTTGCTCGGGGGCTTTGTATTTTAGATGTTTTAGGAAACAGCATACACTTCTTCAGAGTAGCTCTTGGATATTTATACCCCACCCATCAGCGTGACTAGTCTCCCTGTTTTCCACGGCCTCTCCTGCATTTTTGATTTGTACACATTTTTTGATGGACTTTCTGAGCAGTGGAAATTGAGACTTCTTTATTGTGCGGATTTGCATTTCCCTCTTGCTTGGTTGGCCAAAAACTCTGTATGTGTTTTTTTCCTGAAGATATTCACGAAAAAAACGCATACACCCTTTTGCCCAACTGCATCATTTTAGAAATTCTGCTGCTTTTCATATGCTTTAAATGTGAGTACAATCTACCTTTTGAAAAATGTTTCCTGCAATTCTGCCTCTCATTCAGAACCTCTTCGTTGCCTTACCTGAATATATTTTTGGACGTTGGTTATCATTTATATCTTTGCAGGTCTTTGAATTGTTTGCTCCTGAGCTCCATTTTGCAACTCGCTTTTTTTGTGAGCTGACCGCCAAACCATTGGATTGATTCCGGCCCTATTCTGATCCTGTGGAGGCAGGCTGAGCCTTTGGTTAATTCTTCTTCCTAATGGGAAATTAGAGTGACATGTGCCTGTCAAAACTCCTACAGCTAATCTCTCATTGGTTCCTCCTCTTCCCATTTATCCTCTGCAAAAATTGCAAACTCTGTGAAACAGGAGGTTAAAGGTGCTGATTCTCCAAGTGGGGAGATTGTTAGTAATGTGGCTGGAATGGCGAACCCCAGCACCAGGAGATCAAAAATGAGGTGCATTTTAGACACCTCTCCTGAGCACACGGTGTACATTCATCTCGGTTTCCCAGGCATATATTCCCTGTCAGAAGATTCCCTTGAAACTGCAGATTTGGACCCATGGAATGGGTATCAGGCAGTATTACTTTAAAAGTTCTGCATTTCCTCACCCAGCTTCTCTAACATCTCTTAGCGTGCATAGCTTCCAGCCTTATATATCATCCTGCTGTGGGTCTACATGTGTTCAATCCATGTTACATCGTAGCCCTTCAACAAAAGTTGTAAGAATTTTAGTCTGTCTCACCGTTTTTATAAATATTTTTAAATTTATTTTTATATTGGTTACAGCTGATTTTCAAAGCTCTGTTTTTTGCTGCTGTACATCCACTTGATTCATGTACTGTGAGACAACAATAAATTCTTTCTCAGATGCTCACGAGTCATATGTCTTATTTTCCAGTGACTTGAGTGGACTGAGTGCAGTTCTTTGAGGTACCGTGTAGGCCTTGCCAGTTATTCAATTCGGTACTTGCAATGGTATCTTTGCTAATTTCAACCTCCTGGATAATACCTCACCATTCCCCACCTTTCCCATTTAGCAGCCTTATGTCTATTTTCTACATATTTGACTATGTTTCTGTTTTGTAGTTTATTTCATGTGTAGCCATTTTTGATTCCACCTTTAAGTGACATCTTATGATATGTGTCTTTTTCTTTCTGACATGTGTCACTTAGAATGATCGTATGTAACTCCTCCAGAGTTGTTCCAACTGGCCTTATTTCATTGATTTCTGGATGAGTAATATTCCACTCTACATAAGTACCCCATCTCTTTTATCCATTTTATCCTTCCAGGGACACTATGTTATATCCAAGTGGAGGCCCTTTTTAACAGAGAGGTGGTAAACGTCGGGGTGCCTGTTTTCTGTCATTTTTTGTTTTTCCCAAGGTATACACCCATGAGTGCAAGTGCCCTATGCTCTGTAGCTCAGTTTTCAGATGTTTTAGCAAACACAATACACTTCTCCAGAGTGGCCGTTGGCAAATTACATTTCCACTATCAGCCTCACAGAGCTCCCTTTTATCCTCACCCTGTCCTGCATTTCTGGTGTTTACACTTCATGTGGATGGCCCTTCTGACTCATGTGAAGTGATACATTTTGTAGTATTGATTCCCAGTGCCCACCTGTTTGGTTGGATAAAAAGTGTGTATGGCCTTTACTTGAATATATTCACAAAAAAATGCATACGCCCTTTTGGGCCAAGTGCATCATTGGCGATGTTCAGCCCCTTTTCTTGTGCTTTAATGGGGAGTCCTTTCTACCTCTTCAAATCTGTTTCCTGCCACTCCCCCTTGCTTACAAGTCCTTTTCTGTGACTTACCTTAAGACATTTTTCAACAATAGATATTTTCAACTCTGCAGTTTCATGAATTTTAGTGCCCCTGAGTTCCATTTTTCAACTTGTGTTTTTGAAAACTGGACACAAGACAGCGGGATTTCTTCTAGCCCTATTCTCTTTCCGTGGGCAATTCTAGCCTTTGATGAATTTGTCTTCCGGATAGGAAATTAGAGTGGCATGTGCTTGTCCGAACACCTAAGACTTGTCTGTAATTTTTTCTCATCCTTCCGCTTCATCCTCTGGACAAATTCCAAACTGTGTGCAACAGGATGTTGACAGTGCTGATATCCCCAAGTGAGGAGATTGTTAGGAAAGATGCTGGAGGGGTGAACCCGAGCACCAGGTGATGAGGAGATGAGGTGCCTTTTCCAAACTCTTTCCGATCAAATGGTATACCATCCTCTAGGTGTGACAGGCATGTTTTAGCTGTAGGAAGGGTCCCGTGCATGGAAGGAGAACACCAGGGATTTTTCCAAATCAGTGCCTCCCCGAACCACAAACTGGGGAATTTTTAAGCTACGGCTACACGTATGTCCATTAAGGGCCTTGGGAAATAGGCAGAGCCCAAATTTAGATGATTGAAATCTTCAGGTTCAGAAGTGTTCACCATCGGCCTTGCTTAGGTTACATTTTATCTGTCATTGAGAGATGATGTCAATAAAAGTATCGATTCTTTTTCAGATTATTTCCCCTTATAGGTTATTGCAAAATATTCTGTGTAGTTCCCTGTGCTATACAGTAGTTCCTTGTTGATGATCTATTTTATACATAGCAGTGTGTATGTGTTAATCCCAAACTGTTAATTTATCCCTTCTCCTACCTTTCCCCTTTGGTAATAATAAATTATAAGATTTTATACTTCTCAGAAATGGGGGAGCTGAAAGAGAGGTATCCTTTTCAATGGAAAAGCATTCAAAACAAGATTGAAGCTTCAGCCAAGAGTATTCGATGTACAACCATGGAAATAAATCACTTCATTTCTCTAATGTTGACCTGACAAATAAGACAGACGTCTTCACTGAACTTGCTTATAGTAAAGTGATGGAAATATCAAATGTAAGTCTTAGAAACATCTTATTTTACCCGAGCATTATACACTGCTCTATGTTAACTACAGTTTGGCTCACACATCTGTTCATTGAAGTTACAATGTTCTCAATTTCTGTTACTGATCCTCCAGAGTGGACCCCAACAGGAGTCCCCGTGCCCTGTGTCATTGGAGCCAACAGATCAAGACTGAGTTTGGTTCAGAAGCAAAGGATACATTATTTTGAAAACCGAATGGAGAGGTGAGAGCGTGCTCTCCCCCACGGGCTGTGGGCTGGGCTGCTGTGTAGGGATCCCTGCAGCGTCAGTGGGAGTTAGGGGATGGAGCTCTGGAGGGCTGGGTTGGCTGCAGCTCAGGCTCTATGCCGTGGAGTCTGCATGGGACTCCGCTAGCTGAGGTGTCAACCCAGCCATTCTGCAATAGGAAATCGGGTCTGAAGTGCCGGGTGTGGGACCTCTGCATGCGGAACCCTAGGAGCACGTGAAATTAGACAAAGCACAAAGGAAAAACAGCTTAGACTTTATTTTATTGCCCAGATTCTCTTTTTATCTCCCAGGAATTTTTAATGAACGTTGCCAGAGACGAACCCCTCCTCTGCTTTTTGTTCCGTTCCTCATTCTTGGGGTGTTGAGGGTGCAGACCCCTCTTTTGTAACTGCTTCATGCTGTGGTGGGAGCCCTGATCCCTGGGGGGAGGGGCAAAACGTCTCCCCACCAGCCTCCAGGTGAGGTTGATTGTCCCAAGGCCTCCTGCCTCACTTCTCGTCCGCCTGAGCACCAGCATTGGAAGTGTTATTGATTCTAATGACCTTTAAGGGTCCAGGAAAGAGATGCGCAGAGATGCTGTGGTGGCAGGTTTCACCCCACCCCACATTTGTTCGGTGACCTTAGGCTGACGGTTTTTGCCAGCCTAGATGCTCTGACCAGTAGTCTGTGCTTTCTTTAATTAGGTCCCTGAATTAATGTACAAACAGCACCATGTGTCAGAGCCCTGCCCGTGCAACTCTCAGACAGTCCAGGGTCAGTGGTGATCCAGGACCATGACGTCCACTGAGTCAACGGCCTTTAGAAGTAACCAGCAGTCCAGCCGGTCATATTGGCCACCATCACCGTGGTGTCTGTAGGGTTTTCTATGGTGAAAGCATGATATACGTTTCCCCCGCCAAGCTTATTATCTCCCCTCTGGGTGCAGTAAGTCCTGCAAGCAGTAGTCTGCTCTTTAGGGGCACAGTCTGCTTGTTTTCTGAGAGAAACTCCAGGTCAAGTGATGGTCACACGAGTCATCTTGGGGGCCCGTTGCTCCCGTTTGTCTCTCTGGAGGTTGGAGTTGGAGGGCCTCCTCACTCGAGGTCAGTGTGTCCACAGAGCGACCCCTGCAACTTCAGGGCATGATGGGTGGTTAGGATCACGACGTGGGGTCCTTTTCCCTTAGGAGGGAGCTGGCCTTGTGGGCTGCTGATTTCCAGCTTTTTAGATACCCCAGTATACTGGCCTGATGAGTCGGTGGGCAAAGCCCTTGGTGACAATAGTTTATCATACCTGAAGGGCATTCTTGTGTTGCTCCATTTCAAGTGGTCCCAGTTTTTGCACTAAGGCTCCAAGGGCGATTAACCTTTGACCGGGTATGTAATGGTCAAAGGGTTTAGCTAAATTAGCAAGTTCCTGGGCAAGGATCTGAATTAACTGCTCTTTCCATTCTTGAAAGGCTGCTTCTGGATTCTATTCAAAAGGATCATCATCTTTTCGTGTCAGTGTTTCATGTAGAGGCCCAGCTATTAGACTGTAGTTAGGGATCCAGATGCAGGAAACCTTGGCCTCCCCAGGAACCCCTAAGCTGTCTTCTAGTTTTAGAAGAGGTAAGGCTGCAAATGGCTTCTTCCCTATCCTGGGATGCGTTTCTCCGAATATCTGTGAGAATGAAGCCCAGGCATGTCACCTGAGTCTGGGATATTTGAGCCTTTTTCTTGGACACCTTCTATCCTTTCTTGGCTAGGTAGTTCAGAGGCGTCTTTAGTAGGCCTGGCGATCAGAATGTCATCTGCATATTGAAGGAGGGTTCCCTTTTACAGACGTAGAACTTTTAGGTCTTTAGAGGACATTTCCCCAATGATGGTGTGGGGATTTTTGAACCATTGGTGCTGGACGGCCCAGCATTATTGCTTGTGTTGTATGCTGTGTCCTGCCACTCACAAGCCAAAAATTCTTGTGACTCTGAGATGAATGGAATACAGAAGAAGGCATCATTGAAGTGTAATAGAGAATGCCATGGCCTGGTGGATGGTAGAATGAGCAGCAGGGTGTAGGAAATAGGAGCTACTGGATGTATATCCTCGGTGGCTTCACTGACTGTCCTGATATCCTTTACCAGGTCTCCAGCAGCCCATGGGGCTCTCGTGGTCAGGCCAATCCCAGGATATGGAGCTCACCTGGGCTGCATCCCGCACCCCACAGCCCACGGGGCTCTCGTGTTCAAGTCCCTCCCAGGGTATGGAGCTCACCTGTGCAGCTACCCAGCAGCCCATGGGGCTCTCATAGTCAGGCCCTTCCCAGGATAGGGAACTCCCCTGGGCAGGTACCCCAGCAGGGCTGGACACACAGGAACTGTGCACATAGCCCACCTTGCAGAGAACCCCCAGCTCACCTGTCGCTCACAGCTGACACAGAACACCTCCAAGCAGGACTTGAACTAACAAACAGCAGCTCTGACAGGTCTGTGACCCTGGCTATCACTCTGTGCATTCTCTCTCTGCCTGGTCTTCCAGACACTTCCACTGCAGCCAGGGCACCAGGCCTCTGTCTCCACCCACCATCACTCCTCTCCCTGACCCCTGGGTTCCTCTCATTAGGATAGGGTCTTCTTGAAGTTGTTTTCCACTCATGGACCAGATAAAATGATAAGAAAACAAGCTGCAGCTGCAGCCCCTTGTCTATCCTGACTCTCAAGAGCCCACACCTGTTCCTTGGGACTGACCCGTTTAGCAAGGTTCATTTTCTGCAACTGTGAGCCCCTGAGGGGTGAGGATTGGCTGATTTGGGCAGCCTGACACTGCCTGCCAGCCCCCCCCACAGGTGTGCCTGGGTTGAGGTCAATATAAACACCTCTCCAGTCAGCAAGAGCCCCTGTAGCTGTGCCTGACGCCATATTCTCTGCCCCGTCAGCAGTGTCGGGGCTGGGGTGGTGGGAGGGAGTGAGGGGCCGTGGCTTTGTGTGTGGCCCAGTGTGAGTGGGGCTCTGCTGGACTTTCTGCAGGAGTTGCCAGGCTGCCACCTGCTAAAGAAGAGGATGTGTCACCCATACCTGCCACTGGAATTTCTCCCCAGGCAGAGGTGAGGAAGTAAAAAAGCAGTGGGGGCCGTGGCAGGAGGGGTATCTCAGGCAGGGAAATGGAAAGCTTCCAGAAGAGCATCTGGGGCCAGGACCATTCTGGCTGGCCTGCAGGCACCAAGTCGGCCTGCGTGCTCTCGCTAGTGTGGCTCCACAGCCCTTCCTCTAGGCTTGCAAGTGCTTGTACATATTCAGGTGTTTTTCCTGGAAAGGTTGGGAAGAGTTCAGCTGCAGCAGGACTGGGGCTCAGCTCACATTTACTCACAGACGCCTCGACACAGTCCCCCAGCTTTGCAATAAGGATGCTCCTTGTAGGGGGCTGCGCTGCTGAGAGCATGGGAGTCGATTTCCGACCTCTGACCAACATTAATAATTTTTTACCACTGGAGCAAGTGCCCTGATACGATTTTCCTCTGTATAACTGGTGTGTTCTCTTTTATTTTCCTTTTTTTCTTTTTGGTTCAAGTTAGATTTTATTTATTCCTCTTTTTTTTTTAATTTGGAGATATAAACATGGAAATAATGCATTAATATAAAGACGTGTATGTGAAGGGAAAAACTTTTTTTCTGTTTTATTTTATTAAATGTTATTTATTTATTTTTAATTTTTTTTAAATTTATGTCTTTTATACAGCAGGTTCTTATTGGATATAAATTTTATACATATAAGTGTGCACATGTGAATCCCAGTCTCCCAATTCATCCCACCACCACCCTCACATGGCGTTCCCTCCTTGGTGTCCATGTTTGTTCTCTACATCTGTCTCTATCTCTGCCCTGCAACCTGGTTCATCTTTACCATTTTTCTAGGTTCCACATATGTGCATTAATATACAATATTTGTTTTTCTCTTTCTGACTTACTTCACTCTGTATGACAGTCTCTAGATCCATGAAGGTCTCTACAAATGACCCAATTTCATTCCTATATATGGCTGAGTAATATTCCATTATATATATGTACCATATCTTTATCCATTCGTCTGTCTGTGGGCACTTAGGTTGCTTTCATTACCTGTCTATTGTAAATAGTGCTGCAATGAACATTGTGGTGAATGTGTCTTTTTGATTTATGGTTTTCTCTGGGTATATGCCCAGTAGTGGGATAGCTGGATTATATGGTAATTCTATTTTTAGTTTTTTAAGGAACCTCCATACTGTTCTCCATAGAGACTGTATCAATTTACATGCCCACCAATAGTGGAAGAAGGTTCCTTTTCTCCACACCCTCTCCAGCATTTGTTGTTTGTAGATTTTCTGATGATGCCCATTCTAACAGGTGTGACGTGATACCTCATTGTAGTTTCGATTTCCATTTCTCTAATAATTAGTGATGTTCAGCAGATTTTCATGTGCGTACTGGCCATCTCTATGTCTTCTTGGAAGAAATGTCTATTTAGATCTTCCATTTTTGTATTGGGTTGTTTGTCTTATTAATATTGAGCTGCATGAGCAGCTTATATATATTGGAGATTAATCATTTGTCCATTGATTCGTTTGCAAATATTTTCTGCCATTCTGAGGGTTGTCTTTTCGTCTTGTTTGTAGTTTCCTTTGCTTTGCAAAAGCTTTTGCGTTTCATTAGGTCCCATCTGTTTAGATTTCTTTTTAATTTCATTGCTATAGGAGGTGGATCAAAAAAGATCTTGCTGTGATTTACGTCAGAGTATCCTTCGTAACTTTTCCTGTCAGAGTTTTATACTGCCCGGTCTTACATTAAGGTCTCTAATCCATTTTGAATATATTTTTATGTATGGTGTTGGGGAGTGTTCTAATTTCATTCTTTTACATGTAGCTCTCCATATTTCCAGCACCAATGATCGAAGAGACTGTCTTATCTCCATTGTATAGTCTTGCCTCCTTTGCCATAGATTAGTTGACCATAGGTGTGTAGGTTTATCCTTGGGCTTTCTTTTTTTTTTTTTTCTTTTACACGTTTATTGGAGTATAATTGCTTTACAATGGAGTGTTCGTTTCTGCTGTATAACAAAGTGAATCAGCTATACATATACAAATATCACCAGATCCCCTCCCTCTTGCATCTCCCTCCCACACTCCATATCCCACCCCTTTATGTGGTCACAAAGCACCGAGCTGATCTCCCTGTTCTATGTGGCTGCTTCCCAGTAGCTATTGGTGTTACATTTGGTAATGTATTTATGTCCATGCCACTCTCTCACTTCGTCCCAGCTTACCCATCCCCCTTCCGGTGTCCTCAAGTCCTTTCTCTATGTCTGTGTCCTTAATCCTGTCCTGCCACTAGGTTCTTCAAAATCTTTTTTTTTTCTTCATTAGATTCCATATATCTCTGTTGACATACAGTATTTGTTTTTCCCTTTCTGACTTACTTCACTGTGTAGGACAGATTCTAAGTCCATCCACCTCAGTACAAATAACTCAGTTTTGCTTCTTTTTATGGTTGAGTAATATTTGATTGTATATATGTGCCAGATCTTCTTTATCCATTCATCTGTTGATGGACACTTAGGTTGCTTCCATGTCCTGGCTAATGCAAATAGAGCTGCAATGAACATTTTTGTACATAACTCTTTTTGAATTATGGTTTTCGCAAGGCAAATGCCCAGTAGTTGGATTATTGTGTCGTATGGTACTTCTATTGTTAGTTATTTAAAGGACCCTCCGTACTGTTCTCCCTAGTGCCCATATCAATTTACATTCCCACCCACAGTGCAAGTGTGTTCCCTTTCCTCCAATAAAGTCCTCTCCAGCATTTATTGTTTTGTAGATTTTTTTGATGATTGCCACTCTGATTGCTGTGAGGTGATACCTCACGGTAGTTTTGATTTGCATTTCTCTAATGATTAGTGATGTTCAGCATCCTTTCATGTGTTTCTTGGTAACCTGTATATCTTCTGTGGAGAAATGTCTATTAGGTCTTCTGCCCGTTTTTGGATTGGGTTGTTTGTTTTTGTGATATTGAGCTACATGAGGTGCTTGTAAAGTTTGGAGATTAATCCTTTATCAATTGCTTCATTTGAAAATATTTTCTCCCATTCTGAGGGTTGATTTTGCATCTTGTTTATGTTTTCCTGTACTCTGTAAAAGCTTTTAAGTTTCATTAGGTCCCATTTGTTGATTTCTGTTTTTATTTCCATTTCTGTAGGAGGTGGGTCCAAAAGGATCTTGCTGTGATTTATGTCATAGAGTGTTCTGCCTATGGTTTCCTCTAAGTGTTTTATAGTGTCTGGTCTTATATTTAGATCTCTAATCAATTTAGAGTTTATTTTTGTGTATGGTGTTATGGAGTGTTCTAATTTCATTCTTTTATGTGTAGGGGTCCAGTTTTCCCAGCACCAATTACTGAAGAGACTGTCTTTTCTCCATTGTATATCCTTAGCTCCTTTGTCATAGATGAGATAGCCATAGGTATGTAGCTTTATCTCTGGGCTTTCTGTCCTGTTCCATTGATCTGTGTTTATGCCAATCTACATACACTTGATTCCATTATGGAGACATATAAATACATAGGTTTCAAGGTTATTACCAGTCAGATATATTCCTCTTCAGTGAATAGGGTGTTTTGTGTCCAGTTTATTGAGAAAGGAGTAGGTCTTGTCTATTACATATTTGGTATATGGAATGGGATCTGTGCTAATTTCAAACTCTGCTTTTACACATCACCCCATGTCACATTTCCCCTTAGGGAGGCATAAGTGTGTTCTCTAAATGTGTAACTCTGTTCTCTTTTGAAATTCAGTTCATGTGTAGCCATGTTTACATTTCCTCTATAAGTTATATATTACAATAAGTTTCTTTTTCTTTGTGGCTCATTTCACTTAGCATCATCGTACCTAAAGCCACTCATTATGTTGCTATTGGCCTTATGACATTGATTTTATGTCTGAGTGACATTCCATTGTATATAAGTACCACAACATCTATATCCATTTTTTTTCCTTTCCTGGGATATATAAAGTGTACCGAAGTCTAGGTTCTTGTAAACAGAGCAGCCCTAAACTTTGGGCTGGCTGTGTGTTGTGGATTTTTAGTTTTCTCAATATACACGCCCATGAGTGGAAATGTGCTATGCTCTGTAGCTCTGTTTTAGAAAACAACATACAGTTCTCCAGAGAGGCTGTTGGCAATTTACATCCTGTCCATCGGCGTAACCAGGCTCCCTTTTCTCCATGGCCTGTCCTGCATTTGTGGTTTTTACACTATTTGTGGATGGCCTTTTTGACTGGAGGTAAGGGACACTTCTATGTAGTGTGGATTTGCAATGCCTGATGGCTTGCTTGGCCAAAAAAGGGCATATGCCTATTTTCCCGAATATATTCAAGAAAATACACATAATCCCTTTTCAGCCAAGGGCAAAATTGTCGAAATTCTGTCGCTTTTCATGTGCTTTAAAGACGACTCCAGTCTACCTCTTGTAATCTGTTTCCTTCAATTCTGCCTTGCATTCAAATCCTCTTCACTGCCTTTCCTCAATATATTTCTGGATGATAGTTGTCCTTTATAACTCTGCAAGTTTGTGAATTGCTGTGCCCCTGATTTCCATTTTTCAACTCGCCTCTTTGTGAGCTGGCTGCAATACCGCAGGATGGCTTTAGGCCCTAGTCTGGTTCCGGGGCTTCAGGCTGAGCCTTTGGTTAAATCTTCTTCCTGATGGGAAACTAGAGTGACATGTGCCCATCCAAACACCTACAGCTAATCTCTCATTTATTTCCCCTCTTCCTGTTTATCCTCTGCACAATTTGCAAACTGTGCATAACAGGAGGGTAAAGGCGCTGACACTCCAAGTGGGGAGATTTTGAGTAATGCAGATGGAATGGCGAGGCCGAGCACGACAAAAGGAAAAATGAGGTACCTTTTAGAAAACTTTCCCAATTACACAGTGTACCATCCACTGGGTTTCCCATGCATGTTTTAACTGGAGGAAGATTCCCTTAAACCTGGAGAGTTGGGACCACTAAAATGGATAGCACACAGTATTGCTCTAAGTGGTGTTCTTTTGTTCACACAACCTCAGCAATCTTGTCAGCCCCAAGTGTCCAGTCTTATGTCTCATCCAGCTGTGGGTGTAAAGGTGGTCAATCTAGCTTGCATCACAGGCCCTGAACGTAGTTTTTAAGACTTTCTATCTGTTTTTGCATTTTGCTTTTGAAATTTATTTTTATAAGTGGGTTTAACTGAATTTCAGTGCTGTGTTCATGCCGTTATACACACACATGATTCCTTTATGGAGACATGAGAATACATATGTTTTAAAATACTTAGAGTCAGACATATTACTCTGCAATGAATAGGGGGTGTTGAGTCCAGTTCATTGTGCCGGGAATAGGTGTTGTCTATTACATACATGGTTTATATAACGGTATCTGGGCTAATTTAAAACTGTGGATTTATGCATCACCCCACCTCGGCTTTCCCATTAAGCAGGCAGAAGATGTTTTCTAAATGTGTGAATCTGTTGTGTTTGTCATTCAGTTCATTTGTAGTCATGTGTACATTCCCACTATGAGTGATAACTTATGATAAGATTAGTTACTCTGTAATTTTTCCTAACTCCGTTCATGTGTAGCCATGTTTACAGGACCTTCATAAGTGATATCTTATGATAAGATTCTTTTTCTGTGTGACTAATTTCACTTAGAATCATCGTACCTGAATCCACTCATTTTGCTGCTACTGGTCTTATGACATTGATTTCATGGCTGAGGGATATTCCATCGTACAAAATTACCACAATTTTTTGAACCATATTTATCTTTAGTGGGATACATAAGGTGTACCCAAGTTGAGGTTCTTGTAAGCAGTGCAGCACTAAATATGGGGTGGCTCTGTCGTACTGATTTTCAGTTTTCCAAAGGTATATTCCGTAGACTGGAAGTGCCCTTTGCTCTGTAGCTCTGTAGTTTACTTGTTTTAGGGAACACAATGCACTCCTCCAGAGAGGCAGTTGGCAATTTACATCCCGCACATCACCATAACAAGGATCCCTGTTCTCCAGGGCCTGTCTTGCCTTTCTGATTTTTAGACATTTTGCGGATGTCCCTTTTGTCCGGTGGGAAGTGAAACTACTTTGTAGTGCAGATTTGCATTGCCCGCTTGCTTGCTTGGCCAAAAAGGGCGTTGCGTTTTCTCCTGAACGCATACGCTCTTTTTGGCCAAGTGCATCATAGTCGAAGTTGTGCCCCTCTTCATGTGCTTTAAAGGCAATTCCAACATACCTCTTGCAATCTGTTTCCTGCTATTCTGCCTCGCTTTCAAGTCCGCATCATTGCCATCCCACAACAGATTTTTGGACGATAGTTGCCCTTTATTACTCTGCCAGTTTGTGAATTGCTGTGCCCCCGAGCTCCATTTTTTAACTCGTTTTTTGTGAGCTGAACGCAAGTCCAATATTTTGGTTCAGAACCTATACTGGTTTTCGGTGGGTGGCTGAGACTTTGGTTAATTCTTCTTCCTCCCGGGAAATAAGAGTGACATGTGCCCGTCCAAATGCGTAACAGCTACTTTCTCATTGGTTCTCCCACTTCCCTTTCATCCTTTGCCAAATTGGCAACCTGTGCGAACCAGGAGGTTAAAGGTGCTGTCTCTCCAACTTGGGAGATTGATAGTAAAGAAGTTGGAAAGTCAAACTGGCGCACAAGGAGAGGGACTATTCGTTGAGATTTAGAAACATTTCGTATTCACAGTGTGCCCATCCTTAGGTTTCCCTTACAAGTTATAGCTATAGTAATATACCCTTCAACCTGGAGAGTTGGGACACATGGAATGGGTGCCATGCATTATTGCTTTAAATGGTCTGCATTTGCTCACCAAATCTCACCAATCCTCTCAGTCCCATGTGTCCAGCCTTATGCCACATCCAGCTGTCATTGTAGATAGGGTCATTCCAGGTTTCATCAGAGATCCTGAAGGAATTGGAAAAAAATTCCCTTTTTTTGTTTTGTTTTGAAATTTCTTTTTATAGTGGGTTTGAGCTGATTCTCACTGCCATGTTTATGCCAGTCTAGAAACACTTGATTCCCTTATGGAGACATATCAATACATAGGTTTTAAGATTCTTACTAGTCAGATATATTCCTCTGTGGGAAATATGGGGATTTCAGTCCCTTTCACTGAGGCAGGTGTAAGTCTTTTCTATTCCATAGTTGGTTTTTGAACGGTACCTCTGCTTATATCAAACTCTGGTTTTATTCATCACCCCAACTCTCCTTCCCACTTAAGCAGGCATAAGAGTGTTTTCTAAATGTGAGACTCTGTTCTCTTTCCTAACTCAGTTCATGTGTAGCCATGTTTACAGGAACTTCATAAGTGATATATTATGATAAGCTTCTTTTTCTGTGTGACTTATTTCACTTAGAATCATCGTACCTGAATCCACTCATTTTGCTTCTACTGGTCTTATGACATTGATTTCATGGCTGAGGGATATTCCATCATATGTAAGTACCACAATGTTTTGAACCATTTTTATCTTTCCTGGGATATTTAAGGTGTACCCAGATGATGTTCATGTAAGTAGTGCAGCCTTATATTTTGGGGTTTTTCTGTCTTATTGATTTTCACTTTTCCCAAGGTATATTCCCTAGACTGGAAGTGCCCTTGGCTCTCTAGCTCTGTTGTTTACTTATTTTAGGGAACACAATGCACTCCTCCAGAGAGACAGTTGGCAATTTACATGCCGCCCATCAGCATACAAGGCTCCCTGTTCTCCAGGCCCTGTCTTGCCTTTCTGGATTTTACACATTTTGTGGATGTCCCATTTGAACAGTGGGAAGTGATACTTCTTTGTAGTGCAGATTTGCATTGCCCGCTTGCTTTCTTGCCAAAAAGGGCGTATGCGTTTTCTCCTGAATATATTCAGGACAAAACGCATACGCACTTTTTGGCCAAGTGCATCATTGTCGAAGTTGTGACGCTCTTCATGTGCTTTAAATGTGATTCCCACATACCTCTTGAAATCTGTTTACTGCTATTCTGCCTTGCTTTCAAGTCCGCCTCTTTGCCTTCCCGCAACAGATTTTTGGATGATAGTTGCCCTTTGTTAATCTGCCAATTTGTGAATTGCTGTGCTCCTGAGCTCCACATTTTAACTCGTTTTTTGTGAGCTGAACGCAAGTCCAAAATTTTGGTTCAGAACCTATACTGGTTTTTTGTGGGTGGCTGAGACTTTGGTTAATTCTTCTTCCTCCCGGGAAATAAGAGTGACATGTGCCCGTCCAAATGCCTAACAGCTACTCTCTCATTGGTTCTCCCACTTCCCTTTCATCATTTGCCAAATTGGCAACCTTTGCGAACCAGGAGGTTAAAGGTGCTGTCTCTCCAAGTTGGGAGATTGATAGTAAAGCAGTTGGAAAGTCAAACTGTCGCACAAGGAGAGGGACAATTGGTTGAGTTTTAGAAACATTTCGTATTCACAGTGTGTCCATTCTTAGGTTTCCCTTACATGTTATAGCTATAGTAATATACCCTTCAATCTGGAGAGTTGCAACACATGGAATGGGTGCCATGCATTATTGCTTTAAAGGATTTGCATTTGCTCACCCAATCTCACCAGTCCTCTCAGTCCCATGTGTCCAACCTTATGCAACATCCAGCTGTCATTGTAGATAGGGTCATTCCAGGTTTCATCAGAGACCCTGAAGGAATTGTAAAGAATTTCCCTGTTTTTATGTTTTGTTTTGAAATTCCTTTTTATAGTGGGTTTGAGCTGATTCTCGCTGCCCTGTTTATGCCAGTCTAGAAACACTTGATTCCCTTACGGAGACATTTCAATATATAGGTTTTCAGATTCTTACTAGTCAGATATATTCCTCTGCGGGAAATATGGCGTTTTGAGTCCCTTTCACGGAGGAAGCTGTAGGTCTTGTCTATTCCATACTTGGTTTTTGGAACGGTACCTGTGCTTATATCAGACTCTGGTTTGATGCATCACCCCACCTCTCCTTTCCCCTTAAGCAGGCATAAGGGTGTTTTCTAAATGTGAGACTCTGTTCTCTTTCCTAAATCTGTTCATGTGTAGCCATGTTTACAGGATCTTCATAAGTGTTATCTTAAGATAAGATTCTTTTTCTGTGTGACTTATTTCACTTAGAATCATCGTACCGGAATCCACTCATTTTGCTGCTACTGGTCTTATGACATTGATTTCATGGCTGAGGGATATTCCATCATATGTAAGTACCACAATTTTTTGAACCATTTTTATCTTTCCTGGGATATTTAAGGTGTACCCAAGATGAGGTTCTTGTAAGCAGTGCAGCCCTAAATTTTGCGGTTGTTCTGTCTTATTGATTTTCAATTTTGCCAAGGTATATTCCCTAGACTGGAAGTGCCCTTGGCTCTGTAGCTCTGTTGTTTAATTGTTTCAGGGAACACAATGCACTCCTCCAGATAGGCAGTTGGCAATTTACATCCCGCCCATCAGCATAACAAGGCTCCCTGTTTTCCAGGGCCTGTCTTGCCTTTCTGGTTTTTACCCATTTTGTGGATGTCCCATTTGAACAGTGGGAAGTGATACTTCTTTGTAGTTTAGATTTGCATTGCCCGTTTTCTTGCTCGGCTAAAAATGGCGTATGCGTTTTCTCCTGAATATATTTAGGAGAAAACGCAAACGCACTTTTTGGCTAAGTGCATCATTGTCGAAATTGTGACCCTCTTCCTGTGCTTTAAAGGCGATTCCAACGTACCTCTTGAAATCTGTTTCCTGCTCTTCTCCCTCGATTTCAAGTCCGCCTCGTTGCCTTCCCTCAACAGATTTTTGGAAGATAGTTGCCCTTTATTACTCTGCCAGTTTGTGAATTGCTATGCCCCTGAGCTCCATTTTTTATCTCGTTTTTTGTGAGCTGAACGCAAGTCCAATATTTTGGTTCAGAACCTATACTGGTTTTCGGTGGGTGGCTGAGTCTTTGTGTATTTCGTCTTCCTCCCGGGAAATAAGAGTGACATGTGCCCATCCAAATGCCTAACAGCTACTCCTTCATTGGTTCTCCCACTTCCCTTTCATCATTTGCCAAATTGGCAACCTGTGCAAACCAGGAGGTTAAAGGTGCTGTCTCTCCAACTTGGGAGATGGATAGTAAAGCAGTTGGAAAGTCAATCCGGAGCACCAGGAGAGGGACTATTCGTTGAGTTTTAGAAACCTTTCGTATTCACAGTGTGTCCATTCTCTAGGTTTCCCCTACATGTTATAGCTATAGTAATATACCCTTCAACCTGGAGAGTTGGGACACATGGAATGGGTGCCATGCATTATTGCTTTAAAGGGTGTGCATCTGCTCACCCAATCTCACCAATCCTCTCAGTCCCATGTGTCCAACCTTATGCAACATCCAGCTGTCGTTGTAGATAGGGTCATTCCAGGTTTCATCAGAGAACCTGAAGGAATTGGAAAGAAATTCCCTGTTTTTATGTTTTGTTTTGAAATTCCTTTTTATAGTGGGTTTGAGCTGATTCTCACTGCCATGTTTATGCCAGTCTAGAAACACTTGATTCCCTTACGGAGACATATCAATACATAGGATTTAAGATTCTTACTAGTCAGATATATTCCTCTGTGGGAAATATGGGGTTTTGAGTCCCTTTCTCTGATAAGGTGTAGGTCTTGTCTATTCCATAGCTGGTTTTTGAACGATACCTGTGCTTATATCAAACTCTGGTTTTATGCATCACCCCTCCTCTCCTTCCCCCTTAAGCAGGCATAAGAGTGTTTTCTAAATGTGAGACTCTGTTCTCTTTCCTAACTCACTGCATGTGTAGCCATGTTTACAGGATCTTCATAAGTGATATCTTATGATAAGTTTCTTTTTCTGTGTGACTTATTTCATTTAGAATCATCGTACCTGAATCCACTCATTTTGCTGCTACTGGTCTTATGACATTGATTTCATGGCTGAGGGATATTCCATCGTATGTAATTACCACAATTTTTTGAACCATTTTTATCTTTCCTGTTATATTTAAGGTGTACCCAAGTTGAGGTTCTTGTAAGCAGTGCAGCCCTAAATTTTGGGGTGGCTCTGTCTTATTGAATTTCAGTTTTCCCAAGGTATATTCCCTAGACTGGAAGTGCCCTTGGCTCTGTAGCTCTGTTGTTTACTTGTTTTAGGGAACACAATGCACTCCTCTGGAGAGGAAGTTGGCAATTTACATCCCGCCCATCAGCATAACAAGGCTCCCTCTTCTCCAGGGCCTGTCTTGCCTTTCTGGTTTTTACCCATTTTGTGGATGTCCCTTTTGACCGGTGGGATGTGATACTTCTTTGTAGTGCAGATGTGCATTTGCCCACTTGCTTGCTTGGCCAAAAAGTGCGTATGCGTTTTCTCCTGAATATATTCAGGAGAAAACGCATACGCCCTTTTTGGACAAGTGCATCATAGTCGAAATTGTGCCCCTCTTCCTGTGCTTTAAAGGTGATTACTCGTACCCCTTGAAATCTGTTTCCTGCTATTCTGCCTCGCTATCAAGTCCGCCTAGTTGCCTTCCCTCAACAGATTGTTGGACGATAGTTGCCCTTTATTACTCTGCCAGTTTGTGAATTGCTGTGCCCATGAGCTCCACTTTTTAACTCGTTTTTTGTGAGCTGATCGCAAGTCCAAACTTTTGATTGACGACCTATACCGGTAACCGGTGGGTGGCTGAGACTTTGGTTAATTCTTTTTCCTCCCAGGAAATAAGAGTGACATGTGCCCGTCCAAATGCCTAACAGCTACTCTCTCATTTGTTCTCCCTTTTCCCTTTCATCCTTTGCCACATTGGCAACGTGTGCGAACAAGGAGGTTAAAGTTGCTGTCACTCCAAGTTGGGAGATTGATATTAAAGCAGTTGGAAAGTCAAACTGGCGCACAAGGAAAGGGACTATTCATTGAATTTTAGAAACTTTTCGTATTCACAGTGTGTCCATTCTTAGGTTTCCCTTACATGTTATAGCTATAGTAATATTCCCTTCAACCTGGAGAGTTGGGACACATGGAATATGTTGCCTCGCATTATTGCTTTAAATGGTCTGCATTTGCTCACCCAATCTCACCAATCCTCTCAGTCCCATGTGTCCAGCCTTATGCCACACCCAGCTCTCTTTGTAGATAGTGTCATTCCAGGTCTCATCAGAGAGCCTGAAGGAATTTTAAATAATTTCCCTATTTTTATGTTTTGTTTTTGAAATTCCTTTTTATAGTGGGTTTGAGCTGATTTTCACTGGCATGTTTATGCCAGTCTAGAAACACTTGATTCCCTTACAGAGACATATCAATACATAGGTTTTAAGATTCTTACTAGTCAGATATATTCCTCTGCGGGAAATATGGGGTTTTGAGTCCCTTTCACTGAGGAAGCTGTAGGTCTTGTCTATTCCATAGTTGATTTTTGGAACGGTACCTGTGCTTCTATCAAACTCTGGTTTTATGCATCTCCCCACCTCTCCTTCCCCCTTACACAGGCATAAGAGTGTTTTCTAAATGTGAGACTCTGTTCTCTTTCCTAACTCAGTTCATGTGTAGCCATGTTTACAGGATCTTCATAAGTGATATCTTATGATAAGCTTCTTTTTCTGTGTCACTTATTTCACTTATAATCATCATACCTGAATCCAGTCATTTTGCTGCTACTGGTCTTATGACATGGATTTCATGGCTGAGGGATATTCCATCGTACGTAAGTACCACAATTTTTTGAACCATTTTTATCTTTCCTGGGATACTTAAGGTGTACCCAAGTTGAGGTTCTTGTAAGCAGTGAAGCCCTAAATTTTGGGGTGGCTGTGCCTTATTGATTTCCAGTTTTCCCAAGGTATATTCCCTAGACTGGAAGTGCCCTTGGCTCTGTATATCAGTTGTTTACTTGTTTTGGGAACACAATGCACTCCTCCAGAGAGGCTGTTGGCAGTTTACATCCCGCCCATCAGCATAACAATGCTCCCTGTTCTCCAGGGCCTGTCTTGCCTTTCTGAATTTTACCCATTTTGTGGATGTTCCTTTTGGCCGGTGGGAAGTGATACTTTTTTGTTGTGCAGCTTTGCATTGCCCACTTGCTTGTTTGGCCAAAAAGGGCGTATGTGTTTTCTCCTGAATACATTCTGGAGAAAACTTATACGCCCTTTTTGGCCAAGTGCATCATTGTCAAAGTTGTGGCCCTCTTCCTGTGCTTTAAAGGCGATTCCAACGTACCTCTTGAAATCTGTTTCCTGCTATTCTGCCTCGCTTTCAAGTCCGCCTCGTTGCCTTCCCTCAACAGATTTTTGGACGATAGTTGTCCTTTATTTCTCTGCCTGTTTGTGAATTGCTGTGCCCCTGAGCTCCATTATTTAACTCATTTTTTGTGAGCTGAATGCATGTCCAATATTTTGGTTCAGGAACTATACTGGTTCCCGGTGGGTGGCTGAGACTTTGGTTAATTATTCTTCCTCCCGGGAAATAAGAGTGACATGTGCCCGCCCAAATGCCTAAGAGCTACTCATTCATTGGTTCTCCCTCTTCCATTTCATCCACTGCCAAATTGGCAACCTGTGCGAACCAGGAGGTTAAAGGAGCTGTCTCTCCAAGCTGGGAGATTGATAGTAAAGCAGTTGGAATGTCAAACTGGAGCACCAGGAGAGGGACTATTCACTGAGTTTTAGAGACCTTTGATATTCACAGTGTGTCCATTCTCTAGGTATTCCGTACATGTTATAGCTGTAGTAATATTCCCTTCAACCTGGAGACATGGGACCTTTGGAATGGGTGTCATGTTTTATTGCTTTAAATGGTGTGCATTTGCTCACCCAGTCTCACTAATCCAGTCAGTCCCATGTGTCCCGCCTTATGCCACATCCAGCTGTCATTGTAGATAGGGTCATTCCAGATTTCATCAGAATCTTTGAAGGAATTGTAAAGAATTTCCCTTATTTTGTTGTTTCTCAAATTCTTTTTAGAGTGGTTTTGAGCTGATTCTCGCTGCCATCTTTATGCCAGTCTAGACACACTTGATTCCCTTATGGAGACATATCAATACATAGGTTTTAAGATTCTTACTAGTCAGATATATTCCTCTGCGGGAAATATGGGGTTTTGAGTACCTTTCACTGAGGAAGGTGTAGGTCTTGTCTATTCGATAGTTGGTTTTTGGAACGGTACCTGTGCTTATATCAAACTCTGGTTTTATGCATCACCCCACCTCTCCTTCCCCCTTAAGCAGGCATAAGAATGTTTTCTAAATGTGAATCTCTCTTCTCTTTCCTAACTCATTTCATGTGTAGCCATGTTTACAAGACCTTCATAAGTGATATCTTATGATAATTTTTTTTCTGTGTGACTTATTTCACTTAGAATCATCGTACCTGAATCCACTCATTTTGCTGCTACTTGTCTTATGATATTTATTTCATGGCTGAGGGATATTCCAGCATACCTAAGTACAAAAACTTTTGAACCATTTTTATTTTTCCTGGGATACTTAAGGTGTACTCAAGTTGAGGATATTGTAAGCAGTGCATCCCTAAATTTTGGGGTGGCTCTGTCTTATTGATTTTCAGTTTTCCCAAGCTATATTCCCTAGACTGGAAGGGCCCTTGGCTATGTAGCACTGTTGATAACTTGTATCAGGGAACACATTGCACTCCTCCAGAGAGGCAGTTTGCAATTTAAATCCTGCCCATCAGCCTAACAAGGCTCCCTGTACTCCAGGGCCTGTCTTGCCTTTCTGAATTTTACCCATGTGTGGATGTCCCTTTTGACCTATGGGAAGTGATACATTTTTGTAGTGCAGATTTGCATTGCCCACTTGCTTGCTTTGCCAAATAGGGCGTATTTGTTTTCTCCGGAATATATTCGGGAGAAAAGGCATATGCCCTTTTAGGCCAAGTGCATCATTTTCAAAGTTGTGCCCCTCTTCCTGTGCTTTAAGGGCACTTCGTATGTACCTCTTGAAATCTGTTTCCTGCTATTCTGCCTCGCTTTCAAGTCCGCCTCGTTGCCTTCCCTCAACAGATTGGTGGACGATAGTTTTCCTTTATTACTCTGCCTGTTTGTGAATTGCTGTGCCCCTGAGCTCCATTGTTTAACTCGTTTTTTGTGAGCTGAATTCAAGTCCAATATTTTGGTTCAGGAACTATACTGGTTCCCGGTGGGTGGCTGAGACTTTGTTTAGTTCTTCATCTCCCGTGAAATAAGAGTGACATGTGCGCATCCAAATGCCTAACAGCTACTCTTTCATTGGTTCTCCCTATTCCCTTTCATCCACTGCCAAATTGGCAACGTGTGCGAACGAGGATGTTAAAGGTTCTGTCTCTCCAAGCTGTGAGATTGATAGTAAAGCAGTTGGAAAGTCAAACCGGAGCACCAGGAGAGGGACTATTCGTTGAGTTTTAGAGATCTTTGATATTCACAGTGTGTCCATTCTCTAGGTTTCCCATACATGTTATAGCTGTAGTAATATTCCCTTCAACCTGGAGACATGGGACCTATGGAATGGGTGCCATGCATTATTGCTTTAAAGGGTCTGCATTTGCTCACCCAATCTCACGAATCCTCTCAGTCCTATGTGTCCAGCTTTATTCCACATACAGCTGTCATTGTAGATAGGGTCATTCCAGGTTTCATCAGAAACCCTGAAGGAATTGTAAAGAATTTCCTTTTATTTGTTTTTCAAATTCCTTTTTATAGTGGGTTGGAGCTGATTCTCGCTGTCATGTTTATGCCACTCTAGACACACTGGATTCCCTTATGGAAACATATCAATACATAGGTTTTAAGATTCTTACTTGTCAGATATATTCCTCAGCGGGAAATATGGGGTTTTGAGTCCCTTTCACTGAGGAAGGTGTAGGTCTTGTCTATTCCATAGTTGGTTTTTGGAACGGTACCTGTGCTTATATCAAACTCTTGTTTTATGCATCACCCCACCTCTCCTTCCCCCTTAAGCAAGCATAAGAGTGTTTTCTAAATGTGAGACTCTGTTCTCTTTCCTAACTCCTTTCATGTGTAGCCATGTTTACAGCATCTTCATAAGTGATATCTTATGATAAGTTTCTTTTTCTTTGTGACTTATTTCCCTTAGAATCATCGTACCTGAGTCCACTCATTTGGCTGCTACTGGCCTTAAGACATTGATTTCATGGCTGAGGGATATTCCATCGTACGTAAGTTCCACAATTTCTTAAACCCTTTTTGTATTTCTTGGGATATTTTTTTTTTTTTTTTTTTTTTTTTTTTGCGGTACGCGGGCCTCTCACTCTTGTGGCCTCTCCCGTTGCAGAGCACAGGCTCCGGATGCGCAGGCTCAGCGGCAATGGCTCACGGGCCCAGCCGCTCCGCGGCACGTGGGTCTTCCCGAACCGGAGCACGAACCCGTGTCCTCCTGAATCGGCAGGCGGACGCTCAACCACTGTGCCACCAGGGAAGCCCCTATTTCCTGGGATATTTAAGGTGGTCCCAAGTTGAGGATCATTTAAGCAGTGCAAAACTAAATTTTGGGGTGTCTCTGGCTTTTTGATTTTCAATTTTCCCAAGGTATATTCCTTAGCCTGGAAGTGCCCTTGGCTCTGTAGCTCTATTATTTATTATTTTAGGGAACACAATGCACTCCTCCAGAGAGGCAGTTGGCAACTTACGTCCCCACCATCATCATAACAAGGCTCCCTGTTTTCCAGGGCCTGTCTTGCGTTTCTGGTTTTTACACATTTTGCGGATGTCCCTTTTGACCAGTGGGAAGTGATACTTCTTTGTAGTGTAGATTCGCATTGCCCGTTTGCTTGCCTGGCCAAAAAGGTTCTATGTGTTTTCTCCTGAATATATTCAGGAGAAACCTCATACGCCCTTTTTGGCCAAGTGCATCATTGTTGAAGTTTTGCCCCTCTTCCTGTGCTTTAACGGCACTTCCAACGTACCTCTTGAAATCTGTTTCCGCCTATTCTGCCTCGATTTCATGTCCGCCTCGTTGCCTTCCCTCAATAGATTTTTGCACGATAGTGGTCCATTACTCCTCTGCCAGTTTTTGAATTAGTCTGCCCCTGAGCTCCATTTTTCAACTCGTTTTTTGTGTGCTGAATGCAAGTCCAAAATTTTGGTTCAGGACCTATACTGGTGCCCGGCAGGTGGCTGAGACGTTGGTTAATTCTTTTTCCTCCCAGGAAATAAGAGTGTCATGTGCCCGTCCAAATGCCTAACAGCTACTCTCTCATTGGCTCACCCTCTTCCCTTTCATGCTCGGCCAAACTGGAAACCTGTGCGAACCAGGAGGTTAAAGAGGCTGTCTCTGCAAGTTGGGAGATTGATAGTAAAGCAGTTGGAAGTCAAACCGGAGCACCAGGAGAGGGACTATTCGTTGAGTTTTAGAGACATTTCCTATTCACAGTGTGTCCATTCTCTAGGTTTCCCGTACATGTTATAGCTGTAGTAATAGTCCCTTCAACCTGCAGAGTTGGGACAAATGGAATGGGTGCCATGCATTATTGCTTTAAAGGGTCTGCAATTGCTCACACAATCTCACCAGTCCTCTCAGTCCCAAGTGTCCAGCATTATGCCACATCCGGCTGTCATTGTAGGTAGAGTCATACCAGGTTTCATCAGAGACCCTGAAGGACTTGTAAAGAATTTCCGGGTGTTTTTGGTTTGATTTTGAAATTCCTTTTTATATTGGGTTTGAGCTGACTCTCACTGCCATGTTTATGCCAGTTTAGATATACGTGATTCCCTTACGGAGATATATCAATACATAGGTTTTAAGATTCTTAATAGTATGATAAAATCCTCTGCGGGGAATATGGGTTGTTGAGTCCCTTTCCCTGAGGAAGGTGTAGGTCTTGTCTATTCCGTATTAGGTTTTTGGAAATGTACATTCTCTTGGTTTCCAGTACATGTTATAGCTATTGCAATATTCCCTTCAACCTGGAGAGTTGGGACCCATGGAATGGGTGCCACGTATTATTGCATTAAAGGGTGTGCATTTGCTCACCCAATCTCACCAATCCTCTCAGTCCCAGGTGTCCAGCCTTATGCCACTTCCAGCTGTTGCTGTAGATAGGGTCATTCCAGGTTTCATCATAGACCCTGAAGGAATTGTAAAGAATTTCCCTGTTTTTTTTTTGTTTTTTTTTTCGAAAGTCCTGTTTATAGTGGGTTTGAGCTGATTCTCACTGCCATGTTTATTCCAGTCTAGACACACTTGATTCCCTTACGGAGACATATCAATACATAGGTTTTAAAATTCTTACTAGTAAGATATATTCCTCTGCGGGGAATATGGTCTTTAGAGTCCCTTTCACTGAGGAAGTTGTAGGTCTTGTCTATTCCATATTTGATTTTTGGAACGGTACCTGTACTAATATCAAACTCTGGTTTTATGCATCACCCCACCTCTCCTTCCCCCTTCAGCAGGCATAAGCGTGTTTTCTAAATGTGAGACTCTGTTCTCTTTTTTAACTCAGTTGATGTGTAGCCATATTTACAGGATCTTCATAAGTGATATCTTATGATAAGTTTCTTTTTCTGGGTGACTTATTTCACTTAGAATCATCATACCTGAATCCACTCATTTTGCTGCTACTTGTCTTATGACATTGATTTCATGGCTGAGGGACATTCCATCTTATGTAAGTACCACAATTTCTTGAACCCTTTTTGTCTTTCCTGGGGTATTTAAGGTGTACCAAAGTTGAGGTATTTGTAAGCAGTGCAGCCCTAAATTTTGGTGTGGCTCTGTCTTATTGATTTTCAGTTTTCCCAAGGTATATTCCCTACACTGGAAGTGCCCTTGGCTCTGTAGCTCTGTTGTTTACTTGTTTTAGGGAACACGAGGCACTCCTCCAGAGAGGCAGTTGGCAATTTACATCCTGCCCATGAGCATAACAAGGCTCCCTGTTCTCCAGAGCCTGTCTTGCCTGTCTAGTTTTTACCCATTTTTTGGATGTCCCTTTTGACTGGTGGGAAGTGATACTTCTTTGTAGTGCTGATTTGCATTGCCCGTTTGCTTGCTTGTCCAAAAAGGTCATATGCGTTTTATCCTGAATATATTCACGTGAAAACCCATATGCCCTTTATGGCCATTTCCATAATTTTCTAAGTTGTAATGCTTTTCCTGTGTTTAAAGGCGATTCCAATGTAACTCTTGAAATCTCTTTCATGCCATTCTTCCTCATTTTCCCTTCCACCTCGTGGCTTTCCCTCAACAGATTTTTCGAAATGAGTAGTCCTTTATAACTCTGCAGGATAGTGAATTGCTGTGGCCCTGAGCTCCATTTTTCAACTCGCGTTTTTGTGAGATGACTGCAAATCAACCATTTTGTTTCTGGACTTATACTGGTTCTGGGGGGCAGGCTGAGACTTTGGTTAATTCCTCTTTGTGACGGGAATTTAGAGAGACATGTGGCCGTCCAAATGCCTATAGCTACTCTCTCATTGGTTCTCTGTCTTCCCTTATATCCTCTGCATAATTTGCCAACTGTGCGAACCAGGAGGTTATAGGGGCTGACTTTCCAAGTTGGGTGATTGATAGTAAAGCAGTTGGAATGTCAAACTGGATCACAAGGAGAGAAAAAAGTAGTAGAGTTTTAGAAACCTTTCACCATCAGCTGGTTTCCATTCTCTAGGTTCCCATACACGTTATAACTGTAGTGATATTCCCTTCTACCTGGAGAGTTGGGAACCATGGAATGGGTGGCAGGCATTATTGCTTTAAAGGGTCTGCATTTTTTCACCCAATCTCACCAATCCTCTCAGTCCCAAGTGACCAGCCTTATGCCACATCCAGCTGTCATTGTAGATAGGGTCATTCCAGGTTTCATCAGAACCCCTGAAGGTATTGTGTAAGAATTTTACTGTTTTTTATGTTTTGTTTTGAAATTCATTTTTATAGTGGGTTTGAGCTGATTCTCACTGCCATGTTTATATCGTTCTAGACACACTTGGTTCCCTTACAGAGACATATCAATACATAGGTTTTAAAATTCTTACTAGTCAGATATATTTCTCTGTGGGGAATAGGGATGTTGAGTTCCGTTCACTGAGGAAGGAGTAGGGCTTGTCTCTTCTGTTTTTGGATTATGGAACGGTACCTGTGCTAATATAAATCTTATGTTTTGTGCATCTCCCGACCTCTATTTCCCCTTAAGCAAGCGTTAGATAGTTTTCTAAATCTGAGACTCTGTTCTCTTCTCTAAAACAGTTCATATGTAGCCATGTTTACATTCCCTTCATAAGTGATATCTTATGTCAGAATGCACCATGGCCGTTCTCATAATAATGCTCCATGACCCATGTCATCACAATGCACCATGCCCTGGTTATCACAATGCTCCATGTCCCTTGTCATCACAATTCTCCACGTCCTTGTAATCACAAGGCTACTTGACACTTGTCATCAAAATATTACATGCTCTTGTCATCACAATTCTCCATCCACTTGACATTGCAATGCTCCATGCACTAGTCATCACAATGCTCCATGCACATGTCAACACAAAGCTCCATGCCCTTGTCATCACAATGCTCCATGACCCCTGTCATCACAATACTCCATGAAACCTGTCATCACAATGCTTCATGCCCCTTGTCATTTCAGTGCTCAATGATGCTCGACATCACAATTACCCAAGGTCTTCTCATCACAATGCTCATTGGCCAATATCACCACAATACTCCATGACCACTGTCATCACAACACTCCATGACAACTGACAACACAATGATTCGGGACTCTTGTCATCACAATGTTCCATTCCCTAGTCATCACAATGCTCCATGACACCTGTCATCACAATACTCCATGAACATTTTCAGCCCAATGTTCCTTGACACTTGTCATCACAGTGATCCATGTCCTTGTCATCCCTATGCTCCATGACCACTGTTTTCACAATGCTCCGTGACGCTTGTCATCACAGTGCTCCATGACACCTGTCATCAAAATGCTCCATGCCTTTATCAGCAAAATGCTACATGGCCTTGTCATTACAATGCTCTATGCTCTTGTCATCAAAATACTCCATTACCATTGTCATCACAATCCTCCATGAATATAGGGGTCACATTGCTTCATGCCCTTGTCATCACAATGCTCCATGCCCCTTCAAAGCAAAATGATCCATGACCTCTGTCATCACAATGCTCCAATCCCTTGTGATCACAATGTTCCATAACACTTGTCATCAAAATGCTCCATGACACCTGACATCACAATGTTCCATAACCCCTGTCATCAAAATGCTCCATGACACTTTTCGTCCCAAAGATCCAAGACCCCTGACATCACAATGTTATATAACCCCTGCCATCAAAATACTCCATTACACTTTTCATCAAATTGCTGCATGACCCGGTCATCAAAATGCTCCCAGCCCTTCTCATCACAATGCATCATGCCCTTGTCATCAAAATGCTCCATGACTTGTCATCACAAATCTCCATGACCCTTGGAATCACAATCCTCCATGTCATTGTCATCACAATGCTCCATGAAACCTCTCATCACATTACTCAATGCCCTTGTCATCAGAAGGCTCCATGACACTTGTCATCATAATGCTCGATGCCCTTCTCATCACAATGATCCATGCAATTGTCATTAAAATCCTACATGACCCATGTATCATAGTGTTCTGTGCCCTTATCCTCACAATGCTTCATGCCCACTCTCATCACAATAATCCATGAAACATTTCAGACCAATGTTCCATGCCCTTCTCATCAAAATGCTCCATTACACCTGTCATAACAATGCACCATGACACCTGCCATCACAATGTTCCACGGCCTAGTCATCACAAGCTTCCATGACACTTGTCATCACAAAGCTCAATACCACTGAAATCACAATGCTCCATGCCCTTGTCATCACAATGCACCATGACACATGTCATCGCAATGTTCCATCGCCTTCTCATCACCATGCTCCTTGACCTTGTCATCACAATGCACCAAGACCCTTGTAATCACAATGTTCCATGCCCCTTTTCATCTCAATGCTCCATGAACCCTGTCATCAGGGTGCACCATGCCCATCATCATAATGATTCAGGCTACTGTCATCACAATGAAATCAATATTCTCCATGACCTCTGTCATCAAAATGCTCCAAACCCTTGTGATCACAATGTTCCATAACACTTATCATCACAACACCCCATGACGCTCATCATCACAATTATCCATGGTCTCCTCATCACAATACTCCATGATCTTTGTCATCACAATGCTCACTGACACTTGTCATCAGTATGCTCCTTGAACCCTGTTATGACAAGGCTCCATGCTTTTTTCATCACAATGATCCATGCCCTTTTCATCACAGTGCTCCAAGATCCCTGTAATAACAATGCTCCATGCCCTTGTCATCACAAAACTCCATGATGCATGTCATCAGAATGCTCCATGGCCTTCTCATCACAATGCTCCATGCCCTAGTCATCACAGTGCTAAAAGACCCGTGTAATCACAATGCTCCATGCCCCTTTTCATCAGAATGCTCCATAACACTTGTCATCAGAAGTCTCCATGCTCTTCTCATCACAATGCTCCAGGACATTTTCATCACCATGCTCCATTCCCTTGTCATCACAATGTTCCATGACAGCAGTCATCACAATAATCCATGAACATTTTCAGCCCAGTGCTCCACGACCTACTCATCACAATGCTCCATGGCCAATATCATCACAATTCTCCTTGACCACTGTCATCACAACACTCCATGGCAACTGACAACACAATGATCCGGGACTGTTGTCATCACATTGCTCCATTCCCTAGTCATCACAATGCTCCATGACCCATGTCATCACAACACTCCATGAACATTTTCAACCCAGTGCTCCATGACACTTGTCATCACAATGATCCATGCCCTTGTCATCCCAATGCTCCATGACCCCTGTATTCACAATGCTCCGTGACGCTTGTCATCACAGTGCTCCATGACACCTGTCATCACAATGCTCCATGCCTTTGTCAGAAAAATGCTACATGACCTAGTCATTACAATGCTCTAAGCGCTTGTCATCACAATACTCCATTTTCCTTGTCAACACAATCCTCCATGAACCTTGGGATCACATTGCTTCATGCCCTTTTCATCACAATGCTCGATGCTCCTAGAAATCAAAATGATCCATGACCTCTGTCATCACAATGCTCCAAACACTTGTGATCACAGTGTTCCATAACACTTGTCATCACAACGCTCCATGATGCCTGTCACCACAATACTCCATGCCCTTTTCATCACAATGCTCCATGACCTTTCTCATAACAATACTCAATACACTTGTCATCACAATGCTCCCTGACACTTGTCATCAGAATGCTCCTTAAAACCTGTCACGAAAAGGCTCCAAGCCTTTTTCATCAAAATGCCCCATGCCGTTTTCATCACAATGCCCCATGCCATTGTCATCAAAATACTCCACAAGCTTGTCCTCAGAATGCTCCATGACCCTTGTCATCACAATTCTCCATGCACTTGTCAGCACAATGATCCCTGACCCTTGTCATCACAATGCTCCAAGCCATTGTCATCACAATGCTCCATAACCTTTGTCATCAGAATCCTTCATGACACTTGGCATCACAATGCTCCATGTCATTGTCATCACAATGCTCCATGAACGCTCTCATCACATTGCTCCAGATCCTTGTCTTCACAAAGCTCCATGAGACATGTCATCAGAATGCTCCATGGCCTTCTCATCACAATGCTCCATGCCCTAGTCATCACATTGCTCTAAGACCCCTGTAATCACAATGCTCCATGCCCCTTTTCATCAGAATGCTCCTTAAGACTTATCATCACAAATCTCCATGTTCTTCACATCACAATGCTCCAGGACCTTGTCGTCACCATGCTCCATTCCCTTGTAATCACAATGCTCCATGCCCCTTTTCATCAGAATGCTCCATGAGACTTATCATCACAAGCCTCCATGGTCTTCACATCACAATTCTCCAGGACCTTGTCATAACCTTGCTCCATTACCTTGTCATCACAAAGCTCCATGACCCCTGTCATTACAATAATCCATGAACATTTTCAGCCCAGTGTTCCATGAGCTACTCATCACAATGCTCCATGGCCAATACCATCAAAATGCTCCATGACCACTGTCATCAAAACACTCCATGACACCCGACAACACAATGATCTGTGACTCTTGTCATCACAATGCTCCATTCCCTAGTCATCACAATGCTCCATGACCCCTGTAATCACAACACTCCATGAATATTTTCAGCCCAGTTTTCCATGACCCTTGTCATCACAATGATCCATGCCCTTGTCTTCCCAATGCTCCATGACCCCTCTATTCACAATGCGCCGTGACGCTTGTCATTACAGTGTTCCATGACACATGTCATCACAGTGCTACATGCCTTTGTCAGCAAAATGCTACATGACATTGTCATTACAATGCTCTATGGAATTGTCATCACAATACTCCATTTCCATTGTCATCACAATCCTCCATGAAACTTGGGATCACATTGCTTCATGCCCTTGTCATCACAATGCTCCATGCTTCTTGAAATCAAAATGATCCATGACCTCTGTCATCACAATGCCCCAAACCCTTGTGATCACAGTGTTCCATAACACTTGTCATCACAACGCTCCATGATGCCTGTCATCACAATACTCCATGCCCTTTTCATCACAATGCTCCATGACCTTTGTCATCACTATTCTCAATACATTTGCCTTCACAATGCTCCATGCGCTTGTCAGCACAATGCTCCATGACACATGTCATCACAATGCACCATGCGCTTGTCATCACAATGCACCTTAAAATATGTCATCACAATGCTCCATGCAATTCTCATCAAAATGCTCTCTCAACACTGTTATCACAATGCTACATCACTATTTGTCACAATACTCCCTCACCCCTGTCATCACTATGTTCCATGAATCCTGTTATCACAATGCTACATGCAATTATCATCACAATGTTCGATGACCCCTGACATCACAATGTTCCATAACACCTGTCATCATAATGTTCCATGACACTTTTCATCAAATTGCTCCATGACCCTGTCATCAGAATGCTCCCTGCCTTTCTCATCACAATGCACATCGCCCTTGCCATCAAAATGCTCCATGACCTTTGTCATCACAAAGATCCATGACCCTTGGCATCAAAATGCTCCATGTTATTGTCATCACAATGCTCCATGAATGCTCTCATCACATTGCTCCATGCCCTTGTGTTCACAAAGCTCCATGACACATGTCGTCAGAATGCTGCATGGACTTCTCATCACAATGCTCCATGCCCTTACCATCACAATGCTCCATTACCCTGTGTTAACAATGCTCCATTACCCCTGCCATCACTATGCTCCTTGCCTTGTCATCACAATGCTCCAAGACCCTTGTAATCACAATGCTCTATGTCCCTTTCCATCTCAATGATCCATGAACCCTGTCATCACAATGCACTATGCCCATCATCATAATGCTTCATGCTGTTGTCATCACAATGAAATCAAAATGCTCCATGACCTCTGTCATAAAAATGCTTCAAACCCTTGTGATCACAATATTCCAAAACACTTGTCATCACAATGTCCCATGACGCCCGTCATCACAATTATCCATGGTCTTCTCATCACAATGCCCCATGATCTTTGTCATCACAGTTCTCAAATACACTTGTCATCAAAATGCTCCCTGACACTTGTCATCAATATGCTCCTTGAAACCTGTCATGACAAGGCTCCATGCCATTTTCATCACAATGATCCATGCCCTTTTCATCACAATGCTCCAAGACCCATGTAATCACAATGCTCCATGCTCTTGTCATCACAAAGCTCCATGTCTTTGTCAGAACAATGCTCAATGACCATTGTCATCAGAATGTTCCATGCACTTTTCATCACAACGGTCCACAACATTGTCATTGATATGCTCCATAATCCTTGTAATCACAATGGTCCATGCACATCTCATCAAAATGCTCTATCACAAGAGATATCACAATGTTCCATCACTAGTCATCACAATACTCCCTCACCCCTGTAATCACAATGTTCCAGGACCCTGTCATCACAATGCTTCATCGCCTTATCATCACAATGTTCCATGACCGCTGACATCACAATGTTCCATAACCACTGTCATCAAAATGCTCCATGACCCTTTTCATCCCAAAGTTCCAAGACCCCTGACATCACAATGTTCTATAACCCCGGCCATCAAAATGTTCCATTACACTTTTTATCAAATTGCTGCATGACCTGGTCATCAAATTGCTCCCTGCCCTTTTCATCACAATGCACCATGCCATTGTCATCAAAATGCTCCATGATTTGTCATCACAAAGCTCCATGACCCTTGGCATCACAATGTTCCATGTCATTGTCATCACAATGCTCCATGAACCCTCTCATCATATTGCTCCATGCCCTTGTCATCACAAAGCTCCATGACACTTGTCATCACAATGCTTGATGCCTTTCTCATCACAATGCTCCATGCCCTTGTCATTACAATCCTGCATGACCCTTGTATCACAGTGTTCCGTGCCCTTGTCATCACAAAGCTCCATGCCCACTCTCATCAAAATAATCCATGAAATATTTCAGAACAATGTTCCATGCCCTTCTCATCAAAATGCTCCATTACACCTGTCATAACAATGCACCATGACCCTTGCCATCACAATGTTCCACGGCTTAGTCATCACAAGGTTCCATGACACTTGTCATCACAATGATCCAGACCCCTGAAATCACAATGCTCCACGCCCTTGTCATCACAAAGCTCCATGACACATATCATCAGAATGTTCCATGGCCTTCTCATCACAATGCTCCATGCCCTTGTCATCACAATGCTCCAAGACCCTTGTAATCACAAAGCTCCATGCCCCTTTTCATGTCAGTGCTCCATGAACCCTGTCATCACAATGCATCATGACCATCATCATAATGCATCAGGCTGTCATCACAATGAAATCAATATTCTCCATGACCTCGGTAATCATAATGCTCCAAACCCTTGTGATCACAATGTTCCATAAACCTTATCATCACAACACCCCGTGACACTCATCATCACAATTATCCATGGTCTTCTCATCACAATGCTCCATGATCTTTGTCATCACCATGCTCAATACACTTGTCATCTCAATGCTCCCTGACACTTGTCCTCAGTATGCTCCTTGAACCCTGTCATGACAAGGCTCCATGACTTTTTCATAAAAATGATCCATGCACTTTTCATTACAATGCTCCAAGATCCCTGTAATCACAAATGCTCCATGCCCTTGTCATCACAAAACTCCATGACGCATGTCATCAGATTGCTCCATGGCTTTCTCATCACAATGCTCCATGCCCTAGTCATCACAATACTCCAAGACCCCTGTAATCACAATGCTCCATGCCCCTTTTCATCAGAATGCTCCATGAGACGTGTCCTCACAAGTCTCCATGGTCTTCTCATCACAATGCTCCAGGACCTTGTCATCACCATGCTCCATGCCTTTTTCATCACAATGATCCATGCCATTTTCATCACAGTGCTCCAAGACCCATGTAATCACAATGCTCCATGCCCTTGTCATCACAAAGCTCAATGACGCATGCCATCAGAATGCTCCTTGGTCTTCTCCTCAAAATGCTCCATGCCCTTGTCATCACAAAGATCCAAGACCCCTGAAATCACAATGCTCCATGCCCTTTTTCATCAGTATGCTCCATGAGACTTGTCATCACATGGCTCCATGGTTTGTCATCATAATGCTCCAAGCCCTAGTCATCACAATGCTCCATTATATTTGTCATCACAATCCTCCATTACATATGTCATCACAATGCTCCCTGACACCTGTCTTCAAAATACTCCATGACCTTCTCATCACAATGCCCCATGCCCTTTTCATCACAATGCATCATGTCCACTGTCATTAAAATAATCTATGAAACTTGTCAAACAAATGCTCAATTCCCCTGTCATCACAATGCTCCATGCTCTTGTTATCACAATGCTCCATGACCCCTGTCATCACAATGCTCCGTGACTGCAGTCATCACCATGCTTCATAACGTTTGTCATCACAACAGTCCATGCCTGCATCATCACAAGGCTCTGTGTCCTTTGTACCCACAATGCTCCATGAACTTTTCATCACAATGTTCCGTGATCCTTGTCATCACAGTGCTCCATGCCTTTTTCAGAACAATGCTCCTTGACCCTTGTCATCACAATGTGCCACGCGCTTTTCATCACAATGATCCACAAACTTGTCATCGCTATGTTCCATAAACCTTGTAATCACAATGCTCCATGCACTTATCATCCAAATGCTCTCTCACCTGAGATATCACCATGTTCCATCACTAGTTATCACAATCCTCCCTCACCCCTGTAATCACAGTGTTCCATGACCCCTGTCATCACAATGCTATATCCCCTTATCAACACAATGTTCCATGACCCCTGACATCACAATGTTCCATAACCCCTGTCATCAAAATGCTCCATGACCCTTTTCATCGCAAAGCTCCATGACCTATGGCATCACAATGTTCTATAACCCCTGTCATCAAAATGTTCCATTACACTTTTCATAAAATTGCTCCATGACCCTGTCATCAAATTGCTCCCTGCCCTTCTCATCACAAAGCACCACACCCTAGTCATCAAAATGCTCCATGACATTTGTCATCACAAAGCTCCATGACCCTTGGCATCACAATGCTCCATGTCATTGCCATCACAATGCTCCAAGAACCCTCTCATCACATTGCCCCATGCACTTGTCATCACAAAGCTCCATGACACTTGTCATCACAATGCTCGATGCCCTTCTCATCACAATGCTGCATGCCCTTGTCATTACAATTCTCCATGACCCTTGTATCACAGTGTACCGTGCCCTTGTCATCACAATGCTCCATGTCCACTCTCATCACAATAGTCCATGAAACATTTCAGACCAAAGGTCAATGCCATTCTCATCACAGTGCTCCATTACCTCTGTCATAACAATGATCCATGACCCCTGCCATCACAATGTTCCACGGCCTTGTCATCACATTGCTCCCTGCCCTTGTCATCACAAAAATCCATGACACATTTCATCAGAATGTTCCATGGCCTTCTTCTCACAATGCTCCATGCCCTTGTCATCACAATGCTCCAAGACCCGTGTAATCACAATGTTCCATGCCCCTTTTCATCAGAATGCTCCATGAGACTTGTCATCACCAGGCTCCATGGTCATCTCATCACAATGCTCCAGGACCTTGTCATCACCATACTCCATTCCCTTGTCATCACAAAGCTCCATGACTCCTGTCATCACAATAAGCCATGAATATTTTCAGCCCAATGCTCCATGACCTTCTAATCACAATGCTCCATGACCAATATAATCACAATGCTGAATGACCGCTGTCATCACAACACTCCATGATAACTGACAACACAATGATCCGGGACTCTTGTCATCACAGTGCCCCAAGACCACTGTAATCACGATGCTCCATGACCCCTGTCATCACAATACTCCATGAACATTTTCAGCCCAATGCTCCATGACCCTATTCATCACAAGGATCCATGCCCTTGTCATCCCAATGCTCCATGACCCCTGTATTCACAATGCTCCGTGACGCTTGTCATCACAGTGCTCCATGACACCTGTCATCACAATGTTCCATGACTTTGTCAGCAGAATTCTACATGACCTTGTCATTACAATGCTCTATGCGCTTGTCATCACAATACTCCATTACCATTGTCATCACTATCCTCCATGAAACTTGGGATCACATTGCTTCATGCCCTTGTCATCACAATGCTCTATGCTCCTTGAAATCAAAATGATCCATGACCTCTCTCATCGCAATGCTCCAAACCCTTGTGATCACAATGTTCCATAACACTTGTCATCACAACGCTCCATGATGCCTGTCATCACAATACTCCATGCACTTTTCATCACAATGCTCCATGACCTTTCTCATCACAATTCTCAATACACTTGTCATCACAATGCTCCCTGACACTTGTCGTCAGAATGCTCCTTGAACCCTGTCATGAAAAGGCTCCATGCAATTTTCATCACAAAGCCCCATGCCATTTTCATCACAATGCTCCATGCCATTGTCATCAAAATACTCCACAAGCTTGTCATCACAATGCTCCATGACCCTTGTCATCACAATTCTACATGCACTTGTCAGCACAATGCTCCCTGACCATTGTCATCACAATGCTCCAAGCCATTGTCATCAGCATGCTCCATTATATTTGTCATCAGAATCCTCCATGACACTTGGCATCACAATGCTCCATGCCATTGTCATCACAATGGGCCATTGCATATGTCATCACAATGCTCCCTGACACCTCTGTTCATAATACTGCATGTCCTGGTCATCACAATGCTCCATGCCCTTGTCATCACAATGCACCATTCCAACTGTCATCACCATAATCCATGAAACTTAGTAGACCAATGCTCCATGCCCTTGTAATCACAATGCTCCTTGTCCTTGTTATCACAATGTTCCAAGACTCCTGTAATCAGAATGCTCCATGCCCCTTTTCATCAGTATGTTCCATGAGAATTGTCATCACAAGGCTCCATGGTTTTCTCATCACAATGCTCCACGACCTTGTCATCACAATGCTTCACGACATTGTCATGAAAATTCTCCATGGCCCTTGTCATCATAATGCTCCAAGCCGTAGGCATCACAATGCTCAATTATATTTGTCATCACAATCCTCCATTACATATGGCATCACAATGCTCCATGCCATTGTCATCGCAATGGACCATGACATATGTCATCACAATGCTCCCTGACACATGTCTTCTCAATACCCCTTGCCCTTGTCATCACAATGCTCCATGCCCTTTTCTTCACAATGCACCATGCCCACTCTCATCCCAATAATCTATGAAACTTGTCAGACCAATGCTCCTTGCCCCTGTCATCACAATGTTCCATGCCCTTGTCATCACAATGCTCCATGACCCCTGTCATCACAATGCTCCGTGATTCCAGTCATCACAGTGCTTCATAACGTTTGTCATCACAACAGTGCATGCCCGCGTCATCACAAGGATCTGTGACCTTTGTAACCACGATGCTCCATGATCTTTTCATCACAACGCACCTTGACCCTTGTCATAACCATGCTCCATGCCTTTGTCAGAACAATGCTCCATGACCCTTGTCATCACAATGTGCCATGCACTTTTCATCACAATGATCCACAACCTTGTCATCGCTATGCTCCATAAACCTTGTTATCACAATGCTCCATGCACTTCTCATCCAAATGCTCTCTCACATGATATATCACAATGTTCCATCACTAGTCATCACAATCCTCCCTAACCCCTGTTATCACAATGTTCCATGACCCCTGTCATCACAATGCTACATCCCCTTATCAGCACAATGTTCCATGACCCCTGACATCACAATGTTCCATAACCACTGTCATCAAAATGCTCCATGACCCTTTTCATCCAAAAGCTCCATGACCCCTGGCATCACAATGTACTATATCCCCTGTCATCAAAATGTTCCATTACACTTTTCATCACATTGCTCCATGACCATGTCATCAAAAAGCTCCCTGCCCTTCTCATTACAATGCACCACACCCTTGTCATCAAAATGCTCCATGACCTTTGTCATCACAAAGCTCCATGACCCTTGGCATCACAATGCTCCATGTCATTGTCATCACAATACTCCATGAACCCTCTCATCACATTGCACCATGCCCTTGTCATCACAAAGCTCCATGACACTTGTCATCACAATGCTCGATGCCCTTCTCATCACAATGCTCCATGCCCTTGTCATTACAATCCTCCATGACACATGTATCACAGTGTTCCGTGCCCTTCTCATCACAATGCTCCATTACCTCTGTCATAATAATGCTCCATGACCCCTGCCATCATAATATTCCACGGGCTTGTCATCACAAGGCTCCATGACACTTGTCATCACAATGCTCCAAGACCCCTGTAATCACAGTGTTCCACGCCCTTGTCATCACAGAGCTCCATGATGCATGCCATCAGAATGTTCCATGGCCTTCTCATCACAATGCTCCATGCCCTTGTCATGACAATGCTCCAAGACCCCTGTAATCACAATGCTCCATGCCCCTTTTCATCTCAATGCTCCATGAACCCTGTCATCAAAATGCACCATGCCCATCATCATAATGCTTCAGGCTCTTTTCATCACAATGAAATCATATTTCTCCATGACCACTGTCATCGTAATGCTCCAAACCCTTGTAATCACAATGTTCCATAACACTTATCATCACAACATCCTATGACACTCATCATCACAATTATCCATGGTTTTCTCATCACAATGCTCCATGATTTTTGTGATCACGATTCTCAAATACACTTGTCATCACAATGCTACCTGACAATTGTCGTCAGTATGCTCCTTGAACCCTGTCATGACAAGGCTCCATGCCTTTTCATCACAATGATCCATGCCCATTTCATCACAATGCTCCAAGACCCCTGTAATCACAATGCTCCATGCCCTTGTCATCACAAAGCTCCATGACGCAAGTCATCAGAATGCTCCATGGCCTTCTCCTCACAATGCTCCATGCCCTTGTCATCACATTGCTCCAAGACCGCAGTAATCACAATGCTCCATGTCCCTGATCATCAGAGTGGTCCATGAGACTTGTCATAACAAGTCTCTATGGTCTTCTCATCACAATGCTCCAGGACCTTGTCATCACCATGCTCCATTCCCTTGTCATCACAATGCTCCATGACCCCTGTCATCACAATAATCCATGAACATTTTCAGCCCAATGCTCCATGACCTACTCATCACAATGCTCCATGGCCATTATCATCACAATGCTCCATGACCAGTGTCATCACAACACTCCATGACACCTGACAGCACAATGATCCGGGACTCTTGCCATCACAATGCTCCATTCCCTAGTCATCACAATGCTCCATGACCCCTGTCATCACAACACTCCATGAACATTTTCAGCCCAGTGCTCCATGACCCTTGTCATCACAATGATCCATGCCTTTGTCAGAAAAATGCTACATGACATTCTCATTACAATGCTCTATGCACTTGTCATCACAATTCTAAATTACCATTGTCATCACAATCCTCCATGAACCTTGGGATCACATTGCTTCATGCCCTTGTCATCACAATGCTCCATGCTCTTTGAAATCAAAATGATCCATGACCACTCTCATCACAATGCTCCAAACCCTTGTGATCACAATATTCCATAACTCTTGTCAGCACAACGCTCCATGATGCCTGTCTTCACAATACTCCATGCCCTTTTCATCACAATGCTCCATGACCATTGTCATCACAATTTTCAATACACTTGTCATCACAATGCTCCCGGACCTTTGTCGTCAGAATGCTCCTTGAACCCTGTCACGAAAAGGCTCCATGCATTTTTCATCACAAAACCCCATGCCATTTTCCTCACAATGCTCCATGCCATTGTCATCAAATTAGTCCACAAACTTGTCATCAGAATGCTCCATGACCCTTGTTATCTCAATTCTCCATGCACTTGTCAGCACAATGCTCCCTGAAACTTGTCATCACTATGCTCCAAGACATTGTCATCAAAATGCTCCATTACCTTTGTCATCAGAATCCTCCATGACACTTGGCATCACAATGCTCCATGCCATTTTCATCACAATGGGCCAATACATATGTCATCACAATGCTCCCTGACACCTCTCTTCACAATATTGCATGACCTGGACATCACAATGCTCCATGCCCTTGTCATCACAATGCGCCATTCCAACTGTCATCACAATAATCCATGAAACTTATTAGACCAATGCTCCATGCCCTTGTCATCACAATGCCCTATGTCCTTGTTATCACAATGTTCCAAGACCCGTGTAACCAGAATGCTCCATGCCCCTTTTCATCAGTATGCTCCATGAGACTTGTCATCAAAAGGCTCCATGGATTTCTAATCACAATTTTCCAGGACCTTGTCATCACAATGCTTCACGACATTGTCATGAAAATTCTCAATGGCCCTTGTCATCATAATGCTCCAAGCCGTAGTCATCACAATGCTCCATTATATTTGTCATCACAATCCTCCATTACATTTGGCATCACAATGCTCCATGCCATTGTCATCGCAATGGACCATGACATATGTCATCACAATGCTCCCTGACACCTGTCTTCACAATACTCCATGCCCTTGTCATCACAATGCACTATGTCCACTGTCATCACAATCATCTATGAAACTTGGCATACCAGTGTTCCATGCACCTGTCATCACAGTGTTCCATGCCCTTGTCATCACAATGCTCCAAGACCCCTGTAATCACAATGCTCCATGCCCCTTTTCATCAGAATGCTCCATGAGATTTGTCATCACAAGTCTCCATGGTCTTCGCATCACAATGCTCCAGGACCTTGTCATCGCCATGCTCCATTCCGTTGTCATCACAATGCTCCATGAACCCTGTCATCACAATACTCCATGAACATTTTCAGCCCAATGCTCCATGACCCTTGTCATCACAATGATCCATGCCCTTTTCATCCCAATGCTCCTTGACACCTGTATTCACAATGCTCCGTGACGCTTGTCATTACAGTGCTCCATGACACTTGTCATCACAATGCTCCATGCCTTTGTCAGCAAAATGCTACATGACCTTGTCATTATAAAGCTCTATGAGCTTGTCATCACAATATTCCATTACCATTGTCATCACAATCCCCCATGAACCTTGGTATCACATTGCTTCATGCCCTTGTCATCACAATGCTCCATGCCCCTTGAAATAAAAATGATCCACGACCTCTGTCATCACAATGCTCCAAACACTTTTTATCACAATGTTCCATAACACTTGTCATCACAACGCTCCATGGTGCCGGTCATCACAATACTCCATGCCCTTGTCATCACAATGCTCCATGACCTTTGTCATCACAATTCTCAATACACTTGTCATCAAAATGCTCCCTGACACCTGTCTTCACAATACTCCCTGACCTTCTCATCCCAATGATCCATGCCTTTGTCATCACATTGCACCATGCCCACTGTCATCACAATAATCCATGAAACATGTCAGGCCAATGCTCCATGCCCCTGTCATCACAATGCTTATTGCCTTTTCATCACAAAGCTTTATGACCCCTGTCATCACAATGCTCCGTGACTCCAGTCATCACAATGCTTCATGACCTTTGTCATTACAATGGTCCATGCCCTCGTCATCACAAGGCTCTGTGACCTTTGTCACCAAAATGCTCCATGAAATTTTCATCACAATGCTCGGTGACCCTTGTCATCACATTGCTCCTTTCCTTTGTCAGCACAGTGCTCCATGACCCATGTCATCACAATGTGCCATGTGCTTGTCATCACAGTGCTCCACAATCTTGTCATCACAATGCTCCATAAAACTTGTCATCACAATGCTCCATGCACTTCTTATCAAAATGCTCTCTCACGAATGATATCAAAATGTTCCCTCACTAGTCATCACAATACACCCACTCCCCTTTCATCACAATGGTCCTCAACACCGTCATGAAAATATTCCATGACTCCTGACATCACAATGTTCCATAACCCCTGTCATCAAAATGTTCCATGACACTTTTCATCAAATTGCTCCATGACCCTGTCATCACAATGCTCCCTGCCCTTCACAAGAGAATGCACCACACCCTTGTAATCAAAGTGCTCCATGACCTTTGTCATCACAAAACTCCATGACCCTTGGCATCACAATGCTCCATGCCATTGTCATCACAATGCTTCAAAAACCTCTCATCACATTGTTCAAAGCCCTTGTGATCACAGGATCCATGATGCTTTTCCTCACAAGGCTCGATGCCATTCTTCTCACAATGCTCCATGCACTTCTCATTACAATCCTCCATGAACCATGTATCACAGTGTTCCGTGCCCTTGTTATCACAATGCTCCTTGCCCCCTCTCATCACAATAATCCATGAAACATTTCAGACCAATGTTCCATGCCCTTTTCATCACAATGATCCAAGACTCCTGTAATCATAATGTTCCATGCCCCTTTTCATCTCAGTGCTCCATGAAGGCTGTCATCACATTGCACCAAATGTGCATCATCATAATGCTTCATGCTATTGTCATCACAATGAAATCAAAATGCTCTATGACCTCTGTCATCACAATGCTCCAAATCCTTGTGATCACAATATTCCATAACACTTATCATCACAACTCCCCATAACGCTCGTCATCTCAATTATCCATGGTCTTCTAAACACAATGTTCCATGACATTTGTCATCACAAGCCTCAATACCCTTGTCATCACAATGGTCCCTGACACTTGTCATCAGTATGCTCCTTGAACCCTGTCATGACAAGGCTCCATGCTTTTTTCATCACAATGTTACATGCCCTTTCTCTCACAGTGCTCCAAGACCCCTGTAATCACAATGCTCCATGCCCTTGTCATCACAATGCTCCATGATGCATGTCATCAGAACGCTCCATGACATTCTCATCCCAAAGTTCAATGCCCTTGTCATCACAATGCTCCAAGACCCCTGTAATCACAATGCTCCATGCCCTTGTCATCACAAAACTCCATGATGCATGTCATCAGAACGCTCCATGATATTCTCATCCCAATGTTCCATGCCCTTGTCATCACAATGCTCCAAGACACCTGTAATCACAATGCTCCATGACCCTTTTCATCAGAATGCTCCATGAGACTTGTCATCACATGGCTCCATGGTCTTCTCATCACAATGCTCCAGTACCTTGTCATCACAATGCTCCTTGACCGCTGTCATCACAATACTCCATGAGCATTTTCAGCCCAATGCTCCATGACGTTCTCATCACAATGCTCCATGACCTCTGTCATCACAATGCTCCATGACCACAGTCATCACAATGCTCCATGAACCCTGACAACACAATGATCCGGGAATCTTGTCATCAAAATGCTCCATGCCCTTGTCATCACAATGCTCCATGAGCCCTGTAATCACAATGCTCCATGACACTTGTCATCACAGTGCTCCATGAACCTTGTCATCACAATGCCTTTGACAGCAAAATGATACATAATCTTGTCATCATAATGCTCCATGCGCTTCTCATCACAATCCTCCATGACCCTTGGGATCATTTTGCTTTATGCCCTTGTCATCTCTATCTTGCCTTTCTGGTTTTTACAGATTTTCGGATGTCCTTTTGGACTGGTGGGAAGTGAAAATTCTTTGTAGTGTGGATTTACATTGCACGCTTGCTTGATTGTCCAAAAAGGGCCTATGCCTTTTCTCTTGAATATATTCAGGGGAAAAGTCATACGCTGTTTTTGGCCAAGTGCATCATTCTCGAAGTAGTGATGCCTTTCCTGTGCTTTAAAGGCGATTCCAATTTACCTGTTGAAATATGTTTTGTGCAATTCTGCCTTGTTTTCAAGTCCGCTTTGTTGCCTTCCCTCAACAGATTTTTGGAAGAGAGTAGTCCTTTATAACTCTGCATGTTTTTGATTTGCTTTGCCCCTGAGCTCCAATTTTCAAATCCCATTATTGGGAGCTGACCACAAATCCACAATTTTGCTTCAGGACCTATACTGGTTCCAGGGGTGGCTATACTGGTTCCCTATGGGTGGCTGAGGCTTTGGTTAATTCTTCTTCCTGACGGGAATTTAGAGTGACATGTGTCCGTCCAAAGGCCTACATCTACTCTCTGATTGGTTCTCCCTCTTCCCTTTCATTCTCTGCACAATTAGCAAACTGTGTGAACCAGGAGGTTATAGGGGATGACTCTCCTAAGTTGGGAGATTGATAGTAAAGTTGTTGGAATGCCAAACTGTAGCACAAGGAGAGGAAAAAGTAGGAGACTTTCAGAAACCTTTCACAATCACAGGGTGTCCATTCTCTAGGTTTCCCATACATGTTATAACTGTAGTGATATTCCCTTCTACCTGGAAATTTGGGACCCATGGAACGGTGGCATGCATTACTACTTTAAAGGGTCTGCATTTTCTCTCCCAATCTCACCAGTCCTCTCAGTCCCAAGTGTCCAGCCTTATGTCTCATCTAGCTGTCTTTGCAGGTAGGGTCATTCTAGGTTTCATCAGAACCCCTGAAGGAATTGTGTAAGAATTTCGCTGTTTTTTTGTTTTGTTTTTGAAATTCATTTTTATAATGGGGTTGAGCTGATTTTCCCTGACGTGTTTATGCCGGTCTAGACACACTTGATTCCCTTACAGAGGCATATCAATACATAGGTTTTAAGATTCTTACTAATCAGATATATTCCTCTGTGGGGAATAGGGGTTTTGAGTCCCGTTAACTGAGGAAGGTGTAGGTCTTGTCTATTCTGTATTTGGTTTATGGAATGGTACCTGTGCTAATATCAAACTGTGGTTTTATGCATCACCCCACCCCTCCTTTCCCCTTAAGGAGGCATAAGAGTGTTTTCTAAATGTGAGACGCTGCTCTCTTTCCTAATTCAGTTCATGTGTTGTGATGTTGACATTCCCTCTGTAAGTGATATCTTATGATAAGATTCTTTTTCTGTGTGACTTATTTCACTTAGAATCATCATACCTGAATCCACTCCTTATGCTGCTACTGGCCTTATGACATTGATTTCACGTCTGAGTGTTATTCCGTTGTACAAAATTACAAAAACTTCTTTATGCATTTCTCTTTTTCCTGGGATACTTTAGGTGTACCGAAGTTGAGGTTCTTGTATGCAGAGCAGCCCTAAATTTTGGGGTGCCTGTGTCTTGTTGATATTTCGTCTTCCCAAGTTATATGTCCATGAGTTGAAGTCCCCTTTGCTCGGGGGCTTTGTATTTTAGATGTTTTAGGAAACAGCATACACTTCTTCAGAGTAGCTCTTGGATATTTATACCTCACCCATCAGCGTGACTAGTCTCCCTGTTTTCCATGGCCTCTCCTGCATTTTTGATTTGTACACATTTTTTGGATGGCCTTTCTGAGCAGTGGAAATTGAGACTTCTTTATTGTGCGGATTTGCATTTCCCTGTTGCTTGGTTGGCCAAAAACTCTGTATGTGTTTTTTTCCTGAAGATATTCACGAAAAAATTGCATACACCCTTTTGCCCAACTGCATCATTTTAGAAATTCTGCTGCTTTTCATATGCTTTAAATGTGAGTACAATCTACCTTTTGAAAAATGTTTCCTGCAATTCTGCCTCTCATTCAGAACCTCTTCGTTGCCTTACCTGAATATATTTTTGGACGTTGGTTATCATTTATATCTTTGCAGGTCTTTGAATTGTTTGCTCCTGAGCTCCATTTTGCAACTCGCTTTTTTTGTGAGCTGACCGCCAAACCATTGGATTGCTTCTGGCCCTATTCTGGTTCTGGGGAGGCAGGCTGAGCCTTTGTTTAATTCTTCTTCCTAATGGGAATTTAGAGTGACATGTGCCTGTCAAAACTCCTACAGCTAATCTCTCATTGGTTCCTCCTCTTCCCATTTATCCTCTGCAAAAATTGCAAACTGTGTGAAACAGGAGGTTAAAGGTGCTAATTCTCCAAGTGGGGAGATTGTTAGTAATGTGGCTGGAATGGTGAACCCCAGCACCAGGAGATCAAAAATGAGATGCATTTTAGACACCTCTCCTGAGCACACGGTGTACATTCATCTCGGTTTCCCAGGCATGTTTTACCTGTCAGAAGATTCCCTTGAACCTGCAGATTTGGGACCCATGGAATGGGTATCAGGCAGTATTACTTAAAAGTTCTGCATTTCCTCACCCAGCCTCTCTATTATCTCTTAGCGTGCATAGCTTCCAGCCTTATATATCATCCTGCTGTGGGTCTACATGTGTTCAATCCATGTTACATCATAGCCCTTCAACAAAAGTTGTAAGAATTTTTGTCTGTCTCACTGTTTTTATAAATATTTTTAAATTTATTTTTATATTGGTTACAGCTGATTTTCAAAGCTCTGTTTTTTGCTGCTGTACATCCACTTGATTCATGTACTGTGAGACAACGATAAATTCTTTCTCAGATGTTTACGATTCATATGTATTATTTTCCAGTGACTTGAGTGGACTGAGTGCAGTTCTTTGAGGTACCGTGTAGGCCTTGCCAGTTATTCAATTCGGTACTTGGAATGGTATCTTTGTTAATTTCAACCTCCTGGATAATACCTCACCATTCCCCACCTTTCCCATTTAGCAGCCTTATGTCTATTTTCTACATATTTGACTATGTTTCTGTTTTGTAGTTTATTTCATGTGTAGCCATTTTTGATTCCACGTTTAAGTGACATCTTATGATATGTGTCTTTTTCTTTCTGACATGTGTCACTTAGAATGATCGTATGTAACTCCTCCAGAGTTGTTACAGCTGGCCTTATTTCATTGATTTCTGGATGAGTAATATTCCACTCTACATAAGTACCCCAACTCTTTTATCCATTTTATCCTTCCAGGGACATTTAGGTTATATCCAAGTGGAGGCCCTTTTTAACAGAGAGGTGGTAAATGTCAGGGTGCCTGTTTTCTGTCATTTTTTGTTTTTCCCAAGGTATACGCCCATGAGTGCAAGTGCCCTATGCTCTGTAGCTCAGTTTTCAGATGTTTTAGCCAACACAATACACTTCTCCAGAGTGGCTGTTGGCAAATTACTTTTCCACAATCAGCCTCACAGGGCTCCCTTTTCTCCTCACCCTGTCCTGCATTCCTGGTGTTTACACTTTATGTGGATGGCCCTTCTGACTGATGTGAAGTGATACATTTTGTAGTATTGATTTCCAGTGCCCACCTGTTTGGTTGGATAAAAAGTGTGTATGGCCTTTACTTGAATATATTCAGAAAAAAATACATACGCCCTTTTGGTCCAAGTGCATCATTGGCGATGTTCAGCCCCTTTTCTTGTGCTTTAATGGGGAGTCCTTTCTACCTCTTCAAATCTGTTTCCTGCCACTCCCCCTTGCTTACAAGTCCTTTTCTGTGACTTACCTCAAGACATTTTTCAACAATAGATATTTTCAACTCTGCAGTTTCATTAATTTTAGTGCCCCTGAGTTCCATTTTTCAACTTGTGTTTTTGGAAACTGGACACAAAACAGCGGGATTTCCTCTAGCCCTATTCTCTTTCCGTGGGCAATTCTAGCCTTTGATGAATTTGTCTTCCAGATTGGAAATTAGAGTGGCATGTGCCTGTCCGAACACCTAAGACTTGTCTCTAAATTTTTCTCATCCTTCCGCTTCATTGTCTGGACAAATTCCAAACTGTGTGCAACAGGACTTTGACGGTGCTGATATGCCCAAGTGAGGAGATTGTTAGGAAAGATGCTGGAGGGGTGAACCCGAGCACCAGGCGATGAGGAGATGAGGTGCCTTTTCCAAACTCTTTCCGATCAAACGGTATACAATCCTCTGGGTGTGACAGGCATGTTTTAGCTGTAGGAAGGGTCCCGTGCATGGAAGGAGAACACCAGGGATTTTTCCAAATCAGTGCCTCCCCGTACCCCAATCTGGGGAATTTTTAAGCTACAGCTACACGTATGTCCATTAAGGGCCTTGGGAAATAGGCAGAGCCCAAACTTTAGATGATTGAAATCTTCAGGTTCAAAAGTGTTCACCATCGGCCTTGCTTAGGTTACATTTTATCTGTCATTGATAGATGATGTCAATAAAAATATCGATTCTTTTTCAGATTATTTCCCCTTATAGGTTATTGCAAAATATTCAGTGTAGTTCCCTGTGCTATACAGTAATTCCTTGTTGATGATCTATTTTATACATAGCAGTGTGTATGTGTTAATCCCAAACTGTTAATTTATCCCTTTTCCTACCTTTCCCCTTTGGTAATAATAAATTATAAGATTTTATACTTCTCAGAAATGGGGGAGCTGAAAGAGAGGTATACTTTTCAATGGAAAATCATTCAAAACAAGATTGAAGCTTCAGCCAAGAGTATTCGATGTACAACCATGGAAATAAATCACTTCATTTCTCTAATGTTGACCTGACAAATAAGACAGACGTCTTCACTGAACTTGCTTATAGTAAAGTGATGGAAATATCAAATGTAAGTCTTAGAAAAATCTTATTTTACCCGAGCATTATACACTGCTCTATGTTAACTACAGTTTGGCTCACACATCTGTTCATTGAAGTTAAAGTGCTCTCAATATCTGTTACTGATCCTCCAGAGTGGACCCCAACAGGAGTCCCCGAGCCCAGTGTCATTGGAGCCAACAGATCAAGACTGAGTTTGGTTCAGAAGCAAAGGAAACATTATTTTGAAAACCGAATGGAGAGATGAGAGAGTGCACGCCCCCACGGGCTGTGGGCTGGGCTGCTGTGTAGGGATCCCGGCAGCGTCAGTGGGAGTTAGGGGATAGAGCTCTCGATGGCTGGGTTGGCTGCAGTTCAGACTCTATGCCGTGGAGTCTGCATGGGACTCCGCTAGACGAGGTGTCGACCCAGCCATTCTGCACTAGGAAATCGGGTCTGAAGTGCCGGGTGTGGGACCTCTGCATGCAGAACACTAGGAGCATGTGAAATTAGACAAAGCACAAAGGAAAAACAGCTTAGACTTTATTTTATTGCCCAGATTCTCTTTTTATCTCCCAGGAATTTTTAATGAACGTTGCCAGAGACGAACACCTCCTCTGCTTTTTGTTCTGTTCCTCATTCTTGTGGTGTTGAGGGTGCAGACCCCTCTTTTGTAACTGCTTCATGCTGTGGTGGGAGCCCTGATCCCTGGGGGGAGTTGCAAAACGTCTCCCCACCAGCCTCCAGGTGAGGTTGATTGCCCCAAGGCCTCTTGCCTCACTTCTGGTCCACCTGAGCACCAGCATTGGAAGTGTTATTGATTCTAATGACCTTTAAGGGTCCAGGAAAGAGATGCGCAGAGATGCTGTGGTGGCAGGTTTCACCCCACCCCACATTTGTTCGGTGACCTTAGGCTGACGGTTTTTGCCAGCCTAGATGCTCTGACCAGTAGTCTGTGCTTTCTTTAATTAGGTCCCTGAATTAATGTACAAACAGCACCATGTGTCAGAGCCCGGCCCGTGCAACTCCCAGACAGTCCAGGGTCAGTGGTGATCCAGGACCATGACGTCCACTGAGTCACCGGCATTTAGAAGTAGCCAGCAGTCCAGCCGGTCATATTGGCCACCATCACCGTGGTGTCTGTAGGGTTTTCTATGGTGAAAGCGTGATATACGTTTCCCCCGCCAAGCTTATTAGCTCCCCTCTGGGTGCAGTAAGTCCTGCAAGCAGTGGTCTGCTCTTTCGGGGCACAGTCTTGTTGTTTTCTGAGAGAAACTCCAGGTCAAGTGATGGTCACACGAGTCATCTTGGGGGCCCGTTGCCCCCATTTGTCTCTCTGGAGGTTGGAGTTGGAGGGCCTCCTCACTCGAGGTCAGTGTGTCCACAGAGCGACCCCTGCAACTTCAGGGCATGATGGGTTGTTAGGTTCACCATGTGCAGTCCTTTTCCCTTAGGAGGGAGCTGGCCTTGTGGGCTGCTGATTTCTAGCTTTATAGATACCCCAGTATCCTGGCCTGATGAGTCAGTGGGCAAAGCCCTTGGTGAACATAGTTTATCATACCTGAAGGGCATTCTTGTGTTGCTCCATTTCAAGTGGTCCCAGTTTTTGCACTAAGGCTCCAAGGGCGATTAACCATTGACCGGGTATGTAATGGTCAAACGGTTTAGCTAAATTAGCGAGTTCCTGGGCAAGGATCTGAATTGACTGCTTTTTCCATTCTTGAAAGGCTGCTTCTGGATTCTATTCAAAAGGATCATCATCTTTTCGTGTCAGTGTTTCATGTAGAGGCCCAGCTATTAGACTGTAGTTAGGGATCCAGATGCAGAAAACCTTGGCCTCCCCAGGAACCCCTAAGCTGTCTTCTAGTTTTAGAAGAGGTAAGGCTGCAAATGGCTTCTTCCCTATCCTGGGATGCGTTTCTCCAAATATCTGTGAGAATGAAGCCAAGGCATGTCACCTGAGCCTGGGATATTTGAGCCTTTTTCTTGGACACCTTCTATCCTTTCTTGGCTAGGTAGTTCAGAGGCATCTTTAGTAGGCCTGGCGATCAGAATGTCATCTGCATATTGAAGGAGGGTTCCCTTTTACAGAGGTAGAACTTTTAGGTCTTTAGAGGACATTTCCCCAATGATGGTGTGGGGATTTTTGAACCATTGGGGCAGGACGGCCCAGCATTATTGCTTGTGTTGCATGTTCTGTCCTGCCACTCACAAGCCAAAAATTCTTGTGACTCTGAGATGAATGGAATACAGAAGAAGGCATCATTGAAGTGTAATACAGAATGCCATGGCCTGGTGGATAGTAGAAGAGCAGCAGGGTGTAGGAAATAGGAGCTACTGGATGTATATCCTCGGTGGCTTCACTGACTTTCCTGATATCCTTTACCAGGTCTCCAGCAGCCCATGGGGCTCTCGTGGTCAGGCCAATCCCAGGATATGGAGCTCACCTGGTCTGCATCCCGCAACCCACAGCCCACGGGGCTCTCGTGTTCAAGTCCCTCCCAGTGTATGGAGCTCACCTGTGCAGCTACCCAGCAGCCCATGGGGCTCTCATAGTCAGGCCCTTCCCAGGATATGGAACTCCCCTGGGCAGGTACCCCAGCAGGGCTGGACACACAGGAACTGTGCACATAGCCCACCTTGCAGAGAAACCCCAGCTCACCTGTCGCTCACAGCTGACACAGAACACCTCAGAGCAGGACTTGAACTAACAAACAGCAGCTCTGACAGGTCTGTGACCCTGGCTATCACTCTGTGCAGCCTCTCTCTGCCTGGTCTTCCAGACACTTCCACTGCAGCCAGGGCACCAGGCCTCTGTCTCCAGCCACCATCACTCCTCTCCCTGACTCCTGGATTCCTCTCATTAGGATAGGGTCTTCTTGAAGTTGTTTTCCACTCATGGACCAGATAAAATGATTAGAAAACAAGCCGCAGCTGCAGCCCCTTGTCTAGCCTGACTCTCAAGAGCCCACACCTGTTCCTTGGGACTGACCGGTTTAGCAAGGTTCATTTTCTGCAACTTTGAGCCCCTGAGGGGTGAGGATTGGCTGATTTGGGCAGCCTGACACTGCCTGCCAGCCCCCCCCCACAGGTGTGCCTGGGTTGAGGTCAATATAAACACCTCTCCAGTCAGCAAGAACCCCTGTAGCTATGCCTGACACCATATTCTCTGCCCCGTCAGCAGTGTCGTGGCTGGGGTGGTGGGAGGGAGTGAGGGGCCGTGGCTTTGTGGGTGGCCCAGTGTGAGTGGGGCTCTGCTGGACTTTCTGCAGGAGTTGCCAGGCTGCCACCTGCTAAAGAAGAGGATGTGTCACCCATACCTGCCACTGGAATTTCTCCCCAGGCAGAGGTGAGGAAGTAAAAAAGCAGTGGGGGCCGTGGCAGGAGGGGTATCTCAGGCAGGGAAATGGAAAGATTCCAGAAGACCATCTGGGGCCAGGACCATCCTGGCTGGCCTGCAGGCACCAAGTCGGCCTGTGTGCTGTCGCTAGTGTGGCTCCACAGCCCTTCCTCTAGGCTTGCAAGTGCTTGTACATATTCAGGTGTTTTACCTGGAAAGGGTGGGAAGAGTTCAGCTGCAGCAGGACTGGGGCTCAGCTCACATTTACTCACAGACGCCTCGACACAGTCCCCCAGCTTTGCAATGAGGATTCTCCTTGTTGGGGGGAGTGCTGCTGAGTGCATGGGAGACAGTTTCCCACCTCTGACCAACTTAAGAATTTTTTACCACTGGAGCAAGTGCCCTGATACGAGTTTCCTCTGTATAACTGGTGAGTTCTGTTTTTTTTTTTTTTCTTTTTTTCTTTTCGGTTCAAGTTCGATTTTATTTATTCATCATTTTTTTTTAATTTGGAGATATAAACATGGAAATAATGCATTAATATAAAGACGTCTATGTGAAGGGAAAAACTTTTTTTCTGTTTTATTTTATTAAATGTTATTTATTTAATTTTAATTTTTTTTAAATTTATTTCTTTTATACAGCAGGTTCTTGTTGGATACCTATTTTAAACATATAAGTGTGCACATGTGAATCCCAGTCTCCCAATTCATCCCACCACCACCCTCACATGGCGTTCCCTCCTTGGTGTCCATATGTTTGTTCTCTACATCTGTGTCTCTATCTTTGCCCTGCACACCGGTTCATCTGTACCATTTTTCTAGGTTCCACATATATGCATTAATATACAATATTTGTTTTCCTCTTTCTGACTTACTTCACTCTGTATGACAGTCTCTAGGTCCATCAAGGTCTCTACAAATGACCCAATTTCATTCCTATGTATGGCTGAGTAATATTCCGTTGTATATATGTACCACGTCTTTATCCATTCGTCTGTCTGTGGGCACTTAGGTTGCTTTCATTACCTGTCTATTGTAAATAGTGCTTCAGTGAACATTGTGGTGAATGTGTCTTTTTGATTTATGGTTTTCTCTGGGTATATGCCCAGTAGTGGGATTGCTGGATGATATGGTAATTCTATTTTTAGTTTTTTAAGGAACCTCCATACTGTTCTCCATAGAGACTGTATCGATTTACATTCCCAACAATAGTGGAAGAAGGTTCCTTTTCTCCACACTCTCTCCAGCATTTGTTGTTTGTAGATTTTCTGATGATGCCCATTCTAACAGGTGTGACGTGATACCTCATTGTAGTTTCGATTTCCATTTCTCTAATAATTAGTGATGTTGAGCAGATTTTCATGTGCGTACTGGCCATCTCTATGTCTTCTTGGAAGAAATGTCTATTTAGATCTTCCATTTTTGTATTGGGTTGTTTGTTTTATTAATATTGAGCTGCATGAGCAGCTTATATATATTGGAGATTAATCATTTGTCCATTGATTCATTGGCAAATATTTTCTGCCATTCTGAGGGTTGTCTTTTCGTCTTGTTTGTAGTTTCCTTTGCTTTGCAAAAGCTTTTACGTTTCATTAGGTCGCATCTGTTTAGTTTTCTTTTTAATTTCATTGCTATACGAGGTGGATCAAAAAAGATCTTGCTGTGATTTATGTCAGAGTATCCTTCGTAAGTTTTCCTCTCAGAGTTTTATACTGTCCGGCCTTACATTAAGGTCTCTAATCCATTTTGAATATATTTTTATGTATGGTGTTGGGGAGTGTTCTAATTTCATTCTTTTACATGTAGCTGTCCATATTTCCCAGCACCAATGATTGAAGAGACTGTCTTATCTCCATTGTATAGTCTTGCCTCCTTTGTCATAGATTAGTTGACCATAGGTGTGTAGATTTATCCTTGGGCTTTCTTTTTTATTTTTTTTCCTTTTACACGTTTATTGGAGTATAATTGCTTTACAATGGAGTGTTCGTTTCTGCTGTATAACAAAGTGAATCAGCTATACATATACAAATATCACCAGATCCCCTCCCTCTTGCATCTCCCTCCCACACTCCATATCCCACCCCTTTATGTTGTCACAAAGCACCGAGCTGATCTCCCTGTTCTATGTGGCTGCTTCCCAGTAGCTATCGGTGTTACATTTGGTAATGTATTTATGTCCATGCCACTCTCTCACTTCGTCCCAGCTTACCCATCCCCCTTCCGGTGTCCTCAAGTCCTTTCTCTATGTCTTTGTCCTTAATCCTGTCCTGCCACTAGGTTCTTCAAAATCTTTTTTTTTTCTTCATTAGATTCCATATATCTCTGTTAACATACAGTATTTGTTTTTCCCTTTCTGACTTACTTCACTGTGTAGGACAGATTCTAAGTCCATCCACCTCAGTACAAATAACTCAGTTTTGCTTCTTTTTATGGTTGAGTAATATTTGATTGTATATATGTGCCAGATCTTCTTTATCCATTCATCTGTCAATGGACACTTAGGTTGCTTCCATGTCCTGGCTAATGCAAATAGAGCTGCAATGAACATTTTTGTACATAACTCTTTTTGAATTATGGTTTTCGCAAGGCAAATGCCCAGTAGTTGGATTGTTGTGTCGTATGGTACTTCTATTGTTAGTTATTTAATGGAACCTCCATACTCTTCTCCCTAGTGCCCATATCAATTTACATTCCCACCCACAGTGCAAGTGTGTTCCCTTTTCTCCAATAAAGGCCTCTCCAGCATTTATTGTTTTGTAGATTTTTTTGATGATTGCCACTCTGACTGCTGTGAGGTGATACCTCAGGGTAGTTTTGATTTGCATTTCTCTAATGATTAGTGATGTTCAGCATCCTTTCATGTGTTTCTTGGTAATCTGTATATCTTCTTTGGAGAAATGTCTATTTAGGTCTTCTGCCCGTTTTTGGATTGGGTTGTTTGTTTTTGTGATATTGAGCTACATGAGGTGCTTGTAAAGTTTGGAGATTAATCCTTTGTCAATTGCTTCATTTGAAAATATTTTCTCCCATTCTGAGGGTTGTTTTTGCATCTTGTTTATGTTTTCCTGTACTGTGTAAAAGCTTTTAAGTTTCATTAGGTCCCATTTGTTGATTTCTGTTTTTATTTCCATTTCTCTAGGAGGTGGGTCCAAAAAGATCTTGCTGTGATTTATGTCATAGAGTGTTCTGCCTATGGTTTCCTCTAAGTGTTTTATAGTGTCTGGTCTTATATTTAGATCTCTAATCAATTTAGAGTCTATTTTTGTGTATGGTGTTATGGAGTGTTCTAATTTCATTCTTTTATGTGTAGGGGTCCAGTTTTTCCAGCACCAATTACTGAAGAGACTGTCTTTTCTCCATTGTATATCCTTAGCTCCTTTGTCATAGATGAGATAGCCATAGATATGTAGGTTTATCTCTGGGCTTTCTGTCCTGTTCCACTGATCTGTGTTTATGCCAATCTACATACACTTGATTCCATTATGGAAACATATAAATACATAGGTTTCAAGGTTATTACATCAGATATATTCCTCTTCAGTGAATAGGGTGTTTTGTGTCCAGTTCATTGAGAAAGGAGTAGGTCTTGTCTATTACATATTTGGTATATGCAATGGGATCTGTGCTAATTTCAAACTCTGCTTTTACACATCACCCCACGTCACCTTTCCCCTTAAGGAGGCATAAGTGTGTTTTCTAAATGTGTAACTCTGTTCTCTTTTGAAATTCAGTTCATGTGTAGCCATGTTTACATTTCCTCTATAAGTGATATATTACAATAAGTTTCTTTTTCTTTGTGGCTCATTTCACTTAGCATCATCGTACCTAAAGCCACTCATTATGCTGCTATTGGCCTTATGACATTGATTTTATGTCTGAGTGACATTCCATTGTATATAAGTACCACAACATCTATATCCATTTTTTTTTTCCTTTCCTGGGATATATAAAGTGTACCGAAGTCGAGGTTCTTGTAAACAGAGCAGCCCTAAACTTTGGGCTGTCTGTGTGTTGTGGATTTTTAGTTTTCCCAAAATACACGCCCATGAGTGGAAGTGTGCTATGCTCTGTAGCTCTGTTTTAGAAAACAACATACAGTTCTCCAGAGAGGCTGTGGGCAATTTACATCCTGTCCATCGGCGTAACCAGGCTCCCTTTTCTCCATGGCCTGTCCTGCATTTGTGGTTTTTACACTATTTGTGGATGGCCCTTTTGACTGGAGGTAAGAGACACTTCTATGTAGTGTGGATTTGCAATGCCTGAGGGCTTGCTTGGCCAAAAAGGGCATATGCATTTTTTCCCGAATATATTCAAGAAAATACACATAATCCCTTTTCAGCCAAGGGCAACATTGTCGAAATTTTGTCGCTTTTCATGTGCTTTAAAGACGACTCCAATCTACCTCTTGAAATCTGTTTCCTTCAATTCTGCCTTGCATTCAAATCCTCTTCACTGCCTTTCCTCAATATATTTCTGGATGATAGTTGTCCTTTATAACTCTGCAAGTTTGTGAATTGCTGTGCCCCTGATTTCCATTTTTCAACTCGCCTCTTTGTGAGCTGGCTGCAATACCGCAGGATGGCTTTAGGCCCTAGTCTGGTTCTGGGGTTTCAGGCTGAGCCTTTGGTTAATTCTTCTTCCTGATGGGAAACTAGAGTGACATGTGCCCATCCAAACACCTACAGCTAATCTCTCATTTATTTCCCTTCTTCCTGTTCATCCTCTGCACAATTTGCAAACTGTGCATAATGGGACGGTAAAGGGGCTGACACTCCAAGTGGGGAGATTTTGAGTAATGCAGATGGAATGGCGAGGCCGAGCACGACAAAAGGAAAAATGAGGTACCTTTTAGAAAACTTTCCCAATTACACAGTGTACCATCCACTGGGTTTCCCATGCATGTTTTAACTGGAGGAAGATTCCCTTAAACCTGGAGAGTTTGGACCACTAGAATGGGTAGCACACAGTATTGCTCTAAGTGGTGTTCTTTTGTTCACACAACCTCAGCAATCTTGTCAGCCCCAAGTGTCCAGTCTTATGTCTCATCCAGCTGTGGGTGTAAAGGTGGTCAAACTAGCTTGTATCACAGGCCATGAACATAGCTTTTAAGACTTTCTATCTGTTTTTGCATTTTGCTTTTGAAATATACTTTTATAAGTGGGTTTAAATGAATTTCAGTGCTGTGTTCATGTCGTTATACACACATATGATTCCTTTATGGAGACATGAGAATACATATGTTTTAAAATACATAGAGTCAGACATATTCCTCTGCAATGAATAGGGGGTGTTTTGTCCAGTTCATTGTGCCGGGAGTAGGTGTTGTCTATTACATACATGGTTTATATAACGATATCTGTGCTAATTTAAAACTTTGGTTTTATGCATCACCCCACCTCGGCTTTCCCATTAAGCAGGCAGAAGATGTTTTCTAATTGTGTGAATCTGTTGTGTTTGTCATTCAGTTCATGTGTGGTCATGTGTACATTCCCGCTATGAGTGATACCTTATGATAAGATTTGTTACTCTGTAATCTTTCCTAACTCAGTTCATGTGTAGCCATGTTTACAGGACCTTCATAAGTGATATCTTACGATAAGTTTCTTTTTCTGTGAGACTTATTTCACTTAGAATCATCGTACCTGAATCCACTCTTTTTGCTGCTACTGGCCTTATGACATTGATTTCATGGCTGAGCGATATTCCATCGTACGTAAGTACCACAATATCTTGAACCATTTTTGTCTTTCCTTGGATACTTAAGGTGTACCCAAGTTGAGGTGCTTGTAAGCAGTGCAGCGCTAAATTTTAGCGTGGCTCTGTCTTATTGATTTTCAGTTTTCCCAAGGTATATTCCCTAGACTGGAAGTGCCCTTGGCTCTGTAGCTCTGTTGTTTACTTGTTTTAGGGAACACAATGCACTCCTCCAGAGAGGCAGTTGGCAACTTACATCTCGCCCATCAGAATTACAAGGCTCCCTGATCTCCAGGGCCTGTCTTGCCTTTCTGGTTTTTACACATATTGCGGATGTCCATTTTGACCGTTGGGAAGGGATACTTCTTTGTAGTGAAGATTTGCATTGCTGCTTGCTTGTTTGGCCAAAAAGGGCGTATGCATTTTCTCCTGAATATATTCAGGAGAAAACGCATACGCCCCTTTTGGACAAGTGTATCATTGTCAAAGTTGTGCCCCTCTTCCTGTGCTTTAAAGGTGATTCCAACGTACCTATTGAAATGTGTTTCCTGCTATTCTGCCACGTTTTAAAGTCTGCCTCTCTGCCTTCCCTCAAAAGATTTTTGGACGATAGTTGTCTTCTATTACTCTGCCAGTTTGTAAATTGCTGTGCCCCTGAGCTCCATTTTTCAACTCGTTTTTGTGAGCTGACCGCAAATCCAAAATTATGGTTCAAAAACTATACTGGTTCCCCGTGGGTGGCTGAGACATTGGTTAATTCTACATCCTGCTGGGCAATTAAAGTGACATGTACCCGTCCAAATGCCTAACATCTACTCTCTCATTGGTTCTCCCTCTTCCCTTTCATCCTCTCCCAAATTGGCAACCTGTGCGAACCAGGAGGTTTTACGGGCTATCGCTCCAATTTGGGAGATTGTTATTTAAGCAGTTGGAAGGTCAAAATGGAGCACAAGGAGACGGACTATAAGTTGAGTTTTAGAAACCTTTCGTATTCACAGTGTGTCCATTCTCTAGGTTTCCCGTAAATGTTATGGCTATAGTAATATTCCCTTACACATGGAGAGTTGGGACCCATGGAATGGGTGCCACACATTATTGCTTTAAAGGGTCTGCATTTGCTCACCCAGTCTCACCAAAACTGTCATTCTCAAGTGTCCAAATTTATGCCACATCCAGCTCTCGTTGTAGGTAGGGTCATTACAGGTTTCATCAGAGCCCCTGCAGGAATTGTAAAGAATTTCCCTGTTTTTTTGTTTTGTATTTGAAATTCCTTTTTATAGTGGGTTAGAGCTGATTCTCACTGCCATGTTTATGCCAGTCTAGACAAACTTGATTCCCTTACGGTGACATATCAATACAGAGGTTTTAAGATTCTTACTAGTCAGATATATTCCTCTGCGGGAAATATGGGGTTTTGAGCCCCTTTCACTGAGGAAGGTGTAGGTCTTGTCTATTCCATACATGGTTTTTGGAACGGTACCTGTGCTTATATCAAACTCTGGTTTTATGCATCACCCCACCTCTCCTTCCCCCTTAAGCAGGCATAAGAGTGTTTTCTAAATGTGAGACTCTGTTCTCTTTCCTAACTCAGTTCATGTGTAGCCATGTTTACAGGATCTTCATAAGTGATATCTTATGATAAGTTTCTTTTTCTTTGTGACTTATTTTACTTAGAATCATCGTACCTGAATCCACTCATTTTGCTGCTACTGGTCTTATGACATTGATTTCATGGCTGAGGGATATTCCATCGTACGTATGTACCACAATTTTTGAACCATTTTTATCTTTCCTGGGATATTTAAGGTGTACCCAAGTTGAGGTTCTTGTAAGCAGTGCAGCCCTAAATTTTGGGGTGGCTCTGTCTTTTTGATTTTCTCTTTTCCGAAGGTATATTCCCTAGACTGGAAGTGCCCTTGGCTCTGTAGCTCTGTTGTTTACTTGTTTTAGGGAACACAATGCACTCCTCCAGAGAGGCAGTTGAAAATTTACATCCCGCCCATCAGCATAACAAGGCTCCCTGTTCTCCAGGGCCTGTCTTGCCTTTCTGGTTTTTACCCATTTTGTGGATGTCCCTTTGGACCGGTGGGATGTGATACTCCTTTGTACTGCAGATTTGCATTGCCCACTTGCTTGCTTGGCCAAAAAGGGCGTATGCGTTTTCTCCTGAATATATTCAGGAGAAAACGCATACGCCCTTTTTGGCAAAGTGCATATTTGTGGAATTTGTGCCCCTCTTCCTGTGATTTAAAGGCGATTCCAACGTATCTGTTGAAATCTTTTTCCTTCTTTTCTGCCTCGCTTTCAGGTCTGCCTCGTGGCCTTCCCTTAACAGAATGTTGGACGATAGTTGTCCTTTATTACTCTACCAGTTTGTGAATTGCTGTGCCCCTGAGCTCCATTATTTAAATCGTTTTTTTGTGAGCTGAACGCCAGTCCAATATTTTGGTTCAGGAACTATACTGGTTCCATGTGGCTGGCTGAGACTTTGGTTAATTCTTCTTCTTCCGGGAAATAAGAGTGACATGTGCCCGTCCAAATGTCTAACAGCTACTCTCTCATTGGTTCTCCCTATTCCCTTTCATCCTTTGCCAAACTGGCAACCTGTGCAAACCAGGAGGTTAAATGTGCTGTCTCTCCAAGTTGGGCGATTGATAGTAAAGCAGTTGGAAAGTCAAACTGGCGCACAAGGAGAGGGACTATTCGTTGAGTTTTAGAGAACATTCGTATACACAGTGTGTCCATTCTCTAGGTTTCCCATACATGTTATAGCTATAGTAATATTACCTTCAACCTGGAGAGTTGGGACCCATGGAATGGGTGACATGCATTATTGCTTTAAAGGGTCTGCATTTGTTCACCCAATCTCACGAATCCTCTCAGTCCCATGTGTCCAGCCTTATGCCACATCCAGCAGTCGTTTTAGATAGGGTCATTCCAGGTGTCATCAGAGACCCTGAAGGAATTGTAAAGAATTTTGCTGTTTTTTTGTTTTGTTTGGAAATTCCTTTATATAGTGGGTTTGAGCTGATTCTCGCTGCCATGATTATGCCAGTCTAGAATCACTTGATTCCCTTACGGAGACATATCAATACATAGGTTTTAAGATTCATACTAGTCAGATATATTCCTCTGCGGGAAATATGGTGTTTTGAGTCCCTTTCACTGAGGAAGGTATAGGTAGGTCTTGTCTATTCCATAGTTGATTTTTGGAACGGTACCTGTGCTTATATCAAACTCTGGTTTTATGCATCACCCCACCTCTCCTTCCCCCTTAAGCAGGCATAAGAGTGTTTTCTAAATATGAGACTCTGTTCTCTTTCCTAACTGAGTTCATGTGTAGCCATATTTACAGGATCTTCATAAGTGATATCTTATGATAAGTTTCTTTTTCTTTGTGACTTATTTCACTTAAAATCATCGTACCTGAATCCACTCATTTTGCTGCTACTGCTCTTATGACATTGATTTCATGGCTGAGGGATATTCCATCGTACGTAAGTACCACAATTTTTTGAACCATTTTTATCTTTCCTGGGATATTTAAGGTGTACCCAAGTTGAGGTTGTTGTAAGCAGTGCAGCCCTAAATTTTGGGGTGGCTCTGTCTTATTGATTTTCATTTTTCCCAAGGTATATTCCCTAGACTGGAAATGCCCTTCGCTCTGTAGCTCTGTTGTTTACTTGTTTTAGGAAACACAATGCACCCCTCCAGAGAGGCAGTTGGCAATTTACATGCCGCCCATCAGCATAACAAGGCTCCCTGTTCTCCAGAGCCTGTCTTGCCATTCTGGTTTTTACACATTTTGTGGATGTCCCTTTTGACCGGTGGGAAGTGATACTTCTTTGTAGTGCAGATATGCATTGCCCACTTGCTTGCTTGGCCATAATGGGCGTATGCGTTTTCTCCTGAATATATTCAGGAGAAAACGCATACGCACTCTTTGACCACGTGCATCATTGTCGAAGTTGTGCCCCTCTTCCTGTGTTTAAGGTGGGTCCAACGTACCTCTTAAAATCTGTTTCCTGCTCTTCTGCCTCGCTTTCCATTCCATGTCATTGTCTTCCCTCAACATATTTTTGGACGATAGTTGCCCTTTATTACTCTGCGAGTTTGTGAATTGCTGTACCCTGAGCTCCATTTTATAACTCGTTTTTTGTGACCTGAAACCAAGTCCAATATTTTGGTTCAGAACCTATACTGGTTGTCGTTGGTTGGCTGAGACTTTGGTTAATTCTTCTTGCTCCCGCGAAATAAGAGTGACATGTGCCCGTCCAAATGCCTAACAACTACTCTCTCATTGGTGCTCCCTCTTCCCTTTCATCCTCTGCCAAACTGGCAACCTGTGCGAACCAGGAGGTTAAAGTGGCTGTCTCTGCAAGTTGGGAGATTGATATTAAAGAAGTTGCAAAGTCAAACCGGAGCACCAGGAGAGGGACTATTCTTTGAATTTTAGAGACCTTTCGTATTCACAGTGTGTCCATTCTCTAGGTTTCCCGTACATGCTATAGATGTAGTAATATTCCCTACAACTTGTACAGTTGGGACCCAGGGAATGGGTGCCATGTATTATTGCATTAAAGGGTGTGCATTTGCTCACCCAATCTCACCAATCCTCTCAGTCCCAGGTGTCCAGCCTTATGCCGCATCCAGCTGTCATTGTAGATATGGTCATTCCAGGTTTCATCAGAGACCCTGAAGGAATTGTAAAGAATTTCCCAGTTTTTATGTTTTGTTTTTGAAATTCCTTTTTATAGTGAGATTGAGCTGATTCTCGCTGCCATGTTTATGCCAGTCTAGAAACACTTGATTCCCTTATGGAGTCATATCACTACACAGGTTTTAAGATTCTTACTAGTCAGATATATTCCTCTGCGGGAGGTATCTGGTCTTGATTCCCTTTCAGAGAGGAACGTGTAGATCTTGACTATTCTGTATTTGGTTTCTTGTATGGTGCCTGTACTTATATCAAACTCTGGTTTTATGCAACACCACACCTCTCCTTCCCCCTTAAGCAAGCATAAGAGTGTTTTCTAAATGTGAGACTCTGTTTTCTTTCCTAACTCAGTTCATGTGTAGCCATGTTTACAGGATTTTCATAAGTGATATATTATGATAAGTTTCTTTTTCTGAGTGACTTATTTCACTTAGAATCATCGTACCTGAATCCACTCATTTTGGTGCTACTGGTCTTATAACCTTGATTTCATGGCTGAGGGATATTCCATCATACGTAAGTACCACCATTTTTTGAACCATTTTTATCTTTCCTGGGATATTTAAGGTGTACCCAAGATGAGGTTCTTGTAAGCAGTGCAGCCCTAAATGTTGGGGTGGTTCTCTCTTATTGATTTTCCGTTTTCCCAAGGTATATTGCCTAGACTGGGAGTGCCCTTGGCTCTGTAGCTCTGTTGTTTACTTGAATTAGGGAACACAATGCACTTCTCCAGATAGGCAGTTGGCAATTTACATGCCGCCAATCAGCATAACAAGGCTCCCTGTTCTCCAGGCCCTGTCTTGACTTTCTGGTTTTTACCCATTTTGTGGATGTCCCTTTTGACTGGTGGGAAGTGATACTTCTTTGTAGTGCAGATTTTCATTGCCCGCTTGTTTGCTTGCTTGCTTGCTTGTTCCTGAATATATTCAGGAGAAAATGCATACGCCCTTTTTGGCCAAGTGCATCATAGTCGAAATTGTGCCCCTATTCCTGTGCTTTAAAGGCGATTCCAACATACGCCTTGAAATCTGTTTCCTGCTATTCTGCCTAGCATTCAAGTCTGCCTAGTTGCCTTCCCTCAACAGATTGTTGGACGATAGTTGCCCTTTATTACTCTGCCACTTTGTGAATTGCTGTGCCCCTGAGCTCCATTTTTTAACTCGTTTTTTGTGACCTGAACGCAAGTCCAAAATTTTGGTTCTGAAACTATACTGGTTTTCGGTGAGTGGCTGAGACTTTGGTTATTTCTTCTTCCTCCCAGGAAATAAGAGTGACATGTGCCCGTCCAAATGCCTAACAGCTACTCTCTTATTGGTTCTCCCTCTTCCCTTTCATCCTTTGCCAAATTGGCAACCTGTGCGAACCAGGAGGTTAAAGGTGCTGTCTCTGCAAGTTGGGAGATTGATAGTAAAGTAGTTGGAAAGTCAAACTGGCGCACAAGGAGAGGGACTATTCGTTGAGTTTTAGAAACATTTCGTATTCACAGTGTGTCCATTCTTAGGTTTCCCTTACATGTTATAGCTATAGAAATATTCCCTTCAACCGGGACAGTTGGGACCCAAGGAATGGGTGCCATGCATTATTGCTTTAAAGGGTCTGCATTTGCTCACCCAATCTCACCAATCCTCTCAGTCCCATGTGTCCAGCCTTATGCCACATCCAGCTGTCATTGTAGATAGGGTCATTCCAGGTTTCATCAGAGACTCTGAAGGAATTGTAAACAAATTCCCTCTTTTTATGTTTTGTTTTTGAAATTCCATTTTATAGTGGGTTTGGGCTGATTATCGCTGCCATGTTTATGCCAGTCTAGAAACACTTGATTCCCTTACGGAGACATATCAATATATAGGTTTTAAGATTCTTACTAGTCAGATATATTCCTCTGTGGGAAATATGGGGTTTTGAGTCCCTTTCACTGAGGAAGGTGTAGGTCTATTCTATTCCATAGTTGGTTTTTGGAACGGTACCTCTGCTTATATCAAACTCTGGTTTTATGCATCACCCCACCTCTCCTTCCCCCTTAAGCAGGCATAAGAGTGTTTTCTAAATGTGAGACTCTCTTCTCTGTCCTAACTCATTTCATGTGTAGCCATGTTTACAGGATCTTCATAAGTGATATCTTATGATAAGTTTCTTTTTCTGTGTGACTTATTTCACTTAGAATCATCGTACCTGAATCCACTCATTTTGATTTGTACACATTTTTTTGATGGCCTTTCTGAGCAGTGGAAATTGAGACTTCTTTATTGTGCGGATTTGCATTTCCCTCTTGCTTGGTTGGCCAAAAACTCTGTATGTGTTTTTTTTTTCTGAAGATATTCACGAAAAAAACGCATACACCCTTTTGCCCAACTGCATCATTTTAGAAATTCTGCTGCTTTTCATATGCTTTAAATGTGAGTACAATCTACCTTTTGAAAAATGTTTCCTGGAATTCTGCCTCTCATTCAGAACCTCTTCGTTGCCTTACCTGAATATATTTTTGGACGTTGGTTATCATTTATATCTTTGCAGGTCTTTGAATTGTGTGCTCCTGAGCTCCATTTTGCAACTCGCTTTTTTGGTGAGCTGCCCGCCAAACCATTGGATTGCTTCCGGCCCTTTTCTCGTTCTGGGGAGGCATGCTGAGCCTTTGTTTAATTCTTCTTCCTAATGGGAAATTAGAGTGACATGTGCCTGTCAAAACTCCTACAGCTAATCTCTCATTGGTTCCTCCTCTTCCCATTTATCCTCTGCAAAAATTGCAAACTGTGTGAAACAGGAGGTTAAAGGTGCTGATTCTCCAAGTGGGGAGATTGTTAGTAATGTGGCTCGAATGGCGAACCCCAGAACCAGGAGATCAAAAATGAGGTGCATTTTAGACACTTTTCCTGAGCACACAGTGTACATTCATCTCGGTTTCCCAGGCATGTTTTCCCTGTCAGAAGATTCCCTTGAAACTGCAGATTTGGGACCCATGGAATGGGTACCAGGCAGTATTACTTTAAAAGGTCTGCATTTCCTCACCCAGCCTCTCTAACATCTCTTAGCGTGCATAGCTTCCAGCCTTATATATCATCCTGCTGTGGGTCTACATGTGTTCAATCCATGTTACATTGTAGCCCTTCAACAAAAGTTGTAAGAATTTTTGTCTGTCTCACTGATTTTATAAATATTTTTAAATTTATATTGGTTACAGCTGATTTTCAAAGCTCTGTTTTTTGCTGCTGTACATCCACTTGATTCATGTACTGTGAGACAACAATAAATTCTTTCTCAGATGCTTACGAGTCATATGTATTATTTTCCAGTGACTTGAGTGGACTGAGTGCAGTTCTTTGAGGTACCGTGTAGGCCTTGCCAGTTATTCAATTCCGTACTTGCAATGGTATCTTTGCTAATTTGAACCTCCTGGATAATACCTCACCATTCCCCACCTTTCCCATTTAGCAGCCTTATGTCTATTTTCTACATATTTGACTATGTTTCTGTTTTGTAGTTTATTTCACGTGTAGCCATTTTTGATTCCACCTTTAAGTGACATCTTATGATATGTGTCTTTTTCTTTCTGACATGTGTCACTTAGAATGATCATATGTAACTCCTCCAGAGTTGTTACAACTGGCCTTATTTCATTGATTTCTGGATGAGTAATATTCCACTCTACATAAGTACCCCATCTCTTTTATCCATTTTATCCTTTCAGGGACATTTAGGTTATATCCAAGTGGAGGCACTTTTTAACAGAGAGGTGGTAAACGTTGGGGTGCCTGTTTTCTGTCATTTTTTTGTTTTTCCCAAGGTATACGCCCATGAGTGCAAGTGCCCTATGCTATGTAGTTCAGTTTTCAAATGTTTTAGCAAACACAATACAATTCTCCAGAGTGGCCGTTGGCAAATTACATTTCCACTATCAGCGTCACAGGGATCCCTTTTCTCCTCGCCCTGTCCTGCATTTCTGGTGTTTACACTTTATGTGGATGGCCCTTCTGACTGATGTGAAGTGATACATTTTGTAGTATTGATTTCCAGTGCCCACCTGTTTGGTTGGATAAAAAGTGTGTATGGCCTTTACTTGAATATATTCAGAAAAAAATGCATACTCCCTTTTGGGCCAAGTGCAACATTGGTGATGTTCAGCCCCTTTTATTGTGCTTTAATGGGGAGTCCTTTCTACCTCTTCAAATCTGTTTCCTGCCACTCTCCCTTGCTTACAAGTCCTTTTCTGTGACTTACCTCAAGATATTTTTTGACAATAGATATTTTCAACTCTGCAGTTTCATGAATTTTAGTGCCCCCGAGTTCCATTTTTCAACTTGTGTTTTTGGAAACTGGACACAAAACAGCGGGATTTCCTCTAGCCCTATTCTCTTTCCGTGGGCAATTCTAGCCTTTGATGAAGTTGTCTTCCATTTTGGAAATTAGAGTGGCATGTGCCTGTCCGAACACCTAAGACTTGTCTGTAATTTTTTCTCATCCTTCCGCTTCATCGTCTGGACAAATTCCAAACTGTGTGCAACAGGATGTTGATGGTGCTGATATCCCCAAGTGAGGAGATTGTTAGGAAAGATGCTGGAGGGGTGAACCCGAGCACCAGGTGATGAGGAGATGTGGTGCCTTTTCCAAACTCTTTCCGATCAAACGGTGTACCATCCTCTAGGTGTGACAGGCATGTTTTAGCTGTAGGAAGGGTCCCGTGCATGGAAGGAGAACACCAGGGATTTTTCCAAATCAGTGCCTCCCTGAACCACAAACTGGGGAATTTTTAAGCTACGGCTACACGTATGTCCATTAAGGGCCTTGGGAAATAGGCAGAGCCCAAACTTTAGATGATTGAAATCTTCAGGTTCAGAAGCGCTCACCATCGGCCTTGCTTGGGTTACATTTTATCTGTCATTGATAGATGATGTCAATAAAAATATCGATTCTTTTTCAGATTATTTCCCCTTATAGGTTATTGCAAAATATTCAGTGTAGTTCCCTGTGTTATACAGTAATTCCTTGTTGATGATCTATTTTATACATAGCAGTGTGTATGTGTTAATCCCAAACTGTTAATTTATCCCTTCTCCTACCTTTCCACTTTAGTAATAATAAATTATAAGATTTTATACTTCTCAGAAATGGGGGAGCTGAAAGAGAGGTATCCTTTTCAATGGAAAAGCATTCAAACCAAGATTGAAGCTTCAGCCAAGAGTGTTTGATTTACATCCATGGAAATAAATCACTTCATTTCTCTAATGTTGACCTGACAAATAAGACAGACGTCTTCACTGAAATTGCTTATAGTAAAGTGATGGAAATATCAAATGTAAGTCTTAGAAAAGTCTTATTTTACCCGAGCATTATACACTGCTCTATGTTAACTACACTTTGGCTCACACATCTGTTCATTGAAGTTACAGTGTTCTCAATTTCCGTTACTGATCCTCCAGAGTGGACCCCAACATGAGTCCCCGTGCCCAGTGTCATTGGAGCCAACAGATCAAGACTGAGTTTGGTTCAGAAGCAAAGGAAACATTATTTTGAAAACCGAATGGAGAGGTGTGAGCGTGCAGTCCCCCACGGGCTGTGGGCTGGGATGCTGTGTAGGGATCCCGGCAGCGTCAGTGGGAGTTAGGGGATGGAGCTCTCGAGGGCTGGGTTGGCTGCAGCTCAGGCTCTATGCCATGCAGTCTGCATGGGACTCCGCTAGCTGAGGTGTCGACCCAGCCATTCTGCACTAGGAAATCGGGTCTGAAGTGCCGGGTGTGGGACCTCTGCATGCGGAACCTTAGGAGCACGTGAAATTAGACAAAGCACAAAGGAAAAACAGGTTAGACTTTATTTTATTGCTCAGATTCTCTTTTTATCTCTCAGGAATTTTTAATGAACGTTGCCAGAGACGAACACCTCCTCTGCTTTTTGTTCCGTTCCTCATTCTTGGGGTGTTGAGGGTGCAGACCCCTCTTTTGTAACTGTTTCATGCTGTGGTGGGAGCCCTGATACCTGTGGGGAAGGGCAAAACTTCTCCCCACCAGCCTCCAGGTGAGGTTGATTGTCCCAAAGACCCCTGCCTCATTTCTCGTCCGCCTGAGCACCAGCATTGGAAGTGTTATAGATTCTAATGACCTTTAAGTGTCCCGGAAAGAGATGCGCAGAAATGCTGTGGTGGCAGGTTTCACCCCACCCCACATTTGTTCGGTGACCTTAGGCTGACATTTTTTGCCAGCCTATATGCTCTGACCAGTAGTCTGTGCTTTCTTTAATTAGGTCTCTGAATTTATGTACAAACAGCACCATGTGTCAGAGCCCTGCCCGTGCAACTCCCAGACAGTCCAGGGTCAGTGGTGATCCAGGACCATGACGTCCACTGAGTCAACGGACTTTAGAAGTAGCCAGCAGTCCAGCCGGTCATATTGGCCACCATCACCGTGGTGTCTGTAGGGTTTTCTATGGTGAAAGCATGATATACGTTTCCCCCGCCAAGCTTATTAGCTCCCCTCTGGGTGCAGTAAGTCCTGCAAGCAGTAGTCTGCTCTTTCGGGGCACAGTCTTGTTGTTTTCTGAGAGAAACTCCAGGTCAAGTGATGGTCACACAAGTCATCTTGGGGGCCCGTTGCCCCTATTTGTCTCTCTGGTGTTTGGAGTTGGAGGGCTTCCTCACTCGAGGTCAGTGTGTCCACAGAGCGACCCCTGCAAATTCAGGGCATGATGGGTGGTTAGGATCACCACGTGGGGTCCTTTTCCCTTAGGAGGGAGCTGGCCTTGTGGGCTGCTGATTTCTAGCTTTTTAGATACCCCAGTATCCTGGCCTGATGAGTCGGTGGGCAAAGCCCTTGGTGAACATAGTTTATCATACCTGAAGGGCATTCTTGTGTTGCTCCATTTCAAGTGGTCCCAGTTTTTGCACTAAGGCTCCAAGGGCGATTAACCATTGACAGGGTATGTAAAGGTCAAAGGGTTTAGCTAAATTAGCGAGTTCCTGGGCAAGGATCTGAATTGACTGCCCTTTCCATTCTTGAAAGGCTGCTTCTGGATTCTATTCAAAAGGATCATCATCTTTTCGTGTCAGTGTTTCATGTAGAGGCCCAGCTATTAGACTGTTGTTAGGGATCCAGATGCAGAAAACCTTGGCCTCCCCAGGAACCCCTAAGCTGTCTTCTAGTTTTAGAAGTGGTAAGGCTACAAATGGCTTCTTCCCTATCCTGGGATGCGTTTCTCCGAATATCTGCGAGAATGAAGCCCAGGCATGTCACCTGAGCCTGGGATATTTGAGCCTTTTTCTTGGACATCTTCTATCCTTTCTTGGCTAGGTAGTTCAGAGGCGTCTTTAGTAGGCTTGGCGATCAGAATGTCATCTGCATATTGAAGGAGGGTTTCCTTTTACAGAGGTAGAACTTTTAGGTCTTTAGAGGACATTTCCCCAATGATGGTGTGGGGATTTTTGAACCATTGGGGCAGGACGGCCCAGCATTATTGGTTTTGTTGCATGTTGTGTCCTGCCACTCACAAGCCAAAAATTCTTGTGACTCTGAGATGAATGGAATACAGAAGAAGGCATCATTGAAGTCTAATACAGCATGCCATGGCCTGGTGGATGGTAGAATTTCCAGCAGGGTGTAGGAAATAGGAGCTACTGGATGTATATCCTCGGTGGCTTCACTGACTGTCCTGATATCCTTTACCAGGTCTCCAGCAGCCCATGGGGCTCTCGTGGTCAGGCCAATCCCAGGATATGGAGCTCACCTGGGCTGCATCCTGCACCCCACAGCCCACGGGGCTCTCATGTTCAAGTCCCTCCAAGGGTATGGAGCTCACCTGTGCAGCTACCCAGCAGCCCATGGGGCTCTCATAGTCAGGCCCTTCCCAGGATATGGAACTCCCCTGGGCAGGTACCCCTGTAGGGCTGGACACACAGGAACTGTGCACATAGTCCACCTTGCAGAGAACCCCCAGCTCACCTGTCACTCACAGCTGACACAGAACACCTCAGAGCAGGACTTGAACTAACAAACAGCAGCTCTGACAGGTCTGTGACCCTGGCTATCACTCTGTGCAGCCTCTCTCTGCCTGGTCTTCCAGACACTTCCACTGCAGCCAGGGCACCAGGCCTCTGTCTCCACCCACCATCACTCCTCTCCCTGACTCCTGGGTTCCTCTCATTAGGATAGGGTCTTCTTGAAGTTGTTTTCCACTCATGGACCAGATAAAATGATAAGAAAACAATCCGCAGCTGCAGCCCCTTGTCTAGCCTGACTCTCAAGAGCCCACACCTGTTCCTTGGGACTGACCCGTTTAGCAAGGTTCATTTTCTGCAACTGTGAGCCCCTGAAGGGTGAGGATTGGCTGATTTGGGCAGCCTGACACTGCCTGCCAGCCCCCCCCACACAGGTGTGCCTGGGTTGAGGTCAATATAAACACCTCTCCAGTCAGCAAGAGCCCCTGTAGCTGTGCCTGACGCCATATTCTCTGCCCCGTCAGCAGTGTCGTGGCTGGGGTGGTGGGAGGGAGTGAGGGGCCGTGGCTTTGTGGGTGGCCCAGTGTGATTTGGGCTCTGCTGGACTTTTTGCAGGAGTTGCCAGGCTGCCACCTGCTAAAGAAGAGGATGTGTCACCCATACCTGCCACTGGAATTTCTCCCCAGGCAGAGGTGAGGAAGTAAAAAAGCAGTGGGGGCCGTGGCAGGAGGGGTATCTCAGGCAGGGAAATGGAAAGCTTCCAGAAGAGCATCTGGGGCCAGGACCATCCTGGCTGGCCTGCAGGCACCAAGTCGGCCTGCGTGCTCTCCCTAGTGTGGCTCCACAGCCCTTCCTCTAGGCTTGCAAGTGCTTGTACATATTCAGGTGTTTTACCTGGAAAGGTTGGGAAGAGTTCAGCTGCAGCGGGACTGGGCCTCAGCTCACATTTACTCACAGACGCCTCGACACATTCCCCCAGCTTTGCAATGAGTATGCTCCTTGTGGGGGGGAGCGCTGCTGAGTGCATGGGAGACAATTTCCCACCTCTGACCAACTTAAGAATTTTTTACCACTGGAGCAAGTGTCCTGATAAGATTTTCCTCTCTATAACTGGTGAGTTCTGTTTTTTTTTCTTTTTTTTTTTGGTTCAAGTTAGATTTTATTTATTCCTCTTTTTTTAAATTTGGAGATATAAACATGGAAATAATGCATTAATAGAAAGACGTCTATGTGAAGGGAAAAAGTTTTTTTCTGTTTTATTTTATTAAATGTTATTTATTTAATTTTATTTTGTTTAAAATTTATTTCTTTTTTTTTTTTTTTTCATGGAGTCACCCTTGTTCTGACAGGTTTTAGGATAGCGTTTATGTTTTGTGCAATTGTGGTTCTTTTTTTTTTAATTTTATTTTATTTTTTTGCTTTATAACAAATTTAATCAGTTATACATATACATATGTTTCCATATCCCCTCCCTTTTGCATCTCCCTCCCACCCTCCCTATCCCACCCCTCCAGGCAGTCACAAAGTATCGAGCTGATCTCCCTGTGCTATGCGGCTGCTTCCCACTAGCTATCTACCTCACGTTTGGTAGTGTATATATGTCCATGCCGCTCTTTCACTTTGTCACAGCTTACCCTTCCCCCTCCCCATATCCGCAAGTCCATTCTCTAGTAGGTCTGTGTCTTTATTCCTGTCTTACCCCTATGTTCTTCATGACATTTTTTTTCCTTAAATTCCATATATATGTGTTAGCATACAGTATTTGTCTTTCTCTTTCTGACTTACTTCACTCTGTATGACAGACTCTATGTCTATCCACCTCATTACAAATAGCTCAATTTCATTTCTTTTTATGGCTGAGTAATATTCCATTGTATATATGTGCCACATCTTCTTTATCCATTCATCCGATGATGGACACTTAGGTTGTTTCCATCTCCGGGCTATTGTAAATAGGGCTGCTATGAACATTTTGGTACATGTCCCTTTTTGAATTATGGTTTCCTCAGGGTATATGCCCAGTAGTGGGATTGCTGGGTCATATGGTAGTTCTATTTGTAGTTTTTTAAGGAACCTCCATACCGTTCTCCATAGCGGCTGTACCAATTCACATTCCCACCAGCAGTGCAAGAGTGTTCCCTTTTTTCCACACCCTCTCCAGCATTTATTGTTTCTAGATTTTTTGATGATGGCCATTCTGACTGGTGTGAGATGATATCTCATGGTAGTTTTGATTTGCATTTCTCTAATGATTAATGATGTTGAGCATCCTTTCATGTGTTTGTTGGCAGTCTGTATATCTTCTGTGGAGAAATGTCTATTTAGGTCTTCTGCCCATTTTTGGATTGGGTTGTTTGTTTTTTTCTTATTGAGCTGCATGAGCTGCTTATAAATTTTGGAGATTAATCCTTTGTCAGTTGCTTCATTTGCAAATATTTTCTCCCATTCTGAGGGTTGTCTTTTGGTCTTGTTTATGGTTTCCTTTGCTGTGCAAAAGCTTTGAAGTTTCATTAGGTCCCATGTGTTTATTTTTGTCTTTATTTCCATTTCTCTAGGAGGTGGGTCAAAAAGGATCTTGCTGTGATTTATGTCATAGAGTGTTCTGCCTATGTTTTCCTCTAAGAGTTTGATAGTGTCTGGCCTTACATTTAGGTCTTTAATCCATTTTGAGCTTATTTTTGTGTATGGTGTTAGGGAGTGATCTAATCTCATACTTTTACATGTCCCTATCCAGTTTTCCCAGCACCACTTATTGAAGAGACTGTCCTTTCTCCACTGTACATTCCTGCCTCCTTTATCAAAGATAAGGTGACCATATGTCCGTGGGTTTAACTCTGGGCTTTCTATCCTGTTCCATTGATCTATCTTTCTGTTTTTGTGCCAGTACCATACTGTCTTGATTACTGTAGCTTTGTAGTATAGTCTGAAGTCAGGGAGCCTGATTCCTCCAGCTCCATTTTTCGTTCTCAAGATTGCTTTGGCTATTCGGGGTCTTTTGTGTTTCCATACAAATTGTGAAATTTTTTGTTCTAGTTCTGTGAAAAATGCCAGTGGTAGTTTGATAGGGATTGCATTGAACCTGTAGATTGCTTTGGGTAGTAGAGTCATTTTCACAATGTTGATTCTTCCAATCCAAGAACATGGTACATCTCTCCATCTATTTGTATCATCTTTAATTTCTTTCATCAGTGTCTTATAATTTTCTGCATACAGGTCTTTTGTCTCCTTAGGTAGGTTTATTCCTAGATATTTTATTCTTTTTGTTGCAATGGTAAATGGGAGTGTTTCCTTGATTTCACTTTCAGATTTTTCATCATCAGTATATAGGAATGCCAGAGATTTCTGTGCATTAATTTTGTATCCTGCAACTTTACCAAATTCATTGATTAACTCTAGTAGTTTTCTGGTAGCATCTTTAGGATTCTCTATGTATAGTATCATGTCATCTGCAAACAGTGACAGCTTTACTTCTTCTTTTCCAATTTGGATTCCTTTTATTTCCTTTTCTTCTCTGATTGCTGTGGCTAAAACTTCCAAACCTAGGTTGAATAAGAGTGGTGAGAGTGGGTAACCTTGTCTTGTTCCTGATCTTAGTGGAAATGGTTTCAGTTTTTCACCATTGAGGACGATGCTGGCTGTGGGTTTGTCATATATGGCCTTTATTATGTTGAGGAAAGTTCCCTCTATGCCTACTTTCTGCAGGGTTTTTATCATAAATGGGTGTTGAATTTTGTCGAAAGCTTTCTCTGCATCTATTGAGATGATCATATGGTTTTTCTCCTTCAATTTGTTAATATGGTGTATCACGTTGATTGATTTGCGTATATTGAAGAATCCTTGCATTCCTGGAATAAACCCCACTTGATCATGGTGTATGATCCTTTTAATGTGCTGTTGGATTCTGTTTGCTAGTATTTTGTTGAGGATTTTTGCATCTATGTTCATCAGTGATATTGGCCTGTAGTTTTCTTTCTTTGTGACATCCTTGTCTGGTTTTGGTATCAAGGTGATGGTGGCCTCGTAGAATGAATTTTGGAGTGTTCCTCCCTCTGCTATATTTTGGAAGAGTTTCAGAAGGATGGGTGTTAGCTCTTCTCTAAATGCTTGATAGAATTCGCCTGTGAAGCCATCTGGTCCTGGGCTTTTGTTTGTTGGAAGATTTTTTATCACAGTTTCAATTTCAGTGCTTGTGATTGGTCTGTTCATATTTTCTATTTCTTCCTGATTCAGTCTTGGCAGGTTGTGCATTTCTAAGAATTTGTCCATTTCTTCCAGGTTGTCCATTTTATTGGCATAGAGTTGCTTATAGTAATCTCTTATGATCTTTTGTATTTCTGCAGTGTCAGTTGTTACTTCTCCTTTTTCATTTCTAATTCTATTGATTTGAGTCTTCTCCCTTTTTTTCTTGATGAGTCTGGCTAATGGTTTATCAATTTTGTTTATCTTCTCAAAGAACCAGCTTTTAGTTTTATTGATCTTTGCTATCATTTCCTTCATTTCTTTTTCATTTATTTCTGATCTGATTTTTATGATTTCTTTCCTTCTGCTAACTTTGGGATGTTTTTGTTCTTCTTTCTCTAATTGCTTTAGGTGCAAGGTTAGGTTGTTTATTCGAGATGTTTCCTGTTTCTTAAGGTGGGATTGTATTGCTATAAACTTCCCTCTTAGAACTGCTTTTGCTGCATCCCATAGGTTTTGGGTTGTCGTGTCTCCATTGTCATTTGTTTCTAGGTATTTTTTTAATTTCCTCTTTGATTTTTTCAGTGATCACTTCGTTATTAAGTAGTGTATTGTTTAGCCTCCATGTGTTTGTATTTTTTACAGCTCTTTTCCTGTAATTGATATCTAGTCTCATAGCATTGTGGTCGGAAAAGATACTTGATACAATTTCAATTTTCTTAAATTTACCAAGGCTTGATTTGTGACCCAAGATATGATCTATCCTGGAGAATGTTCCATGAGCACTTGAGAAAAATGTGTATTCTGTTGTTTTTGGATGGAATGTCCTATAAATATCAATTAAGTCCATCTTGTTTAATGTATCATTTAAAGCTTGTGTTTCCTTATTTATTTTCATTTTGGATGATCTGTCCATTGGTGAAAGTGGGGTGTTAAAGTCCCCTACTATGAGTGTGTTACTGTCGATTTCTCCTTTTATGGCTGTTAGTATTTGCCTTATGTATTGAGGTGCTCCTATGTTGGGTGCATAAATATTTACAATTGTTATATCTTCTTCTTGGATCGATCCCTTGATCATTATGTAGTGTCCTTCTTTATCTCTTCTAGTAGTCTTTATTTTAAAGTCTATTTTGTCTGATATGAGAATTGCTACTCCAGCTTTCTTTTGGTTTCCATTTGCATGGAATATCTTTTTCCATCCCCTTACTTTCAGTCTGTATGTGTCTCTAGGTCTGAAGTGGGTCTCTTGTAGACAGCATATATATGGGTCTTGTTTTTGTATCCATTCAGCCACTCTGTGTCTTTTGGTGGGAGCATTTATTCCATTTACATTTAAGGTAATTATCGATATGTATGTTCCTTTTCCCATTTTCTTAATTGTTTTGGGTTCGTTATTGTAGGTCTTTTCCTTCTGTTGTGTTTCTTGCCTAGAGAAGTTCCTTTAGCATTTGTTGTAAAGCTGGTTTGGTGGTGCTGAACTCTCTCAGCTTTTGCTTGTCTGTAAACGTTTTAATTTCTCCATCAAATCTGAATGAGATCCTTGCTGGGTAGAGTAATCTTGGTTGCAGGTTTTTCTCCTTCATCACTTTAAGTATGTCCTGCCACTCCCTTCTGGCTTGTAGAGTTTCTGCTGAGAGATCAGCTGTTATCCTGATGGGGATTCCCTTGTGTGTTATTTGTTGTTTTTGCCTTGCTGCTTTTAATATGATTTCTTTGTGTTTAATTTTTGACAGTTTGATTAATATGTGTCTTGGCGTATTTCTCCTTGGATTTATTCTGTATGGGACTCTCTGTGCCTCCTGGACTTGATTATCTATTTCCTTTCCCATATTAGGGAAGTTTTCAACTATAATCTCTTCAAATATTTTCTCAGTCCCTTTCTTTTTCTCTTCTTCTTCTGGAACCCCTATAATTCGAATGTTGGTGCGTTTAATGTTGTCCCAGAGGTCTCTGAGACTGTCCTCTGTTCTTTTCATTCTTTTTTCTTTATTTTGCTCTGCAGCAGTTATTTCCACTATTTTATCTTCCACCTCACTTATCCGTTCTTCTGCCTCAGTTATTCTGCTATTGATCCCGTCTAGAGTATTTTTTATTTCATGTATTGTGTTTTTAATTGATGCTTGATTCATCTTTAGTTCTTCTAGGTCCTTGTTAACTGTTTCTTGCATTTTGTCTATTCTATTTCCAAGATTTTGGATCTGGGAAATAGAATCTTGGATCATCTTTACCATCATTATTCTGAATTCTTTTTCAGGTAGAGTGCCTATTACCTCTTCATTTGTTAGGTCTGGTGGGTTTTTATCTTGCTCCTTCTCCTGCTGTGTGTTTTTCTGTCTTCTCATTTTGCTTATGTTACTGTGTTTGGGGTCTCCTTTTTGCAGGCTGCAGGTTCGTAGTTCCTGTTGTTTTTGGTGTCTGTCCCCAGTGGCTAAGGTTGGTTTAGTGGGATGTGTAGGCTTCCTGGTAGAGGGGACTAGTGCCTGTGTTCTGGTGGATGAGGCTGGATCTTGTCTTTCTGGTGGGCAGGTCCACGTCTGGTGGTGTGTTTTGGGGTGTCTGTGGACTTTTTATGATTTTAGGCCACCTCTCTGCTAATGGGTGGCGTTGTGATTCTGTCTTGCTAGTTGTTTGGCTTAGGGTGTCCAGCACTGTAGCTTGCGGGTCGTTGAGTGAAGCTGGGTGCTGGTGTTGAGATGGAGATCTCTGGAAGATTTTTGCCGTTTGATATTATGTGGAGCTGGGAGGTCTCTTGTGGACCAGTGTCCTGGAGTTGGCTCTCCCACCTCAGAGGCACAGCACTGACTCCGGGCTCCTCAATTTGGGATGATGTGTTGTCTATTCATGTATTCCACAGATGCAGGGTACATCAAGTTGATTGTGGAGCTTTAATCCGCTGCTTCTGAGGCTGCTGGGAGAGGTTTCCCTTTCTCTTCTTTGTTCTCACAGCTCCTGGGTCTCAGCTTTGGATTTGGCCCCGCCTCTGCGTGTAGGTCGCCGGAGGGCGTCTGTTCTTCGCTCAGACAGGACAGGGTTAAAGGAGCAGCCTCTTCGGGGACTCTGGCTCACTCAGGCCGGGAGGGAGGGAGGGGCACGGAGTGCGGGGCGAGCCTGCAGCGGCAGAGGTCGGCGTGACGTTGCACCAGCCCGAGGCGCGCCGTGCGTTCTCCCAGGGAAGCCGCCCCTGGATCCCGGGACCCCGGCAGTGGCGGGCTGCACAGGCTCCCGGAAGGGCGGTGTGGGCAGTGACCTGCGCTCGCACACAGGCTTCTTGGCGGCGGCAGCAGCAGCCCCAGCGTCCCACGCCTGTCACTGGGCTCCGCGCTTTCAGTCGCGACTCGCGCCCGTCTGTGGAGCCCCTTTAAGCAGCGCTCTTAATCCCCTCTCCTCGCGCACCAGGAAACCAAGAGGGAAGAAAAAGTCTCTTGCCTCTTCGGCAGCTCCAGAGTTTTCCCGGACTCCCTCCCGGCTAGCTGTGGCACATTAGCCCCCTTCAGGCTGAGTTCTCGCCGCCTGCCCCAGTCCTCTCCCTGCGCTCTGACCGAAGCCCGCGCCTCAGCTCCCAGTGCCGACTGCCCCGGCGGGCGAGCAGACAAGCCTCTCGGGCTTGTGAGTGCCGCTCGGCACCGATCCTCTCTGTAGGGATCTCTCCGCTTTGCCCTAACCATGTATGTGGGGAGTTTCTTGCCTTTTGGGAGGTCTGGGGTCTTCTGCCAGCGTTCAGTAGGTGTTCTGTAGGAGTTGTTCCACGTGTAGCTGTATTTCTGGTGTATCCGTGGGGAGGAAGGTGATCTCCGCGTTTTACTCTTCCGCCATCTTGAAGTGCTCGCTTCACAATCCTAAAATTTATTTCTTTTATACAGCAGGTTCTTATTGGATATCTATTTTTTTTTTTTTTTGCTGTACGCGGGCCTCTCACTGTTGTGGCCTCTCCCGTTGCGGAGCAAGGCTCCGGACGCACAGGCTCAGTGGCCATGGCTCACGGGCCCAGCCGCTCCGCGGCATATGGGATCCTCCCAGACCGGGGCACGAACCCGTATCCCCTGCATCGGCAGGTGGACTCTCAACCACTGCGCCACCAGGGAGGCCCTGGATATCTATTTTATACATATAAGTGTGCACATGTGAATCCCAGTCTCCCAATTCATCCCACCACCACCCTCACATGGCGTTCCCTCCTTGGTGTCCATATGTTTGTTCTCTACATCTGTGTCTCTATCTCTGCCCTGCACACCGGTTCATCTGTATCATTTTTCTAGGTTCCACATATATGCATTAATATACAATATTTGTTTTTCTCTTTCTGACTTACTTCACTCTGTATGACAGTCTCTAGATCCATCAAGGTCTCTACAAATGACCCAATTTCATTCCTATGTATGGCTGAGTAATATTCCATAGTATATATGTACCACATCTTTATCCATTCGTCTGTCTGTGGGCACTTAGGTTGCTTTCATTACCTGTCTATTGTAAATAGTGCTGCAGTGAACATTGTGGTGAATGTGTCTTTTTGATTTATGGTTTTCTCTGGGTATATGCCCAGTAGTGGGATTGCTGGATTATATGGTAATTCTATTTTTAGTTTTTTAAGGAACCTCCATACCGTTCTCCATAGAGACTGTATCAATTTACATTCCCAACAATAGTGGAATAAGTTTCCTTTTCTCCACACTCTCTCCAGCATTTGTTGTTTGTAGATTTTCTGATGATGCCCATTCTAACAGGTGTGACGTGATACCTCATTGTAGTTTCGATTTCCATTTCTCTAATAATTAGTGATGTTCAGCAGATTTTCATGTGCATACTGGCCATCTCTATGTATTCTTGGAAGAAATGTCTATTTAGATCTTCCATTTTTGTATTGGGTTGTTTGTTTTATTAATATTGAGCTGCATGAGCTGTTTATATATATTGGAGATTAATCATTTGTCCATTGATTCATTTGCAAATATTTTCTGCCATTCTGAGGGTTGTCTTTTCATCTTGTTTGTAGTTTCCTTTGCTTTGCAAAAGCTTTTACGTTTCATTAGGTCCCATCTGTTTAGTTTACTTTTTTATTTCATTACTATAGGAGGTGGATCAAAAAAGATCTTGCTGTGATTTAAGTCAGAGTATCCTTCGTAAGTTTTCCTCTCAGAGTTTTATACTGTCCGGTCTTACATTAAGGTCTCTAATCCATTTTGAATATATTTTTATGTATGGTGGTGGGGAGTGTTCTAATTTCATTCTTTTACATGTAGCTGTCCATATTTCCCAGCACCAATGATTGAAGAGACTGTCTTACCTCCATTGTATAGTCTTGCCTCCTTTGTCATAGATTAGTTGACCATAGGTGTGTAGGTTTATCCTTGGGCTTTCTTTTTTTTTTTTTCCTTTTACACGTTTATTGGAGTATAATTGCTTTACATTGGAGGCTTCCTTTCTGCTGTATAACAAAGTGAATCAGCTATACATATACAAATATCACCATATCCCCTCCCTCTTGCATCTCCCTCCCACACTCCATATCCCACCCCTTTATGTGGTCACAAAGCACCGAGCTGATCTCCCTGTTCTATGTGGCTGCTTCCCAGTAGCTATCGGTGTTACATTTGGTAATGTATTTATGTCCATGCCACTCTCTCACTTCGTCCCAGCTTACCCATCCCCCTTCCGGTGTCCTCAAGTCCTTTCTCTATGTCTGTGTCCTTAATCCTGTCCTGCCACTAGGTTCTTCAAAATCTTTTTTTTTTCTTCATTAGATTCCATATATCTCTGTTAACATACAGTATTTGTTTTTCCCTTTCTGACTTACTTCACTGTGTAGGACAGATTCTAAGTCCATCCACCTCAGTGCAAATAACTCAGTTTTGCTTCTTTTTATGGTTGAGTAATATTGGATTGTATATATGTGCCAGATCTTCTTTATCCATTCATCTGTCAATGGACACTTAGGTTGCTTCCATGTCCTAGCTAATGCAAATAGAGCTGCAATGAACATTTTTGTACATAACTCTTTTTGAATTACGGTTTTCGCAAGGCAAATGCCCAGTAGTTGGATTGTTGTGTCTTATGGTACTTCTATTGTTAGTTATTTAAAGGAACTTCCGTACTGTTCTCCCTAGTGCCCATATCAATTTACATTCCCACCCACAGTGCAAGTGTGTTCCCTTTACTCCAATAAAGGCCTCTCCAGCTTTTATTGTTTTGTAGATTTTTTTGATGAGTGCCACTCTGACTGCTGTGAGGTGATACCTCACGGTAGTTTTGATTTGCAATTATCTAATGATTAGTGATGTTCAGCATCGTTTCATGTGTTTCTTGGTAATCTGTATATCTTCTTTGGAGAAATGTCTATTAGGTCTTCTGCCCGTTTTTGGATTGGGTTGTTTGTTTTTGTGATATTGAGCTACATGCGGTGCTTGTAAAGTTTGGAGATTAATCCTTTGTCAATTGCTTCATTTGAAAATATTTTCTCCCATTCTGAGGGTTGTTTTTGCATCTTGTTTATGTTTTCCTGTACTGTGTAAAAGCTTTTAAGTTTCATTAGGTCCCATTTGTTGATTTCTGTTTTTATTTCCATTTCTCTAGGAGGTGGGTCCAAAAGGATCTTGCTGTGATTTATGTCATAGAGTGTTCTGCCTATGGTTTCCTCTAAGTGTTTTATAGTGTCTGGTCTTATATTTAGATCTCTAATCAATTTAGAGTCTATTTTTGTGTATGGTGTTATGGAGTGTTCTAATTTCATTCTTTTATGTGTAGGGGTCCAGTTTTTCCAGCACCAATTACTGAAGAGACTGTCTTTTCTCCATTGTATATCCTTAGCTCCTTTGTCATAGATGAGATAGCCATAGGTATGTAGGTTTATCTCTGAGCTTTCTGTCCTGTTCCATTGATCTGTGTTTATGCCAATCTACATACACTTGATTCCATTATGGAGACATATAAATACATAGGTTTCAAGATTATTACCAGGCAGATATATTCCTCTTCAGTGAATAGGGTGTTTTGTGTCCAGTTCATTGAGAAAGGAGTAGGTCTTGTCTATTACATATTTGGTATATGGAATGGGATCTGTGCTAATTTCAAACTCTGCTTTTACACATCACCCCACGTCACCTTTCCCCTTAAGGAGGCATAAGTGTGTTTTCTAAATGTGTAACTCTGTTCTCTTTTGAAATTCAGTTCATGTGTAGCCATGTTTACACTTCCTCTATAAGTGATATATTACAATAAGTTTCTTTTTCTTTGTGGCTCATTTCACTTAGCATCATCGTACCTAAAGCCACTCATTATGCTGCTATTGGCCTTATGACATTGATTTTATGTCTGAGTGACATTCCATTGTATATAAGTACCTCAACATCTATATCCATTTTTTTTTCCTTTCCTGGGATATATAAAGTGTACCGAAGTCGAGGTTCTTGTAAACAGAGCAGCCCTAAACTTTGGGCTGTCTGTGTGTTGTGGATTTTTAGTTTTCCCAAAATACACGCCCATGAGTGGAAGTGTGCTATGCTCTGTAGCTCTGTTTTAGAAAACAACATACAGTTCTCCAGAAAGGCTGTTGGCAATTTACATCTGGTCCATCGGCGTAAGCAGGCTCCCTTTTCTCTATGGCCTGTCCTGCGTTTGTGGTTTTTACACTATTTGTGGATGGCCCTTTTGACTGGAGGTAAGGGACACTTCAATGTACTGTGGATTTGCAATGCCTGATGGCTTGCTTGGCCAAAAAGGGCTTATGCATTTTTTCCCGAATATATTCAAGAAAATACACATAATCCCTTTTCAGCCAAGGGCAACATTGCCGAAATTCTGTCGCTTTTCATGTGCTTTAAAGACGACTCCAATCTACCTCTTGAAATCTGTTTCCTTCAATTCTGCCTTGCATTCAGATCCTCTTCACTGCCTTTCCTCAATATATTTCTGGATGATACTTGTCCTTTATAACTCTGCAAGTTTGTGAATTGCTGTGCCCCTGATTTCCATTTTTCAACTCGCCTATTTGAGAGCTGGCTGCAATACCGCAGGATGGCTTTAGGCACTAGTCTGTTTCCAGGGCTTCAGGCTGAGCCTTTGGTTAATTCTTCTTCCTGATGGGAAACTAGAGTGACATGTGCCCATCCAAACACCTACAGCTAATCTCTCATTTACTTCCCCTCTTCCTGTTCATCCTCTGCACAATTTGCAAAATGTGCATAACGGGAGTGTAAAGGCGCTGACACTCAAAGTGGCGAGATATTGAGTAATGCGGATGGAATGGCGAAGCCGAGCACGACAAAAGGAAAAATGAGGTACCTTTTAGAAAACTTTCCCAATTACACAGTGTACCATCCACTGGGATTCCCATGCATGTTTTAACTGGAGGAAGATTCCCTTAAACCTGGAGAGTTGGGACCACTAGAATGGGTAGCACACAGTATTGCTCTAAGTGGTGTTCTTTTGCTCACACAACCTCAGCAATCTTGTCAGCCCCACGTGTCCAGTCTTATGTCTCATCCAGCTGTGGGTGTAAAGGTGGTCAATCTAGCTTGCATCACAGGCCCTGAACGTAATTTTTAAGACTTTCTCTCTTTTTTTGCATTTTGCTTTTGAAATTTATTTTTCTAAGAGGGTTTAACTGAATTTCAGTGCTGTGTTCATTCCGTTAAACACACACATGATTCCTTTATGGAGACATGAGAATACATATGTTTTAAAATACATAGAGTCAGACATATTCCTCTGCAATGAATAGGGGGTGTTGAGTCCAGTTCATTTTGCCAGGAGTAGGTGTTGTCTATTACATACATGGTTTATATAACAGTATCTGTGCTAATTTAAAACTGTGGTTTTATGCATGAACCCACCACGGCTTACCCATTAAGCAGGCAGAAGGTGTTTTCTAAATGTATGAATCTGTTGTGTTTGTCATTCAGTTCATGTGTTGTCATGTGTACATTCCCGCTATGAGTGATATCTTATGATAAGATTAGTTACTCTGTAATCTTTCCTAACTCAGTTCATGTGTAGCCATGTTTACAGGACCTTCATAAGTGATATCTTATGATAAGTTTCTTTTTCTGTGTGACTTATTTCACTTAGAATCATCGTACCTGAATCCATTCTTTTTGCTGCTACTGGCCTTATGACATTGATTCCATGGCTGAGCGATATTCCATCGTACGTAAGTACCACAATATCTTGAACCATTTTTGTCTTTCCTGGGATACTTAAGGTGTACCCAAGTTGAGGTTCTTGTAAGCAGTGCAGCGCTAAATTTTAGTGTGGCTCTGTCTTATTGATTTTCAGTTTTCCCAAGGTATATTCCCTAGACTGGAAGTGCCCTTGGCTGTGTAGCTCTGTTGTTTACTTGTTTTAGGGAACACAATGCACTCCTCCAGAGAGGCAGTTGGCAACTTACATCTCGCCCATCAGCATAACAAGGCTCCCTGATCTCCAGGGCCTGTCTGGCCTTTCTGGTTTTTACACATTTTGTGGATGACCCTTTTGACCGGTGGGAAGGGATACTTCTTTGTAGTGCAGATTTGCATTGCTGCTAGCTTGCTTGGCCAAAAAGGCGTATGAATTTTCTAATGAATATATTTAGGAGAAAACGCATACGCCGTTTTTGGACAAGTGTATCTTTGTCGAAGTTGTGCCCCTCTTCCTGTGCTTGAAAGGAGATTCCAGCGTACCTCTTGAAATATGTTTCCTGCTATTCTGCCTCATTTTAAAGTCCGCCTCTCTGCCTTCCCTCAAAAGATTTTTGGATGATAGTTGTCCTCTATTACTCTGCCAGTTTGTAAATTGCTGTGCCCCTGAGCTCCGTTTTTCAACTCGTTTTTGTGAGCTGAACGCAAATCCAAAATTATGGTTCAAAACATATACTGGTTCCCGGCGGGTGGCTGAGACATTGGTTAATTCTACTTCCTGCCAGGCAATTAAAGTGACATGTATCCGTGCAAATGCCTAAGATCTACTCTCTCATTGGTTCTCCCTCTTCCCTTTCATCCTCTGCCAAATTGGCAACCTGTGCGAACCAGGAGGATTTACGGTCTATCGCTCCAAGCTGGGAGATTGATATTAAAGCAGTTGGAAGGTCAAAATGGAGCACAAGGAGAGGGACTATAAGTTGAGTTTTAGAAACATTTCGTATGCAGAGTGTGTCCATTCTCTAGGTTTCCTATAAATGTTATGGCTGTAGTAATATTCCCTTACACATGGAGAGTTGGGACCCATGGAATGGGTGCCACACATTATTGCTTTAAAGGGTCTGCATTTGCTCACCCAGTCTCACCAAACCTCTCAGTCTCAAGTGTCCAGCTTTATGCCACATCCAGCTCTCGTTGTAGGTAGGGTCATTCCAGGTTTCATCAGAGCCCCTGAAGGAATTGTAAAGAATTTCCCTGTTTTTTTTGTTTTGTTTTGAAATTCCTTTTTAGAGTGGGTTTGAGCTGATTCTCACTGACATGTGTTTTTTTTTTTTTTTTTTTTTTTTTTTTCCCGTACGCGGGCCTCTCACTGTTGTGGCCTCTCACGTTGCAGAGCACAGGCTCCGGATGCGCAGGCTCAGTGGCCATGGCTCACAGGCCCAGCCGCTCCACGGCATATGGGATCCTCCCAGACCGTGGCACGAACCCGTATCCCCTGCATCGGCAGGCGGACTCTCAACCACTGCGCCACCAGGGAGGCCCTCGCTGACATGTTTATGCCAGTCTAGACACACTTGATTCCCTTACGGAGACATATCAATACATAGGTTTTAAGATTATTACTAGTCAGATATATTCCTCTGGGGGATATATGGGGTTTTGAGTCCCTTTCACTGAGGAAGGTATAGGTAGGTCTTGACTATTCCATAGTTGGTTTTGGGACCGATACCTGTGTTTATATCAAACTCTGGTTTTATTCATCACCCCACCTCTCCTTTCCCCTTAAGCAGGCATAAGAGTGTTTTCTAAATGTGAGACTCTCTTCTCTTTCCTAACTCAGTTCATGTGTAGCCATGTTTACAGGATCTTCATAAGTGATATCTTATGATAAGCTTCTTTTTATGTGTCACATATTTCACTTAGAATCATCGTACCTGAATCCACTCATTTTGCTGCTACTGGTCTTATGACATTGATTTCATGGCTGATGCATATTCCATCGTACTTAAGTACCACATTTTTTGAACCAGTTTTATATTTCCTGGGATATTTAAGGTGTACCCAAGTTCAGGTTCTTGTAAGCAGTGCAGCCCTAAATTTGGGGGTGGCTCTGTCTTATTGATTTTAAGTTTTCCCAAGGTATATTCCCTAGACTGGAAGTGCCCTTGGCTCTGTAGCTCTGTTGTTTACTTGTTTTAGGGAACACAATGCACACCTCCAGAGAGGAAGTTGGCAATTTACATCCTGCCCATCAGCATAACAAGGCTCCCTGTTCTCCAGGATCTGTCTTGCCTTTCTGGTTTTTACCCATTTTGTGGATGTCCCTTTTGACCGGTGGGAAGTGATACTTCTTTGTAGTGCAGATTTGCATTGCCTGCTTGCTTGTTTGGCCAAAAAGGGCGTATGCGTTTTCTGCTGAATATATTCAGGAGAAAACGCATACGCCCTTTTTGGCCAAGTACATCATTGTCGAAGTTGTGCCCCTCTTTCTGTGCTTTAAAGGCGATTCCAACGTACCTCTTGAAATCTCTTTCCAGCTATTCTGCCTCGCCTTCAAGTCCACCTCGTTGCCTTCCCTCAACAGATTTTTCGACGATAGTTGTCCTTTATTACTCTGCCTGTTTGTGAATTGCTGTGCCCCAGAGCTCCATTATTTAACTCGTTTTTTGTGAGCTAAAGGCAAGTCCAATATTTTGGTTAAGGACCTATACTGGTACCCTGTAGGTCGCTGAGACTTTGGTTAATACTTCTTCCTCCCGGGAAACAAGAGTGACATATGCCCGTCCAAATGCCTAACAGCTACTCTCTCATTGGTTCTCCCTCTTCCGTTTCATCCTCTGCCAAATTGGCAACTTGTGTGAAACAGGAGGTTAAAGGGGCTGTCTCTCCAAGTTGGGAGATTGATAGTAAAGCAGTTGGAAAGTCAAACCAGAGCACCAGGAGAGGGACTATTCGTTGAGTTTTAGAGTACCGTTCGCATTCACAGTGTGTCCATTCTCTAGGTTTCCTGTACATTTTATAGCTGTAGTAATATTCCCTTCACCCTGGAGAGTTGGGACCCATGGAATGGGTGCCATGCATTATTGATTTAAAGGGTCTGCATTTGCTCACCCAATCTCACCAATCCTCTCAGTCCCATGTGTCCAGCGTTATGCCACATCCAGCTGTCGTTGTAGATAGGGTCATTCCAGGTTTCATCAGAGACCCTGAAGGAATTGAAAACAATTTGCCTGATTTTGTTTTTCAAGTTCTTTTTATAGTTGGTGTGAGCTCATTCTCGCTGCCATGTTTATGCCAGTCTAGACACACTTGATTCCCTTACAGAGACATATCAATACATAGGTTTTAAGATTATTACTAGTCAGATATATTCCTCTGGGGGATATATGGGGTTATGAATCCCTTTCCCTGAGGAAGGTATAGGTAGGTCTAGACTATTCCATAGTTCGTTTTGGGACCGGTACCTGTGTTTATATCAAACTCTGGTTTTATGCATCACCCCACCTCTCCTTCCCCCTTAAGCAGGCATAAGAGTGTTTTCTAAATGTGAGACTCTGTTCCCTTTCCTAACTCAGTTCATATGTAGCCATGTTTACAGGATCTTCATAAGTGATATCTTATGATAAGCTTCTTTTTATGTGTCACATATTTCACTTAGAATCATCGTACCTGAATCCACTCATTTTGCAGCTACTGGTCTTATGACATTGATTTCATGGCTGAGGCATAATCCATCGTACGTAAGTACCACATTTTTTGAACCATTTTTATATTTCCTGGGATATTTATGGTTTACCCAAGTTCAGGTTCTTGTAAGCAGTGCAGCCCTAAATTTGGGGGTGGCTCTGTCTTATTGATTTTAAATTTTCCCAAGGTATATTCCCTAGACTGGAAGTGCCCTTGGCTCTGTAGCTCTGTTGTTTACTTGTTTTAGGGAACACAATGCACTCCTCCAGAGAGGAAGTTGGCAATTTACATCCTGCCCATAAGCATAACAATGCTCCCTGTTCTCCAGGACCTGTCTTGCCTTTCTGGTTTTTACCCATTTTTTGGATGTCCCTTTTGACCGGTCGGAAGTGATACTTCATTGTAGTGCAGATTTGCATTGCCCACTTGCTTGTTTCGCCAAATGGGCTTATGCGTTTTCTGCTGAATATATTCAGGAGAAAACACATACGCCCTTTTTGGCCAAGTGCATCATTGTCGAAGTTGTGCCCCTCTTTCTGTGCTTTAAAGGCGATTCCAACGTACCTCTTGAAATCTGTTTCTGGCTATTCTGCCTCACTTTCAAGTCCGCCTCGTTGCCTTCCCTCAACAGATTTTTGGACGATAGTTGTCCTTTATTACTCTGCCTCTTTGTGAATTGCTGTGACCCAGAGCTCCATTATTTAACTCGTTTTTTTGTGAGCTGAACGCATGTCCAATATTTTGGTTCAGGACCTATACTGGTACACGGTGGGTGGCTGAGACTTTGGTTAATACTTCTTCCTCCCGGGAAACAAGAGTGACATGTGCCCGTCCAAATGCCTAACAGCTACTCTCTCATTGGTTCTCCCTCTTCCGTTTCATCCTCTGCCAAATTGGCAACCTGTGTGAACCAGGAGGTTAACGGGGCTGTCTCTGCAAGATGGGAGATTGATAGTAAAGAAGTTGGAATGTCAAACCGGAGCACCAGGAGAGGGACTATTCGTTGAGTTTTAGAGTACCGTTCGCATTCACAGTGTGTCCATTCTCTAGGTTTCCCGTACATGTTATAGCTGAAGTAATATTCCGTACAACATGGAGAGTTGGGACCCATGGAATGGGTGACATGTTTTTTTGCTTTAAAGGGTATGCATTTGCTCACCCAATCTCACCAATCCTCTCAGACCCATGTGTCCACCCTTATGCCACCTCCAGCTGTCGTTGTAGATAGTGTCATTCCAGGTTTCATCAGAGACCCTGAAGGAATTGTAAAGAATTTCCCTGTTTTTTTTTTTTTTTGAAATTCCTTTTTATAGTGGGTTTGAGCTGATTCTCGCTGCCATATTTATTCCAGTCTACACACACGTGATTCCCTTAAATAGACATACCAATACATAGGTTTTAAGATTCTTACTAGTCAGATATATTCCTCTGTGCGAAATATGGGGATTTGAGTCCCTTTCACTGAGGAAGGTTTAAGTCTTGTATATTCCATAGTGGTTTTTGAACGGTACCTGTGCTTATATCAACCTCTGGTTTTATGCATTACCCCACCTCTCCTTCCCCCTTCAGCAGGCATAAGAGTGTTTTCTAAATGTCAAACTCTCTTCTCTTTTGTAACTCAGTTCATGTGTAACCATGTTTACAGGATCATCATAAGTGATATCTTATGATAAGTTTCTTTTTCTGTGTGACTTATTTCACTTAGAATCATCGTACCTGAATCCACTCATTTTGCTGCTACTGGTCTTATGACATTGATTTCATGGCTGAGGGATAATCCATTGTACATAAGTACCACAATTTTTTGAACAATTTTTATGTTTCCAGGGATATTTCAAGTGTATCCAAGTTGAGGTTCTTGTAAGCAGTGCAGCCCTAAATTTTGGGTTGGCTCTGTCTTATTGATTTTCAGTTTTCCCAAGGTATACTCCGTAGACTGGAAGTGCCCTTGGCTCTGTAGCTCTGTTGTTTACTTGTTTTAGGGAACACAATGCACTCCTCCAGAGAGGCAGTTGTCAACTTACATCCCGCCCATCAGCATAACAAGTCTCCCTGTTCTTCAAGGCCTGTCTTGGCTTTCTGGTTTTTACACATTTTGTGGATGACCCTTTTGACCCGTAGGAAGTGATACTTCATTGTACTGCAGATTTGCATTGCCCGCTTGCTTGCTTGGCCAAAAAGGGCATATGCGTTTTCTCCTGCATATATTCAGGAGAAAATGCATACGCCCTTTTTGGCCAAATGCATCATTGTCGAAGTTGTGCCACTCTTCCTGTGCTTTATCGACGATTCCAACGTACCTCTTGAAATCTGTTTCCTGCTATTCGGACTGAATTTCAAGTACGCTTCGTTGCCTTCCCTCAACAGATTTCTGGACGATAGTTGGTCTTTATTACTCTGCCAGTTCGTCAATTGCTCTGCCCCTGAGCTCCATATTTCAACTCGTTTTTTGTGAGCTGAATGCAAGTCCAAAGTTTTGGTTCAGGACCTATACTGTTTCCCGGTGTGTGGCTGAGAATTTGGTAAATTCTTCTTCCTGCCGAGCAATTAGAGTGACATGTGCGTGTCCAAATGCCTAACAGCTACTCTCTCATTGGTTCTCCCTATTCCCTTTCATCCTCTGCCAAATTGGCAACCTGTGCGAACCAGGAGGTTAAAGGGTCAGTCTCTCCAAGTTGGGAGATTGATAGTAAAGCAGTTGGAATGTCAAACCATAGCGCCAGGAGAGGGACTATTCGTTGAGTTTTAGAAACCTTTCGTATTCACAGTGTGTCCATTCTCCAGGTTTGCCAAACATGTTATAGCTATAGTAATATTCCCTTCAACCTGGAGAGTTGAGGCCCATGGAATGGGTGCCATGCATTATTGCTTTAAAGGGTCTGCATTTGCTGACCCAATCTCACCAATCCTCTCAGTCCCAAGTGTCCAGCCTTATGCCACATCCAGCTGTCATTGTAGACAGTGTCTTTCCAGGTTTCATCAGAGACGCTGAAGGAATTGTAAAGAATTTCCCTGTTTTTTTTGGTTTGTTTTTGAAATTCCTTTTTATAGTGGGTTTGAGCTGATTCTCGCTTCCATGTTTATGCCAGTCTAGACACACTTGATTCCCTTACGGAGACATATCAATACATAGGTTTTAAGATTCTTACTAGTCAGATATATTCCTCTGCAGGAAATATGGGGTTTTCAGTCCCTTTCACTGAGGAAGGTATAGGTAGGTCTTGTCTATTCCATAGTTGGTTTTGGGAACGGTACCTGTGCTTATATCAAACTCTGGTTTTATACATCACTCCACCTCTCCTTCCCACTTAAGCAGGCATAAGAGTGTTTTCTAAATGTGAGACTCTGTTCTCTTTCCTAACTCAGTTCATGTGTAGCCATGTTTACAGGATCTCTATAAGTGATATGTTATGATAAGTTTATTTCTCTGTGTGACTTATTTCACTTAGAATCATCGTACCTGAATCCACTCATTTTGCTGCTACATGTCTTATGGCATTGATTTCATGGCTGAGAGATATTTCATCGGACGTAAGTACCACAAATTTTTGTACCATTTTTATCTTTCCTGGGATATTTAAGGTGAATCCAAGATGAGGGTCTTGTAAGCAGTGCACCCCTAAATATTGGGATGGCTGTGTCTTATTGATTTTCCGTTTTCCCAAGGTATATTACATAGACAGGAAGTGTCCTTGGCTCTGTAGCTCTGTTGTTTACTTGTTTTAGGGAACACAATGCACTGCTCCTGAGAGGCCGTTGGAAATTTGCATCCCACCCATCAGCATAACAAGGCTCCCAGTTCGCCAGGGCCTGTCTTGCCTTTCTGGTTTTTACATATTTTGTGGATATCCCTTTTTACTTGAGGGAAGTTATACTTCTTTGTAGTGCAGATTTGCATTGCCCGCTTGCTTGCTTGGCCAAAAAGGGTGTATGTGTTTTCTCCTGAATATATTCAGGAGAAAACTCATACACTCTTTTTGGCCAAGTGCATCATTGTCGAAGTTGAACCCTCTTCCTGTGTTTTAAAGGTGATTCCAGCATACCTCTTGAAATCTGTTTCCTGCTATTCTCCCTCGCTTTCACGTCTGCCTCTTAACCTTCCCTCAACAGAGTTTTGGACGAGAGTTGTCTTTTACTACTCTGCAATTTGGTGAATTGCTGTGCCACTGAGCTCCATTATTCAACTCGTTCTTTGTGAGCTGAATGCAAGTCCAAATTTTGGTTCAGGACTTATACTGGTGTCCGGTGGGTGGCTGAGACTTTGATTAATTCTTCTTCCGGCCGGAAAATTAGAGTGACATTTGCCGGTCCAAATGCCTAACACCTACTCTCTCATTGGTTCTCCCTCTTCCCTTTTATCCTCTGCCAATTTGGCAACCTGTGAGAAGCAGGAGGTTAAAGGGGCTGTCTCTCTAAGTTGGGAGATTGATAGTAAAGCAGTTGGAAAGTCAAACCAGAGCAACAGGAGAGGGACTATTCGTTGAGTTTTAGAAAACATTCATATTCACAGTGTGTCCATTCTCTAGGTTTCCCGTACATGTTATAGCTGAAGTAATATTCCGTACAACATGGAGAGTTGGGACCCATGGAATGGGTGACATGTTTTTTTGCTTTAAAGGGTATGCATTTGCTCACCCAATCTCACCAATCCTCTCAGACCCATGTGTCCACCCTTATGCCACCTCCAGCTGTCGTTGTAGATAGTGTCATTCCAGGTTTCATCAGAGACCCTGAAGGAATTGTAAAGAATTTCCCTGTTTTTTTTTTTTTTGAAATTCCTTTTTATAGTGGGTTTGAGCTGATTCTCGCTGCCATATTTATTCCAGTCTACACACACGTGATTCCCTTAAATAGACATACCAATACATAGGTTTTAAGATTCTTACTAGTCAGATATATTCCTCTGTGCGAAATATGGGGATTTGAGTCCCTTTCACTGAGGAAGGTGTAAGTCTTGTATATTCCATAGTGGTTTTTGAACGGTACCTGTGCTTATATCAACCTCTGGTTTTATGCATTACCCCACCTCTCCTTCCCCCTTCAGCAGGCATAAGAGTGTTTTCTAAATGTCAAACTCTCTTCTCTTTTGTAACTCAGTTCATGTGTAACCATGTTTACAGGATCATCATAAGTGATATCTTATGATAAGTTTCTTTTTCTGTGTGACTTATTTCACTTAGAATCATCGTACCTGAATCCACTCATTTTGCTGCTACTGGTCTTATGACATTGATTTCATGGCTGAGGGATAATCCATTGTACATAAGTACCACAATTTTTTGAACAATTTTTATGTTTCCAGGGATATTTCAAGTGTATCCAAGTTGAGGTTCTTGTAAGCAGTGCAGCCCTAAATTTTGGGTTGGCTCTGTCTTATTGATTTTCAGTTTTCCCAAGGTATACTCCGTAGACTGGAAGTGCCCTTGGCTCTGTAGCTCTGTTGTTTACTTGTTTTAGGGAACACAATGCACTCCTCCAGAGAGGCAGTTGTCAACTTACATCCCGCCCATCAGCATAACAAGTCTCCCTGTTCTTCAAGGCCTGTCTTGGCTTTCTGGTTTTTACACATTTTGTGGATGACCCTTTTGACCCGTAGGAAGTGATACTTCATTGTACTGCAGATTTGCATTGCCCGCTTGCTTGCTTGGCCAAAAAGGGCATATGCGTTTTCTCCTGCATATATTCAGGAGAAAATGCATACGCCCTTTTTGGCCAAATGCATCATTGTCGAAGTTGTGCCACTCTTCCTGTGCTTTATCGACGATTCCAACGTACCTCTTGAAATCTGTTTCCTGCTATTCGGACTGAATTTCAAGTACGCTTCGTTGCCTTCCCTCAACAGATTTCTGGACGATAGTTGGTCTTTATTACTCTGCCAGTTCGTCAATTGCTCTGCCCCTGAGCTCCATATTTCAACTCGTTTTTTGTGAGCTGAATGCAAGTCCAAAGTTTTGGTTCAGGACCTATACTGTTTCCCGGTGTGTGGCTGAGAATTTGGTAAATTCTTCTTCCTGCCGAGCAATTAGAGTGACATGTGCGTGTCCAAATGCCTAACAGCTACTCTCTCATTGGTTCTCCCTATTCCCTTTCATCCTCTGCCAAATTGGCAACCTGTGCGAACCAGGAGGTTAAAGGGTCAGTCTCTCCAAGTTGGGAGATTGATAGTAAAGCAGTTGGAATGTCAAACCATAGCGCCAGGAGAGGGACTATTCGTTGAGTTTTAGAAACCTTTCGTATTCACAGTGTGTCCATTCTCCAGGTTTGCCAAACATGTTATAGCTATAGTAATATTCCCTTCAACCTGGAGAGTTGAGGCCCATGGAATGGGTGCCATGCATTATTGCTTTAAAGGGTCTGCATTTGCTGACCCAATCTCACCAATCCTCTCAGTCCCAAGTGTCCAGCCTTATGCCACATCCAGCTGTCATTGTAGACAGTGTCTTTCCAGGTTTCATCAGAGACGCTGAAGGAATTGTAAAGAATTTCCCTGTTTTTTTTGGTTTGTTTTTGAAATTCCTTTTTATAGTGGGTTTGAGCTGATTCTCGCTTCCATGTTTATGCCAGTCTAGACACACTTGATTCCCTTACGGAGACATATCAATACATAGGTTTTAAGATTCTTACTAGTCAGATATATTCCTCTGCAGGAAATATGGGGTTTTCAGTCCCTTTCACTGAGGAAGGTATAGGTAGGTCTTGTCTATTCCATAGTTGGTTTTGGGAACGGTACCTGTGCTTATATCAAACTCTGGTTTTATACATCACTCCACCTCTCCTTCCCACTTAAGCAGGCATAAGAGTGTTTTCTAAATGTGAGACTCTGTTCTCTTTCCTAACTCAGTTCATGTGTAGCCATGTTTACAGGATCTCTATAAGTGATATGTTATGATAAGTTTATTTCTCTGTGTGACTTATTTCACTTAGAATCATCGTACCTGAATCCACTCATTTTGCTGCTACATGTCTTATGGCATTGATTTCATGGCTGAGAGATATTTCATCGGACGTAAGTACCACAAATTTTTGTACCATTTTTATCTTTCCTGGGATATTTAAGGTGAATCCAAGATGAGGGTCTTGTAAGCAGTGCACCCCTAAATATTGGGATGGCTGTGTCTTATTGATTTTCCGTTTTCCCAAGGTATATTACATAGACAGGAAGTGTCCTTGGCTCTGTAGCTCTGTTGTTTACTTGTTTTAGGGAACACAATGCACTGCTCCTGAGAGGCCGTTGGAAATTTGCATCCCACCCATCAGCATAACAAGGCTCCCAGTTCGCCAGGGCCTGTCTTGCCTTTCTGGTTTTTACATATTTTGTGGATATCCCTTTTTACTTGAGGGAAGTTATACTTCTTTGTAGTGCAGATTTGCATTGCCCGCTTGCTTGCTTGGCCAAAAAGGGTGTATGTGTTTTCTCCTGAATATATTCAGGAGAAAACTCATACACTCTTTTTGGCCAAGTGCATCATTGTCGAAGTTGAACCCTCTTCCTGTGTTTTAAAGGTGATTCCAGCATACCTCTTGAAATCTGTTTCCTGCTATTCTCCCTCGCTTTCACGTCTGCCTCTTAACCTTCCCTCAACAGAGTTTTGGACGAGAGTTGTCTTTTACTACTCTGCAATTTGGTGAATTGCTGTGCCACTGAGCTCCATTATTCAACTCGTTCTTTGTGAGCTGAATGCAAGTCCAAATTTTGGTTCAGGACTTATACTGGTGTCCGGTGGGTGGCTGAGACTTTGATTAATTCTTCTTCCGGCCGGAAAATTAGAGTGACATTTGCCGGTCCAAATGCCTAACACCTACTCTCTCATTGGTTCTCCCTCTTCCCTTTTATCCTCTGCCAATTTGGCAACCTGTGAGAAGCAGGAGGTTAAAGGGGCTGTCTCTCTAAGTTGGGAGATTGATAGTAAAGCAGTTGGAAAGTCAAACCAGAGCAACAGGAGAGGGACTATTCGTTGAGTTTTAGAAAACATTCATATTCACAGTGTGTCCATTCTCTAGGTTTCCCGTACATGTTATAGCTGTAGTAATATTCCCTTCACCATGGAGAGTTGGGACCCATGGAATGGGTGCCATGCATTATTGATATAAATGGTCTGCATTTGCTCACCCAATCTCACCAATCCTCTCAGTCCCATGTGTCCAGCCTTATGCCACATCCAGCTGTCGTTGTAGATAGGGTCATTCCAGGTTTCATCAGAGACCCTGAAGGAATTGAAAGGAATTTCCCTGTTTTTTTGTTTTGTTTTGAAATTCCATTTTATAGTGTGTTTGAGCTGATGCTCACTGCCATGTTTATGTCGTTCTAGACACACTTAGTTCCCTTACAGAGACATATCAATACATAGGTTTTAAAATTCTTACTAGTCAGATATATTTCTCTTCGTGGAATAAGTATGTTGAGTTCCGTTCACGGAGGAAGGAGTAGGGCTTGTCTCTTCTGTTTTTGGATTATGGAACGGTACCTGTGCTAATATCAAACTTTTGTTTTGTGCATCTCCCCACCTGTCTTTCCCCTTAAGCAAGCGTTAGAGTGTTTTCTAAATCTGAGACTCTGTTCTCTTCCCTAATTCAGTTCATATGTAGCCATGTTTACATTCCCTTCATAAGTGATATCTTATGTCAGAATGCACTATGGCCTTGTCATAATAATGCTCCATGACCCCTGTCATCACAATGCTCCATGCCCTGGTTATCACAATGCTCCATGTCCCTTGTTATCACAATTCTCCACGTCCTTGTCATCACAATGCTACATGACACTTCTCATCAAAATATTACATGCTCTTGTCGTCACAATTCTCCATGCACTTGAAATTGCAATGCTCCATGCCCTTGTCATCACATTGCTCCATGACACCTCTCATCACAATGCTCCCTGACACCTGACACATCACAATGTTTTATGATGTTTGTCATCACAATGATCCATGCCCTCATCATCAACAGTCTCTGTGACCTATTTAACCACAATGCTCCATGAAATTTTCATCACAATGCTCTTTGACCCTTGTCATCAATGTGCTCTATGCCTTTCTCAGCACAATGCTCCATAACACTTGTTATCACAATGCTCCATGAGATTGTCAGCACAATGCTCTATGACATATGTCATCACAATGCGCCATGCACCTGTCATCACAGTGCTCCACAATCTTGTCATCACAGTGCTCCATAAAACTTGTCATCACAATGCTCCATGCACTTCTCATCAAAACGCTCTCTCACCAATGATATCACAATGATACATCACTATTCATCACAATACTACCTCACCCCTGTCATCACAATATTCCATGACTCCTGTCATCACAATGCTACATGCACTTATCATCACAATGTTCGATGACACCTGACATCACAATGTTCCATAACCCATGTCATCAAAATGCTCCATGACCCTTTTCATCAAAATGTTCCATGACCATTGACATCACAATGTTCCATATCCCCTGTCATCAAAATGCTCCATTACATTTTTCATCAAAATGCTCCATGACCCCTGCCATCACGATTTTCCATGGCCTTGTCATTACAAATCTCCATGACCCTTCTCATCAAAATCCTCCAAGAACGCTGACATCACAATGTTACATAACACTTGTCATCAAAATGTTCCATGACACTTTTCATCAAATAGCTCCATGACCCTGTCATCAGAATGCTCCCTGCCCTTCTCATCACAATGCACAATGCCCTTGCCATCTAAATATTCCATGACATTTGTCATCACAAAGATCCATGACCCTTTGCATCACAGTGCTCCATGTCATTGAAATCACAATGCTCCTTGAAACCTCTCATCACATTGCTCCATGCCCTTGTCTTCACAAAGCTCCATGACACATGTCATTAGAATGCTCCACGGCCATCTCATCACAATGCTCCATGCCCTTCCCATCACAATGCTCCATTACACCAGTCATAACAATGTTCCAAGAACCATGCCATCACGATGTTCCATGGGCTTTTCATCACAAAGCTCCATGACCCTTCTCATCACAATGCTCCAAGAACCCTGTAATCACAATGCTCTATGCCCCTTTTCATCTCAATGATCCATGAACCCTGTCATCACAGTGCACCTTGCCCATCATCATAATGCTTCAGGCTATTGTCATCACAATGAAATCAAAATTATCCATGACCACTGTCATCAAAAAGCTCCAAACCCTTGTGATCACAATGTTCCATAACACTTGTCATCACAACACCCTGTGACGCACATTATAACAATTATCCATGGTCTTCTCATCACAATGCTCCATGACCATTGTCATCAAAATTCTCAATACAGTTGTCATCACAATGCTCCCTGACACTTGTCATCAGTATGCTCCTTGACACCTGTCATGACAAGGCTCCATGCCTTTTCATCACAATGATCCATGCCCTTTTCATCACAATGCTTCAAGACACCTGTAATCACAATGCTCCATGCACTTGTCATCACAAAGCTCCATGACACATGTCATCAGAATGCTCCATGTCCTTCTCCTCACAATGCTCAGTGCCCTTGTCATCACAATGCTCCAGGACCCGTGTAATCACAATGCTCCATGCCCCTTTTCATCAGAATGCTCCATGAGACTTGTCATCACAAGTCTCCATGGACTTATCATCACAATGCTCCAGGACCTTGTCATCACCATGCTCCGTTCCCTTGTCATCACAATGCTCCATGACCACTGTCATCACAATACTCCATGAATATTTTTAGCCCAATGCTCCATGATATTCTCATCACAATGCTCCATGACAAATATCATCAAAATGCTCCATGACCACTGTCATCACAACACTCCATGACACCAGACAACACAATGATCCGGGACTCTTTTCATCACAATGCTCCATTCCCTACTCATCACAATGCTCCATGACCCCTGTCATCACAATCCTCCATGAATATTTTCAGCCCAATGCTCCATTACCCTTGTCATCACAGTGCTCCATGTCATTGTCATCACAATGCTCAATGAACCCTCTCATCACATTGTTGCATGCCCTTTTCATTACAATACTCCATGACCCATGTATCACAGTGTTCCATGCCCTTGTCATCACAATGGTTCATGCCCACTCTCATCACAATAATCCATGAAATATTTCAGACCAGTGCTCAATGCCCTTCTCATTACAATGCTCCATTACCTCTGTCATAACAATGCTCCATGAACACTGTCATCACAATGTTCCACGGCCTTGTCATCACAAGGCTCCATGACCCTTGTATTCACAATGCTCCAAGACACCTGTAATCACAATGCTCCATGCCCTTGTCATCACAAAGCTACATGATGCATATCATCAGAAGGTTCCATGGCCTTCTCATCACAATGCTCCATGCCCTTGTCATCAGAATGCTCCAAGACCCCTGTAATCACAATGCTCCATGCCCTTTTTCATCTCAATGCTCCATTAACACTGTCATCACAATGCACCATGCCCGTCATCATAATTCTTCAGGCTATTGTCATTACAATGAAATCAAAATTCTCCATGACCCCTGTCATCATAATGCTCCAAACCCTTGTGATCACAATGTTCCATAACACTTATCATCACAACACCCCATGACGATCATCATCACAATTATCCATGGTCTTGTCATCAAAATGCTCCATGATCTTTGTCATCACAATGCTCAATACACTTATCATCATAATGCTCCCTGACACTTGTCGTCAGTATGCTCTTGAACCCTGTCATGACAAGGCTCCATGCCTTTTTCATCACAATGATCCATGCCCTTTTCATCACAATGCTCCATGACCCCTGTCATCACAATACTCCATGAACATTTTCAGCCCAGTGCTCCATGACCTTCTCATCACAATGTTCCCTGACTAATATCATCACAGTGCTCCATGACCACTGTCATCAAAACACTCCATGACACCTGACAACACAATGATCCGGGACTCTTGTCATCACAATGCTCCATGTCCTTGTCATCACAATGCTTCATTCCAACTGTCATCGCAATAATCCATGAATCTTATTAGACCGATGCTCCATGCCCTTGTCATCACAATGCTCCATGCCCTTATTATCACAATGCTCCATGGCCCCTGTCATCACATTACTCCATGAACTTTTTCAGCCCAATGCTCCATGGCCCTTGTCATCACAATGATCTATGCCCTTGTCATCCCAATGCTCCATGACACCTGTCACCACAATGCTCCTTGCCTTTGTCAGCAAAATGCTACATGACTTTGTCATTACAATGCTCTATGCACTTGTCATCACAATTCTCCATTTCCATTGTCATCACAATCCTCCATGAACCTTGGGATCACATTGCTTCATGCCCTTGTCATCACAATGCTCCATGCTCCTTGAAATCAAAATGATCCATGACCTCTGTCATCACAATGCTCCAAACACTTTTGATCACAATGTTCCATAACAGTTGTCATCACAACGCTCCATGATGCCTGTCATCACAATACTCCATGCCCTTTTCATCACAATGCTCCATAACCTTTGTCATCACAATTCTCAATACACTTGTCATCACAATGCTCCCTGACACTTGTCATCAGAATGTTCCCTGAACCTTGTCCCGAAAAGGCTCCATGCTTTTTACATCACAATGCCCCATGCCGCTTTCATCACAATGCTCCATGCAATTGTCATCAAAATACTCCACAAGCTTGTCATCAGAATGCTCCATGACCCTTGTCATCACAATTCTCCATGCACTTGTCAGCACAATGCTCCCTGATGCTTTTCATCACAATGCTCCAAGCCATTGTCATCACAATGCTCCATTACTTTGTCATCAGAATCCTCCATGACACTTGGCATCACAATGCTCCATGCCTTTGTCATCACAATGGGCCATGATATATGTCATCACAATGCTCCCTGATACCTCTCTTCACAATACTGCATGACCTCGTCATCACAGTGCTCCATGCCCTTGTCATCACAATGCGCCATTCCAACTGTCATCGCAACAATCCATGAAACTTATTAGACTAATGTTCCATGCCCTTTTCATCACAGTGCTCCATGCCCTTGTTATCACAATGTTCTCTGACCCCTGTCATCACAATGCTCCGTGACTCCAGTCATCACAATGCTTCATGACCTTTGTCATCACAATGGTCCATTCCCTCGTCATCAACAGTCTCTGCGACCATTTTAACCACAATGCTCCTTGAACTTTTCATCTCAATGCTCTTTGACCCTTGTCTTCGCAATGCTCTATGCCTTTCTCAGCACAATGCTCCATGACCCTTGTCTTCACAATGCTCCATGCGCTTGTCAGCACAATGCTCCATGACACATATCATCACAATGCACCATGCGCTTGTCATCACAGTGCTCTACAATCTTGTCATCACAATGCTCCATAAACATTGTCATCATAATACTCCTTGCACTTCTCACCAAAATGCTCTCTCACCACTGATATCACAATGCTCCATCACTATTTGTCACAATACACCCTCACCCCTGTTATCACAATGTTCCATGACTCTTGTCATCACAATGCTACATGCACTTATCATCACAATTTTCGATGACCAATGGCATCACAGTGTTCCATAACACCTGTCATCAAAATGTTACATGACAATTTTCATCAAATTGCTCCATGACCATTTCATCACAATTCTCCCTGCCCTACTCATCACAATGCACAACGCCCTTGACATCAAAATGCTCCATGACCTTTGTCATCACAAAGATCCATGACCCTTGGCATCACAATGCTCTATGTCATTGTCATCACAATGCTCCATGAACGCTCTCATCACATTGCTCCATGTCCTTGTGTTCACAAAGCTTCATGACACATATCATCAGAATGCTGCATGGCCTTCTCATCACAATGCTCCATGCCCTTGCCATCACAATGCTCCATTACACCTGTCATAACAATGCTCCATGACCCCTGACATTACGATGTTCCATGGCCTTGTCATCACAAGGCTCCATGACCCTTCTCATCACAACACTCCAAGAACACTCTAATCACAATGTTCCATGCCCCTTTTCATCTCAATGCTCCATGAACCCTGTCATCACAATGCACCATGCCCATCATCATAATACTTCATTCTATTGTCATCACAATGAAATCAAAATGCTCCATGACCACCGTCATAACAATGCTCCAAACCCTTGTGATCACAATATTCCATAACACTTGTCATCACAATGACCCATGACACTCGTCATCACAATTATCCATGGTCTTCTCATCACAATGCTCCATGACCTTTGTCATCACAATGCTCAATACACTTGTCATCAAAATGCTCCCTGTCACTTGTTGTCTGTATGCTCCTTGAACCCTGTCATGACAATGCTCCATGCCTTTTTCATCACAATGATCAATGCCCTTTTCATCACAATGCTCCAAGACAAATGTAATCACAATGCTCCATGCCCTTGTCATCACAGAGCTCAATGACACATGCCATCAGAATGCTCCTTTGTCTTCTCCTCACAATGTTCCATGCCCTTGTCATCACAATGTTCCAAGACCCCTGTAATCACAATGCTCCATGCCCCTTTTCATCATTATGCTCCATGAGACTTTTCATTACAAGCCTCCATAGTTTTGTCATCACAATGCTCCAGGATCTTGTCATCACAATGCTTCTCGGTCTTGTCATGAAAATTCTCAATGGCCCTTGTCATCATAATGCTCCAAGCCCTAATCATCACAATGCTCCATTATATTTGTCATCACAATCCTCCATTACATTTGACATCACAATGCTCCATGCCATTGTCATCGCAATGGACCATGACATATGTCATCACAATGCTCCCTGACACCTGTCTTCACAATACTCCATGACCTTCTCATCACAATGCTCCATGCCCTTGTCATCACAATGCACCATGCCCACTGTCATCTCAATAATCTATGAAATTTGTCAGACGGATGCTCCTTTCCCCTGTCATCATAATTCTCCATGCTCATGTCATCACAGTGCTCCAGAACATTTGTCATCACAATGATCAATACACTTGTCATCAATATGCTCCCTGACACTTTTTGTCTGTATGCTCCTTGAACCCTGTCATGACAAGGCTCCATGCCTTTTTCTTCACAATGATCCATGCACTTTTCATCACAGTGCTCCAAGACCCCTGTAATCACATAGCTCCATGCCCTTGTCATCACAAAGCTCAATGACGCATGTCTTTAGAATGCTCCTTGGGCTTCTCCTCACAATGCTCCAAGCCCATGTCATCACAATGTTCAAAGACCCCTGTAATCACAATGGTCCATGCCCTTTTTCATCAGTATGCTCCATGAGGCTTGTCATCACAATGCTCCATGGTATTCTCATCACAATGCCCCATGCCATTTTCATCACAATGCTCCATGCCATTGTCATCAAAATACTCCACAAGCTTGTCAGCCGAATGCTCCATGACCCTTGTCATCACAATTCTCCATGCACTTGTCAGCACAATGCTCCCTGACCCTTGTCATCACAATGCTCCAAGCCATTGTCATCACATTGCTCCATTTACTTTGTCATCAGAATCCTCCATAACACTTGGCATCACAATGCTCCATGCCATTGTCATCACAATGGGCCTTTACATATGTCATCACAATGCGCACTGACACCTGTCTTCACAATACTGCATCACCTGGTCATCACAATGCTCCACGCCCTTGTCATCACAATGCGCCATTCCAACTGTCATCGCAATAATCCATGAAACTTATTAGACCAATGCTCCATGCCCTTGTCATCACAATGCTCCATGCCCTTGTTATCACAATGCTCCATGACTCCAGTCATCACAATTCTTCATGAACTTTGTCATCACAATGGTCCATGCCCTCATCATCAACTGTCTCTGTGACTTTTTAACCACCATGCTCCATTAACTTTTTATCACAATGCTGTTTGACCCTTGTCATCACAATGCTCTATGCCTTTCTCAACACAATGCTCCTTGCCCTTGTCATCACAGTGCTCCATGACCCCAGTCATCACAATGCTCTGTGACTCCAGTCATCACAATGCTTTTTATCATTTGTCATCACAGTGGTCCATGCCCGCGTCATCACAAGGCTCTGTTACCTTTGTAACCACAATTCTCCATGAACTTTTCATCACAATGCTCCGTGACCCTTGTCATCACAATGCTCAATGCCTTTGTCAGAAAAATACTCCATGACACTTGTCATCAAAATGTGCCATACGCTTTTCATCACAACGGTCCACAAATTTGTCATTGCAATGCTCCATAAACCTTGTAATCACAATGCTCAATGCCCATCTCATCACAATTTTCCAATACCACTGTCATAACAATGCTCCATGACCCCTGCAATCACAATGTTCCACGGCCTTGTCATCAAAAGGCTCCATGACCCTTGTCATCACAATGCCCCAAGACCATTCTAATCACAATGCTCCATGCCCTTGTCATCACAAAGCTCCATGACACATGTCATCAGAATGTTCGATAGCCTTCTCATCAAAATGCTCCATGCCCTTGTCATTATATTGCTCCAAGACCCCTGTAATCACAGTGCTCCATGCCCCTTTCCATATCAATGCTCCATGAAGCCTGTCATCACAATGCATCATGCTCATAATCATAATGCTTCCGGCTATTGTCAGCACAATGAAATCAAAATTCTCCATGACCTCTGTCATCACAATGCTCCATGACACCTGTCATCACAATACTACATGAACATTTTCAGCCCAATGCTCCATGACACTTGTCATCACAATGATCCATGCCCTTGACATCCCAATGCTCCATGACCCCTGTATTCATAATGCTCCTTGATGCTTGTCATCACAATGCTCCATGACACCTGTCATCACAATGCTTCAAGACTTTGTCAGCAGTATGCTACATGACCTTGTCATTAAAGTGCTCTATGCGCTTGTCATCACAATACTCCATTACCATTGTCATCACAATCCTCCATGAACCTTGGGATCACATTGCTTCATGCCCTTGTCATCACAATGCTCCATGCTCCTTGAAATCAAAATGATCCATGACCACTGTCATCACAATGCTCCAAACACTTGTGATCACAATGTTCCATAACACGTGTCATCACAACCCTCCATGATGCCTGTCATCACAATACTCCATGCCCTTTTCATCACAATGCTCCATGACCTTTGTCATCACAATTCTCAATACACTTGTCATCACAGTGCTCCATGACACTTGTCATCAGAATGCTCCTTGAACCCTGTCACGAAAAGGCTCCATGCCTTTTTCATCACAATGTCCCATGCCGTTTTCATCACAATGCTCCATGCCATTGTCAACAAAATACTCCACAAGCTTGTCATCAGAATGCTCCATGACCCTTGTTATCACAATGATCCATGCCCTTGTCATCCCAATGCTCCATGACCCCTGTATTCACAATGCTCCGTGACACTTGTCATCACAGTGCTCCATGACACCTGTCATCACAATGCTTCATGCCTTTGTCAGCAAAATTCTACATGACCTTGTCATTACAATGCTCTATGCACTTTTCTTCACAATGCTCCAAGACCCCTGTAATCACAATGCTCTATGCCCTTTTTCATCTCAATGATCCAAGAACCCTGTTATCACAATGCACCATGCCCATCATCATAATGCTTCAGGCTATTGTCATTACAATGAAATCAAAATTCTCCATGACCTCTGTCATCATAATGCTCCAAACCATTGTGATCACAATGTTCCATAACACTTATCATCACAACACCGCATGACGCTCATCATCACATTTATCCATGGTCTTCTCATCACAATGCTCCATGATCTTTGTCATCACAATGCTCAATACACTTGTCATCACAATGCTCCCTGACACTTGTCAGTATGCTCCTTGAACCCTGTCATGACAAGGCTCCATGCCATTTTCATCACAATGATCCATGCACTTTTCATCACAATGTTCCAAGACCCCTGTAATCAAAATGCTCCTTGCCCTTGTCATCACAAAGCTCCATGACAACTGACATCAGAATGCTCCATGGCCTTCTCATCACAATCCTCCATGCCATTGCCATCAGAATGTTCCATTACCTCTGTCATAACAATGCTTCATTACAACTGCCATCACGATGTTCCATGGCCTTGTCATCACAAGGCTCCATGACCCTTCTCATCACAATGCTCCAAGCCCCCTGTAATCACAATGTTCCATGACCCCTGTCATCACAATGCTACATCCCCTTATCATCACAATGTTCCATGACCCCTGACATCACAGTGTTCCACAACCCCTGTCATCAAAATGCTCCATGACCCTTTTCATCCCAAAGCTCCATGACCCCTTGCATCACAATGTTCTATAACCCCTGTCATCAAAATATCCCATTACAATTTTCATCAAATTGCTGCATGACCCTGTCATCAAAATGCTCCCTGACCTTCTCATCACAATGCACCACACCCTTGTCATCAAAATGCTCCGTGACATTTGTCATCACAAATCTCCATGACCCTTGACCTCACAGTGCTCCATGTCATTGTCATCACAATGCTCCATGAACCCTCTCATCACATTTCTCCATGCCCTTGTCATCAAAAAGCTCCATGACACATGTCATCACAATGATCGATGCCATTCTGATCACTATGTTCCTTGCCCTTGTCATTACAATCCTCTATGACCATTGTATCACAGTGTTCCGTGCTCTTGTCATCACAATGCTCCATGCCCACTCTCATCACAATAATCCATGAAACATTTCACACCAATGCTTCCTGTCCTTCTCATTACAATGCTCCATTACAACTGTCATAACAATGTTCCATGACCCCTGCCATCACAAAGTTCCACGGCCTTGTCATTCACAAGGCTCCATGACACTTGTCATTACAATGTTCCAAGACCCCTGTAATCACAATGCTCCATGCCCTTGTCATCACAAAGCTCCATGACACATGTCATTAGAATGATCCATGGACATCTCATCACAATGCTCATTGCCCTTGTCATCACAATGCTCCAAGACACTTTTTATCACAATGCTCCATGCCCCTTTTCATCTCAAACCTCCATGAATCCTATCATCACAATGCACCATGCCCATTATCATAATGCTTCAGGCTATTTTCCTCACAATGAAATCAAAATGCTCCATGACCTCTGTCATCACAATGCTCCAAACCGTTGGGATCACAATGTTCCATAACACTTCTCATCACAACACCCCATGATGCTCATAATCACAATTATCCATGGTCTTCTCATCACTATGCTCCATAACCTTTGTCATCACAATGCTCAATACACTGGTCATCACAGTGCTCCCTGACACTTGTCGTCAGTATGCTCCTTGAACACTGTCATGACAAGGCTCCATGCCTTTTTCATCACAATGATCCATGCCCTTTTCATCACAGTGCTCCAAGACACCTGTAATCACAATGCTCCATGCACTTGTCATCACAGTGCTCCATGACGCATTCATCAGAATGCTCCATGGCCTTGTCTTCACAATGCTCCATGCCCTTGTCATCACAATGCTCCAAGACCCCTGTAATCACAATGCTCCATGCCGCTTGTCATTATAGCACTCCATGACGCTCGTCATCACAATTATCCATGGTCGTCTCATCACAGTGCTCCATGGTCTTGCCATCGCAATGCTCCATGCCCTGGTCATCACAGTGCTCTATGTTCCCTGTCATCACAATTCTCCACGTTCTTGGCATCACTATGTTCCATGACACTTCCCATCACACTGTTAAATGCTTTGTCATCACAATACTGCACAAGCTTTCATCAGAATACTCCATGACCCTTGTCATCACAAGGATCCATGAGCCCTGTCATCACAATGCTCCATGAGACGTATCATCACAATGCTCCATGCCCCTTGTCATTACAGTGCTCCATTATGCTCGTCACCAGAATTATCCATGGTCTTCTCATCACAGTGCTCCAAGGTCTTGCCATAACAATGCTCCATGCCCTGGTCATCACAATGCTCCATGTCCCTTGTCATCACAATTCTCCACGTCCTTGTCATCACAATGCTCCATGACAGTTCTCATCCCCATGTTACATGCTGTTGTCATCACAATTCTCCATGCACTTGTCATCGCAATGCCCCATGACCCCTGTCATAGCAAGCTCCATGCCTTTGTCATCACAATGCGTCATGACATTTTCATCAAAATTCTCAATGGCCGTTGTCATCACAATTCTCCATGCCCTTGTCATCACAATGCTCCATGACCCTTGTCATAACAATGCTCCAAGCCCTTGTCATCACAATGCTCCATTACCTTTATCATCACAATCCTCCATAACACTCGGCATCCCAATGCTCCATGCCATTGTCATCACAATGGAACATGAAATATGCCATCACAATGCTCCCTGACACCTGTCTTCACAATACTCCATGACCTTGTCATCACAATGCTCCATGCCCTTGTCATCACAATGTGCCATGCCCACTGTCAACACAAATATCCATGAAACTTTTCAGACCAATGCTCCATGCCCCAGTCATCACAATGCTACATGACCCCAGTCATCACAATGCTCCGTGTGTCCCGTCATCACAAGACTCCATGACCTGTGTCACCACAAAGGTAAATGCCCTCATCATCACAAGGCTCTGTGAAATTTGTCTCCACAATGCTCCATGTACTTTTCATCAAAATGCTGAATGTCATTTTCATCACAGTGCTCCATGAACGCTCTCATCACATTGCTCCATGATCTTGTCATCACAAAGCTCCATGATGCATGTCATCAGAATGCTCCATGGCCTTCTCATCACAATGTTCCATGCCCTTGTCATCACAAGGCTCCATGACCCTTCTAATCACAATGCTCCAAGACTTCTGTAATCACAATGCTCCATGCCCCTTTTCATCTCAATGAACCATGAACCCGGTCATCACAATGCACCATGCCCATCATCAAAATGCTTCATGCTATTGTCATCACAATGAAATCAAAATGCTCCATGATCTCTGTCATCACAATGCTCCAAATCCTTGTGATCAAAATGTTCCATAACACTTATCATCACAACGCCCCATGACGGTCGTCATCACAATTATCAATGGTCTTCTCATCACAATGCTCCATGAACTTTTTCATCACAATGCTCAGTACACTTGTCATCACAAGGCTCCCTGACACTTGTCCTCAGTATGCTCCTTGAACCCTGTCATGACAAGGCCTCATGCCTTTTTCATCATAATGTTCCATGTCCTTGTCATCACAAAGCCCCATGATGCATGCCATTAGAACATTCCATGGCCATCTCATCCCAATTCTCCATGCCCTTGTCATCACAATGCCCCAAGACCCCTGTAATCACAATGCTCCATGCCCCTTTTCATCAGAATATTCCATGAGATTTGTCATCACAAATCTCCATGGTCTTCTAATCACAATGCTCCAGTACCTTGTCATCACAAGCCTCCATGGCCCCTGTCATCACAATACTCCATGAACGTTTTCAGCCCAATGCTCCTTGACCTTCTCATCACAATGCTCCATGACCCCTGTCATCACAATGCTCCATGACTCCTGTCATCACAGTGATCCATGAACCCTGACAACACAATGATCCGGGACACTTGTCAGTAAAATGCTCTATTCCCTTGTCATCCCAATGCTCCATGACCCCTGTAATCACAATGCTCCATGACGCTTGTCATCACAGTGCTCCATGAACCTTGTCATCACAATGCTCCATGCCTTTGTCAGCAATATGCTACATAATCTTGTCATCACAATGCTCCATGCGCTTGCCATCACAATCCTTCATGACATTTTGGATCATATTGCTTCATGCCCTTGTCATCTCCCTCTTGCCTTTCGGGTTTTTACAGATTTTCGGGTGTCCCTTTTGACCCGTGGGAAGTGACAATTCTTTGTAGTGTGGATTTGCATTGCGCGCTTGCTTGATTATCCAAAAAGGTCGTGTGCGTTTTCACCTGAATATATTCAGGAGAAAAAGCATACGCCCTTTTTGGCCAACTGCATCATTGTCGAAGTTATGATGCTTTTCCTGTGCTTTAAAGGCGATTCCAACTTACCTCTTGAAATATGTTTTGTGCAATTCTGCCTCAATTTCAAGTGTGCTTCGTTACCCTCCCTCAACAGATTTTTGGAAGACAGTAGTCCTTTATGACTGTAGGTTTGTGAATTGCTGTGCCCGTGAGCTCCAATTTTCAAATACCATTTTTGGGAGCTGACCGCAAATCCACAATTTTGCATAAGGACCTATACTTGTTCCAGGGGTGGCTATACTGTTCCATGCAGGTGGCTGAGGCTTTGGTTAATTCTTCTTCCTGCTGGGAAATTAGAGTGACATATGCCCATCCAAATGCCTAACAGCTACTCTCTCATTGGTTCTCCCTCTTCCCTTTCATCCTCTGCCAAATTGGCAACCTGTGAGAACCAGGAGGTTAAAGGGGCTGTCTCTCCAAGTTGGGAGATTGATAGTAAAGCAGTTGGAATGTCAAACTGGAGCACCAGGAGAGGGACTATTCGTTGAGTTTTAGAAACCTTTCCTATTCACAGTGTGTCCATTCTCTAGGTTTCCCGTACATGTTATAGCTGTAGTAATATTCCCTTCAACCTGGAGAGTTGGGACCCATGGAATGGGTGCCATGCATTATTGCTTTAAAGGGTCTGCATTTGCGCACCCAATCTCACCTATCCTCTCAGTCCCAAGTGTCCAGCCTTATGCCACATCCAGCTGTCACTGTAGACAGTGTCATTCCACGTTTCATCAGAGACCCTGAAGGAATTGAAAAGAATTTCCCTGTTTTTTTGTTTTGTTTTTGAAATTCCATTTTATAGTGGGTTTGAGCTGATTCTCACTGCCATGTTTATGCCAGTCTAGACACACTTGATTCCATTATGGGGACATATCAATACATAGGTTTTAAGATTCTTACTAATAAGATATATACCTCTGCATGGAATATGGGGAGTTGAGTCCCTTTCACTGAGGAAGGTGTAGTTCTTGTCTATTCTGTATTTGGTTTTTGGAACGGTACCTGAACTAATATCAAAATCTGGTTTAATACATCACCCCACATCTCCTTTCCCCTTAAGCAGGCATAAGAATGTTTTCTAAATGTCAAACTCTCTTCTCTTTCCTAACTCAGTTCATGTGTAGCCATGTTGACAGGATCTTCATAAGTGATATCTTATGATAAGTTTCTTTTTCTGTGTGACTTATTTCACTTAGAATCATCGTACCTAAATCTACTCATTTTGCTGATACTGGTCTTATGATATTGATTTCATGGCTGAGGGATATTCCATCGTACATAAGTACCACAATGTTTTGAACCATTTTTATATTTCCAGGGATATTTAAGGTGTAGACAAGTTGAGGTTCTTGTAAGCAGTGCAGCCCAAAATTTGGGGGTGGCTCTGTCTTATTGATTTTCAGTTTTCCCAAGGTATATTCCCTAGACTGGAAGTGCTCTTGGCTATGTAGCTCTGTTGTTTACTTGTTTTAGGGAAAACAATGCACTCCTCCAGTGAGGCAGTTGACAACTTACATCCCGCCCATCAGCATAACAAGACTCCCTGTTCTCCAGGGCCTGTCTTGCCTTTCTGGTTTATACCCATTTTGTGGATGTCCCTTTTGACCGGTGGGAAGTGATACTTCTTTGTAGTGCAGATTTGCATTGCCTGCTAGCTTGCTTGGCCAAAAAGGGCGTATGCGTTTTCTCCTGCATATATTCAGGAGAAAATGCATACGCCATTCTAGGCCAAGTGCATCATTGTCGAAGTTATGCCCCTCTTACTGTGCTTTACAGGCGATTCCAACGTCCCTCTTGAAATCTGTTTCCTGCTATTCTGCGTCGCTTTCAATTCCACCTCACTGCCTTCCCTCAACAGATTTTTGAATGATAGTTGTCCTTTATTAATCTCCCAGTTTGTGAATTGCTGTGCCCTTGAACTCCATTTTTCAGCTTGTTTTTTGTGAGCTGAACGCATATCCAAAATTTTGGTACAGGACCTATATTGGTTCCCGGTGGGTGGCTGCAACATTGGTTAATTCTTCTTCCTGCTGGGAAATTAGAGTGACATATGCCCATCCAAATGCCTAACAGCTACTCTCTCATTGGTTCTCCCTCTTCCCTTTCATCCTCTGCCAAATTGGCAACCTGTGAGAACCAGGAGGTTAAAGGGGCTCTCTCTCCAAGTTGGGAGATTGATAGTAGAGCAGTTCGAAAGTCAAACTGGAGCACCAGGAGAGGGACTCTTCGTTGAGTTTTAGAAACCTTTCGTATTCACAGTGTGTCCATTCTCTAGGTTTCCCGTACATGTTATAGCTGTAGTAATATTCCCTTCACCCAGGAGAGTTGGGACCCATGGAATGGGTGCCATGCATTATTGCTTTAAAGGGTCTGCATTTGCTCACCCAATCTCACCTATCCTCTCAGAACCATGTGTCCAGCATTATGCCACATCCAGCTGTCATTGTAGATAGGGTCATTCCAGGTTTCATCAGAGACCCTGAAGGAATTGAAAAGAATTTCCCTGTTTTTATGTTTTGTTTTTGAAATTCCATTTTATAGTGGGTTTGAGCTGATTCTCACTGCCATGTTTATGCCAGTGTAGACACATTTCCTCTGCTTCCCCCTTAAGGAGGCATGAGAGTATTTTCTAAATGTGACACTCTGTTCTCTTTCCTAACTCAGTTCAAATGTAGCCATGTTTACAGGATCTTCATAAGTGATATCTTATGATAAGCTTCTTTTTCTGTGTGACTTATTTCACTTATAATCATCATACCTGAATCCAGTCATTTTGCTGCTACTGGTCTTACGACATGGATTTCATGGCTGAGGGATATTCCATCGTACATAAGTACCACAATTTTTTGAACCATTTTTATATGTCCTGGCATATTTAAGGTGTACCCACGTTGAGGTTCTTGTAAGCAGTGCAGCCCTAAATTTTGGGGTGGCTCTGTCTTATTGATTTTCAGTTTTCCCAAGGTATATTCCCTAGACTGGAAGTGCCCTTGGCTCTGTAGCTCTGTTGTTTACTTGTTTTAGGGAACACAATGCACTCCTCCAGAGAGGCAGTTGGCAATTTACATCCCGCCCATCAGCATAACAAGGCTCCCTGTTCTCCAGGGCCTGCCTTGCCTTTCTGGTTTTTACCCATTTTGTGGATGTCCCTTTTGACCGGTGAGAAGTGATACTTCTTTGTAGTGCACATTTGCATTGCCCGCTTGCTTGTTTGGTCAAAAAGGGCGTATGCGTTTTCTGCTGAATATATTCAGGAGAAAACACATACGCCCTTTTTGGCCAAGTACATCATTGTCGAAGTTGTGCCCCTCTTTCTGTGCTTTAAAGGCGATTCCAACGTACCTCTTGAAATCTGTTTCCTGCTATTCTGCCTCACTTTCAAGTCCGCCTCGTTGCCTTCCCTCAACAGATTTTTGGATGATAGTTTTCCTTTATTACTCTGCCTGTTTGTGAATTGCTGTGCCCCAGAGCTCCATTATTTAACTCGTTTTTTGTGAGCTCTATGCAAGTCCAATATTTTAGGTCAGGACCTACACTGGTACCCGGTGGGTGGCTGAGACTTTGGTTAATTCTTCTTTCTCCCGTGAAACAAGAGTGACATATGCCCGTCCAAATGCCTAACAGCTACTCTCTCATTGGTTCTCTCTGTTCCATTTCATCCTCTGCCAAATTGGCAACCTGTGTGAAACAGGAGGTTAAAGGGGCTGTCTCTCCAAGTTGGGAGATTGATAGTAAAGCAGTTGGAAAGTCAAACCAGAGCACCAGGAGAGGGACTATTTGTTGAGTTTTAGAAACCTTTCATATTCACACTGTGTCCATTATCTAGGTTTCCCGTACATGTTATTGCTGTAGTAATATTCCCTTCACCCTGCGGAGTTGGGACCCATGGAATGCGTGCCATGCATTATTCATTTAAAGGGTCTGCATTTGCTCACCAAATGTCACCAATCCTCTCAGTCCCATGTGTCCAGCCTTATGCCACATCCAGCTGTCGTTGTACATAGGGTCATTCCAGGTTTCATCAGGGACCCTGAAGAAATTGAAAAGAATTTTCCTGTTTTTTTGTTTTGTTTTTGAAATTCCATTTTATAGTGGGTTTGAGCTGATTCTCACTGCCATGTTTACGCCTGTCTAGACACACTTGATTCCATTATGGGGACATATCAATACATAGGTTTTAAGATTCTTACTAGTAAGATATATCCCTCTGCATGGAATATGCGGAGTTGAGTCCCTTTCACTGAGGAAGGTGTAGTTCTTGTCTATTCCATATGTGGTTTTTGGAACGATACCTGAACTAATATCTAAATCTGGTTTAATGCATCACCCCACCTCTCCTTCCCCCTTAAGCAGGCATAAGAATGTTTTCTAAATGTCAAACTCTCTTCTCTTTCCTAACTCAGTTCATGTCTAGCCATGTTTACAGGATCTTCATAAGTGATATCTTATGATAAGTTTCTTTTTCTGTGTGACTTATTTCACTTAGAATCATCGTACCTGAATCCACTCATTTTGCTTCTACTGGTCTTATGACATGGATTTCATGGCTGAGCGATATTCCATCGTACATAAGTACCACAATGTTTTGAACCATTTTTATATTTCCAGGGATATTTAAGGTGTAGACAGTTTGAGGTTCTTGTAAGCAGTGCAGCCCTAATTTGTGGGCTGGCTCTGTCTTATTGATTTTCAGTTTGCCCAAGGTATATTACCTAGACCGGAAGTTCTCTAGGCTCTGTAGCTCTGTTGTTTACTTGTTTTAGGGAACACAATGCACTCCTCCAGAGAGGCAGTTGACAACTTACATCCCGCCCATCAGCATAACAAGGCTCCCTTTTCTCCAAGGCCTGTTTTGCCTTTCTGATTTTTACCCATTTTGTGGATGTCCCATTTGACTGGTGGGAAGTGATACTTCTTTGTAGTGCAGATTTGCATTGCCCGCTTGCTTGCTTGGCCAAAATGGGCATATGCGTTTTCTCCGGCATATATTCAGGAGAAAACGCATACGCCATTCTTGGCCAGGTGCATCATTGTCGAAGTTGTGCCCCTCTTCCTGTGCTTTAAAGGCGATTCCAACGTACCTCTTGAAATCTGTTTCCTGCTATTCTGCCTCGCTTTCAAGTCCGCCTCGTTGCCTTCCCTCAACAGATATTTGGACGATAGTTGTCCTTTATTACTCTGCCTGTTTTTGAATTGCTGTGCCCCAGAGCTCCATTATTTAACTCGTTTTTTGTGACCTGAACGCAAGTCCAATATTTTGGTTCAGGACCTATACTGGTACCCGGTGGGTGGCTGAGACTTTGGTTAATTCTTCTTCCTCCCGGGAAACAAGAGTGACATGTGCCCGTCCAAATGCCTAACAGCTACTCTCTCATTGGTTCTCACTGTTCCGTTTCATCCTCTGCCAAATTGGCAACCTGTGTGAAACAGGAAGTTAAAGGGGCTGTCTCTCCAAGTTGGGAGATTGATAGTAAAGCAGTTGGAAAGTCAAACCAGATCACCAGGAGAGGGACTATTTGTTGAGTTTTAGAGACCTTTCGTATTCACTGTGTGTCCATTATCTAGGTTTCCCGTACAAGTTATTGCTGTAGTAATATTCCCTTCACCCTGGGGAGTTGGGACCCTTGGAATAGGTGCCATGCATTATTGTTTTAAAGGGTCTGCATTTGCTCACCCAATCTCACCTATCCTCTCAGTCCCATGTGTCCAGCCTTATGCCACATCCAGCTGTCGTTGTACATAGGGTCATTCCAGGTTTCATCAGAGACCCTGAAGGAATTGAAAAGAATTTTCCTGTTTTTTTGTTTTGTTTTTGAAATTCCATTTTATAGTGGGTTTGACCTGATTCTCACTGCCATGTTTATGCCAGTCTAGACACACTTGATTCCATTACGGGGACATATCAATACATAGGTTTTAAGATTCTTACTAGTAAGATATATCCCACTGCATGGAATATGGGGAGTTGAGTCCCTTTCACTGAGGAAGGTGTAGTTCTTGTCCATTCCGTATGTGGTTTTTGGAACGGTACCTGAACTAATATCAAACTCTGGTTTAATGCATCACCCCACCTCTCCTTCCCCCTTAAGCAGGCATAAGAATGTTTTCTAAATGTCAAACTCTCTTCTCTTTCCTAACTCAGTTCATGTGTAGCCATGTTTACAGGACCTTCATAAGTGATATCTTATGATAAGTTTCTTTTTCTGTGTGACTTATTTCACTTAGAATCATCGTACCTGAATCCACTCATTTTGCTTCTACTGGTCTTATGACATTGATTTCATGGCTGAGGGATATTCCATCGTACAACAGTACCACAATTTTTTGAACCATTTTTATGTTTCCAGGGATATTTAAGGTGTAGACAAGTTGAGGTTCTTGTAAGCAGTGCAGCCCTAAATTTTTGGCTGGCTCTGTCTTATTTATTTTCAGTTTGCCCAAGGTATATTCCATAGACTGGAAGTGCTCTTGGCTCTGTAGCTCTGTTGTTTACTTGTTTTAGGGAACACAATGCACTCCTTCACAGAGGCAGTTGACAACTTACATCCTGCCCATCAGCATAACAAGGCTCCCTGTTCTCCAAGGCCTGTCTTGCCTTTCTGGTTTATACCCATTTTGCGGATATCCCATTTGACCGGTGGGAAGTGATACTTCTTTGTAGTGCAGATTTGCATTGCCCGCTTGCTTGCTTGGTCAAAAAGGGCATATGCGTTTTCTCTTGCATATATTCAGGAGAAAATGCATACGCCCTTTTTGGCCAAGTGCATCATTGTCGAAGTTGTGCCCCTCTTCCTGTGCTTTACAGAGGATTCCAACGTACCTCTTGAAATCTGTTTCCTGCTATTCGGCCTGACTTTAAAGTCCGCTTCGTTGCCTTCCCTGAACAGATTTCTGGACGATATTTGTCCTTTATTACTCTGCCAGTTTGTGAATTGCTCTGCCCCTGAGCTCCATTTTTCAACTCGTTTTTTGTGAGCTGAATGCAACTCCAAAGTTTTGGTTCAGGACCTATACTGTTTCCCAGTGAGTGGCTGAGCCTTTGGTTAATTCTTCTTCCTGCCGGACAATAAGAGTGACATGTGCCCTTCCAAATGGCTAACATCTACTCTCTCATTGGTTCTCCCTCGTCCCTTTCATCCTCTGCCAAATTGGCAACCTGTGCGAACCAGAAGGTTAAAGGGGCAGTCTCTCCAAGTTGCTAGGTTGATAGCAAAGCAGTTGGAAAGTCAAACCGGCGCACCAGGAGTGGGACTATTCGTTGAGTTTTAGAAACCTTTCATATTCACAGTGTGTCCATTCTCTAGGTTTCCCATACATGTTAGGTCTATAGTAATATTCCCTTCAACCTGGAGAGTTGTGCCCCATGGAATGGGTGCCATGCATTATTGTTTTAAAGGGTCTGCATTTGCTCACCCAATCTCACCAATCCTCTCAGTCCCAAGTGTCCAGCCTTATGCCACATCCAGCTGTCATTGTAGACAGTGTCATTCCACGTTTCATCAGAGACCCTGAAGGAATTGTAAAGAATTTCCCTGTTTTTATATTGTGTTTTTGAAATTCCTTTTTATAGTGGGTTTGAGCTGATTCTCACTGCCATGTTTATGCCAGTCTAGACACACTTGATTCCCTTACAGAGACATATCAATACATAAGTTTTAAGATTCTTACTAGTCAGATATATTCCTCTGTGGGAAATATGGGGTTTTGAGTCCCTTTCACTGAGGAAGGTATAGGTAGGTCTTGTCTATTCCATAGTTGGTTTGGGAACGGTACCTGTGCTTATAACAAACTCTGGTTTTATGCCTCACCCATCCTCTGCTTCCCCCTTAAGGAGGCATGAGAGTATTTTCTAAATGTGACACTCTGTTCTCTTTCCTAACTCAGTTCATGTGTAGCCATGTTTACAGGATCTTCATAAGTGATATCTTATGATAAGCTTCTTTTTCTGTGTCACTTATTTCACTTATAATCATCATACCTGAATCCAGTCATTTTGCTGCTACTGGTCTTACGACATGGATTTCATGGCTGAGGGATATTCCATCGTACATAAGTACCACAATTTTTTGAACCATTTTTATATGTCCTGGCATATTTAAGGTGTACCAAAGTTGAGGTTCTTGTAAGCAGTGCAGCCCTAAATTTTGGGGTGGCTCTGTCTTATTGATTTTCCGTTTTCCCAAGGTATATTCCCTAGACTGGAAGTGCCCTTGGCTCTGTAGCTCTGTTGTTTACTTGTTTTAGGGAACACAGTGCACTCCTCCAGAGAGGCAGTTGGCAATTTACATCCCGCCCATCAGCATAACAAGGCTCCCTGTTCTCCAGGGCCTGCCTTGCCTTTCTGGTTTTTACCCATTTTGTGGATGTCCCTTTTGACCGGTGGGAAGTGATACTTCTTTGTAGTGCAGATTTGCATTGCCCGCTTGCTTGTTTGGTCAAAAAGGGCATATGCATTTTCTGCTGAATATATTCAGGAGAAAACGCATACGCCCTTTTTGGCCAAGTACATCATTGTTGAAGTTGTGCCACTCTTTCTGTGCTTTAAAGGCGATTCCAACGTACCTCTTGAAATCTGTTTCCTGCTATTCTGCCTCACTTTCAAGTCCGCCTCGTTGCCTTCCCTCAACAGATTTTTGGATGATAGTTTTCCTTTATTACTCTGCCTGTTTGTGAATCGCCGTGCCCCAGAGCTCCATTATTTAACTCGTTTTTTGTGAGCTCTATGCAAGTCCAATATTTTAGGTCAGGACCTACACTGGTACCCGGTGGGTGGCTGAGACTTTGGTTAATTCTTCTTCCTCCCGGGAAACAAGAGTGACATATGCCCGTCCAAATGCCTAACAGCTACTCTCTCATTGGTTCTCCCTGTTCCGTTTCATCCTCTGCCACATTGGCAACCTGTGTGAAACAGGAGGTTAAAGGGGCTGTCTCTCCAAGTTGGGAGATTGATAGTAAAGCAGTTGGAAAGTCAAACCAGAGCACCAGGAGAGGGACTATTTGTTGAGTTTTAGAAACCTTTCATATTCACACTGTGTCCATTATCTAGGTTTCCCGTACATGTTATTGCTGTAGTAATATTCCCTTCACCCTGAGGAGTTGGGACCCATGGAATGCGTGCCATGCATTATTCATTTAAAGGGTCTGCATTTGCTCACCGAATGTCACCAATCCTCTCAGTCCCATGTGTCCAGCCTTATGCCACATCCAGCTGTCGTTGTACATAGGGTCATTCCAGGTTTCATCAGGGACCCTGAAGGAATTGAAAAGAATTTTCCTGTTTTTTTGTTTTGTTTTTGAAATTCCATTTTATAGTGGGTTTGAGCTGATTCTCACTGCCATGTTTATGCCTGTCTAGACACACTTGATTCCATTATGGGGACATATCAATACATAGGTTTTAAGATTCTTACTAGTAAGATATATCCCTCTGCATGGAATATGCGGAGTTGAGTCCCTTTCACTGAGGAAGGTGTAGTTCTTGTCTATTCCGTATGTGGTTTTTGGAACGATACCTGAACTAATATCAAAATCTGGTTTAATGCATCACCCCACCTCTCCTTCCCCCTTAAGCAGGCATAAGAATGTTTTCTAAATGTCAAACTCTCTTCTCTTTCCTAACTCAGTTCATGTGTAACCATGTTTACAGGATCTTCATAAGTGATATCTTATGATAAGTTTCTTTTTCTGTGTGACTTATTTCACTTAGAATCATCGTACCTGAATCCACTCATTTTGCTTCTACTGGTCTTATGACATTGATTTCATGGCTGAGGGATATTCCATCGTACAATAGTACCACAAATTTTTGAACCATTTTTATGTTTCCAGGGATATTTAAGGTGTAGACAAGTTGAGGTTCTTGTAAGCAGTGCAGCCCTAAATTTTTGGCTGGCTCTGTCTTATTTATTTTCAGTTTGCCCAAGGTATATTCCATAGACTGGAAGTGCTCTTGGCTCTGTAGCTCTGTTGTTTACTTGTTTTAGGGAACACAATGCACTCCTTCAGAGAGGCAGTTGACAACTTACATCCTGCCCATCAGCATAACAAGGCTCCCTGTTCTCCAAGGCCTGTCTTGCCTTTCTGGTTTTTACCCATTTTGCAGATATCCCATTTGACCGGTGGGAAGTGATACTTCTTTGTAGTGCAGATTTGCATTGCCCGCTTGCTTGTTTGGTCAAAAAGGGCATATGCGTTTTCTGCTGCATATATTCAGGAGAAAACGCATACGCCCTTTTTGGCCAAGTACATCATTGTCGAAGTTGTGCCCCTCTTCCTGTGCTTTACAGAGGATTCCAACGTACCTCTTGAAATCTGTTTCCTGCTATTCGGCCTGACTTTAAAGTCCGCTTCGTTGCCTTCCCTCAACAGATTTCTGGACGATATTTGTCCTTTATTACTCTGCCAGTTTGTGAATTGCTCTGCCCCTGAGCTCCATTTTTCAACTCGTTTTTTGTGAGCTGAGTGCAACTCCAAAGTTTTGGTTCAGGACCTATACTGTTTCCCAGTGAGTGGCTGAGACTTTGGTTAATTCTTCTTCCTGCCGGACAATAAGAGTGACATGTGCCCTTCCAAAAGGCTAACATCTACTCTCTCATTGGTTCTCCCTCGTCCCTTTCATCCTCTGCCAAATTGGCAACCTGTGCGAACCAGAAGGTTAAAGGGGCAGTCTCTCCAAGTTGGGAGGTTGATAGCAAAGCAGTTGGAAAGTCAAACCGGCGCACCAGGAGTGGGACTATTCGTTGAGTTTTAGAAACCTTTCATATTCACAGTGTGTCCATTCTCTAGGTTTCCCATACATGTTAGATCTATAGTAATATTCCCTTCAACCTGGAGAGTTGTGCCCCATGGAATGGGTGCCATGCATTATTGTTTTAAAGGGTCTGCATTTGCTCACCCAATCTCACCAATCCTCTCAGTCCCAAGTGTCCAGCCTTATGCCACATCCAGCTGTCATTGTAGACAGTGTCATTCCACGTTTCATCAGAGACCCTGAAGGAATTGTAAAGAATTTCCCTGTTTTTTTATTGTGTTTTTGAAATTCCTTTTTATAGTGGGTTTGAGCTGATTCTCACTGCCATGTTTATGCCAGTCTAGACACACTTGATTCCCTTACAGAGACATATCAATACATAAGTTTTAAGATTCTTACTAGTCAGATATATTCCTCTGTGGGAAATATGGGGTTTTGAGTCCCTTTCACTGAGGAAGGTATAGGTAGGTCTTGTCTATTCCATAGTTGGTTTGGGAACGGTACCTGTGCTTATAACAAACTCTGGTTTTATGCCTCACCCATCCTCTGCTTCCCCCTTAAGGAGGCATGAGAGTATTTTCTAAATGTGACACTCTGTTCTCTTTCCTAACTCAGTTCATGTGTAGACATGTTTACAGGATCTTCATAAGTGATATCTTATGATAAGCTTCTTTTCCTGTGTGAATTATTTCACTTAGAATCATCATACCTGAATCCAGTCATTTTGCTGCCACTGGTCTTACGACATGGATTTCATGGCTGAGGGATATTCCATCGTACATAAGTACCACAATTTTTTGAACCATTTTTATATGTCCTGGCATATTTAAGGTGTACCCAAGTTGAGGTTCTTGTAAGCAGTGCAGCCCTAAATTTTGGGGTGGCTCTGTCTTATTGATTTTCCGTTTTCCCAAGGTATATTCCCTAGACTGGAAGTGCCCTTGGCTCTGTAGCTCTGTTGTTTACTTGTTTTAGGGAACACAGTGCACTCCTCCAGAGAGGCAGTTGGCAATTTACATCCCGCCCATCAGCATAACAAGGCTCCCTGTTCTCCAGGGCCTGCCTTGCCTTTCTGGTTTTTACCCATTTTGTGGATGTCCCTTTTGACCGGTGGGAAGTGATACTTCTTTGTAGTGCAGATTTGCATTGCCCGCTTGCTTGTTTGGTCAAAAAGGGCGTATGCGTTTTCTGCTGAATATATTCAGGAGAAAACGCATACGCCCTTTTTGGCCAAGTACATCATTGTCGAAGTTGTGCCCCTCTTTCTGTGCTTTAAAGGCGATTCCAACGTACCTCTTGAAATCTGTTTCCTGCTATTCTGCCTCACTTTCAAGTCCGCCTCATTGCCTTCCCTCAACAGATTTTTGGATGATAGTTTTCCTTTATTACTCTGCCTGTTTGTGAATTGCTGTGCCCCAGAGCTCCATTATTTAACTCGTTTTTTGTGAGCTCTACGCAAGTCCAATATTTTAGGTCAGGACCTACACTGGTACCCGGTGGGTGGCTGAGACTTTGGTTAATTCTTCTTCCTCCCGGGAAACAAGAGTGACATATGCCCGTCCAAATGCCTAACAGCTACTCTCTCATTGGTTCTCCCTGTTCCGTTTCATCCTCTGCCAAATTGGCAACCTGTGTGAAACAGGAGGTTAAAGGGGCTGTCTGTCCAAGTTGGGAGATTGATAGTAAAGCAGTTGGAAAGTCAAACCAGATCACCAGGAGAGGGACTATTTGTTGAGTTTTAGAGACCTTTCGTATTCACAGTGTGTCCATTATCTAGGTTTCCCGTACAAGTTATTGCTGTAGTAATATTCCCTTCACCCTGGGGAGTTGGGACCCTTGGAATAGGTGCCATGCATTATTGCTTTAAAGGGTCTGCATTTGCTGACTCAATCTCACCTATCCTCTCAGTCCCATGTGTCCAGCCTTATGCCACATCCAGCTGTCGTTGTACATAGGGTCATTCCAGGTTTCATCAGAGACCCTGAAGGAATTGAAAAGAATTTTCCTGTTTTTTTGTTTTGTTTTTGAAATTCCATTTTATAGTGGGTTTGAGCTGATTCTCACTGCCATGTTTATGCCAGTCTAGACACACTTGATTCCATTACGGGGACATATCAATACATAGGTTTTAAGATTCTTACTAGTAAGATATATCCCACTGCATGGAATATGGGGAGTTGAGTCCCTTTCACTGAGGAAGGTGTAGTTCTTGTCCATTCCGTATGTGGTTTTTGGAACGGTACCTGAACTAATATCAAAATCTGGTTTAATGCATCACCCCACCTCTCCTTCCCCCTTAAGCAGGCATAAGAATGTTTTCTAAATGTCAAACTCTCTTCTCTTTCCTAACTCAGTTCATGTGTAGCCATGTTTACAGGACCTTCATAAGTGATATCTTATGATAAGTTTCTTTTTCTGTGTGACTTATTTCACTTAGAATCATCGTACCTGAATCCACTCATTTTGCTTCTACTGGTCTTATGACATTGATTTCATGGCTGAGGGATATTCCATCGTACAATAGTACCACAAATTTTTGAACCATTTTTATGTTTCCAGGGATATTTAAGGTGTAGACAAGTTGAGGTTCTTGTAAGCAGTGCAGCCCTAAATTTTTGGCTGGCTCTGTCTTATTTATTTTCAGTTTGCCCAAGGTATATTCCATAGACTGGAAGTGCTCTTGGCTCTGTAGCTCTGTTGTTTACTTGTTTTAGGGAACACAATGCACTCCTTCAGAGAGGCAGTTGACAACTTACATCCTGCCCATCAGCATAACAAGGCTCCCTGTTCTCCAAGGCCTGTCTTGCCTTTCTGGTTTTTACCCATTTTGCAGATATCCCATTTGACCGGTGGGAAGTGATACTTCTTTGTAGTGCAGATTTGCATTGCCCGCTTGCTTGTTTGGTCAAAAAGGGCATATGCGTTTTCTGCTGCATATATTCAGGAGAAAACGCATACGCCCTTTTTGGCCAAGTACATCATTGTCGAAGTTGTGCCCCTCTTCCTGTGCTTTACAGAGGATTCCAACGTACCTCTTGAAATCTGTTTCCTGCTATTCGGCCTGACTTTAAAGTCCGCTTCGTTGCCTTCCCTCAACAGATTTCTGGACGATATTTGTCCTTTATTACTCTGCCAGTTTGTGAATTGCTCTGCCCCTGAGCTCCATTTTTCAACTCGTTTTTTGTGAGCTGAGTGCAACTCCAAAGTTTTGGTTCAGGACCTATACTGTTTCCCAGTGAGTGGCTGAGACTTTGGTTAATACTTCTTCCTGCCGGACAATAAGAGTGACATGTGCCCTTCCAAATGGCTAACATCTACTCTCTCATTGGTTCTCCCTCGTCCCTTTCATCCTCTGCCAAATTGGCAACCTGTGCGAACCAGAAGGTTAAAGGGGCAGTCTCTCCAAGTTGGGAGATTGATAGCAAAGCAGTTGGAAAGTCAAACCGGTGCACCAGGAGTGGGACTATTCGTTGAGTTTTAGAAACCTTTCATATTCACAGTGTGTCCATTCTCTAGGTTTCCCATACATGTTAGGTCTATAGTAATATTCCCTTCAACCTGGAGAGTTGTGCCCCATGGAATGGGTGCCATGCATTATTGTTTTAAAGGGTCTACATTTGCTCACCCAATCTCACCAATCCTCTCAGTCCCAAGTGTCCAGCCTTATGCCACATCCAGCTGTCATTGTAGACAGTGTCATTCCACGTTTCATCAGAGACCCTGAAGGAATTGTAAAGAATTTCCCTGTTTTTTTATTGTGTTTTTGAAATTCCTTTTTATAGTGGGTTTGAGCTGATTCTCACTGCCATGTTTATGCCAGTCTAGACACACTTGATTCCCTTACAGAGACATATCAATACATAAGTTTTAAGATTCTTACTAGTCAGATATATTCCTCTGTGGGAAATATGGGGTTTTGAGTCCCTTTCACTGAGGAAGGTATAGGTAGGTCTTGTCTATTCCATAGTTGGTTTGGGAACGGTACCTGTGCTTATAACAAACTCTGGTTTTATGCCTCACCCATCCTCTGCTTCCCCCTTAAGGAGGCATGAGAGTATTTTCTAAATGTGACACTCTGTTCTCTTTCCTAACTCAGTTCATGTGTAGCCATGTTTACAGGATCTTCATAAGTGATATCTTATGATAAGCTTCTTTTTCTGTGTCACTTATTTCACTTAGAATCATCGTACCTGAATCCACTCATTTTGCTGCTATTGGTCTTATGACATTGATTTCATGGCTGAGGGATATTCCATCGTACGTAAGTACCACAATTTTTTGAACCATTTTTATATTTCCTGGGATATTTAAGGTGTACCCAAGTTGAGGTTGTTGTAAGCAGTGCAGCCCTAAATTTGGTGGTGTCTGTGTCTTATTGATTTTCAGTTTTCCCAAGGTATATTCCCTAGACTGGAAGTGCCCATGGCTCTGTAGCTTTCTTGTTTACTTGTTTTAGAGAACACAATGCACTCCTCCAGTGAGGCAGTTGGCAATTTACATCCCGCCCATCAGCATAACAAGGCTCCCGGTTCTCCAGGGCCTGTCTTGCCTTTCTGGTTTTTACCCATTTTGTGGATGTCCCTTTTGACCGGTGGGAAGTGATACTCCTTTGTAGTGCAGATTTGCATTGCCTGCTTGCTTGCTTGGCCAAAAAGGGCGTATGCGTTTTCTCCTGCATATATTCAGGAGAAAACTTATACGCACTTTTTTGCCAAGTGCATCATTGTCGAAGTTGTGCCCCTCTTTCTGTGCTTTAAAGGCGATTCCAACGTACCTCTTGAAATCTGTTTCCTGCTATTCTGCCTGGCTTTCAAGTCCGCCTCGTTGCTTTCCCTCAACAGATTTTTGGACGATAGTTGTCCTTTATTACTCTGCCTGTTTGTGAATTGCTGTGACCCAGAGCTCCATTATTTAACTCGTTTTTTGTGAGCTGAATGCAAGTCCATTATTTTGGATCAGGACCTATACTTGTACCCGGTGGGTGGCTGAGACTTTGGTTAATTCTTCTTCCTCCCGGGAAATAAGAGTGACATGTGCCCGTCCAAATGCCTAACAGCTATTCTCTCGTTGGTTCTCCCTCTTCCGTATCATCCTCTGCCAAATTGGCAACCTGTGTGAAGCCGGAGGTTAAAGGGGCTGTCTCTCCAAGTTGGGAGATTGATAGTAAAGCAGTTGGAAAGTCAAACCAGATCACCAGGAGAGGGACTATTTGTTGAGTTTTAGAGACCTTTCGTATTCACAGTGTGTCCATTCTCTAGGTTTCCCTTACATGTTATAGCTGTAGTAATATTCCCTTCACCCTGGAGAGTTGGGACCCGTGGAATGGGTGCCATGCATTATTGCTTTAAAGGGTCTTTATTTGCTCACCCAATCTCACCAATCCTTTCAGTCCCATGTGTCCAGCCTTATGCCACCTCCAGCTGTCGTTGTAGATAGGGTCATTCAAGGTTTCATCAGAGACCCTGAAGGAATTGAAAAGAATTTCACTGTTTTTTTGTTTTGTTTTTGAAATTCCTTTTTATAGTGGGTTTGAGCTGATTCTCACTGCCATGTTTATGCCAGTCTAGACACACTTGATTCACTTACAGAGACATATCAATACATAGGTTTTAAGATACTTACTAGTCAGATATATTCCTCTGCGGGAAATATGGGGTTTTGAGTCCCTTTCACTGAGGAAGGTATAGGTAGGTCTTGTCTATTCCATAGTTGTTTTTGGGAAAGGTTCCTGTGCTTATATCATACTCTGGTTTTATGCATCACCCCACCTCTCCTTCCCCGTTAAGGAGGCATGAGAGTGTTTTCTAAATGTGAGACTCCGTTCTCCTTCCTAACTCAGTTCATGTGTAGCCATGTTTACACGATCTTCATAAGTGATATCTTATGATAAGCTTCTTTTTCTTTGTGACTTATTTCACATATAATCGTCGTACGTGAATCCACTCATTTTGCTGCTACTGGTCTTACGACATGGATTTCATGGCTGAGGGATATTCCATCGTACACTAGTACCACAATTTTTTGAACCATTTTTATATGTCCTGGGATATTTAAGGTGTACCCAAGTTGAGGTTCTTGTAAGCAGTGCAGCCCTAAATTTTTGGCTGGCTCTGTCTTATTGATTTTCCGTTTTCCCAAGGTATATTCCCTAGACTGGAAGTGCCCTTGGCTCTGTAGGTCTGTTGTTTACTTGTTTTAGGGAACACAATGCACTCCTCCAGAGAGGCAGTTGGCAATTTACATCCCGCCCATCAGCATAACAAGGCTCCCTGTTCTCCAGGGCCTGTCTTGCCTTTCTGGTTTTTACCCATTTTGTGGATGTCCCTTTTGACCGGTGGGAAGTGATACTTCTTTGTAGTGCAGATTTGCATTGCCCGCTTGCTTGTTTGGTCAAAAAGGGCGTATGCGTTTTCTGCTGAATATATTCAGGAGAAAACGCATACGCCCATTTTTTGCCAAGTGCATCATTGTCGAAGTTGAGCCCCTCTTCCTCTGCTTTCAAGGCGATTCCAGCATACCTCTTGAAATCTGTTTCCTACTATTCTGCCTCGCTTTCACGTCTGCCTCTAAACCTCCCTCAACCGAGTTTTGGGCGAGAGTTGTCTTCACTGCTCTTCCATTTGGTGAATTGCTGTGCCACTGAGCTCCATTTTGCAACTCTTTTTTTGTGAGCTGAATGCAAGTCCAAATTTTGGTTCAGGACTTATACTGGTGTCCGGTGGGTGGCTGAGACTTTGTTTAATTCTTCTTCCGGCCGGAAAATTAGAGTGACATTTGCCGGTCGAAATGCTTAACAGCTACTCTCTCATTGGTTCTCCCTCTTCCCTTTCATCCTCTGCCAAATTGGCAACCTGTGAGAACCAGGAGGTTAAAGGGGCTGTCTCTCTAAGTTGGGAGATTGATAGTAAAGCAGTTGAAAAGTCAAACCGGAGCAACAGGAGAGGGACTATTAGTTGAGATTTAGAAACCTTTCGTATTCACAGTGTGTCCATTCTCTAGGTTTCCCATACATGTTATACCTGTTGTAATATTCACTTCAACCTGGAGAGTTGGGACCCATGGAATGGGTGCCACTCATTATTGCTTTAAAGGGTCTGCATTTGCTCACCCAATCTCAACAATCCTCTCATTCCAAAGTGTCCAGCCTTATTCCACATCCAGCTGTCATTGTAGATAGGGTCATTCCAGGTTTCATCAGAGACCCTGAAGGAATTGTAAGGAATTTCCCTGTTTTTTTTGTTTTGTTTTTGAAATTCGTTTTTATAGTGGGTTAAGCTGATTCTCACTGCCATGTTTATGCCAGTCTAGACACACTTGATTCCCTTACGGAGACATATCAATACATAGGTTTTAAGATTCTTACTAGTAAGATATATTACTCTGCGGTGAATATGGGGTGTTGAGTCCCTTTCACTGAGGAAGGTGTAGGTGTTTTCTATTCCGTATTTGGTTTTTGGAACTGTACCTGTACTAATATCAAACTCTGGTTTTATGCATCTCCCCACCTCTCCTTCCCCCTTAATAAGGCGTAATGGTGTTTTTTAAATGTGAGACTCCCTTCTCTTTCCTATCTCAGTTATTGTGTTGCCAAGTTTACAGGATCTTCATAATTGATATCTTATGATAATTTTCTTTTTCTGTGTGAATTATTTCACTTAGAATTATCGTACCTGAATCCACTCATTTTGCTGCTACTGGCCTTATGACATTGATTTCATGGCTGAGGGATATTCCGTCATACGTAAGTACCACAATTTCTTGAACCATTTTTGTCTTTCCTGGGATATTTAAGGTGTAACCAAGTTGAGGTTTTTGTAAGCAGTGCAGCCCTGAATTTTCGGGTGGATCTGTCTTATTAATTTTCAGTTTTCCCAAGCTATATTCCCTAGACTGGAAGTGCCCTTGGCTCTGTAGCTCTGTTGTTTACTTGTTTTATGGAACACAATGCACTCCTCCAGAGAGGCAGTTGGCAATTTACATCCCGCCCATCAGCATAACAAGGCTCCCTGTTTCCCAGGGCCTGTCTTGCCTCTCTGGTTTTTACACATTTTGTGGATGTCCCTTTTGGCTGGTGGGAAGTGATACTTCTTTGTAGTGCAGATTTGAATTTCCCGCTTGCTTGCTTGGCTGAAAAGGGCATATGCGTTTTCTCCTAAATATATTCACGTGAAAACCCATATGCTCTTTATGGCCATTTCCATTATTTTCAAATTTGTGATGCTTTTCCTGTGTTTAAAGGTGATTCCAATGTACCTCTTGAAATCTGTTTCATGCCATTCTGCCTCATTTTCGCTTCCGACTCGTGGCTTTCCCTCAACAGATTTTTGGAAGAGAGTAGTCCTTTATAACACTGCAGGTTAGTGAATTGCTGTGGCCCTGAGCTCCATTTTTCAACTCGCGATTTTGTGAGCTGATGGCAAATCCACACTTTTGCTTCTGGACCTATACTGGTTCTGTGGGGGGGGCAGGCTGAGTCTTTGGTTATTTCCTCTTCGTGACGGGAAATTAGAGTGAAATGTGGCCGTCCAAATGCCCACAGCTACTCTCTCATTGGTTCTCTCTCTTACCTTATATCCTGTGCACAATTTGCCAACTGTGCGAACCAGGAGGTTATAGGGGCTGACTCTCCAAGTTGGGAGATTGATAGTAAAGCAGTTGGAATGTCAAACTGGAGCACAAGGAGAGAAAAAAAGTAGTAGAGTTTTAGAAACCTTTCACCATCAGATGGTTTCCATTCTCTAGGTTCCCATACATGTTATAACTGTAGTGATATCCCCTTCTACTTGGAGAGTTGGGAAGCATGGAATGTGTGGCAGGCATAATTGCTTTAAAGGGTCTGCATTTTTTCACCCAATCTCACCAATCCTCTCAGTCCCAAGTGACCAGCGTTATGCCACATCCAGCTGTCATTGTAGATAGGGTCATTCCAGGTTTCATCAGAACCCCTGACGGTATTGTGTAAGCATTTTACTGTTTTTATGTTTTGTTTTGAAATTCATTTTTATATTGGGTTTGAGCTGATTCTCACTGCCATGTTTATGTCGTTCTAGACACCCTTAATTCCCTTACGGAGACATATCAATACATAGGTTTTAAAATTCTTACTAGTCAGATATATTTCTATGCGGGGAATAAGGATGTTGAGTTCCGTTCACCGAGGAAGGAGTAGGGCTTTTCTCTTCTGTTTTCAGATTATGGAACGGTACCTGTGTTAATATCAAACTTTTGTTTTGTGCATCTCCCCACCTGTCTTTCCCCTTAAGCAAGCGTTTGAGTGTTTTCTAAATCTGAGACTCTGTTCTCTTCCCTAATTCAGTTCATATGTAGCCATGTTTACATTCCCTTCATAAGTGATATCTTATGTCAGAATGCACCATGGCCTTGTCATAATAATGCTCCATGACCCCTGTCATCACAATGCTCCATGCCCTGGTTATCACAAAGCTCCATGTCCCTTGTCATCACAATTCTCCACGTCCTTGTCATCACAATGCTACATGACATTTCTCATCAAAATATTACATGCTCTTTTCATCACAATTCTCCATGCACTTGAAATTGCAATGCTTCATGCACTTGTCATCACAATGCTCCATGTACTTGTCATCAAAATGCTCCATGCCCTTGTCATCACATTGCGCCATGACACCTGTCATCACAATTCTCCCTGACACCTGTCATCACAATGCTTCATGCCCTTTGTCATTACAGTGCTCCATGATGCTCGACACCACAGTTAACCAAGGTCTTCTTATCACAATGCTCCACGGTTTTGCCAACACCATGCTCCATGCCTTGTCATCACAAAGCTCAATGTCCCTTGTCCTCACTATTCTCCACGTCCTTGTCATTACAATGCTCCATGGCACTTCACATCAAAATGTTATATGCTCTTGTCATCACAATACTCCATGCACTTGTCATCAGAATGCTCCTTGACCCCTGTCATAGGAAGCTCCATGTGCTGTTCATCACAATGTTTCATGACCTGGACATTAAAATTATCAATGGCCCTTGATATCACAAAGCTCCATGCCCTTGTCTTCACAATGCTCCTTTAATTTGTCACAGCAATCCTCCATGACACTTGGCATCACAGTGCTCCATGATATTGTCATCAAACTGGAACATGACATATTTCATCACAATGCTCCCTGACACCTTTCTTCACAATAATCCATGACCTTGTCATCACAGTGCTCCATGCCCTTGTCATCACAAAGCTCAATGACGCATGTCACTAGAATGCTCCTTGGCCTTCTCCTCACAATGCTCCATGCCCTTGTCATCAAAATGTTCCAAGACCCATGTAATCACTATGGTCCATGCCCCATTTCATCAGTATGCTCCGTGAGATTTGTCATCACAAGGCTCCATGGTTTTCTCATCAAAATGCTCCAGGACATTTTTATCACAATGCTTCATGACCTTGTTATGAAAATTCTCAATGGCACTTGTCATCCTAATGCTCCAAGCCCTAGTCATCACAATGCTCCATTATATTTGTCATCACAATCCTCCATTACATTTCGCATCACAATGCTCCATTACATTGTCATTGCAATGGACCATGACATATGTCATCACAATGCTCCCTGACAACTGTCTTCACCATATTCCATGACCTTCTCATCACAATGCTCCATGCCCTTGTCATCACAATGCACCATGTCCACTGTCATTACAATAATCTAAGCAACTTGTCAGACCAATGTTTCATGCCCGTGTCATCACAATGCTCCATGACCCCTCTATTCACAGTGCTCCGTGACACTTGTCATCACAGTGCTCCATCACACCGCTCATCACAATGCTCCATGCCTTTCTCAGCAAAATGCTACATGACCTTTTCATTACAATGCTCTATGTGCTTGTCATCACAGTACTCCATTAACATTTTCATCACAATCCTCCATGAACCTTGGAATCACATTGCTTCATGCCCTTGTCATCACCATGCTCCATGCTCCTTGAAATCAAAATGATCCATGACCTCTGTCATCACAATTCTTCAAATCCTTGTGATCACAATGTTCCATAACACTTGTCATCACAACGCTCCATGATGCTGGTCATCACAATATTCCATGCCCTTTTCTTCACAATGCTCCATGACCTTTGTCATCACAATTCTCAATACACTTGTCATCACAATGCTCCCTGACACTTGTCGTCAGAATGCTCCTTGAAACCTGTCACGAAAAGGCTCCATGACGTTTTCATCACAATGCCCCATGGCGTTTTCATCACAATGCTCAATGCCATTGTCATCACAATGGGCAATTACATATGTCATCACAATGCTCCCTGACCCCTAACTTCACAATACTGCATGACCTGGTCATCACAATGCTCCATGCCCTTGTCATCACAATGTGCCATTCCATATCTCATCACAATAATACATGAAACTTATTAGACCAATGATCCATGCCCTTTTCATCACAATGCTCCATGACCCCTGTCATCACAATGCTCCGTGACTCCAGTCATCACAATGGTACATGCCCTCATCATCAACAGTCTCTGTAACCTTTTTAACCAAAATGCTCCATGAACGTTTCATCACAATGCTCTTTGACCCTTGTCATCACAATGCTCTATGCCTTCCTCAGCTCAATGATCCATGCCCTTCTCATCACAATGCTCCATGACCCCTGTCATCACAAGGCACCGTGACTCCATTCATCACAGTTCTCTTTAACATTTGTCATCACAATGGTCGATGTCCACGTCATCACAAGGCTCTGTTACCTTTGTAACCACAATGCTCCATGAACTTTTCATCACAATGCTCCGTGACATTTGTCATCAGAATGCTCCATGCCTTTGTCAGAAAAATGCTCCATGACCCTTGTCATCACAATGTGCCAAGTGCTTCTCATCCCAACGGTCCAAAAACTGGTCATGACAATGCTCCATAAATCTTATAATCACAATGCTCCATGCCCTTCTCATTACAATGCTACATGCCTTTGCCATCACAATGTACCATGTGCACTGTCATCACAATAGTCTATGTATCATGTCAGACAAATGCTCCATGCCCCTTTCATCACAATACTCCATGCCCTTGTCATCACAATGCTCCATGACCCATGTCATCACAATGCTCCGTGACTCCAGTCATCACAATGTTTCATAACGTTTGTCATCACAATGGTCCATGCCCGCGTCATCACAAGGCTCTGTGACCTTTGTAACCACAGTGCTCCTTGAACATTTCATCACAATGCTCCATGACCCTTGTCATCACAATGCTCCATGCCTTTGTCAGAACAATGCTCAATTACACTTTTCATCACACTGTGTCATGCGCTTTTCATTACAAAGGTCCACAACCTTGTCATCGCTATGCTCCATAAATCTTGTAATCACAATGCTCCATGCACTTTTCATCCAAATGCTCTCTCACCAGATATATCACAATGTTCCATCCCTAATCATCACAATACTCCCTCAATCCTTATCATCACAATGTTCCATGACACCTGATATCACAATGTTCTATAACCCCTGTCATCAAAATGCTCCATGACACTTTTCATCCCAAAGCTCCATGACCCCTGGTATCACAATGTTCTATAACCTCTGTCATCAAAATATTCCATGACACTTTTCATCAAATTGCTGCATGATCCTGTCATCACAATGCTCCCTGCCCTTCTCATCACAATGCACAATGCCCTTGCCATCAAAATGCTCCATGACTTTGTCATCACAAAGATCCATGACCCTTGGCATCACAGTGTTCCATGTCATTATCATCACAATGCTCCATGAACGCTCTCATCACATTGCTCCATGCCCTTGTCTTCACAAAGCTCCATGACACAAGTCATCAGAATGCTCCATGGCCTTCTCATCACAATGCTGCATGCCCTTGCCATCACAAAGATCCATTACACCTGTCATAACAATTCTCCATGACCCCAGCCATCACGATGATCCATGGCCTTGTCATCACAAGGCTCCATGACCCTTCTCATCACAACACTCCAAGAACCCTGTAATCACAATGCTCCATGCCCCTTTTCATCTCAATGATCCATGAACCCTGTCATCACAATGCACCATGCCTTTCATCATAATGATTCATGCTATTGTCATCACAATGAAATCAAAATGCTCCATGACCTCTGTCATAACAATGCTCCAAACCCTTGTGATCACAATATTCCATAACACTTGTCATCACAATGCCCCATGATGATCATCATCACAATTATCCATGGTCTTCTCATCACAATGCTCCATGACCTTTGTCATCACAATGCTCAATACATTTGTCATCAAAATGCTCCCTGACACTTGTTATCTGTATGCTCCTTGAACCGTTTCATGACAAGGCTCCATGCCTTTTTCATCACAATGATCCATGCACTTTCAATTACAATGCTCCAAGACGCATGTAATCACAATGCTCCATGCCCTTGTCATCACAAATCTCAATGGTGCATGCCATCAGAATGCTCCTTGGTCTTATCCTCACAATGTTCCATGCCCTTGTCATCAAAAAGTTCCAAGACTCCTGTAATCACAATGCTCCATGCCCCTTTTCATCAGAATGCTCCATGAGACTTGTCATCACAAGGCTCCATAGTATTGTCTTCACAATGCTCCAGGACCTTGTCATCACAATGCTCCATGACACCTATCATGAAAATAATCCATGAATATTTTCAGCCCAGTGCACCCCGACATTCTCATCACAATGCTCCATGGCCAATATAATCACAACGCTCCTTGACCACGGTCATCACAACACTCCATGACACCTGACAACACAATGATCTGGGACTCTTGTCATCACAAAGCTCCATTCCCTAGTCATCACAATGATTCATGACCCCTGTCATCACAACACTCCATGAACATTTTCAGCCCAGTGCTCCATGACCCTTGTCATCACAATGATCCATGCCCTTGTCATCCCAATGCTCTATGACCCCTGTATTCACAATGCTCCGTGACTCTTGTCATCAGAGTGCTCCATGACACATGTCATCACAATGCTCCATGCCTTTGTCAGCAAAATGCTACATGACATTGTCATTACACTGCTCTATGCGCTTGTCATCACAATACTCCATTTCCATTGTCATCACAATCCTCCATGAAACTTGGGATCACATTGCTTCATGCACTTGTCATCACAATGCTCCATGCTCCTTGAAATCAAAAGTATCCATGACCTCTGTCATCGCAATGCTCCAAACCCTTGTGATCACAATGTTCCATAACACTTGTCATCACAACGCTCCATGATGCCTGTCATCACAATACTCCATGCCCTTTTCATCACAATGCTACATGACCTTTGTCATCACAATTCTCAATACACTTGTCATCACAATGCTCCCTGACACTTGTCATCAGAATGCTTCTTGAACACTGTCACGAGAAGTCTCCATGCCTTTTTCATCACAAAGCCCCATGCCGTTTTCATCACAATGCTCCATGCCATTGTCATCAAAATACTCCACAAGCTTGTCATCAGAATGCTCCATGACCCTTGTCATCACAATTCTCCATGCACTTGTCAGCACAAGGCTCACTGACCCTTGTCATCGCAATGCTCCAAGCCATTGTCATACAATGCTCCATTACCTTTGTCATCAGAATCCTCCATGACACTTGACATCACAATGCTCCATGCCATCGTCATCACAATGGGCCATTACATTTGTCATCACAATGCTCCCTGACACCTGTCTTCACAATACTGCATGACCTGGTCCTCACAATGCTCCATGCCCTTATCAACACAATGCGCCATTCCAAATGTCATAGCAATAATCCATGAAACGTATTAGACAAATGTTCCATGCCCTTGTCATCACAGTGTTCCATGCCCTTGTTATCACAATGCTCCATGACCCCTGTCATCACAATGCTCCGTGACTCCAGTCATCACAGTGCTTCATGACCTTTGTCATCACAGTGGTCCATGCCCTCATCATCAACAGTCTCTGTGACCATTTTAACCACAATGCTCCATGACCTTTTCATCACAATGCTCTTTGAACCTTGTCATCACAATGCTCTATGCGTTAATCAGCACAATGCTCCATGAACTTTGTCATCACAATGCTCCATGCACTTGTCATCACAATGCTCCATGACACATGTCATCACAATGCACCATGCGCTTATCATCACAGTGCTCCACAATCTTGTCATCACAATGCTCCATAAAATTTGTCATCACAATGCTCCATGCACTTCTCATGAAAATTCTCTCTCACCACTGATATCACAATGCTACATCACTATTTGTCACAATACTCCCTCACACCTGTCATCACAATATTCCATCTCTCCTTTCATCACAATGCTACATGCACTTATCATCACAATGTTCAATGACACATGACATCACAAAGTTCCATAACACCTGTCATCACAATGTTCCATGACACTTTTCATCAAATAGCTCCATGACCCACTCATCACATTGCTCCCTGCCCTTCTCATCACAATGCACAGCGCCCTTGCCATGACAATGCTCCATGACATTTGTCATCACAAAGATCCATGACCCTTGGCATCACAATATTCCATGTCATTGTCATCACAATGCTCCATGAACGCTCTCATCACATTGCTCCATGCTGTTGTCTTCAGATAGCTCCATGACACATGTCATCAGAATGCTCCATGACCTTCTCATCACAATGCTCCATGCCCTTGCCATCACAATGCTCCATTAAACCTGTCATAAGAATGCTCCATGAGCCCTGCCATCACGATGTTCCTTGGTCTTGTCATCACAAGGCTCCATGACCCTTCTCATCACAATGCTTCAAGAACACTGTAATCTCAATGCTCTATGACACTTTTCATCTCAATGTTCCATGAACCCTGTCATCAAAATGCACCATGCCCATCATCATAATGCTTCAGGCTATTGTCATCACAATGAAATTAATATTCTCCATGACCTCTGTCATCATAATGCTCCAAACCCTTGTGATCACAATGTTCCAAAACACTTATCATCACAACACCCCATGACGCTTATCATCACAATTATCCATGGTCTTCTCATCACAATGCTCCATGATCTTTGTCATCACAATGCTCAATACACTTGTCATCACAATGCTCCCTGACACTTGTCGTCAGTATGCTCCTTGAACCCTGTCATGACAAGGCTCCATGCCTTTTTCATCCCAATGATCCATGCCATTGTCAACACAATGCTCCAAGATCCCTGTAATCACAATACTCCATGCCCTTGTCATCGAAAAACACCATGACGCATATCATGAGAATGCTCCATGACCTTCTCATCACAATGCTCCATGCCCTAGTCATCACAATGCTCCAAGACCCCTGTAATCACAATGCTCCATGCCCCTTTTCATCAGAATGCTCCATGAGACTTGTCATCACACGTCTCCATGGTCTTCTCATCACTATGATCCAGGACCTTGTCATCACCACGCTCCATTCCCTTGTCATCACAATGCACCATGACCCCTGTCATCACAATAATCCATGAATATTTTCAGCCCAATGCTCCACGATCTACTCACCACGATGCTCCATGGCCAATATCATCACAATGCTCCATGACCACTGTCATCACAATGCTCCAAACCCTTGTGATCACAATGATCCATAACACTTGTCATCACAATGCTCCATGATGACTGTCATCACAATACTCCATGCCCTTTTCATCACAATGCTCCATGACCTTTGTCATCACAATTCTCAATACACTTGTCATCACAATGCTCCCTGACACTTGTCATCAGAATACTCCTTGAACCCTGTCACGTAAAGGCTCCATGCCTTTTTCATCACAATGTCCCATGCCGTTTTCATCACAATGCTCCATGCCATTGTCATCAAAATACTCCATAAGCTTGTCATCAGAATGCTCCATGACCCCTGTCATCACAATAATCCATGAATATTTTCAGCCCAATGCTCCACGATCTACTCACCACGATGCTCCATGGCCAATATCATCACAATGCTCCATGAACACTGTCATCACAATGCTACATCCCCTCATCAACACAATGTTCCATGAACCCTGACATCACAATGTTCCATAAACCCTGTCATCAAAATGCTCCATGACCCTTTTCATCCCAAAGCTCCATGACCCATGGCATCACAATGTTCTATAACCCCTGTCATCAAAATGTTCCATTACACTTTTCATCAAATTGCTCCATGACCCTGTCATCAAAATGCTCCCTGCCCTTCACATCACAGTGCACCACACGCTTGTCATCAAAATGCTCCATGAATTTAGTCATCACAAAGCTCCATGACCCTTGGTATCACAATGCTCCATGTGATTGTCATCACAATGCTGCATGAACCCTCTAATCACATTGCCCCATGCCCTTGTCATCACAAAGCTCCATGACACTTTTCATCACAATGCTCGATGCCCTTCTCATCACAATGCTCCATGCCCTTGTCATTACAATCCTCCTTGACCCAAGTATCACAGTGTACCGTGCCCTTGTCATCACAATGCTCCATGCACACTCTCATCACAATAATCCATAAAACATTTCAGACCAATGGTCAGTGCTATTCTCATCACAATGCTCCATTACGTCTGTCATAACAATGCTCCATGACCACTGCCATCACAGTGTTCCATGGCCTTGTCATCACAATGCTCCATGCCCTTGTCATCACAAAAATCCATGATGCATGTCATCAGAAAGTTCCATGGCCTTCTCCTCACAATGCTCCATGCCCTTGTCATCACAATGCTCCAAGACCCCTGTAATCATAATGCTCCATGCCCCTTTTCATCAGAATGCTCCATGAGACTTGTCATCACAAATCTCCATGGTCATCTCATCACAATGCTCCAGGATCCTGTCATCACCATGCTCCTTTCCCTTGTCATCACAATGGTTCATGACCCATGTCATCCCAATACTCCATGAAAATCTTCAGCCCAATACTCCATGACATTCTCATCACAATGCTCCATGACCCCTGTCATCACAATACTCCATTAACTTTTTCAGCCCAATGCTCCATGACCCTTGTCATCACAATGATACATGCCCTTGTCATCCTAATGCTCCATGACCCCTGTATTCACAATGCTCCTTGACGCTTGTCATCACTGGGCTCCATGACACATGTCATCACCATGCTCCATGCCTTTGTCAGCAAAATGCTACATGACCTTGTCATTACAATGCTCTGTGCTCTTGTCATCACAATACTCCTTTACCATTGTCATCACAATCCTCCATGAAACTTGGGATCACATTGCTTCATGCCCTTGTCATCACAATGCTCCCTGCTCCTTGAAATCAAAATGATCCATGACCTGTGTCATCACAATGCTCCAAGCCATTGTCATCACAATGCTCCATTACCTTTGTCATCAGAATCCTCCCTGGCACTTGGCATCACAATGCTCCATGCCATTGTCATCACAATGGGCCTTTACATATGTCATCACAATACTCCATGCCCACTCTCATCACAATAATCCATGAAATATTTCAGACCAATGCTCAATGCCCTTCTCATCACAATGCTCCATTACCTCTGTCATAACAATGATCCATGAACCCTGCCATCAAAATGTTCCACGGCCTTGTCATCACAAGGCTCCTTGACCCTTGTCATCACAATGCTCCAAGAACCCTGTAATCACAATGCTCCATGCCGTTGTCATCACAAAGCTCCACGACACATGCCATCAGAATGTTCCATGGCCTTCTCCTCACAATGCTCCATGCCCTTGTCATCACAATGCTCCAAGACCCCTGTAATCACAACTCTCCATGCCCCTTTTCATCAGAATGCTCCATGAGACTTGTCATCACAAGTCTCCATCGTCATCTCATCACAATGCTCCAGGACCTTGTCATCACCATGCTCCATTCCCTAGTCATCACAATGCTCCATGATCCCTGTCATCACAATAGTACATGAACATTTTCAGCCCAATGCTCCATGACCTTCTCATCATAATGCTCCATGACCAGTATCATCACAATGCTCCATGACCACTGTAATCACAATGCGCCATTCCAACTGTCATCACAATAATCCATGAAACTTATTAGACCAATGCTCCATGCCCTTGTCATCACAATGCTCCATGCCCTTGCTATCACAATGTCCCAAGTCCCCTGTAATCAGAATGCCCCATGCCCCTTTTCATCAGTATGCTCCATGAGACCTGTCATCACAAGGCTCCATGTTTTTTTCATCACAGTGCTCCAGGATCTTGTCATCACAATGCTTCACGACATTGTCATGAAAATTCTCAATGGCCCTTGTCATCATAATGCTCCAAGCCCTAGTCATCACAATGCTCCATTATATTTGGCATCACAATCCTCCATTATATTTGGCATCACAATGCACCATGCCATTGTAGTCGAAATGGACCATGACATATGTCATCACAATGCTCCCTGACACCTGTCTTCATAATTCTCCATGACTTTCTCATCACAATGCTCCATGACCTTGTCATCACAATGCTCCATGAACCCTGTCAACACAATGCTACGTTACTCCAATCATCACAATGCTTCATAACATTTGTCATTACAGCGGTCCATGCCCTCATCATCACAAGGCTCTGTGACCATTGTAACAAAAATGCTCCATGAACTTTTCATCACAATGCTCTTTGACCCTTGTCATCACAATGCTCCATGCATTTGTCAGAACAATGCTCCATGACCCTTGTCATGAAAATGTGTCATGGGCTTTCCATAACAATGATCCACAACCTTGTCATCGCTATGCTCCATAAAACTTGTAATCACAATTCTCCATGCTCTTCTCATCCAAATGCTATCTCACCTGAGATATCACCATGTTCTCTCACTAGTCATAAAATCCTCCCTCACCCCTGTAATCAAAATATTCCATGACCCCTGTCATCACCATGTTCCATTCCCTTGTCATCACAATACTCCATGAACATTTTCAGCCAAATACTCCATGACCTTCTCATCACAATGATCCATGACAAATATTATCACAATGCTCCCTGAACCCTGTCATCAAAACACTCCATGAACATTTTCAGCCCAATGCTCCATGACCCTTGTCATCACAATGATCCATGCCCTTGTCATCCCAATGCGCCATGACCCCTGTATTCACAATGTTCCATGACGCTTGTCATCACAGTGCTACATGACACCTGGCATCACAAAGCTCCATGCCTTTGTCAGCAGAATGCTACATGACCTTGTCATTACAATGCTCTATGCGCTTGTCATCACAATATTCCATTACCATTTTCATCACAATCGTCCATGAACATTGGTATCACATTGCTTCCTTCCCATGACATCACAATGTTCCATGCTCCTTAAAATTAAAATGATCCATGACAACTGTCATCACAATGCTCCAAACACTTGTGATCACAATGTTCCATAGCACTTGTCATCACAACGCTCCATGATGCCTGTCATCACAATACTCCATGCCCTTTTCATCACAATGCTCCATGACCTTCGTCATCACAATTCTCAATACATTGTCATCACAATGTTCCCTGACATTTGTCGTCAGAATGCTCCTTGAAACCTGTCACGAAAAGGCTCCATGCATTTTTCATCACAAAGCCCCATGCCGTTTTCATCACAATGCTCCAGGCCATTGTCATCAAAATACTCCACAAGCTTGTAACCAGAGTGCTCCATGACCCTTGTCATCACAATTCTCCATGCACTTGTCAGCACAATGCTCCCTGACCCTTATCATCACAATGCTCCAAGCCATTGTCATCACAATGCTCCATTACCTTTGTCATCAGAATCCTCCATGACACTTGGGATCACAATGCTCCATGACATCGTAATCACAATGGGCCATTACATATGTCATCACAATGCTCCCTGACACCTGTCTTCTCAATACTGCAACACCTGGTCATCACAATGCTCCATGCCCTTGTCATCACAATGCTCCATGCCCTTGTTATCACAATGCCCCATGAGCCCTGTCATCACAATGCTCCGTGACTCCAGTCATCACAATGCTTCATGACCTTTGTCATCACAATTGTCCATGTCCTCATCATCAACAGTCTCTGTGAAATTTTTAACCACAATGCTCCGTGAAATTTTCTTCACAATGCTCCGTGACCCTTGTCATCACAATGCTCCATTCCTTTGTCCGAACAATGCTCCATGACCCTTGTCATCACAATGTGCCATGCGCTTTTCATCACAATGATCCACAACCTTGTTATCGCTATGCTCCATAAACCTTGTAATCACAATGCTCCATGCACTTCTCATCCAAATGCTCTCGCACATGAGATATCAAAATATTCCATCACTAGTCATCACAATCCTCCCTCACCCCTGTTATCACAATGTTCCATGACCCCTGTCATCACAATGCTACATCCCCTTATCAGCACAATGTTCCATGACGCCTGACATCACAGTGTTCCATAACCACTGTCATCAAAATGCTCCATGACACTTTTCATCCCAAAGCTCCATGACCCCTGGCATCACAATGTTCTATAACCCCTGTCATCAAAATGTTCCATTACACTTTTCATCAAATTGCTGCATGACACTGTCATCAAAATGCTCCGTGCCCTTCTCATCACAATGCACCACACACTTGTCATCAAAATGCTCCATGACCTTTGTCATCACAAAGATCCATGACCCTTGCCATCACAGTGCTCCATTTCATTTTCATCACAATGCTCCATGAAACCTCTCATCACATTGCTCCATGCCCTTGTCATCACAAAGCTCCATGACACTTGTCATCACAATGCTCGATGTCCTTCTCATCACAATTCTCCATGACCTTGTCATTACAATCCTCCATGACCCATGTATCACAGTGTTCCGTGCCCTTGTCATCACAATGCTCCATGCCCACTCTCATCACAATAATCTATGAAACATTTCAGACCAATGCTCAATGCCCTTCTCATCACAATGCTCCATTACCTCTGTCATAACAGTGCTCCATGACACCTGCCTTCACAATGATCCACGGCCTTGTCATCACAAGGCTCCATGACGCTTGTCATCACAATGCTCCAAGACGCCTGTAATCACAATGTTCCACGCCCTTGTCATCACAAAGCTCCATGACCCATGCCATCAGAATGTTCCATGGCCTTCTCATCACAATGCTCCATGCCCTTGTCATCACAATGCTCCAAGACCCCTGTAATCACAATGCTCCATGCCCCTTTTCATCTCAATGCTCCATGAACCCTGTCATCAAAATGCACCATGCCCATCATCATAATGCTTCAGGCTCTTTTCTTCACAATGAAATCAAATTTCTCCATGACCACTGTCATCATAATGCTCCAAACCCTTGTGATCACAATGTTCCATAACACTTATCATCACAACATCCTATGACACTCATCATCACAATTATCCATGGTCTTCTCATCACAATGCTCCATGATATTTGTCATCACAATTCTCAAATGCACTTGTCATCACAATGCTCCCTGACACTTGTCGTCAGTATGCTCCGTGAACCCTGTCATGACAAGGCTCCATGCCTTTTCATCACAATGCTCCATGCCATTTTCATCACAAGGCTCCAAGTCCCCTGTAATCACAATGCTCCATGCCCTTGTCATCACAAAGCTCCATGACGCATGTCATCAGAATGCTCCATGGCCTTCTCCTCACAAAGCTCCATGCCCTTTTCATCACATTGCTCCAAGACCCCATTAATCACAATGCTCCATGCCCCTTTTCATTAGAATGCTCCATGAGACTTGTCTTCACAAGTCTCCATGTTCTTCTCATCACAATGCTCCAGGACTTTGTCATCAGCATGCTCCATTCCCTTGTCATCACAATGCTCCATGACCCCTGTCATCACAATACTTCATGAACATTTTCAGCCTAATGCTCCATGAACTTCTAATCACATGACAAATATCATGAAAATGCTCCATGACCACTGTCATCACAACACTCCATGACACCTGACAACACAGTGATCCGGGACTCTTGTCATCACAATCATCCATGTCCTTGTCATCCCAATGCTCCATGACCCCTGTATTCACAATGCTCCGTGACTCTTGTCATCACAGTGCTCCATGACACCTGTCATCACAATGCTCCATGCCTTTGTCAGCAGAATGCTACATGACCTTGTCATTACAATGCTCTATGCACTTGTCATCACAATACTCCATTACCATTGTCATCACAATCCTCCATGAAAATTGGGATCACGTTGCTTCATGCCCTTGTCATCACAATGCTCCATGCTCCTTGAAATCAAAATTGAAATCAAAATGTTCCATAACACTTGTAATCACAACGCTCCATGATGCCTGTCATGACAATACTCTATGTCCTTTTCATCACAATGCTCCATGACCTTTGTCATCACAATTCTCAATACACTTGTCATCACAATGCTCCCGGACACTTGTCGTCAGAATGCTCCTTGAACCCTGTCACGAAAAGGCTCCATGCATTTTTCATCACAAAGCCCCATGCCGTTTTCATCACAATGCTCCATGCCATTGTCATCAAAATACTCCACAAGCTTGTCAACAGAATGCTCCATGACCCTTGTCATCACAATTCTCCATGAACGTGTCAGCACAATGCTCCCTGAAACTTGTCATCACTATGCTCCAAGCCATTGTCATCACAATGCTACATTACCTTTGTCATCAGATTCCTCCATGACACTTGGCATCACAATGCTCCATGCCATTGTCATCACAATGGGCCAATACATAGGTCATCACAATGCTCCCTGACACCTCTCTTCACAATATTGCATGACCTGGTCATCACAATGCTCCATGCCCTTGTCATCAAAATGCGCCATTCCAACTGTCATCACAATAATCCATGAAACTTATTAGACCAATGCTCCATGCCCTTGTCATCACAATGCTCCATCCCCTTGTTATCACAATGTTCCAAGACCCCTGTAATCAGAATGCTCCATGCCCCTTTTCATCAGTATGCTCCATGAGACTTGTCATCACAAGGCTCCATGGATTTCTCTTCACAGTGCTCCAGGACCTTGTCATCACAATGCTTCACGACATTGTCATGATAATTCTCAATGGCCATTGTCATCATAATGCTCCAAGCCGTAGTCATCACAATGCTCCATTATATTTGTCATTACAATCCTCCATTACATTTGGCATCACAATGCTCCATGCCATTGTCATCGCAATGGACCATGACATATGCCATCACAATGCTCCTTGACACCTGTCTTCACAATACTCCATGCCCTTGTCTTCACAATGCTCCATGTCCACTGTCATCACAATCACCTATGAAACGTGTCAGACCAATGCTCCATGCCCCTGTCATCACAGTGCTCCATGCCCTTGTCATCACAATGCTCCATGACCCCTGTCATCACAATGCTCCGTGACTCCAGTCATCACAATGCTTCATAACGTTTGTCATCACAACGGTCCATGCCCACGTCATCACAAGGCTCTGTGACCATTTTAACCACAATGCTCCATGAACTTTTCATCAACATGCTCTGTGACTCTTGTCATCACAATGCTCCATGCCTTTGTCAGAACAAAGCTCCATAACATTTGTCATCACAATGTGCCATGCACTTTTCATCACAATGATCCATAACCTTGTCATCGCTATGCTCCATAATCCTTGTAATCACAATGCTCCATGAACTTCTCATCCAAATGCTCTCTCACATGAGATATCACAATGTTCCATCACTAGTCATCACAATCCTCCCTCACCCCAGTTATCACAATGTTCCATGACCTCTGTCATCACAATGCTACATCCCCTTATTTGCACAATGTTCCATGACCCCTGACATCACAATGTTCCATAACCCCTGTCATCAAAATGCTCCATGACCCTTTTCATCCCAAAGATCCATGGCCCAGGGCATCAAAATGTTCTATAACCACTGTCATCAAAGTGTTCCATTACACTTTTCATCAAATTGCTGCATGACCCTGTCATCAAAATGCTCCCTGCCCTTCTCATCACAATGCACCACACCCTTGTCATCAAAATGCTCCATGACCTTTGTCATCACAAAGCTCCATGACCCTTGGCATCACAATGCTCCATGTCATTGTCATCACAATACTCCATGAACACTCTCATCACATGGCTTCATGCCCTTGTCATCACAAAGCACCATGACACTTGTAATCACAATGCTCGATGCCCTTCCCATCACAATGCTCCATTCCCTTGTCATTACAATCCTCCATGACCCATGTATCACAGTGTTCCGTGCCCTGGTATTCACAATGCTCCATGCCCACTCTCATCACAATAATCCATGAAATATTTCAGACCAATGCTCAATGCCCTTCTCATCACAATGCTCCATTACCTCTGTCATAACAATGCTCCATGAACCCTGCCATCACAATGTTCAACGGCCTTTTCATCACAAGGCTCCATGACCCTTGTCATCACAATGCTCAAAGGCCCCTGTCATCACAATACTCCATGAACATTTTCAGCCCAATGCTCCAAGACATTCTCATCACAATGCTCCATGACCACTGTCATCACAACACTCCATGACACCTGACAACACAATGATCTGGGACTCTTGTCATCACAATGCTCCAAGACCCCTGTAATCACAATGATCCATGACCCCTGTCATCACAATACTTCATGAACATTTTCAGCCTAATGCTCCATGAACTTCTCATCACAATGCTCCATGACAAATATCATGAAAATACTCCATGACCACTGTCATCACAACACTCCATGACACCTGACAACACAATGATCCGGGACTCTTGTCATCACAATCATCCATGTCTTTGTCATCCCAATGCTCCATGACACCTGTATTCACAATGTTCCGTGACACTTGTCATCACAGTGCTCCATGACACCTGTCATCAAAATGCTCCATGCCTTTGTCAGCAGAATGCTATATGACCTTGTCATTACAATGCTCTATGCGCTTGTCATCACAATACTCCATTACCATTGTCATCACAATCCTCCATGAAACTTGGGATCACATTGCTTCATGCCCTTGTCATCACAATGCTCCATGCTCTTTGAAATCAAAATGATCCATGACCACTGTCATCACAATGCTCCAAACCCTTGTGATCACAATGTTCCATAACACTTGTCATCACAACGCTCCATGATGCCTGTCATCACAATACTCCATGCTCTTTTCATCACAATGCTCCTTGACCTTTGTCATCACAATTCTCAATACACTTGTCATCACAATGCTCCCGGACACTTGTCGTCAGAATGTTCCTTGAACCCTGTCACGAAAAGGCTCCATGCATTTTTCATCACAAAGACCCATGCCGTTTTCATCACAATGCTCCATGCCATTGTCATCAAAATACTCCACAAGCTTGTCATCAGAATGCTCCATGACCCTTGTCATCACAATTCTCCATGCACTTGTCAGCACAGTGCTCCCTGAAACTTGTCATCACTATGCTCCAAGCCATTGTCATCACAATGCTCCATTACCTTTGTCATCAGAATCCTCCATGACACTTGGCATCACAATGCTCCATGCCATTGTCATCCCAATGGGCCAATACATATGTCATCACAATGCTCCCTGACACCTGTCTTCACAATATTGCATGACCTGGTCATCACAATGCTCCATGCCCTTGTCATCACAATGCGCCATTCCGAATGTCATCACAATAATCCATGAAACTTATTAGACCAATGCTCCATGCCCTTGTCATCACAATGCTCCATGCCCTTGTTATCACAATGTTCCAAAACCCCTGTAATCAGAATGTTCCATGCCACTTTTCATCAGTATGCTCCATGAGACTTGTCATCACAAGGCTCCATGGTTTTCTCATCACAATGCTCCAGGACCTTGTCATCCCAATGTTTCACGACATTGTCATGAAAATTCTCAATGGCCATTGTCATCATAATGCTCCAAGCCCTAGTCATCACAATGCTCCCTTATATTTGTCATTACAATCCTCCATTACATTTGGCATCACAATGCTCCATGCCATTGTCTTCGCAATGGACCATGACATATGTCATCACAATGCTCCCTGACACCTGTCTTCACAATACTCCATGCCCTTGTCATCACAATGCTCCATGTCCACTGTCATCACAATCATCTATGAAAATTGTCAGACCAATGCTCCATGCCCCTGCCATCACTGTGCTCCATGCCCTTGTCATCACAATGCTCCATGACCCATGTCTTTACATTGCTCCGTGACTCCAGTCGTCACAATGCTTCATAACGTTTGTCATCAAAACGGTCCATGCCCACGTCATCACAAGGCTCTGTGACCATTTTAACCACAATGCTCCATGAACTTTTCATCAACATGCTCTGTGACTCTTGTCATCACAATGCTCCATGCCTTTGTCAGAACAAAGCTCCATGACATTTGTCATCACAATGTGCCATGCACTTTTCATCACAATGATCCATAACCTTGTCATCGCTATGCTCCATAATCCTTGTAATCACAATGCTCCATGAACTTCTCATCCAAATGCTCTCTCACATGAGATATCACAATGTTCCATCACTAGTCATCACAATCCTCCCTCACCCCAGTTATCACAATGTTCCATGACCTCTGTCATCACAATGCTACATCCCCTTATTTGCACAATGTTCCATGACCCCTGACATCACAATGTTCCATAACCCCTGTCATCAAAATGCTCCATGACCCTTTTCATCCCAAAGATCCATGGCCCAGGGCATCAAAATGTTCTATAACCACTGTCATCAAAGTGTTCCATTACACTTTTCATCAAATTGCTGCATGACCCTGTCATCAAAATGCTCCCTGCCCTTCTCATCACAATGCACCACACCCTTGTCATCAAAATGCTCCATGACCTTTGTCATCACAAAGCTCCATGACCCTTGGCATCACAATGCTCCATGTCATTGTCATCACAATACTCCATGAACACTCTCATCACATGGCTTCATGCCCTTGTCATCACAAAGCACCATGACACTTGTAATCACAATGCTCGATGCCCTTCCCATCACAATGCTCCATTCCCTTGTCATTACAATCCTCCATGACCCATGTATCACAGTGTTCCGTGCCCTGGTATTCACAATGCTCCATGCCCACTCTCATCACAATAATCCATGAAATATTTCAGACCAATGCTCAATGCCCTTCTCATCACAATGCTCCATTACCTCTGTCATAACAATGCTCCATGAACCCTGCCATCACAATGTTCAACGGCCTTTTCATCACAAGGCTCCATGACCCTTGTCATCACAATGCTCAAAGGCCCCTGTCATCACAATACTCCATGAACATTTTCAGCCCAATGCTCCAAGACATTCTCATCACAATGCTCCATGACCACTGTCATCACAACACTCCATGACACCTGACAACACAATGATCTGGGACTCTTGTCATCACAATGCTCCAAGACCCCTGTAATCACAATGATCCATGACCCCTGTCATCACAATACTTCATGAACATTTTCAGCCTAATGCTCCATGAACTTCTCATCACAATGCTCCATGACAAATATCATGAAAATACTCCATGACCACTGTCATCACAACACTCCATGACACCTGACAACACAATGATCCGGGACTCTTGTCATCACAATCATCCATGTCTTTGTCATCCCAATGCTCCATGACACCTGTATTCACAATGTTCCGTGACACTTGTCATCACAGTGCTCCATGACACCTGTCATCAAAATGCTCCATGCCTTTGTCAGCAGAATGCTATATGACCTTGTCATTACAATGCTCTATGTGCTTGTCATCACAATACTCCATTACCATTGTCATCACAATCCTCCATGAAACTTGGGATCACATTGCTTCATGCCCTTGTCATCACAATGCTCCATGCTCTTTGAAATCAAAATGATCCATGACCACTGTCATCACAATGCTCCAAACCCTTGTGATCACAATGTTCCATAACACTTGTCATCACAACGCTCCATGATGCCTGTCATCACAATACTCCATGCTCTTTTCATCACAATGCTCCTTGACCTTTGTCATCACAATTCTCAATACACTTGTCATCACAATGCTCCCGGACACTTGTCGTCAGAATGTTCCTTGAACCCTGTCACGAAAAGGCTCCATGCATTTTTCATCACAAAGACCCATGTCGTTTTCATCACAATGCTCCATGCCATTGTCATCAAAATACTCCACAAGCTTGTCATCAGAATGCTCCATGACCCTTGTCATCACAATTCTCCATGCACTTGTCAGCACAGTGCTCCCTGAAACTTGTCATCACTATGCTCCAAGCCATTGTCATCACAATGCTCCATTACCTTTGTCATCAGAATCCTCCATGACACTTGGCATCACAATGCTCCATGCCATTGTCATCCCAATGGGCCAATACATATGTCATCACAATGCTCCCTGACACCTGTCTTCACAATATTGCATGACCTGGTCATCACAATGCTCCATGCCCTTGTCATCACAATGCGCCATTCCGAATGTCATCACAATAATCCATGAAACTTATTAGACCAATGCTCCATGCCCTTGTCATCACAATGCTCCATGCCCTTGTTATCACAATGTTCCAAGACCCCTGTAATCAGAATGTTCCATGCCACTTTTCATCAGTATGCTCCATGAGACTTATCATCACAAGGCTCCATGGTTTTCTCATCACAATGCTCCAGGACCTTGTCATCCCAATGTTTCACGACATTGTCATGAAAATTCTCAATGGCCATTGTCATCATAATGCTCCAAGCCCTAGTCATCACAATGCTCCCTTATATTTGTCATTACAATCCTCCATTACATTTGGCATCACAATGCTCCATGCCATTGTCTTCGCAATGGACCATGACATGTGTCATCACAATGCTCCCTGACACCTGTCTTCACAATACTCCATGCCCTTGTCATCACAATGCTCCATGTCCACTGTCATCACAATCATCTATGAAAATTGTCAGACCAATGCTCCATGCCCCTGCCATCACTGTGCTCCATGCCCTTGTCATCACAATGCTCCATGACCCAAGTCTTTACATTGCTCCGTGACTCCAGTCGTCACAATGCTTCATAACGTTTGTCATTCCAACGGTCCATGCCTGCGTCATCACAAGGCTCTGTGACCATTTTACCCACAATGCTCCATGAACTTTTCATCACCATGCTCCGTGAAGCTTTACATCACAATGCTCCATGCCTTTGTCAAAACAAAGCTCCATGACATTTGTCATCACAATGTGCCATGTGCTTTTCATCACAATGATCCACAATCTTGTCATTGCTATGCTCCATAAACCTTGTAATCACAATGCTCCATGAACTTCTCATCCAAATGCTCTCTCACATGAGATATCACAATATTCCATCACTAGTCATCACAATCCTCCCTCACCCAAGTTATCACAATGTTCCATGACCCCTGTCATCACAATGCTACATCCACTTATCTGCACAATGTTCCATGACCCCTGACATCACAGTGTTCCATAACCCCTGTCATCAAAATTCTCCATGACCCTTTTCATCGCAAAGCTCCATGACCCCTGGCATCACAATGTTCTATAACACCTCTCATCAAAATGTTCCATTACACTTTTCATCAAATTGCTGAATGACCCTGTCAACAAAATGCTCGCTGCCCTTCTCATCACAATGCAGCACACCCTTGTCATCAAAATGCTCCATGACTTTGTCATCACAAAGATCCATGACCCTTGGCATCACAATGCTCCATGTCATTGTCATCACAATGCTCCATGAACCCTCTCATCACATGGCTTCATGCCCTTGTCATCACAAAGCACCATGACACTTGTCATCACAATGCTCGATGACATTCCCATCACAATGCTCCATGCCCTTGTCATTAAAATCCTCCATGACACATGTATCACAGTGTTCCGTGCCCTTGTCATCACAATGCTCCATGCCCACTCTCATCACAGTAATCCATAAAACGTTTCAGAGCAATGCTCAATGCCCTTCTCATCACAATGCTCCATTACCTCTGTCATAACAATGCTCCATGACCCCTGCCATTACAATGTTCCACGGCCTTTTCATCACAAGGCTCCATGACCCTTGTCATCACAATGCTCCAAGACCCCTGTAATCACAATGCTCCATGCCCTTGTCATCACAAAGCTCCATGACGCATGCCATCAGAATGTTCCATGGCCTTCTCCTCACAATGCTCCATGCCCTTGTCATCACAATGCTCCAAGACCCCTGTAATCACAATGCTCCATGCCCCTTTGCATCAGAATGCTCCATGAGACTTGTCATTACAAGTCTCCATGGTCATCTCATCACAGTGCTCCAGGACCTTTTCATCACCATGCTACATTCCGTTGTTATCAAAATGCTCCTTGACCCCTGTCATCACAATACTCCATGAACGTTTTCAGCCCAATGCTCCATGACCTTCTCATCACAATGCTCCATGACCACTGTCATCACAACACTCCATGACACCTGACTACACAATGATCCGGGACTCTTGTCATCACAATGCTCCAAGAACCCTGTAATCACAATGCTCCATGACCCCTGTCACCACAATACTCCAGGAACATTTTCAGCCCAATTCTCCATGACACTTGTCATCACAATGATCCATGCACTTTTCTTCCTAATGTTCCATGACCCTTGTATTCAGAATGCTCTGTGACGCTTGTCATCACAGTGCTCCATGACACATGTCATCACAATGCTCTATGCCTTTCTCAGCACAGTGCTCCATGCCCTTTTCATCACAATGCTCCATGACCCCTGTCGTCAAAATGCTCCGTGACACCAGTCATCACAATTCTTCATAACATTTGTCATCACAGTGGTCAATACCCGCGTCATCACAAGGCTCTGTTATGTTTGTAACCACAATGCTCCATGAAATTTTCATCACAATGCTCCGTGACCCTTGTCATCACAATGTTCCATTTTTTGTGGGAAAATTGCTCCATGACCCTTGTCATCACAATGTGCCACACGCTTTTCATCCCAACGGTCCACAAATTTGTCATCCCAATGCTCCATAAAAATTGTAGTCACAGTGCTCCACGCCCTTCTCATCACAATGCTCCATGACCCCTGTCATAACAATGCTCCATGACCCCAGCCATCACAATGTTCCACGGCCTTGTCATCACAAGGCTCCTTGACACATGTCATCACAATGTTCCAAGACCCCTGTAATCACAATGCTCCATGCCCTTGTCGTCACAAAGCTCCATGACACTGGTCATCAGACTGTTCCATGTCGTTCTTATCAAAATGCTCCACGCCCTTGTCATCACAATGCTCCAAGACCCCTGTAAAAACAATGCTCCATGCCCCTTTTCATCTCAATGCTCAATGAACCCTGTCATCACAATGCATCATGCCAAATATCATAATGCTCCGGCTATTGTCAGCACAATGAAATCAAAATTCTCCATGACCCCTGTCATCACAATACTCCATGAACATTTTCATCCCAATGCTCCATGACCCTTGTCATCACAATGATCCATGCCCTTGTCATCCCAATGCTCCATGACCCCTGTATTCACAGTGCTCCATGACGCTTGTCATCACAGTGCTCCATGAAACTTGTCATCACAATGCTCCATGCTTTTGTCAGCAAAATGCTACATGACCTTGTCATTACAATGCTCTATGCGCTTGTCATCACAATCCTCCATGAACCTTGGGATCACATTGCTTCATGCCCTTGTCATCACAATGCTCCATGCTCCTTGAAATCAAAATTATCCATGACCTCTGTCATCATAATGCTCCAAACCCTTGTGATCACAATGTTCCATAACACTTGTCATCACAACGCTCCATGATGCCTGTCATCACAATACTCCATGCCCTTTTCATCACAATGCTCCATGACCTGTGTCATCACAAATCTCAATACACTTGTCATCACAATGCTCCCTGACACTTGTCATCAAAATGCTCCTTGAACCCTGTCACGAAAAGGCTCCATGCCTTTTTCATCACAATGCCCCATGCCGTTTTCATTACAATGTTCCATGCCATTGTCATCAAAATACTCCACAAGCTTGTCATCAGAATGCTCCTTGACCCTTGTCATCACAATTCTCCATGCACTTGTCACCACAGTGCTCCCTGCCCTTTGTCATAACAATGCTCCAATCCACTGCCATCACAATGCTCCATTACCTTTGTCATCAGAATCCTCCATGACACTTGGCATCACAATGTTCCATGCCATTGTCATCACAATGGGCCATTACATATGTCATCACAATGCTCCCTGACACCTGTCTTCCCAATACTGCATGACCTGGTCATCACAATGCTCCATGCCCTTGTCATCACAATGCGCCATTCCAACTGTCATCGCAATAATCCATGAAACTTATTAGACGAATGCTCCATGCCCTTGTCATCACAATGTTCCACGCCCTTGTTATCACAATGCTCCATGACCCCTGTCATCACAATGCTCCGTGACTCCTGTTATCACAATGCTTCATGACCTTTGTCATCAAAATGGTCCATGACCTCATCATCAACAGTCTCTGTGACCATTTTAACCACAATGCTCCATGAACTTTTCATCACAATGCTCCATGCGCTTCTCAGCCCAATGCTCCATTACACATGTCATCCCAGTGCACCATGCACTTGTCATCACTGTGCTCCACACTCTTGTCATCACAATGCTCCATGAAACTTGTCATCACAATGCTCCATGGACTTCTCACCAAAATGCTCTCTCACCACTGATATCACAATGTTACATCACTATTCGTCACAATATTCCCTCACCCCTGTCATCAAAATGTGCCATGACTCCTGTCATCACAATGCTACATGCACTTATCATCACAATAATCGATGAGCCCTGGCATCACAATGTTCCATAACCCCTGTCATCAAAATGTTCCATGACACTTTTCATCAAATTGCTCCATGACACTCTCATCACAATGCTCCCTACCCTTCTCATCACAGTGCACAATGCCCTTGTCATCAAAAGGCTCCATGACCTTTGTCATCACAATGATCCATAAAACTTGTCATCACAATGCTCCATGTTATTGTCATCACAATGCTCCATGAAGGTTCTCATCACATTGCTCCATGTCCTTGTCATCACAAACCTCCATGACACATATCATCTGAATGCTCCATGGCCTTTTCATCACAATGCTCCTTGCCCTTGCAATCACAATGCTCCCTTACACAGTTACATCATTACCATGATCTATGACCCCTGCCATCACGATGTTCCATGGCCTTTTCATCACAAGGCTCCATGACCCTTCTCATCACAATGCTCCAAGAATCCTGTAACCACAAGGCTCCATGCTACTTTTCATCTCAATGTTTCATGAACCCTGTCATCACAATGCACCATGCCCATCATCATAATGCTTCATGCTATTGTCATCACAATGAAAGCAAAATGCTCCATGAACACTGTCATAACAATGCTCCAAACGCTTGTGATCACAATATTCCAAAACACCTGTCATCACAATGCTCCATGACGCTCATCATCACAGTTATCCATGGTCTTCTCATCACAATGCTCCATGACCTTTGTCATCACAATGCTCAATACACTTGTCATCAAAATGCTCCCTGACACTTGTTGTCTGTATGCTCCTTGAACCCTGTCATGACAAGGCTCCATGCCTTTTTCATCACAATGATCCATGCCCTTTTCCTCACAATGCTCCAAGACCCATGTAATCACAATGCTCCATGCACTTGTCATCACAAAGCTCAATGACCCATGTCTTCAGAATGCTCTTGGCTTTCTCCTCACAATGCTCCATGCACATGTCATCACAATGTTCCAAGACGCCTGTAATCACAATGGTCCATGTCCATTTTCATCAGTATGCTCCATGAGATTTGTCATCACAAGGCTCCATGGTTTTCTCATCACAATGCTCTAGGACATAGTCATCACAATGCTTCACGAACTTGTCCTGAAAATTCTCAATGGCCCTTGTCATCATAATGATCCAAGCCGTAGTCATCACAGTGCTCCATTATATTTGTCAATACAATCCTCCATTACATTTGGCATCACAAGTCTCCCTGCTATTGTCATCGCAATGAACCATGACATATGTCATCACAATGCTCCCTGTCAACTCTCTTTACAATACTCCATGACCTTTTCATCACAATGATCCATGCCCTTGTCATCACAATGCACCATGTCCACTGCCGTCACAATAATCTATGAAACATGTCATATGAATTCTCCATGCCCCTGTCATCACAATGCTCCATGCCCTTGTCATCACAATGCTCCATGACTGCTGTCATCACAATGCTCCGTGACTCCAGTCATGACAATGCTTCATAACATTTGTCATCACAATGCTCCATGCCCACGTCATCACAAGGCTCTGTGTCCTTTGTAACCACAATGCTCCATGAATATTTCATCACAATGTTCCATGACCCTTGTCATCACAATGCTCCATGCCTTTGTCAGAAAAATGCTCCATGACCCTTCTCATCACAATATGCCACACACTTTTCATCACAACGGTCCACAAGTTTCTCATTGCAATGCTTCATAAAACTTGTAATCACAATGCTCCATGCCCTTCTCTTCACAATGCTCCATTACCCCTGTCATAACAGTGCTCCATGACCCCATCCATCACGATGTTCCATGGCCTTGTCATCACAAGGCTCCAGGACACTTGTCATCACAATGCTCCAAGACCCCTGTAATCAAAATGCTCCATGCCCTTGTCATCACAAAGTTCCATGACACATGTCATCAGAATGTTCCGTGGCCTTCTCATTAAATGCTCCATGCTCTTGTCATCACAGTGCTCCAAGACCCCTGTAATCACAATGCTCCATGCCCCTTTTCATCTCCATGCTCCATGAACCCTGTCATTACAATGCATCATGCCCATCATCATAATGCTTCCGGCTATTGTCAGCACAATGAAATCAAAATTCTCCTTGACCTCTGTCATCACAATGCTCCATGACCCCTGTCATCACTATACTCCATGAACATTTTCAGCCCACTGCTCCATGACCCTTGTCATCACAATGATCCATGCCCTTGTCATCCCAATGCTCCATGACCCCTGTATTCACCATGCTCCATGACGCTTGTCATCACAGTGCTCCATGACACATGTCATCAAAATGCTCCATGACTTTGTCAGCAAAATGCTACATGACCTTGTCATTACAATGCTTTATGTGCTTGTCATCAAAATTCTCCATTTCCATTGTCATCACAATCCTCCATGAACCTTGGGATCACATTGCTTCATGCCCTTGTCATCACAATGCTCCATGCTCCTTGAAATCAAAATGATCCATGACCTCTGTCATCACAATGCTCCAAAACCTTGTGATCCCAGTGTTCCATAACACTTGTCATCACAACGCTCCATGATGCCTGTCTCCAAATACTCGACGCCCTTTTCATCACAATGCTCCATGACGTTTGTCATCACAATTCTCAATACACTTGTCATCACAATGCTCCCTGACACTGGTCGTCAGAATGCTCCTTGAAACCTGTCACGAAAAGGCTCCATGTCTCTTTCATCACAAAGCCCCATGCCGTTTTCATCAGAATGCTCCATGCCATTGTCATCAAAATACTCCACAAGCTTGTCATCAGAATGCTCCATGACCCTAGTCATCACAATTCTCCATGCACTTGTCAGCACAATGCTCCCTGACCCTTGTCATCACAATGCTCCAAGCCATTGTCATCACAATGCACCATTACCTTTTTCATCAGAATCCTCCATGACACTTGGCATCACAATGCTCCATGCCATTGTCATCACAATGGGCCATTACATATGTCATCACAATGCTCCCTGACACCTCTCTTCACAATACTGCATGACCTGGTCATCACAATGCTCCATGCCCTTGTCATCACAATGCGCCATTCCAACTCTCATCGCAATAATCCATGAAACTTATTAGACCAATGCTCCATGCCCTTCTCATCACAATGCTCCATGCCCTAGTCATTAAAATCCTGCATGACACATGTATCACAGTGTTCCGTGCCCTTGTCATCACAATGCTCCATGCCCACTCTCATCACAATAATCCATAAAATATTTCAGACCAATATTCCATGCCCTTCTCATCACAATGCTCCATTACCCCTGTCAAAACAATGCTCCATGACCCCTGTCATCACAATGTTCCACGGCCTAGTCATCACAAGGCTCCGTGACACGTGTCATCACAGTGCTCCAAGACCCCTGTAATCACAATGCTCCATTCCCTTGTCATCACAAAGCTCCATGACCCCTGCCATCACGATGTTCCATGGCCTTGTCTTCACAAGGCTCCATGACCCTTCTCATCACAATGCTCCAAGAACAATGTAATCACAATGCTCTATCCCCCTTTTCATCTTAATGTTCTATGAACCCTGTCATCACAATGCACCATGCCCATCATCATAATGCTTCATGCTATTGTCATCACAATGAAATCAAAATTCTCTATGACCTCTGTCATCACAGTGCTCCAAATCCTTGTGATCACATTATTCCATAACACTTATCATCACAGCTCCCCATAACGCTCGTCATCACAATTATCCATTGTCTTCTAATCACAATGCTCCATGACATTTGTCATCACAATGCTCAATACCCTTTTCATCACAATGGTCCCTGACACTTTTCATCAGTATGCTCCTTGAACCCTGTCATGACAAGGCTCCATGCCTTTTTCATCACAATGTTACATGCCCTTTTCCTCACAGTGCTCCAAGACCCCTGTAATCACAATGCTCCATGCCCTTGTCATCACAAAGCTCCATGATGCATGTCATCAGAACGCTCCATGACATTCTCATCGCAATGTTCAATGCCCTTGTAAACACAGTGCTCCAAGCCCTCTGTAATCACAATGCTCCATGCCCTTGTCATCACAAAGCTCCATGACGCATGTCATCAGAACTCTCAATGACATTCTCACCCCAATGTTCAATGCCCTTGTCATCCCAATGCTCCTTGAACCCTGTAATCACAATGCTCCATGACGCTTGTCATCACAGTGCTCCATGAACCTTGTCATCACAATGCCTTTGACAGCAAAATGATACATAATCTTGTCATCACAATGCTCCATGCGCTTGTCATCACAATCCTCCATGACCCTTGGGATCATATTGCTTTATGCCCTTGTCATCTCTATCTTGCCTTTCTGTTTTTTACAGATTTTCGGATGTCCTTTTGGACCGGCGGGAAGTGACAATTCTTTGTAGTGTGGATTTGCATTGCACGCTTGCTTGATTGGCCAAAAAGGGCCTAAGCCTTTTCTCTTGAATATATTCAGGAGAAAAGTCATACGCTGTTTTTGGCCAAGTGCATCATTCTCGAAGTTGTGATGCCTTTCCTGTGCTTTAAAGGCGATTCCAATTTACCTCTTGAAATATGTTTTGTGCAATTCTGCCTCATTTTCAAGTCCGCTTTGTTGCCTTCCCTCAATAGATTTTTGGAAGAGAGTAGTCCTTTGTAACTCTGCAGGTTTTTGATTTGCTTTGCCCCTGAGCTCCAATTTTCAAATCCCATTATTGGGAGCTGACCGCAAATCCACAATTTTGCTTCAGGACCTATACTGGTTTCAGGGGTGGCTATACTGGTTCCCTATGGGTGGCTGAGGCTTTGGTTAATTCTTCTTCCTGACGGGAATTTACAGTGACATGTGCCCGTCCAAATGCCTACATCTACTCTCTGATTTGTTCTCCCTCTTCCCTTTCATCCTCTGCACAATTAGCAAACTGTGCGAACCAGGAGGTTATAGGGGATGACTCTCCTAAGTTGGGAGATTGATAGTAAAGTAGTTGGAATGCCAAACTGTAGCACAAGGAGAGGAAAAAGTAGGAGACTTTCAGAAACCTTTCGCCATCACAGGGTGTCCATTCTCTAGGTTTCCCATACATATTATAACTGTAGTGATATTCCCTTCTACCTGGAAATTTGGGACCCATGGAATGGTGGCATGCATTACTACTTTAAAGGGTCTGCAGTTTCTCTCCCAATCTCACCAGTCCTCTCAGTCCCAAGTGACCAGCCTTATGTCTCATCCAGCTGTCTTTCCAGATAGGGTCATTCTAGGTTTCATCAGAACCCCTGAAGGAATTGTGTAAGAATTTCGCTGTTTTTTGTTTTGTTTTTGAAATTCATTTTTATAATGGGGTTGAGCTGATTTTCCCTGACGTGTTTATGCCGGTCTAGACACACTTGATTCCCTTACAGAGGCATATCAATACATAGGTTTTAAGATTCTTACTAATCAGATATATTCCTCTGTGGGGAATAGGGGTTTTGAGTCCCGTTCACTGAGGAAGGTGTAGGTCTTGTCTATTCTGTATTTGGTTTATGGAATGGTACCTGTGCTAATATCAAACTCTGGTTTTATGCATCACCCCACCTCTCCTTTCCCCTTAAGGAGGCATAAGAGTGTTTTCTAAATGTGAGACGCTGCTCTCTTTACTAATTCTGTTCATGTGTTGTGATGTTGACATTCCCTCTCTAAGTGATATCTTATGATAAGATTCTTTTTCTGTGTGACTAATTTCCCTTAGAATCATCATACCTAAATCCTCTCATTATGCTGCTACTGGCCTTATGACATTGATTTCATGTCTGAGTGATATTCCATTGTACAAAATTACCACAAGTTCTTTATGCATTTCTCTTTTTCCTGGGATTCTTTGGGTGTACCGAAGTTGAGGTTCTTGTATGCAGAGCAGCCCTAAACTTTGGGGTGCCTGTGTCTTGTTGATATTTAGTCTTCCCAAGTTATATGTCCATGAGTTGAAGTCCCCTTTGCTCGGGGGCTTTGTATTTTAGATGTTTTAGGAAACAGCATACACTTCTTCAGAGTAGCTCTTGAATATGTATACCCCACCCATCAGCGTGACTAGTCTCCCTGTTTTCCATGGCCTCTCCTGCATTTTTGATTTGTACACATTTTTTGGATGGCCTTTCTGAGCAGTGGAAATTGAGACTTCTTTATTGTGCGGATTTGCATTTCCCTCTTGCTTGGTTGGCCAAAAACTCTGTATGTGTTTTTTTTTCCTGAAGATATTCATGAAAAAAACGCATACACCCTTTTGCCCAACTGCATCATTTTAGAAATTCTGCTGCTTTTCATATGCTTTAAATGTGAGTACAATCTACCTTTTTAAAAATGTTTCCTGGAATTCTGCCTCTCATTCAGAACCTCTTCGTTGCCTTACCTGAATATATTTTTGGACGTTGGTTATCATTTATATCTTTGCAGGTCTTTGAATTGTCTGCTCCTGAGCTCCATTTTGCAACTCGCTTTTTTTGTGAGCTGACCGCCAAACCATTTAATTGCTTCCGGCCCTATTCTGGTTCTGGGGAGGCAGGCTGAGCCTTTGGTTAATTCTTCTTCCTAATGGGAAATTAGAGTGACATGTGCCTGTCAAAACTCCTACAGCTAATCTCTCATTGGTTCCTCCTCTTCCCATTTATCCTCTGCAAAAATTGCAAACTGTGTGAAACAGGAGGTTAAAGGTGCTGATTCTGCAAGTGGGGAGATTGTTAGTAATGAAGCTGGAATGGCGAACCACAGCACCAGGAGATCAAAAATGAGGTGCATTTTAGACACCTTTCCTGAGCACCCGGTGTACATTCATCTCGGTTTCCCAGGCATGTTTTCCCTGTCAGAAGATTCCCTTGAAACTGCAGATTTGGGACCCATGGAATGGGTACCAGGCAGTATTACTTTAAAAGGTCTGCATTTCCTCACCCAGCCTCTCTAAGATCTCTTAGCGTGCATAGTTTCCAGCCTTATATATCATCCTGCTGTGGGTCTACATGTGTTCAATCCATGTTACATCGTAGCCCTTCAACAAAAGTTGTAAGAATTTTTGTCTGTCTCACTGTTTTTATAAATATTTTTAAATTTATTTTTATATTGGTTACAGCTGATTTTCAAAGCTCTGTTTTTTTGCTGCTGTACATCCACTTGATTCATGTACTGTGAGACAACAATAAATTCTTTCACAGATGCTTACGAGTCATATGTATTATTTTCCAGTGACTTGATTGGACTGAGTGCCGTTCTTTGAGGTACTGTGTAGGCCTTGCCAGTTATTCAATTCGGTACTTGGAATGGTATTTTTGCTAATTTCAACCTCCTGGATAATACCTCACCATTCCCCACCTTTCCCATTTAGCAGCCTTATGTCTATTTTCTACATATTTGACTATGTTTCTGTTTTGTAGTTTATTTCATGTGTAGCCATTTTTGATTCCACCTTTAAGTGACATCTTATAATATGTGTCTTTTCCTTTCTGACATGTGTCACTTAGAATGATCGTATGTAACTCCTCCAGAGTTGTTACAACTGGCCTTATTTCATTGATTTCTGGATGAGTAATATTCCACTCTACATAAGTACCCCATCTCTTTTATCCATTTTATCCTTCCAGGGACATTTAGGTTATATCCAAGTGGAGGCCCTTTTTAACAGAGAGGTGGTAAACGTTGGGGTGCCTGTTTTCTGTCATTTTTTGTTTTTTCCAAGGTATACGCCCATGAGTGCAAGTGCCCTATGCTCTGTAGCTCAGTTTTCAGATGTTTTAGCAAACACAATACACTTCTCCAGAGTGGCCGTTGGCAAATTACATTTCCAGTATCAGCCTCATAGGGCTCCCTTTTCTCCTCACCCTGTCCTGCATTTCTGGTGTTTACACTTTATGTGGATGGCCCTTCTGACTGATGTGAAGTGATACATTTTGTAGTATTGATTTCCAGTGCCCACCTGTTTGGATGGATAAAAACTGTGTATGGCCATTACTTGAATATATTCAGAAAAAAATGCATACGCCCTTTTGGGCCAAGTGCATCATTGGCGATGTTCAGCCCATTTTCTTGTGCTTTAATGGGGAGTCCTGTCTACCTCTTCAAATCTGTTTCCTGCCACTCCCCCTTGCTTACATGTCCTTTTCTGTGACTTACCTCAAGATATGTTTCAACAATAGATACTTTCAACTCTGCAGTTTCATGAATTTTAGTTCCCCTGAGTTCCATTTTTCAACTTGTGTTTTTGGAAACTGGACACAAAACAGCGGGATTTCCTCTAGCCCTATTCTGTTTCCGTGGGCAATTCTAGCCTTTGATGAATTTGTCTTCCGGATTGGAAATTAGAGTGGCATGTGCCTGTCCGAAAACCTAAGAATTGTCTCTAAATTTTTCTCATCCTTCCGCTTCATCCTCTGGACAAATTCCAAACTGTGTGCAACAGGATGTTGACGGTGCTGATATCCCCAAGTGAGGAGATTGTTAGGAAAGATGCTGGAGGGGTGAACCCGAGCACCAGGCGATGAGGAGATGAGGTGCCATTTCCAAACTCTTTCCGATCAAACGGTGTACCATCCTCTAGGTGTGACAGGCATGTTTTAGCTGTAGGAAGGGTCCTGTGCATGGAAGGAGAACACCAGGGATTTTTCCAAATCAGTGCCTCCCCGAACCCCAAACTGGGGATTTTTTAAGCTACGGCTACACGTATGTCCATTAAGGGCCTTGGGAAGTAGGCAGAGCCCAAACTTTAGATGATTGAAATCTTCAGGTTCAGAAGCGCTCACCATCGGCCTTGCTTAGGTTACATTTTATCTGTCATTGATAGATGATGTCAGTAATAATATCGATTCTTTTTCAGATTATTTCCCCTTATAGGTTATTGCAAAATATTCAGTGTAGTTCCCTGTGCTATACAGTAATTCCTTGTTGATGATCTATTTTATACATAGCAGTGTGTATGTGTTAATCCCAAACTGTTAATTTATCCCTTTTCCTACCTTTCCCCTTTGGTAATAATAAATTATAATATTTTATACTTCACAGGAATGGGGGAGCTGAAAGAGAGGTATCCTTTTCAATGGAAAAGCATTCAAATCAAGATTGAAGCTTCAGCCAAGAGTATTCGATGTACAACCATGGAAATAAATCACTTCATTTCTCTAATGTTGACCTGACAAATAAGACAGACGTCTTCACTGAACTTGCTTATAGGAAAGTGATGGAAATATCAAATGTAAGTCTTAGAAATATCTTATTTTACCCGAGCATTATACACTGTTCTATGTTAACTACAGTTTGGCTCACACATCTGTTCATTGAAGTTACAATGTTCTCAATTTCTGTTACTGATCCTCCAGAGTGGACCGCAACAGGAGTCCCCGTGCCCAGTGTCATTGGAGCCAACAGATCAAGACTGAGTTTGGTTCAGAAGCAAAGGAAACATTATTTTGAAAACCGAATGGAGAGGTGTGAGCGTGCATTCCCCCATGGGCTGTGGGCTGGGCTGCTCTGTAGGGATCCCGGCAGCGTCAGTGGGAGTTAGGGGATGGAGCTCTCGAGGGCTGGGTTGGCTGCAGCTCAGGCTCTATGACGCGGAGTCTGCATGGGACCCCGCTAGCTGAGGTGTCGACCCAGCCATTCTGCACTAGGAAATCGGGTCTGAAGTGCCGGGTGTGGGACCTCTGCATGCGGAACCCTAGGAGCACGTGAAATTAGACAAAACACAAAGGAAAAATAGGTTAGACTTTAGTTTATTGCCCAGATTCTCTTTTTATCTCCCAGGAATTTTTAATGAACGTTGCCGGAGACGAACACCTCCTCTGCTTTTTGTTCCGTTCCTCATTCTTGGGGTGTTGAGGGTGCAGACCCCTCTTTTGTAACTGCTTCATGCTGTGGTGGCAGCCCTGATACCTGGGGGGAGGGGCAAAACGTCTCCCCACCAGCCTCCAGGTGAGGTTGATTGTCCCAAGGCCTCCTGCTTCACTTCTCGTCCGCCTGAGCACCAGCATTGGAAGTGTTATTGATTCTAATGACCTTTAAGGGTCCAGGAAAGAGATGCGCAGAGATGCTGTGGTGGCAGGTTTCACCCCACCCCACATTTGTTCGGTGACCTTAGGCTGACGGTTTTTGCCAGCCTAGATGCTCTGACCAGTAGTCTGTGCTTTCTTTAATTAGGTCCCTGAATTAATGTAAAAGCAGCACCATGTGTCAGAGCCCTGCCCGTGCAACTCCCAGACAGTCCAGGGTCAGTGGTGATCAAGGACCATGACGTCCACTGAGTCAACGGCCTTTAGAAGTAGCCAGCAGTCCAGCCGGTCATATTGGCCACCATCACCGCGGTGTCTGTAGGGTTTTCTATGGTGAAAGCGTGATATACTTTTCCCCCGCCAAGCTTATTAGCTACCCTCTGGGTGCAGTAAGTCCTGCAAGCAGTAGTCTGCTCTTTCGGGGCACAGTCTTTTTGTTTTCTGAGAGAAACTCCAGGTCAAGTGATGGTCACATGAGACATCTTGGTGGTCCGTTGACCCCATTTGTCTCTCTGGAGGTTGGAGTTGGAGGGCCTCCTCACTCGAGGTCAGTGTGTCCACAGAGCGATCCCTGCAACTTCAGGGCATGATGGGTTGTTAGGATCACCACGTGGGGTCCTTTTCCCTTAGGAGGGTGCTGGCCTTGTGGGCTGCTGATTTCTAGCTTTATAGATACCCCAGTATCCTGGCCTGATGAGTCAGTGTGCAAAGCCCTTTGTGACCATTGTTTATCGTACCTGAAGGGCATTATTGTGTTGCTCCATTTCAAGTGGTCCCAGTTTTGGCACTAAGGCTCCAAGGGTGATTAACCTTTGACCGGGTATGTAAAGGTCAAAGGGTTTAGCTAAATTAGGGAGTTCCTGGGCAAGGATCTGAATTGAATGCTCTTTCCATTCTTGAAAGGCTGCTTCTGGATTCTATTCAAAAGGATCATCATCTTTTCGTGTCAGTGTTTCATGTAGAGGCCCAGCTATTAGACTGTAGTTAGGGATCCAGATGCAGAAAACCTTGGCCTCCCCAGGAACCCCTAAGCTGTCTTCTAGTTTTAGAAGAGGTAAGGCTGCAAATGGCTTCTTCCCTATCCTGGGATGCATTTCTCCGAATATCTGTGAGAATGAAGCCCAGGCATGTCACCTGAGCCTGGGATATTTGAGCCTTTTTCTTGGACACCTTCTATCCTTTCTTGGCTAGGTAGTTCAGAGGCGTCTTTAGTAGGCCTGGCAATCAGAGTGTCATCTCCATATTGAAGGAGGGTTCCCTTTTACAGAGGTAGAACTTTTAGGTCTTTAGAGGACATTTCCCCAATGATGGTGTGGGGATTTTTGAACCATTGGTGCAGGACGGCCCAGCATTATTCATTGTGTTGCAAGTTGTGTCCTGCCACACACAAGCCAAAAATTCTTGTGACTCTGAGATGAATGGAATACAGAAGAAGGCATCATTGAAGTGTAATACAGAATGCCATGGCCTGGTGGATTGTAGAATGAGCAGCAGGGTGTAGGAAATAGGAGCTACTGGATGTATATCCTCGGTGGCTTCACTGACTGTCCTGATATCCTTTACCAGGTCTCCAGCAGCCCATGGGGCTCTCGTGGTCAGGCCAATCCCAGGATATGGAGCTCACCTGGGCTGCATGTTGCACCCCCACAGCCCACGGGGCTCTCGTTTTCAAGTCCCTCCCAGGGTTTGGAGCTCACCTGTGCAGCTACCCAGCAGCCCATGGGGCTCTCATAGTCAGGCCCTTCCTAGGATACGGAACTCCCCTGGGCAGGTACCCCAGCAGGTCTGGACACACAGGAACTGTGCACATAGCCCACCTTGCAGAGAACCCCCAGCTCACCTGTCGCTCACAGCTGACACAGAACACCTCAGAGCAGGACTTGAACTAACTAACAGCAGCTCTGACAGGTCTGTGACCCTGGCTATCACTCTGTGCAGTCTCTCTCTGCCTGGTCTTCCAGACACTTCCACTGCAGCCAGGGCACCAGGCCTCTGTCTCCACCCACCATCACTCCTCTACCTGACTCCTGGGTTCCTCTCATTAGGATAGGGTCTTCTTGAAGTTGTTTTCCACTCATGGACCAGATAAAATGATAAGAAAACAAGCCGCAGCTGCAGCCCCTTGTCTAGCCTGACTCTCAAGGCCCACACCTGTTCCTTGGGTCTGGCCCGTTTAGCAAGGTTCATTTTCTGCTACTGTGAGCCCCTGAGGGGTGAGGATTGGCTGATTTGGGCAGCCTGACACTGCCTGCCTGCCCTCCCCAGGTGTGCCTGGGTTGAGGTCAATATAAACACCTCTCCAGTCAGCAAGAGCCCCTGTAGCTGTGCCTGATGCCATATTCTCTGCCCCGTCAGCAGTGTCGGGGCTGGGGTGTTGGTAGGGAGTGAGGGGCCGTGGCTTTGTGGGTGGCCCAGTGTGAGTGGGGCTCTGCTGGACTTACCATAGGAGTTGCTAGGCTGCCACCTGCTAAAGAAGAGGATGTGTCATCCATACCTGCCACTGGAATTTCTCCCCAGGCAGAGGTGAGGAAGTAAAAAAGCAGTGGGGACCGTGGCAGGAGGGGTATCTCAGGCAGGGAAATGGAAAGCTTCCAGAAGAGCATCTGGGGCCAGGACCATCCTGGCTGGCCTGCAGGCACCAAGTCGGCCTGCGTGCTCTCTCTAGTGTGGCTCCACAGCCCTTCCTCTAGTCTTGCAAGTGCTTGTACATATTCAGGTGTTTTACCTGGAAAGGGTGGGAGGAGTTCAGCTGCAGTAGGACTGGGGCTCAGCTCACATTTACTCGCAGACGCCTTGACACAGTCCCCTAGCTGTGCAATGAGGATGCTCCTTGTGGGGGGGAGTGCTGCTGAGTGCATGGGAGACGATTTCCCACCTCTGACCAACTTAAGAATTTTTTACCACTTGAGCAAGTGCCCTGATACGATTTTCCTCTGTATTACTGGTTTGTTCTGTTTTTTTTTTTTTCTTTTTTTATTTTTGGTTCAAGTTAGATTTTATTTATTCCTCTTTTTTTTAATTTGGAGATATAAACATGGAAATAATGCATTAATATAAAGACGTCTATGTGAAGGAAAAAAACTTTTTTTCTGTTTTATTTTATTAAATGTTATTTATTTATTTTTATTTTTTTAAAATTTATTCCTTTTATACAGCAGGTTATTATTGGATATCTATTTTATACATATAAGTGTGCACATGTGAATCCCAGTCTCCCAATTCATCCCACCACCACCCTCACATGGCGTTCCCTCCTTGGTGTCCATATGTTTGTTCCCTACATGTGTTTCTCTATCTCTGCCCTGCACACCGGTTCATCTGTACCATTTTTCTAGGTTCCACATATATGCATTAATATACAATATTTGTTTTTCTCTTTCTGACTTACTTCACTCTGTATGACAGTCTCTAGATCCATCAAGGTCTCTACAAATGACCCAATTTCATTCCTATGTATGGCTGAGTAATATTCCGTTGTATATATGTACCACGTCTTTATCCATTCGTCTGTCTGTGGGCACTTAGGTTGCTTTCATTACCTGTCTATTGTAAATAGTGCTGCAGTGAACATTGTGGTGAATGTGTCTTTTTGATTTATGGTTTTCTCTGGGTATATGCCCAGTAGTGGGATTGCTGGATGATATGGTAATTCTATTTTTAGTTTTTTAAGGAACCTCCATACTGTTCTCCATAGAGACTGTATCGATTTACATTCCCAACAATAGTGGAAGAAGGTTCCTTTGCTCCACACCCTCTCCAGCATTTGTTGTTTGTAGATTTTCTGATGATGCCCATTCTAACAGGTGTGACGTGATACCTCATTGAAGTTTCGATTTCCATTTCTCTAATAATTAGTGATGTTCAGCAGATTTTCATGTGCATACTGGCCATCTCTATGTCTTCTTGGAAGAAATGTCTATTTAGATCTTCCATTTTTGTATTGGGTTGTTTGTTTTATTAATATTGAGCTGCATGAGCTGTTTATATATATTGGAGATTAATCATTTGTCCATTGATTCATTTGCAAATAGTTTCTGCCATTCTGAGGGTTGTCTTTTCGTCTTGTTTGTAGTTTCCTTTGCTTTGCAAAACTTTTACGTTTCATTAGGTCCCATCTGTTTAGATTTCTTTTTTATTTCATTACTAGAGGAGGTGGATCAAAAAAGATCTTGCTGTGATTTACGTCAGAGTACCCTTCCTAAGTTTTCCTCTCAGAGTTTTATACTGTCCGGTCTTACATTAAGGTCTCTAATCCATTTTGAATATATTTTTATGTATGGTGGTGGGGAGTGTTCTAATTTCATTCTTTTACATGTAGCTGTCCATATTTCCCAGCACCAATGATTGAAGAGACTGTCTTATCTCCATTGTATAGTCTTGCCTCCTTTGTCATAGATTAGTTGACCATAGGTGTGTAGGTTTATCCTTGGGCTTTCTTTTTTTTTTCCTTTTACACGTTTATTGGAGTATAATTGCTTTACAGTGGAGTGTTCGTTTCTGCTGTATAACAAAGTGAATCAGCTATACATATACAAATATCACCAGATCCCCTCCCTCTTGCATCTCCCTCCCACACTCCATATCCCAACCCTTTATGTGGTCCCAAAGCACCGAGCTGATCTCCCTGTTCTATGTGGCTGCTTCCCAGTACCTATCGGTGTTACATTTGGTAATGTATTTATGTCCATGCCACTCTCTCACTTCGTCCCAGCTTACCCATCCCCCTTCTGGTGTCCTCAAGTCCTTTCTCTATGTCTGTGTCCTTAATCCTGTCCTGCCACTAGGTTCTTCAAAATCTTTTTTTTTTTCTTCATTAGATTCCATATATCTCTGTTAACATACAGTATTTGTTTTTCCCTTTCTGACTTACTTCACTGTGTAGGACAGATTCTAAGTCCATCCACCTCAGTACAAATAACTCAGTTTTGCTTCTTTTTATGGTTGAGTAATATTTGATTGTATATATGTGCCAGATGTTCTTTATCCATTCATCTGTCGATGGACACTTAGGTTGCTTCCATGTCCTGGCTAATGCAAATAGAGCTGCAATGAACATTTTTGTACATAACTCTTTTTGAATTATGGTTTTCGCAAGGCAAATGACCAGTAGTTGGATTGTTGTGTCGTATGGTACTTCTATTGTTAGTTACTTAAAGGAACCTCCGTACTGTTCTCCCTAGTGCCCATATCAATTTACATTCCCACCCACAGTGCTAGTGTGTTCCGTTTCCTCCAATAAAGGCCTCTCCAGCATTTATTGTTTTGTAGATTTTTTTGATGATTGACACTCTGATTGCTGTGAGGTGATACCTCAGGGTAGTTTTGATTTGCATTTCTCTAATGATTAGTGATGTTCAGCATCCTTTCATGTGTTTCTTGGTAATCTGTATATCTTCTTTGGAGAAATGTCTATTAGGTCTTCTGCCCGTTTTTGGATTGGGTTGTTTGTTTTTGTGATATTGAGCTACATGAGGTGCTTGTAAAATTTGGAGATTAATCCTTTGTCAATTGCTTCATTTGAAAATATTTTCTCCCATTCTGAGGGTTGTTTTTGCATCTTGTTTATGTTTTCCTGTACTGTGTAAAAGCTTTTAAGTTTCATTAGGTCCCATTTGTTGATTTCTGTTTTTATTTCCATTTCTCTAGGAGGTGGGTCCAAAAGGATCTTGCTGTGATTTATGTCATAGAGTGTTCTGCCTATGGTTTCCTCTAAGTGTTTTATAGTGTCTGGTCTTATATTTAGATCTCTAATCAATTTAGAGTTTATTTTTGTGTATGGTGTTATGGAGTGTTCTAATTTCATTCCTTTATGTGTAGGGGTCCAGTTTTTCCAGCACCAATTACTGAAGAGACTGTCTTTTATCCATTGTATATCCTTAGCTCCTTTGTCATAGATGAGATAGCCATAGGTATGTAGGTTTATCTTTGGGCTTTCTGTCCTGTTCCATTGATCTGTGTTTATGCCAATCTACATACACTTGATTCCATTATGGAGACATATAAATACATAGGTTTCAAGGTTATTACCAGTCAGATATATTCCTCTTCAGTGAATAGGGTGTTTTGTGTCCAGTTCATTGAGAAAGGAGTAGGTCTTGTCTATTACATATTTGGTATATGGAATGGGATCTGTGCTCATTTCAAACTCTGCTTTTACACATCACCCCACGTCACCTTTCCCCTTAGGGAGGCATAAGTGTGTTCTCTAAATGTGTAACTCTGTTCTCTTTTGAAATTCAGTTCATGTGTAGCCATGTTTACATTTCCTCTCTAAGTGATATATTACAATAAGTTTCTTTTTCTTTGTGGCTCATTCCACTTAGCATTATCGTACCTAAAGCCACTCATTATGCTGCTATTGGCCTTATGACATTGATTTTATGTCTGAGTGACATTCCATTGTATATAAGCACCACAACATCTATATCCATTTTTTTTCCTTTCCTGGGATATATAAAGTGTACTGAAGTCGAGGTTCTTATAAACAGAGCAGCCCTAAACTTTGGGCTGGCTGTGTGTTGTGGATTTTTGGTTTTCCCAAAATACACGCCCATGAGTGGAAGTGTGCTATGCTCTGTAGCTCTGTTGTAGAAAACAACATACAGTTCTCCAGAGAGGCTGTTGGCAATTTACATCTGGTCCATCGGCGTAACCAGGCTCACTTTTCTCCATGGCCTCTCCTGCATTTGTGGTTTTTACACTATTTGTGGATGGCCCTTTTGACTGGATGTAAGGGACACTTCAATGTAGTGTGGATTTGTAATGCCTGATGGCTTGCTTGGCCAAAAAGGGCCTATGCATTTTTTCCCGAATATATTCAAGAAAATACACATACTCCCTTTTCAGCCAAGGGTAACATTGTCGAAATTCTGTCGCTTTTCATGTGCTTTAAAGACGACTCCAATCTACCTCTTGAAATCTCTTTCCTTCAATTCTGCCTTGCATTCAAATCCTCTTCACTGCCTTTCCTCAATATATTTCTGGATGATAGTTGTCCTTTATAACTCTGCAAGTTTGTGAATTGCTGTGCCCCTGATTTCCATTTTTCAACTCGCCTCTTTGTGAGCTGGCTGCAATACCGCAGCATGGCTTTAGGCACTAGTCTGGTTCCGGGGCTTCAGGCTGAACCTTTGTTTAATTCTTCTTCCTGATGGTTAACTAGAGTGACATGTGCCCATCCAAACACCTACAGCTAATCTCTCATTTATTTCCCCTCTTCCTGTTCATCCTCTGCACAATTTGCAAGCTGTGCATAACGGTAGGGTAAAGGCGCTGACACTCCAATTGGGGAGATTTTGAGTAATGCAGATGGAATGGCTAAGCCGAGCATGACAAAAGGAAAAATGAGGTACCTTTTAGAAAACTTTCCCAATTACACAGGGTACCATCCACTGGGTTTCCCATGCATGTTTTAACTGGAGGAAGATTCCCTTAAACCTGGAGAGTTGGGACCACTAGAATGGGTAGCACACAGTATTGCTCTAAGTGGTGTTCTTTTGTTCACACAACTTCAGCAATCTTGTCAGCCCCAAGTGTCCAGTCTTATGTCTCATCCAGCTGTGGGTGTAAAGGTGGTCAATCTAGCTTGCATCAAAGGCCCTGAACGTATTTTTTAAGACTTTCTATCTGTTTTTGCATTTTGCTTTTGAAATTTATTTTTATAAGAGTGTTTAACTGAATTTCAGTGCTGTGTTCATGCCATTATACACACACATGATTCCTTTATGGAGACATGAGAATACATATGTTTTAAAATACTTAGAGTCAGACATATTCCTCTGCAATGAATAGAGGGTGTTGAGTCCAGTTCATTGTGCCGGGAGTTGGTGTTGTCTATTACATACATGGTTTATATAACGGTATCTGTGCTAATTTAAAACTGTGGTTTTATGCATCACCCCACCACGGCTTTCCCATTAAGCAGGCAGAAGATGTTTTCTAAATGTGTGAATCTGTTGTGTTTGTCATTCAGTTCATGTGTAGTCATGTGTACATTCCCACTATGAGTGATATCTTATGATAAGATTAGTTACGCTGTAATCTTTCCTAACGCAGTTCATGTGTAGCCATGTTTACAGGACATTCATAAGTGATATCTTATGATAAGTTTCTTTTCCTGTGTGACTTATTTCACTTAGAATCATCGTACCTGTATTCACTCTTTTTGCTGCTACTAGCCTGATGACATTGATTTCATGGCTGAGCGATATTCCATAGTACGTAAGAACCACAATACCTTGAGCCATTTTTGTCTTTCCTGGGATATTTAAGGTGTACCCAAGTTGAGGTTCCTGTAAGCAGTGCAGCGCTAAATTTTAGGGTGGCTCTGTCTTATTGATTTTCAGTTTTCCCAAGGTATATTACCTAGACTGGAAGTGCCCTTGGCTCTGTAGCTCTGTTGTTGACTTGTTTTAGGGAACACAATGCACTCCTCCAGAGAGGCAGTTGACAATTTACATCCCGCCCATCAGCATAACAAGGCTCCCTGTTCTCCAGGGCCTGTCTTGCCTTTCTGGTTTTTACACATTTTGCGGATGTCCCTTTTGACCAGTGGGAAGGGATACTATTTGTAGTTCAGATTTGTATTGCTGCTTGCTTGCTTGGCCAAAAAGGGCGTATGCATTTTCTCCTGAATATATTCAGGAGAAAATGCATACGCCCTTTTTGGCCAAGTGCATCATTGTCGAAGTTGTGCCCCTTTTCCTGTGCTTTAAAAGTGATTCCAACGTACCTCTTGAAATGTGTTTCTTGCTATTCTGCCTCCCTTTCAAGTTCGCCTCGTTGCCTTCCCTCAAAAGATTTTTGGACGATAGTTGTGCTCAATTACTCTGACAGTTTGTAAATTGCTGTGCCCCTGAGCTGCATTTTTCAACTCGTTTTTGTGAGCTGAACGCAAATCCAAAATTATGGTTCAAAACTTATACTGGTTCCCGGCGCGTGGCTGAGACATTGGTTAATTCTACTTCCTGCCGGGCAATTAAAGTGACATGTACCCGTCGAAATGCCTAACAGCTACTCTCTCATTGGTCCTCCCTCTTCACTTTCATCCTCTGACAATTTGGCAACCTGTGAGAAACAGGAGGTTTTACGGGCTATCGCTCAAAGTTGGGAGATTGATAGTAAAGCAGTTGGAAGGTCAAAATGGAGCACCAGGAGAGGGACTATAAGTTGAGTTTTACAAGCCTTTCGTATTCACAGTGTGTCCATTCTCTAGGTTTCCCGTAAATGTTATGGCTGTAGTAATATTCCCTTCAACCTGGAGAGTTGGGACCCATGGAATGGGTGCCACACATTATTGCTTTAAAGGGTCTGCATTTGCTCACACAGTCTCACCAAACATTTCAGTCTCAAGTGTCCAGCTCTATGCCACATCCAGGTCGCGTTGTAGGTAGGGTCAATCCAAGTTTCATCAGAGCCCCTGAAGGAATTGTAAAGAATTTCCCTGTTTCTTTGTTTTGTATTTGAAATTCCTTTTTATAGTGGGTTTGAGCTGATTCTCACTGCCGTGTTTATGCCAGTCTAGACACACTTGTTTCCCTTATGGAGACATATCAATACATAGGTTTTAAGATTCTTACTAGTCAGATATATTCCTCTGAGGGAAGTATGGGTTCTTGATTCCCTTTCAGGGAGGAAGGTGTAGATCTTGAATATTCTGTATTTGGTTTCTGGAATGGTGCCTGTACTTATATCAAACTCTGGTTATATGCAACACCCCACCTCTCCTTCCCCCTTAAGCAGGCGTAAGAGTGTTTTCTAAATGTGAGACTATGTTCTCTTTCCTAACTCAGTTCATGTGTAGCCATGTTTACAGGATCTTCATAAGTGATATCTTATGATAAGTTTCTTTTTCTGGGTGACTTATTTCACTTAGAATTATCGTCCCTGAATCCATACATTTTGCTGCTACTTGTCTTATGACATTGATTTCATGGCTGAGGGATATTCCATCATACGTAAGTACCACAACTTTTTGAACCATTTTTATCTTTCCTGGAATATTTAAGGTGTACCCAAGTTGAGGTTCCTGTAAGCAGTGCAGCCCTAAATTTTGGGGTGTCTCTGTCTTACTGATTTTAAGTTTCCCTGAGGTATATTCCCTAAACTGGAAGTGCCTTTGGATCTGTAGTTCTGTTGTTTATTTGTTTTAGGGAACACAATGCACTCCTCCAGACAGTCAGTTGGCAATTTACAGGCCCTCCTTCAGCATAATAAGGCTCCCTGTTCTCCAGGGCCTGTCTTGCCTTTCTTGTTTTTACACATTTCGCGGATGTCCCTTTTGACCGGTGGGAAGGGATACTTCTTTGTAGTGCAGATTTGCATTGCCCGCTTGCTTGCTTGGCCAAAAAGTGCTTATGTGATTTCTCCTGAATATATTCAGGAGAAATCGCATACGCCCTTTTTGGCCAAGTGCATCATTGTTGAAGTTGTGCCCCTCTTCCTGTGCTTTAAAGGCGATTCCAACGTACCTCTTGAAATCTGTTTCCTGCTATTCTGCCTCGCTATCAAGTCCACCTCGTTGCCTTCCCTCAACAGATTTTTGGATGATAGTTTCCCTTTATTACTCTGCCAGTTTGTGAATTGCTGTGCCCCTGAGCTCCATTTTTTAACTCGTTTTTTTGTGAGCTGAACTCAAGTCCAATATTCTGATTCAGAAACGATACTGGTTTCCGGTGGATGGCTGAGACTTTGGTTAATTCTTCTTCCTCCAGTGAAATAAGAGTGACATATGCCCATACAAATGCCTAATTGCTAGTCTCTCTTTGGCTCTCCCTCTTCCCTTTCATCCTTTGCCAAATTGGCAACCTGTGCGAACCAGGAGGTTAAAGGTGCTGTCTCTCCAAGTTGGAAAATTGATAGTAAAGGAGTTAGAAAGTCAAACTGGCGCACAAGGAGGGGGACTATTCGTTGAGTTTTAGAAACCTTTCGTATTCACAGTGTGTCCATTCTTGGTTTCCCATACATGTTATAGCTATAGTAATATTCCTTTCAACCGGGAGAGTTGGGACACTTGGAATGGGTGCCACGCATTATTTCTTTAAAGGGTCTGCATTTGCTCACCCAATCTCACCAATCCTCTCAGTCCCATGAGTCCAGCCTTATGCCACATCCAGCTGTCGTTGTAGATAGGGTCATTCCAGGTTTCATCAGAGACCCTGAAGGAATTGTAAAGAATATCCCTGCTTTTTGTTTTGGTTTTGAAATTCCTTTTTATAGTGGGTTTGAGCTGGTTCTCGCTGCCATATTTATGCCAGTTTAGACACACTTGACTCCCTTACGGAGACATATCAATACATAGGTTTTAAGATTCTTACTAGTCAGATATATTCCTCTGCAGGAAATATGGGGTTTTGAATCCCTTTCACTGAGGAAGGTGTAGGTCTTGTGTATTCCATAGTTGGTTATTGGAACGGTACCTGTGCTTATATCAAACTCTGGTTTTATGCATCACCCCACCTCTCAATACCCCATAAGCAGGCATAAGAGTGTTTTCTAAATGTGAGACTCTCTTCTCTTTCCTAACTCAGTTTATGTGTAGCCATGTTTACAGGATCTTCATAAGTGATATATTATGATAAGTTTCTTTTCCTGTGTGATTTATTTCACTTAGGATCATCGTACCTGAATCCACTCATTTTGCTGCTACTGGTCTTATGATATTGATTTCATGGCTGAGGGATATTCCATCGTACATAAGTACCACAATTTTTTGAACCAAATTTATCTTTCCTGGGATACTTAAGGTGTACCAAAGTTGAGGTTCTTGTAAGCATTGCAGCCCTAAATTTGGGGTGGCTCTGTCTTATTGATTTTCAGTTTTCCAAAGGTATATTCCCTAGACTGGAAGTGCCCTTGGCATTGTAGCTCTGTTGTTTACTTGTTTTTGGGAACACAATGCACTTCTCCAGTGAGGCAATTGGCAATTTACATCCCGCCCATCAGCATAACAAGGCTCCCTGTTCTCCAGGGCCTGTCTTGCCTTTCTCTTTTTTACACATTTTGCGTATGTCCCTTTTGACTTTTGGTAAGTGATACTACTTTGTAGTCCAGATTTGCATTGCTCGCTTGCTTGCTTGGCCAAAAAGTGTGTATGCGTTTTCTCCTGAATATATTAAGGACAAATGCATACGCCCTTTTTGGCCAAGTGCATCATTGTCGAAGTTGTGCCCCTTTTCCTGTGCTTTAAAGGTGATTCCAACATACCTCTTGAAATGTGTTTCTTGCTATTCTGCCTCCGTTTCAAGTTCGCCTCGCTGCCTTCCCTCAAGAGATTTTTGGACGATAGTTGCCCTTTATTACTCTGCAAGTTTGTGAATTGCTGTGCCCCTGAGCTCCATTTTTTAACTCGTTTTTTGTGAGCTGAACGCAAGTGCAATATTTTGCTTCAGGACCTATACTGATTCCCGGTGGGTGCCTGAGACTTTGGTTAATTCTTCTTCCTCCCGGGAAATAAGAGTGACATGTGCCCGTCCAAATGCCTATCAGCTACTCTCTCATTGGTTCTCCCTCTTCCCTATCATCCTTTGCCAAATTGGCAACATGTGTGAACCAGGAGGTTAAAGGTGCTGTCTCTCCAAGTTGGGAGATTGATAGTAAAGCAGTTGGAAAGTCAACCTGGAGCACCAGGAGAGGGACAATTCGTTGAGTTTTAGAAATCTTTCGTATTCACAGTGTGTCCATTCTCTAGGTTTCCCATACATGTTATAGCTGTAGTAATATTCCCTTCAACCTGGAGAGTTGAGACCCATGGAATGGGTGCCATGCATTATTGATTTAAAGGGTCTGCATTTGCTCACCCAATCTCACCAATCCTCTCAGTCCCATGTGTCCAGCCTTATGCCACATCCAGCTGTCGTTTTAGATATGGTCATTCCAAGTTTCATCAAATACTCTAAAGGAATTGAAAAGAATTTCCCTGTTTTTTTTTGGTTTGTTTTTGAAATTCCTTTTCATAGTAGGTTTGAGCTGATTCTCACTGCCATGATTATGCCAGTCTAGACACACTTGATTGCCTTAGGGAGACATATCAATACATAGGTTTTAAGATTCTTACTAGTCAGATATATTCCTCTGTGGGAAATATGGGGTTTTTAGTCCCTTTCACTGAGGAAGTTGTAAGTCTTGTTTATTCCATATTTGGTTTTTGGAATGGTACCAGTGCTTATATCAAACTCTGGTTTTATGCATCACCCCACCTCTCCTTTCCCCTTAAGAAGGCATAAGAGTGTTTTCTAAATGTGAGACTCTGTTCTCTTTCCTAACTCAGTTCATGTGTAGCTATGTTTACAGGATCTTCATAAGTGATAAACTATGATAAGCTTCTTTTTCTGTGTGACTTATTTCACTTAGAAACATCGCACCTGAATCCACTCATTTTGCTGCTACTCGTCTTATGACATTGATTTCATGGCTGAGGGATATTCTATCATATGTAAGTACCACAATTTTTTGAAACATTTTTATATTTCCTGGGATATTGAAGGTGTACCCAAGTTGAGGTTCTTGTAAGCAGTGCAGCCCTAAATTTGGGGATGGCTCTGTCTTATTGATTTTCAGTTTGCCCAAGGTATATTCCCTAGACTGGAAGTGCCCTTGGCTCTGTAGCTCTGTTGTTTACTTGTTTTAGGGAACACAATGCACTCCTCCAGAGAGGCAGTTGACAACTTACACCCCGCCAATCAGCATAACAAGGCTCCCTGTTCTCCAAGGCCTGTCTTGCCTTTCTGGTTTTTACCCATTTTGTGGATGTCCCTTTTGACCGGTGGGAAGTGATACTTCTTTGTTGTGCAGTTTTGCATTGCCCGCTTGCTTGCTTGGCCAAAAAGGGCATATGCGTTTTCTCCTGCATATATTCAGGAGAAAATGCATACGCCCTTTTTGGCCAAGTGCATCATTGTCGAAGTTGTGCCCCTCTTCCTGTGCTTTACAGACGATTCCAACCTACCTCTTGAAATCTGTTTCCTGCTATTCAGCCTGAATTTCAAGTCCGCTTCATTGCCTTCCCTCAACAGATTTTTGAATGATAGTTGTTCTTTATTACTCTGCCAGTTTGTGAATTGCTGTGCCCTTGAGCTCCATTTTACAACTCGTTTTATGTGAGCTGAATGCATGTCCAAAATTTTGGTTCACGACCTATATTGGTTCCCGGTGGGTGGCTGCGACTTTGTTTAATTCTTCTTCCTGCCGGGAAATTAGAGTGACATATGCCCATCCAAATGCCTAACAGCTACTCTCTTACTGGTTCTCCCTCTTCCCTTTCATCCTCTGCCAAATTGGCAAGCTGTGAGAACCAGGAGGTTAAAGGGGCTGTCTCTACATGTTGCAAGATTGATAGTAAAGCAGTTGGAAAGTCAAACTGGAGCACCAGGAGAGGGACTATTGGTTGAGTTTTAGAAACCTTTCTTATTCACCGTGTGTCCATTCTCTAGGTTTCCTGTACATGTTATAGCTGTAGTAATATTCCCTTCAACCTGGAGAGTTGGGACCCCTGGTTTGGGTGCCATGCATTATTGCTTTAAAAGGTCTGCATTTGCTTACCCAATCTCACCAATCCTCTCAGTCCCAAGTGTCCAGCCTTATGCCACATCCAGCTGTCATTGTAGACAGGGTCATTCCACGTTTCATCAGAGAAACTGAAGAAATTGTAAAGACATTCCCTGTTTTTGTGTTTTGTTTTTGAAATTCCTTTCTATAGTTCGTCTGAGCTGATTCTTGCTGCCATGTTTGTGCCATTCCAGACACACTTGATTCCCTTATGGAGACATATCAATACATAGGTTTTATGATTCTTACTAGTCAGATATATTCCTCTGCGGGAAATATGGGGTTTTTAGTCCCTTTCACTGAGGAAGGTGTAGGTCTTGTCTATTCCATACTTGGTTTTTGGAATGGTACCAGTGCTTATATCATACTCTGTTTTTATGCATCACCCCACCTCTCCTTTCCCCTTAAGCAGGCATAAGTGTGTTTTCTAAATGTGAGACTCTGTTCTCTTTCCTAACTCAGTTCATGTGTAGCCATGTTTACAGGATCTTCATAAATGATATCTTATGATAAGCTTCTTTATCTGTGTGACTTATTTCACTTAGAAACATCATACCTGAATCCACTCATTTTGCTGCTACTGGTCTTATGACATTGATTTCATGGCTGAGGGATATTCCATCATACGTAAGTACCACAATTTTTTGAACCATTTTTATATTTCCTGGGATATTTTAGGTGTACCCAAGTTGAGGTTCTTGTAAGCAGTGCAGCCCTAAATTTGGGGATAGCTCTGCCTTATTGATTTTCAGTTTTCCCAAGGTATATTCCCTAGACTGGAAGTGTCCTTGGCTCTGTAGTTCAGTTGTTTACTTGTGTTAGGGAACACAATGCAACCCTCCAGAAGGGCAGTTGGCAATTTACATCCCACCCATCAGCATAACAAGGCTCCCTGTTCTCCAGGGCCTGTCTTGCCTTTCTGGTTTTTACATATTTTTTGGATGTCCCATTTGATCGGTGGGAGTGATACTTCAAAGTAGTGCAGATTTACATTGCCCTCTTGCTTGTTTGGCCAAAAAGGGCATATGCGTTTTCTGCTGAATATATTCAGGAGAAAATGCATACGCCCTTTTTGGCCAAGTGCATCATTGTCGAAGTTGTGCCACTCTTCCTGTGTTTTACAGGCGATTCCAACGTACCTCTTGAAATCTGTTTCCTGCTATTCTGCCTCACATTCAAGTCTGCCTCGTTGCCTTCCCTCAACAGATTTCTGGATGATAGTTGTCCTTTATTACTCTGCCTGTTTGTGAATTGCTATGCCCCAGAGTTCCTTTATTTAACTCGTTTTTTGTGAGCTGAATGAAAGTCCAATATTTTAGTTCAGGACCTATACTGGTACCCAGTGGGTGGCTGAGACTTTGGTTAATTCTTCTTCCTCCTGGGAAATAAGAGTGACATGTGCCGGCCAAATGCCTAACAGCTACTCTCTCATAGGTTCTCCCTCTTCCGTTTCATCCTCTGCAAAATTGGCAACCTGTGTGAAACAGGAGTTTAAGGGGGCTGTCCCTCCAAGTTGGGAGATTGTGAGTAAAGCAGTTGGAAAGTCAAACCGGAGCACCAGGAGAGGGACTATTTGTTGAGTTTTAGAGACCTTTCGTATTCACAGTGTGTCCATTCTCTAGGTTTCCCGTACATGTTATAGCTGTAGTAATATTCCCTTCACCCTGGAGAGTTGGGACCCATGCAGTGGGTGCCATGCATTATTGCTTTAAAGGGTCTGCATTTGCTCACCCAATCTCACCAATCCTCTCAGTCACATGTGTCCAGCCTTATGCCACATCCAGCTGTCATTGTAGACAGGGTCATTCCATATTTTATCACAGACCCTGAAGGAATTGAAAAGAATTTCCCTGTTTTTTTTTTTGTTTTTGTTTTTGAAATTCCATTTTATAGTGGGTTTGAGCTGATTCTCACTGCCATGTATATGCCACTCTAGACACACTTGTTTCCCTTATGGAGACATATCAATACATAGGTTTTAAGATTCTTACTAGTAAGATATATCCCTCTGCATGGAATATGGGGCGTTGAGTCCCTTTCACTGAGGAAGGTATAGTTCTTGTCTATTCCATATTTGGTTTTTGGAACAGTACCTGAACTAATATCAAAATGTGGTTTAATGCATCACCCCACGTCTCCTTCCCCCTTAAGGAGGCATGAGAGTGTTGTCTAAATGTGAAACACTCTTCTGTTTCCTAACTCACTTCATGTGTAGCCATGTATACAGGACCTTCATAAGTGATATCTTATGATAAGTTTCTTTTTCTGTGTGACTTATTTCACTTAGTATCATCGTACCTGAATTCACTCATTTTGCTGCTACTGGACTTATGACATTGATTTCATGGCTGAGGGATATTCCGTCGTACATAAGTACCACACTTTTTTGAACCATTTTTATGTTTCCAGGGATATTTAAGGTGTAGACAAGTTGAGGTTCTTGTAAACAGTGCAGCCCTAAATTTTGGCCTGACTCTGTCTTATTGATTTTCAGTTAGCCCAAGGTTTATTCCCTAGACTGGAAGTGCTCTTGGCTCTGTAGCTCTGTTGTTTACTTGTTTTAGGGAACACAATGCACTCCTCCAGAGAGGCAGTTGGCAACTTACATCCCGCCCATCAGCTTAACAATGCTCCCTGTTCTCCAAGGCCTGTCTTGCCTTTCTGGTTTTTACACATTTTGTGGATGTGCCTTTTGACCAGTGGGAAGTGATACTTCTTTGTAGTGCAGATTTGCATTGCCCGCTAGCTTGCTTGACCAAAAATGTCGTATGTGTTTTCTGATGAATATATTCAGGAGAAAACACATAGTCCCTTTTTGGCCAAGTGCATCATTGTCGAAGTTGTGCCCCTATTTCTGTGCTTTACAGGTGATTCCAGCGTACTTCTTGAAATCAGTTTCCTGCTATTCTGCCTCGCTTTCAAGTCCAGCTCGTTTCCTTCCCTCAACAGATTTTTGAATGATAGTTATCCTTTAATACTCAACCAGGTTATGAATTGCTATGCCCTTGAGCTCCATATTTCAACTCGTTTTTTGTGAGCTGAACACATGTCCAAAATTTTGGTTCAGGTCCTATATTGGTTCCCGGTAGATGGCTGAGACTTTGGGTACTTCTTCTTCCTGTTGGGAAATTAGAGTGACATATGCCCATTCAAATGCCTAACAGCTACTCTCTCATTGGTTCTCCCTCTTCCCTTTCATCCTCTGCCAAATTGGCAACCTGTGAGGACCAGGAGGTTAAGAGGCTGTCTCTCCAAGTTGGGAGATTGATAGTAAAGTAGTTGGAAAGTCAAACTGGAGCACCAGGAGAGGGACTATTCGTTGAGTTTTAGAAACTTTTCGTATTCACAGTGTGTCCATTCTCTAGGTTTCCCGTACATGTTATATCTGTAGTAATATTCCCTTCAACCTGGAGAGTTGGGACCCATGGAATGGTTGCCATGCATTATTGCTATAAGGGTCTGCATTTGCTCACCCAATCTCACCAATCCTCTCAGTCCCAAGTGTCCAGCCTTATTCCACATCCAGCTGTCATTTTAGACAGGGTCATTTGAGGTTTCATCAGAGACCCTGAAGGAATTGTAAAGAATTTCCCTGCTTTTTTGTTTTGTTTTTGAAATTCCTTTTTATAGTGGGTTTGAGCTGATTCCCGCTGCCATGTTTATGCCAGTGTAGACACACTTGATTCTCTTACGGAGACATATCAATACATAGGTTTTAAGATTCTTACTGGTCAGATATATTCCTCTGCGGGAAATATGGGGTTTTGAGTCCCTTTCACTGAGGAAAGTATAGGTAGGTCTTGTCTATTCCATAGTTGGTTTTGGGAACGGTACCTGTGCTTATATCAAACTCTGGTTTTATGCATCACCCCACCTCTCCTTCCCCCTTAAGGAGGCATGAGAGTGTTTTCTAAATGTGAGACTCTGTTCTCTTTCCTAACTCAGTTCATGTGTAGCCATGTTTACAGGATCTTCATAAGTGATATCTTATGATAAGCTTCTTTTTCTGTGTGACTTATTTCACTTAGAATCATCATACCTGAATCCACTCATTTTGCTGCTACTGGTCTTACAACATGGATTTCATGGCTGAGGGATATTCCATCGTATGTAATTACCACAATTTTCTGAACCATTTTTTATATTTCCTGGGATATTTTAGGTGAACCCAATTTGAGGTTGTTGTCAGCAGTGCAGCCCTAAATTTTGGGGTGGCTCTGTCTTATTCATTTTCAGTTTTCCCAAGGTATATTCCCTAGACTGGAAGTGCTCTTGGCTCTGTAGCTTTGTTGTTTACTTGTTGTAGGGAACACAATGCACTCCTCCAGAGAGGCAGTTGACAATTTACATCCCGCCCTTCAGCATAACAAGACTCCCTGATCTCCAGGGCCTGTCTTGCCTTTCTGGTTTTTACCCATTTTGTGGATGTCCCTTTTGACCGGTGGGAAGTGATACTTCTTTGTAGTGCAGATTTGCATTGCCCGCTTGCTTGTTTGGCCAAAAAGGGCATATGCGTTTTCTGCTGAATATATTAATGAGAAAACGCATACACCCTTTTTGGCCAAGTGCATCATTGTCGAAGACGTGCCCCTCTTCCTGTGCTTTACAGACGATTCCAACGAACCTCTTGAAATCTGTTTCCTGCTATTCGGCCTGACTTTCAAGTCTGCTTCACTGCCTTCCCTCAACAGATTTCTGGACGATAGTTGGCCTTTATTAATCTGCCAGTTTGTGAATTGCTCTGCCCCTGAGCTCCATTTTTCAACTCGTTTTTTTGTGAGCTGAACGCATGTCCAAAATTTCGGTTCAGGACCTATATTGGTTGCCGGTGGGTGGTTGCGACTTTGGATAATTCTTCTTCCTGCCGGGAAATTAGAGTGACATATGCCCGTCCAAATGCCTAAATCTACTCTCTCATAGGTTCTCCCTCTTCCCTTTCATCCTCTGCCAAATTGGCAACGTGTGAGGACCAGGAGGTTAAAGCGGTTGTCTCTCCAAGTTGGGGGATTGATAGTAAAGCAGTTCCAAAGTCAAACTTGAGTACCAGGAGAGGGACTATTCGTTGAGTTTTAGAAACCTTTTCTATTCACAGTGTGTCCATTCTGTAGGTTTCCCATACATGTTATAGCTGTAGTAATATTCCCTTCAACCTGGAGAGTTGGGACCCATGGAATGGGTGCCATGCATTATTGCTTTAAAGGCTCTGCATTTGCTCACCCAATCTCACCAATCCTCTCAGTCCCAAGTGACCATCCTTATGACAAATCCAGCTGTCATTGTAGACAGGGTCATTCCACGTTTCATCAGAGACCCTGAAGGAATTGTAAAGAATTTCCCTGCTTTTTTGTTTTGTTTTTGAAATTCCTTTTTATAGTGGATTTGAGCTGATTCTCGCTGCCATGTTTAAGCCAGTCTAGACACACTTGATTCCCTTATGGAGACATATCAATACATAGGTTTTAAGATTCTTACTAGTCAGATATATTCCTCTGCGGGAAATATGGTGTTTTGAGTCCCTTTCACTGAGGAAGGTATAGGTAGGTCTTGTCTATTCCATAGTTGGTTTTGGGAACGATACCTGTGCTTATATCAAACTCTGATTTTATGCATCACCCCACTTCTCCTTCCCCCTTATGCAGGCATAAGAGTGTTTTCTAAATGTGAGAATCTGTTCTCTTTCCTACCTTAGTTCTTGTGTAGCCATGTTTACAGGATCTTCATAAGTGATATCTTATGATAAGTTTCTTTTTCTGTGTGACTTATTTCACTTAGAATCATCATACCTGAATCCACTCATTTTGCTGCTACTGGTCTTATGCCATTGATTTCATGGCTGAAGGATATTCCATCTTACGTAAGTACCACAATTTTTTGAACCATTTTTGTATTTCCGGTGATACTTAAGGTGTACTCTAGTTGAGGTTCTTTTAAGCAGTGCAGCCCTAAATTTTGGGGTGGCTCTGTCTGATTGATTTTCAGTTTCCCCAAGGTATATTCCCTAGACTGGAAGTGCCCTTGGCTCTGTAGCTCTGTTTTTTGCTTGTGTTAGGGAACACAATGCACTCCTCCAGAGAGGCAGTTCGCAATTTATATCCCTCCCATCAGCATAACAAGGCTCCCTGTTCTCCAGGGCCTGTCTTCTCTTTCTGAATTTTACCCATTTTGTGTATGTCCCTTTTGACCGGTGGGAAGTGATACTTCTTTTTAGTGCAGATTTGCATTGCCCGCTTGCTTGCTTGGCCAAAAAGGGGTGTATGTGTTTTCTCCTGAATATATTCAGGAGAAAACGCATACGCCCCTTTTTGGCCAAGTGCATCATTGTCGAAGTTGTGACCCTCTTCCTGTGCTTTAAAGGCGATTCCAACGTACCTTTTGAAATCTCTTTCATGCTATTCTTCGTGGCATTCAAGTCCGCCTCATTGCCTTCCATCAACAGATTTTTGGACGATAGTGGTCCTTTATTACTTTGCCTGTTATTTAATTGCTGTGCCCCTGAGCTCCATTATTTAACTCGTTTTTTGTGACCTGAACGCAAGTCCAATATTTTGGTTCAGGAACTATACTGGTTCCCAGTGTATGGCTGAGACTTTGGTTAATTCTCTTCCTCGCAGGAAATAAGAGTGACATGTGACCGTCCAAATGCCTAACAGCTACTCTCTCATTGGTTCTCCCACTTCCCTTTCATCCTTTGCCAAACTGGCAACCTGTGCGAACCAGGAGGTTAAAGGTGCTGTCTCTCCAAGTTGGGAGATTGATAATAAATCAGTTGGAAAGTCAAACTGGCGCACAAGGAGAGGGACTATTCGTTGAGTTTTAGAAACCTTTCGTATTCACATTGTGTCCATTCTTAGGTTTCCCGTACATGTTATAGCTATAGTAATATTCCCTTCAACCTGGAGAGGTGGGACACAGGGAATGGGTGCCATGCATTATTGCTTTAAAGGGTCTGCATTTGCTCACCCAATCTCACCAAACCTCTAAGTCCCATGTGTCCAGCCTTATGCCACATCCAGCTGTCATTGTATATAGGGTCATTCAAGGTTTCATCAGAAATCGTGAAGGAATTGTAAAGAATTTCCCTGTTTTTTTGTTTTGTTTTTGAAATTCCTTTTTATAGTGGGTTTGAGCTGATTCTCGCTGACATGTTTATGCCAGTCTAGATACACTTGATTCCCTTATGGAGACATATCAGTATATAGGTTTTAAGATTCTTACTAGTCAGATATATTCCTCTGCCGGAAATATGGGGTTTTGAGTCCGTTTCACTGAGGAAGGTGTAGGTCTTGTCTATTCCATACTTGGTTTTTGGAACGGTACCTTTGCTTATATCAAACTCTGGTTTAGTGCATCACCCCACCTCTCCTTCCCCCTTAAGCAGGCGTAAGAGTGTTTTCTAAATGTGGGACTCTGTTCTCTTTCCTAACTCAGTTCATGTGTAGCCATGTTACAGGATCTTCATAAGTGATATCTTATGATAAGCTTCTTTTTATTTGTGACTAACCTCACTTAGAATCATCATACCTGAATCCACTCATTTTGCTGCTACTGGTCTTATGACATGGATTTCATGGCTGAGGGACATTCCATCGTACGTAAGTACAACAATTTTTTGAACCATTTTTATATTTCCTGGTATATTTAAGGTGTACCCAAGTTGAGGTTCTTGTAAGCAGTGCCGCCCTAAATTTTGGGGTGGGTCTGTCTTATTGATTTTCAGTTTTCTCAAGGTATCTTCCCTAGACTGGAAGTGCCTTTGGCTCTGTAGCTCTGTTTTTTTACTTTTTTTGGGAACACAATGCACTTCTCCAGTGAGGCAATTGGCAATTTACATCCCGCCCATCAGCATAACAAGGCTCCCTGTTCTCCAGGGCCTGTCTTGCCTTTCTGGTTTTTACACATTTTGTGGATGTCCCTTTTGACCGGTGGGAAGTGATACTTCTTTGTAGTGCAGCTTTGCATTGCCCGCTTGCTTCCTTGGCCAAAACGGGCGTATGCATTTTCTGCTGAATATATTCAGGAGAAAACGCATACGCACTTTTTGGCCAAGTGCATCATTGTGGAAGTTGTGCCCCTCTTTCTGTGCTTTAAAGGCGATTCCAACATACCTGTTAAAATCTGTTTCCTGATATTCTGCCTCGATTTCAAGTCCGCCTCGTTGCCTTCCCTCAACAGATTTTTGGACGATAGTTGTCCTTTATTACTGTGTCTGTTTGTGAATTGCTGTGTCCCAGAGATCCATTATTTAACTGGTTTTTTGTGAGCTGAACGCAAGTCCAATATTTTCGTTCAGGACCTATAGTGGTATCCGGTGGGTGGCTGAGACTTTGGTTAATTCTTCTTCCACCCGGGAACCAAGAGTGACATGTGCCCGTCCAAATGCCTAACAGCTACTCTCTCATTGGTTCTCCCTCTTGCGTTTCATCCTCTGCCAAATTGGCAACCTGTGTGAAACAGGAGGTTAAAGGGGCTGTCTCTCCAAGTTGGGAGATTGATAGTAAAGCAGTTGGAAATTCAAACCGGAGCACCAGGAGAGGAACTATTTGTTGAGTTTTAGAGACCTTTCGTATTCACAGTGTGTCCATTCTCTAGGTTTCCCGTACATGTTATTGCTATAGTAATATTCCCTTCAACCTGGAGAGTTGGGACCCATGGAAGGGGTGCCATGCATTATTGATTTAAAGGGTCTGCATTTGCTCACCCAATCTCACCCATCCTATCAGTCCCATGTGTCCAGCCTTATGCCACATCCAGCTGTCGTTGTAGATAGGGTCATTCCAGGTTTCATCGGAGACCCTGAAGGAATTGAAAAGAATTTCCCTGTTTTTTTGTTTTGTTTCTGAAATTCCATTTTATAGTGGGTTTGAGCTGATTCTCACTGCCATGTTTATGCCAGTCTAGACACACATATTTCCATTACGGGGACATATCAATACATAGATTTTAATATTATTACTAGTAAGATATATCCCTATGCATGGAATATGGGGAGTTGAGTCCCTTTCACTGAGGATGGTGTAGTTCTTGTCTATTCTGTATTTGGTTTTTCGAATGGTACCTGAACTAATATCAAAATCTGGTTTAATGCATCACCCCACCTCTCCTTTCCCCTTAAGCAGGCATAAGAATGTTTTCTAAATGTCAAACTCTCTTCTCTTTCCTAACTCAGTTCATGTGTAGACATGTTTACAGGACGTTCATAAGTGATATCTTATGATAAGTTTCTTTTTCAGTGTGACTTATTTCACTTAGAATCATCGTACCTGAATCCACTCATTTTGCTGCTACTGGTCTTATGACATTGATTTCATGGCTGAGGGATATTCCATCGTACGTAAGTACCACAATTTTTTGAACTATTTTTATGTTTCCAGGGATATTTAAGGTGTAGACAAGTTGAGATTCTTTTAAGCAGTGCCGCCTTAAATTTTGGACTGGCTCTGTCTTATTGATTTTCAGTTTTCCCAAGGTATATTCCCTAGACTGGAAGTGCCCCTGGCTCTGTAGCTCTGTTGTTTACTTGTTTTATGGAACACAATGAACTCCTCCAGAGAGGCAGTTGACAACTTACATCCCACCCATCAGCATAAAAAGGCTCCCTATTCTCCAAGGCCTGTGTTGCCTTTCTGGTTTTTACCCATTTTGTGGATGTGCCTTTTGACTGGTGGGAAGTGATACTTCTTTGTAGTGCAGATTTGTATTGCCCGCTTGCTTGCTTGGACAAAATGGGCATATGCGTTTTCTCCTGCATATATTCAGGAGAAAATGCATACGCCCTTTTTGGCCAAGTGCATCATTGTCGACGTTGTGTCCCTCTTCCTGTGCTTTACAGATTATTCCTATGTACCTCTTGAAATCTGTTTCCTGATATTCGGCTTTATTTTCAAGTCCGCTTCGTTGTCTTCCCTCAACAGATTTCTGGACGATATTTGGCCTTTATTACTCTGTCAGTTTTTCACTTGCTCTGCCCCTGAGCACCATTTTTCAACACGTTTTTTGTGAGCCGAATGCAAGTCCAAAGTTTTGCTTCAGGAACTATACTGTTTCCCGGTGAGTGGCTGAGACTTTGGTTAATTCTTCTTCCTGCCGGGCAATTAAGGTGACATGTGCCCTTCCAAATGCCTAACAGCTACTCTCTCATTGGTTCTCCCTCGTCCCTTTCATCCTCTGCCAAATTGGCAACCTGTGCGAACCAGGAGGTTAAAGGGGCAGTCTCTCCAAGTTGGGAGATTGATAGTAAAGCAGTTGGAAAGTCAAACCGGAGCACCAGGAGAGGGACTATTGATTGAGTTTTAGAAACCTTTCGTATTCACAGTGTGTCCATTCTCTTGGTTTCCCATATATGTTATAGCTGTAGTAATATTCCCTTCAACCTGGAGAGTTGGGACACATGGAATGGGTCCCATGCATTATTGCTTTAAAAGGTCTGCATTTGCTCACCCAATCTCACCAATCCTCTCAGTTCCAAGTGTCCAGCATTATGCCACTTCCAGCTGTCATTGTAGACCGGGTCAGTCCACGTTTCATCAGAGACCCTGAAGGAATTATAAAGAATTTCCATGTTTTTTTGTTTTGTTTTTGAAATTCCTTTTTATAGTTCGTTTGAGCTGATTCTCGCTGCCATGTTTATGCCAGTCTAGACACACTTCATTCCCTTACAGAGACATATCAATACATAGGTTTTAAGATTTTTACTAGTCAGATATATTCCTCTGCGGGAAATATGTGGTTTTGAGTCCCTTTCACTGAGGAAGTTATAGGTAGGTCTTGTCTATTCCATAGTTGGTTTTGGAAACGGTACTGTGCTTATATCAAACTCTGGTTTTATGCATCACCCCACCTCTCCTTCCTCCATAAGGAGGCATGAGAGGGTTTTTTCAATGTGAGACCCTGTTCTCTTTCCTAACTCAGTTCATGTGTAGCCATGTTTACAGGATCTTCATAAGTGATATCTTATGATAAGCTTCTTTTTCTGTGTGACTTATTTCACTTAGAATCATCGTACCTGAATCCACTCATTTTGCTGCTACTGTCTTACGACATGGATTTCATGGCTGAGGGATATTCCATCGTACGAAAGTACCACAAATTTTTGAACCATTTTTATATTTCCTGGGATATTTAAGGTGTACCCAAGTTGAGGTTCTTGTAAGCAGTGCAGCCCTAAATTTGGGGGTGGCTCTGACTTATTGATTTTCAGTTTTCCCAAGGTATATTCCCTAGTCTGGAAGTGTGCTTGGCTCTGTAGCTCTGTTGTTTACTTGTTTTAGGGAACACAATGCCCTCCTCCAGAGAGGCAGATGGCAGTTTACATCCCGCTCATCAGCATAACAAGGCTCCCTGTTCTCCAGGGCCTATCTTGCCTTTCTGGTTTTTACCCATTTTGTGGATGTCCCTTTTGACCGATGGGAAGTGATACTTCTTTGTAGTGCAGATTTGCATTGTCCGCTTGCTTGTTTGGCCAAAAAGGGCATATGCGTTTTCTGCTGAATATATTCAAGTGAAAACGCATACGCACTTTTTGGCCAAGTGTATCATTGTCGAAGTTGTGCACCTTTTTATGTGCTTTAAAGGCGATTCGATAGTAACTCTAGGAATCTGTTTCCTGCTATTCTGCCTCATTTTTAAGTTGGCCTCGTTGTCTTCCCTCAACAGATTTCTGGACGATAGTTGGCCTTTATTACTCTGCCAGTTTGTGAATTGCTCTGCCCCTGAGCTGCATTTTTCATCTCGTTTTTTGTGAGCTGAATGCAAGTCCAAAATTTTGGTTCAGGACCTATACTGTTTCCCGGTGAGTGGCTGAGACTTTGGTTAATTCGTCTTCCTACCAGGCAATTAGAGTGTCATGTGGCCGTCCAAATGCCTAACAGCTACTCTCTCGTTGGTTCTCCCTCTTCCCTTTCATCCTCTGCCAAATTGGCAAACTGTGCGAACCAGGAGGTTAAAGGGGCAGTCTCTCCAAGTTGGAAGATTGATAGTAAAGCAGTTGGAAAGTCAAACTGGAGCACCAGGAGAGGGACTATTCGTTGAGTTTTAGAGACCTTTCGTATTCACAGTGTGTCCATTCTCTAGGTTTGCCATACATGTTATAGCTGTAGTAATATTCCCTTCAACCTGGAGAGTTGTGCCCCATGGAATGGGTGACATGCATTATTGCTTTAAAGGCTCTGCATTTGCTGACCCAATCTCACCAATCCTCTCAGTCCCAACTCTCCAGCCTTATGCCACATCCAGCTGTCATTGTAGACAGGGTCATTCCAGGTTTCATCAGAGACCCTGAAGGAATTGTATAGAATTTCCCTGTTTTTTTATTTTGTTTTTCAAATTCCTTTTTATAGTGGGTTTGAGCTGTATCTCGCTTCCATGTTTATGCCAGTCTAGAGACACTTGATTCCCTTACGGAGACATATAAATACATAGGTTTTAAGATTCTTACTAGTCATATATATTCCTCTCCGTGCAATATGGTGTTTTGAGTCCCTTTCACTGAGGAATGTATAGGTAGGTTTTGTCTGTTCCATAGTTGGTTTTGGGAACGGTACCTGTGCTTATATCAAACTGTGGTTTTATACATCACTCCATCTCTCCTTCCCCCTTAAGCAGGCACAACAGTGTTTTCTAAATGTGAGACTCTGTTCTCTTTCCTAACTCAGTTCATGTGTAGCCATATTTACAGGATCTCTATAAGTGATATCTTATGATAACTTTCTTTTTCTGTGTGACTTATTTCACTTAGAATCATCATACCTGAATCCACTCATTTTGCTGCTACATGTCTTATGGCATTGATTTCATGGCTGAGGGATATTCCATTGTACGTAAGTACCACAAATTTTTGTACCATTTTTATCTTTCCTGGGATATTTAAGTTGAATCCAAGATGAGGGTCTTGTAAGCAGTGCACCCCTAAATATTGCTGTGGCAGTGTCTTATTCATTTTCAGTTTTCCCAAGTTATATTACATAGACAGGAAGTGCCCTTGGCTCTGTAGCTCTGTTGTTTACTTGTTTTAGGGAACACAATGCACTGCTCCAGAGAGTCTGTTGGCAATTTGCATCCCACCCATCAGCATAACAAGGCTCCCAGTTCGCCAGTGCCTGTCTTGCCTTTCTGGTTTTTACATATTTTATGGATATCCCTTTTGACTTGTGGGAAGTTATACTTCTTTGTAGTGCAGATTTGCATTGCCCTCTTGCTTGCTTGGCCGAAATGGGTGTATGTGTTTTCTCCTGAATATATTCAGGAGAAAACTCATACACCCTTTTTGGCCAAGTGCATCATTGTCGAAGTTGAGCCCCTCTTCCTGTGTTTTAAAGGTGATTCCAGCATACCTCTTGAAATCTGTTTCCTGCTATTCTTGCTCGCTTTCACGTCTGCCTCTTAACCTTCCCTCAACAGAGTTTTGGACGATAGGTGTCCTTTACTACTCTGCCATTTGGTGAATTGCTGTGCCACTGAGCTCCATTATTCAACTCGTTTTTTGTGAGCTGAATGCAAGTCCAAATTTTGGTTCAGGTCTTATACTGGTGTCTGGTGGGTGGCTGAGACTTCGATTAATTCTTCTTCTGGCCAGAAAATTAGAGTGACATTTGCCGGTCCAAATGCCTAACAGCTACTCTCTCATTGGTTCTCCCTCTTCCCTTTCATCCTCTGCCAAATTGCCTACCTGTGAGAAGCAGGAGGTTAAAGGGGTTGTCTCTCTAAGTTGGGAGATTGATAGTAAAGCAGTTGGAAAGTCAAACCGGTGCACCAGGAGAGGGACAATTAGTTGAGTTTTAGAAACCTTTCGTATTCACAGTGTGTCCATTCTCTAGGTTTCCGGTACATGTTATATCTGTTGTAATATTCCCTTCAACCTGGAGAGTTGGGACCCATGGAATGTGTGCAACTCATTATTGCTTTAAAGAGTCTGCATTTGCTCACCCAATCTCAACAATCCTCTCAGTCCAAAGTGTCCAGCCTTATGCCACATCCAGCTGTCATTGTACATATGGTCATTCCAGGTTTCATGAGAGACCCTGTAGGAATTTTAAGGAATTTCCCTGTTTTTTTGTTTTGTTTTTGAAATTCCTTTTTATAGTGGGTTGAGCTGATTCTCACTGCCATGTTTATGCCAGTCTAGACACACTTAATTCCCTTACGGAGACATATCAATACATAGGTTTTAAGATTCTTACTAGTAAGATATATTACTCTTCGGTGAATATGGGGTGTTGAGTCCTTTTCCCTGAGGAAGGTGTATGTCTTGTCTATTCCGTATTTGGTTTTTGGAACTGTACCTGTACTAATATCAAACTCTGGTTTTGTGCATCACGCCAGCCCTCCTTCCCCCTTAAGAAGGCATAAGTGTGTTGTCTAAATGTGAGACTCCCTTATCTTTCCTAACTCAGTTCATGTGTAGCCATGTTTACAGGATATTCATAATTGATATCTTATGATAATTTTCTTTTTCTGTGTGACTTATTTCACTTAGAATTATCGTACCTGAATCCTCTTATTTTCCTGCTACTGGCATTATGACATTGATTTCATGGCTGAGGGATATTCCATCATACGTGAGTACCACAATTTCTTGAACCATTTTTGTCTTTCCTGGGATATTTAAGGTGTACCCAAGTTGAGGTTTTTGTAAGCAGTGCAGCCCTGAAATTTGGTGTGGATCTGTGTTATTCATTTTCAGTTTTCCCAAGCTATATTCCCTAGGCAGGAAGTGCCCTTGGCTCTGTAGCTCTGTTGTTTACTTGTTTTAGGGAACACAATGCACTCCTCCAGAGAAGCAGTTGGCAATTTACATCCCGCCCATCAGCATAACAAGGCTCCCTGTTCTCCAGTGCCTGTCTTGCCTGTCTGGTTTTTACACATTTTGCGGATATCCCTTTTGTCTGGTGGAAAGTGATACTTCTTTGTAATGCAGATTTGCATTGCCCGCTTGCTTGCTTGGCCGAAAAGGGCATATGCGTTTTCTCCTGAATATATTCACGTGAAAACCCACATGCCCTTTATGACCATTTCCATTATTTTCGAAGTTGTGATGCTTTTCCTGTGTTTAAAGGCGATTCCAATGTACCTCTTGAAATCTGTTTCATGCCACTCTGCCTCATTTTCACTTCCGCCTCGTGGCTTTCCCTCAACAGATTTTTGGAAGAGAGTAGTCCTTTATAACTCTGCAGGTTAGTGAATTGCTGTGGCCCTGAGTTCCATTTTTCAACTCGCGTTATTGTGAGCTGACCGCAAATCCACAGTTTTGCTTCTGGACCTATAGTTGTTCTGGGGGGGGGCAGGCTGAGTCTTTGGTTAATTCCTCATTCTTGACGGGAAATTAGATTGAAATGTGGCCGTCCAAATGCCTACAGCTACTCTCTCATTGGTTCTCTCTCTTCCTTTATATCCTCTGCACAATTTGCCAGCTGTGCGAACCAGGAGGTTATAGGGCCTGACTTTCCAAGCTGGGAGATTGATAGTAAAGCAGTTGGAATGTCAAACTGGAGCACAAGGAGAGAAAAAAGTAGTAGAGTTTTAGAAACCTTTCACCATCAGATGGTTTCCATTCTCTAGGTTCCCATACATGTTATAACTGTAGTGATATTCCCTTCTACTTGGAGAGTTGGGAACCATGGAATGCGTGGCAGGCATTATTGCTTTAAAGGGTCTGCATTTTTTCACCCAATCTCACCAATCCTCTCAGTCCCAAGTGACCAGCGTTATGCCACATCCAGCTGTCATTTTAGATAGGGTCTTTCCAGGTTTCATCAGAACCCCTGAAGGTATTGTGTAAAAATTTTACTGTTTTTATGTTTTGTTTTGAAATTCATTTTTATATTGGGTTTGAGCTGATTCTCACTGCCATGTTTATGTCGTTCTAGACACACTTAGTTCGCTTACGGAGACATATCAATACATAGGTTTTAAAATTCTTACTAGTCAGATATATTTCTCTGCGGGGAATAAGGATGTTGATTTCCATTCACTGAGGAAGGAGTAGGGCTTGTCTCTTCTGTTTTTGGATTATGGAACGGTACCTGTGCTAATATCAAACTTTTGTTTTGTGCATCTCCCCACCTGTCTTTCCCCTTAAGCAAGCATTAGAGTGTTTTCTAAATCTGAGACTCTGTTCTCTTCCCTAATTCAGTTCATATGTAGCCATGTTTACATTCCCTTCATAAGTGATATCTTATGTCAGAATGCGCCATGGCCTTGTCATAATAATGCTCCATGACCCCTGTCATCACAGTGCTCCATGCCCTGGTTATCACAATGCTCCATGTCCCTTGTTATCACAATTCTCCACGTCCTTGTCATCACAATGCTACATGACACTTCTCATCAAAATATTACATGCTCTTGTCGTCACAATTCTCCATGCACTTGAAATTGCAATGCTCCATGCACTTGTCATCACAATGCTCCATGCAATTGTCATCACAATGCTCCATGTCCATGTCATCATAAATCGCCATACCAACTCTCATCGCAATAATCCATGAAAATTATTAGACCAATGCTCCATGCCTTTGTCATCACAAGTTTCCATGCCCTTGTTATCACAATGCTTCATGACCACTGTCATCACAATGTTCCGTGATTCCAGTCATCACAATGCTTCATGACCTTTGTCATCACAATGGTCCATGCCCTCATCATCAACAGTCTCTGTGACATTTTTAATCACAATGCTCCATGAACTTTTCATCACAATGCTCTTTGACCCTTGTCATCGAAATTATCTATGCCTTTCTCAGCACAATGCTCCATGACCCTTGTCATCACAATGCTCCATGCGCTTGCCAGCACAATGCTCCACGACACATGTCATCAAATTGCACCATGCACTTTTCATCACAGTGCTCCACAATCTTATCATCACAATGCTCCATAAACCTTGTCATCACAATGCTCCATGCGCTTCTCATCAAAATGCTCTCTCACCACTTATATCACAGTGTTACATCACTATTCGTCACAATACTTCCTCACCCCTGTCATCACAATGTTCCATGACTGCTTTCACCACAATGCTACATGCATTATCATCACAATGTTCGATGACCACTGACATCACAATGTTACATAACCCCTGTCATCAAAATGCTCCATGACCCTTTTCATCAAAATGTTCCATGACCACTGACATCACAATGTTCATTAACCCCTGTCATCAAAAAGTTCAATGACACTTTTCATCAAATTGCTCCATGATCCTGTCATCACAATGCTCCCTGCCTTTCTCATCACAATGCACAACGCCCTTGTCATCAATATGCTCCATGACCTTTGTCATCACAAATATCCCTGACGCTTGGCATCACAATGTTCCATGTCTTTGTCATCACGATGTTCCATGAACGCTCACATCACATTGCTCCATGCCCTTGTCATCACAAAGCTCCATGACACATGTCATCAGAATGCTCCATGGCCTTCTCATCACAATGCTCCATGCCCTTGCCATCACAAATCTCCATTACACCTATCATAAAAATTCTCCATGTCCTCTGCCACCAGGATGTTCCATGGCCTTTTCATCACAAGGCTCCATGACCCTTCTCATCACAATGCTCCAAGAACACTGTAATCACAATGCTCTATGCCCCTTTTCATCTCAATGATCCATGAAACCTGTCATCACAATGCACCATGCCCATCATCAAAATGCTTCATGCTATTGTCATCACAATGAAATCAAAATGCTCCATGACCTCTGTCATAACAATGCTCCGAGCCCTTGTGATAACAATATTCCATAACACTTGTCATCACAATGCCCCATGGTGCTGGTCATCAGAATTATCCATGGTCTTCTCATCACAATGCTCCATGACCTTTGTCATCACAATGCTCAATACACTTCTCATCAAAATGCTCCCTGACACTTGTTGTCTGTATGCTCCTTGAAACCTGTCATGACAAGTCTCCTTGCCTTTTTCATCACAATGATCCATGCCCTTTTCATCACAATGCTCCAAGACCGCTGTAATCACAATGCTCCATGCCCTTGCCATCACAAAGTTCAATGACGCATGTCACTAGAATGCTCCTTGGCCTTCTCCTCACAATGCTCCATGCCTTTGTCATCACAATGTTCCAAGACCCATGTAATCACTATGGTCCATGCCCCTTTTCATCAGTATGCTCCGTGAGATTTGTCATCACAAGGCTCCATGGTTTTCTCATCAAAATGCTCCAGGACATTTTTATCACAATGCTTCATGACCTTGTTATGAAAATTCTCAATGGCCCTTGTCATCATAATGCTCCAAGCCCTAGTCATCACAATCCTCCATTACATTTCGCATCACAATGCTCCATTACATTGTCATCGCAATGGACCATGACACATGTCATCACAATGCTCACTGACACCTGTCTTCAGCACACTCCATGACCTTCTCATCACAATGCTCCATGCCCTTGTCATCACAATTCACCATGTCCACTGTCATCACAATAATCTAAGCAAATTGTCAGACCAATATTTCATGCCCGTGTCATCACAATGCTCCATGCCTTTGTCATCACAATGCTCCATGACCCCTCTATTCACAATGTTCCGTGACGCTTGTCATCACAGTGATCCATCACAACGGTCATCACAATGCTTCACGCCTTTTTCAGCAAAATGCTACATGACATTGTCATTACAATGCTCTGTGTGCTTCACATCACAGTACTCCATTAACATTTTCATCACAATCCTCCATGAACCTTGGAATCACATTGTTTCTTGCCCTTGTCATCACAATGCTCCATGCTTCTTGAAATCAAAATGATCCATGACCTTTGTCATCACAATGCTCCAAACCCTTGTGATCACAATCTTCCATAACACTTGTCATCACAAAGCTCCATAATGCCTGTCATCACAATACTCCATGCCCTTTTCATCACAATGCTCCATGACCTTTGTCATCACAATTCTCAATACACTTGTCATCACAATGCTCCCTGACACTTGTCATCAGAATGCTCCTTGAACCCTGTCACAAAAAGGCTCCATGACGTTTTCATCACATTGCACCATGCCGTTTTCATCACAATGCTCCATGCCATTGTCATCACAATGGGACATTACATATGTCATCACAATGCTCCCTGACCCCTATCTTCACAATACTGCATAACCTGGTCATCACAATGCTCCATGCCCTTGTCATCAAAATGCACCATTCCAACTGTCACCACAATAATCCATGAAACTTATTAGACCAATGATCCATGCCCTTGTCATCACAATGCTCCATGCACTTGTTATCACAATGCTCCATGACCCCTGTCATCACAATGCTCCGTGACTCCAGTCATCACAGTGCTCCATGACCTTTCTCATCACATAGGTCCATGCCCTCATCATCAACAGTCTCTGTGACCTTTTTAACCACAATGCCCCATGAATGTTTCATCACAATGCTCTTTGACTCTTGTCATCACAATGCTCTATGCCTTACTCAGCTCAATGATCCATGCCCTTCTCATCACAATGCTCCATGACCCCTGTCATCACAATGCTCCGTGACTCCTTTCATCACAATTCTCTTTAACATTTGTCATCACAATTGTCGATGCCCGCATCATCACAAGGCTCTGTTAACTTTGTAACCACAATGCTCGATGAACTTTTCCTCACAATGCTCCGTGACCCTTGTCATCACAATGCTCCATGCCTTTGTCAGAAAAATGCTCCATGACATTTGTCATCACAATGTGCCACGCATTTTGCATCCCAGTGGTCCACAAATTTGTCATCACAATGCTCCATAAACCTTGTAATCACAATGCTCCATTCCCTTCTCATCACAGTGCTCCATTACCCCTGTCATAACAATGCTCCATGACCACTGCCATCACAATGTTCCACGGCCATGTCATCACAAGGCTCCAAGACACATGTAATCACAATGCTCCATGCCCTTGTCATCACAAAGCTCCATGACACATGTCATCAGAATGTTCCATGGCCTTCTTATCAAAATGCTCCATGCCCTTGTCATCGCAATGCTACCAGACCACTGTAATTACAATGCTCCATGCCCATTTTCATCTCAGTGCTCCATGAACCCTGTCATCATAATGCATCATGCCCATCATCATAATGCTTCTGGCTATTGTCATCACAATGAAATCAAAATGCGCCATGACCTCTGTCATCACAATGCTCCAAGCCCTTGTGATCACAATGTTCCATAACAGTTGTGATCACAACGCTCCATGATGCCTGTCATCACAATACTCCATGCCATTTTCATCACAACGCTCCACGACCTTTGTCATCACAATTCTCAATACACTTGTCATCACAATGCTCCCTGACTCTTGTCTTCAGTATGCTCCTTGAACCCTGTCATGACAAGGCTCCATGCCTTTTTCATCACAATGATCCATGCCCTTTTCCTCACAGTGCTCCAAGACCCCTGTAATCACAATGCTCCATGCCCTTGTCATCACGAAGCTCCATGACGCATGTCATCAGAATGTTCCATGTCCTTCTCCTCACAATGCTCCATGCCCTTGTCATCACAATGCTCCAAGACCCCTGTAATCACAATGCTCCATGCCCCTTTTCAACAGAATGCTCCATGAGACTTGTCATTACAAGTCTCCATGGACTTCTCATCACAATGCTCCATGCCCTTGTCATCACCATGCTCCATTCCCTTGTCATCACAATGCTCCATGACCCCTGTAATCACAATGATCCATGCCCCTTTTCAACAGAATGCTCCATGAGACTTCTCATCAAAAGTTTCCATGGTCTTCTTATCAGAATGCTCCAGGAATTTGTCATCACCATGCTCCATTTGCTTGTCATCGCAATGCTCCATGACCAATATCATCACAATTCTCCATGACCACTGTCATTACAACAATCCATGACACATGACAGCACAATGATACGGGACTTTTTACATCACAATGCTCCATTCCCTAGTCATCACAATGTTCCAGGACAGTTGTCATCACAATGATCCATGCCCTTGTCATCCCAATGCTCCATAACCTCTGTATTCACAATGCTCCATGACGCTTGTCATCACAGTGCTCCATGACACCTGTCATCACAATGCTCCATGCCTATGTCAGCAAAATGCTACATGACCTTGTCATTGCAATGCTCTATGTGCTTGTCATCACAATACTCCATTACCATTGTCATCACAACCCTCCATGAACCTTGGGATCACATTGCTTCATGCCCTTGTCATCACAAGGCTCCATGCTCCTTGAAATCAAAATGATCCATGACCTTTGTCATCACAATGCTCCAAGCCCTTGTGATCACAATGTTCCATAACAGTTGTGATCACAACGCTCCATGATGCCTGTCATCAAAATACTCCATGCCCTTTTCATCACAACGCTCCATGACCTTTGTCATCACAATTCTCAATACACTTGTCATCCCAATGCTCCCTGACAATTGTCGTCAGAATGCTCCTTGAACCCTGTCACAAAAAGGCTCCATGCCTTTTTCATCACAAAGCCCCATGCTATTTTCCTCACAATGATCCATGCCATTGTCATCAAAATACTACACAAGCTTGTCATCAGAATGCTCCATGACACTTGTCATCACAAATCTCCATGCACTTGTCAGCACAATGCTCCCTGACCCTTGTCATCACAATGCTCCAAGCCATTGTCATCACAATGCTCCATTACCTTTGTCATCAGAATCCTCCATGACACTTGGCATCACAATGCTCCATGCCATTGTCATCACAATGGGCCATGACATATGTCATCACAATGCTCCCTGACACCTGTCTTCACGATACTGCATGACCTGGTCATCACAATGATCCATGCCCTTGTCATCACAATGCGCCATTGCAACTCTCATCGCAATAATTCATGAAACTTTTTAGAAAAATGTTCCATGCCCTTGTCATCAACATGCTCCATGCCCTTGTTATCACAATGCTCCATGACCCCTGTCATCACAATGCTCCGTGACTCCAGTCATCACAATGCTTCATGACCTTTGTCATCACAATGGTCCTTGTCCTCGTCATCAACTGTCACTGTGAATTTTTAACCACAGTGCTCCATGAATTTTCATCACTATGCTCTTTGACACTTGTCATCAAAATGCTCTATGCCTTTCTCAGCACAATGCTCCATGCGCTTCTCAGCACAATGCTCCATGCGCTTGTCAGCACAATGCTCCATGACACAAGTCATCACAATGAACCATGCACTTGTCATCACAGTGCTCCAAAATCTTGTCATTACAATGCTCTATGCACTTCTCATCAAAATGCTCTCTCACCACTGATATCACAATGCTACATCACTGTTTGTCACAGTACTCCCTCATCCATCTCATCACAATGTTCCATGACTCCTGTCATCACAATGCTACATGCACTTATCATCACAATGTTCGATGACCCCTGACATCACAATGTTCCATAACATCTGTCATCAAAATGCTCCATGACCCTTTTCATCAAAATGCTCCATGACCCCTGACATCACAATGATCCATAACACTTGTCATCACAATGCTCCAAGAACCCTGTAATCACAATGCTCTATGCCCCATTTCATCTCAATGATCCATGAACCCTGTCATCACAATGCACCATGCCCATCATCATAATGCTTCATGCTATTGTCATCATAATGAAATCAAAATGCTCCATGACCTCTTTCATAACAATGCTCCAAACACTTGTGATCACAATATTCCATAACACTTGTCATCACAATGCCCCATGACGCTCATCATCACAATTATCCATGGTCTTCTCATCACAATGCTCCATGACTTTTGTCATCACAATGTGCAATACACTTGTCATCAAAATGCACCCTGACACTTCTTGTCTGTATGCTCCTTGAACCCTGTCATGACAAGGCTCCATGCATTTTTCATCACAATGATCCATGCCCTTTTCATCACAATGCTCCAAGATCCATGTAATCACAATGCTCCATGCCCTTGTCATCACAAATCTCATCGACGCATGCCACCAGAATGCTCCTTGGACTTCTCCTCACAATGTTCCATGCCCTTGTCATCACAATGTTCCAAGACCCCTGTAATGACAATGCTCATTGCCCCTTTTCATCAGTATGCTCCATGAGAATTCTCATCACAGGCTCCATGGTTTTGTCATCACAGTGCTCTAGGAGCTTGTCATCACAATGCTTCACGACCTTGTCATGAAAGTTTTCAATGGCCCTTGTCATCATACTGCTCCAAGCCCTAGTCATCACAATGCTCCATTATATTTGTCATCACAATCCTCCATTACATTTGGCATCACAATAACCATGCCATTGTCATCGCAATGGACCATGACATATGTCATCACAATGCTCCCTGACAACTCTCTTCACAATAATCCATGACCTTCTCATCACAATGCTCCATGCCCTTGTCATCACAATGCACCATGCCCACTGTCATCACAATAATCTATGAAATTGTCAGACCAATGCTCCATGCCCCTGTCATCACAATGTTCCATGCCCTTGTCCTCACAATGCTCCATGACCCCTGTCATCACAACGCTCCGTGACTCCAGTCATCACAATGCTTCATAACGTTTGTCATCACAATGTTCCATGCCCGACCCATCACAAGGCTCTGTGACCTTTGTAACCACAATGCTCCATGAACTTTTCAACAAAATTCTCTGTGACCCTTGTCATCACAATGCTCCATGTCTATGTCAGAACAATGCTCCATGACCATTGTCATCACAATGTGCCATGCGCATTTCATCACAACGGTCCACAACATTTTCATTGCAATGCTCCATAAACATTGTAATCACAGTGCTCCATGCACTTCTCATCAAAATGCTCTCTCACCGGAGATATCACAGTGTTCCATCACTAGTCATCACAATACTCCCTCACCCCTGTAATCACAATGTTCCATGACACTGTCATCACAATGCTACATCCGCTTACCATCACAATGTTCCATGACCCCTGACATCACAATGTTCCATAACACCTGTCATCCAAATGCTCCATGACCCTCTTCATCCCAAAGCTACAAGACCCCTGACATCACAATATTCTATAAACCGTGCCATCAAAATGTTCCATTACAATTTTCATCAAATTGCTGCATGACCCGGTCATCAAAATGCTCCCTGCCCTGCTCATCACAATGCACCATGCCTTTGTCATCAAAATGCTCCATGACTTGTCATCACAAAGCTCCATGACCCTTGGCATCACAATGCTCCATGTCATTGTCATCACAATGCTCCATGAACCCTCTCATAATATTGCTCCATGCCCATGCCATCACAAAGCTCCATGACACATTTCATCACAATGCTCGATGCCCTTCTCCTCACAATGCTCCATGCCCTTGTCATTACAATCCTGCATGACCCATGTATCATACTGTGCTGTACCCTTGTCATCACAATACTCCATGCCCACTCTCATCACAATAATCCATGAAACATTTCAGACCAATGTTCCATGTCCTTCTCATCACAATGCTCCATTACCCCTTTCATAACAATGCACCATGACCCCCGCCATCACAATGTTCCACGGCCTAGTCATCACATGGTTCCCTGACAATTGTCATCACAATGCTCAAGACGCCTGAAATCACAATGCTCCATGCCCTTGTCATCACAAAGCTCCATGACGCATGTCATCAGAATGTTCCATGGCATTGTCTTCTCAATGCTCCATTCCCTTGTCATCACAATGCTCTAAGACCCTTGTAATCACAATGCTCCATGCCCCTTTTCATCTCAATGATCCATGAACCCTGTCATCACAATGCACCATGCCCATCATCATAATGCTTCAGGCTATTGTCATCACAATGAAATAAAAATGCTCCATGACCTCTGTCATCATAATACTCCGAACCCTTGTGATCACAATGTTCCATAACACTTATCATCACAACACCCCATGACGCTCATCATCACAATTATCCATGGCCTTCTCATCACAATGCTCTATGACATTTGTCATCACAATGCTCAATACACTTGTCATCACAATGCTCCCTGACACTTCTCGTCAGTATGCTCCTTGAACCCTGTCATGACAAGGCTACATGCCTTTTTCATCACAATGATCAATGCTCGTTTCATCACAAAGCACCAAGACCCCTGTAATCACAATGCTCCATGCCCTTGTCATCACAAAGCTCCAGGACGCATGTCATCAGAATGCTCCATGGCCTTCTCATCACCATGATCCATGCCCTTGTCATCACAATGCTCCAAGACCCCTGTAATCACAATGCTCCATGCCCCTTTTCAAAAGAATGCTCCATGAGACTTCTCATCAAAAGTCTCCATGCTCTTCTTATCACAGTACTCCAGGACTTTGTCATCACCATGATCCATTCGCTTGTCATCGCAATGCTCCATGACCAATATCATCACAATTCTCCATGACCACTGTCATCACAACACTCCATGACACCTGACAGCACACTGATCCGGGACTCTTTTCATCACAATGCTCCATTCCCTAGTCATCACAATGCTCCAGGACACTTGTCATCACAATGATATATGCACTTGTCATCCCAATGCTCCATAACCCCTGTATTCACAATGCTCCATGACGCTTGTCATCACAGTGCTCCATGACACCTGTCATCACAATGCTCCATGCCTTTGTCAGCAAAATGCTACATGACCTTGTCATTAAAATGCTCTATGTGCTTGTCATCACAATACTCCATTACCATTGTCATCACAACCCTCCATGAACCTTGGGATCACATTGCTTCATGCCCTTGTCATCACAATGCTCCATGCTCCTTGAAATCAAAATGATCCATGACCTCTGTCATCACAATGCTCCAAGCCCTTGTGGTCACAATGTTCCATAACAGTTGTGATCACAACGCTCCATGATGCCAGTCATCACAATACTCCATGCCCTTTTCATCACAATGCTCCATGACATTTGTCATCACAATGCTCAGTACACTTGTCATCACAATGCTCCCTGACACTTGTCGTCAGAATGCTCCTTGAACTCTGTCAACAAAAGGCTTCATGCCTTTTTCATCACAAAGCCCCATGCTATTTACATCACAATGCTCCATGCCATTGTCATCAAAATACTCCACAAGCTTGTCATCAGAATGTTCCATGACCCGTGTCATCACAAATCTCCATGCACTTGTCAGCACAATGCTCCCTGACCCTTGTCATCACAATGCTCCATTACTTTTGTCATCAGAATTCGCCATGACACTTGGCATCACAATGCTCCATGCCATTGTCCTCACAATGGGCCATGACATATATCATCACAATCCTCCCTGACACCTGTCTTCACGATACTGCATGACCTCGTTATCACAATGATCCATGCCCTTGTCATCACAATGCGCCATTCCAACTCTCATCGCAATAATTCATGAAACTTATTAGAACAATGTTCCATGCACTTGTCATCACCATGCTCCATGCCCTTGTTATCACAATGCTCCATGACCCCTGTCATCACAATGCTCCGTGACTCCAGTCATCACAATGGTTCATGACATTTGTCATCACAATGGTCCATGTCCTCGTCATCAACTGTCTCTGTGACCTTTTTAACCACAATGCTCCATGAACATTTCATCACAATGCTCTTTGACCCTTGTCATCACAATGCTCCATGCGCTTGTCAGCACAATGCTCCATCACACATGTATTCACAATGCAACATGCGTTTGTCATCAGAGTGCTCCACAATCTTGTCATCACAATGCTCCATAAACCTTGTCATCACAATGATCCATGCACTTCTCATCAAAATGCTCTCTCACCACTGATATCACAATGTTACATCACTATTCGACACAGTACTCCCTCACCCCTGTCATCACAATGTTCCATGACTCCTCTCATCACAATGCTATATGCACTTATCATCAGAATGTTCGATGACACCTGACGTTACAATGTTCCATAACCCGTGTCATCAAAAGGTTCCTTGACACTTTTCATCAAATTGCTCCAGACCCTGTAATCACAATGCTGCCTGCACTTCTCATCACAATGCACAACGCAGTTGTCATCAAAATGCTCCATGACACTTGTCATCACAAATATCCATGACCCTTGGCATCACATTGCTCCATGCCCTTGTCATCACTAAGCTCCATGACACATGTCATCAGAATGCTCCATGGCCTTCTCATCACAATGCTCCATGACCTTTGTCATCACAATGCTCAATACACTTGTCATCAATATGCTCCCTGACACTTGTTGTCTGTATGCTCCTTGAACCCTGTCATGACAAGGCTCCATGCATTTTTCATCACAATGTTCAATGCCATTTTCATCACAATGCTCCAAGACCCCTGTAATCTCAGTGATCCAAGCACTTGTGACCACAAAGCTCAATGACGCATGTCTTCAGAATGCTCCTTGGCCTTCACTTCACAATGCTCCATGCCCTTGTCATCACAATGTTCCATGACCCCTGTAATCACAATTGTCCATGCCCCTTTTCATCAGTATGCTATATGAGACTTGTCATCACAAGGCTCCATGGTTTTCTCATCACAATGCTCCAGGACCTTGTCATCACAATGCTTCACGACATTGTCATGAAAATTCTCAATGGCCCCTGTCATCATAGTGCTCCAAGCCCTAGTCATCACAATGCCCATTTTATTTGTCATCACAATCCTCCATTACATTTGGCATCACAATTTTCCATTCTATTTTCTTCGCAATGGACCATGACATATGTCATCACAATGCTCCCTGACACCTGTCTTCACTATACTCCATGACCTTCTCATCACCATGATCCATGCCCTTGTCATCACAATGAACCATGTCCACTGTCATCACAATAATCTATGAAACTTGTCAGACCAGTGATCCATGCCCCTCTCATCACAATGAACCATGCCCTTGTCATCACAATGCACCATGTCCACTGTCATCACAATAACCTCTGAAAATTGTCACCACAACGCTCCATGTCCCTGTCATCACAATTCTCCCTGACCCCTGTCATCACAATGCTCCGTGACTCCAGTCATCACAATGCTTCATAACGTTAGTCATCAGAATGGTCCATGCCCACGTCATCACAAGGCTCTGTGACCTTTGTAACCACAATGCTCCATGAACTTTTCATCACAATGCTCCGTGACACTTGTCATCACAATGCTCCATGCCTTTGTCAGAACAATGTTCCATGACCCTTGTCATCACATTGTGTCACGCGCTTTTCATCACAATGATCCCCAACCTTGTCATCGCTGTGCACCATAAACCTTGTATTCACAGTGCTCCATGCACTTCTCATCCAAATGCTCTCTCAACTGAGATATCACATGTTCCATCACCAGTCATCACAATCCTACCTCAACCCTGTAATCAAAATGTTCCATGACACCTGACATCACAATATTCCATAACCACTGTCATCAAAATGCTCCATGACACTTTTCAGCCCAAAGCTCCATGACCCTTGGCATCACAATGCTCCATGTCATTGTCATCACAATGCTCCATGAACACTCTCATCCCATTGCTCCATGCCCTTTTCATCACAAAGCTCCATGACACTTGTCATCACAATGCTCGATGCCCTTCTAATCAAAATGCTCCATGCACTTTTCATCACAATCCTCCATGACTCATGTATCACAGTGTTCCGTGCCCTTGTCATCACAATGCTCCTTGCCCACTCTCATCACAATAATCCATGAAGCCTTTCAGGCAAATGCTCAATGCCCTTCTCATCACAATGCTCCATTACCTCTGTCATAACAATGCTCCATGACCCCTGTCATCACAATGTTCCACGGCCTTGTCATCACAAGGCTCCATGACCCTTGTCATCACAATGCCCCAAGACCCCTGTAATCACAATGCTCCATGCCCTTTTCATCACAAAGCTCCATGACACATGTCATCAGAATGTTCCATGGCCTTCTCATCACAATGCTCCATGCCCTTGTCATCACAATGCTCCAAGACCCCTGTAATCAAAATGCTCCATGCCCCTTTGCATCTCAATGCTCCATGAACCCTGTCATCACAATGCACCATGCCCATCATCATAATGCTTCAGGCTATCCTCATCACAATGAAATCAAAATTATCCATGACTTCTGTCATCATAATGCTCCAAACTCTTGAGATCACAATGTTCTATAACACTTATCATCACAAATCCCCATGACGCTCATCATCACAATTATCCATGGTATTCTCATCACAATGCTCCATGACCTTTGTCATCACAATGCTCAATACACTTGTCATCACAATGCTCCCTCACACTTGTCGTCAGTATGCTCCTTGAACCCTGTCATGAAAAGGCTCCATGCCTTTTTCATCACAATGATCCGTGCCCTTTTCATCACAATGCTCCAAGATCACTGTAATAACAATGCTCCGTGTCCTTGTCATCACAAAACTCCATGAAGCATATCATAAGAATGCTCCATGGCCTTCTCATCCCAATGCTCCATGCCCTAGTCATCACAATGCTCCAAGACCCCTGTAATCACAATGCTCCATGCCCCTTTTCATGAGAATGCTCCGTGAGATTTGTCATCACAGGTCTCCATGGTCATCTCATCACAATGCTCCAGGACCTTGTCATCACCATTCTCCATTCCCTTGTAATCACAATGCTCCATGGCCCCTTTCATCACAATAATCCATTAACATATTCAGCCCAATGCTCCACGACCTACACATCACAATGCTCCATGGCCAATATCATCACAATGCTCCATGACCACTGTCATCACAACACTCCATGACTTCTGACAACACAATGATCCGGGACTCTTGTCATCACAATGCTCCATTCCATACACATCACTATGCTCCATGAACCCTGTCATCACAATGATCCATGCCCTTGTCATCCCAATGCTCCATGACCCCTGTATTCACAATGCTCCGTGACGCTTTTCATCACAGAGCTCCATGATACATATCATCACAATGCTCCACGCCTTTGTCAGCAAAATGCTACATGACCTTGTCATTACAATGCTCTATGCGCTTGTCATCACAATACTCCATTTCCATTGTCATCACAATCCTCCATGAACCTTGGGATCACATTGCTTCATGCCCTTGTCATCACAATGCTCCATGCTCCTTGAAATCAAAATGATCCATGACCTCTGTCATCACAATGCTCCAAACCCTTGTGATCACAATGTTCCATAACACTTGTCATCACAACGCTCCATGATGCCTGTCATCACAATACTCCATGCCCTTTTCATCACAATGCTCCATGACCTTTGTCATCACAATTCTCAATACAATTCTCATCACAGTGCTTCCTGACACTTGTCGTCAGAATGCTCCTTGAACCCTGTCACAAATACGCTCCATGCCATTTTCATCACAATGACCCATGCCGTTTTCATCACAATGCTCCATGACAATGTCATCAAAATACTCCACAAGCTTGTCATCAGAATGCTCCATGACCCTTGTCATCACAATTCTCCATGCACTTGTCAACACAATGCTCCCTGACCTTTGTCATCACAATGCTCCAAGCCATTGTCATCACAATGCTCCATTACCTTTGTCATCACAATGCTCCATGACACTTGGCATCACAATGCTCCATGCCATTGTCATCACAATGGGCCATTACATATGTCATCACAATGCTCCCTGACACCTCTCTTCACAATACTGCATGACCTGGTCATCACAATGCTCCAAGACCCATGTAATCACAATGCACCATCCCAACTGTCATCGCAATAATCCATGAAACTTATTAGACCAATGTTCCATGCCCTTGTCATCACAATGCTCGATGCCCTTGTTATCACAATGTTCCAAGAACCCTGTAATCAGAATTCTCCTTGCACCTTTCATCAGTATGCTCCATGAGACTTGTCATCACAAGGCTCCATGGTTTTCTCATCACACTGCTCCAGGACCTTGTCATGACAATGCTTCACTACCGTTTCATGAAAATTCTCAATGGCCCTTGTCATCATAATGCTCCAAGTCCTAGTCATCACAATGCTCCATTATATTTGTCATCACAATCCTCCATTACATTTGGCATCACAATGCTCCCTGCCATTGTCATCGCAATGGACCATGACATATGTCATCACAATGCTCTCTGACAACTCTCTTCAAAATACTCCATGACCTTCTCATCACAATGCTCCATGCCCTGGTCATCACAATGCACCATGTCCACTGTCATCACAATAATCTCTGAAAAGTGTCACCACAACGCTCCATGTCCCTGTCATCACAATGCTCTATGACCCCTGTCATCTCAATGCTCCGTGACTCCAGTCATCACAATGATTCATAACGTTTGTCATCACAACGGTCCATGCCCGCATCATCACAAGGCTCTGTGACCTGTGTAACCATAATGCTCCATGAAATTTTCATCACAATGCTCCGTGACACTTGTCATCACAGTGCTCCATGCCTTTGTCAGAACAATGTTCCATGACCCTTGTCATCACAATGTGCCATGCGTTTTTCATCACAATGATCCACAACCTTGTCATTGCTATGCTCCATAAATCTTGTATTCGCAATGCTCCATGCACTTCTCATCCAAATGCTCTCTCACCTGAGATATGACAATGTTCCATCACTAGTCATCACAATCCTCCCTCAACCCTGTAATCAAAACGTTCCATGACCCCTGACATCACAATATTCCATAACCACTGTCATCAAAATGCTCCATGACACTTTTCAGCCCAAAGCTCCTTGACCCATGGCATCACAATGTTCTGTAACCCCTGTCATCAAAATGTTACATTACACTTTTCATCAAATTGCTGCATGACCCTGTCATCAAAATGCTCCCTCTCATTCTCATCACAATGCACCACACGCTTGTCATCAAAATGCTCCATGACCGTTGTCATCACAAAGCTCCATGACCCTTGGCATCACAATGCTCCATATCATTGTCATCAAAATGTTCCATGAAACCTCTCATTCCATTGCTCCATGCCCTTGTCATCACAAAGCTCCATGACACTTGTCATCACAATGCTCGATGCCCTTCTCATCAAAATGCTCCATGCCCTTTTCATCAAAATCCTCCATGACCCATGTATCACAGTGTTCCGTGCCCTTGTCATCACAATGCTCCATGCCCACTCTCATCACAATAATCCATGAAATATTTCAGGCTAATGCTCAATGCCCTTCTCATCAGAATGCCCCATTATCTCTGTCATAACAATGCTGATTACCACTGCCAACACAATGTTCCACGGCCTTGTCATCACAAGGCTCCATGACCCTTGTCATCACAATGCTCCAAGACCCCTATAATCAAAAGGCTCCATGCCCTTTTCGTCACAAAGCAACAATGACAAATGTCATCAGAATGTTCCATGGCCTTCTCATCACAATGCTCCATGCCCTTGTCATCACAATGCTCCAAGACACCTGTAATCAAAATGCTCCATGCCCCTTTGCATCTCAATGGTCCATGAACCCTGTCATCACAATGCACCATGCCCATCATCATAATGCTTCAGGCTATTGTCATCACAATGAAATCAAAATTATCCATGACCTCTGTCATCATAATGCTCCAAACCCTTGTGATCACAATGTTCCATAACACTTATCATCACAAATCCCCATGACGCTTATCATCACAATAATCCATGGTATTCTCATCACAATGCTCCATGACCTTTATCATCACAAGGCTCAATACACTTGTCATCACAATGCTCCCTGACACTTGTCGTCAGTATGCTCCTTGAACCCTGCCATGACAAGGCTCCATGCTTTTTTCATCACAGTGATCCGTGCCCTTTTCATCACAATGCTCCAAGATCACTGTAATCACATTGCTCCTTGTCCTTGTCATCACAAAACTCCATAAAGCATGTCATCAGAATGCTCCATGGCTTTCTCATCACAATGCTCCATGCCCTAGTCATCACAATGCTCCAAGACCACTGTAATCACAATGCTCCATGCCCCATTTCATCAGAATGCTCCGTGAGATTTTTCATCACAAGTCTCCATGGTCATCTCATCACAATGCTTCAGGACCTTGTCATCACCATTCTCCATTCCCTTGTCATCACAATGCTCCATGACCCCTGTCATCACAATAAGCCATTAATATATTCAGCCAAATGCTCCACGACCTACACATCACAATGCTCCATGGCTAATATCATCACAATGCTCCATGACCACTGTCATCACATCACTCCATGACTCCTGACAACACAATGATCTGGGACTCTTGTCATCACAATGCTCCATTCCCTACACATCACTATGCTCCATGACCCCTGTCATCACAACACTCCATGAACATTTTCAGCCCAGTGCTCCATGACACTTGTCATCACAATGATCCATGCCCTTGTCATCCCAATGCTCCATGACCCCTGTATTCACAATGCTCCATGACACTTGTCATCACAATGATCCATGACACATGTCATCACAATGATCCATGCCTTTGTCAGCAAAATGCTACATGACATTGTCATTACAATGCTCTATGCGCTTGTCATCACAAATCTCCATTTCCATTTTCATCACAATCCTCCATGAACCTTGGGATCCCATTGCTTCATGCCCTTGTCATCACAATGCTCCATGCTCCTTGAAATCAAAATGATCCATGACCTCTGTCATCACAATGCTCCAAACCCTTGTGATCACAATGTTCCATAACACTTGTCATCACAACGCTCCATGATGCCTGTCATCACAATACTCCATGCCCTTTTTATCACAATGCTCCATGACCTTTGTCATCACAATGCTCAATACACTTGTCATCAAAATGCTCCCTGACACTTGTTGTCTGTATGCTCCTTGAACCCTGTCATGACAAGGCTCCATGCCTTTTTCATCACAATGATCCATGCCCTTTTCATCACAATGCGCCAAGACCCATTTAATCACAATGCTCCATGCTCTTGTCATCACAAAGCTCAATGACGCATGCCATCAGAATGCTCCTTGGTCTTCTCCTCACAATGTTCCATGCCCTTGTCATCACAATGTTCCATGACCCCTGTAACCACAATGCTCCATGCCCCTTTTCATCAGTATGCTCATGAGACTTGTCATCACAAGTCTGCATAGTTTTGTCATCAAAATGCTCCAGGATCTTGTCAGCACAATGCTTCATGACTTTGTCATGAAAATTCTCATTGGCCCTTGTCATCATAATGCTCCAAGCCCTAATAATCACAATGCTCCATTTTATTTGTCATCACAATCCTCCATTACATATGGCATCACAATGCTCCATGCCATTGTCATCGCAATGGACCATGACATATGTCATCACAATGTTCCCTGACATCTGTCTTCACAATACTCCATTACCTTCTCATCACAATGCTCCATGCCCTTGTCATCACAATGCAATGCCCACTGTCATCACAATAATCTATGAAATTTGTCAGACCAATGCTCCATTCCCTGTCATCACAATACTCCATGACCTTGTCATCACAATGCTCCATGACCCCTGTCATCACAATGCTCCGTGACTCCAGTCATCACAATGCTTTATAACGTTTGTCATCACAATGGTCCATGCCCGCATCATCACAAGGCTCTGTGACATTTGTAACCACAATGCTCCATGAACTTTTCATCACCATTCACTGTGACCATTGTCATCACAATGCTCCATTTCTTTGTGAGAACAATGCTCCATGGCCATTGTCATCAGAATGTGCCACGCACATTTCATCACAACAGTCCACAATCTTATCATTGCAATGCTCCATGAAATTTGTTATCACAATGGTCCATGCCCATCTCATCAAAATGCTCTCTCACCAGAGATATCACAATGTTCCATCACTAGTCATCACAATACTCCCTCACCCCTGTAATCACAATATTCCATGACCCTGTCATCACAATGCTACATCCCCTTATCATCACAATGTTCCATGACCCCTGACATAACAATGTTCCATAACCCCTGTCATCAAAATGCTCCATGACACTTTTCATCCCAAAGTTCCAAGAACCCTGACATAACAATGTTCTAAAACCCCTGCCATTAAAATGTTCCATTTCACTTTTCATCAAATTGCTGCATGATCCGGTCATCAAAATGCGCCCTGCACTTCTCATCACAATGCACCATTCCCTTGTCATCAAAATGCTCCTTGACTTGTCATCACAAAGCTCCATGACCCTTGGCATCACAATGCTCCATGTCATTGTCATCACAATGCTCCATGAACCCTCTCATCACATTGCTCCATGCCCTTGTCATCACAAAGCTCCATGACACTTGTCATCACAATGCTCGATGACCTTCTCATCACAATGCTCCATGCCCTAGTCATTAAAATCCTGCATGACCCATGTATCACAGTGTTCTGTGCCCTTGTCATCACAATGCTCCATGCCCACTCTCATCACAATAATCCATAAAATATTTCAGACCAATATTCCATGCCCTTCTCATCACAATGCTCCATTACCACTGTCATAACAATGCTCCATGACCCCTGTCATCACAGTGTTCCATGGCCTAGTCATCACAAGGCTCCGTGACACTTGTCATCACAGTGCTCCAAGACCCCTGTAATCACAATGCTCCATGCCCTTGTCATCACAAAGCTCCATGACACATGTCATCAGAATGTTCCATGGTCTTCTCATCAAAATACTCCATGCACTTTTCATTACAGTGCTCCAAGACCCCTGTAATCACAATGCTCCATGCCCCTTTTCATCAGTATGCTCCATGAGACTTGTCATCACAAAGCTCTTTGATCCTTGTCATCACAATGCTCTATGCCTTTCTCAGCACAATGCTCCATGACCCTTGTCATCAGAATGCTCCATGCGCTTCTCATCATGATGCTCCATGACACATGTCATCACAATGCACCATGCGCTTGTCATCACAGTGCTCCACAATCTTGTCATCACAATGTTCCATAAACCTTGTATTCACAATGCTCCATGCACTTCTCATCAAAATGCTCTCTCACCACAGATAACCCAAAGTTACATCACTATTCGTCACAATACACCCTCACCCTTGTTATCACAATGTTCCATGACTCCTGTCATCACGATGCTACATGCACTTATCATCAAAATGATCGATGACCCCTGACATCACAATGCTCCATAACCCCTTTCATCAAAATGCTCCATGACCCTTTTCATCATAATGCTCCATGACCCCTATCTTCACAATGTTCCATAAAACCTGTCATCATAATGTTCCATGAACCTTTTCATCAAATTGCTCCATGACCCTGTCATCACAATGCTCCCTGCCCTTCTCATCACAATGCACAACGCCCTTGTCATCAAAATGCTCCATGACCTTTGTCATCAGAAAGATCCATGACCCTTGGTATCACAATGCTCCATATCATTGTCATCACAATGCTCCATGAACACTCTCATCACATTGCTCCATGCCATTGTCATCACAAAGCTCCATGACACATGTCATCAGAAACCTCCATGGCCTTCTCATCACAATGCTCCATGCCCTTGCCGTCACAGTGCTCCATTCCCCCTGTGATAACAATGCTCCATGACCCCTGCCATCACGATGTTCCGTGGACTTGTCATCACAAGGCTCCATGACCCTTCTCATCACAATGCTCCAAGACCGCTGTCATCACAGTGCACCATGCCCATCATCATAATGCTTCATGCTACTGTCATCACAATGAAATCAAAATGCTCCAAGACATCAGTCATAACAATGCTCCAAACCCTTGTGATCACAATGTTCCATAACACTTGTCCTCACAGTGCCCCATGACACTCGTTATCACAATTATCCATGGTCTTCTCATGACAATGCTCCATGACCTTTGTTATCACAATGCTCAATACACTTGTCATCAAAATGCTCCCTGACACTTGTTGTCTGTATGCTCATTGAACCCTGTCATGACAGGGCTCCATGGCTTTTTCATCAAAATGATCCATCCCCTTTTCATCACAATTCACCAAGACCCCTTTAAACACTATGCTCCATGCCCTTGTCATCACAAAGCTCAATGAATCATGTCTTCAGAATGCTCCTTGGCCTTCTCCTCACAATGCTCCATGCCCATGTCATCACAATGTTCCAAGACCCCTGTAATCACAATGTTCCATGCCCCTTTTCATCACTATGCTCCATGAGATTTATCATAACAACTCTCTATGGATTTCTCATCACAGTGCTCTAGGACATTTTCATAACAATGCTTCACGACCTTGTTTTGAAAATTCTCAACGGCCCTTGTCATCATAAAGCTCCAAGCCCTAGTCATCACAATGCTCCATTATATTTGTCATCAAAATCCTCCATTACATTTGGCATCACAATGCTCCCTGCCATTGTCATTGCAATGGACCATGACATATGTCATCACAATGCTCCCTGACACCTGTCTTCACAATACTCCAAGAACTTCTCATCACAATAATCCATGCCCTTGTCATCACAATGCACCATGTCCACTGTCATCACAATAATCTATGAAACTTGTCAGAACAATGCTCCATGCCCCTGTAACCACAATGCTCCATGCCCTTGTCATCACAATGCTCCATGACCCCTGTCATCACAATGCTCCGTGACTCCAGTCATCACAATGCTTCATAACATTTGTCATCACAATGGTCCTTGCCCGCGTCAGCACAAGGCTCTGTGACATTTATAACCACAATGCTCCATGACCCTTTTCAACAAAATGCTCCATGCCTTTGTCAGAAAAATGCTCCATGAAACTTGTCATCACAATGTGCTACGCGCTTTTCATCACAACGGTCCACAAATTTGTCAAGGTATTGCTCCATAAATCTTTTAATCACAATGCTCCATGCCCTTCTCATCACAATGCTCCATTACTCCTGTCATAACAATGATCCATGACCCCTTCCATCACGATGTTCCATGGCCTTGTCATCACAAGGCTCCATGACAGTTGTCATCACAATGCTCCAAGGCCCCTGTAATCACAATGCTCTATTCCCTTGTCATCACAAAGCTCCATGACACATGTCATCAGAATGTTCCATGGCCTTCTCATCAAAATGCTCCATGCCCTTGTCATCACAGTGCTCCAAGACCTCTGTAATCACAATGCTCCATGCCCCTTTTCATCTCCATGCTCCATGAACCCTGTCATCACAATGCATCATGCCCATCATCATAATGCTTCTTGATATTGTCAGCACAATGAAATCAAAATTCTTCATTACCTCTGTCATCACAATGCTCCATGACCCCTGTCATCACAATACTCCCTGATCATATTCAGCCCAATTCTCCATGACACTTATCATCACAATGATCCATGCCCTTGTCATCCCAATGCTCCATGACCCCTGTATTCACAATGCTCCGTGACGCTTGTCATCACAGTGCTCCATGACACATGTCATCACAATGCTCCATGACTTTGTCAGCAAAATGCTACATGACCTTGTCATTACAATGATCTATGCGCTTGTCATCACAATACTCCATTTCCATTGTCATCAAAATCCTCCATGAACCTTGGGATCACATTGCTTCATGCCCTTGTCATCAAAATGCTCCATGCTCCTTGAAATCAAAATGATCCATGACCACTGTCATCACAATGCTCCAAACACTTGTGATCCCAATGTTCCATAACACTTGTCATCACAATGCTCCATGATGCTTGTCATCACAAAATTCCATGCCCTTTTCATCACAATGCTCCATGACCTTTGTCATCACAATTCTCAGTACACTTGTCATCACAATGCTCCCTGACACTTGTCATCAGAATGCTCCTTGAACCCTGTCACGAAAAAGCTCCATGCCTTTTTCATCACAATACCCCATTCCATTTTCATCACAATGCTCCATGACCATTGTCATCACAATGCTCCATGCCTTTGTCTGAAAAATATTCCATAACCCTTATCATCACAATGTTCCATTCACTTTTCATCACAACGGTCCAGAAACTTGTCATTGCAATGCTCCATAAACCTTGTAATCACAATGCTCCATACAATCCTCATCAAAAAGCTCTCTCACCAGAGATATCACAGTTTTCCATCACTAGTCGTCACAATACTCCCTCACCCCTGTAATCACAATGTCCCATAACCCCTGTCATCACAATGCTACATCCCTTTATCATCACAATGTTCCATGACCCGTGACATCACAATATTCTATAACCCCTGTCATCAAAATGTTCCAATACACTTTTCATCATATTGCTGCATGACCCTGTCATCAAAATACTCCCTGCCCTTCTCATCACATTGCACCATGCACTTATCATCAAAATGCTCCATGACCTTTGTCATCACAAAGCACCATGACCCTTGGCATCACAATGCTCCATGTCATTGTCATCAAAATGCTCCATGAACCCTCTCATAACATTGCTCAATGCCCTTGTCATCACAAAGCTCCATGACACTTCTCATCACAATGTTCGATGCCCTTCTCATCACAATGCCCCATGACCTTGTCATTACAATCCTGCATGACCCATGTATCACAGTGTTCCATGCCCTTATCATCACAATGCTCTATGCCCACTCTCATCACAGTAATCCATGAAACATTTCAGACCAATGCTCCATGCCCTTCTCATCACAATGCTCCTTTACCTCTGTCATAACAATGCTCCATGACACCTGCCATCACAATGTTCCCCGGCCTTGTCATCACAAGGCTCCATGACACTTGTCATCATAATGCTCCACGACCCCTCTAATCAAAATGCTCCATGTCCTTTTCATGAAAAAGCTACATGACTCATGTCATCAGAATGTTCCATGGCCCTGTCACCACAATGCTCCATGCCCTTGTCATCACAATGCTCCAAGACCCTTGTAATCAAAATGCTCCATGACACTTTTCATCTCAATGATCCATGAACCCTGTCATCACAATGGACCATGCCCATCATCATAATGCTTCAGGCTATTTTCATCACAATGAAATCAATATGCTCCATGACCTCTGTCATCACAATGCTCCAATCCCTTGTGATCACAATGTTCCATAACACTTATCATCACAAAACCCTATGACGCTCATCATCACAATTATCCATTGTCTTCTCATCACAATGCTCCATGACTTTTGTCATCAAAATGCTCAGTACACTTGTCATCACAATGCTCCCTGACACTTGTCATCAGTCTGCTCCATTAACCCTGTCATGACACGTCTCCATGCCTTTTTCATCACAATGATCCATGCCCTTTTAATCAGAATGCTCCAAGACCCCTGTAATCACAATGTTCCATGCTCTTGTCGTCATAAAACTCAATGACGCATGTCATCAGAATGCTCCATGGCCTTCTCCTCACAATGCTCCATGCCCTTGTCATCACAATGCTCCAAGACCCCTGTAATCACAATGCTCCATGTCCCTTTTCATCAGAATGCTCCATGAGACTTGTCATCACAAGTCTCCATTGTATTCTCATAAAAGTGCTCCAGGAACTTGTCATCATAATGCTCCATGATACCTGTCATCACGATACTCCATGAACATTTTCAGCCCAATGCTCTATGACCTTCTCATCAAAATGCTCCATGACCCCTGTCATCACAATACTCCATGAACATATTCAGCCCAATGCTCCATGACCCTTGTCATCACAATGATCCATGCCCTTGTCATCCCAATGCTCCATGACCCCTGTATTCACAATGCTCCGTGATGCTTGTCATCACAGTGCTCCATGACACCTGTCATCACAATGCTCCATGCCCTTGTTATCACATTGTTCCTTGACCCCTGTCATTACTATGCTCCGTGACTTCATTCATCACAATGCTTCATGACCTGTGTCATCTCAATGTTCCATGCCCTCGTCATCAACAGTCTCTGTGACCATTTTAACCACAATGCTCCATGAACTTTTCATTACAATTCTCTTTGACCCTTGTCATCACAATCCTCTCTGCCTTTCTCAGCACAATGCTCCATGACACTTGTCATCACAATGCTCCATGCGCTTGTCAGCACAATGTTCCATGACACATGTCATCAAAATGCACCATGCGCTTGTCATTACAGTGCTCCACAATCTTGTCATCACAATGCTCCATAAAACTTGTCATCACAATGCTCCATGCACTTCTCATCAAAATGCTATCTCACCACTGATATCACAACGTTACATCACTATTCGTCACAATACTCACTCACGCCTGTCATCACAATGATCCATGACTCCTGTCATCACAATTGTACATGCACATGTACATGTTCGATGACCCCTGACATCACAATGTTCCATAAACCCTGTCATCAAAATGCTCCCAAAACCTTTTCATCAAAATGCTCCATGACCCCTGGCATCACAATGTTCAATAACCCCTGTCATCTAAATGTTCCATGACACATTTCATCCAATTTCTCCATGACCCTGTCATCACAATGCTCCCTGCCCTTCTCATCACAATGCACAACGCCCTTGTCTTCAAAATCCTCCATGACCTTTGTCATCACAAAGATCCATGACCCTTGGCATCACAATGCTCCATGTCATTTTCATCACAATGCTCCATGATCGAATTCATCACATTGCTCCATGCCATTGTCATCACAAAGCTCCATGACACATGTCATCAGAATGCTCCATGGCCTTCTCATCACAATCCTCCATGCCATTGCCATCAAAATGTTCCATTACCCCTGTCATAACAATGCTCCATGACCCCTGCCATCACGATGTTCCATGGCCTTGTCATCACAAGGCTCCATGACCCTTCTCATCACAATGCTCCAAGACCCGGTAATGACAATGTTCCATGACCCCTGTCATCACAATGCTACATCCCCTTATCATCACAATGTTCCATGACACCTGACATCACAATGTTCCACAACCCCTGTCATCAAAATGCTCCATGACACTTTTCATCCCAAAGCTCCATGACCCCTGACATCACAATGTTCTATAACCACTGTCATCAAAATATTCCATTACAATTTTCATCAAATTGCTGCATGACACTGTCATTAAAATTCTCCCTGGCCTTCTCATCACAATGCACCATGCCCTTGTCATCAAAATGCTCCGTGACTTTTGTCATCACAAATCTCCTTGACCCTTGACATCACAATGCTCCATGTCATTGTCATCACAATGCTCCATGAACCTTCTCATCACATTTCTCCATGCCCTTGTCATCACAAAGCTCCATGACACATGTCATCACAATGCTCGATGCCCTTCTCATTACTATGCTCCATGCCCTTGTCATTACAATCATCTATGACCATTGTATCACAGTGTTCCGTGCTCTTGTCATCACAATGCTCCATGTCCACTCTCATCACAATAATCCATGAAACATTTCACACCAATGCTTCCTGTCCTTCTCATCACAATGCTCCATTACACCTGTCATAACAATGTTCCATGACCCCTGCCATCACAAAGTTCCACGGCCTTGTCATTCACAAGGCTCCATGACACTTGTCATCACAATGTTCCAAGACCCCTGTAATCCAATGCTCCATGCCCTTGTCATCACAAAGCTCCATGACGCATGTCATTAGCATGTTCCATGGACTTCTCATCACAATGCTCCAAGACACGTTTTATCAAAATGCTCCATGCCCCTTTTCATCTCAAAGCTCCATTAATCATATCATCACAATGCACCATGCCCATTATCATAATGCTTCAGGCTATTTTCCTCACAATGAAATCAAAATGCTCCATGACCTCTGTCATCACAATGCTCCAAAGCTTTGGGATCACAATGTTCCATAACACTTCTCATCACAACACCCCATGATGCTCATAATCACAATTATCCATGGTCTTCTCATCACCATGCTCCATAACCTTTGTCATCACAATGCTCCCTGACACTTGTCGTCAGTATGCTCCTTTAACTCTATCATTACAGGGCTCCATGCCTTTTTCATCACAATGATCCATGCCCTTTTCATCACAGTGCTCCAGGACACCTGTAATCACAATGCTCCATGCACTTGTCATCACAGTGCTCCATGACACATTCATCAGAATGCTTCATGGACTTCTCTTCACAATGCTCCATGCCCTTGTCATCACAATGCTCCAAGACCCCTGTAAACACAATGCTCCATGCCGCTTGTCATTATAGCGCTCCATGACGCTCGTCATCACAATTATCCATGGTCTTCTCATCACAGTGCTCCACGGTCTTGACATCACAATGCTCCATGCCCTGGTCATCACAATGCTCTATGTTCCCTTTCATCATAATTCTCTACGTCCTTGGCATCACTATGTTCCATGACACTTCCCATCACAGTGTTAAATGCTTTGTCATCACAATACTGCACAAGCTTGTCATCAGAATACTCCATGACCCTGGTCATCACAATGATCCATGACCCCTGTCATCACAGTGCTCCATGAGACCTATCATCACAATGCTCCATGTCCCTTGTCATTACAGTGCTCCATGATGCTCGTCACCAGAATTATCCATGGTCTTCTCATCACAGTGCTCCACGGTCTTGCCATAACAATGCTCCATGCCCTGGTCATCACAATGCTCCATGTCCCTTGTCATCACAATTCTTCATGTCCTTGTCATCACAATGCTCCATGACAGTTCTCATCCCCATGTTACATGCTCTTGTCATCACAATTCTCCATGCACTTGTCATCGCAATGTCCCATGACCCCTGTCATAGCAAGCTCCATGCCTTTGTCATCACAATGCTTCACGAACTTTTCATCAAAATTCTCAAAGGCCGTTGTCATCACAATGCTCCATGCCCTTGTCATCACAATGCTCCATGGCCCTTGTCATCACAATGCTCCAAGCCCTTGTCATCACAATGCTCCATTACCTTTGTCATCACAATCCTCCATAACACTCGGCATCACAATGCTCCATGCCATTGTCATCACAATGGAACATGAAATATGCCATCACAATGCTCCCTGACACCTGTCTTCACAATAATCCATGACCTTGTCATCACAATGCTCCATGCCCTTGTCATCACAATGTGCCATGCCCACTGTCAACACAATTATCCATGAAACTTGTGAGACCAATGCACCATGCTCCTGTCATCACAATGCTACATGACCCCAGTCATCACAATGCTCCGTGTGTCCCTTCATCACAAGACTCCATGACCTGTGTCACTACAAAAGTCAATGCCCTCATCAACACAAGGCTCTGTGAAATTTGTCACCACAATGCTCCATGAAATTTTCATCAAAATGCTCAATGTCATTGTCATCACAATGCTCCATGAACGCTCTCATCACATTGCTCCATTAACTTGTCATCACAAAGCTCCATGACGCATGTCATCAGAATGCTCCATGGTCTTATCATCAAAATGTTCCATGCACTTGCCATCACAATTCTCCATTAACCCTGTCATAACAATGCTCCATGACACATGCCATCACGATGTTCCATGGCCTTGTCATCACAAGGCTCCATGACCCTTCTAATCACAATGCTCCAAGACCCCTGTAATCAAAATGCTCCATGCCCCTTTTCATCTCAATGATCCATGAACCCGGTCATCACAATGCACCATGCCCATCATCAAAATGCTTCATGCTATTGTCATCACAATGAAATCAAAATTCTCCATGATCTCTGTCATCACAATGCTCCAAATCCGTGTGATCAAAATGTTCCATAACACTTATCATCACAACGTCCCATGACGCTCGTCATCACAATTATACATGGTCTTCTCATCACAATGCTCCATGACCTTTTTCATCACAATGCTCAATACACTTGTCATCACAATGCTCCCTGACACTTGTCCTCAGTATGCTCCTTGAACCATGTCATGACAAGGCTCCATGCCTTTTTCATCACAATGCTCCATGCCCTTGTCATCACAAAGCTCCATGATGCATGTCATCAGAACGTTCCATGGCCATCTCAACCCAATGCTCCAAGCCCTTGTCATCACAATGCCTCAAAACCCCTGTAATCACAATGCTCCATGCCCCTTTTCATCAGAATATTCCATGAGACTTGTCATCACAAGTCTCCATTGTCTTCTCATCACAGTGCTCCAGTACCTTGTCATCACAAGCCTCCATGGCCCCTGCCATCACAATACTCATGAACGTTTTCAGCCCAATGCTCCTTGACCTTCTCATCACAATGCTCCATGACCCCTGTCATCACAATGCTCCATGACTCCTGTCATCACAATGATCCATGAACCCTGATAACACAATGATCCGGGACTCTTGTCATGAAAATGCTCCATGCCCATGTCATCCCAATGCTTCATGACCCCTGTAATCACAATGCTCCGTGACACTTGTCATCACAGTGCTCCATGAACCTTGTCCTCACAATGCTCCATGCCTTTGTCAGCAATATGCTACATAATCTTGTCATCACAATGCTCCATGTGCTTGTCATCACAATCCTTCATGACACTTTGGATCATATTGCTTCATGCCCTTGTCATCTCCCTCTTGCCTTTCTGGTTTTTACAGATTTTCGGATGTCCCTTTTGACCCGTGGGAAGTGACAGTTCTTTGTAGTGTGGATTTGCATTGCGTGCTTGCTTGATTGTCCAAAATGGTCGTATGCGTTTTCTCCTGAATATATTCAGGAGAAAACGCATACGCCCTTTTTGGCCAGCTGCATCATTGTCGAAGTTGTGATGCTTTTCCTGTGCTTTAAAGGCGATTCCAATTTACCTCTTGTAATATGTTTTGTGCAATTCTGCCTCATTTTCAAGTCAGCTTCGTTGCCTTCCCTCAACAGATTTTTGGAAGACAGTAGTCCTTTATAACTGTAGGTTTGTGAATTGCTGTGCCCGTGAGCTCCAGTTTTCAAATCCCATTTTTGGGAGCTGACCGCAAATCCACAATTTTGCTTCAGGACCTATACTTGTTCCAGGGGTGGCTATACTCTTCCCTGCAGGTGTCTGAGGCTTTGGTTAATTCTTCTTCCTGACGGGAATTTACAGTGACATGTGCCCGTCCAAATGCCTACATCTACTCTCTGATTGGTTCTCCCTCTTCCCTTTCATCCTCTGCACAATTAGCAAACTGTGCGAACCAGGAGGTTATAGGGGCTGGCTCTCCTAAGTTGGGAGATTGATAGTAAAGCAGTTGGAATGCCAAACTGGAGCACAAGGAGAGGAAAAATTAGGAGACTTTTAGAAACCTTTCACCATCACAGGGTGTCCATTCTCTAGGTTTCCCATACATGTTATAACTGTAGTGATATTCCCTACTACCTGGAGATTTGGGATCCATGGAATCGTGGCATGCATTACTACTTTAAAGGGTCTGCATTTTCTCTCCCAATCTCACCAGTCCTCTCAGTCCCAAGTGTCCAGCCTTATGTCTCATCCAGCTGTCTTTGCAGATATGGTCATTCCCGGTTTCATCAGAACCCCTGAAGGAATTGTGTAAGAATTTCGCTGTTTTTTTGTTTGTTTTTGAAATTCATTTTTATAATGGGGTTGAGCTGATTTTCACTGACGTGTTTATGCCAGTCTAGACACACTCTATTCCCTTATGGAGACAAATCAATACATAGGTTTTAAGATTCTCACTATTCAGATATATTCCTCTGTGGGGAATAGGGGGTTTGAGTTCTGTTCACTGAGGAAGGGGTAGGTCTCGTCTATTCTCTATTTGGTTTATGGAATGGTACCTGTGCTAATATCACACTCTGGATTTATGCATCACCCAACCTCTCCTTTCCCATTAAACAGGCATAAGAGTGTTTTCTAAATGTGAGACTCTGTTCTCTTTCTTAATTCAGTACATGTGTTGTGATGTTGACATTCCCTCTGTAAGTGATATCTTATGATAAGATTCTTTTTCTGTGTGACTAATTTCACTTAGAATCATCATACCTAAATCCACTCTTTATGCTGCTACTGGCCTTATGACATTGATTGAACCTCTGAGTGATATTCTGTTGTACAAAATTACCACAATTTATTTATGCATTTGTCTTTTTCCTGGAATATTTTAGGTGTACCAAAGTTGAGGTTCTTGTATGCAGAGCAGCCCTAAACTTTGGGGTGCCTGTGTGTTATCGATATTTAGTCTTCCCAAGTTATATGTCTATGAGTTGAAGTCCCCTTTGCTCGGGGGCTTTGTATTTAAATGTTTTAGGAAACAGCATACACTTCTTCAGAGTGGCTCTTGGATATTTATACCCCACCCATCAGCGTGACTAGGCTCCCTGTTCTCAATGGCCTCTCCAGCATTTCGGGTTTGTACACATTTTTTGGATGGCCTTTCTGAGCAGTGGAAATTGAGACTTCTTTGTTGTGCGGATTTGCATTTCCCGCTTGCTTGGTTGGCCAAAAACTCTGTATGTGTTTTTTTCCTGAAGATATTCACGAAAAAAAGGCATACACCCTTTTGCCCAACTGCATCATTTTAGAAATTCTGCTGCTTTTCATATGCTTTAAATGTGAGTACAATCTACCTTTTGAAAAATGTTTCCTGCAATTCTGCCTCTCATTCAGATCCCCTTCGTTGCCTTACCTGAATATATTTTTGGACGTTGGTTATCATTTATATCTTTGCAGGTCTTTGAACTGTCTGCTCCTGAGCTCCATTTTGCAACTCGCTTTTATTGTGAGCTCGCCGCCAAACCATTGGATTGCTTCTGGCCATATTCTGGTTCTGAGGAGGCAGGCTGAGCCTTTGGTTAATTCTTGTTCCTAATGGGAAATTAGAGTGACATGTGCCTGTCAAAACTCCTACAGCTAATCTCTCATTGGTTCCCCCTCTTCTCATTTATCCTCTGCACAAATTGCAAAATGTGTGAAACAGGAGGTTAAAGGTGCTGATTCTCCCAGAGGGGAGATTGTTAATAATGTGGCTGGAATGGCGAACCCCAGCACCAGGAGATCAAAAATGAGGTGCATTTTAGACACCTTTCCTGAGCACATGGTGTACATTCATCTCGGTTTCCCAGGCATGTTTTCGCTGTCAGAAGATTCCCTTGAACCTGCCGATTTGGGACCCATGGAATGGGTACCAGGCAGTATTACTTTAAAAGGTCTGCATTTCCTCACCCAGCCTCTCTAACATCTCTTAGCGTGCATAGCTTCCAGCCTTTTATATCATCCTGCTGTGGGTCTACATGTGTTCAATCCATGTTACATCGTAGCCCTTCAACAAAAGTTGTAAGAATTTTTGTCGGTCTCACCGTCTTTATAAATATTTTTAAATTTATTTTTATATTGGTTACAGCTGATTTTCAAAGCTCTGTTTTTTGCTGCTGTACGTCCACTTGATTCATGTACTGTGAGACAACAATAAATTATTTTTCAGATGCTTACGAGTCATATGTATTATTGTCCAGTGACTTGAGTGGGCTGAGTGCAGTTCTTTGAGGTACAGTGTAGGCCTTGTCAGTTATTCAATTTGGTACTTGGAATGGTATCTTTGCTAATTTCAACCTCCTGGATAATACCTCACCATTCCCCACCTTTCCCATTTAGCAGCCTTATGTCTATTTTCTACATATTTGACTATGTTTCTGTTTTGTAGTTTATTTCATGTGTAGCCATGTTTGATTCCACCTTTAAGTGACATCTTATGATATGTGTCTTTTTCTTTCTGACATATGTCACTTAGAATGATCGTATGTAACTCCTCCAGAGTTGTTCCAACTGGCCTTATTTCATTGATTTCGGGATGAGTAATATTCCACTCTACATAAGTACTCCATCTCTTTTATCCATTTTATCCTTCCAGGGACATTTAGGTTATATCCAAGTGGAGGCCCTTTTAACAGAGAGGTGGTAAACGTTGGGGTGCCTGTTTTCTGTCCATTTATGTTTTTCCCAAGGTATACTCCCATGAGTGCACGTGCACTATGCTCTGTAGCTCATCTTTTAGATGTCTTAGCAAACACAATACACTTCTCCAGAGTGGCCATTGGCAAATTACATTTCCACTATCAGCCTCACAGGGCTCCCATTTCTCCTCGCCCTGTCCTGCATTTCTGGTGTTTACACTTTATGTGGATGGCCCATCTGACTGATGTGAAGTGATACATTTTGTAGTATTGATTTCCAGTGCACACCTGTTTGGTTGGATAAAAAGTGTGTATGGCCTTTACTTGAATATATTCAGAAAAAATGCATACGCCCTTTTGGGCCAACTGCATCATTGGCGATGTTCAGCCCCTTTTCTTGTGCTTTAATGCGGAGTCCTTTCTACCTCTTCAAATCTGTTTCCTGCCACTCTCCCTTGCTTACAACTCCTTTTCTGTGACTTACCTCAAGACATTTTTTGATGATAGATATTTTCAACTCTGCAGTTTCATGAATTTTAGTGCCCCTGAGTTCCATTTTTCAACTTGTGTTTTTGGAAACTGGACACAAAACAGCGGGATTTCCTCTAGCCCTATTCTGTTTCCGTGGGCAATTCTAGCCTTTGATGAATTTGTCTTCCAGATTGGAAATTAGAGTGGCATGTGCCTGTTCGAACACCTAAGACTTGTCTCTAAATTTTTCTCATCCTTCCGCTTCATCCTCTGGACAAATTCCAAACTGTGTGCAACAGGATGTTAACGGTGCTGATATCCCCAAGTTAGGAGATTGTTTGGAAATATGCTGGAGGGGTGAACCCGAGCACCAGGCGATGAGGAGATGAGGTGCCTTTTCCAAACTCTTTCCGATCAAACGGTGTACCATCCTGTAGGTGTGACAGGCATGTTTTAGCTGTAGGAAGGGTCCCGTGCATGGAAGGAGAACACCAGGGATTTTTCCAAATCAGTGCCTCCCCGTACCCCAAACTGGGGAATTTTTAAGCTACAGCTACACGTATGTCCATTAAAGGCCTTGGGAAATAGGCAGAGCCCAAACTTTAGATGATTGAAATCTTCAGGGTCAGAAGCGTTCACCATCGGCCTTGCTTAGGTTACATTTTATCTGTCATTGATAGATGATGTCAATAAAAATATCGATTCTTTTTCAGATTATTTCCCCTTATAGGTTATTGCAAAATATTCAGTGTAGTTCCCTGTGCTATACAGTAGTTCCTTGTTGATGATCTATTTTATACATAGCAGTGTGTATGTGTTAATCCCAAACTGTTAATTTATCCCTTTTCCTACCTTTCCCCTTTGGTAATAATAAATTATAAGATTTTATACTTCTCAGAAATGGGGGAGCTGAAAGAGAGGTATCCTTTTCAATGGAAAAGCATTCAAAACAAGATTGAAGCTTCAGCCAAGAGTATTCGATGTACATCCATGGAAATAAATCACTTCATTTCTCTAATGTTGACCTGACAAATAAGACAGACGTCTTCACTGAACTTGCTTATAGTAAAGTAATGGAAATATCAAATGTAAGTCTTAGAAACATCTTATTTTACCCGAGCATTATACACTGCTCTATGTTAACTACAGTTTGGCTCACACATCTGTTCATTGACGTTACAATGTTCTCAATTTCTGTTACTGATCCTCCAGAGTGGACCCCAACAGGAGTCCCCGTGCCCAGTGTCATTGGAGCCAAGAGATCAAGACTGAGTTTGCTTCAGAAGCAAAGGAAACATTATTTTGAAAACAGAATGGAGAGGTGAGAGCGTGCAGTCCCCCACGGGCTGTGGGCTAGGCTGCTGTGTAGGGATCCCAGCAGCGTCAGTGGGAGGGAGGGGATGGAGCCCTCGAGGGCTGGGTTGGCTGCAGCTCAGGCTCTATGCCGTGGAGTTCACATGTGACCCCGCTAGCTGAGGTGTCGACCCAGCCATTCTGCACTAGGAAATCGGGTCTGAAGTGCCGGGTGTGGGACCTCTGCATGCGGAACCCTAGGAGCACGTGAAATTAGACAAAGCACAAAGGAAAAGCAGGTTAGACTTTATTTTATTGCCCAGATTCTCTTTTTATCTCCCAGGAATTTTTAATGAACGTTGCCGGAGATGAACCTCCCCTCTGCTTTTTGTTCTGTTCCTCATTCTTGGGGTGTTGAGGGTGCAGACCCCTCTTTTGTAACTGCTTCATGCTGTGGTGGGAGACCTGGTACCTGAGGGGAGGGGCAAAACGTCTCCCCACCAGCCTCCAGGTGAGGTTGATTGTCCCAAGGCCTCCTGCCTCACTTCTCGTCCGCCTGAGCACCAGCATTGGAAGTGTTATAGATTCTAATGACCTTTAAGGGTCCAGGAAAGAGATGCGCAGAGATGCTGTGGTGGCAGGTTTCACCCCACCCCACATTTGTTTGGCGACCTTAGGCTGACGGTTTTTGCCAGCCTAGATGCTCTGACCAGTAGTCTGTGCTTTCTTTAATTAGGTCCCTGAATTAATGTACAAACAACACCATGTGTCAGAACCCTGCCCGCACAACTCCCAGACAGTCCAGGGTCAGTGGTGATCCAGGACCATGACGTCCACTGAGTCAACGGCCTTTAGAAGTAGCCAGCAGTCCTGCCGGTCATATTGGCCAACATCACCGCGGTGTCTGTAGGGTTTTCTATGGTGAAAGCGTGATATACGTTTCCCCCGCCAAGCTTATTAGCTCCCCTCTGGGTGCAGTAAGTCCTGCAAGCAGTAGTCTGCTCTTTCGCAGCACAGTCTTGTTGTTTTCTGAGAGAAACTCCAGGTCAAGTGATGGTCACACGAGTCATCTTGGGGGCCCGTTGCCCCCATTTGTCTCTCTGGAGGTTGGAGTTGGAGGGCCTCCTCACTCGAGGTCAGTGTGTCCACAGAGCGACCCCTGCAACTTCAGGGCATGATGGGTGGTTAGGATCACGACGTGGGGTCATTTTCCCTTAGGAGGGAGCTGGCCTTGCAGGCTGCTGATTTCCAGCTTTTTAGATACCCCAGTATCATGGCCTGATGGGTCAGTGGGCAAAGGCCTTGGTGACCATAGTTTATCATACCTGAAGGGCATTCTTGTGTTGCTCCATTTCAAGTGGTCCCAGTTTTTGCACTAAGGCTCCAAGGGCAATTAACCATTGACCGGGTATGTAAAGGTCAAAGGGTTTAGCTAAATTAGGGAGTTCCTGGGCAAGGGTCTGAATTGACTGCTCTTTCCATTCTTGAAAGGCCGCTTCTGGATTCTATACAAAAGGATCATCATCTTTTCGTGTCAGTGTTTCATGTAGAGGCCCAGCTATTAGACTGTAGTTAGGGATCCAGATGCAGAAAACCTTGGCCTCCCCAGGAACCCCTAAGCTGTCTTCTAGTTTTAGAAGAGGTAAGGCTGCAAATGGCTTCTTCCCTATCGTGGGATGCGTTTCTCTGAATATCTGTGAGAATGAAGCCCAGGCATGTCACCTGAGCCTGTGATATTTGAGCCTTTTTCTTGGACACCTTCTATCCTTTGTTGGCTAGGTGTTTCTGAGGCGTCTTTAGTAGGCCTGGCGATCAGAATGTCATCTGCATATTGAAGGAGGGTTCCTTTTACAGAGGTAGAACGTTTAGGTCTTTAGAGGTCATTTCCCCAATGATGGTGTGGGGATTTTTGTACCGTTGGGGCAGGACGGCCCAACATTATTGGTTTTGTTGCATGTTGTGTCCTGCCACTCACAAGCCAAAAATTCTTGTGACTCTGAGATGAATGGAATACAGAAGAAGGCATCATTGAAATCTAATACAGAATGCCATGGCCTGGTGGATGGTTGAATGAGCAGCAGGGTGTAGGAAATAGGAGCTACTGGATGTATATCCTCGGTGGCTTCACTGACTGTCCTGATATCCTTTACCAGGTCTCCAGCAGCCCATGGGGCTCTCGTGGTCAGGCCAATCCCAGTATATGGAGCTCACCTTAGATGCACCACCCATCCCTACAGCCCACGGGGCTCTCGTGTTCAAGTCCCTTCCTGGGTATGGAGCTCCCCTGTGCAGCTACCCAGCAGCCCATGGGGCTCTCATAGTCAGGCCCTTCCCAGGATACAGAGCTCCCCTGGGCAGGTACCCAAGCAAGGCTGGACACACAGAAACTGTGCACATAGCCCACCTTGCAGAGAACCCCCAGCTCACCTGTCGCTCACAGCTGACACAGAACACCTCAGAGCAGGACTTGAACTAACAAACAGCAGCTCTGACAGGTCTGTGACCCTGGCTATCACTCTGTGCAGTCTCTCTCTGCCTGGTCTTCCAGACACTTCCACTGCAGCCAGGGCACCAGGCCTCTGTCTCCACCCACCATTACTCCTCTCCCTGACTCCTGGGTTCCTCTCATTAGGATAGGGTCTTCTTGAAGTTGTTTTTCACTCATGGACCAGATAAAATGATAAGAAAACAAGCCGCAGCTGCAGCCCCTTGTCTAGGCTGACTCTCTAGGGCCCACACCTGTTCCTTGGGTCTGGCCCGTTTAGCAAGGTTCATTTTCTGCTACTGTGAGCCCCTGAGGGGTGAGGATTGGCTGATTTGGGCAGCCTGACACTGCCTGCCTGCCCTCCCCAGGTGTGCCTGGGTTGAGGTCAATATAAACACCTCTCCAGTCAGCAAGAGCCCCTGTAGCTGTGCCTGACGCCATATTCTCTGCCCCGTCAGCAGTGTCGGGGCTGGGGTGGTGGGAGGGAGTGAGGGGCCGTGGCTTTGTGGGTGGCCCAGTGTGAGTGGGGCTCTGCTGGACTTTCCATAGGAGTTGCTAGCCTGCCACCTGCTAAAGAAGAGGATGTGTCATCCATACCTGCCTCTTGAATTTCTCCCCAGGCAGAGGTGAGGAAGTAAAAAAGCAGTGGGGGCCGTGGCAGGAGGGGTATCTCAGGCAGGGAAATGGAAAGCTTCCAGAAGAGCATCTGGGGCCAGGACCATCCTGACTGGCCTGCAGGCACCAAGTCGGCCTGCGTGCTGTCGCTGGTGTGGCTCCACAGCCCTTCCTCTAGGCTTGCAAGTGCTTGTACATATTCAGGTGTTTTACCTGGAAAGGGTGGGAAGAGTTCAGCTGCGGCAGGACTGGGGCTCAGCTCACATTTACTCACAGACGCCTCGACACAGTCCCCCAGCTTTGCAATGAGGATGCTCCTTGTCGGGGGGAGCTCTGCTGAGTGCATGGGAGACGATTTCCCACCTCTGACCAACTTAAGAATTTTTTACAACTGGAGCAAGTGCCCTGATACGATTTTCCTCTGTATAACTGGTGGGTTCTGTTTTTTTTTTTTTTTTTTCTTTTTTTTTTTTTGGTTCAAGGTAGATTTTATTTATTCCTCTTTTTTTAATTTGCAGATATAAACATGGAAATAATGCATTAATATAAAGACGTCTATGTGAAGGGAAATACTTTTTTTCTGTTTTCTTTTATTAAATGCTATTTATTTTTATTTTTTTAAATTATTTCTTTTAAACAGCAGGTTCTTCAGGGATATCTATTTTATACATATAAGTGTGCATATGTGAATCCCAGTCTCCCAATTCATCCCACCACCACCCTCACATGGTGTTTCCCCCTTAGTGTCCATATGTTTGTTCTCAAATCTGTGTCTCTATCTCTGCCCTGCAAACCGGTTCATCTGTACCATTTTTCTAGGTTCCACATATATGCATTAATATACAATATTTGTTTTTCTCTTTCTGACTTACTTCACTCCGTATGACAGTCTCTAGATCCATTAAGGTCTCTACAAATGACCCAATTTCATTCCTATGTATGGCTGAGTAATATTCCATTGTATATATGTACCACATCTTTATCCATTCGTCCGTCTGTGGGCACTTAGGTTGCTTTCATTACCTGGTTTTTGTAAATAGTGCTGCAGTGAAGATTGTGGTGAATGTGTCTTTTTGAATTATGGTTTTCTCTGGGTATATGCCCAGTAGTGGGATTGCTGGATTATATGGTAATTCTATTTTTACTTTTTTAAGGAACCTCCATACTGTTCCCCATAGAGACTGTATCAATTTACATTCCCAACAATAGTGGAAGAAGGTTCCTTTCCTCCATACCCTCTCCAGCATTTGTTGTTTGTAGATTCTCTGTTGATGCCCATTCTAACAGGTGTGACATGACACCTCATTGTAGTTTCCATTTCCATTTCTCTAATAATTAGTGATATTGAGCAGATTTTCATGTGCGTACTCTCCACCTCTATGTCTTCTTGGAAGAAATGTCTATTTATATCTTCTTCCATTTTTGTATTGGGTTGTTTGTTTTATTAATATTGAGCTGCATGAGCTGTTTATATATATTGGAGATTAATCATTTGTCCATTGATTCGTCTAAAAATATTTTCTGCCATTCTGAGGGTTGTCTTTTTGACTTGTTTGTAGTTTCCTTTGCTTTGCAAAAGCTTTTACGTTCCATTAGGTCCCATCTGTTTAGTTTTCTTTTTTATTTCATTACTATAGGAGGTGGATCAAAAAAGATCTTGCTGTGATTTACGTCAGAGTATCCTTCATAAGTTTTCCTCTCAGAGTTTTATACTATCCGGTCTTACATTAAGGTCTCTAATCCATTTTGAATATATTTTTTGTATGGTGTTGGGGAGTGTTCTAATTTCATTCTTTTACATGTAGCTGTCCATATTTCCCAGCACCAATGATTGAAGAGACTGTCTTATCTCCATTGTATAGTCTTGCCTCCTTTGTCATAGATTAGGTGACCATAGATGTGGAGGTTTATCCCAGGGCTTTCTTTTTTTTTTCCTTTTACACGTTTATTGGAGTGTAATTGATTTACAATGGAGTGTTCGTTTCTGCTGTATAAAAAAATGAATGAGCTATACATATACAAATATCACCAGATCCCCTCCCTCTTGCATCTCCCTCTCACACCCCATATCCCACCCCTTTATGTGGTCACAAAGCACCGAGCTGATCTCCCTGTTCTATGTGGCTGCTTCCCAGTACCTATCAGTGTTACATTTGGTAATGTATTTATGTCCATGCCACTCTCTCACTTCGTCCCAGCTTACCCATCCCCCTTCCGGTGTCCTCAAGTCCTTTCTCTATGTCTGTGTCCTTAATACTGTCCTGCCACTAGGTTCTTCAAAATCTTTTTTTTTTCTTCATTAGATTCCATATATCTCTGTTAACATACAGTATTTGTTTTTCCCTTTCTGACTTACTTCACTGTGTAGGACAGATTCTAAGTCCATCCACCTCAGAACAAATAACTCAGTTTTGCTTCTTTTTATGGCTGAGTAATACTCCATTGTATATATGTGCCAGATCTTCTTTAAACATTCATCTGTCGATGGACACTTAGGTTGCTTCCATGTCCTGACTATTGTAAATAGAGCTGCAATGAACATTTTTCTACATAACTCTTTTTGAATTATGGTTTTCACAAGGCAAATGCCCAGTAGTTGGATTGTTGTGTTATATGGTACTTCTATTGTTAGTTATTTAAAGGAACCTCCGTACTGTTCTCCCTAGTGCCCATATCAATTTACATTCCCACCCACAGTGCAAGTGTGTTCCCTTTTCTCCAATAAAGACCTCTCCAGCATTTATTGTTTTGTAGATTTTTTTGATGATTGCCACTCTGACTGCTGTGAGGTGATACCTCAGGGTAGTTTTGATTTAGATTTCTCTAATGATTAGTAATGTTCAACATACTTTCATGTGTTTCTTGGTTATCTTTATATCTTCTTTGGATAAATGTCTATTTAGGTCTTCTGCCCGTTTTTGGATTGGGTTGTTTGTTTTTGTGATATTGAGCTACATGAGGTGCTTGTAAAGTTAGGAGATTAATCCTTTGTCAATTGCTTCATTTGAAAATATTTTCTCCCATTCTGAGGGTTGTTTTTGCATCTTGTTTATGTTTTCCTGTACTGTGTAAAAGCTTTTAAGTTTCATTAGGTCCCATTTGTTGATTTCTGTTTTTATTTCCATTTCTCTAGGAGGTGGGTCCAAAAGGATCTTGCTGTGATTTATGTCATAGAGTGTTCTGCCTATGGTTTCCTCTAAGTGTTTTATAGTGTCTGGTCTTATATTTAGATCTCTAAACAATTTAGAGTTTATTTTTGTGTATGGTGTTATGGAGTGTTCTAATTTCATTCTTTTATGTGTAGGGGTCCAGTTTTCCCAGCACCAGTTACTGAAGAGACTCTCTTTTCTCAATTGTATATCCTTAGCTCCTTTGTCATAGATGAGATAGCCATAGGTATGTAGGTTTATCTCTGGGCTTTCTGTCCTGTTCCATTGATCTGTGTTTATGCCAATCTACATAAACTTGATTCCATTATGGAGACATATAAATACATAGGTTTCAAGGTTATTACCAGGCAGATATATTCCTCTTCAGTGAATAGGGTGTTTTGTGTCCAGTTCATTGAGAAAGGAGTAGGTCTTGTCTATTACATATTTGGTATATGGAATGGGATCTGTGCTCATTTCAAACTCTGCTTTTACACATCACCCCACGTCACCTTTCCCCTTAAGGAGGAATAAGTGTGTTTTCTAAATGTGTAACTCTGTTCACATTTGAAATTCAGTTCATGTGTAGCCATGTTTACATTCCCTCTATAAGTGATATATTACAATATTTTTTTTCTTTGTGGCTCATTTCACTTAGCATCATCATACCTAAAGCCACTCATTATGCTGCTATTGGCCTTATGACATTGATTTTATGTCTGAGTGACATTCCATTGTATATAAGTACCGCAACATCTATATCCATTTTTTTCCCGTTCCTGGGATATTTAAAGTGTACCGAAGTCGAGGTTCTTGTAAACAGAGCAGCCCTAAACTTTGGGCTGGCTGTGTGTTGTGGATTTTTAGTTTTCCCAAAATACACGACCATGAGTGGAAGTGTGCTATGCTCTGTAGCTCTGTTTTAGAAAACAACATACAGTTCTCCAGAGAGGCTGTTGGCGATTTACATCCTGACCATCAGTGTAACCAGGCTCCCTTTTCTCCATGGCCTGTCCTGCATTTGTGGTTTTTACACTATTTGTGGATGGCCCTTTTGACTGGAGGTAAGGGACACTTCTATGTAGTGTGGATTTGCAATGCCTGATGGCTTGCTTGGCCAAAAAGGGCATATGCATTTTTTCCCGAATTTATTCAAGAAAATACACATAATCCCTTTTTGGCCAAGGGCAACATTGTCGAAATTCTGTCGCTTTTCAAGTGCTTTAAAGACAACTCCAATCTACCTCTTGAAATCTCTTTCCTTCAATTCTGCCTTGCATTCAAATCCTCTTCACTGCCTTACCTCAATATATTTCTGGATGATAGTTGTCCTTTATAACTCTGCAAGTTTGTGAATTGCTGTGCCCCTGATTTCCATTTTTCAACTCGCCTCTTTGTGAGCTGGCTGCAATACCGCAACATGGCTGTAGGCCCTAGTCTGGTTCCGGGGTATCAGGCTGAGCCTTTGGTTAATTATTCTTCCTGATGGGAAACTAGAGTGACATGTGACCATCCAAACACCTACAGCTAATCTCTCATTTGTTTCCCCTCTTCCTGTTCATCCTCTGCACAATTTGCAAACTGTGCATAACAGGAGGGTAAAGGCGCTGACACTCCAAGTGGGGAGATTTTTAGTAATGCAGATGGAATGGCGAAGCCGAGCACGACAAATGGAAAAATGAGGTACCTTTTAGAAAACTTTCCCAATTACACAGTGTACCATCCACTTGGTTTCCCATGCATGCTTTAACTGTAGGAGGATTCCCTCAAACTTGGAGAGTTGGGACCACTAGAATGGGTAGTACACAGTATTGCTAAATGTGGTGTTCTTTTGCTCACAAAACCTCAACAATCTTGTCAGCCCCAAGTGTCCAGTTTTATGTCTCATTCAGCTGTGAGTGTAAAGGTGGACAATCCATGTTGCATCACAGGCCCTGAACGTAATTCTTAAGGCTTTCCCTCTGTTTCGCTGTTTTTGCATTTTGCTTTTGAAATTTATTTTTATAAGGGTGTTTAGCTGAATTACAGTGTTGTGTTCATGCCATTATACACACACACGACTCCTTTATGGAGACATGATAATACATATGTTTTAAAATTCTTGGAGTCAGATATATTCCTCTGCAATGAATAGGGGGTGTTGAGTCGAGTTCATTGTGCGGGGAGTAGGTGATGTCTATTACATACTTGGTTTATGTAACGGTATCTGTGCTAATTTAAAACTGTGGTTTTATGCATCAACCCACCTCACCTTTCCTCTTAAGCAGGGAGAATATTCTTTTCTAAGTGTGTGACTCTGTTGTGTTTGTAATTCAGATCATTCATAGCCAAGTGTACATTCCCACTATAAGTGATATCTTATGATAAGATTCAGTAAACTGTTATCTTTCCTAACTCAGTTCATATGTAGCCATGTTTACAGGAACTTCATAAGTGATATCTTATGATAAGTTTCTTTTTCTGTGTGACTTATTTCACTTAGAATCATCGTACCTGAATCCACTCATTTTGCTGCTACTGGTCTTATGACATTGATTTCATGGCTGAGGGATAATCCATCGTATGTAAGTAACACAATTTTTTGAACCATTTTAATCTTTCTTGGGATATTTAAGGTGTATCCAAGTTGAGGTTCTTGTAAGCAGTGCAGCCCTAAATTTTGGGGTGGCTCTGTCTTATTGATTTTCAGTTTTCCCAAGGTATATTCCCTAGACTGGAAGTGCCCTTGGCTCTGTAGCTCGGTTGTTTACTTGTTTATGGAACACAATGCACTCCCCCAGTGAGGCAGTTGGCAATTTACATGCCGCCCATCAGCATAACAAGGATCCCTGTTCTCCAGGGCCTGTCTGGCCTTTCTGGTTTTTATCCATTTTGTGGATATGCATTTTGACTGGTGAGAAGTGATACTTCTTTGGAGTGCAGATTTGCAATGCCCGCTTGCTTGCTTGGCCAAAAAGGGCGTATGCGTTTTCTCCTGGATATATCCAGGAGAAAATGCATACGCCCTTTTTGGCCAAGTGCATCATTGTCGAAGTAGTGCCCCTCTTCCTGTGCTTTAAAGCCGATTCCAACGTACCTATTTAAATCTGTTTCCTGCTATTCTGCCTCGCTTTCCACTCCGCCTCGTTGCCTTCCCTCAACAGATTTTTGGACGATAGTTGTCCTTTGTTACTCTGTCAGTTTGTGAAGTGCTGTGCCCCTGAGCTCCAATTTTTAACACGTTTTGTGTGAGCTGAATGCAACTCCAAAATTTTGGTTCAGGAACTCTACTGGTTCCCGGTGGGTGGCGGAGACTTTGGTTAATTCTTCTTCCGCACGGGATTTAAGAGTGACACGTGCCCGTCCAAATGCCTAACAGCTACTCTCTCATTGGTTCTCCCTTTTCCCTTTCATCCTCTGCCAAATTGGCAACCTGTGAGAACCAGGAGGTAAAAGGTGCTGTCTCTTCAACTTGGGAGATTGATAGTAAAGCAGTTGGAATGTCAAAACGAAGCACCAGAAGGGGGACTATTCGTTGAGTTTTAGAGACCTTTCGTATTCACAGTGTGCCCATTTTCTAGGTTTCACGTACATGTTATAGCTGTAGTAATATTCCCTTCAACCTGGAGACATGGGACCCATGGAATGGGTGCCATGCATTATTGCTTTAAAGGGTCTGCATTTGCTCACACAGTCTCACCAATACTCTCAGTCCCATGGGTCCAGCCTTATGCCACATCCAGCTGTCATGTAGATAGGGTCATTCCAGGTTTCATAAGAGACCCTGAAGGAATTGTAAAGAATTTCCGTTTTTTTTTTGAAATTCCTTTTAATAGTGTGTTTTCGATGATTCTCACTGCCATGTTTATGCCAGTCTAGACACTCTTGATTCCCTTAAGGAGACATACCAATACATAGGTTTTAAGATTCTTCCTAGTCAGATATATTCCTCTGCAGGAAGTATGGGTTGTTGAATCCCTTTCACTGAGGAAGGTGTAGATCCTGTCTATTCTGTAGTTCGTTTTTGGAACGGTGCCTGTTTTAATATTAAACTCTGATTTTATGCAAAACCCCACCTCTCCTACCCCCTTAAGGAGGCATAAGAGTGTTTTCTAAATGTGAGACTCTGTTCTCTTTCCTAACTCAGTTCATGTGTAGCCATGTTTACAGGATCTTCATAATTGATATCTTATCATACGTTTCTTTTTCTGTGTGACTTATTTCACTTAGAATCATCAAACCTGAATACACTCATTTTGCTGCTTCTGGTCTTATGACATTGATTTCATGGCTGAGGGATATTCCATCGTACGTAAGTACCACAATTTTTTGTAATTTTTTTAACATTCCTGGGATATTTCAGGTGTACCCAAGTTGAGGTTCTTGTAAGCAGTGCAGCCCTAAATTTTGGGGTGGCTCTGTCTTATTGATTTTCAGTTTTCCCAAGGTATATTCCCTAGACTGGAAGTGCCCTTGGCTCTGTAGCTTTGTTGTTTACTTGTTTTAGGGAACACAGTGCACTCATCCAGAGAGGCAGTTGCCAACTTACATCCCGCCCATCAGCATAACAAGGCTCCCTGTTCTCCAGGTCCTCTCTTGCCTTTCTGGTTTTTACACATTTTGCCGATGTCCCTTTGGACCAGTGGGAAGGAATACTTCTTTGTACTGCAGATATGCATTGCCCGCTTGCTTGCTTGGCCAAAAAGTGCGTATGAGTTTTCTCCTGAATATATTCAGGAGAAAATGCATACGCCCATTTTGGCCAAGTGCATCATTTTCGAAGTTGTGCCCCCCTTCCTGTGCTTTAAAGGCGATTCCAACGTACCTATTGAAATCTGTTTCCTGCTATTCTGCCTCGCTTTCAAGTCCGCCTCGTTGCCTTCCCTCAACAGATTTTTGGACGATAGTTGTCCTTTATTACTCTGCCAGTTTGTGAAGTGCTGTGCCCCTGAGCTCCTTTTTTTATCTCGTTTTTGTGAGCTGAACGCAAGTCCAAACTTTTGGTTCAGGACCTATACTGGTTCCCGTTGGGTGGCTGAGACTTTGGTTAATTCTTCTTCGTGCCAGGCAATTAGAGTGACATGTGCCCGTCCAAATGCCTAACAGGTACTCTCTCATTGGTTCTCCCTCTTCCCTTTCATCCTCTGCCAAATTGGCATCCTGTGTTTTCCAGGAGGAGAAAGGGGCTGTCTCTCCAAGTTGGGAGATTGATAGTAAAGCAGTTGGAAAGTCAAACTGGAGCACCAGGAGAGGGACAATTAGTTGAATTTTAGAAAACTTTTCTATACACAGTGTTTCGATTCTCTAGGTCTCCCGTACATGTTTTAGCTGTAGTAATATTCCCTTCAACCTGGAGAGTTTGGAACCATGGAATGGAGGCCAAGCATTATTGCATTAAACGGTCTGTGTTTGCTCACCCAGTCTCACCAATCCTCTCAGTCCCAAGTATCAAGCCTTATGCCACATCAAGCTGTAGTTGTACATAGGTTCATACCAGGTTTCATCAGAGACCCTGAAGGAATTGTAAAGAATTTCCCTGTTTTGTTGTTTTGTTTTTATAATTCCTTATTATAGTGGGTTTGAGCTGATTCTCACTGCCGTGTTTATTCCAGTCTAGACACACTTGATTCCCTTACGGAGACATATCAATGCATAGGTTTTAAGATTCTTACTAGTCAGATATATTCCTCTGCGGGAAATATGGGGTTTTGAGTCCCTTTCCCCGAGGAATGTGTAGGTCTTTTCTATTCCATAGTTGGTTTTTGGAACGGTACCTGTGCTTATATCAAACTCTGGTTTTATGCATCACCCCACCTCTCCTTCCCCCTTAAGCAGGCATAAGAGTATTTTCTAAATGTGAGACTCTGTTCTCTTTCCTAACTCAGTTCATGTGTAGCCAGGTTTACAGGATCTTCATAAGTGATATCTTATGATAAGTTTCTTTTTCTGTGTGACTTATTTCACTTGGAATCATCGTACCTGAATCCACTCATTTTGCTGCTACTGGTCTTATGACATTGATTTCATGGCTGAGGGATATTCCATCGTACGTAAGTACCACAATTTTTTGAACCATTTTTATCTTTCCTGGGATATTTCAGGTGTACCCAAGTTGAGGTTCTTGTAAGCAGTGCAGCCCTAAATTTGGTTGTGGCTCTGTCTTATTGAATTTCAGTTTTCCCAAGGTATATTCCCTAGACTGGAAGTGCCCTTGGCTCTGTAGCTCTGTTGTTTACTTGTTTTAGGGAACACAATGCACTCTTCCAGAGAGGCAGTTGGCAATTTACATCCCGCCCATCAGCATAACAAGACTCCCTGTTCTCCAGGGCCTGTCTTGCCTTTCTGTTTTTTACCCATTTTGTGGATGTCCCTTTGACCGGTGGGAAGTGATACTTCTTTGTAGTGCAGACTTATATTTTCCGCTTCTTGCTTGGCCAAAATGGGCGTATGCGTTTTCTCCTGAATATACTCAGGAGAAAACGCATACGCAGTTTTTGGACAAGTGCATCATTGTCGAAGTTTTGCCCCTCTTCCTGTGCTTTTAAGGCGATTCCAACGTACCTCTTGAAATCTGTTTCCTGCTTTTCTGCATCACATTCAATTCCGCCTCGTTGCCTTCCCTCAACAGATTTTTGGATGATAGTTGTCCTTTATTACTCTGCCAGTTTGTGAATTGCTCTGCCCTATAGCTCCATTTTTCAAGTCGTTTTTTTGTGAGCTGAACGCATGTCCAAAATTTTCGTTCAGGACTTATATTGGTTCCCCAGGGTGGCTACAACTTTGGTTAATTCTTCTTCCTCCCAGGAATTTAGAGTGACATATGCCCGTCCAATTGCCTAACAGCTACTCTCTCATTGGTTCTCCCTCTTCCCTTTCATCCTCTGCCAAATTGGCAACATGTGAGAACCAGGAGGTTAAAGGGGCTGTCTCTCCAAGTTGGGAGATTGATAGTACAGCAGTTGGAAAGTCAAAACGGAGCACCAGGAGAGGGACTATTCGTTGAGTTTCAGAGAACTTTGTATTCACAGTGTGTCCATACTCTAGGTTTCCCGTACATGTTATATTTGTAGTAATATTCCCTTCAACCTGAAGAGTTGAGACCCAAGGAATGGGTGCCATGCATTATTGCTTTAAATGGTCTGCATTTGCTCACCCAATCTCACCAATCCTCTCAGTCCCAAGTGTCCAGACTTATGCTACATGCAGCTGTCATTGTAGACAGGGTCATTCCACGTTTCATCAGAGACCCTGAAGGAATTGTAAAGAATTTCCCTGTTTTTTTGTTTTGTTTTTGAAATTCCTTTTTATAGTGGGTTTGAGCTGATTCTTGCTGCCATGTTTATGGCTCTCTAGACTCACTTGATTCCCTTACGGAGACATATCAGTATATTGGTTTTAAGATTATTACTAGTCAGATATATTCCTCTGCGGGAAATATGGGGTTTTGAGTCCCTTTCACTGAGGAATGTGTAGGTCTTGTCTATTCCGTACTTGGTTTTTGGAACGGTACCTGTGCTTATATCAAACTCTGGTTTTATGTATCACCCCACCTCTCCTTCCCCATTAAGCAGGCATAAGGGTGTTTTCTAAATGTGAGACTCTGTTCTCTTTCCTAACTCAGTTCATGTGTAGCCATGTTTACAGGATCTTCACAAGTGATATCTTATGATAAGCTTCTTTTTCTGTGTGACTTATTTCACTTAGAATCATCGTACCTGAATCCACTCATTTTGCTGCTACTGGTCTTATGACATTGATTTCATGGCTGAGGGATATTCCATCGTACGTAAGTACCACTATTTTATGAACCATTTTTATCTTTCCTAGGTTATTTCGGGTGTACCCAAGTTGAGGTTCTTGTAAGCAGTGCAGCCCTAAATTTGAAGGTGGCTCTGTCTTATTGATTTTCAGTTTTCCCAAGGTATATTCCCTAGACTGGAAATGCCCTTGGCTCTGTAGTTCTGTTTTTTACTTGTTTCAGGGAACACAATGCACTCCTCCAGTGAGGCAGTTGGCAATTTACATCCCGCCCAAGAGCATAACAAGGCTCCCTGTTCTCCAGGGCCTGTCTTGCCTTTCTGGTTTTTACATATTTTGTGGATATCCCTTTTGACTGGTGGGAAGTGATACTTCTTTGTAGTTCAGATTTGCATTGCCTTCTTGCTTTCTTGGCCAAAAAGGGTGTATGCGTTTTCTCCTGCATATATTCAGGAGAAAATGCATACACCATTTTTGGGCAAGTGCATAATTGTCGAAGTTGTGCCCCTCTTCCTGTGCTTTACAGGTGATTCCAACGTACCTCTTGAAATCTGTTTCCTGCTATTCAGCCTCAGTTTCATGTCCACTTCGTTGCCTTCCCTCAACAGATTTCTGGACTATAGTTGTCCTTTATTACTCTGCCAGTTTGTGAATTGCTCTGCCACTGAGCTCCATTTTTCAACTCGTTTTTTGTGAGCTGAATGCAAGTCCAATATTTTGGTTGAAGACCTATACTGGTTCCCTGTGGGTGGTTGCAACTTTGGTTAATTCTACTTCCTGCCAGGAAATTAGAGTGACATATGCCCGTCCAAATGCCTAACAGCTACTCTCTGATTGGTTCTCCCTGTTCCCTTTCATCCTCTGCCAAATTGGCAACCTGTGAGAACCAGGAGGGTAAAGGGGCTGTCTCTCCAAGTTGGGAGATTGATAGTAAAGCAGTTGGAAAGTCAAACTGGAGCACCAGGAGAGGGACTATTCGTTGAGTTTTAGAGACCTTTTGTATTCACAGTGTGTCCATTCTCTAGGTTTCCCGTACATGTTATAGCTGTAGTAATATTCCCTTCAACCTGGAGAGTTGGGACCCATGGAATGGGTGCCATGCATTATTTCTTTAAAGGGTCTGCATTTGCTCACCCAATCTCACCAATCCTCTCAGTCCCAAGTGTCCAGCCTTATGCCACATAAAGCTGTCATTGTAGACAGTGTCATTCCACGTTTCATCAGAGACCCTGAAGGAATTGTAAAGAATTTCCCTGTTTTTTTGTTGTGTTTTTGAAATTCCTTTTTATAGGGGGTTTGAGCTGATTCTCGCTGCCATGTTTATGGCTCTCTAGACTCACTTGATTCCCTTACAGAGACATATTAATACATATGTTTTAAGATTCTCAATAGTCAGATACATTCCTCTCCGGGAAATATGGGGTTTTGAGTCCCTTTCACTGAGGAAGGTATAGGTAGGTCTTGTCTATTCCATAGTTGGTTTTTGGAACGGAATCTGTGCTCATATAAAACTCTGGTTTATGCATCACCCCACCTCTCCTTCCCCCTTAAGCAGGCATAAGGGTGTTTTCTAAATGTGAGACTCTGTTCTCTTTCCTAACTCAGTTCATGTGTAGCCATGTTTACAGGATCTTCATAAGTGTTATCTTATGATAAGCTTCTTTTTCTGTGTGACTTATTTCACTTAGAATCATCGTACCTGAATCCACTCATTTTGCTGCTACTGGTCTTATGACATTGATTTCATGGCTGAGGGATATTCCATCGTACGTAAGTACCACAATTTTTTGAACCATTTTTATCTTTCCTGGGATATTTAAGGTATACCCAAATTGAGGTTCTTGTAAGCAGTGCAGCCCTAAATTTGATGGTGGCTGTGTTTTATTGATTTTCAATTTTCCCAAGGTATATTCCCTAGACTGGAAGTGCCCGTGGCTCTGTAGCTCTGTTGTTTACATGTTTTTGGGAACACAATGCACTCCTCCAGAGAGGCAGTTGGCAATATACATCCCACCCATCAGCATAAAAAGTCTCCCTGTTCTCCAGGGCCTGTCTTGCCTTTCTGGTATTTACACATTTTGTGGATGTCCCTTTTTAATGGTGGGAAGTGATACTTCTTTGTAGTGCAGATTTCATTGCCTGCTTGCTTGCTTGGCCAAAAATGGCGTATGCGTTTTCTCCTGCATATATTCAGGAGAAAATGCATACGCCCTTTTTGGCCATGTGCATCATGGTCGAAGTTGTGCCCCTCTTCCTGTGCCTTACAGGAGATTCCAACGTACTTCTTAAAATCTGTTTCCTGCTATTCTGCCTCGCTTTCAAGTCGGCCTCGTTGCCTTCCCTCAACAGATTTTTGGATGATAGTTGTCCTTTATTACTTTGCGAGTTTGTGAAATGCTGTGCCCTTGAGCTCCATATTTAAACTCATGTTTTGTGAGGTGAACGCATGTGCAAAATTTTGGTTCACAACCTGTACTGCTTCCCGGAGGGTGGTTGCAAATTTGGTTAAATCTTCTTCCTGCCGGGAAATAAGAGTGACATATGCCCGTCCAAATGCCTAACAGCATCTCTCTCATTGGTTCTCCCTCTTCCCTTTCATCCTCTGCCAAATTGGCAAACTGTGAGAACCAGGAGGTTAAAGGCGCTGTCACTCCAAGTTGGGAGATTGATAGTAAAGCACTTGGAAAGTCAAACCGGAGCACCAGGAGAGGAACTATTCGTTGAGTTTTAGAAACCTTTCGTATTCACAGTGTGTCCATTCTCTAGGTTTCCTGTACATTTTATATCTGTAGTAATATTCCCTTAAACCTGGAGAGTTGGGACCCATGGAATGGGTGCCATGCATTATTGCTTTCAAGGGTCTGCATTTGCTGACCCAATCTCACCAATCCTCTCAGTCCCAAGTGTCCAGCCTTATACCACATGCAGCTGTCATTGTAGATAGGGTCATTCCAGGTTTCATCAGAGACCCTGAAGGAATTGTAAAGAATTTCCCTGTTTTGTTGTTTTGTTTTTGAAATTCCCTTTTATAGTGGGTTTGAGATGATTCTCGCTGCCATGTTTATGCCAGTCTAGACACACTTGATTCCCTTACGGAGACATATCAATACATAGGTTTTAAGATTCTAACTAATCCAATATATTCCTCTGTGGGAAATATGGGGTTTTGAATCCCTTTCACTGAGGAAGGTGTAAGTCTTGGCTATTCCATAGTTGGTTTTTGAATGGTACCTGTGCTTATATCAAACTCTGGTTTTATGCATCACCCCACCTCTCCTTCCCCCTTAAACAGGCATAAAAATGTTTTCTAAATGTGAGACTCTCTTCTCTTTCCTAATTCAGTTCATGTGTAGCCATGTTTACAGGATCTTCATAAGTGATATCTTATGATAAGCTTCTTTTCCTGTGTGACTTATTTTATTTAGAATCACCATACCTGAATCCTCTCATATTGATGCTACTGGCCTTATGACATTGATTTCATGGCTGAGGGATATTCCATCGTACGTAAGTACCACAATTTTTGGAGCCATTTTTATATTTCCTGGGATATTTAATGTGTACCCAAGTTGAGGTTCTTGTAAGCAGTGCAGCCCTAAATTTGGGGGTGGCTCTGTCTTATTGATTTTCAGTTTTCCCAAGGTATATTCCGTAGACTGGAAGTGCCCTTGGCTCTGTAGCTCTGTTGTTTACTTGTTTTACGGAACACAATACACTCCTCCAGTGAGGCAGTTGGCAATTTACATCCCGCCCATCAGCATAACAAGGCTCACTGTTCTCCAGGGCCTGTCTTGCCTCTCTGGTATTTACACATTTTTTGGATGTCCCTTTTGACCAGTGGGAAGTGATAATTCTTTGTAGTGCAGATTTGCATTGCCTGCTTGCTTGCTTGGCCAGAAAGTGCGTATGCGTTTTCTCCTGCATATATTCAGGAGAAAATGCATACGGCCTTTTTGGCAAAGTGCATCATTGTCGAAGTTGTGCCCCTCTTCCTGTGCTTTACAGACGATTCCAACGTACCTCTTGAAATCTGTTTCCTGCTATTCGGCCTCACTTTCAAGTCCGCTTCGATGCCTTCCCTCAACAGATTTCTGGACGATAGTTGGCTTTTATTACTATGCCTAATTGTGAATTGCTCTGCCGCTGAGCTCCATTTTTCAACTCGTTTTTTGTGAGCTGAATGCAAGTCCAAAGTTTTGTTTCAGGAGCTATACTGGTTCCCAGTGTGTGGTTGAGACTTTGGTTAATTCTTCTTCCTGCCGGGAAATTAGAGTGACATATGCCCGTCCAAGTGCCTAACAGCTACTCTCTCATTGGTTCTCCCTCTTCCCTTTTATCCTCTGCCAAATTGGCAACCTGTGTGAACCAGGAGGATAAAGGGTCTGTCTCTCCATGTTGGGAGATTGATAGTAAAGCAGTTGGAAAGTAAAACCGGAGCACCAGGAGAGGGACTATTTGTTGAGTTTTAGAAACCTTTCGTATTTACAGTGTGTCCATTCTCTAGGTTTCCCGTACATGTTATACCTGTAGTTATATTGACTTCAACCTGGAGAGTTGGGACAAATGGAATGGGTGCCACACATTATTGCTTTAAAGGGTGTGCATTTGCTCAACCAAACTCACCAATCCTCTCAGTCCCAAGTGTCAGGCCTTATGCCATATCCAGATGTCATTGTAGATAGGGTCATTCCAGGTTTCATTAGAGCCCCTAAAGGAATTGTAAAGAATTTCCATGTTTTTTTTTGTTTGTTTTTGAAATTCCTTTTTATAGTGGGTTTGAGCTGATACTCACTGCAATGATTATGCCTGTCTAGACACACTTGATTCCATTACGGAAACATATCAATACATAGGTTTTAATATTCTTACTAGTCAGGTATATTCCTCTGTGGGAAATATCGTGTTTTGAGTTCCTTTCACTGAGGAAGGTGTAGGTCTTGTATATTCCATAGTTGGTTTTTGAAATGGTACGTGTGGTTATATCAAACGCTGGTTTTCTGCAGCACCCCACCTCATATTCCCCCTTAAGCAGGCATAAGAGTGTTTTCTAAATGTGAGTCTCTGTTCGCTTTCCTAACTCTGTTCATGTGTAGCCATGTTTAGGGGACCTTCATAAGTGATATCTTATGATAAGTTTCTTTATCTGTGTGACTTATTTCAGTTAGAATCATCGTACCTGAATCCACTCATTTTGCTGCTACTGGTCTTATGACATTGATTTCATGGCTGAGGGATATTCCATCATACGTAACTACCGAAATATTTTAAACCATATTTATATTTCCTGGGATATTTAAGCTGTACCCAAGTTGAGGTTCTTGTAATCAGTGCAGCCCTAAATTTTGGGGTGGCTCTGTCTTATTGATTTTCAATTTTCCCAAGGTATATTCCCCAGACTGAAAGTACCCTTGGCTCTGTAGCTCTGTTGTTTACTTGTTTTAGGGAACACAATGCACTCCTCCAGAGAGGCATTTGGCAATTTACATCCCTCCCATGAGCATAACAAGGCTCCCTGTTCTCCAGGGCCTGTCTTGCCTTTTTGGTTTTTACCCATTTTGTGGATGTACCTTTTGACAAGTGGGACGTGATACTTTGTAGTGCAGATTTGCATTGCCAGCATGCTTGCTTGGCCAAAAAGTGCGTATGTGTTTTCTCCTGAATATATTCAGGAGAAAATTCATATGCCCTTTTTGGCCAAGTGCATCATTGTCGATGTTGTGCCCCTCTTCCTGTGCCTTAAATGCGATTCCAACGTACCTCTTGAAATCTGTTTCCTGCTATTCTGCCTCGCTTTCAAGTCCGACTCGTTGCCTTCCCTCAACAGATTGTTGGACGATAGTTGTCCTTTATTACTCTGCCTGTTTGTGAATTGTTGTGCACTGAGCTACATTATTTAACTCGTTTTTTTTGTGAGCTGAACGCACGTCCAATATTTTGGTTCAGAACCTATACTGGTTCCCGGTGGGTGGCTGAGTCTTTGGTTATTTCTTCTTCTTCCCGTGAAGTAAGAGTGACATGTGCCCGTACAAATGTCTAACAGCTACTCTCTCACTGGTCTCCCTCTTCCCTTTCATCCTCTGCCAAATTGGCAACCTGTGCGAACCAAGATGTTAAAGGTGCTGTCTCTCCAAGTTGGGAGATTGATAGTAAAGCAGTTGGAAAGTCAAATGGGAGCACCAGGAGACGGACTATTCGTTGAGTTTTAGAAACCTTTCGTATTCACACTGTGTCCATTCTCTAGGGTTCCCGTACATATTATAGCTGTAGTAATATGCCCTTAACCCTGGCCTGTTGGGACCCATGGAATGGGTGCCACACATTATTGCTTTAAAGGGTCTACATTTGCTCACCCAATCTCACCAATCCTCTCAGTCCCAAGTGTCCAGCCTTATGCCACATCCAGCTGTCATTGTAGATAGGGTCATTCCAGGTTTCATCAGCGACCCTGAAGGTATTGTGTAAGAATTGTTCTGTTTTTAGGTTTTGTTTTGAATTTCATTTTTATATTAGGTTTGAGCTGATTCTCCCTGCCATGTTTATGTCATACTAGACACACTTAGTTACCTTACGGAGACATATCAATACATAGGTTTTATAATTCTTACTAGTCAGATATATTTCTCTGGGGTGAATAGGGATGTTGAGTTCCGTTCACTGCGGAAGGAGTAGGGCTTGTCTCTTTTGTGTTTGGATTATGGAACGGTACATTTGCTAATATCAATCTTTTGTTTTGTGCATCTCCCCACCTGTCTTTCCCCTTAAGCAAGCGATAGAGTGTTTTCTAAATCTGAGACTCTGTTCTCTTCCCTAAATCAGTTCATATGTAGCCATGTTTACATTCCCTTCATAAGTGATATCTTATGTCAGAGTGCACCATGGCCCCTGTCATAATAATGCTTCATGACCCCTGTCATCACAATGATCCATGCCCTGGTTATCAAAATGCTCCATGTCCCTTGTCATCAAAATTCTCCAAGTACTTGTCATCACAATGCTACATGACACTTCTCATCAAAATGTTACATGCTCTTGTCATCACAATTCTCCATTCTCTTGACATTGCAATGCTCCATGCCCTTGTCATCACAATGCTCCATGCCTTTGTCATCACATTGCTCCATGACCCCTGTCATCACATTGGTCCCTGACAACTGTCATCACAATGCTTCATGCCCCTTGTCATTACAGTGCTCCATGATGCTCGACATCACAATTACCCAAGGTCTTCTCATCACAATGCTCCACGGTTTTGCCATCACCATGCTCCATGCCTTGTCATCTCAAATCTCAATGTCCCTTGTCCTCACAATTCTCCACGTCCTTGTCATTACAATGCTCCATGGCACTTCACATCACAATGTTATATGCTCTTGTCAACACAATACTCCATGCACTTGTCATCGCAATGCTCCATGACCCCTGTCATAGGAAGCTCCATGCGCTTTTCATCAAAATGTTTCACGACCAGGGCATTAAAATTCTCAATGGCCCTTTATATCACAATGCTACATGCCCTTGTCATCACAATGCTCCTTTACTTTGTCACAACAATCCTCCATAACAATTGGCATCACAATGCTCCATGATATTGTCATCAAACTGGAACATGACATATTTCATCACAATGCTCCCTGACAACTTTCTTCACAATAATCCATGACCTTGTCATCACAGTGCTCCATGACCTTGTCATCACAATGTGCCATGCCCATTCTTATCACAATAATCCAAGAAACTTGTCAGACCAATGCTCCATGACACTTTTCATCACAATGCTCCATGAACGCTGTCATCAAAATGCACCATGCCCATCATCATAATGCTTCATGCTATTGTCATCACAATGAAATCAAACAGCTCCATGACATCTGTCACCACAGTGCTGCAAACCATTGTGATCACAATGTCCCATAACACTTGTCATCACAATGCCCCATGACGCTGGGCACCACAGTTATCCATGGGCTTCTCATCACAATGCACCATGAGTTTTGTCAACACAATGTTCAATACCCTGTCAACACAATTCTCTCTGACTATTGACCTCAGTATGCACCGTGCACTCTTTCATGGCAAGGCTCCATGCCTATTTCATCACAATGATCCATGCCCTTTTCTTCAAAATGTTCCAAGACACCTGTGATCACAATGCTCCTTGCACTTGTCATCACAAAGCTCCATGACGAATGTCATCAGAATGCTCCATGGCCTTCTCATCATAATGTTCCATGCCCTTGTCATCACAATGCTCCAAGACCCCTGTAATCAAAATGATCCCTGCGCCTTTTCATCAGAATGCTCCATGAGACTTGTCATCACAAGGTTCCATGGTCTTCACATCACAGTGCTCAAGGACCTTGTCATCACAGTGCTCCATTCCCTTGTCATCACAATGCTCCATGACCCCTGTCATCACAATAATCCATGAACATTTTCAGCCCAATGCTCTACGAAATTCTCATCACAATGCTCCATAGCCCATATCAACACAATGCTCCATGACCACTGTCATCAAAACACTCCTTGACACCTGACAACACAATGATCCGGGACACTTGTCATCACAATGCTACATTCCCTTGTCATCACAATGCTCCATGACCCCTGTCATCACAACACTCCATGAACATTTTCAGCCCAGTGCTCCATGACCCTTGTCATCACAATGATCCATGCCCTTTTCATCCCAATGCTCCATGACCCCTTTATTCACAATGCTCAGTAACGCTTGTCATCACAGTGCTCCATGACACCGGTCACCACAATGCTCCATGCCTTTGTCAGCAAAATGCTACATGACCTTGTCATTACAATACTCTATGCACTTGTCATCACAATACTCCATTTCCATTGTCATCACAATCCTCCATGAACCTTGGGATCACATTGCTTCCTGCCATTGTCATCACAATGCTCCATGCTCCTTGAAATCAAAATGATCCATGACCTCTGTCATCACAATGCTCCAAAACCTTGTGATCACAATGTTCCATAACACTTGTCATCCCAAAGCTCCATGATGCCTGTCATCACAATAATCCATGCCATTTTCATCACAATGCTCCATGACCTTTGTGATCACAATTTTCAATACACTTGAAATCAAAATGCTCACTAACACTTGTCATCAGAATGCTCCTTGAAACCTGTCACGAAAAGGCTCCCTGCCGTTTTCATCACAATGCCCCATGCCGTTTTCATCACAATGGTCCAGGCCATTTTCATCAAAATCCTCCACAAGTTTGTCATCAGAATGCTCCATGACCCTTCTCATCACAATTCTCCATGCACTTGTCAGCACAATGCTCCCTGACCCTTGTCATCACAATGCTCCAAGCCATTGTCATCACAATGCTCCATTACATTTGTCATCAGAATTCTCCATGACACTTGGCTTCACAATGCTCCATGCCATTGTCATCACAATGGGCCATTCCAAATGTCATTGCAATAATCCATGAAACATATTAGACCATTGTTCCATGCCCTTGTCATCACAATGCTCCATGCCCTTGTTATCACAATGCTCCATGACCCCTGTCATCACAATGCTCCGTTACTCCCGTCATCACAATGCTTCATGACCTTTGTCATCACAATGGTCCATGCCGTCTTCATCAACAGTCTCTGACCATTTAAATCACAATGCTCCATGAACTTTTCATCACAATGCTCTTTGACCCTTGTCATCACAATGCTCCATGCGCTTGTCAGCACAATGCCTCATGACACGTCATCACAGTGCACCATGCGCTTGTCATCACAGTGCTCCACAATCTTGTCATCACAATGCTCCTTAAAATTTGTCATCACAATGCTCCATGCACTTCTCATCAAAATGCTCTCTCACCACTGATATCACAATGCTACATCACTATTTGTCACAATACTCCCTCACCCCTGTCATCACAATGTTCCATGACTCCTGTCATCCCAATGCTACATGCACTTATCATCACAGTGTTCGTTGACACGTGACATCACAATGTTCCATAACACCTGTCATCAAAATGTTGCATGACACTCTTCATCAAATTGCTCAATGACACTGTCATCAGAATGCTCCAAGCCCTACTCATCACAATGCACAACGACCTTGCCATCAAAATGTTCCCTGACTTTTGTCATCACAAAGATCCATGACCCTTGGCATCACAATGCTCGATGTCATTGTCATCACAATGCCCAATGAGCGCTCTCATCACATTGCTCCATGCCCTTGTCTTCACAAAGCTCCATGACACATGTCATCAGAATGCTCCATGTCCTTCTCATCACAATGCTCCATGCCCTTGCCATCACAATGCTCAATTACCCCAGTCATCACAATGCTCCATGACCCCTGCCATCACGATGTTTCATGGCCTTGTCATCACAAAGCTCCATGACACTTCTCATCACAATGCTCCAAGAACCCTGTAATCACAATGCTGTATGCCCCTTTTCATCACAATTATCCATGAACACTGTCATCACAATGCACCATGCCCATCATCATAATGCTTCATGCTATTGTCATCACAATGAAATCAAAATGCTCCATGATCTCTGTCATAACAATGCTCCAAACCCTTGTGATCACAATATTCCCTATCACTTGTCATCACAATGCCCCATGACACTCGTCATCACAATTATCAATGGTCTTCTCATCACAATGCTCAATACACTTGTCATCAAAATGCTCCCTGACACTTGTTGTCTGTATGCTCCTTGAACCCTGTCATGACAAGACTCCATGCCTTTTTCATCACAATGATCCATGCCCATTTCATCACAATGCTCCAAAACCCATGTAATCACAATGCTCCATGCCCTTGTCATCACAAAGCTCAATGACGCATGTCATCAGAAAGCTCCTTGGCCTTCTGCTCACAATGCTCCTTGCCCTTGTCATCACAATGTGGCAAGACCCCTGTAATCACAATGCTCCATGCCCCTTTTCATCAGTATGCTCCATGAGACTTGTCATCACAAGGCTCCATGGTTTTGCCATCACAATGCTCCAGGACCTTGTCATCACAATGCTTCTCGACCTTGTCATGAAAATTTTCAATGGCCCTTGAAATCATAATGCTCCAAGCCCTAATCATCAAAAGGTTCCATTATATTTGTCATCACAATTCTCCATTACATTTTGCATCACAATGCTCCATGCCATTGTAATCGCAATGAACCATGACATATGTCATCACAATGCTCCTTGACAACTGTCTTCACAATACTCCATGACGTTCTCATCAAAATGCTCCAGGCCTTGGTCATCACAATGCACCATGCCCAGTGTCATCACAATAATCTATGAAACTTGTCAGAATAATGCTCCATGCCCTTGTCATCACAATGCTCCATGCCCTTGTCATCACAAAGCTACATGACCCCTGTCTTCACAATGCTCCGTGACTCCAGTCATCACAATGTTTCATAACGTTTGTCATCACAGTGGTCCATGCCCGCGTCATCACAAGGCTCTGTGACCTTTTTAACCAAAATGCTCCCTGAAATTTTCATCACAATTCTCTGTGACCCTTGTCATCATTATGCTCCATGTCTTTTTCAGAACAATTCTCCATGACCATTGCCATCACAATGTGCCACGTGCACTTCATCACAATGGTCCACAACTTTGCCATTGCAATGCTCCCTAAACCTTGTAATCACAATGCTCCATGCACTTCTCATCAAACTGCTCTCTCACACGAGATATCACAATGTTCCATCACTAGTCATCACAATACGCCCTCACCCCTGTAATCACAATGTTGCATGACCCTGTCATCACAATGCTACATCCCTTTATCATCACAATGTACCATGACCCCTGACATCACAATGCTCCATGACCTTGTCATCACAAAGCTCCATGACGCATGTCATCAGAAGGTTTCATGGTCTTTTCATCACAATGCTCCATGCCCTTGTCATCACAGTGTTCCATGACCCTTGTAATCACAATGCTCCATGCCCCTTTTCATCTCAATGCTCCATGAACCCTGTCATCACAATGCACCATGCCCATCATCATAATGCTTCAGGCTATTGTCATCAGAATGAAATCAATATTCTCCATGACCTCTGTCATCATAATGCTCCAAACCCTTGTGATCACAGTGTTCTATAACACTTATCATCACAACACCCCATGACGCTCATCATCACAATTATCCATGGTCTTCTCATCACATTTCTCCATGATCTTTATCATCACAATGCTCAATACACTTGTCGTCACAATGCTCCCTGACACTTGTCGTCAGTATGCTCCTTGAAGCCTGTCATGAAAAGGTTCCATGCCTTTTTCATAACAATGATCCTTGCCCTTTTCATCACAATGCTCCAAGATCCCTGTAATCACAATGATCCATGCACATCTCATCAAAATGCTCTCTCACCAGAGATATCACAATGTTCCATCACTAGTCATCACAATACTCCCTCACCCCTGTAATCACAAAGTTCCATGACCCTGTCATCACAATGCTACATCCCATTATCATCACAATGTTCCATGACCCCTGACATCACAATGTTCCATAACACCTGTCATCAAAATGCTCCATGACCCTTTTCTTCCCAAAGTCCCAAGACCCCTGACATCACAATGTTTTATAACCCCTGCCATCAAAATATTCCTTTACACTTTTCATCAAATTGCTGCATGACCTGGCCATCAAAATGCTCCCTGCCTTTCTCATCACAATGCACCATGCCCTTGTCATCAAAATGCTCCATGACTTGTCATCACAAACTCCATGACACTTGGCATCAAAATGCTCCATGTCATTGTCATCACAATGCTCCATGAACCCTCTTATCATATTGCTCCATGCCCTTGTCATCACAAAGCTCCCTGATACTTGTCATCACAATGCTCGATGCCCTTCTCATCACAATGCTCCATGCCTTTGTCATTACAATCCTGCATGACCCATGTATCACAGTGCTCCGGGCCCTTGTCATCACAATGCTCCATGCCCACTCTCATCACAATAATCCATGAAACATTTCAGACCAATGTTCCATGCCCTTCTCATCAAAATCTTGCATTACCCCTGTCATAAAAATGCACCATGACCTTTGCCATCAAAATGTTCCACGGCCTAGTCATCACAAGGTTCCATGACACTTGTCATCACAATGTTTAAGACCACTGAAATCACAATGCTCCATGCCCTTGTCATCACAAAGCTCCATGACGCATGTCATCAGAATGTTCCATGGCTTTTTCATCACAATGCTCCATGCCCTTGTTATCACAATGTTACAAGACCCTTGTAATCACAATGCTCCATGCCCCTTTTCATCTCAATGCTCCATGAAACCTGTCATCACAATTCACCATGCCCATCATCATAATGCTTCAGGCTATTGTAATCAAAATGAAATCAATATTCTCCATGAACTCTGTCATCATAATTCTCTAAATCCTTGTGATCACAATGTTCCATAATACTTATCATCACAACACCCCATGATGCTCATCATCACAATTATCCATGGACTTCTCATCACAATGCTCCATGATCTTTGTCATCACAATGCTCAATACACTTGTCATCACAATGCTCCCTGACACTTGTCGTCTGTATGCTCCTTGAACCCTGTCATGACAAGGCTCCATGCCTTTTCATCACAATGAACCATGCCCTTTTCATCACAATGCTCCAAGACCCCTGTAATCACAATGCTCCATGCCCTTGTCATCACAAAGCTCCATGACGCATGTCATCAGTATGCTCCATGGCCTCCTCCTCACAATGCTCCATGCACTTGTCAGCACAATGCTCCCTGACCCTTGTCATCACAATGCTCCAAGCCATTGTCATCACAATGCTCCATTAACTTTGTCATCAGAATCCTCCATGACACTTGGCATCACAATGCTCCATGCCATTGTCATCACAATGGGCCCTTACAAATGTCATCACATTGCTCCCTGATACCTCTCTTCACAATACTGAATGACCTGGTCATCACAATGCACCATGCCCTTGTCATCACAATGCGCCATTCCTACTGTCATCACAATAATCCATGAAACTTATTAGACCAATGTTTCATGCCCTTGTCATCACAATGCTCCATGCCCTTGTTATCACAAAGTTCCAACACCCCTTTAATCAGAATGCTCCATGCCCCTTTTAATCAGTATGCTCCATGAGACTTGTCATCACAAGGATCCATGGTTTTCTCATCACAATGCTCAAGAACCTTGTCATCACAATGCTTCACGACACTGTCATGAAAATTCTCAATGGCCCTTGTCATCATAATGCTCCAAGCCCTAGTCATCACAATGCTCCATTATATTTGTCATCACATCCTCCATTACATTTGGCATCACAATGCTCCATGCCATTGTCATTGCAATGGACCATGGCATATGTCATCACAATGCTCCCTGACACCTGTCTTCACAATACTCCATTCCCTTGTCTTCACAATGCTCCATGCCCTTGTCATCACAATGCACGATGTCCACTGTCATCACAATAAACTATGAAACTTGTCAGACCAATGCTCCATGCCCCTGTCATCACAATGCTCCATGCCCTTGTCATCACAATGATCCATGACCCCTTTCATCAAAATGTTCCGTGACTCCAGTCATCACAATGTTTCATAACGTTTGCCATCACAATGGTCCATGCCCGCATCATCACAAGGATCTGTGAACATTGTAACCACAATGCTCCATGAACTTTTCATCACAATGCTCCGTGATCCTTGTCATCACAATGCTCCATGCCTGTGTCAGTACAATGCTCCAGGACCCTTGTCATCACTATGTGCCTTGCGCTTTTCATCACAATGATCCACAAACTTGTCATCGCTATGCTCCATGAACCTTGTAATCACAATGCTCCATGCACTTCTCATCCATATGCTCTCTCTCATGAGATATCTCAATGTTCCATCACTAGTCATCACAATCCTCGCTCACCCCTGTTATCACAATGTTCCATGACCCCTATCATCACAATGCTATATCCCCTTATCAGCACAATGTTCCATGAAGCCTGACATCACAATGTTCCATAACCCCTGTCATCAAAGTGCTCCATGACCCTTTTCATCGCAAAGCTCCATGAACCATGGCATCACAATGTTCTATAACCCCTGTCAACAAAATATTCCATTACACTTTTCATCAAATTGCTGCATGACCCTGTCATCAAAATGCTCCCTGCAATTCTCATCACAATGCACCACACACTTGTCATCAAAATGCTCCATGAACTATGTCATCACAAACTCCATGACCGTTGGCATCACAATGCTCCATGTCATTGTCATCATGATGCTCCATGAACCCTCTCATCACATTGTTCCATGCCCTTGTCATCACAAAGCTCTATGACACTTGTCATCACAATGCTCGATGCCCTTCTCATCACAATGCTCCATGCCCTTGACATTACAATCGTCCATGACCCAAGTATCACAGTGTTCCGTGCCCTTCTCATCACAATGCTCCATATCCAATCTCATCACAATAATCCATGAAATATTTCAGACCAATGCTCAATGCCCTTCTCATCACAATGCTCCATTACCACTGTCATAACAATGCTCCATGACCCGTGCCATCACAGGGTTCCACGGCCTTGTCATCACAAGGCTCCATGACCCTTGTCATCACAGTGCTCCAAGACTCCTGTAATCACAAAGCTCCATGCCCTTGTCATTACAAAGCTCCATGACACATGTCATCAGAATGTTCCATGGCCTTCTCCTCACAATGCTCCCTGCCCTTGTCATCACAATGCTCCAAGACCCCTGTAGTCACAGTGATCCATGCACCTTTTCATCAGAATGCTCCATGAGACTTGTCATCACAATTCTCCATGGTCATCTCATCACAATGCTCCAGGACATTGTCATCACCATGCTCCATGCACTTGTCATCACAATGCCCCAAGACCCCTGTAATCACAATGCTCCATGCCCCTTTTCATCAGAATGCTCCATGAGACTTGTCATCACAAGTCTCCATGGTCTTCTCATCACAACGCTCCAGGACCTTGTTATCACCATGCTCCATTCCCGTGTCATCACAATGCTCCATGACCCCTGTCATCACAATAATCTATGAATATATTCAGCCAAATGCTCCATGACATTCTCATCACAATGCTCCATGACCAATATCATCACAATGCTCCATGACCACTGTCATCACAACACTCCATGACACCTGACAACACAGTGATCCGGGACTCTTGTAATCACAATGCTCCAAGTCCCCTGTAATCAGAGTGATCCATGACCCCTGTCATCACAATAATCCATGAACATTTTCAGCCCAATGCTCCATGACCCTTGTCATCACAATGATCCATGCCCTTGTCATCCCAATGCTCCATGACCCCTGTATTCACAATGCTCTGTGATGTTTTTCATCACAGTGCTCCATGACACCTGTCATCACAATGCTCCATGCCTTTGTCAGCAAAATTCTACATGAACTTGTCATCACAATGCTTCACGACCTTGTCATGAAAATTTTCACTGGCCCTTGTCATCATAATGCTCCAAGCCCTAGTCATCACAATGCTCCATTATATTTGTCATCACAATCCTCCATTACATTTGGCATCACAATGCTCCATGCCATTGTCATCGCAATGGACCATGACATATGTCATCACAATGCTCCCTGACACCTGTCTTCACAATACTCGATGACCTTCTCATCACAATGTTCCATGCCCTTGTCCTCACAATGCACCATGCCCACTGTCATCACAATAATCTATGGAACTTGTCAGACCAATGCTCCATGCCCCGTCATCACAGTGCTCCATGCCCTTGTCCTCACAATGCTCCATGACCCCTTTCATCACTATGCTCCATGACCCCAATCATCACAAAGCTTCATAACGTTTGTCATCACAATGGTCCCTGCCCGCATCATCACAAGGCTCTGTGACCTTTGAAACCACAATGCTCCATGAACATTTCATCACAATTATCTGTGACTCTTGTAATCACAATGCTCCATGTCTTTGTCAGAACAAGGCTCCATGACCAATGTCATCACGATATGCCCCGGGCATTTCATCACAATGGTCCACAACCTTGTCATTGCAATGCTCCATAAAAATTTTAATCACAATGCTCCATGCACTTCTCATCAAAATGCTCTCACACCAGTTATATCACAGTGTTCCATCACTAGTCATCACAATACACCCTCACCCCTGTAATCACAATGATCCATGACTCTGTCATCACAATGCTACATCCGCTTATCATCACAAAGTTCCATGACCCCTGACATCACAATGTTCCATAAACCCTGTCATCAAAATTCTCCATGACCCTTTTCATCCTAAAGCTCCAAGACCCCTGACATCACAATGTTCTATAACCCCTGCCATAAAAATGTTCCATTACACTTTTCATCAATTTGCTGCATGACACGGTCATCAAAATGCTCCCTTCCCTTCTCATCACAATGAACCATGCCGTTGTCATCAAAATGCTCCATGACTTGTCATCACAAAGCTCCATGACCCTTGGCATCACAATGCTCCATGTCATTGTCATCACAATGCTCCATGAACCCTCTCATAACATTGCTCAATGCCCTTGTCAACACAAAGCTCCATGACCCTTGTCATCACAATGCTCGATGCCCTTCTCATCACAATGCTTCAGGCACTTGTCATTACAATCCTGCATGACCCATGTATCATAGTGTTCCGTACCCTTGTCATCACAATGCTCCATGCCCACTCTCATCACAATAATCCATGAAACATTTCAGACCAATGTTCCATGCCCTTCTCATCACAATGCTCCATTACCTCTGTCAAAACAATGCACAACGACCACTGCCATCACAATGTTCCACGGCCTTTTCATCACCAGGCTCCATGACACTTTTTATCACAAAGCTGAAGGCCCCTGTAATCACAGTGCTCCATGCCCTTGTCATCAAAAAGCTCCATGACACATTTCATCAGAATGTTCCATGGCCTTCTCATCACAATGGTCCATGCCCTTGTCATCACAATGCTCCAAGACCCCTGTAAACACAATGCTCCATGCCCCTTTTCATCTCAATGCTCCATGAACCCTGTCATCACAATGCACCATGTCCATCATCATAATGCTTCAGGCTATTGTCATCACAATGAAATCAATATTCTCCATGACCTCTGTCATCATAATGCTCCAAAACCTTGTGATCACAATGTTCCATAACACTTATCATCACAACACCCCATGACGCTCATCATCACAATTATCCATGGCCTTCTCATCACAATGCTCCATGATCTTTGTCATCACAATGCTCAATACACTTGTCATCACAATGCTCCCTGACACTTGTCGTCAGAATGCTCCTTGAACCCTGTCATGACAAGGCTCCATGCCTTTTTCATCACAATAATCCATGCCCTTTTCATCACAATACTCCAAGATCCCTCTAATCACAATGCTCCATGTCATTCTCATCAAAAAGCTCCATGACGCATGTCATCAGAATGCTTCATGGCCTTCTCATCACAATGCTCCATGTCATTGTCATCACAATGCTCCATGAACGTTCTCATCACATTGCTCCATGCACTTATCTTCACAAAGCTCCATGACACATGTCATCAGAATGCTCCATGGCCTTCTCATCACAATGCTCCATGCCCTTGCCATCACAATGCTCCTTTACCCCTCTCATAACAATGCTCCATAACCCCTGCCATCACGATATTCCATGGCCTTGTCATCACAAGGCTCCATAACCCTTCTCATCACAATGTTCCAAGAACCCTGTAATCACAATGCTCTATGCCCCTTTTCATTTCAATGATCCATGAACCCTGTCATCACAATGCGCCATGCCCTTCATCATAATGCTTCATGCTATTGTCATCACAATGAAATCAAAATGCTCCATGACCTCTGTCATAACAATGCTCAAAAACCTTGTGATCACAATATTCCATAACACTTGTCATCACAATGACCCATGACGCTCGTCATCACAATTATCCATGGTCTTCTCATCACAATGTTCCATGACCTTTGTCATCACAATGTTCAATACACTTGTCATCAAAATTCTCCCTGACACTTGTTTTCTGTATGCTCCTTGAAACCTGTCATGACAAGGCTCCATGCCTTTTTCATCACAATGATCCATGCACTTTTCATCACAATGCTTCAAGGCCCCTGTAATCACAATGCTCCATGCGCTTGTCATCACAAAGCTCAATGACACATGTCATCAGAAATCTCCTTGGCCTTCTGCTCACAATGCTCCATGCCCTTGTCATCACAATGTGGCAAGACCCCTGTAATCACAATGCTCCATTCCCCTTTTCATCAGTATGCTCCATGAGACTTGTCATCACAAAGCTCCATGGTTTTCTCATCACTATGCTCCAGGATCTTGTCATCACAATGCTTCTCGACCTTGTCATGAAAATTGTCAATGGCCCTTGTCATCATAATGCTCCTAGCCCTAGTCATCACAATACACCATTATATTTGTCATCACAATCCTCCATTACATTTGGCATCACAATACACCCTGCCATTGTCATCGCAATGGACCATGACATATGTCATCACAATGCTCCCTGACACCTGTCTTCACAATACTCCATGACCTTCTCTTCACAATGCTCCATGCCATTGTCATCACAATGCACTATGTCCAATGTCATCACAATAAACTATGAAAATTGTCAGACCAATGCTCCATGTCCCTGTCATCACAATGCTCCATGTCCCTGTCATCACAATGCTCCATGCACTTGTCATCACAATGCTCCATGACTTGTCATCACAATGTTCCTTGATCTTTCTCATCACAATTCTCAGTACACTTGTCATCACAATGATCCCTGACACTTGTCATCAGTATGCTCCTTGAACCCTGTCATGACAAGGCTGCATGCCTTTTTCATTAGAATGTTCCATGCCCATTTCATAACAATGCTCCAAGACCACTGTAATCACAATGCTCCATGCCCTTCTCATCACAAAGCTCCATGACGCATGTCATCAGAATGCTCCATGGCCTTCTCATCACCATGATCCATGCCCTTGTCATCACAATGCTCCAAGACCCCTGTAATCACAATGCTCCATGCCCCTTTTCAACAGAATGCTCCATGAGACTTCTCATCAGAAGTCTCCATGGTCTTCTCATCACAATGCAACAGGACTTTGTCATCACCATGCTCCATTCCCTTGTCATCACAATGCTCCATGACCAATATCATCACAATTCTCCATGACCACTGTCATCACAACACTGCATGACACCTGACAACACAATGATCCGGGACTCTTGTCATCACAATGCTCCATTCCCTATTCATCCCAATGCTTCATGACACTTGTCATAAAAATGATCCATGCCCTTGTCATCCCAATGCTCCATAACCCCTGTATTCACAATGCTCCGTGACGCATGTCATCACAGTGCTCCATGACACCTGTCATCACAATGCTCCATGCCTTTGTCAGCAAAATGCTACATGACCATGTCATTACAATGCTCTATGTGCTTGTCATCACAATACATCATTACCATTGTCATCACAATCCTCCATGAAGCTTGGGATCACATTGCTTCATTCCCTTGTCATCACAATGCCCCATGCTCTTTGAAATCAAAATGATCCATGACCTCTGTCATCACAATGCTCCAAGCCCTTGTGATCACAATGTTCCATAACACTTGTCATGACAACGCTCCATGATGCCTGTCATCACAATACTCCACGCCCTTTTCATCACAATGCTCCATGACCTTTGTCATCACAATTCTCAATACACTTGTCATCACAATGCTCCCTGACACTTGTCCTCAGAATGCTCCTTGAATCCTGTCACGAAAAGGCTCCATGCCTTTTCATCACAATGCCCCATGCCGTTTACATCACAATGCTCCATGCCATTGTCATCAAAATACTCCACAAGCTTGTCATCAAAATGTTTCATGACACTTGTCATCACAATTCTCCATGCACTTGTCAACACAATGCTCCATTACCCTTGTCATTAAAATGTGCCACGGGCTTTCCATCACAAAATCCACCACCTTGTCATCGCTATGCTGCATAAACTTTGTAATCACAATGCCCCATGCATTTCTCATCCAAATGCTCTCTCACCTGAGATATCACCATGTACCCTCACTAGTCATCACAATCCTACCTCACCCCTGTAATCAAAATGTTCCATGACACCTGTCATCAACATGTTCCATTCCCTTGTAATCACAATGCTCCATGACCACTGTCATCACAATACTCCATGCACTTTTCATCACAATGCTCCATGAACTTTGTCATCACAATTCTCAATACATTGTCATCACAATGCTCACTGACATTTGTCGTCAGAATGCTCCATGAAACCTGTCACGAAAAGTCTCCATGCCATTTTCATCACAATGCCCCATGCCGTTTTCTTCACAATGCTCCATGCCATTGTCATCAAAGTACTCCACAAGCTTGTCACCAGAATGCTGCATGACCCTTGTCATCACAATTCTCCATGCACTTGTCAACACAATGCTCCTTGACCCTTGTCATCGCAATGCTCCAAGACATTGCCATCACAATGCTCTATTAACTTTGTCATCAGAATCCTCCATGACACTTGGCATCAAAATGCTCCATGCCATTGTCATCACAATGGGCCATTACATATGTCATCACAATGCTCCCTGACACCTGTCTTCACAATACTGCATGACCTGGTCATCACAATGCTCCATGCCCTTGTCATCACAAAGCGCCATTCCAACTGTCATCACAAGAATCCATGAAACTTATTAGACAAATGTTCCATGCCCTTGTCATAACAAAGTTCCATGCCCTTTTTTATCACAACGCTCCATGTCCCCTGTATTCACAGTGCTCCGTGACGCTTGTCATAACAGTGCTCCATGACACTTGTCATCACAGTGCTCCATGCCTTTGTCAGCAAAATGCTACATGACCTTGTCATTACAATGCTCTATGCGCTTGTCATCACAATACTCCATTACCATTGTCATCACATCCTCCATGAACCTTGGGATCACATTGCTTCATGCCCTTGTCATCACAATGCTCCATGCTCCTTGAAATCAAAATGATCCATGACCTCTGTCATCACAATGGTCCAAACCCTTTTGATCACAATGTTCCATAACACTTGTCATCACAACGCTCCATGATGCCTGTCATCACAATACTCCATGCACTTTTCATCACAATGCTCCATGACCTTTGTCATCACAATTCTCAATACAATTGTCATCACAATGCTCCCTAACACTTGTCGTCAGAATGCTCCTTGAACACTGTCACGGAAAGGCTCCATGCATATTTCATCACAAAGCCCCATGCCATTTTCATCACAATGCTCCATGCCATTGTCATCAAAATACTCCACAAGCTTGTCATCAGAATGCTCCATGACACTTGTCATCACAATTCTCCTTGCACTTGTCAGCACAATGCTCCCTGACCCATGTCATCACAATGCTCCAAGCCATTGTCATCACAATGCTCCATTACCTTTGTCTTCAGAATCCTCCATGACACTTGCTATCACAATGCTCATGCTACTGTCATCACAATGGGCCATTACTTATGTCATCACAATGCGCCCTGACACCTCTCTTCACAATACCTCATGCCCTTGTCATCACAATGCTCCATGCCCTTGTCATCACAAATCGCCATTCCAACTCTCATCGCAATAATCCATTAAAACTTATTAGACCAATGCTCCATGCCCTTGTCATCACAATGCTCCAAGCACTTGTTATCACAATGCTCCATGACCACTGTCATCACAAATTTCCATGACTCCAGTCATCACAATGCTTCATGTCATTTGTCATCACAATGGTCCATGCCCTCATCATCAACAGTCTGTGTGACATTTTTAACCACAATGCTCCATGAACTTTTCATCACAATGATCTTTGACTCTTGTCATCGCAATTCTCTATGCCTTTCTCAGCACAATGCTCCATGACCCTTTTCATCACAATGCTCCCTGCGCTTGTCAGCACCATGCTCTTCGACACATGTCATCACAATACACCATGCGTTTGTCATCACAGTGCTCCACAATCTTGTCATCACAATGCTCCATAAACATTGTCATCACAATGCTCCATGCGCTTCTCATCAAAAAGCTCTCTCCCCACTGATATCACAATGTTACATCACTATTCGTCACAATACTCCCTCACCCCTGTCATCACAATCTTCCATGACTCCTGTCACCAAAATGCTACATGCATTATGATCACAATGTTCGATGACCACTGACATCACAATGTTAAATAACCCCTGTCATCAAAATGCTCCATGACCCTTTTCATCAAAATGCCCCATGACCCCTGACATCACAGTGTTCCATAACCCCTGTCATCAAATTGCTCCATGACCCTGTCATCACAATGCTCCCTGCCCTTCTCATCACAATGCACAACGCACTTGCCATCAAAATGCTCCATGACTTTTGTCATCACAAAGATCCATGACCCTTGGCATCACAATGTTCTATGTCATTGTCATCACGATGCTCCATGAACGCTCTCATCACATTGCTCCATGCCCTTGTCATCACAAAGCTCCATGACACATGTAATCAGAATGCTCCATGGCCTTCTCATCACAATGATCCATGCCCTTGCCATCACAATGCTCCATTACCCCTGTCATAACAATGCTCCATGGCGCCTGCCAACACAGTGTTCCATGGCCTTGTCATCACAAAGCTCCATGATCCTTCTCATCACAATGCTTCCAGACCCCTGTAATCACAATGCTTCATGCACTTCTCATCCAAATGCTCTCTCACCTGAGATATCACAATGTTCCATCACTAGTCATCACAATCCTCCCTCTACCCTGTAATCACAATGTTCCATGACCCCTGACATCACAATATTCCATAACCACTGTCATCAAAATGCTCCATGACACATTTCATCCCAAAGCTCCATGACCCATGGCATCACAATGTTCTGTAACCCCTGTCATCAAAATGTTACATTACACTTTTCATCAAATTGCAGCATGAACCTGTCATCAAAATGCTCCCTCTCCTTCTCATCACAATGCACCACACGCTTGTCATCAAAATGCTCCATGACCGTTGTCATCACAAAGCTCCATGACCCATGGCATCACAATGCTCCATGTCATTGTCATCACAATGCTCCCTGAACGCTCTCATCCCATTGCTCCATGCCCTTGTCATCACAAAGCTCCATGACACTTGTCATCACAATGCTCGATGCCCTTCTCATCAAAATGCTCCATGCCATATTCCTCACAATCCTCCATGACCCATGTATCACAGTGTTCCGTGCCCTTGTCATCACAATGCTCCATGCCCACTCTCATCACAATAATCCATGAAAACATTCAGGCCAATGATCAATGCACTTCTCATCACAATGCTCCATTACCTCTGTCATAAAAATGTGCCATGACCCCTGCCATCACAATGTTCCACGACCTTGTCATCACAAGGTTCCCTGACCCTTGACATCACAATGCTCCAAGACCCCTGTAATCACAATGCTCCATGCCACTTTGCATCTCAATGCTCCATGAACGCTGTCATCACAATGCACCATGCCCATCATCATAATGCTTCAGGCTATTGTCATCAAAATGAAATCAAAATTCTCCATGACCTCTGTCATCATAATGCTCCAAACCCTTGTGATCACAATGTTCCATAACACTTATCATCACAAATCCCCATGACGCTCATCATCACAATTATCCATGGTATTCTCATCACAATGCTCCATGACCTTTGTCATCACAATGCTCAATAAACTTGTCATCACAATGCTCCCTGACACTTGTCGTCAGTATGCTCGTTGAGCCTTGTCATGACAAGGCTCCATGCCTTTTTCCTCACAATGATCCGTGCCCTTTTCATCACAATGCTCCAAGATCACTGTCATCACAATTCTCCATGTGCTTGTCATCACAAAACTCCATGAAGCATGTCATCAGAATGCCCCATGGCCTTCTCATCACAATGCTCCATGCCCTAGTCATCACAATGCTCCAAGACCACTGTAATCACAATGCTCCCTGCCCCTTTTCATCAAAATGCTCTGAGAGACTTCTCATCACAAGTCTCCATGGTCATCTCATTACAAAGCTCCAGGACCTTGTCATCACCATTCTCCATTCCCTTGTCATCACAATGCTCCATGACCCCTGTCATCACAATGATCCATTAACATATTCAGCCAAATGCTCCACGACCTACACATCGCAATACTCCATGGCCAATATCATCACAATGTGCCATGACCACTGTCATTACAGCACTCCATGACTCCTGAGAACACAATGATCCGGGACTCTTGTCATCACAATGCTCCTTTCCCTACTCATCACTATGCTCCATGACACCTGTCATCACAACACTCCATGAACATTTTCAGCCCAGTGCTCCATGACACATGTCTGCACAATGATCCATGCCCTTGTCATCCCAATGCTCCATGACCCCTGTATTCACAATGCTCCATGACACTTGTCATCACAGTGCTCCATGACACATGTCATCACAATGCTCCATGCCTTTGTCAGCAAAATGCTACAGGATCTTGTCATTACAATGCTCTATGCGCTTGTCATCACAATACTCCATTTCCATTGTCATCACAATCCTCCATGAACCTTGGGATCACATTGCTTCATGCCCTTGTCATCACAATGCTCCATGCTCCTTGAAATCAATATGATCCATGACCTCTGTCATCACAATGCTCCAAACCCTTGTGATCACAATGTTCCATAACACTTGTCATCACAACGCTCCATGATGCCTGTCATCACAATAGTCCATGCCCTTTTCATCACAATGCTCCATAACCTTTGCCATCACAATTGTCAATATACATGTCATCACAATGCTCCCTGACATTGTCATCAGAATGCTCCTTGAAACCTGCCACGAAAAGGCTCCATGCCATTTTCTTCACAATGCCCCATGCCATTTTCATCACAATGCTGCATGCCATTGTCATCAAAATACTCCACAAGCTTGTCATCAGAATGCTCCATGACCCTTGTCATCACAATTCTCCATGCAATTGTCAGCACAATGCTCCCTGTCCCATGTCATCACAATGCTCCAAGCCATTGTCATCACAGTGTTCCATAATCTTTGTCATCAGAATCCTCCATGACACTTGGCATCACAATGCTCCATGCCATTGTCATCACAATGGGCCATTACATATGTCATCACAATGCTCCCTGACACCTCTCTTCACAATACTGCATGACCTGGTCATCACAATGCTCCATGCCCTTGTCTTCACAGTGTGCCATTCGAACTGTCATCGCAACAATCCATGGAACTTATTAGACTAATGTTCCATGCCCTTGTCATCACAGTGCTCCATGCCCTTGTTATCACAATGCTCCCTGACCCCTGTCATCACAGTCCTCCGTGACTCCAGTCATCACAATGCTTCATGACCTTTGTCATCACAATGGTCCATGCGCTCGTCATCAACAGTATCTGTGACCATTTTAACCACAATGCCCCATGAACATTTCATCACAATGCTCTTTGACCCTTGTCATCACAATGCTCTATGCCTATCTCAGCACAATACTCCATGACCCTTGTCATCACAATGCTCCTTGCGCTTGTCAGCACAATGCTCCATGACACATGTCATCACAATGCACCATGCGCTTGTCATCACAGTGCTCTACAATCTTGAAATCACAATGCTTCATAAACATTGTCATCATAATCTTCCATGCACTTCTCATCAAAATGCTCTCTAACCACTGATATCACAATGCTACAGCACTATTTGTCACAATACTCCATCCCACCTGTCATCACAATGTTCCATGACTCCTGTCATCACAATGCTACATGCACTTATCATCCAAATGTTCGATGACCCCTGACATGACAATGTTCCATAACACCTGTCATCAAAATGTTCCATGAAAATTTTCAACAAATTGCTCCATGAACCTGTCATCACAATTCTCCCTGCCCTTCTCATCAGAATGCACAACGCCCTTGCCATCAAAATGCTCCATGGCCTTTGTCATCTCAAAGATCCCCGACCCTTGGCATCACAATGCTCCATGTCATTGTCATCACAATGCTCCATGAACGCTCTCATCACATTGCTCCATACCCTTGTCTTCACAAATCTCCATGACACATGTCATCAGAAATCTACATGGCATCCTCATCACAATGCTCCATGTCATTTTCATCACAATGCTCCATGAACGCTCTCATCACATTGCTCCATACCCTTCTCTTCACAAATCTCCATGACACATGTCATCAGAAATCTACATGGCATCCTCATCACAATGCTCCATGTCCTTGCCATCACAATGCTCCATTACCCCTCTCATAACAATGCTCCATGACCCTGCCATCACGATATTCCATGGCCTTGTCATCACAAGGCTCCATGACCCTTCTCATCACAACACTCCAAGAACCCTGTAATCACAATGCTCCATGCCCTTTTTCATCTCAATGATCCATTAAACCTGTCATCACAATGCACCATGCCTATCATCATAATGCTTCATGCTATTGTCATCACAATGAAATCAAAATGCACCATGACCTCTGTCATAACAATGCTCCAATCCCTTGTGATCACAATATTCCATAACACTTGTCATCACAATGCCCCTTGACGCTCGTCATCACAATTATCTTTGGTCTTCTAATCACAATGCTCCATGACCTTTGTCATCACAATGCTCAATACACTTGTCATCAAAATGCTCCCTGACACTTGTTGTCTGTATGCTCCTTGAACCCTGTCATGACAAGGCTCCATGCCTTTTTCATCACAATGATCCATGCCCTTTTCCTCACAATGCTCCAAGACCCCTTTAATCACAATGCTCCAGGCCCTTGTCATCACAAAGCTCAATGACGCATGCCATCAGAATGCTCCTTGGTCTTCTGCTCACAATGCTCCATGCACTTGTCATCACAATGTTCCAAGACCCCTGTATTCACAATGCTCCATGTCCATTTTCATCAATATGCTCCATGAGACTTGTCATCACAAGGCTCCATGGTTTTGTCATCACAGTGCTCCAGGACCTTGTCATCACAATGCTTCATGACATTGTCATGAAAATTCTCAATGGCCCTTTTCATCATAATGCTCCAAGCCCTAGTCATCACAATGCTCCATTATATTTGTCATCACAGTCCTCCATTACATTTGGCATCACAATGCTCCATGCCATTGTCATCGCAATGGACCATGACATATATCATCACAATGCTCCCTGACACCTGTCTTCACAATACTCCATGACCTTCTCATCACAGTGAGCCATGCCCTTGTCATCACAATGCACCATGTCCACTGTCATCACAATAATCTATGAATCTTGTCAGAACAATGCTCCATGCCCCTGTCACCACAATGCTCCATGCCCTTGTCATCACAATGCTCCATGACCGCAGTCATCACAGTGCTCCGTGACTCCAGTCATCACAATGCTTCATAACATTTGTCATCACAGTGGTCCATGCCCGCGTCATCACAAGGCTCTGTGACCTTTATAACCACAATGCTCCATGAACTTTTCATCACAATGCTCCGTGACACTTGTCATCGAAATGCTCCATGCCTTTGTCAGAAAAATGCTCCATGACCCTTGTCATCACTATGTTCTATGCACTTTTCATCACAACGGTCCAAAAATTAGTCATGGTATTGCTCCATAAACTTTGTAATTACAATGCTCCATGCCCTTCTCATCACAATGTTCCATTCCCCTGTCATAACAATGGTACATGACCCCTGCCATCACAATATTCCTCGGCCTTGTCAGCACAAGGCTCCATGACACTTGTCATCACAATGCTCCAAGACCCCTGTAATCACAATGCTCCATGCCCTTCTTATCACAATGCTCCATTACACCTGTCATAACAATGCTCCATGACCCTTGTCATCACAATGCTCCAAAACCCCTGTAATCACAATGCTCCATGCCCTTGTCATCACAAATCTCCATGACACATGTCATCAGAATGTTCCATGGTCTTCTCCTCAAAATGCTCCATGCCCTTGTCATCACAATGCTCCCAAACCCCTGTAATCACAATGCTCCATGCCCCTTTTCAACTCAATGGTCCATGAAACCTGTCATCACAATGCATCATGCCCATCATCATAATGCTTCCAGCTATTGTCAGCACAATGAAATCAAAATTCTCCATGACGTCTGTCATCATAATGCTCCATGACCCCTGTCATCACAGTACTCCATGAACATTTTCAGACCACTGCTCCATGACACTTGTCATCACAATGATCCATGCCCTTGTCATCCCAATGCTCCATGACACCTGTACTCACAATGCTCCGTGATGCTTGTCATCACAGTGCTCCATGACACCAGTCATCACAATGCTCCATGCCTTTGTCAGCAAAATGCTACATGACCTTGTCATTACAATGCTCTATGGGCTTGTCATCACAATACTCCTTTACCATTGTCATCACAATCCTCCATGAACCTTGGGATCCCATTGCTTCATGTCCTTGTCATCAGAGTGCTCCATGCTCCTTGAAATCAAAATGATGCATGAGCTTTGTCATCACAATGCTCCAAACCCTTGTGATCACAATGTTCCATTACACTTTTAATCACAACGCTCCATGATGACTGTCATCACAATAATCCATGCCCTTTTCATCACAATGCTCCATGACCTTTGTCATCACAATTCTCAATACACTTGTCATCACAATGCTCCCTGACACTTGTCGTCAGAATGTTCCTTGAAACCTGTGATGAAAAGGCTCCATGCCTTTTTCATCACAAAGCCCCTTGCGGTTTTCATCACAATGCTCCATGCCATTGTCATCAAAATACTCTACAAGCTTGTCATCAGAATGCTCCACGACCGATGTCATCACAATTCTCCATGCACTTGTTAGCACAATGCTCCCTGACCCTTGTCATCACAATGCTCCAAGACATTGTCATCACAAAGCTCCATTACCTTTGTCATCAGAATCCTCCATGACACTTGGCATCACAATGCTCCATGCCATTGTCATCACTATGGGCCATTACATATGTCATCACGATGCTCCCTGACACCTGTCTTCACAATACTGCAAGACCTGTTCATCGCAATGCTCCATGCCTTTGTCAACACAATATGCCATTCCAACTGTCATCGCAATAATCCATGAAACTTATTAGACCAATGCTCCATGCCCTTGTCATCACAATGCTCCATGCCCTTGTTATCACAGTGCTCCATGACGCCTGTCATCACAATGCTCCATGAATCCTGTCATCACAATGCTCCATGACCTTTGTTATCACAATGGTCCATGCCCTCATCATCAACAGTCTCTGTGACATTTTTAACCACAATGCTCCATGAACATTTCATCACAATGCTCTTTGCCCCTTGTCATCACAATGCTCTATGCTTTTCTCAGCACAATGCTCCATGCCCGTGTCATCACAATGCTCTATGACCCCTGTCATCACAATGCTCTTTGACTCCAGTCATCACAATTCTTCATAACATTTGTCATCACAGTGCTCGATGCCCGCATCATCACAGGGCTCTGTTACATTGGTAACCACAATGCTCCATGAAATTTTCATCACAATGCTCCGTGACCCTTGTCATCACCATGCTCCATGCATTTGTCAGAAAAATGCACCATGTCCCTTATCATCACAACGTGCCACCCGCTTTCCACACCAACGGTCCAAAAATTTGTCATGGCAATGCTCCATAAAACTTGTAATCACAATGTTCCATGCCCTTCTCATCACAATGCTCCATTACACCTGTCATAAAAATGCTCCATGATCCCTGCCATCACAATATTCCACCGCCTTGCCATCACAAGGCACCATGGCCCTTGTCATCACAATGTTCCAAAACACCTGTAATCACAATGATCCATACCCTTGTCATCACAAAGCTCCATGACACATGTCATCAGAATGTTCCATGGCCTTCTCATCAAAATGCTCCATGCCCTTGTCATCACAACGCTCCCAGACACCTGTTATCACAATGCTCCATGCCCTTGTCATCACAATGCTTCCAGACCCCTGTAATCACAATGCTCAATGCCCCTTTTCATCTCAATGCTCCATGAAACCTGTCATCACCATGCACCATGCCCATCATGATAATGCTTCCGGCTATTGTCAGCACAATGAAATCAAAATTCTCCATGACTTCTGTCATCACAATGCTCCATGACCCCTGTCATCACAATGATCCATGCTCTTGTCATCCCAATGCTCCATGACCCCTGTATACACAATGCTCCGTGACGCTTGTCATCACAGTGCTCCATGACACCTGTCATTACAATGATCCATGCCTTTGTCAGCAAAATGCTACATGACCTTGTCATTACAATGCTCTATGTGCTTGTCAACACAATACTCCTTTACCATTGTCATTGCAATCCTCCATGAACCTTGGGATCTCATTGCTTCATGCCATAGTCATCACAATGCTCCATGATCCTTGAAATCAAAATGATCCATGACCTTTGTCATCGCAATGATCCAAACACTTCTGATCACAATGTTCCATAACACTTGTCATCACAACACTCCATGATGCCTGTCATCACAATACTGCATGCCCTTTTCATCACAATGCTCCATGACCTTTGTCATCACAATTCTCAATACACTTTTCATCACAATGCTCCCTGACACTTGTCGTCAGAATGCTTTTTGAACCCTGTTACGAAAGGCTCTATGAATTTTTCATCAAAATGACCCATGCCGTTTTCATCACAATGCTCCATGTCACTGTCATCAAAATACTCCACAAGCTTGTCATCAGAATGCTCCATGACACTTGTCATCATAATTCTCCATGCAATTCTCAACACAAAGCTACCTGACACTTGTCATCACAATGCTCCATGCCATTGTCATCACAATGCTCCATTACCTTTGTCATCAGAATCCTCCATGACACTTGGCATCACAATGCTTCATGCCATTGTCATCACAATGGGCCATTATATATGTCATCACAATGCTCCCACACACCTCTCTTCACAATACTGCATGACCTGGTCATCACAATGCTCCATGCCCTTGTCATCACAATGCACCATTCCAACTCTCATCGCAATAATCCATGAAACTTATTAGACCAATGTTCCATGTCCTTGTCATCACAATGTCCATTCCCTTGTTATTACAATGCTCCATGACCCCTGTCATCACAATGCTCCGTGATTCCAGTCATCACAATGCTTCTTGACCTTTGTCATCACAATGGTCCATGCCCACATCATCAACAGTCTCTGTGACGTTTTTAATCACAATGCTCCATGAACTTTTCATCACAATGCTCTTTGACCCCTGTCATCACCATGCTCTATGCCTTTCTCAGCACAATGCTCCATGACATTTCTCATCACAATGCTCCATGCGCTTGTCAGCACAATGCTCCACGACACATGTCATCACAATGCACCATGCGCTTGTCATAACAGTGCTCCACAATCTTGTCATCACAATGCTCCATAAACCTTGTCATCACAATGCTCCATACACTTCTCATCGAAATGCTCTCTCACCACTGATATCACAATGTTACATCACTATTCGTCACAATACTCCCTCACCCCAGTCATCACAATATTCCATGACTCCTGTCATCACAATGCTACATGCACTTATCATCAAAATGTTCGATGACCCCTGACATCACTATGCTCCATAACCCCTTTCATCAAAATGCTCCATGACCCTTTTCATCAAAATGCTCCATGACCCCTGACATCACAATGTTCCATAACACCTGTCATCAAAATGTTCCATAACTCTTTTCATCAAATTGCTCCTTGACCCTGTCATCACAATGCTCAATACACTTGTCAGCACAATGCTCCCTGACACTTTTCGTCAGAATGCTCCTTGAACCCTGTCACGAAAAGGCTCCATGCCTTTTCATCACAATGCGCCATGCCATTTACATCACAATGCTCCATGCCATTGTCATCAAAATACTCCACAAGTTTGTCATCAGAATGTTAGATGACCCTTGTCATCACAAATCTCCATGCACTTGTCAGCACAATGCTCCCTGACACTTGTCATCACAATGCTCCATTACTTTGTCATCAGAATCCTCCATGACACTTGGCATCACAATGTTCCATGCAATTGGCATCACAATGGGCCATTACATATGTCATCACAATGCTCCCTGACACCTGTCTTCACAATACTGCATGACCTGGTCATCACAATGCTCCATGCCCTTGTCATCACAATGCGCCATTCCAACTTTCATCGCAATAATTCATGAAACTTAATAGACCAAAGTTCCATGCCCTTGTGATCACATTGCTCCATGCACTTCTCATCAAAATGCTCTCTCACCACTGGTATCACAATTCTACATCACTATTTGTCACAATACTCCCTCACCCCTCTCATCACAATGTTCCATGACTCCTGTCATCACAATGCTACATGCACTTATCATCCAAATGTTCGATGACCCCTGACATCACAATGTTCCATAACACCTGTCATCACAATGCTCCATGACCCTTTTCATCAAAATGCTCCATGACCCCTGACATCACAATGTTCCATAACAACTGTCATCAAAATGTTCCATGACACTTTTCATCAAATTGCTCCATGACACTGTCATCACAATGATCCCTGCACTTCTCATCAAAATGCACAGCGCCCTTGCCATCAAAATGCTCCATGACCTTTGTCATCACAAAGATCCATGACCCTTGGCATCACAGTGTTCCATGTCATTGTCATCCCACTGCTCAATGAACGCTCTCATCACATTGCTCCATGCACTTGTCTTCACAAAGCTCCATGACACATGTCATCAGAATGATCCATGGCCTTCTCATCACAATTCTCCATGCCCTTACAATCACAATGCTCCATTAAACCTGTCATAACAATGCTCCATGACCCATGCCATCACGATGTTCCATGGCCTTGTCATCACAAGGCTCCATGACCTTTCTCATCACAATGCTCCAAGAACCCTGTAATCACAATGCACTATGCCCCTTTTCATCTCAATGATCCATGAACCCAGTCATCACAATGCACCATGCCCATCATCATGCTTCATGCTATTGTCATCACAATGAAATCAAAATGCTCCATGACCTCTGTCATAACAATGTTCCAAACCCTTGTGATCACAATATTCCATAACACTTGTCATCACAATGCCACATGACGCTCGTCATCACAATTATCCATGGTTTCTCATCACAGTGCTCCATGACTTTTGTCATCAAAATCCTCAATACACTTGTCATCAAAATGCTCCCTGACACTTGTTGTATGTATGCTCCTTGAACCCTGTAATGACAAGGCTCCATGCCCTTTTCATCACAATGCTCCAAGACCCCTGTAATCACAATGCTCCATGCCCTTGTCATCACAAAGCTCAATGACACATGTCATCAGAATGCTCCTTGGCCTTCTGATCACAATGCTCCATGCCATTGTCATCACAATGTGCCAAGACCCCTGTAATCACAATGCTCCATGCCCCTTTTCATCAGTATGCTCCATGAGACTTGTCATCACATGGCTCCATGATTTTCTCAACACAATGTTCCAGGACCTTGTCATCAAAATGCTTCACGACCTTGTCATGAAAATTCTCAATGGCCCTTGTCATCATAATGCTCCAATCCCTAGTCATCACAATGCTCCTTTATATTTGTCATCATAATCCTCCATTATATTTGGCATCACAGTACTCCCTGCCATTGTCATCGCAATGGACCATGACATATGTCATCACAATGCTCCCTGACACCTGTCTTCACAATACTCCATGACCTTCTCTTCAAAATGATACATGCCCTTGTCATCACAATGGACTATGTCCAATGTCATCACAATAATCTATGAAAATTGTCAGACCAATGCTCCATGCCCTTGTCATCACAATGCTCCATGCCCTTGACATCACAATGCTCCATGACTTGTCATCACAAAGCTCCATAACAATGACCCATGTATCACAGTGTTCCGTGCCCTGGTCAACCCAATGCTCCATGCCCACTCTCATCACAATAATTCATGAAACATTTTAGACCAAAACTCAATGCCCTTCTCATCACAATGCTCCATTACCTCTGTCATAACAATGCTCCACGACACCTGCCATCACATTGTTCAATGGCATGTCATTACAAGTCTCCATGACCCTTGTCATCACAATGCTCCAAGACCCCTGTAATCACAATGCTCCATGCCTTTGTCATCACAGTGCTCCATGACGCATGTCATCAGAATGTTCCATGGCCTTATCATCACAATGCTCCAAGCCATTGTCATCACAATGCTCCAAGACTCCGGTAATCACAATACTCCATGCCCCTTTTCATCTCAATGCTCCATGAACCCTGTCATCACAATGCACCATGCCCATCATCATAATGTTTCAGGCTATTGTCATCACAATGAAATCTAAATTCTCCATGACCTCTTTCATCATAATGCTCCAAACCCATGTGATCTCAGTATTCCATAAGACTTATCATCACAACACCCCATGACGCTAATCATCACAATTATCCATCGTCTTCTCATCACAATGCTCCATGACATTTGTCATCAAATACTCAATACACTTGTCATCACAATGCTCCCTGACACTTGTCGTGAGTATGCTTCTTGAACAATATCATGACAAGGCTCAATGCCTTTTTCATCACAATGATACATGCCCTATTCATGAAAATGCATCAAGACACCTGTAATCACAATGCTCCACGACCTTCTCATCACAATGCTCCATGGCCAATATCATCACAATGCTCCATGACCACTGTCATCACAACACTCCATGACACCTGACAACACAATGATCCGGAACTCTTGTCATCAAAATGCTCCATGACCCCTGTCATCACAATACTCCATGAACATTTTCAGCCCAATGCTCCATGAACTTTGCATCACATTGAACCATGCCCTTGTCATCCCAATGCTCCATGACCCCTGTATTCACAATGCTCCGTGACCCTTGTCATCACAGTGCTCCATGACACCTGTCATCACAATGCTCCATGCCTTTGTCAGAAAATGCTACATGAGCTTGTCATTACAACGCTCTATGCGCTTCTCATCACAGTACTCCAATACCATTGTCATCACAAACCTCCATGAACCTTGGGATCACATTGCTTCATGCCCTTGTCATCACAATGCTCCATGCTCCTTGAAATCAAAATGATCCATGACCTCTGTCATCACAATGCTCCAAACCCTTGTGATCACATTGTTCCATAACACTTGTCATCACAACACTCCATGATGCCTGTCATCACAATACTCCATGGCCTTTTCATCACAATGCTCCATGACCACTGTCATCACAGTTCTCAATACACTTGTCATCATAATGCTCCCTGACACTTGTCGTCAGAATTCTCCTTGAACCCTGTCACGAAAAGGCTCCATGCCTTTTTAATCACAATGCCCCATGCCGTTTTCATCACAATGCTCCATGCCATTGTCATCAAAATACTCCACGAGCTTGTCATCAGAATGTTCCATGACCCTTGTCATTACAATTCTCCATGCACTTGTCAGCTAAATGCCCCCTGACACTTGTCATCACAATTCTCCAAGCCATTGTCATCACAATGCTCCATTACTTTGTCATCAGAATCCTCCATGACACTTGGCATCACAATGCTCCATGCCATTGTCATCACAATGGGCCATTACATATGTCATCACAATGCTCCCTGACACCTGTCTTCACAATACTGCATGACCTGGTCATCACAATGCTCCATGCACTTGTCACCACAATGCACCATTCCAACAGTCATCACAATAATCCATGAAACTTATTAGACCAATGCTCCATGCCCTTGTCATCACAATGCTCCATGACCCTTGTCATCACAATGCTCCATGAACTTTTCATCACAATGCTCTTTGATCCTTGTCATCACAATGCTCTATGCCTTTCTCAGGACAATGCTCCATGACCCTTGTCATCACAATGCTCCATGCGCATGTCAGCACGATGCTCCATGACACATGTCATCACAATGCACCATGCGCTTGTCATCACAGTGCTCCACAATCTTGTCATCACAATGCTCCATAAACCTTGTCATCACAATGCTCCATGCACTTCTCATCAAAATGCTCTCTCACCACAGATATCACAATGTTACATCACTATTCGTCACAATACTCCCTCACCCCTGTTATCACAATGTTCCATGACACCTGTCATCACAATGCTACATGCACTTATCATCACAATGTTCGATGACCCCTGACATCACAATGCTCCATAACCCCTGTCATCAAAATTCTCCATGACCCTTTTCATCATAATGCTCCATGAACCCTGACATCACAATGTTCCATAACCCCTGTCATCAAAATATTCCATGACCCTTTTCATCAAATTGCTCCATGACCCTGTCATCACAATGCTCCCTGCCCTCCTCATCACAATGCACAACGCCCTTGTCATCAAAATGCTCCATGACATTTGTCATCACAAAGATCCATGACCCTTGGCATCACAATGCTCCATGTCATTGTCATCACAATGCTCCATGACACATGTCCTCAGAATGCTCCATGGCCTTCTCATCACAATGATCCATGCCCTTGCTGTCACAATGCTCCATTACCACAGTCATAAAAATTCTCCATGATCCCTGCCATCACGATGTTCCATGGCCTTGTCATCACAAGGCTCCATGACCCTTCTCATCACAATGCTCCAAGACCCCTGTAATCACAATGCTCCATGCCCCTTTCCATCTCAATGATCCATGAACCCTGTCATCACAATGCACCATGCCCATCATCATAATGCTTCATGCTATTGTCATCACAATGAAATCAAAATGCTCCATGACCTCTGTCATAACAATGCTCCAAACCCTTGTGATCACAATGTTCCATAACACTTGTCATCACAGTGCCCCATGTCGCTCATCATCACAATTATCCATGGTCTTCTCAACACAATGCTCCATGACCTTTGTCATCACAATGCTCAATACACTTGTCATCAAAATGCTCCCTGACACTTGTTGTCTGTATGCTCCTTGAACCCTGTCATGACAAGACTCCATGCCTTTTTCATCACAATGATCCATGCCCTTTTCATCACAATGCTCCAAGACCCCTTTAAACACAATGCTCCATGCCCTTGTCATCACAAAGCTCAATGAAACAGGTCTTCAGAATGCTCCTTGGCCTTCTCCTCACAATGCTCCATGCCCATGTGATCACAATGTTCCAAGACCCCTGTAATCACAATGGTCCATGAACTTTTTCATCAGTATGCTCCATGAGATTTGTTATTACAAGTCTCTATAGATTTCTCATCACAATGCTCCAGGACACTGTCATCACAATGCTTCACGACCTTGTTCTGAAAATTCTCAATGGCCCTTGTTCTCATAATGCTCCAAGCCCTAGTCATCACAATGCTCCATTATATTTGTCATCACAATCCTCCATTACTTTTGGCATCACAATGCTCCCTGCCATTGTCATTGCAATGGACCATGACATATGTCATCACAATGCTCCCTGACACCAGTCTTCACAATACTCCATGACCTTCTCATCACAATGAGCCATGCCCTTGTCATCATAATGCACCATGTCCACTGTCATCACAATAATCTATGAAACTTGTCAGAACAATGCTCCATGCCCCTGTCACCACAATGCTCCATGCCCTTGTCATCACAATGCTCCATGACCGCAGTCATCACAGTGCTCCGTGACTCCAGTCATCAAAATGCTTCATAACATTTGTCATCACAAAGGTCCATGCCCGCGTCATCACAAGGCTCTGTGACCTTTATAACCACAATGCTCCATGAACTTTTCATCACAATGCTCCGTGACACTTGTCATCAAAATGCTCCATGCCTTTGTCAGAAAAATGCTCCATGACCCTTGTCATCACTATGTTCTACGCACTTTTCATCACAACGGTCCACAAATTAGTCATGGTATTGCTCCATAAACTTTGTAATTACAATGCTCCATGCCCTTCTCATCACAATGCTCCATTCCCCTGTCATAACAATGGTACATGACCCCTGCCATCACAATATTCCTCGGCCTTGTCAGCACAAGGCTCCATGACACTTGTCATCACAATGCTCCAAGACCCCTGTAATCACAATTCTCCATGCCCTTGTCATCACAAAGCTCCATGACACATGCCATCAGAAAATTCCATGGCCTTCTCATCAAAATGTTCCATGCCCTTGTCATAACACTGCTCCAAGACCTCTGGAATCACAATGCTCCATGCCCCTTTTCATCTCAATGCTCCATGAACCCTGTCAGCACAATGCATCATGCCCATCATCATAATGCTTCCGGCTATTTTCAGCACAATGAAATCAAAATTCTTCATGACCTCTGTCATCACAATGCTCCATGACCCCTGTCATCACAATACTCCATGAATATTTTTAGCCCAATGCTCCATGACACTTGTCATCACAATGAACCATGCCCTTGTCATCCCAATGCTCCATGACCCCTGTATTCACAATGCTCCATGACTCTTGTCATCACAGCACTCCATGACACCTGTCATCAGAATACTCCATGCCTTTGTCAGCAAAATGCTACATTACCTTTTCATTACAATGCTCTATGCGCTTGTCATCACAATACTCCATTTCCATTGTCATCACAATCCTCCATGAACCTTGGGATCACATTGCTTCATGCTCTTGTCATCACAATGCTCCATGTTCCTTGAAATCAAAATGATCCATGACTTCTCTCATCACAATGCTCCAAACCCTTGTGATCACAGTGTCCCATAACACTTGTCATCACAATGCTCCATGATGCCTGTCATCACAATACTCCATGCCCTTTTCATCACAATGCTCCATGACCATTGTCATCAGAATGCTCCTTGAACCCTGTCACGAAAATGCTCCATGCCTTTTTCATCACAATGCCCCATGCCATTTTAATCACAATGCTCTGTGACCATTGTCATCAAAATGCTCCATTCCTTTGTCTGAAAAATGTTCCATGACCCTTGTCATCACAATGTGCCATTCGCTTTTCATCACAACGGTCCAGAAACTTATCATTGCAAAGCTCCATAAACCTTGTAATCACAATGCTCCATAATCTTCTCATCAAAATGCTCTGTCACCGGGCCTCCCTGGTGGCGCAGTGGTTGAGAGTCCGCCTGCCGATGCAGGGGATACGGGTTCGTGCCCTGGTCTGGGAGGATCCCATATGCCGCGGAGCGGCTGGGCCCGTGAGCCATGGCCGCTGAGCCTGCGCGTCCGGAGCCTGTGCTCCGCAACGGGAGAGGCCACAACAGTGAGAGGCCCGCGTACCGAAAAAAAAAAAAAAAAAAAAAAAAAAAAAATGCTCTGTCACCAAAGATATCACAGTGTTCCATCACTAGTCATCACAATACTCCCTCACCCCTGTAATCAAAATATCCCATGACCCGTGTCATCACAATGCTACATCCCTTTATCATCACAATGTTCCATGACCCCTGACACCACAATATTCTATAACCCCTGTCATCAAAATGTTCCAATACACTTTTCATCATATTGCTGCATGACACTGTCATCAAAATACTCACTGCCCTTCTCATCACAATTCACCATGCACTTGTCAACAAAATGCTCCAATACATTTGTCATCACAAAGCGCCATGACCGTTGGCATCACATTGCTCCATGCCCTTGTCATCACAAAGCTCCATGACACTTGTCATCACAATGCTCGATGCCTTTCTCATCACAATGCCCCATGCCCTCGTCATTACAATCCTCCATGACCCATGTATCACAGTATTCCATGCCCTTATCATCCCAATGCTCTATGCCCACTCTCATCACAATAATCCATGAAACATTTCAGACCAATGCTCCATGCCCTTCTCATCACAATGCTCCTTTACCTTTGTCATAACAATGCTCCATGACACATGCCATCACAATGTTCCACGGCCTTGTCATCAGAAGGCTCGAAGACACTTGTCATCACAATGCTCCACGACACCTCTAATCAAAATGCTCCATGCCCTTGTCATCAAAAAGCTCCATGACGCATGTCATCAGAATGTCCCATGGCCCTTTCATCACTATGTTCCATGTCCTTGTCATCACAATGCTCCAAGACCCTTGTAATCAAAATGCTCCATGCGTGTTTTCATCTCACAGCTCCATGAACCCTGCCATCACAATGGACCATGCCCCTCATCATAATGCTTCAGGCTATTGTCATCACAATGAAATCAATATTCTCCATGACCTCTGTCCTCATAATGCTCCAATCCCTTGTGATCACAATGTTCCATAACACTTATCATCACAACACCCCATGACGCTCATCATCACAATTATCCATGGTCTTCTCATCACAATGCTCCATGACCTTTGTCATCACAGTGCTCAATACACTTGTCATCACAATGCTCCCTGACACTTGTCTTCAGTATGCTCCATTAACCCTGTCATGACACGTCTCCATGCCTTTTTCATCACAATGATCCATGCCCTTTTAATCATAATGCTCCAAGACCCCTGAAATCACAATGCTCCATGACCTTGTCATCACAAAGCTCAATGACGCATGTCATCAGATTTCTCCATGGCCTTCTCCTCACAATGCTCCATGCCCTTGTCATCACAATGCTCCTAGACACCTGTAATCACAATGCTCCATGTCCCTTTTCATCAGAATGCTCCATGAGACTTGTCATCACAAGTCTCCATTGTCCTCTCATCAAAGTGCTCCAGGAACTTGTCATCAAAATGCTCCATGATCCTTGTCATCACAATACTCCATGAATATTTTCAGCCCAATGCCCTATGACCTTCTCATCAAAATGCTCCATCACCCCTGTCATCACAATACTCCATGAACATTTTCAGCCCAATGCTCCATGACATTTGTCATCACAATGTTCCATTCCCTTGTCATCACAATGCTCCATGACCCCTGTATTCACAATGCTCCGTGACGCTTGTCATCACAGTGCTCCATGACACCTGTCATAACAATGCTCCATGCCTTTTTCAGCAAAATGCTACCTGACCTTGTCATTGCAATGCTCTATTCGCTTGTCAATACAATACTCCATTACCATTGTCATCACAGTCCTCCATGAACATTGGGATCATATTGCTTCATGCCCTTGTCATCAAAATGCTCCATGCTCCTTGAAATCAAAATGATCCATGAACTCTGTCATCACAATGCTCCAAACCCTTGTGATCCCAATGTTCCATAACACTTGTCATCACAACACTCCATGATGCCTGTCATCACAATACTCCATGCCCTTTTCATCACAATGCTCCATGACCTTTGTCATCACAGTTCTCAATACACTTGTCATCACAATGCCTCATGCATTTTTCATCACAATGCTCCATGCCATTGTTATCAAAATACTCCACAAGCTTTTCATCAGAATACTCCATGACCCTTTTCATCACAATTCTCCATGCACCTGTCAGCACAATGCTCCCTGACCCTTGTCATCACAATGCTCCAAGCCTTTGTCATCATAATGCTCCATTAGCTTTCTCATCAGAATCCTCCATGACCCCTGTCATCACAATGCTACATCCCCTTATCATCACAATATTCCATAACCCCTGTCATCAATATGCTCCATGACCCTTTTTATCCCAATGCTCTATGACACCTGGCATCACAATGTTATATATCCCCTGTCATCAAAATGCTCCATTAGACTTTTCATCAAATTTCTGCATGACCCTGTCATCAAAATGCTCCCTGCCCTTCTCATCACAATGCACCACACACTTGTCATCAAAATGCTCCATGACATTTGTCATCACAAAGCTCCATGACCCTTGGCATCACAATGCTCCATGTCATTGTCATCACAATTCTACATGAACACTCTCATCACATTGCTCCAAGCCCTTGTCATCACAAAGCTCCATGACACTTATCATCACAATGCTCGATGCCCTTCTCATCACAATGCTTCATGCCCTTGTCATTACAATCCTCCATGACCCATATATCACAGTGTTCCATGCCCTTGTCATCACAATGCTCCATGCCCACTCTAATCACAATAATCCATGAAATATTTCACACCAATGCTCAATGCCCTTCTCATCACAATGCTCCATTACCTCTGTCATAACAATGCTCCATGACCCGTGCCATCACAATGTTCCACGGCCTTGTCATCACAAGGCTCCATGACCCTTGTCATCACAATGAACCAAGACACATGTAATCACAAGGCTCCATGCCCTTGTCATCACAAAGCTCCGTGAGGCATGTCATCAGAATGTTCCACGGCCTTCTCCTCACAATGCTCCATGCACTTGTCATTACAATGCTCCAAGACCCCTGTAATCACAGTGTTCCATGAGCCTTTTCATCTCAATGCTCCATGAACCCTGTCATCACAATGAACCATGCCCATCATCATGATGCTTCAGGCTATTGTCATCACAATGAAATCAAAATTCTCCATGACCTCTGTCATCATAATGCTTCAAACCCTTGTGATCACAATGTTCCTTAACACTTATCATCACAACACACCATGACGCTCATCATCACAATTATCCATGGTCTTCTCATCACAATGCTCCATTACCTTTGTCATCAGAATCCTCTATGACACTTGGCATCACAATCCTCCATGCCATTGTCATCACAATGGGCCATTACATATGTCATCACAATGCTCCCTGACACCTGTCTTCACAATACTGTATGTCCTGGTCATCACAATGCTCCATGCCCTTTTCATCACAATGCGCCATTCCAACTCTCATCGCAATAATCCATGAAACTTATTATTCCAATGCTCCATGCCCTTGTCATCACAATGCTCCAATCCCTTTTTATCACATTGTTCCATGACCCCTGTCATCACAATGCTCCGTGACTTCATTCATCACAATGATTCATGACCTTTATCATCTCAATGGTCAATGCCCTCGTCATCAACAGTCTCTGTGACCATTTTAACCACAATGCTCCATGAACTTTTCATCACAATGCTCTTTGACCCTTGTCATCACAATCCTATATGCCTTTCTCAGCACAATGCTCCATGACCCTTCTCATCACAATGCTCCATGCGCTTGTCAGCACGATGCTCCATGACACATGTCATCAAAATGCACCATGCGCTTGTCATCACAGTGCTCCACAATCTTGTCCTCACAATGCTCCATAAAACTTGTCATCACAATGCTCCATGCACTTCTCATCAAAATGCTCTCTCACCACTGATATCACAATGTTACATCACTATTCGTCACAATACTCACTCACCCCTGTCATCACAATGTTCCATGACTCCTGTCATCACAATGCTACATGCACATATCATCACAATGTTTGATGGCCCCTGACATCACAATGTTCCATAACCCCTGTCATCAAAATGCTCCCAAAATATTTTCATCAAAATGCTCCATGACCCCTGGCATCACAATGTTCCATAACCACTGTCATCAAAATATTCCATGATCATTTTCATCAAATTGCTTCATGACCCTGTAATCACAATGCTCCCTGCCCTTGTCCTCACAATGCACAGCGCCCTTGCCATCAAAATCCTCCATGACCTTTGTCATCACAAAGATCCATGACCCTTGGCATCACAATGCTCCATGTCATTGTCATCACAATGCTCCATGAACGCATTCATCACATTGCTCAATGCCATTGTCATCACAAAGCTCCATGACACGTCATCAGAATGCTCCATGGCTTTCTCATCACAATCCTCCATGCCATTGCCATCACAATGTTCCATTACCCCTGTCATAACAATGCTCCATGACCCCTGCCACCACGATGATCCATGTCCTTGTCATCACAAGGCTCCATGACCATTCTCATCACAATGCTCCTAGACCCCTGTAATCCCAATGTTCCATGACCCCTGTCATCACAATGCTACATCCCCTTATCATCATAATCTTCCATGACCCCTGTCATCACAATGCTACATCCCCTTATCATCACAATGTATTATAACCCCTGTCATCAAAATGTTCCATTACAATTTTCATCAAATTGCTGCATGACACTGTCATCAAAATGCTCCCTGCCCTTCTCATCACAATGCACCACGCCCTTGACATCAAAATGCTCCGTGACTTTTGTCATCACAAAGCTCCATGACCCTTGACATCACAATGCTCCATGTCATTGTCATCACAATGCTCCATGAACCCTCTCATCACATTGCTCCATGCCCTTGTCATCACAAAGCTCCATGACACTTGTCATCACAGTGCTCGATGCCATTCTCATCTCTATGCTCCATGCCCTTGTCATTACAATCCTCTATGATCATTGTATCACAGTGTTCCGTGCTCTTGTCATCACAATGCTCCATGCCCACTCTCATCACAATAATCCATGAAACATTTCAAACCAATGCTTCCTGTCCTTCTCATCACAATGCTCCATTACAACTCTCATAACAATGTTCCATGACCGCTGACATCACAATGTTCCATGGCCTTGTCATTCACAAGGCTCCATGACACTTGTCATCACAATGTTCCAAGACCCCTGTAATCACAATGCTCCATGCCCTTGTCATCACAAAGCTCCATGACGCATGTCATTAGAATGTTCCATGGACTTCTCCTCACAATGCTCCATGCCCTTGTCATCACAATGCTCCAAGACACTTTTTTTCACAATGCTCCATGCCCCTTTTCATCTCAAAGCTCCATGAATCCTATCATCACAGTGCACCATGCCCATTATCATAATGCTTCAGGGTATTTTCATCATAATGAAATCAAAATGCTCCATGACCTCTTTCATCACAATGCTCCAAACTGTTGGGATCACAGTGTTCCATAACACTTCTCATCACAACAACCCATGATGCTCATAATCACAATTATCCATGGTCTTCTCATCACTATGCTCCATAAACTTTGTCATCACAATGCTCAATACACTTGTCATCACAATGCTCCCTGACCCTTGTCATCAGTATGCTCCTTGAACACTGTCATGACAAGGCTCCATGCCTTTTTCATCACAATGTTCCATGCCCTTTTCACCACAATGTGCCAAGACACCTGTAATCACAATGCTCCATGCACTTGTCATCACAGTGCTCCATGACGCATTCATCAGAATGCTCCATGGCCTTCTCTTCACAATGCTCCATGCCGCTTGTCATTATAGCGCTCCATGACGCTCGTCATCACAATTATCCATGGTCTTCTCATCACAGTGCTCCACGGTCTTGCCATCACAATGCTCCATGCCCTGGTCATCACAATGCTCTATGTTCCCTGTCATCACAATTCTCCACGTTCTGGGCATCACTATGTTCCAATACAATTCCCATCACATTGTTAAATGCTTTGTCATCACAATACTCCACAAGCTTGTCATCAGAATACTCCATGACCCTTGTCATCACAATGACCCATGACACCTGTCATCACAATGCTCCATGAGACGTATCATCACAATGCTCCATGCCCCTTGTCATTACAGTGCTCCATGTTGCTCGTCACCAGAATTATGCATGGACTTCTCATCACAGTGCTCCACGGTCTTGCCATAACAATGCTCCATGCCCTGGTCATCACAATGCTCCAGGTCCCTTGTCATCACAATTCTCCACATCCTTGTCATCACAATGCTCCATGACAGTTCTCATCACAATGTTACATGCTCTTGTCATCACAGTTCTCCATGCACTTGTCATCGCAATGCACCATAACCCCTGTCATAACAAGCTCCATTCATTTGTCATCACAATGCTTCACGACCTTTTCATCAAAATTCTCAATGGCCGTTGTCATCACAATGCTCCATGCGCTTGTCATCACAAAGCTCCATGACACATGTCATCAGAATGTTCCATGGCCTTCTCATCAAAATGCTCCATGCCCTTTTCATTACAGTGCTCCAAGACCCCTGTAATCACAATGCTCCATGCCCCTTTTCATCTCAATGCTCCATGAACTCTGTCATCACAATGCATCATACCCTTCATCATAATGCTTCCAGCTATTGTCAGCACAATGAAATCAAAATTCTCCATGACCTCTGTCATCACAATGCTCCATGACCCCTGTCATTACAATACTCCATGAACATTTTCAACCCACTGCTCCATGACACTTGTCATCAAAATGATCCATGCCCTTGTCATCCTAATGCTCCATGACCCCTGTATTCACAATGCTCCGTGACGCTTGTCATCACAGTGCTCCATGACACCTGTCATCACAATGCTCCAAGGCTTTGTCAGCAAAATGCTACATGACCTTGTCATTACAATGCTCTATGCGCTTGTCTTCAAAATACTCCATTACGATTGTCATCACAATCCTCCATGAACCTTGGGATCACATTGTTTCATGCCTTTGTCATCACAATGATCCATGCTCCTAGAAATCAAAATGATCCATGACCTCTGTCATCACAATGCTCCAAACCCTTGTGATCACAATGTTCCATAACACTTGTCATCACAATGCTCCATGATGCCTGTCATCACAATACTCCATGCCCTTTTCATCACAAGGCTCCATGACCTTTGTCATCACAATTCTCAATACACTTGACATCACAATGCTCCCTGACACTTGTCGTCAGAATGCTCCTTGAACCCTGTCACGAAAAGGCTCCATGCCTTGTTCATCACAATGCCCCATGCCGTTTTCATCACAATGCCCCATGCCATTGTCATCAAAATACTCCACAAGCTTGTCATCAGAATGCTCCATGACCCTTGTCATCACAATTCTCCATGCACTTGTCAGCACAGTGCTCCCTGACCCTTGTCATCACAATGCTCCAAGCCATTGCCATCACAATGCTCCATTACCTTTGTCATCAGAATCCTCCATGACACTTGACATCACAATGCTCCATGCCATTGTCATCACAATGGGCCATTACATATGTCATCACAATGCTCCCTGACACCTGGCTTCACAATACTGCATGACCTGGTCATAACAATGCTCCATGCCCTTGTCATCACAATGCGTCATTCCAACTGTCATCGCCATAATCCATGAAATTTATTAGACCAATGCTTCATGCCCTTGTCATCACAATGCTCCATGCCCTTTTTATCACAATGCTCCATGACCCCTGTCATCACAATGCTCCGTGACTCCAGTCATCACAATGCTTCATGATATTTGTCATCACAATGGTCCATGCCCTCGTCATCAACAGACTCTGTGACCTTTTTAACCACAATGCTCCATGAACATTTCATCACAATGCTCTTTGACGCATGGTATCACAATGCTCTATGCCTTTCTCAGGACAATGCTCCATGACCCTTGTCATCACAATGCTCCATGCGCTTGTCAGCACGATGCTCCATGACACATGTCATCACAATGCACCATGCGCTTGTCATCACAGTGCTCCACAATCTTGTCATCACAATGCTCCATAAACATTGTCATCACAATGCTCCATGCAATTCTCATCAAAATGCTCTCTCACCACTGATATCACAATGTTACATCACTATTCGTCACAATACTCCCTCACCCCTGTCATCACAATATTCCATGACTCCTGTCATCACAATGATACATGCACTTATCATCACAATGTACGATGAACCCTGACATCACAATGTTCCATAACCCCGTCATCAAATTGCTCCGTGGCCCTTTTCATCAAAATGTTCCATGACCCCTGACATCCAATGTTCCATAACCCCTGTCATCAAAATGTTCCATGACCCTTTTCATCAAATTGCTCCATGACCCTGTCATCGCTATGCTCCCTGCCCTTCTCATCACAATGCACAACGCCCTTGTCATCAAAATGCTCCATGACCTTTGTCATCACAAAGATCCATGACCCTTGGCATCACAATGTTCCATGTCATTCTCATCACAATGCTCCATGAACGCTCTCATCACATTGCTCCATGCAATTTTCATCACAAAGATCCATGAAACATGTCATCAGAATGCTGCATGGCCTTCTCTTCACAATGCTCCATGCCCTTGCCATCACAATGCACCATGTCCACTGTCATCACAATAATTTATGAAACTTGTCAGACCAATGCTCCATGACCCTGTCATCACAATACTCCATGCCCTTGTCATCACAATGCTCCATGACCCATGTCATCACAATGCTCCGTGACTCCAGTCATCACAATGCTTCATAATGTTTGTCATCACAATGGTCCATGCCCGCGTCATCACAAGGTTCTGTGTCCTTTGTAACCACAATGCTCCATGAACATTTCATGACAATGCTCCGTGACCCTTGTCATCACAATGCTCCATGCCTTTGTCAGTACAGTACTCAATGACCCTTGTCATCACACTGTGCCACATGCTTTTCATCACAACTGTCCACAACCTTGTCATTGCTATGCTCCAAAAAACTTGAAATCACAGTGCTCCATGCACTTTTCATCCAAATGATCTCTCACCAGAGATATCACAATATTCCATCCCTAGTCATCAAAATACTCCCTCACCCCGGTAATCACAATGTTCCATGACTCCTGTCATCACAATGCTACATCCCCTTATCATCACAATGTTCCATAACCCCTGTCATCAAAATGCTCCATGACCGTTTTCATCCCAAAGCTCCATGATCCCTGGCATCACAATGTTCTATAACACCTGTCATCAAAAAGTTCAATTACACTTTTCATCAAATTGCTGCATTACCCTCTCATCAAAATTATCCCTGCCCTTCTCATCACAATGCACCACGCCCTTGTCATCAAAATGCTCCGTGACTTTTGTCATCACAAAGCTCCATGACCCTTGACATCACAATGCTCCATGTCATTGTCATCACAATGCTCCATGAAACCTCTCATCATATTGCTCTTGCCCTTGTCATCACAAAGCTCCATGACACTTGTCTTCACAATGCTCGATGCCCTTCTCATCCCAATGCTCCATGCCCTTGTCATTAAAATCCTCTATGATCATTGTATCACAGTGTTCCGTGCTCTTGTCATCACAATGCTCCATGCCCACTCTCATCACAATAATCCATGAAACATTTCACACCAATGTTTCCTATCCTTCTCAGCACAATGCTCCATTACACCTTTCATAACAATGTTCCATGACCCCTGCCATCACAATGTTCCACAGCCTTGTCATTCACAATGCTTCATGACACTTGTCATCACAATGTTACAAGACCCCTGTAATCACAATGCTCCATGCCCTTTTCATCACAAAGCTCCATGACACATGTCATTAGAATGTTCCATGGACTTCTCATCACAATGCTCCATACCCTTGTCATCACAATGCTCCACCTCCAGCTGTCATTCTAGATAGGGTCATTCCATGTTTCATCAGAGACCCTGAGGAATTGTAAAGAATTTCGCTGTTTTTTTGTTTTGTTTTTGAAATTCCTTTTTATAGTGGGTTTGAGCTGATTCTCGAAGCCATGTGTATGCCAGTCTAGACACACTTGATTCCCTTAGGGAGACAAATCAATACATAGGTTTTAAGATTCTTACTAGTCAGATATATTCCTCTGCAAGAAATATGGGGTTTTTAGTCCCTTTCACTGAGGAAGGTATAGGTAGGTCTTGTCTATTCCATACTAGGTTTTTGGAACGGTACTTGTGCTTATATCAAACTCTGGGTTTATGCATCACCCCACCTCTCCTTCCCCCTTAAGCAGGCATAAGAGTGTTTTCTAAATGTGAGACTCTGTTCTCTTTCCTAATTCAGTTCCTGTGTAGCCATGTTTACAGGAACTTCATAAGTGATATCTTCTGATACGTTTCTTTTTCTGTGTGACTTATTTCACTTAGAATCATCGTACAAGAATCCACTCATTTTGCTGCTACTGGTCTTATGACATTGATTTCATGGCTGAGGGATATTCCATCGTACATATGTAACCCAATTTCTTGAACCATTTTTATCTTTCCTGGGATATTTAAGATGTACACAAGTTGAGGTTCTTGTAAGCAGTGCAGCCCTAAATTTGGGGGTGGCTCTGTCTTATTGATTTTCAGTTTTCCCAAGGTATATTCACTAGGCTGGTAGTGCCCTTGGTTCTGTAGCTCTGTTGTTTACTTGTTTTGGGGAACACAATGCACTCCTCCAGAGAGGCAGTTGTCAATTTACGTCCCGCCCATTAGCATAACAAGGCTCCCAGTTCTCCAGGGGCTGTCTTGCCTTTCTGCTTTTTACACATTTTGCAGATATCCCTTTTGACTGGTTGGAGGTGATAATTCTTTGTAGTGCAGATTTGCATTGCCCGCTTGCTGGATGGCCAAAAAGGGCGTATTCGTTTTTTCCTGATTATATACAGGAGAAAAGGAATACGCCCTTTTTGGCCAAGTGCATCATTGTCAAAGTTGTGCCCCTCTTCCTGTGCTTTAAAGGCGATTCCAACATACCTCTTGAAATCTGTTTCCTGCTATTCTGCCTCGCTTTCAAGTCCGCCTCGTTGCCTTCCATTAAACAGATATTTGGACGATTGTTGTCCTATATTTCTCTGCCAGTTTGTGAATTGCTGTTCCCCTGAGCTCCATTTTTCAACTCGTTTTTTGTGAGTTGAATGCAAGTCCAAACTTTGGTTCAGGACCTATACTGGTGTCGGGTGGGTGGCTGAGATTTTGGTTAATTCTTCTTCCATCCGGGAAATTAGAGGGACATGTTCCCGTCCAAATGCCTAACAGCTACTCTCTCATTGGTTCTCCCTCTTCCCTTTCATCCTCTGCCAAATTCGCAACCTGTGAGAACCAGGAGGTTAAAGGGGCTGTCTCTCCAAGTTGGGAGATTGATAGTAAAGCTGTTGGAAAGTCAAACTGGAGCACCAGGAAAGGGACTATTAGTTGAATTTTAGAGACCTTTCGTATTCACAGTGTGTCCATTCTCTAGGTTTCCCGTACATGTTATAGCTGTAGTAATATTCCCTTCAACCTGGAGAGTTGGGACCCATGGAATGGGTGCCTCTCATTATTGCTTTAAAGGGTCTGCATTTGCTCACCCAATCTCACCAATCCTCTCAGTCCCAAGTATCCAGCCTTATGCCACATCCAGCTGTCATTGTACATAGGGTGATTTCAGGTTTCATCAAGAGACCCTGAAGGAATTGTAAGAAATTTCGCTGTTTTTTTGTTTTGTATTTGAAATTCCTTTTTATAGTGGGTTTGAGCTGATTCTCACTGTCATGTTTATGCCAGTCTAGACACACTTGATTCCCTTACGGAGACATATCAATACATACGTTTTAAGATTCATACTTGTAAGGTATATTACTCTGTGGTGAATATGGGGTGTTGAGTCCCTTTCACTGAGGAAGGTGTAGGTCTTTTCTATTCCGTATTTGGTTTTTAGAAAGGTACCTGTACTAATATCAAACTCTGATTTTATGCATCACACAACCTCTCCTTCCCCCTTAAGCAGGCATAAGCGTGTTTTTTAAATGTGAGTCTCTCTTCTCTTTCCTAACTCAGTTCATGTGTAGCCATGTTTACAGGATCTTCATAAGTGATATTTTATGATAAGTTTCTTTTTCTGTGTGACTTATTTCACTTAGAATTATCGTACCTAAATCCACTCATTTTGCTGCTACTGGCCTTATGACATTGATTTCATGGCTGAGGGATATTCCATCATACGTAAGTTCCACAATTTCTTGAACCATTTTTGTCTTTCCTGGGATATTTAAGGTGTACGCAAATTGAGGTTTTTGTAAGCAGTGCAGCCCTGAATTTTGGTGTCGATCTGTCTTATTTATTTTCAGTTTTCCCAAGATATATTCCCTAGACTGGACGTGCCCATGGCTCTGTAGCTCTGTTGTTTACTTGTTTTAGGGAACACAATGCACTCCTCCAGAGAGGCAGTTGGCAATTTACATCCCGCCCATCAGCATAACAAGGCTCCCTGTTCTCCAGGGCCTGTCTTGTCTTTCTGGTTTTTACACTTTTTGCGGATGTCCCTTTTGACCGGTGGGATGTGATACTTCTTTGTAGTGCCGATTTCCATTGCCCGCTTGCTTGCTTGTCCATAAAGGGTATATGTGTTTTCTCCTGAATATATTCACGTGAAAACCCATATGCCCTTTATGGCCATTTCCATAATTTTCGAAGTTGTAATGCTTTTCCTGTGTTTAAAGGCGATTCCAATGTACCTCTTGAAATCTATTTCATGCCATTCTTCCTCATTTTCCCTTCCGCCTCGTGGCTTTCCCTCAACAGATTTTTGGCAGCGAGTAGTGTTTATAACTCTGCAGGTTAGTGAATTGCTGTGGCCCTGAGCTCCATTTTTCAACTCGCGTTTTTGTGAGCTGACCGCAAAGCAACAGTTTTCCTTCTAGACTTATACTGGTTCTGGTGGCCAGGCTGAGACTTTGGTTAATTCCTCTTTGTGACGGGGAATTAGAGAGACATGTGGCCGTCCAAATGCCTACAGCTACTCTCTCATTGGTTCTCTCTCTTCCCTTATATCCTGTGCACAATTTGCCAACTGTGCGAACCAGGAGGTTATAGTGGCTGACTTTCCAAGTTGGGAGATTGATAGTAAAGCAGTTGGAATGTCAAACTGGAGTACAAGTAGAGTTTTAGAAACCTTTCACCATCAGATGGCTTCCATTCTCTAGGTTCCCATACACGTTATAACTGTAGTGATATTCCCTTCTACCTGGAGAGTTGGGAACCATGGAATGGGTGGCAGGCATTATTTCTTTAAAGGGTCTGCATTTTTTCACCCAATCTCACCAATCCTCTCAGTCCAAAGTGAACAGCCTTATGCCACATCCAGCTGTCATTGTAGATACGGTCATTCCAGGTTTCATCAGAACCCCTGAAGGTATTGTGTAAGAATTTTACTGTTTATATGTTTTGTTTTGAAATTCATTTTTATAGTGGGTTTGAGCTGATTCTCACTGCCATGTTTATATCGTTCTAGACACACTTGGTTCCCTTACGGAGACATATCAATACATAGGTATTAAAATTCTTACTAGTCAGATATATTTCTCTGCGGGGAATAGGGATGTTGAGTTCCATTCACTGAGGATGGAGTAGGGCTTGTCTCTTCTGTTTTTGGATTATGGAACGGTACCTGTGCTTATATCAATCTTATGTTTTGGGCATCTCCCCACCTCTCTTTCCCCTTAAGCAAGCGTTAGATTGTTTTCTAAATCTCATACTCTGTTCTCTTCCATAAATCAGTTCATATGTAGCCATATTTACATTCCTTTCATAAGTGATATCTTATGTCAAAATGCACCATGGCCGTTCTCATAATAATGCTCCATGTCCCCTGTCATCACAATGCACCATGTCCTGGTTATCACAATGCTCCATGTCCCTTGTCATCACAATTCTCCACGTCCTTGTCATCACAATACTACATGACACTTCTCATCAAAATGTTACATGCTCTTGTCATCACAATTCTCCATCCATTTGACATTGCAATGCTCCATGCACTTGTAATCACAATGCTCCATGCACATGTCATCACAAAGCTCCATGCCCTTGTCATCACAATCCTCCATGACCCCTGTCATCACAATGCTCCCTGACACCTGTCATCACAATATTTCATGCCCCATGTCATTACAGTGCTCCATGATGCTCGACATCACAATTACCCAAGGTCTTTTCATCACAATGCTCATTGGCCAATATCATCACAATGCTCTATGACCACTGTCATCACAACACTCCATGACACCTGACAACACAATGATTCCGGACTCTTGTCATCACAGTGTTCCATTCCCTAGTCATCACAATGCTCCATGACACCTGTCATCACAATACTCCATGAACATTTTCAGCCCAATGTTCCATGACCCTTGTCATCACAATACTCCAAGCCATTGTCATCACAATGCTCCATTACCTTTGTCATCAGAATCCTCCATGACACTTGGCATCACAATGCTCCATGCCATTGTCATCACAGTGGGCCATTACATATGTCATCACAATCCTCCCTGACACCTGTCTTCACAATACTGCATGACCTTGTCATCACAATGCTCCATGACCTTGTCATCACAATGTGTCATTCCAACTGTCATCGCAAGAATCCTTGAAACTTATTAGACCAATGCTCCATGCCCTTGTCATCACAATGCTCCATGCCCTTGTTATCACAATGCTCCATGACCCCTGTCATCACAATGCTCCGTGACTCCAGTCATCGCAATGCTTCATGAACTTTCTCATCACAATTGTCCATGTCCTCGTCATCAACAGTCTCTGTGACCTATTTAACGACAATGCTCCATGAACTTTTCATCACAATGCTCTTTGACCCTTGTCATCACAATGCTCTATGCCTTTCTCAGCACAATGCTCCATGACCCTTGTCATCACAATGCTCCATGCGCTTGTTAGCACAATGCTTCATGACACATGTCATCTCAATGCACCATGCGCTTGTCATCACGGTGCTCCACAAAATTCTCATCACCATGCTGCATAAAACTTCTCATCACAATGCTCCATGCACTTCTCATCAAAATGCTCTCTCACCACTGATATCCCAATGCTACATAACTATTGGTCACAATACACCCTCACCCCTATCAACACAATGTTCCATGACTCCTGTCATCACAACGATACATGCACTTATAATCACAATGTTCGATGACCCCTGCGATCACAATGTTCCATAACACCTGTCATCAAAATGCTCCATGACCCTTTTCATCAAAATGCTCCATGACACCTGACATCACAGTGTTCCATAAAACCTGTCATCAAAATGTTCCATGACATTTTTCATCAAATTGCTCCATGACCCTGTCATCAAAAAGCTCCCTGCCCTTCTAATCACAATGCACAATGCCCGTGCCATCAGCATGCTCCATGACCTTTGTCATCACAAGGATCCCTGACCCTTGGCATCACAATGCTACAATTCATTGTCATCACAATGCTCCATGAACTTTTCATTCCAATGCTCTTTGACCCATGTCATCACACTGCTCTATGCCTTTCTCAGCAAAATGCTCCATGACCCTTGTCATCACAATGCTCAATACACTTGTCATCAAAATGCTCCCTGACACTTGTTGTCTGTATGCTCCTTGAACCATGTCATGACAAGTCTCCATGCCTTTTTCATCATAATGATCCATGCCCTTTTCATCACAATGCTCCAAGACCCATATAATCAAAATGCTCCATGTCCTTGTCATCACAAAGCTCAAGGATGCATGCCATCAAAATGCTCCTTGGTCTTCTCCTGACAATGCTCCATGCCCATGTCATCACAATGATCCAAGACAACTCTAATCACAATGCTCCATGCCCCTTTTCATCAGTATGCTACATGAGACTTTTCGTCACAAGGCTCCATGGTTTTGTCATCACAATGCTCCAGGACCTTGTCATCACAATGCTCCAAGACCTTTGTAAACACAATGCTCCATGCCACTTTTCATCTCAATGCTCCATGAACCCTGCCATCAAAATGCACCATGCCCATCATCATAATGCTTCAGGCTATTGTCATCAAAATGAAATCAGTATTTTCCATGACCTCTGTCATCATAATGCTCCAAACACTTTTGATCACAATGTTCCATAACACTTATCATCACAACATCCCATGACGCTCACCATCACAATTATGCATGGTCTTCTCTTCACAATGCTCCATGATCTTTGTCATCACAATGCTCAAAACACTTGTCATCACAATGCACCCTGACACTTGTCGTCAGTATGCTCCTTGAACCCTGTCATGACAAGGCTCCATGCCTTTGTCATCACAATAATCCATGCCCTTTTCATCACAATGCTCCAAGATCCCTGTAATCACAATGATCCATGTCCTTGTCATCAAAAAGCTCCATGACGCATGTCATCAGTATGCTTCATGGCCTTCTCATCATAATGCTCCATGCCCTTGTCATCACAATGCTCCAAGACCCTGTAATCACAATGCTCCATGCCCCTTTTCATCAGAATGATCCATGAGACTTGTCATCACAAGTCTCCATGGTCTTCTCCTCACAATGCTCCAGGACCTTGTCATCACCATGCTACATTCCCTTGTCATCACAATGTTCCATGACCCCTGTCATCACAATAGTCCATGAACATTTTCAGCCCAATGCTCCACGACCTACTCATCACAATGCTCCATGGCCAATATCTTCACAATGCTCCATGCCCACTGTTATCACAACACTCCAAGACAACTTACAACCATATGATCTGGGACTCTTGTCATCACAATGCTCCATTCCCTAGTCATCACAATGCTCCATGACCCCTGTCATCACAACACTCCATAAACATTTTCAGCCCAGTGCTCCATGACCCTTGTTATCACAATGATCCATGCCCTTGTCATCCCAATGCTCCATGACCCCTGTATTCACAATGATCCGTGACGCTAGTCATCACAGTGCTCCATGACACGTCATCACAATGCTCCATGCCTTTGTCAGCAAAATGCTACATGACCTTTCCATTACAATGCTCTATGCGCTTGTCATCAAAATAGTCCATTTCCATTGTCATCACAATCCTCCATGAACCTTGGGATCACACTGCTTCATGCCCTTGTCATCACAATGCTCCCTGCTCCTTGAAATCAAAATGATCCATGACCTCTCTCATCACAATACTCCAAACCCTTGTGATCACAATGTTAAAAAACACTTGTCATCACAACGCTCCATGATGCCTGTCATCAAAATACTCCATGCCCTTTTCATCACAATGCTCCATGACCTTTGTCATCACAATTCTCAATACACTTGTCATCACAATGCTCCCTGACACTTGTCATCAGAATGCTCCTTGAAACCTGTCACGAAAAGGCTCCATGCATTTTTCATCACAATGCCCCATGCCATTTTCATCAAAATGATCCATACCATTGTCATCAAAATACTCCACAAGCTTGTCATCAGAATGCTCCATGACACTTGTCATTACAATTCTCCACGCACTTGTCTGCAAAATGCTCCCTGACCCTTGTCATCACAATGCTCCAAGCCATTGTCATCACAATGCTCCATTACCTTTGTCATCAGAATCCTCCATGACACTTGGCATCACAATGCTCCATGCGATTCTCATCACAATGGGCCATTACATATGTCATCACAATGCTCGCTGACACCTGTCTTCACAATAATGTTTGGCCTGGTCATCACAATGCTCCATGCCGTTGTCATCACAATGCACCAATCTTACTGTCATCACAATAATCTATGAAACTTATTAGACCAATGTTCCATGCCCTTGTCATCACAATGCTCCATGCCCTTGTTATCACAATGCTCCATGACCCCTGTCATCACAATGCACCGTGACTCCAACCATCACACTGATTCATTACCTTTGTCATCACAATGGTCCATGACCTGGTCATCAACAGTCTCTGTGACCTTTTTAACCACAACGCTCCATGAACGTTTCATCACAATGCTCTTTGACCCTTGTCATCACAATGCTCCATGCACTTGGCAGCACAATGCTCCATGACATATGTCATCACAATGCACCATGTGCTTGTCATCACAGTGCTCCACAATCTTGTCATCAAAAGGCTCCATAAAATTTGTCATCACAATGCTCCATGCACTTCTCATCAAAATGCTCTCTCACCAGTGATATCACAATGCTACATCACAATTTGTCACAATACTCCGTCACTCCTGTGATCACAATGCTACATGCACTTATCATCACAATGTTCGATGACCCCTGACATCACAATGTTCCATAACACCTGTCATCAAAATGTTCCATGACACTTTTCATCAAATTGCTCAAAGAACCTGTCATCAGAATGCTCCCTGCATTTCTCATCACAATGCACAACGCCCTTGCCATCAAAATGCTCCATGACCTTTGTCATCACAAAGATCCATAACCCTTGGCATCACAATGCTCCATGTCATTGTCATCACAATGCTCCATGCACGCTCTCATCACATTGCTCCATGCCCTTGTCTTCACAAAGCTCCATGACACGTCAGCAGAATGCTCCATGGCCTTCACATCACAATAATCCTTGCCCTTGCCTTCACAATGCTCCATTACCACTGTCATAACAATGCTCCATGACACCTGCCATCACGATGTTCCATGGGCTTGTCATCACAAAGCTCCATGACCCTTCTCATCACAATGCTCCAAGAACACTGTAATCACAATGCTCTATGCCCATTTTCATCTCAATGATCCATGAAACCTGTCATCACAATGCACCATGCCCATCATCATAATGCTTCATGCTATTGTCATCACAATGAAATCAAAATGCTCCATGACCTCTGTCATAACAATGCTCCAAATCCTTGTGACCACAATATTCTATAACACTTGTCATCACAATGCCCCATGACGCTCATCATCACAATTATCAATGGTCTTCTCATCACAATGGTCCATGACCATTGTCATCACAATGCTCAATACACTTGTCAACAAAATGCCCCCTGACACTTGTTGTCTGTATGCTCCTTGAACCCTGTCATGACAAGGCTCCATGCCTATTTCATCACAATGATCCATGCCAATTTCATCACAATGCTCAATACACTTGTCATCAAAATGCTCCCTGACACTTGTTGTCTGTATGCTCCTTGAACCCTGTCATGACAAGGCTCCATGCCTATTTCATCACAATGATCCATGGCATTTTCATCACAGTGCTCCAAGACCCATGTAATCAAAATTCTCCATGCCCTTGTCATCACAAAGCTCGATGACGCATGCCATCAGAATGCTCCTTGTTCTTCTCCTCACAATGCTCCATGCCCTTGTCATCACAATGTTCCAAGACCCTTTTCATCAGTATGCTCCATGAGACTTGTCATCACAATTCTCCATGGTTTTGTCATCACAATGCTCAAGGAACTTGTCATCACAATACTTCACGACCTTGTAATGAAAATTCTCATGGCCATTGTCATAATAATGCTCCAAGCCCTAGTCATCACAATGCTCCATTATATTTGTCATCACAATCCTCCATTTCATTTGGCATCACAGTACTCCCTACCATTGTCATCGCAATGGACCATGACATATGTCATCACAATGCTCCCTGACACCTGTCTTCACAATACACCATGACATTCTCTTCACAATGATCCATGCCCTTGTCATCACAGTGCACCATGTCCACTGTCATCACAATAATCTATGAAACTTTTCAGACAAATGCTCCATGCTCCTGTCATCACAATCCTCCATGCCCTTGTCATCACAATGCTCCATGACTTGTCATCACAGTCCTCCATGACCCATGACACATGTATCACAGTGTTCCATGCCCTAGTCATCACAATGCTAGAAGACCCCTGTAATCACAATGCTCCATGCCCTTTTCATCAGAATGCTCCATGAGACTTGTCATCACAAGTCTCCATGGTCTTCTCATCACAATGCTCCAGGACCTTGTCATCACCATGCTCCATTCCCTTCTCATCACAATGCTCCATGACCAATGTCATCACAATAATCCATGAATATTTTCAGCCCAATGCTCCAAGACCTATTCATCACAATGCTCCATGGCCAATATCATCACAATGCTCCATGACCACTGTCATCACAACACACCATGACACCCGACAACACAATGATCCGCGACTCTTGTCATCACAATGCTCCATTCCATAGTCATCACAATGCTCCATGACTCCTGTCATCACAACACTCCATGAACATTTTCAGCCCAGTGCTCCATGACCCTTGTTATCACAATGATCCATGCCCTTGTCATCCCAATGCTCCATGACCCCTGTATTCACAATGATCTGTGACGCTAGTTATCACAGTGCTCTATGACACATGTCATCACAATGTTCCATGCCTTTGTCAGCAAAATGCTACATGACCTTGTCATTACAATGCTCTATGCGCTTGTCATCACAATACTCCATTTCCATTGTCATCACAATCCTCCATGAAACTTGGGATCACATTGCTTCATGCCCTTGTCCTCACAATGCTCCATGCTTTTGAAATCAAAATGATCCATGAACTCCTTGCCCTGGTCATCACAATGCTCCATGCCCTTGTTATCACAATGCTCCATGACCCCTGCCATCACATTGCTCTGTGACTCCAGTCATCACAATGCTTCATGACCTTGTCAACACAATGGTCCATGCCCTCGTCATCATCACTCTCTGTGAGCATTTTAACCAAAATGATCCATGAATTTTTCATCACAATGATCTTTGAACCTTGTCATCACAATGCTCTATGCCATTCTCAGCACAATGCTCCATGACAATTGTCATCACAAATCTCCATGCACTTGTCAGCACAATGCTCCATGACAGGTCATCACAATGCTCCCGGACCCCTGTCATCACAATGCTCTCTGACTCCAGTCATCACAATGCTTCATAACGTTTGTCATCACAGTGATCCATGCCCGTGTCATCACAAGGTTCTATGACTTTGTAAACACAATGCTCCATGAACTATTCATCACAATTCACAGTGACCCTTTTCATCACAATGCTCCATGTCTTTGTCAGAACAATGCTCCATGACCATTGTCTTCACAATGTGCCACACGCATTTCATCACAACGGTCCACAACCTTGTCATTGCAATGCTCCATAAACCTTGTAATCACAATGATCCATGCACTTCTCACCAAAATGCTCTCTCACCAGAGATATCACAGTGTTCCATCACTAGTCATCACAATACTCCCTCACCCCTATAATCACAATGTTCCATGACCCTGTCATCACACTGCTACATCCCCTTATCATCACAATGTTCCATGACCCCTGACATCACAATGTTCCATAACCCCTGTCATCAAAATGCTTCATGATCCTTTTCATCCCAAAGCTCCAAGACCCCTGACATCACAATGTTGTATAACACCTGCCATCAAAATATTCCATTACAATTTTCATCAAATTGCTGCATGGCCCAGTCATCAAAATGTTCCCTGCACTTCTCATCACAATGCACCATGCCCTTGTCATCAAAATGCTCCATGACTTGTCATCACAAAGCTCCATGACCCTTGGCATCACAGTGCTCCATATCATTGTCATCACAATGCTCTATGAACACTCTCATCATATTGCTCAAAGCCCTTTTCATCACAAAGCTCCATGACACTTGTCATCACAATGCTCGATGCCCTTCTCATCACAATGCTCCATGCCCTTGTCATTACAATCCTGCATGACCCATGTATCATAGTGTTCCATACCCTTGTCATCACAATGTTCCATGCCCACTCTCATCACTATAATCCATGAAATATTTCAGACCAATGTTCCATGCCCTTCTCATCACAATGCTCCATTACCTCTGTCATAACAATGCACCATTACCCCTGCCATCAAAATGTTCCACGGCCTAGTCATCACAAGGTTCCATGACACTTGTCATCACAATGCTGAAGGACCCTGTAATCACAATGCTCCACGCCCTTGTCATCACAAAGCTCCATGACGCATGTCATCAGAAGGTTCCATGGCCTTCTCATCACAATGCTCCATGCCCTTTTCATCACAGTGCTGCATGCCCCTTTTTCATCTCAATGCTCCATGAAACCTGCCATCACAATGCACCATGCCCATCATCATAATGCTTCAGGCTGTTGTCATCACAATGAAATCAATATTCTCCATGACCTCTGTCATAACAATGCTCCAAACCCTTGTGATCACAATGTTCCATAACACTTATCATCACAACACCCCATGACGCTCATCATCACAATTATCCATGGTCTTCTCATCACAATGCTCCATGATCTTTGTCATCACAATGCTCAATACACTTGTCATCACAATGCTCCCTGACACTTGTCATCAGTATGCTCCTTGAACCCTGTCATGACAAGGCTCCATGCCTTTGTCATCACAATAATCCATGCCCTTTTCATCACAATGCTCCAAGATCCCTGTAATCACAATGATCCATGCCATTGTCATCAAAAAGCTCCATGACGCATGTCATCAGAATGTTTCATGATCTTCTCATCATAATGCTCCATGCCCTTGTCATCACAATGCTCCAAGACCACTGTAATCACAATGCTCCATGCCCCTTTTCATCAGAATGCTCCATGAGACTTGTCATCACAAGTCTCCATGGTCTTCTCCTCACAATGCTCCAGGATCTTGTCATCACCATGTTCCATTCCCTTGACATCACAATGCTCCATGACAACTGTCATCACAATAGTCCATGAACATTTTCAGCCCAATGCTCCACGACCTACTCATCACAATGCTCCATGGCCATTATCTTCACAATGCTCCATGACCCCTGTCATCACAACACTCCATGAACATTTTCAGCACAGTGCTCCATGACCCTTGTCATCACAATGATCCATGCCCTTGTCATCCCAATGCTCCCTGACCCGTGTAATCACAATACTCCATGACGCTTGTCATCACAGTGCTCCATGACACATGTCATCACAATGCTCCATGCTTTGTCAGCAAAATGCTACATGACCTCTCCATTACAATGCTCTATGCGCTTGTCATCACAATACTCCATTACCATTGTCATCACAATCCTCCATGAAACTTGGGATCACATTGCTAAATGCCCTTGTCATCACAATGCTCCATGCTCCTTGAAATCAAAATGATCCATGACCTCTGTCATCACAATGCTCCAAACACTTGTGATCACAATGTTCCATAACACTTGTCATCACAACGCTCCATGATGCCTGTCATCACAATACTCCATGCCCTTTTCATCACAATGCTCCAAGACCTTTGTCATCACAATTTTCAATACACTTGTCATCACAATGCTCCCTGACACTTGTCATCAGAATGCTCCTTGAACCCTGTCACGAAAAGGCTCCATGCCTTTTTCATCACAATGCCCCATGCCATTTTCATCACAATGCTCCGTGCCATTGTCATCAAAATACTCCACAAGCTTGTCATCAGAATGCTCCATGACCCTTGTCATCACATTTCCCCATGCACTTGTCAGCACAATGCTCCCTGACCCTTGTCATCTCAATGCTCCAAGCCATTGTCATCTCAATGCTCCATTACATTTGTCATCAGATTCCTCCATGACACTTCGCATTAGATGCTCCATGCTATTGTCATCACACTGGGCCATTACATATGTCAGTACAATGCTCCCTGACACCTATCTTCACAATACTGCATGACCTGTTCTTCACAATTATCCATTCCAAATGTCATCGCAATAATCCATGAAACTTATTAGACAAATTTCCATGCCCTTGTCATCACAATGTTCCATGGCCTTGTTATCACAATGCTCCATGACACCTGTCATCACAATGCACTGTGACTCCAGTCATCACAATGCTTCATGACCTTTGTCATCACAATGGTCCATGCCCTCGCCATCAACAGTCTCTGTGACATTTTTAACCACAATGCTCCATGAACATTTCATCACAATGATCTTTGACCCTTGTCAGCACAATGGTCCATGCACTTCTCAGCACAATGCTCCATGACACATATCATCACAATGCACCATGCGCTTGTCATCACAGTGCTCCACAATCTTGTTATCACAATGCTCCATAAAATTTGTCATCAAAATGCTCCATGCACTTCTCATCAAAATGCTCTCTCACCACTGATATCACAATGCTACATCACTATTTCTCACAATACCCCCTCTCCCCTGTCAACACATTGTTCCATGACTCCTGTCATCACAATGCTACATGCACTTATCATCACAATGTTCGATGACCCCTGACATCACAATGTTCCATAACACCTGTCATCAAAATGTTCCATGACACTTTTCATCAAATTGCTCCATAACCCTGTCATCACAATGCTCCCTGCCCTTCTCATCACAATGCCCAACGCCCTTGCCATCAAAATGCTCCATGACATTTGACATCAAAAAGATCCTTGACCCTTGGCATCACAATGCTCCATGTCATTGTCATCACAATGCTCCATGGAAGCTCTCATCACATTGCTCCATGCCCTTGTCTTCACAAAGCTCCATGACATATATCATCAGAATGCTCCATGGCCTTCTCATCACAATGCTCCATACCCTTGCCATCACAAAGTTCCATTACCACTGTCATAACTATGTTCCATGACCCCTGCCATCACGATGTTCCTTGGCCTCGTCATCACAAAGCTCCATGACCCTTCTCATCACAATGCTCCCAGAACCCTGTGTTCACAATGCTGTATGCCACTTTTCATCTCAATGATCCATGAACCCTGTCATCACAATGGACCATGCCTATCATTATAATGCTTCATGCTATTGTCATCAAAATGAAATCAAAATGCTCCATGACTTCTGTCATAACAATGCTCCAAATCCTTGTGATCACAATATTCCATAACACTTGTCATCACAATGTCCCATGACGCTCGACATCAAAATTATCAATTGTCTACTCATCACAATGCTCCATGACTTTTGTCATCACAATGCTCTATACACTTGTCATCAAAATGCTCCCTGACACTTGTGGTCTGTATGCTCCTTGAGCCCTGTCATGATAAGGCTCCATGCCATTTTCATCACAATGACCCATGCTCTTTTCATTACAATGCTCCAAGACCCATGTGATCACAATTCTCCATGCCCTTTTCATCACAAACCTCAATGATGCATGCTAGCAGAATGCGCCTTGCACTTTTCCTCACAATGCTCCATGCCCCTTTTCATCAGTATGCTCCATGAGATTGTCATCACAAGGATCCATAGTTTTGTCATCACAATGATCCAGGACCTTGTCATCACAATGCTTCTCGACACTGTCATGAAAATTTTCAATGGCCCTTGTCATCATAATGCTCCACGCCCTAATCATCACAATGCTCCATTATATTTGTCATCACAATTCTCCATTACATTTGGCATCACAATGTTCCATGCCATTGTCATCGCAATGGACCATGACATATGTCATCACAATGATCCCTGACACCTGTCTTCACAATATTCCATGACCTTCTCATCACAATGCTCCATGTCCTTCTCATCACAATGCACCATGCACACTGACATGACAATAATCTATGAAACTTGTCAGACCAATGCTCCCTGCCCCTGTCATCACAATGCTCCATGCCCTTGTCATCACAATGCTCCAAGACGCCCGTAAACACAATGCTCCATGGCCATTTTCATCTCAGTGCCCATGAACCCTGTCATCACAATGCACCATGCCCATCATCATAATGCTTCAGGCTATTGTCATCACAATGAAATCAATATTCTCCATGACCTCTGTCATCATAATGCTCCAAAACCTTGTGATCACAATGTTCCATAACACTTATCATCACAACACCCCATGACGCTCATCAGCACAATTATCCATTGCCTTCTCATCACAATGCTCCATGATCTTTGTCATCACAATGCGCAATACACTTGTCATCACAATGCTCCCTGACACTTGTCGTCATTATGCTCCTTGAACACTGTCATGACAAGGCTATATGCCTTTTACATCACAATGATCCATGCCTTTTTCATCACAGTGCTCCAAGACACCTGTAATCACAATGCTCCATGCACTTGTCATCACAGTGCTCCATGACGCATTCATCAGAATGCTCCATGTCCTTCTCTTCACAATGCCCCATGCCCTTGTCATAACAATGCTCCAAGACCACGGTAATCACAATGCTCCATGCCCCTTTTCATCAGAATACTCCATGAGACTTGTCATCACATGTCTCCATGGTCTTCTCATCACAATGCTCCAGGACCATTATCAACACAATGCTCCATGACCACTGTCATCACAACACTCAATTACCCCTGACAACACAATGATCCGGAACTCTTGTCATCACAGTGCTCCATGACCCCTGTCATCACAATACTCCATGAACATTTTCAGCCCAATCTTCCATGACGCTTGTCATCACAATGATCCATGCCCTTTTCATCCCAATGCTCCATGACCCATGTATTCACAATGCTCTGTGACGCATGGCATCACAGTGCTCCATGACACCTGTCATCACAATGCTCCATGCCTTTGTCAGCAAAATGCTACATGAACTTGTCATTACAATATTCCATGCGCTTGTCATCACTATACTCCATTACCATTGTCATCAAAATCCTCCATGAACCTTTGTATCACATTGTTTCATGCCCTTGTCATCACAATGCTCCATGCTTCTTGAAATCAAAATGATCCATGACCTGTGTCATCACAATGCTCCAAACACTTTTGATCACCATGTTCCATAAAACTTGTCATCACAACGCTCCATGATGCCTGTCATCACAATACTCCATGCACTATTCATCACAATGCCCCATGACCTTTGTCATCACAATTCTCAATACACTTGTCATCACAGTGCTCCCTGACACTTGTCGTCAGAATGCTCCATGAACCCTGTCACGAAAAGGCTCCATGCCTTTTTCCTCACAATGCCCCATGTAGTTTTCATCACAATGCTCCATGCCATTGTCATCAGAATACTCCACAAGCTTGTCATCAAAATGCTCCATGACCTTGGCATCACAATTCTCCATGCACTTGTCAGCACAATGCTCCCTGACCCTTGTCATCACAATGCTCCAAGCCATTGTCATCACACTGTTCCATTACCTTTGTCATCAGAATACTCCATGACACTTGCATCACAATGCTCCATGCCATTGTCATCACAATGGGCCATTACATATGTCATCACAATGCTCCCTGACACCTGTCTTCACAATAGTGTATGACCTGGTCTTCACAATGCTCCATGCCCTTGTCATCACAATGCACCATTCCAACTGTCATTGCAATAATCCATGAAACTTATTAGACCAATGATCCATGCCCTTGTCATCGCAATGCTCCATGCCCTTGATATCACAAAGCTCCATGACCCCTGTCATCACAGTGCTCCGTGACTCCAGTCATCACAATGCTTCATGACCTTTGTCATCAAAATGGTCCATGCCCTCATCATCAACAGTCTCTATGACCTTTTTAACCACAATGCTCCATGAACTTTTCATCACTATGCTCTTTGACCCTTGTCATCACAATACTCTATGCCTTTCTCAGCACAATGCTCTATGACCGTTGTCATTACAATGCTCCATGCGCTTGTCAGCACGATGCTCCATGACACATGTCATCACAATTTGCCATGCGGTTGTCATCACAGTGCTCCACAATCTTGTCATCACAATGCTCCATAAACCTTGTCATCACAATGCTCCATGCACTTCTCATCAAAATGCTCTCTCACAACTGATATCAAAATGTTTCATCACTATTCATCACAATACTCCCTCAGCCCTGTCATCACAATGTTCCATGACTCCTGTCATCACAATGCTACATGCACTTATCATCACAATGTTCGTTGACCACTGACATCACAATGTTCCATAACCCCTGTCAACAAAATGCTCCATGACCCCTTTCATCAAAATGTTCCATGACTCCTGTCCTCACAATGCTCCATGCTCCTTGAAATCACAATGATCCACGACCTCTGTCTTCACAATGCTCCAAACCCATGTGATCACAATGTTCCATAACCCTTGTCATCACAAAGCTCCATGATGCCTGTCATCACAATACTCCATGCCCTTGTCGTCAGAATGCTCCATGATATTTTTCATCACAATTCTCAATACACTTGTCATCACAATGCTCCCTGACAATTGTCGTCAGTATGCTTCTTGAACACTGTCATGAAAAGGCTCCATCCATTTTTCATCACAATGCTCCATGCCCTTTTCATCACAATGCTCCATGCCATTGTCATCACAATACTCCACAAGCTTGTCATCAGAATGCTCCATGACACTTGTCATCTCAATGCCCCATGAGCACTGTCATCACAATGCTCCATACTCCTTGTAATTACAGTGCTCCATGACGCTCGTCATTCACAATTATCCATGGTCTTCTCATCACAATGCTCCATACCCTTGTCATCAAAATGCTCCATGACTCTTTTCATCACAATGCTCCATGGCCACTGTCATCACAATTCTCCATACCTTTTGTCATTATAGCGCTCCATGGCGCTCATCATCACAATTATCCATGGTCTTCTCATCACAATGCTCCACGGTCTTGCCATCACAATGCTCCATGCCCTGGTCCTCACAATGCTCCATGTTCCCTGTCATCACAATTCTCCACGTTCTTGGCATCACTATGTTCCATGACATTTCCCATCACAGTGTTAAATGCTTTGTCATCACAATACTCCACAAGCTTGTCATCACAATACTCCATGACCCTTGTCATCACAATGATCCATGACCCCTGACATCACAATGCTAAATGAGACGTATCATCACAATGCTCCATGTCCCTTGTCATTACAGTGCTCCATGATGCTCGTCATTATAATTATCCATGGTCTTCTCATCACAGTGCTCCACGGTCTTGCCATAACAATGCTCCATGCCCTGGTCATCACAATGCTCCATGTCCCTTGTCATCACAATTCTTCACGTCCTTGTCATCACAATGCTCCATGACACTTCTCATCACAGTTTAACATGCTCTTGTCATCACAATTCTCCATGCCCTTGTCATCGCAATGCCCCATGACCCCTGTCATAGCAAGCCCCATGCCTTTGTCATCACAATGCTTCACGACCTTTTCATCAAAATTCTCAATGGCCATTGTCATCACAATGCTCCATGCCCTTGTCATCACAATGCTCCATGACCCTTGTCATCACAATGCTCCAAGCCCTTGTCATCACAATGCTCCATTACCTTTGTCATCACAATCCTCCATAACACTTGGCATCACAATGCTCCAAGCCATTGTCATCACAATGGTACATGGAATATGCCATCACAATGCTCCCTGACACCTGTCTTCACCATACTCCATGACCTTGTCATCACAATGCTCCATGCCCTTGTCATCACAATGTGCCATGCCCACTGTCAACACAATTATCCATGAAACTTGTCAGACCAATGCTCCATGCCCCTGTCATCACAATGCTACATGACCCCAGTCATCACAATGCTCCGTGTGTCCCGTCATCACAAGGTTTCATGACCTGTGTCATCACAATAGTCAATGCCCTCATCATCACAAGGCTCTGTGAAATTTGTCACCACAATGCTCCATGAACTTTTCATCACAATGCAGATACGTCCATGAGTGCAAGTGCCCTATGCTCTGTAGCTCATCTTTTAGATGTTTTAGCAAACACAATACACTTCGCCATAGTGGCCGTTGGCAAATTACAATTCCACTATCAGCCTCACAGGGCTCCCTTTTCTCCTCACCCTGTCCTGAATTTCTGGTGTTTAAACTTTATGTGGATGGCCCTTCTGACTGATGTGAAGTGATACATTTTGTAGTATTGATTTCCATTGCCCACCTGTTTGGTTGGATAAAAAGTGTGTATGGCCTTTTCTTGAATATATTCAGAAAAAATTGCATACGCCCTTTTGGGCCAACTGCATCATTGGCGATGTTCAGCCCCTTTTCTTGTGCAATAATGGGGAGTCCTTTCTACCTCTTCAAATCTGTTTCCTGCCACTCTCCCTTGCTTACAAGTCCTTTTCTGTGACTTACCTCAAGACATTTTTCGATGATAGATATTTTCAACTCTGCAGTTTCATGAATTTTAGTGCCCCTGAGTTCCATTATTCAACTTGTGTTTTTGGAAACTGGACACAAAACAGCGGGATTTCCTCTAGCCCTATTCTGTTTCCGTGAGCAATTCTAGCCTTTGATGAATTTGTCTTCCAGATTGGAAATTAGAGTGGCATGTGCCTGTCCGAACACCTAAGACTTGTCTCTATATTTTTCTCATCCTTCCACTTCATCCTCTGGACAAATTACAAACTGTGTGGAACAGGATGTTGACGGTGCTGATATCCCCAAGTGAGGAGATTGTTAGGAAAGATGCTGGAGGGGTGAACCCGAGCACCAGACGATGAGGAGATGAGGTTCCTTTTCCAAACTCTTTCTGATCAAATGGTGTACCATCTTCTAGGTGTGACAGGCATGTTTTAGCTGTAGGAAGGGTCCCGTGCATGGAAGGAGAACACCAGGGATTTTTCCAAATCAGTGCCTCCCCGTACCCCAAACTGGGGAATTTTTAAGCTACGGCTACACGTATGTCCATTAAGCACCTTGGGAAATAGGCAGAGCCTAAACTTTAGATGATTGAAATCTTCAGGGTCAGAAGCGTTCACCATCGGCCTTGCTTAGGTTACATTTTATCTGTCTTTGATAGACGATGTCAATAAAAATATCTATTCTTTTTCAGATTATTTCCCCTTATAGGTTATTGCAAAATATTTAGTGTAGTTCCCTGTGCTATACAGTAGTTCCTTGTTGATGATCTATTTTATACATAGCAGTGTGTATGTGTTAATCCCACACTGTTAATTTATCCCTTCTCCTACCTTTCTCCTTTGGTAATAATAAATTATAAGATTTTATACTTCTCAGAAATGGGGGAGCTGAAAGAGAGGTATCATTTTCAATGGAAAAGCGTTCAAAACAAGATTGAAGCCTCAGCCAAGAGTACTCGATGTACATCCATGGAAATAAATCACTTCATTTCTTTAATGTTGACCTGACAAATAAGACAGACGTCTTCACTGAACTTGCTTATAGTAAAGTGATGGAAATATCAAAGGTAAGTCTTAGAAACATCTTATTTTGCCCGAGCATTATACACTGCTCTGTGTTAACTACAGTTTGGCTCACACATCTGTTCATTGAAGTTACAATGTTCTCAATTTCTGTTACTGATCCTCCAGAGTGGACCCCAACAGAAGTCCCCATGCCCAGTGTCATTGGAGCCAACAGTTCAAGACTGAGTTTGGTTCAGAAGCAAAGGAAACATTATTTTGAAAACAGAATGGAGAGGTGAGAGTGTGCACTCCTCCACGGGCTGTGGGCTGGGATGCTGTGTAGGGATCCCAGCAGCGTCAGTGGGAGGGAGGGGATGGAGCTCTCGAGGGCTGGGTTGGCTGAAGCTCAGGCTCTATGCCGTGGAGTCTCCATGGGACCCCGCTAGCTGAGGTGTTGACCCAGCCATTCTGCACTACGAAATCGGGTCTGAAGTGCCGGGTGTGGGACCTCTGCATGTGGAACCCTAGGAGCACGTGAAATTAGACAAAGCACAAAGGAAAAACAGCTTAGACTTTATTTTATTGCCCAGATTCTCTTTTTATCTCCCAGGAATTTTTAATGAACGTTGCCAGAGACGAACCCCTCCTCTGCTTTTTGTTCCGTTACTCATTCTTGGGTTGTTGAGGGTGCAGACCCCTCTTTTGTAACTGCTTCATGCTGTGGTGGGAGCCCTGATACTTTGGGGGAGGGGCAAAACGTCTCCCCACCAGCCTCCAGGTGAGGTTGATTGTCCCAAGGCCTCCTGCCTCACTTCTCGTACGCCTGAGCACCAGCATTGGAAGTGTTATAGATTCTGATGACCTTTAAGTGTCCAGGAAAGAGATGTGCAGAGATGCTGAGGTGGCAGGTTTCACCCCACCCCACATTTGTTTGGCGACCTTAGGCTGACGGTTTTTGCCAGCCTAGATGCTCTGACCTGTAGTCTGTGCTTTCTTTAATTAGGTCCCTGAATTAATGTACAAACAGCACCATGTGTCCGAACCCTGCCCACGCAACTCCCAGACAGTCCAGGGTCAGTAGTGATCCAGGACCATGACGTCCACTGAGTCAAGGGCCTTTAGAAGTAGCCAGCAGTCCAGCAGGTCATATTGGCCACCATCACCGCGGTGTCTGTAGGGTTTTCTATGGTGAAAGCGTGATATACGTTTCCCCCGCCAAGCTTATTAGCTCCCCTCTGGGTGCAGTAAGTCCTGCAAGCAGTAGTCTGCTCTTTCGGGGCACAGTCTGCTTGATTTCTGAGAGAAACTCCAGGTCAAGTGATGGTCACACGAGTCATCTTGGGGGCCCGTTGCTCCCGTTTGTCTCTCTGGAGGTTGGAGTTGGAGGGCCTCCTCACTCGAGGTCAGTGTGTCCACAGAGTGACCCCTGCAACTTCAGGGCATGATGGGTGGTTAGGATCACCATGTGGGGTCCTTTTCCCTTAGGAGGGAGCTGGCCTTGTGGGCTGCTGATTTTCAGCTTTTTAGATACCCCAGTATCCTGGCCTGATGAGTCAGTGGGCAAAGCCCTTGGTGACCATAGTTTATCATACCTGAAGGGCATTCTTGTGTTGCTCCATTTCAAGTGGTCCCAGTTTTTGCACTAAGGCTCCAAGGGCAATTAACCTTTGACCGGGTATGTAAAGGTCAAAGGGTTTAGCTAAATTAGCGAGTTCCTGGGCAAGGGTCTGAATTGACTGATCTTTCTATTCTTGAAAGGCTGCTTCTGGATTCTATACAAAAGGATCATCATCTTTTCGTGTCAGTGTTTCATGTAGAGTCCAAGCTATTAGACTGTAGTTAGGGATCCAGATGCAGAAAACCTTGGCCTCCCCAGGAACCCCTAAGCTGTCTTCTAGTTTTAGAAGAGGTAAGGCTGAAACTGGCTTCTACCCTATCCTGGGATGCGTTTCTCTGAATATCTGTGAGAATGAAGCCCAGTCATGTCACCTGAGCCTGTGATATTTGAGCCTTCTTCTTGGACACCTTCTGTCCTTTCTTGGCTAGGTAGTTCAGAGGCGTCTTTAGTAGGCCTGGCGATCAGAATGTCATCTGCATATTGAAGGAGGGTTCCCTTTTACAGAGGTAGAACGTTTAGGTCTTTAGAGGACATTTCCCCAATGATGGTGTGGGGATTTTTGAACCATTGGGGCAGGACGGCCCAGCATTATTGCTTGTGTAGCATGTTGTGTCCTGCCACTCAAAAACCAAAAATTCTTGTGACTCTGAGATGAATGGAATACAGAAGAAGGCATCATTGAAGTGTAATACAGAATGCCATGGCCTGGTGGATGGTAGAATGAGCAGCAGGGTGTAGGAAATAGGAGCTACTGGATGTATATTCTTGGTGGCTTCACTGACTGTCCTGATATCCTTTACTAGGTCTCCAGCAGCCCATGGGGCTCTTGTGGTCAGGCCAATCCCAGGATATGGAGCTCACCTGGGCTCCATCCCGCACCCCACAGCCCACGGGGCTCTCGTGTTCAAGTCCCTCCCAGGGTATGGAGATCACCTGTGCAGCTACCCAGCAGCCCATGGGGCTCTCATAGTCAGGCCCTTCCCAGGATACGGAGCTCCCCAGGGCAGGTACCCCAGCAGGGCTGGACACACAGGAACTGTGCACATAGCCCACCTTGCAGAGAACCCCCAGCTCACCTGTCGCTCACAGCTGACACAGAACACCTCAGAGCAGGACTTGAACTAACAAACAGCAGCTCTGACAGGTCTGTGACCCTGGCTATCACTCTGTGTAGCCTCTCTCTGCCTGGTCTTCCAGACACTTCCACTGCAGCCAGGGCACCAGGCCTCTGTCTCCACCCACCATCACTCCTCTCCCTGACTCCTGGGTTCCTCTCATTAGGATAGGGTCTTCTTGAAGTTGTTTTCCACTCATGGACCAGATAAAATGATAAGAAAACAAGCCGCAGCTGCAGCCCCTTGTCTAGCTTGACTCTCAAGAGCCCACACCTGTTCCTTGGGCCTGGCCCGTTTAGCAAGGTTAATTTTCTGCAACTGTGAGCCCCTGAGAGGTGAGGATTGGCTGATTTGGGCAGCCTGACACTGCCTGCTGGCCCTCCCGATGTGTGCCTGGGTTGAGGTCAATATAAACACCTCTCCAGTCATCAAGAGCCCCTGTTGCTGTGCCGGACGCCATATTTTCTGCCCCGTCATCAGTGTCGGGGCTGGGGTGGTGGTAGGGAGGGAGAGGCAGTGGCTTTGTGGGTGGCCCAGTGTGAGGGGGGCTCTGCTGGACTTTCTGCAGGAGTTGCCAGGCTGCCACCTGCTAAAGAAGATGTGTCACCCATACCTGCCACTGGAATTTCTCCCCAGGCAGAGGTGAGGAAGTAAAAAAGCAGTGGGGGCCGTGGCAGGAGGGGTATCTCAGGCAGGGAAATGGAAAGATTCCAGAAGAGCATCTGGGGCCAGGACCATCCTGGCTGGCCTGCAGGCACCAAGTCGGCCTGCGTGCTCTCTCTAGTTTGGCTCCACAGCCCTTCCTCTAGGCTTGCAAGTGCTTGTACATATTCAGGTGTTTTACCTGGAAAGGGTGGGAAGAGTTCAGCTGCAGCAGGACTGGGGCTCAGCTCACATTTACTCACAGACGCCTCGACACAGTCCCCCAGCTTTGCAATGAGGATTCTCCTTGTCGCGGGGAGTGCTGCTGAGTGCATGGGAGACAATTTCCCACCTCTGACCAACTTAAGAAATTTTTACCACTGGAGCAAGTGCCCTGATACGATTTTCCTCTGTATAACTGGTGAGTTCTGTTTTTTTTTTTCTTTTTTTCTTTTTGGTTCAAGGTAGATTTTATTTATTCCTCTTTTTTTTTAATTTGGAGATATAAACATGGAAATAATGCATTAATATAAAGACGTCTATGTGAAGGGAAAAACTTTTTTTCTGTTTTATTTTATTAAATGTTATTTATTTAATTTTAATTTTTTTAAATTTATTTCTTTTATACAGCAGGTTCTTATTGGATATCTATTTTATACATATAAGTGTGCACATGTGAATCCTAGTCTCCCAATTCATCCCACCACCACCCTCACATGGTGTTCCCCCCTTAGTGTCCATACGTTTGTTCTCTACATCTGTGTCTCTATCTCTGCCCTGCAAACCGGTTCATCTGTACCATTTTTCTAGGTTCCACATATATGCAGTAATATACAATATTTGTTTTTCTCTTTCTGACTTACTTCACTCTGTATGACTGTCTCTAGATCCATCAAGGTCTCTACAAATGACCCAATTTCATTCCTATGTATGGCTGAGTAATATTCCATTATATATATGTACCATATCTTTATCCATTCATCTGTCTGTGGGCACTTAGGTTGCTTTCATTACCTGGCTATTGTAAATAGTGCTGCAATGAACATTGTGGTGAATGTGTCTTTTTGATTTATGGTTTTCTCTGGGTATATGCCCAGTAGTGGGATTGCTGGATTATATGGTAATTCTATTTTTAATTTTTTTAAGGAACCTCCATACTGTTCTCCATAGAGACTGTATCGATTTACATTCCCAACAATAGTGGAATAAGGTTCCTTTTCTCCACACCCTCTCCAGCATTTGTTGTTTGTAGATTTTCTGATGATTTGACGTGATACCTCATTGTAGTTTCGATTTCCATTTCTCTAATAATTAGTGATGTTGAGCAGATTTTCATGTGTGTACTGGCCATCTCTATGTCTTCTTGGAAGAAATATCTATTTAGATCTTCTTCCATTTTTGTATTGGGTTGTTTGTTTTATTAATATTGAGCTGCATGAGCTGTTTATATATATTGGAGATTAATCATTTGTCCATTGATTCGTTTGCAAATATTTTCTGCCATTCTGAGGGTTGTCTTTTCGTCTTGTTTGTAGTTTCCTTTGCTTTGCAAAAGCTTTTACGCTTCATTAGGTCCCATCTGTTTAGTTTTCTTTTTTATTTTATTACTATAGGAGGTGGATCAAAAAAGATCTTGCTGTGATTTACGTCAGAGTATCCTTCGTAAGTTTTCCTCTCAGAGTTTTATACTGTCTGGTCTTACATTAAGGTCTCTAATCCATTTTGAATATATTTTTATGTATGGTGTTGGGGAGTGTTCTAATTTCATTCTTTTACATGTAGCTGTCCATATTTCCCAGCACCAATGATTGAAGAGACTGTGTTATCTCCATTGTATAGTCTTGCTTCCTTTGTCATAGATTAGTTGACAATAGGTGTGTAGGTTTATCCCAGGGCTTTCTTTTTTTTTTTTTTCCTTTTACACGTTTATTGGAGTATAATTGCTTTAAAATGGAGTGTTCGTTTCTGCTGTATAACAAAGTGAATCAGCTATACATATACAAATATCACCAGATCCCCTCCCTCTTGCATCTCCCTCCCACACTCCATATCCCACCCCTTTATGTGCTCACATAGCACCAAGCTGATCTCCCTGTTCTATGTGGCTGCTTCCCAGTAGCTATCGGTGTTACATTTGGTAATGTAGTTATGTCCATGCCACTCTCTCACTTCGTCCCAGCTTACCCATCCCCCTTCCGGTGTCCTCAAGTCCTTTCTCTATGTCTGTGTCCTTAATCCTGTCCTGCCACTAGGTTCTTCAAAATCTTTTTTTTTTCTTCATTAGATTCCGTATATCTCTGTTAACATACAGTATTTGTTTTTCCCTTTCTGACTTACTTCACTGTGTAGGACAGATTCTAAGTCCATCCACCTCAGTACAAATAGCTCAGTTTGCTTCTTTTTTTGGCTGAGTAATATTCCATTCTATATATGTGCCAGATCTTCTTTATCCATTCATCTGTTGATGGACACTTAGGTTGCTTCCATGTCCTGGCTATTGCAAATAGAGCTGCAATGAACATTTTTGTACATAACTCTTTTTGAATTATGGTTTTCACAAGGCAAATGTCCAGTAGTTGGATTGTTGTTTCCTATGGTACTTCTATTGTTAGTTATTTAAAGGAACCTCCGTACTGTTCTCCCTAGTGCCCATATCAATTTACATTCCCACCCACAGTGTAAGTGTGTGCCCTTTTCTCCAATAAAGGCCTCTCCAGCGTTTATTGTTTTGTAGATTTTTTTGATGATTACCACTCTGACTGCTGTGAGGTGATACCTCAGGGTAGTTTTGATTTGCATTTCTCTAATGATTAGTGATGTTCAGCATCCTTTCATGTGTTTCTTGGTAATCTGTATATCTTCTTTGGAGAAATGTCTATTTAGGTCTTCTGCCCATTTTTGGATTGGGTTGTTTGTTTTTGTGATATTGAGCTACATGTGGTGCTTGTAAAGTTAGGAGATTAATCCTTTGTCAATTGCTTCATTTGAAAATATTTTCTCCCATTCTAAGGGTCCTTTTTGCATCTTTTTATGTTTTCCTGTACTGTGTAAAAGCTTTTAAGTTTCATTAGGTCCCATTTGTTGATTTCTGTTTTTATTTCCATTTCTCTAAGAGGTGGGTCCAAAAGGATCTTGCTGTGATTTATGTCATAGAGTGTTCTGCCTATGGTTTCCTCTAAGTGTTTTATAGTGTCTGGTTTTATATTTAGATCTCTAATCAATTTAGAGTTTATTTTTGTGTATGGTGTTATGGAGTGTTCTAATTTCATTCTTTTATGTGTAGGGGTCCAGTTTTCCCAGCACCAATTACTGAAGAGACTGTCTTTTCTCCATTGTATATCCTTAGCTCCTTTGTCATAGATGAGATAGCCATAGGTATGTAGGTTTAGCTCTGGGCTTTCTGTCCTGTTCCACTGATCTGTGTTTATGCCAATCTACATACACTTGATTCCATTATGGAGACATATAAATACATAGGTTTCAAGGTTATTACCAGTCAGATATATTCCTCTTCAGTGAATAGGGTGTTTTGTGTCCAGTTCATTGAGAAAGGAGTAGGTCTTGTCTATTACATATTTGGTATATGGAATGGGATCTGTGCTCATTTCAAACTCTGCTTTTACACATCACCCCACGTCACCTTTCCCCTTAAGGAGGCATAAGTGTGTTTTTTAAATGTGTAACTCTGTTCTCTTTTGAAATTCAGTTCATGTGTAGCTATGTTTACATTCCCTCTATAAGTGATATATTACAATAAGTTTCTTTTACTTTGTGGCTCATTTCACTTAGTATCATCGTACCTAAAGCCACTCATTAAGCTGCTATTGGCCTTATGACATTGATTTTATGTCTGAGTGACATTCCATTGTATATAAGTACCACAACATCTATATCCATTTTTTTTCCTTTCCTGGGATATTTAAAGTGTACTGAAATCGAGGTTCTTGTAAACAGAGCAGCCCTAAAGTTTGGGCTGGCTGTGTGTTATGGATTTTTAGTTTTCCCAAAATACACGCCCATGAGTGGAAGTGTGCTATGCTCTGTAGCTCTGTTTTAGAAAACAACATACAGTTCTCCAGAGAGGCTGTTGGCAATTTACATCCTGTCCATCGGCGTAACCAGGCTCCCTTTTCTCCATGGCCTGTCCTGCATTTGCGGTTTTTACACTATTTGTGGATGGCCCTTTTGACTGGAGGTAAGGGACGCTTCTCTGTAGTGTGGATTTGCAATGCCTGATGGCTTGCTTAGCCAAAAAGGGCGTATGCATTTTTTCCCGAATATATTCAAGAAAATACACATACTCCCTTTTCAGCCAAGGGCAACATTGTCGAAATTCTGTCGCTTTTCATGTGCTTTAAAGACGACTTCAATCTACCTCTTGAAATCTGTTACCTTCAATTCTGCCTTGCATTCAAATCCTCTTCACTGCCTTTCCTCAATATATTTCTGGATGATAGTTGTCCTTTATAACTCTGCAAGTTTGTGAATTGCTGTGCCCCTGATTTCCATTTTTCAACTCGCCTATTTGTGAGCTGGCTGCAATACCGCAGGATGGCTTTAGGCCCTAGTCTGTTTCCGGGGCTTCAGGCTGAGCCTTTGGTTAATTCTTCTTCCTGGTGGGAAACTAGAGTGACATGTGCCCATCCAAACACCTACAGCTAATCTCTCATTTATTCTACCTCTTCCTGTTCATCTTCTGCACAATTTGCAAACTGTGCATAACAGGAGGGTAAAGGTGCTGACACTCCAAGTGGGGAGATTTTGAGTAATGCAGATGGAATGGCGAAGCCGAGCAGGACAAAAGGAAAAATGAAGTACATTTTAGAAAACTTTCCCAATTACACAGTGTACCATCCACTGGGTTTCCCATGCATGTTTTAACTGTAGGAAGATTCCCTTAAACCTGGAGAGTTGGGACCACTAGAATGGGTAGCACACAGTATTGCTCTAAGTGGTGTTCTTTTGCTCACACAACCTCAGCAATCTTGTCAGCCCCAAGTGTCCAGTCTTATGTCTCATCCAGCTGTGGGTGTAAAGGTGGTCAATCCAGGTTGCATCACAGGCCCTGAACGTAATTTTAAGACTTTCTCACTGTTTCGCTGTTTTTGCATTTTGCTTTTGAAATTTATTTTTATAAGTGGGTTTAACTGAATTTCAGTGCTCTGTTCATGCCGTTATACACACACATGATTCCTTTATGGAGACATGAGAATACATATGTTTTAAAATACTGAGAGTCAGACATATTCCTCTGCAATGAATAGGGGGTGTTGAGTCCACTTCATTGTGGCGGGAGTAGGTGTTGTCTATTACACACTTGGTTTATGTAACGGTATCAGTGCTAATTTAAAACTGTGATTTTATGCATCACCCCACCTCGCCTTTCCCCTTAAGCAGGCAGAAGATTGTTTTCTAAATGTGTGATTCCGTTGTGTTTGTAAATCAGTTCATGTGTAGCCATGTGTACATTCCCGCTATGAGTGATAACTTATGATAAGATTCGTTACTCTGCTATCTTTCCTAACTCAGTTCATATGAGGCCATGTTTATAGGACCTTCATAAGTGATATCTTATGATAAGATTCTTTTTCTATGTGACTTATTTCACTTAGAATCATCGTACCTGAATCCACTCATTTTGCTGCTACTGGCCTTATGAAATTGATTTCATGGCTGAGGGATATTCCATCGTACGTAAGTACCAAAATTTCTTGAACCATTTTTGTCTATCCTGGGATATTTAAGGTATACACAAGTTGAGGTTCTTGTAAGCAGTGAAGCCCTAAATTTTGGGGTGGCTCTGTCTTATTGATTTTCAGTTTTCCCAAGGTACATTTCCTAGACTGGAAGTGCCCTTGACTCTGTAGCTCTGTTGTATACTGGTTTTAGGGAACACAATGCACTCCTCCAGAGAGGCAGTTGGCAATTTACATCCCGCCGATCTGCATAACAAGGCTCCCTGTTCTCCAGGGCCTGTCTTGCCTTTCTGGTTTTTACACATTTTGCAGATGTCCCTTTTGAACAGTGGGAAGTGATACTACTTTGTAGTGCAGATTTGCATTGCCCGCTTGCTTGCTTGGCCAAAAAGGGCGTATGCGATTTCTCCTGAATATATTCCGGAGAAAACACATACGCTCATTTTGGCCAAGTGCATCATTGTCGAAGTTGTGCCCCTCTTCCTGTGCTTTAAAGGTGATTCCAACATACCTCTTGAAATCTGTTTCCTGCTATACTGCTTCCCTTTCAAGTCCGCCTCGATTCCTTCCCTCAACAGATTTTTAGGCGATAGTTGTCCTTTATTACTCTGCCAGTTTCTGAATTCCTGTGCCCCTGAGCTCCATTTTTAAATTCGTTTTTTGTGAGCAGACCGCAAGTCCAAAATTTTGGTTCAGGACCTATACTGGTTCCTGGCGCGTGGCTGAGACTTTGGTTAATTATTCTTCCTGCGGGGCAATTAGTGTGACATGTACACTTCCAAATGCCTAACATCTACTCTCTCATTTGTTCTCCCTCTTCCCTTTTATTTTTGCCAAATCGGTAACTGTGCGAACCAGGAGGTTAAAGGGGCTGTCTCTCCAAGTTGGCAGATCGATAGTAAAGCAGTTGGAAAGTCAAACCGGAGCACAAGGAGAGGGATTATTAGTTGAGTTTTAGAAACCTTTCATATTCACAGTGTGTCCATTCTCTAGGTTTCTCGTACATGTTATAGCGGTAGTAATAGTCCCTTCAACCTGGACACATGGGACCCATGGAATGGGTGCTATGCATTATTTCTTTAAAGGGTCTGCATTTGCTCACCCAATCTCACCAATCCTCTCAGTCCCATGTGTCCAGCTTTATGCCACATCCAGCTCTCATTGTAGATAGGGTCATTCAAGGTTTCATCAGAGACACTGAAGGAATTGTAAAGAATATCCCTTTTGATTTGTTTTTCAAATTCATTTTTATAGTGGGTTTGAGCTGAATCTCACTGCCATGTTTATGCAAGTCTAGGCACACTTGATTCCCTTACGGAGACATATCAATACATAGGTTTAAAAATTCTTACTAGTCAGATATAATCCTGTGTGGGAAATATGGGGTTTTGAGTCTCTTTCACTGAGGAAGGTGTAGGTCTTGTCTATTCCATAGTTGGTTTTTGGAAAGGTACCTGTGCTTATATCAAACTCTGGTTTTATGCATCACCCCACCTCTCCTTCCCCCTTAAGCAGGCATAAGAGTGTTTTCTAAATGTCAAACTCTCTTCTCTTTCCTAACTCAGTTCATGTGTAGCCATGTTTACAGGATCTTCATAAGTGATATCTTATGATAAGTTTCTTTTTCTGTGTGACTTATTTCACTTAGAATCATCGTACCTGAATCCACTCATTTTGCTGCTACTGGTCTTATGACATTGATTTCATGGCTGAGGGATATTCCTTTGTATGTAAATAACATAATTTTTTGAAACGTTTTTATCTTTCCTTGGATATTTAAGGTGTACCCAAGTTGAGGTTCTTGTAAGCAGTGCAGCCCTAAATTTTGGAATGGCTCTGTCTTATTGATTTTCAGTTTTCCCAAGATATATTCCATAGACTGGATGTGCCCTTGGCTCTGTAGCTCTGCTGTTTACTTGGTTTAGGGAACACAATGCACACCTCCAGAGAGACAGTTGGCAATTTACATCCCGCGCATCAGCATAACAATGCTCCCTGTTCTCCAGGGCCTGTCTTGCCTTTCTGGATTTTACCCATTTTGTGGATGTCCCTTTTGAGAGTTCGGAAGTGATAATTCTTTGTAGTGCAGATTTGCATTGCCCTCTTGCTTGCTTGGCCAAAAAGGTTGTATGCGTTTTCTCCAGAATATATTCAGGAGAAAACGCATACACCCTTTTTGGCCAAATGCATCATTGTCGAAGTTGTGCCACTCTTCCTGTGCTTTAAAGGTGATTCCAACGTACCTCTTGAAATCTGTTTCCTGCTATTCTGCCTCGCTTTCAAGTCTGCCTCGTTGCCTTCCCTCAACAGATTTTTGGACGAGAGTTGTTCTTTATTACTCTGCCTGTTTGTGAATTGCTTTGCCCCTGAGCTCAATTATTTAACTTGTTTTTTGTGAGCTGAACGCAAGTCCAATATTTTGGTTCAGGACCTATACTGGTTCCCGGTGGGTGGCTGAGACTTTAGTTAATTCTTCTTCCTCCCGGGAAATAAGAGTGACATGTGCCCGTCCAAAGGCATAACAGCAACTCTTTCATTGGTTCTCACTGTTCCGTTTCATCCTCTGCCAAATTGGCAACCTGTGCGAACCAGGAGGCTAAAGGGGCTGTCTCTATAAGTTGGGAGATTGATAGTAAAGCAGTTCGAAAGTCAAAGTGTAGCACCACGGGGGGTTCTATTCGTTGAGTTTTAGAGACCTTTTGTATTCACAGTGTGTCCATTCTGTAGGTTTCCCGTACATGTTATAGCTGTAGTAATATTCCCTTCACCCTGGACAGTTGTGACCATTGGATTGGGTGCCATGTATTATTGCTTTAAAGACTCTGCATTTGCTGACCCAATCTTACCAATCTTCGCAGTCCCATGTGTCCTGCCTTATGCCACATCCAGCTGTCGTTGCAGATAGGGTCATTACAGGTTTCATCAGAGACCCAGAAGAATTTGTAAAGAATTTACCTTTTTTTTTTGGTTTTTCAAATTCATTTTTATACTGGGTTTGAGCTGTTTCTCGCTGCCATGTTTATGCCAGTCTAGACACAGTTGATTCCCTTATGGAGACATATCAATACATAGGTTTTAAGATTCTTGCTAGTCAGAAATATTCCTCTGCGTGAAATATGGGGTTTTGAGTCCCTTTTACTGAAGAAGGTGTAGGTCTTGTCTATTACATAGTTGGTTTTTGGAATGGTACCTGTGCTTATATCAAACTCTGGTTTTATGCATCACCCCACCTCTCATTCCCCCTTAAGCAGGCATAAGAGTGTTTTCTAAATGTGAGACTCTCTTCTCTTTCCTAACTCAGTTTTTGTGTAGCCATGTTTACAGGATCTTCATAAGAGATATCTTATGATAAGTTTCTTTTTCTGTGTGACTTAATTCACTTAGAATCATCGTACCTGAATCCACTCATTTTGCTGCTACTGGTCTTATGACATTGATTTCATGGCTGAGGGATATTCCATCGTACATAAGTATCACAGTTTTTTGAACCAATTTTATCTTTCCTGGGATATTTAAAGTGTACCCAAGTGGAGGTTCTTGTAAGCAGTGCAGCCCTAAATTTTGGTGTGGCTCTGTCTTATTGATTTTCAGGTTTCCCAAGGTATATTCCCTTGAGTGGAAGTGGCCTTTGCTCTGTAGCTCTGTTGTTTACTTGTTTTAGGGAACACAATGCACACCTCCAGAGAGGCAGTTAGAAATTTACATCCCGCCCTTCTGCATAACAAGGCTCCCTGTTTTCCAGGGCCTGTCTTGACTTTCTGGTGTTTATCCATTTTGTGGAAGTGCCTTTTGACTGGTGAGAAGTGATACTTCTTTGTAGTGCAGATTTGCATTGCCCACTTGCTTGCTTGGCCAAAAAGGGCGTATGCGTTTTCTCCTGAATATATTCAGGAGAAAACGCATACACCCTTTTTGGCCAAGTGCATCATTGCCAATGTTGTGCCTCACTTCCTGTGCTTTAAAGGTGATTCCAACGTACCTCTTGAAATCTGTTTCCTGCTATTCTGCCTCGCTTTCCAGTCTGCCTCGTTGCCTTCCCTCAACAGATTTTTGGACGATAGTTGTCCTTTATTACTCTGCCTGTTTGTGAATTGCTTTGCCTCTGAGCTCAATTATTTAACTCGTTTTTTATGAGCTGAATGCAAGTCCAATATTTTGGTTCAGGACCTATACTGGTTCCCGGTGGGTGGCTGAGACTTTAGTTAATTCTTCTTCCTCCAGGAAATAAGAGTGCCATGTGCACGTCCAAATGCCTAAAAGCTACTCTTTCATTGGTTCTCCCTCTTCCCTTTCATCCTCTGCCTAATTGGCAACCTGTGCGAACCAGGATGTTAAAGGTGCAGTCTCTGCAACCTGGGAAATTGATAGTAAAGCAGTTGGAAAGTCAAAACAGAGCACCAGCAGAGGGACTATTTGTTGAGTTTTAGAGAGCTTTCATGTTCACATTGTGTCCATTCTCTAAGTTTCCCATACATGTTATAGATGTAGTAATATTCCCTTCACCCTGGAGAGTTGGGACCCATGGAAGGGGGGCCATGCATTATTGCTTTAAAGGGTCTGCATTTGCTCACCCAATCTCACCAATCCTCTCAGTCCCAAGGGTCCAGCCTTATGCCAAATCCAGCTGTCGTTGTAGATAGGGTCATTCCAGGTTTCGTCAGAGACCATGAAGAAATTGTAAAGAATTTCCTGTTTTTTTTGTGTGTCTGAAATTCCTTTTTATAATGGGTTTGAGCTGATTCTCACTGCCATGTTTATGCCAGTCTACACACAGTTGATTCCCTCATGGAGACATATCAATAAATAGGTTATAAGATTCTTACTAGTCAGATATATTCCTCGGAGGGAAATATGGGGTTTTGAGTCCCTTTCACTGAGGAAGGTGTAGGTCTTGTCTATTCCGTATTTGATTTTTTGAACGGTACCTGTGCTTATATAAAACTCTGGGTTTTATGCATCACCCCACCTCTCCTTCCCCCTTAAGCAGGCATAAGTGTGTTTTCTAAATGTGAGACTCTCTTCTCTTTCCTAACTCAGTTCATGTGTAGCCATGTTTACAGAATCTCTATAAGTGATATCTTACGAAAACTTTCTTTTTCTGTGTGACTTATTTCACTTAGAATCATCGTACCTGAATCCACTCATTTTGCTGCTACATGTCTTATGGCATTGATTTCATGGCTGAGGGATATTTCATCGGACGTAAGTACCACAAATTTTTGTACCATTTTTATCTTTCCTGGGATATTTAAGGTGAATCCAAGATGAGGGTCTTGTAAGCAGTGCACCCCTAAATATCGGGGTGGCTGTGTCTTATTGATTTTCAGTTTTCCCAAGGTTTCTTATGTAGACTGGATGTGCCCTGGGCTCTGTAGCTCTGTTGCTTACTTGTTTTAGGGAACACAATTCACTGCTCCAGAGAGGCCTTTAGCAATTTGCCTCCCACCCATCAGCATAACAAGGCTCCCAGTTCGCCAGGGCCTGTCTTGCCTTTCTGGTTTTTACCCATTTTGTGGATATCCCTTTTGACTTCTGGGAAGTTATACTTCTTTGTAGTGCAGATTTGCATTGCCTGCTTGCTTGCTTGGCCAAAAAGGGTGTATGTGTTTTCTCCTGAATATATTCAGGAGAAAACTCATACACACTTTTTGGCCAAGTGCATCATTGTCGAAGTTGAGCCCCTCTTCCTGTGCTTTAAAGGCGATTCCAGCATACCTCTTGAAACCTGTTTCCTGCTATTCTGCCTCGCTTTCACGTCTGCCTCTTAACCTTCCCTCAACAGAGTTTTGGACGAGAGTTGTCCTTTACTACTCTGCCATTTGTTGAATTGCTGTGCCACTGAGCTCCATTATTCACCTCGTTTTTTTTGAGCTGAGTGCAAGCCCAAATTTTGGTCCAGGACTTATACTGGTGTCCGGTGGGTGGCTGAGACTTTGGTTAATTCTTCTTCCGGGCAGAAAATTAGAGTGACATTTGCCGGTCCAAATGACTAACAGCTACTCTCTCATTGGTTCTCCCTCTTCCCTTTCATCCTCTGCCAAATTGGCAACCTGTGAGAACCAGGAGGTTAAAGGGGCTGTCTCTCTAAGTTGGGAGATTGATAATATAGCAGTTGGAAAGTCAAACCGGAGCACCAGGAGAGGGACTATTATTTGAGTTTTAGAAACCTTTCGTATTCACAGTGTGTCCATTCTCTAGGTATCCCGTACATGTTATAGCTGTTGTAATATTCCCTTCAACCTGGAGAGTTGGGACCCATGGAATGGGTGCCACTCATTATTGCTTTAAAGTTTCTGCATTTGCTCACCCAATCTCAACAATCCTCTCAGTCCAAAGTGTCCAGCCTTATGCCACATCCAGCTGTCATTGTAGATAGGGTCATTCCAGGTTTCATCAGAGACCCTGAAGGAATTTTAAGGAATTTCCCTGTTTTTTTTGTTTTGTTTTTGAAATTCCTTTTTATAGTGGGTTGAGCTGATTCTCACTGCCATTTTTATGCCAGTCTAGACACACTTGATTCCCTTATGTAGACATATCAATACATAGGTTTTAAGATTCTTACTAGTAAGATATATTACTCTGCGGTGAATATGGGGTGTTGAGTCCATTTCACTGAGGAAGGTGTAGGTCTTGTCTATTCCGTATTTGGTTTTTTGAACTGTACCTGTACTAATATCAAACTCTGGTTTTATCCATCACCCCACCCCTCCTTCCCCCTTAAGAAGGCATAAGAGTGTTTTCTAAATGTGAGACTCCCTTCTCTTTCCTAACTCAGTTCATGTGTAGCCATGTTTACAGGATCTTCATAATTGATATCTTATGATAATTTTATTTTTCTGTGTGACTTATTTCACTTAGAATTATCGTACCTGAATCCACTCATTTTGCTGCTACTGGCCTTATGACATTGATTTCATAGCTGAGGGATATTCCGTCATACGTAAGTACCACAATTTCTTGAAGCATTTTTGTCTTTCCTGGGATATTTAAGGTGTACCCAAGTTGAGGTTTTTGTAATCATTGCAGCCCTGAATTTTGGTGTGGATCTGTCTTATTAATTTTCAGTTTTCCCAAGCTATATTCCCTAGACTGGAAGTGCCCTTGGCTCTGTAGCTCTGTTGTTTACTTGTTTTAGGGAACACAATGCACTCCTCCAGAGAGGCATTTGGCAATTTACATCCCGCCCATCAGCATAACAAGGCTCCCTGTTCTCCAGTGCCTGTCTTGCCTGTCTGGTTTTTACACATTTTGCGGATATCCCTTTTGGCTGGTGGAAAGTGATAGTTCTTTGTAATGCAGATTTGCATTGCCCGCCTGCTTGCTTGGCCGAAAAGGGCATATGCGTTTTCTCCTGAATATATTCACGTGAAAACCCACATGCCCTTTATGACCATTTCCATTATTTTCGAAGTTGTGATGATTTTCCTGTGTTTAAAGGCGATTCCAATGTACCTCTTGAAATCTGTTTCATGCCACTCTGCCTCATTTTCACTTCCGCCTCGTGGCTTTCCCTCAACAGATTTTTGGAAGAGAGTAGTCCTTTATAACTCTGCAGGTCAGTGAATTGCTGTGGCCCTGAGTTCCATTTTTCAACTCGCGTTTTTGTGAGCTGACCGCAAATCCACAGTTTTGCTTCTGGACCTATACTGGTTGTGGGGGGGGGGCAGGCTGAGTCTTTGGTTAATTCCTCTTCGTGACGGGAAATTAGAGTGAAATGTGGCCGTCCAAATGCCTACAGCTACTCTCTCATTGGTTCTCTCTGTTCCCTTATATCCTCTGCACAATTTGCCAGCTGTTCGAACCAGGAAGTTATAGGGCCTGACTCTCCAAGTTGGGAGATTGATAGTAAAGCAGTTGGAATGTCAAACTGGAGCACAAGGAGAGAAAAAAGTAGTAGAGTTTTAGGAACCTTTCACCATCAGATGGTTTCCATTCTCTAGGTTCCCATACACGTTATAACTGTAGTGATATTCCCTTCTACTTGGAGAGTTGGAACCATGGAATGGGTGGCAGGCATTATTGCTTTAAAGGGTCTGCATTTTTTCACCCAATCTCACCAATCCTCTCAGTCCCAAGTGACCAGCGTTATGCCACATCCAGCTGTCATTATAGATAGGGTCATTCCAGGTTTCATCAGAACCCCTGAAGGTATTGTGTTAGAATTTTACGGTTTTTATGTTTTGTTTTGAAATTCATTTTTATAGTGGGTTTGAGCTTATTCTCACTGCCATGTTTATGTCGTTCTAGACACAATTAGTTCCCTTACGGAGACATATCAATACATAGGTTTTAAGATTCTTACTAGTCAGATATATTCCTCTGCGGGAAATATGGGGTTTTGAGTCCCTTTCAGTGAGCAAGGTGTAGGTCTTGTCTATTCCGTAGTTGGTTTTTGGAACGGTACCTGTGCTTATATCAAACTCTGGTTTTATGCATCACCCCACCTCTCCTTCCCCCTTAAGCAGGCATAAGAGAGTTTTCTAAATGTGAGACACTCTTCTCTTTCCTAACTCAGTTCATATGTAGCCATGTTTACAGGATCTTCATAAGTGATATCTTATGATAAGCTTCTTTTTCTGTGTGACTTATTTCACTTAGAATCATCGTACCTAAATCCGTTCATTTTGCTGCTACTTGTCCTATGACATTGATTTCATGGCTGAGGTATATTCCATTGTATGTAAGTAACATAATTTTTTGAACCGTTTTTATCTTTCCTGGGATATTTAAAGTGTACCCAAGTTGAGGTTCTTGTAAGCAGTGCAGCCCTAAATTTTGGAATGGCTCTGTCTTATTGATTTTCAGTTTTCCCAAGATATATTCCCTAGAATGGAAGTGCCCTTGGCTCTGTAGCTCTGTTGTTTACTTGTTTTAGGGAACACAATGCACTCCTCCAGAGAGGCAGTTGGCAATTTACATCCCGCCCATCAGCACAACAAGGCTCCCTGTTCTCCAGGGCCTCTCTTGCCTTTCTGGATTTTACCCATTTTGTGGATGTCCCTTTTGACCGGTGGGAAGTGATATTTCTTTGTAGTGCAGATTTGCATTGCCCTCTTGCTTTCTTGGCCAAAAAGGGTGTATGCGTTTTCTCCTGAATATATTCAGGAGAAAACGCATACACCCTTTTTGGCCAAGTGCATCATTGTAGAAGTTGTGCCCCTCTTCCTGTGCTTTACAGGCGATTCCCACGTACCTCTTGAAATCTGTTTCCTGCTATTCTGCCTCACTTTCAAGTCTGCCTCGTTGCCTTCCCTCAACAGATTTTTGCACGATAGTTTTCCTTTATTACTCTGCCTGTTTGTGAATTGCTTTGCCCCTGAGCTCAATTATTTAACTTGTTTTTTGTGAGCTGAACGCAAGTCCAAAATTTTGGTTCAGGACCTATACTGGTTCCCAGTGTGTGGCTGAGACTTTAGTTAATTCGTCTTCCTCCCGGGAAATAAGAGTGACATATGGACGTCCAAATGCCTAACAGCTACTCTTTCATTGGTTGTCTCTCTTCCCTTTCATCCTCTGCCAAATTGGCAACCTGTGGGAACCAGGAGGTTAAAGGTGCTGTCTCTCCAAGCTGGGAGATTGATAGTAAAGCATTTGGAAAGTCAATGCATAGCACCACGAGAGGTTCTATTCGTTGAGTTTTAGAGGCCTTTTGTATTCACAGTTTGTCCATTCTCTAGGTTTCCCGTACATGTTATAGCTATAGTAATATTCCCTTCAACCTGGAGAGTTGGGACCCATGGAATGTGTGCCATGCATTATTGCTTTAAAGGGTCTGCATTTGCTCACCAATCTTTCCAATCCTCTCAGTCCCATGTGTCCATCCTTATGCCACATCCAGCTGTCATTGCAGATAGGGTCATTGCAGGTTTCGTCAGAGACCCTGAAGGAATTGTAAAAAATTTACCTTTTTTTTTTTGTTTTTCAAATTCCTTTTTATAGTGGGTTTGAGCTGATTCTCGCTGCCATGTTTATGCCAGTCTAGACACACTTGATTCCCTTATGGAGACATATCAATACATAGGTTTTAAGATTCTGACTAGTCAGATATATTGCTCTGTGGGAAATATGGTGTTTTGAGTCCCTTTCACTGAGGAAGGTGTAGGTATTTTCTATTCCATAGTTGGTTTTTGGAACGGTACCTGTGCTTATATCAAACTCTGGTTTTATGCATCACCCCACCTCTCCTTTCCCCTTAAGCAGGCATAAGAGTGTTTTCTAAATGTGAGGCTCTGTTCTCTTTCCTAACTCAGTTCATGTTTAGCCATGTTTACAGGATCTTCATAAGTGATATCTTATGATAAGTTTCTATTTCTGTGTGACTTATTTCACTTAGAATCATCGTACCTGAATCCACTCATTTTGCTGCTACTGGTCTTATGACATGGATTTCATGGCTGAGGGTTATTCCATTGTATGTAAATAACATAATTTGTTGAAACGTTTTTATCTTTCCTTGGATATTTAAGGTGTACCCAAGTTGAGGTTCTTATAAGCAGTGCAGCGCTAAATTTTGGAATGGCTCTGTCTTATTGATTTTCAGTTTTCCCAAGATATATTCCCTAGACTGGAAGTGCCCTTGGCTCTGTAGCTCTGCTGTTTACTTGGTTTAGGGAACACAGTGCACACCTCCAGAGAGACAGTTAGCAATTTACATCCCGTGCATCAGCATAACAATGCTCCCTGTTCTCCAGGGCCTGTCTTGCCTTTCTGGATTTTACCCATTTTGTGGATGTCCCTTTTGACAGGTGGGAAGTGATACTTCTTTGTAGTGCAGATTTGCATTGCCCTCTTGCTTGCTTGGCCAAAAAGGGTGTATGCGTTTTCTCCTGAATATATTCAGGGAAAACGCATACACACTTATTGGCCAAGTGCATCATTGTCGAAGTTGTGCCCCTCTTCCTGTGCTTTAAAGGCGATTCCAACGTATCTCTTGAAATCTGTTTCCTGCTATTCTGCCTCGCATTCAAGTCCGCCTCGTTGCCTTCCCTCAACATATTTTTGGACGATAGTTTTCCTTTATTACTCTGCCTGTTTGTGAATTGCTTTGCCCCTGAGCTCAATTATTTAACTCGTTTTTTGTGAGATGAATGCAAGTCCAATATTTTGGTTCAGGACCTATACTGGTTCCGGGTGGGTGGCTGAGACTTTAGTTAATTCTTCTTCCTCCGGGAAATAAGAGTGACATGTGCACGTCCAAATGCCTAACAGCTACTCTTTCATTGGTTCTCCCTCTTCCCTTTCATCCTCTGCCTAATTGGCAACCTGTTCGAACCAGGAGGTTAAAGGTGCAGTCTCTGCAACCTGGGAGATTGATAGTAAAGCAGTTGGAAAGTCACACCAGAGCACCAGCAGAGGGACTATTTGTTGAGTTTTAGAGAGCTTTCATGTTCACATTGTGTCCATTCTCTAGGATTCCCATACATGTTATAGCTGTAGTAATATTGCCTTCAACCTGGAGAGTTGGGCCCCATGGAAGGGGGGCCATGCATTATTGCTTTAAAGGGTCTGCATTTGCTCACCCAATCTCACCAATCCTCTCAGTCCCAAGTGTCCAGCCTTATGCCAAATCCAGCTGTCATTGTAGATAGGGTCATTCCAGGTTTCGTCAGAGACCATGAAGAAATTGTAAAGAATTTCCTGTTTTTTTTTGTGTGTGTGTGTCTGAAATTCCTTTTTATAATGGGTTTGAGCTGATTCTCACTGCCATGTTTATGCCAGTGTAGACACAGTTGATTCCCTCATGGAGACATATCAGTAAATAGGTTATAAGATTCTTACTAGTCAGATATATTCCTCTGAGGGAAATATGGGGTTTTAAGTCCCTTTCACTGAGGAAGGTGTAGGTCTTGTCTATTTCGTATTTGATTTTTTGAACGGTACCTGTGCTTATATAAAACTCTGGGTTTTATGCATCACCCCACCTCTCCTTCCCCCTTAAGCAGGCATAAGAGTGTTTTCTAAATGTGAGACTCTGTTCTCTTTCCTAACTCAGTCCATGTGTAGCCATGTTTACAGGATCTCTATAAGTGATATCTTATGATAACTTTCTTTATCTGTGTGACTTATTTCACTTAGAATCATCGTACCTGAATCCACTCATTTTGCTGCTACATGTCTTATGGCATTGATTTCATGGCTGAGGGATATTTCATCGGACGTAAGTACCACAAATTTTTGTACCATTTTTATCTTTCCTGGGATATTTAAGGTGAATCCAAGATGAGGGTCTTGTAAGCAGTGCACCCCTAAATATTGGTGTGGCTGTGTCTTATTGATTTTCAGTTTTCCCAAGGTATATTATGTAGACTAGAAGTGCCCTGGGCTCTGTAGCTCTGTTGTTTACTTGTTTTAGGGAAGACAATGCACTGCTCCAGAGAGGCCATTGGCAATTTGCCTCCCACCCATCAGCATAACAAGGCTCCCAGTTCGCCAGGGCCTGTCTGGCCTTTCTGGTTTTTACCCATTTTTTGGATATCCCTTTTGACTTGTGGGAAGTTATACTTCTTTGTAGTGCAGATTTGCATTGCCCGCTTGCTTGTTTGGCCAAAAAGGGTGTATGTGTTTTCTCCTGAATATATTCAGGAGAAAACTCATACACCCTTTTTGGCCAAGTGCATCATTTTCGAAGTTGATCCCCTTTTCCTGTGCTTTAAAGGCGATTCCAGCATACCTCTTGAAATATGTTTCCTGCTATTCTGCCTCACTTTCACGTCTGCCTCTTAACTTTCCCTCAACAGAGTTATGGACGAGAGTTGTCCTTTTCTACTCTGCCATTTGGTGAATTGCTGTGCCACTGAGCTCCATTATTCACCTCGATTTTTGTGAGCTGAATGCAAGTCCAAATTTTGGTTCAGGACTTATACTGGTGTCTGGTGGGTGGCTGAGACTTTGGTTAATTCTTCTTCTGGCCGGAAAATTAGAGTGACATTTGCCGGTCCAAATGCCTAACAGCTACTCTCTCATTGGTTCTCCCTCTTCCCTTTCATCCTCTGCCAAATTGGCAACCTGTGAGATGCAGGAGGTTAAAGGGGTTGTCTCTCTAAGTTGGGAGATTGATAGTAAAGCAGTTGGAAAGTCAAACCGGAGCACCAGGAGAGGGACTATTAGTTGAGTTTTAGAAACCTTTCGTATTCACAGTGTGTCCATTCTCTAGGTTTCCCGTACATGTTATAGCTGTTGTAATATTCCCTTCAACCTGGAGAGTTGGGACCCATGGAATGGGTGCCACTCATTATTGCTTTAAAGGGTCTGCATTTGCTCACCCAATCTCAACAATCCTCTCAGTCCAAAGTGTCCAGCCTTATGCCACATCCAGCTGTCATTGTAGATAGGGTCATTCCAGGTTTCATCAGAGACCCTGAAGGAATTTTAAGGAATTTCCCTGTTTTTTTTGTTTTGTTTTTGAAATTCCTTTTTATAGTGGGTTGAGCTGATTCTCACTGCCATTTTTATGCCAGTCTAGACACACTTGATTCCCTTATGTAGACATATCAATACATAGGTTTTAAGATTCTTACTAGTAAGATATATTACTCTGCGGTGAATATGGGGTGTTGAGTCCATTTCACTGAGGAAGGTGTAGGTCTTGTCTATTCCGTATTTGGTTTTTTGAACTGTACCTGTACTAATATCAAACTCTGGTTTTATCCATCACCCCACCCCTCCTTCCCCCTTAAGAAGGCATAAGAGTGTTTTCTAAATGTGAGACTCCCTTCTCTTTCCTAACTCAGTTCATGTGTAGCCATGTTTACAGGATCTTCATAATTGATATCTTATGATAATTTTATTTTTCTGTGTGACTTATTTCACTTAGAATTATCGTACCTGAATCCACTCATTTTGCTGCTACTGGCCTTATGACATTGATTTCATAGCTGAGGGATATTCCGTCATACGTAAGTACCACAATTTCTTGAAGCATTTTTGTCTTTCCTGGGATATTTAAGGTGTACCCAAGTTGAGGTTTTTGTAATCATTGCAGCCCTGAATTTTGGTGTGGATCTGTCTTATTAATTTTCAGTTTTCCCAAGCTATATTCCCTAGACTGGAAGTGCCCTTGGCTCTGTAGCTCTGTTGTTTACTTGTTTTAGGGAACACAATGCACTCCTCCAGAGAGGCATTTGGCAATTTACATCCCGCCCATCAGCATAACAAGGCTCCCTGTTCTCCAGTGCCTGTCTTGCCTGTCTGGTTTTTACACATTTTGCGGATATCCCTTTTGGCTGGTGGAAAGTGATAGTTCTTTGTAATGCAGATTTGCATTGCCCGCCTGCTTGCTTGGCCGAAAAGGGCATATGCGTTTTCTCCTGAATATATTCACGTGAAAACCCACATGCCCTTTATGACCATTTCCATTATTTTCGAAGTTGTGATGATTTTCCTGTGTTTAAAGGCGATTCCAATGTACCTCTTGAAATCTGTTTCATGCCACTCTGCCTCATTTTCACTTCCGCCTCGTGGCTTTCCCTCAACAGATTTTTGGAAGAGAGTAGTCCTTTATAACTCTGCAGGTTAGTGAATTGCTGTGGCCCTGAGTTCCATTTTTCAACTCGCGTTTTTGTGAGCTGACCGCAAATCCACAGTTTTGCTTCTGGACCTATACTGGTTGTGGGGGGGGGGGCAGGCTGAGTCTTTGGTTAATTCCTCTTCGTGACGGGAAATTAGAGTGAAATGTGGCCGTCCAAATGCCTACAGCTACTCTCTCATTGGTTCTCTCTGTTCCCTTATATCCTCTGCACAATTTGCCAGCTGTTCGAACCAGGAAGTTATAGGGCCTGACTCTCCAAGTTGGGAGATTGATAGTAAAGCAGTTGGAATGTCAAACTGGAGCACAAGGAGAGAAAAAAGTAGTAGAGTTTTAGGAACCTTTCACCATCAGATGGTTTCCATTCTCTAGGTTCCCATACACGTTATAACTGTAGTGATATTCCCTTCTACTTGGAGAGTTGGAACCATGGAATGGGTGGCAGGCATTATTGCTTTAAAGGGTCTGCATTTTTTCACCCAATCTCACCAATCCTCTCAGTCCCAAGTGACCAGCGTTATGCCACATCCAGCTGTCATTATAGATAGGGTCATTCCAGGTTTCATCAGAACCCCTGAAGGTATTGTGTTAGAATTTTACGGTTTTTATGTTTTGTTTTGAAATTCATTTTTATAGTGGGTTTGAGCTTATTCTCACTGCCATGTTTATGTCGTTCTAGACACAATTAGTTCCCTTACGGAGACATATCAATACATAGGTTTTAAGATTCTTACTAGTCAGATATATTCCTCTGCGGGAAATATGGGGTTTTGAGTCCCTTTCAGTGAGCAAGGTGTAGGTCTTGTCTATTCCGTAGTTGGTTTTTGGAACGGTACCTGTGCTTATATCAAACTCTGGTTTTATGCATCACCCCACCTCTCCTTCCCCCTTAAGCAGGCATAAGAGAGTTTTCTAAATGTGAGACACTCTTCTCTTTCCTAACTCAGTTCATATGTAGCCATGTTTACAGGATCTTCATAAGTGATATCTTATGATAAGCTTCTTTTTCTGTGTGACTTATTTCACTTAGAATCATCGTACCTAAATCCGTTCATTTTGCTGCTACTTGTCCTATGACATTGATTTCATGGCTGAGGTATATTCCATTGTATGTAAGTAACATAATTTTTTGAACCGTTTTTATCTTTCCTGGGATATTTAAAGTGTACCCAAGTTGAGGTTCTTGTAAGCAGTGCAGCCCTAAATTTTGGAATGGCTCTGTCTTATTGATTTTCAGTTTTCCCAAGATATATTCCCTAGAATGGAAGTGCCCTTGGCTCTGTAGCTCTGTTGTTTACTTGTTTTAGGGAACACAATGCACTCCTCCAGAGAGGCAGTTGGCAATTTACATCCCGCCCATCAGCACAACAAGGCTCCCTGTTCTCCAGGGCCTCTCTTGCCTTTCTGGATTTTACCCATTTTGTGGATGTCCCTTTTGACCGGTGGGAAGTGATATTTCTTTGTAGTGCAGATTTGCATTGCCCTCTTGCTTTCTTGGCCAAAAAGGGTGTATGCGTTTTCTCCTGAATATATTCAGGAGAAAACGCATACACCCTTTTTGGCCAAGTGCATCATTGTAGAAGTTGTGCCCCTCTTCCTGTGCTTTACAGGCGATTCCCACGTACCTCTTGAAATCTGTTTCCTGCTATTCTGCCTCACTTTCAAGTCTGCCTCGTTGCCTTCCCTCAACAGATTTTTGCACGATAGTTTTCCTTTATTACTCTGCCTGTTTGTGAATTGCTTTGCCCCTGAGCTCAATTATTTAACTTGTTTTTTGTGAGCTGAACGCAAGTCCAAAATTTTGGTTCAGGACCTATACTGGTTCCCAGTGTGTGGCTGAGACTTTAGTTAATTCGTCTTCCTCCCGGGAAATAAGAGTGACATATGGACGTCCAAATGCCTAACAGCTACTCTTTCATTGGTTGTCTCTCTTCCCTTTCATCCTCTGCCAAATTGGCAACCTGTGGGAACCAGGAGGTTAAAGGTGCTGTCTCTCCAAGCTGGGAGATTGATAGTAAAGCATTTGGAAAGTCAATGCATAGCACCACGAGAGGTTCTATTCGTTGAGTTTTAGAGGCCTTTTGTATTCACAGTTTGTCCATTCTCTAGGTTTCCCGTACATGTTATAGCTATAGTAATATTCCCTTCAACCTGGAGAGTTGGGACCCATGGAATGTGTGCCATGCATTATTGCTTTAAAGGGTCTGCATTTGCTCACCAATCTTTCCAATCCTCTCAGTCCCATGTGTCCATCCTTATGCCACATCCAGCTGTCATTGCAGATAGGGTCATTGCAGGTTTCGTCAGAGACCCTGAAGGAATTGTAAAAAATTTACCTTTTTTTTTTTTGTTTTTCAAATTCCTTTTTATAGTGGGTTTGAGCTGATTCTCGCTGCCATGTTTATGCCAGTCTAGACACCCTTGATTCCCTTATGGAGACATATCAATACATAGGTTTTAAGATTCTGACTAGTCAGATATATTGCTCTGTGGGAAATATGGTGTTTTGAGTCCCTTTCACTGAGGAAGGTGTAGGTATTTTCTATTCCATAGTTGGTTTTTGGAACGGTACCTGTGCTTATATCAAACTCTGGTTTTATGCATCACCCCACCTCTCCTTTCCCCTTAAGCAGGCATAAGAGTGTTTTCTAAATGTGAGGCTCTGTTCTCTTTCCTAACTCAGTTCATGTTTAGCCATGTTTACAGGATCTTCATAAGTGATATCTTATGATAAGTTTCTATTTCTGTGTGACTTATTTCACTTAGAATCATCGTACCTGAATCCACTCATTTTGCTGCTACTGGTCTTATGACATGGATTTCATGGCTGAGGGTTATTCCATTGTATGTAAATAACATAATTTGTTGAAACGTTTTTATCTTTCCTTGGATATTTAAGGTGTACCCAAGTTGAGGTTCTTATAAGCAGTGCAGCGCTAAATTTTGGAATGGCTCTGTCTTATTGATTTTCAGTTTTCCCAAGATATATTCCCTAGACTGGAAGTGCCCTTGGCTCTGTAGCTCTGCTGTTTACTTGGTTTAGGGAACACAGTGCACACCTCCAGAGAGACAGTTAGCAATTTACATCCCGTGCATCAGCATAACAATGCTCCCTGTTCTCCAGGGCCTGTCTTGCCTTTCTGGATTTTACCCATTTTGTGGATGTCCCTTTTGACAGGTGGGAAGTGATACTTCTTTGTAGTGCAGATTTGCATTGCCCTCTTGCTTGCTTGGCCAAAAAGGGTGTATGCGTTTTCTCCTGAATATATTCAGGGAAAACGCATACACACTTATTGGCCAAGTGCATCATTGTCGAAGTTGTGCCCCTCTTCCTGTGCTTTAAAGGCGATTCCAACGTATCTCTTGAAATCTGTTTCCTGCTATTCTGCCTCGCATTCAAGTCCGCCTCGTTGCCTTCCCTCAACATATTTTTGGACGATAGTTTTCCTTTATTACTCTGCCTGTTTGTGAATTGCTTTGCCCCTGAGCTCAATTATTTAACTCGTTTTTTGTGAGATGAATGCAAGTCCAATATTTTGGTTCAGGACCTATACTGGTTCCGGGTGGGTGGCTGAGACTTTAGTTAATTCTTCTTCCTCCGGGAAATAAGAGTGACATGTGCACGTCCAAATGCCTAACAGCTACTCTTTCATTGGTTCTCCCTCTTCCCTTTCATCCTCTGCCTAATTGGCAACCTGTTCGAACCAGGAGGTTAAAGGTGCAGTCTCTGCAACCTGGGAGATTGATAGTAAAGCAGTTGGAAAGTCACACCAGAGCACCAGCAGAGGGACTATTTGTTGAGTTTTAGAGAGCTTTCATGTTCACATTGTGTCCATTCTCTAGGATTCCCATACATGTTATAGCTGTAGTAATATTGCCTTCAACCTGGAGAGTTGGGCCCCATGGAAGGGGGGCCATGCATTATTGCTTTAAAGGGTCTGCATTTGCTCACCCAATCTCACCAATCCTCTCAGTCCCAAGTGTCCAGCCTTATGCCAAATCCAGCTGTCATTGTAGATAGGGTCATTCCAGGTTTCGTCAGAGACCATGAAGAAATTGTAAAGAATTTCCTGTTTTTTTGTGTGTGTGTGTGTCTGAAATTCCTTTTTATAATGGGTTTGAGCTGATTCTCACTGCCATGTTTATGCCAGTGTAGACACAGTTGATTCCCTCATGGAGACATATCAGTAAATAGGTTATAAGATTCTTACTAGTCAGATATATTCCTCTGAGGGAAATATGGGGTTTTAAGTCCCTTTCACTGAGGAAGGTGTAGGTCTTGTCTATTTCGTATTTGATTTTTTGAACGGTACCTGTGCTTATATAAAACTCTGGGTTTTATGCATCACCCCACCTCTCCTTCCCCCTTAAGCAGGCATAAGAGTGTTTTCTAAATGTGAGACTCTGTTCTCTTTCCTAACTCAGTCCATGTGTAGCCATGTTTACAGGATCTCTATAAGTGATATCTTATGATAACTTTCTTTATCTGTGTGACTTATTTCACTTAGAATCATCGTACCTGAATCCACTCATTTTGCTGCTACATGTCTTATGGCATTGATTTCATGGCTGAGGGATATTTCATCGGACGTAAGTACCACAAATTTTTGTACCATTTTTATCTTTCCTGGGATATTTAAGGTGAATCCAAGATGAGGGTCTTGTAAGCAGTGCACCCCTAAATATTGGTGTGGCTGTGTCTTATTGATTTTCAGTTTTCCCAAGGTATATTATGTAGACTAGAAGTGCCCTGGGCTCTGTAGCTCTGTTGTTTACTTGTTTTAGGGAAGACAATGCACTGCTCCAGAGAGGCCATTGGCAATTTGCCTCCCACCCATCAGCATAACAAGGCTCCCAGTTCGCCAGGGCCTGTCTGGCCTTTCTGGTTTTTACCCATTTTTTGGATATCCCTTTTGACTTGTGGGAAGTTATACTTCTTTGTAGTGCAGATTTGCATTGCCCGCTTGCTTGTTTGGCCAAAAAGGGTGTATGTGTTTTCTCCTGAATATATTCAGGAGAAAACTCATACACCCTTTTTGGCCAAGTGCATCATTTTCGAAGTTGATCCCCTTTTCCTGTGCTTTAAAGGCGATTCCAGCATACCTCTTGAAATATGTTTCCTGCTATTCTGCCTCACTTTCACGTCTGCCTCTTAACTTTCCCTCAACAGAGTTATGGACGAGAGTTGTCCTTTTCTACTCTGCCATTTGGTGAATTGCTGTGCCACTGAGCTCCATTATTCACCACGATTTTTGTGAGCTGAATGCAAGTCCAAATTTTGGTTCAGGACTTATACTGGTGTCTGGTGGGTGGCTGAGACTTTGGTTAATTCTTCTTCTGGCCGGAAAATTAGAGTGACATTTGCCGGTCCAAATGCCTAACAGCTACTCTCTCATTGGTTCTCCCTCTTCCCTTTCATCCTCTGCCAAATTGGCAACCTGTGAGATGCAGGAGGTTAAAGGGGTTGTCTCTCTAAGTTGGGAGATTGATAGTAAAGCAGTTGGAAAGTCAAACCGGAGCACCAGGAGAGGGACTATTAGTTGAGTTTTAGAAACCTTTCGTATTCACAGTGTGTCCATTCTCTAGGTTTCCCGTACATGTTATAGCTGTTGTAATATTCCCTTCAACCTGGAGAGTTGGGACCCATGGAATGGGTGCCACTCATTATTGCTTTAAAGGGTCTGCATTTGCTCACCCAATCTCAACAATCCTCTCAGTCCAAAGTGTCCAGCCTTATGCCACATCCAGCTGTCATTGTAGATAGGGTCATTCCAGGTTTCATCAGAGACCCTGAAGGAATTTTAAGGAATTTCCCTGTTTTTTTTGTTTTGTTTTTGAAATTCCTTTTTATAGTGGGTTGAGCTGATTCTCACTGCCATTTTTATGCCAGTCTAGACACACTTGATTCCCTTATGTAGACATATCAATACATAGGTTTTAAGATTCTTACTAGTAAGATATATTACTCTGCGGTGAATATGGGGTGTTGAGTCCCTTTCACTGAGGAAGGTGTAGGTCTTGTCTATTCCGTATTTGGTTTTTTGAACTGTACCTGTACTAATATCAAACTCTGGTTTTATCCATCACCCCACCCCTCCTTCCCCCTTAAGAAGGCATAAGAGTGTTTTCTAAATGTGAGACTCCCTTCTCTTTCCTAACTCAGTTCATGTGTAGCCATGTTTACAGGATCTTCATAATTGATATCTTATGATAATTTTATTTTTCTGTGTGACTTATTTCACTTAGAATTATCGTACCTGAATCCACTCATTTTGCTGCTACTGGCCTTATGACATTGATTTCATAGCTGAGGGATATTCCGTCATACGTAAGTACCACAATTTCTTGAAGCATTTTTGTCTTTCCTGGGATATTTAAGGTGTACCCAAGTTGAGGTTTTTGTAATCATTGCAGCCCTGAATTTTGGTGTGGATCTGTCTTATTAATTTTCAGTTTTCCCAAGCTATATTCCCTAGACTGGAAGTGCCCTTGGCTCTGTAGCTCTGTTGTTTACTTGTTTTAGGGAACACAATGCACTCCTCCAGAGAGGCATTTGGCAATTTACATCCCGCCCATCAGCATAACAAGGCTCCCTGTTCTCCAGTGCCTGTCTTGCCTGTCTGGTTTTTACACATTTTGCGGATATCCCTTTTGGCTGGTGGAAAGTGATAGTTCTTTGTAATGCAGATTTGCATTGCCCGCCTGCTTGCTTGGCCGAAAAGGGCATATGCGTTTTCTCCTGAATATATTCACGTGAAAACCCACATGCCCTTTATGACCATTTCCATTATTTTCGAAGTTGTGATGATTTTCCTGTGTTTAAAGGCGATTCCAATGTACCTCTTGAAATCTGTTTCATGCCACTCTGCCTCATTTTCACTTCCGCCTCGTGGCTTTCCCTCAACAGATTTTTGGAAGAGAGTAGTCCTTTATAACTCTGCAGGTTAGTGAATTGCTGTGGCCCTGAGTTCCATTTTTCAACTCGCGTTTTTGTGAGCTGACCGCAAATCCACAGTTTTGCTTCTGGACCTATACTGGTTGTGGGGGGGGGGGCAGGCTGAGTCTTTGGTTAATTCCTCTTCGTGACGGGAAATTAGAGTGAAATGTGGCCGTCCAAATGCCTACAGCTACTCTCTCATTGGTTCTCTCTGTTCCCTTATATCCTCTGCACAATTTGCCAGCTGTTCGAACCAGGAAGTTATAGGGCCTGACTCTCCAAGTTGGGAGATTGATAGTAAAGCAGTTGGAATGTCAAACTGGAGCACAAGGAGAGAAAAAAGTAGTAGAGTTTTAGGAACCTTTCACCATCAGATGGTTTCCATTCTCTAGGTTCCCATACACGTTATAACTGTAGTGATATTCCCTTCTACTTGGAGAGTTGGAACCATGGAATGGGTGGCAGGCATTATTGCTTTAAAGGGTCTGCATTTTTTCACCCAATCTCACCAATCCTCTCAGTCCCAAGTGACCAGCGTTATGCCACATCCAGCTGTCATTATAGATAGGGTCATTCCAGGTTTCATCAGAACCCCTGAAGGTATTGTGTTAGAATTTTACGGTTTTTATGTTTTGTTTTGAAATTCATTTTTATAGTGGGTTTGAGCTTATTCTCACTGCCATGTTTATGTCGTTCTAGACACAATTAGTTCCCTTACGGAGACATATCAATACATAGGTTTTAAGATTCTTACTAGTCAGATATATTCCTCTGCGGGAAATATGGGGTTTTGAGTCCCTTTCAGTGAGCAAGGTGTAGGTCTTGTCTATTCCGTAGTTGGTTTTTGGAACGGTACCTGTGCTTATATCAAACTCTGGTTTTATGCATCACCCCACCTCTCCTTCCCCCTTAAGCAGGCATAAGAGAGTTTTCTAAATGTGAGACACTCTTCTCTTTCCTAACTCAGTTCATATGTAGCCATGTTTACAGGATCTTCATAAGTGATATCTTATGATAAGCTTCTTTTTCTGTGTGACTTATTTCACTTAGAATCATCGTACCTAAATCCGTTCATTTTGCTGCTACTTGTCCTATGACATTGATTTCATGGCTGAGGTATATTCCATTGTATGTAAGTAACATAATTTTTTGAACCGTTTTTATCTTTCCTGGGATATTTAAAGTGTACCCAAGTTGAGGTTCTTGTAAGCAGTGCAGCCCTAAATTTTGGAATGGCTCTGTCTTATTGATTTTCAGTTTTCCCAAGATATATTCCCTAGAATGGAAGTGCCCTTGGCTCTGTAGCTCTGTTGTTTACTTGTTTTAGGGAACACAATGCACTCCTCCAGAGAGGCAGTTGGCAATTTACATCCCGCCCATCAGCACAACAAGGCTCCCTGTTCTCCAGGGCCTCTCTTGCCTTTCTGGATTTTACCCATTTTGTGGATGTCCCTTTTGACCGGTGGGAAGTGATATTTCTTTGTAGTGCAGATTTGCATTGCCCTCTTGCTTTCTTGGCCAAAAAGGGTGTATGCGTTTTCTCCTGAATATATTCAGGAGAAAACGCATACACCCTTTTTGGCCAAGTGCATCATTGTAGAAGTTGTGCCCCTCTTCCTGTGCTTTACAGGCGATTCCCACGTACCTCTTGAAATCTGTTTCCTGCTATTCTGCCTCACTTTCAAGTCTGCCTCGTTGCCTTCCCTCAACAGATTTTTGCACGATAGTTTTCCTTTATTACTCTGCCTGTTTGTGAATTGCTTTGCCCCTGAGCTCAATTATTTAACTTGTTTTTTGTGAGCTGAACGCAAGTCCAAAATTTTGGTTCAGGACCTATACTGGTTCCCAGTGTGTGGCTGAGACTTTAGTTAATTCGTCTTCCTCCCGGGAAATAAGAGTGACATATGGACGTCCAAATGCCTAACAGCTACTCTTTCATTGGTTGTCTCTCTTCCCTTTCATCCTCTGCCAAATTGGCAACCTGTGGGAACCAGGAGGTTAAAGGTGCTGTCTCTCCAAGCTGGGAGATTGATAGTAAAGCATTTGGAAAGTCAATGCATAGCACCACGAGAGGTTCTATTCGTTGAGTTTTAGAGGCCTTTTGTATTCACAGTTTGTCCATTCTCTAGGTTTCCCGTACATGTTATAGCTATAGTAATATTCCCTTCAACCTGGAGAGTTGGGACCCATGGAATGTGTGCCATGCATTATTGCTTTAAAGGGTCTGCATTTGCTCACCAATCTTTCCAATCCTCTCAGTCCCATGTGTCCATCCTTATGCCACATCCAGCTGTCATTGCAGATAGGGTCATTGCAGGTTTCGTCAGAGACCCTGAAGGAATTGTAAAAAATTTACCTTTTTTTTTTTTGTTTTTCAAATTCCTTTTTATAGTGGGTTTGAGCTGATTCTCGCTGCCATGTTTATGCCAGTCTAGACACCCTTGATTCCCTTATGGAGACATATCAATACATAGGTTTTAAGATTCTGACTAGTCAGATATATTGCTCTGTGGGAAATATGGTGTTTTGAGTCCCTTTCACTGAGGAAGGTGTAGGTATTTTCTATTCCATAGTTGGTTTTTGGAACGGTACCTGTGCTTATATCAAACTCTGGTTTTATGCATCACCCCACCTCTCCTTTCCCCTTAAGCAGGCATAAGAGTGTTTTCTAAATGTGAGGCTCTGTTCTCTTTCCTAACTCAGTTCATGTTTAGCCATGTTTACAGGATCTTCATAAGTGATATCTTATGATAAGTTTCTATTTCTGTGTGACTTATTTCACTTAGAATCATCGTACCTGAATCCACTCATTTTGCTGCTACTGGTCTTATGACATGGATTTCATGGCTGAGGGTTATTCCATTGTATGTAAATAACATAATTTGTTGAAACGTTTTTATCTTTCCTTGGATATTTAAGGTGTACCCAAGTTGAGGTTCTTATAAGCAGTGCAGCGCTAAATTTTGGAATGGCTCTGTCTTATTGATTTTCAGTTTTCCCAAGATATATTCCCTAGACTGGAAGTGCCCTTGGCTCTGTAGCTCTGCTGTTTACTTGGTTTAGGGAACACAGTGCACACCTCCAGAGAGACAGTTAGCAATTTACATCCCGTGCATCAGCATAACAATGCTCCCTGTTCTCCAGGGCCTGTCTTGCCTTTCTGGATTTTACCCATTTTGTGGATGTCCCTTTTGACAGGTGGGAAGTGATACTTCTTTGTAGTGCAGATTTGCATTGCCCTCTTGCTTGCTTGGCCAAAAAGGGTGTATGCGTTTTCTCCTGAATATATTCAGGGAAAACGCATACACACTTATTGGCCAAGTGCATCATTGTCGAAGTTGTGCCCCTCTTCCTGTGCTTTAAAGGCGATTCCAACGTATCTCTTGAAATCTGTTTCCTGCTATTCTGCCTCGCATTCAAGTCCGCCTCGTTGCCTTCCCTCAACATATTTTTGGACGATAGTTTTCCTTTATTACTCTGCCTGTTTGTGAATTGCTTTGCCCCTGAGCTCAATTATTTAACTCGTTTTTTGTGAGATGAATGCAAGTCCAATATTTTGGTTCAGGACCTATACTGGTTCCGGGTGGGTGGCTGAGACTTTAGTTAATTCTTCTTCCTCCGGGAAATAAGAGTGACATGTGCACGTCCAAATGCCTAACAGCTACTCTTTCATTGGTTCTCCCTCTTCCCTTTCATCCTCTGCCTAATTGGCAACCTGTTCGAACCAGGAGGTTAAAGGTGCAGTCTCTGCAACCTGGGAGATTGATAGTAAAGCAGTTGGAAAGTCACACCAGAGCACCAGCAGAGGGACTATTTGTTGAGTTTTAGAGAGCTTTCATGTTCACATTGTGTCCATTCTCTAGGATTCCCATACATGTTATAGCTGTAGTAATATTGCCTTCAACCTGGAGAGTTGGGCCCCATGGAAGGGGGGCCATGCATTATTGCTTTAAAGGGTCTGCATTTGCTCACCCAATCTCACCAATCCTCTCAGTCCCAAGTGTCCAGCCTTATGCCAAATCCAGCTGTCATTGTAGATAGGGTCATTCCAGGTTTCGTCAGAGACCATGAAGAAATTGTAAAGAATTTCCTGTTTTTTTGTGTGTGTGTGTGTCTGAAATTCCTTTTTATAATGGGTTTGAGCTGATTCTCACTGCCATGTTTATGCCAGTGTAGACACAGTTGATTCCCTCATGGAGACATATCAGTAAATAGGTTATAAGATTCTTACTAGTCAGATATATTCCTCTGAGGGAAATATGGGGTTTTAAGTCCCTTTCACTGAGGAAGGTGTAGGTCTTGTCTATTTCGTATTTGATTTTTTGAACGGTACCTGTGCTTATATAAAACTCTGGGTTTTATGCATCACCCCACCTCTCCTTCCCCCTTAAGCAGGCATAAGAGTGTTTTCTAAATGTGAGACTCTGTTCTCTTTCCTAACTCAGTCCATGTGTAGCCATGTTTACAGGATCTCTATAAGTGATATCTTATGATAACTTTCTTTATCTGTGTGACTTATTTCACTTAGAATCATCGTACCTGAATCCACTCATTTTGCTGCTACATGTCTTATGGCATTGATTTCATGGCTGAGGGATATTTCATCGGACGTAAGTACCACAAATTTTTGTACCATTTTTATCTTTCCTGGGATATTTAAGGTGAATCCAAGATGAGGGTCTTGTAAGCAGTGCACCCCTAAATATTGGTGTGGCTGTGTCTTATTGATTTTCAGTTTTCCCAAGGTATATTATGTAGACTAGAAGTGCCCTGGGCTCTGTAGCTCTGTTGTTTACTTGTTTTAGGGAAGACAATGCACTGCTCCAGAGAGGCCATTGGCAATTTGCCTCCCACCCATCAGCATAACAAGGCTCCCAGTTCGCCAGGGCCTGTCTGGCCTTTCTGGTTTTTACCCATTTTTTGGATATCCCTTTTGACTTGTGGGAAGTTATACTTCTTTGTAGTGCAGATTTGCATTGCCCGCTTGCTTGTTTGGCCAAAAAGGGTGTATGTGTTTTCTCCTGAATATATTCAGGAGAAAACTCATACACCCTTTTTGGCCAAGTGCATCATTTTCGAAGTTGATCCCCTTTTCCTGTGCTTTAAAGGCGATTCCAGCATACCTCTTGAAATATGTTTCCTGCTATTCTGCCTCACTTTCACGTCTGCCTCTTAACTTTCCCTCAACAGAGTTATGGACGAGAGTTGTCCTTTTCTACTCTGCCATTTGGTGAATTGCTGTGCCACTGAGCTCCATTATTCACCACGATTTTTGTGAGCTGAATGCAAGTCCAAATTTTGGTTCAGGACTTATACTGGTGTCTGGTGGGTGGCTGAGACTTTGGTTAATTCTTCTTCTGGCCGGAAAATTAGAGTGACATTTGCCGGTCCAAATGCCTAACAGCTACTCTCTCATTGGTTCTCCCTCTTCCCTTTCATCCTCTGCCAAATTGGCAACCTGTGAGATGCAGGAGGTTAAAGGGGTTGTCTCTCTAAGTTGGGAGATTGATAGTAAAGCAGTTGGAAAGTCAAACCGGAGCACCAGGAGAGGGACTATTAGTTGAGTTTTAGAAACCTTTCGTATTCACAGTGTGTCCATTCTCTAGGTTTCCCGTACATGTTATAGCTGTTGTAATATTCCCTTCAACCTGGAGAGTTGGGACCCATGGAATGGGTGCCACTCATTATTGCTTTAAAGGGTCTGCATTTGCTCACCCAATCTCAACAATCCTCTCAGTCCAAAGTGTCCAGCCTTATGCCACATCCAGCTGTCATTGTAGATAGGGTCATTCCAGGTTTCATCAGAGACCCTGAAGGAATTTTAAGGAATTTCCCTGTTTTTTTTGTTTTGTTTTTGAAATTCCTTTTTATAGTGGGTTGAGCTGATTCTCACTGCCATTTTTATGCCAGTCTAGACACACTTGATTCCCTTATGTAGACATATCAATACATAGGTTTTAAGATTCTTACTAGTAAGATATATTACTCTGCGGTGAATATGGGGTGTTGAGTCCATTTCACTGAGGAAGGTGTAGGTCTTGTCTATTCCGTATTTGGTTTTTTGAACTGTACCTGTACTAATATCAAACTCTGGTTTTATCCATCACCCCACCCCTCCTTCCCCCTTAAGAAGGCATAAGAGTGTTTTCTAAATGTGAGACTCCCTTCTCTTTCCTAACTCAGTTCATGTGTAGCCATGTTTACAGGATCTTCATAATTGATATCTTATGATAATTTTATTTTTCTGTGTGACTTATTTCACTTAGAATTATCGTACCTGAATCCACTCATTTTGCTGCTACTGGCCTTATGACATTGATTTCATAGCTGAGGGATATTCCGTCATACGTAAGTACCACAATTTCTTGAAGCATTTTTGTCTTTCCTGGGATATTTAAGGTGTACCCAAGTTGAGGTTTTTGTAATCATTGCAGCCCTGAATTTTGGTGTGGATCTGTCTTATTAATTTTCAGTTTTCCCAAGCTATATTCCCTAGACTGGAAGTGCCCTTGGCTCTGTAGCTCTGTTGTTTACTTGTTTTAGGGAACACAATGCACTCCTCCAGAGAGGCATTTGGCAATTTACATCCCGCCCATCAGCATAACAAGGCTCCCTGTTCTCCAGTGCCTGTCTTGCCTGTCTGGTTTTTACACATTTTGCGGATATCCCTTTTGGCTGGTGGAAAGTGATAGTTCTTTGTAATGCAGATTTGCATTGCCCGCCTGCTTGCTTGGCCAAAAAGGGCATATGCGTTTTCTCCTGAATATATTCACGTGAAAACCCACATGCCCTTTATGACCATTTCCATTATTTTCGAAGTTGTGATGATTTTCCTGTGTTTAAAGGCGATTCCAATGTACCTCTTGAAATCTGTTTCATGCCACTCTGCCTCATTTTCACTTCCGCCTCGTGGCTTTCCCTCAACAGATTTTTGGAAGAGAGTAGTCCTTTATAACTCTGCAGGTCAGTGAATTGCTGTGGCCCTGAGTTCCATTTTTCAACTCGCGTTTTTGTGAGCTGACCGCAAATCCACAGTTTTGCTTCTGGACCTATACTGGTTGTGGGGGGGGGGCAGGCTGAGTCTTTGGTTAATTCCTCTTCGTGACGGGAAATTAGAGTGAAATGTGGCCGTCCAAATGCCTACAGCTACTCTCTCATTGGTTCTCTCTGTTCCCTTATATCCTCTGCACAATTTGCCAGCTGTTCGAACCAGGAAGTTATAGGGCCTGACTCTCCAAGTTGGGAGATTGATAGTAAAGCAGTTGGAATGTCAAACTGGAGCACAAGGAGAGAAAAAAGTAGTAGAGTTTTAGGAACCTTTCACCATCAGATGGTTTCCATTCTCTAGGTTCCCATACACGTTATAACTGTAGTGATATTCCCTTCTACTTGGAGAGTTGGAACCATGGAATGGGTGGCAGGCATTATTGCTTTAAAGGGTCTGCATTTTTTCACCCAATCTCACCAATCCTCTCAGTCCCAAGTGACCAGCGTTATGCCACATCCAGCTGTCATTATAGATAGGGTCATTCCAGGTTTCATCAGAACCCCTGAAGGTATTGTGTTAGAATTTTACGGTTTTTATGTTTTGTTTTGAAATTCATTTTTATAGTGGGTTTGAGCTTATTCTCACTGCCATGTTTATGTCGTTCTAGACACAATTAGTTCCCTTACGGAGACATATCAATACATAGGTTTTAAGATTCTTACTAGTCAGATATATTCCTCTGCGGGAAATATGGGGTTTTGAGTCCCTTTCAGTGAGCAAGGTGTAGGTCTTGTCTATTCCGTAGTTGGTTTTTGGAACGGTACCTGTGCTTATATCAAACTCTGGTTTTATGCATCACCCCACCTCTCCTTCCCCCTTAAGCAGGCATAAGAGAGTTTTCTAAATGTGAGACACTCTTCTCTTTCCTAACTCAGTTCATATGTAGCCATGTTTACAGGATCTTCATAAGTGATATCTTATGATAAGCTTCTTTTTCTGTGTGACTTATTTCACTTAGAATCATCGTACCTAAATCCGTTCATTTTGCTGCTACTTGTCCTATGACATTGATTTCATGGCTGAGGTATATTCCATTGTATGTAAGTAACATAATTTTTTGAACCGTTTTTATCTTTCCTGGGATATTTAAAGTGTACCCAAGTTGAGGTTCTTGTAAGCAGTGCAGCCCTAAATTTTGGAATGGCTCTGTCTTATTGATTTTCAGTTTTCCCAAGATATATTCCCTAGAATGGAAGTGCCCTTGGCTCTGTAGCTCTGTTGTTTACTTGTTTTAGGGAACACAATGCACTCCTCCAGAGAGGCAGTTGGCAATTTACATCCCGCCCATCAGCACAACAAGGCTCCCTGTTCTCCAGGGCCTCTCTTGCCTTTCTGGATTTTACCCATTTTGTGGATGTCCCTTTTGACCGGTGGGAAGTGATATTTCTTTGTAGTGCAGATTTGCATTGCCCTCTTGCTTTCTTGGCCAAAAAGGGTGTATGCGTTTTCTCCTGAATATATTCAGGAGAAAACGCATACACCCTTTTTGGCCAAGTGCATCATTGTAGAAGTTGTGCCCCTCTTCCTGTGCTTTACAGGCGATTCCCACGTACCTCTTGAAATCTGTTTCCTGCTATTCTGCCTCACTTTCAAGTCTGCCTCGTTGCCTTCCCTCAACAGATTTTTGCACGATAGTTTTCCTTTATTACTCTGCCTGTTTGTGAATTGCTTTGCCCCTGAGCTCAATTATTTAACTTGTTTTTTGTGAGCTGAACGCAAGTCCAAAATTTTGGTTCAGGACCTATACTGGTTCCCAGTGTGTGGCTGAGACTTTAGTTAATTCGTCTTCCTCCCGGGAAATAAGAGTGACATATGGACGTCCAAATGCCTAACAGCTACTCTTTCATTGGTTGTCTCTCTTCCCTTTCATCCTCTGCCAAATTGGCAACCTGTGGGAACCAGGAGGTTAAAGGTGCTGTCTCTCCAAGCTGGGAGATTGATAGTAAAGCATTTGGAAAGTCAATGCATAGCACCACGAGAGGTTCTATTCGTTGAGTTTTAGAGGCCTTTTGTATTCACAGTTTGTCCATTCTCTAGGTTTCCCGTACATGTTATAGCTATAGTAATATTCCCTTCAACCTGGAGAGTTGGGACCCATGGAATGTGTGCCATGCATTATTGCTTTAAAGGGTCTGCATTTGCTCACCAATCTTTCCAATCCTCTCAGTCCCATGTGTCCATCCTTATGCCACATCCAGCTGTCATTGCAGATAGGGTCATTGCAGGTTTCGTCAGAGACCCTGAAGGAATTGTAAAAAATTTACCTTTTTTTTTTTTGTTTTTCAAATTCCTTTTTATAGTGGGTTTGAGCTGATTCTCGCTGCCATGTTTATGCCAGTCTAGACACCCTTGATTCCCTTATGGAGACATATCAATACATAGGTTTTAAGATTCTGACTAGTCAGATATATTGCTCTGTGGGAAATATGGTGTTTTGAGTCCCTTTCACTGAGGAAGGTGTAGGTATTTTCTATTCCATAGTTGGTTTTTGGAACGGTACCTGTGCTTATATCAAACTCTGGTTTTATGCATCACCCCACCTCTCCTTTCCCCTTAAGCAGGCATAAGAGTGTTTTCTAAATGTGAGGCTCTGTTCTCTTTCCTAACTCAGTTCATGTTTAGCCATGTTTACAGGATCTTCATAAGTGATATCTTATGATAAGTTTCTATTTCTGTGTGACTTATTTCACTTAGAATCATCGTACCTGAATCCACTCATTTTGCTGCTACTGGTCTTATGACATGGATTTCATGGCTGAGGGTTATTCCATTGTATGTAAATAACATAATTTGTTGAAACGTTTTTATCTTTCCTTGGATATTTAAGGTGTACCCAAGTTGAGGTTCTTATAAGCAGTGCAGCGCTAAATTTTGGAATGGCTCTGTCTTATTGATTTTCAGTTTTCCCAAGATATATTCCCTAGACTGGAAGTGCCCTTGGCTCTGTAGCTCTGCTGTTTACTTGGTTTAGGGAACACAGTGCACACCTCCAGAGAGACAGTTAGCAATTTACATCCCGTGCATCAGCATAACAATGCTCCCTGTTCTCCAGGGCCTGTCTTGCCTTTCTGGATTTTACCCATTTTGTGGATGTCCCTTTTGACAGGTGGGAAGTGATACTTCTTTGTAGTGCAGATTTGCATTGCCCTCTTGCTTGCTTGGCCAAAAAGGGTGTATGCGTTTTCTCCTGAATATATTCAGGGAAAACGCATACACACTTATTGGCCAAGTGCATCATTGTCGAAGTTGTGCCCCTCTTCCTGTGCTTTAAAGGCGATTCCAACGTATCTCTTGAAATCTGTTTCCTGCTATTCTGCCTCGCATTCAAGTCCGCCTCGTTGCCTTCCCTCAACATATTTTTGGACGATAGTTTTCCTTTATTACTCTGCCTGTTTGTGAATTGCTTTGCCCCTGAGCTCAATTATTTAACTCGTTTTTTGTGAGATGAATGCAAGTCCAATATTTTGGTTCAGGACCTATACTGGTTCCGGGTGGGTGGCTGAGACTTTAGTTAATTCTTCTTCCTCCGGGAAATAAGAGTGACATGTGCACGTCCAAATGCCTAACAGCTACTCTTTCATTGGTTCTCCCTCTTCCCTTTCATCCTCTGCCTAATTGGCAACCTGTTCGAACCAGGAGGTTAAAGGTGCAGTCTCTGCAACCTGGGAGATTGATAGTAAAGCAGTTGGAAAGTCACACCAGAGCACCAGCAGAGGGACTATTTGTTGAGTTTTAGAGAGCTTTCATGTTCACATTGTGTCCATTCTCTAGGATTCCCATACATGTTATAGCTGTAGTAATATTGCCTTCAACCTGGAGAGTTGGGCCCCATGGAAGGGGGGCCATGCATTATTGCTTTAAAGGGTCTGCATTTGCTCACCCAATCTCACCAATCCTCTCAGTCCCAAGTGTCCAGCCTTATGCCAAATCCAGCTGTCATTGTAGATAGGGTCATTCCAGGTTTCGTCAGAGACCATGAAGAAATTGTAAAGAATTTCCTGTTTTTTTTTGTGTGTGTGTGTCTGAAATTCCTTTTTATAATGGGTTTGAGCTGATTCTCACTGCCATGTTTATGCCAGTGTAGACACAGTTGATTCCCTCATGGAGACATATCAGTAAATAGGTTATAAGATTCTTACTAGTCAGATATATTCCTCTGAGGGAAATATGGGGTTTTAAGTCCCTTTCACTGAGGAAGGTGTAGGTCTTGTCTATTTCGTATTTGATTTTTTGAACGGTACCTGTGCTTATATAAAACTCTGGGTTTTATGCATCACCCCACCTCTCCTTCCCCCTTAAGCAGGCATAAGAGTGTTTTCTAAATGTGAGACTCTGTTCTCTTTCCTAACTCAGTCCATGTGTAGCCATGTTTACAGGATCTCTATAAGTGATATCTTATGATAACTTTCTTTATCTGTGTGACTTATTTCACTTAGAATCATCGTACCTGAATCCACTCATTTTGCTGCTACATGTCTTATGGCATTGATTTCATGGCTGAGGGATATTTCATCGGACGTAAGTACCACAAATTTTTGTACCATTTTTATCTTTCCTGGGATATTTAAGGTGAATCCAAGATGAGGGTCTTGTAAGCAGTGCACCCCTAAATATTGGTGTGGCTGTGTCTTATTGATTTTCAGTTTTCCCAAGGTATATTATGTAGACTAGAAGTGCCCTGGGCTCTGTAGCTCTGTTGTTTACTTGTTTTAGGGAAGACAATGCACTGCTCCAGAGAGGCCATTGGCAATTTGCCTCCCACCCATCAGCATAACAAGGCTCCCAGTTCGCCAGGGCCTGTCTGGCCTTTCTGGTTTTTACCCATTTTTTGGATATCCCTTTTGACTTTTGGGAAGTTATACTTCTTTGTAGTGCAGATTTGCATTGCCCGCTTGCTTGTTTGGCCAAAAAGGGTGTATGTGTTTTCTCCTGAATATATTCAGGAGAAAACTCATACACCCTTTTTGGCCAAGTGCATCATTTTCGAAGTTGATCCCCTTTTCCTGTGCTTTAAAGGCGATTCCAGCATACCTCTTGAAATATGTTTCCTGCTATTCTGCCTCACTTTCACGTCTGCCTCTTAACTTTCCCTCAACAGAGTTATGGACGAGAGTTGTCCTTTTCTACTCTGCCATTTGGTGAATTGCTGTGCCACTGAGCTCCATTATTCACCTCGATTTTTGTGAGCTGAATGCAAGTCCAAATTTTGGTTCAGGACTTATACTGGTGTCTGGTGGGTGGCTGAGACTTTGGTTAATTCTTCTTCTGGCCGGAAAATTAGAGTGACATTTGCCGGTCCAAATGCCTAACAGCTACTCTCTCATTGGTTCTCCCTCTTCCCTTTCATCCTCTGCCAAATTGGCAACCTGTGAGATGCAGGAGGTTAAAGGGGTTGTCTCTCTAAGTTGGGAGATTGATAGTAAAGCAGTTGGAAAGTCAAACCGGAGCACCAGGAGAGGGACTATTAGTTGAGTTTTAGAAACCTTTCGTATTCACAGTGTGTCCATTCTCTAGGTTTCCCGTACATGTTATAGCTGTTGTAATATTCCCTTCAACCTGGAGAGTTGGGACCCATGGAATGGGTGCCACTCATTATTGCTTTAAAGGGTCTGCATTTGCTCACCCAATCTCAACAATCCTCTCAGTCCAAAGTGTCCAGCCTTATGCCACATCCAGCTGTCATTGTAGATAGGGTCATTCCAGGTTTCATCAGAGACCCTGAAGGAATTTTAAGGAATTTCCCTGTTTTTTTTTTGTTTTGTTTTTGAAATTCCTTTTTATAGTGGGTTGAGCTGATTCTCACTGCCATTTTTATGCCAGTCTAGACACACTTGATTCCCTTATGTAGACATATCAATACATAGGTTTTAAGATTCTTACTAGTAAGATATATTACTCTGCGGTGAATATGGGGTGTTGAGTCCATTTCACTGAGGAAGGTGTAGGTCTTGTCTATTCCGTATTTGGTTTTTTGAACTGTACCTGTACTAATATCAAACTCTGGTTTTATCCATCACCCCACCCCTCCTTCCCCCTTAAGAAGGCATAAGAGTGTTTTCTAAATGTGAGACTCCCTTCTCTTTCCTAACTCAGTTCATGTGTAGCCATGTTTACAGGATCTTCATAATTGATATCTTATGATAATTTTATTTTTCTGTGTGACTTATTTCACTTAGAATTATCGTACCTGAATCCACTCATTTTGCTGCTACTGGCCTTATGACATTGATTTCATAGCTGAGGGATATTCCGTCATACGTAAGTACCACAATTTCTTGAAGCATTTTTGTCTTTCCTGGGATATTTAAGGTGTACCCAAGTTGAGGTTTTTGTAATCATTGCAGCCCTGAATTTTGGTGTGGATCTGTCTTATTAATTTTCAGTTTTCCCAAGCTATATTCCCTAGACTGGAAGTGCCCTTGGCTCTGTAGCTCTGTTGTTTACTTGTTTTAGGGAACACAATGCACTCCTCCAGAGAGGCATTTGGCAATTTACATCCCGCCCATCAGCATAACAAGGCTCCCTGTTCTCCAGTGCCTGTCTTGCCTGTCTGGTTTTTACACATTTTGCGGATATCCCTTTTGGCTGGTGGAAAGTGATAGTTCTTTGTAATGCAGATTTGCATTGCCCGCCTGCTTGCTTGGCCAAAAAGGGCATATGCGTTTTCTCCTGAATATATTCACGTGAAAACCCACATGCCCTTTATGACCATTTCCATTATTTTCGAAGTTGTGATGATTTTCCTGTGTTTAAAGGCGATTCCAATGTACCTCTTGAAATCTGTTTCATGCCACTCTGCCTCATTTTCACTTCCGCCTCGTGGCTTTCCCTCAACAGATTTTTGGAAGAGAGTAGTCCTTTATAACTCTGCAGGTCAGTGAATTGCTGTGGCCCTGAGTTCCATTTTTCAACTCGCGTTTTTGTGAGCTGACCGCAAATCCACAGTTTTGCTTCTGGACCTATACTGGTTGTGGGGGGGGGGCAGGCTGAGTCTTTGGTTAATTCCTCTTCGTGACGGGAAATTAGAGTGAAATGTGGCCGTCCAAATGCCTACAGCTACTCTCTCATTGGTTCTCTCTGTTCCCTTATATCCTCTGCACAATTTGCCAGCTGTTCGAACCAGGAAGTTATAGGGCCTGACTCTCCAAGTTGGGAGATTGATAGTAAAGCAGTTGGAATGTCAAACTGGAGCACAAGGAGAGAAAAAAGTAGTAGAGTTTTAGGAACCTTTCACCATCAGATGGTTTCCATTCTCTAGGTTCCCATACACGTTATAACTGTAGTGATATTCCCTTCTACTTGGAGAGTTGGAACCATGGAATGGGTGGCAGGCATTATTGCTTTAAAGGGTCTGCATTTTTTCACCCAATCTCACCAATCCTCTCAGTCCCAAGTGACCAGCGTTATGCCACATCCAGCTGTCATTATAGATAGGGTCATTCCAGGTTTCATCAGAACCCCTGAAGGTATTGTGTTAGAATTTTACGGTTTTTATGTTTTGTTTTGAAATTCATTTTTATAGTGGGTTTGAGCTTATTCTCACTGCCATGTTTATGTCGTTCTAGACACAATTAGTTCCCTTACGGAGACATATCAATACATAGGTTTTAAGATTCTTACTAGTCAGATATATTCCTCTGCGGGAAATATGGGGTTTTGAGTCCCTTTCAGTGAGCAAGGTGTAGGTCTTGTCTATTCCGTAGTTGGTTTTTGGAACGGTACCTGTGCTTATATCAAACTCTGGTTTTATGCATCACCCCACCTCTCCTTCCCCCTTAAGCAGGCATAAGAGAGTTTTCTAAATGTGAGACACTCTTCTCTTTCCTAACTCAGTTCATATGTAGCCATGTTTACAGGATCTTCATAAGTGATATCTTATGATAAGCTTCTTTTTCTGTGTGACTTATTTCACTTAGAATCATCGTACCTAAATCCGTTCATTTTGCTGCTACTTGTCCTATGACATTGATTTCATGGCTGAGGTATATTCCATTGTATGTAAGTAACATAATTTTTTGAACCGTTTTTATCTTTCCTGGGATATTTAAAGTGTACCCAAGTTGAGGTTCTTGTAAGCAGTGCAGCCCTAAATTTTGGAATGGCTCTGTCTTATTGATTTTCAGTTTTCCCAAGATATATTCCCTAGAATGGAAGTGCCCTTGGCTCTGTAGCTCTGTTGTTTACTTGTTTTAGGGAACACAATGCACTCCTCCAGAGAGGCAGTTGGCAATTTACATCCCGCCCATCAGCACAACAAGGCTCCCTGTTCTCCAGGGCCTCTCTTGCCTTTCTGGATTTTACCCATTTTGTGGATGTCCCTTTTGACCGGTGGGAAGTGATATTTCTTTGTAGTGCAGATTTGCATTGCCCTCTTGCTTTCTTGGCCAAAAAGGGTGTATGCGTTTTCTCCTGAATATATTCAGGAGAAAACGCATACACCCTTTTTGGCCAAGTGCATCATTGTAGAAGTTGTGCCCCTCTTCCTGTGCTTTACAGGCGATTCCCACGTACCTCTTGAAATCTGTTTCCTGCTATTCTGCCTCACTTTCAAGTCTGCCTCGTTGCCTTCCCTCAACAGATTTTTGCACGATAGTTTTCCTTTATTACTCTGCCTGTTTGTGAATTGCTTTGCCCCTGAGCTCAATTATTTAACTTGTTTTTTGTGAGCTGAACGCAAGTCCAAAATTTTGGTTCAGGACCTATACTGGTTCCCAGTGTGTGGCTGAGACTTTAGTTAATTCGTCTTCCTCCCGGGAAATAAGAGTGACATATGGACGTCCAAATGCCTAACAGCTACTCTTTCATTGGTTGTCTCTCTTCCCTTTCATCCTCTGCCAAATTGGCAACCTGTGGGAACCAGGAGGTTAAAGGTGCTGTCTCTCCAAGCTGGGAGATTGATAGTAAAGCATTTGGAAAGTCAATGCATAGCACCACGAGAGGTTCTATTCGTTGAGTTTTAGAGGCCTTTTGTATTCACAGTTTGTCCATTCTCTAGGTTTCCCGTACATGTTATAGCTATAGTAATATTCCCTTCAACCTGGAGAGTTGGGACCCATGGAATGTGTGCCATGCATTATTGCTTTAAAGGGTCTGCATTTGCTCACCAATCTTTCCAATCCTCTCAGTCCCATGTGTCCATCCTTATGCCACATCCAGCTGTCATTGCAGATAGGGTCATTGCAGGTTTCGTCAGAGACCCTGAAGGAATTGTAAAAAATTTACCTTTTTTTTTTTGTTTTTCAAATTCCTTTTTATAGTGGGTTTGAGCTGATTCTCGCTGCCATGTTTATGCCAGTCTAGACACCCTTGATTCCCTTATGGAGACATATCAATACATAGGTTTTAAGATTCTGACTAGTCAGATATATTGCTCTGTGGGAAATATGGTGTTTTGAGTCCCTTTCACTGAGGAAGGTGTAGGTATTTTCTATTCCATAGTTGGTTTTTGGAACGGTACCTGTGCTTATATCAAACTCTGGTTTTATGCATCACCCCACCTCTCCTTTCCCCTTAAGCAGGCATAAGAGTGTTTTCTAAATGTGAGGCTCTGTTCTCTTTCCTAACTCAGTTCATGTTTAGCCATGTTTACAGGATCTTCATAAGTGATATCTTATGATAAGTTTCTATTTCTGTGTGACTTATTTCACTTAGAATCATCGTACCTGAATCCACTCATTTTGCTGCTACTGGTCTTATGACATGGATTTCATGGCTGAGGGTTATTCCATTGTATGTAAATAACATAATTTGTTGAAACGTTTTTATCTTTCCTTGGATATTTAAGGTGTACCCAAGTTGAGGTTCTTATAAGCAGTGCAGCGCTAAATTTTGGAATGGCTCTGTCTTATTGATTTTCAGTTTTCCCAAGATATATTCCCTAGACTGGAAGTGCCCTTGGCTCTGTAGCTCTGCTGTTTACTTGGTTTAGGGAACACAGTGCACACCTCCAGAGAGACAGTTAGCAATTTACATCCCGTGCATCAGCATAACAATGCTCCCTGTTCTCCAGGGCCTGTCTTGCCTTTCTGGATTTTACCCATTTTGTGGATGTCCCTTTTGACAGGTGGGAAGTGATACTTCTTTGTAGTGCAGATTTGCATTGCCCTCTTGCTTGCTTGGCCAAAAAGGGTGTATGCGTTTTCTCCTGAATATATTCAGGGAAAACGCATACACACTTATTGGCCAAGTGCATCATTGTCGAAGTTGTGCCCCTCTTCCTGTGCTTTAAAGGCGATTCCAACGTATCTCTTGAAATCTGTTTCCTGCTATTCTGCCTCGCATTCAAGTCCGCCTCGTTGCCTTCCCTCAACATATTTTTGGACGATAGTTTTCCTTTATTACTCTGCCTGTTTGTGAATTGCTTTGCCCCTGAGCTCAATTATTTAACTCGTTTTTTGTGAGATGAATGCAAGTCCAATATTTTGGTTCAGGACCTATACTGGTTCCGGGTGGGTGGCTGAGACTTTAGTTAATTCTTCTTCCTCCGGGAAATAAGAGTGACATGTGCACGTCCAAATGCCTAACAGCTACTCTTTCATTGGTTCTCCCTCTTCCCTTTCATCCTCTGCCTAATTGGCAACCTGTTCGAACCAGGAGGTTAAAGGTGCAGTCTCTGCAACCTGGGAGATTGATAGTAAAGCAGTTGGAAAGTCACACCAGAGCACCAGCAGAGGGACTATTTGTTGAGTTTTAGAGAGCTTTCATGTTCACATTGTGTCCATTCTCTAGGATTCCCATACATGTTATAGCTGTAGTAATATTGCCTTCAACCTGGAGAGTTGGGCCCCATGGAAGGGGGGCCATGCATTATTGCTTTAAAGGGTCTGCATTTGCTCACCCAATCTCACCAATCCTCTCAGTCCCAAGTGTCCAGCCTTATGCCAAATCCAGCTGTCATTGTAGATAGGGTCATTCCAGGTTTCGTCAGAGACCATGAAGAAATTGTAAAGAATTTCCTGTTTTTTTTTGTGTGTGTGTGTCTGAAATTCCTTTTTATAATGGGTTTGAGCTGATTCTCACTGCCATGTTTATGCCAGTGTAGACACAGTTGATTCCCTCATGGAGACATATCAGTAAATAGGTTATAAGATTCTTACTAGTCAGATATATTCCTCTGAGGGAAATATGGGGTTTTAAGTCCCTTTCACTGAGGAAGGTGTAGGTCTTGTCTATTTCGTATTTGATTTTTTGAACGGTACCTGTGCTTATATAAAACTCTGGGTTTTATGCATCACCCCACCTCTCCTTCCCCCTTAAGCAGGCATAAGAGTGTTTTCTAAATGTGAGACTCTGTTCTCTTTCCTAACTCAGTCCATGTGTAGCCATGTTTACAGGATCTCTATAAGTGATATCTTATGATAACTTTCTTTATCTGTGTGACTTATTTCACTTAGAATCATCGTACCTGAATCCACTCATTTTGCTGCTACATGTCTTATGGCATTGATTTCATGGCTGAGGGATATTTCATCGGACGTAAGTACCACAAATTTTTGTACCATTTTTATCTTTCCTGGGATATTTAAGGTGAATCCAAGATGAGGGTCTTGTAAGCAGTGCACCCCTAAATATTGGTGTGGCTGTGTCTTATTGATTTTCAGTTTTCCCAAGGTATATTATGTAGACTAGAAGTGCCCTGGGCTCTGTAGCTCTGTTGTTTACTTGTTTTAGGGAAGACAATGCACTGCTCCAGAGAGGCCATTGGCAATTTGCCTCCCACCCATCAGCATAACAAGGCTCCCAGTTCGCCAGGGCCTGTCTGGCCTTTCTGGTTTTTACCCATTTTTTGGATATCCCTTTTGACTTGTGGGAAGTTATACTTCTTTGTAGTGCAGATTTGCATTGCCCGCTTGCTTGTTTGGCCAAAAAGGGTGTATGTGTTTTCTCCTGAATATATTCAGGAGAAAACTCATACACCCTTTTTGGCCAAGTGCATCATTTTCGAAGTTGATCCCCTTTTCCTGTGCTTTAAAGGCGATTCCAGCATACCTCTTGAAATATGTTTCCTGCTATTCTGCCTCACTTTCACGTCTGCCTCTTAACTTTCCCTCAACAGAGTTATGGACGAGAGTTGTCCTTTTCTACTCTGCCATTTGGTGAATTGCTGTGCCACTGAGCTCCATTATTCACCTCGATTTTTGTGAGCTGAATGCAAGTCCAAATTTTGGTTCAGGACTTATACTGGTGTCTGGTGGGTGGCTGAGACTTTGGTTAATTCTTCTTCTGGCCGGAAAATTAGAGTGACATTTGCCGGTCCAAATGCCTAACAGCTACTCTCTCATTGGTTCTCCCTCTTCCCTTTCATCCTCTGCCAAATTGGCAACCTGTGAGATGCAGGAGGTTAAAGGGGTTGTCTCTCTAAGTTGGGAGATTGATAGTAAAGCAGTTGGAAAGTCAAACCGGAGCACCAGGAGAGGGACTATTAGTTGAGTTTTAGAAACCTTTCGTATTCACAGTGTGTCCATTCTCTAGGTTTCCCGTACATGTTATAGCTGTTGTAATATTCCCTTCAACCTGGAGAGTTGGGATCCATGGAATGGGAGCCACTCATTATTGCTTTAAAGGGTCTGCATTTGCTCACCCAATCTCAACAATCCTCTCAGTCCAAAGTGTCCAGCCTTATGCCACATCCAGCTGTCATTGTAGATAGGGTCATTCCAGGTTTCATCAGAGACCCTGAAGGAATTTTAAGGAATTTCCCTGTTTTTTTTGTTTTGTTTTTGAAATTCCTTTTTATAGTGGGTTGAGCTGATTCTCACTGCCATTTTTATGCCAGTCTAGACACACTTGATTCCCTTATGTAGACATATCAATACATAGGTTTTAAGATTCTTACTAGTAAGATATATTACTCTGCGGTGAATATGGGGTGTTGAGTCCATTTCACTGAGGAAGGTGTAGGTCTTGTCTATTCCGTATTTGGTTTTTTGAACTGTACCTGTACTAATATCAAACTCTGGTTTTATCCATCACCCCACCCCTCCTTCCCCCTTAAGAAGGCATAAGAGTGTTTTCTAAATGTGAGACTCCCTTCTCTTTCCTAACTCAGTTCATGTGTAGCCATGTTTACAGGATCTTCATAATTGATATCTTATGATAATTTTATTTTTCTGTGTGACTTATTTCACTTAGAATTATCGTACCTGAATCCACTCATTTTGCTGCTACTGGCCTTATGACATTGATTTCATAGCTGAGGGATATTCCGTCATACGTAAGTACCACAATTTCTTGAAGCATTTTTGTCTTTCCTGGGATATTTAAGGTGTACCCAAGTTGAGGTTTTTGTAATCATTGCAGCCCTGAATTTTGGTGTGGATCTGTCTTATTAATTTTCAGTTTTCCCAAGCTATATTCCCTAGACTGGAAGTGCCCTTGGCTCTGTAGCTCTGTTGTTTACTTGTTTTAGGGAACACAATGCACTCCTCCAGAGAGGCATTTGGCAATTTACATCCCGCCCATCAGCATAACAAGGCTCCCTGTTCTCCAGTGCCTGTCTTGCCTGTCTGGTTTTTACACATTTTGCGGATATCCCTTTTGGCTGGTGGAAAGTGATAGTTCTTTGTAATGCAGATTTGCATTGCCCGCCTGCTTGCTTGGCCGAAAAGGGCATATGCGTTTTCTCCTGAATATATTCACGTGAAAACCCACATGCCCTTTATGACCATTTCCATTATTTTCGAAGTTGTGATGATTTTCCTGTGTTTAAAGGCGATTCCAATGTACCTCTTGAAATCTGTTTCATGCCACTCTGCCTCATTTTCACTTCCGCCTCGTGGCTTTCCCTCAACAGATTTTTGGAAGAGAGTAGTCCTTTATAACTCTGCAGGTCAGTGAATTGCTGTGGCCCTGAGTTCCATTTTTCAACTCGCGTTTTTGTGAGCTGACCGCAAATCCACAGTTTTGCTTCTGGACCTATACTGGTTGTGGGGGGGGGCAGGCTGAGTCTTTGGTTAATTCCTCTTCGTGACGGGAAATTAGAGTGAAATGTGGCCGTCCAAATGCCTACAGCTACTCTCTCATTGGTTCTCTCTGTTCCCTTATATCCTCTGCACAATTTGCCAGCTGTTCGAACCAGGAAGTTATAGGGCCTGACTCTCCAAGTTGGGAGATTGATAGTAAAGCAGTTGGAATGTCAAACTGGAGCACAAGGAGAGAAAAAAGTAGTAGAGTTTTAGGAACCTTTCACCATCAGATGGTTTCCATTCTCTAGGTTCCCATACACGTTATAACTGTAGTGATATTCCCTTCTACTTGGAGAGTTGGAACCATGGAATGGGTGGCAGGCATTATTGCTTTAAAGGGTCTGCATTTTTTCACCCAATCTCACCAATCCTCTCAGTCCCAAGTGACCAGCATTATGCCACATCCAGCTGTCATTATAGATAGGGTCATTCCAGGTTTCATCAGAACCCCTGAAGGTATTGTGTTAGAATTTTACGGTTTTTATGTTTTGTTTTGAAATTCATTTTTATAGTGGGTTTGAGCTTATTCTCACTGCCATGTTTATGTCGTTCTAGACACAATTAGTTCCCTTACGGAGACATATCAATACATAGGTTTTAAGATTCTTACTAGTCAGATATATTCCTCTGCGGGAAATATGGGGTTTTGAGTCCCTTTCAGTGAGCAAGGTGTAGGTCTTGTCTATTCCGTAGTTGGTTTTTGGAACGGTACCTGTGCTTATATCAAACTCTGGTTTTATGCATCACCCCACCTCTCCTTCCCCCTTAAGCAGGCATAAGAGAGTTTTCTAAATGTGAGACACTCTTCTCTTTCCTAACTCAGTTCATATGTAGCCATGTTTACAGGATCTTCATAAGTGATATCTTATGATAAGCTTCTTTTTCTGTGTGACTTATTTCACTTAGAATCATCGTACCTAAATCCGTTCATTTTGCTGCTACTTGTCCTATGACATTGATTTCATGGCTGAGGTATATTCCATTGTATGTAAGTAACATAATTTTTTGAACCGTTTTTATCTTTCCTGGGATATTTAAAGTGTACCCAAGTTGAGGTTCTTGTAAGCAGTGCAGCCCTAAATTTTGGAATGGCTCTGTCTTATTGATTTTCAGTTTTCCCAAGATATATTCCCTAGAATGGAAGTGCCCTTGGCTCTGTAGCTCTGTTGTTTACTTGTTTTAGGGAACACAATGCACTCCTCCAGAGAGGCAGTTGGCAATTTACATCCCGCCCATCAGCACAACAAGGCTCCCTGTTCTCCAGGGCCTCTCTTGCCTTTCTGGATTTTACCCATTTTGTGGATGTCCCTTTTGACCGGTGGGAAGTGATATTTCTTTGTAGTGCAGATTTGCATTGCCCTCTTGCTTTCTTGGCCAAAAAGGGTGTATGCGTTTTCTCCTGAATATATTCAGGAGAAAACGCATACACCCTTTTTGGCCAAGTGCATCATTGTAGAAGTTGTGCCCCTCTTCCTGTGCTTTACAGGCGATTCCCACGTACCTCTTGAAATCTGTTTCCTGCTATTCTGCCTCACTTTCAAGTCTGCCTCGTTGCCTTCCCTCAACAGATTTTTGCACGATAGTTTTCCTTTATTACTCTGCCTGTTTGTGAATTGCTTTGCCCCTGAGCTCAATTATTTAACTTGTTTTTTGTGAGCTGAACGCAAGTCCAAAATTTTGGTTCAGGACCTATACTGGTTCCCAGTGTGTGGCTGAGACTTTAGTTAATTCGTCTTCCTCCCGGGAAATAAGAGTGACATATGGACGTCCAAATGCCTAACAGCTACTCTTTCATTGGTTGTCTCTCTTCCCTTTCATCCTCTGCCAAATTGGCAACCTGTGGGAACCAGGAGGTTAAAGGTGCTGTCTCTCCAAGCTGGGAGATTGATAGTAAAGCATTTGGAAAGTCAATGCATAGCACCACGAGAGGTTCTATTCGTTGAGTTTTAGAGGCCTTTTGTATTCACAGTTTGTCCATTCTCTAGGTTTCCCGTACATGTTATAGCTATAGTAATATTCCCTTCAACCTGGAGAGTTGGGACCCATGGAATGTGTGCCATGCATTATTGCTTTAAAGGGTCTGCATTTGCTCACCAATCTTTCCAATCCTCTCAGTCCCATGTGTCCATCCTTATGCCACATCCAGCTGTCATTGCAGATAGGGTCATTGCAGGTTTCGTCAGAGACCCTGAAGGAATTGTAAAAAATTTACCTTTTTTTTTTGTTTTTCAAATTCCTTTTTATAGTGGGTTTGAGCTGATTCTCGCTGCCATGTTTATGCCAGTCTAGACACACTTGATTCCCTTATGGAGACATATCAATACATAGGTTTTAAGATTCTGACTAGTCAGATATATTGCTCTGTGGGAAATATGGTGTTTTGAGTCCCTTTCACTGAGGAAGGTGTAGGTATTTTCTATTCCATAGTTGGTTTTTGGAACGGTACCTGTGCTTATATCAAACTCTGGTTTTATGCATCACCCCACCTCTCCTTTCCCCTTAAGCAGGCATAAGAGTGTTTTCTAAATGTGAGGCTCTGTTCTCTTTCCTAACTCAGTTCATGTTTAGCCATGTTTACAGGATCTTCATAAGTGATATCTTATGATAAGTTTCTATTTCTGTGTGACTTATTTCACTTAGAATCATCGTACCTGAATCCACTCATTTTGCTGCTACTGGTCTTATGACATGGATTTCATGGCTGAGGGTTATTCCATTGTATGTAAATAACATAATTTGTTGAAACGTTTTTATCTTTCCTTGGATATTTAAGGTGTACCCAAGTTGAGGTTCTTATAAGCAGTGCAGCGCTAAATTTTGGAATGGCTCTGTCTTATTGATTTTCAGTTTTCCCAAGATATATTCCCTAGACTGGAAGTGCCCTTGGCTCTGTAGCTCTGCTGTTTACTTGGTTTAGGGAACACAGTGCACACCTCCAGAGAGACAGTTAGCAATTTACATCCCGTGCATCAGCATAACAATGCTCCCTGTTCTCCAGGGCCTGTCTTGCCTTTCTGGATTTTACCCATTTTGTGGATGTCCCTTTTGACAGGTGGGAAGTGATACTTCTTTGTAGTGCAGATTTGCATTGCCCTCTTGCTTGCTTGGCCAAAAAGGGTGTATGCGTTTTCTCCTGAATATATTCAGGGAAAACGCATACACACTTATTGGCCAAGTGCATCATTGTCGAAGTTGTGCCCCTCTTCCTGTGCTTTAAAGGCGATTCCAACGTATCTCTTGAAATCTGTTTCCTGCTATTCTGCTTCGCATTCAAGTCCGCCTCGTTGCCTTCCCTCAACATATTTTTGGACGATAGTTTTCCTTTATTACTCTGCCTGTTTGTGAATTGCTTTGCCCCTGAGCTCAATTATTTAACTCGTTTTTTGTGAGATGAATGCAAGTCCAATATTTTGGTTCAGGACCTATACTGGTTCCGGGTGGGTGGCTGAGACTTTAGTTAATTCTTCTTCCTCCGGGAAATAAGAGTGACATGTGCACGTCCAAATGCCTAACAGCTACTCTTTCATTGGTTCTCCCTCTTCCCTTTCATCCTCTGCCTAATTGGCAACCTGTTCGAACCAGGAGGTTAAAGGTGCAGTCTCTGCAACCTGGGAGATTGATAGTAAAGCAGTTGGAAAGTCACACCAGAGCACCAGCAGAGGGACTATTTGTTGAGTTTTAGAGAGCTTTCATGTTCACATTGTGTCCATTCTCTAGGATTCCCATACATGTTATAGCTGTAGTAATATTGCCTTCAACCTGGAGAGTTGGGCCCCATGGAAGGGGGGCCATGCATTATTGCTTTAAAGGGTCTGCATTTGCTCACCCAATCTCACCAATCCTCTCAGTCCCAAGTGTCCAGCCTTATGCCAAATCCAGCTGTCATTGTAGATAGGGTCATTCCAGGTTTCGTCAGAGACCATGAAGAAATTGTAAAGAATTTCCTGTTTTTTTGTGTGTGTGTGTGTCTGAAATTCCTTTTTATAATGGGTTTGAGCTGATTCTCACTGCCATGTTTATGCCAGTGTAGACACAGTTGATTCCCTCATGGAGACATATCAGTAAATAGGTTATAAGATTCTTACTAGTCAGATATATTCCTCTGAGGGAAATATGGGGTTTTAAGTCCCTTTCACTGAGGAAGGTGTAGGTCTTGTCTATTTCGTATTTGATTTTTTGAACGGTACCTGTGCTTATATAAAACTCTGGGTTTTATGCATCACCCCACCTCTCCTTCCCCCTTAAGCAGGCATAAGAGTGTTTTCTAAATGTGAGACTCTGTTCTCTTTCCTAACTCAGTCCATGTGTAGCCATGTTTACAGGATCTCTATAAGTGATATCTTATGATAACTTTCTTTATCTGTGTGACTTATTTCACTTAGAATCATCGTACCTGAATCCACTCATTTTGCTGCTACATGTCTTATGGCATTGATTTCATGGCTGAGGGATATTTCATCGGACGTAAGTACCACAAATTTTTGTACCATTTTTATCTTTCCTGGGATATTTAAGGTGAATCCAAGATGAGGGTCTTGTAAGCAGTGCACCCCTAAATATTGGTGTGGCTGTGTCTTATTGATTTTCAGTTTTCCCAAGGTATATTATGTAGACTAGAAGTGCCCTGGGCTCTGTAGCTCTGTTGTTTACTTGTTTTAGGGAAGACAATGCACTGCTCCAGAGAGGCCATTGGCAATTTGCCTCCCACCCATCAGCATAACAAGGCTCCCAGTTCGCCAGGGCCTGTCTGGCCTTTCTGGTTTTTACCCATTTTTTGGATATCCCTTTTGACTTGTGGGAAGTTATACTTCTTTGTAGTGCAGATTTGCATTGCCCGCTTGCTTGTTTGGCCAAAAAGGGTGTATGTGTTTTCTCCTGAATATATTCAGGAGAAAACTCATACACCCTTTTTGGCCAAGTGCATCATTTTCGAAGTTGATCCCCTTTTCCTGTGCTTTAAAGGCGATTCCAGCATACCTCTTGAAATATGTTTCCTGCTATTCTGCCTCACTTTCACGTCTGCCTCTTAACTTTCCCTCAACAGAGTTATGGACGAGAGTTGTCCTTTTCTACTCTGCCATTTGGTGAATTGCTGTGCCACTGAGCTCCATTATTCACCTCGATTTTTGTGAGCTGAATGCAAGTCCAAATTTTGGTTCAGGACTTATACTGGTGTCTGGTGGGTGGCTGAGACTTTGGTTAATTCTTCTTCTGGCCGGAAAATTAGAGTGACATTTGCCGGTCCAAATGCCTAACAGCTACTCTCTCATTGGTTCTCCCTCTTCCCTTTCATCCTCTGCCAAATTGGCAACCTGTGAGATGCAGGAGGTTAAAGGGGTTGTCTCTCTAAGTTGGGAGATTGATAGTAAAGCAGTTGGAAAGTCAAACCGGAGCACCAGGAGAGGGACTATTAGTTGAGTTTTAGAAACCTTTCGTATTCACAGTGTGTCCATTCTCTAGGTTTCCCGTACATGTTATAGCTGTTGTAATATTCCCTTCAACCTGGAGAGTTGGGACCCATGGAATGGGTGCCACTCATTATTGCTTTAAAGGGTCTGCATTTGCTCACCCAATCTCAACAATCCTCTCAGTCCAAAGTGTCCAGCCTTATGCCACATCCAGCTGTCATTGTAGATAGGGTCATTCCAGGTTTCATCAGAGACCCTGAAGGAATTTTAAGGAATTTCCCTGTTTTTTTTGTTTTGTTTTTGAAATTCCTTTTTATAGTGGGTTGAGCTGATTCTCACTGCCATTTTTATGCCAGTCTAGACACACTTGATTCCCTTATGTAGACATATCAATACATAGGTTTTAAGATTCTTACTAGTAAGATATATTACTCTGCGGTGAATATGGGGTGTTGAGTCCATTTCACTGAGGAAGGTGTAGGTCTTGTCTATTCCGTATTTGGTTTTTTGAACTGTACCTGTACTAATATCAAACTCTGGTTTTATCCATCACCCCACCCCTCCTTCCCCCTTAAGAAGGCATAAGAGTGTTTTCTAAATGTGAGACTCCCTTCTCTTTCCTAACTCAGTTCATGTGTAGCCATGTTTACAGGATCTTCATAATTGATATCTTATGATAATTTTATTTTTCTGTGTGACTTATTTCACTTAGAATTATCGTACCTGAATCCACTCATTTTGCTGCTACTGGCCTTATGACATTGATTTCATAGCTGAGGGATATTCCGTCATACGTAAGTACCACAATTTCTTGAAGCATTTTTGTCTTTCCTGGGATATTTAAGGTGTACCCAAGTTGAGGTTTTTGTAATCATTGCAGCCCTGAATTTTGGTGTGGATCTGTCTTATTAATTTTCAGTTTTCCCAAGCTATATTCCCTAGACTGGAAGTGCCCTTGGCTCTGTAGCTCTGTTGTTTACTTGTTTTAGGGAACACAATGCACTCCTCCAGAGAGGCATTTGGCAATTTACATCCCGCCCATCAGCATAACAAGGCTCCCTGTTCTCCAGTGCCTGTCTTGCCTGTCTGGTTTTTACACATTTTGCGGATATCCCTTTTGGCTGGTGGAAAGTGATAGTTCTTTGTAATGCAGATTTGCATTGCCCGCCTGCTTGCTTGGCCGAAAAGGGCATATGCGTTTTCTCCTGAATATATTCACGTGAAAACCCACATGCCCTTTATGACCATTTCCATTATTTTCGAAGTTGTGATGATTTTCCTGTGTTTAAAGGCGATTCCAATGTACCTCTTGAAATCTGTTTCATGCCACTCTGCCTCATTTTCACTTCTGCCTCGTGGCTTTCCCTCAACAGATTTTTGGAAGAGAGTAGTCCTTTATAACTCTGCAGGTTAGTGAATTGCTGTGGCCCTGAGTTCCATTTTTCAACTCGCGTTTTTGTGAGCTGACCGCAAATCCACAGTTTTGCTTCTGGACCTATACTGGTTGTGGGGGGGGGGGCAGGCTGAGTCTTTGGTTAATTCCTCTTCGTGACGGGAAATTAGAGTGAAATGTGGCCGTCCAAATGCCTACAGCTACTCTCTCATTGGTTCTCTCTGTTCCCTTATATCCTCTGCACAATTTGCCAGCTGTTCGAACCAGGAAGTTATAGGGCCTGACTCTCCAAGTTGGGAGATTGATAGTAAAGCAGTTGGAATGTCAAACTGGAGCACAAGGAGAGAAAAAAGTAGTAGAGTTTTAGGAACCTTTCACCATCAGATGGTTTCCATTCTCTAGGTTCCCATACACGTTATAACTGTAGTGATATTCCCTTCTACTTGGAGAGTTGGAACCATGGAATGGGTGGCAGGCATTATTGCTTTAAAGGGTCTGCATTTTTTCACCCAATCTCACCAATCCTCTCAGTCCCAAGTGACCAGCGTTATGCCACATCCAGCTGTCATTATAGATAGGGTCATTCCAGGTTTCATCAGAACCCCTGAAGGTATTGTGTTAGAATTTTACGGTTTTTATGTTTTGTTTTGAAATTCATTTTTATAGTGGGTTTGAGCTTATTCTCACTGCCATGTTTATGTCGTTCTAGACACAATTAGTTCCCTTACGGAGACATATCAATACATAGGTTTTAAGATTCTTACTAGTCAGATATATTCCTCTGCGGGAAATATGGGGTTTTGAGTCCCTTTCAGTGAGCAAGGTGTAGGTCTTGTCTATTCCGTAGTTGGTTTTTGGAACGGTACCTGTGCTTATATCAAACTCTGGTTTTATGCATCACCCCACCTCTCCTTCCCCCTTAAGCAGGCATAAGAGAGTTTTCTAAATGTGAGACACTCTTCTCTTTCCTAACTCAGTTCATATGTAGCCATGTTTACAGGATCTTCATAAGTGATATCTTATGATAAGCTTCTTTTTCTGTGTGACTTATTTCACTTAGAATCATCGTACCTAAATCCGTTCATTTTGCTGCTACTTGTCCTATGACATTGATTTCATGGCTGAGGTATATTCCATTGTATGTAAGTAACATAATTTTTTGAACCGTTTTTATCTTTCCTGGGATATTTAAAGTGTACCCAAGTTGAGGTTCTTGTAAGCAGTGCAGCCCTAAATTTTGGAATGGCTCTGTCTTATTGATTTTCAGTTTTCCCAAGATATATTCCCTAGAATGGAAGTGCCCTTGGCTCTGTAGCTCTGTTGTTTACTTGTTTTAGGGAACACAATGCACTCCTCCAGAGAGGCAGTTGGCAATTTACATCCCGCCCATCAGCACAACATGGCTCCCTGTTCTCCAGGGCCTCTCTTGCCTTTCTGGATTTTACCCATTTTGTGGATGTCCCTTTTGACCGGTGGGAAGTGATATTTCTTTGTAGTGCAGATTTGCATTGCCCTCTTGCTTTCTTGGCCAAAAAGGGTGTATGCGTTTTCTCCTGAATATATTCAGGAGAAAACGCATACACCCTTTTTGGCCAAGTGCATCATTGTAGAAGTTGTGCCCCTCTTCCTGTGCTTTACAGGCGATTCCCACGTACCTCTTGAAATCTGTTTCCTGCTATTCTGCCTCACTTTCAAGTCTGCCTCGTTGCCTTCCCTCAACAGATTTTTGCACGATAGTTTTCCTTTATTACTCTGCCTGTTTGTGAATTGCTTTGCCCCTGAGCTCAATTATTTAACTTGTTTTTTGTGAGCTGAACGCAAGTCCAAAATTTTGGTTCAGGACCTATACTGGTTCCCAGTGTGTGGCTGAGACTTTAGTTAATTCGTCTTCCTCCCGGGAAATAAGAGTGACATATGGACGTCCAAATGCCTAACAGCTACTCTTTCATTGGTTGTCTCTCTTCCCTTTCATCCTCTGCCAAATTGGCAACCTGTGGGAACCAGGAGGTTAAAGGTGCTGTCTCTCCAAGCTGGGAGATTGATAGTAAAGCATTTGGAAAGTCAATGCATAGCACCACGAGAGGTTCTATTCGTTGAGTTTTAGAGGCCTTTTGTATTCACAGTTTGTCCATTCTCTAGGTTTCCCGTACATGTTATAGCTATAGTAATATTCCCTTCAACCTGGAGAGTTGGGACCCATGGAATGTGTGCCATGCATTATTGCTTTAAAGGGTCTGCATTTGCTCACCAATCTTTCCAATCCTCTCAGTCCCATGTGTCCATCCTTATGCCACATCCAGCTGTCATTGCAGATAGGGTCATTGCAGGTTTCGTCAGAGACCCTGAAGGAATTGTAAAAAATTTACCTTTTTTTTTTTGTTTTTCAAATTCCTTTTTATAGTGGGTTTGAGCTGATTCTCGCTGCCATGTTTATGCCAGTCTAGACACACTTGATTCCCTTATGGAGACATATCAATACATAGGTTTTAAGATTCTGACTAGTCAGATATATTGCTCTGTGGGAAATATGGTGTTTTGAGTCCCTTTCACTGAGGAAGGTGTAGGTATTTTCTATTCCATAGTTGGTTTTTGGAACGGTACCTGTGCTTATATCAAACTCTGGTTTTATGCATCACCCCACCTCTCCTTTCCCCTTAAGCAGGCATAAGAGTGTTTTCTAAATGTGAGGCTCTGTTCTCTTTCCTAACTCAGTTCATGTTTAGCCATGTTTACAGGATCTTCATAAGTGATATCTTATGATAAGTTTCTATTTCTGTGTGACTTATTTCACTTAGAATCATCGTACCTGAATCCACTCATTTTGCTGCTACTGGTCTTATGACATGGATTTCATGGCTGAGGGTTATTCCATTGTATGTAAATAACATAATTTGTTGAAACGTTTTTATCTTTCCTTGGATATTTAAGGTGTACCCAAGTTGAGGTTCTTATAAGCAGTGCAGCGCTAAATTTTGGAATGGCTCTGTCTTATTGATTTTCAGTTTTCCCAAGATATATTCCCTAGACTGGAAGTGCCCTTGGCTCTGTAGCTCTGCTGTTTACTTGGTTTAGGGAACACAGTGCACACCTCCAGAGAGACAGTTAGCAATTTACATCCCGTGCATCAGCATAACAATGCTCCCTGTTCTCCAGGGCCTGTCTTGCCTTTCTGGATTTTACCCATTTTGTGGATGTCCCTTTTGACAGGTGGGAAGTGATACTTCTTTGTAGTGCAGATTTGCATTGCCCTCTTGCTTGCTTGGCCAAAAAGGGTGTATGCGTTTTCTCCTGAATATATTCAGGGAAAACGCATACACACTTATTGGCCAAGTGCATCATTGTCGAAGTTGTGCCCCTCTTCCTGTGCTTTAAAGGCGATTCCAACGTATCTCTTGAAATCTGTTTCCTGCTCTTCTGCCTCGCATTCAAGTCCGCCTCGTTGCCTTCCCTCAACATATTTTTGGACGATAGTTTTCCTTTATTACTCTGCCTGTTTGTGAATTGCTTTGCCCCTGAGCTCAATTATTTAACTCGTTTTTTGTGAGATGAATGCAAGTCCAATATTTTGGTTCAGGACCTATACTGGTTCCGGGTGGGTGGCTGAGACTTTAGTTAATTCTTCTTCCTCCGGGAAATAAGAGTGACATGTGCACGTCCAAATGCCTAACAGCTACTCTTTCATTGGTTCTCCCTCTTCCCTTTCATCCTCTGCCTAATTGGCAACCTGTTCGAACCAGGAGGTTAAAGGTGCAGTCTCTGCAACCTGGGAGATTGATAGTAAAGCAGTTGGAAAGTCACACCAGAGCACCAGCAGAGGGACTATTTGTTGAGTTTTAGAGAGCTTTCATGTTCACATTGTGTCCATTCTCTAGGATTCCCATACATGTTATAGCTGTAGTAATATTGCCTTCAACCTGGAGAGTTGGGCCCCATGGAAGGGGGGCCATGCATTATTGCTTTAAAGGGTCTGCATTTGCTCACCCAATCTCACCAATCCTCTCAGTCCCAAGTGTCCAGCCTTATGCCAAATCCAGCTGTCATTGTAGATAGGGTCATTCCAGGTTTCGTCAGAGACCATGAAGAAATTGTAAAGAATTTCCTGTTTTTTTTTGTGTGTGTGTGTCTGAAATTCCTTTTTATAATGGGTTTGAGCTGATTCTCACTGCCATGTTTATGCCAGTGTAGACACAGTTGATTCCCTCATGGAGACATATCAGTAAATAGGTTATAAGATTCTTACTAGTCAGATATATTCCTCTGAGGGAAATATGGGGTTTTAAGTCCCTTTCACTGAGGAAGGTGTAGGTCTTGTCTATTTCGTATTTGATTTTTTGAACGGTACCTGTGCTTATATAAAACTCTGGGTTTTATGCATCACCCCACCTCTCCTTCCCCCTTAAGCAGGCATAAGAGTGTTTTCTAAATGTGAGACTCTGTTCTCTTTCCTAACTCAGTCCATGTGTAGCCATGTTTACAGGATCTCTATAAGTGATATCTTATGATAACTTTCTTTATCTGTGTGACTTATTTCACTTAGAATCATCGTACCTGAATCCACTCATTTTGCTGCTACATGTCTTATGGCATTGATTTCATGGCTGAGGGATATTTCATCGGACGTAAGTACCACAAATTTTTGTACCATTTTTATCTTTCCTGGGATATTTAAGGTGAATCCAAGATGAGGGTCTTGTAAGCAGTGCACCCCTAAATATTGGTGTGGCTGTGTCTTATTGATTTTCAGTTTTCCCAAGGTATATTATGTAGACTAGAAGTGCCCTGGGCTCTGTAGCTCTGTTGTTTACTTGTTTTAGGGAAGACAATGCACTGCTCCAGAGAGGCCATTGGCAATTTGCCTCCCACCCATCAGCATAACAAGGCTCCCAGTTCGCCAGGGCCTGTCTGGCCTTTCTGGTTTTTACCCATTTTTTGGATATCCCTTTTGACTTGTGGGAAGTTATACTTCTTTGTAGTGCAGATTTGCATTGCCCGCTTGCTTGTTTGGCCAAAAAGGGTGTATGTGTTTTCTCCTGAATATATTCAGGAGAAAACTCATACACCCTTTTTGGCCAAGTGCATCATTTTCGAAGTTGATCCCCTTTTCCTGTGCTTTAAAGGCGATTCCAGCATACCTCTTGAAATATGTTTCCTGCTATTCTGCCTCACTTTCACGTCTGCCTCTTAACTTTCCCTCAACAGAGTTATGGACGAGAGTTGTCCTTTTCTACTCTGCCATTTGGTGAATTGCTGTGCCACTGAGCTCCATTATTCACCTCGATTTTTGTGAGCTGAATGCAAGTCCAAATTTTGGTTCAGGACTTATACTGGTGTCTGGTGGGTGGCTGAGACTTTGGTTAATTCTTCTTCTGGCCGGAAAATTAGAGTGACATTTGCCGGTCCAAATGCCTAACAGCTACTCTCTCATTGGTTCTCCCTCTTCCCTTTCATCCTCTGCCAAATTGGCAACCTGTGAGATGCAGGAGGTTAAAGGGGTTGTCTCTCTAAGTTGGGAGATTGATAGTAAAGCAGTTGGAAAGTCAAACCGGAGCACCAGGAGAGGGACTATTAGTTGAGTTTTAGAAACCTTTCGTATTCACAGTGTGTCCATTCTCTAGGTTTCCCGTACATGTTATAGCTGTTGTAATATTCCCTTCAACCTGGAGAGTTGGGATCCATGGAATGGGAGCCACTCATTATTGCTTTAAAGGGTCTGCATTTGCTCACCCAATCTCAACAATCCTCTCAGTCCAAAGTGTCCAGCCTTATGCCACATCCAGCTGTCATTGTAGATAGGGTCATTCCAGGTTTCATCAGAGACCCTGAAGGAATTTTAAGGAATTTCCCTGTTTTTTTTTTGTTTTGTTTTTGAAATTCTTTTTTATTGTGGGTTGAGCTGATTCTCACTGCCATTTTTATGCCAGTCTAGACACACTTGATTCCCTTACGGAGACATATCAATACAGAGTTTTTAAGATTCTTACTAGTAAGATATATTACTCTGTGGTGAATATGGGGTGTTGAGTCCCTTTCACTGAGGAAGGTGTAGGTCTTGTCTATTCCGTATTTGGTTTTTGGAACTGTACCTGTACTAATATCAAACTCTGGTTTTATGCATCACCCCACCCCTCCTTCCCCCTTAAGAAGGCATAAGAGTGTTTTCTAAATGTGAGACTCCCTTCTCTTTCCTAACTCAGTTCATGTGTAGCCATGTTTACAGGATCTTCATAATTGATATCTTATGATTATTTTCTTTTTCTGTGTGACTTATTTCACTTAGAATTATCGTACCTGAATCCACTCATTTTGCTGCTACTGGCCTTATGACATTGATTTTATGGCTGAGGGATATTCCGTCATACGTAAGTACCACAATTTCTTGAACCATTTTTGTCTTTCCTGGGATATTTAAGGTGTACCCAAGTTGAGGTTTTTGTAATCATTGCAGCCCTGAATTTTGGTGTGGATCTGTCTTATTAATTTTCAGTTTTCCCAAGCTATATTCCCTAGACTGGAAGTGCCCTTGGCTCTGTAGCTCTGTTGTTTACTTGTTTTAGGGAACACAATGCACTCCTCCAGAGAGGCATTTGGCAATTTACATCCCGCCCATCAGCATAACAAGGCTCCCTGTTCTCCAGTGCCTGTCTTGCCTGTCTGGTTTTTACACATTTTGCGGATATCCCTTTTGGCTGGTGGAAAGTGATAGTTCTTTGTAATGCAGATTTGCATTGCCCGCTTGCTTGCTTGGCCGAAAAGGGCATATGCGTTTTCTCCTGAATATATTCACGTGAAAACCCACATGCCCTTTATGACCATTTCCATTATTTTCGAAGTTGTGATGATTTTCCTGTGTTTAAAGGCGATTCCAATGTACCTCTTGAAATCTGTTTCATGCCACTCTGCCTCATTTTCACTTCCGCCTCGTAGCTTTCCCTCAACAGATTTTTGGAAGAGAGTAGTCCTTTATAACTCTGCAGGTTAGTGAATTGCTGTGGCCCTGAGTTCCATTTTTCAACTCGCGTTTTTGTGAGCTGACCGCAAATCCACAGTTTTGCTTCTGGACCTATAATGGTTCTGGGGGGGACAGGCTGAGTCTTTTGTTAATTCCTCTTCCTGATGGGAAATTAGAGTGAAATGTGGCCGTCCAAATGCCTACAGCTACTCTCTCATTGGTTCTCTCTGTTCCCTTATATCCTCTGCACAATTTGCCAGCTGTTCGAACCAGGAGGTTATAGGGCCTGACTCTCCAAGTTGGGAGATTGATAGTAAAGCAGTTGGAATGTCAAACTGGAGCACAAGGAGAGAAAAAAGTAGTAGAGTTTTAGAAACCTTTCACCATCAGATGGTTTCCATTCTCTAGGTTCCCATACATGTTATAACTGTAGTAATATTCCCTTCTACTTGGAGAGTTGGGAACCATGGAATGCGTGGCAGGCATTATTGCTTTAAAGGGTCTGCATTTTTTCACCCAATCTCACCAATCCTCTCAGTCCCAAGAGACCAGCGTTATGCCACATCCAGCTGTCATTGTAGATAGGGTCATTCCAGGTTTCTTCAGAACCCCTGAAGGTATTGTGTAAGAATTTTACTGTTTTTATGTTTTGTTTTGAAATTCATTTTTATAGTGGGTTTGAGCTTATTCTCACTGCCATGTTTATGTCGTTCTAGACACACTTAGTACCCTTATGGAGACATATCAATACATAGGTTTTAAGATTCTTACTAGTCAGATATATTCCTCTGCGGGAAATATGGGGTTTTCAGTCCCTTTCAGTGAGCAAGGTGTAGGTCTTGTCTATTCCGTAGTTGGTTTTTGGAACGGTACCTGTGCTTATATCAAACTCTGGTTTTATGCATCACCCCACCTCTCCTTCCCTCTTATGCACGCATAAGAGAGTTTTCTAAATGTGAGACTCTCTTCCCTTTCCTAACTCAGTTCATGTGTAGCCATGTTTACAGGATATCTATAAGTGATATTTTATGATAGGTTTCCTTTTCTGTGTGACTTATTTCACTTAGAATCATCGTACCTGAATCCACTCATTTTGCTGCTACTGGTCTTATGACATTGATTTCATGGCTGAGGGATATTTCATCAGACGTATGTACCACAATTTTTTGTACCATTTTTATCTTTCAGGGATATTTATGGTGCACCCAAATGTGCTTCTTGTAAGCAGTGCAGCCCTAAATATTGGGGTGGCTCTGTCTTATTGATTTTCAGTTTTCCTAAGGTATATCCCCTAGACTGGAAGTGCCCTTGGCTCTGTAGCTCTGTTGTTTACTTGTTTTAGGGAACACAATGCACTCCTCCAGAGAGGCAGTTGGCAATTTACATCCCGCCCATCAGCATAACAAGGCTCCCTGTTCCCCAGGGCCTGTCTTGCCTGTCTGTTTTTTACACATTTTGCGGATGTCCCTTTTGGCTGGTGGGAAGTGACACTTCTTTTTAGTGCAGATTTGCATTGCCCGCTTGCTTGCTTTGCTGAAAAGGGCATATGCGTTTTCTCCTGAATATATTCACGTGAAAACCCATATGCCCTTTATGGCCATTTCCATTATTTTCGAAGTTCTGATGCTTTTCCTGTGTTGAAAGGCGATTCCAATGTACCTCTTGAAATCTGTTTCATGACATTCTGCCTCATTTTCACTTCCGCCTCGTGGCTTTCCCTCAACAGATTTTTGGAAGAGAGTAGTCCTTTATAACTCTGCAGGTTAGTGAATTTCTGTGGCCCTGAGCTCCATTTTATAACTCGCGTTTTTGTGAGCTGACCGCAAATCCACAGTTTTGCTTCTGGACCTATACTGGTTCTGGGGGGTGGCAGGCTGAGTCTTTGGTTAATTCCTCTTCATGACGGGTAATTAGAGTGAAATGTGTCCGTCCAAATGCCTACAGCTACTCTCTCATTGGTTCTCTCTTTTCCCTTATATCCTCTGCACAATTTTCCAACTGTGCGAACCAGGATGTTATAGGGGCTGACTCTCCAATTTGGGAGATTGATAGTAAAGCAGTTGGAATGTCAAACTGGAGCACAAGGAGAGAAAAAAAAGTAGTAGAGTTTTAGAAACCTTTCACCATCAGATGGTTTCCATTCTCTAGGTTCCCATACATGTTATAACTGTATTGATAATCCCTTCTACTTGGAGAGTTGGGAACCATGGAAAGCGTGGCAGGAATAATTGCTTTAAAGGGTCTGCATTTTTTCACCCAATCTCACCAATCCTCTCAGTCCCAAGTGACCAGTCTTATGCCACATCCAGCTGTCATTGTAGATAGGGTCATTCCAGGTTTCATCAGAACCCCTGAAGGTATTGTGTAACAATTTTACTATTTTTATGTTTTGTTTTGAAATTCATTTTTATAGTGGGTTTGAGCTGATTCTCCCTGCCATGTTTATGTCGTTCTAGACACACTTGGATCCCTTACGGAGACATATCAATACATATGTTTTAAAATTCTTACTAGTCAGATATATTTCTCTGCGGGGAATAAGGATGTTGAGTTCCGTTTACTGAGGAAGGAGTAGGGCTTGTCTCTTCTGTATTTGGATTATGGAACGGTACCTGTGCTAATATCAAACTTTTGTTTTGTACGTCTCCCCACCTGTCTTTCCCCTTAAGCAAGCATTAGAATGTTTTCTAAATCTGAGACTCTGTTCTCTTCCCTAATTCAGTTCATATGTAGCCATGTTTACATTCCCTTCATAAGTGATATCTTATGTCAGAATGCACCATGGCCTTGTCATAATAATGCTCCATGGCCCCTGTCATCACAATGCTCCATGCCCTGGTTATCACAATGCTCCATGTCCCTTGTCATCACAATTCTCCACGTCCTTGTCATCACAATGCTACATGACACTTCTCATCAAAATATTACATGCTCTTGTCATCACAATTCTCCATGCACTTGAAATTGCAATGCTCCATGCACTTGTCATCACAATGCTCAATGCACTTGTCATCACAATGTTCCATGCCCTTGTCATCAGATTGCTCCATGACACCTGTCATCACAATGCTCCCTGACACCTGTCATCACAATGCTTCATGCCCCTTGTCATTACAGTGCTCCATGATGCTTGACACCACAATTACCCAAGGTCTTCTCATCACAATGGTCCAAAGTTTTGCCATCACCATGCTCCATGCCTTGTCATCTCAAAGCTCAATGTCCCTTGTCCTCAGAATTCTCCACGACCTTGTCATTACAATGCTCCATGGCACTTCACATCAAAATGTTATATGCTCTTGTCATCACAATACTCCATGCACTTGTCATCGCAATGTTCCATGACCCCTGTCATAGGAAGCTCCATGTGCTGTTCATCACAATGTTTCACGACCTGGATATTAAAATGATCAATGGCCCTTGATATCACAATGCTCCATGCCCTTGTCATCACAATGTTCCTTTAATTTGTCACAACAATCCTCCATGACACTTGGCATCACAATGCTCCATGATATTGTCATCAAACTGGAACATGTCATATTTCATCACAATGCTCCCTGACATCTTTCTTCACAATAATCCATGACCTTGTCATCACAGTGCTCCATGCCCTTGTCATCACAATGTGCCATGGCCACTCTTATCACAATAATGCATGAAACTTGTCAGACCAATGCTCCATGCCACTTTTCATCACAATGCTCCATGAACGCTGTCATTACAATGCACCATGCCCATCATCATAATGCTTCATGCTATTGTCATCACAATGAAATCAAAATGCTCCATGACCTCTGTCCTCACAATGCTGCAAACCCTTGTGATCACAATGTTCCATAACACTTGTCATCACAATGCCCCATGACGCTGGTCAGCACAATTATCCATGGACTTCTCATCACAATGCACCATGATTTTGTCATCACAATGTTCAATACACTTGTCATCACAATGCTCTCTGACTATTGCCCTCAGTATGCACCTTGAACTCTTTCATGACAAGGCTCTTTGCCTATTTCATCACAATGATCCGTGCCCTTTTCATCACAATGCTCCAAGACCCCTGTGATCACAATGCTCCTTGCACTTGTCATCACAAAGCTCCATGACGCATGTCATCAGAATGCTCCATGGTCTTCTTATCATAATTTTCCATGCCCTTGTCATCACAATGCTCCAATACCCCTGTAATCACAATGTTCCCTACGCCTTTTCATCAGAATGCTCCATGAGAATTGTCATCACAATGTTCCATGGTCTTCACATAATAGTGTTCCAGGACATTGTCATCACAGTGCTCCATTCCCTTGTCATCACAATGGGCCATTACATATGTCATCACAATGCTCCCTGACATATGTCTGCACAATACTGCTTGACTTGGTCATCAAAATGCTCCATGCCCTTGTCATCACAATACGCCATTCGAACTGTCATCACAATAATCCATGAAACTTATTAGACCAATGCTCCATGCCCTTGACATCACAATGCTCCATGCCCATGTTATCAAAATGCTCCATGACCCCTGTCATCACAATGTTCCATGACTCCAGTCATCAAAATATTTCATAACGTTTGTCATCACAATGATCCATGCCCTCATCATCAACAGTCTCTGTGACCTTTTTAACCACAAAGCTCCATGAACTTTTCATCACAATGCTCTTTGACCCTTGTCATCAATGTGCTCTATGCCTTTCTCAGCACAATGTTCCATAACAATTGTCATCACAATGCTCCATGAGCTTGTCAGCACAATGCTCCATGACACATGTCATCACAATGCTCCATGCACCTGTCATCAGAGTGCTCCACAATCTTGTCATCACAATGCTCCATAAAACTTGTCATCACAATGCTCCATGCACTTCTCATCAAAACGCTCTCTCACCACTGATATCACAATGATATATCACTATTCGTCACAATAATACCTCACCCCTGTCATCACAATATTCCATGACTCCTGTCATCACAATGCTACATGCAATTATCATCACAATGTTCGATGACCACTGACATCACAATGTTCCATAACCCCTGTCATCAAAATGTTCCATGACACTTTTCATCAAATAGCTCCATGACCCGGTCATCAGAAAGCTCCCTGCCCTTCTCATCACAATGCACAATGCCCTTGCCATCAAAATGTTCCATGACCTTTGTCATCACAAAGATCCATGACCCTTGGCATCACAGTGCTCCATGTCATTGTCATCACAATTCTCCATGAACGCTCTCATCACATTGCTCCATGCCCTTGTCTTCACAAAGCTCCATGACACATGTCATTAGAATGCTCCATGGCCTTCTCATCACAATGCTCCATGCCCTTGCCATAACAATGCTCCATTACACCACTCATAACAATGCTCCATGAACCCTGCCATCACGATGTTCCATGGCCTTGTCATCACAAAGCTCCATGACCCTTCTCATCACAATGCTCCAAGAACCCTATAATCACAATGCTCTATGCCCCTTTTCATCTCAATGATCCATGAATCCTGTCATCACAGTGCACCTTGCCCATCATCATAAGGCTTCAGGCTATTGTCATCACAATGAAATCAAAATTATCCATGACCACTGTCATCATAATGCCCCAAACCCTTGTGATCACAATGTTCCATAGCACTTGTCATCACAACACCCTGTGATGCTCATCATAACAATTATCCATGGTCTTCTCATCACAATGCTCCCTGACCTTTGTCATCACAATTCTCAATACAGTTGTCATCAAAATGCTCCCTGACACTTGTCGTCAGTATGCTCCTTGAACCCTGTCATGACAAGGCTCCATGCCATTTCATCACAATGATCCATGCCCTTTTCATCACAATGCTTCAAGACCCCTGTAATCACAATGCTCCATGCGCTTGTCATCACAAAGCTCCAGAACACATGTCATCAGAATGCTCCATGGCCTTCTCCTTACAATGCTCCATGCACTTGTCATCACAATGCTCCAAGACCCCTGTAATCACAATGCTCCATGCCCCTTTTCATCAGAATGCTCCATGAGACTTGTCATCACAAGTCTCCATGGTCTTATCATCACAATGCTCCAGGACCTTGTCATCACCATGCTCCATTCCCTTGTCATCACAATGCTCCATGACCCCTGTCATCACAATAATCCATGAATATTTTCAGCCCAATGCTACATGATATTCTCATCACAATGCTCCATGACAAATATCATCAAAATGCTCCATGACCACGGTCATCACAACACTCCATGACACCTGACAACACAATGATCCGGGACTCTTGTCATGACAATGCTCCATTCTCTACTCATCACAATGCTCCATGACCCTTGTCATCACAATGATCCATGCCCTTGTCATCCCAATGCTCCATGACACATGTATTCGCAATGCTCCGTGACGCTTATCATCACAGTGCTCCATGACATATGTCATCACAGTGCTCTATGACATATGTCATCACAATGCTCCATGCCTTTGTCAACAAAATGCTACAAGACCTTGTCATTAAAATGCTCTATGTGTTTGTCATCACAATACTCCATTACCATTGTCATCACAATCCTCCATGAAAATTGGGATCACATTGATTCATGCCCTTGTCATCACAATGCTCCATGCTCCTTGAAATCAAAATGATCCATGACCTCTGTCATCTCAATGCACCAAACCCTTGTGATCACAATGTTCCATAACACTTTTCATCACAACGCTCCATGATGCCTGTCATCACGATACTCCATGCCCTTTTCATCACAATGCTCCATGACATTTGTCATCACAATTCTCAATACACTTGTCATTACAATGCTTCCTGACACTTGTCATCAGAATGCTCCTTGAAACATGTCAAAAAAGGCTCCATGCCTTTTTCATCACAAGGCCCCATGCCGTTTTCATCACAATGCTCTATGCCATTGTCATCAAAATACTCCACAATCTTGTCATCAGTATGCTCCATGACCCTTGTCATCACAATTCTCCATGCACTTGTCAGCAAAATGCTCCCTGACCCTTGTCATCACAATGCTCCAAGCCATTGTCATCACAATGCTCCATTACCTTTCTCATCAGAATCCTACATGACACTTGGCATCACAATGCTCCATGCCATTGTCATCACAATGGGCCACTACATATGTCATCACAATGCTCCCTGACACCTCTCTTCACAATACTGCATGACCTGGTCATCACAATGCTCCATGTCCTTGTCATCACAATGCGCCATTCCAACTGTCATCAGAATAATCCATGAAAAATATTAGACCAATGTTCCATGCCCTTGTCATCACAATGTTCCATGCTCTTGTTATCAGAATTCTGCATGAACCCTGTCATCACAATGATCCGTGAAACCAGTCATCACAATGCTTCATGACCTTTGTCATCACAATGGTCCATGCCCTCGTCATCAACAGTTTCTGTGACCTTTTTAACCACAATGCTCCATTCCCTTGTCATCACAATGCTCTTTGACCCTTGTCATCACAATTCTCCTTGCGCTTGTCAGCACAAATGTCCATGACACATGTCATCACAATGCACCATGCGCTTGTAATCAGAGTGCTCCACAATCTTCTCATCACAATGCTCCTTAAAATTTGTCATCACAATGCTCCATGCACTTCTCATCAAAATGCTCTCTCACCACTGATATCACAATGCTACATCACTATTTGTCACAATACTCCCTCACCCCTGTCATCACAATGTTCCATGACTCCTGTCATCACAATGCTACATGTACTTATCATCACAATGTTCGATGACCCCTGACATCACAATGTTCCATAACACCTGCCATCAAAAGGTTCCATGCCCCTTTTCATCAGTATGCTCCATGAGACTTGTCATCACAAGGCTCCATGGTTTTGTCATCACAATGCTTCAGGACATTGTCATCACAATGCTTGTCGATATTGTCTTAAAAATTTTCAATGGCCCTTGTCATCATAATGCTCCAAGCCCTAATCATCACATAGCTCCATTATATTTGTCATCACAATTCTCCATTACATTTGCCATCACAATGCTCCATGCCATTCTCATCGCAATGGACCATGACATATGTCATCACAATGCTCCCTGACACCTGTCTTCACAATACTCCATGACCTTCTCATCACAATGCTCCATGCCCTTGTCATCACAATGCACCATGCCCACTGTCATCACATTAATCCATGAAAACTGTCAGACTAATGCTCCATGCCCCTATCATCACAATGCTCCATGCCCTTGTCATCACAATGCTCTAGGAACCATGTCATCTCAATGCTCCGTGACTCCAGTTATCACAATGTTTCATAAAGTTTGTCATCACAGTGGACCATGCTCGCTTCATCACAAGGCTCTGTGACCTTTGTAACCACAGTGCTCCATGAACTTTTCATCACAATTCTCTGTGATCCTTGTCATCACAATGCTCCATGTCTTTGTCAGTACAGTGCTCCGTGACCATTGTCATCACAATGTTCCACGCGCATTTCATCACAACGGTCCACAACTTTGTCATTGCAATGCTACATAAACTTTGTAATGAAAATGGTCCATGCACTTCTCATCAAAATGCTCTCTCACCAGAGATATCACAATGGTCCATCACTAGTCATCACAATACTCCCACACCCCTGGTATCACAAAGTTCCATGACACTGTCATCACAATGCTATATCACTTTATCATCACAATGTTCCATGACCCCTGACAACATAATGTTCCATAACCACTGTCATCAAAATGCTCCATGACCATTTTCATCCCAAAGCTCCAAGACCCCTGACATCAAAATGTTCTATAACCCCTGCCATCAAAATGTTCCATTACACTTTTTATCAAATTGTTGCATGACCCGTTCATCAAAATGCTCCCTGCCATTCTCATCACAATGCACAATGCCCTTGTCATCAAAATGCTCCATGACTTGTCTTCACAAAGCTCCATGACCCATGGCATCACAGTGCTCCATGTCATTGTCATCACAATGCTCCATGAACCCTCTGATCACATTGCTCCATGCCCTTGTCATCACAAAGCTCCATGACACTTGTCATCATAATGCTCGATGCACTTCTTATCACAATGCTCCATGCCCTTGTCATTACAATCCTGAATGACCCATGTATCACAGTGTCCCGTACCCTTGTCATCACAGTGCTCCATGCCCACTCTCATCACAATAATCCTTGAAACATTTCAGACCAATGTTCCATACCCTTCTCATCAAAATGCTCCATAACCCCTGTCATAACAATGCACCATGACCCTTGCCATAACAATGTTCCACGGCCTACTCATCACAAGGTTCGATGACACTTGTCATCACAATGCTCAAGACCCCTGAAATCACAATGCTCCATGCCCTTGTCATCACAAAGCTCCATGACGAATGTCATCAGAATGTTCCATGGCCTTCTCATCAAAGTGCTCCATGCCCATGTCATCACAATGCTCCAAGACCCTTGTAATCACAATGCTCCATGCCCCTTTTCATCTCAATGCTCCATGAACCCTGTCATCACAATACACCATGCCCATCATCATAATGCTTCAGGCTATTGTCATCACAATGAAATCAATATTCTCCATGACCTCTGTCATCATAATGCTCCAAACCCTTGTGATCACAATGTTCCATAACACTTATCATCACAACACCCCATGACGCTCATCATCACAATTATCCATGGTCTTCTCATCACAATGCTCCATGATCTTTGTCATCACAATGCTCAATACACTTGTCATCACAATGCTCCCTGACACTTGTCGTCAGTATGCTCCTTGAACCCTGTCATGACAAGGCTCCATGCCTTTTTCATTACAATAATCCATGCACTTTTCATCACAATGCTCCAAGATCCCTTTAATCACAATGATCCATGCCCTTGTCATCAAAAAGCTCCATGATGCATGTCATCAGAATGCTTCATGGCCTTCTCATCACAATGCTCAATGCCTTTGTCATCACAATGCTCCAAGACCCCTGTAATCACAATGCTCCATGCCCCGTTCAATCAGAATACTCCATGAGACTTGTCATCACAATTCTCCATGATCTTCTCATCACAATGCTCCAGGACCTTGTCATCACCATGCTCCATTCCCTTGTCATCACAATGCTCCATGACCCCTGTCATCACAATAATCCATGAACATTTTCCGCCCAATGCTCCACGACCTACTCATCACAATGCTCCATGGCCAATATCATCACAATGCTCAATACAATTGACATCACAATGCTCCCTGACACTTGTCATCAGTATGCTCCTTGAACCCTGTAATGACAAGGCTCCATGCCTTTTTCAACACAATAATCAATGCCCTTTTCATCACAATGCTCCAAGATCCCTGTAATCACAATGCTCCATGCCCCTTTGCATCAGAATGTTCCATGAGACTTGTCATCACAAGTCTCCATAGTCTTCTCATCACAATGCTCAAGGACCTTGTCATCACCATGCTCCATTCCCTTGTCATCACAATGCTCCATGACCCCTGTTATCACAATAATCCATGAACATTTTTAGCCCTATGCTCAACGACCTACTCATCACAATGCTCCTTGGCCAATGTCATCACAATGCTCCATGACCACTGTCATCACAACACTCCATGGCACCTGACAACACAAGGATCCGGGACTCTTGTCATCACATTGCTCCATTCCCTTGTTATCACAATGCTCCATGACCCCTGTCATCACAACACTCTATGAACATATTCAGCCCAGTGCTCCATGACGCTTGTCATCACAATGATCCATGCCCTTTTCATCCCAGTGCTCCATGACCCCTGCATTCACAATGCTCCGTGACGCTTGTCATCACAGTGCTCCATGACACCTGTCATCACAATGCTCCATGCCTTTGTCAGCAAAATGCTACATGACCTTGTCATTACAATGCTCTATGCGCTTGTCATCAATATACTCCATTACCATTGTCATCACAATTCTCCATGAACCTTGGGATCACATTGCTTCATGCCCTTGTCATCACAATGCTCCATGCTCCTTGAAATCAAAATGATCCATGACCTCTGTCATCGCAATGCTCCAAACCCTTGTGATCACAATGTTCCATAACACTTGTCATCACAACGCTCCATGATGTCTGTCATCACAATACTCCATGCCCTTTTCATCACAATGCTCCATAACCTTTGTCATCACAATTCTCAATACACTTGTCATCACAATGCTCCCTGACACTTGTCTTCAGAATGCTCCTTGAAACCTGTCACGAAAAGGCTCCATGACGTTTTCATCACAATGACCCATGCCGTTATCATCACAATGCTCCATGCCATTGTCATCCCAATGGGCCATTGCATATGTCATCACAATGCTCCCTGACACCTATCTTCACAATACTGCATGACCTGGTCCTCACAATGTTCCATGCCCTTGTCATCACAATGTGACATTCCAACTGTCATCACAATAGTCCATGAAACATATTAGACCAATGATCCATGCCGTTTTCATCATAATGCTCCTTGACTCCAGTCATCACAATGTTCCATGACCTTTGTCATCACTATGGTCCTTGCCCTCATCAGCAACAGTCTCTGTGACCTTTTTAACCACAATGCTCCATGAACATTTCATCACAATGCTATTTGACCCTTGTCATCACAATGCTCCATGCCCACTCTCATCACAGTAATCCATGAAACATATCAGACCAGTGCTCAATGTCCTTCTCTTCACAATGCTCCATTACCTCTGTCATCTCAATGCCCCAAGACTCCTGTAATCACAATGCTCCATGCCATTGTCATCACAAAGCTCCATGACGCATGTCATCAGAATGTTCCATGGCATTCTCATCACAGTGCTCCATGCCCTTGTCATCACAATGCTCCAAAACCCCTGTAATCACAGTGCTCCATGAACCTTTTCATATCAATGCTCCATGAACCCTGTCATCACAATGCACCGTGCCCATTATCATTATGCTTCAGGCTATTGTCATCACAATGAAATCAATATTCTCCATGACCTCTGTCATCATAATGCTCCAAACTCTTGTGATCACAATGTTCCATAACACTTATCATCACAACACCCCATGACGCTCACCATCACAATTATCCATGGACTTCTCATCACAATGCTCCATGATCTTTGTCATCAAAATGCTCAATACACTTGTCATCACAATGCTCCCTGACACTTGTCTTCAGTATGCTCCTTGAACCCTGTCATGATAAGGCTCCATGCCTTTTTCATCACAATGATCCAAGCCCTTTTCATCACAATGCTCCAAGACACCTGTAATCACAATGCTCCATGCCCTTGTCATCACAAAGCTCCATGACGCATGTCATCAGAATGCTACATGGCCGTCTCATGACAATGCTCCATGCCCTTGTCATCACAATGATCCAAGACCACTGTAATCACAATGCTCCATGCCCCTTTTCATCAGAATGCTCCATGAAACTTGTCATCACAAGCCTCCATGGTCTTTTCATCACAATGCTACAGGACTTTGTCATCACCATGCTACATGACCCTTGTCATCACAATACTCCATGAATATTATCAGCACAATGCTCCATGACCTTCTCATCACAATGCTCCATGACCAATATCATCACAATGCACCATGACAACTGTCATCACAACACTCCATGACACCTGACAACACAATGATCCGGGACCCTTGTCATCACTATGCTCCATTCCCTAGTCATCACAATGCTCCATGACCACTGTCCTCACAGTGCTCCGTGACACCTGTCATCACAATGCTTCATAACGTTTGTCATCACAATGGTCCATGCCCGCGTCTTCACAAGTCTCTGTGACCTTTATAACCACAGTTCTCAATGAACTTTTCATCACAATGCTCCGTGACACTTGTCATCACAATGCTCCATGACACATGTCATCAGAAATCTCCATGGCTTTCTCATCACAATGCTCCTTGCCCTTGCCATCACAGTGCTACATTACCCCTGTCATAACAATGCTCCATAATCCCTGCCATCACGATGTTCCATGGCAATGTCATCACAAGGCTCCATGACCCTTCTCATCACAATGCTCCAAGACCCCTGTAATCACAATGCTCCATGCCCCTTTTCATCTCAGTGATCCATGAACCCTGTCATCACAATGCACCATGCCCATCATCATAATGCTTCATGCTATTGTCATCACAATGAAATCAAAATGCTCCATGACCTCTGTCATAACAATGCTCCAAACCCTTGTGATCACAATATTCCATAACACTTGTCATCACAATGCCCCATGACGCTCGTCATCACAGATATCTATGGTCTTCTCATCACAATGCTCCATGACCTTTGTCATCACAATGCTCAATACTCTTGTCATCAAAATGCTCCCTGACTCTTGTTGTCTGTACTCTCCTTGAACCCTGTCATAACAAGGTTCCATGCCATTTTCATCACAATGTTCCAAGACCCCTATAATCACAATGGTCCATGACCATTTTCATCAGTATGCTCCATGAGATTTCTCATCACAAGACTCCATGGATTTCTCATCACAGTGCTCCAGGACCTTATCATCACAATGCTTCACGACCTTGTCATGAAAATTCTCAATGGCCCTTGTCATCATAATTCTCCAAGCCCTAGTCATCACAATCCTCCTTTATGTTTGTCATAACAATCCTCCATTACATTTGGCATCACAATGCTCCATGCCATTGTCATCGCAATGGACCATGACATAGGTCATCACAATGCTCCCTGAAACCTGTCTTCACAATACTCCATGACCTTCTCATCATAATGCTCCATGCCCTTGTCATCACAATGCTCCGTGACTCCAGTCATCACAATGCTTCATGACATTTGTCATCACAATGCTCCATGCCTTTGTCATTACAATCCTGCATGACTCATGCATCATAGTGTTCCATACCCTGGTCATCACAATGCTCTATGCCCACTCTCATTACAGTAATCCATGAAATATTTTAGACCAATGTTCCATGCCCTTCTCATCACAATGCTCCATTACCTCTGTCATAACAATGCAACATGACCCCTGCCATCACAATGTTCCACGGCCTAGTCATCACAAGGTTCCATGACACTTGTTATCACAATGCTGAAGACCCTTGTAATCACAATGCTCCATGCCCTTGTCATCACAAAGCTCCATGACGAATGTCATCAGAATGTTCCATGGCCTTATCATCACAATGCTCCATGCCCTTGTCATCACAATGCTCCAAGAACCCTGTAAACAAAATGCTCCATGCCCCTTTTCATCTCAATGCTCCATGAACCCTGTCATCACAATGCACCATGCCCATCATCATAATGCTACAGGCTATTTTCATCACAATGAAATCAATATTCTCCATGACCTCTGTCATCATAATGCTCCAAACCCTTGTGACCACAATGTTCCATAACACTTAGCATCACAACACCCCATGACGCTCATCATAACAATTAACCATGGTCTTCTTATCACAATGCTCCATGAGCTTTGTCATCACAATGCTCAATAAACTAGTCATCACAATGCTCCCTGACACTAGTCGTCAGTATGCTCCTTGAACCCTGTCATGACAAGGCTCCATGCCTTTTTCATAACAATGATCCGTGCCGTTTTCATCACAATGCTCCAGGATCCCTGTAATCACAATGCTCTATGCCCTTGTCATCACAAAACTCCATGACACAAGTCATCAGAATGCTCCATGGCCTTCTCATCACAAAGCTCCATGCCCTAGTCATCACAGTGCTCCATGCCCCTTTTCATCAGAATGCTCCATGAGACTTGTCATCACAAGTCTCCATGGTCTTCTCATCGCAATGCTCCAGGACATTGTCATCACCATGCCCCATTCCCTTGTCATCACAATGCTCAGTGACCCGTATCATCACAATAATCTGTGAACATATTCAGCCCAATGCTCCACGACCTACACATCACAGTGCTCCATGGCCAATATCATCACAATGCTCCATGACCACTGTCATCACAACACTCCATGAACATTTCAGCCCTGTGCTCCATGAACCTTGTCATCACAATGATCCATGCACTTGTCATCCCAATGCTCCCTGACGCCTGTATTCAAAATGCTCTGTGACGCCTGTCATCACAGTTCTCCATGACACATGTCCTCACAATGCTCCATGCCTTTGTCACCAAAATGCTACATGACGTTGGCATTACAATGCTCTATGCACTTGTCATCACAATACTCCATTTCCATTGTCATCACCATCCTCCATGAACCGTGGGATCACATTGCCTCATGCCCTTGTCATCACAATGGGCCATTACATATGTCATCACAATGCTCCCTGACACATGTCTTCACAATACTGCATGACCTGGTCATCACAATGATCCATGCCCTTGTCATCACAATGTGCCATTCCAACTGTCATTGCAACAATCCATGAAATTTATTAGACCAATGTTCCATGCCCTTGTCATCACAATTCTCCATGCCCTTGTTATCACAGTGCTCCATGACCCCTGTCATCAGTATGCTCCGTGACTCCAGTCATCACAATGCTTCATGTCCTTTGTCATCACAATTGTCCATGCCCTCTTCATCAACAGTCTCTGTGACCATTTTAACCACAATGCTCTGTGAACTTTTCATCACAATGCTCTTTGACCCTTGTCATCACAATGCTCTATGCCTTTTTCAGCACGAGGCTCCATGACCTTTGGCATCACAATGCTCCATGCGCTTGTCAGCACAATGCTCCACGACACATGTCATCACAATGCACCACGTGCTTGTCATCACAGTGCTCCACAAACTTGTCAACACAGGGCTCCATAAACATTGTCATCATAATGCTCCATGCACTTCCCATCAAAATGCTCTCTCACCACTGATATCACAATGCTACATCACAATTCGTCACAATACTCCCTCACCCCTGTAATAACAAGGTTTCATGACCCTGTCATCACAATGCTACATCCCCTTATCATCACAATGTTCCATGACCCCTGACATCACAATGTTCCATAACCCCAGTCATCAAAATGCTCCATGACCATTGTCAACACAATTCTCCATGCACTTGCCAGCACAATGCTCCGTGAACCTTGTAATCACAATGCTCCAAGCCATTGTCATCACCATGCTCCATTACCTTTGTCATTAGTATCCTCCATTATGCTTGTCATCACAGTGCTCCATGACACCTGTCATCACAATGCTCCATGGCTTTGTCATCACAATGCTCAATACAATTGTCTTCACAATGCTCCCTGAAACTTGTTGTCTGTATGCTCTTGAACCCTGTCATGACAAGGCTCCATGCCTTTTTCATCACAATGATCCATGCTCTTTTCATCACAATGCTCCAAGACCCATGTAATCACAATGTTCCATGCCCTTGTCATCACCAAGCTCAATGACGCATGCCATCAGAATGCTCCTTGGTCTTCCCCTCACAATGTTCCATGCCCTTGTCATCACAATGTTCCAAGACCCCTGTAATGACAATGCTCCATGCCCCTTTTCATCAGTATGCTCCATGAGAATTCTCATCAAAAGGCTCCATGGTTTTGTCATCACAATGCTCCAGGACCTTGTCATCACAATGCTTCACGACCTTGTCATGAAATTTTTCAATGGCCCTTGTCATCATAATGCTCCAAGCCCTAGTCATCACAATGCTCCATTATATTTGTCAGCACAATCCTCCATTACTTTTGGCATCACAATGTCCATGCCATTGTCATCACAATGGACCATGACATATGTCATCACAATGCTCCCTGACAACTGTCTTCACAATACTCAATGACATTCTCATCACAATGCTCCATGCCCTTGTCATCACAATGCACAATGCCCACTCTCATCACAATAATCTATGAAACTTGTCAGACCAATGATCCATGCCCCTGTCATCACAATGCTCCATGCCCTTGTCCTCACAATGCTCCATGACCCCTGTCATCACAATGCTCCGTGACACCAGTCATCACAATGCTTCATAACGTTTGTCATCACAATGTCCCATGCCCGACTCATCACAAGGTTCTGTGACCTTTGTAACCACAATGCTCCATGAACTTTTCATCACAATTCTCTGTGACCCTTCTCATCAAAATGCTCCATGTCTTTGTCAGAACAATGCTCCATGGCCATTGTCATCACAATGTGCCATGCACATTTCATCACAACGGTCCAAAACATTTTCATTGCAATGCTCCATAAACATTGTAATCACAATGGTCCATGCACTTCTCATCAAAATGCTCTCTCACAAGAGATATCACAGTGTTCCCTCACTAGTCATCACAATACTCCCTCACCCCTGTAATCACAATTTTCCATGACACTGTCATCACAATGCTACATCCGCTTACCATCACAATGTTCCATGACCCCTGACATCACAATGTTCCATAACCCCTGTCATCAAAATGCTCCATGACCCTCTTCATCCCAAAGCTCCAAGACCCCTGACATCACAATGTCCTATAATACCCCGTGCCATCAAAATATTCCATTACACATTTCATCAAATTGATGCATGAACCGGTCATCAAAATGCTCCCTGCCCTTCTCATCACAATGCATCATGCCCTTGTCATCAAAATGCTCCATGACTTGTCATCACAAATCTCCATGACCCTTGGCATCACAATGCTCCATGTCATTGTCATCACAATGCTCCATGAACTCTCTAATAACATTGCTCCATGCCCTTGTCATCACAAAGCTCCATGACACATGTCATTAAAATGCTCGATGCCCTTCTCATCACAATGCTCCATACCCTGTCATTACATTCCTGCATGACCCATGTATTATAGTGTTCCGTACCCTTGTCATCACAATGCTCCATGCCCACTCTCATCACAATAATTCATGAAACATTTCAGACCAATATTCCATGTCCTTCTCATCACAATGCTCCATTACCCCTTTCATAACAATGCACCATGACCCCCGGCATCACAATGTTCCACGGCCTAGTCATCACATGGTTCCATGACAATTGACATCACCATGCTCACGACGCCTGAAATCACAATGTTCCATGCCCTTGTCATCACAAAGCTCCATGAGGCATGTCATCAGAATGTTCCATGGCCTTCTCATCTCAATGCTCCATGCCCTTGTCATCACAATGCTCCAAGACCATTGTAATCACAATGCTCCATGCCCCTTTTCATATCAATGCTCCATGAACCCTGTCATCACAATGCACCATGCCCATCATCATAATGCTTCAGGCTATTGTCATCACAATGAAATCAAAATGCTCCATGACCTCTGTCATCATAATACTCCGAACCCTTGTGATCACAATGTTCCATAACACTTATCATAACAACATCCCATGACGCTCATCATCACAATTATCCATGGCCTTCTCATCACAGTGCTCTATGATTTTTGTCATCACAATGCTCAATACACTTGTCATCACAATGCTCCCTTACACTTGTCTTCAGTATGCTCCTTGAAACCTGTCATGACAAGGCTCCATGCCATTTTCATCACAATGATCCATGCCCTTTTCATCACAATGCTCCAAGACCCCTTTAATCACAATGCTCCATGCCCTTGTCATCACAAAGCTCCTGGACGCATGTCATCAGAATGCTCCATGGACTTCTCATCACCATGATCCATGCCCTTGTCATCACAATGCTCCAGGACCCCTGAATTCACAATGCTCCATGCCCCTTTGCAACAGAATGCTCCATGAGACTTCTCATCAGAAGTCTCCATGGTCTTCTCATCAAAATGTTCCAGGACTTTGTCATCACCATGCTCCATTCGCTTGTCATCGCAATGCTCCATGACCAATATCATCACAATTCTCCATGACCACTGTCATCACAACACTCCATGACACCTGACAGCACAATGATCTGGGACTCTTTTCATCACAATGTTCCATTCCCTAGTCATCACAGTGCTCCAGGACACTTGTCATCACAATGATCCATGCCCTTGTCATCCCAATGCTCCATAACCCATGTATTCACAATGCTCCATGACGCTTGTCATCACAGTGCTCCATGACACCTGTCATCACAATGCTCCATGCCTTTGTCAGCAAAATGCTTCATGACCTTGTCATTACAATGCTCTATGTGCTTGTCATACCAATACTCCTTTACCATTGTCATCACAACCCTCCATGAACCTTGGGATCACATTGCTTCATGCCCTTGTCATCACAATGCCCCATGCTCCTTGAAATCAAAATGATCCATGACCTCTGTCATCACAATGCTCCAAGCCCTTGTGATCACAATGTTCCATAACACTTGTCATCACAACGCTCCATGATGCCTGTCATCACAATACTCCATGCCCTTTTCATCAAAATGCTCCATGACCTTTGTCATCACAATTCTCAATACACTTGTCATCACAATGCTCCCTGACACTTGTCATCAGAATGCTCCTTGAACCCTGTCACGAAAAGGCTCCATGCCTTTTTCATCACAATGCCTCATGCCATTTACATCACAATGCTCCATGCCATTGTCATCAAAATACTCCACAGGCTTGTCATCAAAATGTTCCATGACCCGTGTCATCACAAATCTCCATGCACTTGTCAGCACAATGCTCCCTGACCCTTGTCATCACAATGCTCCAATCCATTGTCATCACAAAGCTCCATTACCTTTGTCATCAGAATCCTCCATGACACTTGGCATCACAATGCTCCATGCCATTGTCATCACAATGGGCCATGACATATGTCATCACAATGCTCCCTGACACCTGTCTTCACAATACTGCATGACCTGGTCATCACAATGATCCATGCCCTTGTCATCACAATGCGCCATTCCAACTCTCATCGCAATAATTCATGAAACTTATTAGACCAATGTTCCATGCCCTTGTCATCACCATGCTCCATGCCCTTGTTATCACAATGCTCCATGGCCCCTGTCATCACAATGCTCCGTGACTCCAGTCATCACAATGCTTCATGAACTTTCTCATCACAATGGTCCATGTCCTCGTCATCAACTGTCTCTGTGACCTTTTTAACAACAATGCTCCATGAATTTTCATCACAATGCTCTTTGACCCTTGTCATCAAAATGCTCTATGCCTTTCTCAGCACAATGCTCCATGACCCTTGTCATCACAATGCTCCATGCGCTTGTCAGCACAATGCTCCATGACACATGTCATCACAATGAACCATGCGCTTGTCATCACAGTGCTCCAAAATCTTGTCATCACAATACTCCATGCACATCTCATCAAAATGCTCTCTCACCACTGATATCACAATGCTACATCACTATTTGTCACAGTACTCCCTCATCCCTCTCATCACAATTTTCCATGACTCCTCTCATCACAATGCTACATGCACTTATCATCACAATGTTCGATGACCCCTGACACCACAATGTTCCATAACATCTGTCATCAAACTGCTGAATGACTATTTTCATCAAAATGCTCCATGACCCCTGACATCACAATGTTCCATAACACCTGCCATCAAAATATTCCATGACACATTTCATTAAATTGCTCCATGACCCTGTCATCACAATGCTCCCTGCCCTTCTCATCACAATGCACAACGCACTTGCCATCAAAATGCTCCATGACGTTTTTCATCACAATGATCCATGACCCTTGGCATCACAATGCTCCATGTCATTGTTATCACAATGCTCCATGAACAATCTCATCACATTTCTCCATGTCCTTGTCATCACAAAGCTCCATGACACATGTCATCAGAATGCTCCATGGCCTTCTCATCACAATGTTCCATGCTCTTGCCATCACAATGCTCCTTTACACCTGTCATAACAATACTCCATGACCCCTGCCATCACGATGTTCCATGGCCTTGTCATCACAAGGTTCCAAGAACCCTGTAATAACAATGCTCTATGCCTCTTTTCATCTCAATGATCCATGAACCCTGTCATCAAAATGCACCATGCCCATCATCATAATGCTTCATGCTATTGTCATCACAATGAAATCAAAATGCTCCATGACCTCTGTTATAACAATGCTCCAAACCCTTGTGATCACAATATTCCATAACACTGGTCATCACAATGCCCCATGACGCTCGTCATCACAATTATCCATGGTCTTCTCATCACAATGCTCCATGACCTTTGTCATCACTATGCTCAATACACTTGTCATCAAAATGCTCCCTGACACTTGTTGTCTGTATGCTCCTTGAACCCTGTCATGACAAGGTTCCATGCCATTTTCATCACAATGATCCATGCCTTTTTCATCACAATGCTCCAGGACACATGTAATCACAATGCTCCATGCCCTTGTCATCACAAAGCTCAATGACGCATGCCATCAGAATGCTCCTTGGACTTCTCCTCACAATGTTCCATGCCCTTTTCATCACAATGTTCCAAGACTCCTGTAATAACAGTGCTCCATGCCCCTTTTCATCAGTATGCTCCATGAGACTTGTCATCACAAGGCTCCATAGATTTGTTATCACAATGCTCCAGGACCTTGTCATCACAATGCTTCACGACCTTGTCATGAAAATTCTCAATGGCCCTTGTCATCATAATGCTCCAAGCCCTAGTCATCACAATGCTCCATTATATTTGTCATCACAGTCCTCCATTACATTCGGCATCACAACGTTCCATGCCATTGTCATCACAATGGACCATGACATATATCATCACAATGCTCCCTGACAACTTTCTTCACAATACTCCATGACCTTCTCATCACAATGCTCCATGCCCTTGTCATCACAATGCACCATGCCCACTGTCATCACAATAATCTATGAAATTTGTTAGACGAATGCTCCATTCTCCTGTCATAACAATGCTCCATGCTCTTGTCATTACAATGCTCCATGACCCCTGTCATCACAATGCTCCGTGACTCCAGTCATCACAATGCTTCATAACGTTTGTCATCACAATGATCCATGCCAGCGTCATCACAAGGCTCTGTGACCTTTGTAACCACAATGCTCTATGAACATTTCATCACAATTCTCTGTGACCCTTGTCATCACAATGCTCCATGTCTTTGTCAGAACTATGCTCCATGACCATTGTCATCACAATGTGCCACGCGCATTTCATCACAACGGTCCACAACCTTGTCATTGCAAGGCTCCATAAACGTTGTAATCACAATGGTCCATGCACTTCTCATCAAAATGCTCTCTCACCAGAGATATCACAATGTTCCATCACTAGTCATCACAATACTCCCTCACCCCTGTAATAACAAGGTTTCATGACCCTGTCATCACAATGCTACATCCCCTTATCATCACAATGTTCCATGACCCCTGACATCACAATGTTCCATAACCCCAGTCATCAAAATGCTCCATGACCATTGTCAACACAATTCTCCATGCACTTGCCAGCACAATGCTCCGTGACCCTTGTAATCACAATGCTCCAAGCCATTGTCATCACAATGCTCCATTACTTTTGTCATCAGAATCCTCCATGACGCTTGTCATCACAGTGCTCCATGACACCTGTCATCACAATGCTCCATGGCTTTGTCATCACAATGCTCAATACACTTGTCATCAAAATGCTCCCTGAAACTTGTTGTCTGTATGCTCCTTGAACCCTGTCATGACAAGGCTCCATGCCTTTTTCATCACAATGATCCATGCTCCATGACACCTGTCATCACAGTGCTCCATGGCTTTGTCATCACAATGCTCAATACACTTGTCATCAAAATGCTCCCTGAAACTTGCTGTCTGTATGCTCCTTGAACCCTGTCATGACAAGGCTCCATGCCTTTTTCATCACAATGATCCATGCTCTTTTCATCACAATGCTCCAAGACCCATGTAATCACAATGCTCCATGTCCTTGTCATCACCAAGCTCAATGACGCATGCCATCAGAATGCTCCTTGGTCTTCTCCTCACAATGTTCCATGCCCTTGTCATCACAATGTTCCAAGACCCCTGTAATGACAATGTTCCATGCCCCTTTTCATCAGTATGCTCCATGAGAATTCTCATCAAAAGGCTCCATGGTTTTGTCATCACAATGCTCCAGGACCTTGTCATCACAATGCTTCACGACCTTGTCATGAAATTTTTCAATGGCCCTTGTCATCATAATGCTCCAAGCCCTAGTCATCACAATGCTCCATTATATTTGTCATCACAATCCTCCATTACTTTTGGCATCACAATGTCCATGCCATTGTCATCACAATGGACCATGACATATGTCATCACAATGCTCCCTGACAACTGTCTTCACAATACTCAATGACATTCTCATCACAATGCTCCATGCCCTTGTCATCACAATGCACAATGCCCACTCTCATCACAATAATCTATGAAACTTGTCAGACCAATGATCCATGCCCCTGTCATCACAATGCTCCATGCCCTTGTCCTCACAGTGCTCCATGACCCCTGTCATCACAACGCTCCATGACACCAGTCATCACAATGCTTCATAACGTTTGTCATCACAATGTTCCATGCTGACTCATCACAAGGCTCTGTGACCTTTGTAACCACAATGCTCCATGAACTTTTCATCACAATTCTCTGTGACCCTTCTCATCAAAATGCTCCATGTCTTTGTCAGAACAATGCTCCATGGCCATTGTCATCACAATGTGCCATGCACATTTCATCACAACGGTCCAAAACATTTTCAATGCAATGCTCCATAAACATTGTAATCACAATGGTCCATGCACTTCTCATCAAAATGCTCTCTCACAAGAGATATCACAGTGTTCCATCACTAGTCATCACAATACTCCCTCACCCCTGTAATCACAATGTTCCATGACACTGTCATCACAATGCTACATCCGCTTACCATCACAATGTTCCATGACCCCTGACATCACAATGTTCCATAACCCCTGTCATCAAAATGCTCCATGACCCTCTTCATCCCAAAGCTCCAAGACCCCTGACATCACAATGTTCTATACCCCGTGCCATCAAAATATTCCATTACACATTTCATCAAATTGATGCATGAACCGGTCATCAAAATGCTCCCTGCCCTTCTCATCACAATGCACCATGCCCTTGTCATCAAAATGCTCCATGACTTGTCATCACAAAGCTCCATGACCCTTGGCATCACAATGCTCCATGTCATTGTCATCACAATGCTCCATGAAGTCTCTAATAACATTGCTCCTTGCCCTTGTCATCACAAAGCTCCACGACACATGTCATTACAATGCTCGATGCCCTTCTCATCACAATGCTCCATACCCTGTCATTACATTCCTGCATGACCCATGTATTATAGTGTTCCGTACCCTTGTCATCACAATGCTCCATGCCCACTCTCATCACAATAATTCATGAAACATTTCAGACCAATATTCCATGTCCTTCTCATCACAATGCTCCATTACCCCTTTCATAACAATGCACCATGACCCCCGCCATCACAATGTTCCACGGCCTAGTCATCACATGGTTCCATGACAATTGACATCACCATGCTCACTACGCCTGAAATCACAATGCTCCATGCCCTTGTCATCACAAAGCTCCATGACGCATGTCATCAGAATGTTCCATGGCCTTCTCATCTCAATGCTCCATGCCCTTGTCATCACAATGCTCCAAGACCATTGTAATCACAATGCTCCATGCCCCTTTTCATATCAATGCTCCATGAACCCTGTCATCACAATGCACCATGCCCATCATCATAATGCTTCAGGCTATTGTCATCACAATGAAATCAAACTGCTCCATGACCTCTGTCATCATAATACTCCGAACCCTTGTGATCACAATGTTCCATAACACTTATCATAACAACATCCCATGACGCTCATCATCACAATTATCCATGGCCTTCTCATCACAGTGCTCTATGATTTTTGTCATCACAATGCTCAATACACTTGTCATCACAATGCTCCCTTACACTTGTCTTCAGTATGCTCCTTGAAACCTGTCATGACAAGGCTCCATGCCATTTTCATCACAATGATCCATGCCCTTTTCATCACAATGCTCCAAGACCCCTTTAATCACAATGCTCCATGCCCTTGTCATCACAAAGCTCCTGGACGCATGTCATCAGAATGCTCCATGGACTTCTCATCACCATGATCCATGCCCTTGTCATCACAATGCTCCAGGACCCCTGAATTCACAATGCTCCATGCCCCTTTGCAACAGAATGCTCCATGAGACTTCTCATCAGAAGTCTCCATGGTCTTCTCATCAAAATGTTCCAGGACATTTTCATCACCATGCTCCATTCGCTTGTCATCACAATGCTCCATGACCAATATCATCACAATTCTCCATGACCACTCTCATCACAACACTCCATGACACCTGACAGCACAATGATCTGGGACTCTTTTCATCACAATGTTCCATTCCCTAGTCATCACAGTGCTCCAGGACACTTGTCATCACAATGATCCATGCCCTTGTCATCCCAATGCTCCATAACCCATGTATTCACAATGCTCCATGACGCTTGTCATCACAGTGCTCCATGACACCTGTCATCACAATGCTCCATGCCTTTGTCAGCAAAATGCTTCATGACCTTGTCATTACAATGCTCTATGTGCTTGTCATACCAATACTCCTTTACCATTGTCATCACAACCCTCCATGAACCTTGGGATCACATTGCTTCATGCCCTTGTCATCACAATGCCCCATGCTCCTTGAAATCAAAATGATCCATGACCTCTGTCATCACAATGCTCCAAGCCCTTGTGATCACAATGTTCCATAACACTTGTCATCACAACGCTCCATGATGCCTGTCATCACAATACTCCATGCCCTTTTCATCAAAATGCTCCATGACCTTTGTCATCACAATTCTCAATACACTTGTCATCACAATGCTCCCTGACACTTGTCATCAGAATGCTCCTTGAACCCTGTCACGAAAAGGCTCCATGCCTTTTTCATCACAATGCCTCATGCCATTTACATCACAATGCTCCATGCCATTGTCATCAAAATACTCCACAGGCTTGTCATCAAAATGTTCCATGACCCGTGTCATCACAAATCTCCATGCACTTGTCAGCACAATGCTCCCTGACACTTGTCATCACAATGCTCCAAGCCATTGTCATCACAAAGCTCCATTACCTTTGTCATCAGAATCCTCCATGACACTTGGCATCACAATGCTCCATGCCATTGTCATCACAATGGGCCATGACATATGTCATCACAATGCTCCCTGACACCTGTCTTCACAATACTGCATGACCTGGTCATCACAATGATCCATGCCCTTGTCATCACAATGCGCCATTCCAACTCTCATCGCAATAATTCATGAAACTTATTAGACCAATGTTCCATGCCCTTGTCATCACCATGCTCCATGCCCTTGTTATCACAATGCTCCATGGCCCCTGTCATCACAATGCTCCGTGACTCCAGTCATCACAATGCTTCATGAACTTTCTCATCACAATGGTCCATGTCCTCGTCATCAACTGTCTCTGTGACCTTTTTAACAACAATGCTCCATGAATTTTCATCACAATGCTCTTTGACCCTTGTCATCAAAATGCTCTATGCCTTTCTCAGCACAATGCTCCATGACCCTTGTCATCACAATGCTCCATGCGCTTGTCAGCACAATGCTCCATGACACATGTCATCACAATGAACCATGCGCTTGTCATCACAGTGCTCCAAAATCTTGTCATCACAATACTCCATGCACATCTCATCAAAATGCTCTCTCACCACTGATATCACAATGCTACATCACTATTTGTCACAGTACTCCCTCATCCCTCTCATCACAATTTTCCATGACTCCTCTCATCACAATGCTACATGCACTTATCATCACAATGTTCGATGACCCCTGACACCACAATGTTCCATAACATCTGTCATCAAACTGCTGAATGACTATTTTCATCAAAATGCTCCATGACCCCTGACATCACAATGTTCCATAACACCTGCCATCAAAATATTCAATGACACATTTCATTAAATTGCTCCATGACCCTGTCATCACAATGCTCCCTGCCCTTCTCATCACAATGCACAACGCACTTGCCATCAAAATGCTCCATGACGTTTTTCATCACAATGATCCATGACCCTTGGCATCACAATGCTCCATGTCATGGTCATCACAATGCTCCATGAACAATCTCATCACATTTCTCCATGTCCTTGTCATCACAAAGCTCCATGACACATGTCATCAGAATGCTCCATGGCCTTCTCATCACAATGTTCCATGCTCTTGCCATCACAATGCTCCTTTATACCTGTCATAACAATACTCCATGACCACTGCCATCACGATGTTCCATGGCCTTGTCATCACAAGGTTCCAAGAACCCTGTAATAACAATGCTCTATGCCCCTTTTCATCTCAATGATCCATGAAACCTGTCATCAAAATGCACCATGCCCATCATCATAATGCTTCATGCTATTGTCATCACAATGAAATCAAAATGCTCCATGACCTCTGTTATAACAATGCACCAAACCCTTGTGATCACAATATTCCATAACACTTGTCATCACAATGCCCCATGACGCTCGTCATCACAATTATCCATGGTCTTCTCATCACAATGCTCCATGACCTTTGTCATCACTATGCTCAATACACTTGTCATCAAAATGCTCCCTGACACTTGTTGTCTGTATGCTCCTTGAACCCTGTCATGACAAGGTTCCATGCCATTTTCATCACAATGATCCATGCCTTTTTCATCACAATGCTCCAGGACACATGTAATCACAATGCTCCATGCCCTTGTCATCACAAAGCTCAATGACGCATGCAATCAGAATGCTCCTTGGACTTCTCCTCACAATGTTCCATGCCCTTTTCATCACAATGTTCCAAGACTCCTGTAATCACAATGCTCCATGCCCCTTTTCATCAGTATGCTCCATGAGACTTGCCATCACAAGGCTCCATAGATTTGTTATCACAATGCTCCAGGACCTTGTCATCACAATGCTTCACGACCTTGTCATGAAAATTCTCAATGGCCCTTGTCATCATAATGCTCCAAGCCCTAGTCATCACAATGCTCCATTATATTTGTCATCACAGTCCTCCATTACATTCGGCATCACGACGTTCCATGCCATTGTCATCACAATGGACCATGACATATATCATCACAATGCTCCCTGACAACTTTCTTCACAATACTCCATGACCTTCTCATCACAATGCTCCATGCCCTTGTCATCACAATGCACCATGCCCACTGTCATCACAATAATCTATGAAATTTGTTAGACGAATGCTCCATTCTCCTGTCATAACAATGCTCCATGCTCTTGTCATTACAATGCTCCATGACCCCTGTCATCACAATGCTCCGTGACTCCAGTCATCACAATGCTTCATAACGTTTGTCATCACAATGATCCATGCCAGCGTCATCACAAGGCTCTGTGACCTTTGTAACCACAATGCTCTATGAACATTTCATCACAATTCTCTGTGACCCTTGTCATCACAATGCTCCATGTCTTTGTCAGAACTATGCTCCATGACCATTGTCATCACAATGTGCCACGCGCATTTCATCACAACGGTCCACAACCTTGTCATTGCAAGGCTCCATAAACGTTGTAATCACAATGGTCCATGCACTTCTCATCAAAATGCTCTCTCACCAGAGATATCACAATGTTCCATCACTAGTCATCACAATACTCCCTCACCCCTGTAATAACAAGGTTTCATGACCCTGTCATCACAATGCTACATCCCCTTATCATCACAATGTTCCATGACCCCTGACATCACAATGTTCCATAACCCCAGTCATCAAAATGCTCCATGACCATTGTCAACACAATTCTCCATGCACTTGCCAGCACAATGCTCCGTGACCCTTGTAATCACAATGCTCCAAGCCATTGTCATCACAATGCTCCATTACTTTTGTCATCAGAATCCTCCATGACGCTTGTCATCACAGTGCTCCATGACACCTGTCATCACAATGCTCCATGGCTTTGTCATCACAATGCTCAATACACTTGTCATCAAAATGCTCCCTGAAACTTGTTGTCTGTATGCTCCTTGAACCCTGTCATGACAAGGCTCCATGCCTTTTTCATCACAATGATCCATGCTCTTTTCATCACAATGCTCCAAGACCCATGTAATCACAATGCTCCATGTCCTTGTCATCACCAAGCTCAATGACGCATGCCATCAGAATGCTCCTTGGTCTTCTCCTCACAATGTTCCATGCCCTTGTCATCACAATGTTCCAAGACCCCTGTAATGACAATGTTCCATGCCCCTTTTCATCAGTATGCTCCATGAGAATTCTCATCAAAAGGCTCCATGTTTTTGTCATCACAATGCTCCAGGACCTTGTCATCACAATGCTTCACGACCTTGTCATGAAATTTTTCAATGGCCCTTGTCATCATAATGCTCCAAGCCCTAGTCATCACAATGCTCCATTATATTTGTCATCACAATCCTCCATTACTTTTGGCATCACAATGTCCATGCCATTGTCATCACAATGGACCATGACATATGTCATCACAATGCTCCCTGACAACTGTCTTCACAATACTCAATGACATTCTCATCACAATGCTCCATGCCCTTGTCATCACAATGCACAATGCCCACTCTCATCACAATAATCTATGAAACTTGTCAGACCAATGATCCATGCCCCTGTCATCACAATGCTCCATGCCCTTGTCCTCACAATGCTCCATGACCCCTGTCATCACAACGCTCCGTGACACCAGTCATCACAATGCTTCATAACGTTTGTCATCACAATGTTCCATGCCGACTCATCACAAGGCTCTGTGACCTTTGTAACCACAATGCTCCATGAACTTTTCATCACAATTCTCTGTGACCCTTCTCATCAAAATGCTCCATGTCTTTGTCAGAACAATGCTCCATGGCCATTGTCATCACAATGTGCCATGCACATTTCATCACAACGGTCCAAAACATTTTCATTGCAATGCTCCATAAACATTGTAATCACAATGGTCCATGCACTTCTCATCAAAATGCTCTCTCACAAGAGATATCACAGTGTTCCATCACTAGTCATCACAATACTCCCTCACCCCTGTAATCACAATGTTCCATGACACTGTCATCACAATGCTACATCCGCTTACCATCACAATGTTCCATGACCCCTGACATCACAATATTCCATAACCCCTGTCATCAAAATGCTCCATGACCCTCTTCATCCCAAAGCTCCAAGACCCCTGACATCACAATGTTCTATACCCAGTGCCATCAAAATATTCCATTACACATTTCATCAAATTGATGCATGAACCGGTCATCAAAATGCTCCCTGCCCTTCTCATCACAATGCACCATGCCCTTGTCATCAAAATGCTCCATGACTTGTCATCACAAAGCTCCATGACCCTTGGCATCACAATGCTCCATGAACTCTCTAATAACATTGCTCCATGCCCTTGTCATCACAAAGCTCCACGACACATGTCATTACAATGCTCGATGCCCTTCTCATCACAATGCTCCATACCCTGTCATTACATTCCTGCATGACCCATGTATTATAGTGTTCCGTACCCTTGTCATCACAATGCTCCATGCCCACTCTCATCACAATAATTCATGAAACATTTCAGACCAATATTCCATGTCCTTCTCATCACAATGCTCCATTACCCCTTTCATAACAATGCACCATGACCCCCGCCATCACAATGTTCCACGGCCTAGTCATCACATGGTTCCATGACAATTGACATCACCATGCTCACTACGCCTGAAATCACAATGCTCCATGCCCTTGTCATCACAAAGCTCCATGACGCATGTCATCAGAATGTTCCATGGCCTTCTCATCTCAATGCTCCATGCCCTTGTCATCACAATGCTCCAAGACCATTGTAATCACAATGCTCCATGCCCCTTTTCATATCAATGCTCCATGAACCCTGTCATCACAATGCACCATGCCCATCATCATAATGCTTCAGGCTATTGTCATCACAATGAAATCAAAATGCTCCATGACCTCTGTCATCATAATACTCTGAACCCTTGTGATCACAATGTTCCATAACACTTATCATAACAACATCCCATGACGCTCATCATCACAATTATCCATGGCCTTCTCATCACAGTGCTCTATGATTTTTGTCATCACAATGCTCAATACACTTGTCATCACAATGCTCCCTTACACTTGTCTTCAGTATGCTCCTTGAAACCTGTCATGACAAGGCTCCATGCCATTTTCATCACAATGATCCATGCCCTTTTCATCACAATGCTCCAAGACCCCTTTAATCACAATGCTCCATGCCCTTGTCATCACAAAGCTCCTGGACGCATGTCATCAGAATGCTCCATGGACTTCTCATCACCATGATCCATGCCCTTGTCATCACAATGCTCCAGGACCCCTGAATTCACAATGCTCCATGCCCCTTTGCAACAGAATGCTCCATGAGACTTCTCATCAGAAGTCTCCATGGTCTTCTCATCAAAATGTTCCAGGACATTTTCATCACCATGCTCCATTCGCTTGTCATCACAATGCTCCATGACCAATATCATCACAATTCTCCATGACCACTGTCATCACAACACTCCATGACACCTGACAGCACAATGATCTGGGACTCTTTTCATCACAATGTTCCATTCCCTAGTCATCACAGTGCTCCAGGACACTTGTCATCACAATGATCCATGCCCTTGTCATCCCAATGCTCCATAACCCATGTATTCACAATGCTCCATGACGCTTGTCATCACAGTGCTCCATGACACCTGTCATCACAATGCTCCATGCCTTTGTCAGCAAAATGCTTCATGACCTTGTCATTACAATGCTCTATGTGCTTGTCATACCAATACTCCTTTACCATTGTTATCACAACCCTCCATGAACCTTGGGATCACATTGCTTCATGCCCTTGTCATCACAATGCCCCATGTTCCTTGAAATCAAAATGATCCATGACCTCTGTCATCACAATGCTCCAAGCCCTTGTGATCACAATGTTCCATAACACTTGTCATCACAACGCTCCATGATGCCTGTCATCACAATACTCCATGCCCTTTTCATCAAAATGCTCCATGACCTTTGTCATCACAATTCTCAATACACTTGTCATCACAATGCTCCCTGACACTTGTCATCAGAATGCTCCTTGAACCCTGTCACGAAAAGGCTCCATGCCTTTTTCATCACAATGCCTCATGCCATTTACATCACAATGCTCCATGCCATTGTCATCAAAATACTCCACAGGCTTGTCATCAAAATGTTCCATGACCCGTGTCATCACAAATCTCCATGCACTTGTCAGCACAATGCTCCCTGACCCTTGTCATCACAATGCTCCAATCCATTGTCATCACAAAGCTCCATTACCTTTGTCATCAGAATCCTCCATGACACTTGGCATCACAATGCTCCATGCCATTGTCATCACAATGGGCCATGACATATGTCATCACAATGCTCCCTGACACCTGTCTTCACAATACTGCATGACCTGGTCATCACAATGATCCATGCCCTTGTCATCACAATGCGCCATTCCAACTCTCATCGCAATAATTCATGAAACTTATTAGACCAATGTTCCATGCCCTTGTCATCACCATGCTCCATGCCCTTGTTATCACAATGCTCCATGGCCCCTGTCATCACAATGCTCCGTGACTCCAGTCATCACAATGCTTCATGAACTTTCTCATCACAATGGTCCATGTCCTCATCATCAACTGTCTCTGTGACCTTTTTAACAACAATGCTCCATGAATTTTCATCACAATGCTCTTTGACCCTTGTCATCAAAATGCTCTATGCCATTCTCAGCACAATGCTCCATGACCCTTGTCATCACAATGCTCCATGCGCTTGTCAGCACAATGCTCCATGACACATGTCATCACAATGAACCATGCGCTTGTCATCACAGTGCTCCAAAATCTTGTCATCACAATACTCCATGCACATCTCATCAAAATGCTCTCTCACCACTGATATCACAATGCTACATCACTATTTGTCACAGTACTCCCTCATCCCTCTCATCACAATTTTCCATGACTCCTCTCATCACAATGCTACATGCACTTATCATCACAATGTTCGATGACCCCTGACACCACAATGTTCCATAACATCTGTCATCAAACTGCTGAATGACTATTTTCATCAAAATGCTCCATGACCCCTGACATCACAATGTTCCATAACACCTGCCATCAAAATATTCCATGACACATTTCATTAAATTGCTCCATGACCCTGTCATCACAATGCTCCCTGCCCTTCTCATCACAATGCACAACGCACTTGCCATCAAAATGCTCCATGACGTTTTTCATCACAATGATCCATGACCCTTGGCATCACAATGCTCCATGTCATGGTCATCACAATGCTCCATGAACAATCTCATCACATTTCTCCATGTCCTTGTCATCACAAAGCTCCATGACACATGTCATCAGAATGCTCCATGGCCTTCTCATCACAATGTTCCATGCTCTTGCCATCACAATGCTCCTTTACACCTGTCATAACAATACTCCATGACCCCTGCCATCACGATGTTCCATGGCCTTGTCATCACAAGGTTCCAAGAACCCTGTAATAACAATGCTCTATGCCTCTTTTCATCTCAATGATCCATGAACCCTGTCATCAAAATGCACCATGCCCATCATCATAATGCTTCATGCTATTGTCATCACAATGAAATCAAAATGCTCCATGACCTCTGTTATAACAATGCTCCAAACCCTTGTGATCACAATATTCCATAACACTGGTCATCACAATGCCCCATGACGCTCGTCATCACAATTATCCATGGTCTTCTCATCACAATGCTCCATGACCTTTGTCATCACTATGCTCAATACACTTGTCATCAAAATGCTCCCTGACACTTGTTGTCTGTATGCTCCTTGAACCCTGTCATGACAAGGTTCCATGCCATTTTCATCACAATGATCCATGCCTTTTTCATCACAATGCTCCAGGACACATGTAATCACAATGCTCCATGCCCTTGTCATCACAAAGCTCAATGACGCATGCCATCAGAATGCTCCTTGGACTTCTCCTCACAATGTTCCATGCCCTTTTCATCACAATGTTCCAAGACTCCTGTAATAACAGTGCTCCATGCCCCTTTTCATCAGTATGCTCCATGAGACTTGTCATCACAAGGCTCCATAGATTTGTTATCACAATGCTCCAGGACCTTGTCATCACAATGCTTCACGACCTTGTCATGAAAATTCTCAATGGCCCTTGTCATCATAATGCTCCAAGCCCTAGTCATCACAATGCTCCATTATATTTGTCATCACAGTCCTCCATTACATTCGGCATCACAACGTTCCATGCCATTGTCATCACAATGGACCATGACATATATCATCACAATGCTCCCTGACAACTTTCTTCACAATACTCCATGACCTTCTCATCACAATGCTCCATGCCCTTGTCATCACAATGCACCATGCCCACTGTCATCACAATAATCTATGAAATTTGTTAGACGAATGCTCCATTCTCCTGTCATAACAATGCTCCATGCTCTTGTCATTACAATGCTCCATGAGCCCTGTCATCACAATGCTCCGTGACTCCAGTCATCACAATGCTTCATAACGTTTGTCATCACAATGATCCATGCCAGCGTCATCACAAGGCTCTGTGACCTTTGTAACCACAATGCTCTATGAACATTTCATCACAATTCTCTGTGACCCTTGTCATCACAATGCTCCATGTCTTTGTCAGAACTATGCTCCATGACCATTGTCATCACAATGTGCCACGCACATTTCATCACAACGGTCCACAACCTTGTCATTGCAAGGCTCCATAAAAGTTGTAATCACAATGGTCCATGCACTTCTCATCAAAATGCTCTCTCACCAGAGATATCACAATGTTCCATCACTAGTCATCACAATACTCCCTCACCCCTGTAATAACAAGGTTTCATGACCCTGTCATCACAATGCTACACCCCCTTATCATCACAATGTTCCATGACCCCTGACATCACAATGTTCCATAACCCCAGTCATCAAAATGCTCCATGACCATTGTCAACACAATTCTCCATGCACTTGCCAGCACAATGCTCCGTGACCCTTGTAATCACAATGCTCCAAGCCATTGTCATCACAATGCTCCATTACTTTTGTCATCAGAATCCTCCATGACGCTTGTCATCACAGTGCTCCATGACACCTGTCATCACAATGCTCCATGGCTTTGTCATCACAATGCTCAATACACTTGTCATCAAAATGCTCCCTGAAACTTGTTGTCTGTATGCTCCTTGAACCCTGTCATGACAAGGCTCCATGCCTTTTTCGTCACAATGATCCATGCTCTTTTCATCACAATGCTCCAAGACCCATGTAATCACAATGCTCCATGTCCTTGTCATCACCAAGCTCAATGACGCATGCCATCAGAATGCTCCTTGGTCTTCTCCTCACAATGTTCCATGCCCTTGTCATCACAATGTTCCAAGACCCCTGTAATGACAATGCTCCATGCCACTTTTCATCAGTATGCTCCATGAGAATTCTCATCAAAAGGCTCCATGGTTTTGTCATCACAATGCTCCAGGACCTTGTCATCACAATGCTTCACGACCTTGTCATGAAAATTTTCAATGGCCCTTGTCATCATAATGCTCCAAGCCCTAGTCATCACAATGCTCCATTATATTTGTCATCACAATCCTCCATTACTTTTGGCATCACAATGTCCATGCCATTGTCATCACAATGGACCATGACATATGTCATCACAATGCTCCCTGACAACTGTCTTCACAATACTCAATGACATTCTCATCACAATGCTCCATGCCCTTGTCATCACAATGCACCATGCCCACTCTCATCACAATAATCTATGAAACTTGTCAGACCAATAATCCATGCCCCTGTCATCACAATGCTCCATGCCCTTGTCCTCACAATGCTCCATGACCCCTGTCATCACAACGCTCCGTGACACCAGTCATCACAAAGCTTCATAATGTTTGTCATCACAATGTTCTATGCCCGACTCATCACAAGGCTCTGTGACCTTTGTAACCACAATGCTCCATGAACTTTTCATCACAATTCTCTGTGACCCTTGTCATCAAAATGCTCCATGTCTTTGTCAGAACAATGCTCCATGGCCATTGTCATCACAGTGTGCCATGCACATTTCATCACAACGGTCCAAAACATTTTCATTGCAATGCTCCATAAACATTGTAATCACAATGGTCCATGCACTTCTCATCAAAATGCTCTCTCACAAGAGATATCACAGTGTTCCCTCACTAGTCATCACAATACTCCCTCACCCCTGTAATCACAATGTTCCATAACACTGTCATCACAATGCTACATCCGCTTACCATCACAATGTTCCATGACCCCTGACATCACAATGTTCCATAACCCCTGTCATCAAAATGCTCCATGACCCTCTTCATCCCAAAGCTCCAAGACCCCTGACATCACAATGTTCTATACCCCGTGCCATCAAAATGTTCCATTACACATTTCATAAAATTGATGCATGAACCGGTCATCAAAATGCTCCCTGCCCTTCTCATCACAATGCACCATGCCCTTGTCTTCAAAATGCTCCATGACTTGTCATCACAAAACTCCATGACCCTTGGCATCACAATGCTCCATGTCATTGTCATCACAATGCTCCATGAACTCTCTCATAACATTGCTCCATGCCCTTGTCATCACAAAGCTCCATGACACATGTCATTACAATGCTCGATGCCCTTCTCATCACAATGCTCCATACCCTGTCATTACATTCCTGCATGACCCATGTATTATAGTGTTCCGTACCCTTGTCATCACAATGCTCCATGCCCACTCTCATCACAATAATTCATGAAATATGTCAGACCAATATTCCATGTCCTTCTCATCACAGTGCTCCATTAGCCCTTTCATAACAATGCATCATGACCCCTGCCATCACAATATTCCACGGCCTAGTCATCACATGGTTCCATGACAATTGACATCACCATGCTCAAGACGCCTGAAATCACAATGCTCCATGCCCTTGTCATCACAAAGCTCCAAGACGCATGTCATCAGAATGTTCCATGGCCTTCTCATCTCAATGCTCCATGCCCTTGTCATCACAATGCTCCAAGACCATTGTAATCACATTGCTCCATGCCCCTTTTCATTTCAATGCTCCATGAACCCTGTCATCACAATGCACCATGCCCATCATCATAATGCTTCAGGCTATTGTCATCACAATGAAATCAAAATGCTCCATGACTTCTGTCATCATAATACTCCGAACCCTTGTGATCACAATGTTCCATAACACTTATCATAACAACATCCCATGACGCTCATCATCACAATTATCCATGGCCTTCTCATCACAGTGCTCTATGATTTTTGTCATCACAATGCTCAATACACTTGTCATCACAATGCTCCCTTACACTTGTCTTCAGTATGCTCCTTGAAACCTGTCATGACAAGGCTCCATGCCATTTTCATCACAATGATCCATGCCCTTTTCATCACAATGCTCCAAGACCCCTTTAATCACAATGCTCCATGCCCTTGTCATCACAAAGCTCATGGACGCATGTCATCAGAAAGCTCCATGGACTTCTCATCAGCATGATCCATGCCCTTGTCATCACAATGCTCCAGGACCCCTGTATTCACAATGCTCCATGCCCCTTTGCAACAGAATGCTCCATGAGACTTCTCATCAGATGTCTCCATGGTCTTCTCATCAAAATGTTCCAGGACATTGTCATCACCATGCTCCATTCGCTTGTCATCGCAATGCTCCATGACCAATATCATCACAATTCTCCATGACCACAGTAATCACAACACTCCATGACACCTGACAGCACAATGATCTGGGACTCTTTTCATCACAATGTTCCATTCCCTAGTCATCACAATGCTCCAGGACACTTGTCATCACAATGATCCATGCCCTTGTCATCCCAATGCTCCATAACCCCTGTATTCACAATGCTCCATGACGCTTGTCATCACAGTGCTCCATGACACCTGTCATCAAAATGCTCCATGCCTTTGTCAGCAAAATGCTTCATGACCTTGTCATTACAATGCTCTATGTGCTTGTCATCCCATTACTCATTTACCATTGTCATCACAACCCTCCATGAACCTTGGGATCACATTGCTTCATGCCTTTGTCATCACAATGCCCCATGCTCCTTGAAATCAAAATGATCCATGACCTCTGTCATCACAATGCTCCAAGCCCTTGTGATCACAATGTTCCATAACACTTGTCATCACAACGCTCCATGATGCCTGTCATCACAAAATTCCATGCACTTTTCATCAAAATGCTCCATGACCTTTGTCATCACAATTCTCAATACACTTATCATCACAATGCTCCCTGACACTTGTCATCAGAATGCTCTTTGAACCCTGTCACGAAAAGGCTCCATGCCTTTTTCATCACAATGCCTCATGCAATTTACATCACAATGCTCCATGCCATTGTCATCAATATACTCCACAAGCTTGTCATCAGAATGTTCCATGGCCCGTGTCATCATAAATTTCCATGCACTTTTCAGCACAATGCTCCCTGACCCTTGTCATTACAATGCTCCAAGCCATTGTCATCACAAAGCTCCATTACCTTTGTCATCAAAATCCTCCTTGACACTTGGCATCACAATGCTCCATGCCATTGTCATCACAATGGGCCATGACATATGTCATCACAATGCTCCCTGACACCTGTCTTCACAATACTGCATGACCTGGTCATCACAATGATCCATGCCCTTGTCATCACAATGCGCCATTCCAACTCTCATCGCAATAATTCATGAAACTTATTAGACCAATGTTCCATGCCCTTGTCATCACCATGCTCCATGCCCTTGCTATCACAATGCTCCATGACCCCTGTCATCACAAGGCTCCGTGACTCCATTCATCACAATGCTTCATGAAATTTCTCATCACAGTGGTCCATGTCCTCGTCATCAACTGTCTCTGTGACCTTTTTAACAACAATGCTCCATGAATTTTCATCACAATGCTCTTTGACCATTGTCATCAAAATGTTCTATGCCTTTCTCAGCACAATGCTCCATGTCCCTTGTCATCACAGTGCTCCATGCGCTTGTCAGCACAATGCTCCATGACACATGTCATCACAATGAACCATGCGCTTGTCATCACAGTGCTCCACAATCTTGTCATCACAATGCTCCATGCAAATCTCATCAAAATGCTCTCTCACCACTGATATCACAATGCTACATCACTATTTGTCACAGTACACCCTCATCCCTCTCATCACAATTTTCCATGACTCCTCTCATCACAATGCTACATGCAATTATCATCACAATGTTCGATGACCCCTGACATCACAATGTTCCATAACATCTGTCATCAAACTGCTGAATGACCATTTTCATCAAAATGCTCCATGACCCCTGACATCACAATGTTCCATAACAACTGTCATCAAAATATTGCATGACACATTTCATTAAATTGCTCCATGACCCTGTCATCACAATGCTCCCTGCCCTTCTCATCACAATGCACAACGCACTTGCCATCAAAATGCTCCATGACCTTTGTCATCACAAAGATCCATGACGCTTGGCATCACAATGCTCCATGTCATTGTCATCACAATGCTCCATGAACATTCTCATCACATTTCTCCATGTCCTTGTCATCACAAAGCTCCATGACACATGTCATCAGAATGCTCCATGGCCTTCTGATTACACTGTTCCATGCTCTTGCCATCACAATGCTCCTTTACCCCTGTCATAACAATACTCCATGACCACTGCCATCACGATGTTCCATGGCCTTGTCATCACAAGGCTCCATGACCCTTCTCATCACAATGCTCCAAGAAACCTGTAATCACAATGCTCTATGCCCCTTTTCATCTCAGTGATCCATGAACCCTGTCATCATAATGCGCCATGCCCATCATCATAATGCTTCATGCTATTTTCATCACAATGAAATCAAAATGCTCCATGACCTGTGTCATAACAATGCTCCAAACCCTTGTGATCACAATATTCCATAACACTTGTCATCACAATGCCCCATGACGCTCGTCATCACAGTTATCCATGGCCTTCTCATCACAGTGCTCTATGATTTTTGTCATCACAATGCTCAATACACTTGTCATCACAATGCTCCCTGACACTTGTGTTCAGTATGCTCCTTGAAACTTGTCATGAAAAGGCTCCATGCCTTTTTCATCACAATGATCCATGCCCTTTTCATCACAATGCTCCAAGACCCCTTTAATCACAATGCTCCATGCCCTTGTCATCACAAAGCTCCTGGACGCATGTCATCAGAATGCTCCATGGACTTCTCATCACCATGATCCATGCCCTTGTCATCACAATGCTCCAAGACCCCTGTAATCACAATGCTCCATGCCCCTTTTCAACAGAATGCTCCATGAGACTTCTCATCAAAAGTCTCCATGGTCTTCTCATCAAAATGTTCCAGGACTTTGTCATCACCATGCTCCATTCGCTTGTCATCGCAATGCTCCATGACCAATATCATCACAATTCTCAATGACCACTCTCATCACAACACTCCATGACACCTGACAGCACAATGATCTGGGACTCTTTTCATCACAATGTTCCATTCCCTAGTCATCACAATGCTCCAGGACACTTGTCATCAAAATGATCCATGCCCTTGTCATCCCAATGCTCCATAACCCCTGTATTCACAATGCTCCATGACGCCTGTCATCACAGTGCTCCATGACACCTGTCATCACAATGCTCCATGCCTTTGTCAGCAAAATGCTTCATGACCTTGTCATTACAATGCTCTATGTGCTTGTCATCACAATACTCCATTACCATTGTCATCATAACCCTCCATGAAACTTGGGATCACATTGCTTCATGCCCTTGTCATCATAATGCCCCATGCTCCTTGAAATCAAAATGACCCATGACCTCTGTCATCACAATGTTCCAAGCCCTTGTGATCACAATATTCCATAACACTTGTCATCACAATGCTCCATGATGCCTGTCATCACAATACTCCATGCCCTTTTCATCAAAATTCTCCATGACCTTTGTCATCACAATTCTCAATACACTTGTCATCACAGTGCTCCCTGACACTTGTCATCAGAATGCTCCTTGAACCCTGTCATGAAAAGGCTCCATGCCTTTTTCATCACAATGCCCCATGCCATTTACAACACAATGCTCCATGCCATTTTCATCAATATACTCCACAGGCTTGTCATCAGAATGTTCCATGACCCGTGTCATCACAAATCTCCATGCACTTCTCAGCACAATGCTCCCTGACCCTTGTCATCACAATGCTCCAATCCATTGGCATCACAAAGCTCCATTACCTTTGTCATCAGAATCCTCCATGACACTTGGCATCACAATGCTCCATGCCATTGTCATCACAATGGGCCATGACATATGTCATCACAATGCTCCCTGACAACTGTCTTTACAATACTGCATGACCTGTTCATCACAATGATCCATGCTCTTGTCATCACAATGCGCCATTCCAACTCTCATCGCAATAATTCATGAAATTTATTAGACCAATGTTCCATGCCCTTGTCATCAGCATGCTCCATGCCCATGTTATCACAATGCTCCATGACCCCTGTCATCACAATGCTCCGTGACTCCAGTCATCACAATGCTTCATGAACTTTCTCATCACAATGGTCCATGTCCTCGTCATCAACTGTCTCTGTGACATTTTTAACAACAATGCTCCATGAAATTTCATCACAATGCTCTTTGACCCTTGTCATCAAAATGCTCTATGCCTTTCTCAGCACAATGCTCCATGACCCTTGTCATCACAAAACTCCATGCGCTTGTCAGCACAATGCTCCATGACACATGTCATCACAATGAACCATGCGCGTGTCATCACAGTGCTCCACAATTTTGTCATCAAAGTGCTCCATGCACTTCTCATCAAAATGCTCTCTCACCACTGATATCACAATGCTACATCAGTATTTGTCACAGTACTCCCACATCCCTCTCATCACAATGTTCCATGACTCCTGTCATCACAATGCTACATGCAATTATCATCACAATGTTCGATGACCCCTGACATCAAAATGTTCCATAACATCTGTCATCAAAATGCTCCATGACACTTTTCATCAAAATGCTCCATGACCCCTGACATCACAATGTTCCATAACACCTGTCATCAAAATGTTCCATGACACATTTCATCAAATTGCTCAATGTCCCTGTTATCAAAATGCTCCCTGCCTTTCTCATCAAAAGGCACAACGCACTTGCCATCAAAATGCCCCATGACCTTTGCCATCACAAAGATCCTTGACCCTTGGAATCACAATGCTCCATGAACACTCTCATCACATTGCTCCATGCCCTTGTCATGACAAAGCTCCATGACACATGTCATCAGAAATTTCCATGGCCTTCTCATCACAATGGTCCATGCCCTTGCCATCACAATGCTCCATTACCCCTGTCATAACAATGCCCCATGACCCCTGCCATCACGTTGTTCCATGGCCTTGTCATCACAAGGCTCCATGACCCTTCTCATCACAATACACCAAGAAGCCTGTAATCACAATGCTCTATGCCCCTTTTCATCTCAATGATCCATGAACCCTGTCATCACAATGCACCATGCCCATCATCATAATGCTTCATGCTATTGTCATCACAATGAAATCAAATTGTTCCATGACCTCTGTCATAACAATTCTCCAAAACCTTGTGATCACAATATTCCATAACACTTGTCATCACAATGCCACATGACGCTCGTCATCACAATTATCCATGGTCTTCTCATCACAATGCTCCATGACTTTTGTCATCACAATGCTCAATACACTTGTCATCAAAATTCTCCCTGACACTTGTTGTCTGTATGCTCCTTGAACCCTGTCATGAAAAGGCTCCATGCCTTTTTCATCACAGTGATCCATGCCTTTTTCATCACAATGCTCCATGCCTTTGTCATCAAAATACTCCACAAGCTTGTCATCAGAATGTTCCATGACCCTTGTCATCACAAATCTCCATGCACTTGTCAGCAAAATGCTCCCTGACCCTTGTCATCACAATGCTCCAAGTCATTTTCATCACAATGCTCAATTATCTTTGACAGCAGAATCCTACATGACAATTGGCATCACAATTCTCCATGCCCTTGTCATCACAATGCACCATTCCAAATGTCATCGCAATAATCCATGAAACATATTAGACCAGTGTTCCATGCCCTTGTCATCACAATGCTCCATGCCCTTGTTATCACAATGCTCCATGACCCCTGTCATCACAATGCTCCGTGACTCCAGTCATCACAATGCGTCATCGCATTTGTCATCACAATGGTCCATGCCCTCGTCATCAACAGTCTCTGTGACCATTTTAACCACAGTGCTCCATGAACTTTTCATCACAATGCTCTTTGACCCTTGTCATCACAATGCTTTATGCCTTTCTCAGCAAAATGCTCCATGACCCTTGTCATCACAATGCTCCATGAGCTTGTCAGCACAATGCTCCATGACACATGTCATCACAGTGCTCCATGACTCTGGTCATCACAATGCTCCGTGACTCCAGTCATCACAATGCTTCATCGCATTTGTCATCACAATGGTCCATGCCCTCGTCATCAACATTCTCTGTGACCATTTTAACCACAGTGCTCCATGAACTTTTCATCACAATGCTCTTTGACCCTTGTCATCACAATGCTCTATGCCTTTCTCAGCAAAATGCTCCATGACCCTTCTCATCACAATGCTCCATGAGCTTGTCAGCACAATGCTCCATGACACATGTCATCACAGTGCTCCATGACTCTCGTCATCACAATGCTCCGTGACTCCAGTCATCTCAATGCTTCATAACGTTTGTCATCACAATGGTCCATGCCCGACTCATCACAAGGCTCTGTGACCTTTGTAACCACAATGCTCCGTGAAATTTTCATCACAATTCTCTTTGACACTTGTCATCACAATGCTCCATGTCTTTGTCAGAACAATGCTCCATGACCATTGTCATCACAATATGCCATGCACATTTCATCACAAAGGTCCACAACATTTTCATTGCAATGCTCCATAAACATTGAAATCACAATGCTCCATGCATTTCTCATCAAAATGCTCTCTCACCAGAGATATCACAGTGTTCCATCACTAGTCATCTCAATACTCCCTCACCCCTGTAATCACAATGTTCCATGACCCTGTCATCACAATGCTACATCCTCTTACCATCACAAAGTTCCATGACTCTTGACATCACAATGTTCCATAACCCCTGTCATCAATACGCTCCATGACCCTTTCATCCCAAAGCTCCAAGTCCCCTGACATCACAATGGTCTATAAACACTGCCATCAAAATGTTCCATTACAATTTCCTCAAATTGCTGCATGACCCGGTCATCAAAATGCTCCCTGCCCTTCTCATCACAATGCACCATGCCCTTGTCATCAAAATGCTCCATGACTTGTCATCACAAAGCTCCATGACCGTTGGCATCACAATGCTCCATGTCATTGTCATCACAATGCTCCATGAACCCTCTCATAGCATTGCTCTATGCCCCTGTCATCACAATGCTCGATGCCCTTCTCATCACAATGTTCCATGCCCTTGTCATTACAGTCCTGCATGACTCATGTATCATAGTGTTCCATACCCTTGTCATCACAATGCTCCATGCCCACTCTCATCCCAATAATCCATGAAATATTTCAGACCTATATTCCATTCCCTTCTCATCACAATGCTCCATTACCCCTTTCATAACCATGCACCATGACCACCGCCATCACAATGTTCCACGGCCTAGTCATCACATGGTTCCATGAAAATTGTCATCACAATGCTCAAGACCCCTGAAATCCCAATGCTCCATGCCCATGTCATCACAAAGCTCCATGACGCATGTCATCAGAAAGTTCCATGGCCTTCTTATCACAATGCTCCATGCTCATGTCATCACAAGCTCCAAGACCCTTGTAATCACAGTGTTCCATGCCACTTTTCATCTCAATGCTCCATGAACCCTGTCATCACAATACAGCATGCCCATCATCATAATGCTTCAGGCTATTGTCATCACAATGAAATCAAAATGCTCCATGACCTCTGTCATCAGAATACTCCGAACCCTTGTTATCACAATTTTCCATAACACTTATCATCACAACAACCCATGACACTCATCATCACAATTATCCATGGACTTCTCATCACAATGCTCTATGAACTATGTCATCACAATTCTCAATACACTTGTCATCACAATGCTCCCTGTCACATGTCGTCAATATGCTCCTTGAACCCTGTCATGACAAGGCTCCATGCCTTTTTCATCACAATGATCCATGCCCTTGTCATCACAATGCTCCAAGACCACTTTAATCACAATGCTCCATGCCCCTTTTCATCTCAATGCTCCATGAACCCTGTCATCACAATGCACCATGCCCATCATCATGATGCTTCAGGCTATTGTCATCACAATGAAATCAAAATTCTGCATGACCTCTGTCATCATAATGCTCCAAACCCTTGTGATCACAATGTTCCATAACACTTATCATCACAACACCCCATGACGATCATCATCACAATTATCCATGGCCTTCTCATCACAATGCTCCATGACATTCGTCATCACAATTCTCAATACACTTGTCATCACAATGCTCCCTGACACTTGTCGTCAGAATGCTCCTTGAACACTGTCACGAAAAGGCTCCAGGCCTTTTTCATCACAATGCCCCATGCCGTTTTCATCACAAATCTCCATGCCATTGTCATCAAAATACTCCACAAATTTGTCATCAGAATCCTCCATGACACTTGTCATCACAATTCTCCATGCACTTGTCAGCAAAATGCTCCCTGACACTTGTCATCACAATGCTCCAAGCCATTGTCATCACAATGCTCCATTACGTTTGTCATCAGACTTCTCCATGACATTTGGCATCGCAATGCTCCATGCCATTGTTATCACAATGGGCCATACATATGTCATCACAATGCTCCCTGACACCTCTCTTCACAATAATGCATAACCTGGTCATCACAATGCTCCATGCCCTTGTCATCAGAATGCGCCATTCCAAATGTCATCACAATAATCCATGAAACTTGTCAGACCGATACTCCATGCCTCTGTCACCACAATGCTCCATGCCCTTGTTATCACAATGCTCCATGACCCCTGCCATCACAATGCTCTTTGACTCCAGTCATCACAATGCTTCATGACCTTTGTCACCACAATGGTCCATGCCCTCGTCATCATCACTCTCTGTGAGCTTTTTAACCAAAATGATCCATGAACTTTTCATCACAATGCTCTTTGACCCTTGTCATCACAATGCTCTATGCCTTTCTCAGCACATTGGTCCATGACCCTTGTCATCAAAATGCTCCATGCGCTTGTTAGCACAATGCTCCATGACACATGTCATCACAATGCTCCATGACCCCTGGCAACACAGTGCTCCGTGACTCCAGTCATCACAATGCTTCATAATGTTTGTCATCACAATGGTCCATGCCCGCGTCATCACAAGGCTCTGTGACCTTTTTAACCACAATGCTCCATGAACATTTCATCTCAATGCTGCGTGACACTTGTCATCACAGTGCTCCATGCCTTTGTCAGAAAAATGCTCCATGACACTTGTCATCACAATGTGCCACGTGCATTTTCTCCCAACGTTCCACATATTTGTCATCGCAATGCTCCATAAAACTTGTAATCACAATGCTCCATGTCCTTCTCATCACAATGCTCCATTACCCCTGTCATAACCGTGCTCTATGACTCTGCGATCACAATGTTCCACGGCCTTGTCATCACAAGGCTTCATGCCCTTGTCATCACAAAGCTCCATGACGCATGTCATCAGAATGCTCCATGGCATTCTCCTCACAATGCTCCATGCCCTTGTCATCACAATGCTCCAAGACCCCTGTAATCACAATGCTCCATGCCCCTTTTCATCAGAATGCTCCATGAAACTTGTCATCACAAGTCTCCATGGTCATCTCATCACAGTGTTCCAAGACATTTTCATCAGCATGCTCCCTTCCCTTGTCATCACAATGCTCCATGACCCCTGTCATCACAATTCTCCATGAATATTTTCAGGCCAATGCTCCATGAACATTTTCAGGCCAGTGCTCCATGACCTTCTCATCACAGTGCTCCATGACCAATATCATCACAATGCTCCATGATCACTGTATCACAACACTCCATGACACCTGACAACACAATGATCCGGGACTCTTGTCATCACAATGCTCCATGACCCCTGTCATCACAATACTCCATGAATATTTTCAGCCCAATGCTCCATGAACCTTGTCATCACAATGATCCATGCCCTTGTCATCCCAATGCTCCATGACTCCTCTATTCACAATGCTCCGTGACGCTTGTCATCACAGTGCTCCATGACACCTGTCATCACAATGCTCCATGCCTTTGTCAGCAAAATGCTGCATGACCTTGTCATTACAATGCTCTATGCGCTTGTCATCACAATACACATTTACCATTGTCATCACAATCATCCATGAACATTGGGATCACATTGCTTCATGCCCTTGTCATCACAGTGCTCCATGCTCATTGAAATCAAAATGATCCATGACCTCTGTCATCACAATGCTCCAAACCCTTGTGATCACAATGTTCCATAGCACTTGTCATCACAACGCTCCATGATGCCTGTCATCAAATACTCCATGCCTTTTTCATCACAATGCTCCACGACCTTTGTCATCACAATTCTCAATACACTTGTCATCACAATGCTCCCTGATACTTGTCGTTAGAATGCTCCTTGAACCCTTTCACGAAAATGCTCCATGCCTTTTTCATCACAATGCCCCATGCCGTTATCATCACAATGCTCCATGCCATTGTCAACAAAATACTCCACAAGCTTGTCATCAGAATATTCCATGACCCTTGTCATCACAATGCTCCATGCATTTGTCAGCACAATGCTTCCTGACCCTTGTCATCAAAATGCTCCAAGCCATTGTCATCACAATGCTCCATTACCTTTGTCATCAGAATCCTCCATGACACTTGGCATCACAATGCTCCATGCCATTGTCATCAAAATGGGCCATTACATATATCATCACAGTGCTCCCTGACACCTGTCTTCACAATACTGCATCACCTGGTCATCACAATGCTACATTCCCTTGTCATCACAATGCTCCATGCCCTTGTTATCACAGTGCTCCATGACCACTGTCATCACAATGCTCCATGACACCAGTCATCACATTGCTTCATGACCTTTGTCATCACAATGGTCCATGCCCTCACCATCAACAGTCTCTGTGATATTTTAACCACAATGCTCAACGAAATTTTCATCACAATGCTCTTTGACACTTGTCATCACAATGCTCTATGCTTTTCTCAGCACAATGCTCCATGCCCTCGTCATCAAAATGCTCCTTGACCACTGTCATCACAATGCTCCATGACTACAGTCATCACAATGCTTCATAACATTTGTCATCACAATGGTCCATGCCCGCGTCATCACAAGGTTCTGTCACATTTGTAACCTCATTGCTCCAAGAACTTTTCATCACAATGCCCCATGACCCTTGTCATCACAATCCTCCAGGCCTTTGTCAGAAAATTGCTCAATGACCCTTGTCTTCACACTGTGTCACGCGCTTTTCATCACAATGGTCTGCAAATTTGTCATTGCAATGCTCCATAAATATTGTAATCACAGTGCTCCATGCCCTTCTCATCACAATGCTCCATTACCCCTGTCATAACAATGCTGCATGACCCCTGTCATCACAATGTTCCACGGCCTTGTCATCACAAGGCTCCATGACACTTGTCATCCCAATGCTCCAAGACCCCTTTAATCAGAATACTCCATGCCCTTCACATCAAAAAGCTCCATGACACATGTCATCAGAATGTTCCATAAACTTCTCATCAAAATGCTCCATGCCCGTTTCATCACTATGTTCCAAGACCCATGTGATCACAATGCTCCATGCCCCTTTTCATCTCAATGCTCCATGAACCATTTCATCACAATGCATCATGCCCATCATCCTAAAGCTTCCGGCTATGGTCAGCACAATGAAATCATAATTCTCCATGACCTCTGTCATCACGATGCTCCATGACCCCTGTCATCACAATACTCCATGAATATTTTCAGCCCAATGCTCCATGACCTTTGTCATCACAATTACCCATGCGCTTTTCATCACAATCCTCCCTCACCCCTGTTATCACAATATACCATGACCCCTGTCATCACAATGCTACATCCCCTTATCAGCACAATGTTCCATGACCCCTGATATCACAATGTTCCATAACCCCTGTCATCAAAATGCCCCCTGACCCTTTTCATCCTAAAGATCCATGACCCCTGGCATCACAAGGTTCTATAACCCCTGTCAACAAAATGTTCTATTACACTTTTCATCAAATTGCTCATGACCCTGTCATCAAAATACTCCCTGCCCTTCTCATCACAATGCACCACACCCTTGTCAACAAAATGCTCCATGACCTTTGTCATCACAAAGCTCCATGACATTTGGCGTCACAATGCTCCATGTCATTGTCATCACAATGCTCCATGAACACACTCATCACATTTCTCCATGCCCTTGTCATCACAAAGCTCCATGACACTTGTCATCACAATGCTCGATGCCCTTCTCATCACAATGATCTATGCCCTTGTCCTTACAATCCTCCATGACCCATGTATCACAGTGTACCGTGCCCTTGTCATCACAATGCTCCATGCCCACTCTCATTAAAATAATCCATGAAATATTTCAGACCAATGCTCAATGCCCTTCTCATCACAATGATCCATTACCTCTGTCATAACAATGCTCCATGATCCCTGCCTTCACAATGTTCCACAGCCTTGTCATCACAAGGCTCCATGACCCTTGTCATCACAATGCTCCATGACCCCTGTAATCACAAAGCTCCATGCACTTGTCATCACAAAGCTCCATGACGCATGTCATCAGAATGTTCCATGGCCTTCTCCTCACAATGCTCCATGCCCTTGTCATCAAAATGCTCCAAGACCCCTGTAATCACAATGCTCCATGCCCCTTTTCATCAGAATGCTCCATGAGACTTGTCATCACAATTCTCCATGGTCATCTCATCACAATACTCCAGGACATTCTCATCACCATGCTCCATTCCCTTGTCATCAGAATGCTCCATGAGCCATGTCATCACAATAATCCATGAATATTTTCAGCCCAATGCTCCATGACCTACTCATCACAATGCTCCATGACCAATATCACACTGCTCCATGACCACTGTCATCACAACACTCCATGACACCTTACAACACAATGATCCGGGACTCTTGTCATCACAATTCTCAAAGACCCCTGTAATCACAATGCTCCATAACCCCTGTCATCACAATGCTCCATGCACTTGTCATCACAATGCTCCCTGACCCATGTCATCAAAATGCTCCAAGCCATTGTCATCACAATATTCCATTACCTTTGTCATCACAATCCTCCAAGACACTTGTCATCACAGTGTTCCATGCCATTGTCATCACAATTGGCCATTACATATGTCATCAAAATGCTCCCTGACACCTCTCTTCACAATACTGCATGACCTGGTCATCACAAAGCTCCATACCCTTGTCATCACAATGCGCCATTCCAACTTTCATCACAACAATCCATGAAATTTATTAGACTAATGTTCCATGCCCTTGTCATCACAATGCTCCATGCCTTTGTTATCACAATGCTCCCTGACTCCTGTCATCACAAAGCTCCGTGACTCCAGTCATCGCAATGATTCCTGACCTTTGTCATCACAATGGTCCATGCCCTCGTCATCATCACTCTCTGTGAGGTTTTTAACCAAAATGCTCCATGAACTTTTCATCACAATGCTCTTTGACCCTTGTCATCACAATGCTCTATGCCTTTCTCAGCACATTGGTCCATGACCCTTGTCATCACAATGCTCCATGCGCTTGTCAGCACAATGCTCCATGACACATGTCATCACAATGCACAATGTGCTTGTCATCACAGTGCTCTACAATCTTGTCATCACAATGCTCCATCCACTTCTCATCAAAATGCTCTCTCACCACTGATATCACAATGCTACATCACTATTTGTCACAATACTCCTTCACCCCTGGCAACACAATGTCCCATGACTCCTGTCATTACATTGCTATATGCACTTATCATCACAACGTTCGATGAACCCTGACATCACAATGTTCCATAACATATGTCATCAAATTGTTCCATGACACTTTTCATCAAATTGCTCCATGACCCTGTCATCACAATGCTCCCTACCCTTCTCATCACAATGCACTACGCCCTTGCCATCAAAATGCTCCATGACCTTTGTCATCACAAAGATCCATGAACATTGGCATCACATTGCTCCATGCCCTTGTCTTCACAAAGCTCCATGACACATGTCATCAGAATGCTCCATGCCCTTCTCATACCAATGCTCCATGCCCTTGCCCTCACAATGCTCCATTACACCAGTCATAACAATGCTCTATGACCCCTGCCATCACGAAGTTCCATGGCCTTGTCATCACAAAGCTCCTTGACCCTTCTCTTTAAAATGTTCTACGAACACTTTAATCACAATGCTCTATGCCCCTTTTCATATCAATGATCCATGAACCCTGTCATCACAATGCACCATGCCCATCATTATAATGCTTCTTGCTATTGTCATCACAATGAAATCAAAATGTTCCATGACCTCTGTCATAACAATGCTCCAAACCCTTGTGATCACAATATTCCAAAACACTTGTCACCACAATGCCCCATGACGCTCGTCATCACAATTATCCATGGTCTTCTCATCACAATGCTCCCTGACTTTGTCACCACAATGCACAATACACATGTCATCAAAATGCCCCCTGACCCTTGTTGTCTGTACGCTACTTGAACCCTGTCATGACAAGGCTCCATACCTTTTTCATTACAATGATCCATGCCCTTTTCATTACAATGCTCCACGACACATGTAATCACAATGCTTCATGCCCTTGTCATCACAAAGCTCAATGACGCATGCCATCAGAATGCTCCTTGGAATTCTTCTCACAATGCTCAATGCCCTTGTCATCACAATGTTCCAAGACCCTGGTCATCACAATGATCCATGCCCCTTTTCATCAGTATGCTCCATGAGACTTGTCATCACAAGGCTCCTTGGTTTTGTCATCACAATGCTCCAGGACTTTGTCATCACAATGCTTCTCGACATTGTTATGAAAATTTTCAATGGCCCTTGTCAACATAATGCTCCAAGCCTTAATCATCACAAAGCTCCATTATATTTGTCATCACAATTCTCCATTACATTTGGCATCATAATGATCCATGCCATTGTCATCGCAATGGACCATGACATATGTCATCACAATGCTCCGTGACACCTGTCTTCACAATACTCCATGAGCTTCTCATTATAATGCTCCATGCCCTTGTCATCACAATGCTCCATGACCCCTGTCATCACAATAATCCATGAACATTTTCAGCACAGTGCTCCACGACCAACTCATCACAATGCTCCATGGCCAATATCATCACAATGCTCCATGACCACTGTCATCAAAACATTCCATGACACCCGACAACACAATGATCCGGGACTCTTGTCATCACAATGCTCCATTCCCTAGTCATCACAATGCTCCATGACCCCTGTCATCACAACACTCCATGAACATTTTCAGCCCAGTGCTCCATGAAACTTGTCACCACAATGATCCATGCCCTTGTCATCCCAATGCTCCATGACCCCTGTATTCACAAGGCTCCGTGACCCTTGTCATCACAGTGCTCCATGACACATGTCATCACAATGCTCCATGCCTTTGTCAGCAAAATGCTACATGACCTTGTCATTACAATGCTCTATGTGCTTGTCATCACAATACTCCATTACCATTGTCATCACAATCCTCCATGAACCTTGGGATCACATTGCTTCATGCCCTTGTCATCACAATGCTCCATGCTCCTTGAAATCAAAATGATCCATGACCTCTGTCATCACATTTCTCCAAACCCTAGTGATCACAATGTTCCATAACACTTGTCATCACAACGCTCCATGATGCCTGTCATCACAATATTCCATGCCCTTTTCATCACAATGTTCCATGACCTTTGTCATCACAATTCTCAATAAACTTGTCATCACAATGCTCCATGCGCTTGTCAGCACAATGCTCCATGACACATGTCATCACAATGCACCATGCACTTCTCATCACAATGCTGCTTAAAATATGTCATCACAATGCTCCATGCACTTCTCATCAAAATGCTCTCTCACCACTGATATCACAATGCTACATCACTAATTGTCACAGTACTCCCTCAACCCTGTCATCACAATGTTCCATGACTCGTGTCATCACAATGCTACATGCACATATCATCACAATGTTCGATGATCCCTGACATCACAATGTTCCATAACACCTGTCATCAAATTGTTCCATGACACTTTTCATCAGATTGCTCCATGACCCTGTCATCAGAATGCTCCCTGCCTTTCTCATCACAATGCACAACGCCCTTGCCATCAAAATGCTCCATGACCTTTGTCATCACAAAGATCCATGACACTTGGCATCACATTGCTCCATGCCCTTGTCTTCACGAAGCTCCATTACCCCAGTCATAACAATGCTCCATGACCCCTGCCATCATGATGTTCCATGGCCTTGTCATCACAAAGCTCCATGACCCTTCTCATCACAACACTCCAATAACCCTTTAATCACAATGCTCTATGACACTTTTCATCTCAATGATCCATGAACCCTGTCATCACAATGCACCATGCCCATCATCATAATACTTCTTGCTATTGTCATCACGATGAAATTAAAATGTTCCCTGACCTCTGTCATAACAATGCTCCAAACCCTTGTGATCACAATATTCCAAAACACTTGTCATCACAATGCCCCATGACGCTCGTCATCACAATTATCAATGGACTTCTCATCACAATGCTCCATGACCTTTGTCACCACAATGCTCAATACACTTGTCATCAAAATGCTCCCTGATACTTGTTGTCTGTATGCGCCTTGAACCCTGTCATGACAAGGCTCCATGCCTTTTTCATCACAATGATCCATGCCCTTTTCATCACAATGCTCCAAGACTCATGTAATCACAGTGCTCCATGCCCTTGTCATCACAAAGCTCAATGACGCATGCCATCAGAATGCTCCTTGGTCTTCTCCTCACAATGCTCATAGCCCTTGTCATCACAGTGTTACAAGACGCCTTTAATCACAATTCTCCATGCCCCTTTTCATCAGTATGCTCCATGAGACTTGTCATCACAAGGCTCCATTCTTTGTCATCACAATGCTCCATGACCTTGTCATCACAACGCTTCTCGAAATTGTCATGAAAATTTTCAATGGCCCTTGTCATCGTAATGCACCAAGCCCTAATCATCACAAAGCTCCATTATATTTGTCATCACAATTCTCCATTACATTTGGCATCATAACGCTCCATGCCATTGCCATCGCAATGGACCATGACATATGTCATCACAATGCTCCCTGACACCTGTCTTCACAGTAATCCATGACCTTCTCATCACAATGCCCCATGCCCTTGTCATCACAATGCACCATGTCCAATGTCATCACAATAATCTATGAAACTTGTCAGACCAATGCTCCATTCTCCTGTCATAACAATGCTCCATGCCCTTGTTATCACAATGCTCCATGACCCCAGTCATCACAATGCTCCGTGACTCCAGTCATCACAATGCTTCATAACGTTTGTCATCACAACGGTCCATGCCCGCATCATCACAAGGCTCTGTGACCTTTGTAACCACAACGCTCAATGAACTTTTCATCACAATACTCTGTGAACCTTGTCATCACAATGCTCCATGCCTTTGTCAGAGCAATGCTCCATGACGCTTGTCATCAAAATGATCCATGCCCTTGTCATCCCAATGCTCCATGACCCCTGTATTCACAATGCTCCTTGACACTTGTCATCACAGTGCTCCATTACACATGTCCTCACAATGCTCCATGCCTTTCTCAGCAAAATGCTACATGACCATGTCATTACAATGCTCTATGCTGTTGTCATCACAATACTCCATTTCCATTGTCATCACAATCCTCCATGAACTTTGGGATCACATTGCTTCATGCCCTTGTCATCACAATGCTCCATGTTCCTTTAAATCAAAATGATCCATGACCTCTCTCATCACAATGCTCCAAACCCTTGTGATCACAATGTTCCATAACACTTGTCATCACAATGCTCCATGATGCCTGTCATCACAATACTCCATGCCCTTTTCATCACATTACTCCATGACCTTTGTCATCACAATTCTCAATACACTTGTCATCACAATGCTCCCTGACACTTGTCATCAGAATTCTCCTTGAACCCTGTAACGAAGAGGCTCCATGCCTTTTTCATCACAATGACCCATGCCGTTTTCATCACAATGCTCTATGCCACTGTCATCAAAATACTCCACAAGCTTGTCATTAGAATGCTCCATGACTCTTGTCATCAAATTTCTCCAAGCACTTCTCAGCACAATGCTCCCTGACCCTTGTCATCACAATGCTCCAAGCCATTGTCCTCACAATGCTCCATTACCTTTGTCATCAGAATCCTCCATGACACTTGGCATCACAATGCTCCATGCCATTGTCATCACAATGGGCCATTACATATGTCATCACAATGCACCATGACCCCTGACTTCACAATACTGCATGACCTGGTCATCACAATGCTCCAAGCCATTGTCATCACAGTGCTCCATGTCCTTGTTATCACAATGTTCCAAGACCCCTGTAATGAGAATGATCCATGCCCCTTTCATCAGTATGCTCCATGAGACTTGTCTTCACAAGGCTCCATGGTTTTCTCATCACAAAGCTCCAGGGCCTTGTCATCACAATTCTTCACGACCTTGTCATGAAAAGCCTCAATGGCGCTTGTAATCATAATGCTGCAAGCCCTAGTCATCACAATGCTCCATTATATTTGCCATCACAATCCTCCATTACATTTGGCATCACAGTGCTCCCTGCCATTGTCATCTCAATGGACCATGACATATGTCATCACAATGCTCCCTGACACCTCTCTTCACAATACTCCATGACCTTCTCCTCACAAAGCTCCATGCCCTTGTCATCACAATGTACCATGTCCACTGTCATCACAATAATCTATGAAACTTCTCAGACCAATGCTCCATGCCCCTGTCTTCACAATGCTCCATGCCCTGGTTATCACAATGCTCCATGACCCCTGTACTCACAATGCTCCATGACTCCAGTCATCACTATGCTTCATAACGTTTGTCATCACAACGGTCCATGCCGGCATCATCACAAGGCTCTGTGACTTTTGTAACCACAATGATCCATGAACATTTCATCACAATGCCCCGTGACCCTTGTCATCACAATACTCCATGCCTTTGTAAGAACAATGTTCCATGACCCTTGTCATCACAATGTGCCATGCGCTTTTCATCACAATGATCCACAACCTTGTCATCGCTATGCTGCATAAACCTTGTAATCACAATGCTCCATGCACTTCTCATCCAAATGCTCTCCCACATGAGATATCACAATGTTCCATCACTAGTCATCACAATCCTCCTTGACCCCTGTTATCACAATGTTCCATGACACCTGTCATCACAATGCTACATCCCCTTATCAGCACAATATTCCTTGACCCCTGACATCACAATGTTCCATAACCCCTGTCATCAAAATGCTCTATGACCCTTTTCATCCCAAAGCTCCATGATCCCTGGCATCACAATGTTCTATAACCCCTGTCATCAAAATGTTCCATTACACTTTTCATCAAATTGCTGCATGACCCTGTCATCAAAATTATCCCTGCCTTTCTCATCACAATGCACCACACACTTGTCATCAAAATGCTCCATGACCTTTGTCATCACAAAGCTCCATGAACCTTGGCATCACAATGCTCCATGTCATTGTCATCACAATGCTCCATGAACCCTCTCATCACATTGTTCCATGCCTTTGTCATCACAAAGCTCCATGACACTTGTCATCACAGTGTATCGTGCCCTTGTCATCACAATGCTCCATGCCCACTCTCATCACAATAGTCCATGAAACATTTCAGACCAATGCTCAATGCCCTTCTCATCACAATGCTCCATTACCTCTGTCATAACAATGCTCTATGACCCCTGCCATCACAATGTTCCACGGCCTTGACATCAAAATGCTCCATGACTCTTGTCATCACAATGCTCCAAGACCCCTGTAATCACAATGCTCCATGCCCTTGTCATCACTAATCTCCATGACGCATGCCATCAGAAATTTCTATGGCTTTCTCCTCAAAATGCTCCATGCCCGTGTCATCACAATGCTCCAAGACCCCTGTAATCACAATGCTCCATGCCCCTTTTCATCAGAATGCTCCATGAGACTTGTCATCACAAGTCTCCATCGTCATCTCATCACAATACTCCAGGACCTTGTCATCACAATGCTCCATGACACATGTCATCACAATACTCCATGAATATTTTCAACCCAATGCTCCATTACCTTCTCATCACAATGTTCCATGACCAGTATCATCACAATGCTCCATGACCACTGTCATCACAATGCGCCATTCCAACTGTCATCACAATAATCCATGAAACTTATTATACCAATGCCCCATGCACTTGTCATCACAATGCTCCATGCCGTTGCTATCACAATATTCCAAGACCCCTGTAATCAGAATGCTCCATGCCCCTTTTCATCAGTATGCTCCATGAGACCTGTCATCACAAGGCTCCATGGAATTCTCATCACAATGCTCAAGGACCTTGTCATCACAATGCTTCACGACATTGTCATGAAAATTCTCAAAGGCCCTTGTCATCATAATGCTCCAAGCCCTAGTCATCACAGTGCTCCATCATATTTGTCATCACAGTCCTCCATTACATTTGGCATCACAATGCACCATGCCATTGTCATCGAAATGAACCATGACATATGTCATCAAAATGCTCCGTGACACCTGTCTTCACAGTACTCCATGACTTTGTCATCACAATGCTCCATGCCCTTGTCATCACAATGCTCCATGAACCCTGTCAACACAATGCTCCGTGACTCCAGTCATCACAATGCTTCATAACGTTTCTCATCACAATGGTCCATGCCTGCGTCATCACAAGTCTCTGTGACCTTTGTAACCACAATGCTCCATGAACATTTCAACACAGTGCTCCATGACATTGTCATTACAATGCTCCATGCCTTTGTCAGAAAAATGCTCCATGACCCTTGTCATCAAAACGTGCCATGGGCTTTCCATCACAATGATCCACAACCTTGTAATCACTATGCTCCATAAACCTTGTAATCACAATGCTCCATGCACTTCTCATCCAAATGCTCTCTCACTTGAGATATAACCATGTTCCCTCACTAGTCATCACAATCCTCCCTCAACCCTGTAATCAAAATGTTCCATGACCACTGTCATCACCATGTTCCATTCCCTTGTCATCACAATGTTCCATGACCACTGTCATCACAATACTCCATGAACATTTTCAGCCAAATACTCCATGACCTTCTCATCACAATGCTCCATGACAAATATCATCACAATGCTCCATGACACCCAACAACACAATGATCAGGGACTATTGTCATTACAATGCTCCATTCCCTAGTCATCACAATGCTCCATGACCCCTGTCATCACAATACTCCATGAACATTTTCAGCCCAATGCTCCATGACCCTTGTCATCACAATGATCCATGCCCTTGTCATCCCAATTCTCTATGACCCCTGTATTCACAATGCTCCGTGACGCTTGTCACCACCGTGCTCCATGACACCTGGCATCACAATGCTTCAAGCCTTTGTCAGCAGAATGCTACATGACCTTGTCATTACAATGCTCTATGCCCTTGTCATCACAATACTCCATTACCATTATCATCACAATCCTCCATGAAACTTGGGATCACATTGCTTCATGCCCTTGTCATCACAATGCTCCATGCTCCTTAAAATCAAAATGATCCATGACCTCTGTCATCACAATGCTCCAAACCCTTGTGATCACAATGTTCCATAACACTTGTCATCACAACGCTCCATGATGCCTGTCATCACAATACTCCATGCCCTTTTCATCACAATGCTCCATGACATTTGTCATCACAATTCTCAATACATTGTCATCACAATGCTCCCTGACATTTGTCGTCAGAATGCTCCTTGAACCCTGTCACGAAAAGGCTCCATGCCATTTTCATCAGTATGCCCCATGCCGTTTTCATCACAATGCTCCATGCCCTTGTCATCAAAATACTCCACAAGCTTGTCAGCAGAATGCTCCATGACACTTGTCATCACAATTCTCCATGCACTTGTCAGCACAATGCTCCCTGACCCTTGTCATCACAATGCTCCAAGCCATTGTCATCACAGTGCTCCATTACATTTGTCTTCTGAATCCTCCATGACACTTTGCATCACAATGCTCCATGCCATTGTCATCACAATGGGCCATTATATATGTCAGCACAATGCTCACTGAGAACTGTCTTCACAATACTGCATCACAATGCTGTATTCACAATTGTCATCACAATGCTCCATGCCATTGTCATCACAGTGCTCCATGCCCTTGTTATCACAATGCTCCATGACCCCTGTCATCACAATGCTCCGTGATTCCAGTCATCACAATGCTTCATGACCTTTATCATCACAATGGTCCATGCCCTCATCATCAAGAGTCTCTGTGACCTTTTTATTCACAATGCTCCATGAACTTTTCTTCACAATGCTCTTTATCCCCTTTCATCACAATGCTCTATGCCTTTCTCAGCACAGTGCTCCATGACGTATGTCATCAGAATGCTCCATGGCCTTCTCCTCACAGTGCTCCATGCCCTTGTCATCACAATGCTCCAAGACCCCTGTAATCACAATGCTCCATGCCCCTTTTTATCAGAATGCTCCATGAGACTTGTCATCACAAGTCTCCATGGTTATCTCATCACAATGCTCCAGGACCTTGTCATCACAATGCTCCATGACACCTGTCATCACAATGCTCTGTGACCCCAGTCATCACAGTGCTTCATAATATTTGTCATCACAATGGTCCATGCTCACGTCATCACAAGGCTCTGTTACCTTTGTATCCACAATGCTCCATGAACATTTCATCACAATGGTCCGTGACCCTTGTCATCACAATGCTCCATTCCTTTGTCATTAAAATGCTCCATGACCATTGTCATCAAAATGTGCCCCACGCTTTTCATCCAAAAGGTCCAAAAATTTGTCATCACAATGCTCCATAAAAATTGTAATCACAATGCTGCATGCCCTTCTCATCACAATGCTCCATTACACCTGTCATAACAATGCTCCATGACCCCTGCCATCACAATGTTCCACGGCCTTGTCATCACAAGGCTCCATGACACTTGTCATCACAATGCTCCAAGACCCTTTTAATCACAATGCTCCATGCTGTTGTCATCACAAAGCTCCATGACACATGTCATCAGAATGTTCTATGGCCATCTCATCAAAATGCTCCTTGCCCTTGTCATCACAATGCTCCAAAACCCCTGTAAACACAGTGCTCCATGCCCCTATTCATCTCAATGCTCCATGAACCCTGTCATCACAACACTCCATGACACGTGACAACACAATGATCCGGGACTCTTGTCATCACAGTGCTCCAAGACCCCTGTAATCAAAATGCTCCATGACCCCTGTCATCACAATGCTCCATGAATATTTTCAGCCCAATGCTCCATGACCCTTGTCATCACAATGATCCACGCACTTGTCATCCCAATGATCCATGACCCCTGTATTCAAAATGCTCCGTGACAATTGTGTCACAGTTCTCGATGACACCTGTCATCACAATGATCCATGCTTTGTCAGGAAAATTCTACATGACCTTGGCATTACAATGCTCTATGCGTTTGTCCCCACAATGCTCCAAGACCCCTGTAATCACAATGCTACATGCCCCTTTTCATCTCAATGCTCCATGAACTCTGTCATCACAATGCACCATGCCCATCATCATAATGCTTCAGGCTATTGTCATCACAATGAAATCAAAATTCTCCGTGACCTCTGTCATCGTAATGCTCCAAAGCCTTGTGATCACAATGTTCCATAACACTTATAATCACAACACCCCATGACGATCATCATCACAATTATCCATGGCCTTCTCATCACCATGCTCCATGACTTTTGTCATCACAGTTCTCAATACACTTGTCATCACAATGCTCCCTGACACTTGTCATCAGAATGCTCCTTGAACCCTGTCACGAAAAGGCTGCATGCCATTTTCATCACATTGCCCCATGCCGTTTTCATCACAATGCTGCATGCCATTGTCATCAAAATACTCCACAAGCTTGTCATCAGAATGCTACATGACCCTTGTCATCACAATTCTCCATGCACTTGTTAACACAATGCTCCTTGAACCTTGTCATCACAATGCTCCAAGCCATTGTCATAACAATGCTCCATTACCTTTGTCATCAGAATCTTTCATGAAACTTGGCATCACAATGCTCCATGCCATTTTCATCACAATGGGCCATTACATATGTCATCACAATGCTCCCTGACACTTCTCTTCACAATACTGCATGAGCTGGTCATCACAATGCTCCATGCCCTTGTCATCACAATGTGCCATTCCAAATGTCATCGCAATAATCCATGAAACATATTAGACCAATGTTCCATGCCCCTGTCATCACAATGCTCCATGCTCTTGTTATCACAATGCTCCATGACCCCTGTCATCACCATGCTCTGTGACTCCAGTCATCAAAATGCTTCATGACCTTTGTCATAACAATGGTCCATTACCTCATCATCAACAGTCTCTGTGACCTTTTTAACCACAATGCTCCATGAACTTTTCATCACAATGCTCTTTGACCCTTGTCATCACAATGATCTACGCCTTTCTCAGCACAATGCTCCATGCCCTTGTCATCACAATGCTCCATGACCCTGTCATCACAATGCTGCGTGACTCCAGTCATCACAATGATTCATAACATTTGTTATCACAATGGTCCATGTCCGTGTCATCACAAGGCTTTGTGACATTTTTAACCTCAATGCTTCATGAACTTTTCATCACAATGCTCCGTGACCCTTGTCATCACAGTGCTCCATGCCTTTGTCAGAAAAATGCTCCATGACCCTTGTCATCACAATGTGCCACGCGCTTTTTATCCCAATGGTCCACAGATTTGTCATCACAATGCTCCATAAAACTTGTAATCACAATACTCCATGCCCTTCAAATCACAATTCTCCATTACCCCTGTCATAACAATGCTCCTTGACCCCTGCCATCACAGTGTTCCACAGCCTTGTCATCAGAAAGCTCCATGACCCTTGTCATCACAATGCTCCAAGACCCCTGTAATCAAAATGCTCCATGCCCCTTTTCATCTCAATGCTCCAAGAACCCTGTCATCACAATGCACCATGCCCATCATCATAATGCTTCCGGGTATTGTCAGCACAATGAAATCAAAATTCTCCATGACCTCTATCATCACAATGCTCCATGACCCCTGTCATCACAATACTCCATGAACAGTTTCAGCCCAATGCTCCATGACCCTTGTCATCACAATGATCCATGACCCCTGTATTCAGAATGCTCCGTGACACATGTCATCACAGTGCTCCATGACACCTGTCATCACAGTGCTCCATGCCTTTGTCTGCAGAATTCTCCATGATCTTGTCAATACAATGCTCTATGCGCTTGTCATCACAATGCTACAAGACCTCTGTAATCAAAATGCTCCATGCCCCTTTTCATCTCAATGCTCCATGAACCCTGTCATCACAATGCACCATGCACATCATCATAATGCTTCAGGCTATTGTTATTACAATGAAATCAAAAGTCTCCATGACCTCTGTCATCATAATACTCCAAACCCTTGTGATCACAATGTTCCATAACATTTATCATCACAAAACCTCATGACGATCATCATCACATTTATCCTTGGTCTTCTGATCACATTGCTCCCTGATCTTTGTCATCACAATGCTCAATACACTTGTCTTCACAATGCTCCCTGACACATGTCGTCAGTATGAACCTTGAACCCTGTCATGACAAGGATCCATGCCTTTTTCATCACAATGATCCATGCCCTTTTCATCACAATGCTCCAAGACCCCTGTAATCACAATGCTCCATGCCCTTGTCATCAAAAAGCTCCATGAGGCATGTCATCAGAATGCTCCATGGCCTTTTCCTCACAATGATCCATGGCATTGTCATCACAATGCTCCATGTACCCTCTCATCACATTGCTCCATGCCCTTGTCATTAAATCCTCCATGACCCATGTATCACATTGTTCCGTGCCCTTGTCATCACAATGCTCCAGCCCACTCTCATCACAATAATCTTTGAAATATTTCAAACCTATGTTCAATGCCCTTCTCATCACTATGCTTCATTACCTCTGTCATAACAATGCACCATGACCACTGCCATCACAATGTTCCACGGCCTTGTCATCACAAGGCTCCATGACCCTTGTCATCACAATGCTCCAAGAAACTTGTAATCAAAATTCTCCATGCCCTTGTAATAACAAAGCTCCATGACGCATGTATCAGAAGGTTCCATGGCCTTCTCATCACAATGCTCCATGCCCTTGTCATCACAATGCTCCAAGACCCCTGTAATCACTATGATCCATGCCTCTTTTCATCTCAATGCTCCATGAACCCTGTCATCACAAAGCACCATGCCCATTATCATAATGCTTCAGGCTATTGTCACTACAATGAAATCAAAATTCTCCATGACCTCTGTCATCATAATGCTCCAAACCCTTGTGATCACAATGTTCCATAACACTAATCATCACAACACCCCATGACGATCATCATCACAGTTATCCATGGTCTTCTTATCACAATGCTCCATGATCATTGTCATCACAATGCTCAATACACTTTGCATCACAATACTCCCTGACACATGTCATCAGTATGCTCCTTGAACCCTGTGATGACAAGGCTCCATGCCTTTTACATCACAATGATCCATGCCTTTTCATCACAATGCTCCAAGACCCCTATAATCACAATGCTCCATGGCCTTGTCAGCACAAACCTCCATGACGCATGTCATCAGAATTCTCCATGGCCTTCTCCTCAAAATGCTCCATGCCCTTGTCATCACAATGCTCCAAGTCCACTGTAATCACAATGCTCCATGCCCCTTTTCATTAGAATGCTCCATGAGACTTGTCATCACAAGTCTCCATGGTCATCTCATCACAATGCACCAGGACCTTGTCGTCACAATGCTCCATGACCCCTGTCATTACAATAATCCATTAACATTTTCAGCCCAATGGACCATGACCTTCCCATCACAATGATCCATGACCAATATCATCACAATGCTCCATGACCACTGTCATCACAAACACCCATAACGTCTGACAACACAATGATCCGGGACTCTTGTCATCAAAATGCTCCATGCCCTTGTCATCACAATGCACCATGTCCACTGTCATCACAATAATCTATGAAAATTGTCAGACCAATGCTCCATTCCCCTGTCATCACAATGCTCCATGCCCTTGTTATCACAAGGCTCCATGACCCCTGTCATCACAATGCTCCGTGACTCCAGTCATCACAATATTCCATAACCCCTGTCATCAAAATGCTCCATGACCCTTTTCATCCCAAATCTCCATGATCCCTGCCATCACAATTTTCTATAACCCCTGTCATCAAAATATTCCATTACACTTTTCATCAAATTGCTGCATGACCCTGTCATCAAAATGCTCCCTGCCCTTCTCATCACAATGCACCACACACTTGTCATCAAAATGCTCCATGACATTTGACATCACAAAGCTCCATGACCCTTGGCATCACAATGCTCCATGTCATTGTCATCACAATGCTCCATGAACACTCTCATCACATTGCTCCATGCCCTTGTCATCACAAAGCTCCATGACACTTGTCATCACAATGCTCGATGCTCTTCTCATCACAATGCTCCACGCCCTGGTCATTACAATCCTCCATGAACCATGTATCACAGTGTTCCGTGCCATTGTCATCCCAATGCTCCATGCCCACTCTCATTACAATAATCCATGAAATATTTTAGACCAAAGCTCAATGCCCTTCTCATCACAATGCTCCTTTACCTCTGTCATAACAATGCTCCATGACACCTGCCATCACATAGTTCAACGGCATGTCATCACAAGGCTCCATGACCCTTGTCATCACAATTCCACAAGACCCCCCTGTAATCACAATGCTCCATGCCCTTGTCATCACAGTGCTCCATGATGCATGTCATCAGAATTTTCCATGGCCTTCTCATCACAATGCTCCATGCCCTAATCATCACAATGCTCCAAGACCTCGGTAATCACAATGCTCCATTCCCCATTTCATCTCAATGCTCCATGAACCCAGTCATCACAATGCACCATGCCCATTATCATAATGTTTCATGCTATTGTCATCACAATGAAATCTAAATTCTCCATGACATCTGTCATCATAATGCTCCAAACACTTGTGATCACAATGTTCCATAAGACTTATCATCACAACACCCCATGACGCTCATCATCACAATTATCCATGGTCTTCTCATCACAATGCTCTATGACCTTTGTCATCAAATGCTCAATACACTTGTCATCACAATGCTACCTGACACTTGTCGTAAGTATGCTTCTTGAACACTGTCATGACAAGGCTCAATGCCTTTTTCTTCACAATGATACATGCCCTTTTCATCACAATGCATCAAGACACCTGTAATCACAATGCTCCACGACCTACTCATCACAATTCTCCATGGCCAGTATCATCACAATGCACCATGACCACTGTCATCTCAACACTCCATGACACCTGACAACACAATGATCCGGAAATCTTGTCATCAAAATGCTCCATTCCCAAGTCATCACAATGCTCCATGACCCCTGTCATCACAATACTCCATGAACATTTACAGCCCAATGCTCCATGAACCTTGTCATCACATTGAACCATGCCCTTGTCATCCCAATGCTCCATGACCACTGTATTCACAATGCTCCGTGACGCTTGTCATCACAGTGCTCCATGACACCTGTCATCACAATGCTCCATGCCTTTGTCAGCAAACGCTACATGACCTTGTCATTACAATGCTCTATGCGCATGTCATCACAATACTCCTTTACCATTGTCATCACAATCCTCCATGAACCTTGGGATCACATTGCTTCATATCCTTTTCATCAAAATGCTCCATGCTCCTTGAAATTAAAATGATCCATAACCTCTGTCATCACAATGCTCCAAACCCTTGTTATCACAATGTTCCATAACACTTGTCATCACAAGGCTCCATGATGCCTGTCATCACAATAATCCAAGGCCTTTTCATCACAATGCTCCATAACCTTTGTCATCACAATTCTAATACACTTGTCATTGCAATGATTCCTGAAACTTGTCGTCAGAATGCTCCTTGAAACCTGTCACGAAAAGGCTCCATGCTTTTCTCATCACAATGCACCATGCCGTTTTCATCACAATGCTCCATGCCATTGTCATCAAAATACTCCACAAGATTGTCATCAGAATGTTCCATGACCTTTTTCATCACAATTTTCCATGCACTTGTCAGCACAATGCTCCCTGAACCTTGTCATCACAATGCTCCAAGCCATTGTCATCACAATGGTAAATTAATTTTGACATCACTATGCTCCGTGACTCCAGTCATCACAATGCTTCATAACGTTTGTCATCACCACGGTCCATGCCCGCGTCATCACAAGGCTCTGTGACTTTTGTAACCACAATGCTCCATGAACTTTTCATCACAATGCTCCGTGACACTTGTCATTACAATGCTCCATGCCTTTTTCAGAACAATGTTCCATGACCATTGTCATCACAATGTGCCATGCGCTTTTCATCACAATAATCCACAACCTTGTCATCGATATGCTCCATAAACCTTGTAATCACAATGGTCCATGCACTTCTCATCCAAATGCTCTCTCACCTGAGATATCACAATGTTCCATCACTAGTCATCACAATCCTCCCTCAACCCTGTAATCACAATGTTCCCTGACCCGTGACATCACAATATTCCATAACCACTGTCATCACAATGCTCCATGACACATTTCATCCCAAAGCTCCATGACCCATGGCATCACAATGTTCTGTAACCCCTGTCGTCAAAATGTTACATGACACTTTTCATCAAATTGCAGCATGAACCTGTAATCAAAATGCTCCCTTTCCTTCTCATCACAATGCACCACACGCTTGTCATCAAAATGCTCCATGACTGTTGTCATCACAAAGCTCCATGACCCTTGGCATCACAATGCCCCATGTCATTGTCATCACAATGCTCCCTGAACGCTCTCATCCCATTGCTCCATGCCCTTGTCATCACAATGCTCCATGACACTTGTCATCACAATGCTCGATGCCCTTGTCATCAAAATGCTCCATGCTCTTTTCATCACAATCCTCCATGACCCATGTATCACAGTGTTCCGTGCTCTTGTCATCACAGTGCTCCATGCCCACTCTCATCACAATAATCCATGAAAACTTTCGGGCCAATGCTCAATGCACTTCTCATCACAATGCTCCATTACATCTGTCATAAAAATGCTCCATGGCCCCTGCCATCACAATGTTCCAGGGCCTTGTCATCACAAGGCTCCCTGACCCTTGACATCACAATGCTCCAAGACCCCTGTAATCACAATGCTCCATGCCACTTTGCATCTCAATGCTCCATGAACCCTGTCATCACAATGCACCATGCCCATCATCATAATGCTTCAGGCTATTGTCATCACAATTAAATCAAAATTTTCCATGACCTCAGTCATCATAATGCTCCAAACCCTTGTGATCACAATGTTCCATAACACTTATCATCACAAATCCCCATGACGCTCATCATCACAATTATCCATGGTATTCTCATCACAATGCTCTATGACCTTTGTCATCACAATGCTCAATACACTTGTCATCACAATGCTCCCTGACATTTGTCGTCAGTATGCTCCTTGAACCCTGTCATGACAAGGCTCCATGACATTTTCATCACAATGATCCGTGCCCTTTTCATCACAATGCTCCAAGATCACTGTCATCACAATGCTCCATGTGCTTGTCATCACAAAACTCCATGAAGCATGTCATCAGAATGCCCCATGGCCTTCTCATCACAATGCTCCATGCCCTAGTCATCAAAATGCTCCAAGACCCCTGTAATCACAATGCTCCATGCCCCTTTTCATCAGAATGCTCCGTGAGACTTCTCATCACAAGTTTCCATGGTCATCTCATCTCAAAGATCCAGGATATTGTCATCACCATTCTCCATTCCCTTGTCACCACAATGCTCCATGACCCCTGTCATCACAATAATCCATTAACATATTCAGCCCAATGCTCCACGACCTACACATCACAATACTCCATGGCGAATATCTTCACAATGCTCCATGACCACTGTCATCACAACAATCCATGACTCCTGACAACACAAAGATCCGGGACTCTTGTCATCACAATGCTCCATTCCCTACTCATCACTATGCTCCATGACCCATGTCATCACAACACTCCATGAACATTTTCAGCCCAGTGCTCCATGACACTTGTCATCACAATGATCCATGCCCTTGTCATCCCAATGCTCCATGACCCCTGTATTCACAATGGTCCATGACGCTTGTCATCACAGTGCTCCATGACACATTTCATCACAATGCTCCATGCCTTTGTCAGCAAAATGCTACATGACCTTGTCATTACAATGCTCTATGTGCTTGGCATCACAATACTCCATTTCCATTGTCATCACAATCCTCCATGAACCTTGGGATCACATTGCTTCATGCCCTTGTCATCACAATGCTCCATGCTCCATTAAATCAATATGATCCATGACCTCTGTCATCACAATGCTCCAAACCCTTGTGATCACAATCTTCCATAACACTTGTCATCACAACGCTCGATGATGCCTGTCATCAGAATACTCCATGCCCTTTTCATCACAATGCTCCATAACCTTTGTCATCACAATTCTCAATATACATGTCATCACAATGCTCCCTGACATTGTCATCAGAATGCTCCTTGAAACCTGCCATGAAAAGGCTCCATGCCTTTTTCTTCACAATGCCCCATGCAATTTTCATCACAATGCTCCATGCCATTGTCATCAAAATACTCCACAAGCTTGTCATCAGAATGCTCCATGACCCTTGTCATCACAATTCTCCATGCACTTGTCAGCACAATGCTCCCTGTCCCATGTCATCACAATGCTCCAAGCCATTGTCATCACAATGTTCCATAACATTTGTCATCAGAATCCTCCATGACACTTGGCATAACAATGCTCCATGCCATTGTCATCACAATGGGCCATTACATATGTCATCACAATGCTCCCTGACACCTCTCTTCACAATACTGCATGACCTGGTCATCACAATTCTCCATGCCATTGTCATCACAATGGGCCATTACATATGTCATCACAATGCTCCCTGACACCTCTCTTCACAATACTGCATGACCTGGTCATCACAATGCTCCATGCCCTTGTCATCACAATGTGCCGTTCGAACTGTCATCACAACAATCCATGGAACTTATTAGACTAATGTTCCATGCCCTTGTCATCACAGTGCTCCATGCCCTTGTTATCACAATGCTCCCTGACCACTGTCATCACAATCCTCCATGACTCCAGTCATCACAATCCTTCATGACCTTTGTCATCACAATGGTCCATGCCCTCGTCATCAACAGTCACTGTGACCATTTTAACCACAATGCCCCATGCACTTTTCATACAATGCTCTTTGACCCTTGTCATCACAATGCTTTATGCCTTTCTCAGCACAATGCTCCATGACCCTTGTCATCACAATGCTCCTTGTGCTTGTCAGCACAATGCTCCATGACACATGTCATCACAATGCACCATGCGCTTGTCATCACAGTGCTCTACAATCTTGTCATCACAACGCTCCATAAACATTGTCATCATAATCCTCCATGCACTTCTTTTTTTTTTTTTTTTTTTTTTTGCTGTACGCGGGCCTCTCACTGTTGTGGCCTCTCCCGTTGCGGAGCACAGGCTGCGGACGCACAGGCTTAGCAGCCATGGCTCACAGGCCCAGCCACTCCGCGGCACATGGGATCCTCCCAGACCGGGGCACGAACCCGTATCCCCTGCATCGGCAGGCGGACTCTCAACCACTGCGCCACCAGGGAGGCCCCTCCATGCACTTCTAATCAAAATGCTCTCTCACCACTGATATCACAATGCTACATCACTATTTGTCACAATACTCCCTCCCACCTGTCATCACAATGTTCCATGACTCCTGTCATCACAATGCTGCATGCACTTATCATCAAAATGTTCGATGACCCCTGACATCACAATGTTCCATAACACCTGTCATCAAAATGTTCCATGAAAATTTCAACAAATTGCTCCATGAACCTGTCATCACATTTCTCCCTGCCCTTCTCATCACAATGCACAACGCCCTTGCCATCAAAATGCTCCATGACCTTTGTCATCTCAAAGATCCCTGACCCATGGCATCACAATGCTCCATGTCATTGTCATCACAATGCTCCATGACACATGTCATCAGAATGCTACATGGCCTTCTCATCACAATGATCCATGCCCTTGCCATCAAAATGCTCCATTACCCCTCTCATAGCAATGCTCCATGCCCCTGCCATCACGATATTCCATGGCCTTGTCATCACAAGGCTCCATGACCCTTCTCATCACAACACTCCAAGAACCCTGTAATCACAAGGCTCCATGCTCTTTTTCATCTCAATGATCCATTAACCCTGTCATCACAATGCACCATGCCTACCATCATAATGCTTCATGCTATTGTCATCACAATGAAATCAAAATGCACCATGACCTCTGTCATAACAATGCTCCAAACCCTTGTGATCACAATATTCCATAACACTTGTCATCACAATGCCCCTTGACGCTCGTCATTACAATTATCCTTGGTCTTCTAATCACAATGCTCCATGACCTTTGTCATCACAATGCTCAATACACTTGTCATCAAAATGCTCCCTGACACTTGTTGTCTCTATCCTCCTTGAACTCTGTCATGACAAGGCTCCATGCCTTTTTCATCACAATGATCCATGCCCTTTTCATCACAATGCTTCAAGACCCATGTAATCATAATGCTCCATGCCCTTGTCATCACAAATCTCATCGACACATGCCACCAGAATGCTCCTTGGTCTTCTCCTCACAATGTTCCATGCCCTTGTCATCACAATGTTCCATGACCCCTGTAATCACAATGCTCCATGCCCCTTTTCATCAGTATCCTCCATGAGACTTGTCATCACAAGGCTCCATAGTTTGTCATCACAATGCTCCAGGATCTTGTCATCACAATGCTTCACGACCTTGTCATGAAAACTCTCAATGGCCCTTGTCATCATAATGCTGCAAGCCCTAATCATCACAATGCTCCTTTATGTTTGTCATCACAATCCTCCATTACATTTGGCATCACAATGCTCCATGCCATTGTCATCGCAATGGACCATGACATATGTCATCACAGTGCTCCCTGACATCTCTCTTCACAATATTCCATGACTTTCTCATCACAGTGATGCATGCCCTTGTCATCACAATGCACCATGCCCATGGTCATCACAATAATCTATGAAATTTTTCAGACCAATGCTCCATTCCCCTGTCATCACAATGCTCCATGCACTTGTCATCACAATGCTCCATGACCCCTGTCATCCCAATGCTCCGTGACTCCAGTTATCACAATGCTTCATAACGTTTGTCATCACAATGGTCCATGTCCGCGTCATCACAAGGCTCTGTGACATTTGTAACCACAATGCTCCATGAACATTTCCTCACCATTCTCTGGGACCCTTGTCATCACAATGCTCCATTTCTTTGTCAGAACAATGTTCCATGACCATTGTCATCACAATGTGCCACGCACATTTCATCACAACTGTCCACAACCTTATGATTGCAATGCTCCATAAATTTTGTTATCACAACGGTCCATGAACTTCTCATCAAAATGCTCTCTCACCATAGATATCACAATGTTCTATCACTAGTCATCACAATACACCCTCACCCCTGGAATCACAATGTTCCATGACCCGGTCATCACAATGCTACATCCCTTTATCATCACAATATTGCATGACCCCTGACATAACAATGTTCCATAACCCCTGTCATCAAAATGCTCCATGACACTTTTCATCCCAAAGCTCCAAGAACCCTGACATTACAATGTTCTATAACCCATGCCATCAAAATATCCCATTACACTTTTTATCAAATTGCTGCATGACCCGGTCATCAAAATGCTCCCTGCACTTCTCATCACAATGCACCATTCCCTTGTCATCAAAATGCTCCATGACTTGTCATCACAAAGCTCCATGACACATGGCATCACAATGCTCCATATCATTGTCATCACAATGCTCCATGAACCCTCTCATCCCATTGCTCCATGCCCTTGTCATCAGAAAGCTCCATGACACTTGTCATCACAATGCTCCATGACCCCTGCCATCACAATGTTCCACGGACTTGTAATCACAAGGCTCCATGACACTTGTCATCACAATGATCCAAGACCCCTGTAATCACAATGCTCCATGCCCTTGTCATCACAAAGCTCCATGACACATGTCATCAGAATGTTCCATGGATTTCTCATCACAATGCTCCATGCCCTTGTCATCACAATGCTCAAGACCCCTGTAATCACAATGCTCCATGCCCCTTTTCATCTCAATGCTCCATGAACCCTGTAATCACAATGCATCATGCCCATCATTATAATGCTTCCGGCTATTGTCAGCACAATGAAATCAAAATTCTCCATGACCTATGTCATCACAATTCTCCATGTCCCCTGTCATCACAATACTTCATGAATATTTTCAGCCCAATGCTCCATGATACTTGTCATCAAAATGATGCATGCCCTTTTCAACCCAATGCTCCATGACCCCTGTGTTCACAATCCTCCGTGATGCTTGTCATCACAGTGCTCCATGACACCTGTCATCACAATGCTAGATGACTTTGTCAGCAAAAGGCTAAATGACCTTTTAATTACAATGCTCTATGCGCTTGTCATCACAATACTCCATTACCATTGTCATCACAATCCTCCATGAAACTTGGGATCACATTGCTTTATGCCCTTGTCATCACAATGCTCCATGCTCCTTGATATCAAAAAGATCCATGAAATCTGTCATCAAAATGCTCCAAAGCCTTGTGATCACAATGCTCCATATCACTTGTCATCACAACGCTCCATGATGCCTTTCATCACAATACTCCATGCCCTTTTCATCACAATGCTCCATGACCTTGGTCATCACAATTCTCAATACACTTGTCATCACAATGCTCCCTGACACTTGTCGTCAGAATGCTTCTTGAACTCTGTCATGAAAAGGCTCCATGCCTTTTTCATCACAATGCCCCATGCCGTTTTCATCAAAATGCTCCATGCCATTGTCATCATAATACTCCACAAGTTTGTCATCAGATTGCTCCATGACCCTTGTCATCACAATTATCCATGCACTGGTCAGCACAATGCTCCTTAACCCTTGTCATCACAATGCTCCAAGCCATTGTCATCACAGTGCTCCATTACATTTGTCATCAGAATCATCCATGACACTTTGCATCACAATGCTCCATGCCATTGTCACCACAATGGGCCATTACATATGTCATCACAATGCTCCCTGACAGCTGTCTTCACAATACTGCATGACCTTCTCATCACAATGATCCATGCCTTTGTCATCACAATGCACCATGTCCACTGTCATCACAATAATCTATGAAACTTTTCAGACCAATGCTCCATGTCCCTGTCACCAAAATGCTCTATGCCCTTGTCATCACAATGCTCCATTACCTCTGTCATCACAATGCTCCAAGACCCGTGTAATCACAAAGCTCCATGCCCTTGTCATCACAAAGCTCCATGACGCATGTCATCAGAATGTTCCATGGCCTTCTCCACACAATGCTCCATGCCCTTGTCATCACAATGCTCCAAGACCCATGTAATCACAATGCTCCATGCCCTTTTTCATCAGAATGCTCCATGAGATTTGTCATCACAAGTCTCCATGGTCATCTCATCACAATGTTCCAGGACCTTGTTATCACCATGCTCCATTCCCTTGTCATCACAATGCTCCATGACCCCTGTCATCACAATACTCCATAAACATTTTCAGCCCAATGCCCCATGACCTTCTCATCACAATGCTCCAAGACCAATATCATCAAAATGCTCCATGATCACTCTCATCACAACACTACATGACACCTGACAACACAATGATCCGGGACTCTTGTCATCACAATGCTCCATTCCCTAGTCATCACAATGCTCCATTACCCCTGTCATCACAATACTCCATGAACATTTTCAGCCCAATGCTCCATGACATTTGTCATCACAATGATCCATGCCCTTGTCATCACAATGCTCCATGACCCCTGTATTCACAATGCTCCGTGACGCTTGTCATCACAGTGCTCCATGACACCTGTCATCACAATGCTCCATGCCTTTGTCAGCAAAATGCTACATGACCTTGTCATTACAATGCTCTATGTGCTTGTCATCACAATACTGCATTACAATAGTCATCACTATCCTCCATGAAACTTGGGATCACATTGCTTCATGCCCTTGTCATCACAATGCTCCATGCTCCTTGAAATCTAAATGATCCATGACCTCTGTCATCGCAATGCTCCAAACCCTTGTGATCACAATGTTCCATAACACTTTTCATCACAACGCTCCATGATGCCTGTCATCAAAATACTCCATGCCCTTTTCATCACAATGCTCCATGACCTTTTTCATCACAATTCTCAAAACACTTGTCATCACAATGCTCCCAGACACTTGTCGACAGAATGTTCCTTGAACCCTGTCACGAAAAGGTTCCTTGCCTTTTTCATCACAAAGCCCCATGCCGTTTTCATCACAATGCTCCATGCCATTGTCATCAAAATACTCCATAAGCTTGTCATCAGAATGCTCCATGACCCTTGTCATCACAATTCTCCATGCACTTGTCAGCACAATGCTCCCTGAACCTTGTCATCACTATGCTCCAAGCCATTGTCATCACAATGCTCCTTTACCTTTGTCATCAGAATCCTCCATGAAACTTGGCATCACAATGCTCCATGCCATTGTCATCACAATGGGCCAATACATATGTCATCACAATGCTCCGTGACACCTCTTCTCACAATACTGCCTGACCTGGTCATCACAATGCTCCATGCCCTTGTCATCACAATGCGCCATTCCAACTGTCATCACAATAATCCATGAAACTTATTAGACCAATGCTCCATGCCCTTTTCATCACAATGCTCCATGCCCTTGTTATCACAATGTTCCAAGACCACTGTAATCAGAATGCTCCATGCCCCTTTTCATCAGTATGCTCCATGAGACTTGTCATCACAAGGCTCCATGGTTTTCTCATCACACTGCTCCAGGACCTTGTCATCACAATGCTTCACGACATTGTCATGAAAATTCTCAATGGCCCTTGTCATCATAATGCTCCAAGGCGTACTCATAACAATGCTCCATTATATTTGTCATTACAATCCTCCATTACATTTGGCATCACAATGCTCCATGCCATTGTCATCGCAATGGACCATGACATATGTCATCACAATGCTCCCTGACACCTGTCTTCACAATATTCCATGCCTTTGTCATCACAATGCTCCATGCCCTTGTCATCACAATGCACCATATCCACTGTCAGAACAATCATCTATGAAACTTGTCAGTCCAATGCTCCATGACCATGTCATCACAGTGCTCCATGCCCTTGTCATCACAATGCTCCATGACCCCTGTCATCACAATGCCCCGTGACTCCAGTCATCACAATGCTTCATAACGTTTGTCATCAAAACGGTCCTTTCCCGCCTCATCACAAGGCTCTGTGACCATTTTAACCACAATGCTCCATGAACTTTTCATCACAATGCTCCATGACCCTTGTCATCACAATGCTCCATGCCTTTGTCAGAACAATGCTCCATGACCCTTCTCATCACAATGTACCATGCGCTTTTCATCACAATGATCCACAACCTTGTCATCGCTATGCTCCATAAATCTTGTAATCACAATGCTCCATGAACTTCTCATCCAAATGCTCTCTCACATGAGATATCACAATGTTCCATCACTAGTCATCACAATCCTCCCTCACCCCTGTTATCACAATGTTCCATGACACCTGTCATCACAATGCTACATCCCCTTATCTGCAAAATGTTCCATAACCCCTGACATCACAATGTTCCATAACCCTTGTCATCAAAATGCTCTATGACCCTTTTTATCCCAAAGATCCATGACCCCTGGCATCACAATGTTCTATAACCGCTGTCATCAAAATGTTCCATTACACTTTTCATCAAATTGCTGCATGACCCTGTCATCAAAATGCTCCCTGCCCTTCTCATCACAATGCACCACACCCTCGTCATCAAAATGCTCCATGACCTTTGTCATCACAAAGCTCCATGACCCGTGGCATCACAATGCTCCATGTCATTGTCATCACAATGCTCCATGAACACTCTCTTCACATGGCTCCATGCCCTTGTCATCACAAAGCACCATGACACTTGTCATCACAATGCTCAATGCACTTCTCATCACAATGCTCCTTGCCCTTGTCATTACAATCCTCCATGACCGATGTATCACAGGGTTCTGTGCCCTTATCATCACAATGCTCTATGCCCACTCTCATCACAATAATCCATGAAACATTTCAGACCAATGCTCCATGCCCTTCTCATCACAATGCTCCTTTACCTCTGTCATAACTATGCTCCATGACACCTGCCATCACAATGTTCCCCGGCCTTGTCATCACAAGGCTCCATGACACTTGTCATCACAATGCTCCACGACCCCTCTAATCAAAATGCTCCATGCCCTTTTCATCAAAAAGCTACATGACGCATGTCATCAGAATGTTCCATGGCCCTGTCACCACAATGCTCCTTGCCCTTGTCATCACAATGCTCCAAGACCCTTGTAATCCAAATGCTCCATGAGACTTTTCATCTCAATGCTCCATGAACCCTGTCATCACAATGGACCATGCCCATCATCATAATGCTTCAGGCTATTTTCATCACAATGAAATCAATATGCTCCATGACCTCTGTCATCACAATGCTCCAATCCCTTGTGATCACAATGTTCCATAACACTTATCATCACAACACCCTATGACGCTCATCATCACAATTATCCATGGTCTTCTCATCACAATGCTCCATGACTTTTGTCATCACAATGCTCAGTACACTTGTCATCACAATGCTCCCTGACACTTGTCATCAGTCTGTTCCATTAACCCTGTCATGACACGTCTCCATGCCTTTTTCATCACAATGATCCATGCCCTTTTAATCACAATGCTCCAAGACCCCTGTAATCACAATGCTCCATGTCCCTTATCATCAGAATGCTCCATGAGACTTGTCATCACAAGTCTCCATTGTATTCTCATAAAAGTGCTCCAGGAACTTGTCATCATAATGCTCCATGATCCCTGTCATCACGATACTCCATGAACATTTTCAGCCCAATGCTCTATGACCTTCTCATCAAAATGCTCCATGACCCCTGTCATCACAATACTCCATGAACATATTCAGCCCAATGCTCCATGACCCTGGTCATCACAATGATCCAGGCCCTTGTCATCCCAATGCTCCATGACCCCTGTATTCACAATGCTCCGTGATGCTTGTCATCACAGTGCTCCATGACACCTGTCATCACAATGCTCCATGCCCTTGTTATCACATTGTTCCATGACCCCTGTCATTACTAAGCTCCGTGACTTCATTCATCACAATGCTTCATGACCTTTGTTATCTCAATGGTCCATGCCCTCGTCATCAACAGTCTCTGTGACCATTTTAACCACAATGCTCCATGAACTTTTCATCACAATTCTCTTTGACCCTTGTCATCACAATCCTCTCTGCATTTCTCAGCACAATGCTCCATGACACGTGTCATCACAATGCTCCGTGCGCTTGTCAGCACAATGTTCCATGACACATGTCATCAAAATGCACCATGCGCTTGTCATCACAGTGCTCCACAATCTTGTCATCACAATGCTCCAGAAAACTTGTCATCACAATGCTCCATGCACTTCTCATCAAAATGCTCTCTCACCACTGATATCACAACGTTACATCACTATTCGTCACAATACTCCCTCACCCCTGTCATCACAATGATCCATGACTCCTGTCATCACAATTGTACATGCACATATCATCACAATGTTCGATGACCCCTGACATCACAATGTTCCATAACCCCTGTCATCAAAATGCTCCCAAAATCTTTTCATCAAAATGCTCCATGACCCCTGGCATCACAATGTTCAATAACCCCTGTCATCAAAATGTTCCATGACACATTTCATCCAATTGCTCCATGACCCAGTCATCACAATGCTCCCTGCCCTTCTCATCACAATGCACAACGCCCTTGTCATCAAAATCCTCCATGACCTTTGTCATCACAAAGATCCATGACCCTTGGCATCACAATGCTCCATGTCATTTTCATCACAATGCTCCATGATCGCATTCATCACATTGCTCCATGCCGTTGTCATCACAAAGCTCCATGACACATGTCATCAGAATGCTCCATGGCCTTCTCATCACAATCCTCCATGCCATTGCCATCACAATGTTCCATTACCCCTGTCATAACAATGCTCCATGACCCCTGCCATCACGATGTTCCATGGCCTTGTCATCACAAGGCTCCATGACCCTTCTCATCACAATGCTCCAAGACCCGGTAATCACAATGTTCCATGACCCCTGTCATCACAATGCTACATCCCCTTATCATCACAATGTTCCATGACACCTGACATCACAATGTTTCACAACCCCTGTCATCAAAATGCTCCATGACACTTTTTATCCCAAAGCTCCATGACCCCTGACATCACAATGTTCTATAACCCCTGTCATCAAAATATTCCATTACAATTTTCATCAAATTGCTGCATGACACTGTCATCAAAATGCTCCCTGGCCTTCTCATCACAATGCACCACGCCCTTGTCATCAAAATGTTCCGTGACTTTTGTCATCACAAATTTCCTTGACCCTTGACATCACAATGCTCCATGTCATTGTCATCACAATGCTCCATGAACCTTCTCATCACATTTCTCCATGCCCTTGTCATCACAAAGCTCCATGACGCATGTCATTAGAATTTTCCATGGACTTCTCATCACAATGCTCCAAGACACTTTTTATCACAATGCTCCATGCCCCTTTTCATCTCAAAGCTCCATGAATCCTATCATCACAATGCACCATGCCCATTATCATAATGCTTCAGGCGATTTTCCTCACAATGAAATCAAAATGCTCCATGACCTCTGTCATCACAATGCTCCAAACCGTTGGGATCACAATGTTCCATAACACTTCTCATCACAACACCCCATGATGCTCATAATCACAATTATCCGTGGTCTTCTCATCACTATGCTCAATAACCTTTGTCATCACAATGCTCCCTGACACTTGTCATCAGTATGCTCCTTGAACACTGTCATTACAGGGCTCCATGCCTTTTTCATCACAATGATAAATGCCTTTTTCATCACAATGCTCCAAGACCCCTGTAATCACAATGCTCCATGCACTTGTCATCACAGTGCTCCATGACGCATTCATCAGAATGCTCCATGGCCTTCTCTTCACAATGCTCCATGCCCTTGTCATCACAATGCTCCAAGACCCCTGTAAACACAATGCTCCATGCCGCTTGTCATTATAGCGCTCCATGACGCTCGACATCACAATTATCCATGGTCTTCTCATCACAGTGCTCCACGGTCTTGCCATCACAATGCTCCATGCCCTGGTCATCACAATGCTCTATGTTCCCTTTCATCACAATTCTCCACGTTCTTGGCATCACTATGTTCCATGAAACTTCCCATCACAGTGTTAAATGCTTTGTCATCACAATACTACACAAGCTTGTCATCAGAATACTCCATGACCCTTGTCATTACAATGATCCAAGACCCCTGTCATCACAATGCTCCATGAGACCTATCATCACAATGCTCCATGCCCCTTGTCATTACAGTGCTCCATGATGCTCGTCACCAGAATTATACATGGACTTCTCATCACAGTGCTCCACGGTCTTGCCATAACAATGCTCCATGCCCTGGTCATCACAATGCTCCATGTCCCTTGTCATCACAATTCTCCAGGTCCTTCTCATCACAATGCTCCATGACAGTTCTAATCCCCATGTTACATGCTCTTGTCATCACGATTCTCCATGCACTTGTCATCGCAATGTCCCATGACCGCTGTCATAGCAAGCTCCATGCCTTTGTCATCACAATGCTTCACGACCTTTTCATCAAAATTCTCAAAGGCCGTTGTCATCACAATGCTCCATGCCCTTGTCATCACAATGCTCCATTACCTTTGTCATCACAATGCTCCAAGCCCTTGTCATCACAATGCTCCATTACCTTTGTCATCACAATCCTCCATAACACTCGGCATCACAATGCTCCATGCCATTGTCATCACAATGGAACATGAAATATGCCATCACAATGCTCCCTGACACCTGTCTTCACAATAATCCATGACCTTGTCATCACAAAGCTCCATGCCCTTGTCATCACAATGTGCCATGCCCACTGTCAACACAATTATCCATGAAACTTGTCAGACCAATGCTCCATGCTCCTGTCATCACAATGCTACATGACCACAGTCATCACAATGCTCCGTGTGTCCCGTCATCACAAGACTCCATGACCTGTGTCACCACAAAAGTCAATGCCCTCATCATCACAAGGCTCTGTGAAATTTGTCACCACAATGCTCCATGAACTTTTCATCAAAATGCTCAATGTCATTGTCATCACAATGCTCCATGAACGCTCTCATCACATTGCTCCAAGCCCTTGTCATCACAATGCTCCATTACCTTTGTCATCACAATCCTCCATAACACTCGGCATCACAATGCTCCATGCCATTGTCATCACAATGGAACATGAAATATGCCATCACAATGCTCCCTGACACCTGTCTTCACAATAATCCATGACCTTGTAATCACAATGTTCCATGCACTTGCCATCACAATTCTCCATTAACCCTGTCATAACAATGCTCCATGACCCCTGCCATCACGATGTTCCATGGTCTTGTCATCACAAGGCTCCATGACCCTTCTAATCACAATGCTCCAAGACCCCTGTAATCACAATGCTCCATGCCCCTTTTCATCTCAATGATCCATGAACCCGGTCATCACAATGCACCATGCCCATCATCAAAATGCTTCAAGCTATTGTCATCAAAATGAAATCAAAATTCTCCATGAGCTCTGTCATCACAATGCTCCAAATCCTTGTGATCAAAATGTTCCATAACACTTATCATCACAACGTCCCATGACGCTCGTCATCACAATGATACATGGTCTTCTCATCACAATGCTCCATGACCTTTTTCATCACAATGCTCAATACACTTGTCATCACAGTGCTCCCTGACACTTGTCCTCAGTATGCTCCTTGAACCATGTCATGACAAGGCTCCATGCCTTTTTCATCACAATGCTCCATGCCCTTGTCATCACAAAGCTCCATGATGCATGTCATCAGAACGTTCCATGGCCATCTCATCCCAATGCTCCAAGCCCATGTCATCACAATGCCCCAAGACCCCTGTAATCACAATGCACCATGCCCCTTTTCATCAGAATATTCCATGAGACTTGTCATCACAAGTCTCCATGGTCTTCTCATCACAATGCTCCAGTACCTTGTCATCACAAGCCTCCATGGCCCCTGTCATCACAATACTCGATGAACGTTTTCAGCCCAATGCTCCTTGACCTTCTCATCAAAATGCTCCATGACCAATATCATCACAATGCTCCATGACCACTGTCATCACAACATTCCATGACACCTGACAACACAATGTTCTGGGACTATGTCAACATAATGCTCCAAGACCCCTGTAATCACAATACTCCATGAACATTTTCAGCCCAATGCTCCATGACCCTTGTCATCACAATCATCCATGCCCTTGTCATCACAATGTTCCATGACCCCTGTATTCACAATGCTCCATGACACCTGTCATCACAGTGCTCCATGACTTTGTCAGCAAAATGCTTCATGACCTTGTCATTACAATGCTCTATGCGCTTGTCATCACAATACTCCACTACCATTGTCATAACAATCCTCCATGAACCTTGGGATCACATTGCTTCATGCCCTTGTAATCAAAATGCTCCATGCTCCTTTAAATCAAAATGATCCATGACCTCTGTCATCACAATGCTCCAAACACTTTTGATCACAATGTTCCATAACACTTGTCATCACAACGCTCCATGATGCCTGTCATCACAATACTCCATGTCCTTTTCATCACAATGCTCCATGACCTTTGTCATCACAATTCTCAATACACTTGTCATCACAATGCTCCCTGACACTTGTCGTCAGAATGCTCCTTGAACCCTGTCACGAAAAGGCTCCATGACTTTTTCATCAAAATGCCCTATGCCGTTTTCATCACAATGTTCCACGCCACTGTCATCAAAATACTCCACAAGCTTGTCATCACAATGCTCCATGACCTTTGTCATCACAATTCTCCATGCACTTGTCAGCACAATGCTCCCTGACCCTTGTCATCTCAATGCTCCAAGCCATTGTCATCAAAATGCACCATTACATTTGTCATCAGAATCCTCCATGACACTTGGCATCACAATGCTCCATGCCCTTGTCACCACAATGCACCATTCCAACAGTCATCACAATAATACATGAAATTTATGAGACCAATGATCCATTCCCTTGTCATCACAATGCTCCATGCCCCTTGTCATCACAGTGCTCCATGACACCTGTCATCACAGTGCTCCATGACTCCAGTCATCACAGTGCTTCAAGACCTTTGTCATCACAATGGTCCATGCCCTCGTCATCAAGAGTCTCTGTGACCTTTTTAACCACAATGCTCCATGAACTTTTCATCACAATTCTCTTTGACCCTAGTCAACACAATGCTCTATGCCTTTCTCAGCACAATGCTCCATGAACCTTGTCATCATAATGCTCCATGCGCTTGTCAGCACAATGCTCCATGACACATGTCATCACAATGCACCATGCGCTTGTCATCACAGTGCTCCACAATCTTGTCATCACAATGCTCCATAAACATTGTCATCACAATGCTCCATGAACTTCTCATCAAAATGCTTTCTCACCACTGATATCACAATGTTACTTCACTATTCGCCACAATACTCCCTCACCCCTGTCATCACAATGTTCCATGACTCCTGTCATCACAGTGCTACATGCACTTATCATCACAATGTTCGATGATCCCTGACATCACAATGTTCCGTAACCCCCGTCATCAAAATGCTCCCTGACCCTTGTCATCTCAATGCTCCAAGCCATTGTCATCACAATGCACCATTACATTTGTCATCAGAATCCTCCATGACCCTTGGCATCACATTGCTCCATGCCCTTGTCATCACTAAGCTCCATGACACATGTCATCAGAATGCTGCATGGCCTTCTCATCACAATGCCCCATGACCCTTGTCATCACATTGCTCAATACACTTGTCATCAATATGCTCCATGACACTTGTTGTCTGTATGCTCCTTGAAACCTGTCATGACAAGGCTCCATGAATTTTTCATCACAATGTTCCATGCCCTTTCCATCACACTGCTACAAGACCCCTGTAATCAAAATGCTCCATGCGCTGGTCATCACAAAGCCCAATGACGCATGTCCTCAGAATGCTCCTTGGCCTTCTCTTCACAATGCTCCATGCCCTTGTCATCACAATGTTCCAAGACCCCTGTAATCACAGTGGTCCATGCCCCTTTTCATCAGTATGCTATATGAGACTTGTCATCACAAGGCTCCATGGATTTCTCATCACAATGCTCCAGGACCTTGTCATCACAATGCTTCACAACTTTGTGAAGAAAATTCTCAATAGCCCTTGTCATCATATTGCTCCAAGCCCTAGTCATCACAATGCTCCATTTTATTTGTCATCACAATCCTCCATTACATTTAGCATCACAATGCTCCATGCCATTATCATCACAATGGACCATGACATATGTCATCACAATGCTCCCTGACAACTGTCTTCACAATACTCCATGACCTTCTCATCACCATGATCCTTACACTTGTCATTACAATGCACCATGTCCACTGTCATCACAATAATCTTTGAAACTTTTCAGATCAATGCTCCATGCCCCTGTCACCACAATGCTCCATGCCCTTGTCCTCACAATGCTCCATGACCCCTATCATCACAATGCTCCGTGAATCCAGTCATCACAATGCTTCATAAAGTTTGTCATCAAAACGGTCCATGCCCGTGTCATCACAAGGCTCTGTGACATTTGTAACCACAATGCTCCTTGAACTTTTCATCACAACGCTCCGTGACCCTTGTCATCACAATGCTCCATGCCTTTGTCAGAACAATGCTCCATGACCCTTGTCATCACAATGTGCCACGTGCTTTTCATCACATCGGTCCACAACCTTGTAATCACTATGCTCCATAAACCTTGTAATCACAATGCTCCATGCACTTCTCATCCAAATGCTCTCTCACCAGAGATATCACAATGTTCCATCACTAGTCATCACAATACCCCTCACCCCTGTAATCATAATGTTCCATGACCCCTGTCATCACAGTGCTACATACCCTTATCATCACAATATTCCATGACCCCTGACATCACAATGTTCCATAACCCCTGTCATCAAAATGCACCATGACCCTTTTCATCCCAAAGCTCCATGACCCCTGACATCACAATGTTCTAAACCAACTGACCTCAAAATATTCCATTACATTTTCATCAAATTGCTGCATGACCCTGTCATCAAAATGCTCCCTTCCCTTCTCATCACAATGCACCACACCATTGTCATCGAAATGCTCCCTGTTATTTGTCATCACAAATCTCCATGACAATTAGCATCACAATGTTCCATGTCATTGTCATCACAAAGTTCCATGAACACTCTCATCACATTGCTCCATGCCCTTGTCATCACAAAGCTCCATGACACTTGTCATCACAATGCTCGATGCCTTTCTCATCACAATGCTCCATGTCCTTGTCATTACAATCCTCCATGAAACATGCATCACAGTGTTCCGTGTCCTTTTCATCCCAATGCTCCATGCCCACTCTCATCACAATAATCCATGAAACATGTTAGACCAAAGCTCAATGCCCTTCTCATCACAATGCTCCATTACCTCTGTCATAACAATGCTCCATGACACATGCCATCACATTGTTCAACGGCATGTCATCACAAGGCTCCATGACCCTTGTCATCACAATGTTCCAAGACCACTGTAATCACAATGCTCCATGCCCTTGTCATCACAGTGCTCCATGACGCATGTCATCAGAATGTTCCATGGCCTTCTCATCACAATGCTCCATACCCTTGTAATCACAATGCTCCAAGACCCCGGTAATCACAATGCTCCATGCCCCTTTTCATTTCAATGCTCCATGTACCCTGTCATCACAATGCACCATGCCCATCATCATAATGTTTCAGGCTATTGTCATCACAATGAAATCTAAATTCTCCATGACCTCTGTCATCATAATGCTCCAAACCTTTGTGATCACAATGTTCCATAAGAATTATCATCACAACACCCCATGACGCTCATCATCACAATTATCCATGGACTTCTCATCACAATGCTCCATGACCTTTGTCATCAAATGCTCAATACACTTGTCATCACAATGCTCCCTGACACTTGTCGTCCGTATGCTTCTTGAACCCTGTCATGACAAGGCTCAATGCCTTTTTCATCACAATGATACATGCCCATTTCATCACAATGCATCAAGACACCTGTAATCACAATGCTCCACAACCTTCTCATCACAATGCTCCATGGCCAATATCATCACAGTGCTCCATGACCACTGTCATTACAACACTCCATGACAGCTGACAACACAATGATCCGGAACTCTTGTCATCAAAATGCTCCATTCCCTAGTCATCACAATGCTCCATGACCCCTGTCATCAAAATACTCCATGAACATTTTCAGCCCAATGCTCCATGAACCTTGTCATCACATTGAACCATGCCCTTGTCATCCCAATGCTCCATGACCCCTGTATTCACAAAGTTCCGGGACGCTTGTCATCACAGTGCTCCATGACACCTGTCATCACAATGCTCCATGCATTTGACAGCAAATGCTACATGACCTTGTCATTACAATGCTCTATGCGCTTGTCATCACAGTACTCCATTACCATTGTCATCACAATCCTCCATGAACCTTGGGATCACACTGCTTCATGCCCTTGTCATCACAGTGCTCCATGCTCCTTGAAATCAAAATGATCCATGACCTCTGTCATCACAATGCTCCAAACCCTTGTAATCACAATGTTCCATAACACTTTTCATCACAACGCTCCAGGATGCCTGTCATCACAATACTCCATGGCCTTTTCATCACAATGCTCCATGACCATTGTCATCACAATTCTAAATACACTTGTCATTACAATGCTTCCTGAATCTGGTCGTCAGAATGCTCCTTGAAACCTGTCACAAAAAGGCTCCATGCCTTTTTCATCACAATGCCCCATGCCGTTTTCATCACAATGCTCCATGCCATTGTCATCAAAATACTCCAGAAGCTTGTCATCAGAATATTCCATGACCCTTGTCATCACAATTCTCCATGCATTTGTCAGCACAATGCTCCCTGACCCTTTTCATCATAATGCTCCAAGCCATTGTCATCACAATGCTCCATTACCTTTGTCATCAGAATCCTCCATGACACTTGGCATCACAATGCGCTATGCCATTGTCATCACAATGGGCCATTACATATCTCATCACAATGCTCCATGACACCTGTCTTCACAATACTGCATGACGTGGTCCTCACAATGCTCCATGCCCTTGTCATCACACTGCGCCATTCCAACTGTCATCGCAATAATCTATGAAACTTATTAGACCAATGCTCCATGCCCTTGTCATCACAATGCTCCATGACTCCATTCATCACAATGCTTCACGACCTTGTGATGAAAATTCTCAATAGCCCTTGTCATCATATTGCTCCAAGACCTAGTCATCACAATGCTCCATTTTATTTGTCATCACAATCCTCCATTACATTTAGCATCACAATGCTCCATGCCATTATCATCGCAAAGGACCATGACATATGTCATCACAATGCTCCCTGACACCTGTCTTCACAATACTCCATGACCTTCTCATCACCATGATCCATACACTTGTCATTACAATGCACCATGTCCACTGTCATCACAATAATCTATGAAACTTGTCAGACCAATGCTCCATGCCCCTGTCACCACAATCCTCCATGCCCTTTTCATCACAATGCTCCATGACCCCTATCATCACAATGCTCCGTGACTCCATTCATCACAATGCTTCATAACGTTTGTCATCAAAATGGTCCTTGCCCATGTCATCACAAGTCTCTGTGACCTTTGTAACCACAGTGCTCCATGAACTTTTCATCACAACACTCCGTGACCTTTGTCATCACAATGCTCCATGCCTTTGTCAGAACAATGCTCCATGACCCTTGTCATCACAATGTGCCACGTGCTTTTCATCACATCGGTCCACAACCTTGTAGTCGCTATGCTCCATAAACCTTGTAATCACAATGCTCCATGACTTCTCATCCAAATGCTCTCTCACATGAGATATCACAGTGTTTCATTACTAGTCATCACAATACCCCTCACCCCTGTAATCATAATGTTCCATGACCCCTGTCATCACAGTGCTACATACCCTTATCATCACAATGTTCCATAACCCCTGTCATCAAAATGCACCATGACCCTTTTCATCCCAAAACTAAATGATCCCTGGCAGCACAATGTTCTATAGCAGCTGCCCTCAAAATATTCCATTACATTTTCATCAAATTGCTGCATGACCCTGTCATCAAAATGCTCCCTGCCCTTCTCATCATAATGCACCACACCCTCGTCATCAAAATGCTCCCTGTTATTTGTCATCACAAATCTCCATGATCATTGGCATCACACTGCTCCATGTCATTGTTATCACAAAGTTCCATGAACACTCTCATCACATTGCTCCATGCCCTTGTCATCACAAAGCTCCATGACACTTGTCATCACAATGCTCAATGCCCTTCTCATCACAATGCTCCATGCCCTTGTCATTACAATCCTCCATGAACCATGTATCACAGTGTTCCGTGCCCTTGTCATCACAGTGCTATATGCCCAATCTCATCACAAAAATCCATGAAACCTTTCAGACCAATGCTCAATGCCCTTCTCATCACAATGCTCCATTACCTCTGTCATAACCATGCTCCATGACACCTGCCCACACAATGTCCCACGGCCCTGTCATCACAAGGCTCCATGAACCTTGTCATCACAATTCTCCAAGCACTTGTGAGCACAATGCTCCTTGACACTTTTCATCACAATGCTCCAAGCCATTGTCATCACAATGCTCCTTTACCTTTGTCATCAGAATCCTCCATGACACTTGGCATCACAATGCGCTATGCCATTGTCATCACAATGGGCCATTACATATCTCATCACAATGCTCCCTGACACCTGTCTTCACATTACTGCATGACGTGGTCCTCACAATGCTCCATGCCCTTGTCATCACAATGCGCCATTCCAACTGTCTTCACAATAATCCATGAAATATTTCAGACCAATGCTCAATGGCCTTCTCATCACAATGCTCCATTATCTCTGTCATAACAATGCTCCATGACCCCTGCCATCACAATGTTCCACGGCATTGTCATCACAAGGCTCCATGACCCTTGTCATCACAATGCTCCAAAACCCATGTAATCACAATGCTCCATTCCATTGTCATCACACAGCTCCATGACGCATGTCATCAGAATGTTCCATGGCTTTCTCCTCACAATGCTACATGCCCTTGTCATCACAATGCTCCAAGACCCCTGTAATCAAAATGCTCCATGCCCCTTATCATCAGAATGCTCCATGAGAATTGTCATCACAAGTCTCCATGGTTTTCTCATCACAATGCTCCAGGACCTTGTCATCACCATGCTCCATTCCCTTGTCATCACAATGCTCCATGACCCCTGTCATCACAGTACTCCATGAATATTTTCAGCCCAATGCTCCATGACCTTCTCATCACAATGCTCCTAGACCAATATCATCACAATGCTCCATGACCACTGTCATCACAACACTCCATGACACCTGACAACACAATGATCCGGGACACTTGTCATCACAATGCTCCATTCCCTAGTCATCACAATGCTCCATGACCACTGTCATCACAATACTCCATGAATATTTTCAGCCCAATACTTCATGACGCTTGTCATCACAATGATCCATGCCCTTGTCATCCCAATGCTCCATGACCCCTGTATTCACAATGCTCCATGACGCTTGTCATCACAGTGCTCCATGACTCCTGTCATCACAATGCTCCATGCCTTTGTCATCAAAATGCTACATGACTTTCTCATTACAATACTCTATGCACTTGTCATCACAATACTCCATTACCATTGTCATCACTATCCTCCATGAACCTTGGGATCACATTGCTTCATGCCCTTGTCATCACAATGCTACATGCTCCTTGAAATCAACATGATCCATGACCTCTGTCATTGCAATGCTCCAAATACTTGTGATCACAATGTTCCATAACACTTGTCATCACAACACTCCATGATGCCTGTCATCACAATAATCTATGAAACTTGTCAGACCAATGCTACATGCCACTGTCATCACAATGCTCCATGCCCTTGTCATCACAATGCTCCATGACACCTGTCATCACAATGCTCCGTGACTCCAGTCATCACTATGATTCATAACGTTTGTCATCACAACGGTCCTTTCCCGAATCATCACAAGGCTCTGTGACCTTTCTAAACACAATGCTCCATGAACTTTTCATCACAATGCTCCGTGACCCTTGTCATCACAATGCTCCATGCCTTTGTCAGAACAATGCTCCATGACCTTTGTCATCACAATGTGCCATGCACTTTTCATCACAATGATCCACAACCTTGTCATCGCTATGCTCCATAAAACTTGTAATCACAATGCTCCATGCACTTCTCATCCAAATGCTCTCTCACATGAGATATCACAATGTTCCATCACTAGTCATCACAATCCTCGCTCAACCCTGTTATCACAATGTTCCATGACCCCTGTCATCACAATGCTACATCCCCTTATCAGCACAATATTCCTTGACCCCTGACATCACAATTTTCCATAACCCCTGTCATCAAAATGCTCCATGACCCTTTTCATCACAAAGCTCCATGATCCCTGGCAACACAATGTTCTATATCCCATGTCATCAAAATGTTCCATTACACTTTTCATCAAATTGCTGCATGACCCTGTCATCAAAAAGCTCCCTGCCCTTGTCGTCACAATGCACAACACACTTGTCATCAAAATGCTCCATGACTTTTGTCATCACAAAGCTCCATGACCATTGGCATCACAATGCTCCATGTCATTGTCATCACAATGCTCCATGAACCATCTCATCACATTGCTCCATGCCCTTGTCATCAAAGGCTCCATGACACTTGTCATCACAATGCTTGATGCCCTTCTCATCACAACGCTCCATGCCCTTGTCATTACAATCCTCCATGACCCATGTATCACAGTGTACCGTGCCCTTGTCATCACAATGCTCCATGCCCACTCTCATCACAATAATCCATGAAATATTTCAGACCAATGCTCAATGACCTTCTCATCACAATGCTCCATTACCTATGTCATAAAAATGTTCCATGACCCCTGCCATCAAAATATTCCACAGGCTTGTCATCACAAGGATCCATGGCCCTTGTCATCACAATGCTCCAAAACCCCTGTAATCACAATGCTCCATGCCCTTGTCATCACAATGCTCCATGACCTTTGTCATCACAATTCTCAATACACTTGTCATCACAATGCTCCCTGACACTTGTCGTCAGAATGCTCCTTGAACCCTGTCACGAAATGGCTGCATGCCTTTTTCATCACAAAGCCCCATGCCATTTTCATCACAATGCTCCATGCCATTGTCATCAAAATACTCCAAAAGTTTGTCATCAGAATGCCTCATGACTCTTGCCATCACAATTCTGCATGCACTTGTCAGCACAATGCTCCCTGAAACTTGTCATCACTATGCTCCAAGCCATTGCCATCAAAATGCTCCATTACCTTTGTCATCAGAATCATCCATGACAATTTGCATCATCACAATGCTCCATGCCATTGTCATCACAATGGGCCAATACATATGTCATCACAGTGCTCCGTGACACCACTTTTCACAATACTGCATGAACTTTTCATCACAATGCTCCATGCCCTTCTCATCACAATGCTCCATTACCTCTGTCATCACAATGCTCCAAGACCCCTGAAATCACAAAACTCCATGCCCTTGTCATCACAAAGCTCCATGACGCATGTCATCAGAATGTTCCATGGCCTGCTCCACACAATGCTCCATGCCCTTGTCATCACAATGCTCCAAGACCCATGTAATCACAATGCTCCATGCCCTTTTTCATCAGAATGCTCCATGAGATTTGTCATCACAAGTCTCCATGGTCATCTCATCACAATGTTCCAGGACCTTGTTATCACCATGCTCCATTCCCTTGTCATCACAATGCTGCATGACCCCTCTCATCACAATACTCCATATATATTTTCAGCCCAATGCCCCATGACCTTCTCATCACAATGCTCCAAGACCAATATCATCAAAATTCTCCATGATCACTCTCATCACAACACTACATGACACCTGACAACACAATGATCCGGGACTCTTGTCATCACAATGCTCCATTCCCTAGTCATCACAATGCTCCATGACCCCTGTCATCACAATACTCCATGAACATTTTCTGCACAATGCTCCATGACATTTGTCATCACAATGATCCATGCCCTTGTCATCCCAATGCTCCATGACCCCTGTATTCACAATGCTCCGTGACGCTTGTCATCACAGTGCTCCATGACACCTGTCATCACAATGCTCCATGCCTTTGTCAGCAAAATGCTACCTGACCTTGTCATTACAATGCTCTATGTGCTTGTCATCACAATACTGCATTAAAATAGTCATCACAATCCTCCATGAATCTTGGGATCACATTGCTTCATGCCCTTGTCATCACAATGCTCCATGCTCCTTGAAATCTAAATGATCCATGACCTCTGTCATCGCAATGCTCCAAACCCTTGTGATCACAATGTTCCATAACACTTTTCATCACAACGCTCCATGATGCCTGTCATCACAATACTCCATGCCCTTTTCATCACAATGCTCCATGACCTTTTTCATCACAATTCTCATTACACTTGTCATCACCATGCTCCCAGACACTTGTCGACAGAATGCTCCTTGAACCCTGTCACGAAAAGGCTCCTTGCCTTTTTCATCACAAAGCCCCATGCAGTTTTCATCAGAATGCTCCATGCCATTGTCATCAAAATACTCCATAAGCTTGTCATCAGAATGCTCCATGACCCTTGTCATCACAATTCTCCATGCACTTGTCAGCACAATGCTCCCTGAACCTTGTCATCACTATGCTCCAAGCCATTGTCATCACAATGCTCCTTTACCTTTGTCATCAGAATCCTCCATGAAATTTGGCATCACAATGCTCCATGCCATTGTCATCACAATGGGCTAATACATATGTCATCACAATGCTCCGTGACACCCCTTCTCACAATACTGCATGACCTGGTCATCACAATGCTCCATGCCCTTGTCATCACAATGCACCATTCCAACTGTCATCACAATAATCCATGAAAATTATTAGACCAATGCTTCATGCCCTTGTCATCACAATGCTCCATGCCCTTGTTATCACAATGTTCCAAGACCCCTGTAATCAGAATGCTCCATGCCCCTTTTCATCAGTATGCTCCATGAGACTTGTCATCACAAGGCTCCATGGTTTTCTCATCACAGTGCTCCAGGACTTTGTCATCACAATGCTTCACGACATTGTCATGAAAATTCTCAATGGCCCTTGTCATCATAATGCTCCAAGCCGTAGTCATAACAATGCTCCATTATATTTGTCATTACAATCCTCCATTACATTTGGCATCACAATGCTCCATGCCATTGTCATCGCAATGGACCATGACTTATGTCACCACAATGCTCCCTGACACCTGTCTTCACAATACTCCATGACCTTGTCTTCATAATGCTCCATGCCCCTGTCATCACAGTGCTCCATGCCCTTGTCATCACAATGCTCCATGAGCCCTGTCATCACAATGCCCCTTGACTCCAGTAATCACAATGATTCATAACATCTGTCATCACAACGGTCCATGCCCGCCTCATCACAAGGCTCTGTGACCATTTTAAGCACAATGCTACATGAACTTTTCATCACAATGCTCCATGACACTTGTCATCACAATGCTCCATGCCTTTGTCAGAACAATGCTCCATGACCCTTCTCATCACAATGTACCATGCGCTTTTCATCACAATGATACACAACCTTGTCATCGCTATGCTCCATAAATCTTGTAATCACAATGCTCCATGACTTCTCATCCAAATGCTCTCTCACATGAGATATCACAATGTTCCATCACTAGTCATCACAATCCTCCCTGACCCCTGTTATCACAATGTTCCATGACCCCTGTCATCACAATGCTACATCCCCTTATCTGCAAAATGTTCCATGACACCTGACATCACAATGTTCCATAACCCCTGTCATCAAAATGCTCCATGACCCTTTTCATCCCAAAGATCCATGACACCTGGCATCACAATGTTTTATAACCCCTGTCATCAAAATGTTCCATTACACATTTCATCAAACTGCTGCATGACCCTGTCATCAAAATTCTCCCTGCATTTCTCATCACAATGCACCACGCCCTTGTCATCAAAATGCTCCTTGACCTTTGTCATCACAAAGCTCCATGACCCTTGGCATCACAATGCTCCATGTCATTGTCATCACAATGCTCCATGAACCCTTTCATCACATGGCTCCATGCCCTTGTCATCACAAAGCACCATGACACTTGTCATCACAATGCTCAATGCCCTTCTCATCAGAATGCTCCTTGCCTTTGTTATTACAATCCTCCATGACCGATGTATCACAGTGTTCCGTGCCCTTGTCATCACAATGCTCCATGCCCACTCTCATCACAACAATCCATGAAATATTTCAGACCAATGCTCAATGCTCTTCTCATCACAATGCTCCATTACCTCTGTCATAACAATGCTCCATGACACCTGCCATCACAATGTTCCACGGCCTTGTCATCACAAGGCTCCATGACCCTTGTCATCACAATGCTCCAAGACCCTTGTAATCACAATGCTCCATGCCCTTTTCATCACAATGCTCCATGACGCATATAATCAGAATGTTCCTTGGCCATCTCTTCACAATGCTCCATGCCCTTGTCATCACAATGCTCCAAGACCCCTGTAATCACAATGCTCCATGCCCCTTTTCATCAGGATGCTCCATGAAACTTGTCATCACAAGTCTCCCTGGTCATCTCATCACAATGCTCCAGGACCTTGTCATCACCATGCTCCATTCCATTGTCATCACAATCCTCCATGTCCCCCGTCATCACAATACTCCAGGAACATTTTCAGCCCAATTCTCCATGACATTTGTCATCACAATGATCCATGCCCTTGTCATCCTAATGCTCCATGACCCCTGTATTCACAATGCTCCGTGACGCTTGTCATCACAGTGCTCCATGACACATGTCATCACAATGCTCTATGCCATTCTCAGCACAATGCTCCATGCCCTTTTCATCACAATGCTCCATGACCCCTGTCATCACAATGCTCCATTACTCCAGTCATCACAATTCTTCATAACATTTGTCATCACAGTGGTTGATACCCGTGTCATCACAAGGCTCTGTTACCTTTTTAACCACAATGCTCCATGAACATTTCATCACAATGCTCCGTGACACGTGTCATCACAATGCTCCATGCCTTTGTCAGAAAAATGCTCCATGACCCTTGTCATCACAATGTGCCACACGCTTTTCATCCCAAAGGTCCAGAAATTTGTCATCGCAATGCTCCATAAACCTTGTAATCACAATGCTCCATTCCCTTCTCATCACAATTCTCCATTACCTCTGTCATCACAATGCACCAAGACCCCTGTAATCACAAAGCTCCATGCCCTTGTCATCACAAAGCTCCATGACGCATGTCATCAGAATGTTCCATGGCCTTCTCCACACAAAGCTCCATGCCCTTGTCATCCCAATGTTCCATGACCCCTGTATTCACAATGCTCTGTGACGCTTGTCATCACAGTGCTCCATGAAACCTGTCATCACAATGCTCCATGCCATTGTCAGCAAAATGCTACCTGACCTTGTCATTACAATGCTCTATGTGCTTGTCATCACAATACTGCATTACCATTGTCATCACTATCCTCCATGTATTTTGGGATCCCATTGCTTCATGCCCTTGTCATCACAATGCTCCATGTTTCTTGAAATCAAAATGATCCATGACCACTGTCATCGCAATGCCCCAAACCCTTGTGATCACAATGTTCCATAACACTTCTCATCACAGTGAACCATGATGCCTTTCATCACAATACTCCATGCCCTTTTCATCACAATGCTCCATGATTTTGTCATCACAATTCTCAATACACTTGTCATCACAATACTCCCTGACACTTGGCGTCAGAATGCTCCTTGAACCCTGTCACGAAATGGCTCCTTGCCTTTTTCATCACAAAGACCCATGCCGTTTTCATCACAATGCTCCATGCCACTGTCATCAAAATACTCCACAAGCTTGTCATCAGAATGCTCCATGACCCTTGTCATCACACTTCTCCATGCACTTGTCAGCACAATGCTCCCTGAACCTTGTCATCACTATGCTCCAAGCCATTGTCATCACAATGCTCCTTTACCTTTGTCATTAGAATCCTCCATGAAACTTGGCATCACAATGCTCCATGCCATTGTCATCACAATGGGCTAATACATATGTCATCACAATGCTCCGTGACACCTCTTCTCACAATACTGCATGAACTGGTCATCACAATGCTCCATGCCCTTGTTATCACAATGTTCCAAGACACCTGTAATCAGTATGCTCCATGCCCCTTTTCATCAGTATGCTCCATGAGGCTTGTCATCACAAGGCTCCATGGTTTTCTCATCACAGTGCTCCAGGACCTTGTCATCACAATGCTTCACGACATTGTCATGAAAATTCTCAATGGCCCTTGTCATCATAATGCTCCAAGCCATAGTCATCACAATGCTCCATTATATTTGTCATTACAATCCTCCATTACATTTGGCATCACAATGCTCCATGCCATTGTCATCGCAATGGACCATGACATATGTCATCACAATGCTCCCTGACACCTGTCTTCACAATAATCCATGCCCTTGTCATCACAATGCTCCATGCCCTTGTCATCACAATGCACCATGTCCACTGTCATCACAATCATCTATGAAAATTGTCAGTCCAATGCTCCATGACCCTGTCATCACAGTGCTCCATGCCCTTGTCATCACAATGCTCCATGACCCCTGTCATCACAATGCCCCGTTACTCCAGTCATCACAATGCATCATAACGTTTGTTATCAAAACGGTCCTTTCCCGCATCATCACAAGGCTCTGTGACCTTTGTAACAACAATGCTCCATGAACTTTTCATCAGAATGCTCCGTGACCCTTGTCATCACAATGCTCCATGCCTTTGTTAGAACAATGCTCCATGACCTTTGTCATCACAACGTGCCATGCAATTTTCATCACAATGATCCACAACATTGTCATCGCTATGCTCCATAAACCTTGTAATCACAATGCTCCATGAACTTCTCATCCAAATGCTCTCTCACATGAGATATCACAATGTTCCACCACTAGTCATCACAATCCTCCCTCACCCCTGTTATCACAATGTTCCATGACCCCTGTCATCACAATGCAACATCCCCTTATCTGCACAATGTTCCATGACCCCTGACATCACAATGTTCCATAACCCCTGTCATCAAAATGCTCCATGACCCCTTTCATCCCAAAGCTCCATGACCCCTGGCATCACAGTGTTCTATAATCCCTGTCATCAAAATATTCCATTACAGTTTTCATCAAATTGCTGCATGAACCTGTCATCAAAATGCTCCCTCCCCTTCTCATCACAATGCACCACACCCTTGTCATCAAAATGCTCCATGACCATTGTCATCACAAAGCTTCATGGCCCTTGGCATCACAATGCTCCATGTCATTGTCATCACAATGCTCCATGAACCCTCCCATCACATGGCTCCTTGCCCTTGTCATCACAAAGCACCATGACACTTGTCATCACAATGCTCGATGCCCTTCCCATCACAATGCTCCATGCCTTTGTCATTACAATCCCCCATGACCCATGTATCACAGTGTTCCGTGCCCTTGTCATCACAATGCTCCATGCCCACTCTCATCACAATAATCCATGAAACATTTCAGACCAATGCTCAATGCCCTTCTCATCAAAATGCTCCATTATCTCTGTCATAACAATGCTTCATGACCCCTGCCATCACAATGTTCCACGGCCTTGTCATCACAAGGCTCCATGACCCTTGTCTTCACAATGCTCCAAAACCCCTGTAATCACAGTGCTCCATGACCTTGATATCAAAAAGCTCCATGACGCATGTCATCAGAATGTTCCATGGCCTTCTCCTCACAATGCTACATGCCCTTGTCATCACAATGCTCCAAGACCCTTGTAATCACAATGCTCCATGCCACTTATCATCAGAAAGCTCCATGAGACTTGTCATCACAAGTCTCCATGGTCTTCTCATCACAATGCTCCAGGACCTTGTCATCACCATGCTCCATTCCCTTGGCATCACAATGCCCCATGACCCCTGTCATCACAATACGCCATGAATATTTTCAGCCGAATGCTCCGTGAGCTTCTCATCACAATGCTCCAAGACCAATATCATCACGATGCTCCATGACCACTGTCATCACAACAATCCATGACACCTGACAACACAATGATCCGGGACTCTTGTCATCACAATGCTCCATTCCCTAGTCATCACAATGCACAATGACCCCTGTCATCACAATACTCCATGAACATTTTCAGCCCAATACTCCATGACGCTTGTCATCACAATGATCCATGCCCTTGTCATCCCAATGCTACATGAGCCCTGTATTCACAATGCTCTGTGACGCTTGTCATCACTGTGCTCCATGACACCTGTCATCACAATGCTCCATGCCTTTGTCATCAAAATGCTACAGGACCTACTCATTACAATATTCTAGGCACTTGTCATCACAATACTCCATTACCATTGTCATCAATATCCTCTATGTATCTTGGGATCACATTGCTTCATGCCCTTGTCATCACAATGCTACATGCTCCTTGAAATCAAAATGATCCATGACCTCTGTCATCGCAATGCTCCAAATACTTGTGATCACAATGTTCCATAACACTTGTCATCACAACGCTCCATGATGCCTGTCATCACAATACTCCATGCCCTTTTCATCACAAAGCTCCATGACCTTTGTCATCACAATTCTCAATACACTTGTCATCACAATGCTCCATGACACTTGTCGTCAGAATGCTCCTTGAACCCTGTCACGAAAAGGCTGCATGCATTTTTCATCACAAAACCCCATGCCGTTTTCATCACAATGCTCCATGCCATTGTCATCAAAATACTCCACAAGCTTGTCATCAGAATGCTCCATGACCCTTGTCATCACACTTCTCCATGCACTTGTCAGCACAATGCTCCCTGAACCTTGTCATCACTATGCTCCAAGCCATTGTCATCACAATGCTCCTTTACCTTTGTCATCAGAATCCTCCATGAAGCTTGGCATCACAATTCTCCATGCCATTGTCATCACAATGGGCTAATACATATGTCATCACAATGCTCCGTGACAACTCTTCTCACAATACTGCATGAACTGGTCATCACAATGCTCCATGCCCTTGTCATCACAATGCACCATTCCAACTGTCATCACAATAATCCATGAAACTTATTAGACCAATGCTCCATGCCCTTTTCATCACAATGCTCCATGCCCTTGTTATCACAATGTTCCAAGACCCCTGTAATCAGTATTCTCCATGCCCCTTTTCATCAGTATGCTCCATGAGGCTTGTCATCACAAGGCTCCATGGTTTTCTCATCACACTGCTCCAGGACCTTGTCATCACAATCCTTCACGACATTGTCATGAAAATTCTCAATGGCCCTTGTCATCATAATGCTCCAAGCCGTACTCATTACAATGCTCCATTATATTTGTCATTACAATCCTCCATTTCATTTGGCATCACAATGCTCCATGCCATTGTCATCGCAATGGACCATGACATATGTCATCACAATGCTCCCTGCAACCTGTCTTCACAATATTCCATGCCTTTGTCATCACAATGCTCCATGCCCTTGTCATCACAATGCACCATATCCACTGTCATCACAATCATCTATGAAACTTGTCAGTCCAATGCTCCATGACCATGTCATCACAGTGCTCCATGCCCTTGTCATCACAATGCTCCATGACCCCTGTCATCACAATGCCCCGTGACTCCAGTCATCACAATGCTTCATAACGTTTGTCATCAAAACGGTCCTTTCCCGCCTCATCACAAGGCTCTGTGACCATTTTAACCACAATGCTCCATGAACTTTTCATCACAATGCTCCATGACCCTTGTCATCACAATGCTCCATGCCTTTGTTAGAACAATGATCCATGACCTTTGTCATCACAATGTACCATGCGGTTTTCATCACAATGATCCACAACCTTGTCATCGCTATGCTCCATAAATCTTGTAATCACAATGCTCCATGAACTTCTCATCCAAATGCTCTCTCACATGAGATATCCCAATGTTCCACCACTAGTCATCACAATCCTCCCTCACCCCTGTTATCACAATGTTCCATGACCCCTGACATCACAATGTTCCATAAACCCTGTCATTAAAATGCTCCATGACCCATTTCATCCCAAAGCTCCATGACCCCTGGCATCACAGTGTTCTATAACCCCTGTCATCAAAATGTTCCATTACAATTTTCATCAAACTGCTGCATGAACCTGTCATCACAATGCTCCCTCCCCTTCTCATCACAATGCACCACAACCTTGTCATCAAAATGCTCCATGACCATTGTCATCACAAAGCTCCATGGCCCTTGGCATCACAATGCTCCATGTCATTGTCATCACAATGCTCCATGCCCTTGTCATCACAAAGCACCATGACACTTGTCATCACAATGCTCGATTCCCTTCCCATCACAATGCTCCATGCCTTTGTCATTACAATCCTCCATGACCCATGTATCACAGTGTTCCGTGCCCTTGTCATCACAATGCTCCATGCCTACTCTCATCACAATAATCCATGAAACATTTCAGACCAATGCTCAATGCCCTTCTCATCACAATGCTCCATTATCTCTGTCATAACAATGCTTCATGACCCCTGCCATCACAATGTTCCACGGCCTTGTCATCACAAGGCTCCATGACCCTTGTATTCAGAATGCTCCAAAACCCCTGTAATCACAATGCTCCATGACCTTGATATCACAAAGCTCCATGAGGCATGTCATCAGAATGTTCAATGGCCTTCTCCTCACAATGCTCCATGCCCTTGTCATCACAATGCTCCAAGACCCCTGTAATCACAATGCTCCATGCCCCTTATCATCAGAATGCTCCATGAGACTTGTCATCACAAGTCTCCATGGTCTTCTCATCACAATGCTCCAGGACCTTGTCATCACCATGCTCCATTCCCTTGTCATCACAATGCTCCATGACCCCTGTCATCACAATATGCCATGAATATTTTCAGCCGAATGCTCCGTGACCTTCTCATCACAATGCTCCAAGACCAATATCATCACAATGCTCCATGACCACTGTCATCACAACACTCCATGACACCTGACAACACAATGATCCGGGACTCTTGTCATCACAATGCTCCATTCCCTAGTCATCACAATGCTCCATGACCACTGTCATCACAATACTCCATGAATATTTTCAGCCCAATACTCCATGACTCTTGTCATCACAATGATCCATGCCCTTGTCATCCCAATGCTACATGACCCCTGTATTCACAATGCTCTGTGACGCTTGTCATCACAGTGCTCCCTGACACCTGTCATCACAATGCCCCAAGCCCTTGTCTTCAAAATGCTCCATTACATTTGTCATCACAATCCTCCATGACACTTGGCATCACAATATTCCATTCCATTGTCATCGCAATGGACCATGACATATGTCATCACAATGCTCCCTGAGACCTGTCGTCAAAATATTCCATGACCTTCTCATCACAATGCTCCATGCCTTTGTCATCACATTGCACCATGCCCACTGTCATCACAATAATCCATGAAACATGTCAGGCCAATGCACCATGCCCCTGTCATCACAATGCTCATTGCCTTTTCATCAAAAAGCTCTATGACCCCTGTCATCACAATGCTCCGTGACTCCAGTCATCACAATGCTTCATGACCTTTGTCATCACAATGGTCCATGCCCTCCTCATCACTAGGGTCTGTGACCATTGTCATCAAAATGCTCCATGAAATTTTCATCACAATGCTCAGTGACCCTTGTCATCACATTGCTCCATGACCCATGTCATCACAATGCGCCATGTGCTTGTAATCACAGTGCTCCAAAAGCTTGTCATCACAATGCTCCATAAAATTTGTCCTCACAATGCTCCATGCACTTCTTATCAAAATGCTCTCTCACGAATGATATCAAAATGTTCCCTCCCTAGTCATCACAATACACCCACTCCCCTGTCATCACAATGGTCCACAACACCGTCATGAAAATGTTCCATGACTCCTGACATCACAATGTTCCATAACCCCTGTCATCAAAAGGTTCCATGACACTTTTCATCAAATTGCTCCATGACCCTGTCATCACAATGCTCCCTCCCCATCACAAGAGAATGCACCACACCCTTGTCATCAAAATGCTCCATGACCTTTGTCATCACAAAACTCCATGACCCTTGGCATCACAATGCTCCATGACATTATCATCACAAGGCTCCAAAAACCTCTCATCACATTGTTCAAAGCCCTTGTCATCACACGATCCATGATGCATTTCATCACAATGCTCGATGCCATATCTTCTCACAATGCTCCATGCGCTTCTCATTACAATCTTCCATGAACCATGTATCACAGTGCTCCGTTCCCTTGTTATCACAATGCTCCTTGCCCCCTCTCATCACAATAATCCATGAAACATTTCAGACCAATGTTCCATGCCCTTTTCATCACAATGATCCAAGACTCCTGTAATCATAATGCTCCATGCCCCTTTTCATCTCAATGCTCCATGAACGCTGTCATCACAATGCACCAAATGCGCATCATCATAATGCTTCATTCTATTGTCATCACAATGAAATCAAAATGCTCTATGACCTCTGTCATCACAATGCTCCAAATCCTTGTGATCACCATATTCCATAACACCTATCATCAGAGCTCCACATAACGCTCGTCATCACAAGTATCCATGGTCTTCTAATCAAAATGCTCCATGATATTTGTCATCACAGTGCTCAATACCCTTGTCATCACAATGGTCCCTGACACTTGTCATCAGTATGCTCCTTGAACCCTGTCATGACAAGGCTCCATGCCTTTTTCATCACAATGTTACATGCCCTTTCCCTCACAGTGCTTCAAGGCCCCTGTAATCACAATGTTCCATGCCCTTGTCCTCAAAAAGCTCCATGATGCATGTCATCAGAACGCTCCATGATATTCTCATCCCATTGTTCACTGCCCTTGTCATCACAATGCTCCAAGACCCCTGTAATCACAATGTTCCATGCCCTTGTCATCACAAAGCTCCATGATGAATGTCATCAGAACGCTCCATGATATTCTCATCCCAATGTTCCATGCCCTTGTCATCACAATGCTCCAAGACCCTTGTAATCACAATGCTCCATGACCCTTTTCATCAGAATGCTCCATGAGACTTGTCATCACATGGCTCCATGGTCTTCTCATCACAATGCTCCAGTACCTTGTCATCACAATTCTCCTTGACCCCTGTCATCACAATTCTCCATGAACATTTTCAGCCCAATGCTCCATGATGTTCTCATCACAATGCTCCATGACCTCTGTCATCACAATGCTCCATGACCACTGTCATCAAAACGCTGAATGAACCCTGACAACACAATGATCCGGGAATCTTGTCATCAAAATGCTCCATGCCCTTGTCATCCCAATGCTCCATGAACCCTGTAATCACAATGCTCCATGACGCTTGTCATCACAGTGCTCCATGAACCCTGTCATCACAATGCCTTTGACAGCAAAATGATACATAATCTTGTCATCACAATGCTTCATGCACTTGTCATCACAATCCTCCATGACCCTTGGGATCATATTGCTTTATGCCCTTGTCACTTCTATCTTGCCTTTCTGGTTTTTACAGATTTTTGGATGTCCTTTTTGAACGGTGGGAAGTGACAATTCTTTGTAGTGTGGATTTGCATTGCGCGCTTGCTTGATTGGCCAAAAATGGACTATGCCTTTTCTCCTGAATATATTCAGGAGAAAATTCATATGCTTTTTTGGCCAAGTGCATCATTCTCGAAGTTGTGATGCCTTTCCTGTGCTTTAAAGGCGATTCCAATTTACCTCTTGAAATATGTTTTGTGCAATTCTGCCTCATTTTCAAGTCCGCTTTGTTGCCTTCCCTCAACAGATTTTTGGAAGAGAGTAGTCCATTATAACTCTGCAGGTTTTTGATTTGCTTTGCCCCTGAGCTCCAATTTTCAAATCCCATTTTTGGGAGCTGACCGCAAATCCACAATTTTGCTTCAGGACCTATACTGGTTCCAGGGGTGGCTATACTGGTTCCCTGTGGGTGGCTGAGGCTTTGGTTAATTCTTCTTCCTGATGGGAATTTAGAGTGACATGTGTCCGTCCAAAGGCCTACATCTACTCTCTGATTGGTTCTCCCTCTTCCCTTTCATCCTCTGCACAATTAGCAAACTGTGCGAACCAGGAGGTTATAGGGGATGACTCTCCTAAGTTGGGAGATTGATAGTAAAGTAGTTGGAATGCCAAACTGTAGCACAAGGAGAGGAAAAAGTAGGAGACTTTCAGAAACCTTTCACCATCACAGGGTGTCCATTCTCTAGGTTTCCCATACATGTTATAACTGTAGTGATATTCCCTTCTACCTGGAAATTTGGGACCCATGGAATGGTGGCATGCATTACTACTTTAGAGGGTCTGCATTTTCTCTCCCAATCTCACCAGTCCTCTCAGTCCCAAGTGTCCAGCCTTATGTCTCATCCAGCTGTCTTTGCAGATAGGGTCATTCTATGTTTCATCAGAACCCCTGAAGTAATTGTGTAAGAATTTCGCTGTTTTTTGTTTTGTTTTTGAAATTCATTTTTATAATGGGGTTGAGCTGATTTTCACTGACGTGTTTATGCCAGTCTAGACACACTTGATTCCCTTACAGAGGCATATCAGTACATAGGTTTTAAGATTCTTACTAATCAGATATATTCCTCTGTGTGGAATAGGGGTTTTGAGTCCCGTTCACTGAGGAAGGTGTAGGTCTTGTCTATTCTGTATTTGGTTTATGGAATGGTACCTGTGCTAATATCAAACTCTGGCTTTATGCATCACCCCACCTCTCCTTTCCCCTTAAGGAGGCATAAGAGTGTTTTCTAAATGTGAGACGCTGCTCTCTTTCCTAATTCATTTCATGTGTTGTGATGTTGACATTCCCTCTGTAAGTGATATCTTATGATAAGATTCTTTTTCTGTGTGACTAATTTCCCTTAGAATCATCATACCTAAATCCTCTCATTATGCTGCTACTGGCCTTATGACATTGATTTCACGTCTGAGTGATATTCCATTGTACAAAATTACCACAAGTTCTTTATGCATTTCTCTTTTTCCTGGGATACTTTAGGTGTACCGAGGTTGAGGTTCTTGTATGCAGAGCAGCCCTAAACTTTGGGTTGCCTGTGTCTTGTTGATATTTAGTCTTCCCAAGTTATATGTCCATGAGTTGAAGTCCCCTTTGCTCGGGGGCTTTGTATTTTAGATGTTTTAGGAAACAGCATACACTTCTTCAGAGTAGCTCTTGGATATTTATACCCCACCCATCAGCGTGACTAGTCTCCCTGTTTTCCATGGCCTCTCCTGCATTTTTGATTTGTACACATTTTTTGGATGGACTTTCTGAGCAGTGGAAATTGAGACTTCTTTATTGTGCGGATTTGCATTTCCTTCTTGCTTGGTTGGCCAAAAACTCTGTATGTGTTTTTTTCCTGAAGATATTCACGAAACAAACTCATACACCCTTTTGCCCAACTGCATCATTTTAGAAATTCTGCTGCTTTTCATATGCTTTAAATGTGAGTACAATCTACCTTTTGAAAAATGTTTCCTGCAATTCTGCCTCTCATTCAGAACCTCTTCGTTGCCTTACCTGAATATATTTTTGGACGTTGGTTATCATTTATATCTCTGCAGGTCTTTGAATTGTCTGCTCCTGAGCTCCATTTTGCAACTCGCTTTTTTTGTGAGCTGGCCGCCAAACCATTGGTTTGATTCCGGCCCTATTCTGGTTCTGGGGAGGCAGGCTGAGCCTTTGGTTAATTCTTCTTCCTAAAGGGATATTAGAGTGACATGTGCCTGTCAAAACTCCTACAGCTAATCTCTCACTGGTTCCTCCTCTTCCCATTTATCCTCTTCAAAAATTGCAAACTGTGAAACAGGAGGTTAAAGGTGCTGATTCTCCAAGTGGGGAGATTGTTAGTAATGTGGCTGGAATGGCGAACCCCAGCACTAGGAGATCAAAAATGAGGTGCATTTTAGACACCTCTCCTGAGCACACGGTGTACATTCATCTCGGTTTCCCAGGCATGTTTTCCCTGTCAGAAGATTCCCTTGAAAGTGCAGATTTGGGACCCATGGAATGGGTACCAGGCAGTATTACTTTAAAAGGTCTGTATTTCCTCACCCAGCCTCTCTAACATCTCTCAGCGTGCATAGCTTCCAGCCTTATATATCATCCTGCTGTGGGTCTACATGTGTTCAATCCATGTTACATCGTAGCCCTTCAACAAAAGTTGTAAGAATTTTTGTCTGTCTCACTGTTTTTATAAATATTTTTAAATTTATTTTTATATTGGTTACAGCTGATTTTCAAAGCTCTGTTTTTTGCTGCTGTACATCCACTTGATTCATGTACTGTGAGACAACAATAAATTCTTTCTCAGATGCCTATGAGTCATATGTATTATTTTCCAGTGACTTGAGTGGACTGAGTGCAGTTCTTTGAGGTACCGTGTAGGCCTTGCCAGTTATTCAATTTGGTACTTGGAATGGTATCTTTGCTAATTTCAACCTCCTGGATAATACCTCACCATTCCCCACCTTTCCCATTTAGCAGCCTTATGTCTATTTTCTACATATTTGACTATGTTTCTGTTTTGTAGTTTATTTCATGTGTAGCCATTTTTGATTCCACCTTTAAGTGACATCTTATGATATGTGTCTTTTTCTTTCTGACATGTGTCACTTAGAATGATCGTATGTAACTCCTCCAGAGTTGTTCCAACTGGCCTTATTTCATTGATTTCTGGATGAGTAATATTCCACTCTACATAAGTACCCCATCTCTTTTATCCATTTTATCCTTCCAGGGACATTTAGTTTATATCCAAGTGGAGGCCCTTTTTAACAGAGAGGTGGTAAACGTTGGAGTGCCTGTTTTCTGTCATTTTTTGTTTTTCCCAAGGTATACGCCCATGAGTGCAAGTGCCCTATGCTCTGTAGCTCAGTTTTCAGATGTTTCAGCAAACACAATACACTTCTCCAGAGTGGCCGTTGGCACATTACATTTCCACTATCAGCCTCACAGGGCTCCCTTTTCTCCTCACCCTGTCCTGCATTTCTGGTGTTTACACTTTATGTGGATGGCCCTTCTGACTGATGTGAAGTGATACATTTTGTAGTATTGATTTCCAGTGCCCACCTGTTTGGTTGGATAAAAAGTGTGTATGGCCTTTACTTGAATATATTCAGAAAAAAATGCATACGCCCTTTTGGGCCAACTGCATCATTGGCGATGTTCAGCCCCTTTTCTTGTGCTTTAATGGGGAGTCCTTTCTACCTCTTCAAATCTGATTCCTGCCACACCCCCTTGCTTACAAGTCATTTTCTGTGACTTACCTCAAGACATTTTTCGACAATAGATATTTTCATCTCTGCAGTTTCATGAATTTTATTGCCCCCGAGTTCCATTTTTCAACTTGTGTTTTTGGAATCTGGACACAAATCAGCGGGATTTCCTCTAGCCCTATTCTGTTTCCATGGGCAATTCTAGCCTTTGATGAATTTGTCTTCCAGATAGGAAATTAGAGTGGCATTTGCCTGTCTGAACAACTAAGACTTGTCTCTAAATTTTTCTCATCCTTCCGCTTCATCCTCTGGACAAATTCCAAACTGTGTGCAACAGGATGTTGACGGTGCTGATATCCCCAAGTAAGGAGATTGTCAGGAAAGATGCTGGAGGGGTGAACCCGTGCACCAGGCGATGAGGAGATGAGGTGCCTTTTCCAAAGTCTTTCCGATCAAACGGTGTACCATCCTCTAGGTGTGACAGGCATGTTTTAGCTGTAGGAAAGGTCCCGTGCATGGAAGGAGAACACCAGGGATTTTTCCAAATCACTGCCTCGCCGAACCCCAAACTGGGGAATTTTTAAGCTATGGCTACACGTATGTCCATTAAGGGCCTTGGGAAATAGGCAGAGCCCAAATTTTAGATGATTGAAATCTTCAGGTTCAGAAGCGCTCACCATCGACCTTGCTTAGGTTACATTTTATCTGTCATTGATAGATGATGTCAATAAAAAGATCGATTCTTTTTCAGATTATTTCCCCTTATAGGTTATTGCAAAATATTCAATGTAGTTCCCTGTGCTATACAGTAGTTCCTTGTTGATGATCTATTTTATACATAGCAGTGTGTATGTGTTAATCCCACACTGTTAATTTATCCCTTCTCCTACCTTTCCCCTTTGGTAATAATAAATTATAAGATTTTATACTTGTCAGAAATGGGGGAGCTGAAAGAGAGGTATCATTTTCAATGGAAAAGCATTCAAAACAAGATTGAAGCCTCAGCCAAGAGTATTCGATGTACATCCATGGAAATAAATCACTTCATTTCTCTAATGTTGACCTGACAAATAAGACAGACGTCTTCACTGAACTTGCTTATAGTAAAGTGATGGAAATATCAAAGGTAAGTCTTAGAAACATCTTATTTTACCCGAGCATTATACACTGCTCTGTGTTAACTACAGTTTGGCTCACACATCTGTTCATTGAAGTTACAATGTTCTCAATTTCTGTTACTGATCCTCCAGAGTGGACCCCAACAGAAGTCCCCGTGCCCAGTGTCATTGGAGCCAACAGATCAAGACTGAGTTTGGTTCAGAAGCAAAGGAAACATTATTTTGAAAACCGAATGGAGAGGTGAGAGTGTGCACTCCCCCACGGGCTGTGGGCTGGGATGCTGTGTAGGGATCCCAGCAGCGTCAGTGGGAGGGAGGGGATGGAGCTCTCGAGGGCTGGGTTGGCTGAAGCTCAGGCTCTATGCCGTTGAGTCTGAATGGGACCCCGCTAGCTGAGGTGTTGACCCAGCCATTCTGCACTACGAAATCGGGTCTGAAGTGCCGGGTGTGGGACCTCTGCATGCGGAACCCTAGGAGCACGTGAAATTAGACAAAGCACAAAGGAAAAACAGCTTAGACTTTATTTTATTGCCCAGATTCTCTTTTTATCTCCCAGGAATTTTTAATGAACGTTGCCAGAGACGAACACCTCCTCTGCTTTTTGTTCCATTACTCATTCTTGGGGTGTTGAGGGTGCAGACCCCTCTTTTGTAACTGTTTCATGCTGTGGTGGGAGCCCTGATACTTGGGGGGAGGGGCAAAACGTCTCCCCACCAGCCTCCAGGTGAGGTTGATTGTCCCAAGGCATCCTGCCTCACTTCTCGTACGCCTGAGCACCAGCATTGGAAGTGTTATAGATTCTGATGACCTTTAAGTGTCCAGGAAAGAGATGTGCAGAGATGCAGAGGTGGCAGGTTTCACCCCACCCCACATTTGTTCGGTGACCTTAGGCTGACGGTTTTTGCCAGCCTCGATGCTCTGACCAGTAGTCTGTGCTTTCTTTAATTAGGTCCCTGAATTAATGTACAAACAGCACCATGTGTCAGAACCCTGCCCGCACAGCTCCCAGACAGTCCAGGGTCAGTGGTGATCCAGGACCATGACGTCCACTGAGTCAACGACATTTAGAAGTAGCCAGCAGTCCTGCCGGTCATATTGGCCACCATCACCGCGGTGTCTGTAGGGTTTTCTATGGTGAAAGCGTGATATACGTTTCCCCCACCAAGCTTATTAGCTCCCCTCTGGGTGCAGTAAGTCCTGCAAGCAGTAGTCTGCTCTTTCGGGGCACAGTCTTGTTGTTTTCTGAGAGAAACTCCAGGTCAAGTGATGGTCACACGAGTCATCTTGGGGGCACGTTGCCCCATTTGTCTCTCTGGAGGTTGGAGTTGTAATGCCTCCTCACTCGAGGTCAGTGTGTCCACAGAGCGACCCCTGCAACTTCAGGGCATGATGGGTGGTTAGGATCACGACGTGGGGTCCTTTTCCCTTAGGAGGGAGCTGGCCTTGCAGGCTGCTGATTTCTAGCTTTTTAGATACCCCAGTATCCTGGCCTGATGAGTCGGTGGGCAAAGCCCTTGGGGACCATAGTTTATCATACCTGAAGTGCATTCTTGTGTTGCTCCATTTCAAGTGGTCCCAGTTTTTGCACTAAGTCTCCAAGGGTGATTAACCTTTGACCAGGTATGTAAAGGTCAAAGGGTTTAGCTAAATTAGTGAGTTCCTGGGCAAGGATCTGAATTGACTACTCTTTCCATTATTGAAAGGCTGCTTCTGGATTCTATTCAAAAGGATCATCATCTTTTCGTGTCAGTGTTTCATGTAGAGGCCCAGCTATTAGACTGTAGTTAGGGATCCAGATGGAGAAAACCTTGGCCTCCGCAGGAACCCCTAAGCTGTCTTCTAGTTTTAGAAGAGGTAAGGCTGCAAATGGCTTATTCCCTATCCTGGCATGCGTTTCTCCGAATATCTGTGAGAATGAAGCCCAGGCATGTCACCTGGGCCTGGGATATTTGAGCCTTTTTCTTGGACACCTTCTATCCTTTCTTAGCTAGGTAGTTCAGAGGCGTCTTTAGTAGGCCTGGCGATCAGAATGTCATCTGCATATTGAAGGAGGGTTCCCTTTTACAGAGGTAGAACGTTTAGGTTTTTAGAGGACATTTCCCCAATGATGGTGTGGGGATTTTTGAACCATTGGGGCAGGACGGCCCAGCTTTATTGCTTGTGTTGCATGTTGTGTCCTGCCACTCACAAGCCAAAAATTCTTGTGACTCTGAGATGAATGGAATACAGAAGAAGGCATCATTGAAGTCTAATACAGAATGCCATGGCCTGGTGGATGGTAGAATGAGCAGCAGGGTGTAGGAAATAGGAGCTACTGGATGTATATCCTCGGTGGCTTCACTGACTGTCCTGATATCCTTTACCAGGTCTCCAGCAGCCCATGGGGCTCTCGTGGTCAGGCCAATCCCAGGATATGGAGCTCACCTGGGCTGCATCCCGCACCCCACAGCCCACGGGGCTCTCGTGTTCAATTCCCTCCCTGGGTACGGAGCTCACCTGTGCAGCTACCCAGCAGCCAATGGGGCTCTCATAGTCAGGCCCTTCCCAGGATATGGAACTCCCCTGGGCAGGTACCCCAGCAGGGCTGGACACACAGGAACTGTGCACATAGCCCACCTTGCAGAGAACCCCCAGCTCACCTGTCGCTCACAGCTGACACAGAACACCTCAGAGCAGGACTTGAACTAACAAACAGCAGCTCTGACAGGTCTGTGACCCTGGCTATCACTCTGTGCAGCCTCTCTCTGCCTGGTCTTCCAGACACTTCCACTGCAGCCAGGGCACCAGGCCTCTGTCTCCACCCACCATCACTCCTCTCCCTGACTCCTGGGTTCCTCTCATTAGGATAGGGTCTTCTTGAAGTTGTTTTCCACTCATGGACCAGATAAAATGATAAGAAAACAAGCCGCAGCTGCAGCCCCTTGTCTAGCCTGACTCTCAAGAGCCCACACCTGTTCCTTGGGACTGACCCGTTTAGCAAGGTTCATTTTCTGCAACTGTGAGCCCCTGAGGGGTGAGGATTGGCTGATTTGGGCAGCCTGACACTGCCTGCCACCCCCCCCCCACAGGTGTGCCTGTGTTGAGGTCAATATAAACACCTCTCCAGTCAGCAAGAGCCCCTGTAGCTGTGCCTGACGCTATAGTCTCTGCCCCATCAGCAGTTTCGGGGCTGGGGTGGTGGGAGGGAGTGAGGGGCCGTGGCTTTCTGGGTGGCCCAGTGTGATTTGGGCTCTGCTGGACTTTCTGCAGGAGTTGCCAGGCTGCCACCTGCTAAAGAAGAGGATGTGTCACCCATACCTGCCACTGGAATTTCTCCCCAGTCAGAGGTGAGGAAGTAAAAAAGCAGTGGGGGCCGTGGCAGGAGGGGTATCTCAGGCAGGGAAATGGAAAGCTTCCAGAAGAGCATCTGGGGCCAGGACCATCCTGGCTGGCCTGCAGGCACCAAGTCGGCCTGCGTGCTCTTGCTAGTGTGGCTCCACAGCCCTTCCTCTAGGCTTGCAAGTGCTTGTACATATTCAGTTGTTTTACCTGGAAAGAGTGGGAAGAGTTCAGCTGCAGCAGGACTTGGGCTCAGCTCACATTTACTCACAGACGCCTCGACACATTCCCACAGCTTTGCAATGAGGATGCTCCTTGTCGGGGGGAGCACTGGTGACTGCATGGGAGATGATTTCCCACCTCTGACCAACTTAAGAATTTTTTACCACTGGAGCAAGTGCCCTGATACTATTATCCTCTCTATAACTGGTGAGTTCTGTTTGTTTTTTTTTTTTCTTTTTTTTCTTTTTGGTTCAAGTTAGATTTTATTTATTCCTCTTTTTTTTTTAATTTGGAGATATATACATGGAAATAGTGCATTAATATAAAGACGTCTATGTGAAGGGAAAAACTTTTTTTCTGTTTTATTTTATTAAATGTAATTTATTTAGTTTTTTGTTTTTTTTTTTAAATTTATTTTATTTTATTTTTTTGCTTTATAACAAATTTAATCAGTTATACATATACATATGTTTCCATATCCCCTCCCTTTTGCGTCTCCCTCCCACCCTCCCTATCCCACCCCTCCAGGCGGTCACAAAGTACCGAGCTGATCTCCCTGTGCTATGCGGCTGCTTCCCACTAGCTATCTACCTCACGTTTGGTAGTGTATATATGTCCATGCCGCTCTTTCACTTTGTCACAGCTTACCCTTCCCCCTCCCCATATCCTCAAGTCCATTCACTAGTAGGTCTGTGTCTTTATTCCTGTCTTACCCCTAGGTTCTTCATGACATTTTTTTTTTCTTAAATTCCATATATATGTGTTAGCATACAGTATTTGTCTTTCTCTTTCTGACTTACTACACTCTGTATGACAGACTCTAGGTCTATCCACCTCATTACAAATAGCTCAATTTCATTTCTTTTTATGGCTGAGTAATATTCCATTGTATATATGTGCCACATCTTCTTTATCCATTCATCCGATGATGGACACTTAGGTTGTTTCCATCTCCGGGCTATTGTAAATAGGGCTGCTATGAACATTTTGGTACATGTCTCTTTTTGAATTATGGTTTTCTCAGGGTATATGCCCAGTAGTGGGATTGCTGGGTCATATGGTAGTTCTATTTGCAGTTTTTTAAGGAACCTCCATACCGTTCTCCATAGCGGCTGTACCAATTCACATTCCCACCAGCAGTGCAAGAGTGTTCCCTTTTTTCCACACCCACTCCAGCATTTCTTGTTTCTAGATTTTTTGATGATGGCCATTCTGACTGGTGTGAGATGATATCTCATTGTAGTTTTGATTTGCATTTCTCTAATGAGTAAAGATGTTGAGCATCCTTTCATGTGTTTGTTGGCAGTCTGTATATCTTCTGTGGAGAAATGTCTATTTAGGTCTTCTGCCCATTTTTGGATTGGGTTGTTTGTTTTTTTGTTATTGAGCTGCATGAGCTGCTTATAAATTTTGGAGATTAATCCTTTGTCAGTTGCTTCATTTGCAAATATTTTCTCCCATTTTGAGGGTTGTCTTTTGGTCTTGTTTATGGTTTCCTTTGCTGTGCAAAAGCTTTTAAGTTTCATTAGGTCCCATGTGTTTATTTTTGTCTTTATTTCCATTTCTCTAGGAGGTGTGTCAAAAAGGATCTTGCTGTGATTTATGTCATAGAGTGTTCTGCCTATGTTTTCCTCTAAGAGTTTGATAGTGTCTGGCCTTACATTTAGGTCTTTAATCCATTTTGAGCTTATTTTTGTGTATGGTGTTAGGGAGTGATCTAATCTCATACTTTTACATGTCCCTATCCAGTTTTCCCAGCACCACTTATTGAAGAGACTGTCCTTTCTCCACTGTACATTCCTGCCTCCTTTATCAAAGATAAGGTGACCATATGTCCGTGGGTTTAACTCTGGGCTTTCTATCCTGTTCCATTGATCTATCTTTCTGTTTTTGTGCCAGTACCATACTGTCTTGATTACTGTAGCTTTGTAGTATAGTCTGAAGTCAGGGAGCCTGATTCCTCCAGCTCCATTTTTCGTTCTCAAGATTGCTTTGGCTATTCGGGGTCTTTTGTGTTTCCATACAAATTGTGAAATTTTTTGTTCTAGTTCTGTGAAAAATGCCAGTGGTAGTTTGATAGGGATTGCATTGAACCTGTAGATTGCTTTGGGTAGTAGAGTCATTTTCACAATGTTGATTCTTCCAATCCAAGAACATGGTACATCTCTCCATCTATTTGTATCATCTTTAATTTCTTTCATCAGTGTCTTATAATTTTCTGCATACAGGTCTTTTGTCTCCTTAGGTAGGTTTATTCCTAGATATTTTATTCTTTTTGTTGCAATGGTAAATGGGAGTGTTTCCTTGATTTCACTTTCAGATTTTTCATCATCAGTATATAGGAATGCCAGAGATTTCTGTGCATTAATTTTGTATCCTGCAACTTTACCAAATTCATTGATTAACTCTAGTAGTTTTCTGGTAGCATCTTTAGGATTCTCTATGTATAGTATCATGTCATCTGCAAACAGTGACAGCTTTACTTCTTCTTTTCCAATTTGGATTCCTTTTATTTCCTTTTCTTCTCTGATTGCTGTGGCTAAAACTTCCAAAACTAGGTTGAATAAGAGTGGTGAGAGTGGGCAGCCTTGTCTTGTTCCTGATCTTAGTGGAAATGGTTTCAGTTTTTCACCATTGAGGACGATGCTGGCTGTGGGTTTGTCATATATGGCCTTTATTATGTTGAGGAAAGTTCCCTCTATGCCTACTTTCTGCAGGGTTTTTATCATAAATGGGTGTTGAATTTTGTCGAAAGCTTTCTCTGCATCTATTGAGATGATCATATGGTTTTTCTCCTTCAATTTGTTAATATGGTGTATCACGTTGATTGATTTGCGTATATTGAAGAATCCTTGCATTCCTGGAATAAACCCCACTTGATCATGGTGTATGATCCTTTTAATGTGCTGTTGGATTCTGTTTGCTAGTATTTTGTTGAGGATTTTTGCATCTATGTTCATCAGTGATATTGGCCTGTAGTTTTCTTTCTTTGTGACATCCTTGCCTGGTTTTGGTATCAAGGTGATGGTGGCCTCGTAGAATGAGTTTGGGAGTGTTCCTCCCTCTGCTATATTTTGGAAGAGTTTCAGAAGGATAGGTGTTAGCTCTTCTCTAAAGGCTTGATAGAATTCGCCTGTGAAGCCATCTGGTCCTGGGCTTTTGTTTGTTGGAAGACTTTTTATCACAGTTTCAATTTCAGTGCTTGTGATTGGTCTGTTCATATTTTCTATTTCTTCCTGATTCAGTCTTGGCAGGTTGTGCATTTCTAAGAATTTGTCCATTTCTTCCAGGTTGTCCATTTTATTGGCATAGAGTTGCTTATAGTAATCTCTCATGATCTTTTGTATTTCTGTAGTGTCAGTTGTTACTTCTCCTTTTTCATTTCTAATTCTATTGATTTGAGTCTTCTCCCTTTTTTTCTTGATGAGTCTGGCTAATGGTTTATCAATTTTGTTTATCTTCTCAAAGAACCAGCTTTTAGTTTTATTGATCTTTGCTATTGTTTCCTTCATTTCTTTTTCATTTATTTCTGATCTGATTTTTATGATTTCTTTCCTTCTGCTAACTTTGGGATGTTTTTGTTCTTCTTTCTCTAATTGCTTTAGGTGCAAGGTTAGGTTGTTTATTCGAGATGTTTCCTGTTTCTTAAGGTGGGATTGTATTGCTATAAACTTCCCTCTTAGAACTGCTTTTGCTGCATCCCATAGGTTTTGGGTCGTCGTGTCTCCATTGTCATTTGTTTCTAGGTATTTTTTAATTTCCTCTTTGATTTCTTCAGTGATCACTTCGTTATTAAGTAGTGTATTGTTTAGCCTCCATGTGTTTGTATTTTTTACAGCTCTTTTCCTGTAATTGATATCTAGTCTCATAGCATTGTGGTCGGAAAAGATACTTGATACAATTTCAATTTTCTTAAATTTACCAAGGCTTGATTTGTGACCCAAGATATGATCTACCCTGGAGAATGTTCCATGAGCACTTGAGAAAAATGTGTATTCTGTTGTTTTTGGATGGAATGTCCTATAAATATCAATTAAGTCCATCTTGTTTAATGTATCATTTAAAGCTTGTGCTTCCTTATTTATTTTCATTTTGGATGATCTGTCCATTGGTGAAAGTGGGGTGTTAAAGTCCCCTACTATGATTGTGTTACTGTCGATTTCTCCTTTTATGGCTGTTAGTATTTGCCTTATGTATTGAGGTGCTCCTATGTTGGGTGCATAAATATTTACAATTGTTATATCTTCTTCTTGGATCGATCCCTTGATCATTATATAGTGTCCTTCTTTGTCTCTTCTAGTAGTCCTTATTTTAAAGTCTATTTTGTCTGATATGAGAATTGCTACTCCAGCTTTCTTTTGGTTTCCATTTGCATGGAATATCTTTTTCCATCCCCTTACTTTCAGTCTGTATGTGTCTCTAGGTCTGAAGTGGGTCTCTTGTAGACAGCATATAGATGGGTCTTGTTTTTGTATCCATTCAGCCACTCTGTGTCTTTTGGTGGGAGCATTTAGTCCATTTACATTTAAGGTAATTATCGATATGTATGTTCCTATTCCCATTTTCTTAATTGTTTTGGGTTCATTATTGTAGGTCTTTTACTTCTGTTGTGTTTCTTGCCTAGAGAAGTTCCTTTAGCATTTGTTGTAAAGCTGGTTTGGTGGTGCTGAACTCTCTCAGCTTTTGCTTGTCTGTAAACGTTTTAATTTCTCCATCAAATCTGAATGAGATCCTTGCTGGGTAGAGTAATCTTGGTTGCAGGTTTTTCTCCTTCATCACTTTAAGTATGTCCTGCCACTCCCTTCTGGCTTGTAGAGTTTCTGCTGAGAGATCAGCTGTTATCCTGATGGGGATTCCCTTGTGTGTTATTTGTTGTTTTTGCCTTGCTGCTTTTAATATGATTTCTTTGTGTTTAATTTTTGACAGTTTGATTAATATGTGTCTTGGCGTATTTCTCCTTGGATTTATTCTGTATGGGACTCTCTGTGCCTCCTGGACTTGATTAACTATTTCTTTTCCCATATTAGGGAAGTTTTCAACTATAATCTCTTCAAATATTTTCTCAGTCCCTTTCTTTTTCTCTTCTTCTTCTGGAACCCCTATAATTCGAATGTTGGTGCATTTAATGTTGTCCCAGAGGTCTCTGAGACTGTCCTCTGTTCTTTTCATTCTTTTTTCTTTATTTTGCTCTGCAGCAGTTATTTCCACTATTTTATCTTCCACCTCACTTATCCGTTCTTCTGCCTCAGTTATTCTGCTATTGATCCCATCTAGAGTATATTTTATTTCATGTATTGTGTTTTTAATCGATGTTTGATTCATCTTTAGTTCTTCTAGGTCCTTGTTAACTGTTTCTTGCATTTTGTCTATTCTATTTCCAAGATTTTGGATCTGGGAAATAGAATCTTGGATCATCTTTACCATCATTATTCTGAATTCTTTTTCAGGTAGACTGCCTATTACCTCTTCATTTGTTAGGTCTGGTGGGTTTTTATCTTGCTCCTTCTCCTGCTGTGTGTTTTTCTGTCTTCTCATTTTGCTTATGTTACTGTGTTTGGGGTCTCCTTTTTGCAGGCTGCAGGTTCGTAGTTCCCGTTGTTTTTGGTGTCTGTCCCCAGTGGCTAAGGTTGGTTTAGTGGGTTGTGTAGGCTTCCTGGTGGAGGGGACTAGTGCCTGTGTTCTGGTGGATGAGGCTGGATCTTGTCTTTCTGGTGGGCAGGTCCACGTCTGGTGGTGTGTTTTGGGGTGTCTGTGGACTTTTTATGATTTTAGGCCACCTCTCTGCTAATGGGTGGCGTTGTGTTCCTGTCTTGCTAGTTGTTTGGCTCAGGGTGTCCAGCACTGTAGCCTGCTGGTCGTTGAGTGAAGCTGGGTGCTGGTGTTGAGATGGAGATCTCTGGAAGATTTTCGCCGTTTGATATTATGTGGAGCTGGGAGGTCTCTTGTGGACCAGTGTCCTGAAGTTGGCTCTCCCACCTCAGAGGCACAGCACTGACTCCGGGCTCCTCAATTTGGGATGATGTGTTGTCTATTCATGTATTCCGCAGATGCAGGGTACATCAAGTTGATTGTGGAGCTTTAATCCGCTGCTTCTGAGGCTGCTGGGAGAGGTTTCCCTTTCTCTTCTTTGTTCTCACAGCTCCTGGGTCTCAGCTTTGGATTTGGCCCCGCCTCTGCATGTAGGTCGCCGGAGGGCGTCTGTTCTTCGCTCAGATAGGACAGGGTTAAAGGAGCAGCCTCTTCGGGGACTCTGGCTCACTCAGGCCGGGCGGGAGGGAGGGGCACGGAGTACGGGGCAAGCCTGCAGCGGCAGAGGTCGGCGTGACGTTGCACCAGCCCGAGGCGCGCCGTGCGTTCTCCCAGGGAAGCCGCCCCTGGATCCCGGGACCCCGGCAGTGGCGGGCTGCACAGGCTCCCGGAAGGGCGGTGTGGGCAGTGACCTGCGCTCGCACACAGGCTTCTTGGCGGCGGCAGCAGCAGCCCCAGCGTCCCACGCCTGTCACTGGGCTCCGCGCTTTCAGTCGCGACTCGCGCCCGTCCGTGGAGCCCCTTTAAGCAGCGCTCTTAATCCCCTCTCCTAGCGCACCAGGAAACCAAGAGGGGAGAAAAAGTCTCTTGCCTCTTCGGCAGCTCCAGAGTTTTCCCGGACTCCCTCCCGGCTAGCTGTGGCACATTAGCCCCCTTCAGGCTGAGTTCTCGCCGCCAGCCCCAGTCCTCTCCCTGTGCTCTGACCGAAGCCCGAGCCTCAGCTTCCAGCGCTGCGTGCCCCGGCGGGCGAGCAGACAAGCCTTTCGGGCTGGTGAGTGCCGCTCGGCACCGATCCTCTGTGTGCGGATCTCTCCGCTTTGCCCTACCCAGGTATGTGGGGAGTTTCTTGCCTTTTGGGAGGTCTGGGGTCTTCTGCCAGCGTTCAGTAGGTGTTCTGTAGGAGTTGTTCCACGTGTAGCTGTATTTCTGGTGTATCCGTGGGGAGGAAGGTGATCTCCGCGTCTTACTCTTCCGCCATCTTACCCGGAAGTCCTGTTTGTAGATTTTTTGATGATGGCCATTCTGACTGGTGTGAGATGATATCCCATTGTAGTTTTGATTTGCATTTCTCTAATGAGTAAAGATGTTGAGCATCCTTTCATGTGTTTGTTGGCAGTCTGTATATCTTCTGTGGAGAAATGTCTATTTAGGTCTTCTGCCCATTTCTGGATTGGGTTGTTTGTTTTTTTGTTATTGAGCTGCATGAGCTGCTTATAAATTTTGGAGATTAATCCTTTGTCAGTTGCTTCATTTACAAATATTTTGTCCCATTCTGAGGGTTGTCTTTTGGTCTTGTTTATGGTTTCCTTTGCTGTGCAAAAGCTTTTAAGTTTCATTAGGTCCCATGTGTTTATTTTTGTCTTTATTTCCATTTCTCTAGGAGGTGGGTCCAAAAGGATCTTGCTGTGATTTATGTCATAGAGTGTTCTGCCTATGTGTTCCTCTAAGAGTTTGATAGTGTCTGGCCTTACATTTAGGTCTTTAATCCATTTTGAGCTTATTTTTGTGTATGGTGTTAGGGAGTGATCTAATCTCATACTTTTACATGTCCCTATCCAGTTTTCCCAGCACCACTTATTGAAGAGACTGTCCTTTCTCCACTGTACATTCCTGCCTCCTTTATCAAAGATAAGGTGACCATATGTCCGTGGGTTTATCTCTGGGCTTTCTATCCTGTTCCATTGATCTATCTTTCTGTTTTTGTGCCAGTACCATACTGTCTTGATTACTGTAGCTTTGTAGTATAGTCTGAAGTCAGGGAGCCTGATTCCTCCAGCTCCATTTTTCGTTCTCAAGATTGCTTTGGCTATTCGGGGTCTTTTGTGTTTCCATACAAATTGTGAAATTTTTTGTTCTAGTTCTGTGAAAAATGCCAGTGGTAGTTTGATAGGGATTGCATTGAACCTGTAGATTGCTTTGGGTAGTAGAGTCATTTTCACGATGTTGATTCTTCCAATCCAAGAACATGGTACATCTCTCCATCTATTTGTATCATCTTTAATTTCTTTCATCAGTGTCTTATAATTTTCTGCATACAGGTCTTTTGTCTCCTTAGGTAGGTTTATTCCTAGATATTTTATTCTTTTTGTTGCAATGGTAAATGGGAGTGTTTCCTTGATTTCACTTTCAGATTTTTCATCATCAGTATATAGGAATGCCAGAGATTTCTGTGCATTAATTTTGTATCCTGCAACTTTACCAAATTCATTGATTAACTCTAGTAGTTTTCTGGTAGCATCTTTAGGATTCTCTATGTATAGTATCATGTCATCTGCAAACAGTGACAGCTTTACTTCTTCTTTTCCAATTTGGATTCCTTTTATTTCCTTTTCTTCTCTGATTGCTGTGGCTAAAACTTCCAAAACTAGGTTGAATAAGAGTGGTGAGAGTGGGCAACCTTGTCTTGTTCCTGATCTTAGTGGAAATGGTTTCAGTTTTTCACCATTGAGGACGATGCTGGCTGTGGGTTTGTCATATATGGCCTTTATTATGTTGAGGAAAGTTCCCTCTATGCCTACTTTCTGCAGGGTTTTTATCATAAATGGGTGTTGAATTTTGTCGAAAGCTTTCTCTGCATCTATTGAGATGATCATATGGTTTTTCTCCTTCAATTTGTTAATATGGTGTATCACGTTGATTGATTTGCGTATATTGAAGAATCCTTGCATTCCTGGAATAAACCCCACTTGATCATGGTGTATGATCCTTTTAATGTGCTGTTGGATTCTGTTTGCTAGTATTTTGTTGAGGATTTTTGCATCTATGTTCATCAGTGATATTGGCCTGTAGTTTTCTTTCTTTGTGACATCCTTGCCTGGTTTTGGTATCAAGGTGATGGTGGCCTCGTAGAATGAGTTTGGGAGTGTTCCTCCCTCTGCTATATTTTGGAAGAGTTTCAGAAGGATAGGTGTTAGCTCTTCTCTAAAGGCTTGATAGAATTCGCCTGTGAAGCCATCTGGTCCTGGGCTTTTGTTTGTTGGAAGACTTTTTATCACAGTTTCAATTTCAGTGCTTGTGATTGGTCTGTTCATATTTTCTATTTCTTCCTGATTCAGTCTTGGCAGGTTGTGCATTTCTAAGAATTTGTCCATTTCTTCCAGGTTGTCCATTTTATTGGCATAGAGTTGCTTATAGTAATCTCTCATGATCTTTTGTATTTCTGTAGTGTCAGTTGTTACTTCTCCTTTTTCATTTCTAATTCTATTGATTTGAGTCTTCTCCCTTTTTTTCTTGATGAGTCTGGCTAATGGTTTATCAATTTTGTTTATCTTCTCAAAGAACCAGCTTTTAGTTTTATTGATCTTTGCTATCGTTTCCTTCATTTCTTTTTCATTTATTTCTGATCTGATTTTTATGATTTCTTTCCTTCTGCTAACTTTGGGATGTTTTTGTTCTTCTTTCTCTAATTGCTTTAGGTGCAAGGTTAGGTTGTTTATTCGAGATGTTTCCTGTTTCTTAAGGTGGGATTGTATTGCTATAAACTTCCCTCTTAGAACTGCTTTTGCTGCATCCCATAGGTTTTGGGTCGTCGTGTCTCCATTGTCATTTGTTTCTAGGTATTTTTTAATTTCCTCTTTGATTTCTTCAGTGATCACTTCGTTATTAAGTAGTGTATTGTTTAGCCTCCATGTGTTTGTATTTTTTACAGCTCTTTTCCTGTAATTGATATCTAGTCTCATAGCATTGTGGTCGGAAAAGATACTTGATACAATTTCAATTTTCTTAAATTTACCAAGGCTTGATTTGTGACCCAAGATATGATCTACCCTGGAGAATGTTCCATGAGCACTTGAGAAAAATGTGTATTCTGTTGTTTTTGGATGGAATGTCCTATAAATATCAATTAAGTCCATCTTGTTTAATGTATCATTTAAAGCTTGTGCTTCCTTATTTATTTTCATTTTGGATGATCTGTCCATTGGTGAAAGTGGGGTGTTAAAGTCCCCTACTATGATTGTGTTACTGTCGATTTCTCCTTTTATGGCTGTTAGTATTTGCCTTATGTATTGAGGTGCTCCTATGTTGGGTGCATAAATATTTACAATTGTTATATCTTCTTCTTGGATCGATCCCTTGATCATTATATAGTGTCCTTCTTTGTCTCTTCTAGTAGTCCTTATTTTAAAGTCTATTTTGTCTGATATGAGAATTGCTACTCCAGCTTTCTTTTGGTTTCCATTTGCATGGAATATCTTTTTCCATCCCCTTACTTTCAGTCTGTATGTGTCTCTAGGTCTGAAGTGGGTCTCTTGTAGACAGCATATAGATGGGTCTTGTTTTTGTATCCATTCAGCCACTCTGTGTCTTTTGGTGGGAGCATTTAGTCCATTTACATTTAAGGTAATTATCGATATGTATGTTCCTATTCCCATTTTCTTAATTGTTTTGGGTTCATTATTGTAGGTCTTTTACTTCTGTTGTGTTTCTTGCCTAGAGAAGTTCCTTTAGCATTTGTTGTAAAGCTGGTTTGGTGGTGCTGAACTCTCTCAGCTTTTGCTTGTCTGTAAACGTTTTAATTTCTCCATCAAATCTGAATGAGATCCTTGCTGGGTAGAGTAATCTTGGTTGCAGGTTTTTCTCCTTCATCACTTTAAGTATGTCCTGCCACTCCCTTCTGGCTTGTAGAGTTTCTGCTGAGAGATCAGCTGTTATCCTGATGGGGATTCCCTTGTGTGTTATTTGTTGTTTTTGCCTTGCTGCTTTTAATATGATTTCTTTGTGTTTAATTTTTGACAGTTTGATTAATATGTGTCTTGGCGTATTTCTCCTTGGATTTATTCTGTATGGGACTCTCTGTGCCTCCTGGACTTGATTAACTATTTCTTTTCCCATATTAGGGAAGTTTTCAACTATAATCTCTTCAAATATTTTCTCAGTCCCTTTCTTTTTCTCTTCTTCTTCTGGAACCCCTATAATTCGAATGTTGGTGCATTTAATGTTGTCCCAGAGGTCTCTGAGACTGTCCTCTGTTCTTTTCATTCTTTTTTCTTTATTTTGCTCTGCAGCAGTTATTTCCACTATTTTATCTTCCACCTCACTTATCCGTTCTTCTGCCTCAGTTATTCTGCTATTGATCCCATCTAGAGTATATTTTATTTCATGTATTGTGTTTTTAATCGATGTTTGATTCATCTTTAGTTCTTCTAGGTCCTTGTTAACTGTTTCTTGCATTTTGTCTATTCTATTTCCAAGATTTTGGATCTGGGAAATAGAATCTTGGATCATCTTTACCATCATTATTCTGAATTCTTTTTCAGGTAGACTGCCTATTACCTCTTCATTTGTTAGGTCTGGTGGGTTTTTATCTTGCTCCTTCTCCTGCTGTGTGTTTTTCTGTCTTCTCATTTTGCTTATGTTACTGTGTTTGGGGTCTCCTTTTTGCAGGCTGCAGGTTCGTAGTTCCCGTTGTTTTTGGTGTCTGTCCCCAGTGGCTAAGGTTGGTTTAGTGGGTTGTGTAGGCTTCCTGGTGGAGGGGACTAGTGCCTGTGTTCTGGTGGATGAGGCTGGATCTTGTCTTTCTGGTGGGCAGGTCCACGTCTGGTGGTGTGTTTTGGGGTGTCTGTGGACTTTTTATGATTTTAGGCCACCTCTCTGCTAATGGGTGGCGTTGTGTTCCTGTCTTGCTAGTTGTTTGGCTCAGGGTGTCCAGCACTGTAGCCTGCTGGTCGTTGAGTGAAGCTGGGTGCTGGTGTTGAGATGGAGATCTCTGGAAGATTTTCGCCGTTTGATATTATGTGGAGCTGGGAGGTCTCTTGTGGACCAGTGTCCTGAAGTTGGCTCTCCCACCTCAGAGGCACAGCACTGACTCCGGGCTCCTCAATTTGGGATGATGTGTTGTCTATTCATGTATTCCGCAGATGCAGGGTACATCAAGTTGATTGTGGAGCTTTAATCCGCTGCTTCTGAGGCTGCTGGGAGAGGTTTCCCTTTCTCTTCTTTGTTCTCACAGCTCCTGGGTCTCAGCTTTGGATTTGGCCCCGCCTCTGCATGTAGGTCGCCGGAGGGCGTCTGTTCTTCGCTCAGATAGGACAGGGTTAAAGGAGCAGCCTCTTCGGGGACTCTGGCTCACTCAGGCCGGGCGGGAGGGAGGGGCACGGAGTACGGGGCAAGCCTGCAGCGGCAGAGGTCGGCGTGACGTTGCACCAGCCCGAGGCGCGCCGTGCGTTCTCCCAGGGAAGCCGCCCCTGGATCCCGGGACCCCGGCAGTGGCGGGCTGCACAGGCTCCCGGAAGGGCGGTGTGGGCAGTGACCTGCGCTCGCACACAGGCTTCTTGGCGGCGGCAGCAGCAGCCCCAGCGTCCCACGCCTGTCACTGGGCTCCGCGCTTTCAGTCGCGACTCGCGCCCGTCCGTGGAGCCCCTTTAAGCAGCGCTCTTAATCCCCTCTCCTAGCGCACCAGGAAACCAAGAGGGGAGAAAAAGTCTCTTGCCTCTTCGGCAGCTCCAGAGTTTTCCCGGACTCCCTCCCGGCTAGCTGTGGCACATTAGCCCCCTTCAGGCTGAGTTCTCGCCGCCAGCCCCAGTCCTCTCCCTGTGCTCTGACCGAAGCCCGAGCCTCAGCTTCCAGCGCTGCGTGCCCCGGCGGGCGAGCAGACAAGCCTTTCGGGCTGGTGAGTGCCGCTCGGCACCGATCCTCTGTGTGCGGATCTCTCCGCTTTGCCCTACCCAGGTATGTGGGGAGTTTCTTGCCTTTTGGGAGGTCTGGGGTCTTCTGCCAGCGTTCAGTAGGTGTTCTGTAGGAGTTGTTCCACGTGTAGCTGTATTTCTGGTGTATCCGTGGGGAGGAAGGTGATCTCCGCGTCTTACTCTTCCGCCATCTTACCCGGAAGTCCTGTTTGTAGATTTTTTGATGATGGCCATTCTGACTGGTGTGAGATGATATCCCATTGTAGTTTTGATTTGCATTTCTCTAATGAGTAAAGATGTTGAGCATCCTTTCATGTGTTTGTTGGCAGTCTGTATATCTTCTGTGGAGAAATGTCTATTTAGGTCTTCTGCCCATTTCTGGATTGGGTTGTTTGTTTTTTTGTTATTGAGCTGCATGAGCTGCTTATAAATTTTGGAGATTAATCCTTTGTCAGTTGCTTCATTTACAAATATTTTGTCCCATTCTGAGGGTTGTCTTTTGGTCTTGTTTATGGTTTCCTTTGCTGTGCAAAAGCTTTTAAGTTTCATTAGGTCCCATGTGTTTATTTTTGTCTTTATTTCCATTTCTCTAGGAGGTGGGTCCAAAAGGATCTTGCTGTGATTTATGTCATAGAGTGTTCTGCCTATGTGTTCCTCTAAGAGTTTGATAGTGTCTGGCCTTACATTTAGGTCTTTAATCCATTTTGAGCTTATTTTTGTGTATGGTGTTAGGGAGTGATCTAATCTCATACTTTTACATGTCCCTATCCAGTTTTCCCAGCACCACTTATTGAAGAGACTGTCCTTTCTCCACTGTACATTCCTGCCTCCTTTATCAAAGATAAGGTGACCATATGTCCGTGGGTTTATCTCTGGGCTTTCTATCCTGTTCCATTGATCTATCTTTCTGTTTTTGTGCCAGTACCATACTGTCTTGATTACTGTAGCTTTGTAGTATAGTCTGAAGTCAGGGAGCCTGATTCCTCCAGCTCCATTTTTCGTTCTCAAGATTGCTTTGGCTATTCGGGGTCTTTTGTGTTTCCATACAAATTGTGAAATTTTTTGTTCTAGTTCTGTGAAAAATGCCAGTGGTAGTTTGATAGGGATTGCATTGAACCTGTAGATTGCTTTGGGTAGTAGAGTCATTTTCACGATGTTGATTCTTCCAATCCAAGAACATGGTACATCTCTCCATCTATTTGTATCATCTTTAATTTCTTTCATCAGTGTCTTATAATTTTCTGCATACAGGTCTTTTGTCTCCTTAGGTAGGTTTATTCCTAGATATTTTATTCTTTTTGTTGCAATGGTAAATGGGAGTGTTTCCTTGATTTCACTTTCAGATTTTTCATCATCAGTATATAGGAATGCCAGAGATTTCTGTGCATTAATTTTGTATCCTGCAACTTTACCAAATTCATTGATTAACTCTAGTAGTTTTCTGGTAGCATCTTTAGGATTCTCTATGTATAGTATCATGTCATCTGCAAACAGTGACAGCTTTACTTCTTCTTTTCCAATTTGGATTCCTTTTATTTCCTTTTCTTCTCTGATTGCTGTGGCTAAAACTTCCAAAACTAGGTTGAATAAGAGTGGTGAGAGTGGGCAACCTTGTCTTGTTCCTGATCTTAGTGGAAATGGTTTCAGTTTTTCACCATTGAGGACGATGCTGGCTGTGGGTTTGTCATATATGGCCTTTATTATGTTGAGGAAAGTTCCCTCTATGCCTACTTTCTGCAGGGTTTTTATCATAAATGGGTGTTGAATTTTGTCGAAAGCTTTCTCTGCATCTATTAAGATGATCATATGGTTTTTCTCCTTCAATTTGTTAATATGGTGTATCACGTTGATTGATTTGCGTATATTGAAGAATCCTTGCATTCCTGGAATAAACCCCACTTGATCATGGTGTATGATCCTTTTAATGTGCTGTTGGATTCTGTTTGCTAGTATTTTGTTGAGGATTTTTGCATCTATGTTCATCAGTGATATTGGCCTGTAGTTTTCTTTCTTTGTGACATCCTTGCCTGGTTTTGGTATCAAGGTGATGGTGGCCTCGTAGAATGAGTTTGGGAGTGTTCCTCCCTCTGCTATATTTTGGAAGAGTTTCAGAAGGATAGGTGTTAGCTCTTCTCTAAAGGCTTGATAGAATTCGCCTGTGAAGCCATCTGGTCCTGGGCTTTTGTTTGTTGGAAGACTTTTTATCACAGTTTCAATTTCAGTGCTTGTGATTGGTCTGTTCATATTTTCTATTTCTTCCTGATTCAGTCTTGGCAGGTTGTGCATTTCTAAGAATTTGTCCATTTCTTCCAGGTTGTCCATTTTATTGGCATAGAGTTGCTTATAGTAATCTCTCATGATCTTTTGTATTTCTGTAGTGTCAGTTGTTACTTCTCCTTTTTCATTTCTAATTCTATTGATTTGAGTCTTCTCCCTTTTTTTCTTGATGAGTCTGGCTAATGGTTTATCAATTTTGTTTATCTTCTCAAAGAACCAGCTTTTAGTTTTATTGATCTTTGCTATCGTTTCCTTCATTTCTTTTTCATTTATTTCTGATCTGATTTTTATGATTTCTTTCCTTCTGCTAACTTTGGGATGTTTTTGTTCTTCTTTCTCTAATTGCTTTAGGTGCAAGGTTAGGTTGTTTATTCGAGATGTTTCCTGTTTCTTAAGGTGGGATTGTATTGCTATAAACTTCCCTCTTAGAACTGCTTTTGCTGCATCCCATAGGTTTTGGGTCGTCGTGTCTCCATTGTCATTTGTTTCTAGGTATTTTTTAATTTCCTCTTTGATTTCTTCAGTGATCACTTCGTTATTAAGTAGTGTATTGTTTAGCCTCCATGTGTTTGTATTTTTTACAGCTCTTTTCCTGTAATTGATATCTAGTCTCATAGCATTGTGGTCGGAAAAGATACTTGATACAATTTCAATTTTCTTAAATTTACCAAGGCTTGATTTGTGACCCAAGATATGATCTACCCTGGAGAATGTTCCATGAGCACTTGAGAAAAATGTGTATTCTGTTGTTTTTGGATGGAATGTCCTATAAATATCAATTAAGTCCATCTTGTTTAATGTATCATTTAAAGCTTGTGCTTCCTTATTTATTTTCATTTTGGATGATCTGTCCATTGGTGAAAGTGGGGTGTTAAAGTCCCCTACTATGATTGTGTTACTGTCGATTTCTCCTTTTATGGCTGTTAGTATTTGCCTTATGTATTGAGGTGCTCCTATGTTGGGTGCATAAATATTTACAATTGTTATATCTTCTTCTTGGATCGATCCCTTGATCATTATATAGTGTCCTTCTTTGTCTCTTCTAGTAGTCCTTATTTTAAAGTCTATTTTGTCTGATATGAGAATTGCTACTCCAGCTTTCTTTTGGTTTCCATTTGCATGGAATATCTTTTTCCATCCCCTTACTTTCAGTCTGTATGTGTCTCTAGGTCTGAAGTGGGTCTCTTGTAGACAGCATATAGATGGGTCTTGTTTTTGTATCCATTCAGCCACTCTGTGTCTTTTGGTGGGAGCATTTAGTCCATTTACATTTAAGGTAATTATCGATATGTATGTTCCTATTCCCATTTTCTTAATTGTTTTGGGTTCATTATTGTAGGTCTTTTACTTCTGTTGTGTTTCTTGCCTAGAGAAGTTCCTTTAGCATTTGTTGTAAAGCTGGTTTGGTGGTGCTGAACTCTCTCAGCTTTTGCTTGTCTGTAAACGTTTTAATTTCTCCATCAAATCTGAATGAGATCCTTGCTGGGTAGAGTAATCTTGGTTGCAGGTTTTTCTCCTTCATCACTTTAAGTATGTCCTGCCACTCCCTTCTGGCTTGTAGAGTTTCTGCTGAGAGATCAGCTGTTATCCTGATGGGGATTCCCTTGTGTGTTATTTGTTGTTTTTGCCTTGCTGCTTTTAATATGATTTCTTTGTGTTTAATTTTTGACAGTTTGATTAATATGTGTCTTGGCGTATTTCTCCTTGGATTTATTCTGTATGGGACTCTCTGTGCCTCCTGGACTTGATTAACTATTTCTTTTCCCATATTAGGGAAGTTTTCAACTATAATCTCTTCAAATATTTTCTCAGTCCCTTTCTTTTTCTCTTCTTCTTCTGGAACCCCTATAATTCGAATGTTGGTGCGTTTAATGTTGTCCCAGAGGTCTCTGAGACTGTCCTCTGTTCTTTTCATTCTTTTTTCTTTATTTTGCTCTGCAGCAGTTATTTCCACTATTTTATCTTCCACCTCACTTATCCGTTCTTCTGCCTCAGTTATTCTGCTATTGATCCCATCTAGAGTATATTTTATTTCATGTATTGTGTTTTTAATCGATGTTTGATTCATCTTTAGTTCTTCTAGGTCCTTGTTAACTGTTTCTTGCATTTTGTCTATTCTATTTCCAAGATTTTGGATCTGGGAAATAGAATCTTGGATCATCTTTACCATCATTATTCTGAATTCTTTTTCAGGTAGACTGCCTATTACCTCTTCATTTGTTAGGTCTGGTGGGTTTTTATCTTGCTCCTTCTCCTGCTGTGTGTTTTTCTGTCTTCTCATTTTGCTTATGTTACTGTGTTTGGGGTCTCCTTTTTGCAGGCTGCAGGTTCGTAGTTCCCGTTGTTTTTGGTGTCTGTCCCCAGTGGCTAAGGTTGGTTTAGTGGGTTGTGTAGGCTTCCTGGTGGAGGGGACTAGTGCCTGTGTTCTGGTGGATGAGGCTGGATCTTGTCTTTCTGGTGGGCAGGTCCACGTCTGGTGGTGTGTTTTGGGGTGTCTGTGGACTTTTTATGATTTTAGGCCACCTCTCTGCTAATGGGTGGCGTTGTGTTCCTGTCTTGCTAGTTGTTTGGCTCAGGGTGTCCAGCACTGTAGCCTGCTGGTCGTTGAGTGAAGCTGGGTGCTGGTGTTGAGATGGAGATCTCTGGAAGATTTTCGCCGTTTGATATTATGTGGAGCTGGGAGGTCTCTTGTGGACCAGTGTCCTGAAGTTGGCTCTCCCACCTCAGAGGCACAGCACTGACTCCGGGCTCCTCAATTTGGGATGATGTGTTGTCTATTCATGTATTCCGCAGATGCAGGGTACATCAAGTTGATTGTGGAGCTTTAATCCGCTGCTTCTGAGGCTGCTGGGAGAGGTTTCCCTTTCTCTTCTTTGTTCTCACAGCTCCTGGGTCTCAGCTTTGGATTTGGCCCCGCCTCTGCATGTAGGTCGCCGGAGGGCGTCTGTTCTTCGCTCAGATAGGACAGGGTTAAAGGAGCAGCCTCTTCGGGGACTCTGGCTCACTCAGGCCGGGCGGGAGGGAGGGGCACGGAGTACGGGGCAAGCCTGCAGCGGCAGAGGTCGGCGTGACGTTGCACCAGCCCGAGGCGCGCCGTGCGTTCTCCCAGGGAAGCCGCCCCTGGATCCCGGGACCCCGGCAGTGGCGGGCTGCACAGGCTCCCGGAAGGGCGGTGTGGGCAGTGACCTGCGCTCGCACACAGGCTTCTTGGCGGCGGCAGCAGCAGCCCCAGCGTCCCACGCCTGTCACTGGGCTCCGCGCTTTCAGTCGCGACTCGCGCCCGTCCGTGGAGCCCCTTTAAGCAGCGCTCTTAATCCCCTCTCCTAGCGCACCAGGAAACCAAGAGGGGAGAAAAAGTCTCTTGCCTCTTCGGCAGCTCCAGAGTTTTCCCGGACTCCCTCCCGGCTAGCTGTGGCACATTAGCCCCCTTCAGGCTGAGTTCTCGCCGCCAGCCCCAGTCCTCTCCCTGTGCTCTGACCGAAGCCCGAGCCTCAGCTTCCAGCGCTGCGTGCCCCGGCGGGCGAGCAGACAAGCCTTTCGGGCTGGTGAGTGCCGCTCGGCACCGATCCTCTGTGTGCGGATCTCTCCGCTTTGCCCTACCCAGGTATGTGGGGAGTTTCTTGCCTTTTGTGAGGTCTGGGGTCTTCTGCCAGCGTTCAGTAGGTGTTCTGTAGGAGTTGTTCCACGTGTAGCTGTATTTCTGGTGTATCCGTGAGGAGGAAGGTGATCTCCGCGTCTTACTCTTCCGCCATCTTACCCGGAAGTCCTGTTTGTAGATTTTTTGATGATGGCCATTCTGACTGGTGTGAGATGATATCCCATTGTAGTTTTGATTTGCATTTCTCTAATGAGTAAAGATGTTGAGCATCCTTTCATGTGTTTGTTGGCAGTCTGTATATCTTCTGTGGAGAAATGTCTATTTAGGTCTTCTGCCCATTTCTGGATTGGGTTGTTTGTTTTTTTGTTATTGAGCTGCATGAGCTGCTTATAAATTTTGGAGATTAATCCTTTGTCAGTTGCTTCATTTACAAATATTTTGTCCCATTCTGAGGGTTGTCTTTTGGTCTTGTTTATGGTTTCCTTTGCTGTGCAAAAGCTTTTAAGTTTCATTAGGTCCCATGTGTTTATTTTTGTCTTTATTTCCATTTCTCTAGGAGGTGGGTCCAAAAGGATCTTGCTGTGATTTATGTCATAGAGTGTTCTGCCTATGTGTTCCTCTAAGAGTTTGATAGTGTCTGGCCTTACATTTAGGTCTTTAATCCATTTTGAGCTTATTTTTGTGTATGGTGTTAGGGAGTGATCTAATCTCATACTTTTACATGTCCCTATCCAGTTTTCCCAGCACCACTTATTGAAGAGACTGTCCTTTCTCCACTGTACATTCCTGCCTCCTTTATCAAAGATAAGGTGACCATATGTCCGTGGGTTTATCTCTGGGCTTTCTATCCTGTTCCATTGATCTATCTTTCTGTTTTTGTGCCAGTACCATACTGTCTTGATTACTGTAGCTTTGTAGTATAGTCTGAAGTCAGGGAGCCTGATTCCTCCAGCTCCATTTTTCGTTCTCAAGATTGCTTTGGCTATTCGGGGTCTTTTGTGTTTCCATACAAATTGTGAAATTTTTTGTTCTAGTTCTGTGAAAAATGCCAGTGGTAGTTTGATAGGGATTGCATTGAACCTGTAGATTGCTTTGGGTAGTAGAGTCATTTTCACGATGTTGATTCTTCCAATCCAAGAACATGGTACATCTCTCCATCTATTTGTATCATCTTTAATTTCTTTCATCAGTGTCTTATAATTTTCTGCATACAGGTCTTTTGTCTCCTTAGGTAGGTTTATTCCTAGATATTTTATTCTTTTTGTTGCAATGGTAAATGGGAGTGTTTCCTTGATTTCACTTTCAGATTTTTCATCATCAGTATATAGGAATGCCAGAGATTTCTGTGCATTAATTTTGTATCCTGCAACTTTACCAAATTCATTGATTAACTCTAGTAGTTTTCTGGTAGCATCTTTAGGATTCTCTATGTATAGTATCATGTCATCTGCAAACAGTGACAGCTTTACTTCTTCTTTTCCAATTTGGATTCCTTTTATTTCCTTTTCTTCTCTGATTGCTGTGGCTAAAACTTCCAAAACTAGGTTGAATAAGAGTGGTGAGAGTGGGCAGCCTTGTCTTGTTCCTGATCTTAGTGGAAATGGTTTCAGTTTTTCACCATTGAGGACGATGCTGGCTGTGGGTTTGTCATATATGGCCTTTATTATGTTGAGGAAAGTTCCCTCTATGCCTACTTTCTGCAGGGTTTTTATCATAAATGGGTGTTGAATTTTGTCGAAAGCTTTCTCTGCATCTATTGAGATGATCATATGGTTTTTCTCCTTCAATTTGTTAATATGGTGTATCACGTTGATTGATTTGCGTATATTGAAGAATCCTTGCATTCCTGGAATAAACCCCACTTGATCATGGTGTATGATCCTTTTAATGTGCTGTTGGATTCTGTTTGCTAGTATTTTGTTGAGGATTTTTGCATCTATGTTCATCAGTGATATTGGCCTGTAGTTTTCTTTCTTTGTGACATCCTTGCCTGGTTTTGGTATCAAGGTGATGGTGGCCTCGTAGAATGAGTTTGGGAGTGTTCCTCCCTCTGCTATATTTTGGAAGAGTTTCAGAAGGATAGGTGTTAGCTCTTCTCTAAAGGCTTGATAGAATTCGCCTGTGAAGCCATCTGGTCCTGGGCTTTTGTTTGTTGGAAGACTTTTTATCACAGTTTCAATTTCAGTGCTTGTGATTGGTCTGTTCATATTTTCTATTTCTTCCTGATTCAGTCTTGGCAGGTTGTGCATTTCTAAGAATTTGTCCATTTCTTCCAGGTTGTCCATTTTATTGGCATAGAGTTGCTTATAGTAATCTCTCATGATCTTTTGTATTTCTGTAGTGTCAGTTGTTACTTCTCCTTTTTCATTTCTAATTCTATTGATTTGAGTCTTCTCCCTTTTTTTCTTGATGAGTCTGGCTAATGGTTTATCAATTTTGTTTATCTTCTCAAAGAACCAGCTTTTAGTTTTATTGATCTTTGCTATCGTTTCCTTCATTTCTTTTTCATTTATTTCTGATCTGATTTTTATGATTTCTTTCCTTCTGCTAACTTTGGGATGTTTTTGTTCTTCTTTCTCTAATTGCTTTAGGTGCAAGGTTAGGTTGTTTATTCGAGATGTTTCCTGTTTCTTAAGGTGGGATTGTATTGCTATAAACTTCCCTCTTAGAACTGCTTTTGCTGCATCCCATAGGTTTTGGGTCGTCGTGTCTCCATTGTCATTTGTTTCTAGGTATTTTTTAATTTCCTCTTTGATTTCTTCAGTGATCACTTCGTTATTAAGTAGTGTATTGTTTAGCCTCCATGTGTTTGTATTTTTTACAGCTCTTTTCCTGTAATTGATATCTAGTCTCATAGCATTGTGGTCGGAAAAGATACTTGATACAATTTCAATTTTCTTAAATTTACCAAGGCTTGATTTGTGACCCAAGATATGATCTACCCTGGAGAATGTTCCATGAGCACTTGAGAAAAATGTGTATTCTGTTGTTTTTGGATGGAATGTCCTATAAATATCAATTAAGTCCATCTTGTTTAATGTATCATTTAAAGCTTGTGCTTCCTTATTTATTTTCATTTTGGATGATCTGTCCATTGGTGAAAGTGGGGTGTTAAAGTCCCCTACTATGATTGTGTTACTGTCGATTTCTCCTTTTATGGCTGTTAGTATTTGCCTTATGTATTGAGGTGCTCCTATGTTGGGTGCATAAATATTTACAATTGTTATATCTTCTTCTTGGATCGATCCCTTGATCATTATATAGTGTCCTTCTTTGTCTCTTCTAGTAGTCCTTATTTTAAAGTCTATTTTGTCTGATATGAGAATTGCTACTCCAGCTTTCTTTTGGTTTCCATTTGCATGGAATATCTTTTTCCATCCCCTTACTTTCAGTCTGTATGTGTCTCTAGGTCTGAAGTGGGTCTCTTGTAGACAGCATATAGATGGGTCTTGTTTTTGTATCCATTCAGCCACTCTGTGTCTTTTGGTGGGAGCATTTAGTCCATTTACATTTAAGGTAATTATCGATATGTATGTTCCTATTCCCATTTTCTTAATTGTTTTGGGTTCATTATTGTAGGTCTTTTACTTCTGTTGTGTTTCTTGCCTAGAGAAGTTCCTTTAGCATTTGTTGTAAAGCTGGTTTGGTGGTGCTGAACTCTCTCAGCTTTTGCTTGTCTGTAAACGTTTTAATTTCTCCATCAAATCTGAATGAGATCCTTGCTGGGTAGAGTAATCTTGGTTGCAGGTTTTTCTCCTTCATCACTTTAAGTATGTCCTGCCACTCCCTTCTGGCTTGTAGAGTTTCTGCTGAGAGATCAGCTGTTATCCTGATGGGGATTCCCTTGTGTGTTATTTGTTGTTTTTGCCTTGCTGCTTTTAATATGATTTCTTTGTGTTTAATTTTTGACAGTTTGATTAATATGTGTCTTGGCGTATTTCTCCTTGGATTTATTCTGTATGGGACTCTCTGTGCCTCCTGGACTTGATTAACTATTTCTTTTCCCATATTAGGGAAGTTTTCAACTATAATCTCTTCAAATATTTTCTCAGTCCCTTTCTTTTTCTCTTCTTCTTCTGGAACCCCTATAATTCGAATGTTGGTGCATTTAATGTTGTCCCAGAGGTCTCTGAGACTGTCCTCTGTTCTTTTCATTCTTTTTTCTTTATTTTGCTCTGCAGCAGTTATTTCCACTATTTTATCTTCCACCTCACTTATCCGTTCTTCTGCCTCAGTTATTCTGCTATTGATCCCATCTAGAGTATATTTTATTTCATGTATTGTGTTTTTAATCGATGTTTGATTCATCTTTAGTTCTTCTAGGTCCTTGTTAACTGTTTCTTGCATTTTGTCTATTCTATTTCCAAGATTTTGGATCTGGGAAATAGAATCTTGGATCATCTTTACCATCATTATTCTGAATTCTTTTTCAGGTAGACTGCCTATTACCTCTTCATTTGTTAGGTCTGGTGGGTTTTTATCTTGCTCCTTCTCCTGCTGTGTGTTTTTCTGTCTTCTCATTTTGCTTATGTTACTGTGTTTGGGGTCTCCTTTTTGCAGGCTGCAGGTTCGTAGTTCCCGTTGTTTTTGGTGTCTGTCCCCAGTGGCTAAGGTTGGTTTAGTGGGTTGTGTAGGCTTCCTGGTGGAGGGGACTAGTGCCTGTGTTCTGGTGGATGAGGCTGGATCTTGTCTTTCTGGTGGGCAGGTCCAGGTCTGGTGGTGTGTTTTGGGGTGTCTGTGGACTTTTTATGATTTTAGGCCACCTCTCTGCTAATGGGTGGCGTTGTGTTCCTGTCTTGCTAGTTGTTTGGCTCAGGGTGTCCAGCACTGTAGCCTGCTGGTCGTTGAGTGAAGCTGGGTGCTGGTGTTGAGATGGAGATCTCTGGAAGATTTTCGCCGTTTGATATTATGTGGAGCTGGGAGGTCTCTTGTGGACCAGTGTCCTGAAGTTGGCTCTCCCACCTCAGAGGCACAGCACTGACTCCGGGCTCCTCAATTTGGGATGATGTGTTGTCTATTCATGTATTCCGCAGATGCAGGGTACATCAAGTTGATTGTGGAGCTTTAATCCGCTGCTTCTGAGGCTGCTGGGAGAGGTTTCCCTTTCTCTTCTTTGTTCTCACAGCTCCTGGGTCTCAGCTTTGGATTTGGCCCCGCCTCTGCATGTAGGTCGCCGGAGGGCGTCTGTTCTTCGCTCAGATAGGACAGGGTTAAAGGAGCAGCCTCTTCGGGGACTCTGGCTCACTCAGGCCGGGCGGGAGGGAGGGGCACGGAGTACGGGGCAAGCCTGCAGCGGCAGAGGTCGGCGTGACGTTGCACCAGCCCGAGGCGCGCCGTGCGTTCTCCCAGGGAAGCCGCCCCTGGATCCCGGGACCCCGGCAGTGGCGGGCTGCACAGGCTCCCGGAAGGGCGGTGTGGGCAGTGACCTGCGCTCGCACACAGGCTTCTTGGCGGCGGCAGCAGCAGCCCCAGCGTCCCACGCCTGTCACTGGGCTCCGCGCTTTCAGTCGCGACTCGCGCCCGTCCGTGGAGCCCCTTTAAGCAGCGCTCTTAATCCCCTCTCCTAGCGCACCAGGAAACCAAGAGGGGAGAAAAAGTCTCTTGCCTCTTCGGCAGCTCCAGAGTTTTCCCGGACTCCCTCCCGGCTAGCTGTGGCACATTAGCCCCCTTCAGGCTGAGTTCTCGCCGCCAGCCCCAGTCCTCTCCCTGTGCTCTGACCGAAGCCCGAGCCTCAGCTTCCAGCGCTGCGTGCCCCGGCGGGCGAGCAGACAAGCCTTTCGGGCTGGTGAGTGCCGCTCGGCACCGATCCTCTGTGTGCGGATCTCTCCGCTTTGCCCTACCCAGGTATGTGGGGAGTTTCTTGCCTTTTGGGAGGTCTGGGGTCTTCTGCCAGCGTTCAGTAGGTGTTCTGTAGGAGTTGTTCCACGTGTAGCTGTATTTCTGGTGTATCCGTGGGGAGGAAGGTGATCTCCGCGTCTTACTCTTCCGCCATCTTACCCGGAAGTCCTGTTTGTAGATTTTTTGATGATGGCCATTCTGACTGGTGTGAGATGATATCCCATTGTAGTTTTGATTTGCATTTCTCTAATGAGTAAAGATGTTGAGCATCCTTTCATGTGTTTGTTGGCAGTCTGTATATCTTCTGTGGAGAAATGTCTATTTAGGTCTTCTGCCCATTTCTGGATTGGGTTGTTTGTTTTTTTGTTATTGAGCTGCATGAGCTGCTTATAAATTTTGGAGATTAATCCTTTGTCAGTTGCTTCATTTACAAATATTTTGTCCCATTCTGAGGGTTGTCTTTTGGTCTTGTTTATGGTTTCCTTTGCTGTGCAAAAGCTTTTAAGTTTCATTAGGTCCCATGTGTTTATTTTTGTCTTTATTTCCATTTCTCTAGGAGGTGGGTCCAAAAGGATCTTGCTGTGATTTATGTCATAGAGTGTTCTGCCTATGTGTTCCTCTAAGAGTTTGATAGTGTCTGGCCTTACATTTAGGTCTTTAATCCATTTTGAGCTTATTTTTGTGTATGGTGTTAGGGAGTGATCTAATCTCATACTTTTACATGTCCCTATCCAGTTTTCCCAGCACCACTTATTGAAGAGACTGTCCTTTCTCCACTGTACATTCCTGCCTCCTTTATCAAAGATAAGGTGACCATATGTCCGTGGGTTTATCTCTGGGCTTTCTATCCTGTTCCATTGATCTATCTTTCTGTTTTTGTGCCAGTACCATACTGTCTTGATTACTGTAGCTTTGTAGTATAGTCTGAAGTCAGGGAGCCTGATTCCTCCAGCTCCATTTTTCGTTCTCAAGATTGCTTTGGCTATTCGGGGTCTTTTGTGTTTCCATACAAATTGTGAAATTTTTTGTTCTAGTTCTGTGAAAAATGCCAGTGGTAGTTTGATAGGGATTGCATTGAACCTGTAGATTGCTTTGGGTAGTAGAGTCATTTTCACGATGTTGATTCTTCCAATCCAAGAACATGGTACATCTCTCCATCTATTTGTATCATCTTTAATTTCTTTCATCAGTGTCTTATAATTTTCTGCATACAGGTCTTTTGTCTCCTTAGGTAGGTTTATTCCTAGATATTTTATTCTTTTTGTTGCAATGGTAAATGGGAGTGTTTCCTTGATTTCACTTTCAGATTTTTCATCATCAGTATATAGGAATGCCAGAGATTTCTGTGCATTAATTTTGTATCCTGCAACTTTACCAAATTCATTGATTAACTCTAGTAGTTTTCTGGTAGCATCTTTAGGATTCTCTATGTATAGTATCATGTCATCTGCAAACAGTGACAGCTTTACTTCTTCTTTTCCAATTTGGATTCCTTTTATTTCCTTTTCTTCTCTGATTGCTGTGGCTAAAACTTCCAAAACTAGGTTGAATAAGAGTGGTGAGAGTGGGCAACCTTGTCTTGTTCCTGATCTTAGTGGAAATGGTTTCAGTTTTTCACCATTGAGGACGATGCTGGCTGTGGGTTTGTCATATATGGCCTTTATTATGTTGAGGAAAGTTCCCTCTATGCCTACTTTCTGCAGGGTTTTTATCATAAATGGGTGTTGAATTTTGTCGAAAGCTTTCTCTGCATCTATTGAGATGATCATATGGTTTTTCTCCTTCAATTTGTTAATATGGTGTATCACGTTGATTGATTTGCGTATATTGAAGAATCCTTGCATTCCTGGAATAAACCCCACTTGATCATGGTGTATGATCCTTTTAATGTGCTGTTGGATTCTGTTTGCTAGTATTTTGTTGAGGATTTTTGCATCTATGTTCATCAGTGATATTGGCCTGTAGTTTTCTTTCTTTGTGACATCCTTGCCTGGTTTTGGTATCAAGGTGATGGTGGCCTCGTAGAATGAGTTTGGGAGTGTTCCTCCCTCTGCTATATTTTGGAAGAGTTTCAGAAGGATAGGTGTTAGCTCTTCTCTAAAGGCTTGATAGAATTCGCCTGTGAAGCCATCTGGTCCTGGGCTTTTGTTTGTTGGAAGACTTTTTATCACAGTTTCAATTTCAGTGCTTGTGATTGGTCTGTTCATATTTTCTATTTCTTCCTGATTCAGTCTTGGCAGGTTGTGCATTTCTAAGAATTTGTCCATTTCTTCCAGGTTGTCCATTTTATTGGCATAGAGTTGCTTATAGTAATCTCTCATGATCTTTTGTATTTCTGTAGTGTCAGTTGTTACTTCTCCTTTTTCATTTCTAATTCTATTGATTTGAGTCTTCTCCCTTTTTTTCTTGATGAGTCTGGCTAATGGTTTATCAATTTTGTTTATCTTCTCAAAGAACCAGCTTTTAGTTTTATTGATCTTTGCTATCGTTTCCTTCATTTCTTTTTCATTTATTTCTGATCTGATTTTTATGATTTCTTTCCTTCTGCTAACTTTGGGATGTTTTTGTTCTTCTTTCTCTAATTGCTTTAGGTGCAAGGTTAGGTTGTTTATTCGAGATGTTTCCTGTTTCTTAAGGTGGGATTGTATTGCTATAAACTTCCCTCTTAGAACTGCTTTTGCTGCATCCCATAGGTTTTGGGTCGTCGTGTCTCCATTGTCATTTGTTTCTAGGTATTTTTTAATTTCCTCTTTGATTTCTTCAGTGATCACTTCGTTATTAAGTAGTGTATTGTTTAGCCTCCATGTGTTTGTATTTTTTACAGCTCTTTTCCTGTAATTGATATCTAGTCTCATAGCATTGTGGTCGGAAAAGATACTTGATACAATTTCAATTTTCTTAAATTTACCAAGGCTTGATTTGTGACCCAAGATATGATCTACCCTGGAGAATGTTCCATGAGCACTTGAGAAAAATGTGTATTCTGTTGTTTTTGGATGGAATGTCCTATAAATATCAATTAAGTCCATCTTGTTTAATGTATCATTTAAAGCTTGTGCTTCCTTATTTATTTTCATTTTGGATGATCTGTCCATTGGTGAAAGTGGGGTGTTAAAGTCCCCTACTATGATTGTGTTACTGTCGATTTCTCCTTTTATGGCTGTTAGTATTTGCCTTATGTATTGAGGTGCTCCTATGTTGGGTGCATAAATATTTACAATTGTTATATCTTCTTCTTGGATCGATCCCTTGATCATTATATAGTGTCCTTCTTTGTCTCTTCTAGTAGTCCTTATTTTAAAGTCTATTTTGTCTGATATGAGAATTGCTACTCCAGCTTTCTTTTGGTTTCCATTTGCATGGAATATCTTTTTCCATCCCCTTACTTTCAGTCTGTATGTGTCTCTAGGTCTGAAGTGGGTCTCTTGTAGACAGCATATAGATGGGTCTTGTTTTTGTATCCATTCAGCCACTCTGTGTCTTTTGGTGGGAGCATTTAGTCCATTTACATTTAAGGTAATTATCGATATGTATGTTCCTATTCCCATTTTCTTAATTGTTTTGGGTTCATTATTGTAGGTCTTTTACTTCTGTTGTGTTTCTTGCCTAGAGAAGTTCCTTTAGCATTTGTTGTAAAGCTGGTTTGGTGGTGCTGAACTCTCTCAGCTTTTGCTTGTCTGTAAACGTTTTAATTTCTCCATCAAATCTGAATGAGATCCTTGCTGGGTAGAGTAATCTTGGTTGCAGGTTTTTCTCCTTCATCACTTTAAGTATGTCCTGCCACTCCCTTCTGGCTTGTAGAGTTTCTGCTGAGAGATCAGCTGTTATCCTGATGGGGATTCCCTTGTGTGTTATTTGTTGTTTTTGCCTTGCTGCTTTTAATATGATTTCTTTGTGTTTAATTTTTGACAGTTTGATTAATATGTGTCTTGGCGTATTTCTCCTTGGATTTATTCTGTATGGGACTCTCTGTGCCTCCTGGACTTGATTAACTATTTCTTTTCCCATATTAGGGAAGTTTTCAACTATAATCTCTTCAAATATTTTCTCAGTCCCTTTCTTTTTCTCTTCTTCTTCTGGAACCCCTATAATTCGAATGTTGGTGCATTTAATGTTGTCCCAGAGGTCTCTGAGACTGTCCTCTGTTCTTTTCATTCTTTTTTCTTTATTTTGCTCTGCAGCAGTTATTTCCACTATTTTATCTTCCACCTCACTTATCCGTTCTTCTGCCTCAGTTATTCTGCTATTGATCCCATCTAGAGTATATTTTATTTCATGTATTGTGTTTTTAATCGATGTTTGATTCATCTTTAGTTCTTCTAGGTCCTTGTTAACTGTTTCTTGCATTTTGTCTATTCTATTTCCAAGATTTTGGATCTGGGAAATACAATCTTGGATCATCTTTACCATCATTATTCTGAATTCTTTTTCAGGTAGACTGCCTATTACCTCTTCATTTGTTAGGTCTGGTGGGTTTTTATCTTGCTCCTTCTCCTGCTGTGTGTTTTTCTGTCTTCTCATTTTGCTTATGTTACTGTGTTTGGGGTCTCCTTTTTGCAGGCTGCAGGTTCGTAGTTCCCGTTGTTTTTGGTGTCTGTCCCCAGTGGCTAAGGTTGGTTTAGTGGGTTGTGTAGGCTTCCTGGTGGAGGGGACTAGTGCCTGTGTTCTGGTGGATGAGGCTGGATCTTGTCTTTCTGGTGGGCAGGTCCACGTCTGGTGGTGTGTTTTGGGGTGTCTGTGGACTTTTTATGATTTTAGGCCACCTCTCTGCTAGTGGGTGGCGTTGTGTTCCTGTCTTGCTAGTTGTTTGGCTCAGGGTGTCCAGCACTGTAGCCTGCTGGTCGTTGAGTGAAGCTGGGTGCTGGTGTTGAGATGGAGATCTCTGGAAGATTTTCGCCGTTTGATATTATGTGGAGCTGGGAGGTCTCTTGTGGACCAGTGTCCTGAAGTTGGCTCTCCCACCTCAGAGGCACAGCACTGACTCCGGGCTCCTCAATTTGGGATGATGTGTTGTCTATTCATGTATTCCGCAGATGCAGGGTACATCAAGTTGATTGTGGAGCTTTAATCCGCTGCTTCTGAGGCTGCTGGGAGAGGTTTCCCTTTCTCTTCTTTGTTCTCACAGCTCCTGGGTCTCAGCTTTGGATTTGGCCCCGCCTCTGCATGTAGGTCGCCGGAGGGCGTCTGTTCTTCGCTCAGATAGGACAGGGTTAAAGGAGCAGCCTCTTCGGGGACTCTGGCTCACTCAGGCCGGGCGGGAGGGAGGGGCACGGAGTACGGGGCAAGCCTGCAGCGGCAGAGGTCGGCGTGACGTTGCACCAGCCCGAGGCGCGCCGTGCGTTCTCCCAGGGAAGCCGCCCCTGGATCCCGGGACCCCGGCAGTGGCGGGCTGCACAGGCTCCCGGAAGGGCGGTGTGGGCAGTGACCTGCGCTCGCACACAGGCTTCTTGGCGGCGGCAGCAGCAGCCCCAGCGTCCCACGCCTGTCACTGGGCTCCGCGCTTTCAGTCGCGACTCGCGCCCGTCCGTGGAGCCCCTTTAAGCAGCGCTCTTAATCCCCTCTCCTAGCGCACCAGGAAACCAAGAGGGGAGAAAAAGTCTCTTGCCTCTTCGGCAGCTCCAGAGTTTTCCCGGACTCCCTCCCGGCTAGCTGTGGCACATTAGCCCCCTTCAGGCTGAGTTCTCGCCGCCAGCCCCAGTCCTCTCCCTGTGCTCTGACCGAAGCCCGAGCCTCAGCTTCCAGCGCTGCGTGCCCCGGCGGGCGAGCAGACAAGCCTTTCGGGCTGGTGAGTGCCGCTCGGCACCGATCCTCTGTGTGCGGATCTCTCCGCTTTGCCCTACCCAGGTATGTGGGGAGTTTCTTGCCTTTTGGGAGGTCTGGGGTCTTCTGCCAGCGTTCAGTAGGTGTTCTGTAGGAGTTGTTCCACGTGTAGCTGTATTTCTGGTGTATCCGTGGGGAGGAAGGTGATCTCCGCGTCTTACTCTTCCGCCATCTTACCCGGAAGTCCTGTTTGTAGATTTTTTGATGATGGCCATTCTGACTGGTGTGAGATGATATCCCATTGTAGTTTTGATTTGCATTTCTCTAATGAGTAAAGATGTTGAGCATCCTTTCATGTGTTTGTTGGCAGTCTGTATATCTTCTGTGGAGAAATGTCTATTTAGGTCTTCTGCCCATTTCTGGATTGGGTTGTTTGTTTTTTTGTTATTGAGCTGCATGAGCTGCTTATAAATTTTGGAGATTAATCCTTTGTCAGTTGCTTCATTTACAAATATTTTGTCCCATTCTGAGGGTTGTCTTTTGGTCTTGTTTATGGTTTCCTTTGCTGTGCAAAAGCTTTTAAGTTTCATTAGGTCCCATGTGTTTATTTTTGTCTTTATTTCCATTTCTCTAGGAGGTGGGTCCAAAAGGATCTTGCTGTGATTTATGTCATAGAGTGTTCTGCCTATGTGTTCCTCTAAGAGTTTGATAGTGTCTGGCCTTACATTTAGGTCTTTAATCCATTTTGAGCTTATTTTTGTGTATGGTGTTAGGGAGTGATCTAATCTCATACTTTTACATGTCCCTATCCAGTTTTCCCAGCACCACTTATTGAAGAGACTGTCCTTTCTCCACTGTACATTCCTGCCTCCTTTATCAAAGATAAGGTGACCATATGTCCGTGGGTTTATCTCTGGGCTTTCTATCCTGTTCCATTGATCTATCTTTCTGTTTTTGTGCCAGTACCATACTGTCTTGATTACTGTAGCTTTGTAGTATAGTCTGAAGTCAGGGAGCCTGATTCCTCCAGCTCCATTTTTCGTTCTCAAGATTGCTTTGGCTATTCGGGGTCTTTTGTGTTTCCATACAAATTGTGAAATTTTTTGTTCTAGTTCTGTGAAAAATGCCAGTGGTAGTTTGATAGGGATTGCATTGAACCTGTAGATTGCTTTGGGTAGTAGAGTCATTTTCACGATGTTGATTCTTCCAATCCAAGAACATGGTACATCTCTCCATCTATTTGTATCATCTTTAATTTCTTTCATCAGTGTCTTATAATTTTCTGCATACAGGTCTTTTGTCTCCTTAGGTAGGTTTATTCCTAGATATTTTATTCTTTTTGTTGCAATGGTAAATGGGAGTGTTTCCTTGATTTCACTTTCAGATTTTTCATCATCAGTATATAGGAATGCCAGAGATTTCTGTGCATTAATTTTGTATCCTGCAACTTTACCAAATTCATTGATTAACTCTAGTAGTTTTCTGGTAGCATCTTTAGGATTCTCTATGTATAGTATCATGTCATCTGCAAACAGTGACAGCTTTACTTCTTCTTTTCCAATTTGGATTCCTTTTATTTCCTTTTCTTCTCTGATTGCTGTGGCTAAAACTTCCAAAACTAGGTTGAATAAGAGTGGTGAGAGTGGGCAGCCTTGTCTTGTTCCTGATCTTAGTGGAAATGGTTTCAGTTTTTCACCATTGAGGACGATGCTGGCTGTGGGTTTGTCATATATGGCCTTTATTATGTTGAGGAAAGTTCCCTCTATGCCTACTTTCTGCAGGGTTTTTATCATAAATGGGTGTTGAATTTTGTCGAAAGCTTTCTCTGCATCTATTGAGATGATCATATGGTTTTTCTCCTTCAATTTGTTAATATGGTGTATCACGTTGATTGATTTGCGTATATTGAAGAATCCTTGCATTCCTGGAATAAACCCCACTTGATCATGGTGTATGATCCTTTTAATGTGCTGTTGGATTCTGTTTGCTAGTATTTTGTTGAGGATTTTTGCATCTATGTTCATCAGTGATATTGGCCTGTAGTTTTCTTTCTTTGTGACATCCTTGCCTGGTTTTGGTATCAAGGTGATGGTGGCCTCGTAGAATGAGTTTGGGAGTGTTCCTCCCTCTGCTATATTTTGGAAGAGTTTCAGAAGGATAGGTGTTAGCTCTTCTCTAAAGGCTTGATAGAATTCGCCTGTGAAGCCATCTGGTCCTGGGCTTTTGTTTGTTGGAAGACTTTTTATCACAGTTTCAATTTCAGTGCTTGTGATTGGTCTGTTCATATTTTCTATTTCTTCCTGATTCAGTCTTGGCAGGTTGTGCATTTCTAAGAATTTGTCCATTTCTTCCAGGTTGTCCATTTTATTGGCATAGAGTTGCTTATAGTAATCTCTCATGATCTTTTGTATTTCTGTAGTGTCAGTTGTTACTTCTCCTTTTTCATTTCTAATTCTATTGATTTGAGTCTTCTCCCTTTTTTTCTTGATGAGTCTGGCTAATGGTTTATCAATTTTGTTTATCTTCTCAAAGAACCAGCTTTTAGTTTTATTGATCTTTGCTATCGTTTCCTTCATTTCTTTTTCATTTATTTCTGATCTGATTTTTATGATTTCTTTCCTTCTGCTAACTTTGGGATGTTTTTGTTCTTCTTTCTCTAATTGCTTTAGGTGCAAGGTTAGGTTGTTTATTCGAGATGTTTCCTGTTTCTTAAGGTGGGATTGTATTGCTATAAACTTCCCTCTTAGAACTGCTTTTGCTGCATCCCATAGGTTTTGGGTCGTCGTGTCTCCATTGTCATTTGTTTCTAGGTATTTTTTAATTTCCTCTTTGATTTCTTCAGTGATCACTTCGTTATTAAGTAGTGTATTGTTTAGCCTCCATGTGTTTGTATTTTTTACAGCTCTTTTCCTGTAATTGATATCTAGTCTCATAGCATTGTGGTCGGAAAAGATACTTGATACAATTTCAATTTTCTTAAATTTACCAAGGCTTGATTTGTGACCCAAGATATGATCTACCCTGGAGAATGTTCCATGAGCACTTGAGAAAAATGTGTATTCTGTTGTTTTTGGATGGAATGTCCTATAAATATCAATTAAGTCCATCTTGTTTAATGTATCATTTAAAGCTTGTGCTTCCTTATTTATTTTCATTTTGGATGATCTGTCCATTGGTGAAAGTGGGGTGTTAAAGTCCCCTACTATGATTGTGTTACTGTCGATTTCTCCTTTTATGGCTGTTAGTATTTGCCTTATGTATTGAGGTGCTCCTATGTTGGGTGCATAAATATTTACAATTGTTATATCTTCTTCTTGGATCGATCCCTTGATCATTATATAGTGTCCTTCTTTGTCTCTTCTAGTAGTCCTTATTTTAAAGTCTATTTTGTCTGATATGAGAATTGCTACTCCAGCTTTCTTTTGGTTTCCATTTGCATGGAATATCTTTTTCCATCCCCTTACTTTCAGTCTGTATGTGTCTCTAGGTCTGAAGTGGGTCTCTTGTAGACAGCATATAGATGGGTCTTGTTTTTGTATCCATTCAGCCACTCTGTGTCTTTTGGTGGGAGCATTTAGTCCATTTACATTTAAGGTAATTATCGATATGTATGTTCCTATTCCCATTTTCTTAATTGTTTTGGGTTCATTATTGTAGGTCTTTTACTTCTGTTGTGTTTCTTGCCTAGAGAAGTTCCTTTAGCATTTGTTGTAAAGCTGGTTTGGTGGTGCTGAACTCTCTCAGCTTTTGCTTGTCTGTAAACGTTTTAATTTCTCCATCAAATCTGAATGAGATCCTTGCTGGGTAGAGTAATCTTGGTTGCAGGTTTTTCTCCTTCATCACTTTAAGTATGTCCTGCCACTCCCTTCTGGCTTGTAGAGTTTCTGCTGAGAGATCAGCTGTTATCCTGATGGGGATTCCCTTGTGTGTTATTTGTTGTTTTTGCCTTGCTGCTTTTAATATGATTTCTTTGTGTTTAATTTTTGACAGTTTGATTAATATGTGTCTTGGCGTATTTCTCCTTGGATTTATTCTGTATGGGACTCTCTGTGCCTCCTGGACTTGATTAACTATTTCTTTTCCCATATTAGGGAAGTTTTCAACTATAATCTCTTCAAATATTTTCTCAGTCCCTTTCTTTTTCTCTTCTTCTTCTGGAACCCCTATAATTCGAATGTTGGTGCATTTAATGTTGTCCCAGAGGTCTCTGAGACTGTCCTCTGTTCTTTTCATTCTTTTTTCTTTATTTTGCTCTGCAGCAGTTATTTCCACTATTTTATCTTCCACCTCACTTATCCGTTCTTCTGCCTCAGTTATTCTGCTATTGATCCCATCTAGAGTATATTTTATTTCATGTATTGTGTTTTTAATCGATGTTTGATTCATCTTTAGTTCTTCTAGGTCCTTGTTAACTGTTTCTTGCATTTTGTCTATTCTATTTCCAAGATTTTGGATCTGGGAAATAGAATCTTGGATCATCTTTACCATCATTATTCTGAATTCTTTTTCAGGTAGACTGCCTATTACCTCTTCATTTGTTAGGTCTGGTGGGTTTTTATCTTGCTCCTTCTCCTGCTGTGTGTTTTTCTGTCTTCTCATTTTGCTTATGTTACTGTGTTTGGGGTCTCCTTTTTGCAGGCTGCAGGTTCGTAGTTCCCGTTGTTTTTGGTGTCTGTCCCCAGTGGCTAAGGTTGGTTTAGTGGGTTGTGTAGGCTTCCTGGTGGAGGGGACTAGTGCCTGTGTTCTGGTGGATGAGGCTGGATCTTGTCTTTCTGGTGGGCAGGTCCACGTCTGGTGGTGTGTTTTGGGGTGTCTGTGGACTTTTTATGATTTTAGGCCACCTCTCTGCTAATGGGTGGCGTTGTGTTCCTGTCTTGCTAGTTGTTTGGCTCAGGGTGTCCAGCACTGTAGCCTGCTGGTCGTTGAGTGAAGCTGGGTGCTGGTGTTGAGATGGAGATCTCTGGAAGATTTTCGCCGTTTGATATTATGTGGAGCTGGGAGGTCTCTTGTGGACCAGTGTCCTGAAGTTGGCTCTCCCACCTCAGAGGCACAGCACTGACTCCGGGCTCCTCAATTTGGGATGATGTGTTGTCTATTCATGTATTCCGCAGATGCAGGGTACATCAAGTTGATTGTGGAGCTTTAATCCGCTGCTTCTGAGGCTGCTGGGAGAGGTTTCCCTTTCTCTTCTTTGTTCTCACAGCTCCTGGGTCTCAGCTTTGGATTTGGCCCCGCCTCTGCATGTAGGTCGCCGGAGGGCGTCTGTTCTTCGCTCAGATAGGACAGGGTTAAAGGAGCAGCCTCTTCGGGGACTCTGGCTCACTCAGGCCGGGCGGGAGGGAGGGGCACGGAGTACGGGGCAAGCCTGCAGCGGCAGAGGTCGGCGTGACGTTGCACCAGCCCGAGGCGCGCCGTGCGTTCTCCCAGGGAAGCCGCCCCTGGATCCCGGGACCCCGGCAGTGGCGGGCTGCACAGGCTCCCGGAAGGGCGGTGTGGGCAGTGACCTGCGCTCGCACACAGGCTTCTTGGCGGCGGCAGCAGCAGCCCCAGCGTCCCACGCCTGTCACTGGGCTCCGCGCTTTCAGTCGCGACTCGCGCCCGTCTGTGGAGCCCCTTTAAGCAGCGCTCTTAATCCCCTCTCCTAGCGCACCAGGAAACCAAGAGGGGAGAAAAAGTCTCTTGCCTCTTCGGCAGCTCCAGAGTTTTCCCGGACTCCCTCCCGGCTAGCTGTGGCACATTAGCCCCCTTCAGGCTGAGTTCTCGCCGCCAGCCCCAGTCCTCTCCCTGTGCTCTGACCGAAGCCCGAGCCTCAGCTTCCAGCGCTGCGTGCCCCGGCGGGCGAGCAGACAAGCCTTTCGGGCTGGTGAGTGCCGCTCGGCACCGATCCTCTGTGTGCGGATCTCTCCGCTTTGCCCTACCCAGGTATGTGGGGAGTTTCTTGCCTTTTGGGAGGTCTGGGGTCTTCTGCCAGCGTTCAGTAGGTGTTCTGTAGGAGTTGTTCCACGTGTAGCTGTATTTCTGGTGTATCCGTGGGGAGGAAGGTGATCTCCGCGTCTTACTCTTCCGCCATCTTACCCGGAAGTCCTGTTTGTAGATTTTTTGATGATGGCCATTCTGACTGGTGTGAGATGATATCCCATTGTAGTTTTGATTTGCATTTCTCTAATGAGTAAAGATGTTGAGCATCCTTTCATGTGTTTGTTGGCAGTCTGTATATCTTCTGTGGAGAAATGTCTATTTAGGTCTTCTGCCCATTTCTGGATTGGGTTGTTTGTTTTTTTGTTATTGAGCTGCATGAGCTGCTTATAAATTTTGGAGATTAATCCTTTGTCAGTTGCTTCATTTACAAATATTTTGTCCCATTCTGAGGGTTGTCTTTTGGTCTTGTTTATGGTTTCCTTTGCTGTGCAAAAGCTTTTAAGTTTCATTAGGTCCCATGTGTTTATTTTTGTCTTTATTTCCATTTCTCTAGGAGGTGGGTCCAAAAGGATCTTGCTGTGATTTATGTCATAGAGTGTTCTGCCTATGTGTTCCTCTAAGAGTTTGATAGTGTCTGGCCTTACATTTAGGTCTTTAATCCATTTTGAGCTTATTTTTGTGTATGGTGTTAGGGAGTGATCTAATCTCATACTTTTACATGTCCCTATCCAGTTTTCCCAGCACCACTTATTGAAGAGACTGTCCTTTCTCCACTGTACATTCCTGCCTCCTTTATCAAAGATAAGGTGACCATATGTCCGTGGGTTTATCTCTGGGCTTTCTATCCTGTTCCATTGATCTATCTTTCTGTTTTTGTGCCAGTACCATACTGTCTTGATTACTGTAGCTTTGTAGTATAGTCTGAAGTCAGGGAGCCTGATTCCTCCAGCTCCATTTTTCGTTCTCAAGATTGCTTTGGCTATTCGGGGTCTTTTGTGTTTCCATACAAATTGTGAAATTTTTTGTTCTAGTTCTGTGAAAAATGCCAGTGGTAGTTTGATAGGGATTGCATTGAACCTGTAGATTGCTTTGGGTAGTAGAGTCATTTTCACGATGTTGATTCTTCCAATCCAAGAACATGGTACATCTCTCCATCTATTTGTATCATCTTTAATTTCTTTCATCAGTGTCTTATAATTTTCTGCATACAGGTCTTTTGTCTCCTTAGGTAGGTTTATTCCTAGATATTTTATTCTTTTTGTTGCAATGGTAAATGGGAGTGTTTCCTTGATTTCACTTTCAGATTTTTCATCATCAGTATATAGGAATGCCAGAGATTTCTGTGCATTAATTTTGTATCCTGCAACTTTACCAAATTCATTGATTAACTCTAGTAGTTTTCTGGTAGCATCTTTAGGATTCTCTATGTATAGTATCATGTCATCTGCAAACAGTGACAGCTTTACTTCTTCTTTTCTGATTTGGATTCCTTTTATTTCCTTTTCTTCTCTGATTGCTGTGGCTAAAACTTCCAAAACTATGTTGAATAAGAGTGGTGAGAGTGGGCAACCTTGTCTTGTTCCTGATCTTAGTGGAAATGGTTTCAGTTTTTCACCATTGAGGACGATGCTGGCTGTGGGTTTGTCATATATGGCCTTTATTATGTTGAGGAAAGTTCCCTCTATGCCTACTTTCTGCAGGGTTTTTATCATAAATGGGTGCTGAATTTTGTCGAAAGCTTTCTCTGCATCTATTGAGATGATCATATGGTTTTTCTCCTTCAATTTGTTAATATGGTGTATCACATTGATTGATTTGCGTATATTGAAGAATCCTTGCATTCCTGGAATAAACTCCACTTGATCATGGTGTATGATCCTTTTAATGTGCTGTTGGATTCTGTTTGCTAGTATTTTGTTGAGGATTTTTGCATCTATGTTCATCTGTGATATTGGCCTATAGTTTTCTTTCTTTGTGACATCCTTGTCTGGTTTTGGTATCAAGGTGATGGTGGCCTCATAGAATGAGTTTGGGAGTGTTCCTCCATCTGCTATATTTTGGAAGAGTTTGAGAAGGATAGGTGTTAGCTCTTCTCTAAATGCGTGATAGAATTCACCTGTGAAGCCATCTGGTCCTGGGCTTTTGTTTGTTGGAAGATTTTTAATCACAGTTTCAATTTCAGTGCTTGTGATTGGTCTGTTCATATTTTCTATTTCTTCCTGATTCAGTCTTGGCAGGTTGTGCATTTCTAAGAATTTGTCCATTTCTTCCAGGTTGTCCATTTTATTGGCATAGAGTTGCTTGTAGTAATCTCTCATGATTTTTTGTATTTCTGCAGTGTCAGTTGTTACTTCTCCTTTTTCATTTCTAATTCTATTGATTTGAGTCTTCTCCCTTTTTTTCTTGATGAGTCTGGCTAATGGTTTATCAATTTTGTTTATCTTCTCAAAGAACCAGCTTTTAGTTTTATTGATCTTAGCTATCATTTCCTTCATTTCTTTTTCATTTATTTCTGATCTGATTTTTATGATTTCTTTCCTTCTGCTAACTTTGGGATGTTTTTGTTCTTCTTTCTCTAATTGCTTTAGGTGCAAGGTTAGGTTGTTTATTCGAGATGTTTCCTGTTTCTTAAGGTGGGATTGTATTGCTATAAACTTCCCTCCTAGAACTGCTTTTGCTGCATCCCATAGGTTTTGGGTCGTCGTGTCTCCATTGTCATTTGTTTCTAGGTATTTTTTAATTTCCTCTTTGATTTCTTCAGTGATCACTTCGTTATTAAGTAGTGTATTGTTTAGCCTCCATGTGTTTGTATTTTTTACAGCTCTTTTCCTGTAATTGATATCTAGTCTCATAGCATTGTGGTCGGAAAAGATACCTGATACAATTTCAATTTTCTTAAATTTGCCAAGGCTTGATTTGTGACCCAAGATATGATCTGTCCCGGAGAATGTTCCATGAGCACTTGAGAAAAATGTGTATTCTGTTGTTTTTGGATGGAATGTCCTATAAATATCATTTAAGTCCATCTTGTTTAATGTATCATTTAAAGCTTGTGTTTCCTTATTTATTTTCATTTTGGATGATCTGTCCACTGGTGAAAGTGGGGTGTTAAAGTCCCCTACTATGATCGTGTTACTGTTGATTTCTCCTTTTATGGCTGTTAGTATTTGCCTTATGTATTGAGGTGCTCCTATGTTGGGTGCATAAATATTTACAATTGTTATATGTTCTTCTTGGATCGATCCCTTGATCATTATGTAGTGTCCTTCTTTGTCTCTTCTAGTAGTCTTTATTTTTAAGTCTATTTTGTCTGATATGAGAATTGCTACTCCAGCTTTCTTTTGATTTCCATTTGCATGGAATATCTTTTTCCATCCCCTTACTTTCAGTCTGTATGTGTCTCTAGGTCTGAAGTGGGTCTCTTGTAGACAGCATATATATGGGTCTTGTTTCTGTATCCATTCAGCCAATCTGTGTCTTTTGGTGGGAGCATTTAGTCCATTTACATTTAAGGTAATTATCGATATGTATGTTCCTATTCCCATTTTCTTAATTGTTTTGGGTTCGTTATTGTAGGTCTTTTCCTTCTGTTGTGTTTCTTGCCTAGAGAAGTTCCTTTAGCATTTGTTGTAAAGCTGGTTTGGTGGTGCTGAACTCTCTCAGCTTTTGCTTGTCTATAAACGTTTTAATTTCTCCATCAAATCTGAATGAGATCCTTGCTGGGTAGAGTAATCTTGGTTGCAGGTTTTTCTCCTTCATCACTTTAAGTATGTCCTGCCACTCCCTTCTGGCTTGTAGAGTTTCTGCTGAGAGATCAGCTGTTATCCTGATGGGGATTCCCTTGTGTGTTATTTGTTGTTTTTGCCTTGCTGCTTTTAATATGATTTCTTTGTGTTTAATTTTTGACAGTTTGATTAATATGTGTCTTGGCGTATTTCTCCTTGGATTTATTCTGTATGGGACTCTCTGTGCCTCCTGGACTTGATTAACTATTTCCTTTCCCATATTAGGGAAGTTTTCAACTATAATCTCTTCAAATATTTTCTCAGTCCCTTTCTTTTTCTCTTCTTCTTCTGGAACCCCTATAATTTGAATGTTGGTGCGTTTAATGTTGTCCCAGAGGTCTCTGAGACTGTCCTCTGTTCTTTTCATTCTTTTTTCTTTATTTTGCTCTGCAGCAGTTATTTCCACTATTTTATCTTCCACCTCACTTATCCGTTCTTCTGCCTCAGTTATTCTGCTATTGATCCCATCTAGAGTATATTTTATTTCATGTATTGTGTTTTTAATCGATGTTTGATTCATCTTTAGTTCTTCTAGGTCCTTGTTAACTGTTTCTTGCATCTTGTCTATTCTATTTCCAAGATTTTGGATCTGGGAAATAGAATCTTGGATCATCTTTACCATCATTATTCTGAATTCTTTTTCAGGTAGACTGCCTATTACCTCTTCATTTGTTAGGTCTGGTGGGTTTTTATCTTGCTCCTTCTCCTGCTGTGTGTTTTTCTGTCTTCTCATTTTGCTTATGTTACTGTGTTTGGGGTCTCCTTTTTGCAGGCTGCAGGTTCGTAGTTCCCGTTGTTTTTGGTGTCTGTCCCCAGTGGCTAAGGTTGGTTTAGTGGGTTGTGTAGGCTTCCTGGTGGAGGGGACTAGTGCCTGTGTTCTGGTGGATGAGGCTGGATCTTGTCTTTCTGGTGGGCAGGTCCACGTCTGGTGGTGTGTTTTGGGGTGTCTGTGGACTTTTTATGATTTTAGGCCACCTCTCTGCTAATGGGTGGCATTGTGTTCCTGTCTTGCTAGTTGTTTGGCATAGGGTGTCCAGCACTGTAGCTTGCTGGTCGTTGAGTGAAGCTGGGTGCTGGTGTTGAGATGGAGATCTCTGGAAGATTTTCGCCGTTTGATATTATGTGGAGCTGGGAGGTCTCTTGTGGACCAGTGTCCTGAAGTTGGCTCTCCCACCTCAGAGGCACAGCATTGACTCCTGGCTCCTCAATTTGGGATGATGTGTTGTCTATTCATGTATTCCACAGATGCAGGGTACATCAAGTTGATTGTGGAGCTTTAATCCGCTGCTTCTGAGGCTGCTGGGAGAGGTTTCCCTTTCTCTTCTTTGTTCTCACAGCTCCTGGGTCTCAGCTTTGGATTTGGCCCCGCCTCTGCGTGTAGGTCACCGGAGGGCGTCTGTTCTTCGCTCAGACAGGACAGGGTTATTCCTCTTTTTTTTAATTTGGAGATATAAACATGGAAATAATGCATTAATATAAAGACGTCTATATGAAGGGAAAAACATTTTTTGTTTTAGTTTATTAAATGTTATTTATTTATTTTTAATTTTTTTAAATTTATTTCTTTTATACAGCAGGTTCTTATTGGATATGTATTTTATACATATAAGTGTGCACATGTGAATCCCAGTCTCCCAATCAATCCCACCACCACCCTCACATGGCGTTCCCTCCTTGGTGTCCATATGTTTGTTCTCTACATCTGTCTCTATCTCTGCCCTGCAAACTGGTTCATCTGTACCATTTTTCTAGGTTCCACATATATGCATTAATATACAATATTTGTTTTTCTCTTTCTGACTTACTTCACTCTGTATGACAGTCTCTAGATCCATCGAGGTCTCTACAAATGACCCAATTTCATTCCTATGTATGGCTGAGTAATATTCCGTTGTATATATGTACCACGTTTTTATCCATTCGTCTGTCTGTGGGCACTTAGGTTGCTTTCATTACTTGTCTATTGTAAATAGTGCTGCAGTGAACATTGTGGTGAATGTGTCTTTTTGATTTATGGTTTTCTCTGGGTATATGCCCAGTAGTGGGATTGCTGTATTATATGGTAATTCTATTTTTAGTTTTTTTAAGGAACCTCCATACTGTTCTCCATAGAGACTGTATCGATTTACATTCCCAACAATAGTGGAAGAAGGTTCATTTTCTCCACACCCTCTCCAGCATTTGTTGTTTGTAGATTTTCTGGTGATGCCCATTCTAACAGGTGTGACGTGATACCTCATTGTAGTTTCGATTTCCATTTCTCTAATAATTAGTGATGTTCAGCAGATTTTCATGTGCGTACTGGCCATCTCTATGTCTTCTTGGAAGAAATGTCTATTTAGATCTTCCATTTTTGTATTGGGTTGTTTGTTTTATTACTGTTGAGCTGCATGAGCTGTTTATATATATTGGAGATAAATCATTTGTCCATTGATTCGTTTGCAAATATTTTCTGCCATTCTGAGGGTTGTCTTTTCGTCTTGTTTGTAGTTTCCTTTGCTTTGCAAAAGCTTTTACGTTTCATTAGGTCCCATCTATTTAGTTTTCTTTTTTATTTCATTACTATAGGAGGTGGATCAAAAAAGATCTTTCTGTGATTTACGTCAGAGTATACTTCGTAAGTTTTCCTCTCAGAGTTTTATACTGTCTGGTCTTACATTAAGGTCTCTAATTGATTTTGAATATATATTTTATGTATGGTGTTGGGGAGTGTTCTAATTTCATTCTTTTACATGTAGCTCTCCATATTTCCCAGCACCAATGATTGAAGAGACTGTCTTATCTCCATTGTATAGTCTTGCCTCCTTTGTCATAGATTAGTTGACCATAAGTGGGTAGGTTTATCCTTGGGCTTTTTTTTTTCCTTTTACACGTTTATTGAAGTATAATTGCTTTAAAATGGAGTGTTCGTTTCTGCCGTATAACAAAGTGAATCAGCTATACATATACAAATATCACCAAATCCCCTCCCTCTTGCATCTCCCTCCCACACTCCATATCCCACCCCTTTATGAGGTCACAAAGCACCAAGCTGATCTCCCTGTTCTATGTGGCTGCTTCCCAGTAGCTATCGGTGTTACATTTGGTATTGTATTTATGTCCATGCCACTCTCTCACTTCGTCCCAGCTTACCCATCCCCCTTCCGGTGTCCTCAAGTCCTTTCTCTATGTCTGTGTCCTTAATCCTGTCCTGCCACTAGGTTCTTCAAAATCTTTTTTTTTTCTTCATTAGATTCCATATATCTCTGTTAACATACAGTATTTGTTTTTCCCTTTCTGACTTACTTCACTGTGTAGGACAGATTCTAAGTCCATCCACCTCAGTACAAATAACTCAGTTTTGCTTCTTTTTATGGTTGAGTAATATTTGATGGTATATATGTGCCAGATCTTCTTTATCCATTCATCTGTCGATGGACACTTAGGTTGCTTCCATGTCCTGGCTAATGCAAATAGAGCTGCAATGAACATTTTTGTACATAACTCTTTTTGAATTATGGTTTTCGCAAGGCAAATGCCCAGTAGTTTGATTGTTGTGTCGTATGGTACTTCTATTGTTAGTTATTTAAAGGAACCTCCGTACTGTTCTCCCTAGTGCTCATATCAATTTACATTCCCACCCACAGTGCAAGTGTGTTCCATTTTCTCCAATAAAGGCCTCTCCAGCATTTATTGTTTTGTAGATTTTTTTGATGATTGCCACTCTGACTGCTGTGAGGTGATACCTCAGGGTAGTTTTGATTTGCATTTCTCTAATGATTGGTGATGTTCAGCATTCTTTCATGTGTTTCTTGGTAATCTGTATATCTTCTTTGTAGAAATGTCTATTTAGGTCTTCTGCCCGTTTTTGGATTGGGTTGTTTGTTTTTGTGATATTGAGCTACATGAGGTGCTTGTAAAGTTTGGAGATTAATCCTTTGTCAATTGCTTCATTTGAAAATATTTTCTCCCATTCTGAGGGTTGATTTTGCATCTTGTTTATGTTTTCCTGTACTCTGTAAAAGCTTTTAAGTTTCATTAGGTCCCGTTTGTTGATTTCTCTTTTTATTTCCATTTCTCTAGGAGGTGGGTCCAAAAGGATCTTGCTGTGATTTATGTCATAGAGTGGTCTGCCTATGGTTTCCTCTAAGTGTTTTATAGTGTCTGGTCTTATATTTAGATCTCTAATCAATTTAGAGTCTATTTTTGTGTATGGTGTTATGGAGTGTTCTAATTTCATTCTTTTATGTGTAGTGGTCCAGTTTTTCCAGCACCAATTACTGAAGAGACTGTCTTTTCTCCATTGTATATCCTTAGCTCCTTTGTCATAGATGAGATAGCCATAGGTATGTAGGTTTATGTCTGGGCTTTCTGTCCTGTTCCATTGATCTGTGTTTATGCCAATCTACATACACTTGATTCCATTATGGAGACATATAAATACATAGGTTTCAAGGTTATTACCAGTCAGATATATTCCTCTTCAGTGAATAGGGTGTTTTGTGTCCAGTTCATTGAGAAAGGAGTAGGTCTTGTCTATTAACTATGTGGTATATTGAATAGGATCTGTGCTAATTTCAAACTCTGCTTTTACACATCACCCCACGTCACCTTTCCCCTTAAGGAGGCATAAGTGTGTTTTCTAAATGTGTAACTCTGTTCTCTTTTGAAATTCAGTTCATGTGTAGCCATGTTTACATTTCCTCTATAAGTGATATATTACAATAAGTTTCTTTTTCTTTGTGGCTCATTTCACTTAGCATCATCGTACCTAAAGCCACTCATTAAGCTGCTATTGGCCTTATGACATTGATTTTATGTCTGAGTGACTTTCCTTTGTATATAAGTACCACAACATCTATATCCATTTTTTTTTCCTTTCCTGGGATATATAAAGTGTACCGAAGTCGAGGTTCTTGTAAACAGAGCAGCCCTAAATTTTGGGCTGGCTGTGTGTTGTGGATTTTTAGTTTTCCCAAAATACACGCCCATGAGTGGAAGTGTGCTATACTCTGTAGCTCTGTTATACAAAACAACATACAGTTCTCCAGAGAGGCTGTTGGCAATTTACATCCTGTCCATCGGCGTAACCAGGCTCCCTTTTCTCCATGGCCTGTCCTGCATTTGTGGAATTTACACTATTTGTGGATGGCCCTTTTGACTGGAGGTAAGGGACACTTCTCTGTAGTGTGGATTTGCAATGCCTGATGGCTTGCTTAGCCAAAAAGGGCATATGCATTTTTTCCCAAATATATTCAAGAAAATACACATAATCCCTTTTCAGCCAAGGGCAACATTGTCGAAATTCTGTCGCTTTTCATGTGCTTTAAAGATGACTCCAATCTACCTCTTGAAATCTGTTTCCTTCAATTCTGCCTTGCATTCAAATCCTCTTCACTGCCTTTCCTCAATATATTTCTGGATGATAGTTGTCCTTTATAATTCTGCAAGTTTGTGAATTGCTGTGCCCCTGATTTCCATTTTTCAACTCGCCTCTTTGTGAGCTGGCTGCAATACCGCAGGATGGCTTTAGGCCCTAGTCCTGTTCCGGGGCTTCAGGCTGAGCCTTTGGTTAATTATTCTTCCTGATGGGAAACTAGAGTTACATGTACCCATCCAAACACCTACAGCTAATCTCTCATTTATTTCCACTCTTCCTGTTCATCCTCTGCACAGTTTGCAAACTGTGCATAACGGGAAGGTAAAGGCAATGACACTCCAAGTGGGGAGATTTTGAGTAATGCAGATGGAATGGCGAAGCCGAGCACGACAAAAGGAAAAATGAGTTACCTTTTAGAAAACTTTCCCAATTACACAGTGTACCATCCACTGGGTTTCCCATGCATGTTTTAACTGTAGGAAGATTCCCTTAAACCTGGAGAGTTGGGACCACTAGAATGGGTAGCACACAGTATTGCTCTAAGTGGTATTCTTTTGTTCACACAACCTCAGCAATCTTGTCAGCCCCAAGAGTCCAGTCTTATGTCTCATCCAGCTGTGGGTGTAAAGGTGGTCAATCTAGCTTGCATCACAGGCCCTGAACGTAATTTTTAAGACTTTCTCTCTGTTTTTGCATTTTGCTTTTGAAATTTATTTTTATAAGTGGGTTTATCTGAATTTCAGTGCTGTGTTCATGCCGTTATACACACACATGATTCCTTTATGGAGACATGAGAATACATATGTTTTAAAATACTTAGAGTCAGACATATTCCTCTGCAATGAATAGAGGGTGTTGAGTCCAGTTCATTGTGCCGGGAGTAGGTGTTGTCTATTACATACATGGTTTATATAACGGTATCTGTGCTAATTTAAAACTGCGGTTTTATGCATCACCCCACCTCGGCTTTCCCATTAAGCAGGCAGAAGATGTTTTCTAAATGTGTGACTCTGTTGTGTTTGTAATTCAGTTCATGTGTAGTCATGTGTACATTCCCGCTATGAGTGATAACTTATGATAAGATTAGTTACTCTGTAATCTTTCCTAACTCAGTTCATGTGTAGCCATGTTTACAGGACCTTCATAAGTGATATCTTATGATAAGTTTCTTTTTCTGTGTGACTTATTTCACTTAGAATCATCGTACCTGAATCCACTCTTTTTGCTGCTACTGGCCTTATGACATTGATTTCATGGCTGAGCGATATTCCATCGTACGTAAGTACCACAATATCTTGAACCATTTTTGTCTTTCCTGGGATACTTAAGGTGTACCCAAGTTGAGGTTCTTGTAAGCAGTGCAGCGCTAAATTTTAGGGTGGCTCTGTCTTATTGATTTTCAGTTTTCCCAAGGTATATTCCCTAGACTGGAACTGCCCTTGGCTGTGTAGCTCTGTTGTTTACTTGTTTTAGGGAACACAATGCACTCCTCCAGAGAGGCATTTGGCAACTTACATCCCGACCATCAGCATAACAAGGCTCCCTGATCTCCAGGGCCTGTCTTGCCTTTCTGTTTTTTACACATTTTGCGGATGTCCCTTTTGACTGGTGGGAAGGGATACTTCTTTGTAGTGCAGATTTGCATTGCTGCTTGCTTGCTTGGCCAAAAATGGCGTATGCATTTTCTCCTGAATATACTCAGGAGAAAACGCATACACCCTTTTTTTTGGCCAAGTGCATCATTGTCGAAGTTGTGCCCCTCTTCCTGTGTTAGAAAGGTGATTCCAACGTACCTCTTGAAATCTGTTTCCTGCTATTCTGCCTCGTTTTAAAGTCCGCCTCTCTGCCTTCCCTCAAAAGATTTTTGGACGATAGTTGTCCTCTATTACTCTGCCAGTTTGTAAATTGCTGTGCCCCTGAGCTCCATTTTTCAACTCGTTTTTGTGAGCTGACAGCAAATCCAAAATTATGGTTCAAAACCTATACTGGTTCCCGGCGGGTGGCTGAGACATTGGTTAATTCTACTTCCTGCCGGGCAATTAAAGTGAGATGTACCTGTCCAAATGGCTAACAGCTACTCTCTCATTGGTTCTCCCTCTTCCCTTTCATCCTCTGCCAAATTGGCAACCTGTGCGAACCAGGAGGTTTTACGGGCTATCGCTCCAAGTTGGGAGATTGATAGTAAATCCGTTGGAAGGTCAAACTGGAGCACAAGGAGAGGGACTATAAGTTGAGTTTTAGAAACCTTTCGTATTCACAGTGTGTCCATTCTCTAGGTTTCCCGTAAATGTTATGGCTGTAGTTATATTCCCTTACACAAGGAGAGTTGGGACACATGGAATGGGTGCCACATATTATTGCTTTAAAGGGTCTGCATTTGCTCACCCAGTCTCACCAAACCTCTCAGTCTCAAGTGTCCAGCTTTATGCCACATCCAGCTCTCGTTGTAGGTAGGGTCATTCCAGGTTTCATCAGAGCCCATGAAGGAATTGTAAAGATTTTCCCTGTTTTTTTTTTTTTGTTTGTTTTGTATTTGAAATTTCTTTTTGTACTGGGTTTCAGCTGATTCTCACCACCATGTTTATGCCAGTTTAGACACACTTGATTCCCTTACGGTGACATATCAATACATAAGTTTTAAGATTCTTATTAGTCAGATATATACCTCTGCGCAGAATATTGTGTTTTGCGTCCCTTTCACTGATGAAGGTGTAGGTCTTGTCTATTCCGTATTTTGATTTTGGAATGGTACTTGTACTAATATCAAACTCTGGTTCTATGCATCACCCCACCTCTCCTTCCTCCTTAAGCAGGCATAAGTGTGTTTTCTAAATGTGAGACGCTGTTCCCTTTCCTAACTCAGTTCATGTGTAGCCATGTTACAGAAAATTCATAAGTGCTATCTTATGATAAGTTTGTTTTTCAGTGTGACTTATTTCACTTAGAATCATCGTACCTGAATCCGTTCATTTTCCTGTTACTGGCATTATGACATTGATTTCATGGCTGAGGGATAATCCATCGTACATAAGTACCACAATTTTTTGAATCATTTTTATCTATCCTGGGATATTTAGAGAATACTCAATTTGAGATTCTTGTAAGCAGTGCAGCCCTAAATTTTGGGGTGGCTCTGTCTTATTGATTTTCAGTTTTCCCAAGGTATATTCCCTAGACTCGAAGTGCCCTTGGCTCTGTAGCTCTGTTGTTTATTTGTTTTAGGGAACACAATGCACTCCTCTAGAGAGGCAGTTTGTAATTTACATCCCGCCCATCCGCATAAAAAGGCTCCCTGTTCTCCAGGGCCTGTCTTGCCTTTCTGGTTTTTACCCATTTTGTGGATGCCCCTAATTACCGGTGGGAAGTGATACTTCTTTGTAGTGCAGATTTGCATTGCCCGCTTGCTTGCTTGGCCAAAAAGGGCGTATGCGTTTTCTCCTGAATATATTCAGGAGAAAACGCATACGCCCTTTTTGGCCAAGTGCATCATTGTCGAAGTTGTGCCCCTATTCCTGTGCGTTAAAGGTGATTCCAACGTACCTCTTGAAATCTGTTTCCTGCTATTCTGCCTCGCGTATAAGTCCACCTCGTTGCCTTCCCTCAACGGATTTTTGGACGATAGTTGCCCTTTATTACTCTGCCAGTTTGTGAATTGCTGTGCCCCTGATCTCCATTTAGTAACTCGTTTTTTGTGAGCTGAACGCAAGTCCAATATTTTTTTTCAGAACCTATACTGGCTTTCGGTGGGTGGCTGAGACTTTGGTTAATTCTTCTTCCTCACGGGAAATAAGAGTGACATGTGCCCGTCCAAATGCCTGACAGCTACTCTCTCATTGGTTCTCCCTCTTCCCTTTCATCCTTTGCCAAATTGGCAACCTGTGCGAACCAGGAGGTTAAAGGTTCTGTGTCTACAAGTTGGGAGATTAATAGTAAAGCAGTTGGAAAGTCAAACTGGAGCACAAGGAGAGGGACTATTCGTTGAGTTTTAGAAACCTTTCATATTAACAGTGTGTCCATTCTCTAGGTTTCCCATACATGTTATAGCTATACTAATATTCCCTTCAACCTGCAGAGTTGGGACCCATGAAACGGGTGCCATGCATTACTGCTATAAAGGGTATGCTTTTGCTCACCCAATCTCACCAACCCTCTCAGTCCCATGTGTCCAGCCTTATGCCACATCCAGCTGTCATTGTAGATAGGGTCATTCCAGGTTTCATCAGATACCCTGAAGGAATTGTATAGAATTTCCCTTTTTTTTTTGTTTTTCAAATTCCTTTTCATAGTGGGTTTGAGCTGATTCTCACTGCCATGTTTATTCCAGTCTAGACACACTTGATTCCCTTATGGAGACATATCAATACATAGGTTTTAAGATTATTACTAGTCAGATATATACCTCTGCGGAAAATATGGGGTTTTGAGTCCCTTTCAGTGAGGAAGTTGTAGGTCTTCTCTATTCCATAGTTGGTTTTTGGAACGGTAACTGTGCTTATTTCAAACTCTGTATTATGCATCACCCCACCTCTCCTTCCTCCTTAAGCAGGCATAAGAGTGTTTTCTAAATGTGAGACTCTCTTCTCTTTCCTAACTCAGTTCATGTGTAGCCATGTTTACAGGATCTTCATAAGTGATATCTTATGATACGTTTCTTTTTCTGTGTGACTTATTTCACTTAGAATCATCGTACCTGAATCCACTCATTTTGCTGCTACTGGTCTTATGACATTGATTTCATGGCTGAGGGATATTCCATCATACGTAAATACCACAATTTTTTTAACCATTTTTATATTTCCTGGGATATTTTAGTTGTACCCAAGTTGAGGTTCGTGTAAGCAGTGGAGGCCTAAATTTTGGGGTGGCTCTGTCTTATTGATTTTCAGATTTCCCAAGGTATATTCCCTAGACTCGAAGTCCCCTTGGCTCTGTAGCTCTGTTGTTTACTTGTTTTAGGGAACACAATGCACTCCACCAGGGAGGCAGTTGGCAATTTACATCCCGCCCATCAGCATAGCAAGGCTCCCAGTTCTCCAGGGCCTGTCTTGCATTTCTGTTTTTTAAACATTTTGCGTATATCGCTTTTGACTTGTGGGAAGTGATACTTCTTTGTAGACCAGATTTGTATTGCCCGCTTGCTTGCTTGGCCAAAAAGGGCGTATGTGTTTTCTCCTGAATATATTAAGGACAAAACACATACGCCCTTTTTGGCCAAGTGCATCATTGTCGAAGTTGTGTCCCTCTTCCTGTGCTTTAAAGGTGATTCCAACGTACCTCTTGAAATGTGTTTCCTGCTATTCTGCCTCCCTTTCAAGTTCGCCTCAGTGCCTTCCCTCAACCGATTTTTGGACGATAGTTGCCCTTTATTACTCTGCCTGTTTGTGAATTGCTGTGCCCCTAAGCTCCATTTTGTAACTCGTTTTTTGTGAGCTGAACGCAAGTCCAATATTTTGGTTCAGGACCTATACTGGTTCCCGGTGGTTGGCTGAGACTTTGGTTAATTCTTCTTCCTCCCGAGAAATAAGAGTGACATGTGCCCGTCCAAATGCCTAACAGCTACTCTCTCATTGGTTCTCCCTCTTCCCTTTCATCCTATGCCAAATTGGCAACCTGTGCGAACCAGGAGGTTAAAGGTGCTGTCTCTCCAAGTTGGGAGATTGATAGTAAAGCAGTTGGAAAGTCAAATTGGAGCACCAGGAGAGGGACTATTCATTGAGATTTAGAAACCTTTTGTATTCACAGTGTGTCATTCTCTAGGTTTCCCATACATGTTATAGCTGTAGTAATATTCCCTTCAACCTGGAGAGTTGGGACCCATGGAATGGGTGCCATGCATTATTGCTTTAAAGTGTCTGCATTTGCTCACCCAATCTCGCCAATCCTCTCAGTCCCATGTGTCCAGCCTTATGCCACATCCAGCTGTCGTTGTAGATAGTGTCATTCCAGGTTTCATCAGAGACCTGATGGAATTGTAAAGAATGCCCCTGTTTTTTTTGGTTTGTTTTTGAAATTCCTTTTTATAGTGGGTTTGAGCTGATTCTCGCTGCCATGATTATGCCAGTCTAGACACACTTGTTTGCCTTATGGAGACATATCAATACACAGGTTTTAAGATTCTTAATAGTCAGATATATTCCTCTGTGGGAAATATGGTGTTTTGAGTCCCTTTCACTGAGGAAGGTGTAGGTCTTGTCTATTCCATAGTTGGTTTTTGGAACGGTACCTGTGCTTATATCAAACTCTGTTTTTATGCATCACCCCACCTCTCCTTCCCCCTTAAGAAGGCATAAGAGTGTTTTCTAAATGTGAGACTGTTCTCTTTCCTAACTCAGTTCATGTGTAGCCATGTTTACAGGATCTTCATAAGTGATACCTTATGATATGTTTCTTTTTCTGTGTGACTTATTTCACTTAGAATCATCATACCTGAATCCACTCATTTTGCTGCTACTGGTCTTATGACATTGATTTCATGGCTGAGGGATATTTCATCGTACGTAAGTACCACAATTTTTTGAACCATTTTTATCTTTCCTGGAATAGTTAAGGTGTACGCAAGTTGAGGTTCTTGTAAGCAGTGCAGCCCTAAATTTTGGGGTGGCTCTGTCTTATTGATTTTCAGTTTTCCCAAGGTATATTCCCTAGACTCGAAGTGCCCTTGGCTCTGTAGCTCTGTTATTTACTTGTTTTAGGGAACACACTGCACTCCTCTAGAGAGGCAGTTCGCTATTTACTTCAGGCCCATCTGCATAACAAGGCTCCCTGTTCTCCAGGGCCTGTCTTGCCTTTCTGGTTTTTACCCATTTTGTGGATGTCCCTTTTGACTCGTGGGAAGTGGTACTTCTTTGTAGTGCAGTTTTGCATTGCCCGCTTGCTTGCTTGGCCAAAAAGTGTGTATGCGTTTTCTCCTGAATATATTCAGGAGAAAACTCCTACGCCCTTTTTGGCCAGGTGCATCATTGTCGAAGTTGTGCCCCTATTCCTGTGATTTAAAGGTGATTCGAAATTACCTCGTGAAATGTGTTTCCTGCTATTCTGCCTCCCTTTAAAGTTCGCCTCGATGCCTTCCCTCAACAGATTTTTGGATGATAGTTGCCCTTTATTACTCTGCCAGTTTGTGAATTGCTGTGCCCCTTTGCTCCATTTTGTAACTAGTTTTTTTGTGAGCTGAACGAAAATCCAATATTTTGGTTCAGGACTTATACTGGTTCCCGGTGGTTGGCTGAGATTTTGGTTAATTCTTCTTCCTCTGGGGAAATAAGAGGGACATGTGCCCATCCAAAAGCCTAACAGGTACTCTCTCATTGGTTCTCCCTATTCCCTTTCATCCTATGCCAAATTGGCAACCTGTGAAAACAAGGAGGTTAAAGGTGCTGTCTCCCCAGTTGGGAGATTGATAGTAAAGCAGTTGGAAAGTCAAACCGGAGCATCAGGAGAGGGACTATTCGTTGAGTTTTAGAAATCTTTCGTATTCACAGTGTCCATTATCTAGGTTTGCCGTACATGTTATAGCTGTAGTAATATTCCCTTCAACCTGGAGGGTTGGGACCCATGGAATGGGTGCCATGCATTATTGCTTTAAAGGGTCTGCATTTGCTCACGAATCTCACCAATCCTCTCAGTCCCATGTGTCCAGCCTTATGCCACCTCCAGCTGTTGTTCTAGATAGGGTCATTCCAAGTTTCATCAGAGACCCTGAAGGAATTGTAAAGAATTCCACTGTTTCTCTGTTTTGTTTTTGAAATTCCTTTTCATAGTGGGTTTGAGCTGATTCTCGCTGCCAAGTTTATGCCTGTCTACACGCACTTGATTCCCTAAAAGAGACCTATCAATACATAGGTTTTAAGATTATTACTAGTCAGATATATTCCTCTGCGGGAAATATGGGGTTTTGAGTCCCTTTCACTGAGGAAGGTGTAGGTCTTGTCTATTCCATAGTTGGTTTTTTGAACGGTACTTGTGCTTATATCAAACTCTGGTTTTATGCATCACCCAACCTCTCCTTCCCCCTTAAGCAGGCATAAGAGTGTTTTCTAAATGTGAGACTCTCTTCTCTTTCCTAACTCAGTTCATGTGTAGCCATGTTTACAGGATCTTCATAAGTATTATCTTATGATAAGTTTCTTTTTCTGTGTGACTTATTTCAGTTAGAATCATCGTACCTGAATCCACTCATTTTGCTGCTACTGGTATTATGACATTGATTTCATGGCTGAGGGATATTCCATCATACATAAGTACCACAATTTTTTGAACAATTTTTATCTTTCCTGGGATACTTAATGTGAACCCAAGTTGAGGTTCTTGTAAGCAGTGCAGCCCTAAAATTTTGGGTGGCTCTGTCTTATTGATTTTCAGTTTTCCCAAGGTATATTCCCTAGACTGGAAGTGCCCTTGGCTCTGTAGCTCTGTTGTTTACTTGTTTTAGGGAACACAATGCACTCCTCCAGAGAGGCAGTTGGCAGTTTACATCCCGCCCATCAGCATAACAAGGCTCCCTGTTCTCCAGGGCCTGTCTTGCCTTTCCGTTTTTACCCATTTTGTGGATGTCGCTTTTGACCGGTGGGAAGTGATACTTCTTTGTAGTGCAGATTTGCATTGCCCGCTTGCTTGCTTGGCCAAAAAGGGCGTATGCGTTTTCTCCTGAATATATTCAGGAGAAAACGCATATGCCCTTTTTGGCCAAGTGCATCATTGTCTAAGTTGTGCACCTATTTCTTTGCTTTACAGGCGATTCCTACGTACCTCTTGAAATCTGATTCCTGCTATTCTGCCTCACTTTCAAGTCTGCCTCGCTGCCATCCCTCAAAATATTTTTGGACGATAGTTGCCCTTTATTACTCTGCCAGTTTGTGAATTGCTGTGCCCCTGAGCTCCATTTTTTACTCGTTTTTTGTGAGCTGAACGCAAGTGCAATATTTTGTTTCTTGACCTATACTGGTTCCCGGTGGGTGGTTGAGACTTTTGTCAATTCTTCTTCCTCCCGGGAAATTAGAGTGACATGTGCCCGTCCAAATGCATAACAGCTACTCTCTCATTGTTTCTCCCTCTTCCCTTTCATTCTTTGCCAGATTGGCAACCTGTGCGAACCAGGAAGTTAAAGGTGCTGTCTCTCCAAGTTGGGAGATAGATAGTAAAGCAGTTGTAATGTCAAACTTGAGCACCAGGAGAGGGACTATTCGTTGAGATTTAGAAACCATTTGTATTCACAGTGTGTCCATTCTCTAGGTTTCCCGTACATGTTATAGCTGTAGTAATATTCCCTTCAACCTGGAGAGTTGGGACCCATGGAATGGGTGCCACGCATTATTGCTTTAAAGGGTCGGCGTTTGCGCACCCAATCTCACCAATCCTCTCAGTCCCATGTGTCCAGCCTTTTGCCACTTCAAGCTGTCGTTGTAGATAGGGTCATTCCAGGTTTCATCAGAATCCCTGAAGGAATTGTAAAGAATTTCCCTGTTTTTTGGTTTTGTTTTTGAAATTCCTTTTTATAGTTGGTTTGAGCTGATTTTCACTGCCAGGTTTATGCCAGTCTAGACACACTTGATTCCCTTACGGAGACATATCAATACATAGGTTTTAAGATTCTTACTAGTCAGATATATTCCTCTGCGGGAAATATGGGGTTTCGAGTCCCTTTCACTGAGCAAGGTGTAGGTCTTGTGTCTTCCATAGTTGTTTTTGGAACAGTACCTGTGCTTATATCAAACTCTGGTTTTATGCATCACCCCACCTCTCCTTCCTCCTTAAGCAGGCATAAGAATGTTTTCTAAATGTGAGACTCTGTTCTCTTCCCTAACTCAGTTCATGTGTAGCCATGTTTACAGGATCTTCATAAGTGATATCTTATGATAAGTTTCTTTTTCTGTGTGACTTATTTCAGTTAGAATCATCATACCTGAATCCACTCATTTTGCTGCTACTGGTCTTATGACATTGATTTCATGTCTGAGGGATATTCCATTGTATGTAAGTACCACAATTTTTTGAACCATTTTTATATTTCCTGGGATATTTAAGGTGTACCCAAGTTGACGTTCTTGTAAGCAGTGCAGGCCTAAATTTTTGGTGGCTCTGTCTTATTGATTTTCAGTTTTCCCAAGGTATATTCCCTAGACTGGAAGTGCCCTTGGCTCTGTAGCTCTGCTGTTTACTTGTTTTAGGGAACACAATGCACTCCTCCAGAGAGGCAGTTGGCAATATACATCCCGCCCATCAGCATAACAAGGCTCGCTGTTCTCCAGGGACTGTCTTGAATTTCTGGTTTTTACCCATTTTTTCGATGTTCCTGTGGACTGGTGGGAAGTGATATTTCTTTGTAGTGCAGACTTGCATGAACGCTTGCTTGCTTGGCCAAAAAAACTGTATGCGTTTTCTCCTGAATATACTCAGGAGAAAATGCATAAGCCCTTTTTGGCCTAGTGCATCATTTTCGAAGTTGTGCCCCTCTTCCTGTGCTTTAAAGGTGATTCCAACGTAACTCTTGAAATCCGTTTCCGGCAATTCTGCCTGGCTTTCAAGTCCGCCTCGTGTCCTTCGCTCAACAGGTTTTTGGACGATAGTTGTCCTTTATTACTCTGCCAGTTTGTGAATTGCTGTGCCCCTGAGCTCCGTTTTTTAACTGTTTTTTTCTGAGCTGTACGCAAGTCCAATATTTTGGTTCAGGACATATCCTGGTTCCCGGTGGGTGGCAGAGACTTTGGTCAATTCTTCTTCCTCCCGGGAAATAAGAGTGACATATGCCCGTTCAAATGCCTAACAGCTACTCTCTCATTGGTTCTCCCTCTTCCCATTCATCCTCTGCGAAATTGGCAACCTGTGCGAAACAGGAGGTTAAAGGTGCGGTCTCTCCAGGTTGGGAGATTGATAGTAAAGCAGTTGGAAAGTCAAACCGGAGCACCAGGAGAGGGACTATACGTTGAGTTTTAGAGAATATTCGTATTCACAGTGTGTCCATTCTCTAGGTTTCCCATACATGTTATAGCTGTAGTAATATTCCCTTCAACCTGGAGAGTTGGGACCCATGGAATGGGTGCCATGCATTATTGCTTTAAACGGTCTGCATTTGCTCACCCAATCTCACCAATCCTCTCAGTCCTATGTGTCCAGCCTTATGCCACATGCAGCTGTCATTGTAGATAGGGTCATTCCTGGTTTCATCATAGACCCTGAAGGAATTATAAAGAATTTCCCTGTTTTTTGTTTTTCAAATTCCTTTTTATAGTGGGTTTGAGCTGATTCTCACTGTCATGTTTATGCCAGTCTAGACACACTTGATTCCCTTATGGAGACATATCAATACATAGGTTTTAAGATTCATACTTTTAAGATATATTACTCTGTGGTGAATATGGGTTTTGAGTCCCTTTCACTGAGGAAGGTGTAGGTTTTGTCAATTTCGTATTTGGTTTTTGAAACGGTACCTGTACTAATATCAAACTCTGATTTTATGCATCACCCCACCTCTCCTTCTCCCTTAAGCAAGCATAAGCGTTTTTTTTTTTAAATGTGAGTCTCTCTTTTCTTTCCTAACTCAGTTCATGTGTAGCCATGTTTACAGGATCTTCATAAGTGATATCTTATGATAAGTTTCTTTTTCTGTGTGACTTATTTCACTTAGAATTATCGTACCTGAATCCACTCATTTTGCTGCTACTGGTATTATGACATTGATTTCATGGCTGAGGGATATTCCATCATATGTAAGTACCACAATTTCTTGAACCATTTTTGTCTTTCCTGGGATATTTAATGTGTACCCAAGTTGAGGTTTTTGTAAGCAGTGCAGCCCTGAATTTGGGTGTGGATCTGTCTTATTTATTTTCAGTTTTCCCAAGGTATATTCCCTAGACTGGAAGTACCCTTGGCTCTGTAGCTCTGTTGTTTACTTGTTTTAGGGAACACAATGCACTCCTCCAGAGAGGCAGCTGGCAATTTACATCCCGCCCATCAGCATAACAAGGCTCCCTGTTCTCCAGTGCCTGTCTTGCCTTTCTGTTTTTTACACATTTTGTGGATGTCCCTTTTGACCGGTAGGAAGTGATACTTCTTTGTAGTGCAGATTTGCATTGCCCGCTTGCTTGCTTGTCCAAAAAGGGCATATGCGTTTTCTCCTGCATATATGCACGTGAAAACCCATATGCCCTTAATGGCAATTTCCATAATTTTCGAAGTTGTAATGCTTTTCCTGTGTTTAAAGGCGATTCCAATGTACCTCTTGAAATCTATTTCATGCCACTCTGCCTCATTTTCCCTTCTGCCTCGTGGCTTTCCCTCAACAGATTTTTCGAAGAGAGTAGTCCTTTATAACTCTGCAGGTTAGTGAATTGCTGTGGCCCTGAGCTCCATTTTTCAACTCGCGTTTTTGTGATCTGACCACAAATCAACAGTTTTGCTTCTGGACTTATACTGGTTCTGGGGGGCAGGCTGAGACTTTGGTTAATTCCTCTTTGTGATGGAAAATTAGAGAGACATGTGGCCGTCCAAATGCCTACAGCTACTCTCTCATTGGTTCTCTCTCTTCCCTTATATCCTCTGCACAATTTGCCAACTGTTCGTACCAGGAGGATATAGGGGCTGACTTTCCAAGTTGGGAGATTGATAGTAAAGCAGTTGGAATGTCAAACTGGAGCACAAGGAGAGAAAAAACTAGTAGAGTTTTAGAAACCTTTCACCATCAGATGGTTTCCATTCTCTAGGTTCCCATACACGTTATAACTGTAGTGATATTCCCTTCTACCTGGAGAGATGGGAACCATGGAATGGGTGGCAGGCATTATTGCTTTAAAGGGTCTGCATTTTTTCACCCAATCTCACCAATCCTCTCAGTCCCAAGTGACCAGCCTTATGCCACATCCAGCTGTCATTGTAGATACGGTCATTCCAGGTTTCATCAGAACCCCTGAAGGTATTGTGTAAGAATTTTACTGTTTTTATGTTTTGTTTTGAAATTCATTTTTATAGTGGGTTTGAGCTGATTCTCACTGCCATGTTTATGTCGTTCTAGACACACTTGGTTCCCTTACGGAGACATATCAATACATAGGTTTTAAAATTCTTACTAGTCAGATATATTTCTCTGAGGGGAATAGGGATGTTGAGTTCCGTTCACTGAGGAAGGAGTAGGGCTTGTCTCTTCTGTTTTTGGATTATGGAACGGTACCTGTGCTAATATCAATCTTATGTTTTGTGCATCTCCCCACCTCTCTTTCCCCTTAAGCAAGCGTTATATTGTTTTCTAAATCTGATACTCTGTTCTCTTCCCTAAATCAGTTCATATGTAGCCATGTTTACATTCCCTTCATAAGTGATATCTTATGTCAGAATGCACCATGGCCGTTCTCATAATACTGCTCCATGACCCCTGTCATCACAATGCACCATGCCCTGGTTATCAAAATGCTCCATGTCCCTTGTCATCACAATTCTCCACGTCCTTGTCATCACAGTGCTACATGACACTTCTCATCAAAATGTTACATGCTCTTGTCATCACAATTCTCCATCCACTTGACATTGCAATGCTCCATGCACTTGTCATCACAATGCTCCATGCACATGTCATCACAAAGCTCAATGCCCTTGTCATCACAATGCTCCATTACTTTTGTCATCAGAATCCTCCATGACACTTGGCATCACTATGCTCCATGCCATTGTCATCAGAGCGGGCCACTACATATGTCATCAGAATGCTCCCTGACACCTGTCTTCACAATACTGCATGACCTGGTCATCACAATGCTCCATGCCCTTGTCATCACAATGCGCCATTCCAACTGTCATCGCAATAATCCATGAAACGTATTAGACCATTGTTCCATGCTCTTGTCATCACAATGCTCCATGCTCTTGTTATCACAATTCTTCATGACCCCTGTCATCACAATGCTCCATGACACTTGTCAGTATGTTCCTTGAACCCTGTCATGACAAGGCTCCATGCCTTTTTCATCACAATGTTCCATGCCCTTTCCATCACAGTGCTCCAAGACCCATGTAATAACAATGCTCCATGACCTTGTCATCACAAAACACAAGGACGCATGCCATCAGAATGCTCCTTGGTCTTCTCCTCACAATGTGCCGTGCCCTTGTCATCACAATGTTCCAAGACCCCTGTAATCACATTGCTCCATGCCCCTTTTCATCAGTATGCTCCATGAGACTTGTTATCACAAGGCTCCATGGTTTTGTCATCACAATGCTCCAGGACCTTGTCATCACAATGCTTCTCGACCTTGTCATGAAAATTTTAATGGCCCTTGTCATCATAATGCTCCAAGCCCTAATCATCAAAATGCTCCATTATATTTGTCCTCACATTTCTCCATTATATTTGGCTTCACAATGCTCCATGCCATTGTCATCACAATGGACCATGACATATGTCATCACAATGCTTCCTGACACTTCTCTTCACAATAATCCTTGACCTTCTCATCACAATGCTCCATGCCCTTGTCATCACAATGCACCATGCCCAATGTCATCACAATAATCCATGAAACTTGTCAGACCAATGCTCCATGCCCCTGTCAACACAATGCTCCATGCCCTTGTCATCACAATGCTCCATGACCCCTGTCATCACAATGCTCAGTGACTCCAGTCATCACAATGATTCATAACGTTTGTCATCACAATTGTCCATGCCCGCATCATCACAAGTCTCTGTGACTTTTGTAACCACAATGTTCCATGAACATTTCATCACAATTCTCTGTGACCCTTGTCATCACAATGCTCCATGTCTTTGTCAGAACAATGGTCTATGACCATTGTCATCACAATGTGCCACACGCATTTCATCACAGCCGACCACAAAATTTTCATTGCAATGCTCCATAAAACTTGTAATCACAATGGTCCATGGACTTCTCATCAAAATGCTCTCTCACCAGAGATATCACAATGTTCCATCACTAGTCATCACAATACTCCCTCACACCTGGAATCACAATGTTCCATGACCCTGTCATCACAGTGCTACATCCACATATCTGCACAATGTTCCATGACCCCTGACATCACAATGTTCCATAACCCCTGTCAGCAAAATGCTCCATGACCCTTTTCATCCCAAAGATCCAAGACCCCTGACATCATAATGTTCTATAAACACTGCCATCACAATATTCCATTACAATTCTTATCAAATTGCTGCATGACCCGTTCATCAAAATGCTCCCTGCCCGTCTCATCACAATGCACCATGCCCTTGTCATCAAAATGCTCCATGACTTGTCATCACAAAGCTCCATGTCCCATGGCATCACAATGCTCCATGTCACTGTCATCACAATGCTCCCTGAACCCTCTCATCACATTGCTCCATGTCCTTGTCATCACAAAGCTCCATGACACTTGTCATCACAATGCTCGATGCCCTTCTCATAACAATGCTCCATGCCTTTTTCATTACAATCCTGCATGACCCATGTATCACAGTGTTCCGTGCCCTTGTCCTCACAATGCTCCATGCCCACTCTCATCACAATAATCCATGAAACATTTCAGACCAATGTTCCATACCCTTCTCATCAAAATGCTCCATTACCCCTGTCATAACAATGCACCATGACGCTTGGCATCACAATGTTCCACTACCTAGTCATCACAAGGTTCCATGACACTTGTCATCACAATGCTCAAGACCCCTGAAATCAAAATGCTGCATGTCCATGTCATCACAAAACTCCATGACGCATGTCATCAGAAAGTTCCATGGCCTTCTCATCACAATGCTCCATTCCCATGTCATCACAATGCTCCAAGACCCATGTAATCACAGTGCTCCATGACCCTTTTCATCTCAATGCTCCATGAACCCTGTCATCACAATACACCATGCCCATCATCATAATGCTTCAGGCTATTGTCATCACAATGAAATCAATATTCTCCATGACCTCTGTCATCATAATGCTCCAAATCCTTGTGATCACAATGTTCAATAACACTTATCATCTCAACACCCCATGACACTCATCATCACAATTATCCACGGACTTCTCATCACAATTCTCCATGATTGTTTTCATCACAATGCTCAATACACTTGTCATCACAATGCTCCCTGACACTTGTCGTCAGTATGCTCCTTGAACCCTGTCATGACAAGTTTCCATGCCTTTTTCATCACAGTGATCCATGCCCTATTCATCACAATGCTCCAAGATCTCTGTAATCACAATGCTCCATGCCTTTGTCATTAAAAAGCTCCATGACACATGTCATCAGCATGCTTCATGGCCTTCTCATCACAATGCTCCATGCCCTTCTCATCACAATGCTCCAAGACCCCTGTAATCACAATGCTCCATGCCACTTTTCATCAGAATGTTCCATGAGACTTGTCATCACAATGCTTAATGTGCTTGTCAGCACAATGCTCAATGACACATGTCATCACAATGCACCATGTGCTTGTCATCAGAGTGCTCCACAATCTTGTCATCACAATTCTCCTTAAAATTTGTCATCACAATGCTCCCTGCCCTTCTCATCACATTGCACAACGCCCTTGCCATCAAAATGCTCCATGACCATTGTCATCACAAAGATCCATGACCCTTAGCATCACAATGCTCCATTTCATTGTCATCACAATGCTCCATGAACGCTCTCATCACATTGCTCCATGCCCTTGTCTTCACAAAGCTCCATGAAACATGTCATCAGAATGCTCCATGGCCTTCTCATCACAATGCTGCATGCCCTTGCCATCACAAGGCTCAATTACCCCTGTGATAACAATGCTCCATGACCCCTGCCATCACGATGTTCCATGGTCCTGTCATCACAAAGCTCCATGACCCCTCTCATCACAATGCTCCAATAACCCTGTAATCACAATCCTCTATGCCTCTTTTCATCTCAATGATCCATGAACCCTGTCATCACAATGCACCATGCCCATCATCATAATGCTTCATGCTATTGTCATCACAATGAAATCAAAATGCTCCATGACCTCTCTCATAACAATGCTCCAAACACTTGTGATCACAATATACAATATCACTTTTCATCACAATGTCCCATGACTCTCGTCATCACAATTATCAATGGTCTTCTCATCACAATGCTCCATGACCTTTGTTATCACAATGCTCTATACACTTGTCATCAAAATGCTCTCTGACACTTGTTGTCTCTATCCTCCTTGAATCCTGTCATGACAAGGCTCCATTCCTTTTTCATCACAATGATCCATGTCCTTTTCATCACAATGCTCCAAGACCCATGTAATCTCAATGCTCCATGCCCTTGTCATCACAAAGCTCAATGACGCATGCCATCAGAATGCTCCTTGGTCTTCTCCTCACAATGCTCCTTGCCCTTGTCCTCACAATGTTCGAAGACCCCTGTAATCACAATGCTCCATGGTTGTCCTCAAAAAACTCCATGACGCATGTCACCAGAATGCTCCATGGCCTTCTCATCACAATGCTCCATGCCCTAGTCATCACAGTGCTCCAAGACCCCAGTAATCACAATGCTCCATGCCCCTTTTCATCAGAATGCTCTATGAGACTTGTCATCACGAGTCTCCATGGTCTTCTAATCACAATGCTCCAGGACCTTGTCATCACCATGCTCCATTCCCTTGTAATCACAATGCTCCATGATCCCTGTCATCACAATAATCCATGAAAATTTTCAGCCCAATGCACCACGACCTACTCATCACAATGCTCCATGGCCAATATCATCACAATGCTCCATGACCACTGTCATCACAACACACCATGTCACCTGAGAACACAATGATTCGGGACTCTTGTCATCACAATGCTCCATTCCCTAGTCATCACAATGCTCCATGACCCCTGTAATCAAAAAACTCCATGAACATTTTCAGCCCAGTGCTCCAAGACCCTTGTCATCACAATGATCCATGCCCTTGTCATCCCAATGCTCCATGACCCCTGTATTCACAATGCTCCCTGACACTTGTCATCACAGTGCTCCATGACACATGTCATCACAATGCTCCATGCCTTTGTCAGCAAAATGCTACATGACCTTGTCATTACAATGCTCTCTGCGCTTTTCATCACAATACTCCATTTCCATTGTCATCACAATCCTCCATGAATATTGGGATCAGGTTGTTTCATGCCCTTGTCATCATAATGCTCCATGCTCCTTGAAATCAAAATGATCCATGACCTCTGTCATCACAATGCTCCAAAACCTTGTGATCACAGTGTTCCATAACACTTGTCATCACAACGCTCCATGATGCCTGTCATCACAATACTCCATGCCCTTTTCATCGCAATGCTCCATGACGTTTGTCATCACAATTCTCAATACACTTGTCATCACAATGCTCCCTGACACTTGTCATCAGAATGATCCTTGAATCCTGTCACGAAAAGGCTCCATGCCCCTTTCATCACAATTCCCAATGCCATTTTCATCACAATGCTCCATTCCATTGTCATCAAAATAGTCCACAAGTTTGTCATCAGAATGTTCCATGCCATTGTCATCACAATTCTCCATGCACTTGTCAGCACAATGCTCCCTGACCCTTGTCATCACAATGCTCCAAGCCATTGTCATCACAATGCTCCATTACCTTTCTCATCAGAATCCTCCATGACAATAGGCATCACAATGCTCCATGCCATTGTCATCACAATGGGCCATTACATATGTCATCACAATGCTCCCTGACACCTGTCTTTACAATACTGCATGACCTGGTCATCACATTGCTCCATGCCCTTGTCATCACAGTGCGCCATTCCAACTGTCATCACAATAATCCATGAAACTTTAGACCAATGTTCCATGTCCTTGTCATCACAATGCTCCTTGCCCTTGTTATCACAATGCTCCATGACCCTGTCATCACAACGCTCTGTGACTCCAGTCATCACAATGCTTCTTGACATTTTTCATCACAATGGTTTATGCCCTCGCCATCAACAGTCTCTGTGACCATTTTAACCACAATGCTCCATGAACTTTTCATCACAATGCTCTTTGACACTTGTCATCACAGTGCTCTATGCCTTTCTCAGCACAATGCTCCATGACCCTTGTCATCACAATGCTCCGTGACTCCAGTCATCTCAAAGCTTCATAACGTTTGTCATCACAATGGTCCATGCCCGCGTGATTACAAGGCTCTGTGACCTTTGAAACCACAATGCTCCATGAACTTTTCATCATAATTCTCTGTGACACTTGTCATCAGAATGCTCCATGTCTTTGTCAGAACAATGCTTCATGACCATTGTCTTCAAAATGTGCCACGCACATTTCATCACAGTGGTCCACAACCTTGTCCATAAACCTTGTAATCACAATGGTCAATGCACTTCTCATCAAAGTGCTCTCTCACCAGAGATATCACAGTGTTCTATCACTAGTCATCACAATTCTCCCTCACCCCTGTAATCACAATGTTCCATGGACCTGTCATCACACTGCTACATCCCCTTATCATCACAATGTTCCATGACCCCTGTCATCAAAATGCTCCATGACCCTTTTCATCCCAAAGCTCCAAGACGCCTGACATCACAATGATCTATAACCCCTGCAATCAAAATGTTCCATTACACTATTCATCAAATTGCTGCATGACATGGTCATCAAAATGCTCCCTGCCCTTCTCATCACAATGCACCATGCCCTTGTCATCAAAATGCTCCATGACTTGTCATCACAAAGCTACATGACCCTTGGCCTCACAATGCTCCATGTCATTGTCATCACAATGATCCATGAAACCTCTCATCACATTGCTCAATGCCCTTGTCATCACAAAGCTCCATGACACTTGTCATCACAATGCTCGATGCCCTTCTCATCTCAATGGTGCATGCTCTTGTCATTACAATCCTGCATGACACATGTAACATAGTGTTCCGTACCCTTGTCATCACAATGCTCCATGCAAACTCTCATCACAATAATCCATGAAACATTTCAGAACAATGTTCCATGCCGTTCTCATCACCATGCTCCATTACCCCTGTCATAACAATGCACCATGACACCTGTCATCACAATGTTCCACGGCCTAGTCATCACAAGGTTCTATGACACTTGTCATCACAATGCTGAAGACCCCTGTAATCACAATGCTCCATGCCCTTGTCATCACAAAGCTCCATGACGCATGTCATCAGAATGTTCCATAGCATTCTCATCACAATGCTCCATGCCCTTGTCATCACAATGCTCCAAGACCCCTGTAAACACAATGCTCCATGTCCCTTTTCATCTCAATGCTCCATGAAACCTGTCATCACAATGCACCATGCCCATCATCATAATGCTTCAGGCTATTGTCATCACAATGAAATCAATATTCTCCATGACCTCGGTCATCATAATGCTCCAAACCCTTGTGATCACAATGTTCCATAACACTTATCATCACAACACCCCATGACGCTCATCATCACAATTGTCCATGGTCTTCTCATCACAATGCTCCATGATCTTTGTCATCACAATGCTCAATACACTTATCATCACAATGCTCCCTGACACTTGTCGTCAGTATGCTCCTTGAACCCTGTCATGACAAGGATCCATGCCTTTTTCCTCCCAATGATCCATGCCGTCTTCATCACAATGCTCCAAGATCCCTGTAATCACAATGCTCCATGCCCTTGTCATGACAAAACTCCATGACGCATATCATCACAATGCTCCATGACCTTCTCATCACAATGCTCCATGCCCTAGTCATCACAATGCTCCAAGACCCATGTAATCACAATGCTCCATGCCCCTTTTCATCAGAATGCTCCATGAGACTTGTCATCACAAGTCTCCATGCTCTTCTCATCTCTATGCTCCAGGACCTTGTCATCACCATGCTCCATTCCCTTGTCATCACAATGCACCAAGACCTCTGTCATCACAATAATCCATGAATATTTTCAGCCCAGTGCTCCACGATCTACTCATCACAATGCTCCATGGCCAATATCATCACAATGCTCCATGACCATTGAAATCACAATGCTCCAAACTCTTGTGATCACAATGTTCCATAACACTTGTCATCACAACGCTCCATGATGTCTGTCATCACAATACTCCATGATCTTTTCATCACAATGCTCCATGAATTTTGTCATAACAATTCTCAATACACTTGTCATCACAATGCTCCCTGACACTTGTGATCAGTATGCTCCTTGAAACCTGTCACGAAAAGGCTCCATGCCTTTTTCATCGCAATGCCCCATGCCATTTTCATCACAATGCTCCATGCCATTGTCATCAAAATACTCCATAAGCTTGTCATCAGAATGCTCCATGCCCTTGTCATTACAATTCCACATGACCCATGTATCACAGTGTACCGTGCCCTTGTCATCACAATGCTCCATGCCCACTCTCATCACAATAATCCATGAAACATTTCAGACCAATGTTCAATGCCCTTCTCATCACAATGCTCCATTACCCCTGTCATAACAATGCTCCATGACCCCTGCCATCACAATGCTCCACGGCCTTGTCATCACAAGGCTCCATGACCCTTGTCATCACAATGCTCCAAGACCCCTGTAATCACATTGCTCCATGCCCTTGTCATCACAAAGCTCCATGACGCATGTCATCAGAATGTTCCATGGAATTCTCCTCAGAGTGCTCCATGCCCTTGTCATGACAAAGCTCCAAGACCCCTGTAATCACAATGCTCCATGCCTCTTTTCATCAGAATGCTCCATGAGACTTGTCATCACAAGTCTACATGGTCAACTCATCACAATGCTCCAGTACCTTGTAATCACCATGCTCATTTCCATTGTCATCACAATGCTCCATGACACCTGGCATAACAATACTCCAAGAACATTTTCAGCCAACTGCTCCATGACCATCTAATCACAATGCTCCATGGCAAATATCATCAAAATGCTCCATGACCACTGTCATCACAACACTCCATGACACCTGACAACACAGTGATCCGGGACTCTTGTCATCACAATGCTCCAAGACCCCTGTAATCACAATGCTCCATGACCCCTGTTATCACAGTACTCCATGAACATTTTCAGCCCAATGATCCATGACCCTTGTCATCACAATGATCCATGCCCTTGTCATCCCTATGCTCCATGACCTCTGTATACACAATGCTCCGTGATGCTTGTCATCACAGTGCTCCATGACACCAGTCATCACAAAGCTCCATGCCTTTGTCATCAAAATGCTACATGACCTTGTCATTACAATGCTCTATGCGCTTGTCATCACAATAATCCATTACAATTGTCATCACAATCCTCCAAGAACCTTGGGATCACATTGCTTCATGCCCTAGTCATCACAATGCTCCATGCTCCTTGAAATCAAAATGATCCATGACCTCTGTCATCGCAATGCTCCTAAATCTTGTGATCACAATGTTCCATAACACTTGTCACCACAACGCTCCATGATGCCTGTCATCACAGTACTCCATGCCCTTGTCATCACAATACTCCATGCCCTTGTTATCACAAGGTTCCAAGACCCCTGTAATCAGAATGCTCCATTACCTTTGTCATCACAATGCTCCATGACACTTGGCATCACAATGCTCCATGCCATTGTCATCACAATGGGCCATTACATATGTCATCACAATGCTCTCTGACAACTCTCTTCAAAATACTCCATGACCTTCTCATCACAATGCTCCATGCCCTGGTCATCACAATGCACCATGTCCACTGTCATCACAATAATCTCTGAAAAGTGTCACCACAACGCTCCATGTCCCTGTCATCACAATGCTCCATGACCCCTGTCAACTTAATGCTCCGTGACTCCAGTCATCACAGTGCTTCATAACGTTTGTCATCACAATGGTCCATGCCCGCATCATCACAAGGCTCTGTGACCTTTGTAACCACAATGCTCCATGAACTTTTCATCACAATGCTCCGTGACCCTTGTCATCACAATGCTCCATGCCTTTGTCAGAACAATGTTCCATGACACTTGTCATCACAATGTGCCACGCGTTTTTCATCACAATGATCCACAACCTTGTCATCGCTATGCTCCATAAATCTTGTATTCGCAATGCTCCATGCACTTCTCATCCAAATGCTCTCTCACCTGAGATATCACAATGTTCCATCACTAGTCATCACAATCCTCCCTCAACCCTGTAATCAAAATGTTCCATGACCCCTGACATCACAATATTCCATAACCACTGTCATCAAAATGCTCCATGACACTTTTCAGCCCAAAGCTCCTTGACCCATGGCATCACAATGTTCTGTAATCCGTCATCAAAATGTTACATTACACTTTTCATCAAATTGCTGCATGACCCTGTCATCAAAATGCTCCCTCTCCTTCTCATCACAATGCACCACATGCTTGTCATCAAAATGCTCCATGACAGTTGTCATCACAAAGCTCTATCACCCTTGGCATCACAATGTTCCATATCATTGTCATCAAAATGCTCCATGAAACCTCTCATCCCATTGCTCCATGCCCTTGTCATCACAAAGCTCCATGACACTTGTCATCACAATGCTCGATGCCCTTCTCATCAAAATGCTCCATGCACTTTTCATCACAATCCTAAATGACCCATGTATCACAGTGTTCCGTGCCCTTGTCATCACAATGCTCCATGCCCACTCTCATCATAATAATCCATGAAACATTTCAGGCCAATGCTCAATGCCCTTCTCATCAGAATGCCCCATTACCTCTGTCATAACAATGCTGATTACCCCTGCCAACACAATGTTCCACGGCCTTGTCATCACAAGGCTCCATGACCCTTGTCATCACAATGATCCAAGGCCCCTGTAATCACAATGCTCCATACCCTTTTCGTCACAAAGCTCCATGACACATGTCATCAGAATGTTCCATGGCCTTCTCCTCACAATGCTACATGCCCTTGTCATCACAATGCTCCAAGACCCCTGTATTCAAAATGCTCCATGCCCCTTTGCATCTCAATGCTCCATGAACCCTGTCATCACAATGCACCATGCCCATCATCATAATGCTTCAGGCTATTGTCATCACAATGAAATCAAAATTATCCATGACCTCTGTCATCATAATGCTCCAAACCATTGTGATCACAATGTTCCATAACACTTATCATCACAAATCCCCATGACGCTCATCATCACAATTATCCATGGTATTCTCATCACAATGCTCCATGACCTTTGTCATCACAAGGCTCAATACACTTGTCATCAAAATGCTCCCTGACACTTTTTGTCTGTATGCTCCTTGAACCCTGCCATGACAAGGCTCCATGCCTTTTTTATCACAATGATCCGTGCCCTTTTCATCACAATGCTCCAAGATCACTGTAATCACAATGCTCCATGTGCTTGTCATCACAAAACTCCATGAAGCATGTCATCAGAATGCTCCATGGCTTTCTCATCACAATGCTCCATGCCCTAGTCATCACAATGCTCCAAGACCCCTGTAATCACAATGCTCCATGCCCCTTTTCGTCAGAATTCTCCAAGAGACTTGTCATCACAAGTCTCCATGGTCATCTCATCACAATGCTCCACGACCTTGTCATCACCATTCTCCATTCCCTTGTCATCACAGTGCTCCATGACCCCTGTCATCACAATAATCCTTTAATATATTCAGCCCAATGCTCCACGACCTACACATCACAATGCTCCATGGCCAATATCATCACAGTGCTCCATGACCACTGTCATCACAACACTCCATGACTCCTGACAGCACAATGATCTGGGACTCTTGTCATCACAATGCTCCATGTAATTGTCATCACAATGCTCCATGATCCCTCTCATAACATTGCTCCATGCCCTTGTCATCACAAAGCTCCATGACACATGTCATCACAATGCTCTATGCCCTTCTCATCACAATGCTCCATGCCCTGTCATTACATTCCTGCATGACCCATGTATTATAGTGTTCCGTACTCTTGTCATCACAATGCTCCATGCCCACTCTCATCACAATAATTCATGAAACATTTCAGACCAATATTCCATGTCCTTCTCATCACAATGCTCCATTACCCCTTTCATAACAATGCACCATGACCCCCGCCATCACAATGTTCCACGGCCTAGTCATCACATGGTTCCATGACAATTGACATCACCATGCTCAAGACGCCTGAAATCACAATGTTCCATGCCCTTGTCATCACAAAGCTCCATGACGCATGTCATCAGAATGTTCCATGGCCTTCTCATCTCAATGCTCCTTGCCCTTGTCATCACAATGCTCCAAGACCATTGTAATCACAATGCTCCATGCCCCTTTTCATATCAATGCTCCATGAACCCTGTCATCACAATGCACCATGCCCCTCATCATAATGCTTCAGGCTATTGTCATCACAATGAAATCAAAATGCTCCATGACTTCTGTCATTATAATACTCCGAACCCTTGTGATCACAAAGTTCCATAACACTTATCATCACAACACCCCATGACGCTCATCATCACAATTATCCATGGCCTTCTCATCACAGTGCTCTATGATTTTTGTCATCACAATGCTCAATACACTTGTCATCACAATGCTCCCTTACACTTGTCTTCAGTATGCTCCTTGAAACCTGTCATGACAAGGCTCCATGCCTTTTTCATCACAATGATCCATGCCCTTTTCATCACAATGCTCCGTGACCCCTTTAATCACAATGCTCCATGCCTTTGTCGGAACAATGCTCCATAACACTTGTCATCACAGTGTGCCATGCACTTTTCATCACAATGATCCAGAACTTTGTCATCGCTATGATCCATAAACCTTGTAATCACAATGCTCCATGAACTTCTCATCCAAATGCTCTCTCAACTGAGATATCACAATGTTCCATCACTAGTTATCACAATGCCCCCTCACCCCTGTAATCACAGTGTTCCATGACCACTGTCATCACAATGCTACATCCCCTTATAAGCACAATGATCCATGATCACTGACATCACAATGTTCCATAACCACTGTCATCAAAATGCTCAATGACACTTTTCATCCCAAAGCTCCATGACCCCTGGCATCACAATGTTCTATAACCCCTGTCATCAAAATGTTCCATTACACTTTTTATCAAATTGCTGCATGACCCTGTCATCAAAATGCTCCCTGCCCTGCTCATGACAATGCACCACACACGTCATCAAAATGCTCCATGACCTTTGTCATCACAAAGCTCCATGACCCTTGGCATCACAATGTTCCATATCATTGTCATCAAAATGCTCCATGAAACCTCTCATCCCATTGCTCCATGCCCTTGTCATCACAAAGCTCCATGACACTTGTCATCACAATGCTCGATGCCCTTCTCATCAAAATCCTCCATGCCCATTTCATCACAATCCTCCATGACCCATGTATCACAGTGTTCCGTGCCCTTGTCATCACAATGCTCCATGCCCACTCTCATCATAATAATCCATGAAACATTTCAGGCCAATGCTCAATGCCCTTCTCATCAGAATGCCCCATTACCTCTGTCATAACAATGCTGATTACCCCTGCCAACACAATGTTCCACGGCCTTGTCATCACAAGGCTCCATGACCCTTGTCATCACAATGATCCAAGGCCCCTGTAATCACAATGCTCCATGCCCTTTTCGTCACAAAGCTCCATGACACATGTCATCAGAATGTTCCATGGCTTTCTCATCACAATGCTCCATGCCCTTGTCATCACAATGCTCCAAGACCCCTGTATTCAAAATGCTCCATGCCCCTTTGCATCTCAATGATCCATGAACCCTGTCATCACAATGCACCATGCCCATCATCATAATGCTTCCTGCTATTGTCATAACAATGAAATGAAAATGCTCCATGACCTCTGTCATAACAATGCTCCAAACCCTTGTGATCCCAATATTCCATAACACTTGTCATCACAATGCCCCATGACGCTCGTCATCACAATTATCCATGGTCTTCTCATCACAATGCTCCATGACCTTTGTCATCACAATGCTCAATACACTTGTCATACAAATGCTCCCTGACACTTGTTGTCTGTATGCTCCTTTTACCCTGTCATGACAGGGCTCCATGCCTTTTTCATCACAATGATCCATGCCCTTTTTATCACAATGCTCCACAACCCATGTAATCACGATGCTCCATGCCATTGTCATCACAAAGCTCAATGATGCATGCCATCAGAATGCTCCTTGGTCTTCTCCTCACAATGCTCCATGCCCTTGTCATCACAAAGTTCTAAGACCACTGTAATCACAATGCTCCATGCCCTTTTTCATCAGTATGCTCCATGAGACTTGTCATCACAAGGCTCCATGGTTTTGTCATCATAATGCTCCAAGCCCTAGTCATCACAATGCTCCATTATATTTGTCATCATAATCCTCCATTACATTTGGCATCACAATGTTCCCTGCCATTGTCATCGCAATGGACCATGACATATTACATCACAATGCCCCGTGACACCTGTCTCCAAAATACTCCATGACCTTCTCATCTCAATGCCCCATGCCCTTGTCATCACAATGCAACATGTCCACTCTCATCACAATAATCTATGAAACTTGTCAGACCAATGCTCCATTCCCCTGTCATCACAATGTTCCATGACCTGGTTATCACAGTGATCCATGACCCCTGTCATCACAATGCTCCGTGACTCCAGTCATCACAATGCTTCATAACGTTTGTCATCACAACGGTCCATGCCCGCGTCATCACAAGGCTCTGTGTCCTTTGTAACCACAATGCTCCATGAACTTTTCATCACAATGCTCCGTGACCCTTGTCATCACAATAATCCATGCCTTTGTCAGAACAATGCTCCATGACCCTTGTCATCACAATGTGCCACGCGGTTTTCATCACAATGATCCACAAACTTGTCATCGCTATGCTCCATTAACCTTGTAATCACAATGCTCCATGCACTTCTCATCCAAATGCTCTCGCACCTGGGATATCACAATGATCTATCACTAGATATCACAATCCTCCCTCACCCCTGTAATCACAGTGTTCCATGACCCCTGTCATCACAATGCTACATCCCCTTATCAACACAATGTTCTATGACTCCTGACATCACAATGTTCCATAAACACTCTCATCAAAATGCTCGATGACCTTTTTCATCCCAAAGCTCCATGACCCCTGGCATCACAATGTTCTATAACCCCTGTCATCAAAATGTTCCATTACACTTTTCATTAAATTGCTCCATGACCCTGTCATCAAAATGCTCCCTGCCCTTCTCATCACAATGCACCACACACTTGACATCAAAATGCTCCATGACATTTGTCATCACAAAGGTCCATGACAATTGGCATCACAATGCTCCACATCATTGTCATCACAATGCTCCATGAACCCTCTCATCACATTGCCCCATGCCGTTGTCATCACAAAGCTCCATCACACTTGTCATCACAATGCTCCATGCCCTTGTCATTACAATCCTCCATGACCCAAGTATCACAGTGTACCGTGCCCTTGTAATCACAATGCTCCATGCCCACTCTCATCACAATAATCCATGAAATATTTCAGAGTAATGGTCAATGCCATTCTCATCACAATGGTCCATTACTTCTGTCGTAAAAATGCTCCATGACCCCTGCCATCACAATGTTCCACGGCCTTGTCATCACAAGGCTCCATGACCCATGTCATCACAATGATCAAAGACCCCTGTAATCACAATGCTCCATGCCCCTTTTCATCAGAATGCTCCATGAGATTTCTCATCACAAGTATCCATGGTCATCTCATCACAATGCTCCAGGACCTTGTCATCACCATGCTCCATTCCCTAGTCATCACAATGCTCCATGACCCATGTCATACCAATACTCCATGAACATTTTCAGCCCAATGCTCCATGACCTTCTCATCACAATGCTCCATGACCAATATCATCACAATGCTCCATGACCACTGTCATCACAACACTCCATGACACGTGACAACACAATGATCCGGAACTCTTGTCATCACAATGCTCCAAGACCCCTGTAATCACAATGCTCCATGACCCCTGTCATCACAATACTCCATGAAATTTTTCAACTCAATGCTCCATGACCCTTGTCATCACAATGATACATGCCCTTGTCATCCCAATGCTCCATGACCCCTCTCTTCACAATGCTCCGTGACGCTTGTCATCACTGTGCTCCATGACACATGTTATCACAATGCTCCATGCCTTTGTCAGCAAAATGCTACATGACCTTGTCATTACAATGCTCTATGCGCTTGTCATCACAATGCTCCCTGCTCCTTGAAATCAAAATGATCCATGACCTCTCTCATCACAAAGCTCCAAACACTTGTGATCACTATGTTCTATAACACTTGTCATCACAAAGCTCCATGATGCCTGTCATCACACATACTCCATGCCCTTTTTATAACAATGCTCCATGAATTTGTCATCACAATTCTCAGTACACTTGTCATCACAATGCTCCGTGACATTGTCGTCAGAATGCTCCTTGAAGCCTGTCACAAAAATGCTCCATGCCTTTTTCATCAAAATGCTCCATGCAATTGTCATCAAAATACTCCACAAGCTTGTGATCAGAATACTCCATGACCCTTGTCATCACAATTCACCATGCACTTGTCAGCACAATGCTCCCTGAAACCTGTCATCACAATGCTCCAAGGCCTTGTCATCACAATGCTCCATTACCTTTGTCATCAGAATCCTCCATGACACTTGTCATCACAATTCTCCATGCCATTGTCATTACAATGGGCCATTACTTATGTCATCACAATGCTCCCTGACACCTCTCTTCACAATACTGCATGCCATTGTCATCACAATGCACCATGCACTTATTATCACAATGTTCCAAGTCCCCTGTAATCAGAATGCTCCAGACCCCTTTTCATCAGTATGCTCCTTGAGACTTGTCATCACAAGCCTCCATGGTTTTCTCATCACAATGCTCCAGGACTTGTCATCACAATGCTTCACGACATTGTCATGAAAATTCTCAATGGCCCTTGTCAACATAATGCTCCATGCCCTAGTCATCACAATGCTCCATTATATTTGTCATCACATCCTCCATTACAATTGGCATCACAATGATCCATGCTATTGTCATCGCAATGGACCATGACATAGGTCATCACAATGCTCCCTGACACCTGTCTTCACAATACCCCATGCCCTTGTCTTCACAATGCTCCATGATCCCTGTCATCACAATAATCTATGAAACATGTCAGACCTATGCTCCATGCCCCTGTCATCACAAAGTTCCATGCCCTTGTCATCACAATGCTCCATGTTCCCTGTCATCACAATGCTCCGTGATTCCAGTCATCACTATGCTTCATAACGTTTGTCATCACAACGGTCCATGCCCGCATCATCACAAGGCTCTGTGACCTTTGTAACCACAATGCTCCATGAACATTTCATCACAATGCCCCTTGACCCTTGTCATCACAATACTCCATGCCTTTGTAAGAACAATGCTCCATGACCCTTGTCATCACAATGCTCCAAGACCCCTGTAATCACAATGCTCCATGCCCTTGTCATCACAAATCTCCATGACGCATGCCATCAGAAAGTTCTATGGCTTTCTCCTCACAATGCTCCATGCCCTTGTCATCACAATGCTCCAAGACCCCTGTAATCACAATGCTCCATGCCCCTTTTCATCAGAATGCTCCATGAGACTTGTCATAACAAGTCTCCATCGTCATCTCATCACAATACTCCAGGACCATGTCATCACAATGCTCGATGACACCTGTCATCACAATACTCCATGAATATTTTCAACCCAATGCTCCATTACCTTCTCATCACAATGCTCCATGACCAGTATCATCACAATGCTCCGTGACTCCAGTCATCACAATGCTTCATAACGTTTGTCATCACAACGGTCCATGCCTGCGTCATCACAAGTCTCTTTGACCTTTGTAACCACAATGCTCCATGAACGTTTCAACATTGTGCTCCGTGACACTTGTCATCACAATGCTCCATGCCTTTGTCAGAAAAATGCTCAATGACCCTTGTCATCAAAACGTGCCACGGGCTTTCCATCACAATGATCCACAACCTTGTAATCGCTATGCTCCATAAACCTTGTGATCACAATGCTCCATGCTCTTCTCATCCAAATGCTCTCTCACCTGAGATATAACCATGTTCCCTCACTAGTCATCACAATCCTCGCTCAAACCTGTAATCAAAATGTTCCATGACCATTGTCATCACCATGATCCTTTCCCTTGTCATCACAATGTTCCATGACCACTGTCATCACAATATTCCATGAACATTTTCAGCCAAATACTCCATGACCTTCTCATCACAATGCTCCATGACAAATATCATCACAATGCTCCATGACCATTGTCATCACAACACTCCATGAAACCCGACAACAAAATGATCAGGGACTCTTTTCATTACAATGCTCCATTCCCTAGACATCACAATGCTCCATGACCCCTGTCACCACAATTCTCCATGAACATTTTCAGCCCAATGCTCCATGACCCTTGGCATCACAATGATCCATGCCCTTGTCATCCCAATGCTCCATGACCCCTGTATTCACAATGCTCCGTGACTCTTGTCATCACAGTGCTCCATGACACCTGGCATCACAATGCTTCATGCCTTTGTCAGCAGAATGCTACATGACCTTGTCATTACAATGCTCTATGCGCTTGTCATCACAATACTCCATTACCATTATCATCACAATCCTCCATGAAACTTGGGATCACATTGCTTCATGCCCTTGTCATCACAATGTTCCATGCTCCTTGAAATCAAAATGATCCATGACCTCTGTCCTCACAATGCTCCAAACACTTGTGATCACAATGTTCCATAGCACTTGTCATCACAACGCTCCATGATGCCTGTCATCACAATACTCCATGCCCTTTTCATCACAATGCTCCATGACCTTTGTCATCACAATTCTCAATACACTTGTCATCACAATGCTCCCTGACATTTGTTGTCAGAATGCTCCTTGAACCCTGTCACGAAAAGTCTCCATGCCATTTTCATCACAATGCCCCATGCCGTTTTCATCACAATGCTCCATGCCATTGTCATCAAAACACTCCACAAGCTTGTCATCAGAATGCTCCATGAGCCTTGTCATCACAATTCTCCACGCACTTGTCAGCACAATGCTCCCTGACCCTTGTCATCACAATTCTCAATGCCATTGTCATCACAATGGGCCATTATATATGTCAGCACAATGCTCCCTGACAACTGTCTTCACAATACTGCATCACATGGTCATCACAATGCTCCATGCCCTTGTCATCACAATGCACCATGCCCTTGTTATCACAATGCTCCATGACCCCTGTCATCACAATGCTCCGTGACTCCAGTCATCACAATGCTTCATGACGTTTGTCATCACAATGGCCCATGCCCTCATCATCAAGAGTCTCTGTGACCTTTTTAACCACAATGCTCCATGAACTTATCTTCACAATGCTCTTTTTCCCCTGTCATCACAAATATCTATGCCTTTCTCAGCACAATGCTCTATGACGCATGTCATCAGAATGCTCCATGGCCTTCTCCTCACAATGCTCCATGCCCTTGTCATCACAATGCTCCAAGACCCCTGTAATCACAATGCTCCATGCACCTTTTCATCAGAATGCTCCATGAGACTTGTCATCACAAGTCTCCATGGTCATCTCATCACAATGCTCCAGGACCTTGTCATCACAATGCTCCATGACACCTGTCATCACAATGCTCTGTGACTCCAGTCATCACAGTGCTTCATAATATTTGTCATTACAAAGGTCCATGCCCACGTCATCACAAGGCTCTGTTACCTTTGTATCCACAATGCTCCATGAACATTTCATCACAATGCTCCGTGACACTTGTCATCACAATGCTCCATGCCTTTGTCATTAAAATGCTCCATGACCATTGTCATCACAATGTGCCACGCGCTTTTCATCCCAACGGTCCAAAAATTTGTCATCACAAGGCTCCATAAAAATTGTAATCACAATGCTGCATGCCCTTCTCATAACAATGCTCCATTACCCCTGTCATAACAATGCTCCATGACCACTGCCATCACAATGTTCCACGGCCTTGTCATCACAAGGCTCCATGACACTTGTCATCACTATGCTCCAAGACCCCTTTAATCACAATGCTCCATGCCCTTGTCATCACAAATCTCCATGACGCATGCCATCAGAAAGTTCTATGGCTTTCTCCTCACAATGCTCCATGCCCTTGTCATCACAATGCTCCAAGACCCCTGTAATCACAATGCTCCATGCCCCTTTTCATCAGAATGCTCCATGAGACTTGTCATAACAAGTCTCCATCGTCATCTCATCACAGTACTCCAGGACCATGTCATCACAATGCTCGATGACACCTGTCATCACAATACTCCATGAATATTTTCAACCCAATGCTCCATTACCTTCTCATCACAATGCTCCATGACCAGTATCATCACAATGCTCCGTGACTCCAGTCATCACAATGCTTCATAACGTTTGTCATCACAACGGTCCATGCCTACGTCATCACAAGTCTCTTTGACCTTTGTAACCACAATGCTCCATGAACATTTCAACATTGTGCTCCGTGACACTTGTCATCACAATGCTCCATGCCTTTGTCAGAAAAATGCTCAATGACCCTTGTCATCAAAACGTGCCACGGGCTTTCCATCACAATGATCCACAACCTTGTAATCGCTATGCTCCATAAACCTTGTGATCACAATGCTCCATGCTCTTCTCATCCAAATGCTCTCTCACCTGAGATATAACCATGTTCCCTCACTAGTCATCACAATCCTCGCTCAAACCTGTAATCAAAATGTTCCATGACCATTGTCATCACCATGATCCTTTCCCTTGTCATCACAATGTTCCATGACCACTGTCATCACAATATTCCATGAACATTTTCAGCCAAATACTCCATGACCTTCTCATCACAATGCTCCATGACAAATATCATCACAATGCTCCATGACCATTGTCATCACAACACTCCATGAAACCCGACAACAAAATGATCAGGGACTCTTTTCATTACAATGCTCCATTCCCTAGACATCACAATGCTCCATGACCCCTGTCACCACAATTCTCCATGAACATTTTCAGCCCAATGCTCCATGACCCTTGGCATCACAATGATCCATGCCCTTGTCATCCCAATGCTCCATGACCCCTGTATTCACAATGCTCCGTGACTCTTGTCATCACAGTGCTCCATGACACCTGGCATCACAATGCTTCATGCCTTTGTCAGCAGAATGCTACATGACCTTGTCATTACAATGCTCTATGCGCTTGTCATCACAATACTCCATTACCATTATCATCACAATCCTCCATGAAACTTGGGATCACATTGCTTCATGCCCTTGTCATCACAATGTTCCATGCTCCTTGAAATCAAAATGATCCATGACCTCTGTCCTCACAATGCTCCAAACACTTGTGATCACAATGTTCCATAGCACTTGTCATCACAACGCTCCATGATGCCTGTCATCACAATACTCCATGCCATTTTCATCACAATGCTCCATGACCTTTGTCATCACAATTCTCAATACACTTGTCATCACAATGCTCCCTGACATTTGTTGTCAGAATGCTCCTTGAACCCTGTCACGAAAAGTCTCCATGCCATTTTCATCACAATGCCCCATGCCGTTTTCATCACAATGCTCCATGCCATTGTCATCAAAACACTCCACAAGCTTGTCATCAGAATGCTCCATGAGCCTTGTCATCACAATTCTCCACGCACTTGTCAGCACAATGCTCCCTGACCCTTGTCATCACAATTCTCAATGCCATTGTCATCACAATGGGCCATTATATATGTCAGCACAATGCTCCCTGACAACTGTCTTCACAATACTGCATCACATGGTCATCACAATGCTCCATGCCCTTGTCATCACAATGCACCATGCCCTTGTTATCACAATGCTCCATGACCCCTGTCATCACAATGCTCCGTGACTCCAGTCATCACAATGCTTCATGACGTTTGTCATCACAATGGCCCATGCCCTCATCATCAAGAGTCTCTGTGACCTTTTTAACCACAATGCTCCATGAACTTATCTTCACAATGCTCTTTTTCCCCTGTCATCACAAATATCTATGCCTTTCTCAGCACAATGCTCTATGACGCATGTCATCAGAATGCTCCATGGCCTTCTCCTCACAATGCTCCATGCCCTTGTCATCACAATGCTCCAAGACCCCTGTAATCACAATGCTCCATGCACCTTTTCATCAGAATGCTCCATGAGACTTGTCATCACAAGTCTCCATGGTCATCTCATCACAATGCTCCAGGACCTTGTCATCACAATGCTCCATGACACCTGTCATCACAATGCTCTGTGACTCCAGTCATCACAGTGCTTCATAATATTTGTCATTACAAAGGTCCATGCCCACGTCATCACAAGGCTCTGTTACCTTTGTATCCACAATGCTCCATGAACATTTCATCACAATGCTCCGTGACACTTGTCATCACAATGCTCCATGCCTTTGTCATTAAAATGCTCCATGACCATTGTCATCACAATGTGCCACGCGCTTTTCATCCCAACGGTCCAAAAATTTGTCATCACAAGGCTCCATAAAAATTGTAATCACAATGCTGCATGCCCTTCTCATAACAATGCTCCATTACCCCTGTCATAACAATGCTCCATGACCACTGCCATCACAATGTTCCACGGCCTTGTCATCACAAGGCTCCATGACACTTGTCATCACTATGCTCCAAGACCCCTTTAATCACAATGCTCCATGCCGTTGTCATCACAAAGCTCCATGACACATGTCATGAGAATGTTCCATGGCCGTCTCATCAAAATGCTCCTTGCCCTTGTCATCAAAATGCTCCAAAACCACTGTAAACTCAGTGCTCCATGCCCCTATTCATCTCAATGCTCCATGAACCCTGTCATCAAAACACTCCATGACACGTGACAACACAATGATCCGGGACTCTTGTCATCACTGTGCTCCAAGACCCCTGTAATCAAAATGCTCCATGACACCTGTCATCACAATACTCCATGAATATTTTCAGCCCAATGCTCCATGACACTTGTCATCACAATGATCCATGCACTTGTCATCCTAATGATCCATGACCCCTGTATTCAAAATGCTCCGTGACAGTTGTGTCACAATTCTCCATGAAACCTGTCATCACAATGCCCCATGCCTTTGTCAGGAAAATTCTACATGACCTTTTCATTACAATGCTCTATGCGTTTGTCACCACAATGCTCCAAGACCCCTGTAATCACAATGCTACATGCCCCTTTTCATCTCAATGCTCCATGAACTCTGTCATCACAGTGCACCATGCCCATCATCATAATGCTTCAGGCTATTGTCATCACAATGAAAACAAAATTCTCTGTGACCTCTGTCATTGTAATGCTCCAAAGCCTTGTGATCACAATGTTCCATAACACTAATAATCACAACACCCCATGACGATCATCATCACAATTATCCATGGCCTTCTCATCACCATGCTCCATGACTTTTGTCATCACAATTCTCAATACACTTGTCATCACAATGCTCCCTGACACTTGTCGTCAGAATGCTCCTTGAAACCTGTCACGAAAAGGCTGCATGCTTTTTTCATCACATTGCCCCATGCCGTTTTCATCACAATGCTCCATGCCATTGTCATCAAAATACTCCACAAGCTTGTCATCAGAATGCTCCATGACCCTTGTCATCACAATTCTCCATGCACTTGTCAGCACAATGCTGCCTGACCCTTGTCATCACAATGCTCCAAGCCATTGTCATAACAATGCTCCATTACCTTTGTCATCAGAATCTTTCATGGAACTTGGCATCACAATGATCCATGTCATTTTCATCACAATGGGCCATTACATATGTCATCACAATGCTCCCTGACACTTCTCTTCACAATACTGCATGACATGGTCATCACAATGCTCCATGCCCTTGTCATCACAATGCGCCATTCCAAATGTCATCGCCATAATCCATGAAACATATTAGAACAATGCTCCATGCCCTTGTCATCACAATGCTCCATGCCCTTGTTATCACAATGCTCCATGACCCCTGCCATCACAATGCTCTGTGACTCCAGTCATCACAAAGATTCATGACCTTTGTCATCACAATGGTCCATGCCCTCATCATCAACAGTCTCTGTGACCTTTTTAACCACAATGCTCCATGAACTTTTCATCACAATTCTCTTTTACCCTTGTCATCACAATGCTCTATGCCTTTCTCAGCACAATGCTCCATGACCCTTGTCCTCACAATGCTCCATGCGCTTGTCAGCACAATGCTCCATGGCACATGTCATCACAATGCACCATGCGCTTGTCATCACAGTGCTCCACAATCTTGTCATCACAATGCTCCATAAACCATGTCATCACAATGCTCCATGCACTTCTCATCAAAATGCTTTCTCACCACTGATATCACAATGTTACTTCACTATTCGACACAATACTCCTTCACCTCTGTCATCACAATGTTCCATGACTCCTGTCATCACAATGCTACATGCACTTATCATCACAATATTCGATGACCCATGACATCACAATGTTCCATAACCACTGTCATCAAAATATTCCTTGACACTTTTCATCAAATTTCTCCATGACCATGTCATCACAATGCTCCCTGCACTTCTCATTACAATGCACAACGCCCTTGTCATCAAAATGTTCCATGACCTTTGTCATCACAAATATCCATGACCCTTGGCATCACATTGCTCCATGCCCTTGTCATCACTAAGCTCCATGACACATGTCATCAGAATGCTCCATGGCCTTCTCATCACAATGCTCCATGACCTTTGTCATCACAATGCTCAATACACTTGTCATCAATATGCACCATGACACTTGTTTTCTGTATGCTCCTTGAACCCTGTCATGGCAAGGCTCCATGCATTTTTCATCACAATATTCCATGCCCTTTTCATCACAATGCTACAAGACCCCTGTATTCACAATTCTCCATGCGCTTGTCATCACAAAGCTCAATGACGCATGTCCTCAGAATGCTCCTTGGCCTTCTCTTCACAATGATCCATGCCCTTGTCATAACAATGTTCCAAGACCCCTGTAATCACAATGGTCCATGCCCCTTTTGATCAGTATGCTATATGAGATTGTCATCACAAGGCTCCATGGATTTCTCATCACAATTCTCCAGGACCTTGTCATCACAATGCTTCACGACCTTGTCATGAAAATTCTCAATGGCCATTGTCATCATAGTGCTCCAAGCCCTAGTCATCACAATGCTCCATTTTATTTGTCATCCCAATCCTCCATTACGTTTGACATCACAGTGCTCAATGTCATTATCATCGCAATGGACCATGATATATGTCATCACAATGCTCCCTGACACCTGTCTTCACAATACTCCATGACCTTCTCATCACCATGATCCATACCCTTGTCATCACAATGCACCATGTCCACTGTCATCACAATAATCTATGAAACTTGTCAGACCAATGCTCCAAGCCCCTGTCATCACAATGCTCCATGCCCATGTCATCACAATGCTCCATGACCCCTATCATCACAGTGCTCCGTGACTCCAGTCATCACAATTCTTCATAATGTTTGTCATCAAAACGGTCCTTGCCCGTGTCATCACAAGGCTCTGTGACATTTGTAACCAAAATGCTCCATGAACATTTCATCACAATGCTCCGTGACCCTTGTCATCACAAAGCTCCATGCCTTTGTCAGAACAATGCTCCATGACACTTGTCATCACAATGTGCCTCGTGCTTTTCATCACATCAGTCCACAACCTTGTCATCGCTATGCTTCATAAACCTTGTAATCCCAATGCTCCATGCACTTCTCATCCAAATGCTCTCTCACCAGAGATATCACAATGTTCGATCACTAGTCATCACAATACTCCCTCACCCCTGAAATCATAATGTTCCATGACCCCCGTCATCACAGTGCTACATACCCTTATCATCACAATGTTCCATGATCACTGACATCACAATGTTCCATAACCCCTGTAATCAAAATGCTCCATGACCCTTTTCATCCCAAAGCTCCATGACCCCTGACATCACAATGTTCTATAACCCCTGCCCTCAAAATATTCCATTATATTTTAATCAAATTGCTGCATGAACCTGTAATCAAAATGCTTCCTGCCCTTCTCATCACAATGCACCACACCATAGTCATCGAAATGCTCCCTGTTATTTGTCATCACAAATCTCCATGACACTTGGCATCACAATGCTCCATGTCATTGTCATCACAAAGCTCCATGAACACTCTCATCACATTGCTCCATGCCCTTGTCATCACAAAGCTCCATGACACTTGTCATCACAATGCTCAATGCCCTTCTCATCGCAATGCTCCATGTCCTGGTCATTACAATTCTCCATGAACCATGTATCACAGTGTTCCGTGCACTTGTCATCCCAATGCTCCATGCCCACTCTCATTACAATAATCCATGAAATATTTTAGACCAAAGCTCAATGCCCTTCTCATCACAATGCTCCATTACCTCTGTCATAACAATGCTCCATGACACCTGCCATCACATTGTTCAACGGCATGTCATCACAAGGCTCCATGATCCTTGTCATCACAATTCCCCAAGACCCCTGTAATCACAATGCTCCATGCCCTTGTCATCACAGTGCTCCATGATGCATGTCATCAGAAATTTCCATGGCCTTCTCATCACCATGCTCCATGCCCTAGCCATCACAATGCTCCAAGACCCCGGTAATCACAATGCTCCATTCCCCTTTTCATCTCAATGCTCCATGAACCCAGTCATCACAATGCACCATGCCCATCATCATAATGTTTCATGCTATTGTCATCACAATGAAATCTAAATTCTCCATGACATCTGTCATCATAATGCTCCAAACCCTTGTGATCACAGTGTTCCATAGGACTTATCATCACAACACCCCATGACGCTCATCATCACAATTATCCATGGTCTTCTCCTCACAATGCTCTATGACCTTTGTCATCAAATGTTCAATACACTTGTCATCACAATGCTACCTGACACTTGTCGTAAGTATGCTTCTTGAACACTGTCATGACAAGGCTCAATGCCTTTTTCTTCACAATGATACATGCCCTTTTCATCACAATGCATCAAGACACCTGTAATCACAATGCTCCACGACCTACTCATCACAATTCTCCATGGCCAATATCATCACAATGCACCATGACCACTGTCATCTCAACACTCCATGACACATGACAACACAATGATCCTGTATTCTTGTCATCACAATGCTCCATGACCCCTGTCATCACAATACTCCATGAACATTTTCAGCCCAATGCTCCATGACCCTTGTCATCACATTGAACCATGCCCTTGTCATCCCAATGCTCCATGACCACTGTATTCACAATGCTCCGTGACGCTTGTCATCACAGTGCTCCATGACACCTGTCATCACAATGCTCCATGCCTTTGTCAGCAAATGCTACATGACCTTGTCATTACAATGCTCTATGCGCTTGTCATCACAATACTCCTTTACAATTGTCATCACAATCCTCCATGAATCTTGGGATCACATTGCTTCATACCCTTGTCATCACAATGCTCCATGCTCCTTGAAATCAAAATGATCCATGACCTCTGTCATCACAGTGCTCCAAACCCTTGGCATCACAATGTTCCATAACACTTGTCATCACAACGCTCCATGATGCCTGTCATCACAGTACTCCACGGCCTTTTCATCACAATGCTCCATAACCTTTGTCATCACAATTCTAATACACTTGTCATTACAATGCTTCCTGAAACTTGCCGTCAGAATGCTCCTTGAAACCTGTCACGAAAAGGCTCCATGCTTTTCTCATCACAATGCCCCATGCCGTTTTCATCACAATGCTCCATGCAATTGTCATCAAAATATTCCACAATATTGTCATCAGAATGTTCCATGACCTTTTTCATCACAATTATCCATGCACTTGTCAGCACAATGCTCCCTGAACCTTGTCATCACAATGCTCCAAGCCATTGTCATAACAATGCTAAATTACATTTGACATCACAATGCTCCCTGACTCCAGTCATCACAATGCTTCATAACGTTTTTCATCACAACGGTCCATGCCCGCGTCATCACAAGGCTCTGTGACTTTTGTAACCACAATGCTCCATGAACTTTTCATCAAAATGCTCCGAGACACTTGTCATCACAATGCTCCATGCCTTTGTCAGAACAATGTTCCATGACCCTTGTCATCACAATGTGCCATGCGCTTTTCATCACAATGATCCACAGCCTTGTCATCGATATGCTCCATAAACCTTGTAATCACAATGGTCCATGCACTTCTCATCCAAATGCTCTCTCACCTGAGATATCACAATGTTCCATCACTAGTCATCACAATCCTCCCTCAACCCTGTAATCACAATGTTCCATGACCCGTGACATCACAATATTCCATAACCACTGTCATCACAATGCTCCATGACACATTTCATCCCAAAGCTCCATGACCCATGGCATCACAATGTTCTGTAACCCCTGTCGTCAAAATGTTACATGACACTTTTCATCAAATTGTAGCATGAACCTGTCATCAAAATGCTCCCTTTCCTTCTCATCACAATGCACCACACGCTTGTCATCAAAATGCTCCATGACTGTTGTCATCACAAAGCTCCATGACCCTTGGCATCACAATGCTCCATGGCATTGTCATCACAATGCTCCCTGAACGCTCTCATCCCATTGCTCCATGCCCTTGTCATCACAATGCTCCATGACACTTGTCATCACAATGCTCGATGCCCTTCTCATCAAAATGCTCCATGCCCTTTTCATCACAATCCTCCATGACCCATGTATCACAGTGTTCCTTGCCCTTGTCATCACAGTGCTCCAGGCCCACTCTCATCACAATAATCCATGAAAACTTTCGGGCCAATGCTCAATGCAGTTCTCATCACAATGCTCCATTACCTCTGTCATAAAATGCTCCATGACACCTGCCATCACAATGTTCCACGGCCTTGTCATCACAAGGCTCGCTGACCCTTGACATCACAATGCTCCAAGACCCCTGTAATCACAATGCTCCATGCCACTTTGCATCTCAATGCTCCATGAACCCTGTCATCACAATGCACCATGCCCATCATCATAATGCTTCAGGCTATTGTCATCACAATTAAATCAAAATTCTCCATGACCTCTGTCATCATAATGCTCCAAACCATTGTGATCACAATGTTCCATAACACTTATCATCACAAATCCCCATGACGCTCATCATCACAATTATACATGGTATTCTCATCACAATGCTCCATGACCTTTGTCATCACAATGCTCAATACACTTGTCATCACAATGCTCCCTGACACTTGATGTCAGTATGCTCCTTGAACCCTGTCATGACAAGGCTCCATGACTTTTTCATCACAATGATCCGTTCCCTTTTCATCACAATGCTCCAAGATCACTGTCATCACAATGCTCCATGTGCTTGTCATAACAAATCTCCATGAAGCATGTCATCAGAATGCCCCATGGACTTCTCATCACAATGCTCCATGCGCTAGTCATCAAAATGCTCCAAAACCCTGTAATCACAATGCTCCATGCCCCTTTTCATCAGAATGCTTCATGAGACTTCTCATCACAAGTCTCCATGGTCATCTCATCACAAAGATCCAGGATATTGTCATCACCATTCTTCATTCCCCTGTCACCACAATGGTCCATGACCCCTGTCATCACAATAATCCATTAACATATTCAGCCCAATGCTCCACGACCTACACATCACAATACTCCATGGCCAATATCTTCACAATGCTCCATGACCACTGTCATCACAACACTCCATGACTCCTGACAACACAATGATCCGGGACTCTTGTCATCACAATGCTCCATTCCCTACTCATCACTATGCTCCATGACCCATGTCATCACAACACTCCATGAACATTTTAAGCCCAGTGCTCCATGACCCTTGTCATCACAATGATCCATGCCCTTGTCATCCCAATGCTCCATGGCCCCTGTATTCACAATGCTCTGTGACGCTTGTCATCACAGTGCTCCATGAAACATGTCATCCCAATGCTCCATGCCGTTGTCAGCAAAATGCTACATGACCTTGTCATTACAATGCTCTATGCACATGTCATCACAATACTCCATTTCCATTGTCATCACAATCCTCCATGAACCTTGGGATCACATTGCTTCATGCTCTTGTCATCACAATGCTCCATGCTCCTTTAAATCAATATGATCCATGACCTCTGTCATCACAATGATCCAAACCCTTGTGATCACAATCTTCCATAACACTTGTCATCACAACGCTCCATGATGCCTGTCATCACAATACTCCATGCCCTTTTCATCACAATGCTCCATAACCTTTGTCATCACAATTCTCAATATACATGTCATCACAATGCTCCCTGACATTGTCATCAGAATGCTCCTTGAAACCTGCAACGAAAAGGCTCCATGCCGTTTTCTTCACAATGCCCCATGCCATTTTCATCACAATGCTCCATGCCATTGTCATCAAAATACTCCTCAAGCTTGTCATCAGAATGCTCCATGACCCTTGTCATCACAATTCTCCATGCAATTGTCAGCACAATGCTCCCTGTCCCATGTCATCACAATGCTCCAAGCCATTGTCATCACAATGTTCCATAACCTTTGTCATCAGAATCCTCCATGACACTTGGCATCACAATGCTCCATGCCATTGTCATCACAATGGGCCATTACATATGTCATCACAATGCTCCCTGACACCTGTCTTCCCAATACTGCATGACCTGGTCATCACAATTCTCCATGCCATTGTCATCACAATGGGCCATTACATATGTCATCACAATGCTCCCTGACACCTCTCTTCACAATACTGCATAACCTGGACATCACAATGCTCCATGCCCTTGTCATAACAATGTGCCATTCGAACTGTCATCACAACAATCCATGGAACTTATTAGACTAATGTCCCATGCCCTTGTCATCACAGTGCTCCATGCCCTTGTTATCACAATGCTCCCTGACCCCTGTCATCACAATCCTCCGTGACTCCGGTCATCACAATGCTTCATGACCTTTGTCATCACAATGGTCCATGCCCTCGTCATCAACAGTCTCTGTGACAATTTTAACCACAATGCCCCATGAACTTTTCATACAATGCTCTTTGACCCTTGTCATCACAATGCTCTATGCCTTTCTCAGCACAATGCTCCATGACCCTTGTCATCACAATGCTCCTTGCGCTTGTCAGCACAATGCTTCATGACACATGTCATCACAATGCACCATGCGCTTGTCATCACAGTGCTCTACAATCTTGTCATCACAATGCTCCATAAACATTGTCATCATAATCCTCCATGCACTTCTAATCAAAATGCTCTCTCACCACTGATATCACAATGCTACATCACTATTTGTCACAATACTCCCTCCCACCTGTCATCACAATGATCCATGACTCCTGTCATCACAATGCTACATGAACTTATCATCAAATGTTCGATGACCCCTGACATCACAATGTTCCATTACACCTGTCATCAAAATATTCCATGAAAATTTTCAACAAATTGCTCCATGAACCTGTCATCACAATTCTCCCTTCCCTTCTCATCACAATGCACAACGCCCTTGCCATCAAAATGCTCCATGACCTTTGTCATTTCAAAGAGCCCTGAACCATGGCATCACAATGCTCCATGTTATTGTCATCACAATGCTCCATGACACATGTCATCAGAATGCTACATGGCCTTCTCATCACAATGATCCATGCCCTTGCCATCACAATGCTCCATTACCCCTCTCATAACAATGCTCCATGCCCCTGCCATCACGATATTCCATGGCCTTGTCATCACAAGGCTCCATGACCCTTCTCATCACAACACTCCAAGAACCCTCTAATCACAATGCTCCATGCCCTTTTTCATCTCAATGATCCATTAACCCTGTCATCACAATGCACCATGCCTATCATCATAATGCTTCATGCTATTGTCATCACAATGAAATCAAAATGCACCATGACCTCTGTCATAACAATGCTCCAATCCCTTGTGATCACAATATTCCATAACACTTGTCATCACAATATCCCTTGACGATACGTCATCACAATTATCCTTGGTCTTCTAATCACAATGCTCCATGACCTTTGTCATCACAATGCTCAATACACTTGTCATCAAAATGCTCCCTGACACTTGTTGCCTGTATGCTCCTTGAACTCTGTCATGACAAGGCTCCATGCCTTTTCATCACAATGATCCATGCCCTTTTCATCACAGTGCTCCAAGACCCATGTAATCAAAATGCTCCATGCTCTTGTCATCACAAATCTCATTGACGCATGCCATTAGAATGCTCCTTGGTCTTCTCCTCACAATGTTCCATGCGCTTGTCATCACAATGTTTCATGACCCCTGTAATCACAATGCTCCATGCCCCTTTTCATCATTATGCTCCATGAGACTTGTCATCACAAGGCTCCATAGCTTTGTCATCACAATGCTCCAGGATCTTGTCATCACAATGCTTCACGACCTTGTCATGAAAATTCTCAATGGCCCTTGTCATCATAATGCTGCAAGCCCTAATCATCACAATGCACCTTTATATTTGTCATCACAATCCTCCATTACATTTGGCATCACAATGCTCCATGCCATTGTCATCGCAATGGACCATGACATATGTCATCACAATGCTCCCTGACATCTCTCTTCACAATATTCCATGACTTTCTCATCACAATGCTCCATGCCCTTGTCATCACAATGCACCATGCCCATGGTCATCACAATAATCTATGAAATTTTTCATACCAATGCTCCATTCCCCTGTCATCACAATGCTCCATGCACTTGTCATCACAATGCTCCATGACCCCTGTCATCCCAATGATCCGTGACTCCAGTCATCACAATGCTTCATAACGTTTGTCATCACAATGGTCCATGTCCGCGTCATCACAAGGCTCTGTGACATTTGTAACCACAATGCTCCATGAACATTTCCTCACCATTCTCTGGGACCCTTGTCATCACAATGCTCCATTTCTTTGTCAGAACAATGCTCCATGACCATTGTCATCACAATGTGCCACGCACATTTCATCACAACTGTCCACAACCTTATGATTGCAATGCTCCATAAAGTTTGTTATCACAATGGTCCATGAACTTCTTATCAAAATGCTCTCTCACCATAGATATCACAGTGTTCCATCACTAGTCATCACAATACACCCTCACCCCTGGAATCACAATGTTCCATGACCCGGTCATCACAATGCTACATCCCTTTATCATCACAATATTTCATGACCCCTGACATAACAATGTTCCATAACACCTGTCATCAAAATGCTCCATGACACTTTTCATCCCAAAGCTCCAAGAACCCTGACATCACAATGTTCTATAACCCATGCCATCAAAATATTCCATTACACTTTTTATCAAATTGCTGCATGACCCGGTCATCAAAATGCTCCCTGCACTTCTCATCACAATGCACCATTCCCTTGTCATCAAAATGCTCCATGACTTGTCATCACAAAGCTCCATGACCCTTGGCATCACAATGCTCCATGTCATTGTCATCACAATGCTCCATGAACACTCTCATCACATTGCTCCATGCCCTTGTCATCAGAAAGCTCCATGACACTTGTCATCACAATGCTCGATGCATTTGTCATCACAATGCTCCATGCCCTAGTCATTAAAATCCTGCATGACCCATGTATCACAGTGTTCCGTGCCCATGTAATCACAATGCTCCATGCCCTTCTCATCACAATGCTCCATGACCCCTGCCATCACAATGTTCCACGGACTTGTAATCACAAGGCTCCATGACACTTGTCATCACAATGATCCAAGACCCCTGTAATCACAATGCTCCATGCCCTTGTCATCACAAAGCTCCATGACACATGTCATCAGAATGTTCCATGGATTTCTCATCACAATGCTCCATGCCCTTGTCATCACAATGCTCAAGACCCCTGTAATCACAATGCTCCATGCCCCTTTTCATCTCAATGCTCCATGAACCCTGTCATCACAATGCATCATGTCCATCATTATAATGCTTCCGGCTATTGTCAGCACAATGAAATCAAAATTCTCCATGACCTATGTCATCACAATTCTCCATGTCCCCTGTCATCACAATACTTCATGAATATTTTCAGCCCAATGCTCCATGATACTTGTCATCACAATGATGCATGCCCTTTTCAACCCAATGCTCCATGACCCCTGTGTTCACAATCCTCCGTGATGCTTGTCATCACAGTGCTCCATGACACCTGTCATCAAAATGCTAGATGACTTTGTCAGCAAAAGGCTAAATGACCTTGTAATTACAATGCTCTATGCGTTTGTCATCACAAGACTCCATTACCATTGTCATCACAATCCTCCATGAACCTTGGGATCACATTGCTTTATGCCCTTGTCATCACAATGCGCCATGCTCCTTGATATCAAAATGATCCATGAAATCTGTCATCAAAATGCACCAAAGCCTTGTGATCACAATGCTCCATATCACTTGTCATCACAACGCAACATGATGCCTGTCATCACAATACTCCATGCCCTTTTCATCACAAAGCTCCATGACCTTGGTCATCACAATTCTCAATCCACTTGTCATCACAATGCTCCATGACACTTGTCGTCAGAATGCTCCTTGAACTCTGTCATGAAAAGGCCCCATGCCTTTTTCATCACAATGCCCCATGCCGTTTTCATCACAATGCTCCATGCCATTGTCATCATAATACTCCACAAGTTTGTAATCAGATTGCTCCATGACCCTTGTCATCACAATTCTCCATGCTCTGGTCAGCACAATGCTCCTTAACCCTTGTCATCACAATGCTCCAAGCCATTGTCATCACAATGCTCCATTACATTTGTCATCAGAATCATCCATGACACTTGGCATCACAATGCTCCATGCCATTGTCATCACAATGGGCCATTACATATGTCATCACAATGCTCCCTGAGAGCTGTCTTCACAATACTGCATGACCTTCTCATCACAATGATCCATGCCCTTGTCATCACAATGCACCATGTCCACTGTCATCACAATAATCTATGAAACTTGTCAGACCAATGCTCCATGCCCCTGTCACCAAAATGCTCTATGCCCTTGTTATCACAATGCTCCATGTCCACTGTCATCACAATGCTCCATGACTCTAGTCATCACAGTGCTTCATAACATTTGTCATCACAATGGTCCATGACCGCGTTATCACAAGGCTCTGTGACCTTTATAACCACAATGCTCCATGAAATTTTCATCACAATGCTTCGTGACCATTGTCATCAAAATGCTCCATGCCTTTGTCAGAAAAATGCTCCATGACCCTTGTCATCACAATATGCTACGCGCTTTTAATCACAACGATCCACAAATTTTTCATGGTAATGCTCCATAAACCTTGTATTCACAATGCTCCATGTCCTTCTCATCAAAATGCTCCATTATCCCTATCATAACAATGTTCCATGACCCCTGCCATCACAATATTCCACAGCCTTGTCATCACAAGGCTCCATGACACTTGCCATCACAATGCTCCAAGACCCCTGTAATCACAATGCTCCATGCCCTTGTCATCACAAAGCTCCATGACACATGCCATCAGTATGTTCCATGTCCTTCTCATCAAAATGTTCCATGCCCTTGACATCACAATGCTCCAAGAACCCTGTAATCACAGTGATCCATGCCACTTTTCATCTCAATGCTCCATGAACACTGTCATAACAATGCATCAGGCCCATCATGATAATGCTTCAGGCTATTATCATCACAATGAAATCTATATGCTCCATGACCTCTGTCATCACAATGCTCCAATCCCTTGTGATCACAATGTTCCATGACACTTATCATCACAAAACCCAGTGACTCTCATCATCACAATTATCCATGGTCTCCTCATCACAATGCTCCATGACCTTTGTTATCACAATGCTCAATACACTTGTCATCGCAATGCTCCCTGACACTTGTCATCAGTATGCTCCATTAACCCTGTCATGACACGTCACCATGCCTTTTTCATCACAATGATCCATGCCCTTTTAATCAAAATGCTCCAAGACACCTGTAATCACAATGCTCCATGCCCTTGTCATCACAAAGCTCAATGACGCATGTCATCAGAATGCTCCATGGCCTTCTCTTCACAATGCTCCATGCCCTTGTCATCACAATGCTCCAAGACCCCTGTAATCACAATGCTACATGTCCCTTTTCATCAGAATGCTCCATGAGACTTGCCATCACAAGTCTCCATTGTCTTCTCATCAAAGTGCTCCAGGAACTTGTCATCAAAATGCTCCATGATCCCGGTCATCAAAATACTCCATGAACATTTTCAGCCCAATGCTCCATGACACTTGTCATCACAAAGATCCATGCCCTTGTCATCCCAATGTTCCATGACCCCTGTATTCACAATGCTCCGTGACGCTTGTCATCACATTGCTCCATGACACCTGTCATCACAATGCTCCATGCCTTTGTCGGCAAAATGCTACCTGACCTTGTAATTGCAATGCTCTATTCTCTTTTCATCACAATACTCCATTACCATTGTCATCACAGTCCTCCATGAACCTTGGGATCACATTGCTTCATGCCCTTGTCATCAAAATGATCCATGCTCCTTGAAATCAAAATGATCCATGACCTCTGTCATCACAATGCTCCAAACCCTTGTGATCACAATGTTTAATAACACTTGTCATCACAACGCTCCATGATGCCTGTCATCACAATACTCCATGCCCTACTCATCACAATGCTCCATGACATTTGTCATCACAATTCTCAATACACTTGTCATCACAATGCCACATGCCTTTTTCATCACAATGTTCCATGCCATTGTCATCAAAATACTCCACAAGCTTGTCATCAGAATACTTCATGACCGTTTTCATCACAATTCTCCCTGCACCTGTCAGCAAAATTCTCCCTGACCCTTGTCATCACAATGCTCCAAGCCATTGTCATCACAATGCTCCATTAACTTTGTCATCAGAATCTTCCATGACACTTGGCATCACAATGCTCCATGCCATTGTCATCACTATGGGCCATTACATATGTCATCACAATGCTCCCTGACACCTGTCTTCATAATACTGCATGACCTGGTCATCACAATGTGCCATTACAACAGTCATCACAATAATCCATGAAACTTATTAGACCAATGCTCCATTCCCTTGTCATCACAATGCTCCATGACGCCTGTCATCACAATGCTCCATGCCTCCATTCATCACAATGATTCATGACCTTTTTCATCACAATGGTCCATGCCCTCGTCATCAACAGTCTCTGTGACATATTTAACCATAATGGTCCAATAACTTTTCATCACAATGCTCTTTGACCCTTGTCATCACAATGTTCTATGCCTTTCTCAGCACAATTCTCCATGACCCATGTCATCACAATGCACCCTGCGCTTCTCATCACAGTGCTCCACAATCTTGTCACCACTATGCTCCATAAAACTTGTCATCACAATTCTCCATGCACTTCTCTTCAAAATGCTTTCTCACCAATTATATCACAATGTTACAGCACTATTCATCACAATACTCCCTCACCCCTGTCATCACAATGTTCCATGACTTTTGTCTTTGAAATGCTACATGCACATATCATCACATAGTTCGGTGACCCCTGACATCAAAATGTTCCATAACCCCTGTCATCATAATGCTCCATAACACTTTTCCTCAAAATGCTCAATGACCCCTGACATCACAATGTTCCATAACCCCTGTCATCATAATTCTCCATGATCCTTTTCATCAAAATGCTCCATGAACCCTGACATCACAATGTTCCATAACCCCTGTCATTAAAATATTCCATGACATTTTTCATCAAATTGCTCTATGACCCTGTCATCACAATGCTCCCTGCCCTTCTCATCACAATGTACCACGCCCTTGTCATCAAAATGCTCCATGACATTTGTCATCACAAAGCTCCATGACAATTGGCATCTCAATGCTCCATGCCATTGTCATCACAATGCTCCATGAACCCTCTAATCACAATGCTCCATGCCCCTTTGCATCTCCATGCTCCATGAACCCTGTCATCAAAATGCACCATGACCATCATCATAATGCTTCAGGCTATTGTCATCACAATGAAATCAAAATATTCGATGATCTATCTCATCACAATGATCCAAATCCTTGTGATCACAATGTTCCTTAACACTTATCATCACAATGCCCCATGAAGCTCATCATCACAGTTATCCATGGTCTTCTCATCACAGTGCTCCATGACCTTTGTCATCACAATGCTCTATACACATGTCATCACAATGCTCCCTGACACTTCTCATCAGTATGCTCCTGGAACCCTGTCATGAAAAGGCTCCATACCATTTTCATAACACTGATCCATGCCAATTTCATCACAATGCTCCTAGACACCAGTAATCACAATGCTACATGCCCTTGTCATCACAATGCTCCAAGACCCCTGTAATCACAATACTCCATGCCCCTTTTCATCAGAATGCTCCATGAGACTTCTTATTACGAGGCTCCATGGTCTCCTCATCACAGTGCTCCAGGAACCTTTCATCACAGTTCTCCATTCCCTTGTCATCACAATGCTCCATGACCCCTGTCCTCACAATACTTCCTGAACATTTTCACGCCAATTCTCCAGGAACTTCTCATCACAATGCTTCATGATCCCTATCATCACAATGCTCGATGACCACTGTCATCACAACGCTCCATGACCCCTGACAACACAGTGATCCGGGACTCTAGTCATCACAATGCTCCATTCCCTAGTCATCACAATGCTCCATAAATATTTTCCGCCCAATTCTCCATGACACTTGTCATCACAAAGATCCATGACCTTGCCATCCCAATGCTCCATGACCCCTGTAATCACAATGATCCGTGATGCTTCTCATAAAAGTGATCTATGACACTTATCATCACAATGCTCATGCCTGTGTCAGCAAAATGCTACATGACCTTGACATCAAAATGCTCCATTTGCTTGTCATCACAATACTCCCTTAGCATTGTCATCACAATCATCCATGAACCTTGGGATCACATTGCTTCATGCCCTTGTCATCACAATGCTCCATGCTCCTTGAAAACAAAATGATCCATGACTTCTATCATCACAATGCTCCAAACACTTGTGATCACAATGTTCCATAACACTTGTCATCACAACGCTCCATGATAACTGTCATCACAATACTCTATGCCCTTTTCGTCATAATGCTCCATGATCTTTTTCATCACAATTATCAATACACATGTCATCAAATTGTTCCCTGACACTTTTCATCAGAATGCTCCTTGAAACCTGTCATGAAATGGCTTCATGCATTTTTCATCACAATGCTCCATGCCCTTTTCATCACAATGCTCCAAGCCATTGTCGTCACAATACTCCACAAGCTTGTCATCAGAATGCTCCATGACACTTGTCATCACATTTCTCCATGGCCACTGTCATCACAATGCTCCATACCCCTTGTCATTACTGTGCTCCATGACGCGCATCATCACAATTATCCATGGTTTTCTCATCAAAATGCTCGACGCCATTGTCATCACAATGCTCCATGACCCATGTAATCACAATGCTCCATGCCCTTGTCATCACAAAGCTCCATTTCTTTGTCAGAACAATGCTCAATGAACATAGTCATCACAATGTGTCACGCGCATTTCATCACAGCGGTCCACAACTTTGTCATTGCTATGCTTCATAAATCTTGTAATCACAATGGTCCATGCACTTCACATCAAAATGCTCTCTCACCAGAGATATCATAATGTTCCATCTCTAGTCATCACAATACTCCCTCATCCCTGTAATCACAATGTTCCAGGACCCTGTCATCACAATGCTACATCCTATTATCATCACAATGTTCCATTACCCCTGACATCACAATGTTCCATAACCCCTGTCATCAAAATGCTCCATGACCCTTTTCATCCCAAAGCTCCAAGACACCTGACATCACAATGTTCTATAACCACTGCCATCAAAATGTTCCATTACACTTTTTATCAAATTGCTGCATGACCTGGTCATCAAAATGCTCCCTACATTTCTCAGCACAATGCACCATGCCCTTGTCATCAAAGTGCTCCATGACTTGTCATCACAAAGCTCCATGACCCTTGGCATCACAATGCTCCATGTCATTGTCCTCACAATGCTCCATGAACCCTCTCATCACATTGCTCCATGCACTTGTCATCACAAAGCTCCATGACACTTGTCATCACAATGCTCGACACCCTTCTCATTACAATGCTCCATGCCCTTGTCATTACAATCCTCCATGACCCATGTATCACAGTGTTCCGTGCCCTTGTCATCACAATGCTCCATGCCCACTCTCATCACAATAATCCATGAAATATTTCAGACCAATGTTCCATGCCCTTCTCATCAAAATGCTCCATTACACCAGTCATAAAAATGCACCATGACCCTTGCCATCAAAATGTTCCACGGCCTAGTCATCACAAGGTTCCGTGACACTTGTCATCACAATGCTCCAGACCCCTGAAAGCACAATGCTCCATGCCCTTGTCATCACAAAGCTCCATGACGCATGTCATCAGAAAGTTCTATGGCCTTCTCATCACAGTGCTCCATGCCCTTGTCATCACAATGCTCGAGGACCATTGTAATCACAATGCTCCATGCCCCTATTCATCTCAATGCTCCATGAACACTGTCATCACAATGCACCATTCCCATCATCATAATGCTACAGGCTATTGTCATCACAATGAAATCAATATTCTCCATGACCTCTGTCATCGTAATTCTCCAAACCCTTGTGATCACAAGGTTCCATAACACTTATCATCACAAAACCCCATGACGCTCATCATCGCAATTATCCATGGTCTTCTCATCACAATGCTCCATGATCTTTGTCATCACAATGCTCAATACACTTGTCATCACAATGCTTCCTGACACTTGTCGTCAGAATGCTCCATGAACCCTGTCATGACAAGGCTCCATGCCTTTTTCATAACAATGATCCATGCACTTTTCATCACAATGCTCCAAGATCCCTGTAATCACAAATGCTCAATGCCCTTGTCATCACAAAACTCCATGACACATGTCATCAGAATACTCCATGGCCTTCTCATCACAATGCTCCATGCCCTAGTCATCACAATGCTCCAAGACACCTGTAATCACAATGCTCCATCCTCCTTTTCATCAGAATGCTCCATGAGACTTCTCATCAGAAGTCTCCATGGTCTTCTCATCACAATGCCCCAGGACCTTGTCATCACCATGCTCCATTCCGTTGTCATCACAATGCTCCATGACACATGTCATCACAATGCTCCATGCCCTTGTCATCAAAAAGCTCCATGACACATGTCATCAGAATGCTTCATGGACTTCTCATCACAATGCTCCATGCTCTTGTCATCAAAATGCTTCATGGCCTTCTCATCACAATGCTCCATGCCCCTTTTCATCAGAATGCTCCATGAGCCTTATCATCACAAGTCTCCATGGTCTTCTCATCACAATGCTCTAGGACCTTGTCATCACCATGATCCATTCCCTTGTCATCACAATGTTCCATGACCCCTGTCTTCACAATAATCCATGAACATTTTCAGCCCAATGCTCCACGACGTACTCATCACAGTGTTCCATGGCCAATATCATCACAATGCTCCATGACCACTGTCATCAAAACACTCCATGACACCTGACAACACAATGATCCGGGACTCTTGTCATCACAATGTTCCATTCCCTAGTCAACAAAATGCTCCATGACCCCTGTCATCACAACAATCTATGAACATTTTCAGCCCAGTGCTCCATGACACTTGTCATCACAATGAATCATGCCCTTGTCTTGCCAATGCTCCATGACCCCTGTATTCACAATGCTCCGTGACGCTTGTCATCACAGTGCTCCATGACACCTGTCATCACAATGTTCCATGCCTTTGTCAGCAAAATGCTACATGACCTTGTCATCACAATGCTTTATGCTCTTGTCATCACAATACTCCATTTCCATTGTCATCACAATCCTCCATGAAACTCAGGATCCCATTGCTTCATGCCCTTGTCATCACAATGCTCCATGCTCCTTGAAATCAAAATAATCCATGACTTCTGTCATCACAATGCTCCAAATCCTTGTGATCACAGTGTTCCATAGCACTTGTCATCACAACGCTCCATGATGCTTGTCATCACAATACTCCATGCCCTTTTCATCACAATGTTCCATGACATTTGTCATCACAATTCTCAATACATTGTCATCACAATGCTCCCTGACATTTGTCATCAGAATGCTCATTGAACCCTGTCACGAAAAGTCTCCATGCCTTTTTCATCACAAAGCCCCATGCGGTTTTCATCACAATGCTCCATGCCATTGTCATCAAAATACTCCACAAGCTTGTCACCAGAATGCTCCATGACCCTTGTCATCACAATTCTCCATGCACTTCTCAGCACAATGCCCCCTGACCCTTGTCATCACAATGCTCCAAGCCATTGTCATCACAATGCTTCATTACCTTTGTCTTCAGAATCCTCCATGACACTTTGCATCACAATGCTCCATGCCATTGTCATCACAATGGGCCATTACATATGTCATCACAATGCTCCCTGACACCTGTCTTCACAATACTGCATGACCTGGTCATCACAATGCTCCATGCCCTTGTCATCACAATGCTCCATGCCCTTGTTAGCACAATGCTTAATGACCCCTGTCATCACAATGCTCCGTTACTCCAGTCATCACAATGCTTCATGACCTTTGTCATCACAGTGGTCCATGCCCTCATCATCAACAGTCTCTGTGACCTTTTTAACCACAATGCTCCATGAACTTTTCTTCACAATGCTCTTTATCCCCTGTCATCACAATGCTCTATGCCTTTCTCAGCACAATGCTGCATGACGTATGTCATTAGAATGCTCCATGGCCTTCACCTCACAATGCTCCATGCCCTTGTCATCACAATGCTCCAAGACCCCTGTAATCACAATGCTCCATGCCCCTTTTCATCAGAATGCTCCATGAGACTTGTCATCACAAGTCTCCATGGTCATCTCATCACAATGCTCCAGGACCTTGTCATCACAATGCTCCATGACACCTGTCATCACAATGCTCTGTGACTCCAGTCATCACAATGCCTCATAATATTTGTCATCACAATGGTCCATGCCCGCGTCATCACAAGGATCTGTTACCTTTGTATCCACAATGCTCCATGAACATTTCATCACAATGCTCCGTGACCCTTGTCATCACAATGCTCCATGCCTTTGTCAGTAAAATGCTCCATGACCATTGTCATCACAATGTGCCATGCGCTTTTCATCCCAACGGTCCAAAAATTTGTCATCACAATGCTCCATAAAAATTGTAATCACAATGCTGCATGTCCTTCTCATCACAATGCTCCATTACCCCTGTCATAACAATGCTCCATGACCCCTGCCATCACAATGTTCCACGGCCTTGTCATCACAAGGCTCCATGAGACTTGTCATCACAATGCTCCAAGACCCCTTTAATCACAACGCTCCATGCCGTTGTCATCACCAAGCTCCATGACACATGTCATCAGATTGTTCCTTGGCCTTCTCATCAAAATGCTCCATGCCCTTGTCATCACAATGCTCCAAAACCCCTGTAAACACAGTGCTCCATGCCCCTTTTCATCTCAATGCTCCATGAACCCTGTCATCACAATGCATCATGCTGATCATCATAATGATTCAGGCTATTGTCATCACAATGAAATAAAAATTATTCATGACCTCTGTCATCACAATGCTCCATGACCCCTGTGATCACAACACTCCATGAACATTTTCAGCCCAATGCTCCATGACACTTGTCATCACAATGATCCATGCACTTGTCATCCCAATGCTTCATGACCCCTGTATTCACAATGCTCCGTGACACTTGTCATCACAGTTCTCCATGACACCTGTCATCACAATGCTCCATGCCTTTGTCAGGAAAATTCTACATAACTTTGTCATTTCAATGCTCTATGCACTTGTCATCACAATGCTCCAAGACCCCTGTAATCACAGTGCTCCATGCCCCTTTTCATCTCAATGCTCCATGAACTCTGTCATCACGATGCCCCATGCCCATCATCATAATGTTTCTGGCTATTGTCATCACAATGAAATCAAAATTCTCCATGACCTCTGCCATCATAATGCTCCAAAACCTTGTGATCACAATGTTCCATAACACTTATAATCACAACACCCCATGACGATCATCATCACTATTATCCATGGCCTTCTCATCACCATGCTCCATGACCTTTGTCATCACAATTCTCAATACACTTGTCATCACAATGCTCCCTGACACTTGTCGTCAGAATGCTCCTTGAACCCTGCAACGAAAAGGCTACATGCCGTTTTCATCACATTGCCCCATGCCGTTTTCATCACAATGCTCCATGCCATTGTCATCAAAATACTCCACAAGCTTGTCATCAGAATGCTCCATGACCCTTGTCATCACAATTCTCCATGCACTTGTCAGCACAATGCTCCCTGACCCTTCTCATCACAATGCTCCAAGCCATTGTCATCACAATGCTCCATTACCATTGTCATCATAATCTTCCATGACACTTGGCACCACAATGCTCCATGCCATTTTCATCACAATGGGCCATTACATATGTCATCACAATGCTCCCTGACACTTCTCTTCACAATAATGCATGACCTGGTCATCACAATGCTCCATGCCCTTGTCATCACAATGTGCCATACCAAATGTCATCGCAATAATCCATGAAACATATTAGACCAATGCTCCATGCCCTTGTCAGCACAATACTCCATGCCCTTGTTATCACAATGCTCCATGACCCCTGTCATCACCATGCTAAGTGACTCCACTCATCACAATGATTCATGACCTTTGTCATCACAATGGTCCAGTCCCTCATCATCAACAGTCTCTGTGACCATTTTAACCACAATGCTCCATGAACTTTTCATCACAATGCTCTTTGACCCTTGACATCACAGTGATCTACGCCTTTCTCAGCAAAATGCTCCATGCCCTTCTCATCACAATGCTCCATGACCCTGTCATCACAATGCTCCTTGACTCCAGTCATCACAGTGCTTCATAATATTTGTCATAACAATGGTCCATTCCCGCGTCATCACAAGGCTTTGTGACCTTTTTAAACACAATGATTCATGAACTTTTCATCACAATGCACTGTGAAACTTGTCATCACAGTGCTCCATGCCTTTGTCAGAAAAATGCTCCATGACCCTTGTCATCACAATGTGCCACGTGATTTTTATCCCAAAGGTCAACAAATTTGTCATCGCAATGCTCCATAAAACTTGTAATCACAGTGCTCCATGCCCTTCTCATCACAGTGCTCCATTACACCTGTCATAACAATGCTCCTTGACCCCTGCCATCACAATGTTCCACGGCCTTGTCATCACAACGCTCAATGACACCTGTCATCACAATACTCCGAGACACCTGTAATCACAAAGCTCCATGCCCTTGTCATCACAAAGCTCCATGACACATGTCATCAGAATGTTCCATGGACTTCTCATCAAAATGCTCCATGCTCTTGTCATCACAGTGCTCCAAGACCCCTGTAATCAAAATGCTCCATGCCCCTTTTCATCTCAATGCTCCATGAACCCTCTCATCACAATGCATCATGCCCATCATCATAATGCTTCCGGCTATTTTCAGCACAATGAAATCAAAATTCTCCATGACCTCTGTCATCACAATGCTCCATGACCCCTGTCATCACAATACTCCATGAACATTTTCCGCCCAATGCTCCATGACCCTTGTCATCACAATGATCCATGACCCCTGTATTCACAATGCTCCGTGACACATGTCATCACAGTGCTCCATGACACCTGTCATCACAGTGCTCCATGCATTTCTCTGCAAAATTCTACATGATCTTGTCACTACAATGCTCTATGCGCTTGTCATCACAATGCTACAAGACCCCTGTAATTACAATGCTCCATGCCACTTTTCATCTCAATGCTCCATGAACCCTGTCATCACAATGCACCACGCCCATCATCATAATGCTTCAGGCTATTGTCATTACAATGAAATCAAAAGTCTCCATGACCTCTGTCATCATAATGCTCCAAACCGTTGTGATCACAATGTTCCATAACATTTCTCATCACCACACCCCATGACGATCATCATCACAATTATCCTTGGTCTCCTGATCCCAATGCTCCCTGATCTTTTTCATCACAATGCTGAATACACTTGTCTTCACAATGCTCCCTGACACTTGTCGTCAGTATGCTCCTTGAACACTGTCATGACAAGGCTCCATGCCTTTTTCATCATAGTGATCCATGCCCTTTTCATCACAATGTTCCAAGACACCTGTAATCACAATGCTCCATGCACTTGTCATCAAAAGCTCCATGACGCATGTCATCAGAATGCTCCATGGCCTTTTCCTCACTGTGCTCCATGGCATTGTCATCACAATGCTCCTTGTACCCTCTCATCACATTGCTCCATGAACTTGTCATTACAATCCTCCATGACCCATGTATCACAGTGTTCCGTGCCATTTTCATCACAATGCTCCAGTCCACTCTCATCACAATAAAATATGAAATATTTCAAACCAATGCTCAATGCCCTTCTCATCACAATGCTCCATTACCTCTTTCATAACAATGCACCACGACCACTGCCATCACAATGTTCCACGGCCTTGTCATCACAAGGCTCCATGACCCTTGTCATCACAATGCTCCAAGAAACATGTAATCAAAATTCTCCATGTCCTTGTCATAACAAAGCTCCATGACGCATGTCATCAGAAGGTTCCATGGCCTTCTCATCACAATGCTCCATGCCCTTGTCATCACAATGCTCCAAGACCCCTGTAATCACAATGCTCCATGCCACTTTTCATCTCAATGCTCCAAGAACCCTGTCATCACAATGCACCGTGCCCATCTTCATAATGCTTCAGGCTATTGTCAATACAATGAAATCAAAATTCTCCATGACTTCTGTCATCATAATGCTCCAAACCCTTGTGATCACAATGGTCTATAACTCTTATCATCACAACACGCCATGACGATCATCATCACAGTTGGCCATGGTGTTCTCATCACAATGCTCCATGATCATTGTCATCACAATGCTCAATACACTTGTCATTACAATACTCCCTGACACCTGTCGTCAGTATGCTCCTTGAACCCTGTGATGACAAGGCTCCATGCCTTTTACATCACAATGATCCATGCCTTTTCATCACAATGCTCCAAGACACCTGTTATCACAATGCTCCATGGCCTTGTCAGCACAAAGCTCCATGACGCATGTCATCAGAATTCTCCATGGCCTTCTCCTCACAATGCTCCATGCCCTTGTCAAACAATGCTCCAAGAACCCTGTAATCACAATGCTCCATGCCCTTTTTCATCAGAATGCTCCATGAGACTTGTCATCACAAGTCTCCATGGTCATCTCATCACAATGCTCCAGGACCTTGTCATCACCATGCTCTATTCCCTTGTCATCACAATGCTCCATGACCCCTGTCATTACAATAATCCATTAACATTTCCAGCCGAATGCTACATGACATTCTCATCACAATGCTCCATGACAAATATCATCACAATGCTCCATGACCACTGTCATCACAACCATCCATAACACCTGACAACACAATGATCCGGGACTCTTGTCATCACAATGCTCCATTGCCTAATCATCACTATGCTCCATGACCCCTGTCATCACAATAGTCCATGAACATTTTCAGCCCAATGCTCCATGAAACTTTTCATCACAATGATCCATGCCCTTGTCATCCCAATGCTCCATGACCCCTGTATTCACAATGCTCCTTGACGCTTGTCATCACAGTGCTCCATGACACCTGTCATCACAATGCTCCATGCCTTTGTCAGCAAAATGCTATATGACCTTGTCATTACAATGCTCTATGTGCTTGTCATCTCAAAACTCCATTATCATTGTCATCACAATCCTCCTTGAACCTTGGGATCACATTGCTTCATGCCCTTGTCATCACAGTGCTCCATGTGCCTTGAAATCAAAATGATCCATGACCTCTCTCATCACAATGCTCCAAACCCTTGTGATCACAGTGTTCCATAACACTTGTCCTCACAATGCTCCATGATGCCTGTCATCACAATACTCCATGCCCTTTTCATCACAATGCTCCAAGACCTTTTTATCACCATGCTCCATGACCCCTGTCATCACAGTGCTCCGTGACTCCAGTCATGACAGTGCTTCATTACCTTTGTCATCACAATGGTCCATGCCCTCATCTTCAACAGTCTCTGTGACAATTTTAACCACAATGCTCCATGAACTTTTCATCACAATGCTCTTTGACCCTTGTCATCACAATGCTCTATGCCCTTCTCAGCACAATGCTCCATGACCCTGGTCATCACAATGCTCCATGTGCTTGTCAGCACAATGTTCCATGAAACATGTCATCTCAATGCACCATGCGCTTATCATCACAGTGCTCCACCATCTTGTCATCACAATGCTCCATAAAATTTGTCATCACATTGCTCCATGCACTTCTCATCAAAATGCTCTCTCAACACTGATATCACAATGCTACATCACTATTTGTCACAATACTCTCTCACCTCTGTCATCACAATGTTCCATAACTCCAGTCATCACAATGCTACATGCACTTATCATCATAATGTTCGATGACCCATGACATCACAATGTTCCATAACACCTCTCATCAAAATGTTCCATGACACTTTTAATCAAATTGCTCCATGACCCTGGTATCACAATGCTCCCTGCCGTACTCATCACAATGCACAACGCCCTTGCCATCAAAATGCTCCATGACCATTGTAATCACAATGATCCATGACCCTTGGCATCACAATGTCCCATGTCATTGTCATCACAATGCTCCATGAACGCCCTCATCACATTGCTCCATGCCCTTGACTTCACATAGCTCCATGACACATGTCATCAGAATGCTACTTGACCTTCTCATCACAATGCTCCATGCCCTTGCCATCACAATGCTCCATTATCCCTGTCATAACAATGCTCCATGACACCTGCCATCACGATGTTCCATGGCCTATTCATCACAGGCCTCCATGACCCTTCTCATCACAATGCTCCAAGAACACTGTAATCACAATGCTCTATGCCCCTTTTCATCTCAATGATCCATGAAACCTGTCATCACAATGCACCCTGCCCATCATCATAATGCTTCATGCTATTGTCATAACAATGAAATCAAAATGCTCCATGACCTCTGTCATAAAAATGCTCCAAACCCTTGTCATCACAATATTCCATAACACTTGTCATCACAGTGCCCCATGACGCTCGTCATCACAATTATCCATGGTCTTCTCATCACAATGCTCCATGACCTTCGTCATCACAATGCTCAATACACTTGTCATCAAACTGCTCCCTGACACTTGTTGACTGTATGCTCCTTTTACCCTGTCATGACAAGGCTCCATGCCTTTTTCATCACAATGATCCATGCCCTTTTCATCACAATGCTCCAAGACCCATGTAATCACGATGCTGCATGCCCTTGTCACCACAAAGCTCAATGATGCATGCCATCAGAATGCTTCTTGGACTTCTCCTCACAATGCTCCATGCCCTTGTCGTCACAAAGTTCCAAGACCCCTGTAATCACAATGCTGCATGCCCTTTTTCATCAGTATGCTCCATGAGACTTGTCATCACATGGCTCCATGGTTTTTTCATCATAATTCTCCAAGCCCTAGTCATCACAATGCTCCATTATATTTGTCATCACAATCCTCCATTGCATTTGGCATCACAATGCTCCCTGCCATTGTCATCTCAATGGACCATGCCATATGTCATCCCAATGCTCCATGAACCCTGTATTCAAAATGCTCTGTGATGCTTGTCATCACAGTACTCCATGACACCTGTCATCACAATGATCCATGCCCTTGTCATCCCAATGCTCCATGACCACTGTATTCCCAATGCTCTGTGATGCTTGTCATCACAGGGCTCCATGACACCAGTCATCACAATCCTCTATGCCTTTTTCAGCAAAATGCTACATGACCTTGTCATTACAATGCTCTATGTGCTTGTCATCACAATACTCCATTACCATTGTCATCACTATCCTCCATGAACCTTGGGATAACATTGCTTCATGCCCTTGTCTTCACAATGCTCCATGCTCCTTGAAATCAAAATGATCCATGACCTCTGTCATTGCAATGCTCCAAACCCTTGTGATCACAATGTTCCATAACACTTGGCATCACAATTCTCCTTGCACCTGTCAGCACAATGCTCCCTGACACTTGTCATCACTATGCTCCAAGCCATTGTCATCACAATGCTCCATTACCTTTGTCATCAGATTCCTCCATGACACTTGGCATCACAATGCTCCATGCCATTGTCATCACAATGGGCCTTTACATATGTCATCACAATGCTCTCTGACACCTCTTTTCACAATACTTCATGACCTGGTCATCACAATGCTCCTTACCGTTATCATCACAATGATCCATTACCTCTGTCTTAACAATGCTCCATGACCCCTGCCATCACAATGTTCCACGGGCTTGTCATGACAAGGCTCCATGACCCTTGTCATCACAATGGTCCAAGACCCCTGTAATCACAATGCTCCATGCCCTTTTTCATCAGAATGCTCCATGACACCTGTCATCACAATGCTCCATGCCTTTGTCAGCAAAATGATACATGGCCTTTTCATTACAATGCTCTATGCGCTTGTCATCACAATACTCCATTACCATTTTCATCACAATCCTCCATGAAACTTGGGATCACATTGCTTCATGCCCTTGTCATCACAATGCACCATGCTACTTGAAATCAAAATGATCCATGACATCTGTCATCGCAATGCTGCAAACACTTGTGAACCCAGTGTTCCATAACACTTGTCATCACAACGGTGCATGATGCCTGTCATCACAATACTCCATGCCATTTTCATCACAATGCTCCATGACCTTTGTCATCACAATTCTCAATACACTTGTCATCACAATGCCCCCTGACACTTGTCATCAGAATGCTCCTTGAACCCTGTCACGAAAAGGCTCCATGCTTTTTTCATCACAAAGCCCCATGCCATTTTCATCACAATGCACCATGCCATTGTCATCAAAATACTCCACAAGCCTTTTATCAGAATGTTCCATGACCCTTGTCATCACAAATCTCCATGCACTTGTCAGCACAATGCTCCCTGACCCTTGTCATCACAATGCTCCAAGCCATTGTCATCACATTGCTCCATTACCTTTGTCCTCAGAATGCTCCATGACACTTGGCATCACAATGCTCCATGCCATTGTCATCACAATGGGCCATTACATATGTCATCACAATGTTCCCTGACACCTCTCTTCACAATACTGCATGACCTGGTCATCAAAATGCTACATGCCCTTGTCATCACAATGCGCCATTTCAACTGTCATCACAATAATCCATGAAACTTATTAGACCAATGATCCATGCCATTGTCATCACAATGGACCATTACATATGTCATCACAATGCTCCCTGACACGTCTTCACAATACTCCATGCCCTTGTCATCACAATGCTCCATGTCCTTGTCATCACAATGCTACATGCCCACTGTCATCACAATAATCTATAAAACTTGTCAGACCAATTCTCCATGCCCCTTTCATCACAATGCTCCATGCCCTTTTCATCACAATGCTCCATGACCCCTGTCATCACAATGCTCCGTGACTCCAGTCATCACAGTGCTTCATAAAGTTTGTCATCACAACGGTCTATGCCCGTGTCATCACAAGGCTCTGTGACATTTGTAACCACAATGTTCCATGAACTTTTCATCACAATGCTCCGTGACACTTGTCATCACAATGCTCCATGCCTTTGTCAGAACAATGCTCCATAACCCTTGTCATCACATTGTGCCATGTGCATTTCATCACAATGATACACAACCTTGTCATTGCTATGCTCCATAAACCTTGTAATCACAATTCTCCATGCACTTCTCATCCAAATGCTCTCTCACATGGGATATCACAATGTTCCATCACTGGTCATCACAATCCTCCCTTAACCCTGTTTTCACAATGTTCCATGACCCCTGTCATCACAATGCTACATCCCCTTTTCAGCACAATGCTCCATGACCCCTGTCATCAAAATACTCCATGAACATTTTCAGCCCAATCCTCCATGACCCTTGTCATCACAATCATTCATGCCCTTGTCATCCCAATGCTCCATGAACCCTGTATTCACAATGTTCCGTGACGCTTGTCATCACAATGTTCCATTACCTCTGTCATAACAATGCTCCATGACCCCTGCCATCACAGTGTTCCACGGCCTTGTCATCACAAGGCTCCATGACCCCTGTCATCACAATACTTCATGCCCTTTTCATCACAATGCTCCATGACACATGTCATCAGAATGCTCCATTGCCTTCTCCTCAAAATGCTCTATGCCCTTGTCATCACAATGCTCCAAGACCCATGTAATCACAATGCTCCATGCCCCTTTTCATCAGAATGCTCCATGAGACTTATCATCACAAGTCTCCATGGTCTTCTCATCACAATGCTCTAGGACCTTGTCATAACCATGCTCCATTCCCTTGTCATCACAACGCTCCATGACCCCTTTCATCACAAAACTCCATGAACATTTTCAGCCCAATGTTCCATGAAATTCTCATCACAATGCTCCATGACAAATATCATCAAAATGCTCCATGACCACTGTCATCACAACACTCCATGACACCTGACAACACAATGATCCGGGACTCTTGTCATCACAATTCTCCATTCCGTACTCACCACAATGCTCCATGACCCCAGTCATCACAATACTCCATGAACATTTTCAGCCAAATACTCCATGACTATTGTCATCACAATGATCCATGCCCTTGTCATCCCAATGCTCCATGACCCCTGTATTCACAGTGCTCCATGACACCTGTCATCACAATGCTCCATGCCTTTGTCAGCAAAATGCTACATGACCTTGTCATTACAATGCTCTATGCGCATGTCATCACAATACTCCTTTACCATTGTCATCACAATCCTCCATGCCCTTGTCATCACAATGCTCCATGACCCCTGTCATAACAATGCTCCATGCCCTTGTAATCAAAATGCACCATGTCCACTGTCATCACAATAGTCTAGGAAACTTGTCAGACCAATGCTCCATGACCCCTGTCATAACAAAGCTCCATGCCCCATGCCATCACAATGTTCCACGGCCTTGTCATCACAAGGCTCCATGACGCTTGTCATCACAATGCTCCAAGACCCCTGTAATCACAATGCTCCATGCCCTTGTCATCAAAAAGCTCCATGACACATGTCATCAGAATGTTCCATGGCCTTCAAATCAAAAGGCTCCATGCCCTTGTCATCACAATGCACCATGTCCAATGTCATCACAATAATCTATGAAACTTGTCAGACCAATGCTCCATGCCCCTGTCATCACAATGCTCCATGCCCTTGTCATCACAATGCTGCATGACCCTTGTCATCACAATGCTCCTTGACTCCAGTCATCACAATGCTTCATAACGTTTGTCATCACAACGGTCCATGCCTGCGTCATGACAAGGCTCTGTGACATTTGTAACCACAATGCTCCATGAACTTTTCATCACAATGCTGCGTGACCCTTGTCATTACAATGTTCCATGCCTTTGTCAGAACAATGCTCCATGACACTTGTCATCTCAGTGTGCCACACGCTTTTCATCACAATGATCCACAACCTTGTCATCGTTATGCTCCATAAACCTTGTAAGCACAATGCTCCATGCACTTCTCATCCAAATTCTCTCTCACATGAGATATCACAATGTTCCATCACTAATCATCACAATCTTCCCTCACCCCTGTTATCACAATGTTCCATGAATCCTGTCATCACAATGCTACATCCTCTTATCAGCACAATGTTCTATGACCCCTGACATCACAATGATCCATAACCACTGTCATCAAAATGCTCCATGACAGTTTTCATCCCAAAGCTCCATGACCCCTGGCATCACAATGTTCTATAACCCCTGTCATCAAAATGTTCCATTACATTTTTCATCAAATTGCTGCATGACCCTGTCATCAAAATGCTCCCTGCCTTTCTCACCACAATGCACCACACACATCTCATCAAAATGCTCCATGACCTTTGTCATCACAAAGCTCCATGACCCTTGGCATCACAATGCTCCATGCAGTTGTCATCACAATGCTCCATGAACCTTCTCATCACATTGCTCCATGCCCTTGTCATCACAAAACCCCATGACACTTGTCATCACAATGCTCAATGCCCTTCTCATCACAGTAATCCATGAAATATTTCAGGCCAGTGCTCAATGCCCTTCTCATCACAATGATCCATCACGTATGTCATAACAATTCTCCATGACCCCTGCCATCACAATGTTCCATGGCCTTGTCATCACAAATCTCCATGATCCTTGTCATCACAATGCTCCAAACTGCTGTAATCATAATGCTCCATGCCCTTGTCATTGCAAAGCTCCATGACGCATGCCATCAGAATGTTCCATGGCCTTCTCATCACAATGCTACATGCCCTTGTCATGACAGTGCTCCGAGACACCTGTAATCACAATGCTCCATGCTCCTTTTCATCTCAATGCTCCATGAAGCCTGTCATCAAAATGCACCAGGCCCATCATCATAATGCTTCAGGCTATTGTCATCACAATGAAATCAAAATTATCCAAGACCACTGTCATCATAATGCTCCAAAACCTTGTGATCACAAAGTTCCATAACACTTATCATCACAACACCCTATGACGCTCATCATCACAATTATCCATGGTCTTCTCATCACAATGCTCCCTGACCTTTGTCATCACAATTCTCAGTACACTTGTCATCACAATGCTCCCTGACACATGTCGTCAGTATGCTCCTTGAACCCTGTTATGACAAGCCTCCATGCCTTTTCATCACAATGATCCATGCCCTTTTCATCACAATGCTCCAAGACCCCTGTAATCACAGTGCTCCATGCCCTTGTCATCACAAAGCTCCATGACACATGTCATCATAATGCTCCAAGACCCCTGTAATCACAATGCTCCATGCCCCTTTTCATTAGAATGCTCCATGAGACTTGTCATCACAAATCTCCATGCTCTTATCATCACAGTGCTCCAGGACCTTGTCATCACCATGTTCCATTCCCTTGTCATCACAATGCTCCATGACCCCTGTCATCACAATACTCCATGAATATTTTCAGCCCAATGCTCCATGAAATTCTCATCACAGTGCTCCATGTCAAATATCATCAAAATGCTCCATGACCACTGTCATCACAACACTCCATGACACCTGACAACACAATGATCCGGGACTCTTGTCATCACAATGCTCCATTCCCTAGTCATCACAATGCTCCATGAACATTTTCAGCCCAATGCTCCATGACACTTTTCATCACAATCATCCATGCCCTTGTCATCCCAATGCTCCATGACCCCTGTATTCACAATGCTCCGTGACGCTTGTCATCACAATGCTCCATGACACCTGTCATCACAATGCTCCATGACTTTGTCAGCAAAATGCTACATGACCTTGTCATTACAATGCTCTATGCGCTTGTCATCACAGTACTCCATTACCATTGTCATCACAATCCTCCATGAACCTAGGATCACATTGCTTCATGCCCTTGTCATCCCAAAGCTCCATGCTCCTTGAAATCAAAATGATCCATGACCTCTGTCATCACAATGCTACAAACACTTGTGATCACAATGTTCCATAACAGTTGTCATCACAACGCTACATGATGCCTGTCATCACAATAATCCATGCCCTTTTCATCACAGTGCTTCATGACCTTTGTCATCACAATTCTCACTACACTTGTCATCACAATGTTCCCTGACACTTGTCGTCATAATGCTCCTTGAAACCTGTCAGAAAAAGGCTCCATGCATTTTTCATCACAAAACCCCATGGCATTTTCATCACAATGCTCCATGCCATTGTCATCAAAATACACCACAAGCTTGTCATCAGAAAGTTCCATGACCATTGTCATCACAATTCTCCATGCACTTGTCAGAACAATGATTCCTGACCCTTGTCATCACAATGCTTCAAGACATTTTCATCACAAAGCTCCATTACCTTTGTCATCAGAATCCTCCATGACACTTGGCATCACAATGCTCCATGACATTGTCATCACAATGAGCCATTACATATGTCATCACAATGCTCCATGGCACCTCTCTTCACAATAATGCATAACCTGGTCATCACAATGCTCCATGCCCTTGTCATCACAATGCACCATTCCAACTGTCATCACAATAATCCATGAAAATTATTAGACCAATGTTCCATGCCTTTGTCATCACAATGCTCCATGCCATAGTTATCATAATGTTCAATAACGCCTGTAATCAGAATGCTCCATGCCCCTTTTCATCAGTATGCTCCATGAGATTTGTCATCACAAGGCTCCATGAATTTCTCATCACAGTGCTCCAGGACCTTATCATCACAATGCTTCACGACATTGTCATGAAAATTCTCAATGGCCCTTGTCAACATAATGATCCAAGCCCTGGTCATCACAATGCTCCATTATATTTGTCATCACAATCCTCCATTACATTTGGCATCACAATGCTCCATGCCTTTGTAATCGCAATGGACCATGACATATGTCATCACAATGCTCCCTGACACCTGTCTTCCCAATACTCCATGCCCTTGTCATCACAATGCTCCATGCCCTTGTCATCACAATGAACCATGTCCACTGTCATCACAATAATCTAGGAAACTTGTCAGACCAATGCTCCATGACACATGTCATCACAATGCACCATGCGCTTGTCATCACAGTGCTCCACAATATTGTCATCACAATGCTCCATAAACATTGTCATCACAATGCTCCATGAACTTCTCATCAAAATGCTCTCTCACCACTGATATCACAATGTTACTTCACTATTCGTCACAATACTCCCTCACCCCTGTCATCACAATGTTCCATGACTCCTGTCATCACAATGTTCCGTAACCCCCGTCATCAAAATGCTCCCTGACCCTTGTCATCTCAATGCTCCAAGCCATTGTCATCACAATTCACCATTACATTAGTCATCAGAATCCTCCATGACCCTTGGCATCACATTGCTCCATGCCCTTGTCATCACTAAGCTCCATGACACATGTCATCAGAATGCTCCATGGCCTTCTCATCACAATGCCCCATGACCTTTTTCATCACAATGCTCAATACACTTGTCATCAATATGCTCCATGACACTTGTTTTCTGTATGCTCCTTGAACCCTGTCATGACAAGGCTCCATGCATTTTTCACCACAATGTTCCATGCCCTTTTCATCACACTGCTACAAGACCCCTGTAATCAAAATGCTCCATGTGCTGGTCATCACAAAGCTCAATGACGCATGTCCTCAGAATGCTCCTTGGCCTTCTCTTCTCAGTGCTCCATGCCCTTGTCATCACAATGTTCCAAGACCTCTGTAATCACATTGGTCCATGCCCCTTTTCATCAGTATGGTATATGAGACTTGTCATCACAAGGCTCCATGGATTTCTAATCACAATGCTCCAGGAACTTGTCATCACAATGCTTCACAAATTTGTGAAGAAGATTCTCAATAGCCCTTGTCATCAAAGTGCTCCAAGCCCTAGTCATCACAATGCTCCATTTTATTTGTCATCACAATCCTCCATTACATTTAGCATCACAATACTCCATGCAATTATCATCACAATGGGCCATGACATATGTCATCACAATGCTCCCTGACACCTGTCTTCACAATATTCCATGACCTTCTCATCACCATGATCCATACACTTGTCATTACAGTGCACCATGTCCACTGTCATCACAATAATCTATGAAACTTGTCAGACCAATGCTCCATGCCCCTGTCACCACAATGCTCCATGCCCTTGTCCTCACAATGCTCCATGACCCCTATCATCACAATGCTCCATGAATCCAGTCATCACAGTGCTTCATAACGTTTGTCATCAAAACGGTCCTTGCCCGTGTCATCACAAGGCTCTGTGACCTTTGTAACCACAATGCTCCTTGAACTTTTCATCACAACGCTCCGTGACCCTTGTCATCACAATGCTTCATGCCTTTGTCAGAACAATGCTCCATGACACTTGTCATCACAATGTGCCACGTGCTTTTCATCATATCGGTCCACAACCTTGTAATCACTATGCTCCATAAACCTTGTAATCACAATGCTCCATGCACTTCTCATCCATATGCTCTCTCACCAGAGATAACACAGTGTTCCATCACTTGTCATCACAATAACCCTCACCCCTGTAATCATAATGTTCCATGACCCCTGTCATCACAGTGCTACATACCCTTATCATCACAATATTCCATGACCCCTGACATCACAATGTTCCATAACCCCTGTCATCAAAATGCACCATGACCGTTTTCATCCCAAAACTCCATGACCCCTGAGATCACAATGTTCTAAACCAACTGCCCTCAAAATATTCCATTACATTTTCATCAAATTGCTGCATGAACCTGGCATCAAAATGCTCCCTTCCCTTCTCATCAAAATGCACCACACCATTGTCATCGAAATGCTCCCTGTTATCTGTCATCACAAATCTCCATGAACATTGGCATCACAATGCTCCGTGTCATTGTCATTACAATGCTCCATGAACACTCTCATCACATTGCTCCATGCCCTTGTCATCACAAAGCTCCATGACACTTGTCATCACAATGCTCGATGCCATTCTCATCACAATGCTCCATGCCCTTGTCATTACAATCCCCCATGAAACATGCATTACAGTGTTCCGTGCCCTTGTCATCCCAATGCTCCATGCCCACTCTCATCACAATAATCCATGAAACATTTTAGACCAAAGCTCAATGCCCTTCTCATCACAATGCTCCATTACATCTGTCATAACAATGCTCCATGACACATGCCATCACATTGTTCAACGGCATGTCATCACAAGGCTCCATGACCCTTGTCATCACAATGCTCCAAGACCCCTGTAATCACAATGCTCCATGCCCTTGTCATCACAGTGCTCCATGACGCATGTCATCAGAATGTTCCATGGACTTCTCATCACAATGCTCCATGCCCTTGTAATCACAATGCTCAAGACCCCAGTAATCACAATGCTCCATGCCCCTGTTCATCTCAATGCTCCATGAACACTGTCATCACAATGCACCATGCCCATCATCATAATGTTTCAGGCTATTTTCATCACAATGAAATCTAAATTCTCCATGAACTCTGTCATCATAATGCTCCAAACCTTTGTGATCACAATGTTGCATAAGACTTATCATCACAACACCCCATGACGCTCATCATCACAATTATCCATGGTCTTCTCATCACAATGCTCCATGACCTTTGTCATCAAATGCTCAATACACTTGTCATCACAATGCTCCCTGACACTTGTCGTCAGTATGCTTCTTGAACCCTGTCATGACAATGCTCAATGCCTTTTTCATCACAAAGATACATGCCCATTACATCACAATGCATCAAGACACCTGTAATCACAATGCTCCACAACCTTCTCATCACAATGCTCCATGGCCAATATCATCACAGTGCTCCATGACCACTGTCATCACAACACTCCATGACACCTGACAACACAATGATCCGGAACTCTTGTCATCACAATGCTCCATTCCCTTGTCATCACAATGCTCCATGACCCCTGTCATCACAATACTCCATGAACATTTTCAGCCCAATGATCCATGACCCTTGTCATCACATTGAACCATGCCCTTGTCATCCCAATGCTCCATGACACTTGTATTCACAAAGCTCCGTGACGCTTCTCATCACAGTGCTCCATGACACCTCTCATCACAATGCTCCATGCCATTGTCAGCAAATGCTACATGACCTTGTCATTACAATGCTCTATGCGCTTGTCATCACAGTACTCCATTACCATTGTCATCACAATCCTCCATGAACCTTGGGATCACATTGCTTCATGCCCTTGTCATCACAGTGCTCCATGCTCCTGGAAATCAAAATGATCCATGACCTCTGTCATCACAATGCTCCAAACCCTTGTAATCACAATGTTCCATAAAACTTGTCATTACAACGCTCCATGATGCCTCTCATTACAATACTCCATGGCCTTTTCATCACAATGCTCCATGACCATTGCCATCACAATTCTCAATACACTTGTCATTACAATGCTTCCTGAATCTTGTCATCAGAATGCTCCTTGAACCCTGTCACGAAAAGGCTCCATGCCTTTTTCATCAGTATGCCCCATGCCATTTTCATCACAATGCTCCATGCCATTGCCATCAAAATACTCCACAAGCTTGTCATCAGAATGCTCCATGACCCTTGTCATCACAATTCTCCATGCACTTGTCAGCACAATGCTCCCTGACCATTGTCATCACAATGCTCCAAGCCATTGTCATCACAATGCTCCATTACCTTTGTCATCAGAATCCTCCATGACACTTGGCATCACAATGCGCTATGCCATTGTCATCACAATGGGCCATTACGTATCTCATCACAATGCTCCCTAACACCTGTCTTCACAATACTGCATGACTTGGTCCTCACAATGTTCCATGCCCTTGTCATCACACTGCACCATTCCAACTGTCATCGCAATAATCCATGAAACTTATTAGACCAATGTTCCATGCCCTTGTCATCACAATGCTCCATGACTCCATTCATCACAATGCTTCACGACCTTGTGATGAAAATTCTGAATAGCCCTTGTCATTATATTGCTCCAAGCCCTAATTATCACAATGCTCCATTTTATTTGTCATCAAAATCCTCCATTACATTTAGCATCACAATGCTCCATGCCATTATCATCGCAATGGACCATGACATATGTCATCACAATGTTCCCTGACACCTGTCTTCACAATACTCCATGACCTTCTCATCACCATGATCCATACACTTGTCATTACAATGCACCATGTCCACTGTCATCACAATAATCTATGAAACTTGTCAGACCAATGCTCCATGCCCCTGTCACCACAATGCTCCATGCCCTTGTCATCACAATGCTCCATGACCCCTATCATCACAATGCTCCGTGACTCCATTCATCACAATGATTCATAACGTTTGTCATCAAAACGGTCCTTGCCCGTGTCATCACAAGGCTCTGTGACCTTTGTAACCACAATGATCCATGAACTTTTCATCACAACGCTCCGTGACCTTTGTCATCACAATGCGCCATGCCTTTGTCAGAACAATGCTACATGACACTTGTCATCACAATGTGCCACGTGCTTTTCATCACTTCGGTCCACAACCTTGTAATCGCTATGCTCCATAAACCTTGTAATCACAATGCTCCATGCACTTCTCATCCAAATGCTCTCTCACCAGAGATATCACAGTGTTCCATCACTAGTCATCACAATACCCCTCACCCCTGTAATCATAATGTTCCATGACCCATGTCATCACAGTGCTACATACCCTTATCATCACAGTGTTCCATGACCCCAGACATCACAATGTTCCATAACCCCTGTCATCAAAATGCACCATGACCCTTTTCATCCCAAAACTAAATGATCCCTGGCACCACAATGTTCTATAACCCCTGCCCTCAAAATATTCCATTACATTTTCATCAAATTGCTGCATGACCCTGTCATCAAAATGCTCCCTGCCCTTCTCATCACAATGCACCACACCATTGTCATCGAAATGCTCCCTGTTATTTGTTATCACAAATCTCCATGATCATTGTCATCACAATGCTCCATGTCATTGTCATCACAAAGCTCCATGAACACTCTCATCACATTGCTCCATGCCCTTGTCATCACAAAGCTCCATGACACTTGTCATCACAATGCTCGATGCCCTTCTCATCACAATGCTCCATGCCCTTGTCATTACAATCCTCCATGAAACATGCATCACAGTGTTCCGTGCCCTTGTCATCCCAATGCTCCATGCCCATTCTCATCACAATAATCCATGAAACATTTTAGACCAAAGCTCAATGCCCTTCTCATCACAATGCTCCATTACCTCTGTCATAACAATGCTCCATGACACCTGCCATCACATTGTTCAAAGGCATGTCATCACAAGGCTCCATGACCCTTGTCATCACAATGCCCCAAGACCCCTGTAATCACAATGCTCCATGCCCTAGTCATCACAGTGCTCCATGACGCATGTCATTAGAATGTTCCATGGCCTTCTCCTCACAATGCTCCATACCCTTGTCATCACAATGCTCCAAGACCCCTGTAATCACAATGCTCCATGCCCGTTTTCTTCTCAATGCTCCATGAACCCTGTCATCACAATGCACCATGTCCATCATCATAAAGTTTCAGGCTATTGTCATCACAATGAAATCTAAATTCTCCATGACCTCTGTCATCATAATGCTCCAAACCCTTGTGATCACAATGTTCCATAAGACTTATCACCACAACACCCCATGACGCTCATCATCACTATTATCCATGGACTTCTCATCACAATGCTCCATGACCTTTGTCATCAAATGCTCAATACACTTGTCATCACAATGCTCCCTTACACTTGTCGTCAGTATGCTTCTTGAACCCTGTCATGACAAGGCTTAATGCCCATTTCATCACAATGCATCAAGACACCTGTAATCACAATGCTCCACAACCTTCTCATCACAATGCTCCATTCCCAATATCATCACAATGCTCCATGACCACTGTCATCACAACACTCCATGACACTTGACAACACAATGATCCGGAAATCTTGTCATCAAAATGCTCCATTCCCTAGTCATCATAATGCTCCATAACCCCTGTCATCACAATACTCCATGAACATTTTCAGCCCAATGCTCCAAGACACTTGTCATCACATTGAACTATGCCCTTGTCATCCCAATGCTCCATGACCCCTGTATTCACAAAGCTCCGTGACGCTTGTCATCACAGTGCTCCATGACACCTGTCATCACAATGCTCCATGCCTTTGTCAGCAAATTCTACATGACCTTGTCATTACAATGCTCTATGCGCTTGTCATCACAGTACTCCATTACCATTGTCATCACAATCCTCCATGAACCTTGGGATCACATTGCTTCATGCCCTTGTCATCACAGTGCTCCATGCTCCTTGAAATCAAAATGATCCATGACCTCTGTCATCAAAATGCTCCAAACCCTTGTAATCACAATGTTCCATAACACTTGTCATCACAACGCTCCATGATGCCTGTCATCACAATACTCCATGGCCTTTTCATCACAATGCTCCATGACCATTGTCATCACAATTCTAAATACACTTGTCATTACAATGCTTCCTGAATCTTCTCGTCAGAATGCTCCTTGAAACCTGTCACGAAAAGGCTCCATGCCTTTTTCATCACAATGCCCCATGCCGTTTTCATCACAATGCTCCATGCCATTGTCATCAAAATACTCCACAAGCTTGTCATCAGAATGTTCCATGACATTTGTCATCACAATTCCCCATGCACTTGTGAGCACAATGCTCCCTGACCCTTTTCATCACAATGCTCCAAGCGATTGTCATCACAATGCTCCATTACATTTGTCATCAGAATCCTCCATGACACTTGGCATCACTATGCTCCATGCACTTGTCATCACAATGTGCCATTCCAACTGTCATCACAATAATCCATGAAACATTTCAGACCAATTCTCAATGCCCTTCTCATCACAGTGCTCCATTATCTCTGTCATAACAATGCTCCATGACCCCTGCCATCACAATGTTCCACGGCCTTGTCTTCACAAGGCTCCATGACCCTTGTCATCACAATGCTCCAAAACCCCTGTAATCACAATGCTACATGCCCTTGTTATCACAAAGCTCCATGACGCATGTCATCAGAATGTTCCATGGCCTTCTCACAATGCTCCATGCCCTTGTCATCACAATGCTCCAAGACCCCTGTAATCACAATGCTCCATGCTCCTTATCATCAGAATGCTACATGAGACTTGTCATCACAAGTCTCCATGGTCTTCTCATCACAATGCTCCAGGACCTTGTCATCACCATGCTCCATTCCCTTGTCATCACAATGCTGCGTGACACCAGTCATCACAATACTCCATGAATATTTTCAGCCCAATGCTCCATGACCTTCTCATCACAATGCTCCAAGACCAATATCATCACAGTGCTCCAAGACCACTGTCATCACAACACTCCAGGACACCTGACAACACAATGATCCGGGACTCTTGTCATCACAATGGTCCATTCCCTAGTCATCACAATGCTCCATGACCCCTGCCATCACAATTTTCTATGCCCTTGTCATCACAAAGCTCCATGACACGTCATCAGAATGTTCCATGTACTTCTCATCAAAATGCTCAATGCCCTTGTCTTCACAATGCTCCAAGACCCCTTTAATCACAATGCTCCATGCCCCTCTTCATCTCAATGCTCCATGAACCCTGTCATCACAATGCATCATGCCAATCATCATAATGCTTCCGGCTATTGTCAGCACAATGAAATCAAAATTCTACATGACCCCTGTCATCACAGTACTCCATGAACATTTTCAGCCCAAGGCTCCATGACACTTGTCATCACAATTATCCATGCCCTTGTCATCCCAATGCTCCATGACCCCTGTATTCACAATGCTCCGTGACGCTTGTCATCACAGTGCTCCATGAAACTTGTCATCACAATGCTCCATGCCTTTGTCAGCAAAATGCTACATACCCTTTTCATCACAATGCTCCATGACCCCTGTCATCACAATGCTCTGTGACTCCAGTCATCACAATTCTTCATAACATTTGTCATCACAATGGTCGATACCCATGTCATCACAAGGCTCTGTGACTTTTGTAAACACAATGCTCCATGACACTTGTCATCACAATGCTCCATGCCTTTTTCAGAAAAATGCTCCATGACCCTTGTCATCACAATGTGCGACACGATTTTCATCCGAACGGTCCACAAATTTGTCATCGCAATGCTCCATAAACCTTGAAATCACAATGCTCCATTCCCTTCTCATCACATTGCTCCATTACCCCGGTCATAACAATGCTCCAATACCACTGCCATCACAATGTTCCACGGCCTTGTCTTCACAAGGCTCCATGACACTTGTCATCACAATGCTCCAAGACTCCTGTAAGCACAATGCTCCATGCCCTTGTCATCACAAAGCTCCATGACCCATGTCATCAGAATGTTCCATGTCCTTCTCCACACAATGCTCCATGCCCTTGTCATCAAAATGCTCCAAGAGCCCTGTAATCACAAAGCTCCATGCCCATTTTCATCTCAATGCTCCATGAACCCTCTCATCACAATGCATCATGCCAATCATCATAATGCTTCCGGCTATTCTCAGCACAATGAAATCAAAATTCTTCATGACCTCTGTCATCACAATGCTCCATGACCCCTGTCATCACAATACTCCATGAACATTTTCAGCCCAATGCTCCATGACAATTGTCATCACAATGATCTTTGCCCTTGTCATCCCAATGCTACATGACCCCTGTATTCACAATGCTCCGTGACACTTGTTATCACAGTGTGCCATGACACCTGTCATCACAATGCTCCATGCCTTTGTCAGCAAAATGCTACATGACCTTGTCATTATAATGCTCTATGTGCTTGTCATCACAATACTCCATTACCGTTGTCATCACAATCATCCATGAACCTTGGGATCACATTGCTTCATGCCCTTGTCATCACAATGCTCCATGATCCTTGAAATCAAAATGATCCATGACCTCTGTCATCACAATGTTCCAAACCCTTGTGATCACAATGTTCCATAACACTTGTCATCATAACGCTGCATGATGCCTGTCCTCACAATACTCCATGCCCTTTTCATCACAATGCTCCATGACCTTTGTCATCACAATTCTCAATACACTTGTCATCACAATGCTCCCTGACACTTGTCATCAGAATGCTCCTTGAAACCTGTCACGAAAAGGCTCCATGCATTTTTCATCACAATGCCCCATGCCGTTTTCATCACAATGCTCCATGCCATTGCCATCAAATACTCCACAAGCTTGTCATCAGAATGCTCCATGACCCTTGTCATCACAATTCTCCATGCACTTGTCCGCACAATGCTCCCTGACCCTTGTCATCACAATGCTCCAAGCCATTGTCATCACAATGCTCCATTACCTTTGTCATCAGAATCCTCCATGACACTTGGCATCACAATGCTCCATGCCATTGTCATCACAATGGGCCATTACATATGTCATCACAATGCTCCCTGACACCTGTCTTCCCAATACTGCATGACCTGGTCATCACAATGCTCCATGCCGTTGTCATCAAAATGCGGCATTCCAACTGTCATCACAATAATCCATGAAACTTATTAGACCAATATTCCATGCACTTGTCATCACAATACTCCATGCCCTTGATAACACAATGCTCCATGACCCCTTTCATCACAATGCTCCGTGACTCCAGTTATCACAATGCTTCATGACCTTTGTCATCACAATGGTCCATGACCTCGTCATCAACAGTCTCTGTGACCTTTTTAACCACAATGCTCCATGAACTTTTCATCACAATGCTCTTTGACCTTTGTCATCACAATGCTCTATGCCTTTCTCAGCACAATGCTCCATGACCCTTGTCATCACAATGCTCCATGCTCTTGTCAGCACAATGCTCCATGACACATGTCATCCCAATGCACCATGCACTTGTCATCACAGTGCTCCCCAATCTTGACATCACAATGCTCCATGAACCTTTTCATCACAATGCTCCATGGACTTCTCACCAAAATGCTCTCTCACCACTGATGTCACAATGTTACATCATATTCGTCACAATATTCCCTCACCCCTGTCATCAAAATTTGCCATGACTCCTGTCATCACAATGCTACATGCACTTATCATCACAATGTTCGATGACCCCTGGCATCACAATGTTCCATAACCACTGTCATCAAAATGTTCCTTGACACTTTTCATCAAATTGCTCCATGACCCTGTCATCACAATGCTCCCTACCCTTCTCATCACAATGCACAACGCCCTTGTCATCAAAATGCTCCATGACTTTGTCATCACAAAGATCCATAACCCTTGTCATCACAATGCTCCATGTCATTGTCATCACAATGCTCCATTAAGGTTCTCATCACATTGCTTCATGTCCTTGTCATCACAAACCTCCATGACACATATCATCAGAATGCTCCATGGCCTTCTCATCACAATGCTCCTTGCCCTGCCATCACAATGCTCCATTATCCCTGTCATACCAATGATCCATGACCCCTGCCATCACGATGTTCCATGGCCTTGTCATCACAAGGCTCCATGACCCTTCTCATCACAATGCTCCAAGAACCCTGTAACAACAATGATCCATGCCCATTTTCATCTCAATGTTTCATGAGCACTGTCATCACAATGCACCATGACCATCATCATAATGCTTCATGCTATTGTCATCATAATGAAATCAAAATGCTCCATGATCTCTGTCATAACAATGCTCCAAACGCTTGTGATCACAATATTCCAAAACACTTGTCATCACAATGCACCATGACGCTCGTCATCACAGTTATCCATGGTCTTCTCATCTCAATGCTCCATGACCTTTGTCATAACGATGCTCAATACACTTCTCATCAAAATGCTCCCTGACACTTGTTGTCTGTATGCTCCTTGAACCCTGTCATGACAAGGCTCCATGCTTTTTCATCACAATGCTCCAAGACCCATGTAATCACAATGCTCCATGCCCTAGTCATCACAAAGCTAAAGGACGCATGTCTTCAGAATGCTGTTGGCCTTCTCCTCACAATGCTCTATGCACATGTCATCACAATGTTCCAAGACGCCTGTAATCACAATGGTCCATGTCCATTTTCATCAGTATGCTCCATGAGATTTCTCATCACAAGGCTCCATGTTTTTCTCATCACAATGCTCCAGGACATTGTTATCACAATGCTTCACGACCTTGTCCTGAAAATTCTCAATGGCCCTTGTCATCATAATGCTCCAAGCCCTAGACATCACAGTGCTCCATTATATTTGTCAACACAATCCTCCATTACATTTGGCATCACAAGACTCCCTGCTATTGTCATCGCAATGGACCATAACATATGTCATCACAATGCTTCCTGACAACTGTCTTCACAGTACTCCATGACCTTCTCATCACAATGCTCCATGCCCCTGTCATCACAATGCTCCCTGCCCTTGTCATCACAATGCACCATGACCCCTGTCATCACAATGCTCCGTGACTCCAGTCATCACAATGCTTCATAACATTTGTCATCACAATGCTCCATGCCCACGTCATCACAAGGCTCTGTGTCGTTTGTAACCACAATGCTCCATGAACATTTCATCACAATACTCCGTGACCCTTGTCATCACAATGCTCCATGCCTTTGTCAAAAAAATGCTCCATGTCCCTTTTCATCACAATATGCCACGCACTTTTCATCACAACGGTCCACAATTTTCTCATTGCAATGCTCCATAAAACTTGTAATCACAATGCTCCATGCCCTTCTCATCACAATGATCCATTACCCCTGTCATAACAGTGCTCCATGACGCCATCCATCACGATGTTCCATTGCCTTGTAATCACAAGGCTCCATGACACTTGTCATCACAATGCTCCAAGACCACTGTAATCACAATGCTCCATGCCCTTGTCATCACAAAGCACCATGACACATGTCATCAGAATGTTCCATGGCCTCCTCATTAAATGCTCCATGTCCTTGTCATCACAGTGATCCAAGACCCCTGTAATCACAATGCTCCATGCCCCTTTTCATCTCCATGCTCCATGAACCCTGTCATCACAATGCATCATGCCCATCATCATATTGCTTCCGGCTATTGTCAGAACAATGAAATCAAAATTCTCCTTGACCTCTGTCATCACAATGCTCCATGACCCCTGTCATCACAATACTCCATGAACATTTTCAGCCCACTGCTCCATGACACTTGTCATCACAATGATCCATGCCCTTGTCATCCCAATGCTCCATGACCCCTGTATTCACAATGCTCCGTGACGCTTGTCATCACAGTGCTCCATGACACCAGTCATCACAATGCTCCATGACTTTGTCAGCAAAATGCTACATGACCATGTCATTACAATTCTCTATGTGCTTGTCATCAAAATACTCCATTTCCATTGTCATCACAATCCTCCATGAACATTGGGATCACATTGCTTCATGCCCTTGTCATCACATTGCTCCATGCTCCTTGAAATCAAAATGATCCATGACCTCTGTCATCACAATGCTCCAAACCATTGTGATCCCAAAGTTCCATAACACTTGTCATCACAATGCTCCATGATGACTGTCATCACAAAATTCCATGCCCTTTTCATCACAATGCTCCATGACCTTTGTCATCACAATGCTCAGTACACATGTCATCAAAATGCTCCCTGACACTTGTCATCAGAATGCTCCTTGAACCCTGTCACGAAAAGGCTCCATGCAATTTTCATCACAATGCCCCATGCCGTTTTCATCACAATGCTCCGTGACCATTGTCATCAAAATGCTCCATGCCTTTCTTTGAAAAATGTTCCATGACCATTCTCATCACAATGTGCCATTCGCTTTTCATCACAACGGTCCAGAAACTTGTCATTGCAATGCTCCATAAACCTTGTAATCAAAATGCTCCATACACTTCTCATCAAAATGCTCTCTCACCAGAGATATCACAGTGTTTCATCACTAGTCGTCACAATACTCCCTCACCCCTGTAATCACAATGTCCCATGACCCCTGTCATCACAATGCTACATCCCCTTATCATCACAATGTTCCATGACCCCTGACATCACAATGTTGTATAACCCCTGTCATCAAAATGTTCCAATACACTTTTCATCAAATTGCTGCATGACCCTGGCATCAAAATACTCCCTGCCCTTCTCATCACAATGCACCATGCACTTGTCATCAAAATGCTCCATGACCTTTGTCATCACAAAGCTCCATGACCTCTGGCATCACAATGCTCGATGTCATTGTCATCACAATGCTCCATGAACCCTCTCATCACATTTCTCCATGCCCTTGTCATCACAAAGCTCCATGACACTTGTAATCACAATGCTCGATGCCCTTCTCATCACAATGCCCCATGCCCTTGTCATTACAATCCTCCATGACCCATGTATCACAGTGTTCCATGCCCTTATCATCACAATGCTCTATGCCCACTCTCATCACAATAATCCATGAAACATTTCAGACCAATGCTCCATGCCCTTCTCATCACAATGCTCCTTTACCTCTGTCATAACTATGCTCCATGACACCTGCCATCACAATGTTCCACGGCCTTGTCATCACAAGGCTCCATGACACTTGTCATCACAATTCTCCACGACCCATCTAATCAAAATGCTCCATGCCCTTGTCATCAAAAAGCTACATGACGCATGTCATCAGAATGTTCCATGGCCCTGTCATCAAAATTCTCCATGCCCTTGTCATCACAATGCTCCAAGACCCTTGAAATCAAAATGCTCCATGCGTCTTTTCATCTCAATGCTCCATGAACCCTGTCATCACAATGGATGATGCCCATCATCATAATGCTTCAGGCTATTGTCATCACAATGAAATCAAAATGCTCCATGACCTCTGTCATCACAATGCTCCAAACCCTGGAGATCACTATGTTCCATAACACTTATCATCACAACACCCCTTGACGCTCATCTTCACAATTATCCATGGTCTTCTCATCACAATGCTCCATGACCTTTGTCATCACAATGCTTAATACACTTGTTATCACAATGCTCCCTGACACTTGTCATCAGTATGCTCCATTCACCCTGTCATGACACGTCTCCATGCCTTTTTCATCACAATGATCCATGCCATTTTAATCACAATGCTCCAAGACCCCTGTAATCACAATGCTCCATGCCCTTGTCATCATAAAGCTCAATGATGCATGTCATCAGAATGCTCCATGGCCTTCTCATCACAATGCTCCATGCCCTTGTCATCACAATGCTCCAAGACCCCTGTAATCACAATGCTCCATGTCCCTTTTCATCAAAATGCTTCATGAGACTTGTCATCACAAGTCTCCATTGTCTTCTCATCAAAGTGCTCCAGGAACTTGTCATCAAAATGCTCCATGACCCCTGTCATCACAATACTCCATGAACATTTTCAGCCCAATGCACCATGACCATTGTCATCACAATCATCCATGCCCTTGTCATCCCAATGCTCCATGACCCCTGTATTCACAATGTTCCGTGACGCTTGTCATCACAGGGCTCCATGACACCAGTCATCACAATGCTCCATGCCTTTTTCAGCAAAATCCTACCTGACATTGTCATTGCAATGCTCTATGCGCTTGTCATCACAATACTCCATTCCCATTGTCATCACAGTCCTCCATGAACCTTGGGATCACATTGCTTCATGCCCTTGTCATCACAAAGCTCCATGCTCCTTGAAATCTAAATGATCCATGACCTCTGTCATCACAGTGCTCCAAACCCTTGTGATCACAATGTTCCATAGCACTTGTCATCACAAGGCTCTAAGATGCCTGTGATCACATTACTCCATGCCTTTTTCATCACAATGCTCCATGACCTTTGTCATCACAATTCTCAATACACATGTCATCACAATGCTCCCTGACACTTATCATCAGAATGCTCCTTGAACCCTTTCACGAAAATGCTCCATGCCTTTTTCATCACAATGCCCATGCCGTTTTCATCACAATGATCCATGCCATTGTCATCAAAATACTCCAAAAGCTTGTCATCAGAATGCTCCATGACGCTTGTCATCACAATTCTCCATGCACTTGTCAGCACAATGCTCCCTGACCCTTGTCATCACAATGCTCCAAGCCATTGTCATCACAATGCTCCATTTCCATTGTCATCAGAATCCTCCATGACACTTGGCATCACAATGCTCCATGCCATTGTCATCACAATGGGCCATTACATATGTCATCACAATGCTCCCTGACACCTGTCTTCACAATACTGCATGACCTGGTCATCACAATGCTCCATGCCCTTGTCATCACAATGCGCCATTCCAACTGTCATCGCAATAATCCATGAAACTTATTAGACCAATGTTCCCTGCCCTTGTCATCACAATGCTCCATGCCCTTGTTATCACAATGCTCCATGACCCCTGTCAGCACAATGCTCCATGAATCGATTCATCACAATGCTTCATGACCTTTGTCATCACAATGGTCTATGCCCTCGTCATCCACAGTCTCTGTGACATATTTAACCACATTGCTCCATGAAATTTTCATCACAATGCTCTTTGACCCTTGTCATCACAATGCTCGATGCAATTCTCATCACAGTGCTCCATGCCCTTGTCATTACAATCCTGCATGACCCATGTATCACAGTGTTCCTTGCCCTTGTCAGCACAATGCTCCATGCCCACTCTCATCACAATAATCCATGAAACATTTCAGACCAAAGTTCCATACCCTTCTCATCACAATGCTCCATTACTCCTGTCATAACAATGCACCATGACCCCTGACATCACAATCTTCCATGGCCTAGTCATCACAAGGTTCCATGACACTTCTCATCACAATGCTCAAGACCCCTGAAATCAAAAAGCTCCATGCCCTTGTCATCACAAAGCTCCATGACGCATGTCATCAGAATGTTCCATGGCCTTCTCATCACAATGTTCCATGCCCTTGTCAGCACAATGCTCCAAGAACCTTGTAATCACAATGCTCCATGCCACTTTTCATCTCAATGCCCCATGAACCCTGTCATCACAATGCACCATGCCCATCATCATAATGCTTCAGGCTATTGTCATCACAATGAAATCAATATTCTGCATGTCCTCTGTCATCATAATGCTCCAAACCCTTTGGATCACAATTTTGCATAACACGAATCATCACAACACCCCATGATGCTCATCATCACAATTATCCATGGTCTTCTTATCACAATGCTCCATGATCTTTGTCATCAAAATGCTCAATACACTTGTCATCACAATGCTCCCTGACAGTTGTCGTCAGTATGCTCCTTGAACCCTGTCATGACAAGGCTCCATGCCTTTTTCGTCACAATGATCCATGCCCTTTTCATCACAATGCTCCAAGATACCTCTAATCACAATGCTCCATGCCCTTGTCATCACAAAACTCCAGGACACATGTCATCAGAATGCTCCATGGCCTTCTCATCACATTGCTCCATACCCTAGTCTTCACAATGCTCCAAGACCCCTGTAATCACAATGCTCCATGCCCCTTTTCATCAGAATGCTCCATGAGACTTGTCATCACAAGTCTCCATGGTCCTCTCATCACAATGCTCCAGGACCTTGTCATCACCATGCTTCATTTACTTGTCATCACAATGCTCCAGGACCACTATCATCACAATACTCCATCCACATTTTCAGCCCAATGCTCCACGACCTACTCATCACAATGCTCCATGACCAATATCATCACAATGCTCCATGACCACTGTCGTCACAACATTCCATGACACCTCACAGCACAATGATCCGGGATTCTTGTCATCACAATGATCCATGCCCTTATCATCCCAATGCTCCATGAACCCTGTATTCACAATGCTCTGTGACGCTTGTCATCACAGTGCTCCATGACACATGTCATCACAATTCTCCATGCCTTTGTCAGCAAAATGCTACATGACCTTGTCATTACAATGCTTTGTGTGCTTGTCATCACAATACTCCATTTCCATTTTCATCACAATCCTCCATGAACCTTGGGATCACATTGCTTCATTCCTTTCTCATCACAATGCTCCATGCTCCTTGAAACCAAAATGATCCATGACCTCTGTCATCACAATGCTCCAAATCCTTGTGATCACAGTGTTCCATAACACTTGTCATCACAAAGCTCCATGATGCCTGTCATCACAATACTCCATGGACTTTACATCACAAAGCTCCATGACTTTGTCATCACTATTCTCAATATACATGTCATCACAATGCTCCCTGACACTTGTCATCAGTATGTTCCTTGAACCCTGTCACGAAAAGTCTCCATGCCTTTTTCATCACAAAGCCCCATACCGTTTTCATCACAATGCTCCATGCCATTGTCATCAAAATACTCCACAAGCTTGTCATCAGAATGCTCCATGACCCTTGTCATCACAATTCTCCATGCACTTGTCAGCTCAATGCTCCCTGACCCTTGTCATCACAATGCTCCAAGCCATTGTCATCACAATGCTCCATTACCTTTGTCATCAGAATCCTCCATGACACTTGGCATCACAATGCTCCATGCCATTGTCATCACAATGGGACATTACATATGTCATCACAATGTTCCCTGACACCTGTCTTCACAATACTGCATGATCTGGTCAACACAATGCTCCATGCCCTTGTCATCACAATGCGCCATTCCATCTGTCATCACAATAATCCATGAAACGTATTAGACCAATGCTCCATGCCCTTGTCATCACAATGCTCCATGCACTTGTTATCACAATGTTGCAAGACCCCTGTAATCAGAATGTTCCATGCTCCTTTTCATCAGTATGCTCCATGAGACTTTTCTTCACAAGGCTCCATTGTTTTCTAATCACAAAGCTCCAGGACCTTGTCATCACAATGCTCCTCGACCTTGTCATGAAAATTCTCAATGACCCTTGTCATCATAATGCTCCAAGCCCTAGTCATCACAATGCTTCATTATATTTGTCATCACAATCCTCCATTACATTTGGCATCTCAATGCTCCCTGACATTGTCATCGCAGTGGACCATGACATATGTCATCACAATGCTCCCTGACACGTGTCTTTACAATACTCCATGACCTTCTCATCACAATGATCCATGCCCTTGTCATCCCAATGCTCCATGACCCCTGTATTCACAATGCTCCGTGACCAATGTCATCACAGTGCTCCATGACACCTGTCTTCACAATACTCCATGACCTTCTCATCACAATGCTCCATGCCCTTGTCATCACAATGCACCATGTCCACTGTCATCACAATACTCTATGAAACTTGTCAGACCAATGCTCCATGCCCCTGTCATCGCAATGCTCCATGCCCTTGTCATCACACTGCTCCATTACCCCTGTCATCACAATGCTCCCTGAATCCAGTCATCACAATACTTCATAACGTTTGTCAACACAACGGTCCATGCTCGTGACCTCAAAAGGCTCTGTGTCCATTGTAACCTCAATGCTCCATGAAATTTCCATCACAATGCTCCGTGACCCTTGTCATCACAATACTCCATGACTTTGTCCGAACAATACTCCATGACCCTTGTCATCACAATGTGCCACGCGCTTTTCATCACAGTGATCCACAACCTTGTCATCGCTATCCGCCATAAACCTTGTAATCACAATGATCCATGCACTTCTCATCCAAATGCACTCTCACCTGAGATATCACAATGTTCCGTCACCAGTTATCACAATCCTCCCTCACCCCAGTAATCACAATTTTCCATGACCCCAGTCATCACAATGCTACATCCCCTTATCAGCACAATGTTCCATAACCCCTGACATCACAATCTTCCATAACCCCTGTCATCAAAATGCTCCATGACCCTTTTCATCCCAAAGCTCCATGACTCCTGGCATCAAAATGTTCTATAACCCCTGTCATCAAAATGTTCCATTACACTTTTCATCAAATTGCTGCATGACCCTGTCATCAAAATGCTCCCTGCACTTCTCATCACAATGCACCACACCCTTGTTATCAAAATGTTCTATGACCTTTGTCATCACAAAGCTCCATGACCATTGGCATCACAGTGCTCCATGTCATTGTCATCACAGTGCTCCATAAACGCTCTCATCACATTGCTACATGCCCTTGTCATTACAAAGCTCCATGACACTTGTCATCATAATGCTCGATGCACTTCTCATCACAATGCTCCATGCCCTTGTCATTACAATCCTCCATGACCCATGTATCACAGTGTTCCGTGCCCTTGTCATCACAATGCTCCATGCCCACTCTCATCACAATAATCCTTGAAATATTTCAGACCAATGCTCAATGCCCTTCTCATCAAAATGCTCCATTACCTCTGTCATAACAATGCTCCATGAACACTGCCATCACAATGTTCCATAACACTTTTCATCAAATTGCTGCATGACCCGGTCATCAAAATGCTTCCTGCCCTTGTCATCACAATGCACCATGCCCTTGTCATCAAAATGCTCCATGACTTGTCATCACAAAGCTCCATGACACCTGTCATCACAATGCTCCATGCATTTGTCAGCAAAATTCTACTTGACCTTGTCATTAGACAGCTCTATGCGCTTGTCATTACAATGCTCCAAGAACTCTGTAATCACAATGCTCCATGCCCCTTTTCATCTCAATGCTCCATGAACCGTGTCATCACAATGCACCATGCCCATCATCATAATGCTTCAGGCTATTGTCATCACAATGAAATCAAAATTCTCCATGAACTCTGTCATCATAATGCTCCAAACCCTTGTGATCACAGTGTTTCATAACACTTATCATCACAACACCGCATGACGATCATCATCACAATTATCCATGGTCTTCTCATCACAGTGCTCCATGATCTTTGTCATCACAATGCTCAATACACTTGTCATCACAATGCTCCCTGACACTTGTCGTCAGTATGCTCCTTGAACCCTGTCATGACAAGGCTCCATGCCTTTTTCATCACAGTGATCCATTCCCTTTTCATCACAATGCTCCAAGACCCCTGTAATCACAAAGCTCTATGCCCTTGTCATCACAAAGCTCCATGACTCAAGACATCAGAATGCTCCATGGCCTTCTCCTCACAACGCTCGATGTCATTGTCATCACTGTGCTCCATGAACCCTCTCATCACATTGCTTCTTGCCCTTGACATTACAATCCTCCATGACCCATGTATCACAGTGTTCCGTGCCCTTTTCATCACAATGCTCCATGCCCAATCTCATCACAATAATCCATGAAATACTTCAGACCAATGCTCAATTCCCTTCTCATAACAATGCTCCATTACCTCTGTCATAACAATGCTCCATGACCATTGCCATCACAGTGTTCCACGGCCTTGTCATCACAAGGCTCCATGACCCATGTCTTTGCAATGCTCCAAGACACCTGTAATCAAAATGCTCCATGACCTTGTCATAACAAAGCTCCATGATGCATGTCATCAGTAGGATCCATGGCCTTCTCTTCACAATGTTCCTTGCCCTTGTCATCACAGTGTTCCTAGACACCTGTAATCACAATGCTCCATGCCCCTTTTCATCTCAATGATCCATGAACCCTGTCATCACAATGCACCAGGCCCATCATCATAATGCTTCATGCTATTGTCATCACAATGAAATCAAAATGCTCCATGACCTCTGTCATAACAATGCTCCAAACCCTTGTGATCACAATATTCCATAACACTTGTCATCACAGTGCCCCATGACACTCTTCATCACAATTATCCATGGTCTTCTCATCACAATGCTCTATGACCTTTGTCATCACAATGCTCAATACACTTGTCATCAAAATGCTCCCTGACACTTGTTGTCTGTATGCTCCTTGAACCCTGTCATGACAAGGCTCCATGCCTTTTTCATCACAATGATCCATGCCCTTTTCCTCACAATGCTCCAAGAACCCTTTAAACACAATGCTCCATGCCCTTGTCATCACAAAGCTCAATGAAATATGTCTTCAGAATGCTCCTTGGGCTTCTCCTCACAATGCTCCATGCCCATGTCATCACAATGTTCCAAGACCCCTGTAATCACAATGGTCCATGCCCCTTTTCATCAGTATGCTCCATGAGATTTGTCATCACAAGTCTCTATGGATTTCTCATCACAATGCTCCAGGACCTTGTCATCACAATGCTTCACGACCTTGTTCTGAAAATTCTCAATGGCCCTTGTCATCATAATGCTCCAAGCCCTAGTCATCACAATGCTCCATTATATTTGTCATCAAAATCCTCCATTACATTTGGAATCACAATGCTCCCTGCCATTCTCATTGCAATGGACCATGACATATGTCATCACAATGCTCCCTGACACCTGTTTTCACAATACTCCATGACCTTCTCATCACAATGATCCATGCCCTTTTCATCACAATGATCCAAGACCCATGTAATCACAATGCTCCATGCCCTTGTCATCACAAAACTCAATGACGCTTGCCATCAGGATTCTACTTTGTCTTCTACTCACTATGCTTCATGCCCTTGTCATCACAATGTTCCAAGACCCCTGTAATCAAAATGCTCTATGCCCCTTTTCTTCAGTATGCTCCATGAGACTTGTCATCACAAGGATCCATGGTTTTGTCATCACAATGCTCCAGGACATTGTCATCACAATGCTTCACGACCTTGTCATGAAAATTTTCAAGGGCCCTTGTCATCATAATGCTCCAAGACCTAATCATCACAATGCTCTATTATATTTGTCATCACAATTCTCCATTACATTTGGCATCACAATGCTCCCTGCCATTTTCATCGCAATGGCCAATGACATATGTCATCACAATGCTCCCTGACAACTGTCTTCACAATACTCCATGACCTTCTCATCACAATGCTCCATGCCCTAGTCATCACAATGCACCATGTCCACTCTCATCACAATAATCTATGAAACTTCTCAGACCAATGCTCCATGCCCGTGTCATCACAATCGTCCATGACCCCTGTCATCACAATGCTCCCTGACTCCAGTCATCACAATGCTTCATAACGTTTGTCATCACAATGGTCCATGCCCGTGTCATCACAAGGCTCTGTGACCTTTGTAACCACAATGCTCCATGAAATTTTCATCACAATTCTCTGTGACACTTGTCATCACAGTGCTCTATGTCTTTGTCAGAACAATGCTCCATGACCATTGTCATCACAATGTGCCACGCGCATTTCATCACAGCCGACCAGAAACTTGTCATTGCCATGCTCCATAAACGTTGTAATCACAATAGTCCATGCACTTCTCATCAAAATGCTCTGTCACCAGAGATATCACAATGTTCCATCACTAGTCTTCACAATACTCCCTCACGCCTGTAATCACAAGGTTCCATGACACTGTCATCACAATGCTACATCCCCTTATCATCACAAAGTTCCATGACCCCTGCCATCACAATGTTCCATAACACCTGTCATCAAAATGCTCCCTGACCCTTTCCATCCCAAAGCTCCAAGTCCCCTGACATCACAATGGTCTATAAACCCTGCCATCAAAATGTTCCATTACACTTTTTATCAAATTGCTGCATGACCCGGTCATCAAAATGCTCCCTGCCCTTCTCATTGCAATGCACCATGACCTTGTCATCAAAATGCTCCATGAATTGTCATCACAAAGCTCCATGACCCTTGGCATCACAATGCTCCATGTCATTGTCATCACAATGCTCCATGTACACTCTCATCACATTGCTCCATGCCCTTGTCATCACAAAGCTCCATGACACTTGTCATCACAATGCTCGATGCCCTTCTCATCACAATGCTCCATGCCCTTGACATTACAATGCACCATGTCCAATGTCATCACAATAATCTATGAAAATTTTCAGACAAATGCTCCATGCCCCTGTAACCACAATGCACCATGCCCTTGTCATCACAATGCTCCATGACCACTGTCATCACAATGCTCGGTGACTCCAGTCATCACAATGCTTCATAACATTTGTCATCACAATGGTCCATGCCCGCGTCATCACAAGGCTCTGTGACCTTTATAACCACAGTGCTCCATGAACTTTTCATCACAATGCTCCGTGACACTGGTCATCAAAATGCTCCATGCGTTTGTCAGAAAAATGCTCCATGACCCTTGTCATCACAATGTGCTACGCGATTTTCATCACAACGGTCCACAAATTTGTCATGGTAATGCTCCATAAACCTTGTAATCACAATGCTCCATGCACTTCTCATCACAATGCTCCATTTCCCCTGTCATGACAATGCTCCATGGCCCATCCCATCACAATATTCCACGGCCTTGTCATCACAAGGCTCCATGACACTTGTCATCACAATGTTCCAAGACCCCTGTAATCACAATGCTCCATGCCCTTGTCATCACAAAGCTCCATGACACATGCCATCAGAATGTTCCATGTCCTTCTCATAAAAATGCTCAATGTCCTTGTCATTACAGTGCTCCAAGACCCCTGTAATCACAATGCTCCATGCCAATTTTCATCTCAATGCTCCATGAACCCTGTCATCACAATGCACCATGCCCATCATCATAATGCTTCCGGCTATTGTCAGCACAATGAAATCAAAATTCTCCATGACCTCTGTCATCACAATGCTCCATGACCCCTGTCATCACAATACTCCATGAACATTTTCAGCCCAATGGTGCATGAACCTTGTCATCAGAGTGATCCATGACCTTGTCATCCCAATGCTCCATGTCCCCTGTATTCACAATGCTCCGTGACGCTTGTCATCACAGTGCTCCATGACACCTGTCATCACAATGCTCCATGCCTTTGTCAGCAAAATGCTACATGACCTTGTCATTACAATGCTCTATGCGCTTGTCATCACAATACTCCATTACCATTGTCATCACAATCCTCCATGAACCTTGGGATCACATTGCTTCATGCCCTTGTAATCACAATGCTCCATGCTCCTTGAAATCAAAATGATCCATGACCTCTGTCATCACAATGCTCCAAACCCTTGTGATCAAAATGTTCCATAACACTTGTCATCACAACGCTCCATGATGCCTGTCATCACAATACTCCATGCACTTTTATCACAATGCTCCATGACCATTGTCATCACAATTCTCAATACACTTGTCATTACAATGCTCCCTGGCACTTATCATCAAAATGCTCCTTGAACCCTGTCACGAAAATGCTCCATGCATTTTTCATCACAATGCCCCATGCCGTTTTCATTACAATGCTCCACGCCACTGTAATCAAAATACTCCACAAGCTTGTCATGAGAATGCTCCATGACCATTTTCATCACAATTCTCCATGCACTTGTCAGCACAATGCTCCCTGACCCTTGTCATCACAATGCTCCAAGCCATTGTCATTACAATGCACCATTACCTTTGTCATCAGAATCCTCCATGACACTTGGCATCACAATGCTCCATGCCATTGTCATCACAATGGGTCACTACATATGTCAACACAGTGCTCCCTGACACCAGTCTTCACAATACTCCATGACCTGGTCATCACAATGCTCCATGCCCTTGTCACCACAGTGCACCATTCCAACAGTCATCACAATAATCCATGAAACTTATTAGATCAATGATCCATGCCCTTGTCATCACAGTGCTATATGACCCTTGTCATCACAATGCTCCATGAACTTTTCATCACAATGCTCTTTGATCCTTGTCATCACATTTCCCTATGCCTTTGTCAGCACAATGCTACATGACCCTTGTCATCACAATGCTCCATGCGCTTGTCAGCACGATGCTCCATGACACATGTCATCACAATGAACCATGCGCTTGTCATCACAGTGCTCCACAATCTTGTCACCACAATGCTCCATAAAACTTGTCATCAAAATGCTCTCTCACCACAGATATCACAATGTTACATCCCTATTCGTTACAATACTCCCTCACCCCTGTTATCACAGTTTTCCATGACTCCTGTCATCACAATGCTACATGCACTTATCATCACAATGTTCGATGACCCCTGACATCACAATGCTCCATAACCCCTGTCATCAAAATGCTCCATTTCCTTTTAATCAAAATGCTCCATGACCCCTGACATCACAATATTCCATAACCCCTGTCATCAAAATGTTCCATAACCATTTTCATCAAATTGCTCCATGACCCTGTCATCACAATGCTCCCTGCCCTTCTCATCACATTGCACAACGCACTTCTCATCAAAATACTACATGACCTTTGTCATCACAAAGATCCATGACCCTTGGCATCACAATGCTCCATGTCATTGTCATCACAATGCTCCATGAACGCTCTCATCACATTGCTCCATGCCCTTGTCATCACAAAGCTCCATGACACATGTCATCAGAATGCTCCATGGCCTTCTCATCACAATGCTCCATGCGCTTGCCATCACAATGCTCCATTACCACTGTCATAAAAATGCTCCATGACCCCTGCCATCACGATGTTCCGTGGCCTTGTCATCACAAGCCTCCATGACCCTTCTCATCACAATGCTCCAAGAACCCTGTAATCACAATGCTCCATGCCCATTTTTCATCTCAATGATCCATGAACCCTGTCATCACAATGCACCATGCCCATCATCATAATGCTTCATGCTATTGTCATCACAATGAAATCAAAATGCTCCATGACCTCTGTCATAACAATGCTCCAAACCCTTCTGATCACAATATTCCATAACACTTGTCATCACAGTGCCCCATGACACTCGTCATCACAATTATCCATGGTCTTCTCATCACAATGCTCCATGACATTTGTCATCACAATGCTCAATACTCTTGTCATCCAAATGCTCCCTGACACTTGTTGTCTGTATGCTCCTTGAACCCTGTCATGACAAGGCTCCATGCCTTTTTCATCACAATGATCCATGCCCTTTTCCTCACAATGCTCCAAGACCCCTGTAAACACAATGCTCCATGCCCTTGTCATCACAAAGCTCAATGAAACATGCCTTCAGAATGCTCCTTGGCCTTCTCCTCACAATGCTCCATGCCATTGTCATCACAATGGGCTAATACATATGTCATCGCAATGCTCCGTGACACCTCTTCTCACAATACTGCATGAACTGGTCATCACAATGCTCCATGCCCTTGTCATCACAATGCGCTATTCCAACTGTCATCACAATTATCCATGAAACTTATTAGACCAATGCTCCATGCCCTTGTCATCACAATGCTCCATGCCCTTGTTATCACAATGTTCCAAGACCCCTGTAATCAGTATGCTCCATGCCCCTTTTCATCAGTATGCTCCATGAGATTTATCATCACAAGTCTCTATGGATTTCTCATCACAATGCTCCAGAACCTTGTCATCACAATTCTTCACGACCTTGTTCTGAACATTCTCAATGGCCCTTGTCATCATAATGCTCCAAGCCCTAGTCATCACAATGCTCCATTATATTTGTCATCAAAATCCTCCATTACATTTGGCATCACAATGCTCCCTGCCATTGTGATTGCAATGGACCATGACATATGTCATCACAATGCTCCCTAACACCTGTCTTCAGAATACTCCATGACCTTCTCATCACAATGATCCATGCCCTTGTCATCACAATGCACCATGTCCAATGTCATCACAATACTCTATGAAACTTTTCAGACCAATGCTCCATGCCCCTGTCACCACAATGCTCCTTGCCCTTGTCATCACAATGCTCCATGACCCCTGTCATCACAATGCTCCGTGACTCCAGTCATCACAATGCTTCATAACATTTTTCATCACAATGGTCCATGCCCGCGTCATCACAAGGCTCTGTGACCTTTATAACCACAATGCTCCATGAACATTTCATCACAGTGCTCCGTGACACTTGTCATCAAAATGCTCCATGACCCTTGACATCACAATGTGCTACGTGATTTTCATCAAACCGATCCAAAAATTTGTCATGGTAATGCTCCATAAACCTTGTAATCACAATGCTCCATGCCCTTCTCAACACAATGCTCCATTACGCCTGTCATAACAATGCTCCTTGACACCTGCCATCACAATATCCCACGGCCTTGTCATCACAAGGCTCCATGACACTTGTCATCACAATGCTCCAAGACACCTGTAATCACAATGCTCCATGCCCTTGTCATCACAAAGCTCCATGACAAATGCCATCAGAATGTTCCATGTCCTTCTCATCAAAATGCTCCATGCCCTTGTCATCACAATTCTCCCTGACACCTGTCTTCACAGTACTCCATGAGCTTCTCATCACAATGCTCCATGCCCTTGTCATCACAATGCTCCATGACCCCTGTCATCACAATAATCCATGAACATTTTCATCACAGTGCTCCACGACCAACTCATCACAATGCTCCATGGCCAATATCATCAGCATGATCCATGACCACTGTCATCAAAACATTCCATGACAGCCGACAACACAATGATCCGGGACTCTTGTCATCACAGTGCTCCATTCCCTAGTCATCACAATGCTCCATGACCCCTGTCATCACAACACTCCATGCACATTTTCAGCCCAGTTCTCCATGAAACTTGTCACCAAAATGATCCATGCCCTTGTCATCCCAATGCTCCATGACCGCTGTATTCACAATGCTCCGTGACGCTTGTCATCACAGTGTTCCATGACACATGTCATCACAATGCTCCATGCCTTTGTCAGCAAAATGCTACATGACCTTGTCATTACAATGCTCTATGCGCTTGTCATCACAATACTCCATAACCATTGTCATCACAATCCTCAATGAACCTTGGGATCACATTGCTTCATGCCCTTGTCATCACAATGGTCCATGCTCCTTGAAATCAAAATGATCCATGACCTCGGTCATCACTTTTCTCCAAACCCTAGTGATCACAATGTTCCATAACACTTGTCATCACAACGCTCCATGATGCCTGTCATCACAATATTCCATGCCCTTTTCATCACAATGTTCCATGACCTTTGTCATCACAATTCTCAATGCACTTGTCATCACAATGCTCCATGCGCTTGTCAGCACAATGCTCCATGACACATGTCATCACAATGCACCACGCACTTCTCATCACAATGCTGCTTAAAATATGTCATCACAATGCTCCATGCACTTCTCATCAAAATGCTCTCTCACCACTGATATCACAATGCTACATCACTAATTGTCATAGTACTCCCTCAACCCTGTCATCACAATGTTCCATGACTCGTGTCATCACAGTGCTACATGCACTTATCATCACAATGTTCGATGACCCCTGACATCACAATGTTCCATAACACCTGTCATCAAATTGTTCCATGACACTTTTCATCAAATTGCTCCATGACCCTGTCATCAGAATGCTCCCAGCCTTTCTCATCACAATGCACAACGCCCTTGCCATCAAAATGCTCCATGACCTTCGTCATCAAAAAGATCCATGACTCTTCGCAACACATTGCTCCATGCACTTGTCTTCACGAAGCTCCATGACACGTCATCAGAATGCTTCATGGCCTTCTCATCACAATGCCCCATGCCCTTGCCATCACAATGCTCCATTACCCCAGTCATAAAAATGCTCCATGACCCCTGCCATCACGATGTTCCTTGGCCTTGTCATCACAAAGCTCCATGACCCTTCTCATCACAACGCTCCAATAACACTTTAATCACAATGCTCTATGCCCCTTTTCATCTCAATGATCCATGAACCCTGTCATCACAATGCACCATGCCCATCATCATAATGCTTCTTGCTATTGTCATCACAATGAAATCAAAATGTTCCATGACCTCTGTCATAACAATGCTCCAAACCCTTGTGATCACAATATTCCAAAACTCTTGTCATCACAATGCCCCATGACGCTCGTCATCACAATTATCAATGGCCTTCTCATCACAATGCTCCATGACCTTTGTCACCACAATGCTCAATACACTTGTCGTCAAAATGCTCCCTGATACTTGTTGTCTGTATGCTCCTTGAACCCTGTCATGACAAGGCTCCATGCCATTTTCATCACAATGATCCATGCCCTTTTCATCTCAATGCTCCAAGACCCATGTAATCACAATGCTCCATGCCCTTGTCATCACAAAGCACAATGACGCATGCCATCAGAATGCTCCTTGGTCTTCTCCTCACAATGTTCAATGCCCTTGTCATCACAGTGTTCCAAGACCCCTGTAATCACAATGGTCCATGCCCCTTTTCATCAGTATGATCCATGAGAATTGTCATCACAAGGCTCCATTCTTTATCATCACAATGCTCCAGGACCTTGTCATCACAACGCTTCTCGAACTTATCATGAAAATTTTCAATGACCCTTGTCATCATAATGCACCAAGCCCTAATCATCACAAAGCTCCATTATATTTGTCATCACAATTCTCCATTACATTTGGCATCATAATGCTCCATGCCATTGCCATCGCAATGGACCATGACATATGTCATCACATTGCTCCCTGACAACTGTCTTCACAGTACTCCATGACCTTCTCATCACAATGCCCCATGCCCTTGTCATCACAATGCACCATGTCCACTGTCATCACAATAATCTATGAAACTTGTCAGACCAATGCTCCCTTCCCCTGTCATCACAATGCTCCATGCCCTTGTTATCACAATGCTCCATGACCCCTGTCATCACAATGCTCCGTCACTCCAGTCATCACAATGCTTCATAACGTTTCTCATCACAACGGTCCATGCCCGCGTCATCACAAGGCTCTGTGACCTTTGTAACCACAACGCTCAATGAACTATTCATCACAATGCTCCGTGACCCTTGTCATCACAAGGCTCCATGCCTTTGTCAGAGCAATGCTCCATGATGCTTGTCATCACAATGATCCATGCCCTTGCCATCCCAATGCTCCATGACCCCTGTATTCACAATGCTCCTTGACACTTGTCATCACAGTGCTCCATGACACCTGTCATCACAATGCTCCATGCCTTTCTCAGCAAAATGCTACATGACCTTGTCATTACAATGCTCTATGCTCTTGTCATCACAATACTCCATTTCCATTGTCATCACAATCCTCCATGAACCTTGGGATCACATTGCTTAATGCCCTTGTCATCACAATGCTCCATGTTCCTTGAAATCAAAATGATCCATGACTTCTCTCATCACAATGCTCCAAAACCTTGTTATCACAAAGTTCCATAACACTTGTCATCACAATGCTCCATGATGCCTGTCATCACAGTACTCCATGCCCTTTTCATCACATTTCTCCATGACCTTTGTCATCACAATTCTCAATACACTTGTCATCACAATGCTCCCTGACACTTGTCATCAGAATTCTCCTAGAACCCTGTAAGGAAGATGCTCCATGCCTTTTTCATCACAATGACCGATGCCGTTTTCATCACAATGCTCCATGCCATTGTCATCACAATGCTCCATGTCCTTGTTATCACAATGTTCCAAGACCCCTGTAATCAGAAAGATCCATGCCCCTTTCATCAGTATGCTCCATGAGACTTGTCTTCACAAGGCTCCATGGTTTTCTCATCACAAAGCTCCAGGGCCTTGTCATCACAATTCTTCACGACCTTCTCATGAAAATCCTCAATGGCACTTGTCATCATAATGCTGCAAGCCCTAGTCATCACAATGCTCCATTATATTTGCCATCACAATCCTCCATTACATTTGGCATCACAGTGCTCCCTGCCATTGTCATCGCAATGGACCATGACATATGTCATCACAATGCTCCCTGACACCTCTCTTCACAATACTCCATGACCTTCTCCTCACAATGCTCCATGTCCTTGTCATCACAATGCACCATGTCCACTGTCATCACAATAATCTATGAAACTTCTCAGACCAATGCTCCATGCCCCTGTCCTCACAATGCTCCATGCCCTGGTTATCACAATGCTCCATGATCCCTGTACTCACAATGCTCCATGACTCCAGTCATCACAATGATTCATAACGTTGGTCATCACAGCGGTCTATGCCCACGTCATCGCCAGGCTCTGTGTCCTTTGTAACCACAATGCTACATTAACATTTCATCACAATTCTCCGTGACCCTTGTCATCACAATGCTCCATGCCTTTGTCAGAACAATGCTCCATGACACTTGTCATCAAAGTGTGCCACGCACTTTTCATCACAATGATCCACAACCTTGTCATCGCTATGTTCCATTAACATTGTAATCACAATGCTCCATGCACTTCTCATCCAATTGCTCTCGCACTTGGGATATCACAATGATCTATCACTAGATATCACAATCCTCCCTCACCCCTGTAATCACAGTGTTCCATGACCCCTGTCATCACAATGCTACATCCCCTTATCAGCACAATGTTCCATGACTCCTGACATCACAATGTTCCATAACCACTGTCATCAAAATGCTCCATGACACTTTTCATGCCAAAGCTCCATGACCCATGGCATCACAATGTTCTATAACACCTGTCATCAAAATGTTCCATTACACTTTTCATTAAATTGCTCCATGACCCTGTCATCAAAATGCTCCCTGCCCTTCTCATCAAAATGCACCACACTCTTGACATCAAAATGCTCCATGACATTTGTCATCACAAAGCTCCATGACACTTGGCATCACAATGCTCCATGTAATTGTCATCACAATTCTCCATGAACCCTCTCATCACATTGCCCCATGCCTTTGTCATCACAAAGCTCCATCACACTTGTCATCACAATGCACCATGCCCTTGTCATTACAATCCACCATGACCCAAGTATCACAGTGTACCGTGCCCTTCTCATCACAATGCTCCATGCCCACTCTCATCACAATAATCCATGAAATATTTCAGACTAATGGTCAATGACATTCTCATCACAATGGTCCATTACTTCTGTCGTAACAATGCTCCATGAACACTGCCATCACAATGTTCCACGGCCTTGTCATCACAAGGCTCCATGACCCTTGTCATCACAATGATCAAAGACCCCTGTAATCACAATGCTCCATGCCCTTTTTCATCAGAATGCTCCATGAGATTTCTCATCACAAGTCTCCATGGTCATCTCATCACAATGCTCCAGGACCTTGTCATCACCATGCTCCATTCCCTAGTCATCACAATGCTCCATGACCCATGTCATAACAATACTCCATGAACATTTTCAGCCCAATGCTCCATGACCTTCTCATCACAATGCTCCATGACCAATATCATCACAATGCTCCATGACCACTGTCAACACAACACTCCATGACACGTGACAACACAATGATCCGGAACCCTTGTCATCACAATGCTCCAAGACCCCTGTAATCACAATGCTCCATGACCCCTGTCATCACAATACTCCATGAAATTTTTCAACCCAATGCTCCATGACCCTTGTCATCACAATGATACATGCCCTTGTCATCCCAATGCTCCATGACCCCTGTATTCACAATGCTCCATGACGCTTGTCATCACTGTGCTCCATGAAACATGTTATCACAATGCTCGATGCCTTTCTCAGCAAAATGCTACAGGACCTTGTCATTACAATGCTCTATGCGCTTGTCATCACAATACTCTTTAACATTGTTATCACAATCCTCCGTGAAACTTGGGATCACATTGCTTCATGCCCTTGTCATCACAATGCTCCCTGCTCCTTGAAATCAAAATGATCCATGACCTCTCTCATCACAATGCTCCAAACTCTTGTGATCACTATGTTCTATAACACTTGTCATCACAAAGCTCCATGATGCCTGTCATCACACATACTCCATGTCCTTTTATAACAATGCTCCATGAATTTGTCATCACAATTCTCAGTACACTTGTCATCACAATGCTCCGTGACATTGTCGTCAGAATGCTCCTTGAACCCTGTCACAAAAAGGCTCCATGCCTTTTTCATCAAAATGCTCCATGCAATTGTCATCAAAATACTCCACAAGCTTGTGATCAGAATGCTCCATGACCCTTGTCATCACAATTCTCCATGCACTTGTCAGCACAATGCTCCCTGAAACCTGTCATCACAATGCTCCAAGCCCTTGTCATCACAATGCTCCATTACCTTTGTCATCAGAATCCTCTATGACAATTGGAATCACAATTCTCCATGCCATTGTCATTACAATGGGCCATTACGTATGTCATCACAATGCTCCCTGACAACTCTCTTCACAATACTGCATGACCTGGTCATCACAATGCTCCATGCCCTTGTTATCACAATGTTCCAAGTCCCCTGTAATCAGAATGCTCCAGACCCCTTTTCATCAGTATGCTCCTTGAGACTTGTCATCACAAGCCTCCATGGTTTTCTCATCACAATGCTCCAGGACTTGTCATCGCAATGCTTCACGACATTGTCATGGAAATTCTCAATGGCCCTTGTCAACATAATGCTCCATGCCCTAGTCATCACAGTGCTCCATTATATTTGTCATCACATCCTCCATTTCAATTGGCATCACAATGCTCCATGCTATTGTCATCGCAATGGACCATGACATAGGTCATCACAATGCTCCCTGACACCTGTCTTCACAATACTCCATGCCCTTGTCATCACAATGCACTATGTCCACTGTCATCACAATAATCTATGAAACATGTCAGACCTATGCTCCATGCCCCTGTCATAACAATGCTCCATGCCCTTGTCATCACAATGCTCCATGATCCCTGTCATCACAATGCTCCTTGATTCCAGTCATCACTATGCTTCATAACGTTTGTCATCACAACGGTCCATGCCCGCATCATCACAAGGCTCTGTGACCTTTGTAACCACAATGCTCCATGAACATTTCATCACAATGCCCCGTGACCCTTGTCATCACAATACTCCATGCCTTTGTAAGAACATTGCTCCATGACCCTTGTCATCACAATGTGCCATGCGATTTTCATCACAATGATCCACAACCTTGTCATCGCTATGCTCCATAAACCTTGTAATCACAATGCTCCATGCACTTCTCATCCAAATGCTCTCACATGAGATATCACAATGTTCCACCACTAGTCATCACAATCCTCCCTTACCCCTGTTATCACAATGTTCCATGACCCCTGTCATCACAATGCAACATCCCCTTATCTGCACAATGTTCCATGACCCCTGGCATCACAATGTTCTATAACCCCTGTCATCAAAATGTTCCATTACACTTTTCATCAAATTGCTGCATGACCCTGTCATCAAAATGCTCCCTGCACTTCTCATCACAATACACCACACCCTTGTCATCAAAATGCTCCATGACCATTGTCATCACAAAGCTCCATGGCACTTGGCATCACAGTGCTCCATGTCATTGTCATCACAATGCTCCATGAACCCTCTCATCACATGACTCCATGCCCTTGTCATCACAAAGCACCATGACACTTGTCATCACAATGCTCGATGCCCTTCCCATCACAATGCTCCATGCCTTTGTCATTACAATCCTCCATGGCCCATGTATCACAGTGTTCCGTGCCCTTGTCATCACAATGCTCCATGCCCACTCTCATCACAATAATCCATGAAACATTTCAGACCATTGCTCAATGCCCTTCTCATCACAATGCTCCATTATCTCTGTCATAACAATGCTCCATGACCCCTGCCATCACAAGGTTCCATGGCCTTGTCATCACAAGGCTCCATGACCCTTGTCTTCACAATGCTCCAAAACACCTGTAATCACAATGCTCCCTGCCCTTGATATCACAAAGCTCCATGACGCATGTCATCAGAATGTTCCATGGCCTTCTCCTCACAATGCTCCATGCCCTTGTCATCACAATTCTCCAAGACCCCTGTAATCACAATGCTCCATGTCCCTTATCATCAGAATGCTCCATGAGACTTGTCATCACAAGTCTCCATGGTCTTCTCATCACAATGCTCCAGGACCTTGTCATCACCATGCTCCATTCCCTTGTCATCACAATGTTCCATGACCCCTGTCATCACAATACTCCATGAATATTTTCAGCCCAGTACTCTGTGAACTTCTCATCACAATGCTCCAAGACCAATATCATTAAAATGCTCCATGACCACTGTCATCACAACACTCCATGGCACCTGACAACACAATGATCCGGGACTCTTGTCATCACAATGCTCCATTCCCTAGTCATCACAATGCTCCATGACCACTGTCATCACAATACTCCATGAATATTTTCAGCCCAATACTCCATGACGCTTGTCATCACAATGATCCATGCCCTTGTCATCCCAATGCTACATGAACCCTGTATTCACAATGCTCCGTGACGCTTGTCATCACAGTGCTCCATGACACCTGTCATCACAATGCTCCATGCCTTTGTCATCAAAATGCTACATGACCTTCTCATTACAATACTCTATGCACTTGTCATCACAATACTCCATTACCATTGTCATCACTATCCTCCATGAACCTTGGGATCACATTGCTTCATGCCCTTGTCATCACAATGCTACATTCTCCTTGAAATCAAAATGATCCATGACCTCTGTCATCGCAATGCTCCAAACACTTGTGATCACAATGTTCCATAACACTTGTCATCACAACGCTCCATGATGCCTGTCATCACAATACTCCATGCCCTTTTCATCACAATGCTCCATGACCTTTGTCATCACAATTCTCAATACACTTGTCATCACAATGCTCCATGACACTTTTCGTCAGAATGCTCATTGAACCCTGTCATGAAAAGGCTGCATGCATTTTTCATCACAAAGACCCATGCCGTTTTCATCACAATGCTCCATGCCATTGTCATCAAAATACTCCAGAAGCTTTTCATCAGAATGCTCCATGACCCTTGTCATCACAATTCTCCATGCACTTGTCAGCACAATGCTCCCTGAACCTTGTCATCACTATGCTCCAAGCCATTGTCATCACAATGCTCCATTAACTTGGTCATCAGAATCCTCCATGACATTTGTCATCACAATGCTCCATGCCATTGTCATCACAATCGGCCAATACATATGTAATCACAATGCTCCGTGACACCTCTTTTCACAATACTGCATGACCTGGTCATCACAATGCTCCATGCCCTTGTCATCACAATGCGCCATTCCAACTGTCATCACAATAATCCATGAAACTTATTAGACCAATGCTCCATGCCCTTGTCATCACAATGCTCCATGCCCTTGTTATCACAATGTTCCAAGACCCCTGTAATCAGAATGCTCCATGCCCCTTTTCATCAGTATGCTCCATGAGACTTGTCATCACAAGGCTCCATGGTTTTCTCATCACAGTGCTCCAGGACCTTGTCATCACAATGCTTCACGACATTGTCATGAAAATTCTCATTGGCCCTTGTCATCATAATGCTCCAAGCCGTAGTCATCACAATGCTACATTATATTTGTCATTACAATCCTCCATTACATTTGACATCACAATGCTCCATGCCATTGTCATCGCAATGGGCCATGACATATGTCATCACAATGCTCCCTGACACCTGTCTTCACAATACACAATGCCCTTGTCATCACAATGCTCCATGCCCTTGTCATCACAATGCACCATGTCCACTGTCATCACAATCATGTATGAAACTTGTCAGACCAATGCTCCATGCCCCTGTCATCACAGTGCTCCATGCCCTTGTCATCACAATGCTCCATGACCCCTGTCATCACAATGCCCCGTGACTCCAGTCATCACAATGCTTCATAACGTTTGTCATCACAACGGTCCATGCCCACATCATCACAAGGCTCTGTGACCATTTTAACCACAATGCTCCATGAACTTTTCATCACAATGCTCCGTGACCCTTGTCATCACAATACTCCATGCCTTTGTCAGAACAATGCTCCATGACCCTTTTCATCACAATGTGCCATGCACTTTTCATCACAATGTAGCATGCACTTTTCATCACAATGATCCACAACCTTGTCATCGCTATGCTCCATAAACCTTGTAATCACAATGCTCCATGAACCTCTCATCCAAATGCTCTCTCACATGAGATATCACAATGTTCCACCACTAGTCATCACAATCCTCCCTCACCCCTGTTATCACAATGTTCCATGACCCCTGTCATCACAATGCTACATCCCCTTATCTGCACAATGTTCCATGACCCCTGACATCACAATCTTCCATAACCACTGTCATCAAAATGCTCCATGACCCTTTTCATCCCAAAGATCCATGACCCCTGGCATCACAATGTTCTATAACCACTGTCATCAAAATGTTCCATTACACTTTTCATCAAATTGCTGCATGACCCTGTCATCAAAATGCTCCCTGCCCTTCTCATCACAATGCACCACACCCTTGTCATCAAAATGCTCCATGACCATTGTCATCATAAAGCTCCATGGCCCTTGGCATCACAATGCTCCATGTCATTGTCATCACAATGCTCCATGAACCCTCTCATCACATGGCTCCATGCCCTTGTCATCACAAAGCACCATGACACTTGTCATCACAATGATCGATGCACTTCCCATCACAATGCTCCATGCCTTTGTCATTACAATCCTCCATGACCCATGTATCACAGTGTTCCGTGCCCTTGTCATCACAATGCTCCATGCCCACTCTCATCACAATAATCCATGAAACATTTCAGACCAATGCTCAATGCCCTTCTCATCACAATGCTCCATTATCTCTGTCATAACAATGCTTCATGACCCCTGCCATCACAATGTTCCACGGCCTTGTCATCACAATGCTCCATGACCCTTGTCATCACAATGCTCCAAAACCCCTGTAATCACAATTCTCCATGCCCTTGTCATCACAATGCTCCATGACGCATGTAATCAGAATGTTCCATGGCCTTCTCCTCACAATGCTCCATGCCCTTGTCATCACAATGCTCCAAGACCCCTGTAATCACAATGCTCCATGCCCCTTTTCATCAGGATGCTCCATGAAAATTGTCATCACAAGTCTCCCTGGTCATCTCATCACAATGCTCCAGGACCTTGTTATCACCGTGCTCCATTCCGTTGTCATCACAATGCTCCATGACCCCTGTCATCACAATACTCCATGAACATTTTCAGCGCACTGCTCCATGACCTTCTCATCACAATGCTCCATGAACAATATCATCACAATGCTCCATGACAACTGTCATCACAACACTCCATGACAGCTGACAACCCAATGATCCGGGACCTCTGTCATCATAAAGCTCCAAGACCCCTGTAATCACAATGCCCCATGACACCTGTCATCACAATACTCCAGGAACATTTTCAGCCCAATTCTCCATGACCCTTGTCATCACAATGATCCATGACCTTGTCATTCTAATGCTCCATGACCCCTGTATTCTCAATGGTCCGTGACGCTTGTCATCACAGTGCTCCATGACACATGTCGTCACAATGCTCTATGCCTTTCTCAGTACAATGTTCCATGCCCTTTTCATCACAATGCTACATGACCCCTGTCATCACAATGCTCCATGACTCCAATCATCACAATTCTTCATAACATATGTCATCACGATGGGCGATACCCACGTCATCACAAGGCTCTGTTACCTTTGTAACCACAATGCTCCATGAACTTTTCATCACAATGCTCCGTGACCCTTGTCATCACAATGCTCCATAACGTTGTCAAAAAAATGCTCCATGACCCTTGTCATCACAATGTGCCACGTAATTTTCATCCCAACGGTCCACAAATTTGTCATCGCAATGCTCCATGAACCTTGTAATCACAATGCTCCATGCCCTTCTCATCACAATGCTGCATTACCCCTGTCATAACAATACTCCATGACCCCTGCCATCACAAATTTCTATGCCCTTGTCTTCACAAAGCTCCATGACACGTCATCAGAATGTTCCATGTACTTCTCTTCAAAATGCTCAATGCCCTTATCATAACAATGCTCCAAGACGCCTGTAATCAAAATGCTCCATGCCCCTCTTCATCTCAATGCTCCATGAACCCTGTCATCACAATGCATCATGCCCATCATCATAATGTTTCCGGCTAATGTCAGCACAATGAAATCAAAATTCTACATGACCCCTGTCATCACAGTACTCCATGAACATTTTCAGCCCAAGGCTCCATGACACTTGTCATCATAATGATCCATGCCCTTGTCATCCCAATGCTCCATGACCCCTGTATTCACAATGCTCCATGACGCTTGTCATCACAGTGCTCCATGAAACTTGTCATCACAATGCTCCATGCCTTTGTCAGCAAAATGCTACATGACCTTGTCATTACAATGCTCTTTGCGCTTGTCATCACAATACTCCTTTACCATTGTCATCACAATCCTCCATGAAACTTGGGATCACATTGCTTCATGCCCTTGTCATCACAATGCTCCCTGCTCCTTGAAATCAAAATGATCCATGACCTCTGTCATCACAACGCTCCAAACCCTGGTGATCACAATGTTCCGTAACAGATGTCATCACAAAGCTCCATGATGCCTGTCATCACAATACTCCATGCCCTTTTCATCACAATGCTCCATGACCTTTGTCATCACAATTTTCAATACACTTGTCATCACATTGCTCCCTGACATTGTCGTTAGAGTGCTCCTTGAAACCTGTCACCAAAAGGCTCCATTCCTTTTTCATCACAATGCCCCATGCCATTTTCATCACAATGCTCCATGCCATTGTCAACAAAATACTCCACAAGCTTGTCATCAGAATGCTCCATGTCTGTTGTCATCACAATTATCCATGCACTTGTCAGCACAATGCTCCCTGACCCTTGTCATCACAATGCTCCAAACACTTGTCATCACAATGCTCCATTACCTTTGTCATTAGAATTCTCCATGACACTTGGCATCACAATGCTCCATGCCTTTGTCATCACAATGGGCCATTACATATGTCATCACAATGCTCCCTGACACCTCTCTTCACAATACTGCATGCCCTTGTCATCACAATGCTCCATGCCCTTGTATCACAATGTTCCAAGTCCCCTGTAATCAGAATGCTCCAGAGCCCTTTTCATCAGTATGCTCCTTGAGATTTGTCACCACAAGCCCCCATGGTTTTCTCATCACAATGCTCCAGGACATTTTCATCACAATGCTTCAGGACATTGTCATAAAAATTCTCAATGGCCCTTGTCAACATAATGCTCCAAGCCCTAGTCATCACAATGCTCCATTATATTTGTCATCACATCCTCCATTACATTTGGCATCACAATGCTCCATGCTATTGTCATCGCAATGGACAATGACATAAGTCATTACAATGCTCCCTGACACCTGTCTTCACATTACTCCATGCCCTTGTCTTCACAATGCTCCATGCCCTAGTCATCACAATGCACCATGTCCATTGTCATCACAATAATCTATGAAACTTCTCAGACCAATGCTCCATGCCCCTGTCATCACAATGCTCCATGCCCTTGTTATCACAATGCTCCATGACCCCTGTCATCACAATGCTCCGTGACTCCAGTCATCACTATGCTTCATAACGTTTGTCATCACAACGGTCCATGCCCGCGTCATCACAAGGCTCTGTTACCTTTGTAACCCCAATGCTCCATGAACTTTTCATCACAATGCCCCGTGACCCTTGTCATCACAATGCTCCATGCCTTTGTCAGAACAATGCTACATGACCTTTGTCATCACAATGTGCCATTGACTTTTCATCACAATGATCCACAACCTTGTCATCGCTATGCTCCGTAAACCTTGTAATCACAATTCTCTATGCACTTCTCATCCAAATGTTCTCTCACATAAGATATCACAATGTTCCATCACTAGTCATCACAATCCTCGCTCAACCCTGTTATCACAATGTTCCATGACCCCTGTCATCACAATGCTACATCCCCTTATCAGCACAATGTTCCTTAACCCCTGACATCACAATGTTCCATAACCCCTGTCATCAAAATGCTCCATGATCCTTTTCATCCCAAAGCTCCATGATCCCTGGCAACACAATGTGCTATAACCCATGTCATCAAAATGTTCCATTACAGTTTTCATCAAATTGCTGTATGACCCTGTCATCAGAAAGATCCCTGCCCTTCTCATCACAATGCACAACACATTTGTCATCAAAATGTTCCATGACTTTTGTCATCACAAAGCTCCATGACACTTGGCATCACAATGCTCCATGTCATTGTCATCACAATGCTCCATGAACCATCTCATCACATTGCTCCATGCCCTTGTCATCAAAGGCTCCATGACACTTGTCATCACAATGCTCGATGCCCTTCTCATCACAATGCTCCATGCCCATGTCATTACAATCCTCCATGACCCATGTATCACAGTGTACCGTGCCCTTGTCATCACAATGCTCCATGCCCACTCTCATCACAATAATCCATGAAACATTTCAGACCAATTCTCAATGACCTTCTCATCACAATGCTCCATTTCCAATGTCATAAAAATGCTCCATGACCACTGCCATCAAAATGTTCCACGGCCTTCTCATCAAAAGTCTCCATGGCCCTTGTCATCACAATGCTCCAAAACCCCTGTAATCACAATGCTCCATGCCCTTGTCATCACAATGCTCCATGACCTTTGTCATCACAATTCTCAATACACTTGTCATCACAATGCTCCATGACACTTGTCGTCAGAATGCGCCTTGAACCCTGTCACGAAAAGGCTGCATGCCTTTTTCATCACAAAGCGCCATGCCATTTTCATCACAATGCTCCATGCCATTGTCATCAAAATACTCCACAAGCTTGTCATCGGAATGCTCCATGACTCTTGCCATCACAATTCTCCATGCACTTGTCAGCACAATGCTACCTGAACCTTGTCATCACTATGCTCCAAGCCATTGTCATCAAAATGCTCCATTACGTTTGTCATCAGAATCATCCATGACAATTTGCATCACGATGCTTCATGCCATTGTCATCACAATGGGCCAATACATATGTCATCACAATGCTCCGTGACACCACTTTTCACAATACTGCATGACCTTTTCATCACAATGCTCCATACCCTTCTCATCACAATGCTCCATTACCTCTATCATCACAATGCTCCAAGACCCCTGTAATCACAAAGCTCCATGCCCTTGTCATCACAAGGCTCCAGGATGCATGTCATCAGAATGTTCCATGGCCTTCTCCACACAATGCTCCATGCCCTTGTCATCACAGTGCTCCAAGACCCATGTAATCACAATGCTCCATGCCTTTTTTCATCTGAATGCTCCATGAGACTTGTCATCACAAGTCTCCATGGTAATCTCATCACAATGCTCCAGGAACTTGTTATCACCATGCTCCATTCCCTTGTCATCACAATGCTCCATGACCCCTGTCATCACAATACTCCATGAACATTTTCAGCCCAATGCCCCATGACCTTCTCATCACAATGCTCCAAGACCAATATCATCAAAATTCTCCATGATCACTGTCATCACAACACTCCACGACACCTGACAACACAATGATCCGGGACTCTTGTCATCACAATGCTCCATTCCCTAGTCATCACAATGCTCCATGACCACTGTCATCACAATACTCCATGAATATTTTCAGCCCAATACTCCATGACGCTTGTCATCACAATGATCCATGCCCTTGTCATCCCAATGCTCCATGACCCCTGTATTCACAATGCTCCGTGACGCTTGTCATCACAGTGCTCCATGACACCTGTCATCACAATGCTCCATGCCTTTGTCATTAAATGCTACATGACCTTCTCATTACAATACTCTATGCACTTGTCATCACAATACTCCATTACCATTGTCATCACTATCCTCCATGAACCTTGGGATCACATTGCTTCATACCCTTGTCATCACAATGCTACATGTTCCTTGAAATCAAAATGATCCATGACCTCTGTCATCGCAATGCTCCAAACACTTGTGAACACAATGTTCCATAACACTTGTCATCACAACGCTCCATGATGCCTGTCATCACAATACTCCATGCCCTTTTCATCACAATGCTCCATGACCTTTGTCATCACTATTCTCAATACACTTGTCATCACAATGCTCCATGCCATTGTCATCACAATGGGCTTAAACATATATCATCACAATGCTCCGTGACAACTCTTCTCACAATACTGCATGACCTGGTCATCACAATGCTCCATGCCCTTGTCATCACAATGGGCCATTCCAACTGTCATCACAATAATCCATGAAACTTATTAGACCAAAGCTCCATGCCCTTGTCATCACAATGCTCCATGCCCTTGTTATCACAATGTCCCAAGACCCCTGTAATCAGAATGCTCCATGCCCCTTTTCATCAGTATGCTCCATGAGACTTGTCATCACAAGGCTCCATGGATTTCTCATCACAGTGCTCCAGAACCTTGTCATCACAATGCTTCACGACATTGTCATGAAAATTCTCAATGGCCCTTGTCATCATAATGCTCCAAGCCGTAGTCATAACAATGCTCCATTATATTTGTCATTACAATCCTCCATTACATTTGGCATCACAATGCTCCATGCCATTGTCATCGCAATGGACCATGACATATGTCATCACAATGCTCCCTGACACCTGTCTTCACAATACTCCATGACCTTGTCATCATAATGCTCCATGCCCTTGTCATCACAATGCACCATGTCCACTGTCATCACAATCATCTATGAAACTTGTCAGACCATTGCTCCATGCCACTGTCATCACAGTGCTCCATGCCCTTGTCATCACAATGCTCCATGACCCCTGTCATCACAATGCCCCGTGACTCCAGTAATCACAATGCTTCATAACTTTTGTCATCACAACGGTCCATGCCCGCGTCATCACAAGGCTCTGTGACCATTTTAACCACAATGCTCCATGAACTTTTCATCACAATGCTCCATGACACTTGTCATCACAATGCTCCATGCCTTTGTCAGAACAATGCTCCATAACAATTTTCATCACAATGTACCATGCACTTTTCATCACAATGATCCACAACCTTGTCATCGCTATGCTCCATAAACCTTGTAATCACAATGCTCCATGAACTTCTCATCCAAATGCTCTCTCACATGAGATATCACAATATTCCATCACTAGTCATCACAATATTCCCTCACCCCTGTTTTCACAATGTTCCATGACCACTGTCATCACAATGCTACATCCCCTTATCTGCACAATGTTCCATGACCCCTGACATCACAATCTTCCATAACCCCTCTCATCAAAATGCTCCATGACACTTTTTATCCCAAAGATCCATGACACCTGGCATCACAATGTTCTATAACCCCTGTCATCAAAATGTTCCCTTACACTTTTCATCAAATTGCTGCATGACACTGTCATCAAAATGCTCCCTGCACTTCTCATCACAATGCACCACACCCTCATCATCAAAATGCTCCATGTCATTGTCATCACAATGCTCCATGAACACTCGCATCACATGGCTCCATGCTCTTGTCATCACAATGCACCATGACACTTGTCATCACAATGCTCGATGCCCTTCTCATCACAATGCTCCATGCCCTTGTCATTACAATCCTCCATGACCGATGTATCACAGTGTTCCGTGCCCTTGTCATCACAATGCTCCATGCCCACTCTCATCACAACAATCCATGAAATATTTCAGACCAATGCTCAATGTCCTTCTCATCACAATGCTCCATTATCTCTGTCATAACAATGCTCCATGACACCTGCCATCACAATGTTCCACGGCCTTGTCATCACAAGGCTCCATGACCCTTGTCATCACAATGCTCCAAGACCCCTGTAATCACAATGCTCCATGCCCTTTTCATCACAATGCTCCATGACGCATGTAATCAGAATGTTCCATGGCCTTCTCCTCACAATGCTCCATGCCCTTGTCATCACAATGCTCCAAGACCCCTGTAATCACAATGCTCCATGCCCCTTTTCATCAGGATGCTCCATGAAAATTGTCATCACAAGTCTCCCTGGTCATCTCATCACAATGCTCCAGGACCTTGTTATCACCATGCTCCATTCCCTTGTAATCACAATGCTCCATGACCACTGTCATCACAATAATCCATGAATATTTTCAGCCCAATGCCCGATGAACTTCTCATCACAATGCTCCAAAACCAATATCATCACAATGCTCCATGATCACTGTCATCACCACACTCAATGACACCTGACAACACAATGATCTGGGACTCTTGTCATCACAATGCTCCATTCCCTAGTCATTACAATGCTCCATGACCCCTGTCATCACAATACTCCAGGAAAAATTTCAGCCCAATTCTCCATGATCCTTGTCATCACAATGATCCATGCCCTTGTCATCCTAATGCTCCATGTCCCCTGTATTCACAATGCTCCGTGACGCTTGTCATTACAATGCTCCATGACACATGTCATCACAATGCTCTATGCCATTCTCAGCACAATGCTCCATGCCCTTTTCATCACATTGCTCCATGACCCCTGTCATCACAATGCTCCGTTACTCCAGTCATCACAATTCTTCATAACATTTGTCATCACAATGGTCGATACCCGTGTCATCACAAGTCTCTGTTAACTTTGTAACCACAATGCTCCATGAACTTTTCATCACAATGCTCCGTGACACTTGTCATCACAATGCTCCATGCCTTTGTCAGAAAAATGCTCCATGACCCTTGTGATCACAATGTGCCACACGCTTTTCATCCCAACGGTCCAGAAATTTGTCATCGCAATGCTCTATAAATCTTGTAATCACAATGATCCATTCCCTTCTCATCACAATTCTCCATTACCTCTGTCATCACAATGCACCAAGACCCCTATAATCACAAAGCTCCATGCCCTTGTCATCACAAAGCTCCATGACTCATGTCATCAGAATGTTCCATGGCCTTCTCCACACAATGCTCCATGCCCTTGTCATCACAATGCTCCAAGACCCATGTAATCAAAATGCTCCATGCCCCTTTTCATCAGAATGCTCCATGAGACTTGTCATCACAAGTCTCCATGGTCTTATCATCACAATGCTCCAGGACCTTGTCATCACCATGCTCCATTCCCTTGTGATCACAATGCTCCATGACCCCGTCATCACAATACTCCATGAACATTTTCAGCCCAATGCCCCATGACATTCTCATCACAATGCTCCAAGACCAATATCATCACAATGCTCCATGATCACTGTCATCACAACACTCAATGACACCTGACAACACAATGATCCGGGACTCTTTTCATCACAATGCTCCATTCCCTAGTCATCACAATGCTCCATGACCCCTTTCATCACAATACTCAATGAACATTTTCAGCCCAATGCTCCATGACACTTGTCATCACAATTATCCATGCCCTTGTAATCCCAATGCTCCATGACCCCTGTATTCACAATGCTCTGTGACGCTTGTGATCACAGTGCTCCATGACACCTGTCATCACAATGCTCCATGACTTTGTTGGCAAAATGCTACATGACCTTGTCATTACAATGCTCTATGTGCTTGTCATCACAATACTGCATTACCATTGTCATCACTAAACTCCATGTACTTTGGGATCCCATTGCTTCATGCCCTTGTCATCACAATGCTCCATGTTCCTTGAAATCAAAATGATCCATGACCACTGTCATCGCAATGCTCCAAACCCTTGTGATCACAATGTTCCATAACACATTTCATCACAGTGCTCCATGATGCCTGTCATCACAATACTCCATGCCCTTTTCATCACAATGCTCCATGACTTTGGCATCACAATTCTCAATACACTTGTCATCACAATGCTCCCTGACACTTGTCGTCAGAATGCTCCTTGAACCCTGTCACGAAATGGCTCCTTGCCTTTTTCATCACAAAGCCCCATGCAGTTTTCATCACCATTCTCCATGCCATTGTCATCAAAATACTCCACAAACTTGTCATCAGAATGCTCCATGACCCTTGTCATCACAATTCTCCATGCACTTGTCAGCACAATGCTCCCTGAACCTTGTCTTCACTATGCTCCAAGCCATTGTCATCACAATGCTCCTTTACCTTTGTCATCAGAATCCTCCATGAAGCTTGGCATCACAATGCTCCATGCCATTGTCATCACAATGGGCTAATACATATGCCATCACAATGCTCCGTGACACCTCTTCTCACAATACTGCATGAACTGGTCATCACAATGCTCCATGCCCTTGTCATCACAATGCGCCATTCCATCTGTCATCACAATAATCCATGAAACTTATTAGAACAATGCTCCATGCCCTTGTCATCAAAATGCTCCGTGCCCTTGTTATCACAATGTTCCAAGACCCCTGTAATCAGTATGCTCCATGCCCCTTTTCATCAGTATGCTCCATGAGACTTGTCATCACAAGGCTCCATGGTTTTCTCATCACACTGCTCCAGGACCTTGTCATCACAATCCTTCACGACATTGTCATGAAAATTCTCAATGGCCCTTGTCATCATAATGCTCCAAGCCGTAGTCATAACAATGCTCCATTATATTTGTCATTACAATCCTCCATTACATTTGGCATCACAATGCTCCATGCCATTGTCATCGCAATGGACCATGACATATGTCATCACAATGCTCCCTGACACCTGTCTTCACAATACTCCATGCCCTTGTCATCACAATGCTCCATGCCCTTGTCATCACAATGCACCATGTACACTGTCATCACAATCATCCATGAAACTCGTCAGACCAATGCTCCATGACCCTGTCATCACAGTGCTCCATGCCCTTGTCATCACAATGCTCCATGACCCCTGTCATCACAATGCCCCGTGACTCCAGTCATCACAATGCTTCATAACGTTTGTCATCACAACGGTCCTTTCCCGCATCATAACAAGGCTCTGTGACATTTGTAACCACAATGCTCCTTGAACTTTTCATCACAATGCTCCGTGACCCTTGTCATCACAATGCTCCATGCCTTTGTCAGAACAATGCTCCATGACTTTTGTCATCACAATGTGCCATGCAATTTTCATCACAATGATCCACAACCTTGTCATCGCTATGCTCCATAAACCTTGTAATCACAGTGCTCCATGAACTTCTCATCCAAATGCTCTCTCACATGTGATATCACAATGTTCCACCACTAGTCATCACAATCCTCTCTCACCCCTGTTATCACAATGTTCCATGACCCCTGTCATCACAATGCTACATCCCCTTATCTGCACAATGTTCCATGACCCCTGACATCACAATGTTCTATAACCCCTGTCATCAAAATGTTCCATTACACTTTTCATCAAATTGCTGCATGACCCTGTCATCAAAATGCTCCCTGCCCTTCTCATCACAATGCACCACACCCTTGTCATCAAAATGCTCCATGACCATTGTCATCACAAAGCTCCATGGCCCTTGGCATCACAATGCTCCATGTCATTGTCATCACAATGCTCCATGAAAACTCTCATCACATGACTCCATGCCCTTGTCATCACAAAGCACCATGACACTTGTCATCACAATGCTCGATGCCCTTCCCATCACAATGTTCCATGCCTTTGTCATTACAATCCTCCATGACCCATGTATCACAGTATTCCGTGCCCTTGTCATCACAATGCTCCATGCCCACTCTCATCACAATAATCCATGAAACATTTCAGACCAATGTTCAATGCCCTTCTCATCACAATGCTCCAATATCTCTGTCATAACAATGCTCCATGACCCCTGCCATCACAATGTTCCATGGCCTTGTCATCACAAGGTTCCATGACCCTTGTCTTCACAATGCTCCAAAACCACTGCAATCACAATGCTCCATGCCCTTGATATCACCAAGCTCCATGACGCATGTCATCAGAATGTTCCATGGATTTCTCCCCACAATGCTCCATGCCCTTGTCATCACAATGCTCCAAGACCCCTGTAATCACAATGCTCCATGCCCCTTATCATCAGAATGCTCCATGAGACTGGTCATCAGAAGTCTCCCTGGTCATCTCATCACAATGCTCCAGGACCTTGTTATCACCATGCTCCATTCCCTTGTAATCACAATGCTCCATGACCCCTGTCATCACAATAATCCATGAACATTTTCAGCCCAATGCCCCATGACCTTCTCATCACAATGCTCCAAGACCAATATCATCACAATGCTCCATGATCACTGTCATCACAACACTCAATGACACCTGACATCACAATGATCTGGGACTCTTGTCATCACAATGCTCCATTCCCTAGTCATCACAATGCTCCATGACCCCTGTCATCACAATACTCCAGGAACAATTTCAGCCCAATTCTCCATGACCCTTGTCATCACAATGATCCATGCCCTTGTCATCCTAATGCTCCATGACCCCTGTATTCACAATGCTCCGTGACGCTTGTCATTACAATGCTCCATGACACATGTCATCACAATGCTCTATGCCATTCTCAGCACAATGCTCCATGCCCTTTTCATCACATTGCTCCATGACCCCTGTCATCACAATGCTCCGTTACTCCAGTCATCACAATTCTTCATAACATTTCTCATCACAATGGTCGATACCCGTGTCATCACAAGTCTCTGTTAACTTTGTAACCACAATGCTCCATGAACTTTTCATCACAATGCTCCGTGACACTTGTCATCACAATGCTCCATGCCTTTGTCAGAAAAATGCTCCATGACCCTTGTCATCACAATGTGCCACACGCTTTTCATCCCAACGGTCCAGAAATTTGTCATCACAATGCTCCATAAATCTTGTAATCACAATGCTCCATTCCCTTCTCATCACAATTCTCCAGTACCTCTGTCATCACAATGCACCAAGACCCCTATAATCACAAAGCTCCATGCCCTTGTCATCACAAAGCTCCATGACTCATGTCATCAGAATGTTTCATGGCCTTCTCCACACAATGCTCCATGCCCTTGTCATCACAATGCTCCAAGACCCATGTAATCACAATGCTCCATGCCCCTTTTCATCAGAATGCTCCACGAGACTTGTCATCACAAGTCTCCATGGTCTTATCATCACAATGCTCCAGGACCTTGTCATCACCATGCTCCATTCCCTTGTGATCACAATGCTCCATGACCCCTGTCATCACAATACTCCATGAACATTTTCAGCCCAATGCCCCATGACATTCTCATCACAATGCTCCAAGACCAATATCATCACAATGCTCCATGATCACTGTCATCACAACACTCAATGACACCTGACAACACAATGATCCGGGACTCTTTTCATCACAATGCTCCATTCCCTAGTCATCACAATGCTCCATGACCCCTTTCATCACAATACTCAATGAACATTTTCAGCCCAATGCTCCATAACACTTGTCATCAAAATTATCCATGCCCTTGTCATCCCAATGCTCCATGACCCCTGTATTCACAATGCTCTGTGACGCTTGTCATCACAGTGCTCCATGACACCTGTCATCACAATGCTCCATGACTTTGTTGGCAAAATGCTACATGACCTTGTCATTACAATGCTCTATGTGCTTGTCATCACAATACTGCATTACCATTGTCATCACTATGCTCCATGTACTTTGGGATCCCATTGCTTCATGCCCTTGTCATCACAATGCTCCATGTTCCTTGAAATCAAAATGATCCATGACCACTGTCATCGCAATGCTCCAAACCCTTGTGATCACAATGTTCCATAACACATTTCATCACAGTGCTCCATGATGCCTGTCATCACAATACTCCATGCCCTTTTCATCACAATGCTCCATGACTTTTGTCATCACAATTCTCAATACACTTGTCATCACAATGCTCCCTGACACTTGTCGTCAGAATGCTCCTTGAACCCTGTCACAAAATGGCTCCTTGCCTTTTTCATCACAATGCCCCATGCAGTTTTCATCACAATTCTCCATGCCATTGTCATCAAAATACTCCACAAGCTTGTCATCAGAATGCTCCATGACCCTTGTCATCACAATTCTCCATGCACTTGTCAGCACAATGCTCCCTGAACCTTGTCTTCACTATGCTCCAAGCCATTGTCATCACAATGCTCCTTTACCTTTGTCATCAGAATCCTCCATGAAGCTTGGCATCACAATGCTCCATGCCATTGTCATCACAATGGGCTAATACGTATGTCATCACAATGCTCCGTGACACCTCTTCTCACAATACTGCATGAACTGGTCATCACAATGCTCCATGCCCTTGTCATCACAATGCGCCCTTCCAACTGTCATCACAATAATCCATGAAACTTATTAGAACAATGCTCCATGCCCTTGTCATCACAATGCTCCATGCCCTTGTTATCACAATGTTCCAAGACCCCTGTAATCAGTATGTTCCATGCCCCTTTTCATCAGTATGCTCCATGAGACTTGTCATCACAAGGCTCCATGGTTTTCTCATCACACTGCTCCAGGACCTTGTCATCACAATCCTTCCCGACATTGTCATGAAAATTCTCAATGGCCCTTGTCATCATAATGCTCCAAGCCGTAGTCATAACAATGCTCCATTATATTTGTCATTACAATCCTCCATTACATTTGGCATCACAATGCTCCATGCCATTGTCATCGCAATGGACCATGACATATGTCATCACAATGCTCCCTGACACCTGTCTTCACAATACTCCATGCCCTTGTCATCACAATGCTCCATGCCCTTGTCATCACAATGCACCATGTACACTGTCATCACAATCATCCATGAAACTCGTCAGACCAATGCTCCATGACCCTGTCATCACAGTGCTCCATGCCCTTGTCATCACAATGCTCCATTACCCCTGACATCACAATGCCCCGTGACTCCAGTCATCACAATGCTTCATAACGTTTGTCATCACAACGGTCCTTTCCCGCATCATAACAAGGCTCTGTGACATTTGTAACCACAGTGCTCCTTGAACTTTTCATCACAATGCTCCGTGAGCCTTGTCATCACAATGCTCCATGCCTTTGTCAGAACAATGCTCCATGACTTTTGTCATCACAATGTGCCATGCAATTTTCATCACAATGATCCACAAACTTGTCATCGCTATGCTCCATAAACCTTGTAATCACAGTGCTCCATGAACTTCTCATCCAAATGCTCTCTCACATGAGATATCACAATGTTCCACCACTAGTCATCACAATCCTCTCTCACCCCTGTTATCACAATGTTCCATGACCCCTGTCATCACAATGCTACATCCCCTTATCTGCACAATGTTCCATGACCCCTGACATCACAATGTTCCATAACTCCTGTCATCAAAATGCTCCATGACCCTTTTCATCCCAAAGATCCATGACCCCTGGCATCACAATGTTCTATAACCCCTGTCATCAAAATGTTCCATTACACTTTTCATCAAATTGCTGCATGACCCTGTCATCAAAATGCTCCCTGCCCTTCTCATCACAATGCACCACACCCTTGTCATCAAAATGCTCCATGACCATTGTCATCACAAAGCTCCATGGCCCTAGGCATCACAATGCTCCATGTCATTGTCATCACAATGCTCCATGAACCCTCTCATCACATGACTCCATGCCCTTGTCATCACAAAGCACCATGACACTTGTCATCACAATGCTCGATGCCCTTCCCATCACAATGATCCATGCCTTTGTCATTACAATCCTCCATGACCCATGTATCACAGTGTTCCGTGCCCTTGTCATCACAATGCTCCATGCCCACTCTCATCACAATAATCCATGAAACATTTCAGACAAATGCTCAATGCCCTCCTCATCACAATGCTCCATTATCTCTGTCATAACAATGCACCATGACCCCTGCCATCACAATGTTCCATGGCCTTGTCATCACAAGGCTCCATGACCCTTGTCTTCACAATGCTCCAAAACCCCTGCAATCACAATGCTCCATGCCCTTGATATCACAAAGCTCCATGACGCATGTCATCAGAATGTTCCATGGCCTTCTCCCCACAGTGCTCCATGCCCTTGTCATCACAATGCTCCAAGACCCCTGTAATCACAATGCTCCATGCCCCTTATCATCAGAATGCTCCATGAGACTTGTCATCACAAGTCTCCATGGTCTTCTCATCACAATGCTCCAGGACCTTGTTATCACCATGCTCCATTCCCTTGTCATCACAATGCTCCATGCGCTTGTCAGCACAATGCTCCATGACACATGTCATCACAATGCACCACGCACTTCTCATCACAATGCTGCTTAAAATATGTCATCACAATGCTCCATGCACTTCTCATCAAAATGCTCTCTCACCACTGATATCACAATGCTACATCACTAATTGTCACAGTACTCCCTCAACCCTGTCATCACAATGTTCCATGACTCGTGTCATCACAATGCTACATGCACTTATCATCACAATGTTCGATGACACCTGACATCACAATGTTCCATAACACCTGTCATCAAATTGTTCCATGACACTTTTCATCAGATTGCTCCATGACCCTGTCATCAGAATGCTCCCTGCCTTTCTCATCACAATGCACAACGCCCTTGCCATCAAAATGCTCCATGACCTTCGTCATCAAAAAGATCCATGACCCTTGGCAACACATTGCTCCATGCACTTGTCTTCACGAAGCTCCATGACACGTCATCAGAATGCTCCATGGCCTTCTCATCACAATGCCCCATGCCCTTGCCATCACAATGCTCCATTACCCCAGTCATAAAAATGCTCCATGACCCCTGCCATCACGATGTTCCTTGGCCTTGTCATCACAAAGCTCCATGACCCTTCTCATCACAATGCTCCAATAACCCTTTAATCACAATGCTCTATGCCCCTTTTCATCTCAATGATCCATGAACCCTGTCATCACAATGCACCATGCCCATCATCATAATGCTTCTTGCTATTGTCATCACAATGAAATCAAAATGTTCCATGACCTCTGTCATAACAATGCTCCAAACCCTTGTGATCACAATATTCCAAAACTCTTGTCATCACAATGCCCCATGACGCTCGTCATCACAATTATCAATGGCCTTCTCATCACAATGCTCCATGACCTTTGTCACCACAATGCTCAATACACTTGTCGTCAAAATGCTCCCTGATACTTGTTGTCTGTATGCTCCTTGAACCCTGTCATGACAAGGCTCCATGCCATTTTCATCACAATGATCCATGCCCTTTTCATCACAATGCTCCAAGACCCATGTAATCACAATGCTCCATGCCCTTGTCATCACAAAGCACAATGACGCATGCCATCAGAATGCTCCTTGGTCTTCTCCTCACAATGTTCAATGCCCTTGTCATCACAGTGTTCCAAGACCCCTGTAATCACAATGGTCCATGCCCCTTTTCATCAGTATGCTCCATGAGAATTGTCATCACAAGGCTCCATTCTTTGTCATCACAATGCTCCAGGACCTTTTCATCACAACGCTTCTCGAACTTATCATGAAAATTTTCAATGACCCTTGTCATCATAATGCACCAAGCCCTAATCATCACAAAGCTCCATTATATTTGTCATCACAATTCTCCATTACATTTGGCATCATAATTCTCCATGCCATTGCCATCGCAATGGACCATGACATATGTCATCACATTGCTCCCTGACAACTGTCTTCACAGTACTCCATGACCTTCTCATCACAATGCCCCATGCCCTTGTCATCACAATGCACCATGTCCACTGTCATCACAATAATCTATGAAACTTGTCAGACCAATGCTCCCTTCCCCTGTCATCACAATGCTCCATGCCCTTGTTATCACAATGCTCCATGACCCCTGTCATCACAATGCTCCGTGACTCCAGTCATCACAATGCTTCATAACGTTTCTCATCACAACGGTCCATGCCCGCGTCATCACAAGGCTCTGTGACCTTTGTAACCACAACGCTCAATGAACTTTTCATCACAATGCTCCGTGACCCTTGTCATCACAAGGCTCCATGCCTTTGTCAGAGCAATGCTGCATGATGCTTGTCATCACAATGATCCATGCCCTTGCCATCCCAATGCTCCATGACCCCTGTATTCACAATGCTCCTTGACACTTGTCATCACAGTGCTCCATGACACCTGTCATCACAATGCTCCATGCCTTTCTCAGCAAAATGCTACATGACCTTGTCATTACAATGCTCTATGCTCTTGTCATCACAATACTCCATTTCCATTGTCATCACAATCCTCCATGAACCTTGGGATCACATTGCTTAATGCCCTTGTCATCACAATGCTCCATGTTCCTTGAAATCAAAATGATCCATGACTTCTCTCATCACAATGCTCCAAAACCTTGTTATCACAAAGTTCCATAACACTTGTCATCACAATGCTCCATGATGCCTGTCATCACAGTACTCCATGCCCTTTTCATCACATTTCTCCATGACCTTTGTCATCACAATTCTCAATACACTTGTCATCACAATGCTCCCTGACACTTGTCATCAGAATTCTCCTAGAACCCTGTAAGGAAGATGCTCCATGCCTTTTTCATCACAATGACCGATGCCGTTTTCATCACAATGCTCCAGGCCATTGTCATCACAATGCTCCATGTCCTTGTTATCACAATGTTCCAAGACCCCTGTAATCAGAAAGATCCATGCCCCTTTCATCAGTATGCTCCATGAGACTTGTCTTCACAAGGCTCCAAGGTTTTCTCATAACAAACTCCAGGGCCTTGTCATCACAATTCTTCACGACCTTCTCATGAAAATCCTCAATGGCACTAGTCATCATAATGCTGCAAGCCCTAGTCATCACAATGCTCCATTATATTTGCCATCACAATCCTCCATTACATTTGGCATCACAGTGCTCCCTGCCATTGTCATCGCAATGGACCATGACATATGTCATCACAATGCTCCCTGACAACTCTCTTCACAATACTCCATGATCTTCTCCTCACAATGCTCCATGCCTTTGTCAGAACAATGCTCCATGACACTTGTCATCACAGTGTGCCACGCACTTTTCATCACAATGATCTACAACCTTGTCATCGCTATGCTCCATTAACCTTGTAATCACAATGCTCCATGCACTTCTCATCCAATTGCTCTCGCACTTGGGATATCACAATGATCTATCACTAGATATCACAATCCTCCCTCACCCCTGTAATCACAGTGTTCCATGACCCCTGTCATCACAATGCTACATCCCCTTATCAACACAATGTTCCTTGACTCCTGACATCACAATGTTCCATAACCACTGTCATCAAAATGCTCCATGACACTTTTCATCCCAAAGCTCCATGACCCTTGGCATCACAATGTTCTATAACCCCTGTCATCAAAATGTTCCATCACACTTTTCATTAAATTGCTCCATGACCCTGTCATCAAAATGCTCCCTGCCCTTCTCATCAAAATGCACCACACCCTTGACATCAAAATGCTCCATGACATTGGTCATCACAAAGCTCCATGACACTTGGCATCAAAATGCTCCATGTAATTGTCATCACAATTCTCCATGAACCCTCTCATCACATTGCCCCATGCCTTTGTCATCACAAAGCTCCATCACACTTGTCATCACAATGCACCATGCCCTTGTCATTACAATCCACCATGACCCAAGTATCACAATGTACCGTGCCCTTGTAATCACAATGCTCCATGCCCACTCTCATCACAATAATCCATGAAATATTTCAGACTAATGGTCAATGCCATTCTCATCACAGTGGTCCATTACTTCTGTCGTAACAATGCTCCATGACCCCTGCCATCACAATGTTCTACGGACTTGTCATCACAAGGCTCCATGACCCTTGTCATCACAATAATCAAAGACCCCTGTAATCACAATGCTCCATGCCCTTTTTCATCAGAATGTTCCATGAGATTTCTCATCACAAGTCTCCATGGTCATCTCATCACAATGCTCCAGGATCTTGTCATCACCATGCTCCATTCCCTAGTCATCACAATGCTCCATGACCCATGTCATACCAATACTCCATGAACATTTTCAGCCCAATGATCCATGACCTTCTCATCACAATGCTCCATGACCAATATCATCACAATGCTCCATGACCACTGTCAACAGAACACTCCATGACACGTGACAACACAATGATCCGGAACTCTTGTCATCACAATGCTCCAATACCCCTGTAATCACAATGCTCCATGACACCTGTCTTCACAATACTCCATGAAATTTTTCAACCCAATGCTCCATGACCCTTGTCATCACAATGATACATGCCCTTGTCATCCCAATGCTCCATGACCCCTGTATTCACAATGCTCTGTGACGCTTGTCATCACTGTGCTCCATGACATATGTTATCACAATGCTCCATGCCTTTGTCAGCAAAATGCTACATGACCTTGTCATTACAATGCTCTATGTGCTTGTCATCACAATACTCCTTTACCATTGTTATCACAATCCTCCATGAAACTTGGGATCACATTGCTTCATGCCCTTGTCATCACAATGCTCCCTGCTCCTTGAAATCAAAATGATCCATGACCTCTCTCATCACAATGCTCCAAACTCTTGTGATCACTATGTTCTATAACACTTGTCATCACAAAGCTCCATGATGCCTGTCATCACACATACTCCATGCCCTTTTTATAACAATGATCCATGAATTTGTCATCACAATTTTCAGTACACTTGTCATCACAATGCTCCGTGACATTGTCGTCAGAATGCTCCTTGAACCGTGTCACAAAAAGGCTCCATGCCTTTTTCATCAAAATGCTCCATGCAATTGTCATCAAAATACTCCACAAGCTTGTGATCAGAGTGCTCCATGACCCTTGTCATCACAATTCTCCATGCACTTGTCAGCACAATGCTCCCTGAAACATGTCATCACAATGCTCCAAGCCCTTGTCATCACAATGCTTCATTACCTTTGTCAACAGAATCCTCTATGACAATTGGAATCACAATGCTCCATGCCATTGTCATTACAATGGGCCATTACGTATGTCATCACAATGCTCCCTGACAACTCTCTTCACAATACTGCATGACCTGGTCATCACAATGCTCCATGCCCTTGTTATCACAATGTTCCAAGTCCCCTGTAATCAGAATGCTCCAGACCCCTTTTCATCAGTATGCTCCTTGAGACTTGTCATCACAAGCCTCCATGGTTTTCTCATCACAATGCTCTAGGACTTGTCATCACAATGCTTCACGATATTGTCATGAAAATTCTCAATGGCCCTTGTCAACATAATGCTCCATGCCCTAGTCATCACAATGCTCCATTATATTTGTCATCACATCCTCCATTTCAATTGGCATCACAATGCTCCATGCTATTGTCATCGCAATGGACCATGACATAGGTCATCACAATGCTCCCTGACACCTGTCTTCACAATACTCCATGCCCTTGTCATCACAATGCACTATGTCCACTGTCATCACAATAATCTATGAAACATGTCAGACCTATGCTCCATGCCCCTGTCATAACAATGCTCCATGCCCTTGTCATCACAATGCTCCATGATCCCTGTCATCACAATGCTCCTTGATTCCAGTCATCACTATGCTTCATAACGTTTGTCATCACAACGGTCCATGCCCGCATCATCACAAGGCTCTGTGACCTTTGTAACCACAATGCTCCATGAACATTTCATCACAATGTCCCGTGACCCTTGTCATCACAATACTCCATGCCTTTGTAAGAACATTGCTCCATGACCCTTGTCATCACAATGTGCCATGCGCTTTTCATCACAATGATCCACAACCTTGTCATCGCTATGCTCCATAAACATTGTAATCACAATGCTCCATGAACTTCTCATCCAAATGCTCTCTCACATGAGATATCACAATGTTCCACCACTAGTCATCACAATCCTCCCTCACCCCTGTTATCACAATGTTCCATGAACCCTGGCATCACAATGCAACATCCCCTTATCTGAACAATGTTCCATGACCCCTGGCATCACAATGTTCTATAACCCCTGTCATCAAAATGTTCCATTACACTTTTCATCAAATTGCTGCATGACCCTGTCATCAAAATGCTCCCTGCACTTCTCATCACAATGCACCACACACTTGTCATCAAAATGTTCCATGGCCATTGTCATCACAAACCTCCATGGCACTTGGCATCACAATGCTCCATGTCATTGTCATCACAATGCTCCATGAACCCTCTCATCACATGACTCCATGCCCTTGTCATCACAAAGCACCATGACACTTGTCATCACAATGCTCAATGCCCTTCCCATCACAATGCTCCATGCCTTTGTCATTACAATCCTCCATGACCCATGTATCACAGTATTCCGTGCCCTTGTCAGCACAATGCTCCATGCCCACTCTCATCACAATAATCCATGAAACATTTCAGACCAATGCTCAATGCCCTTCTCGTAACAATGCTCCATTATCTCTGTCATAACAATGCTCCATGACCCCTGCCATCACAATGTTCCATGGCCTTGTCATCACAAGGCTCCATGACCCTTGTCTTCACAATGCTACAAAACCCCTGTAATCACAATGCTCCCTGCCCTTGATATCACAAAGCTCCATGACGCATGTCATCAGAATGTTCCATGGCATTCTCCTCACAATGCTCCATGCCCTTGTCATCACAATGCTCCAAGACCCCTGTAATCACAATGCTCCATGTCCCTTATCATCAGAATGCTCCATGAGACTTGTCATCACAAGTCTCCATGGTCTTCTCATCACAATGCTCCAGAACATTGTCATCACCATGCTCCATTCCCTTGTCATCACAATGCTCCATGACCTCTGTCATCACAATACTCCATGAATATTTTCAGCCCAATGCTCTGTGAACTTCTCATCACAATGCTCCAAGACCAATATCATCACAATGCTCCATGACCACTGTCATCACAACACTCCATGACACCTGACAACACAATGATCCGGGACTCTTGTCATCACAATGCTCCATTCCCTAGTCATCACAATGCTCCATGACCACAGTCATCACAATACTCCATGAATATTTTCAGCCCAATACTCCATGACGCTTGTCATCACAATGATCCATGCCCTTGTCATCCCAATGCTCCATGACCCCTGTATTCACAATGCTCCGTGACGCTTGTCATCACAGTGCTCCATGACACCTGTCATCACAATGCTCCATGCAGTTGTCATCAAAATGCTACATGACCTTCTCATTACAATACTCTATGCACTTGTCATCACAATACTCCATTACCATTGTCATCACTATCCTCCATGAACCTTGTGGTCACATTGCTTCATGCCCTTGTCATCACAATGCTACATGCTCCTTGAAATCAAAATGATCCATGACCTCTGTCATCGCAATGCTCCAAACACTTGTGATCACAATGTTCCATAACACTTGTCATCACAACGCTCCATGATGCCTGTCATCACAATACTCCATGCCCTTTTCATCACAATGCTCCATGACCTTTGTCATCACAATTCTCAATACACTTGTCATCACAATGCTCCATGACACTTGTCGTCAGAATGCTCCTTGAACCCTGTCATGAAAAGGCTGCATGCATTTTTCATCACAAAGACCCATGCCGTTTTCATCACAATGCTCCATGCCATTGTCATCAAAATACTCCACAAGCTTGTCATCAGAATGCTCCATTTCCCTTGTCATCACAATTCTCCATGCACTTGTCAGCACAATGCTCCCTGAACCTTGTCATCGCTATGCTCCAAGCCATTGTCATCACAATGCACCATTACCTTTGTCATCAGAATCCTCCATGACATTTGTCATCACAATGTTCCATGCCATTGTCATCACAATGGGCCAATACATATGTCATCACAATGCTCCGTGACACCTCTTTTCACAATACTGCATGACCTGGTCATCACAATGCTCCATGCCCTTGTCATCACAATGCGCCATTCCAACTGTCATCACAATAATCCATGAAACTTATTAGACCAATGCTCCATGTCCTTGTCATCACAATGCTCCATGCCCTTGTTATCACAATGTTCCAAGACCCCTGTAATCAGAATGCTCCATGCCCCTTTTCATCAGTATGCTCCATGAGACTTGTCATCACAAGGCTCCATGGTTTTCTCATCACAGTGCTCCAGGACTTTGTTATCACAATGCTTCACGACATTGTCATGAAAATTCTCATTGGCCCTTGTCATCATAATGCTCCAAGCCATAGTCATCACAATGCTACATTATATTTGTCATTACAGTCCTCCATTACATTTGGCATCACAATGCTCCATGCCATTGTCATCGCAATGGACCATGACATATGTCATCACAATGCTCCCTGACACCTGTCTTCACAATACTCCATGCCCTTGTCATCACAATGCTCCATGCCCTTGTCATCACAATGCACCATGTCCACTGTCATCACAATCATCTATGAAACTTGTCAGACCAATGCTCCATGCCCCTGTCATCACAGTGCTCCATGCCCTTGTCATCACAATGCTCCATGACCCCTGTCAACACAATGCCCCGTGACTCCAGTCATCATAATGCTTCATAACGTTTGTCATCACAACGGTCCATGCCCACATCATCACAAGGCTCTGTGACCATTTTAACCACAATGCTCCATGAACTTTTCATCACAATGCTCCGTGACTCTTGTCATCACAATGCTCCATGCCTTTGTCAGAACAATGCTCCATGACCCTTTTCATCACAATGTGCCATGCACTTTTCATCACAATGATCCACAACTTGTCATCACTATGCTCCATAAACCTTGTAATCACAGTGTTCCATGAACTTCTCATCCAAATGCTCTCTCACATGAGATATCACAATGTTCCAACACTAATCATCACAATCCTCCCTCTCCCCTGTTATCACAATGTTCCATGACCCCTGTCATCACAATGCTACATCCACTTATCTGCACAATGTTCCATGACCCCTGACATCACAATCTTCCATAACCACTCTCATCAAAATGCTCCATGACCCTTTTCATCCCAAAGATCCATGACCCCTGGCATCACAATGTTCTATAACCACTGTCATCAAAATGTTCCATTACACTTTTCATCAAATTGCTGCATGACCCTGTCATCAAAATGCTCCCTGCCCTTCTTATCACAATGCACCACACCCTTGTCATCAAAATGCTCCATGACCATTGTCATCATAAAGCTCCTTGGCCCTTGGCATCACAATGCTCCATGTCATTGTCATCACAATGCTCCATGAACCCTCTCATCACATGGCTCCATGCCCTTGTCATCACAAAGCACCATGACACTTGTCATCACAATGCTCGATGCCCTTCCCATCACAATGCTCCATGCCTTTGTCATTACAATCCTCCATGACCCATGTATCACAGTGTTCCGTGCCCTTGTCATCACAATGCTCCGTGCCCACTCTCATCACAATAATCCATGAAACATTTCAGACCAATGCTCAATGCCCTTCTCATCACAATGCTCCATTATCTCTGTCATAACAATGCTTCATGACCCCTGCCATCACAATGTTCCACGGCCTTGTCATCACAATGCTCCATGACCCTTGTCATCACAATGCTCCAAAACCCCTGTAATCACAATTCTCCATGCCCTTGTCATCACAATGCTCCATGACGCATGTAATCAGAATGTTCCATGGCCTTCTCCTCACAATGCTCCATGCCCTTGTCATCACAATGCTCCAAGACCCCTGTAATCACAATGCTCCATGCCCCTTATCATCAGAATGCTCCATGAGACTTGTCATCACAAGTCTCCATGGTCATCTCATCACAATGCTCCAGGAACTTGTCATCACCCTGCTCCATTCCGTTGTCATCACAATGCTCCATGACCCCTGTCATCACAATACTCCATAAACATTTTCAGCGCACTGCTCCATGACCTTCTCATCACAATGCTCCATGAACAATATCATCACAATGCTCCATGACCACTCTCATCACAACACTCCATGACAGCTGACAACCCAATGATCCGGGACCTCTGTCATCATAATGCTCCAAGACCCCTGTAATCACAATGCCCCATGACACCTGTCATCACAATACTCCAGGAACATTTTCAGCCCAATTCTCCATGACCCTTGTCATCACAATGATCCATGACCTTGTCATTCGAATGCTCCATGACCCCTGTATTCGCAATGGTCCGTGACGCTTGTCATCACAGTGCTCCATGACACAAGTCATCACAATGCTCTATGCCTTTCTCAGCACAATGTTCCATGCCCTTTTCATCACAATGCTGCATGACCCCTGTCATCACAATGCTCCATGACTCCAGTCATCACAATTCTTCATAACATGTGTCATTACGATGGGCGATACCCACGTCATCACAAGGCTCTGTTACCTGTGTAACCACAATGCTCCATGAACTTTTCATCACAATGCTCCGTGACCCTTGTCATCACAATGCTCCATACCGTTGTCAAAAAAATGCTCCATGACCCTTGTCATCACAATGTGCCACGTAATTTTCATCCCAACGGTCCACAAATTTGTCATAGCAATGCTCCATGAACCTTGTAATCACAATGCTCCATGCCCTTCTCATCACAATGCTGCATTACCCCTGTCATAACAATACTCCATGACCCCTGCCATCTCAAATTTCTATGCCCTTGTCGTCACAAAGCTCCATGACACATCATCAGAATATTCCATGTACTTCTCTTCAAAATGCTCAATGCCCTTATGATAACAATGCTCCAAGACGCCTGTAATCACAATGCTCCATGCCCCTCTTCATCTCAATGCTCCATAAACCCTGTCATCACAATGAATCATGCCCATCATCATAATGTTTCCGGCTAATGTCAGCACAATGAAATCAAAATTCTACATGACCCCTGTCATCACAGTACTCCATGAACATTTTCAGCCCAAGGCTCCATGACACTTGTCATCAAAATGATACATGCCCTTGTCATCCCAATGCTCCATGACCCCTGTATTCACAATGCTCCGTGACGCTTGTCATCACAGTGCTCCATGAAACTTGTCATCACAATGCTCCATGCCTTTGTTAGCAAAATGCTACATGACCTTGTCATTACAATGCTCTTTGCGCTTGTCATCACAATACTCCTTTACCATTGTCATCACAATCCTCCATGAAACTTGGGATCACATTGCTTCATGCCCTTGTCATCACAATGCTCCCTGCTCCTTGAAATCAAAATGATCCATGACCTCTGTCATCACAATGCTCCAAACCCTGTTGATCACAATGTTCCGTAACACATGTCATCACAAAGCTCCATGATGCCTGTCATCACAATACTCCATGCCCTATTCATCAAAATGCTCCATGACCTTTGTCATCACAATTTTCAATACACTTGTCATCACATTGCTCCCTGACATTGTCGTTAGAGTGCTCCTTGAAACCTGTCACCAAAAGGCTCCATTCCTTTTTCATCACAATGCCCCATGCCATTTTCATCACAATGCTCCATGCAATTGTCATCAAAATACTCCACAAGCTTGTCATCAGAATGCTCCATGTCTGTTGTCATCACAATTATCCATGCACTTGTCAGCACAATGCTCCCTGACCCTTGTCATCACAATGCTCCAAACACTTGTCATCACAATGCTCCATTACCTTTGTCATTAGAATCCTCCATGACACTTGGCATCACAATGCTCCATGCCTTTGTCATCACAATGGGCCATTACATATGTCATCACAATGCTCCCTGACACCTCTCTTCACAATACTGCATGCCCTTGTCATCACAATGCTCCATGCCCTTGTATCACAATGTTCCAAGTCCCCTGTAATCAGAATGCTCCAGACCCCTTTTCATCAGTATGCTCCTTGAGATTTGTCATCACAAGCCTCCATGGTTTTCTCATCACAATGCTCCAGGACATTTTCATCACAATGCTTCAGGACATTGTCATAAAAATTCTCAATGGCCCTTGTCAACATAATGCTCCAAGCCCTAGTCATCACAATGCTCCATTATATTTGTCATCACATCCTCCATTACATTTGGCATCACAATGCTCCATGCTATTGTCATCGCAATGGTCCATGACATAGGTCATTACAATGCTCCCTGACACCTGTCTTCACATTACTCCATGCCCTTGTCTTCACAATGCTCCATGCCCTAGTCATCACAATGCACCATGTCCACTGTCATCACAATAATCTATGAAACTTGTCAGACCAATGCTCCATGCCCCTGTCATCACAATGCTCCATGCCCTTGTTATCACAATGCTCCATGACCCCTGTCATCACAATGCTCCGTTACTCCAGTCATCACTATGCTTCATAACGTTTGTCATCACAACGGTCCATGCCCGCATCATCACAAGGCTCTGTTACCTTTGTAACCCCAATGCTCCATGAACTTTTCATCACAATGCTCCGTGACCCTTGTCATCACAATGCTCCATGCCTTTGTCAGAACAATGCTCCATGACCTTTGTCATCACTATGTGCCATGCACTTTTCATCACAATGATCCACAACCTTGTCATCGCTATGCTCCATAAACCTTGTAATCACAATTCTCCATGCACTTCTCATCCAAATGTTCTCTCACATATGATATCACAATGTTCCATCACTAGTCATCACAATCCTCGCTCAACCATGTTATCACAATGTTCCATGACCCCTGTCATCACAATGCTACATCCCCTTATCAGCACAATGTTCCTTAACCCCTGACATCACAATGTTCCATAACCCCTGTCATCAAAATGCTCCATGATCCTTTTCATCCCAAAGCTCCATGATCCCTGGCAACACAATGTGCTATAACCCATGTCATCAAAATGTTCCATTACACTTTTCATCAAATTGCTGCATGACCCTGTCATCAGAAAGATCCCTGCCCTTCTCATCACAATGCACAACACATTTGTCATCAAAATGCTCCATGACTTTTGTCATCACAATGCTCCATGACACTTGGCATCACAATGCTCCATGTCATTGTCATCACAATGCTCCATGATCCATCTCATCACATTGCTCCATGCCCTTGTCATCAAAGGCTCCATGACACTTGTCATCACAATGCTCGATGCCCTTCTCATCACAATGCTCCATGCCCATGTCATTACAATCCTCCATGACCCATGTATCACAGTGTACCGTGCCCTTGTCATCACAATGCTCCATGCCCACTCTCATCACAATAATCCATGAAACATTTCAGACCAATTCTCAATGACCTTCTCATCACAATGCTCCATTTCCAATGTCATAAAAATGCTCCATGACCACTGCCATCAAAATGTTCCACGGCCTAGTCATCAAAAGTCTCCATGGCCCTTGTCATCACAATGCTCCAAAACCCCTGTAATCACAATGCTCCATGTCCTTGTCATCACAAAGCTCCATGACCTTTGTCATCACAATTCTCAATACACTTGTCATCACAATGCTCCCTGACACTTGTCGTCAGAATGCTCCTTGAACCCTGTCACGAAAAGGCTGCATGCCTTTTTCATCACAAAGACCCATGCCGTTTTCATCACAATGCTCCATGACATTTTCATCAAAATACTCCACAAGCTTGTCATCGGAATGCTCCATGACTCTTGCCATCACAATTCTCCATGCACTTGTCAGCACATTGCTACCTGAACCTTGTCATCACTATGCTCCAAGCCATTGTCATCAAAATGCTCCATTACCTTTGTCATCAGAATCATCCATGACAATTTGCATCACGATGCTCCATGCCATTGTCATCACAATGGGGCAATACATATGTCATCACAATGTTCCGTGACACCATTTTTCACAATACTGCATGATCTTTTCATCACAATGCTCCATACCCTTCTCATCACAATGCTCCATTACCTCTATCATCACAATGCTCCAAGACCCCTGTAATCACAAAGCTCCATGCCCTTGTCATCACAGGGCTCCATGATGCATGTCATCAGAATGTTCCATGGCCTTCTCCACACAATGCTCCATGCCCTTGTCATCACAGTGCTCCAAGACCATGTAATCACAATGCTCCATGCCCTTTTTCATCAGAATGCTCCATGAGAATTGTCATCACAAGTCTCCATGGTCATCTCATCACAATGCTCCAGGACCTTGTTATCACCATGCTCCATTCCCTTGTCATCACAATGCTCCATGACCCCTGTCATCACAATACTCCATGAACATTTTCAGCCCAATGCCCCAAGACCTTCTCATCACAATGCTCCAAGACCAATATCATCAAAATTCTCCATGATCACTGTCATCACAACACTCCACGACACCTGACAACACAATGATCCGGGACTCTTGTCATCACAATGCTCCATTCCCTAGTCATCACAATGCTCCATGACCCCTGTCATCACAATACTCCATGAAATTTTTCAACCCAATGCTCCATGACCCTTGTCATCACAATGATCCATGCCCTTGTCATCCCAATGCTACATGACCCCTGTATTCACAATGCTCCGTGACGCTTGTCATCACAGTGCTCCATGACACATGTCATCACAATGCTCCATGCCTTTGTCATCAAAATGCTACATGACCTTCTCATTACAATACTCTATGCACTTGTCATCACAATACTCCATTACCATTGTCATCACTATCCTCCATGAACCTTGGGATCACATTGTTTCATGCCCTTGTCATCACAATGCTACATGCTCCTTGAAATCAAAATGATCCATGACCTCTGTCATCGCAATGCTCCAAACACTTGTGATCACAATGTTCCATAACACTTGTCATCACAACGCTCCATGATGCCTGTCATCACAATACTCCATGCCCTTTTCATCACAATGCTCCATGACATTTGTCATCACAATTCTCAATACACTTGTCATCACAATGCTCCATGCCATTGTCATCACAATGGGCTTAAACATATATCATCACAATGCTCCGTGACAACTCTTCTCACAATAATGCATGACCTGGTCATCACAATGCTCCATGCCCTTGTCATCACAATGGGTCATTCCAACTCTCATCACAATAATCCATGAAACTTATTAGACCAAAGCTCCATGCCCTTGTCATCACAATGCTCCATGCCCTTGTTATCACAATGTTCCAAGACCCCTGTAATCAGAATGCTCCATGCCCCTTTTCATCAGTATGCTCCATGAGACTTGTCATCACAAGGCTCCATGGTTTCTCATCACAGTGCTCCAGAACCTTGTCATCACAATGCTTCACGACATTGTCATGAAAATTCTCAATGGCCCTTGTCATCATAATGCTCCAAGCCGTAGTCATAACAATGCTCCATTATATTTGTCATTACAATCCTCCATTACATTTGGCATCACAATGCTCCATGCCATTGTCATCGCAATGGACCATGACATATGTCATCACAATGCTCCCTGACACCTGTCTTCCCAATACTCCATGCCCTTGTCATCACAATGCTCCATGCCCTTGTCATCACAATGCACCATGTCCACTGTCATCACAATCATCTATGAAAATTGTCAGAGCATTGCTCCATGCCCCTGTCATCACAGTGCTCCATGCCCTTGTCATCACAATGCTCCATGACCCCTGTCATCACAATGCCCCGTGACTCCAGTAATCACAATGCTTCATAACTTTTGTCATCACAACGGTCCATGCCCGCGTCATCACAAGGCTCTGTGACCATTTTAACCACAATGCTCCATGAACTTTTCATCACAATGCTCCATGACACTTGTCATCACAATGCTCCATGCCTTTGTCAGAACAATGCTCCATAACCCTTTTCATCACAATGTACCATGCACTTTTCATCACAATGATCCACAACCTTGTCATCGCTATGCTCCATAAACCTTGTAATCACAATGCTCCATGAACTTCTCATCCAAATGCTCTCTCACATGAGATATCACAATATTCCATCACTAGTCATCACAATATTCCCTCACCCCTGTTTTCACAATGTTCCATGACCACTGTCATCACAATGCTACATCCCCTTATCTGCACAATGTTCCATGACCCCTGACATCACAATCTTCCATAACCACTCTCATCAAAATGCTCCATGACACTTTTTATCCCAAAGATCCATGACCCCTGGCATCACAATGTTCTATAACCCCTGTCATCAAAATGTTCCATTACACTTTTCATCAAATTGCTGCATGACCCTGTCATCAAAATGCTCCCTGCACTTCTCATCACAATGCACCACACCCTCATCATCAAAATGCTCCATGACCTTTGTCATCACAAAGCTCCATGGCCCTTGGCATCACAATGCTCCATGTCATTGTCATCACAATGCTCCATGAAGACTCCCATCACATGGCTCCATGCTCTTTTCATCACAAAGCACCATGACACTTGTCATCACAATGCTCGATGCCCTTCTCATCACAATGCTCCATGCCTTTGTCATTACAATCCTCCATGACCGATGTATCACAGTGTTCCGTGCCCTTGTCATCACAATGCTCCATGCCCACTCTCATCACAACAATCCATGAAATATTTCAGACCAATGCTCAATGCCCTTCTCATCACAATGCTCCATTATCTCTGTCATAACAATGCTCCATGACACCTGCCATCACAATGTTCCACGGCCTTGTCATCACAAGGCTCCATGACCCTTGTCATCACAATGCTCCAAGACCCCTGTAATCACAATGCTCCATGACCTTTTCATCACAATGCTCCATGACGCATGTAATCAGAATGTTCCATGGCCTTCTCCTCACAATGCTCCATGCCCTTGTCATCACAATGCTCCAAGACCCCTGTAATCACAATGCTCCATGCCCCTTTTCATCAGGATGCTCCATGAAAATTGTCATCACAAGTCTCCCTGGTCATCTCATCACAATGCTCCAGGACCTTGTTATCACCATGCTCCATTCCCTTGTAATCACAATGCTCCATGACCCCTGTCATCACAATAATCCATGAACATTTTCAGCCCAATGCCCCATGACCTTCTCATCACAATGCTCCAAGACCAATATCATCACAATGCTCCATGATCACTGTCATCACAACACTCAATGACACCTGACAACACAATGATCTGGGACTCTTGTCATCACAATGCTCCATTCCCTAGTCATCACAATGCTCCATGACCCCTGTCATCACAATACTCCAGGAAAAATTTCAGCCCAATTCTCCATGACCCTTGTCATCACAATGATCCATGCCCTTGTCATCCTAATGCTCCATGACCCCTGTATTCACAATGCTCCGTGACGCTTGTCATTACAATGCTCCATGACACATGTCATCACAATGCTCTATGCCATTCTCAGCACAATGCTCCATGCCCTTTTCATCACATTGCTCCATGACCCCTGTCATCACAATGCTCCGTTACTCCAGTCATCACAATTCTTCATAACATTTCTCATCACAATGGTCGATACCCGTGTCATCACAAGTCTCTGTTAACTTTGTAACCACAATGCTCCATGAACTTTTCATCACAATGCTCCGTGACACTTGTCATCACAATGCTTCATGCCTTTGTCAGAAAAATGCTCCATGACCCTTGTCATCACAATGTGCCACACGCTTTTCGTCCCAACGGTCCAGAAATTTGTCATCGCAATGCTCCATAAATATTGTAATCACAATGCTCCATTCCCTTCTCATCACAATTCTCCATTACCTCTGTCATCACAATGCACCAAGACCCCTATAATCACAAAGCTCCATGCCCTTGTCATCACAAAGCTCCATGACTCATGTCATCAGAATGTTCCATGGCCTTCTCCACACAATGCTCCATGCCCTTGTCATCACAATGCTCCAAGACCCATGTAATCACAATGCTCCATGCCCCTTTTCATCAGAATGCTCCATGAGACTTGTCATCACAAGTCTCCATGGTCTTATCATCACAATGCTCCAGGACCTTGTCATCACCATGCTCCATTCCCTTGTGATCACAATGCTCCATGACCCCTGTCATCACAATACTCCATGAATATTTTCAGCCCAATGCCCCATGACATTCTCATCACAATGCTCCAAGACCAATATCATCACAATGCTCCATGATCACTGTCATCACAACACTCAATGACACCTGACAACACAATGATCTGGGACTCTTGTCATCACAATGCTCCATTCCCTAGTCATCACAATGCTCCATGACCCCTTTCATCACAATACTCCATGAACATTTTCAGCCCAATGCTCCATGACACTTGTCATCACAATTATCCATGCCCTTGTAATCCCAATGCTCCATGACCCCTGTATTCACAATGCTCTGTGACGCTTGTCATCACAGTGCTCCATGACACCTGTCATCACAATGCTCCATGACTTTGTCGGCAAAATGCTACATGACCTTGTCATTACAATGCTCTATGTGCTTGTCATCACAATACTGCATTTCCATTGTCATCACTATCCTCCATGTACTTTGGGATCCCATTGCTTCATGCCCTTGTCATCACAATGCTCCATGTTCCTTGAAATCAAAATGATCCATGACCACTCTCATCGCAATGCTCCAAACCATTGTGATCACAATGTTCCATAACACTTTTCATCACAGTGCTCCATGATGCCTGTCATCACAATACTCCATGCCCTTTTCATCACAATGCTCCATGACTTTTGTCATCACAATTCTCAATACACTTGTCATCGCAATGCTCCCTGACACTTGTCGTCAGAATGCTCCTTGAACCCTGTCACGAAATGGCTCCTTGCCTTTTTCATCACAAAGCCCCATGCAGTTTTCATCACAATTCTCCATGCCATTGTCATCAAAATACTCCACAAGCTTGTCATCAGAATGCTCCATGACCCATGTCATCACAATTCTCCATGCACTTGTCAGCACAATGCTCCCTGAACCTTGTCTTCACTATGCTCCAAGCCATTGTCATCACAATGCTCCTTTACCTTTGTCATCAGAATCCTCCATGAAACTTGGCATCACAATGCTCCATGCCATTGTCATCACAATGGGCTAATACATATGTCATCACAATGCTCCGTGACACCTCTTCTCACAATACTGCATGAACTGGTCATCACAATGCTCCATGCCCTTGTCATCACAATGCGCTATTCCAACTGTCATCACAATAATCCATGAAACTTATTAGACCAATGCTCTATGCCCTTGTCATCACAATGCTCCATGCCCTTGTTATCACAATGTTCCAAGACCCCTGTAATCAGTATGCTCCATGCCCCTTTTCATCAGTATGCTCCATGAGACTTGTCATCACAAGGCTCCATGGTTTTCTCATCACACTGCTCCAGGACCTTTTCATCACAATCCTTCACGACATTGTCATGAAAATTCTCAATGGCCCTTGTCATCATAATGCTCCAAGCCGTAGTCATAACAATGCTCCGTTATATTTGTCATCACAATCCTCCATTACATTTGGCATCACAATGCTCCATGCCATTGTCATCGCAATGGACCATGACATATGTCATCACAATGCTCCCTGACACCTCTCTTCACAATACTCCATGCCCTTGTCATCACAATGCTCCATGCCCTTGTCATCACAATGCACCATGTCCACTGTCATCACAATCATCCATGAAACTTGTCAGACCAATGCTCCATGACCCTGTCATCACAGTGCTCCATGCCCTTGTCATCACAATGCTCCATGACCCCTGTCATCACAATGCCCCGTGACTCCATTCATCACAATGCTTCATAACGTTTGTCATCACAACGGTCCTTTCCCGCATCATGACAAGGCTCTGTGACATTTGTAACCACAATGATCCTTGAACTTTTCATCACAATGCTCCGTGACCCTTGTCATCACAATGCTCCATGCCTTTGTCAGAACAATGCTCCATGACTTTTGTCATCACAATGTGCCATGCAATTTTCATCACAATGATCCACAACCTTGTCATCGCTATGCTCCATAAACCTTGTAATCACAGTGCTCCATGAACTTCTCATCCAAATGCTCTCTCACATGTGATATCACAATGTTCCACCACTAGTCATCACAATCCTCTCTCACCCCTGTTATCACAATGTTCCATGACCCCTGTCATCACAATGCTACATCCCATTATCTGAAAAATGTTCCATGACCCCTGACATCACAATGTTCCATAACCCCTGTCATCAAAATGCTCCATGACCCTTTTCATCCCAAAGATCCATGACCCCTGGCATCACAATGTTCTATAACCCCTGTCATCAAAATGTTCCATTACACTTTTCATCAAATTGCTGCATGACCCTGTCATCAAAATGCTCCCTGCCCTTCTCATCACAATGCACCACACCCTTGTCATCAAAATGCTCCATGACCATTGTCATCACAAAGCTCCATGGCCCTTGGCATCACAATGCTCCATGTCATTGTCATCACAATGCTCCATGAACCCTCTCATCACATGACTCCATGCCCTTGTCATCACAAAGCACCATGACACTTGTCATCACAATGCTCGATGCCCTTCCCATCACAATGATCCATGCCTTTGTCATTACAATCCTCCATGACCCGTGTATCACAGTATTCCGTGCCCTTGTCATCACAATGCTCCATGCCCACTCTCATCACAATAATCCATGAAACATTTCAGACCAATGCTCAACGTCCTACTCATCACAATGCTCCATTATTTCTATCATAACAATGCTCCATGACTCCTGCCATCACAATGTTCCATGGCCTTGTCATCACAAGGTTCCATGAACCTTGTCTTCACAATGCTCCAAAACCCCTGCAATCACAATGCTCCATGCCCTTGATATCACCAAGCTCCATGACGCATGTCATCAGAATGTTCCATGGACTTCTCCCCACAATGCTCCATGCCCTTGTCATCACAATGCTCCAAGACCCCTGTAATCACAATGCTCCATGCCCCTTATCATCAGAATGCTCCATGAGACTTGTCATCACAAGTCTCCCTGGTCATCTCATCACAATGCTCCAGGACCTTGTTATCACCATGCTCCATTCCCTTGTAATCACAATGCACCATGACCGCTGTCATCACAATAATCCATGAACATTTTCAGCCCAATGCCCCATGACCTTCTCATCACAATGCTCCAAGACCAATATCATCACAATGCTCCATGATCACTGTCATCACAACACTCAATGACACCTGACAACAGAATGATCTGGGACTCTTGTCATCACAATGCTCCATTCCCTAGTCATCACAATGCTCCATGACCCCTGTCATCACAATACTCCAGGAACAATTTCAGCCCAATTCTCCATGACCCTTGTCATCACAATGATCCATGCCCTTGTCACCCTAATGCTCCATGACCCCTGTATTCACAATGCTCCGTGACGCTTGTCATTACAATGCTCCATGACACATGTCATCACAATGCTCTATGCCATTCTCAGCACAATGCTCCATGCCCTTTTCATCACATTGCTCCATGACCCCTGTCATCACAATGCTCCGTTACTCCAGTCATCACAATTCTTCATAACATTTCTCATCACAATGGTCGATACCCGTGTCATCACAAGTCTCTGTTAACTTTGTAACCACAATGCTCCATGAACTTTTCATCACAATGCTCCGTGACACTTGTCATCACAATGCTCCATGCCTTTGTCAGAAAAATGCTCCATGACCCTTGTGATCACAATGTGCCACACGCTTTTCATCCCAACGGTCCAGAAATTTGTCATCGCAATGCTCTATAAATCTTGTAATCACAATGCTCCATTCCCTTCTCATCACAATTCTCCATTACCTCTGTCATCACAATGCACCAAGACCCCTATAATCACAAAGCTCCATGCCCTTGTCATCACAAAGCTCCATGACTCATGTCATCAGAATGTTCCATGGCCTTCTCCACACTATGCTCCATGCCCTTGTCATCACAATGCTCCAAGACCCATGTAATCACAATGCTCCATGCCCCTTTTCATCAGAATGCTCCATGAGACTTGTCATCACAAGTCTCCATGGTCTTATCATCACAATGCTCCAGGACCTTGTCATCACCATGCTCCATTCCCTTGTGATCACAATGCTCCATGACCCCTGTCATCACAATACTCCATGAACATTTTCAGCCCAATGCCCCATGACATTCTCATCACAATGCTCCAAGACCAATATCATCACAATGCTCCATGATCACTGTCATGACAACACTCAATGACACCTGACAACACAATGATCCGGGACTCTTTTCATCACAATGCTCCATTCCCTAGTCATCACAATGCTCCATGACCCCTTTCATCACAATACTCAATGAACATTTTCAGCCCAATGCTCCATGACACTTGTCATCACAATTATCCATGCCCTTGTAATCCCAATGCTCCATGACCCCTGTATTCACAATGCTCTGTGACGCTTGTGATCACAGTGCTCCATGACACCTGTCATCACAATGCTCCATGACTTTGTCGGCAAAATGCTACATGACCTTGTCATTACAATGCTCTATGTGCTTGTCATCACAATACTGCATTACCATTGTCATCACTATCCTCCATGTACTTTGGGATCCCATTGCTTCATGCCCTTGTCATCACAATGCTCCATGTTCCTTGAAATCAAAATGATCCATGACCACTGTCATCGCAATGCTCCAAACCCTTGTGATCACAGTGTTCCATAACACATTTCATCACAGTGCTCCATGATGCCTGTCATCACAATACTCCATGCCCTTTTCATCACAATGCTCCATGACTTTTGTCATCACAATTCTCAATACACTTGTCATCACAATGCTCCCTGACACTTGTCGTCAGAATGCTCCTTGAACCCTGTCACGAAATGGCTCCTTGCCTTTTTCATCACAATGCCCCATGCAGTTTTCATCACAATTCTCCATGCCACTGTCATCAAAATACTCCACAAGCTTGTCATCAGAATGCTCCATGAGCCTTGTCATCACAATTCTCCATGCACTTGTCAGCACAATGCTCCCTGAACCTTGTCTTCACTATGCTCCAAGCCATTGTCATCACAATGCTCCTTTACCTTTGTCATCAGAATCCTCCATGAAACGTGGCATCACAATGCTCCATGCCATTGTCATCACAATGGGCTAATACATATGTCATCACAATGCTCCGTGACACCTCTTCTCACAATACTGCATGAACTGGTCATCACAATGCTCCATGCCCTTGTCATCACAATGCTCCATGCCCTTGTTATCACAATGTTCCAAGACCCCTGTAATCAGTATGCTCCATGCCCCTTTTCATCAGTATGCTCCATGAGACTTGACATCACAAGGCTCCATGGTTTTCTCATCACACTGCTCCAGGACCTTTTCATCACAATCCTTCACGACATTGTCATGAAAATTCTCAATGGCCCTTGTCATCATAATGCTCCAAGCCGTAGTCATAACAATGCTCCATTATATTTGTCATTACAATCCTCCATTACATTTGGCATCACAATGCTCCATGCCATTGTCATCGCAATGGACCATGACATATGTCATCACAATGCTCCCTGACACCTGTCTTCACAATAGTCCATGCCCTTGTCATCACAATGCTCCATGCCCTTGTCATCACAATGCACCATGTCCACTGTCATCACAATCATCCATGAAACTTGTCAGACCAATGCTCCATGACCCTGTCATCACAGTGCTCCATGCCCTTGTCATCACAATGCTCCATGACCCCTGTCATCACAATGCCCCGTGACTCCAGTCATCACAATGCTTCATAACGTTTGTCATCACAACGGTCCTTTCCCGCATCATAACAAGGCTCTGTGACATTTGTAACCACAATGCTCCTTGAACTTTTCATCACAATGCTCCGTGACCCTTGTCATCACAATGCTCCATGCCTTTGTCAGAACAATGCTCCATGACTTTTGTCATCACAATGTGCCATGCAATTTTCATCACAATGATCCACAACCTTGTCATCGCTATGTTCCATAAACCTTGTAATCACAGTGCTCCATGAACTTCTCATCCAAATGCTCTCTCACATGAGATATCACAATGTTCCACCACTAGTCATCACAATCCTCTCTCACCCCTGTTATCACAATGTTCCATGACCCCTGTCATCACAATGCTACATCCCCTTATCTGCACAATGTTCCATGACCCCTGACATCACAATGTTCCATAACCCCTGTCATCAAAATGCTCCATGACCCTTTTCATCCCAAAGATCCATGACCCCTGGCATCACAATGTTCTATAACCCCTGTCATCAAAATATTCCATTACACTTTTCATCAAATTGCTGCATGACCCTGTCAACAAAATGCTCCCTGCCCTTCTCCTCACAATGCACCACACGCTTGTCATCAAAATGCTCCATGACCATTGTCATGACAAAGCTCCATGGCCCTTGGCATCACAATGCTCCATGTCATTGTCATCACAATGCTCCATGAACCCTCTCATCACATGACTCCATGCCTTTGTCATCACAAAGCACCATGACACTTGTCATCAGAATGCTCGATGCCCTTCCCATCACAATGCTCCATGCCTTTGTCATTACAATCCTCCATGACCCATGTATCATAGTGTTCCGTGTCCTTGTCATCACAATGCTCCATGCCCACTCTCATCACAATAATCCATGAAACATTTCAGACCAATGCTCAATGCCATTCTCATCACAATGCTCCATTATCTCTGTCATAACAATGCTCCATGACCCCTGCCATCACAATGTTCCATGGCCTTGTCATCACAAGGCTCCATGACCCTTGTCTTCACAATGCTCCAAAACCCCTGCAATCACAATGCTCCATGCCCTTGATATCACAAAGCTCCATGACGCATGTCATCAGAATGTTCCATGGCATTCTCCCCACAATGCTCCATGCCCTTGTCATCACAATGCTCCAAGACCCATGTAATCACAATGCTCCATGCCCTTGTCATCACAAAGCACAATGACGCATGCCATCAGAATGCTCCTTGGTCTTCTCCTCACAATGTTCAATGCCCTTGTCATCACAGTGTTCCAAGACCCCTGTAATCACAATGGTCCATGGCCCTTTTCATCAGTATGCTCCATGAGAATTGTCATCACAAGGCTCCATTCTTTGTCATCACAATGCTCCAGGACCTTGTCATCACAACGCTTCTCGAACTTATCATGAAAATTTTCAATGACCCTTGTCATCATAATGCACCAAGCCCTAATCATCACAAAGCTCCATTATATTTGTCATCACAATTCTCCATTACATTTGGCATCATAATGCTCCATGCCATTGCCATCGCAATGGACCATGACATATGTCATCACATTGCTCCCTGACAACTGTCTTCACAGTACTCCATGACCTTCTCATCACAATGCCCCATGCCCTTGTCATCACAATGCACCATGTCCACTGTCATCACAATAATCTATGAAACTTGTCAGACCAATGCTCCCTTCCCCTGTCATCACAATGCTCCATGCCCTTGTTATCAAAATGCTCCATGACCCCTGTCATCACAATGCTCCGTGACTCCAGTCATCACAATGCTTCATAACGTTTCTCATCACAACGGTCCATGCCCGCGTCATCACAAGGCTCTGTGACCTTTGTAACCACAACGCTCAATGAACTATTCATCACAATGCTCCGTGACCCTTGTCATCACAAGGCTCCATGCCTTTGTCAGAGCAATGCTCCATGATGCTTGTCATCACAATGATCCATGCCCTTGCCATCCCAATGCTCCATGACCCCTGTATTCACAATGCTCCTTGACACTTGTCATCACAGTGCTCCATGACACCTGTCATCACAATGCTCCATGCCTTTCTCAGCAAAATGCTACATGACCTTGTCATTACAATGCTCTATGCTCTTGTCATCACAATACTCCATTTCCATTGTCATCACAATCCTCCATGAAACTTGGGATCACATTGCTTAATGCCCTTGTCATCACAATGCTCCATGTTCCTTGAAATCAAAATGATCCATGACCTCTCTCATCACAATGCTCCAAAACCTTGTGATCACAAAGTTCCATAACACTTGTCATCACAATGCTCCATGATACCTGTCATCACAATACTCCATGTCCTTTTCATCACATTTCTCCATGACCTTTGTCATCACAATTCTCAATACACTTGTCATCACAATGCTCCCTGACACTTGTCATCAGAATTCTCCTTGAACCCTGTAAGGAAGAGGCTCCATGCCTTTTTCATCACAATGACCGATGCCGTTTTCATCACAAGGCTCCATGCCATTGTCATCACAATGCTCCATGTCCTTGTTATCACAATGTTCCAAGACCCCTGTAATCAGAAAGATCCATGCCCCTTTCATCAGTATGCTCCATGAGACTTGTCTTCACAAGGCTCCATGGTTTTCTCATCACAAAGCTCCAGAGCCTTGTCATCAGAATTCTTCACGACCTTCTCATGAAAATCCTCAATGGCACTTGTCATCATAATGCTGCAAGCCCTAGTCATCACAATGCTCCATTATATTTGCCATCACAATCCTCCATTACATTTGGCATCACAGTGCTCCCTGCCATTGTCATCGCAATGGACCATGACATATGTCATCACAATGCTCCCTGACACCTCTCTTCACAATACTCCATGACCTTCTCCTCATAATGCTCCATGCCCTTGTCATCACAATGCACCATGTCCACTGTCATCACAATAATCTATGAAACTTCTCAGACCAATGCTCCATGCCCCTGTCCTCACAATGCTCCATGCCCTGGTTATCACAATGCTCCATGATCCCTGTACTCACAATGCTCCATGACTCCAGTCATCACAATGATTCATAACGTTTGTCATCACAGCGGTCTATGCCCGCGTCATCACCAGGCTCTGTGTCCTTTGTAACCACAATGCTACATTAACATTTCATCACTATTCTCCGTGACCCTTGTCATCACAATGCTCCATGCCTTTGTCAGAACAATGCTCCATGACACTTGTCATCACAGTGTGCCACGCACTTTTCATCACAATGATCCACAACCTTGTCATCGCTATGCTCCATTAACCTTGTAATCACAATGCTCCATGCACTTCTCATCCAATTGCTCTCGCACTTGGGATATCACAATGATCTATCACTAGATATCACAATCCTCCCTCACCCCTGTAATCACAGTGTTCCATGACCCCTGTCATCACAATGCTACATCCCCTTATCAACACAATGTTCCATGACTCCTGACATCACAATGTTCCATAACCACTGTCATCAAAATGCTCCATGACACTTTTCATCCCAAAGCTCCATGACCCATGGCATCACAATGTTCTATAACCCCTGTCATCAAAATGTTCCATTACACTTTTCATTAAATTGCTCCATGACCCTGTCATCAAAATGCTCCCTGTCCTTCTCATCAAAATGCACCACACCCTTGACATCAAAATGCTCCATGACATTTGTCATCACAAAGCTCCATGACACTTGGCATCACAGTGCTCCATGTAATTGTCATCACAGTTCTCCATGAACCCTCTCATCACATTGCCCCATGCCTTTGTCATCACAAAGCTCCATCACACTTGTCATCACAATGCTCCATGCCCTTGTCATTACAATCCACCATGACCCAAGTATCACAGTGTACCGTGCCCTTGTAATCACAATGTTCCATGCCCACTTTCATCACAATAATCCATGAAATATTTCAGACTAATGGTCAATGCCATTCTCATCACAATGGTCCATTACTTCTGTCGTAACAATGCTCCATGACCCCTGCCATCACAATGTTCCACGGACTTGTCATCACAAGGCTCCATGACCCTTGTCATCACAATGATCAAAGACCCCTGTAATCACAATGCTCCATGCCCTTTTTCATCAGAATGCTCCATGAGATTTCTCATCACAAGTCTCCATGGTCATCTCATCACAATGCTCCAGGACCTTGTCATCACCATGCTCCATTCCCTATTCATCACAATGCTCCATGACCCATGTCATACCAATACTCCATGAACATTTTCAGCCCAATGCTCCATGACCTTCTCATCACAGTGCTCCATGACCAATATCATCACAATGCTCCATGACCACTGTCATCACAACACTCCATGACACGTGACAACACAATGATCCGGAACACTTGTCATCACAATGCTCCAAGACCCCTGTAATCACAATGCTCCATGCCCTTTTTCATCAGAATGCTCCATGAGATTTCTCATCACAAGTCTCCATGGTCATCTCATCACAATGCTCCAGGACCTTGTCATCACCATGCTCCATTCCCTAGTCATCACAATGCTCCATGTCCCATGTCATACCAATACTCCATGAACATTTTCAGCCCAATGCTCCATGACCTTCTCATCACAATGCTCCATGACCAATATCATCACAATGCTCCATGACCACTGTCATCACAACACTCCATGACACGTGACAACACAATGATCCGGAACACTTGTCATCACAATGCTCCAAGACCCCTGTAATCACAATGCTCCATGACCCCTGTCATCACAATACTCCATGAAATATTTCAACCCAATGCTCCATGACCCTTGTCATCACAATGATACATGCCCTTGTCATCCCAATGCTCCATGACCCCTGTATTCACAATGCTCCGTGACGCTTGTCATCACTGTGCTCCATGACATATGTTATCACAATGCTTCATGCCTTTGTCAGCAAAATGCTACATGACCTTGTCATTACAATGCTCTATGCGCTTGTCATCACAATACTCCTTTACCATTGTTATCACAATCCTCCATGAAACTTGGGATCACATTGCTTCATGCCCTTGTCATCACAATGCTCCCTGCTCCTTGAAATCAAAATGATCCATGACCTCTCTCATCACAATGCTCCAAACTCTTGTGATCACTATGTTCTATAACACTTGTCATCACAAAGCTCCATGATGCCTGTCATCACACATACTCCATGCCCTTTTTATAACAATGATCCATGAATTTGTCATCACAATTCTCAGTACACTTGTCATCACAATGCTCCGTGACATTGTCGTCAGAATGCTCCTTGAACCGTGTCACAAAAAGGCTCCATGCCTTTTTCATCAAAATGCTCCATGCAATTGTCATCAAAATACTCCACAAGCTTGTGATCAGAGTGCTCCATGACCCTTGTCATCACAATTCTCCATGCACTTGTCAGCACAATTCTCCCTGAAACCTGTCATCACAATGCTCCAAGCCCTTGTCATCACAATGCTCCATTACCTTTGTCATCAGAATCCTCTATGACAATTGGAATCACAATTCTCCATGCCATTGTCATTACAATGGGCCATTACGTATGTCATCAAATTGCTCCCTGACAACTCTCTTCACAATACTGCATGACCTGGTCATCACAATGCTCCATGCCCTTGTTATCACAATGTTCCAAGTCCCCTGTAATCAGAATGCTCCAGACCCCTTTTCATCAGTATGCTCCTTGAGACTTGTCATCACAAGCCTCCATGGTTTTCTCATCACAATGCTCCAGGACTTGTCATCACAATGCTTCACGACATTGTCATGAAAATTCTCAATGGCCCTTGTCAACATAATGCTCCATGCCCTAGTCATCACAATGCTCCATTATATTTGTCATCACATCCTCCATTTCAATTGGCATCACAATGCTCCATGCTATTGTCATCGCAATGGACCATGACATAGGTCATCACAATGCTCCCTGACACCTGTCTTCACAATATTCCATGCCCTTGTCATCACAATGCACTATGTCCACTGTCATCACAATAATCTATGAAACATGTCAGACCTATGCTCCATGCCCCTGTCATAACAATGCTCCATGCCCTTGTCATCACAATGCTCCATGATCCCTGTCATAACAATGCTCCGTGATTCCAGTCATCACTATGCTTCATAACGTTTGTCATCACAACGGTCCTTTCCCGCATCATCACAAGGCTCTGTGACCTTTGTAACCACAATGCTCCATGAACATTTCATCACAATGCCCCGTGACCCTTGTCATCACAATATTCCATGCCTTTGTAAGAACACTGCTCCATGACCCTTGTCATCACAAAGTGCCATGCGATTTTCATCACAATGATCCACAACCTTGTCATCGCTATGCTCCATAAACCTTGTAATCACAATGCTCCATGCACTTCTCAACCAAATGCTCTCTCACATGAGATATCACAATGTTCCACCACTAGTCATCACAATCCTACCTCACCCCTGTTATCACAATGTTCCATGACCCCTGTCATCACAATGCAACATCCCCTTATCTGAACAATGTTCCATGACCCCTGGCATCACAATGTTCTATAACCCCTGTCATCAAAATGTTCCATTACACTTTTCATCAAATTGCTGCATGAACCTGTCATCAAAATGCTCCCTGCACTTCTCATCACAATGCACCACACCCTTGTCATCAAAATGTTCCATGACCATTGTCATCACAAAGCTCCATGGCACTTGGCATCACAATGCTCCATGTCATTGTCATCACAATGCTCCATGAACCCTCTCATCACATGACTCCATGCCCTTGTCATCACAAAGCACCATGACACTTGTCATCACAATGCTCGATGACCTTCCCATCACAATGCTCCATGCCTTTGTCATTACAATCCTCCATGGCCCATGTATCACAGTGTTCCGTGCCCTTGTCATCACAAAGCTCCATGCCCACTCTCATCACAATAATCCATGAAACATTTCAGACCAATGCTCAATGCCCTTCTCATCACAATGCTCCATTATCTCTGTCATAAAAATGCTCCATGACCCCTGCCATCACAATGTTCCATGGCCTTGTCATCACAAGGCTCCATGACCCGTCTTCACAATGCTCCAAAACCCCTGTAATCACAATGCTCCCTGCCCTTGATATCACAAAGCTCCATGACGCATGTCATCTGAATGTTCCATGGCCTTCTCCTCACAATGCTCCATGCCCTTGTCATCACAATGCTCCAAGACCCCTGTAATCACAATGCTCCATGTCCCTTATCATCAGAATGCTCCATGAGACTTGTCATCACAAGTCTCCATGGTCTTCTCATCACAATGCTCCAGGACCTTGTCATCACCATGCTCCATTCCCTTGTCATCACAATGCTCCATGACCCCTGTCATCACAATACTCCATGAATATTTTCAGCCCGATGCTCTGTGAACTTCTCATCACAATGATCCAAGACCAATATCATCACAATGCTCCATGACCACTGTCATCACAACACTCCATGACACCAGACAACACAATGATCCGGGACTCTTGTCATCACAATGCTCCATTCCCTAGTCATCACAATGCTCCATGACCCCTGTCATCACAATACTCCATGAATATTTTCAGCCCAATACTCCATGACGCTTGTCATCACAGTGATCCATGCCCTTGTCATCCCAATGCTCCATGACCCCTGTATTCACAATGCTCCGTGACGCTTGTCATCACAGTGCTCCATGACACATGTCATCACAATGCTCCATGCCTTTGTCATCAAAATGCTACATGACTTTGTCATTACAATGCTTTGTGCGCTTGCCATCACAATACTCCATTTCCATTGTCATCACAATCCTCCATGAACTTTTGGATCACATTGCTTCATTCCTTTATCATCACAATGCTCCATGCTCCTTCAAATCAAAATGATCCATGACATCTGTCATCACAATGCTCCAAATCCTTGTGATCACAGTGTTCCATAACACTTGTCATAACAACTCTCCATGATGACTGTCATCACAATACTACATGGACTTTACATCACAATGCTCCATGACCTTTGTCATCAGAGTTCTCAATATACATGTCATCACAATGCTCCCTGACACTTGTCATCAGAATGTTTCTTGAACCCTGTCACGAAAAGTCTCCATGCCTTTTTCATCACAAAGCCCCATAACGCTTTCATCACAATGCTCCATGCCATTGTCATCAAAATACACCACAAGCTTGTCATCAGAATGCTCCATGACCCTTGTCATCACAATTTTCCATGCACTTGTCAGCTCAATGCTCCCTGACCCTTGTCATCACAATGCTCCAAGCCATTGTCATCACAATGCTCCATTATATTTGTCATCAGAATCCTGCATGACACTTGGCATCACAATGCTCCATGCAATTGTCATCACAATGGGCCATTACATATGTCATCACAATGCTCCCTGACAACTGTCTTCACAATACTGCATGATCTGGTCAACACAATGCTCCATGCCCTTGTCATCACAATGCAACCTTCCAACTGTCATCGCAATAATCCATGAAACTTTTTAGACCGATGTTCCATGCCCTTGTCATCACAATGCTCCATGCCCTTTTTATCACAATGCTCCATGACCCCTGTCATCACAATGCTCCGTGACTCCAGTCATCACAATGTTCATGACCTTTGTCATCACAATAGTCCATGCCTTCGTCATCAAGGGTCTTTGTGACATTTTTATGCACAATGCTCCATGAAATTTTCATCACAATGCTCTTTGACCCTTGTCATCACAATGCTCTATGCCTTTCTCAGCACAATGCTCCATGACCCTTGTCATCACAATATTCCAAGCCTTTGTCATCACAATGCTCCATTATATTTGTCATCAGAATCCTCCATGACACTTGTCATCACAATGCTCTTTGACAATTGTGATCAGACTCCTCCATGATACCTGGCATCACAATGCTCCATGCCATTTTCATCACAATGGGCCATTACATATGTCATCACAATGATCCCTGACAACTGTCTTCAAAATACTGCATGACCTGGTCATCATAGTGCTCCATGCCCTTGTCATCACAATGCGCCATTCCATCTGTCATCACAAAAATCCATGAAACGTATTAGACCAATGCTCCATGCCCTTGTCATCACAATGCTCCATGCACTTGTTATCACAATGTTTCAAGACCCCTGTAATCAGCATGTTCCATGACCCTTTTCATCAGTATGCTCCATGAGACTTGTCTTCACAAGGCTCCATGGTTTTCTAAACACCAAGCTCCAGGACATTGTCATAACAATGCTCTTCGACCTTGTCATGAAAATTCTCAATGGCCCTTGTCATCATAATGCTCCAAGCCCTAGTCATCACAATGCTCCATTATATTTGTCATCACAATCCGCCATTACATTTGGCATCTCAATGCTCCCTGACATTGTCATCGCAGTGGACCATGACATATGTCATCACAATGCTCCCTGACACCTGTCTTTACAATACTCCATGACCTTCTCATCACAATGATCCATGCCCTTGTCATCCCAATGCTCCATGACCCCTGTATTCACAATGCTCTGTGACCCTTGTCATCACAGTGCTCCATGACACCTGTCTTCACAATACTCCATGACCTTCTCATCACAATGCTCCATGCCCTTGTCATCACAATGCACCATGTCCACTGTAATCACAATAATCTATGAAAATGTCAGACCAATGCTCCTTGTACCTGTCATCGCAATGCTCCATGCCCTTGTCATCACACTGCTCCATTACCCCTGTCATCACATTGCTCCCTGAATCCAGTCATCACAATTCTTCATAACGTTTGTCAACACAACGGTCCATGCTCGCGTCCTCAAAAGGCTCTGTGTCCATTGTAACCTCAATGCTCCATGAAATTTTCATCACAATGCTCCATGACCCTTGTCATCACAATGCTCCATGCCATTGTCATCAAAATACTCCACAAGCTTGTCATCAGAATGCTCCATGACGCTTGTCATCACAATTCTCCATGCACTTGTCAGCACAATGCTCCCTGACCCTTGTCATCACAATGCTCCAAGCCGTTGTCATCACAATACTCCATTACTTTGTCTTCTGAATCCTCCATGACACTTGGCATCACAATGCTCAATGCCATTGTCATCACAATGGGCCATTATATATGTCAGCACAATGCTCCCTGACAACTGTCTTCACAATAATGCATCACATGGTCATCACAATGCTCCATGCCCTTGTCATCACAATGCTCCATGCCCTTGTTATCACAATGCTCCATGACCCCTGTCATCACAATGCTCCGTGACTCCAGTCATCACAATGCTTCATGACGTTTGTCATCACAATGGCCCATGCCCTCATCATCAAGAGTCTCTGTGACCATTTTAACCACAATGCTCCATGAACTTTTCTTCACAATGCTCTTTATCCCCTGTCATCACAATGCTCTATGCATTTCTCAGCACAATGCTCTATGATGCATGTCAGCAGTATGCTCCATGGCCTTCTCCTCACAGTGCTCCATGCCCTTGTCATCACAATGCTCCAAGACCCCTGTAATCACAATGCTCCATGCCCCTTTTCATCAGAATGCTCCATGAGACTTGTCATCACAAGTCTCCATGGTCATCTCATCACAATGCTCCAGGAACTTGTCATCACAATGCTCCATGACAAATGTCATCACAATGCCCTGTGACTCCAGTCATCACAGTGCTTCATAATATTTGTCATTACAATGGTCCATGCCCTCGTCATCACAAGGCTCTGTTACCATTGTATCCACAATGCTCCATGAACATTTCATCACAATGCTCTGTGACCCTTGTCATCACAATGCTCCATGCCTTTGTCATTAAAATGCTCCATGACCATTGTCATCACAATGTGCCATGCGCATTTCATCCCAACGGTCCAAAAATTTGTCATCACAGTGCTCCATAAAAATTGTAATCACAATGCTGCATGCCCTTCTCATCACAATGCTCCATTACCCCTGTCATAACAATGATCCATGACCCCTGCCATCACAATGTTCCACGGCCTTGTTATCACAAGGCTCCATGACACTTGTCATCACAATGCTCCAAGACCCCTTTAATCACAATGCTCCATGCCGTTGTCATCACAAAGTTCAATAACACATGTCATGAGAATGTTCCATGGCCGTCTCATCAAAATGCTCCTTGCCCTTGTCATCACAATGCTCCAAAACCCCTGTAAACACAGTGCTCCATGCCCCTATTCATCTCAATGCTCCATGAACCCTGTCATCACAACACTCCATGACACGTGACAACACAATGATCCGGGACTCTTGTCATCACAGTGCTCCAAGACCCCTGTAATCAAAATGCTCCATGACCCCTGGCATCACAATACTCCATGAATATTTTCAGCCCAATGCTCCATGACCCTTGTCATCACAATGATCCATGCACTTGTCATCCTAATGATCCATGACCCCTGTATTCAAAATGCTCCGTGACAATTGTGTCACAGTTCACCATGACACCTGTCATCACAATGTTCCATGCCTTTGTCAGGAAAATTCTACATGACCTTGTCATTACATTGCTCTATGCGTTTGTCACCACAATGCTCCAAGACCCCTGTAATCACAATGCAACATGTCCCTTTTCCTCTCAATGCTCCATGAACTCTGTCATCACAATGCACCATGCCCATCATCATAATGCTTCAGGCTATTGTCAGCACAATGAAATCAAAATTCTCCATGACCTCTGTCATCGTAATGCTCCAAAGCCTTGTGATCACAATGTTCCATAACACTTATAATCACAACACCCCATGACGATCATCATCACAATTATCCATGGCCTTCTCATCACCATCCTCCATGACTTTTGTCATCACAATTCTCAATACACTTGTCATCACAATGCTCCCTGACACTTGTCGTCAGAATGCTCCTTGAACCCTGCCACGAAAAGGCTGCATGCTTTTTTCATCACATTGCCCCATGCCGTTTTCATCACAATGCTCCATGCCATTGTCATAAAAATACTCCACAAGCTTGTCATCAGAATGCCCCATGACCCTTGTCATCACAATTCTCCATGCACTTGTCAGCACAATGCTCCCTGACCCTTGTCATCACAGTGCTCCAAGCCATTGTCATAACAATGCTCCATTACCTTTGTCATCAGAATCTTTCATGAAACTTGGCATCACAATGCTCCATGCCATTTTCATCACAATGGGCCATTACATATGTCATCACAATGCTCCCTGACACTTCTCTTCACAATACTGCATGAGCTGGTCATCACAAATCCATGCCCTTGTCATCACAATGCGCCATTCCAAATGTCATCGCAATAATCCATGAAACATATTAGAACAATGCTCCATGCCCTTGTCATCACAATGCTCCATGCCCTTGTTATCACAATGCTCCATGACCCCTGTCATCACCATGCTCCGTGACTCCAGTCATCACAATGCTTCATGAACTTTGTCATCTCAATGGTCCATTACCTCATCATCAACAGTCTCTGTGACATTTTTAACCACAATGCTCCATGAACTTTTCTTCAAAATGCTCCGTGACCCTTGTCATCACAGTGCTCCATGCCTTTGTCAGAAAAATGCTCCATGACCCTTGTCATCACAATGTGCCAAGCGTTTTTATCCCAATGGTCCACAGATTTGTCATCACAATGCTCCATAAAATTTGTAATCACAATGCTCCATGCCCTTCAAATCACAATGCTCCATTACCCCTGTCATAACAATGCTCATTGACCCCTGCCATCACAATGTTCCACGGCCTTGTCATCACAAAGCTCCATGACCCTTGTCATCACAAAGCTCCAAGACCCCTGTAATCACAATGCTCCATGCCCTTGTCATCACAAAGCACCATGACACATGTCATCAGAATGTTCCATGTCCTTCTCATCCAAATGCTCCATGCCCTTGTCATCACAATGCTACAAGACCTCTGTAATCACAATGCTCCATGCCCCTTTTCATCTCAATGCTCCCTGAACCCTGTCATCACAATGCACCATGCCCTTCATCATAATGCTTCAGGCTATTGTTATTACAATGAAATCAAAAGTCTCCATGATCTCTGTCATCATAATGCTCCAAAACCTTGTGATCACAATGTTCCATAACATTTATCATCACAACACCCCATGACGATCATCATCACAATTATCCTTGGTCTTCTGATCACAATGCTCCCTGATCTTTGTCATCACAATGCTCAATACACTTGGCTTCACAATGCTCCCTGACACATGTCGTCAGTATGCTCCTTGAACCCTGTAATGACAAGGCTCCATGCCTTTTTCATCACAATGATCCACGCCCTTTTCATCACAATGCTCCAAGACCCCTGTAATCACAATGCTCCATGCCCTTGTCATCAAAAAGCTCCATGAGGCATGTCATCAGAATGCTCCATGGCCTTTTCCTCAAAATGCTCCATGGCACTGTCATCACAATGCTCCATGTACCCTCTCATCACATTGCTCCATGCCCTTGACATTACAATCCTCCATGACCCATGTATCACATTGTTCCGTGCCCTTGTCATCACAATGCTCCAGCCCACTCTCATCACAATAATCTATGAAATATTTCAAACCAATGCTCATTGCCCTTCTCATCACTATGCTCCATTACCTCTGTCATAACAATGCACCATGACCACTGCCATCACAATGTTCCACGGCCTTGTCATCACAAGGCTCCATGACCTTTGTCATCACAATGCTCCAAGAAACTTGTAATCAAAATTCTCCATGCCCTTGTAATTACAAAGCACCATGACGCATGTATCAGAAGGTTCCATGGCCTTCTCATCTCAATGTTCCATGCCCTTGTCATCACAATGCTCCAAGACCCCTGTAATCACTATGATCCATGCCCCTTTTCATCTCAATGTTCCATGAACGCTGTCATCACAAAGCACCATGACCATCATCATAATGCTTCAGGCTATTGTCACTACAATGAAATCAAAATTCTCCATGACCTCTGTCATCATAATGCTCCAAATCCTTGTGATCACAATGTTCCGTAACACTTATCATCACAACACCCCATGACGATCATCATCATAGTTATCCATGGTCTTCTCATCAAAATGCTCCATGATCATTGTCATCACAATGCTCAATACACTTGTCATCACAATACTCCCTGACACCTGTCGTCAGTATACTCCTTGAACCCTGTGATGACAAGGCTCCATGCCTTTTACATCACAATGATCCATGCCTTTTCATCACAATGCTCCAAGACCCCTATAATCACAATGCTCCATGGCCTTGTCAGCACAAAGCTCCATGACCCATGTCATCAGAATTCTCCATGGCCTTCTCCTCAAAATGCTCCATGCCCTTGTCATCACAATGCTCCAAGTCCACTGTAATCACAATGCTCCATGCCCCTTTTCATTAGAATGCTCCATTAGACTTGTCATCACAAGTCTCCATGGTCATCTCATAACAATGCTCCAGGACATTGTCATCACCATGCTCTATTCCCTTGTCATCACAATGCTCCATGACCCCTGTCATTACAATAATCCATTAATATTTTCAGCCCAATGCACCATGACCTTCTCATCACAATGCTCCATGACCAATATCATCACAATGCTCCATGACCACTGTCATCACAACCACCCATAACACCTGACAACACAATGATCCGGGACTCTTGTCATCAAAATGCTCCATGCCCTTGTCATCACAATGCACCATGTCCACTGTCATCACAATAATCTATGAAACTTGTCAGACCAATGCTCCATTCCCCTGTCATCACAATGCTCCATGCCCTTGTTATCACAATGCTCCATGACCCTTGTCATCACAATGCTCCACGACCACTGTAAACACAATGTTCCATGCCCCTTTTCATCTCAATGCTCCATGATCCCTGTTATCACAATGCACCATGCCCATCATCATAATGCTTCAGGCTATTGTCATCACAATGAAATCAATATTCTCCATGACCTCTGTCATAATGTTCCAAACCCTTGTGATCACAATGTTCCATAACACTTATCATCACAACACACCATGACGCTCATCATCACAATTATCCATGGTCTTCTCATCACAATGCTCCATGACCTTTGTCATCACAATGCTCAATACACTTGTCATCACAATGCTCCCTGACCCTTGTCTTCAGTATGCTCCATTAACCCTGTCATGACAAGTCTCCATGACATTTTCATCACAATGATCCGTGCCCTTTTCATCAAAATGCTCCAAGACACCTGTAATCACAATGCTCCAAGCCCTTGTCATCACAAAGCTCCATGACCCATGTCATCAGAATGCTGCATGGCCGTCTCTGACAATGCTCCATGCCCTTGTCATCACAATGCTCCAAGACCACTGTAATCACAATGATCCATGCCACTTTTCATCAGAATGTTCCATGAAACTTCTCATCACAAGCCTCCAATGACTTCTCATTACAATGCTAAATGAACTTGTCATCACTATGCTCCATTCCCTTGTCATCACAATGCTCCATGACCATTGTCATCACAATACTCCACGAATATTATCAGCACAATGCTCCATAACCTTCTCATCACAATGCTCCATGACCAATATCATCACAATTCACCATGACAACTGTCATCACAACACTCCATGACACCTGACAACACAATGATCCGGGACTCTTGTCATCACTATACTCCATTCCCTAGTCATCACAATGCTGCATGAACCATGTCATCACAATGCTTCATGACACCAGTCTTCACAATACAGCATGACCTCTTTATCACAATGCTCCATGCCCTTGTCACCACAATGCACCTTTCCAACAGTCATCGCAATAATCCATGAAAATTATGAGACCAATGATACATGCCCTTGTCATCACAATGCTCCATGCCCCTTTTCATCGCAATGCTCCATGACCCCTGTCATCACAGTGCTCCGTGACTCCAGTCATCACAATGTTTCATGACCTTTGTCATCACAATGGTCCATGCCTTCGTCATCAACAGTCTCTGTGACCTTTTTAACCACAATGCTCCATGAACTTTTCATCACAATTCTCTTTGACCCTTGTCATCACAATGCTCTATGCCTTTCTCAGCACAATGCTCCATGACCCTTGTCCTCACAATGCTCCATGCGCTTGTCAGCACAATGCTCCATGACACATGTCATCACAATGCACCATGCGCTTGTCATCACAGTGCTCCACAATCTTGTCATCACAGTGCTCCACAATCTTGTCATCACAATGCTCCATAAACCTTGTCATCACAATGCTCCATGCACTTCTCATCAAAATGCTTTCTCACCACTGATATCACAATGTTACTTCACTATTCGACACAATACTCCTTCACCTCTGTCATCACAATGTTCCATGACTCCTGTCATCACAATGCTACATGCACTTATCATCACAATGTTCGATGACCCATGACATCACAATGTTCAATAACCCCTGTCATCAAAATGTTCCTTGACACTTCTCATCAAATTTCTCCATGACCATGTCATCACAATGCTCCCTTCACTTCTCATTACAATGCACAACGCCCTTGTCATCAAAATGTTCCATGACCTTTGTCATCACATATATCCATGACCCTTGGCATCACATTGCTCCATGCCCTTGTCATCACTAAGCTCCATGACACATGTCATCAGAATGCTCCATGGCCTTCTCATCACAATGCTCCATGACCTTTGTCATCACAATGCTCAATACACTTGTCATCAATATGCTCCATGACACTTGTTGTCTGTATGCTCCTTGAACCCTGTCATGGCATGGCTCCATGCATTTTTCATCACAATATTCCGTGCCATTTTCATCACAATGCTACAAGACCCCTGTAATCACAATGCTCCATGCGCTTGTCATCACAAAGCTAAATGACGCATGTCCTCAGAATGCTCCTTGGCCTTCTCTTCACAATGATCCATGCCCTTGTCATCACAATGTTCCAAGACCCCTGTAATCACAATGGTCCATGCCACTTTTGATCAGTATGCTATATGAGATTGTCATCACAAGGCTCCATGGATTTCTCATCACAATGCTCCAGGAACTTGTCATCACAATGCTTCACGACCTTGTCATGAAAATTCTCAATGGCCCTTGTCATAATAGTGCTCCAAGCCCTAGTCATCACAATGCTCCATTTTATTTGTCATCCCAATCCTCCATTACATTTGGCATCACAATGCTCAATGCCATTATCATCGCAATGGACAATGACATATGTCATCACAATGCTCCCTGACATCTGTCTTCACAATACTCCATGACCTTCTCATCACCATGATCCATACCCTTGTCATCACAAGGCTCCATGCCCATGTCATCACAATGCTCCATGACCCCTATCATCACAGTGCTCCATGACTCCAGTCATCACAATGCTTCATAATGTTTGTCATCAAAACGTTCCTTGCCCGTGTCATCACAAGGCTCTGTGACCTTTGTAACCAAAATGCTCCATGAAATTTTCATCACAATGCTCTGTGACCCTTTTCATCACAATGCTCCATGCCTTTGTCAGAACAATGCTCCATGACCCTTGTCATCACAATGTGCCACGTGCTTTTCATCACATCGGTCCACAACCTTGTCATCGCTATGCTTCATAAACCTTGTAATCCCAATGCTCCATGCACTTCTCATCCAAATGCTCTCTCACCAGAGATATCACAGTGTTCCATCACTAGTCATCACAATACTCCCTCACCCCTGTAATCATAATGTTCCATGACCCCTGTCATCACAGTGCTACATACCCTTATCATCACAATGTTCCATGATCCCTGACATCACAATGTTCCATAAACCCTGTAATCAAAATGCTCCATGACCCGTTTCATCCCAAAACTCCATGACCCCTGACATCACAATGTTCTATAACACCTGCCCTCAAAATATTCCATTATATTTTAATCAAATTGCTGCATGAACCTGTAATGAAAATGCTCCCTGCCCTTCTCATCACAATGCACCACACCATAGTCATCGAAATGCTCCCTGTTATTTGTCATCACAAATCTCCATGACCCTTGGCATCACAATGCTCCATGTCATTGTCATCACAATGCTCCATGAACACTCTCATCACATTGCTCCCTGCCCTTGTCATCACAAAGCTCCATGACACTTGTCATCACAATGCTCTATGCCCTTCTCATCGCAATGCTCCATGTCCTGGTCATTACAATCCTCCATGAACCATGTATCACAGTGTTCCGTGCCCTTGTCATCCCAATGCTCCATGCCCACTCTCATTACAATAATCCATGAAATATTTTAGACCAAAGCTCAATGCCCTTCTCATCACAATGCTCCATTACCTCTGTCATAACAATGCTCCTTGACACCTGCCATCACATTGTTCAACGGCATGTCATCACAAGGCTCCATGATCCTTGTCATCACAATTCCCCAAGACCCCTGTAATCACAATGCTCCATGCCCTTGACATCACAGTGCTCCATGATGCATGTCATCAGAATTTTCCATGGCCTTCTCATCACCATGCTCCATGCCCTCGTCATCACAATGCTCCAAGACCCCGGTAATCACAATGCTCCATTCCCCTTTTCATCTCAATGCTCCATGAACCCAGTCATCACAATGCACCATGCCCATCATCATAATGTTTCATGCTATTGTCATCACAATGAAATCTAAATTCTCCATGACATCTGTCATCATAATGCTCCAAACCCTTGTGATCACAATGTTCCATAAGACTTATCATCACAACACCCCATGACACTCATCATCACAATTATCCATGGTCTTCTCATCACAATGCTCTATGACCTTTGTCATCAAATGCTCAATACACTTGTCATCACAATGCTACCTGACACTTGTCGTAAGTATGCGTCTTGAACACTGTCATGACAAGGCTCAATGCCTTTTTCTTCACAATGATACATGCCCTTTTCATCACAATGCATCAAGACACCTGTAATCACAATGCTCCACGACCTACTCATCACAATACTCCATGGCCAATATCATCACAATGCACCATGACCACTGTCACCTCAACACTCCATGACACCTGACAACACAATGATCCGGAATTCTTGTCATCAAAATGCTCAATTCCCAAGTCATCACAATGCTCCATGAACCCTGTCAGCACAATACTCCATGAACATTTTCAGCCCAATGCTCCATGACGCTTGTCATCACATTGAACCATGCCCTTGTCATCCCCATGCTCCATGACCACTGTATTCACAATGCTCCGTGACGCTTGTCATCAGAGTGCTCCATGACACCTGTCATCACAATGCTCCATGCCTTTGTCAGCAAATGCTACATAACCTTGTCATTACAATGCTCTATGTGCTTGTCATCACAATACTCCTTTACCATTGTCATCACAATCCTCCATGAACCTTGGGATCACATTGCTTCATACCCTTGTCATCACTATGCTCCATGCTCCTTGAAATCAAAATGATCCCTGACCTCTGTCATCACAATGCTCCAAACCCTTGTCATCACAATGTTCCATAACACTTGTCATCACAACGCTCCATGATGCCTGTCATCAAAATACTCCACGGCCTTTTCATCAAAGTGCTCCATAACCTTTGTCATCACAATTCTAATACACTTATCATTACAATGCTTCCTGAAACTTGCCGTCAGAATGCTCCTTGAAACCTGTCACAAAAAGGCTCCATGCTTTTCTCATCACAATGTCCCATGCCGTTTTCATCACAATGCTCCATGCCATTGTCATCAAAATACTCCACAAGATTGTCATCAGAATGTTCCATGACCTTTTTCATCACAATTATCCATGCACTTGTCAGCACAATTCTCCCTGAAAATTGTCATCACAATGCTCCAAGCCATTGTCATCACAATGCTAAATTACTTTTGACATCACAATGCTCCGTGACTCCAGTCATCACAATGCTTCATAACGTTTGTCATCACAACGGTCCATGCCCGCGTCATCACAAGGCTCTGTGACTTTTGTAACCACAATGCTCCATGAACTTTTCATCACAATGCTCCGTGACACTTGTCATCACAATGCTCCATGCCTTTGTCAGAACAATGTTCCATGACCCTTGTCATCACAATGTGCCATGCGCTTTTCATCACATGATCCACAACCTTGTCATCGATATGCTCCATAAACCTTGTAATCACAATGCTCCACGCACTTCTCATCCAAATGCTCTCTCACCTGAGATATCACAATGTTCCATCACTAGTCATCACAATCCTCCCTCAACCCTGTAATCACAATGTTCCATGACCCGTGACATCACAATATTCCATAACCACTGTCATCACAATGCTCCATGACACATTTCATCCCAAAGCTCCATGACCCATGGCATCACAATGTTCTGTAACCCCTGTCGTCAAAATGTTACATGACACTTTTCATCAAATTGCTCCACGACTCTGTCATCAAAATGCTCCCTTTCCTTCTCATCACAATGCACCACACGCTTGTCATCAAAATGCTCCATGACCATTGTCATCACAAAGCTCCATGACCCTTGGCATCACAATGCTCCATGTCATTGTCATCACAATGCTCCCTGAATGCTCTCATCCCATTGCTCCATGCCCTTGTCATCACAATGCTCCATGACACTTGTCATCACAATGCTCGATGCCCTTCTCATCAAAATGATCCATGCCCTTTTCATCACAATCCTCCATGACCCATGTATCACAGTGCTCCGTGCCCTTGTCATCACAGTGTTCCATGCCCACTCTCATCACAATAATCCATGAAAACTTTCGGGCCAATGATCAATGCACTTCTCATCACAATGCTCCATTAGCCCTGTCATAAAAATGCTCCATGACCCCTGCCATCACAATGTTCCACGGCCTTGTCATCACAAGGCTCCCTGACCCTTGACATCACAATGCTCCAAGACCCCTGTAATCACAATGCTCCATGCCATTTTGCATCTCAATGCTCCAAGATCCCTGTCATCACAATGCACCATGCCTATCACCATAATGCTTCAGGCTATTTTCATCACAATTAAATCAAAATTCTCCATGACCTCTGTCATCATAATGCTCCAAACCCTTGTGATCACAATGTTCCATAACACTTATCATCACAAATCCCCATGACGCTCATCATCACAATTATCCATGGTATTCTCATCACAATGCTCCATGACCTTTGTCATCACAATGCTCAATACACTTGTCATCACAATGCTCCCTGACACTTGTCGTCAGTGTGCTCCTTGAACCCTGTCATGACAAGGCTCCATGACTTTTTCATCACAATGATCCGTGCCATTTTCATCACAATGCTCCAAGATCACTGTCATCACAATGCTCCATGTGCTTGTCATCACAAAACTCCATGAAGCATGTCATCAGAATGCCCCATGGCTTTCTCATCACAATGCTCCATGCCCTAGTCATCAAAATGCTCCAAGACACCTGTAATCACAATGCTCCATGCCTCTTTTCATCAGAATGCTCCGTGAGACTCCTCATCACAAGTCTCCATGGTCATCTCATCAAAAAGATCCAGGATATTGTCATCACCATTCTCCATTCCGTTGTCATCACAATGCTCCATGACCCCTGTCATCACAATAATCCATTAACATATTCAGCCCAATGCTCCACGACCTACACATCACAAATCTCCATGGCCAATATCTTCACAATGCTCCATGACCACTGTCATCACAACACTCCATGACTCCTGACAACACAATGATCCGGGACTCTTGTCATCACAATGCTCCTTTCCATACTCATCACTATGCTCCATGACCCATGTCATCACAACACTCCATGAACATTTTCAGCCCAGTGCTCCATGACACTTGTCATCACAATGATCCATGCCCTTGTCATCCCAATGCTCCATGACCCCTGTATTCACAATGGTCCATGACGCTTGTCATCACAGTGATCCATGACACATGTCATCACAATGCTCCATGCCTTTGTCAGCAAAATGCTACATGACCTTTCCATTACAATGCTCTATGCGCTTGTCATCACAATACTCCATTTCCATTGTCATCACAATCCTCCATGAACCTTGGGATCACATTGCTTCATGCCCTTGTCATCACAATGCTCCATGCTCCTTTAAATCAATATGATCCATGACCTCTGTCATCACAATGCTCCAAAGCCTTGTGATCACAATCTTCCATAACACTTGTCATCACAACGCTCCATGAGGCCTGTCATCACAATACTCCTTGCCCTTTTCATCACAATGCTCCATAACCTTTGTCATCACAATTCTCAATATACATGTCATCACAATGCTCCCTGACATTGTCATCAGAATGCTCCTTGAAACCTGCCACGAAAAGGCTCCATGCCTTTTCCTTCACAATGCCCCATGCCATTTTCATCACAATGCTCCATGCCATTGTCATCAAAATACTCCACAAGCTTGTCATCAGAATGCTCCATGACCCTTGTCATCACAATTCTCCATGCAATTGTCAGCACAATGCTCCCTGTCCCATGTCATCACAATGCTCCAAGCCATTGTCATCACAATGTTCCATAACCTTTGTCATCAGAATCCTCCATGACACTTGGCATCACAATGCTCCATGCCATTGTCATCACAATGGGCCAATACATATGTCATCACAATGCTCCCTGACACCTCTCTTCACAATACTGCATGACCTGGTCATCACAATTCTCCATGCCATTGTCATCACAATGGGCCATTACATATGTCATCAAAATGCTCCCTGACACCTCTCTTCACAATAATGCATGACCTGGTCATCACAATGCTCCATGCCCTTGTCATCACAATGTGCCATTCGAACTGTCATCGCAACAATCCATGGAACTTATTAGACTAATGTTCCATGCCCTTGTCATCACAGTGCTCCATGCCCTTGTTATCACAATGCTCCCTGAGCCCTGTCATCAGAATCCTCCGTGACTCCAGTCATCACAATGCTTCATGACCTTTGTCATCACAATGGTCCATGCCCTCGTCATCAACAGTCTCTGTGACCATTTTAACCACAATGTCCCATGAACTTTTCATACAATGCTCTTTGACCCTTGTCATCACAATGCTCTATGCCTTTCTCAGCACAATGCTCCATGACCCTAGTCATCACAATGCTCCTTGCGCTTGTCTGCACAATGCTCCATGACACATGTCATCACAATGCACCATGCGCTTGTCATCACAGTGCTCTACAAACTTGTCATCACAATGCTCCATAAACATTGTCATCATAATCCTCCATGCACTTCTAATCAAAATGCTCTCTCACCACTGATATCACAATGCTACATCACTATTTGTCACAATACTCCCTCCCACCTGTCATCACAATGTTCCATGACTCCTGTCATCACAATGCTACATGCACTTATCATCAAAATGTTCGATGACCCCTGACATCACAATGTTCCATAACACCTGTCATCAAAATGTTCCATGAAAATTTTCAACAAATTGCTCCATGAACCTGGCATCACAATTCTCCCTGCCCTTCTCATCACAATGCACAACGCCTTTGCCATCAAAATGCTCCATGACCTTTGTCATCTCAAAGAGCCCTGACCCATGGAATCACAATGCTCCATGTCATTGTCATCACAGTGCTCGATGACACATGTCATCAGAATGCTACATGGCCTTCTCATCACAATGATCCATGCCCTTGCCATCACAATGCTCCATTACCCCTCTCATAACAATGCTCCATGCCCCTGCCATCACGATATTCCATGGCCTTGTAATCACAAGGCTCCATGACCCTTCTCATCACAACACTCCAAGAACCCTGTAATCACAATGCTCCATGCCCTTTTTCATCTCAATGAACCATTAACCCTGTCATCACAATGCACCATGCCTATCATCATAATGCTTCATGCTATTGTCATCACAATGAAATCAAAATGCACCATGACCTCTGTCATAACAATGCTCCAATCCCTTGTGATCACAATATTCCATAACACTTGTCATCACAATGCCCCTTGATGCTCCTCATCACAATTATCCTTGGTCTTCTAATCACAATGCTCCATGACCTTTGTCATCACAATGCTCAATACACTTGTCATCAAAATGCTCCCTGACGCTTGTTGTCTGTATGCTCCTTGAACTCTGTCATGACAAGGCTCCATGCCTTTTTCATCACAATGATCCATGCCCTTTTCATCACAATGCTCCAAGACCCATGTAATCAAAATGCTCCATGCTCTTGTCATCACAAATCTCAATGACGCATGCCATCAGAATGCTCCTTGGTCTTCTCCTCACAATGTTCCATGCCCTTGTCATCACAATGTTCCATGACGCCTGTAATCACAATGCTCCATGCCCCTTTTCATCAGTATGCTCCATGAGACTTGTCATCACAAGGCTCCATAGCTTTGTCATCACAATGATCCAGGATCTTGTCATCACAATGCTTCACGACCTTGTCATGAAAACTCTCAATGGCCCTTGTCATCATGATGCTGCAAGCCCTAATCATCACAATGCTCCATTATATTTGTCATCACAATCCTCCATTACAATTGGCATCACAATGCTCCATGCCATTGTCATCGCAATGGACCATGACATATGTCATCACAATGCTCCCTGACATCTCTCTTCACAATATTCCATGACCTTCTCATCACAATGCTCCATGCCCTTGTCATCACAATGCACCATGCCCATGGTCATCACAATAATCTATGAAATTTTTCAGACCAATGCTCCATTCCCCAGTCATCACAATGCTCCATGCACTTGTCATCACAATGCTCCATGACCCCTGTCATCCCAATGCTCTGTGACTCCAGTCATCACAATGGTTTATAACGTTTGTCATCACAATAGTCCATGTCCGCGTCATCACAAGGCTCTGTGACATTTGTAACGACAATGCTCCATGATTATTTCCTCACCATTCTCTCGGACACTTGTCATCACAATGCTCCATTTCTTTGTCAGAACAATGCTCCATGACCATTGTCATCACAATGTGCCACGCACATTTCATCACAACTGTCCACAACCTTATGATTGCAATGCTCCATAAATTTTGTTATCACAATGGTCCATGAACTTCTCATCAAAATGCTCTCTCACCATAGATATCACAATGTTCCATCACTAGTCATCACAATACACCCTCACCCCTGGAATCACAATGTTCCATGACCCTGTCATCACAATGCTACATCCCTTTATCAACACAATATTGCATGACCCCTGACATAACAATGTTCCATAACCCCTGTCATCAAAATGCTCCATGACCCTTTTCATCCCAAAGCTCGAAGAACCCTGACATCACAATGTTCTATAACCCATGCCATCAAAATATTCCATTACACTTTTTATCAAATTGCTGCATGACCCGGTCATCAAAATGCTCCCTGCACTTCTCATCACAATGCACCATTCCCTTGTCATCAAAATGCTCCATGACTTGTCATCACAAAGCTCCATGACACATGGCATCAGAATGCTCCATGTCATTGTCATCACAATGCTCCATGAACCCTCTCATCACATTGCTCCATGCCCTTGTCATCAGAAAGCTCCATGACACTTATCATCACAATGCTCGATGCATTTCTCATCACAATGCTCCATGCACTAGTCATTAAAATCCTGCATGACCCATGTATCACAGTGTTCCGTGCCCATGTAATCACAATGCTTCATGCCCTTCTCATCACAATGCTCCATGACCCCTGCCATCACAATGTTCCACGGACTTGTAATCACAAGGCTACATGACACTTGTCATCACAATGATCCAAGACACCTGTAATCACAATGCTCCATGCCCTTGTCATCACAAAGCTCCATGACACATGTCATCAGAATGTTCCATGGATTTCTCATCACAATGCTCCATGCCCTTGTCATCACAATGCTCAAGACCCCTGTAATCACAATGCTCCATTTCCCTTTTCATCTCAATGCTCCATGAACCCTGTCATCACAATGCATCATGCCCATCATTATAATGCTTCGGGCTATTGTCAGCACAATGAAATCAAAATTCTCCATGACCTATGTCATCACAATTCTCCATGTCCCCTGTCATCACAATACTTCATGAATATTTTCAGACCAATGCTCCATGATACTTGTCATCACAATGATGCATGCCCTTTTCAGCCCAATGCTCCATGACCCCTGTGTTCACAATCCTCCCTGATGCCTGTCATCACAATACTCCATGCCCTTTTCATCACAATGCTCCATGACCTTTGTCATCACAATTCTCAATACACTTGTCATCACAATGCTCCATGACACTTGTCGTCAGAATGCTCCTTGAACCCTGTCATGAAAAGGCTGCATGCATTTTTCATCACAAAGACCCATGTCGTTTTCATCACAATGCTCCATGCCATTGTCATCAAAATACTCCACAAGCTTTTCATCAGAATGCTCCATGACCCTTGTCATCACAATTCTCCATGCACTTGTCAGCACAATGCTCCCTGAACCTTGTCATCACAATGCTCCAAGCCATTGTCATCACAATGCTCCTTTACCTTTGTCATCAGAATCCTCCATGAAACTTGGCATCACAATGCTCCATGCCATTGTCATCACAATGGGCCAATACATATGTCATCACAATGCTCTGTGACACCTCTTTTCACAATACTGCATGACCTGGTCATCACAATGCTCCATGCCCTTGTCATCACAATGCACCATTCCAACTGTCATCACAATAATCCATGAAACTTATTAGACCAATGCTCCATGCACTTGTCATCCCAATGCTCCATGCCCTTGTTATCACAATGTTCCAAGACCCCTGTAAACAGTATGCTCCATGCCCCTTTTCATAAGTATGCTCCATGAGACTTGTCATCACAAGGCTCCATGGTTTTCTTATCACAGTGCTCCAGGACCTTGTCATCACAATGCTTCACGACATTGTCATGAAAATTCTCAATGGCCGTTGTCATCATAATGCTCCAAGCCGTAGTCATAACAATGCTCCATTATATTTGTCATTACAATCCTCCATTACATTTGGCATCACAATGCTCCATGCCATTGTCATCGCAGTGGACCATGACATATGTCATCACAATGCTCCCTGACACCTGTCTTCACAATACTCCATGCCCTTGTCATCATAATGCTCCATGCCCTTGTCATCACAATGCACCATGTCCACTGTCATCACAATCATCTATGAAACTTGTCAGACCAATGCTCCATGCCCCTGTCATCACAGTGCTCCATGCCCTTGTCATCACAATGCTCCATGACCCCTGTCATCACAATGCCCCGTGACTCCAGTCATCACAATGCTTCATAATGTTTGTCATCACAATGGTCCATGCCCGCGTCATCACAAGGCTCTGTGACCATTTTAACCACAATGCTCCATGAACGTTTCATCACAATGCTCCATGACACTTGTCATCACAATGCTCCATGCCTTTGTCAGAACAATGCTCCATGACCCTTTTCATCACAATGTACCATGCGCTTTTCATCACAATGATCCACAACCTTGTCATTGCTATGCTCCATAAACCTTCTAATCACAATGCTCCATGAACTTCTCATCCAAATGCTCTCTCACATGAGATATCACAATATTCCATCACTAGTCATCACAATCCTCCCTCACCACTGTTTTCACAATGTTCCATGACACCTGTCATCACAATGCTACATCCCCTTATCTGCAAAATATTCCATGACCCCTGACATCACAATGTTCCATAACCCCTGTCATCAAAATGCTCCATGACACTTTTTATCCCAAAGATCCATGCCCCCTGGCATCACAATGTTCTATAACCCCTGTCATCAAAATGTTCCATTACACTTTTCATCAAAGTGCTGCATGACCCTGTCATCAAAATGCTCCCTGCACTTCTCATCACAATGCACCACACCCTCGTCATCAAAATGCTCCATGACCTCTGTCATCAAAAAGCTCCATGACACTTGGCATCACAATGCTCCATGTCATTGTCATCACAATGCTCCATGAACACTCTCATCACAATGCTCCATGCCCTTGTCATCACAAAGCACCATGACACTTGTCATCACAATGCTCGATGCCCTTCTCATCACAATGCTCCATGCCCTTGTCATTACAATCCTCCATGACCGATGTATCACAGTGTTCCGTGCCCTTGTCATCACAATGCTCCATGCCCACTCTCATCACAACAATCCATGAAATATTTCAGACCAATGCTCAAAGCCTTTCTCATCAAAATGCTCCATTATCTCTGTCATAACAATGCTCCATGACATCTGCCATCACAATGTTCCACGGCCTTGTCATCACAAGGCTCCATGACCCTTGTCATCACAATGCTCCAAGACCCCTGTAATCATAATGCTCCATGCCCTTTTCATCACAATGCTCCATGACGCATGTAATCAGAATGTTCCATGGCCTTCTCCTCACAATGCTCCATGCCCTTGTCATCACAATGCTCCAAGACCCCTGTAATCACAATGCTCCATGCCCCTTTTCATCAGGATGCTACATGAAAATTGTCATCACAAGTCTCCCTGGTCATCTCATCACAATGCTCCATGACCCCTGTCATCACAATAATCCATGAACATTTTCAGCCCAATGCCCGATGAACTTCTCATCACAATGCTCCAAGACCAATATCATCACAATGCTCCATGATCACTGTCATCACAACACTCAATGACACCTGACAACACAATGATCTGGGACTCTTGTCATCACAATGCTCCATTCCCTAGTCATCACAATGCTCCATGACCCCTGCCATCACAATACTACAGGAACAATTTCAGCCCAATTCTCCATGACCCTTGTCATCACAATGATCCATGCCCTTGTCATCCTAATGCTCCATGACCCCTGTATTCACAATGCTCCGTGATGCTTGTCATTACAATGCTCCATGACACATGTCATCACAATGCTCTATGCCATTCTCAGCACAATGTTCCTTGCCCTTTTCATCACATTGCTCCATGACCCCTGTCATAACAATGCTCCGTTACTCCAGTCATCACAATTCTTCATAACATTTGTCATCACAATGGTTGATACCCGTGTCATCACAAGTCTCTGTTAACTTTGTAACCACAATGCTCCATGAAATTTTCATCACAATTCTCCGTGACACTTGTCATCACAATGTTCCATGCCTTTGTCAGAAAAATGCTCCTTGACCCTTGTCATCACAATGTGCCACACGCTTTTCATCCCAATGGTCCAGAAATTTGTCATCGCAATGCTCCATAAATCTTGTAATCACAATGCTCCATTCCCTTCTCATAACAATTCTCCATTACCTCTGTCATCACAATGCACCAAGACCCCTATAATCACAAAGCTTCATGCCCTTGTCATCACAAAGCTCCATGACGCATGTCAGCAGAATGTTCCATGGCCTTCTCCACACAATGCTCCATGCCCTTGTCATCACAATGCTCCAAGACCCATGTAATCACAATGCTCCATTCCCCTATTCATCAGAATGCTCCATGAGACTTGTCATCACAAGTCTCCATGGTCTTATCATCACAATGCTCCAGGACCTTGTGATCACCATGCTCCATTCCCTTGTGATCACAATGCTCCATGACCCCGGTCATCACAATACTCAATGAACATTTTCAGCCCAATGCCCCATGACATTCTCATCACAATGCTCCAAAACCAATATCATCACAATGCTCCATGATCACTGTCATCACAACACTCAATGACACCTGACAACACAATGATCCGGGACTCTTGTCATCACAATGCTCCATTCCCTAGTCATCACAATGCTCCATGACCCCTTTCATCACAATACTCCATGAACATTTTCAGCCCAATGCTCCATGACACTTGTCATCACAATTATCCATGCCCTTGTCATCCCAATGCTCCATGACCCCTGTATTCACAATGCTCTGTGACGCTTGTCATCACAATGCACCATGACACCTGTCATCACAATGCTCCATGCCTTTGTCAGCAAAAAGCTACATGACCTTGTCATTACAATGCTCTATGTTCTTGTCATTAAAATACTGCATTACCATTGTCATCACTATCCTCCATGTACATTGGGATCCCATTGCTTCATGCCCTTGTCATCACAATGCTCCATGTTCCTTGAAATCAAAATGATGCATGACCACTGTCATCGCAATGCTCCAAACCCTTGTGATCACAATGTTCCATAACACTTTTCATCACAGTGCTCCATGATGCCTGTCATCACAATACTCCATGCCCTTTTCATCATAGTGCTCCATGAATTTTGTCATCACAATTCTCAATACACTTGTCATCACAATGCTCCCTGACACTTGTCGTCAGAATGCTATTTGTACCCTGTCACGAAATGGCTCCTTGCCTTTTTCATCACAAAGCCCCATGCAGTTTTCATCACAATGTTCCATGCCATTGTCATCAAAATACTCCACAAGCTTGTCATCAGAATGCACCATTACCCTTGTCATCACAATTCTCCATGCACTTGTCAGCACAATGCTCCCTGAACCTTGTCTTCACTATGCTCCAAGCCATTTTCATCACAATGCTCCTTTACCTTTGTCATCAGAATCCTCCATGAAACTTGGCATCACAATGCTCCATGCCATTGTCATCACAATGGGCTAATACATATGTCATCACAATGCTCCGTGACACCTCTTCTCACAATACTGCATGAACTGGTCATCACAATGCTCCATGCCCTTGTCATCACAATGCGCCATTCCAACTGTCATCACAATAATCCATGAAACTTATTAGACCAATGCTCCATGCCCTTGTCATCACAATGCTCCATGCCCTTGTTATCACAATGTTCCAAAACCCCTGTAATCAGTATGCTCCATGCCCCTTTTCATCAGTATGCTCCATGAGACTTGTCATCACAAGGCTCCATGGTTTTCTCATCACACTGCTCCAGGACCTTGTCATCACAATCCTTCACGACATTGTCATGAAAATTCTCAGTGGCCGTTGTCATCATAATGCTCCAAGCCGTAGTCATAACAATGCTCCATTATATTTGTCATTACAATCCTCCATTACATTTGGCATCACAATGCTCCATGCCATTGTCATCGCAATGGACCATGACATATGTCATCACAATGCTCCCTGACACCTGTCTTCACAATAGTCCATGCCCTTGTCATCACAATGCTCCATGCCCTTGTCATCACAATGCACCATGTCCACTGTCATCACAATCATCCATGAAACTTGTCAGACCAATGCTCCATGACCCTGTCATCACAGTGCTCCATGCCCTTGTCATCACAATGCTCCATGACCCCTGTCATCACTATGCCCTGTGACCCCAGTCATAACAATGCTTCATAACTTTTGTCATCACAACGGTCCTTTCCCGCATCATCACAAGGCTCTGTGACCTTTGTAACCACAATGCTCCATGAACTTTTCATCACAATGCTCCGTGACCCTTGTCATCACAATGCTCCAAGCCTTTGTCAGAACAATGCTCCATGACTTCTGTCATCACAATGTGCCATGCAATTTTCATCACAATGATCCACAACCTTGTCATCGCTATGCTCCATAAACCTTGTAATCACAATGCTCCATGAACTTCTCATCCAAATGCTCTCTCACATGAGATATCACAATGTTCGACCACTAGTCATCACATTCCTCCCTCACCCCTGTTATCAAAATGTTCCATGACCCCTGTCATCACAATGCTACATCCCCTTACCTGCAAAATATTCCATGACCCCTGACATAACAATGTTCCATAAACCCTGTCATCAAAATGCTCCATGACCCTTTTCATCCCAAAGATCCATGACCCCTTGCATCACAATGTTCTATAACCCCTGTCATCAAAATGTTCCATTACACTTTTCATCAAATTGCTGCATGACCCTGTCATAAAAATGCTCCCTGCCCTTCTCATCACAATGCACCACACCCTTGTCATCAAAATGCTCCAAGACCATTGTCATCACAAAGCTCCATGGCCCTTGGCATCACAATGCTCCATGACATTGTCATCACAATGCTCCATGAACCCTCTCATCACATGACTCCATGCCCTTGTCATCACAAAGCACCATGACACTTGTCATCACAATGCTCGATGCCCTTCCCATCACAATGCTCCATGCCTTTGTCATTACAATCCTCCATGACCCATGTATCACAGTGTTCCGTGCCCTTGTCATCACAATGCTCCATGCCCCCTCTCATCACAATAATCCATGAAACTTTTAAGACCAATGCTCAATGCCCTTCTCATCACAATGCTCCATTATCTCTGTCATAACAATGCTCCATGACCCCTGCCATCACAATGTTCCACGGCCTTGTCATCACAAGGCTCCATGACCCTTGTCTTCACAATGCCCCAAAACCCCTGTAATCACAATGCTCCATGCCCTTGATATCGCAAAGCTCCATGACGCATGCCATCAGAATGTTCCATGGCATTCTCCTCACAATGCTCCATGCCCTTGTCATCACAATGCTCCAAGACCCCTGTAATCACAATGCTCCATGCCCATTATCATCAGAATGCTCCATGAGACTTGTCATCACAAGTCTCCATGGTCTTCTCATCACAATGCTCCAGGACCTTGTCATCACCATGCTCCATTCCCTTGTCATCACAATGCTCCATGACCACTGTCATCACAATACTCCATGAATATTTTCAGGCCAATGCTCCATGACCTTCTCATCACAATGCTCCATGACCAATATCATCACAAGGCTCCATGACCCTTGTCATCACAATGCTCCAAAATCCCTGTAATCACAATGCTCCATGTCATTGTCATCACAATGATCCATGAACCATCTCATCATATTGCTCCATGCCCTTGTCATCAAAAGCTCCATGACACTTGTCATCACAATGGTCGATGCCATTCTCATCACAATGCTCCATGCCCTTGTCATTACAATCCTCCATGACCCATGTATCACAGTGTATCGTGCCCTTGTCATCACAATGCTCCATGCCCACTCTCATCACAATAATCCATGAAAAATTTCAGACCAATGCTCAATGCCCTTCTCATCACAATGCTCCATTACCTATGTCATAAAAATGCTGCATGACCCCTGCCATCAAAATGTTCCACGGCCTTGTCATCATAAGGCTCCATGGCCCTTGTCATCACAATGCTCCAAAACCCCTGTAATCACAATGCTCCATGCCCTTGTCATCACAATGCTCCATGACCTTTGTCATCACAATTCTCAATACACTTGTCATCACAATGCTCCCTGACACTTGTCGTCAGAATGCTCCTTGAACCATGTCACGAAAAGGTTGCATGCGTTTTTCATAACAAAGCCCCATGCCGTTTTCATGACAATGCTCCATGCCATTGTCATCAAAACACTCCGCAAGCTTGTCATCAGAATGCTCCATGACTCTTGCCATCACAATTCTCCATGCACTTGTCAGCACAATGCTCCCTGAACATTGTCATCATTATGCTCCAAGCCATTGTCATCAAAATGCTCCATTACCTTTGTCATCAGAATCATCCATGACAATTTGAATCACAATGCTCCATGCCATTGTCATCACAATGGGCCAATACATATGTCATCACAATGCTCCGTGACACCACTTTTCACAATACTGCATGACCTGGTCATCACAATGCTCCATGCCCTTCTCATCAAAATGCTCCATTACCTCTGTCATCACAATACTCCAAGACCCCTGTAATCACAAAGTTCCATGCCCTTGTCATCACAAAGCTCCATGACGCATGTCATCAGAATGTTCCATGGCCTTCTCCACACAATGCTCCATGCCCTTGTCATCACAATGCTCCAAGAACCATGTAATCACAATGCTCCATTCCCTAGTGATCACAATGCTCCATGACACCTGTCATCACAATAATCCATGAACATTTTCAGCCCAATGACCCATGACCTTCTCATCAAAATGCTCCAAGACCAATATCATCACAATGCTCCATGATCCCTGTCATCACAACACTCAATGACACCTGAGAACACAATGATCTGGGACTCTTGTCATCACAATGATCCATTCCCTAGTCATCACAATGCTCCATGACCCCTGTCATCACAATACTCCAGGGACATTTTCAGCCCAATTCTCCATGACCCTTGTCATCACAATGATCCATGCCCTTGTCAACCTAAAGCTCCATGAACCCTGTATTCACAATGCTCCGTGACGCTTGTCATCACAGTGCTCCATGACACATGCCATCACAATGCTGTATGCCATTCTCAGCACAATGTTCCATGCCCTTTTCATCACAATGCTCCATGACCCCTGTCATCACAATGCTCCGTGACTCCAGTCATCACAATTCTTCATAACATTTGCCATCACAATGTTCGATACCCATGTCATCACAAGGCTCTGTGACTTTTGTAAACACAATGCTCCATGAACTTTTCATCACAATGCTCCGTGACACTTGTCATCACAATGCTCCATGCCTTTGTCAGAAAAATGCTCCATGACCCTTGTCATCACAATGTGCGACACGCTTTTCAGCCCAAAGGTCCACAAATTTGTCATCGCAATGCTCCATAAACCTTGAAATCACAATGCTCCATTCCCTTCTCATCACAATGCTACATTACCCCGGTTATAACAATGCTCCATTACCACTGCCATCACAATGTTCCACGGCCTTGTCTTCACAAGGCTCCATGACACTTGTCATCACAATGCTCCAAGACTCCTGTAAGCACAATGCTCCATGCACTTATCATCACAAAGCTCCATAACACATGTCATCAGAATGTTCCTTGTCCTTCTCCACACAATGCTCCATGCCCTTGTCATCAAAATGCTCCAAGACCCCTGTAATCACAATGCTCCATGCACCTTTTCATCTCAATGCTCCATGAACCCTCTCATCACAATGCATCATGCCAATCATCATAATGCTTCCGGCTATTGTCAGCACAATGAAATCAAAATTCTCCATGACATCTGTCATCACAATGCTCCATGACACCTGTCGTCACAATACTCCATGAACTTTTTCAGCCCAATGCTCCATGAACTTTGTCATCACAATGATCTTTGCCCTTGTCATCCCAATGCTACATGACGCCTGTGGTCACAATGATCCGTTTCGCATGTTATCACAGTGCGCCATGACACTTGTCATCACAATGCTCCATGCCTTTGTCAGCAAAATGCTACATGACCTTGTCATTATAATACTCTATGTGCTTGTCATCACAATACTCCATTACCGTTGTCATCACAATCCTCCATGAACCTTGGGATCACATTGCTTCATGCCCTTGTCATCACAATGCTCCATGCTCCTTGAAATCAAAATGATCCATGACCTCTGTCATCACAATTCTCCAAACCCTTGTGATCACAATGTTCCATAACACTTGTCATCACAATGCTCCATGATGCCTGTCATCACAATATTCCATGCCTTTTTCATCACAATGCTCCATGACCTTTGTCATCACAATTCTCAATACACTTGTCATCACAATGCTCCCTGACATTTGTCGTCAGAATGCTCCTTGAACCCTGTCTCGAAAAGGCTCCATGCCTTTTTCATTAGTATGCCCCATGCCGTTTTCATCACAATGCTCCATGCCATTTCCATCAAAATACTCCACAAGCTTGTCATCAGAATGCTCCATGACCCTTGTCATCACAATTCTCCATGCACTTTTCAGCACAATGCTCCCTGACCCTTGTCATCACAATGCTCCAAGCCATTGTCATCGCAATGCTCCATTACCTTTGTGATCAGAATCCTCCATGACACTTGGTATCACAATGCTCCATGCTATTGTCATCACAATGGGCCATTACATATGTCATCACAATGCTCCCTGACACCTGTCTTCCCAATACTGCATGACCTGGTCATCACAATGCTCCATGCCGTTGTCATCACAATGCGCCATTCCAACTGTCATCGCAATAATCCATGAAACATATTAGACCAATGCTCCGTGCCCTTGTCATCACAATACTCCATGCCCTTTTTATCACAATGCTCCATGACCCTTGTCATCACAATGCTCCCTGACTCCAGTTATCACAATGCTTCATGACCTTTATCATCACAATGGTCCATGACCTCGTCATCAACAGTCTCTGTGACCTTTTTAACCACAATGCTCCATGAACTTTTCATCACAATGCTCTTTGACCTTTGTCATCACAATGCTCTATGCCTTTCTCAGCACAATGCTCCATGACCCTTGTCATCACAATGCTCCATGCGCTTGTCAGCACAATGCTCGATGACACATGTCATCCCAATGCACCATACGCTTGTCATCACAGTGCTCCAAAATCTTGACATCACAATGCTCAATGAACCTTTTCATCAAAATACTCCAGGGACTTCTCACCAAAATGCTCTCTCACCACTGATGTCACAATGTTACATCAATATTTGTCACAATATTCCCTCACCCCTGTCATCAAAATGTGCCATGACACCTGTCATCACAATGTACATGCACTTATCATCACAATGTTCGATGACCTCTGGCATCACAATGTTCCATAACCACTGTCATCAAAATGTTCCTTGACACTTTTCATCAAATTGCTCCATGACCCTGTCATCACAATGCTCCCTACCCTTCTCATCACAATGCACAACGCCCTTGTCATCAAAATGCTCCATGACTTTTGTCATCACAAAGATCCAAAACCCTTGTCATCACAATGCTCCATGTCATTGTTATCACAATGCTCCATTAAGGTTCTCATCACATTGCTTCATGTCCATGTCATCACAAACCTCCATGACACATATCATCAGAATGCTCCATGGCCTTCTCATCACAATGCTCCTTGCCCTGCCATCACAATGCTCCATTATCCCTGTCATACCCATGATCCATGACACCTGCCATCACGATGTTCCATGGCCTTGTCATCACAAGGCTCCATGACCCTTCTCATCACAATGCTCCAAGAACCCTGTAACCACAATGATCCATGCCCATTTTCATCTCAATGTTTCATGAACCCTGTCATCACAATGCACCATGACCATCATCATAATGCTTCATGCTATTGTCATCACAATGAAATCAAAATGCTCCGTGATCTCTGTCATAACAATGCTCCAAACGCTTGTGATCACATTATTCCAAAACACTTGTCATCACAATGCACCATGACGCTCGTCATCACAATTATCCATGGTCTTCTCATCACAATGCTCCATGACCTTTGTCATCACGATGCTCAATACACTTGTCATCAAAATGCTCCCTGACACTTGTTGTCTGTATGCTCCTTGAACCCTGTCATGACAAGGCTCCATGCTTTTTCATCACAATGATCCAAGACCCATGCAATCACAATGCTCAATGCCCTTGTCATCACAAAGCTAAAGGACGCATGTCTTCAGAATGCTCTTGGTTATCTCCTCACAATGCTCCATGCACATGTCATCACAATGTTCCAAGACGCCTGTAATCAAAATGCTCCATGTCCATTTTCATCATTATGCTCCATGAGATTTGTCATCACAAGGCTCCATGTTTTTCTCATCACAATGCTCCAGGACATTGTCATCACAATGCTTCACGACCTTGTCCTGAAAACTCTCAATGGCCCTTGTCATCATAATGCTCCAAGCCCTAGTCATCACAGTGCTCCATTATATTTGTCAACACAATCCTCCATTACATTTGGCATCACGAGGCTCCCTGCTATTGTCATCGCAATGGACCATGACATATGTCATCACAATGCTCCCTGACAATTGTCTTCACAATACTCCATGACCTTCTCATCACAATGATCCATGCCCTTGTCATCACAATGCACCATGTCCACTGTCCTCACAATAATCTATGAAAGTTGTCAGATGAATGCTCCATGCCCCTGTCATCACAATGCTCCATGCCCTTGTCATCACAATGCACCATGACCCCTGTCATCACAATGCTCCGTGACTCCAGTCATCACAATGCTTCATAACATTTGTCATCACAATGCTCCATGCCCACGTCATCACAAGGCTCTGTGTCGTTTGTAACCACAATGCTCCATGAACATTTCATCACAATACTCCGTGACCCTTGTCATCACAATGCTCCATGCCTTTGTCAAAAAAATGCTCCATGACCCTTTTCATCACAATTTGCCACGCACTTTTCATCACAACGGTCCACAATTTTCTGATTGCAATGCTCCATAAAACTTGTAATCACAATGCTCCATGCCCTTCTCATCACAATGCTCCATTACCCCTGTCATAACAGTGCTCCATGACGCCATCCATCACGATGTTCCATGGCCTTGTAATCACAAGGCTCCATGACACTTGTCATCACAATGCTCCAAGACCACTGTAATCACAATGCTCCATGCCCTTGTCATCACAAAGCACCATGACACATGTCATCAGAATGCTCCATGGCCTTCTCTTCACAATGCTCCATGCCATTGTCATCTCAGTGCTCCATGACCCCTGTAATCACAATTCTCCATGCCCCTTTTCATCTCCATGCTCCATGAACCCTGTCATCACAATGCATCATGCCCATCATCATATTGCTTCCGGCTATTGTCAGCACAATGAAATCAAAATTCTCCTTGACCTCTGTCATCACAATGCTCCATGACCCCTGTCATCACAATACTCCATGAACATTTTCAGCCCACTGCTCCATGACACTTGTCATCACAATGATCCATGCCCTTGCCATCCCAATGCTCCATGTCCCCTGTATTCACAATGCTCCGTGACACTTGTCATCACAGTGCTCCATGACACCTGTCATCACAATGCTCCATGACTTTGTCAGCAAAATGCTACATGACCTTGTCATTACAATTCTCTATGTGCTTGTCATCAAAATACTCCATTTCCATTGTCATCACAATCCTCCATGAACCTTGGGATCACATTGCTTCATGCCCTTGTCATCACAATGCTCCATGCTCCTTGAAATCAAAATGATCCATGACCTCTGTCATCACAATGCTCCAAACCATTGTGATCCCAAAGTTCCATAATACTTGTCATCACAATGCTCCATGATGACTGTCATCAGAAAATTCCATGCCCTTTTCATCACAATGCTCCATGACCTTTGTCTTCACAATGCTCAGTACACTTGTCATCAAAATGCTCCCTGACACTTGTCATCAGAATGCTCCTTGAACCCTGTCACGAAAAGGCTCCATGCCATTTTCATCACAATGTCCCATGCCGTTTTCATCACAATGCTCCGTGACCATTGTCATCAAAATGCTCCATGCCTTTCTTTGAAAAATGTTCCATGACCCTTCTCATCAAAATGTGCCATTCGTTTTTCATTGCAATGCTCCATAAACCTTGTAATCACAATGCTCCATACACTTCTCATCAAAATGCTCTCTCACCAGAGATATCACAGTGTTTCATCACTAGTCGTCACAATACTCCCTCACCCCAGTAATCACAATGTCCCATGACCCCTGTCATCACAATGCTACATCGCCTTATCATCACAATGTTCCATGACACCTAACATCACAATGTTCTATAACCCCTGTCATCAAAATGTTCCAATACACTTTTCATCAAATTGCTGCATGACCCTGGCATCAAAATACTCCCTGCCATTCTCATCACAATGCACCATGCACTTGTCATCAAAATGCTCCATGACCTTTGTCATCACAAAGCTCCATGACCCCTGGCATCACAGTGCTCGATGTCATTGTCATCACAATGCTCCATGAACCATCTCATCACATTTCTCCATGCCCTTGTCATCACAAAGCTCCATGACACTTGTAATCACCATGCTCGATGCCCTTCTCATCACAATGCCCCATGCCCTTGTCATTAGAATCCTCCATGACCCATGTATCACAGTGTTCCATGCCCTTATCATCACAATGCTCTATGCCCACTCTCATCACAATAATCCATGAAACATTTCAGACCAATGTTCCATGCCCTTCTCATCACAATGCTCCTTTACTTCTGTCATAACTATGCTCCATGACACCTGCCATCACAATGTTCCACGGCCTTGTCATCACAAGGCTCCATGACACCTGCCATCACAATGTTCCACGGCCTTGTCATCACAAGGCTCCATGACACTTGTCATCACAATGCTCCACGACCCATCTAATCAAAATGCTCCATGCCCTTGTCATCAAAAAGCTACATGACGCATGTCATCAGAATGTTCCATGGCCCTGTCATCAAATTTCTCCATGCCCTTGTCATCACAATGCTCCAAGACCCTTTTAATCAAAATGCTCCATGCGTCTTTTCATCTCAATGCTCCATGAACCCTGTCATCACAATGGACGACGCCCATCATCATACTGCTTCAGGCTATTGTCATCACAATGAAATCAAAATGCTCCATGACCTCTGTCATCACAATGCTCCAAACCCTGGTGATCAAAATGTTCCATAACACTTATCATCACAACACCCCTTGACACTCATCATCACAATTATCCATGGTCTTCTCATCACAATGCTCCATGACCTTTGTCATCACAATGCTTAATACACTTGTTATCACAATGCTCCCTGACACTTGTCATCAGTATGCTCCATTCACCCTGTCATGACACGTCTCCATGCCATTTTCATCACAATGATCCATGCCATTTTAATCACAATGCTCCAAGACCCCTGTAATCAAAATGCTCCATGCCCTTGTCATCATATTGCTCAATGATGCATGTCATCAGAATGCTCCATGGCCTTCTCATCACAATGCTCCATGCCCTTGTCATCACAATGCTCCAAGACCCCTGTAATCACAATGATCCATGTCCCTTTTCATCAAAATGCTCCATGAGACTTGTCATCACAAGTCTCCATTGTCTTCTCATCAAAGTGCTCCAGGAACTTGTCATCAAAATGCTCCATGTTCCCTGTCATCACAATACTCCATGAACATTTTCAGCCCAATGCTCCATGACCCTTGTCATCACAATCATCCATGCCCTTGTCATCCCAATGCTCCATGACCCCTGTATTCACAATGCTCCGTGACGCTTGTCATCACAGGGCTCCATGACACCTGTCATCACAATGCTCCATGCCTTTGTCAGCAAAATACTACCTGACCTTGTCATTGCAATGCTCTATGCGCTTGTCATCACAATACTCCATTCCCATTGTCATCACAGTCCTCCATGAACCTTGGGATCACATTGCTTCATGCCCTTGTCATCACAATGCTCCATGCTCCTTGAAATCAAAATGATCCATGACCTCTGTCATCACAATGCTCCAAACCCTTGTGATCACAATGTTCCATAGCACTTGTCATCACAACGCTCTAAGATGCCTGTCATCACATTACTCCATGCCTTTTTCATCACAATGCTCCATGACCTTTGTCATCACAATTCTCAATACACTTGTCATCACAATGCTCCCTGACACTTGTCATCAGAATGCTCCTTGAACCCTTTGACGAAAATGCTCCATGCCTTTTTCATCACAATGCCCATGCCGTTTTCATCACAATGATCCATGCCATTGTCATCAAAATACTCCACAAGCTTGTCATCAGAATGCTCCATGACGCTTGTCATCCCAATTCTCCATGCACTTGTCAGCACAATGCTCCCTGACCCTTGTCATCACAATGCTCCAAGCCATTGTCATCACAATGCTCCATTTCCATTGTCATCAGAATCCTCCATGACACTTGGCATCACAATGCTCCATGCCATTGTCATCACAATGGGCCATTACATATGTCATCACAATGCTCCCTGACACCTGTCTTCACAATACTGCATGACCTGGTCATCACAATGCTCCATGCCCTTGTCATCACAATGCGCCATTCCAACTGTCATCGCAATAATCCATGAAACTTATTAGACCAATGTTCCCTGCCCTTGTCATCACAATGCTCCATGCCCTTGTTATCACAATGCTCCATGACCCCTGTCATCACAATGCTCCATGAATCGATTCATCACAATGCTTCATGACCTTTGTCATCACAATGGTCCATGCCCTCGTCATCCACAGTCTCTGTGACATATTTAACCACATTGCTCCATGAAATTTTCATCACAATGCTCTTTGACCCTTGTCATCACAATGCTCTATGCCTTCCTCAGCACAATGGTCCATGACCCTTGTCATCACAGTGCTCCATGCGCTTGTCAGCACAATGCACCATGACCCATGTCATCACAACGCACCCTGCGCTTGTCATCACAGTGCTCCACAATCTTGTCACCACAATGCTCCATAAAACTTGTCATCACAATTTTCCATGCACTTCTCATCAAAATGCTCTCTCACCACAGATATCACAATGTTACATCACTATTCATCACAATACTCCCTCACCACTGTCATCACAATGTTCCATGACTCCTGTCTTTGCAATGCTACATGCACTTATCATCACAAAGTTCGATGACCCCTGACATCACAATGTTCCATAACCCCTGTCATCAAAATATTCCATTACAATTTTCATCAAATTGCTCTATGACCCTGTCATCACAATGCTCCCTGCCCTTCTCATCACATTGCACCACCACTTGTCATCAAATTGCTCCATGACCTTTGTCATCACAAAGCTCCATGACCCTTGGCATCTCAATGCTCCATGCCATTGTCATCACAATGCTCCATGAACCCTCTAATCACAATGCTCCATGCCCCTTTGCATCTCAATGCTCCATGAAGCCTGTCATCAAAATGCACCATGCCCATCATCATAATGCTTCAGGCTCTTGTCATCACAATGAAATCAAAATATTCGATGATCTATCTCATCACAATGCTCCAAATCCTTGTGATCACAATGTTCTATAACACTTATCATCACAACGCCCCATGACGCTCATTATCACAATTATCCATGCTCTTCTCATCACAGTGCTCCATGACCTTTGTCATCACAATGCTCTATAAACTTGTCATCACAATGCTCCCTGACACTTGTCATCAGTATGCTCCTGGAACCCTGTCATGACAAGGCTCCATAACATTTTCATAACAATGATCCATGCCAATTTCATCACAATGCTCCAAGACACCAGTAATCACAGTGCTCCATGCGCTTGTCATCACAATGCTCCAAGACCCCTGTAATCACAATACTCCATGCCCCTTTTCATCAGAATGCTCCATGAGACTTGTTATTACAAGGCTCCATGGTCTTCTCATCACAGTGCTCCAGGAACTTATCACAGTGCTCCATTCCCTTGTCATCACAATGCTCCATGACCCCAGTCCTCACAATACTTCCTGAATATTTTCAGTCCAATTCTCCAGGAACTTCTCATCACAATGCTTCATGATCCCTATCATCACAATGCTCCATGACCACTGTCATCACAACGCTCCATGACCCCTGACAACACAGTGATCCGGGATGCTTGTCATCACAATGCTCCATTCCCTAGTCATCAAAATGCTCCATGAACATTTTCAGCCCAATGCTCCATGACACTTGTCATCACAATGATCCATGGCCTTGCCATCCCTATGCTCCATGACCCCTGTAATCACAATGATCCGTGATGCTTCTCATCACAGTGCTCCATGACCCTTATCATCACAATGCTCCATGCCTGTGTCAGCAAAATGCTACATGACCTTGTCATCACAATGCTCCATTTGCTTGTCATCACAATACTCCATTACCATTGTCATCACAATCCTCCATGAACCTTGGGATCACATTGCTTCATGCCCTTGTCATCACAATGCTACATGCTCCTTGAAAACAAAATTATCCATGAATTATATCATCACAATGCTCCAAACCCTTGTGATCACAATGTTCCATAACACTTGTCATCACAATGCTCCATGATGCCTGTCATCACAATACTCCGTGCCCTTTTCGTCAAAATGCTCCATGATTATTTTCATCACCATTCTCAATACACTTGTCATCACAATGTTCCCTGACACTTGTCATCAGAATATTCCTTGAAACCTGTCATGACGTGGCTTCATGCCTTTTTTATCACAATGCTCCATGCCTTTTTCATCACAATGCTCCATGCCATTGTCGTCACAATACTCCACAAGCTGTCATCAGAATGCTCCATGATACTTGTCATCACAATGCTCCATGGCCACTGTCATCACAATGCTCCATACCCCTTGTCATTACTGTGCTCCATGACGCTCGTCATCACAATTATCCATGGTCTTCTCATCACAATTCTCCACGCCCTTGTCATCAAAATGCTCCATGACCCTTGTCATCACAATGCTCCATGGCCACTCTCATCACAATGCTCCATTCCCCTTGTCATTACAGTGCTCCATGACGCTCGTCATCACAATTATCCATGGTCTTCTCATCACAAAGCTCCACGGTCTTGCCATCACAATGCTCCATGCCCTGGTCATCACAATGCTCCATGTCCCCTGTCATCACAGTTCTCCTCGTTCTTGGCATCACTATGCTCCATGACACTTCTCATCACCGTGTTACATGATTTGTCATCACAATTCTGTATGCACTTTTCATCACAAAGCTCCATGACCCCTGTCATAGGAAGCTCCATGTGCTTCTCATCACAATGCTTCATGAACATGTCATCAAAATTCTCAATGGCCCTTGTCATCACAATGCTCCATGCCCTTGTCATCACAATGCTCCATGTCCATTGTCATCACAATGCTCCAAGCCCTTGTCATCAAAATGCTCCATTACATTTGTCATCACAATCCTCCATGACACTTGGCATCACAATATGCCATTTTATTGTCATCGCAATGGACCATGACATATGTCATCACAATGCTCCCTGAGACCTGTCTTCAAAATACTCCATGACCTTCTCATCACAATGCTCCATGCCTTTGTCATCACATTGCACCATGCCCACTGTCATCACAATAATCCACGAAACATGTCAGGCCAATGCTCCATGCCCCTGTCATCACAATGCTCATTGCCTTTTCATCACAAAGCTCTATGACCCCTGTCATCACAATGCTCCGTGACTCCAGTCATCACAATGCTTCATGACCTTTGTCATCACAATGGTCCATGCCCTCGTCATCACTAGGCTCTGTGACCTTTGTCACCAAAATGCTCCATGAAATTTTCATCACAATGCTCGGTGACCCTTGTCATCACATTGCTCCATGGCCCATGTCATCACAATGCGCCATGTGCTTGTCATCACAGTGCTCCACAAGCTTGTCATCACAATGCTCCATAAAACTTGTCCTCACAATGCTCCATGCACTTCTTATCAAAATGCTCTCTCACGAATGATATCAAAATGTTCCCTCACTAGTCATCACAATACACCCACTCCCCTGTCATCACAATGGTCCACAACACTGTCATGAAAATGTTCCATGACTCCTGACATCACAATGTTCCATAACCCCTGTCATCAAAAGGTTCCATGACACTTTTCATCAAATTGCTCCATGACCCTGTCATCACAATGCTCCCTCCCCATCACAAGAGAATGCACCACACCCTTGTCATCAAAATGCTCCATGACCTTTGTCATCACAAAACTCCATGACCCTTGGCATCACAATGCTCCATGACATTATCATCACAAGGCTCCAAAAACCTCTCATCACATTGTTCAAAGCCCTTGTCATCACACGATCCATGATGCATTTCATCACAATGCTCGATGCCATATCTTCTCACAATGCTCCATGCGCTTCTCATTACAATCTTCCATGAACCATGTATCACAGTGCTCCGTTCCCTTGTTATCACAATGCTCCTTGCCCCCTCTCATCACAATAATCCATGAAACATTTCAGACCAATGTTCCATGCCCTTTTCATCACAATGATCCAAGACTCCTGTAATCATAAGGCTCCATGCCCCTTTTCATCTCAATGCTCCATGAACGCTGTCATCACAATGCACCAAATGTGCATCATCATAATGCTTCATGCTATTGTCATCACAATGAAATCAAAATGCTCTATGACCTCTGTCATCACAATGCTCCAAATCCTTGTGATCACAATATTCCATAACACCTATCATCAGAGCTCCACATAACGCTCGTCATCACAAGTATCCATGATCTTCTAATCACAATGCTCCATGACATTTGTCATCACAGTGCTCAATACCCTTGTCATCACAATGGTCCCTGACACTTGTCATCAGTATGCTCCTTGAACCCTGTCATGACAAGGCTCCATGCCTTTTTCATCACAATGTTACATGCCCTTTCCCTCACAGTGCTCCAAGGCCCCTGTAATCACAATGTTCCATGCCCTTGTCCTCACAAAGCTCCATGATGCATGTCATCAGAACGCTCCATGACATTCTCATCCCATTGTTCACTGCCCTTGTCATCACTATGCTCCAAGACCCCTGTAATCACAATGCTCCATGACCCTTTTCATCAGAATGCTCCATGAGACTTGTCATCACATGGCTCCATGGTCTTCTCATCACAATGCTCCAGTACCTTGTCATCACAATGCTCCTTGACCCCTGTCATCACAATACTGCATGAACATTTTCAGCCCAATGTTCCATGACGTTCTCATCACAATGTTCCATGACCTCTGTCATCACAATGCTCCATGACCACTGTCATCACAACGCTCCATGAACCCTGACAACACAATGATCTGGGAATCTTGTCATCAAAATGCTCCATGCCCTTGTCATCCCAATGCTCCATGAACCCTGTAATCACAATGCTCCATGACGCTTATCATCACAGTGCTCCATGAACCTTGTCATCACAATGCCTTTGACAGCAAAATGATACATAATCTTGTCATCACAATGCTCCATGCGCTTGTCATCACAATCCTCCATGACCCTTGGTATCATATTGCTTTATGCCCTTGTCACCTCTATCTTGCCTTTCTGGTTTTTACAGATTTTCGGATGTCCTTTTTGAACGGTGGGAAGTGACAATTCTTTGTAGTGTGGATTTGCATTGCGCGCTTGCTTGATTGGCCAAAAAGGGCCTATGCCTTTTCTCCTGAATATATTCAGGAGAAAAGTCATATGCTGTTTTTGGCCAAGTGCATCATTCTCGAAGTTGTGATGCCTTTCCTGTGCTTTAAAGGCGATTCCAATTTACCTCTTGAAATATGTTTTGTGCAATTCTGCCTCATTTTCAAGTCCGCTTTGTTGCCTTCCCTCAACAGATTTTTGGAAGAGAGTAGTCCTTTATAACTCTGCAGGTTTTTGATTTGCTTTGCCCCTGAGCTCCAATTTTCAAATCCCATTTTTGGGAGCTGACCGCAAATCCACAATTTTGCTTCAGGAACTATACTGGTTCCAGGGGTGGCTATACTGGTTCCCTGTGGGTGGCTGAGTCTTTGGTTAGTTCTTCTTCCTGACGGGAATTTAGAGTGACCTGTGTCCGTCCAAAGGCCTACATCTACTCTCTGATTTGTTCTCCCTCTTCCCTTTCATCCTCTGCACAATTAGCAAACTGTGCGAACCAGGAGGTTATAGGGGATGACTCTCCTAAGTTGGGAGATTGATAGTAAAGTAGTTGGAATGCCAAACTGTAGCACAAGGAGAGGAAAAAGTAGGAGACTTTCAGAAACCTTTCGCCATCACAGGGTGTCCATTCTCTAGGTTTCCCATACATGTTATAACTGTAGTGATATTCCCTTCTACCTGGAAATTTGGGACCCATGGAATGGTGGCATGCATTACTACTTTAAAGGGTCTGCATTTTCTCTCCCAATCTCACCAGTCCTCTCAGTCCCAAGTGTCCAGCCTTATGTCTCATCCAGCTGTCTTTGCAGATAGGGTCATTCTAGGTTTCATCAGAACCCCTGAAGGAATTGTGTAAGAATTTCGCTGTTTTTTGTTTTGTTTTTGAAATTCATTTTTATAATGGGGTTGAGCTGATTTTCACTGACGTGTTTATGCCGGTCTAGACACACTTGATTCCCTTACAGAGGCATATCAGTACATAGGTTTTAAGATTCTTACTAATCAGATATATTCCTCTGTGGGGAATAGGGGTTTTGAGTCCCGTTCACTGAGGAAGGTGTAGGTCTTGTCTATTCTGTATTTGGTTTATGGAATGGTACCTGTGCTAATATCAAACTCTGGTTTTATGCATCACCCCACCTCTCCTTTCCCCTTAAGGAGGCATAAGAGTGTTTTCTAAATGTGAGACGCTGCTCTCTTTCCTAATTCATTTCATGTGTTGTGATGTTGACATTCCCTCTGTAAGTGATATCTTATGATAAGATTCTTTTTCTGTGTGACTAATTTCCCTTAGAATCATCATACCTAAATCCTCTCATTATGCTGCTACTGGCCTTATGACATTGATTTCACGTCTGAGTGATATTCCATTGTACAAAATTACCACAAGTTCTTTATGCATTTCTCTTTTTCCTGGGATACTTTAGGTGTACCGAAGTTGAGGTTCTTGTATGCAGAGCAGCCCTAAACTTTGGGGTGCCTGTGTCTTGTTGATATTTAGTCTTCCCAAGTTATATGTCCATGAGTTGAAGTCCCCTTTGCTCGGGGGCTTTGTATTTTAGATGTTTTAGGAAACAGCATACACTTCTTCAGAGTAGCTCTTGGATATTTATACCCCACCCATCAGCGTGACTAGTCTCCCTGTTTTCCATGGCCTCTCCTGCATTTTTGATTTGTACACATTTTTTGGATGGCCTTTCTGAGCAGTGGAAATTGAGACTTCTTTGTTGTGCAGATTTGCATTTCCCTCTTGCTTGGTTGGCCAAAAACTCTGTATGTGTTTTTTTCCTGAAGATATTCACGAAAAAAATGCATACACCCTTTTGCCCAACTGCATCATTTTAGAAATTCTGCTGCTTTTCATATGCTTTAAATGTGAGTACAATCTACCTTTTGAAAAATGTTTCCTGCAATTCTGCCTCTCATTCAGAACCTCTTCGTTGCCTTACCTGAATATATTTTTGGACGTTGGTTATCATTTATATCTTTGCAGGTCTTTGAATTGTCTGCTCCTGAGCTCCATTTTGCAACTCGCTTTTTTTGTGAGCTGGCCGCCAAACCATTGGATGGATTCCGGCCCTATTCTGGTTCTGGGGAGGCAGGCTGAGCCTTTGGTTAATTCTTCTTCCTAAAGGGATATTAGAGTGACATGTGCCTGTCAAAACTCCTACAGCTAATCTCTCACTGGTTCCTCCTCTTCCCATTTATCCTCTTCAAAAATTGCAAACTGTGTGAAACAGGAGGTTAAAGGTGCTGATTCTCCAAGTGGGGAGATTGTTAGTAATGTGGCTGGAATGGCGAACCCCAGCACCAGGAGATCAAAAATGAGGTGCATTTTAGACACCTCTCTTGAGCACACGGTGTACTTTCATCTCGGTTTCCCAGGCATGTTTTCCCTGTCAGAAGATTCCCTTGAAAGTGCAGATTTGGGACCCATGGAATGGGTACCAGGCAGTATTACTTTAAAAGGTCTGTATTTCCTCACCCAGCCTCTCTAACATCTCTTAGCGTGCATAGCTTCCAGCCTTATATATCATCCTGCTGTGGGTCTACATGTGTTCAATCCATGTTACATCGTAGCCCTTCAACAAAAGTTGTAAGAATTTTTGTCTGTCTCACTCTTTTTAAAAATATTTTTAAATTTATTTTTATATTGGTTACAGCTGATTTTCAAAGCTCTGTTTTTTGCTGCTGTACATCCACTTGATTCATGTACTGTGTGACAACAATAAATTCTTTCTCAGATGCCTACGAGTCATATGTATTATTTTCCAGTGACTTGAGTGGACTGAGTGCCGTTCTTTGAGGTACCGTGTAGGCCTTGCCAGTTATTCAATTTGGTACTTGGAATGGTATCTTTGCTAATTTCCACCTCCTTGATAATACCTCACCATTCCCCACCTTTCCCATTTAGCAGCCTTATGTCTATTTTCTACATATTTGACTATGTTTCTGTTTTGTAGTTTATTTCATGTGTAGCCATTTTTGATTCCACCTTTAAGTGACATCTTATGATATGTGTCTTTTTCTTTCTGACATGTGTCACTTAGAATGATCGTATGTAACTCCTCCAGAGTTGTTCCAACTGGCCTTATTTCATTGATTTCTGGATGAGTAATATTCCACTCTACATAAGTACCCCATCTCTTTTATCCATTTTATCCTTCCAGGGACATTTAATTTATATCCAAGAGGAGGCCCTTTTTAACAGAGAGGTGGTAAACGTTGGAGTGCCTGTTTTCTCTCATTTTTTGTTTTTCCCAAGGTATACGCCCATGAGTGCAAGTGCCCTATGCTCTGTAGCTCAGTTTTCAGATGTTTTAGCAAACACAATACACTTCTCCAGAGTGGCCGTTGGCACATTACATTTCCACTATCAGCCTCACAGGGCTCGTTTTCTCCTCACCCTGTCCTGCATTTCTGGTGTTTACACTTTATGTGGATGGTCCTTCTGACTGATGTGAAGTGATGCATTTTGTAGTATTGATTTCCAGTGCCCACCTGTTTGGTTGGATAAAAAGTGTGTATGGCCTTTACTTGAATATATTCAGAAAAAAATGCATACGCCCTTTTGGGCCAACTGCATCATTGGCGATGTTCAGCCCCTTTTCTTGTGCTTTAATGGGGAGTCCTTTCTACCTTTTCAAATCTGTTTCCTGCCACTCTCCCTTGCTTACAAGTCATTTTCTGTGACTTACCTCAAGACATTTTTCGACAATAGATATTTTCAACTCTGCAGTTTCATGAATTTTATTGCCCCCGAGTTCCATTTTTCAACTTGTGTTTTTGGAAACTGGACACAAAACAGCGGGATTTCCTCTAGCCCTATTCTGTTTCCATGGGCAATTCTAGCCTTTGATGAATTTGTCTTCCAGATAGGAAATTAGAGTGGCATTTGCCTGTCTGAACAACTGAGACTTGTCTCTAAATTTTTCTCATCCTTCCGCTTCATCCTCTGGACAAATTCCAACTGTGTGCAACAGGATGTTAATGGTGCTGATATCCCCAAGTAAGGAGATTGTCAGGAAAGATGCTGGAGGGGTGAACCCGTGCACCAGGCGATGAGGAGATGAGGTGCCTTTTCCAAAGTCTTTCCGATCAAACGGTGTACCATCCTCTAGGTGTGACAGGCATGTTTTAGCTGTAGGAAGGGTCCCGTGCATGGAAGGAGAACACCAGGGATTTTTCCAAATCAGTGCCTCCCCGAACCCCAAACTGGGGAATTTTTAAGCTACGGCTACACGTATGTCCATTAAGGGCCTTGGGAAATAGGCAGAGCCCAAACTTTAGATGATTGAAGTCTTCAGGTTCAGAAGCGCTCACCATCGGCCTTGCTTAGGTTACATTTTATCTGTCATTGATAGATGATGTCAATAAAAATATCGATTCTTTTTCAGATAATTTCCCCTTATAGGTTATTGCAAAATATTCAGTGTAGTTCCCTGTGCTATACAGTAGTTCCTTGTTGATGATCTATTTTATACATAGCAGTGTGTATGTGTTAATCCCAAACTGTTAATTTATCCCTTTTCCGACCTTTCCCCTTTGGTAATAATAAATTATAAGATTTTATACTTCTCAGGAATGGGGGAGCTGAAAGAGAGGTATCCTTTTCAATGGAAAAGCATTCAAAACAAGATTGAAGCTTCAGCCAAGAGTATTCGATGTACAACCATGGAAATAAATCACTTCATTTCTCTAATGTTGACCTGACAAATAAGACAGACGTCTTCACTGAACTTGCTTATAGTAAAGTGATGGAATTATCAAATGTAAGTCTTAGAAAAATCTTATTTTACCCGAGCATTATACACTGCTGTATGTTAACTACAGTTTGGCTCACACATCTGTTCATTGAAGTTACAATGTTCTCAATTTCTGTTACTGATCCTCCAGAGTGTACCCCAACAGGAGTCCCCGAGCCCAGTGTCATTGGAGCCAACAGATCAAGACTGAGTTTGGTTCAGAAGCAAAGGAAACGTTATTTTGAAAACCGAATGGAGAGGTGAGAGCGTGCACTCCCCCACGGGCTGTGGGCTGGGCTACTGTGTAGGGATCCCGGCAGCGTCAGTGGGAGTTAGGGGATGGAGCTCTCGTAGGCTGGGTTGGCTGCAGCTCAGGCTCTATGCCGTGGAGTCTGCATGGGACTCCGCTAGCTGAGGTGTCAACCCAGCCATTCTGCACTAGGAAATCGGGTCTGAAGTGCTGGGTGTGGGACCTCTGCATGCGGAACCCTAGGAGCTCGTGAAATTACACAAAGCACAAAGGAAAAACAGGTTAGACTTTATTTTATTGCCCAGATTCTCTTTTTATCTCCCAGGAATTTTTAATGAACGTTGCCAGAGACTAACACCTCCTCTGCATTTTGTTCCGTTCCTCATTCTTGGGGTGTTGAGGGTGCAGACCCCTCTTTTGTAACTGCTTCATGCTGTGGTGGCAGCCCTGATACCTGGGGGGAGGGGCAAAACGTCTCCCCACCAGCCTCCAGGTGAGGTTGATTGTCCCAAAGCCTCCTGCCTCACTTCTCATCCGCCTGAGCACCAGCATTGGAAGTGTTATAGATTCTAATGACCTTTAAGGGTCCAGGAAAGAGATGCGCAAAGATGCTGTGGTGGCAGGTTTCACCCTACCCCACATTTGTTCGCTGACCTTAGGCTGACAGTTTTTAACAGCCTAGATGCTCTGACTAGTAGTCTGTGCTTTCTTTAATTAGGTCCCTGAATTAATGTACAAACAGCACCATGTGTCAGAGCCCTGCCCGCGCAACTCCCAGACAGTCCAGGGTCAGTGGTAATCCAGGACCATGACGTCAACTGAGTCAACGGCCTTTAGAAGTAGCCAGCAGTCCAGCCGGTCATATTGGCCACCATCACCACGGTGTCTGTAGGGTTTTCTATGGTGAAAGCGTGATATACTTTTCCCCGCCAAGCTTATTAGCTCCCCTCTGGGTGCAGTAAGTCCTGCAAGCAGTAGTCTGCTCTTTCGGGGCACAGTCTTGTTGTTTTCTGAGAGAAACTCCAGGTCAAGTGATGGTCACACAAGTCATCTTGGGGGTCCGATGCCCCCATTTGTCTCTCTGGAGGTTGGAGTTGGGAGGCCTCCTCACTCGAGGTCAGTGTGTCCACAGAGCGACCCCTGCAACTTCAGGGCATGATGGGTGGTTAGGGTCACGACGTGGGGTCCTTTTCCCTTAGGAGGGAGGTGGCCTTCCGGGCTGCTGATTTCTAGCTTTTTAGATACCCCAGTATCCTGGCCTGATGAGTCGGTGGGCAAAGCCCTTGGGGACCATAGTTTATCATACCTGAAGGGCATTCTTGTGTTGCTCCATTTCAAGTGGTCCCAGTTTTTGCACTAAGTCTCCAAAGGTGATTAACCTTTGACCGGGTATGTAAAGGTCAAAGGGTTTAGCTAAATTAGTGAGTTCCTGGGCAAGGATCTGAATTGACTGCTCTTTCCATTCTTGAAAGGCTGCTTCTGGATTCTATTCAAAAGGATCATCATCTTTTCGTGTCAGTGTTTCATGTAGAGGCCCGGCTATTAGACTGTAGTTAGGGATCCAGATGGAGAAAACCTTGGCCTCCCCAGGAACCCCTTAGCTGTCTTCTAGTTTTAGAAGAGGTAAGGCTGCAAATGGCTTCTTCCCTATCCTGGGATGCGTTTCCCCGAATATCTGTGAGAATGAAGCCCAGGCATGTCACCTGAGCCTGGGATATTTGAGCCTTTTTCTTGGACACCTTCTATCCTTTCTTGGCTAGGTAGTTCAGAGGCGTCTTTAGTAGGCCTGGCGATCAGAATGTCATCTGCATATTGAAGGAGGGTTCCCTTTTACAGAGGTAGAACTTTTAGGTCTTTAGAGGACATTTCCCCAATGATGGTGTGGGGATTTTTGAACCATTGGTGCAGGACGGCCCAGCATTATTGCTTGTGATGCATGTTGTGTCCTGCCACTCACAAGCCAAAAATTCTTGTGACTCTGAGATGAATGGAATACAGAAGAAGGCATCATTGAAGTGTAATACAGAATTCCATGGCCTGGTGGATGGTAGAATGAGCAGCAGGGTGTAGGAAATAGGAGCTCCTGGATGTATATCCTCGGTGGCTTCACTGACTGTCCTGATATCCTTTACCAGGTCTCCAGCAGCCCATGGGGCTCTCGTGGTCAGGCCAATCCCAGGATATGGAGCTCACATGGGCTGCATCCTGCACCCCACAGCCCACGGGGCTCTCGTGTTCAAGTCCCTCCCTGGGTACGGAGCTCACCTGTGCAGCTACACAGCAGCCCATGGGGCTCTCATAGTCAGGCCCTTCCCAGGATATGGAACTCCCCTGGGCAGGTACCCCAGCAGGGCTGGCCACACAGGAACTGTGCACATAGCCCACCTTGCAGAGAACCCCCAGCTCACCTGTCGCTCACAGCTGACACAGAACACCTCAGAGCAGGACTTGAACTAACAAACAGCAGCTCTGACAGGTCTGTGACCCTGGCTATCACTCTGTGCAGCCTCTCTCTGCCTGGTCTTCCAGACACTTCCACTGCAGCCAGGGCACCAGGCCTCTGTCTCCACCCACCATCACTCCTCTCCCTGACTCCTGGGTTCCTCTCATTAGGATAGGGTCTTCTTGAAGTTGTTTTCCACTCATGGACCAGATAAAATGATAAGAAAACAAGCCGCAGCTGCAGCCCCTTGTCTAGCCTGACTCTCAAGAGCCCACACCTGTTCCTTGGGACTGACCCGTTTAGCAAGGTTCATTTTCTGCAACTGTGAGCCCCTGAGGGGTGAGGATTGGCTGATTTGGGCAGCCTGACACTGCCTGCCAAACCCCCCCACAGGTGTGCCTGGGTTGAGGTCAATATAAACACCTCTCCAGTCAGCAAGAGCCCCTGTAGCTGTGCCTGACGCCATATTCTCTGCCCCATCAGCAGTTTCGGGGCTGGGGTGGTGGGAGGGAGTGAGGGGCCGTGGCTTTGTGGGTGGCCCAGTGTGATTTGGGCTCTGCTGGACTTTCTGCAGAAGTTGCCAGGCTGCCACCTGCTAAAGAAGAGAATGTGTCACCCATACCTGCCACTGGAATTTCTCCCCAGTCAGAGGTGAGGAAGTAAAATAGCAGTGGGGGCCGTGGCAGGAGGGGTATCTCAGGCAGGGATATGGAAAGATTCCAGAAGAGCATCTGGGGCCAGGACCATCCTGGCTGGCCTGCAGGCACCAAGTCGGCCTGTGTGCTCTTGCTAGTGTGGCACCACAGCCCTTCCTCTAGGCTTGCAAGTGCTTGTACATATTCAGTTGTTTTACCTGGAAAGAGTGGGAAGAGTTCAGCTGCAGCAGGACTTGGGCTCAGCTCACATTTACTCAGAGACGCCTCGACACATTCCCCCAGCTTTGCAATGAGGATGCTCCTTGTGGGGGGGAGCACTGCTGACTGCATGGGAGACGATTTCCCACCTCTGACCAACTTAAGAAATTTATACGACTGGAGCAAGTGCCCTGATACGATTATCCTCTCTATAACTGGTGAGTTCTGTTTGTTTTTTTTTTTTTCTTTTTTTCTTTTTGGTTCAAGTTAGATTTTATTTATTCCTCTTTTTTTTTAATTTGGAGATATATTCATGGAAATAATGCTTTAATATAAAGACGTCTATGTGAAGGGAAAAACTTTTTTTCTGTTTTATTTTATTAAATGTTATTTATTTAGATTTTTTTTAATTTATTTCTTTTATACAGCAAGTTCTTATTAGATATCTATTTCATACATATAAGTGTGCACATGTGAATCCCAGTCTCCCAATGCATCCCACCACCACCCTCACATGGCTTTCTCTCCTTGGTGTCCATATGTTTGTTCTCTAAATCTGTCTCTATCTCTGCCCTGCAAACTGGTTCATCTGTACCATTTTTCTAGGTTCCACATATATGCATTAATATACAATATTTGTTTTTCTCTTTCTGACTTACTTCACTCTGTATGACAGTCTCTAGATCCATCAAGGTCTCTACAAATGACCCAATTTCATTCCTATGTATGGCTGAGTAATATTCCATTGTATATATGTACCACGTCTTTATCCATTCGTCTGTCTGTGGGCACTTAGGTTGCTTTCATTACCTGTCTATTGTAAATAGTGCTGCAGTGAACATTGTGGTGAATGTGTCTTTTTGATTTATGGTTTTCTCTGGGTATATGCCCAGTAGTGGGATTGCTGGATTATATGGTAATTCTATTTTTAGTTTTTTAAGGAACCTCCATACTGTTCTCCATAGAGACTGTATCGATTTACATCCCCAACAATAGTGGAAGAAGGTTCCTTTTCTCCACACCCTCTCCAGCATTTGTTGTTTGTAGATTTTCTGATGATGCCCATTCTAACAGGTGTGACGTGATACCTCATTGTAGTTTCGATTTCCATTTCTCTAATAATTAGTGATGTTGAGCAGATTTTCATGTGCGTACTGGCCATCTCTATGTCTTCTTGGAAGAAATGTCTATTTAGATCTTCCATTTTTGTATTGGATTGTTTGTTTTATTAATATTGAGCTGCATGAGCTGTTTATATATATTGGAGATTAATCATTTGTCCATTGATTCGTTTGCAAATATTTTCTGCCATTCTGAGGGTTGTCTTTTCGTCTTGTTTGTAGTTTCCTTTGCTTTGCAAAAGCTTTTACGTTTCATTAGGTCCCATCTGTTTAGTTTTCTTTTTTATTCCATTACTATAGGAGGTGGATCAAAAAAGATCTTGCTGTGATTTACGTCAGAGTATCCTTCGTAAGTTTTCCTCTCAGAGTTTTATACTGTCTGGTCTTACATTAAGGTCTCTAATCCATTTTGAATATATTTTTATGTATGGTGTTGGGGAGTGTTCTAATTTCATTCTTTTACATGTAGCTCTCCATATTTCCCAGCACCAATGATTGAAGAGACTGTCTTATCTCCATTGTATAGTCTTGTCTCCTTTCTCATAGATTAGTTGACCATAGGTGTGTAGGTTTATCCTTGGGCTTTCTTTCCTTTTTTTTTTCCTTTTACACATTTATTGGAGTATAATTGCTTTACAATGGAGTGTTCGTTTCTGCTGTATAACAAAGTGAATCAGCTATACATATACAAATATCACCAGATCCCCTCCCTCTTGCATCTCCCTCCCACACTCCATATCCCACCCCTTTATGTGGTCACAAAGCACCGAGCTGATCTCCCTGTTCTATGTGGCTGCTTCCCAGTAACTATTGGTGTTACATTTGGTAATGTATTTATGTCCATGCCACTCTCTCACTTCGTCCCAGCTTACCCATCCCCCTTCCGGTGTCCTCAAGTCCTTTCTCTATGTCTGTGTCCTTAATCCTGTCCTGCCACTAGGTTCTTTAAAATCTTTTTTTTTCTTCATTAGATTCCATATATCTCTGTTAACATACAGTATTTGTTTTTCCCTTTCAGACTTACTTCACTGTGTAGGACAGATTCTAAGTCCATCCACCTCAATACAAATAACTCAGTTTTGCTTCTTTTTATGGTTGAGTAATATTTGATGGTATATATGTGCCAGATCTTCTTTATGCATTCATCTGTCGATGGACACTTAGGTTGCTTCCATGTCCTGGCTAATGCAAATAGAGCTGCAATGAACATTTTTGTACATAACTCTTTTTGAATTATGGTTTTCGCAAGGCAAATGCCCAGTAGTTGGATTGTTGTGTCGTATGGTACTTCTATTGTTAGTTATTTAATGGAACCTCCATACTCTTCTCCCTAGTGCCCATATCAATTTACATTCCCACCCACAGTGCAAGTGTGTTCCCTTTTCTCCAATAAAGGCCTCTCCAGCATTTATTGTTTTGTAGATTTTTTTGATGATTGCCACTCTGACTGCTGTGAGGTGATACCTCAGGGTAGTTTTGATTTGCATTTCTCTAATGATTAGTGATGTTCAGCATCCTTTCATGTGTTTCTTGGTAATCTGTATATCTTCTTTGGAGAAATGTCTATTTAGGTCTTCTGCCCGTTTTTGGATTGGGTTGTTTGTTTTTGTGATATTGAGCTACATGAGGTGCTTGTAAAGTTTGGAGATTAATCCTTTGTCAATTGCTTCATTTGAAAATATTTTCTCCCATTCTGAGGGTTGTTTTTGCATCTTGTTTATGTTTTCCTGTACTGTGTAAAAGCTTTTAAGTTTCATTAGGTCCCATTTGTTGATTTCTGTTTTTATTTCCATTTCTCTAGGAGGTGGGTCCAAAAGGATCTTGCTGTGATTTATGTCATAGAGTGTTCTGCCTATGGTTTCCTCTAAGTGTTTTATAGTGTCTGGTCTTATATTTAGATCTCTAATCAATTTAGAGTTTATTTTTGTGTATGGTGTTATGGAGTGTTCTAATTTCATTCTTTTATGTGGAGGGGTCCAGTTTTCCCAGCACCAATTACTGAAGAGACTGTCTTTTCTCCATTGTATATCCTTAGCTCCTTTGTCATAGATGAGATAGCCATAGGTATGTAGGTTTATCTCTGGGCTTTCTGTCCTGTTCCATTGATCTGTGTTTATGCCAATCTACATACACTTTATTTCATTATGGAGACATATAAATACATAGGTTTCAAGGTTATTACCAGTCAGATATATTCCTCTTCAGTGAATAGGGTGTTTTGTGTCCAGTTCATTGAGAAAGGAGTAGGTCTTGTCTATTACATATTTGGTATATGGAATGGGATCTGTGCTAATTTCAAACTCTGCTTTTACACATCACCCCACGTCACCTTTCCCCTTAAGGAGGCATAAGTGTGTTTTCTAAATGTGTAACTCTGTTCTCTTTTGAAATTCAGTTCATGTGTAGCCATGTTTACATTTCCTCTCTAAGTGATATATTACAATAGGTTTCTTTTTCTTTGTGGCTCATTTCACTTAGCATCATCGTACCTAAAGCCACTCATTAAGCTGCTATTGGCCTTATGACATTGATTTTATGTCTGAGTGACATTCCATTGCATATAAGTACCACAACATCTATATCTATTTTTTTTTCCTTTCCTGGGATATTTAAAGTGTACTGAAGTCGACGTTCTTGTAAACAGAGCAGCCCTAAAGTTTGGGCTGGCTGTGTGTTGTGGATTTTTAGTTTTCCCAAAATACACGCCCATGAGTGGAAGTGTGCTATGCTCTGTAGCTCTGTTTTAGAAAACAACATACAGTTCTCCAGAGAGGCTGTTGGAAATTTACATCCTGTCCATCGGTGTAACCAGACTCCCTTTTCTCCATGGCCTGTCCTGCATTTGTGGCTTTTACACTATTTGTGGATGGCCCTTTTGACTGGAGGTAAGGGACACTTCTCTGTAGTGTGGATTTGCAATGCCTGATGGCTTGCTTGGCCAAAAAGGGCATATGCATTTTTTCCCGAATATATTCAGGAAAATACACATAGTCCCTTTTCAGCCAAGGGCAACACTGTCGAAATTCTGTCGCTTTTCATGTGCTTTAAAGACGACTCCAATCTACCTCTTGAAATCTGTTTCCTTCAATTCTGCCTTGCATTCAAATCCTCTTCACTGCCTTTCCAAAATATATTTCTGGATGATAGTTGTCCTTTATAACTCTGCAAGTTTGTGAATTGCTGTGCCCCTGATTTCCATTTTTCAACTCGCCTCTTTGTGAGCTGGCTGCAATACCGCAGGATGGCTTTAGGCCCTACTCTGGTTCCAGGGCTTCAGGCTGAGCCTTTGGTTAATTATTCTTCCTGATGTTAAACTAGAGTGACATGTGCCCATCCAAACACCTACAGCTAATCTCTCATTTATTTCCCCTCTTCCTGTTCATCCTCTGCACAATTTGAAAACTGTGCATAACTGGAGGGTAAAGGCACTGACACTCCAAGTGGGGAGATTTTTAGTAATGCAGATGGAATGGCAAAGCCGAGCACGACAAAAGGAAAAATGAGGTACCTTTTAGAAAACTTTCCCAATTACACAGTGTACCATCCACTGGGTTTCCCATGCATGTTTTAACTGTAGGAAGATTCCCTTAAACCTGGAGTGTTGGGACCACTAGAATGGGTATCACACAGTATTGCTCTAAGTGGTGTTCTTTTCTTTTTTTTTTTTTTTTTTTTTTTTTTTTTTTTTGCGGTACGCAGGACTCTCACTGCTGTGGCCTCACCCGTTGCGGAGCACAGGCTCCGGACGCGCAGGCTTAAGCTCAGCGGCCATGGCTCACGGGCCCAGCCACTCTGCGGCATGTGGGATCTTCCCGGACCGGGGCACAAACCCTTGTCCCCTGCATCGGCAGGGGGACACTCAACCACTGCGCCACAAGGGAAGCCCTAAGTGGTGTTCTTTTGTTCACACAACCTCAGAAATCTTGTCAGCCCCAAGTGTCCAGTCTTATGTCTCATCCAGCTGTGGGTGTAAAGGTGGTCAATCTAGCTTGCATCACAGGCCCTGAACGTAATTTTTAAGACTTTCTCTCTGTTTTTGCATTTTGCTTTTGAAATTTATTTTTATAAGTGGGTTTAACTGAATTTCAGTGCTGTGTTCATGCCGTTATACACACACATGATTCCTTTATGGAGACATGAGAATACATATGTTTTAAAATACATAGAGTCAGACATATTCCTCTGCAATGAATAGGGGGTGTTGAGTCCAGTTCATTGTGCCGGGAGTAGGTGTTGTCTATTACATACATGGTTTATATAACGGTATCTGTGCTAATTTAAAACTGTGGTTTTATGCATCACCCCGCCTCGGCTTTCCTCTTAAGCAGGCAAAAGATGTTTCCTAAATGTGTGACTCTGTTGTGTTTCTCATTCAGTACATGTGTAGTCATGTGTATATTCCTGCTATGAGTGATATCTTATGATAAGATTAGTTACTCTGTAATCTTCCCTAACTCAGTTCATGTGTAGCCATGTTTACAGGACCATCATAAGTGATATCTTATGATAAGTTTCTTTTTCTGTGTGACTTATTTCACTTAGAATCATCGTACCTGAATCCACTCATTTTGTTGCTACTGGTCTTATGACATTGATTTCATGGCTGAGGGATATTCCATCGTACGTAAGTACCACAATTTTTTGAACAATTTTTAACTTTCCTAGGATATTTAAGGTGTAACCAAGTTGAGGTTCTTGTAAGCAGTGCATCCCTAAATTTTGGTGTGGTTCTGTCTTATTGATTTTCAGTTTTCCCAAGGTATATTCCCTAGACTGGAAGTGCCATTGGCTATGTAGCTCTGTTGTTTACATGTTTTAGGGAACACAATGCACTCCTCCAGAGAGGCAGTTGCCAACTTACATCCCGCCCAACAGCATAACAAGCCTCCCTGTTCTCCAGGTCCTCTCTTGCCTTTCTGGTTTTTACACATTTTTCCGATGTACCTTTTGACCGGTGGGAAGGGATATTTCCTTGTACTGCAGATTTGCCTTGCCCGCTTGCTAGCTTGGCCAAAAAGGGCATATGCATTTTCTCCTGAATATATTCAGGAGAAAACGAATACACCATTTTTGGACAAGTGCATCATTGTCGAAGTTGTGCCCCTCTTCCTGTGCTTGAAAGGTGATTCCAACGTACCTCTTGAAATCTGTTTACTGTGATTCTGCCTCGCTTTCAAGTCCACCTCGTTGCCTTCCTTCAAACAATTTTTGGCCGATAGCTGTCCTTTATTACTCTGCCAGTTTGTGAACTGCTGTGCCCCGGAGCTCCATTTATCAAATCGTTTTTTGTGAGCTGACCGCAAGTCCAAAATTTCGGTTCAGGACCTATACTGGTTTCCGGCAGCAGGATGAGTCTTTGGTTAATTCTTTTTCCTGCCCGGCAATTAGAGTCACATGTGCCCGTCCAAATGCCTAACAGCTACTCTCTCATTGGTTCTCCCTGGTCCCTTTCATCCTCTGCCAAATTGGCAACCTGTGTTATCCAGGAGGTTAAAGGGGCTGTCTCTCCAAGTTGGGAGATTGATAGTAAATCAGTTGGAAAGTCAAACCGGAGAACCAGGAGAGGGACTATTCGTTGAGTTTTAGAGACCATTCGTATTCACAGTGTGTCCATTCTCTAGGTTTCCTGTACATGTTATAGCTGTAGTAATATTCCCTTCAACCTGGAGAGTTTGGAACCATGGCATGGTGCCCACGCATTATTGCTTTAAATGGTCTGTGTTTGCTCACGCAGTCTCACCAAGCCTCTCAGTCCCAAGTGTCCAGCCTTATGCCACATCAAGCTGTAGTTGTAGATAGATTCATTCCAGGTATCATCAGAGACCCTGAAGGAATTGTAAAGAATTTCCCTGTTTTTTTGTTTTGTTTTTGAAATTCATTTTTATAGTGGGTTTGAGCTGATTCTCGCTGCCATGTTTATGCCAGTCTAGACATACTTGATTCCCTTATGGAGACATATCAATACATAGGTTTTAAGATTCTTACTAGTCAGATATATTCCTCTGCGGAAAATATGGTGTTTTGAGTCCCTTTCCCCGAGGAAGGTGTAGGTTTTTCTATTCCATAGTTGGTTTTTGGAACAGTACCTGTGCTTATATCAAACTCTGGTTTTATGCATCACCCCACCTCTCCTTCCCCCTTAAGCAGGCATAAGAGTGTATTCTAAGTGTGAGACTCTGTTCTCTTTCCTAACTCAGTTCATGTGTAGCCATGTTTACAGGATCTTAATAAGTCATATCCTATGATAAGCTTCTTTTTCTGTGTGACTTATTTCACTTAGAATCATCGTACCTGAATCCACTCATTTTGCTGCTACTGGTCTTATGACATTGATTTCATGGCTGAGGGATATTCCATCGTACGTAAGTACCACAATTTTTTGAACCATTTTTAACTTTCTTGTGATAATTAATATGGACCCAAGTTGAGGTTCTTGTAAGCAGTGCATCCCTAAATTTTGGGGTGGCTCTGTCTTATTGATTTTCAGTTTTCCCAAGGTATATTCCCTAGACTTGAAGTGCGCTTGGCTATGTAGCTCAGTTGTTTACTTGTTTTAGGGAACACAAAGCACTACTCCAGAGTGGCAGTTGGCAACTTACATTCCGCCCATCAGCATAAAAAGGCTCCCTGTTCTCCACGTCCTCTTTTGCCTTTCTGGTTTTTACACATTTTGCCGATGTCCCTTTTGATTGGTGGGAAGTGATACTTCTTTGTACTGCAGATTTGCATTGCCCACTTGCTGGCTTGGCCAAAAAGGTCGTATGCATTTTCCCCTGAATATATTCAGGAGAAAACACATACACCCTTTTGGGCCAAGTGCATCATTGCCGAAGTTGTGCCCCTCTTCCTGTGCTTTACAGGTGATTCCAACGTACCGCCTGAAATATGTTTCCTGCTATTCTGCCTCGCTTTCAAGTCCGCCTCGTTGCCTTCCTTCAACAGATTTTTGGACGATAGTTGCCATTTAGTTGTCTGCCAGTTTGTGAATTTCTGTGCCCTTGAGGTCCATTTTTTAACTCGTTTTTTTGTGAGCTGAACGCAAGTCCAAAATTCTGCTTCAGGACCTATACTCCTTCCCGGTGTGTGGCCGAGACATTGGTTAATTCTCCTTGCTCCCGGGATATAAGAGTGACATATGACCGTCCAAATGCCTAACAGCTACTCTCTCATTGTTTCTCCCTCTTCCCTTTCATCTTCTGTCAAATTGGCAACCTGTGCCAACCAGGAGTTTATAGGTGCTGTCTCTCCAAGTTGGGAGATTGATAGTAAAGCAGTTGGAATGTCAAACCGGAGCACCAGGAGAGGGACTATTCGTTGAGTTTTAGAGACCTTTCGTATTCACAGTGTGTCCATTCTCTAGGTTTCCCGTACATGTTATAGCTGTAGTAATATTCCCTTCAACCTGGAGACATGGGACCCATGGAATGGGGGCCATGCATTATTTCTTTAAAGGGTCTGCATTTTCTCACCCAATCTCACCAATCCTCTCAGTCCCATTTGTCCAGCCTTATGCCACATCCAGCTGTCATTGTAGATAGGGTCATTCCAGCTTTCATCAGAAACCCTGAAGGAATTGTAAAGAATTTTCCTTTTTTTTTGTTTTCCAAATTCCTTTTTATAGTGGGTTTGATCTGATTCTCGCTGCCATGTTTATGCCAGTCTAGACACACTTGATTCCCTTACGGAGACATATCAATACATAGGTTTTAAGATTCTTATTAGTCAGATATATTCCTCTGCACGTAATATGTGTTGTTGCATCCCGTTCACTGAGGAAGTTGTAGGTCTTGCTATTCCGTATTAGGTTTTTGGAATGGTACTTGTTCTAATATTAAACTCTGGTTTTATGCATCACCCCACCTCTCCTTCCCCCTTATGCAGGCATCAGAGTGTTTTCTAAATGTGAGACTCTGTTCTCTTTCCTAACTCAGTTCATGTGTAGCCATGTTTACAGGATATCTATAAGTGATATCTTATGATAAGTTTCTTTTTCTGTGTGACTTATTTCACTTAGAATCATCGTACCTGAATCCACTCATTTTGCTGCTACTGGTCTTATGACTTTGATTTCATGGCTGAGGGATATTTCATCGGACGTAAGTACCTCAAATTTTTGTACCATTTTTATCTTTCAGGGATATTTAAGGTGCACCCAAATGAGCTTCTTGTAAGCAGTGCAGCCCTAAATATTGTGGTGGCTCTGTCTTATTGATTTTCTGTTTTCCCAAGGTATATTCCCTAGACTGGAAGTGCCCTTCGCTCTGTACCTCTGTTGTTTACTTGTTTTAGGGAACACAGTGCACTCCTCCAGATAGGCAGTTGGCAATTTACATCCCACCCATCAGCATAACCAGGCTCCCTGTTCTCCAGGGCCTGTCTTGCCTTTCTGTTTTTTACATATTTTGCGGATGTCCCTTTTGACCGGTAGGAAGTGATACTTCTTTGTAGTGCTGATTTGCATTGCCCACTTGCTTGCTTGTCCAAAAAGGGCATATGCGTTTTCTCCTCTATATATTCACGTGAAAACCCATATGCCCTTTATGGCCATTTCCATAATTTTCGAAGTTGTAATGCTTTTCCTGTGTTTAAAGGTGATTCCAGTGTACCTCTTGAAATCTGTTTCATGCCATTCTGCCTCATTTTCCCTTCCGCCTCGTGGCTTTCTCTCAACAGATTTTTGGAAGAGAGTAGTCCTTTATAACTCTGCAGGTTAGTGAATTGCTGTGGCCCTGAGCTCCATTTTTCAACTCGCGTTTTTGTGAGCTGACTGCAAATCAACAGTTTTGCTTCTGGATTTATAATGATTCTGGGGGGGCAGGCTGAGATGTTGGTTAATTCCTCTTTGTGACGGGAAATTATAGTGACATGTGGCTGTCCAAATGCCTACAACTACTCTCTCATTGGTTCTCTCTCTTCCCTTATATCCTCTGCACAATTTGCCAACTGTGCGAACCAAGAGGTTATAGGGGCTGACTTTCAAAGTTGGGAGATTGATAGTAAAGCAGTTGGAATGTCAAACTGGAGCACAAGGAGAGAAAAAAGTAGTAGAGTTTTAGAAACCTTTCACCATCAGATGGTTTCCATTCTCTAGGTTCCCATACACGTTATAACTGTAGTGATAGTCCCTTCTACCTGGAGAGTTGGGAACCATGGAATGAGTGGCAGGAATTATTGCTTTAAAGGGTCTGCATTTTTTCACCCAATCTCACCAATCCTCTCAGTCCCAAGAGACCAGCGTTATGCCACATCCAGCTGTCATTGTAGATAGGGTCATTCCAGGTTTCATCAGAACCCCTGAAGGTATTGTGTAAGAATTTTACTGTTTTTATGTTTTGTTTTGAAATTCATTTTTATAGTGGGTTTGAGCTGATTCTCACTGCCATGTTTATGTCGTTCTAGACACACTTGGTTCCCTTACGGAGACATATCAATACATAGGTTTTAAAATTCTTACTAGTCAGATATGTTTCTCTGCGTAGAATAGGGATGCTGAGTTCCATTCACTGAGGAAGGAGTAGGGCTTGTCTCTTCTGTTTTTGGACTATGGAACGGTACCTGTGCTAATATCAATCTTATGTTTTGTGCATCTCCCCACCTCTCTTTCCCCTTAAGCAAGCGTTAGAGTGTTTTCTAAATCTGAGACTCTGTTCTCTTCCCTAATTCAGTTCATATGTAGCCATGTTTACATTCCCTTCATAAGTGATATCTTATGTCAGAATGCACCATGGCCGTTCTCATAATAATGCTCCATGACCCCTGTCATCACAATGCACCATGCCCTGGTTATCACAATGCTCCATGTCCCTTGTCATCACAGTTCTCCACGTCCATGTCATCACAATGCTATATGACATTTCTCAGCAATATGTTACATGCTCTTGTCATCACAATTCTCCATCCACTTGACATTGCAATGCTCCATGCACTTGTCATCACAATGCTCCATGCACTTGTCATCACAATGCTCCCTGCCCCTTTCATTACAATGCTCCATGACCCATGTCATCACAATGCTCCCTGACACCTGTCATCACAATGCTTCATGCCCCTTGTCATTACAGTGCTCCATGATGCTAGACATCACAATTACCGACGGTCTTCTCATCACAAAACTCCATGGCCAATATAATCACAATGCTCCATGACCACTGTCATCACAACACTCCATGACACCTGACAACACAATGATTCGGCACTCTTGTCATCAAAATGTTCCATTCCCTAGTCATCACAATGCTCCATAGCCCCTGTCTTCACAATACTCCATGAACATTTTCATCCCAATGTTCCATGAAACTTGTCATCACAATGATCCATGCCCTTGTCATCCCTATGCTCCATGACCCATGTATTCACAATGCTCCGTGACGCTTGTCATCACAGTGCTCCATGACACATGTCCTCACAATGCTCCATGCCTTTGTCAGCAAAATGCTACATGACCTTGTCATTACAATGCTTTGTGCGCTTGTCATCACAATACTCCATTTCCATTGTCATCACAATCCTCCATGAACCTTGGGATCACATTGCTTCATGCCCTTGTCATCACAATGCTCCATGCTCCTTGAAATGAAAATGATCCATGACCTCTGTCATCACAATGCTCCAAACCCTTGTGATCACAGTGTTCCATAACACTTGTCATCACAACGCTCCATGATGCCTGTCATCACAATACTCCATGCCCTTTTCATCACAATGCTCCATGACCTTTGTCATCACAATTCTCAATACACTTGTCATCACAATGCTCCATTTCCATTGTCATCACAATGCTCCATGTCATTGTCATCACAATGCTCCATGAACCCTCTCATCACATGGCTCCATGCACTTGTCATCACAAAGCTCCATGACACTTGTCATCACAATGCTTGATGCCCTCCTCATCACAGTGCTCCATGCCCTTTCCATTACAATCCTGCATGACCCATGTATCACAGTGTTCCGTGCCCTTGTCATCACAATGATGCATGCCCTCTTCATCACAATGCTCCAAAATCCCTGTAATCACAATGCTCCATGTCCTTGTCACCACAAAACTCCATGACACATGTCATCAGAATGCTCCATTGACTTCTCATCACAATGTTCCATGCCCTCGTCATCACAATGCACCAAGACCACTGTAATCACGATGCTCCATGCCCCTTTTCCTCAGAATGCTCCATGAGACTTGTCATCAGAAGACTCCATGGTCTACTCATCACAGTGCTCCAGGATCTTGTCATCACCATGCTCCATTCCCTTGTCATCACAATGCTCCATGACACCTGTCATCACAATAAAACATGAAATTTTTCAGCCCAATGCTCCACGACCTACTCATTACAATGCTCCATGGCCAATATCATCACAGTGCTCCATGACCACTGTCATCACAACACTCCATGACACCTGACAACACAATGATCCGGGACTCTTGTCATCACAATGCTGCATTCCCTAGTCATCACAATGCTCCATGACCCCTGTCATCACAACACTCCATGAACAATTTCAGCCCAGTGCTCCATGACCCTTGTTATCACAATGATGCATGACCTTGTCATCCAAATGCTCCATGACCCCTGTGTTCACAATGATCCGTGATGCTTGTCATCACAGTGCTCCATGACACCTGTCATCACAATGCTCCATGCCTTTGTCAGCAAAATGCTACATGACATTGTCATTACAATGCTCTATGTGCATGTCATCACAATACTCCATTTCCATTGTCATCACAATCCTCCATGAAACTTGGGATCACATTGCTTCATGCCCTTGTCATCACAATGCTCCATGCTCCTTGAAATCAAAATGATCCATGACCTCTGTCATCACAATGCTCCAAAACCTTGTGATCACTGTGTTCCATAACACTTGTCATCACAACGCTCCGTGATGCCTGTCATCACAATACTCCATGCCCTTTTCTTCACAATGCTCCATGACCTTTGTCATCACAATGCTCAATACACTTGTCATCACAATGCTCCCTGACACTTGTCATCAGAATGCTCCTTAAACCCTGCCACGAAAAGGCTCCATGCCTTTTTCATCACAATGCCCCATTCCATTTTCATCACAATGCTCCATGTCATTGTCAAAATACTCCACAAGCTTGTCATCAGAATGCTCCATGACCCTTGTCATCACAATTCTCCATGCACTTGTCAGCACAATGCTCCCTGACCCTTGTCATCACAATGCTCCAAGCTATTGTCATCACAACGCTCCATTACCTTTGTCATCAGAATCCTCCATGACACTTGGCATCACAATGCTCCATGCCATTGTCATCCCAATGGGCCATTACATATGTCATAACAATGCTCCCTGACACATTTCTTAACAATATTGCATGACCAAATCATCACAATGCTCCATGCCCTTGTCATCACAATGCACCATTCCAACTGTCATCGCAATAATCCATGAAACTTATTAGACCAATGCTCCAGTCCCTTGTCATCACAATGCTCCATGCCCTTGTTATCACAAATGTCCATGACCCCTGTCATCACACTGCTCCATAACTCCAGTCATCCCAATGCTTCATGACCTTTGTCATCACAGTTTTCCATGCCCTCGTCATCAACAGTCTCTGTGACCTTTTTAAGCACAATGTTCCATGAACTTTTCATCACAATGCTCTTTGACCCTTGTCATCACAATGCTCTATGCCTTTCTCAGCACAATGCTCCATGACCCTTGTCATCACAATGCTCCATTCGCTTGTCAGCACAATGCTCCATGACACATGTCATTACAATGAGCCATTACCCCTGTCATCACAATGCTCCGTGACTCCAGGCATCTCAATGCTTCATAACGTTTGTCATCATATTGTTCCACGCCCGCGTCATCACAAAGCTCTGTGACCTTTGTAACCGCAAAGCTCCATGAACTTTTCATCACAATTCTCTGTGATACTTGCCATCACAATCCTCCCTGTCTTTGTCAGAACAATGCTCCATGACCATTGTCTTCACAATATGCTTCACACATTTCATCACAACGGTCCACAACCTTGTCATTGCAATGCTCCATAAACCTTGTAATCACAATGCTCCATGCCCTTCTCATAAAAATGCTCTCTCAGAAGAGATATCACAGTGTTCCATCACTAGTCATCATAATACTCCCTCACCCCTGTAATCACAATGATCCATGACACTGTCATCACAATTCTACATTCCCTTATCATCACAATGTTCCATGACAACTGCCATCAAAATCCACCATGATCCGTTTCATCCCAAAGCTGCAAGACCCCTGACATCACAATGTTCTTTAACCCCTGGCATCAAAATGTTCCATTATAATTTTCATCAAATTGCTGCATGACCCGGTCATCAAAATTCTCCCTGAACTTCTCATCACAATGCACCATGCCGTTGTCATCAAAATGCTCCATGACTTGTCATCACAATGCTCCATGACGTTTGTCATCACAATGCTCAATTCACTTGTCATCACTATGCTCCCTGACACTTGTCATCAGAATGCTCCTTGAACCCTGTCACGAAAAGGCTCCATGCCTCTGTCAACACAATGCCCCATGCCGTTTTCTTCACAATGCTCCATGCCATTGTCATCAAAATACTCCACAAGCTTGTCATCAGAATGCTCCATGACCCTTGTCATCACAATTCTCCATGCACTTGTCAGCACAATGCTCCCTGACACTTGTCATCAGAATGCTCCATTACCTTTGTCAACAGAATCCTCCATGACACTTGGCATCACAATGCTCCATGCCATTGTCATCACAATGGGCCATTACATATGTCATCACAATGCTCCCTGACACCTGTCTTCACAATACTGCCTGACCTTGTCACCAGTAGGCACCATGCCCTTGTCATTACAATGTGCCATTCCAACTGTCATCACAATAATCCATGAAAATTATTAGATCAATGTTCCATGCCCTTGTCATCACAGTGCTCCATGCCCTTGTTATCACAATCCTCCATGACCCCTGTCATCACCATGTTCCGTGACTCCAGTTATCACAATGCTTCATGACCTTTGTCATCACAATGGTCCATGCCCTCGTCATCAACAGTCTCTGTGACCTATTTAACCACAATGCTCCATGAACTTTTCATCACAATGCTCTTTGAACCTTGTCATCACAATGCTCTATGCCTTTCTCAGCACAATGCTCCATGACGCTTGTCATCACAATGCTCCATGCGCTTGTCAGCACAATGCTCCATGACACATGTCATCACAATGCTCCATGACCCCTGTCATCACAATGGTCCGTGACTCCAGTCATCACAATGCTTCATAACATTTGTCATTACAATGTTCCATGCCCGCATAATTACAAGGCTCTGTGACCTTTGTAACCACAATGCTCCTTGAAATTTTCATCACAATTCTCTGTGACCCTTGTCTTCACAATGCTCCATATCTTTGTCAGAGAAATGCTCCATGACCATTGTCTTCACAATGTGCCACACACATTTCATCACAACGGTCCACAACCTTGTCATTGCAATGCTCCATAAACCTTGTAATCACAATGCTCCATGCACTTCTCATCAAAATGCTCTCTCACGAGAGATATCACAGTGTTCCATCACAAGTCATCACAATACAACCTCACCCCTGTAATCACAATGTTCCATGACCCTGTCATCACATTGCTACATCCCCTTATCATCACAATGTTCCATGACCCCTGTCATCAAATTGCTCCATGACCCTTTTCATCCCAATGCTCCAAATCCCCTGACATCACAATGTTCTATAACCTCTGCCATCAAAATATTCCATTACACTTTTCATCAAATTGCTGCATGACCCGGTCATCAAAATGCTCCCTGCCCTTCTCATCACAATGCAACATGACCTTGTCATCAAAATGCCCGATTACTTGTCATGACAATGCTACATGACCCTTGGCATCACAATGCTCCATGTCACTGTCATCACAATGCTCCCTGAACCCTCTCATCACATTGCTCTATGTCCTTGTCATCACAAAGCTCCATGACACTTGTCATCACAATGCTCGATGCACTTCTCATAACAATGCTCCATGCCCTTGTCATTACAATCCAGCATGACCCATGTATCATAGTGTTCCGTACCCTTGTCATCAGAAGGCTCCATGACCACTCTCATCACAATCATCCACGAAATATTTCAGACCAATGTTCGATGCACTTCTCATCACAATGCTCCATTACCCCTGTCATAACAATCCACCATGATCCCTGCCATCACAATGTTCCACGGTCTAGTCATCACAAGGTTCCATGACACTTGTCATCACAATGCTGAAGACCCCTGAAATCACAATGCTCCATGCCCTTGTCATCACAAAGCTCCATGACGCATGTCCTCAGAATGTTGCATGGCCTTCTCATCACAATGCTCCATGCCCTTGTCCTCACAATGCTCCAAAACCCCTGTAAACACAATGCTCCATGCCGCTTTTCATCTCAATGCTCCATGAACCCTGTCATCACAATGCACCATGCCCATCATCACAATGATTCAGGCTATTGTCATCACAATGAAATCAGTATTCTCCATGAACTCTGTCATCATAATGCTCCAAACCCTTGTGATCACAATGTTCCATAACACTTATCATCAAAACACCCCATGACGCTCATCATCACAGTTATCCATGGTCTTCTCATCACAATGCTCCATGATCTTCGTCATCACAATGCTCAATACACTTGTCATCACAATGCTAACTGACGCTTGACGTCAGTATGCTCCTTGAACCCTGTCATGACAAGGCTCCATGCCTTTTTCATCACAATAATCCGTGCCCTTTTCATCACAATGCTCCAAGACCCCTGTAATCACAATACTCCATGCCCATTTTCATCAGAATGCTCCATGTGAGTTGTCGTCACAAGTCTCCATGGTCTTCTCATCACAATGCTCCAAGACCTTGTCATCACCATGCTCCATTCCCTTGTCATCACAATGCTCCATGACCGCTGTCATCACAATAATCCATGAGCATTTTCAGCCCAATGCTCGAAGACCTACTCATCACAATGCTCCATGGCCAATATCATCACAATGCTCCATGACCTCTGTCATCACAACACTCCATGAAACCTGACAACACAATGATCCGGGACTCTTGTCATCACATTGCTCCATTCCATGGTCATGACAATGCTCCATGACCCCTGTCATCACAACACTCCATGAACATTTTCAGCTCAGTGCTCCATGACACTTGTCATCACAATGATCCATGCCGTTGTCATCCCAATGCTCCATGTCCCCTGTATTCACAATGCTCCGTGACGCATGTCATCACAGTGCTCCATGACACATGTCATCACAATGCTCCATGCCTTTGTCAGCAAAATGCTACATGACCTTGTCATTACAATGCTCTATGCGCTTGTCATCACAATACTCCATTTTCATTGTCATCACAATACTCCATGAACCTTGGGATCACATTGCTTCATGCCCTTGTCATCAAAATGCTCCCTGCTCTTTGAAATCAAAATGATCCATGACCTCTGTCATCACAATTCTCCAAATACTTGTGATCACAATGTTCCATAACACTTGTCATCACAACGCTCCATGATGCCTGTCCTCACAATACTCCATGCCCTTTTCATCACAATGCTCCATGACCTTTGTCATCACAATTCTAAATACACTTGTCATCACAGTGCTCCCTGACACTTGTCATCAGAATGCTCCTTGAACCCTGTCACGAAAAGGCTCCATGCCTTTTTCATCACAAAGCCCCATGCTGTTTTCATCACAATGCTCCATGCCATTGTCATCAAAATACTCCACAAGCTTGTCATCAGAATGCTCCATGACCCTTGTCATCACAATTTTCCATGCACTTTTCAGCACAATGCGCTCTGACCCTTGTCATCACAATGCTCCAAGCCATTGTCATCACAATGCTCCATTACCTTTGTCATCAGAATCCTCCATGACACTTGGCATCACAATGCTCCATGCCATTGTCATCACAATGGGCCATTACATATGTCATCACAATGCTCCCTGACACCTGTCTTCAAAATACTGCATGACCTGGTCATCACAATGCTCCATGCCCTTGTCATCATAATGCACCATTCCAACTGTCATCGCAATAATCCATGACACATATTTGACCAATGTTCCATGCCTTTGTCATCACAATGCTCCATGCCCTTGTTATCACAGTGTTCCATGACCCCTGACATCACAATGCTCTGTGACTCCAGTCATCACAATGCTTCATGACCTTTGCCATCACAATGGTCCATGCCCTCGTCATCAACAGTCTCTGTGACCTTTTTAACCACAATGCTCCATGAAATTTTCATCACAATGCTCTTAGACCCTTGTCATCACAATGCTCTATGCCTTGCTCAGCACAATACTCCATGACCCTTGTCATTACTATGCTACATGTGCTTGTCAGCACAATGCTCCATGACACATGTCATCACAATGCACCATGAGCCTGTCATCACAGTGCTCCACAATCTTGTCATCACAATGCTCCAAATATTTGTCATCACAATGCTCCATGCACTTCTCATCAAAATGTTCTCTCACCATGATATCACAATGCTACATCAGTATTTGTCACAATACTCCCTCACCCCTGTCATCACAATGTTCCATGACTTCTGTCATCAAAATGTTCCATGACACTTTTCATCCAATTGCTCCATGACCTTGTCATCACAATGCTCCCTGCCCTTCTCATCACAATGCACAACGCCCTTGCCATCAAAATGCTCTATGACCTTTGTCATCATAAAGATCCATGACCCTTGTCATCACAATGCTCCATGTCCTTGTCATCACATTGCTCAATGCCCTGTCTTCACATAGCTCCATGACACAAGTCATCAGAATGCTCCATGTCCTTCTCATCAAAATGCTCCATGCCCTTGACATCACAGTGCTCCATTACCCATGTCATAACAATGCTGCATGACGCCTGCCCCCACGATGTTCCATGGCCTTGTCATCAAAAAGCTCCATGACCCTTCTCATCACAATGCTCCATGAACACTGTAATCACAATGCTCTATGCCCCTTTTCATCTCAATGATCCATGAACCCTGTTATCAAAATGCACCATGCCCATCATCATAATGCTTCATGCTATTGTCATCACAATGAAATCAAAATGCTCCATGACCTCTGTCATAGCAATGCTCCAAACCCTTGTGATCACAATATTACATAACACTTGTCATCACAATGCCCCATGACGCTCGTTATCACAGTTATCCATGGTCTTCTCATCACAATGGTCTTCTCATCACAATGGTCCATGACCTTCGTCATCACAATGCTCAATACACTTGTCATCACAATGCTCCCTGATACTTGTTGTCTGTATGCTCCTTCAACCCTGTCATGACAAGGCTCCATGCCTTTTTCATCACAATGATCCATGCCCTTTTCCTCACAATGCTCCAAGACCCATGTAATCACAATGCTCCATGCCCATGTCATCACAAAACAAAATGACGCTTGCCATCAGGATTCTCCTTTGTCTTCTACTCACTATGCTCCATGCCCTTGTCATCACAATGTTCCAAGACCCCTGTAATCACAATGCTCCATGCCCCTTTTCTTCAGTATGCTCCATGAGACTTGTCATCACAAGGATCCATGGTTTTGTCATCACAATGCTCCAGGACATTGTCATCACAATGCTTCACGACCTTGTCATGAAAATTTCCAATGGCCCTTGTCATCATAATGCTCCAAGCCCGAATCATCACAATGCTCTATTATATTTGTCATCACAATTCTCCATTACATTTGGCATCACAATGCTCCATGCCATTTTCATCGCAATGGCCCATGACATATGTCATCACAATGCTCCCTGACACCTGTCTTCACACTACTCCATGACCTTCTCATCACAATGCTCCATGCCCTTGTCATCACAATGCACCATGTCCACTCTCATCACAATAATCTATGAAACTTCTCTGACCAATGCTCCATGCCCGTGTCATCACAATCGTCCATGAACCCTGTCATCACAATGCTCCGTGACTCCAGTCATCACAATGCTTCATAACGTTTGTCATCACAATGGTCCATGCCCGTGTCATCACAAGGCTCTGTGACCTTTGTAACCACAATGCTCCATGAAATTTTCATCACAATTCTCTGTGACACTTGTCATCACAGTGCTCCATGTCTTTGTAAGAACAATGCTCCATGACCATTTTCATCACAATGTGCCATGTGCATTTCATCACAACGGTCCACAAACTTGTCATTGCAATGCTCCATAAACGTTGTAATCACAATGGTCCATGCACTTCTAATCAAAATTCTCTCTCACCAGAGATATCACAATGTTCCATCACTAGTCATCACAATACTCCCTCACCCCTGTAATCACAAGGTTCTATGACACTGTCATCACAATGCTACATCCCCTTATCATTACAAAGTTCCATGACCCCTGCCATCACAATTTTCCATAACCCCTGTCATCAAAATGCTCCCTGACCCATTCCATCCCGAAGCTCCAAGTCCCCAGACATCACAATGTTCTATAAAAACTGCGATCAAAATATTCCATTACAATTTTTATCAAATTGCTGCATGACCCGGTCATCAAAATGCTCCCTGCCCTTCTCATTACAATGCACCATGCACTTGTCATCAAAATGCTCCATGACTTGTCATCACAAAGCTCCATGACCCTTGGCATCACAATGCTTCATGTCATTGTCATCACAATGCTCCATGAACACTCTCATCACATTGCTGCATGCCCTTGTCATCACAAATCTCCATGACACTTGTCATCACAATGCTCGATGCCATTCTCATCAGAATGCTCCATGCCCTTGTCATTACAATCCTGCATGACCCATGTATCACAGTGTTCCTTGCCCTTGTCATCACAATGCTCCATGCCCACTCTCATCACAATAATCCATGAAACATTTCAGACCAAAGTTCCATACCCTTCTCATCACAATGCTCCATTACTCCTGTCATAACAATGCACCATGACCCCTGGCATCACAATCTTCCGTGGCCTAGTCATCACAAGGTTCCATGACACTTCTCATCACAATGCTCAAGACCCCTGAAATCACAATGCTCCATGCCCTTGTCATCACAAAGCTCCATGACGCATGTCATCAGAATGTTCCATGGCCTTCTCATCACAATGTTCCATGCCCTTGTCAGCACAATGCTCCAAGATCCTTGTAATCACAATGCTCCATGCCCCTTTTCATCTCAATGCCCCATGAACCCTGTCATCACAATGCACCATGCCCATCATCATAATGCTTCAGGCTATTGTCATCAGAATGAAATCAATATTCTGCATGTCCTCTGTCATCATAATGCTCCAAACCCTTGTGATCACAATTTTGCATAACACGAATCATCACAACACCCCATGATGCTCATCATCACAATTATCCATGGTCTTCTCATCACAATGCTCCATGATCTTTGTCATCACAATGCTCAATACACTTGTCATCACAATGCTCCCTGACACTTGTCGTCAGTATGCTCCTTGAACCCTGTCATGACAAGGCTCCATGCCTTTTTCATCACAATGATCCATGCCCTTTTCATCACAATGCTCCAAGATCCCTCTAATCACAATGCTCCATGCCCTTGTCATCACAAAACGCCAGGACACATGTCATCAGAATGCTCCATGGCCTGCTCATCACAATGCTCCATGCCCTAGTCTTCACAATGCTCCAAGACCCCTGTAATCACAATGCTCCATGCCCCTTTTCATCAGAATGCTCCATGAGACTTGTCATCACAAGTCTCCATGGTCTTCTCATCACAATGCTCCAGGACCTTGTCATCACCATGCTTCATTTACTTGTCATCACAATGCTCCAGGACCCCTATCATCACAATACTCCATGCACATTTTCAGCCCAATGCTCCACGACCTACTCATCACAACGCTCCATGGCCAATATCATCACAATGCTCCATGACCACTGTCATCACAACATTCCATGACACCTCACAACACAATGATCCGGGATTCTTGTCATCACAATGAACCATGCCCTTATCATCCCAATGCTCCATGACCCCTGTATTCACAATGCTCCGTGACGCTTGTCATCACAGTGCTCCATGACACATATCATCACAATGCTCCATGCCTTTGTCAGCAAAATGCTACATGACCTTGTCATTACAATGCTTTGTGCGCTTGTCATCACAATACTCCATTTCCATTGTCATCACAATCCTCCATGAACCTTGGGGTCACATTGCTTCATTCATTTGTCATCACAATGCTCCATGCTCCTTGAAATCAAAATGATCCATGACCTCTGTCATCACAATGCTCCAAACCCTTGTGATCACAGTGTTCCATAACACTTGTCATCACAAAGCACCATGATGCCTGTCATCACAATACTCCATGGACTTTACATCACAATGCTCTATGACTTTGTCATCACAATTCTCAATATGCATGTCATCACAATGCTCCCTGACACTTGTCATCAGTATGTTCCTTGAACCCTGTCACGAAATATCTCCATGCCTTTTCAATCACAAAATCCCATACCGTTTTCATCACAATGCTCCATGCCATTGTCATCAAAATACTTCACAAGCTTGTCATCAGAATGCTCCATGACCCTTGTCATCACAATTCTCCATGCACTTGTCAGCTCAATGCTCCCTGACCCTTGTCATCACAATGCTCCAAGCCATTGTCATCACAATGCTCCATTACCTTTGTCATCAGAATCCTCCATGACACTTGGCATCACAATGCTCCATGCCATTGTCATCACAATGGGCCATTACATATGTCATCACAATGCTCCCTGACACCTGTCTTCACAATACTGCATGATCTGGTCATCACAATGCTCCATGCCCTTGTCATCACAATGCGCCATTCCATCTGTCATCACAATAATCCAGGAAACGTATTAGACCAATGCTCCATGCCCTTGTCATCACAATGCTCCATGCACTTGTTATCACAATGTTGCAAGACCCCTGTAATCAGAATGTTCCATGCCCCTTTTCATCAGTATGCCCCATGAGACTTGTCTTCACAAGGCTCCATGGTTCTCTAATCACAAAGCTCCAGGACCTTGTCATCACAATGCTAATCGACCTTGTCATGAAAATTCTCAATGGCCCTTGTCATCATAATGCTCCAAGCCCTAGTCATCACAATGCTCCATTATATTTGTCATCACAATCCTCCATTACACTTGGCATCTCAATGCTCCCTGACATTGTCATCGCAGTGGACCATGACATATGTCATCACAATGCTCCCTGACTCCTGTCTTTACAATACTCCATGACCTTCTCATCACAATGATCCATGCCCTTGTCATCACAATGCACCATGTCCACTGTCATCACAATAATCTATGAAACTTTTCAGACCAATGCTCCATGCCCCTGTCATCGCAATGCTCCATGCCCTTGTCATCACACTGCTCCATTACCCCTGTCATCACAATGCCACCTGAATCAAGTCATCACAATTCTTCATAACGTTTGTCAACACAACGGTCCATGCTCGCGTCCTCAAAAGGCTCTGTGTCCTTTGTAACCTCAATGCTCCATGAAATTTTCATCACAATGCTCCGTGACCCTTCTCATCACAATGCACCACACCCTTGTCATCAAAATGTTCTATGACCTTTGTCATCACAAATCTCCATGACCATTGGCATCACATTGCTCCATGTCATTGTCATCACAGTACTCCATAAACGCTCTCATCACATTGCTCCATGCCGTTGTCATTACAAAGCTCCATGACACTTGTCATCACAATGCTCGATGCCCTTCTCATCACAATGCTCCATGCCCTTGTCATTACAATCCTGCATGACCCATGTATCACAGTGTTCCGTGCCCTTGTCATCACAATGCTCCATGCCCACTCTCATCACAATAATCCTTGAAACATTTCAGACCAATGCTCAATGCCCTTCTCATCAAAATGCTCCATTAACTCTGTCATAACAATGCTCCATGACCACTGCCATCACAATGTTCCATTACACTTTTCATCAAATTGCTGCATGACCCATTCATCAAAATGCTTCCTGCCCTTGTCATCACAATGCACCATGCCCTTGTCCTCAAAATGCTCCATGACTTGTCATCACAAAGCTCCATGACACCTGTCATCACAATGCTCCATGCATTTCTCAGCAAAATTCTACATGACCTTGTCATTAGAAAGCTCTATGCGCTTGTCATTACAATGCTCCAAGAACTCTGTAATCACAATGCTCCATGCCCCTTTTCATCTCAGTGCTCCATGAACCGTGTCATCACAATGCACCATGCCCATCATCATAATGCTTCAGGCTATTGTCATCACAATGAAATCAAAATTCTTCATGAACTCTGTCATCATAATGCTCCAAACCCTTGTGATCACAATGTTTCATAACACTTATCATCACAACACCGCATGACGATCATCATCACAATTATCCATGGTCTTCTCATCACAATGCTCCATGATCTTTGTCATCACAATGCTCAATACACTTGTCATCACAATGCTCCCTGACACTTGTCGTCAGTATGCTCCTTGAACCCTGTCATGACAAGGCTCCATGCCTTTTTCATCACAGTGATCCATTCCCTTTTCATCACAATGCTCCAAGACCCCTGTAATCACAAAGCTCTATGCCCTTGTCATCACAGAACACCATGACGCAAGACATCAGAATGCTCCATGGCCTTCTCCTCACAACGCTAGATGTCATTGTCATCACAGTGCTCCATGAAACCTCTCATCACATTGCTTCTTGCCTTTGGCATTACAATCCTCTATGACCCATGTATCACAGTGTTCCGTGCCCTTTTCATCACAATGCTCCATGCCCAATCTCATCACAATAATCCATGAAATATTTCAGACCAATGCTCAATTCCCTTCTCATAACAATGCTCCATTACCTCTGTCATAACAATGCTCCATGGCCATTGCCATCACAATGATCCATGGCCTTGTCATCACAAGGCTCCATTACCCATGTCTTCGCAATGCTCCAAGACACCTGTAATCAAAATGCTCCATGACCTTGTCATAACAAAGCTCCATGATGCATGTCATCAGTAGGTTCCATGGCCTTCTCTTCACAATGTTCCATGCCCTTGTCATCACAGTGTTCCAAGACCCCTGTAATCACAATGCTCCATGCCCATTTTCATCTCAATGATCCATGAACCCTGTCATCACAATGCACCATGCGCATCATCATAATGCTTCATGCTATTGTCATCACAATGAAATCAAAATGCTCCATGACCTCTGTCATAACAATGCTCCAAACCCTTGTGAGCACAATATTCCATAACACTTGTCATCAAAGTGCCCCATGACACTCGTCATCACAATTATCCATGGTCTTCTCATCACAATGCTCCATGACCTTTGTCATCACAATGCTCAATACACTTGTCATAAAAATGCTCCCTGACACTTGTTGTATGTATGCTCCTTGAACCCTGTCATGACAAGGCTCCATGACTTTTTCATCACAATGATCCATGCCCTTTTCCTCACAATGCTCCAAAACCCATTTAAACACAATGCTCCATGCCCTTGTCATCACAAAGCTCAATGAAATATGTCTTCAGAATGCTCCTTGGCCTTCTCCTCACAATGCTCCATGCCCATGTCATCACAATGTTCCAAGATCCCTGTAATCACAATGGTCCATGCCCCATTTCATCAGTATGCTCCATGAGATTTGACATCACAAGTTTCTATGGATTTCTCATCACAATGCTCCAGGACCTTGTCATCACAATGCTTCACGACCTTGTTCTGAAAATTCTCAATGGCCCTTCTCATCAAAATGCTCCAAGCCCTAGTCATCACAATGCTCCATTATATTTGTCATCAAAATCCTCCATTATATTTGGCATCACAATGCTCCCTGCCATTGTCATTGCAATGAACCATGACATATGTCATCACAATGCTCCCTGACACCTGTCTTCACAATACTCCATGACCTTCTCATCACAATGATCCATGCACTTTTCATCACAATGCTCAAAGACCCATGTATTCACAATGCTCCATGCACTTGTCATCACAAAACTCAATGACGCTTGCCATCAGGATTCTCCTTTGTCTTCTACTCACTATGCTCCATGCCCTTGTCATCACAATGTTCCAAGACCCCTGTAATCACAATACTCCATGCCCCTTTTCTTCAGTATGCTCCATGAGACTTGTCATCACAAAGATCCATGGCTTTATCATCACAATGCTCCAGGATATTGTCATCACAGTGCTTCACGACTTTGTTCTGAAAATTCTCAATGACCCTTGTCATCATAATGCTCCAAGTCCTAGTCATCACAATGCTCCATTATATTTGTCATAAAAATCCTCCATTACATTTGGCATCACAAAGCTCCCTGCCATTGTCATTGCAATGGACCATGACATATATCATCACAATGCTCCCTGACACCTGTCTTCACAATACTCCATGACCTTCTCATCACAATGATCCATGCCCTTGTCATCACAATGCACCATGTCCAAAGTCATCACAATAATCTATGAAACTTGTCAGACAAATTCTCCATGCCTCTGTCACCACAATGCTCCATGCCCTTGTCATCACAATGCTCCATGACCACTGTCATCACAATGCTCGGTGACTCCTGTCATCACAATGCTTCATAACATTTGTCATCACAATGGTCCATGCCCGCGTCATCACAAGGCTCTGTGACCTTTATAACCACAATGCTCCATGAACTTTTCATCACAATGCTCCGTGACCCTTGCCATCAAAATGCTCCATGACCCTTGTCATCACAATGTGCTACGCAATTTTCATCACAACGGGCCACAAATTTGTCATTGTAATGCTCCATAAACCTTGTAATCACAATGCTCCATGCACTTCTCATCACAATGCTCCATTTCCACTGTCATAACAATGCTCCATGACCCCTGCCATCACAATATTCCACGGCCTTGTCATCACAAGGCTCCATGACACTTGTCATCACAATGCTCCAAGACCCCTGTAATCACAATGCTCCATGCCCTTGTCATCACAAAGCTCCATGACACATGCCATCAGAATGTTCCATGTCCTTCTCATCAAAATGTTCCATGTCCTTGTCATCACAGTGCTCCCAGACCCCTGTAATCACAATTCTCCATGCCACTTTTCATCTCAATGCTCCATGAACCCTGTCATCACAGTGAACTATGCCCATCATCATAATGCTTCCGGCTATTGTCAGCACAATGAAATCAAAATTCTCCATGACCTCTGTCATCACAATGCTCCATGACCACTGTTATCACAATACTCCATGAACATTTTCAGCCCAATGCTCCATGACCCTTGTCATCACAGTGATCCATGACCTTGTCATCCCAATGCTCCATGACCCCTTTATTCACAATGCTCCGTGACGCTTGTCATCTCAGTGCTCCATGACGCCTGTCATCACAATGCTCCATGCCTTTGTCAGCAAAATGCTACATGAACTTGTCATTACAATGCTCTATGCGCTTGTCATCACAATACTCCATTACCATTGTCATCACAATCCTCCATGAACCTTGGGATCACGTTGCTTCATGCCCTTGTCATCACAATGCTCCATGCTCCTTGAAATCAAAATGATCCATGACCTCTGTCCTCACAATGCTCCAAACCCTTGTGATCAAAATGTTCCATAACACTTGTCATCACAATGCTCCATGATGCCTGTCATCACAATACTCCATGCACTTTTATCAGAATGCTCCATGACCTTTGTCATCACAATTCTCAATACACTTGTCATCACAATGCTCCCTGACACTTGTCATCAAAATGCTCCTTGAACACTGTCACGAAAATGCTCCATGCCTTTTTCATCACAATGCCCTATGCCGTTTTCATCACAATGCTCCACGCCACTGTAATCAAAATACTCCACAAGCTTGTCTTGAGAATGTTCCATGACCCTTGTCATCACAATTCTCCATGCACTTGTCATCACAATGCTCCCTGACCTTTGTCATCACAATGCTCCAAGCCATTGTCATTACAATGCACCATTACCTTTTTCATCAGAATCCTCCATGACACTTGGCATCACAATGCTCCATGCCATTGTCATCACAATGGGTTATTACATATGTCAACACAGTGCTCCCTGACACCAGTCTTCACAATACTCCATGACCTGGTCATCACAATGCTCCATGCCCTTGTCACCACAGTGCACCATTCCAACAGTCATCGCAATAATCCATGAAACTTATTAGACCAATGCTCCATGCCCTTGTCATCACAATGCTCCATGAACTTTTCATCACAATGCTCTTTGATCCTTGTCATCACAATTCCCTATGCCTTTCTCAGCACAATGCTACATGACCCTTGTCATCACAGTGCTCCATGCGCTTGTCAGCACGATGCTCCATGACGCATGCCATCACAATGAACCATGCGTTTGTCATCACAGTGCTCCACAATCTTGTCACCACAATGCTCCATAAAACTTGTCATCAAAATGCTCTCTCACCACAGATATCACAATGTTACATCCCTATTCGTCACAATACTCCCTCACCCCAGTTATCACAGTTTTCCATGACACCTGTCATCACAATGCTACATGCACTTATCATCACAATGTTCGATGACCCCTGACATCACAATGCTCCATAACCCCTGTCATCAAAATGATCCATTTCTTTTTAATCAAAATGCTCCATGACCCCTGACATCACAATGTTCCATAACACCTGTCATCAAAATGTTCCATAAGCCTTTTCTTCAAATTGCTCCATGACCCTGTCATCACAATGCACCCTGCCCTTCTCATCACATTGCACAACGCACTTGTCATCAAAATGCTACATGACCTTTGTCATCCCAAAGATCCATACCCTTGGCATCACAATGCTCCATGTCATTGTCATCACAATGCTCCATGAACGCTCTCATCACATTGCTCCATGCCTTTGTCATCACAAAGCTCCATGACACATGTCATCAGAATGCTCCAAGGCCTTCTCATCACAATGCTTCATGCGCTTGCCATCACAATGCTACATTACCCCTGTCATAAAAATGCTCCATGACCCCTGCCATCACGATGTTCCGCGGCCTTGTCATCACAAGCCTCCATGACCCTTCTCATCACAATGCTCCAAGACCCCGTAATCACAATGCTCCATGCCCTTTTTTCATCTCAATGATCCATGAACCCTGTCATCACAATGCACCATGCCCATCATCATAATGCTTCATGCTATTGTCATCACAATGAAATCAAAATGCTCCATGACCTCTGTCATAACAATGCTCCAAACCCTTGTGATCACAATATTCCATAACACTTGTCATCACAGTGCCCCATGACACTCGTCATCACAATTATCCATGGTCTTCTCATCACAATGCTCCATGACCTTTGTCATCACAATTCTCAATACACTTGTCATCAAAATGCTCCCTGACACTTGTTGTCTGTATGCTCCTTGAACCCTGTATGATCCATGCCTTGTCATCACATTGCACCATGCCCACTGTCATCACAATAATCCATGAAACATGTCAGGCCAATGCTCCATGCCCCTGTCATCACAATGATCATTGCCTTTTCATCACAATGCTCTATGAACCCTGTCATCACAATGCTCCATGACTCCAGTCATCACAATGCTTCATGAACTTTGTCATCACAATGGTCCATGCCTTCGTCATCACAAGGCTCTCTGACCTTTGTCACCAAAATGCTCCATGAAATTTTCATCACAATGCTCGTTGACCCTTCTCATCACAATGCTCCATGCCTTTGTCAGCACAGGGCTCCATGACCCATGTCATCACAATGCGCCATGTGCTTGTCATAACAATGCTCCACAACCTTGTCATCACAATGCTCCATAAAACTTGTCATCACAATGCTCCATGCACTTCTTATCAAAATGCTCTCTCACGAATGATATCAAAATGTTCCCTCACTAGTCATCACAATACACCCACTCCCCTGTCATCACAATGGTCCACAACTCCATCATGAAAATGTTCCATGACTCCTGACATCACAATGTTCCATAACCCCTGTCATCAAAATGTTCCATGACACTTTTCATCAAATTGCTCCATGACCCTGTCATCACAATGCTCCCTGCCCTTCACAAGAGAATTCACCACACCCTTGTCATCAAAATGCTCCATGACCTTTGTCATCACAAAACTCCATGACCCTTGGCATCACAATGCTCCATGCCATTGTCATCACAATGCTCCAAAAACCTCTCATCACATCGTTCCAAGCCCTTGTCATCACAGTATACATGATGCTTTTCATCACAATGCTCGATGTCATTCTTCTCACAATGCTCCATGCGCTTGTCATTACAATCCTCCATGAACCATGTATCACAGTGTTCCGTGCCCTTGTTATCACAATGCTCCTTGCCCCCTCTCATCACAATAATCCATGAAACATCTCCCACCAATGTTCCATGCCCTTTTCATCACAATGATCCAAGACTCCTCTAATCATAATGCTCCATGCCCCTTTTCATCTCAATGCTCCATGAACGCTGTCATCACAGTGCACCAATGCGCATCATCATAATGCTTCATGCTATTGTCATCCCAATGAAATCAAAATGCTCTATGACCTCTGTCATCACAATGCTCCAAATCCTTGTGATCAAAATATTCCATAACACTTATCATCACAGCTCCCCATAACGCAAGTCATCACAATTATCCATGGTCTTCTAATCACAATGCTCCATGACATTTGTCATCACAATCCTCAATACCCTTGTCATCACAATGGTCCCTGACACTTGTCATCAGTATGCTCCTTGAACCCTGTCATGACAAGTCTCCATGCCTTTTTCATCACAATGTTACATGCCCTTTTCCTCACAGTGCTCTAAGACCACTGTAATCACAATGCTCCATGCCCTTGTCATCACAAATCTCCATGATGCATGTCATCAGAACGCTCCATGACATTGTCATCACAATGTTCAATGCCCTTGTCATCACAATGCTCCAAGACCCCTTTAATCACAATGCTCCATGAGCCTTTTCATCAGAATGCTCCATGAGACTTGTCATCAAATGGCTCCATGGTCTTCTCATCACAGTGCTTCAGTACCTTGTCATCACAATGCTCCTTGACCCCTGTCATCACAATACTCCATGAACATTTTCAGCCCAATGCTCCATGACGTTCTCATCACAATGCTCCATGACCTCTGTCATAACAATGCTCCATGACCACTGTCATGACAATGCTCCATGAACCCTGACAACACAATGATCCGGGACGCTTGTCATCAAAATGCTCCATGCCCTTGTCATCCTAATGCTCCATGAACCCTTTAATCACAGTGCTCCATGACGCTTGTCATCACAGTGCTCCATGAAACTTGTCATCACAATGCCTTTGTCAGCAGAATGATACATAATCTTGTCATCACAATGCTCCATGTGCTTGTCATCACAATCCTCCATGACCCTTGGGATCATATTGCTTTATGCCCTTGTCATCTCTATCTTGCCTTTCTAGTTTTTACAGATTTTCGGATGCCCTTTTTGACCGGTGGGAAGCGACATTTCTTTGTAGTGTGGATTTGCATTGTGTGCTTGCTTGATTGGCCAAAAAGGGCCTCTGACTTTTCTCCTGAATATATTCAGGAGAAAAGTCATACGCTATTTTTGGCCAAGTGCATCATGCTCGAAGTTGTGATGCCTTTCCTGTGCTTTAAATGTGATTCCAATTTACCTCTTGAAATATGTTTTGTGCAATTCTGCCTCATTTTCAAGTCCGCTTTGTTGCCTTCCCTCAACAGATTTTTGGAAGTGAGCAGTCCTTTATAACTCTGCAGGTTTTTGATTTGCTTTGCCCTTGAGCTCCAATTTTCAAATCCCATTATTGGGAGCTGACCGCAAATCCACAATTTTGCTTCAGGAACTATACTGGTTCCAGGGGTGGCTATACTGGTTCCCTGTGGGTGGCTGAGGCTTTGGTTAATTCTTCTTCCTAATGGGAATTTAGAGTGACATGTGTCCGTCCAAATGCCTACATCTACTCTCTGATTGGTTCTCCCTCTTCCCTTTCATCCTCTGCACAATTAGCAAACTGTGCGAACCAGGAGGTTATAGGGGATGACTCTCCTAAGTTGGGAGATTGATAGTAAAGTTGTTGGAATGCCAAACTGTAGCACAAGGAGAGGAAAAAGTAGGAGACTTTCAGAAACCTTTCGCCATCACAGGGTGTCCATTCTCTAGGTTTCCCATACATGTTATAACTGTAGTGATATTCCCTTCTACCTGGAAATTTGGGACCCATGGAATGGTGGCATGCATTACTACTTTAGAGGGTCTGCATTTTCTCTCCCAATCTCACCAGTCCTCTCAGTCCCAAGTGTCCAGCCTTATGTCTCATCCAGCTGTCTTTGCAGATAGGGTCATTCTAGGTTTCATCAGAACCCCTGAAGGAATTGTGTAAGAATTTCGCTGTTTTTTTGTTTTGTTTTTGAAATTCATTTTTATAATGGGGTTGAGCTGATTTTCCCTGACGTGTTTATGCCGGTCTAGACACACTTGATTCCCTTACAGAGGCATATCAATACATAGGTTTTAAGATTCTTACTAATCAAATATATTCCTCTGTGGGGAATAGGGGTTTTGAGTCCCGTTCACTGAGGAAGGTGTAGGTCTTGTCTATTCTGTATTTGGTTTATGGAATGGTACCTGTGCTAATATCAAACTCTGGCTTTATGCATCACCCCACCTCTCCTTTCCCCTTAAGGAGGCATAAGAGTGTTTTCTAAATGTGAGACGCTGCTCTCTTTCCTAATTCAGTTCATGTGTTGTGATGTTGACATTCCCTCTGTAAGTGATATCTTATGATAAGATTCTTTTTCTGTGTGACTAATTTCCCTTAGAATCATCATACCTAAATCCTCTCATTATGCTGCTACTGGCCTTATGACACTGATTTCACGTCTGAGTGATATTCCGTTGTACAAAATTACCACAAGTTCTTTATGCATTTCTCTTTTTCCTGGGATACTTTAGGTGTACCGAAGTTGAGGTTCTTGTATGCAGAGCAGCCCTAAACTTTGGGGTGCCTGTGTCTTGTTGATATTTAGTCTTCCCAAGTTATATGTCCATGAGTTGAAGTCCCCTTTGCTCGGGGGCTTTGTATTTTAGATGTTTTAGGAAACAGCATACACTTCTTCAGAGTAGCTCTTGGATATTTATACCCCACCCATCAGCGTGACTAGTCTCCCTGTTTTCCATGGCCTCTCCTGCATTTTTGATTTGTACACATTTTTTGGATGGACTTTCTGAGCAGTGGAAATTGAGACTTCTTTCTTGTGCGGATTTGCATTTCCCTCTTGCTTGGTTGGCCAAAAACTCTGTATGTGTTTTTTTCCTGAAGATATTCACGAAACAAACGCATACACCCTTTTGCCCAACTGCATCATTTTAGAAATTCTGCTGCTTTTCATATGCTTTAAATGTGAGTACAATCTACCTTTTGAAAAATGTTTCCTGCAATTCTGCCTCTCATTCAGAACCTCTTCGTTGCCTTACCTGAATATATTTTTGGACGTTGGTTATCATTTATATCTTTGCAGGTCTTTGAATTGTCTGCTCCTGAGCTCCATTTTGCAACTCGCTTTTTTTGTGAGCTGACCGCCAAACCATTGGATTGATTCCGGCCATATTCTGGTTCTTGGGAGGCAGGCTGAGCCTTTGGTTAATTCTTCTTCCTAATGGGAAATTAGAGTGACATGTGCCTGTCAAAACTACTACAGCTAATCTCTCATTCGTTCCTCCTCTTCCCATTTATCCTCTGCAAAAATTGCAAACTGTGTGAAACAGGAGGTTAAAGGTGCTGATTCTCCAAGTCGGGAGATTGTTAGTAATGTGGCTGGAATGGCGAACCCCAGCACCAGGAGATCAAAAATGAGGTGCATTTTAGACACCTCTCCTGAGCACACGGTGTACATTCATCTCGGTTTCCCAGGCATGTGTTCACTGTCAGAAGATTCCCTTGAAAGTGCAGATTTGGGACCCATGGAATGGGTACCAGGCAGTATTACTTTAAAAGGTCTGCATTTCCTCACCCAGCCTCTCTAACATCTCTTAGCGTGCATGGCTTCCAGCCTTATATATCATCCTGCTGTGGGTCTACATGTGTTCAATCCATGTTACATCGTAGCCCTTCAACAAAATTTGTAAGAATTTTTGTCTGTCTCACTGTTTTTATAAATATATTTAAATTTATTTTTATATTGGTTACAGCTGATTTTCAAAGCTCTGTTTTTTGCTGCTGTACATCCACTTGATTCATGTACTGTGAGACAACAATAAATACTTTCTCAGATGCTTACGAGTCATATGTATTATTTTCCAGTGACTTGAGTGGACTGAGTGCAGTTCTTTGAGGTACCGTGTAGGCCTTGCCAGTTATTCAATTCGGTACTTAGAATGGTATCTTTGCTAATTTCAACCTCCTGGATAATACCTCACCATTCCCCACCTTTCCCATTTAGCAGCCTTATGTCTATTTTCTACATATTTGACTATGTTTCTGTTTTGTAGTTTATTTCATGTGTAGCCATTTTTGATTCCACCTTTAAGTGACATCTTATGATATGTGTCTTTTTCTTTCTGACATGTGTCACTTAGAATGATCGTATGTAACTCCTCCAGAGTTGTTCCAACTGGCCTTATTTCATTGATTTCTGGATGAGTAATATTCCACTCTACATAAGTACCCCATCTCTTTTATCCATTTTATCCTTCCAGGGACATTTAGGTTATATCCAAGTGGAGGCCCTTTTTAACAGAGAGGTGGTAAACGTTGGAGTGCCTGTTTTCTGTCATTTTTTGTTTTTCCCAAGGTATACGCCCATGAGTGCAAGTGCCCTATGCTCTGTAGCTCAGTTTTCAGATGTTTTAGCAAACACAATACACTTCTCCAGAGTGGCCGTTGGCACATTACATTTCCACTATCAGCCTCACAGGGCTCCCTTTTCTCCTCACCCAGTCCTGCATTTCTCGTGTTTACACTTTATGTGGATGACCCTTTTGACTGATGTGAAGTGATACATTTTGTAGTATTGATTTCCAGTGCCCACCTGTTTGGTTGGATAAAAAGTGTGAATGGCCTTTACTTGAATATATTCAGAAAAAAATGCATACGGCCTTTTGGGCCAACTGCATCATTGGCGATGTTCAGCCCCTTTTCTTGTGCTTTAATGGGGAGTCCTTTCTAGATCTTCAAATCTGTTTCCTGCCACAACCCCTTGCTTACAAGTCCTTTTCTATGACTTACCTCAAGACATTTTTCAACAATAGATATTTTCAACTCTGCAGTTTAATGAATTTTAGTGCCCCTGAGTTCCATTTTTCAACTTGTGTTTTTGGAAACTGGACACAAAACAGCAGGATTTCCTCTAGCCCTCTTCTCTTTCTGTGGGCAATTCTAGCCTTTGATGAATTTGTCTTCCAGATTGGAAATTAGAGTGGCATGTGCCTGTCCGTAGACCTAAGACATGTCTCTAAATTTTTCTCATCCTTCCGCTTCATCCTCTGGACAAATTCCAAACTGTGTGCAACAGGATGTTGACGGTGCTGATATCCCCAAGTGAGGAGATTGTTAGGAAAGATGCTAGAGGGGTGAACCCGAGCACCAGGCGATGAGGAGATGAGGTGCCTTTTCCAAACTCTTTCCGATCAAACGGTGTACCATCCTCTAGGTGTGACAGGCATGTTTTAGCTGTAGGAAGGGTCCCGTGCATGGAAGGAGAACACCAGGGATTTTTCCAAATCAGTGCCTCCCCGAACCCCAAACTGGGGAATTTTTAAGCTACGGCTACACGTATGTCCATTAAGGGCCTTGGGAAGTAGGCAGAGCCCAAACTTTAGATGATTGAAATCTTCAGGTTCAGAAGCGCTCACCATCGGCCTTGCTTAGGTTACATTTTATCTGTCATTGATAGATGATGTCAATAAAAATATCGATTCTTTTTCAGATTATTTCCCCTTATAGGTTATTGCAAAATATTCAGTGTAGTTCCCTGTGCTATACAGTAGTTCCTTGTTGATGATCTATTTTATACATAGCAGTGTGTATGTGTTAATCCCAAACTGTTAATTTATCCCTTCTCCTACCTTCCCCCTTTGGTAATAATAAATTATAAGATTTTATACTTCTCAGAAATGGGGGAGCTGAAAGAGAGGTATCCTTTTCAATGGAAAAGCATTCAAAACAAGATTGAAGCTTCAGCCAAGAGTATTCGATGTACAACCATGGAAATAAATCACTTCATTTCTCTAATGTTGACCTGACAAATAAGACAGACGTCTTCACTGAACTTGCTTATAGTAAAGTGATGGAAATATCAAATGTAAGTCTTAGAAAAATCTTATTTTACCCGAGCATTATACACTGCTCTATGTTAACTACAGTTTGGCTCACACATCTGTTCAATGAAGTTACAAAGTTCTCAATTTCTGTTACTGATCCTCCAGAGTGTACCCCAACAGGAGTCCCCGAGCCCAGTGTCATTGGAGCCAACAGATCAAGACTGAGTTTGGTTCAGAAGCAAAGGAAACATTATTTTGAAAACCGAATGGAGAGGTGAGAGTGTGCACTCCCCCACGGGCTGTGGGCTGGGATGCTGAGTAGGGATCCCGGCAGCGTCAGTGGGAGTTAGGGGATGGAGCTCTCGAGGGCTGGGTTGGCTGCAGCTTTGGCTCTATGCCGTGCAGTCTGCATGGGACTCCGCTAGCTGAGGTGTCGACCCAGCCATTCTGCACTAGGAAGTCAGGTCTGAAGTGCCGGGTGTGGGACCTCTGCATGCGCAACTCTAGGAGCATGTGAAATTAGACAAAGCACAAAGGAAAAACAGGTTAGACTTTATTTTATTGCCCAGATTCTCTTTTTATCTCCCAGGAATTTTTAATGGACGTTGCCAGAGACGAACACCTCCTCTGCTTTTTGTTCCGTTCCTCATTCTTGGGGTGTTGAGGGTGCAGACCCCTTTTTTGTAACTGCTTCATGCTGTGGTGGCAGCCCTTATACCTGGGGGGAGGGGCAAAATGTCTCCGAACCAGCCTCCAGGTGAGGTTGATTGTCCCAAAGCCTCATGCCTCACTTCTCGTCCGCCTGAGCACCAGCATTGGAAGTGTTATAGATTCTAATGAACTTTAAGGGTCCAGGAAAGAGATGCGCAGAGATGCTGTGGTGGCAGGTTTCACCCCACCCCACATTTGTTCGGTGACATTAGGCTGACGGTTTTTGCCAGCCTAGATGCTCTGACCAGTAGTCTGTGCTTTCTTTAATTAGGTCCCTGAATTAATGTACAAACAGCACCATATGTCAGAACCCTGCCTGTGCAACACCCAGACAGTCCAGGGTCAGTGGTGATCCAGGACCATGACGTCCACTGAGTCAACGGCCTTTAGAAGTAGCCAGCAGTCCAGCCGGTCATATTGGCCACCATCACCGCGGTGTCTACAGGGTTATCTATAGTGAAAGCGTGATATACGTTTCCCCCGCAAAGCTTATTAGCTCCCCTCTGGGTGCAGTAAGTCCTGCAAGCAGTAGTCTGCTTTTTCGGGGCCCAGTCTTGTTGTTTTCTGAGAGAAACTCCAGGTCAAGTGATGGTCACACGAGTCATCTTGGGGGCCTGTTGCCCCCATTTGTCTCTCTGGAGGTTGGAGTTTGAGGGCCTCCTCACTCGAGGTCAGTGTGTCCACAGAGCGACCCCTGCAACTTCAGGACATGATAGGTGGTTAGGATCACCACGTGGGGTCCTATTCCCTTAGGAGTGAGCTGGCCTTGTGGGTTGCTGATTTCCAGCTTTTTAGATACCCCAGTATCCTGGCCTGATGAGTCAGTGGGCAAAGCCCTTGGTGACCATAGTTTATCATACCTGAAGGGCATTCTTGTGTTGCTCCATTTCAAGTGGTCCCAGTTTTTGCACTAAGGCTCCAAGGGCGATTAACCTTTGACCGGGTATGTAAAGGTCAAAGGGTTTAGCTAAATTAGCGAGTTCCTGGGCAAGGATCTGAATTGACTGCTCTTTCCATTCTTGAAGGGCTGCTTCTGGATTCTATTCAAAAGGATCATCATCTTTTCGTGTCAGTGTTTCATGTAGAGGCCCAGCTATTAGACTGTAGTTAGGGATCCAGATGCAGAAAACCTTGGCCTCCCCAGGAACCCTTAAGCTGTCTTCTAGTTTTAGAAGAGGTAAGGCTGCAAATGGCTTCTTCCCTATCCTGGGATGCGTTTCTCCAAATATCTGTGAGAATGAAGCCCAGGCAAGTCACCTGAGCCTGTGATATTTGAGCCTTTTTCTTGGACACCTTTTATCCTTTCTTGGCTAGGTAGTTCCGAGGCGTCTTTAGTAGGCCTGGCAATCAGAATGTCATCTGCATATTGAAGGAGGGTTCCCTTTTACAGAGGTAGAACTTTTAGGTCTTTAGAGGACATTTCCCCAATGATGGTGTGGGGATTTTTGAACCATTGGGGCAGGACGGCCCAGCATTATTGCTCGTGTTGCATGTTGTGTCCTGCCACTCACAAGCCAAAAATTCTTGTGACTCTGAGATGAATGGAATACAGAAGAAGGCATCATTGAAGTGTAATACAGAATGCCATGGCCTGGTGGATGGTAGAATGAGCAGCAGGGTGTAGGAAATAGGAGCTCCTGGATGTATATCCTCGGTGGCTTCACTGACTGTCCTGATATCCTTTACCAGGTCTCCAGCAGCCCATGGGGTTCTCGTGGTTAGGCCAATCCCAGGATATGGAGCTCACCTGGGCTGCATCCCGCACCCCACAGCCCACGGGGCTCTCGTGTTCAAGTCCCTCCCAGGGTATGGTGATCACCTGTGTAGCTACCCAGCAGCCCATGGGGCTCTCATAGTCAGGTCCCTCCCAGGATACGGAGCTCCCCTGGGCAGGTACCCCATCAGGGCTGGACACACAGGAACTGTGCACATAACCCACCTTGCAGAGAAACCCCAGCTCACCTGTCGCTCACAGCTGACACAGAACACCTCAGAGCAGGACTTGAACTAACAAACAGCAGCTCTGACAGGTCTGTGACCCTGGCTATCACTCTGTGCAGCCTCTCTCTGCCTGATCTTCCAGACACTTCCACTGCAGCCAGGGCTCCAGGCCTCTGTTTCCACCCACCATCACTCCTCTCCCTGACTCCTGGGTTCCTCTCATTAGGATAGGGTCTTCTTGAAGTTGTTTTCCACTCATGGACCAGATAAAATGATAAGAAAACAAGCCGCAGCTGCAGCCCCTTGTCTAGCCTGACTCTCAAGGCCCACACCTGTTCCTTGGGACTGACCCGTTTAGCAAGGTTCATTTTCTGCAACTGTGAGCCCCTGAGGGTTGAGGATTGGCTGATTTGGGCAGCCTGACACTGCCTGCCAGCACCCCCCCACAGGTGTGCCTGGGTTGAGGTCAATATAAACACCTCTCCAGTCAGCAAGAGCCCCTGTAACTGTGACTGACGCCATATTCTCTGCCCCATCAGCAGTTTCGGGGCTGGGGTGGTGGGAGGGAGGGACGGGCCGTGGCTTTGTGGGTGGCCCACTGTGAGTGGGGCTCTGCTGGACTTTCTGCAGGAGTTGCCAGGCTGCCACCTGCTAATGAAGAGGTTGTGTCACCCATACCTGCCACTGGAATTTCTCCCCAGGCTGAGGTGAGGAAGTAAAAAAGCAGTGGGGGCTGTGGCAGGAGGGGTATCTCTGGCAGGGAAATGAAAAGCTTCCAGAAGAGCATCTGGGGCCAGGACCATCCTGACTGGCCTGCAGGCACCAAGTCGGCCTGTGTGCTCTCGCTAGTGTGGCTCCACAGCCCTTCCTCTAGGCTTGCAAGTGCTTGTACATATTCAGTTGTTTTACCTGGAAAGGGTGGGAAGAGTTCAGCTGCAGCAGGACTGGGGCTCAACTCACATTTACTCACAGACACCTCGACACAGTCCCCCAGCTTTGCAATGAGGATGCTCCTTGTGGGGGAGAGCGCTACTGATGGCATGGGAGACAATTTCCCACCTCTGACCAACTTAAGAATTTTTTTACCACAGGAGCAAGTGCCCTGATACGATTTTCCTCTGTATAACTGGTGAGTTCTGTTTTTTTTCTTTCTTTTTTTCTTTTTGGTTCAAGTTAGATTTTATTTATTCCTCTTTTTTTTTAATTTGGAGATATAAACATGGAAATAATGCATTAATATAAAGACGTCTATATAAAGGGAAAAACATTTTTTCTGTTTTATTTTATTAAATGTTATTTATTTATTTTTAATTTTTTTTTAAATTTATTTCTTTTATACAGCAGGTTCTTATTGGATATGTATTTTATACATATAAGTGTGCACATGTGAATCCCAGTCTCCCAATCCATCCCACCACCACCCTCACATGGCGTTCCCTCCTTGGTGTCCATATGTTTGTTCTCTACATCTGTCTCTATCTCTGCCCTGCAAACTGGTTCATCTGTACCATTTTTCTAGGTTCCACATATATGCATTAATATACAATATTTGTTTTTCTCTTTCTGACTTACTTCACTCTGTATGACAGTCTCTAGATCCATCGAGGTCTCTACAAATGACCCAATTTCATTCCTATGTATGGCTGAGTAATATTCCGTTGTATATATGTACCACGTCTTTATCCATTCGTCTGTCTGTGGGCACTTAGGTTGCTTTCATTACCTGTCTATTGTAAATAGTGCTGCAGTGAACATTGTGGTGAATGTGTCTTTTTGATTTATGGTTTTCTCTGGGTATATGCCCAGTAGTGGGATTGCTGGATTATATGGTAATTCTATTTTTAGTTTTTTAAGGAACCTCCATACTGTTCTCCATAGAGACTGTATCGATTTACATCCCCAACAATAGTGGAAGAAGGTTCCTTTTCTCCACACCCTCTCCAGCATTTGTTGTTTGTAGATTTTCTGGTGATGCCCATTCTAACAGGTGTGACGTGATACCTCATTGTAGTTTCGATTTCCATTTCTCTAATAATTAGTGATATTCAGCAGATTTTCATGTGCGTACTGGCCATCTCTATGTCTTCTTGGAAGAAATGTCTATTTAGATCTTCCATTTTTGTATTGGGTTGTTTGTTTTATTAATATTGAGCTGCATGAGCTGTTTATATATATTGGAGATTAATCATTTGTCCATTGATTCGGTTGCAAATATTTTCTGCCATTCTGAGGGTTGTCTTTTCGTCTTGTTTGTAGTTTCCTTTGCTTTGCAAAAGTTTTACGTTTCATTAGGTCCCATCTGTTTAGTTTTCTTTTTTATTTCATTACTATAGGAGGTGGATCAAAAAAGATCTTGCTGTGATTTACATCAGAGTATCTTTCGTAAGTTTTCCTCTCAGAGTTTTATACTGTCTGGTCTTACATTAAGGTCTCTAATCCATTTTGAATATATTTTTATGTATGGTGTTGGGGAGTGTTCTAATTTCATTCTTTTACATGTAGCTGTCCATATTTCCCAGCACCAATGATTGAAGAGACTGTCTTATCTCCATTGTATAGTCTTGCCTCCTTTGTCATAGATTAGTTGACCATAAGTGTGTAGGTTTATCCTTGGGCTTTTTTTTTTTCCTTTTACACGTTTATTGAAGTATAATTGCTTTACAATAGAGTGTTCGTTTCTGCCGTATAACAAAGTGAATCAGCTATACATATACAAATATCACCAGATCCCCTCCCTCTTGCATCTCCCTCCCACACTCCATATCCCACCCCTTTAGGTGGTCACAAAGCACCGAGCTAATCTCCCTGTTCTATGTGGCTGATTCTCAGTAGCTATCGGTGTTACATTTGTTAATGTATTTATGTCCATGCCACTCTCTCACTTCGTCCCAGCTTACCCATCCCCCTTCCGGTGTCCTCAAGTCCTTTCTCTATGTCTGTGTCCTTAATCCTGTCCTGCCACTGGGTTCTTCAAAATCTTTTTTTTCTTCATTAGATTCCATATATCTCTGTTAACATACAGTATTTGTTTTTCCCTTTTTGACTTACTTCACTGTGTAGGACAGATTCTAAGTCCATCCACCTCAGTACAAATAACTCAGTTTTGCTTCTTTTTATGGTTGAGTAATATTTGATGGTATATATGTGCCAGATCTTCTTTATGCATTCATCTGTTGATGGACACTTAGGTTGCTTCCATGTCCTGGCTAATGCAAATAGAGCTGCAATGAACATTTTTGTACATAACTCTTTTTGAATTATGGTTTTCGCAAGTTAAATGACCAGTAGTTGGATTGTTGTGTCGTATGGTACTTCTATTGTTAGTTATTTAAAGGAACCTCCGTACTGTTCTCCCTAGTGCTCATATCAATTTACATTCCCACCCACAGTGCAAGTGTGTTCCCTTTTCTCCAATAAAGGCCTCTCCAGCATTTATTGTTTTGTAGATTTTTTTGATGATTGCCACTCTGGCTGCTGTGAGGTGATACCTCAGGGTAGTTTTGATTTGCATTTCTCTAATGATTAGTGATGTTCAGCATCCTTTCATGTGTTTCTTGGTAATCTGTATATCTTCTTTGGAGAAATGTCTATTTAGGTCTTCTGCCCGTTTTTGGATTGGGTTGTTTGTTTTTGTGATATTGAGCTACATGAGGTGCTTGTAAAGTTTGGAGATTAATCCTTTGTCAATTGCTTCATTTGAAAATATTTTCTCCCATTCTGAGGGTTGTTTTTGCATCTTGTTTATGTTTTCCTGTACTGTGTAAAAGCTTTTAAGTTTCATTAGGTCCCATTTGTTGATTTCTGTTTTTATTTCCATTTCTCTAGGAGGTGGGTCCAAAAGGATCTTGCTGTGATTTATGTCATAGAGTGTTCTGCCTATGGTTTCCTCTAAGTGTTTTATAGTGTCTGGTCTTATATTTAGATCTCTAATCAATTTAGAGTTTATTTTTGTGTATGGTGTTATGGAGTGTTCTAATTTCATTCTTTTATGTGGAGGGGTCCAGTTTTCCCAGCACCAATTACTGAAGAGACTGTCTTTTCTCCATTGTATATCCTTAGCTCCTTTGTCATAGATGAGATAGCCATAGGTATGTAGGTTTATCTCTGGGCTTTCTGTCCTGTTCCATTGATCTGTGTTTATGCCAATCCACATACACTTGATTCCATTATGGACACATATAAATACATAGGTTTCAAGGTTATTACCAGTCAGATATATTCCTCTTCAGTGAATAGGGTGTTTTGTGTCCAGTTCATTGAGAAAGGAGTAGGTCTTGTCTATTAACTATTTGGTATATGGAATAGGATCTGTGGTAATTTCAAACTCTGCTTTTACACATCACCCCACGTCACCTTTCCCCTTAAGGAGGCATAAGTGTGTTTTCTAAATGTGTAACTCTGTTCTCTTTTGAAATTCAGTTCATGTGTAGCCATGTTTACATTTCCTCTCTAAGTGATATATTACAATAGGTTTCTTTTTCTTTGTGGCTCATTTCACTTAGCATCATTGTACCTAAAGCCACTCATTATGCTGCTATTGGCCTTATGACATTGATTTTATGTCTGAGTGACTTTCCTTTGTATATAAGTACCACAACATCTATATCCATTTTTTTTTCCTTTCCTGGGATATATAAAGTGTACCGAAGTCGAGGTTCTTGTAAACAGAGCAGCCCTAAATTTTGGGCTGGCTGTGTGTTGTGGATTTTTAGTTTTCCCAAAATACACGCCCATGAGTGGAAGTGTGCTATACTCTGTAGCTCTGTTTTAGAAAACAACATACAGTTCTCCAGAGAGGCTGTTGGAAATTTATATCCTTTCCATCGGCGTAACCAGGCTCCCTTTTCTCCATGGCCTGTCCTGCATTTTTGGTTTTTACACTGTATGTGGATGGCCCTTTTGACTGGAGGTAAGGGACACTTCTCTGTAGTGTGGATTTGCAATGCCTGATGGCTTGCTTAGCCAAAAAGGGCATATGCATTTTTTCCCGAATATATTCAAGAAAATACACATAATCCCTTTTCAGCCAAGGGCAACATTGTCGAAATTCTGTCGCTTTTCATGTGCTTTAAAGATGACGCCAATCTACCTCTTGAAATCTGTTTCCTTCAATTCTGCCTTGCATTCAAATCCTCTTCACTGCCTTACCTCAATATATTTCTGGATGATAGTTGTCCTTTATAATTCTGCAAGTGTGTGAAATGCTGTGCCCCTGATTTCCATTTTTCAACTCGCCTCTTTGTGAGCTGGCTGCAATACCGCAGGATGGCTTTAGGCCCTAGTCCTGTTCCGGGGCTTCAGGCTGAGCCTTTGATAATTATTCTTCCTGATGGGAAACTAGAGTGACATGTACCCATCCAAACACCTACAGCTAATCTCTCATTATTTCCCCTCTTCCTGTTCATCCTCTGCACAGTTTGCAAACTGTGCATAACTGGAGGGTAAAGGCACTGACACTCCAAGTGTGGAGATTTTGAGTAATGCAGATGGAATGGCAAAGCCGAGCACGACAAAAGGAAAAATGAGGTACCTTTTAGAAAACTTTCCCAATTACACAGTGTACCATCCACTGGGTTTCCCATGCATGTTTTAACTGGAGGAAGATTCCCTTAAACCTGGAGAGTTGGGACCACTAGAATGGGTAGCACACAGTATTGCTCTAAGTGGTGTTCTTTTGTTCACACAACCTCAGCAATCTTGTCAGCCCCAAGAGTCCAGTCTTATGTCTCATCCAGCTATGGGTGTAAAGGTGGTCAATCTAGCTTGCATCACAGGCCCTGAACGTAATTTTTAAGACTTTCTCTCTGTTTTTGCATTTTGCTTTTGAAATTTATTTTTATAAGTGGGTTTAACTGAATTTCAGTGCTGTGTTCATGCCGTAATACACACACATGATTCCTTTATGGAGACATGAGAATACATATGTTTTAAAATACTTAGAGTCAGACATATTCCTCTGCAATGAATAGGGGGTGTTGAGTCCAGTTTATTGTGCCGGGAGTAGGTGTTGTCTATTACATACATGGTTTATATAACGGTAACTGTGCTAATTTAAAACTGTGGTTTTATGCATCACCCCACCTCGGCTTTCCCATTAAGCAGGCAGAAGATGTTTTCTAAATGTGTGACTCTGTTGTGTTTGTAATTCAGTTCATGTGTAGTCATGTGTACATTCCCGCTATGAGTGATAACTTATGATAAGATTAGTTACTCTGTAATCTTTCCTAACTCAGTTCATGTGTAGCCATGTTTACAGGACCTTCATAAGTGATATCTTATGATAAGTTTCTTTTTCTGTGTGACTTATTTCACTTAGAATCATCGTACCTGAATCCACGCATTTTGCTGCTACTGGCCTTAAGACATTGATTTCATGGCTGAGCGATATTCCATCGTACGTAAGTACCACAATATCTTGAACCATTTTTGTCTTTCCTGGGATACTTAAGGTGTACCCAAGTTGAGGTTCTTGTAAGCAGTGCAGCGCTAAATTTTAGGGTGGCTCTGTCTTATTGATTTTCAGTTTTCCCAAGGTATATTCCCTAGACTGGAAGTGCCCTTGGCTGTGTAGCTCTGTTGTTTACTTGTTTTAGGGAACACAATGCACTCCTCCAGAGAGGCATTTGGCAACTTACATCCCGCCCATCAGCATAACAAGGCTCCCTGATCTCCATTGCCTATCTTGCCTTTCTGGTTTTTACCCATTTTGTGGATGTCCCTTTTGACCGGTGGGAAGGGATACTTCTTTGTAGTTCAGATTTGCATTGCTGCTTGCTTGTTTGGCCAAAAATGGTGTATGCATTTTCTCCTGAATATACTCAGGAGAAAACGCATACACTCTTTTTGTCCAAGTGCATCATTGTCGAAGTTGTGCCCCTCTTCCTGTGCTTGAAAGGTGATTCTAACGTACCTCTTGAAATCTGTTTCCTGCTATTCTGCCTCATTTTAAAGTCCGCCTCTCTGCCTTCCCTCAAAAATTTTTGGACGATAGTTGTCCTCTATTACTCTGCCAGTTTGTAAATTGCTGTGCCCCTGACCTCCATTTTTCAACTCGTTTTTGTGAGCTGACAGCAAATCCAAAATTATGGTTCAAAACCTATACTGGTTCCCGGCGGGTGGCTGAGACATTGGTTAATACTACTTCCTGCCGGGCAATTAAAGTGACATGTACCTGTCCAAATGGCTAACAGCTACTCTCTCATTGGTTCTCCCTCTTCCCTTTCATCCTCTGCCAAATTGGCAACCTGTGCGAACCAGGAGGTTTTACGGGCTATCGCTCCAAGTTGGGAGATTGATAGTAAAGCCGTTGGAAGGTCAAACTGGAGCACAAGGAGAGGGACTATAAGTTGAGTTTTAGAAAACTTTCGTATTCACAGTTTGTCCATTCTCTAGGTTTCCCGTAAATGTTATGGCTGTAGTAATATTCCCTTACAGAAGGAGAGTTGGGACACATGGAATGGGTGTCACATATTATTGCTTTAAAGGGTCTGCATTTGCTCACCCAGTCTCACCAAACCTCTCAGTCTCAAGTGTCCAGCTTCATGCCACATCCAGCTCTCGTTGTAGGTAGGGTCATTCCAGGTTTCATCAGAGCCCCTGAAGGAATTGTAAAGATTTTCCCTGATTTTTTTTTTTGTATTTGAAATTTCTTTTTGTACTGGGTTTCAGCTGATTCTCACTGCCATGTTTATGCCAGTTTAGATACACTTGATTCCCTTACGGTGACATATCAATACATAGGTTTTAAGATTCTTACTAGTCAGATATATACCTCTGCGCAGAATATTGTGTTTTGCGTCCCTTTCACTGATGAAGGTGTAGGTCTTGTCTATTCCGTATTTTGATTTTGGAATGGTACTTGTACTAATATCAAACTCTGGTTCTATGCATCACCCCACCTCTCCTTCCTCCTTAAGCAGGCATAAGTGTGTTTTCTAAATGTGAGACGCTGTTCCCTTTCCTAACTCAGTTCATGTGTAGCCATGTTACAGAAAATTCATAAGTGCTATCTTATGATAAGTTTGTTTTTCAGTGTGACTTATTTCACTTAGAATCATCATACCTGAATCCATTCATTTTCCTGTTACTGGCATTATGACATTGATTCCATGGCTGAGGGATAATCCATCGTACATAAGTACCACAAATTTTTGAATCATTTTTATCTATCCTGGGATATTTAGAGAGTACTCAATTTGAGATTCTTGTAAGCAGTGCAGCCCTAAATTTTGGGGTGGCTCTATCTTATTGATTTTCAGTTTTCCCAAGGTATATTCCCTAGACTGGAAGTCCCCTTGGCTCTGTAGCTCTGTTGTTTACTTGTTTTAGGGAACACAATGCACTCCTCCAGAGAGGCAGTTGGCAATTTACATCCAGCCCATCAGCATAACAAGGCTCCATGTTCCCCAGGGCCTCTCTAGGATTTCTGGTTTTTACACATTTTGTGGATGTCCCTTTTGACTGGTGGGAATTGATACTATTTTGCTGTGCAGATTTGCATTGCCCACTTGCTTGCTTGGCCAAAAAGGGCGTATGCGTTTTCTCCTGAATATATTCAGGCGAAAACTCATACGCCCTTTTTGGCCAAGTGCATCATTTTCGAAGTTGTGCCCCTCTTCCTGTGCTTTACAGGTGATTCCAACGAACCACTTGAAATCTGTTTCCTGCTATTCTGCCTCGCTTAGAAGGTCGCCTCGTTGCCTTCCCTTGACAGATTTTTTGGACGATAGTTGTCCTTTATTACTGTGCCAGTTTGGGAATTGCTGTGCCCTTGAGCTCCATTTTCTAACTCGTTTTTAGTGAGCTGACCACAAGTCCAAAATTTTGGTTCAGGACCTATAATTGTTCACGGCGGGTGGCTGAGACTTTGGTTAATTCTTCTTCCTGCCAGGAATTTAGAGTGACATGTGCCCGTCCAAATGCCTAACAGCTACTCTTTCTTTGGTTCCCCCTTTTCCGTTTCATCCTCTTCCAAATTGGCAACCTGAGCAAACCAGGAGGTTAAAGGGGCTGTCTCTCCAAGTTGGGAGATTGATAGTTAAGCAGTTGGAAAGTCAAACCGGAGCACCAGGAGAGGGACAATTAGTTGGGTTTTAGAAACCTTTCGTATTCACTGTGTGTCCATTCTCTTGGTTTCCTGTACATGTTATAGCTGTAGTAATATTCCCTTCAACATGGAGAGTTGGGAACCATGGAATGGGTGCCACGCATTATTGGTTTGAAGGGTCTGCATTTGCTAACCCAAATTCACCAATCCTCTCAGTCCCAAGTGTCCAGCCTTATGCCACATCCAGCTGTTGTTGTACTCAGGGTCATTCAAGGTTTCATCAGAGACCCTGAAGGAATTGTAAAGAATTTCCCTGTTTTGTTGTTTTGTTTTTGAAATTCTTTTTATAGTGGGTTTGAGCTGATTCTCACTGCCGTGTTTATGCCAGTCAAGACACACTTGTTTCCCTTACGGTGATATATCAATACATAGGTTTTAAGATTCTTACTAGTCAGATATATTCCTCTGTGTGAAGTATGGGGTCTTGATAACCTTTCAGTGAGGAAGGTGTAGATCTTGTGTATTCTGTATTTTGTTTCTGGAATGGTGCCTGTACTTATATCAAACTCTGGTTTTATGCAACACCCCACCTCTCCTTCCCCTTTAAGCAGGCGTAAGAGTGTTTTCTAAATGTGAGACTCTGTTCTCTTTCCTAACTCAGTTCATGTGTAGCCATGTTTACAGGATTTTCATAAGTGATATCTTATGATAAGATTCTTTTTCTGTGTGACTTATTTCACTTAGAATCATCTTATCTGAATCCATTCATTTAGCTGCTACTGGTCTTATGACATTGATTTCATGGCTGAGGGATATTCCATCATAACGTAAGTACGACAATTGTTTGAACCATTTTTATCTTTCACGGAATATTTAAGGTGTACCCAAGTTGAGGTTCTTGTCAGCAGTACAGCCCTAAATTTTGGGGTGGCTCTGTCTTATTGATTTTCAGTTTGCCCAAGGTATATTCCCTAGACTGGAAGTGCCCTTGGCTCTGTAGCTCTGTTGTTTACATGTTTTACGGAACACAATGCACTCCTGCAGAGAGGCAGTTGGAAATTTACATGCCTTCCTTCAGCATAACATGGCTCCCTGTTCTCCAGGGCATGTCTTGCCTTTCTGATTTTTACACATTTTTCCGATGTCCCTTTTGACCGGTGGGAAATGATACTACTTTGTAGTGCAGATTTGCATTGCCCGCTTGCTTGCTTGCCCAAAAAGGGCGTATACGTTTTCTCCTGAATATATTCAGGTGAAATCACATATGCCCTTTTTGGCCAAGGATATCATTGTCGAAGTTGTGCCACTCTTCCTGTGCTTTAAAGGCGATTCGAACGTACGTCTTGAAATCTGTTTCCTGCTATTTGGCCTCGCTTTCAAGTCCACCTCGTTGCCTTCACTCAACAGATTTTTGGATGATAGTTGCCCTTTATTACTCTGCCAGTTTGTGAATTGCTGTGCCCCTGAGCTCCATTTCTTAACTCGTTTTTTCGGAGCTGAACGCAAGTCCAATATTTTGGTTCAGGACCTGGTTCCCGGTGGGTGGCTGAGACTTTGTTCAATTCTTCTTCCTCCCGGGAAATAAGAGTGACATATGCCCGTCCAAATACCTAACAGCTACTCTCTCATTGGTTCTCCCTCTTCCCATTCATCCTCTGTGAAATTGGCAACCTGTGCGAAACAGGAGGTTAAAGGTGCTGTCTCTCCAGGTTGAGAGATTGATAGTAAAGCAGTTGGAAATTCAAACCGGAGGGCCAGGACAGGGACTATTCGTTGAGTTTTAGAGACCTTTCGTATTCACAGTGTGTCCATTCTCTAGGTTTCCCGTACATGTTATAGCTGTAGTAATATTCCCTTCAACCTGGAGAGTTGGGACCCATGGAATGGGTGCCATGTATTATTACTTTAAAGGGTCTGCATTTGCTCACACAATCTCACCAATCCTCTCAGTCCCATGTGTCCAGCCTTATGCCACCTCCAGCTGTCATTGTAGATAGGGTCATTCCAGGTTTCATCAGAGACCCTGAAGAAATTGTAAAGAATTTCCCTGTTTTTTTGTTTTGTTTTTGAAATTCCTTTTTATAGTGGGTTTGACCTGATTCTCACTGCCATGTTTATGCCAGTCTAGAAACACTTGTTTCGCTTACGGAGACATATCAATACATAGGTTTTAAGATTCTTACTAGTCAGATATATTCCTCTGAGGGAAATATGGGGTTTTGAGTCCCTTTCACTGAGGAAGCTGTAGGTCTTGTCTATTCCATAGTTGGTTTATGGAACGGTACCTGTGCTTATATCAAACTCTGGTTTTATGCATCACCCCACCTCTCCTTCCCCCTTAAGCAGGCATAAGTGTGTTTTCTAAATGTGAGACTCTGTTCTATTTCCTAACTCAGTTCATGTGTAGCCATGTTTACAGGATCTTCATAAGTGATATCTTATGATACGTTTCTTTTTCTGTGTGACTTATTTCACTTAGAATCATCGTACCTGAATCCACTCATTTTGCTGCTTCTGGTCTTATGACATTGACAAAAGGCTGAGAGATCTTCCATCGTACGTAAGTACCACAATTTTTTGAACCATTTTTATATTTCCAGGGATATGTAAGGTGTACCCAAGTTGAGGTTCTTGTAAGCAGTGCAGCCCTAAATTTTGGGGTGGCTCTGTCTTATTGATTTTCAGTTTTCCCAAGGTATATTCCTTAGACTGGAAGTGCCCTTGGCTCTGTAGATCTGTTGTTTACTTGTTTTAGGGAACACAGTGCACTCCTCCAGAGAGGCATTTAGCAATTTACATCCCGCCCATCAGCATAACAAGGCTCCCTTTTCTCCAGGGCCTGTGTTGAATTTCTGGTTTTTACCCATTTTTTCGATGTTCCTGTGGACCGGTGGTAAATGAAACTTCTTTGTAGTGCAGACTTGCATGAACGCTTGCTTGCTTGGCCAAAAAAACTGTATGCGTTTTCTCCTGAATATACTCAGGAGAAAATGCATAAGCCCTTTTTGGCCAAGTGCATCATTGTCGAAGTTGTGCCCCTCTTCCTGTGCTTTAAAGGTGATTCCAACGTAACTCTTGAAATCCTTTTCTGGCAATTCTGCCTGGCTTTCAAGTCCGTCTCGTGTCCTTCACTCAACAGGTTTTTGGACGATAGTTGTCCTTTATTACTCTGCCAGTTTGTGAATTGCTGTGCCCCTGAGCTCTGTTTTTTAACTGTTTTTTTTCTGAGCTGTACGCAAGTCCAATATTTTGGTTCAGGACATATACTGGTTCCCGGTGGGTGGCGAAGACTTTGGTCAATTCTTCTTCCTCCCGGGAAATAAGAGTGACATATGCCCGTCCAAATGCCTAACAGCTACTCTCTCATTGGTTCTCGCTCTTCCCATTCATCCTCTGCGAAATTGGCAACCTGTGAGAAACAGGAGGTTAAAGGTGCGGTCTCTCCAGGTTGGGAGATTGATAGTAAAGCAGTTGGAAAGTCAAACCGGAACACCAGGAGAGGGACTATACGTTGAGTTTTAGAGACTATTCGTATTCACAGTGTGTCCATTCTCTAGGTTTCCCATACATGTTATAGCTGTAGTAATATTCCCTTCAACCTGGAGAGTTGGGACCCATGGAATGGGTGCCATGCATTATTGCTTTAAAGGGTCTGCATTTGCTCACCCAATCTCACCAATCCTCTCAGTCCTATGTGTCCAGCCTTATGCCACATGCAGCTGTCATTGTAGATAGGGTCATTCCAGGTTTCATCAGAGACCCTGAAGGAATTAAAAAGAATTTCCCTGTTTTTTGTTTTTCAAATTCCTTTTTATAGTGGGTTTGAGCTGATTCTCGCTGCCATGTTTATGCCAGTCTAGACGCACTTGATTCCCTGAAAGAGACATATCAATACATAGGTTTTAAGGTTCTTACTAGTCAGATATATTCCTCTGCGGGAAATATGGGGTTTTGAGTCCCTTTCCCTGAGGAAGGTGTAGGTCTTGTCTATTCCATACTTGGTTTTTGGAACTCTACCTGTGCATATATCAAACTCTGGTTTTATGCATCACCCCACCTCTCCATCCCTCTTAAGCAGGCATAAGAGTGTTTTATAAATGTGAGACTCTCTTCTCTTTCCTAACTCAGTTCATGTGTAGCCATGTTTACAGGATCTTCATAAGTGATATCTTATGATACGTTTCTTTTTCTGTGTGACTTATTTCACTTAGAATCATCGTACCTGTATCCACTCATTTTGCTGCTACTGGTCTTATGACATTGATTTCATGGCTGAGGGATATTCCATCATACGTAAGTACCACAATTTTTTGAACCTTTTTTATATTTCCTGGGATATTTAAGGTGTACCCAAGTTGAGGTTCTTGTAAGCAGTGCAGCCCTAAATTTTGGGGTGGTTCTGTCTTATTGATTTTCAGTTTTCCCAAGGTATATTCCCTTGACTGGAAGTGTCCTTGGCTCTGTATCTCTGTTGTTTACTTGTTTTAGGGAACACAATGCTCTCCTCCAGAGAGGCAGTTGGCAATTTACATCCCGCCCATCAGCATAACATGGCTCCCTGTTCTCCAGGGCCGGTCTTGCCTTTCTGGTTTTTACACATTTTGTGGATGTCCCTTTTGAACGGTGGGAAGTGATACTTCTTTGTAGTGAAGATTTGCATTGCCCACTTGCTTGCTTGGCCAAAAAGGGCGTATGCGTTTTCTCCTGAATATATTCAGGAGAAAATGCAAACGCCCTTTTTAGCCAAGTGCATCATTTTCGAAGTTGTGCCCCTCTTCCTGTGCTTTAAAGGCGATTCCAACGTACCTCTTGAAATCTGTTTCCTGCAATTCTGCCTCCCTTTCAAGTTTGCCTCGTTGCCTTCCCTCAACAGAATTTTGGACGATAGTTGCCCTTTATTACTCTGCCAGTTTGTGAATTGCTGTGCCCCTGAGCTCCATATTTAACTCGTTTTTTCTGAGCTAAACGCAAGTCAAATATTTTGGTTCAGAACATATACTGCTTCCCGGTGTGTTGCTGAGACTTTGGTCAATTCTTCTTCCTCCCGGGAAATAAGAGTGACATATGCCTGTCCAAATGCCTAACAGCTACTCTCTCTTTGGTTCTTCCTCTTCCGTTTCATCCTCTGCCAAATTGGCAACCTGTGAGAACCAGGAGGTTAAAGGGGCTGTCTCTCCAAGTTGGGAGATTGATAGTAAAGCAGTTGGAATGTCAAACTGGAGCACCAGGAGAGGGACTATTAGTTGAGTTTTAGAGACCTTTCGTATTCAGAGTGTGTCCATTCTCTTGGTTTCCCATACATGTAATAGCTGTAGTAATATTCCCTTCAACCTGGAGAGTTGGGACCCATGGAATTGGTGCCCCTCATTATTGCTTTAAAGGGTCTGCATTTGCTCACCCAATCTCACCAATCCTCTCAGTCCCAAGTGTCCAGCCTTATGCCACATCCAGCTCTCATTGTAGATAGGGTCATTCCAGGTTTCATCAGAGACCCTGAAGGAATTGAAAGAAATTTCCCTGTTTTTTTGTTTTGTTTTTGAAATTCCTTTTTATAGTGGGTTTGAGCTGATTCTCACTGTCATGTTTATGCCAGTCTAGACACACTTGATTCCCTTATGGAGACATATCAATACATAGGTTTTAAGATTCATACTTTTAAGATATATTACTCTGTGGTGAATATGAGGTGTTGAGTCCCTTTCACTGAGGAAGGTGTAGGTTTTGCCTATTTCGTATTTGGTTTTTGGAACGGTACCTGTACTAATATCAAACTGATTTTATGCATCACCCCACCTCTCCTTCTCCCTTAAGCAAGCATAAGCGTTTTTTTTTTTTTAAATGTGAGTCTCTCTTTTCTTTCCTAACTCAGTTCATGTGTAGCCATGTTTACAGGATCTTCATAAGTGCTATCTTATGATAAGTTTCTTTTTCTGTGTGACTTATTTCACTTAGAATCATCGTACCTGAATCCACTCATTTTGCTGCTACTGGCCTTATGACATTGATTTCATGGCTGAGGGATATTCCATCATATGTAAGTACCACAATTTCTTGAACCATTTTTGTCTTTCCTGGGATATTTAATGTGTACCCAAGTTGAGGTTTTTGTAAGCATTGCAGCCCTGAATTTTGGTGTGGATCTGTCTTATTTATTTTCAGTTTTCCCAAGGTATATTCCCTAGACTGGAAGTGCCCTTGGCTCTGTAGCTCTGTTGTTTACTTGTTTTAGGGAACACAATGCACTCCTCCAGAGAGGCAGTTGGCAATTTACATCCCGCCCATCAGCATAACAAGGCTCCCTGTTCTCCAGGGCCTGTCTTGCCTTTCTGGTTTTTACCCATTTTGTGGATGTCCCTTTTGACTGGTGTGAAGTGATACTTCTTTGTAGTGCAGATTTGCATTGCCCGCTTGCTTGCTTGTCCAAAAAGGGCATATGCGTTTTCTCCTGCATATATGCACGTGAAAACCCATATGCCCTTTATGGCCGTTTCCATAATTGTCGAAGTTGTAATGCTTTTCCTTTGTTTAAAGGCGATTCCAATGTACCTCTTGAAATCTATTTCATGCCATTCTGCCTCATTTTCCCTTCCGCCTCGTGGCTTTCCCTCAACAGATTTTTCGAAGAGAGTAGTCCTTTATAACTCTGCAGGTTAGTGAATTGCTGTGGCCCTGAGCTCCATTTTTCAACTCGCGTTTTTGTGATCTGACCGCAAATCAACAGTTTTGCTTCTGGACTTATACTGGTTCTGGGGGGCAGGCTGAGACTTTGGTTAATTCCTCTTTGTGATGGAAAATTAGAGAGACATGTGGCCGTCCAAATGCCTACAGCTACTCTCTCATTGGTTCTCTCTCTTCCCTTATATCCTCTGCACAATTTGCCAACTGTGCGTACCAGGAGGATATAGGGGCTGACTTTCCAAGTTGGGAGATTGATAGTAAAGCAGTTGGAATGTCAAACTGGAGCACAAGGAGAGAAAAAAGTAGTAGAGTTTTACGAACCTTTCACCATCAGATGGTTTCCATTCTCTAGGTTCCCATACACGTTATAACTATAGTGATATTCCCTTCTACCTGGAGAGATGGGAACCATGGAATGGGTGGCAGGCATTATTGCTTTAAAGGGTCTGCATTTTTTCACCTAGTCTCACCAATCCTCTCAGTCCCAAGTGACCAGCCTTATGCCACATCCAGCTGTCATTGTAGATACGGTCATTCCAGGTTTCATCAGAACCCCTGAAGGTATTGTGTAAGAATTTTACTGTTTTTATGTTTTGTTTTGAAATTCATTTTTATAGTGGGCTTGAGCTGATTCTCACTGCCATGTTTATGTCGTTCTAGACACACTTGGTTCCCTTACGGAGACATATCAATACATAGGTTTTAAAATTCTTACTAGTCAGATATATTTCTCTGAGGGGAATAGGGATGTTGAGTTCCGTTCACTGAGGAAGGAGTAGGGCTTGTCTCTTCTGTTTTTGGATTATGGAACGGTACCTGTGCTAATATCAATCTTATGTTTTGTGCATCTCCCCACCTCTCTTTCCCCTTAAGCAAGCGTTAGATTGTTTTCTAAATCTGATACTCTGTTCTCTTCCCTAAATCAGTTCATATGTAGCCATGTTTACATTCCCTTCATAAGTGATATCTTATGTCAGAATGCACCATGGCCGTTCTCATAATAATGCTCCATGACCCCTGTCATCACAATGCACCATGCCCTGGTTATCAAAATGCTCCATGTCCCTTGTCATCACAATTCTCCACGTCCTTGTCATCACAGTGCTACATGACACTTCTCATCAAAATGTTACATGCTCTTGTCATCACAATTCTCCATCCACTTGACATTGCAATGCTCCATGCACTTGTCATCACAATGCTCCATGCACATGTCATCACAAAGCTCCATGCCCTTGTCATCACAATGCTCCATTACATTTGTCATCAGAATCCTCCATGACACTTGGCATCACAATGCTCCATGCCATTGTCATCAGAGCGGGCCACTACATATGTCATCAGAATGCTCCCTGACAGCTCTCTTCACAATACTGCATGACCTGGTCATCACAATGCTCCATGCCCTTGTCATCACAATGTGCCATTCCAACTGTCATCGCAATAATCCATGAAACATATTAGACCATTGTTCCATGCTCTTTTCATCACAATGCTCCATGCTCTTGTTATCACAATTCTTCATGACCCCTGTAATCACAATGCTCCATGACACTTGTCAGTATGTTCCTTGAACGCTGTCATGACAAGGCTCCATGCCATTTTCATCACAATGTTCCATGCCCTTTCCATCACAGTGCTCCAAGACACATGTAATCACAATGCTCCATGCCCTTGTCATCACAAAACTCAAGGACGCATGCCATCAGAATGCTCCTTGGTCTTCTCCTCACAATGTGCCATGCCCTTGTCATCACAATGTTCCAAGACCCCTGTAATCACAATGCTCCATGCCCCTTTTCATCAGTATGCTCCATGAGACTTGTCATCACAAGGCCTCATGGTTTTGTCATCACAATGCGCCAGGACCTTGTCATCACAATGCTTCTCGACCTTGTCATGAAAATTCTCAATAGCCCTTGTCATCATAATGCTCCAAGCCCTAATCATCAAAATGCTCCATTATATCTGTCCTCACATTTCTCCATTACATTTGGCTTCACAATGCTCCATGCCATTGTCATCACAATGGACCATGGCATATGTCATCACAGTGCTCCCTGACACCAGTCTTCACAATAATCCTTGACCTTCTCATCACAATGCTCCATGCCCTTGTCATCACAATGCACCATGCCCCTGTCAACACAATGCTCCATGCCCTTGTCATCACAATGCTCCATGACCCCTGTCATCACAATGCTCAGTGACTCCAGTCATCACAATGATTCATAACGTTTGTCATCACAATTGTCCATGCCCGTGTCATCACAAGGCTCTGTGACTTTTGTAACCACAATGTTCCATGAACTTTTCATCACAATACTCTGTGACCCTTGTCATCACAATGCTCCATGTCTTTGTCAGAACAATGGTCTATGACCATTGTCCTCACAATGTGCCACGCGCATTTCATCACAGCCGACCACAAACTTTTCATTGCAATGCTCCATAAACCTTGTAATCACAATGGTCCATGGACTTCTCATCAAAATGCTCTCTCACCAGAGATATCACAATGTTCCATCACTAGTCATCACAATACTCCCTCACACCTGGAATCACAATGTTCCATGACCCTGTCATCACAGTGCTACATCCACTTATCTGCACAATGTTCCATGACCCCTGACATCACAATGTTCCATAACCCCTGTCAGCAAAATGCTCCATGACCCTTTTCATCCCAAAGATCCAAGACCCCTGACATCACAATGTTCTATAAACACTGCCATCACAATATTCCATTACAATTCTTATCAAATTGCTGCATGACCCGTTCATCAAAATGCTCCCTGCCCTTCTCATCACAATGCACCATGCCCTTGTCATCAAAATGCTCCATGACTTGCCATCACAAAGCTCCATGTCCCATGGCATCACAATGCTCCATGTCACTGTCATCACAATGCTCCCTGAACCCTCTCATCACATTGCTCCATGTCCTTGTCATCACAAAGCTCCATGACACTTGTCATCACAATGCTCGATGCCCTTCTCATGACAATGCTCCATGCCTTTTCATTACAATCCTGCATGACCCATGTATCACAGTGTTCCGTGCCCTTGTCATCACAATGCTCCATGCCCACTCTCATCACAATAATCCATGAAACATTTCAGACCAACGTTCCATACCCTTCTCATCAAAATGCTCCATTACCCCTGTCATAACAATGCACCATGACTCTTGGCCTCACAATGTTCCACTACCTAGTCATCACAAGGTTCCATGACACTTGTCATCACAATGCTCAAGACCCCTGAAATCAAAATGCTGCATGCCCTTGTCATCACAAAGCTCCATGACGCATGTCATCAGAAAGTTCCATGGCCTTCTCATCACAATGCTCCATTCCCAAGTCATCACAATGCTCCAAGACCCTTGTAATCACAGTGCTCCATGATACTTTTCATCTCAATGCCCCATGAACCCTGTCATCACAATACACCATGCCCATCATCATAATGCTTCAGGCTATTGGCATCACAATGAAATAAATATTCTCCTTGACCTCTGTCATCATAATGCTCCAAACCCTTGTGATCACAATGTTCAATAACACTTATCATCTCAACACCCCATGACACACATCATCACAATTATCCACGGTCTTCACATCACAATGCTCCATGATCGTTGGCATCACAATGCTCAATACACTTGTCATCACAATGCTCCCTGATACTTGTCGTCAGTATGCTCCTTGAACCCTGTCATGACAAGTTTCCATGCCTTTTTCATCACAGTGATCCATGCCCTATTCATCACAATGCTCCAAGATCCCTGTAATCACAATGCTCCATGCCCTTGTCATTAAAAAGCTCCATGACGCATGTCATCAGCATGCTTCATGGCCTTCTCATCACAGTGCTCCATGCCCTTCTCATCACAATGCTCCAAGACCCCTGTAATCACAATGCTCCATGCCCATTTTCATCAGAATGTTCCATGAGACGTGTCATCACAATGCTTAATGCGCTTGTCAGCACAATGCTCCATGACCCCTGTCATCACAATGCTCAGTGACTCCAGTCATCACAATGATTCATAACGTTTGTCATCACAATTGTCCATGCCCGCGTCATCACAAGGCTCTGTGACTTTTGTAACCACAATGTTCCATGAACTTTTCATCACAATTCTCTGTGACCCTTGTCATCACAATGCTCCATGTCTTTGTCAGAACAATGGTCTAAGACCATTGTCATCACAATGTGCCACGCGCATTTCATCACAGCCGACCAAAAACTTTTCATTGCAATGCTCCATAAACCTTGTAATCACAATGGTCCATGGACTTCTCATCAAAATGCTCTCTCACCAGAGATATCACAATGTTCCATCACTAGTCATCACAATACTCCCTCACACCTGGAATCACAATGTTCCATGACCCTGTCATCACAGTGCTACATCCACTTATCTGCACAATGTTCCATGACCCCTGACATCACAATGTTCCATAACCCCTGTCAGCAAAATGCTCCATGACCCTTTTCATCCCAAAGATCCAAGACCCCTGACATCACAATGTTCTATAAACACTGCCATCACAATATTCCATTACAATTCTTATCAAATTGCTGCATGACCCGTTCATCAAAATGCTCCCTGCCCTTCTCATCACAATGCACCATGCCCTTGTCATCAAAATGCTCCATGACTTGTCATCACAAAGCTCCATGTCCCATGGCATCACAATGCTCCATGTCACTGTCATCACAATGCTCCCTGAACCCTCTCATCACATTGCTCCATGTCCTTGTCATCACAAAGCTCCATGACACTTGTCATCACAATGCTCGATGCCCTTCTCATGACAATGCTCCATGCCTTTTTCATTACAATCCTGCATGACCCATGTATCACAGTGTTCCGTGCCCTGGTCATCACAATGCTCCATGCCCACTCTCATCACAATAATCCATGAAACATTTCAGACCAGTGTTCCATACCCTTCTCATCAAAATGCTCCACTACCCCTGTCGTAACAATGCACCATGACTCTTGGCATCACAATGTTCCACTACCTAGTCATCACAAGGTTCCATGACACTTGTCATCACAATGCTCAAGACCCCTGAAATCAAAATGCTGCATGCCCTTGTCATCACAAAGCTCCATGACGCATGTCATCAGAAAGTTCCATGTCCTTCTCATCACAATGCTCCATTCCCATGTCATCACAATGCTCCAAGACCCTTGTAGTCACAGTGCTCCATGACCCTTTTCATCTCAATGCTCCATGAACCCTGTCATCACAATACAACATGCCCATCATCATAATGCTTCAGGCTATTGGCGTCACAATGAAATCAATATTCTCCATGACCTCTGTCATCATAATGCTCCAAACCCTTGTGATCACAATGTTCAATCACACTTATCATCTCAACACCCCATGACACTCATCATCACAATTATCCACGGTCTTCTCATCACAGTGCTCCATGATCGTTGTCATCACAATGCTCCATGCCCTTCTCATCACGATTCTCCAAGACCCCTGTAATCACAATGCTCCATGCCCCTTTTCATCAGAATGTTCCATGAGACTTGTCATCACAATGCTTAATGCGCTTGTCAGCAGAATGCTCAATGACACGTCATCACAATGCACCATGTGCTTGTCATCACAGTGCTCCACAATCTTGTCATCACAATGCTCCTTAAAATTTGTCATCACAATGCTCCCTGCCCTTCTCATCATATTGCACAACGCCCTTGCCAACAAAATGCTCCATGACCATTGTCATCACAAAGATCCATGACCCTTAGCATCACAATGCTCCATTTCATTGTCATCACAATGCTCCATGAACGCTCTCATCACATTGCTCCATGCCCTTGTCTTCACAAAGCTCCATGACACATGTCATCAGAATGCTCCATGGCCTTCTCATCACAATGCTGCATGCCCTTGCCATCACAAGGCTCAATTACCCTTGTGATAACAATGCTCCATGACCCGTGCCATCACGATGTTCCATGGTCCCGTCATCACAAAGCTCCATGACCCTTCTCATCACAATTCTCCAATAACCCTGTAATCACAATCCTCTATGCCTCTTTTCATCTCAATGATCCATGAACCCTGTCATCACAATGCACCATGCCCATCATCATAATGCTTCATGCTATTGTCATCACAATGAAATCAAAATGCTCCATGACCTCTGTCATAACAATGCTCCAAATATTTGTGATCACAATATACAATATCACTTTTCATCACAATGTCCCATGACTCTCGTCATCACAATTATCAATGGTCTTCTCATCACAATGCTCCATGACCTTTGTTATCACAATGCTCAATACACTTGTCATCAAAATGCTCCCTGACACTTGTTGTGTGTATCCTCCTTGAAACCTGTCATGACAAGGCTCCATGCCTTTTTCATCACAATGATCCATGTCCTTTTCATCACAATGCTCCAAGACCCATGTAATCTCAATGCTCCATGCCCTTGTCATCAAAAAGCTCAATGACGCATGCCATCAGAATGCTCCTTGGGCTTCTCCTCACAATGCTCCATGCCCTTGTCCTCACAATTTTCGAAGACCCCTGTAATCACAATGCTCCATGGTTGTCCTCAAAAAACTCCATGACGCATGTCATCAGAATGCTCCATGGCCTTCTCATCACAATGCTCCATGCCCTAGTCATCACAGTGCTCCAAGACCACAGTAATCACAATGCTCCATGCCCCTTTTCATCAGAATGCTCTATGAGACTTGTCATCACAAGTCACCATGGTCTTCTCTTCACAATGCTCCAGGACCTTGTCATCACCATGCTCCATTCCCTTGTAATCACAGTGCTCCATGACCCCTGTCATCACAATAATCCATGAAAATTTTCAGCCCAATGCACCACGACCTACTCATCACAATGCTTCATGGCCAATATCATCAAAATGCTCCATGACCACTGTCATCACAACACTCCATGTCACCTGTGAACACAATGATTCGGGACCATTGTCATCACAATGCTCCATTCCCTAGTCATCACAATGCTCCATGACCCCTGTCATCAAAAAACTCCATGAACATTTTCAGCCCAGTGCTCCAAGACCCTTGTCATCACAATGAACCATGCCCTTGTCATCCCAATGCTCCATGACCCCTGTATTCACAATGCTCCGTGACGCTTGTCATCACAGTGCTCCATGACACATGTCATCACAATGCTCCATGCATTTGTCAGCAAAATGCTACATGACCTTGTCATTACAATGCTCTCTGCGCTTGTCATCACAATACTCCATTTCCATTGTCATCACAATCCTCCATGAACATTGGGATCAGGTTGTTTCATGCCCTTGTCATCATAATGCTCCATGCTCCTTGAAATCAAAATGATCCATGACCTCTGTCATCACAATGCTCCAAACCCTTGTGATCACAGTGTTCCATAACACTTGTCATCACAACGCTCCATGAGGCCTGTCATCACAATAATCCATGCCCTTTTCATCGCAATGCTCCATGACCTTTGTCATCACAATTCTCAATACACTTGTCATCAAAATGCTCCCTGACACTTGTCATCAGAATGCTCCTTGAATCCTGTCAAGAAAAGGCTCCATGCCCCTTTCATCACAATTCCCCATGCCGTTTTCATCACAATGCTCCTTTCCATTGTCATCAAAATAGTCCACAAGCTTGTCATCAGAATGTTCCATGCCATTGTCATCACAATTCTCCATGCACTTGTCAGCACAATGCTCCATGACCCTTGTCATCACAGTGCTCCAAGCCATTGTCATCACAATGCTCCATTACCTTTCTCATCAGAATCCTCCATGACAATAGGCATCACAATGCTCCATGCCATTGCCATCACAATGGGCCATTACATATGTCATCACAATGCTCCATGCCCTTGTCCTCACAATGCACCATGACCCCTATCATCACAATGCTCCATGAATCCAGTCATCACAATGCTTCATAACGTTGTCATCAAAACGTTCCATGCCCGTGTCATCACAAGGCTCTGTGACATTTGTAACCACAATGCTCCTTGAACTTTTCATCACAACGCTCCGTGACCCTTGTCATCACAATGCTCCATGCCTTTGTCAGAACAATGCTCCATGACCCTTGTCATCACAATGTGCCACGTGCTTTTCATCACATCGGTCCACAACCTTGTAATCACTATTCTCCATAAACCTTGTAATCACAATGCTCCATGCACTTCTCATCCAAATGCTCTCTCACCAGAGATATCACAATGTTCCATCACTAGTCATCACAATACCCCTCACCCCTGTAATCATAATGTTCCATGACCCCTGTCATCACAGTGCTACATACCCTTATCATCACAATATTCCATGACCCCTGACATCACAATGTTCCATAACCCCTGTCATCAAAATGATCCATGACCCTTTTCATCCCAAAGCTCCATGACCTCTGACATCACAATGTTCTAAACCACCTGCCCTCAAAATATTCCATTACATTTTCATCAAATTGCTGCATGACCCTGTCATCAAAATGCTCCCTTCCCTTCTCATCACAATGCACCACACCATTGTCATCGAAATGCTCCCTGTTATTTGTCATCACAAATCTCCATGGCCATTGGCATCACAATGCTCCGTGTCATTGTCATCACAATGCTCCATGAACACTCTCATCACATTGCTCCATGCCCTTGTCATCACAAAGCTCCATGACACTTGTCATCACAATGCTCGATGCACTTCTCATCACAATGCTCCATGCCCTTGTCATTACAATCCTCCATGAAACATGCATCACAGTGTTCCTTGCCCTTGTCATCCCAATGCTCCATGCCCACTCTCATCACAATAATCCATGAAACATTTTAGACCAAAGATCAATGCCCTTCTCATCACAATGCTCCATTACCTCTGTCATAACACTGCTCCATGACACATGCCATCACATTGTTCAACGGCATGTCATCACAAGGCTCCATGACCCTTGTCATCACAATGCTCCAAGACCCCTGTAATCACAATGCTCCATGCCCTTGTCATCACAGTGCTCCATGACGCATGTCATCAGAATGTTCCATGGCCTTCTCATCACAATGCTCCATGCCCTTGTAATAACAATGCTCCAAGACCCCGGTAATCACAATGCTCCATGCCCCTTTTCATCTCAATGCTCCATGAACACTGTCAGCACAGTGCACCATGCCCATCATCATAATGTTTCAGGCTATTGTCATCACAATGAAATCTAAATTCTCCATGAACTCTGTCATCATAATGCTCCAAACCTTTGTGATCACAATGTTCCATAAGACTTTTCATCACAACACCCCATGACGCTCATCATCACAATTATCCATGGTCTTCTCATCACAATGCTCCATGACCTTTGTCATCAAATGCTCAATACACTTGTCATCACAGTGCTCCCTGACACTTGTCGTCAGTATGCTTCTTGAACCCTGTCATGACAAGGCTCAATGCCTTTTTCATCACAATGATACATGCCCATTACATCACAATGCATCAAGACACCTGTAATCACAAAGCTCCACAACCTTCTCATCACAATGCTCCATGGCCAATATCATCACAGTTCTCCATGACCACTGTCATCACAACACTCCATGACACCTGACAACACAATGATCCGGAAATCTTGTCATCAAAATGCTCCATTCCCTAGTTATCACTATGATCCATGACCCCTGTCATCACAATACTCCATGAACATTTTCAGCCCAATGCTCCATGACCCTTGTCATCACATTGAACCATGCCCTTGTCATCCCAATGCCTCATGACCCCTGTATTCACAAAGCTCCGTGACGCTTCTCATCACAGTGCTCCATGACACCTCTCATCACAATGCTCCATGCCTTTGTCAGCAAATGCTACATGACCTTGTCATTACAATACTCTATGCGCTTGTCATCAGAGTACTCCATTACCATTGTCATCACAATCCTCCATGAACGTTGGGATCACATTGCTTCAGGCCCTTGTCATCACAGTGCTCCATGCTCCTTGAAATCAAAATGATCCATGACCTCTGTCATCACAATGTTCCAAACCCTTGTGATCACATTGTTCCATAACACTTGTCATCACAACACTCCATGATGCCTGTCATCACAATACTCCATGGCCTTTTTATCACAATGCTCCATGACCACTGTCATCACAGTTCTCAATACACTTGTCATCACAATGCTCCCTGACACTTGTCATCAGAATTCTCCTTGAACCCTGTCACGAAAAGGCTCCATGCCTTTTTAATCACAATGCCACATGCCGTTTTCATCACAATGCTCCATGCCATTGTCATCAAAATGCTCCCTTTCCTTCTCATCACAATGCACCACACGCTTGTCATCAAAATGCTCCATGACCGTTGTCATCACAAAGCTCCATGACCCTTGGCATCACAATGCTCCATGTCATTGTCATCAAAATGATCCCTGAACGCTCTCATCCCATTGCTCCATGCCCTTGTCATCACAATGCTCCATGACACTTGTCATCACAATGCTCGATGCCCTTCTCATCAAAATGCTCCATGCCCTTTTCATCACAATCCTCCATGACCCATGTATCACAGTGTTCCGTGCCCTTGTCATCACAGTGCTCCATGCCCACTCTCATCACAATAATCCATGAAAACTTGCGGGCCAATGCTCAATGCACTTCTCATCACAATGCTCCATTACCTCTGTCATAAAAATGCTCCATGACCCCTGCCATCACAATGTTCCACGGCCTTGTCATCACAAGGCTCCCTGACCCTTGACATCACAATGCTCCAAGACCCCTGTAATCACAATGCTCCATGCCACTTTGCATCTCAATGCTCCATGAACCCTGTCATCACAATGCACCATGCCCATCACCATAATGCTTCAGGCTGTTGTTATCACAATTAAATCAAAATTCTCCATGACCTCTGTCATCATAATGCTCCAAACCCTTGTGATCACAATGTTCCATAACACTTATCATCACAAATCCCCATGACGCTCATCATCACAATTATCCATGGTATTCTCATCACAATGCTCCATGCCCTTGTCATCACAAAGCTCCATGACACATGTCATCAGAATGCCCCATGGCTTTCTCATCAAAATGCTCCATGCCCTAGTCATCAAAATGCTCCAAGACCACTGTAATCACAATGCTCCATGCCCCTTTTCATCAGAATGCTCCGTGAGACTTCTCATCACAAGTCTCCATGGTCATCTCATCAAAAAGATACAGGATATTGTCATCACCATTCTCCATTCCCTTGTCATCACAATGCTCCATGACCCCTGTCATCACAATAATCCATTAACATATTCAGCCCAATGCTCCACGACCTACACATCACAATACTCCATGGCCAATATCTTCACAATGCTCCATGACCACTGTCATCACAACACTCCATTACTCCTGACAACACAATGATCCGGGACTCTTGTCATCACAATGCTCCTTTCCCTACTCATCACTATGCTCCATGACCCATGTCATCACAACACTCCATGAACATTTTCAGCCCAGTGCTCCATGACACTTATCATCACAATGATCCATGCCCTTGTCATCCCAATGCTCCATGACCCCTGTATTCACAATAGTCCATGACGCTTGTCATCAGAGTGCTCCATGACACATGTCATCACAATGCTCCATGCCTTTGTCAGCAAAATGCTACATGACCTTGTCATTACAATGCTCTATGCGCTTGTCATCACAATACTCCATTTCCATTGTCATCACAATCCTCCATGAACCTTGGGATCACATTGCTTCATGCCCTTGTCATCACAATGCTCCATGCTCCTTTAAATCAATATGATCCATGACCTCTGTCATCACAATGCTCCAAAGCCTTGTGATCACAATCTTCCATAACACTTGTCATCACAACGCTCCATGAGGCCTGTCATCACAATACTCCATGCCCTTTTCATCACAATGCTCCATAACTTTGTCATCACAATTCTAAATATACATGTCATCACAATGCTCCCTGACATTGTCATCAGAATGCTCCTTGAAACCTGCCACGAAAAGGCTCCATGCCTTTTCCTTCACAATGCCCCATGCCATTTTCATCACAATGTTCCATGCCATTGTCATCAAAATACTCCACAAGCTTTTCATCAGAATGCTCCATGACCCTTGTCATCACAATTCTCCATGCACTTGTCAGCACAATGCTCCCTGACCCTTGTCATCACAATGCTCCAAGCCATTGTCATCACAATGCTTCATGGCTTTTGTCATCACAATGGTCCATGCCCTCGTCATCAACAGTCTCTGTGAACATTTTAACCACAATGCCCCATGAACTTTTCATACAATGCTCTTTGACCCTTGTCATCACAATGCTCTATGCCTTTCTCAGCACAATGCTCCATGACCCTTGTCATCACAAAGCTCCTTGCGCTTGTCAGCACAATGCTCCATGACACATGTCATCACAATGCACCATGCGCTTGTCATCACAGTGCTCTACAATCTTGTCATCACAATGCTCCATAAACATTGTCATCATAATCCTCCATGCAATTCTAATCAAAATGCTCTCTCACCACTGATATCACAATGCTACATCACTGTTTGTCACAATACTCCCTCCCACATGTCATCACAATGTTCCATAACTCATGTCATCACAATGCTACATGCACTTATCATCAAAATGTTCGATGACCCCTGACATCACAATGTTCCATAACACCTGTCATCAAAATATACCATGAAAATTTTCAACAAATTGCTCCGTGAACCTGTCATCACAATTCTCCCTGCCCTTCTCATCACAATGCACAACGCCCTTGCCATCAAAATGCTCCATGACCTTTGTCATCACAAAGAGCCCTGACCCATGGCATCACAATGCTCCATGTCATTGTCATCACAATGCTCGATGACACATGTCATCAGAATGCTACATGGCCTTCTCATCACAATGATCCATGCCCTAGCCATCACAATGCTCCATTACCCCTCTCATAACAATGCTCCATGCCCCTGCCATCACGATATTCCATGGCCTTGTCATCACAAGGCTCCATGACCCTTCTCATCACAACACTCCAAGAACACTGTAATCACAATGCTCCATGCCCATTTTCATCTCAATGATCCATTAACCCTGTCATCACAATGCACCATGCCTATCATCATAATGCTTCATGGTATTGTCATCACAATGAAATCAAAATGCACCATGACCTCTGTCATAACAATGCTCCAATCCCTTGTGATCACAATATTCCATAACACTTGTCATCACAATGCCCCTTGATGCTCCTCATCACAATTATCCTTGGTCTTCTAATCACAATGCTCCATGACCTTTGTCATCACAATGCTCAATACACTTGTCATCAAAATTCTCCCTGATACTTGTTTTCTGTATGCTCCTTGAACTCTGTCATGACAAGGCTCTATGCCTTTTTCATCACAATGATCCATGCCCTTTTCATCACAATGCTCCAAGACCCATGTAATCAAAATGCTCCATGCCCTTGTCATCACAAATCTCAATGACTCATGCCATCAGAATGCTCCTTGGTCTTCTCCTCACAATGTTCCATGCCCTTGTCATCACAATGTTCCATGACCCCTGTAATCACAATGCTCCATGCCCCTTTTCATCAGTATGCTCCATGAGACTTGTCATCACAAGGCTCCATAGATTTGTCATCACAATGCTCCAGGATCTTGTCATCACAATGCTTCACGACCTTGTCATGATAATTCTCAATGGCCCTTGTCATCATAATGCTGCAAGCCCTAATCATCACAATGCTCCATTATATTTGTCATCACAATCCTCCATTACATTTGGCATCACAATGCTCCATGCCATTGTCATCGCAATGGACCATGACATATGTCATCTCAATGCTCCCTGACATCTCTCTTCACAATATTCCATGACATTCTCATCACAATGCTCCATGCCCTTGTCATCACAATGCACCATGACCCCTGTCATCCCAATGCTCCGTGACTCCAGTCATCACAATGCTTCATAACGTTTGTCATCACAAAGGTCCATGTCCGCGTCATCACAAGGCTCTGTGACATTTGTAACCACAATGCTCCATGAACATTTCCTCACCATTCTCTGGGACCCTTGTCATCACAATGCTCCATTTCTTTGTCAGAACAATGCTCCATGACCATTGTCATCACAATGTGCCACGCACATTTCATCACAACTGTCCACAACCTTATGATTGCAATGCTCCATAAATTTTGTTATCACAATGGTCCATGAACTTCTCATCAAAATGCTCTCTCACCATAGATATCACAATGTTCCATCACTAGTCATCACAATACACCCTCACCCCTGGAATCACAATGTTCCATGACCCGGTCATCACAATGCTACATCCCTTTATCATCACAATATTGCATGACCCCTGACATAACAATGTTCCATAACCACTGTCATCAAAATGCTCCATGATACTTTTCATCCCAAAGCTCCAAGAACCCTGACATCACAATGTTCTATAACCCATGCCATCAAAATATTCCATTACACTTTTTATCAAATTGCTGCATGACCCGGTCATCAAAATGCTCCCTGCACTTCTCATCACAATGCACCATTCCCTTGCCATCAAAATGCTCCATGACTTGTCATCACAAAGCTCCATGACATATGGCATCACAATGCTCCATGTCATTGTCATCACAATGCTCCATGAACCCTCTCATCTCATTGCTCCATGCCCTTGTCATCAGAAAGCTCCATGACACTTGTCATCACAATGCTCGATGCATTTCTCATCACAATTCTCCATGCCCTAGTCATTAAAATCCTGCATGACCCATGTATCACAGTGTTCCGTGCCCATGTAATCACAATGCTCCATGCACTTCTCATCACAATGCTCCATGACCCCTGCCATCACAATGGTCCACGGACTTGTAATCACAAGGCTACATGACACTTGTCATCACAATGATCCAAGACCCCTGTAATCACAATGCTCCATGCCCTTGTCATCACAAAGCTCCATGACACATGTCATCAGAATGTTCCATGGATTTCTCATCACAATGCTCCTTGCCCTTGTCATCACAATGCTCAAGACCCCTGTAATCACAATGCTCCATTTCCCTTTTCATCTCAATGCTCCATGAACCCTGTCATCACAATGCATCATGCCCAACATTATAATGCTTCCGGCTATTGTCAGCACAATGAAATCAAAATTCTCCATGACCTATGTCATCACAATTCTCCATGTCCCCTGTCATCACAATACTTCATGAATATTTTCAGCCCAATGCTCCATGATACTTGTCATCACAATGATGCATGCCCTTTTCAGCCCAATGCTCCATGACCCCTGTGTTCACAATCCTCCGTGATGCTTGTCATCACAGTGCTCCATGAAACCTGTCATCACAATGCTAGATGACTTTGTCAGCAAAAGGCTAAATGACCTTGTAATTACAATGCTCTATGCGCTTGCCATCACAATACTCCATTACCATTGTCATCACAATCCTCCATGAACCTTGGGATCACATTGCTTTATGCCCTTGACATCACAATGCTCCATACTCCTTGATATCAAAATGATCCATGAAATCTGTCAGCAAAATGCTCCAAAGCCATGTGATCACAATGCTCCATATCACTTGTCATCACAACGCTCCATGATGCCTGTCATCACAATACTCCATGCCCTTTTCATCACAAAGCTCCATGACCTTGGTCATCACAATTCTCAATACACTTGTCATCACAATGCTCCCTGACACTTGTCGTCACAATGCTCCTTGAACTCTGTCATGAAAAGGCCCCAGGCCTTTTTCATCACAATGCCCCATGCCGTTTTCATCACAATGCTCCATGCCATTGTCATCATAATACTCCACAAGTTTGTCATTAGATTGCTCCATGACCCTTGTCATCACAATTCTCCATGCACTGGTCAGCACAATGCTCCTTAACCCTTGTCATCACAATGCTCCAAGCCATTGTCATCACAATGCTCCATTACATTTGTCATCAGAATCATCCATGACACTTGGCATCACAATGCTCCATGCCATTGTCACCACAAAGGGCCATTACATATGTCATCACAATGCTCCCTGACAGCTGTCTTCACAATACTGCATGACCTTCACATCACAGTGATCCATGCCCTTGTCATCACAATGCACCATGTCCACTGTCATCACAATAATCTATGAAACTTGTCAGACCAATTCTCCATGCCCTTGTCACCAAAATGCTCTATGCCCTTGTCATCACAATGATCCATGTCCACTGTCATCACAATGCTCCATGACTCCAGTCATCACAATGCTTCATAACATTTGTCATAACAATGGTCCATGACCGCGTTATCACAAGGCTCTTTGACCTTTATAACCACAATGCTCCATGAACTTTTCATCACAATGCTTCGTGACCATTGTCATCAAAATGCTCCATGCCTTTGTCAGAAAAATGCTCCATGACACTTGTCATCACACTATGCTACACGCTTTTCATCACAACGGTCCACAAATTTGTCATGGTAATGCACCATAAACCTTGTATTCAAAATGCTCCATGTCCTTCTCATCACAATGCTCCATTATCCCTATCATAACAATGTTCCATGACCCCTGCCATCACAATATTCCACGGCCTTGTCATCACAAGGCTCCATGACACTTGTCATCACAATGCTCCAAGACCCCTGTAAGCACAATGCTCCATGCCCTTGTCATCACAAAGCTCCATGACACATGCCATCAGAATGTTCCATGTACTTCTCATCAAAATGCTCCATGCCCTTGACATCACAATGCACCAAGAACCCTGTAATCACAATGCTCCATGCCCCTTTTCATCTCCATGCTCCATGAACACTGTCATCACAATGCATCAGGCCCATCATGATAATGCTTCAGGCTATTGTCATCACAATGAAATCTATATGCTCCATGACCTCTGTCATCACAATGCTCCAATCCCTTGTGATCACAATGTTCCATAACACTTATCATCACAACACCCAATGACGCTCATCATCACAATTATCCATGGTCTCCTCATCACAATGCTCCATGACCTTTGTTATCACAATGCTCAATACACTTGTCATCACAATGCTCCCTGACACTTGTCATCAGTATGCTCCATTAACCCTGTCATGACACGTCTCCATGCCTTTTTCATCACAATGATCCATGCCCTTTTAATCACAATGCTCCAAGACCCCTGTAATCACAATGCTCCATGTCCTTGTCATCACAAAGCTCAATGACGCATGTCATCAGAATGCTCCATGGTCTTCTCATCACATTGCTCCATGCCCTTGTCATCACAATGCTCCAAGACCCCTGTAATCACAATGCTACATGTCCCTTTTCATCAGAATGCTCCATGAGACTTGTCATCACAAGTCTCCATTGTCTTCTCATCAAAGTGCTCCAGGAACTTGTCATCAAAATGCTCCATGATCCCTGTCATCACAATACTCCATGAACATTTTCAGCCCAATGCTCCATGACACTTGTCATCACAATGATCCATGCCCTTGTCATCCCAATGCTCCATGACCCCTGTATTCACAATGCTCCGTGACGCTTGTCATCACATTGCTCCATGACCCCTGTCATCACAATGCTCCATGCCTTTGTCGGTAAAATGCTACCTGACCTTGTCATTGCAATGCTCTATTCGCTTTTCATCACAATACTCCATTACCATTGTCATCACAGTCCTCCATGAACCTTGGGATCACATTGCTTCATGCCCTTGTCATCACAATGCTCCATGCTCCTTTAACTCAAAATGACCCATGACCTCTGTCATCACAATGCTCCAAACCCTTGTGATCACAATGTTTCATAACACTTGTCATCACAACGCTCCATGATGCCTGTCATCACAATACTCCATGCCCTACTCATCACAATGCTCCATGACATTTGTCATCACAGTTCTCAATACACTTGTCATCACAATGCCACATGCCTTTTTCATCACAATGTTCCATGCCATTGTCATCAAAATACTCCACAAGCTTGTCATCAGAATACTTCATGACTGTTTTCATCACAATTCTCCCTTCACCTGTCAGCAAAATTCTCCCTGACCCTTGTCATCACAATGCTCCAAGCCATTGTCATCACAATGCTCCATTACCTTTGTCATCAGAATCCTCCATGACACTTGGCATCACAATGCTCCATGCCATTGTCATCACTATGGGCCATTACATATGTCATCACAATGCTCCTTGACACCTGTCTTCACAATACTGCATGACCTGGTCATCACAATGCGCCATTACAACAGTCATCACAATAATCCATGAAACTTATTAGACCAATGCTCCATTCCCTTGTCATCACAATGCTCCTTGTCCTTGTTATCACAATGCTCCATGACGCCTGTCATCACAATGCTCCATGCCTCCATTCATCACAATGATTCATGACCTTTTTCATCACAGTGGTCCATGCCTTCGTCATCAACAGTCTCTGTGACATATTTAACCACAATGGTCCAATAACTTTTCATCACAATGCTCTTTGACCCTTGTCATCACAATGTTCTATGCCTTTCTCAGCACAATGCTCCATGACCCTTGTCATCACAATGCTCCATGCGCTTGTCAGATCAATGCTCCATGACCCATGTCATCACAATGCACCCTGCGCTTCTCATCACAGTGCTCCACAATCTTGTCACCATGATGCTCCATAAAACTTGTCATCACAATTCTCCATGCACTTCTCATCAAAATCCTTTCTCACCAATGATATCACAATGTTACAGCACTATTCATCACAATACTCCCTCACCCCTGTCATCACAATGTTCCATGACATTTGTCTTTGCAAAGCTACATGCACATATCATCACAAAGTTCAGTGACCCCTGACATCACTATGTTCCATAACCCCGTCAAAATAATGCTCCATAACACTTTTCCTCAAAATGCTCAATGACCCCTGACATCACAATGTTCCATAACCCCTGTCATCATAATTCTCCATGATCCTTTTCATCAAAATGCTCCATGAACCCTGACATCACAATGTTCCATAACCCCTGTCATTAAAATATTCCATGACACTTTTCATCAAATTGCTCTATGACCCTGTCATCACAATACTCCCTGCCCTTCTCATCACAATGTACCACGCCCTTGTCATCAAAATGCTCCATGACCTATGTCATCACAAATCTCCATGACAATTGGCATCTCAATGCTCCATGCCATTGTCATCACAATGCTCCATGAACCCTCTAATCACAATGCTCCATGCCCCTTTGCATCTCAATGCTCCATGAACCCTGTCATCAAAATGCACCATGACCGTCATCATAATGCTTCAGGCTATTGCCATCACAATGCAATCAAAATATTCGATGATCTATCTCATCACAATGCTCCAAATCCTTGTGATCACAATGTTCCATAACACTTATCATCACAACGCCCCATGAAGCTCATCATCACAGTTAACCATGGTCTTCTCATCACAGTGCTCCATGACCTTTGTCATCACAATGCTCTATACACATGTCATCACAATGCTCCCTGACACTTCTCATCAGTATGCTCCTGGAACCCTGTCATGACAAGGCTCCATACCATTTTCATAACAATGATCCATGCCAATTTCATCACAATGCTCCAAGACACCAGTAATCACAATGCTCCATGCCCTTGTCATCACAATGCTCCAAGACCCCTGTAATCACAATACTCCATGCCCCTTTTCATCAGAATGCTCCATGAGACTTCTTATTACGAGGCTCCATGGTCTCCTCATCACAGTGCTCCAGGAACCTTTCATCACAGTGCTCCATTCCCTTGTATTCACAATGCTCCATGACCCCTGTCCTCACAATACTTCCTGAACATTTTCACGCCAATTCTCCAGGAACTTCTCATCACAATGCTTCATGATCCCTATCATCACAATGCTCCATGACCACTGTCATCACAACGCTCCATGACCCCTGACAACACAGTGATCCGGGACTCTAGTCATCACAATGCTCCATTCCCTAGTCATCACAATGCTCCATTAATATTTTCAGCCCAATTCTCCATGACACTTGTCATCACAATGATCCATGACCTTGCCATCCCAATGCTCCATGACCCCTGTAACCACAATGATCCGTGATGCATCTAATCAAAGTGCTCTATGACCCTTATCATCACAATGCTCCATGCCTGTGTCAGCAAAATGCTACATGACCTTGCCATCAAAATGCTCCATTTGCTTGTCATCACAATACTCCCTTAGCATTGTCATCACAATCATCCGTGAACCTTGGGATCGCATTGCTTCATGCCCTTGTCATCCCAATGCTCCATGCTCCTTGAAAACAAAATGATCCATGACTTCTATCATCACAATGCTCCAAACCCTTGTGATCACAATGTTCCATAACACTTGTCATCACAACGCTCCATGATGCCTGTCATCACAATACTCTATGCCCTTTTCGTCAAAATGCTCCATGATCTTTTTCATCACAATTCTCAATACACATGTCATCACAATGTTCCCTGACACTTGTCATCAGAATGCTCCTTGAAACCTGTCATGAAATGGCTTCATGCCTTTTTAAGCACGATGCTCCATGCCCTTTTCATCACAATGCTCCAAGCCATTGTTGTCACAATACTCCACAAGCTTGTCATCAGAATGCTCCATGACACTTGTCATCACATTTCTCCATGGCCACTGTCATCACAATGCTCCATACCCTTTGTCATTACTGTGCTCCATGACGCACATCATCACAATTATCCATGGCCTTCTCATCACAATGCTCGACGCCATTGTCATCAAAATCCTCCATGACCCATGTAATCACAATGCTCCATGCCCTTGTCATCACAAAGCTCCATTTCTTTGTCAGAACAATGCTCAATGAACATAGTCATCACAATGTGCCACGTGCATTTCATCACAAAGGTCCACAATCTTGTCATTGCTATGCTTCATAAACCTTGTAATCACAATGGTCGATGCACTTCTCATCAAAATGCTCTCTCACCAGAGATATCACAATGTTCCATCTCTAGTCATCACAATACTCCCTCATCCCTGTAATCACAATGTTTCAGGACACTGTCATCACAATGCTACATCCCCTTATCATCACAATGTTCCATGACCCCTGACATCACAATGTTCCATAACCCCTGTCATCAAAATGCTCCATGACCCTTTTCATCCCAAAGCTCCAAGGACCCTGACAACACAATGTTCTATAAGCACTGCCATCAAAATGTTCCTTTACACTTTTTATCAAATTGCTGCATGACCTGGTCATCAAAATGCTCCCTGCATTTCTCAGCACAATGCACCAAGCCCTTGTCATAAAAATGCTCCATGACTTGTCATCACAAATCTCCATGACCCTTGGCATCACAATGCTCCATGTCATTGTCATCACAATGCTCCATGAACCCTCTCATCACATGGCTCCATGCCCTTGTCATCACAAAGCTCCATGACACTTGTCATCACAATGCTCGATGCCCTTCTCATCACAATGCTCCATGCCCTTGTCATTACAATCCTGCATGACCCATGTATCACAGTGTTCCGTGCCCTTGCCATCACAATGCTCCATGCCCACACTCATCACAGTAATCCATGAAATATTTCATACCAATGTTCCATGCCCTTCTCATCAAAATGCTCCATTACACCTGTCATAAAAATGCACCATGACCATTGCCATCAAAATGTTCCACGGCCTAGTCATCACAAGGTTCCATGACACTTGTCATCACAATGCTCCAGACCCCTGAAAGCACAATGCTCCATGCCCTTGTCATCACAAAGCTCCATGACACATGTCATCAGAAAGTTCCATGGCCTTCTCATCACAGTGCTCCATGCCCTTGTCATCACAATGCTCCAAGACCCTTGTAATCACAATGCTCCATGCCCATTTTCATCTCAATGCTCCTTGAACCCTGTCATCACAATGCATCATTCCCATCATCACAATGCTACAGGCTATTGTCATCACAATGAAATCAATATTCTCCATGACCTCTGTCATCAAAATGTTCCAAATCCTTGTGATCACAAAGTTCCATAACACTTATCATCACAACACCCCATGACGCTCATCATCACAATTATCCATGGTATTCTCATCACAATGCTCCATGATCTTTGTCATCACAATGCTCAATACACTTGTCAACGCAATGCTTCCTGACACTTGTCGTCAGAATGCTCCATGAACCCTGTCATGACAAGGCTCCATGCCTTTTTCATAACAATGATCCATGCACTTTTCATCACAATGCTCCAAGATCCCTGTAATCACAAATGCTCCATGCCCTTGTCATCACAAAACTCCATGACGCATGTCATCAGAATGCTCCATGGCCTTCTCATCACAATGCTCCATGCCCTAGTCATCACAATGCTCCAAGACACCTGTAATCACAATGCTCCATGCCCCTTTTCATCAGAATGCTCAATGAGACTTCTCATCAGAAGTCTCCATGGTCTTCTCATCACAATGCCCCAGGACCTTGTCATCACCATGCTCCATTCCGTTGTCATCACAATGCTCCATGACACATGTCATCACAATGCTCCATGCCCTTGTCATCAAAAAGCTCCATGACACATGTCATCAGAATGATTCATGGCCTTCTCATCACAATGCTCCATGCTCTTGTCATCAAAATGCTCCAAGAACCCTGTAATCACAATGCACAATGCCCCTTTTCATCAGAATGCTCCATGAGACTTATCGTCACAAGTCTCCATTGTCTTCTCATCACAACGCTCTAGGACCTTGTCATCACCATGCTCCATTCCCTTGTCATCACAATGCTCCATGACCCCTGTCTTCAGAATAATCCATGAACATTTTCAGCCCAATGCTCCACGACCTACTCATCACAATGCTCCCTGGCCAATACCATCACAATTCTCCATGACCACTGTCATCACTACACTCCATGACACCTGACAACACAATGATCCGGGACTCTGGTCATCACAATGTTCCATTCCCTAGTCATCAAAATGCTCCATGACACCTGTCATCACAACACTCCATGAACAATTTCAGCCCAGTGCACCATGACCCTTGTCATCACAATGATCCATGCCCTAGTCTTGCCAATGCTCCATGACCCCTGTATTCACAATGCTCCGTGACGCTTGCCATCACAGTGCTCCATGACACATGTCATCACAATGCTCCATGACTCCAGTCATCACAATTCTTCATAATATTTGTCATCACGATGGGCGATACCCACGTCATCACAAGGCTCTGTTACCTTTGTAACCACAATGCTCCATGAACTTTTCATCACAATGCTCCGTGACACTTGCCATCACAATGCTCCATGTCTTTGTCAAAAAAATGCTCCATGACACTTGTCATCACAATGTGCCACATACTTTTCATCCCAACGGTCCACAAATTTGTCATCGCAATGCTCCATGAACCTTGTAATCACAATGCTCCATGCCCTTCTTATCAAAATGCTCCATTACCACTGTCATAACCATGCTCCATGACACTTGCCTTCACAGTTTTCTATGCCCTTGTCATCACAAAGCTCCATGACACGTCATCAGAATGTTCCATGTACTTCTCATCAAAATGCTCAATGCCCTTGTCATCACAATGCTCCAAGACCCCTGTAATCACAATGCTCCATGCCCCTCTTCATCTCAATGCTCCATGAACCCTGTCATCACAATGCATCATGCCAAGCATCATAAAGCTTCCGGCTATTGTCAGCACAATGAGCTCAAAATTCTACATGACCCCTGTCATCACAGTACTCCATGAAGATTTTCAGCCCAAGGCTCCATGACACTTGTCATCACAATGATCCATGCCCTTGTCATCCCAATGCTCCATGACCCCTGTATTCACAATGCTCCGTGACGCTTGTCATCACAGTGCTCCATGAAACTTGTCATCACAATGCTCCATGCCTTTGTCAGCAAAATGCTACATGACCTTGTCATTACAATGCTCTATGCGCTTGTCATCACAATAATCCTTTACCATTGTCATCACAATCCTCCATGAAACTTGGGATTACATTGCTTCATGCCCTTGTCATCACAATGCTCCCTGCTCCTTGAAGTCAAAATGATCCATGACCTCTGTCATCACAATGCTCCAAACACTTGTGATCACAATGTTCCGTAACACTTGTCATCACAAAGCTCCATGATGCCTGTCATCACAATACTCCATGCCCTTTTCATCACAATGCTCCATGACCTTTGTCATCACAATTCTCAATACACTTGTCATCACAATGCTCCCTGACATTGTCGTCAGAGTGCTCCTTGAACGCTGTCACCAAAAGGCTCCATTCCTTTTTCATCACAATGCCCCATGCCATTTTCATCACAATGCTCCATGCAAATGTCATCAAAATATTCCACAAGCTTGTCATCAGAATGGTCCATGTCTCTTGTCATCACAATTATCCATGCACTTGTCAGCACAATGCTCCCTGACCCTTGTCATCACAATGTTCCAAACACTTGTCATCACAATGCTCCATTACCTTTGCCATTAGAATCCTCCATGACACTTGGCATCACAATGCTCCATGCATTTGTCATCACAATGGACCATTACATATGTCATCACAATGCTCCCTGACACCTCTCTTCACAAAACTCCATGAACATTTTCAGCCCAATGCCCCTTGACCTTCTCATCACAATGCTCCAAGGCCAATATCATCAAAATTGTCCATGATCACTGTCATCACAAAACTCCACGACACCTGACAACACAATGATCCGGGACTCTTGTCATCACAATGCTCCATTCCCTAGTCATCACAATGCTCCATCACCCCTGTCATCACAATACTCCTTGAACATTTTCAGCCCAATGCTCCATGACATTTGTCATCACAATGATCCATGCCCTTGTCATCCCAATGCTCTATGACCCCTGTATTCACAATGATCTGTGAAGCTTTTCATCACAGTGCTCCATGACACCTGTCATCACAATGCTCCATGCCTTTGTAAGCAAAATGCTACAAGACCTTGTCATTACAATGCTCTATGTGCTTGTCATCACAATACTGCATTACCATTGTCATCACTATCCTCCATGAAACTTGGGATCACATTGCTTCATGCCCTTGTCATCACAATGCTCCATGCTCCTTGAAATCTAAATGATCCATGACCTCTGTCATCGCAATGCTCCAAACACTTGCGATCACAATGTTCCATAACACTTTTAATCACAATGCTCCATGATGCCTGTCATCACAATACTCCATGCCCTTTTCATCACAATGCTCCATGACCTTTGTCATCACAATTCTCAATACACTTGTCATCACAATGCTCACAGACACTTGTCGACAGAATGCTCCTTGAACCCTGTCACGAAAAGGCTCCTTGCCTTCTTCAGCACAAAGCCCCATGCCATTTTCATCGGAATGCTCCATGCCATTGTCATCAAAATACTCCATAAGCTTGTCATCAGAATGCTCCATGACCCTTGTCATCACAGTTCTCCATGCACTTGTAAGCACAATGCTCCCTGAACCTTGTCATCACTATGCTCCAAGCCATTGTCATCACAATGCTCCTTTACCTTTGTCATCAGAATCCTCCATGAAAATTGGCATCACAATGCTCCATGCCATTGTCATCACAATGGGCTAAAACATATATCATCACAATGCTCCGTGACAACCCTTCTCACAATATTGCATAACCTGGTCATCACTATGCTCCATGCCCTTGTCATCACAATGCGCCATTCCAACTGTCATCACAATAATCCATGAAACTTATTAGACCAAAGCTCCATGCCCTTGTCATCACAATGCTCCATGCCCTTGTTATCACAATGTTCCAAGACCCCTGTAATCAGAATGCTCCATGCCACTTTTCATCAGTATGCTCCATGAGACTTGTCATCACAAGGCTCCATGGTTTTCTCATCACAGTGCTCCAGGACCTTGTCATCACAATGCTTCACGACATTGTCATGAAAATTCACAATGGCCCTTGCCATCATAATGCACCAAGCCGTAGTCATAACAAAGCTCCATTATATTTGTCATTACAATCCTCCATTACATTTGGCATCACAATGCTCCATGCCATTTTCATCGCAATGGACCATGACATATGTCATCACAATGCTCCCTGACACCTGTCTTCACAATACTCCATGACCTTGTCATCATAATGCTCCATGCCCTTGTCATCACAATGCACCATGTCCACTGTCATCACAATCATCTATGAAACTTGTCAGACCAATGCTCCATGCCCATGTCATCACAGTGATCCATGCCCTTGTCATCACAGTGCTCCATGACCCCTGTCATCACAATGCCCCGTGACTCCAGTAATCACAATGCTTCATAGCGTTTGTCATCACAACGGTCCATGCCCGTGTCATCACAAGGCTCTGTGACCATTTTAACCACAATCCTCCATGAAATTTTCATCACAATGCTCCATGACACTTGTCATCACAATGCTCCATGCCTTTGTCAGAACAATGCTCCATGACCCTTTTCATCACAATGTACCATGCGCTTTTCATCACAATGATCCACAACCTTGTCATCGCTATGCTCCATAAACCTTGTATTCACAATGCTCCATGAACTCCTCATCCAAATGCTCTCTCACATGAGATATCACAATATTCCATCACTAGTTATCACAATCCTCACTCACCCCTGTTTTCACAATGTTCCATGACCCCTGTCATCACAATGCTACTTCCCATTATCTGAAAAATGTTCCATGACCCCTGACATCACAATGTTCCATAACCCCTGTCATCAAAATGCTCCATGACACATTTTATCCCAAAGATCCAAGACCCCTGGCATCACAATGTTCTATAACCCCTGTCATCAAAATGTTCCATTACACTTTTCATCAAATTGCTGCATAACCCTGTCATCAAAATGCTCCCTGCACTTCTCATCACAATGCACCACACCCACGTCATCAAAATGCTCCATGACATTTGTCATCACAAAGCTCCATGACACTTGGCATCACAATGCTCCATGTCATTGTCATCACAGTGCTCCATGAACCCTCTCATCACATGGCTCCATGCCCTTGTCATCACAAAGCACCATGACACTTGTCATCACAATGCTCGATGCCCTTCTCATCACAATGCTCCATGCCCTTGTCATTACAATCCTCCATGACCGATGTATCACAGTGTTCCGTGCCCTTGTCATCACAATGCTCCATGCCCACTCTCATCACAACAATCCATGAAATATTTCAGACCAATGCTCAATGCTCTTCTCATCACAATGCTCCATTACCTCTGTCATAAGAATGCTCCATGACACCTGCCATCACAATGTTCCACGGCCTTGTCATCACAAGGCTCCATGACCCTTGTCATCACAATGCTCCAAGACCCCTGTAATCATAATGCTCCAAGACCCCTGTAATCATAATGCTCCATGCCCTTGTCATCATAAAGCTCAATGATGCATGTCATCAGAATGTTCCATGGCCTTCTCCTCACAATGCTCCAGGCCCTTGTCATCACAATGCTCCAAGACCCCTGTAATCACAATGCTCCATGCCCCTTTTCATCAGGATGCTCCATGAAATTGTCATCACAAGTCTCCCTGGTCATCTCATCACAAATCTCCAGGACCTTGTTATCACCATGCTCCATTCCCTTGTCATCACAATGCTCCCTGACCCCTGTCATCACAATAATCCATGAACATTTTCAGCCCAATGCCCCATGACCTTCTCATCACAATGCTCCAAGACCAATATCATCACAATGCTCCATGATCACTGTCATCACAACACTCAATGACACCTGACAACACAATGATCTGGGACTCTTGTCATCACAATGCTCCATTCCCTAGTCATCACAATGCTCCATGACCCCTGTCATCACAATATTCCAGGAACATTTTCAGCCCAATTCTCCATGACACTTGTCATCACAATGATCCTTGCCCTTGTCATCCTAATGCTCCATGACCCCTGTATTCACAATGCTCCGTGACGCTTGTCATTACAATGCTCCATGACACATGTCATCACAATGCTCTATGCCATACTCAGCACAATGCTCCATGCCCTTTTCATCACAATGCTCCATGACACCTGTCATCACAATGCTCTGTTACTCCAGTCATCACAATTCTTCATAACATTTGTCATCACAATGGTCGATACCCGTGTCATCACAAGGGTCTGTTACCTTTGTAACCACAATGCTCCATGAACTTTTCATCACAATGCTCCTTGACACTTGTCATCACAATGCTCCATGCCTTTGTCAGAGAAATGCTCCATGACCCTTGTCATCACAATGTGCCACACGATTTTCATCCCAACGGTCCAGAAATTTGTCATCGCAATGCTCCATAAACCTTGTAATCACAATGCTCCATTCCCTTCTCATCACAATTCTCCATTACCTCTGTCATCACAATGCACCAAGACCCCTGTAATCACAAAGCTCCAAGCCCTTGTCATCACAAAGCTCCATGACGCATGTCATCAGAATGTTCCATGGCCTTCTCCTCACAATGCTCCATGCCCTTGTCATCACAATGCTCCAAGACCCCTGTAATCACAATGCTCCATGCCCCTTATCATCAGAATGCTCCATGAGACTTGTCATCACAAGTCTCCATGGTCTTCTCATCACAATGCTCCAGGACTTGTCATCACCATGCTCCATTTCCTTGTCATCACAATGCTCCATGACCCCTGTCATCACAATACTCCATGAATATTTTCAGCCCAATGCTCCGTAAACTTCTCATCACAATTCTCCAAGACCAATATCATCACAATGCTCCATGACCACTGTCATCAAAACACTCCATGACACCTGGCAACACAACGATCCGGGACTCTTGTCATCACAATGCTCCATTCCCTAGTCATCACAATGCTCCATGACCACTGTCATCACAATACTCCATGAATATTTTCAGCCCAATACTCCATGACGCTTGTCATCACAATGATCCATGCCCTTGTCATCCCAATGCTAAATGACCCCTGTATTCACAATGCTCCCTGACGCTTGTCATCACAGTGCTCCATGACACCTGTCATCACAATGCTCCATGCCTTTGTCATCAAAATGCTACATGACCTTCTCATTACAATACTCTATGCACTTGTCATCACAATACTCCATTACCAGTGTCATCACTATCCTCCATGAACCTTGGGATCACATTGCTTCATGCCCTTGTCATCACAATGCTACATGCTACTTGAAATCAAAATGATCCATGACCTCTGTCATCACAATGCTCCAAACGCTTGTGATCACAATGTTCCATAACACTTGTCATCACAACGCTCCATGATGCCTGTCATCACAATACTCCATGACCTTTTCATCACAATGCTCAATGACCTTTGTCATCACATTTCTCAATACATTTGTCATCACAATGCTCCATAACACTTGTCGTCAGAATGCTCCTTGGACCCTGTCATGAAAAGGCTGCATGCATTTTTCATCACAAAGCCCCATGCCATTTTCATCACAATGCTCCATGCCATTGTCATCAAAATACTCCACAAGCTTGTCATCAGAATGCTCCATGACCCTTGTCATCACAATTCTCCATGCACTTGTCAGCACAATGCTCCCTGAACCTTGTCATCACTATGCTCCAAGCCATTGTGATCACAATGCTCCATTACCTTTGTCATCAGAATCCTCCATGACATTTGTCATCACAATGCTCCATGCCATTGTCATCACAATGGGCCAATACGTATATCATCACAATGCTCCGTGACACCTCTTTTCACAATAATGCATGACCTGGTCATCACAATGCTCCATTCCCTTGTCATCACAATGCGCCATTCCAACTGTCATCACAATAATCCATGAAACTTATTAGACCAATGCTCCATGCCCTTGTCATCACAATGCTCCATGCCCTTGTTATCACAATGTTCCAAGACCCCTGTAATCAGAATGCTCCATGCCCATTTTCATCAGTATGCTCCACGAGACTTGTCAGCACAAGGCTCCATGGTTTTCTCATCACAATGCTCCAGGACCTTGTCATCACAATGCTTCACGACATTGTCATGAAAATTCTCATTGGCCCTTGTCATCATAATGCTCCAAGCCGTAGTCATCACAATGCTACATTATATTTGTGATTACAATCCTCCATTACATTTGGCATCACAATGCTCCATGCCATTGTCATCGCAATGGACCATGACATATGTCATCACAATGCTCCCTGACACCTGTCTTCACAATACACCATGCCCTTGTCATCACAATGCTCCATGCCCTTGTCATCACAATGCACCATGTGCACTGTCATCACAATCATCTATGAAACTTGTCAGACCAGTGCTCCATGCCCCTGTCATCACAGTGCTCCATGCCCTTGTCAACACAATGCTCCATGAGCCCTGTCATCACAATGCCCCGTGACTCCAGTCATCACAATGCTTCATAACGTTTTTCATCACAACGGTCCATGCCCACGTCAGCACAAGGCTCTGTGACCATTTTAACCACAATGCTCCATGAACTTTTCATCACAATGCTCCGTGACCCTTGTCATCCCAATGCTCCATGCTTTTGTCAGAACAATGCTCCATGACCCTTTTCATCACAATGTGCCATGCACTTTTCATCACAATGATCCACAACCTTGTCATCGCTATGCTCCATAAACCTTGTAATCACAATGCTCCATGAAATTCTCATTCAAATGCTCTCTCACATGAGATATCACAATGTTCCACCACTAGTCATCACATTCCTCCCTCACCCCTGTTATCACAATGTTCCATGACCCCTGTCATCACAATGCTACATCCTCTTATCTGCACAATGTTCCATGACCCCTGACATCACAATGTTCCATAATCCCTGTCATCAATATGCTCCATGACCCTTTTCATCCCAAAGATCCATGACCGCTGGCATCACAATGTTTTATAACCCCTGTCATCAAAATGTTCCATTACACTTTTCATCAAATTGCTGAATGACCCAGTCATCAAAATGCTCCCTGCCCTTCTCATCACAATGCACCACACCCTTGTCATCAAAATGCTCCATAACCATTGTCAGCACAAAGCTCCATGGCACTTGGCATCACAATACTCCATGTCATGGTCATCACAATGCTCCATGAACCCTCTCATCACATGGCTACATGCCCTTGTCATCACAAAGCACCATGACTCTTGTCATCACAATGCTCGATGCCCTTCCCATCCCAATGCTCCATGCCTTTGTCATTACAATCCTCCATGACCCATGTATCACAGTGTTCTGTGCCCTTGTCATCACAATGCTCCATGCCCACTCTCATCACAATAATCCATGAAATATTTCAGACCAATGCTCAATGCCCTTCTCATCACAATGCTCCATTATCTCTGTCATAACAATGCTTCATGACCCCTGCCATCACAATGTTCCACGGCCTTGTCATCACAAGGCTCCATGACCCTTGTCATCACAATGCTCCAAAACCCCTGTAATCACAATGCTCAATGTCCTTGTCATCACAATGCTCCATGACACATGTCATCAGAATGTTCCATGGCCTTCTCCTCACAATGCTCCATGCCCTTGTCATCACAATGCTTCAAGACCCCTGTAATCTCAATGCTCCATGCCCCTTATCATCAGAATGCTCCATGAGACTTGTCATCACAAGTCTCCATGGTCATCTCATCACAATGCTCCAGGAACTTGTCATCACCATGCTCCATTCCGTTGTCATCACAATGCTCCATGACCCCTGTCATCACAATACTCCATGAACATTTTCAGCCCACTGCTCCATGACCTTCTCTTCACAATGCTCCATGAACAATATCATCACAATGCTCCATGACCACTGTCATCACAACACTCCATTACAGCTGACAACCCAATGATCCGGGACCTCTGTCATCATAATGCTCCAAGACCCCTGTAATCACAATGCCCCATGACACCTGTCATCACAATACTCCAGGAACATTTTCAGCCCAATTCTCCATGACCCTTGTCATCACAATGATCCATGACCGTGTCATCCTAATGCTCCATGACCCCTGTATTCTCAATGGTCCGTGACGCTTGTCATCACAGTGCTCCATGACACGTCATCACAATGCTCTATGCCTTTCTCAGCACAATGTTCCATGCCCTTTTCATCACAATGCTCCATGACCCCTGTCATCACAATGCTCCATGACTCCAGTCATCACAATTCTTCATAACATTTGTCATCACGATGGGCGATACCCACGTCATCACAAGGCTCTGTTACCTTTGTAACCACAATGCTCCATAAACTTTTCATCACAATGCTCCGTGACCCTTGTCATCACAATGCTCCATGCCTTTGTCAAAAAAATGCTCCATGACCCTTTTCATCACAATGTGCCACGTAATTTTCATCCCAACGGTCCACAAATTTGTCATCGCAATGCTCCATGAACCTTGTAATCACAATGCTCCATGCCCTTGTCATCACAATGCTGCATTACCACTGTCATAACAATACTCCATGACCCCTGCCATCACAAATTTCTATGCCGTTGTCATCACAAAGCACCATGACACGTCATCAGAATGTTCCATGTACTTCTCATCAAAATGCTCAATGCCCTTGTCATCACAATGCTCCAAGACCCCTGTAATCACAATGCTCCATGCCCCTCTTCATCTCAATGCTCCATGAACCCTGTCATCACAATGCATCATGCCCATCATCATAATGCTTCCGGGTAATGTCAGCACAATGAAATCAAAATTCTACATGACCCCTGTCATCACAGTACTCCATGAACATTTTCAGCCCAAGGCTCCATGACACTTGTCATCACAATGCTCCATGCCCTTGTCATCCCAATGCTCCATGACCCCTGTATTCACAATGCTCCGTGACGCTTGTCATCACAGTGCTCCATGAAACTTGTCATCACAATGCTCCATGCCTTTGTCAGCAAAATGCTACATGACCTTGTCATTACAATGCTCTTTGCGCTTGTCATCACAATACTCCATTTCAATTGTCATCACAATCCTCCATGAAACTTGGGATCACATTGCTTCATGCCCTTGTCATCACAATGCTCCCTGCTCCTTGAAATCAAAATGATCCATGACCTCTGTCATCACAATGCTCCAAACACTTGTGATCACAATGTTCCGTAACACTTGTTATCACAAAGCTCCATGATGCCTGTCATCACAATACTCCATGCCCTTTTCATCACAATGCTCCATGACCTTTGTCATCACAATTCTCAATACACTTGTCATCACTATGCTCCCTGACATTGTCGTCAGAGTGCTCCTTGAACCCTGTCACCAAAAGGCTCCATTCCTTTTTCATCACAGTGCCCCATGCCATTTTCATCACAATGCTCCATGCAGTTGTCATCAAAATACTCCACAAGCTTGTCATCAGAATGCTCCATGTCTCTTGTCATCACAATTATCCATGCACTTGTCAGCACAATGCTCCCTGACCCTTGTCATCACAATGCTCCAAACACTTGTCATCACAATGCTCCATTACCTTTGCCATTATAATCCTCCATGACACTTGGCATCACAATGCTCCATGCCTTTGTCATCACAATGGGCCATTACATATGTCATCACAATGCTCCCTGACACCTCTCTTCACAATACTGCATGCCCTTGTCATCACAATGCTCTATGCCCTTGTATCACAATGTTCCAAGTCCCCTGTAATCAGAATGCTCCAGACCCCTTTTCATCAGTATGCTCCTTGAGATTTGTCATCACAAGCCTCCATGGATTTCTCATCACAAAGCTCCAGGACCTTGTCATCACAATGCTTCAGGACATTGTCATGAAAATTCTCAATGGCCCTTGTCAACATAATGCTCCAAGCCCTAGTCATCACAATGCTCCATTATATTTGTCATCACATCCTCCATTACATTTGGCATCACAATGCTCCATGTTATTGTCATCGCAGTGGACCATGACATAGGTTATCACAATGCTCCCTGACACCTGTCTTCACATTACTCCATGCCCTTGTCTTCACAATGCTGCATGCCCTAGTCATCACAATGCACCATGTCCACTGTCATCACAATAATCTATGAAACTTGTCAGACCAATGCTCCATGCACCTGTCATCACAATGCTCCATGCCCTTGTCATCACAATGCTCCATGACCCCTGTCATCAAAATGCTCCGTGACTCCAGTCATCACTATGCTTCATAACGTTTGTCATCACAACGGTCCATGCCCGCGTCATCACAAGGCTCTGTTACATTTGTAACCCCAATGCTCCATGAACTTTTCATCACAATGTTCCGTGACCCTTGTCATCACAATGCTCCATGCCTTTGTCAGAACAATGCTCCATGACCTTTGTCATCACAATGTGCCATGCACTTTTCATCACAATGATCCACATCGTTGTCATCGCTATGCTCCGTAAACCTTGTAATCACAATGCTACATGCACTTCTCATCCAAATGCTCTCTCACATGAGATATCACAATGTTCCATCACTAGTCATCACAATCCTCGCTCAACCCTGTTATCACAATGTTCCATGACCCCTGTCATCACAATGCTACATCCCCTTATCAGCACAATGTTCCTTGACCCCTGACATCACAATTTTCCATAACCCCTGTCATCAAAATGCTCCATGACCCATTTCATCCCAAAGCTCCATGATCCCTGGCAACACAATGTTCTATAACCCATGTCATCAAAATGTTCCATTACACTTTTCATCAAATTGCTGCATGACCCTGTCATCAAAAATCTCCCTGCCCTTCTCATCACAATGCACAACACACGTGTCATCAAAATGCTCCATGACTTTTGTCATCACAAAGCTCCATGACCCTTGGCATCACAATGCTCCATGTCATTGTCATCACAATGCTCCATAAACCATCTCATCACATTGCTCCATGCCCTTGTCATCAAAGGCTCCATGACACTTGTCATCACAATGCTCGATGCCCTTCTCATCACAATGCTCCATGCCCTTGTCATTACAATCCTCCATGACCCATGTATCACAGTGTACCGTGCCCTTGTCATCACAATGCTCCATGCCCACTCTCATCACAATAATCCATGAAATATTTCAGACCAATTCTCAATGACCTTCTCATCACAATGCTCCATTTCCTATGTCATAAAAATGCTCCATGACCCCTGCCATCAAAATGTTCCACGGCCTTGTCATCAAAAGTCTCCATGGCCCTTGTCATCACAATGCTCCAAAACCCCTGTAATAACAATGCTCCATGCCCTTGTCATCACAATGCTCCATGACCTTTGTCATCACAATTCTCAATACACTTGTCATCACAATGCTCCCTGACACTTGTCGTCAGAATGCTCCTTGAACCCTGTCACGAAAAGGCTGCATGAATTTTCATCACAAAGCCCCATGCCATTTTCATCACAATGCTCCATGCCATTGTCATCAAAATACTGCACAAGCTTGTCATCAAAATGCTCCATGACTCTTGCCATCACAATTCTCCATGCACTTGTCAGCACAATGCTCCCTGAAATTTGTCATCACTATGCTCCAAGCCATTGTCATCAAAATGCTACATTACCTTTGTCATCAGAATCCTCCATGACAATTTGCATCACAATGCTCCATGCCATTGTCATCACAATGGGCCAATACATATGTCATCACAATGCTCCGTGACACCACTTTTCACAATACTGCATGAACTTTTCATCACAATGCTCCATGCCCTTGTCATCACAAAGCTCCATGACGCATGTCATCAGAATGTTCCATGGCCTTCCCCACACAATGCTCCATGCCCTTGTCATCACAATGCTCCAAGACCCATGTAATCACAATTCTCCATGCCCTTTTTCATCAGAATGCTCCATGAGACTTGTCATCACAAGTCTCCATGGTCATCTCATCACAATGCTCCAGGACCTTGTTATCACCATGCTCCATTCCCTTGTCATCACAATGCTCCATGACCACTGTCATCACAATACTCCATGAACATTTTCAGCCCAATGCCCCATGACCTTCTCATCACAATGCTCCAAGACCAATATCATCAAAATTCTCCATGATCACTGTCATCACAACACTCCACGACACCTGACAACACAATGATCCGGGACTCTTGTCATCACAATGCTCCATTCCCTAGTCATCACAATGCTCCATCACCCCTGTCATCACAATACTCCTTGAACATTTTCAGCCCAATGCTCCATGACATTTGTCATCACAATGATCCATGCCCTTGTCATCCCAATGCTCCATGACCCGTGTATTCACAATGATCCGTGACGCTTGTCATCACAGTGCTCCATGACACCTGTCATCACAATGCTCCATGCCTTTGTCAGCAAAATGCTACATGACCTTGTCATTACAATGCTCTATGTGCTTGTCATCACAATACTGCATTACCATTGTCATCACTATCCTCCATGAAACTTGGGATCACATTGCTTCATGCCCTTGTCATCACAATGCTCCATGCTACTTGAAATCTAAATGATCCATGACATCTGTAATCACAATGCTCCAAACCCTTGTGATCACAATGTTCCATAACCCTTTTCATCACAACGCTCCATGATGCCTGTCATCACAATACTCCATGCCCTTTTCATCACAATGCTCCATGACCTTTGTCATCGCAATTCTCAATACACTTGTCATCACAATGCTCCCAGACACTTGTCGACAGAATGCTCCTTGAACTCTGTCACGAAAAGGCTCCTTGCCTTTTTCATCACAGAGTGCCATGCCGTTTTCATCAGAATGCTCCATGCCATTGTCATCAAAATACTCCATAAGCTTGTCATCAGAATGCTCCATGACCCTTGTCATCACAATTCTCCATGCACTTGTCAGCACAATGCTCCCTGAACCTTGTCATCACTATGCTCCAAGCCATTGTCATCACAATGCTCCTTTACCTTTGTCATCAGAATCCTCCATGAAAATTGGCATCACAATGCTCCATGCCATTGTCATCACAATGGGCTAAAACATATATCATCACAATGCTCCGTGACAACTCTTCTCACAATACTGCATGACCTGGTCATCACAATGCTCCATTCCCTTGTCATCACAATGCGCCATTCCAACTGTCATCACAATAATCCATGAAACTTATTAGACCAAAGCTCCATGCCCTTGTCATCACAATGCTCCATGCCCTTGTTATCACAATGTTCCAAGACCCCTGTAATCAGAATGCTCCATGCCCTTTTTCATCTGTATGCTCCATGAGACTTGTCATCACAAGGCTCCATGGTTTTCTCATCACAATGCTCCAGGACCTTGTCATCACAATGCTTCACGACATTGTCATGAAAATTCACAATGGCCCTTGCCATCATAATGCTCCAAGCCGTAGTCATAACAATGCTCCATTATATTTGTCTTTACAATCCTCCATTATATTTGGCATCACAATGCTCCATGCCATTTTCATCGCAATGGACCATGACATATGTCATCACAATGCTCCCTGACACCTGTCTTCACAATACTCCATGACCTTGTCATCATAATGCTCCATGCCCTTGTCATCACAATGCACCATGTCCACTGTCATCACAATCATCTATGAAACTTGTCAGACCAATGCTCCATGCCCCTGTCATCACAGTGCTCCATGCCCTTGTCATCACAATGCTCCATGACCCCTGTCATCACAATGCCCCGTGACTCCAGTCATCACAATGCTTCATAACGTTTGTCATCACAACGGTCCATGCCCGCGTCATCACAAGGCTCTGTGACCATTTTAACCACAATGCTCCATGAATTTTTCATCACAATGCTCCATGACCCTTGTCATCACAATGCTCCATGCCTTTGTCAGAACAATGCTCCATGACGCTTTTCATCACAATGTACCATGCGCTTTTCATCACAGTGATCCACAAGTTTGTCATCGCTATGCTCCATAAACCTTGTAATCACAATGCTCCATGAACTTCTCATCCAAATGCTCTCTCACATGAGATATCACAATATTCCATCACTAGTCATCACAATCCTCCCTCACCCCTGTTATCACAATGTTCCATGACCACTGTCATCACAATGCTACATCCCCTTATCTGCAAAATGTTCCATGACCCCTGACATCACAATGTTCCATAATCCCTGTCATCAAAATGCTCCATGACACTTTTTATCCCAAAGATCAATGACCCCTGGCATCACAATGTTCTATAAGCCCTGTCATCAAAATGATCCATTACACTTTTCATCAAATTGCTGCATGACCCTGTCATCAAAATGCTCCCTGCACTTCTCATCACAATGCACCACACCCTCGTCATCAATATGCTCCATGACCTTTGTCATCTCAAAGCTCCATGACACTTGGCATCACAATGCTCCATGTCATTGGCATCACAATACTCCATGAACACTCTCATCACATGGCTCCATGCCCTTGTCATCACAAAGCACCATGACACTTGTCATCACAATGCTCGATGCCCTTCTCATCACAATGCTCCATGCCCTTGTAATTACAATCCTCCATGAGCGATGAATCAGTGTTCCGTGCCCTTGTCATCACAATGCTCCATGCCCACTCTCATCACAACAATCCATGAAATATTTCAGACCAATGCTCAATGCCCTTCTCATCACAATGCTCCATTACCTCTGTCATAACAATGCTCCATGACACCTGCCATAACAATGATCCACGGCCTTGTCATCACAAGGCTCCATAACCCTTGTCATCACAATGCTCCAAGACCCCTGTAATCACAATGCTCCATGCCCTTTTCATCACAATGCTCCATGACGCATGTCATCAGAATGTTCCATGGACTTCTCCTCACAATGCTCCATGACCTTGTCATCACAATGCTCCAAGACCCCTGTAATCACATTGCTCCATGCCACTTTTCATCAGGATGCTCCATGAAACTTGTCATCACAAGTCTCCCTGGTCACCTCATCACAATGTTCCAGGACCTTGTTATCACCATGCTCCATTCCCTTGTCATCACAATGCTCCATGACCCCTGTCATCACAATAATCCATGAATATTTTCAGCCCAATGCCCCATGACCTTCTCATCACAATGCTCCAGGACCAATATCATCACAATGCTCCATGATCACTGTCATCACAACACTCAATGACACCTGACAAAACAACGATCTGGGACTCTTGTCATAACAATGCTCCATTCCCTAGTCATCAAAATGCTCCATGACCCCTGTCATCACAATACTCCATGAACATTTTCAGCCCACTGCTCCATGACCTTCTCTTCACAATGCTCCATGAACAATATCATCACAATGCTCCATGACCACTGTCATCACAACACTCCATTACAGCTGACAACCCAATGATCCGGGACCTCTGTCATCATAATGCTCCAAGACCCCTGTAATCACAATGCCCCATGACACCTGTCATCACAATACTCCAGGAACATTTTCAGCCCAATTCTCCATGACCCTTGTCATCACAATGATCCATGACCGTGTCATCCTAATGCTCCATGACCCCTGTATTCTCAATGGTCCGTGACGCTTGTCATCACAGTGCTCCATGACACGTCATCACAATGCTCTATGCCTTTCTCAGCACAATGTTCCATGCCCTTTTCATCACAATGCTCCATGACCCCTGTCATCACAATGCTCCATGACTCCAGTCATCACAATTCTTCATAACATTTGTCATCACGATGGGCGATACCCACGTCATCACAAGGCTCTGTTACCTTTGTAACCACAATGCTCCATAAACTTTTCATCACAATGCTCCGTGACCCTTGTCATCACAATGCTCCATGCCTTTGTCAAAAAAATGCTCCATGACCCTTTTCATCACAATGTGCCACGTAATTTTCATCCCAACGGTCCACAAATTTGTCATCGCAATGCTCCATGAACCTTGTAATCACAATGCTCCATGCCCTTGTCATCACAATGCTGCATTACCACTGTCATAACAATACTCCATGACCCCTGCCATCACAAATTTCTATGCCGTTGTCATCACAAAGCACCATGACACGTCATCAGAATGTTCCATGTACTTCTCATCAAAATGCTCAATGCCCTTGTCATCACAATGCTCCAAGACCCCTGTAATCACAATGCTCCATGCCCCTCTTCATCTCAATGCTCCATGAACCCTGTCATCACAATGCATCATGCCCATCATCATAATGCTTCCGGGTAATGTCAGCACAATGAAATCAAAATTCTACATGACCCCTGTCATCACAGTACTCCATGAACATTTTCAGCCCAAGGCTCCATGACACTTGTCATCACAATGCTCCATGCCCTTGTCATCCCAATGCTCCATGACCCCTGTATTCACAATGCTCCGTGACGCTTGTCATCACAGTGCTCCATGAAACTTGTCATCACAATGCTCCATGCCTTTGTCAGCAAAATGCTACATGACCTTGTCATTACAATGCTCTTTGCGCTTGTCATCACAATACTCCATTTCAATTGTCATCACAATCCTCCATGAAACTTGGGATCACATTGCTTCATGCCCTTGTCATCACAATGCTCCCTGCTCCTTGAAATCAAAATGATCCATGACCTCTGTCATCACAATGCTCCAAACACTTGTGATCACAATGTTCCGTAACACTTGTTATCACAAAGCTCCATGATGCCTGTCATCACAATACTCCATGCCCTTTTCATCACAATGCTCCATGACCTTTGTCATCACAATTCTCAATACACTTGTCATCACTATGCTCCCTGACATTGTCGTCAGAGTGCTCCTTGAACCCTGTCACCAAAAGGCTCCATTCCTTTTTCATCACAGTGCCCCATGCCATTTTCATCACAATGCTCCATGCAGTTGTCATCAAAATACTCCACAAGCTTGTCATCAGAATGCTCCATGTCTCTTGTCATCACAATTATCCATGCACTTGTCAGCACAATGCTCCCTGACCCTTGTCATCACAATGCTCCAAACACTTGTCATCACAATGCTCCATTACCTTTGCCATTATAATCCTCCATGACACTTGGCATCACAATGCTCCATGCCTTTGTCATCACAATGGGCCATTACATATGTCATCACAATGCTCCCTGACACCTCTCTTCACAATACTGCATGCCCTTGTCATCACAATGCTCTATGCCCTTGTATCACAATGTTCCAAGTCCCCTGTAATCAGAATGCTCCAGACCCCTTTTCATCAGTATGCTCCTTGAGATTTGTCATCACAAGCCTCCATGGATTTCTCATCACAAAGCTCCAGGACCTTGTCATCACAATGCTTCAGGACATTGTCATGAAAATTCTCAATGGCCCTTGTCAACATAATGCTCCAAGCCCTAGTCATCACAATGCTCCATTATATTTGTCATCACATCCTCCATTACATTTGGCATCACAATGCTCCATGTTATTGTCATCGCAGTGGACCATGACATAGGTTATCACAATGCTCCCTGACACCTGTCTTCACATTACTCCATGCCCTTGTCTTCACAATGCTGCATGCCCTAGTCATCACAATGCACCATGTCCACTGTCATCACAATAATCTATGAAACTTGTCAGACCAATGCTCCATGCACCTGTCATCACAATGCTCCATGCCCTTGTCATCACAATGCTCCATGACCCCTGTCATCAAAATGCTCCGTGACTCCAGTCATCACTATGCTTCATAACGTTTGTCATCACAACGGTCCATGCCCGCGTCATCACAAGGCTCTGTTACATTTGTAACCCCAATGCTCCATGAACTTTTCATCACAATGTTCCGTGACCCTTGTCATCACAATGCTCCATGCCTTTGTCAGAACAATGCTCCATGACCTTTGTCATCACAATGTGCCATGCACTTTTCATCACAATGATCCACATCGTTGTCATCGCTATGCTCCGTAAACCTTGTAATCACAATGCTACATGCACTTCTCATCCAAATGCTCTCTCACATGAGATATCACAATGTTCCATCACTAGTCATCACAATCCTCGCTCAACCCTGTTATCACAATGTTCCATGACCCCTGTCATCACAATGCTACATCCCCTTATCAGCACAATGTTCCTTGACCCCTGACATCACAATTTTCCATAACCCCTGTCATCAAAATGCTCCATGACCCATTTCATCCCAAAGCTCCATGATCCCTGGCAACACAATGTTCTATAACCCATGTCATCAAAATGTTCCATTACACTTTTCATCAAATTGCTGCATGACCCTGTCATCAAAAATCTCCCTGCCCTTCTCATCACAATGCACAACACACGTGTCATCAAAATGCTCCATGACTTTTGTCATCACAAAGCTCCATGACCCTTGGCATCACAATGCTCCATGTCATTGTCATCACAATGCTCCATAAACCATCTCATCACATTGCTCCATGCCCTTGTCATCAAAGGCTCCATGACACTTGTCATCACAATGCTCGATGCCCTTCTCATCACAATGCTCCATGCCCTTGTCATTACAATCCTCCATGACCCATGTATCACAGTGTACCGTGCCCTTGTCATCACAATGCTCCATGCCCACTCTCATCACAATAATCCATGAAATATTTCAGACCAATTCTCAATGACCTTCTCATCACAATGCTCCATTTCCTATGTCATAAAAATGCTCCATGACCCCTGCCATCAAAATGTTCCACGGCCTTGTCATCAAAAGTCTCCATGGCCCTTGTCATCACAATGCTCCAAAACCCCTGTAATAACAATGCTCCATGCCCTTGTCATCACAATGCTCCATGACCTTTGTCATCACAATTCTCAATACACTTGTCATCACAATGCTCCCTGACACTTGTCGTCAGAATGCTCCTTGAACCCTGTCACGAAAAGGCTGCATGAATTTTCATCACAAAGCCCCATGCCATTTTCATCACAATGCTCCATGCCATTGTCATCAAAATACTGCACAAGCTTGTCATCAAAATGCTCCATGACTCTTGCCATCACAATTCTCCATGCACTTGTCAGCACAATGCTCCCTGAAATTTGTCATCACTATGCTCCAAGCCATTGTCATCAAAATGCTACATTACCTTTGTCATCAGAATCCTCCATGACAATTTGCATCACAATGCTCCATGCCATTGTCATCACAATGGGCCAATACATATGTCATCACAATGCTCCGTGACACCACTTTTCACAATACTGCATGAACTTTTCATCACAATGCTCCATGCCCTTGTCATCACAAAGCTCCATGACGCATGTCATCAGAATGTTCCATGGCCTTCCCCACACAATGCTCCATGCCCTTGTCATCACAATGCTCCAAGACCCATGTAATCACAATTCTCCATGCCCTTTTTCATCAGAATGCTCCATGAGACTTGTCATCACAAGTCTCCATGGTCATCTCATCACAATGCTCCAGGACCTTGTTATCACCATGCTCCATTCCCTTGTCATCACAATGCTCCATGACCACTGTCATCACAATACTCCATGAACATTTTCAGCCCAATGCCCCATGACCTTCTCATCACAATGCTCCAAGACCAATATCATCAAAATTCTCCATGATCACTGTCATCACAACACTCCACGACACCTGACAACACAATGATCCGGGACTCTTGTCATCACAATGCTCCATTCCCTAGTCATCACAATGCTCCATCACCCCTGTCATCACAATACTCCTTGAACATTTTCAGCCCAATGCTCCATGACATTTGTCATCACAATGATCCATGCCCTTGTCATCCCAATGCTCCATGACCCGTGTATTCACAATGATCCGTGACGCTTGTCATCACAGTGCTCCATGACACCTGTCATCACAATGCTCCATGCCTTTGTCAGCAAAATGCTACATGACCTTGTCATTACAATGCTCTATGTGCTTGTCATCACAATACTGCATTACCATTGTCATCACTATCCTCCATGAAACTTGGGATCACATTGCTTCATGCCCTTGTCATCACAATGCTCCATGCTACTTGAAATCTAAATGATCCATGACATCTGTAATCACAATGCTCCAAACCCTTGTGATCACAATGTTCCATAACCCTTTTCATCACAACGCTCCATGATGCCTGTCATCACAATACTCCATGCCCTTTTCATCACAATGCTCCATGACCTTTGTCATCGCAATTCTCAATACACTTGTCATCACAATGCTCCCAGACACTTGTCGACAGAATGCTCCTTGAACTCTGTCACGAAAAGGCTCCTTGCCTTTTTCATCACAGAGTGCCATGCCGTTTTCATCAGAATGCTCCATGCCATTGTCATCAAAATACTCCATAAGCTTGTCATCAGAATGCTCCATGACCCTTGTCATCACAATTCTCCATGCACTTGTCAGCACAATGCTCCCTGAACCTTGTCATCACTATGCTCCAAGCCATTGTCATCACAATGCTCCTTTACCTTTGTCATCAGAATCCTCCATGAAAATTGGCATCACAATGCTCCATGCCATTGTCATCACAATGGGCTAAAACATATATCATCACAATGCTCCGTGACAACTCTTCTCACAATACTGCATGACCTGGTCATCACAATGCTCCATTCCCTTGTCATCACAATGCGCCATTCCAACTGTCATCACAATAATCCATGAAACTTATTAGACCAAAGCTCCATGCCCTTGTCATCACAATGCTCCATGCCCTTGTTATCACAATGTTCCAAGACCCCTGTAATCAGAATGCTCCATGCCCTTTTTCATCTGTATGCTCCATGAGACTTGTCATCACAAGGCTCCATGGTTTTCTCATCACAATGCTCCAGGACCTTGTCATCACAATGCTTCACGACATTGTCATGAAAATTCACAATGGCCCTTGCCATCATAATGCTCCAAGCCGTAGTCATAACAATGCTCCATTATATTTGTCTTTACAATCCTCCATTATATTTGGCATCACAATGCTCCATGCCATTTTCATCGCAATGGACCATGACATATGTCATCACAATGCTCCCTGACACCTGTCTTCACAATACTCCATGACCTTGTCATCATAATGCTCCATGCCCTTGTCATCACAATGCACCATGTCCACTGTCATCACAATCATCTATGAAACTTGTCAGACCAATGCTCCATGCCCCTGTCATCACAGTGCTCCATGCCCTTGTCATCACAATGCTCCATGACCCCTGTCATCACAATGCCCCGTGACTCCAGTCATCACAATGCTTCATAACGTTTGTCATCACAACGGTCCATGCCCGCGTCATCACAAGGCTCTGTGACCATTTTAACCACAATGCTCCATGAATTTTTCATCACAATGCTCCATGACCCTTGTCATCACAATGCTCCATGCCTTTGTCAGAACAATGCTCCATGACGCTTTTCATCACAATGTACCATGCGCTTTTCATCACAGTGATCCACAAGTTTGTCATCGCTATGCTCCATAAACCTTGTAATCACAATGCTCCATGAACTTCTCATCCAAATGCTCTCTCACATGAGATATCACAATATTCCATCACTAGTCATCACAATCCTCCCTCACCCCTGTTATCACAATGTTCCATGACCACTGTCATCACAATGCTACATCCCCTTATCTGCAAAATGTTCCATGACCCCTGACATCACAATGTTCCATAATCCCTGTCATCAAAATGCTCCATGACACTTTTTATCCCAAAGATCAATGACCCCTGGCATCACAATGTTCTATAAGCCCTGTCATCAAAATGATCCATTACACTTTTCATCAAATTGCTGCATGACCCTGTCATCAAAATGCTCCCTGCACTTCTCATCACAATGCACCACACCCTCGTCATCAATATGCTCCATGACCTTTGTCATCTCAAAGCTCCATGACACTTGGCATCACAATGCTCCATGTCATTGGCATCACAATACTCCATGAACACTCTCATCACATGGCTCCATGCCCTTGTCATCACAAAGCACCATGACACTTGTCATCACAATGCTCGATGCCCTTCTCATCACAATGCTCCATGCCCTTGTAATTACAATCCTCCATGAGCGATGAATCAGTGTTCCGTGCCCTTGTCATCACAATGCTCCATGCCCACTCTCATCACAACAATCCATGAAATATTTCAGACCAATGCTCAATGCCCTTCTCATCACAATGCTCCATTACCTCTGTCATAACAATGCTCCATGACACCTGCCATAACAATGATCCACGGCCTTGTCATCACAAGGCTCCATAACCCTTGTCATCACAATGCTCCAAGACCCCTGTAATCACAATGCTCCATGCCCTTTTCATCACAATGCTCCATGACGCATGTCATCAGAATGTTCCATGGACTTCTCCTCACAATGCTCCATGACCTTGTCATCACAATGCTCCAAGACCCCTGTAATCACATTGCTCCATGCCACTTTTCATCAGGATGCTCCATGAAACTTGTCATCACAAGTCTCCCTGGTCACCTCATCACAATGTTCCAGGACCTTGTTATCACCATGCTCCATTCCCTTGTCATCACAATGCTCCATGACCCCTGTCATCACAATAATCCATGAATATTTTCAGCCCAATGCCCCATGACCTTCTCATCACAATGCTCCAGGACCAATATCATCACAATGCTCCATGATCACTGTCATCACAACACTCAATGACACCTGACAAAACAACGATCTGGGACTCTTGTCATAACAATGCTCCATTCCCTAGTCATCAAAATGCTCCATGACCCCTGTCATCACAATACTCCAGGAACAATTTCAGCCCAATTCTCCATGACACTTGTCATCACAATGATCCATGCCCTTGTCATCCTAATGCTCCATGACCCCTGTATTCACAATGCTCCGTGACGCTTGTCATTACAATGCTCCATGACACATGTCATCACAATGCTCTATGCCATTCTCAGCACAATGCTCCATGCCCTTTTCATCACAATGCTCCATGACCCCTGTCATCACAATGCTCCGTTACTCCAGTCATCACAATTCTTCATAACATTTGTCATCACAATGGTCGATACCCGTGTCATCACAAGGCTTTGTTAAATTTGTAACCACAATGCTCCATGAACTGTTCATCACAATGCTCCATGACAGTTGTCATCACAATGCTCCATGCCTTTGTCAGAAAAATGCTCCATGACCCTTATCATCACAATGTGCCACACGGTATTCATCCCAACGGTCCAGAAATTTGTCATCGCAATTCTCCATACATCTTGTAATCACAATGCTCCATTCTCTTCTCATCACAATTCTCCATTACCTCTGTCATCACAATGCACCAAGATCCCTATAATCACAAAGCTCCACGCCCTTGTCATCAAAAAGCTCCATGACGCATGTCATCAGAATGTTCCATGGCCTTCTCCACACAATGCTCCATGCCCTTGTCATCACAATGCTCCAAGACCCATGTAATCACAATGCTTCATTCCCCTTTTCATCAGAATGCTCCATGAGACTTGTCATCACAAGTCTCCATGGTCTTCTCATCACAATGCTCCAGGACCTTGTCATCACCATGCTCCATTCCCTTGTGATCACAATGCTCCATGACCCCTGTCATCACAATACTCCATGAACATTTTCAGCCCAATGCCCCATGAACTTCTCATCACAATGCTCCAAGACCAATATCATCACAATGCTCCATTATCACTGTCATCACAACACTCAATGACACCTGACAACACAATGATCCGGGACTCTTGTCATCACAATGCTCCATTCCCTAGTCATCACTATGCTCCATGACCCCTGTCATCACAATACTCCATGAACATTTTCAGCCCAATGATCCATGACCCTTGTCATCAAAATTATACATGCCCTTGTCATCCCAGTGCTCCATGACCCCTGTATTCACAATGCTCTGTGACGCTTGTCATCACAGTGCTCCATGACACCTGTCATCACAATGCTCCATGCCTTTGTCAGCAAAATGCTACATGACTTTGTCATTACAATGCTCTATGTGCTTGTCATCACAATACTGCATTACCATTGTCATCACTATCCTCCATGTACTTTGGGATCCCATTGCTTCATGCCCTTGTCTTCACAATGCTCCATGTTCCTTGAAATCAAAATGATCCATGACCACTGTCATCGCAATGCTCCAAACCCTTGTGATCACAATGTTCCATAACACTTTTCATCACAGTGCTCCATGATGCCTGTCATCACAATACTCCATGCCCTTTTCATCACAATGCTCCATGACCTTTGTCATCACAATTCTCAATACACTTGTCATCACAATGCTCCCTGACACTTGTCGTCAGAATGCTCCTTGAACCCTGTCACGAAATGGCTCCTTGCATTTTTCATCACAAAGCCCCATGCCATTTTCATCACAATGCTCCATGCCATTGTCATCAAAATACTCCACAAGCTTGTCATCTGAATGCTCCATGACCCTTGTCATCACAATTCTCCATGCACTTGTCAGCACAATGCTCCCTGAACCTTGTCATCACTATGCTCCAAGCCATTGTCATCACAAAGCTCCTTTACATTTGTCATCAGAATCCTCCATGAAACTTGACATCACAATGCTCCATGACATTGTCATCAAAATGGGCCAATACATATGTCATCACAATGCTCCGTGACACATCTTTTCACAATACTGCATGACCTGTTCATCACAATGCTCCATGCCCTTGTCATCAAAATGCGCCATTCCAACTGTCATCACAATAATCCATGAAACTTATTAGACCAATGCTCCATGCCCTTGTCATCACAATGCTCCATGCCCTTGTTATCACAAGGTTCCAAGACCCCTGTAATCAGTATGCTCCATGCCCCTTTTCATCAGTATGCTCCATGAGACTTGTCATCACAAGGCTCCATGGATTTCTCATCACAGTGCTCCAGGACCTTGTCATCACAATGCTTCACGACATTGTCATGATATTTCTCAATGGCCGTTGTCATCATAATGCTCCAAGTCGTAGTCATTTCAATGCTCCATTATATTTGTCATTACAATACTCCATTACATTGGGCATCACAATGCTCCATGCCATTGTCATCGCAATGGACCATGACATATGTCATCACAATGCTCCCTGACACCTGTCTTCACAATACACCATGCCATTGTCATCACAATGCTCCATGCCCTTGTCATCACAATGCACCATGTCCACTGTCATCACAATCATCTATGAAATTTGTCAGACCAATGCTCCATGACCCTGTCATCACAGTGCTCCATGCCCTTGTCATCACAATGCTCCATGACCCCTGTCATCACAATGCCCCGTGATCCCAGTCATCACAAAGTTTCATAACGTTTGTCATCACAACGGTCTTTTCCCGCATCATCACATGACTCTGTGACATTTGTTAACCACAATGCTCCATAAACTTTTCATCACAATGCTCCGTGACCCTTGTCATCACAACGCTCCATGCCTTTGTCAGAACAATGCTCCATGACTTTTGTCATCACAATGTGCCATGCAATTTTCATCGCAATGATCCACAACCTTGTCATCGCTATGCTCCATAAACCTTGTAATCACAGTGCTCCATGAACTTCTCATCCAAATGCTCTCTCACATGAGATATCACAATGTTCCACCACTAGTCATCACAATCCTCCCTCACCCCTGTTATCACAATGTTCCATGACCCCTGTCATCACAATGCTACATCGCCTTATCTGCACAATGTTCCATGACCCCTGACATCACAGTGTTCCATAACCCCTGTCATCAAAATGCTCCATGACCCTTTTCATCCCAAAGATCCATGACCACTTGCATCACAATGTTCTATAACCCCTGTCATCAAAATGTTCCATTACACTTTTCATCAATTTGCTGCATGACGCTGTCATCAAAATGCTCCCTGCCCTTCTCATCACAATGCACCACACCCTTGTCATCAAAATGCTCCATGACCATTGTCATCACAAAGCTCCATGACACTTGGCATCACAATGCTCCATGTCATTGTCATCACAATGCTCCATGAAACCTCTCATCACATGGCTCCATGCCCTTGTCATCACAAAGCACCATGACACTTGTCATCACAATGCTCGATGCCCTTCCCATCACAATGCTCCATGCCTTTGTCATTACAATCCTCCATGACCCATGTTTCACAGTGTTCCCTGCCCTTGTCATCACAATGCTCCATGCCCACTCTCATCACAATAATCCATGAAATATTTCAGACCAATGCTCAATGCCCTTCTCATCACAATGCTCCATTACCTCTGTCATAAAAATGCTCCATGACCCCTGCCATCACAATGTTCCACGGCCTTGTCATCACAAGGCTCCATGACCCTTGTCTTCAAAATGCTCCAAAACCCCTGTAATCACAATGCTCCCTGTCCTTGATATCACAAAGCTCCATGACGCATGTCATCAGAATGTTCCATGGCCTTCTCCTCACAATGCTCCATGCCCTTTTCATCACAATGCTCCAAGACCCCTGTAATCACAATGCTCCATGCCCCTTATCATCAGAATGCTCCATGAGACTTGTCATCACAAGTCTCCATGGTCTTCTCATCACAATGCTCCAGGACCTTGTCATCACCATGCTCCATTCCCTTGTCATCACAACGCTCCATGACCCCTGTCATCACAATACTCCATGAACATTTTCAGCCCAGTGCTCCGTGATCTTCTCATCACAATGCTCCAAGACCAATATCATCACAATGCTCCATGACCACTGTCATCACAACACTCCATGACACCTGACAACACAATGATCCGGGACTCTTGTCATCACAATGCTCCATTCCCTAGTCATCACAATGCTCCATGACCACTGTCATCACAATACTCCATGAATATTTTCAGCCCAATACTCCATGACGCTTGTCATCACAATGATCCATGCCCTTGTCATCCCAATGCTACATGACCCCTGTATTCACAATGCTCCGTGACGCTTGTCATCACAGTGCTCCATGACACCTGTCATCACAATGCTCCACGCCTTTGTCATCAAAATGCTACATGAACTTCTCATTACAATACTCTATGCACTTGTCATCACAATACTCCATTACCATTGTCATCACTATCCTCCATGAACCTTGTGATCACATTGCTTCATGCCCTTGTCATCACAATGCTACATGCTCCTTGAAATCAAAATTATCCATGACCTCTGTCATCGCAATGCTCCAAACACTTGTGATCACAATGTTCCATAACACTTGTCATCACAACACTCCATGATGCCTATCATCACAATACTCCATGCCCTTTTCATCACAATGCTCCATGACCTTTTTCATCACAATTCTCAATACACTTGTCATCACAATGCTCCATGACACTTGTCGTCAGAATGCTCCTAGAACCCTGTCATGAAAAGCCTGCATGCATTTTTCATCACAATGCTCCATGCCATTGTCATCAAAATACTCCACAAGCTTTTCATCAGAATGCTCCATGACCCTTGTCATCACAATTCTCCATGCACTTGTCAGCACAATGCTCCCTGAACCTTGTCATCACTATGCTCCAAGCCATTGTGATCACAATGCTCCATTACCTTTGTCATCAGAATCCTCCATGACATTTGTCACCACAATGCTCCATGCCATTGTCATCACAATGGGCCAATACATATGTCATCACAATGCTCCGTGACACCTCTTTTCACAATACTGCATGACCTGGTCATCACAATGCTCCATGCCCTTGTCATCACAATGCGCCATTCCAACTGTCATCACAATAATCCATGAAACTTATTAGACCAATGCTCCATGTCCTTGTCATCACAATGCGCCATGCCCTTGTTATCACAATGTTCCAAGACCCCTGTAATCAGAATGCTCCATGCCCCTTTTCATCAGTATGCTCCATGAGACTTGTCATCACAAGGCTCCATGGTTTTCTCATCGCAGTGCTCCAGGACCTTGTCATCACAATGCTTCACGACATTGTCATGAAAATTCTCATTGGCCCTTGTCATCATAATGCTCCAAGCCATAGTCATCACAATGCTACATTATATTTGTCATTACAATCCTCCATTACATTTGGCATCACAATGCTCCATGCCATTGTCATCGCAATGGACCATGACATATGTCATCACAATGCTCCCTGCCACCTATCTTCACAATACACCATACTCTTGTTATCACAATGCTCCATGCCCTTGTCATCACAATGCACCATGTCCACTGTCATTACAATCATATATGAAACTTGTCAGACCAATGCTCCATGCCCCTGTCATCACAGTGCTCCATGCCCTAGTCATCACAGTGCTCCATGACCCCTGTCATCACAATGCCCCGTGACACCAGTCATCACAATGCTTCATAACGTTTGTCATCACAACGGTCCATGCCCGCGTCATCACAAGGCTCTGTTACAATTTTAACCACAATGCTCCATGAACTTTTCATCACAATGCTCCGTGACCCTTGTCATCACAATGCTCCATGCCTTTGTCAGAACAATGCTCCATGACTTTGTCATCACAATGTGCCCTGCAATTTTCATCACAATGATCCACAACCTTGTCATCGCTATGCTCCATAAACCTTGTAATCACAATGCTCCATGCATTTCTCATCCAAATGCTCTGTCACATGAGATATCACAATGTACCACCACTAGTCATCACAATCCTCCCTCACCCCTGTTATCACAATGTTCCATGACCCCTGTCATCACAATGCTACATCCCATTTTCTGCACAATGTTCCATGACCCCTGACATCACAATGTTCCATAACCCCTGTCATCAAAATGCTCCATGACCCTTTTCATCCCAAAGATCCATGAACCCTGGCATCACAATGTTCTATAACCCCTGTCATCAAAATGTTCCATTACACTTTTCAACAAATTGCTGCATGACCCTGTCATCAAAATGCTCCCTGCCATTCTCATCACAATGCACCACACACTTTTCATCAAAATGCTCCATGACAATTGTCATCACAAAGCTCCATGGCCCTTGGCATCACAATGCTCCATGTCATTGTCATCACAATGCTCCATGATCCCTCTCATCACATGGCTCCATTCCCTTGTCATCACAAAGCACCATGACACTTGTCATCACAATGCTCGATGCCCGTCCCATCACAATGCTCCATGCATTTGTCATTACAATCCTCCATGACCCATGTATCACAGTGTTCCGGGCCCTTGTCATCACAATGCTCCATGCCCACTCTCATCACAATAATCCATGAAACATTTCAGACCAATGCTCAATGCCCTTCTCATCACAATGCTCCATTATCTCTGTCATAACAATGCTTCATGACCCCTGCCATCACAATGTTCCACGGCCTTGTCATCACAAGGCTCCATGACCCTTGTCATCACAATGCTCCAAAACCCCTGTAATCACAATGCTCCATGTCATTGTCATCACAATGATCCATGAACCATCTCATGACATTGCTCCTTGCCCTTGTCATCAAAAGCTCCATGACACTAGTCATCACAATGCTCAATGCCGTTCTCATCACAATGCTCCATGCCCTTGTCATTACAATCCTCCATGACCCATGTATCACAGTGTACCGTGCCCTTGTCATCACAATGCTCCATGCCCACTCTCATCACAATAATCCATGAAACATTTCAGACCAATGCTCAATGCCCTTCTCATCACAATGCTCCATTACCTATGTCATAAAAATGCTCCATGACCCCTGCCATCAAAATGTTCCAAGGCCTTGTCATCACAAGGTACCATGGCCCTTGTCATCACAATGCTCCAAAACCCCTGTAATCACAATGCTCCATGCCCTTGTCATCACAATGCTCCATGAACTTTGTCATCACAATTCTCAATACACTTGTCATCATAATGCTCCCTGACACTTGTCGTCAGAATGCTCCTTGATCCCTGTCACGAAAAGGCTGTATGCCTTTTTCATCACAAAGCCACATGCCGTTTTCATCACTATGCTCCATGCCATTGTCATCAAAATACTCCACAAGCTTTTCATCAGAATGCTCCATGACTCTTGCCATCACAATTCTCCATGCACTTGTCAGCACAATGCTCCCTGAACATTGTCATCACTATGCTCCAAGCCATTGTCATCAAAATGCTCCATTTCCTTTGTCATCAGAATCATCCATGACAATTTACATCACAATGCTCCATGCCATTGTCATCACAATGGGCCAATATATATGTCATCACAATGCTCCGTGACACCACTTTTCACAATACTGCATGACCTGATCATCACAATGCTCCATGCCCTTCTCATCACAATGCTCCATTACTTCTGTCATCACAATTCTCCAAGAACCCTGTAATCACAATGCTCCATGCCCTTGTCATCACAAAGCTCCATGATGCATGTCATCAGAATGTTCCATGGCCTTTTCCACACAATGCTCCATGCCGTTGTCATCACAATGCTCCAAGACACATGTAATCACAATGTTCCATGCCCCTTTTCATCAGAATGCTCCATGAGACTTGTCATCACAAGTCTCCATGGTCACATCATCACAATGCTCCAGGACCTTGTTATCACCATGCTCCATTCCCTAGTGATCACAATGCTCCATGACACCTGTCATCACAATAATCCATGAATATTTTCAGCCCAATGCCCCATGACCTTCTCATCATAATGCTCCAAGACCAATATCATCACAATGCTCCATGATCACTGTCATCACAACACTCAATGACACCTGACAACTCAATGATCTGGGACTCTTGTCATCACAATGCTCCATTCCCTAGTCATCACAATGCTCCATGACCCCTGTCATCACAATACTCCAGGAACATTTTCAGCCCAATTCTCCATGACCCTTGTCATCACAATGATCCATGCCCTTGTCATCCTAATGCTCCATGACCCCTGTATTCACAATGCTCTGTGACGATTGTCATCACAGTGCTCCATGACACATGTCATCACAATGCTGTATGCCATTCTCAGCACAATTCTCCATGCCCTTTTCATCACAATTCTCCATTACCCCTGTCATCACAATGCTCCGTGACTCCAGTCATCACAATTCTTCATAACATTTGTCATCACAATGGTCGATACCCATGTCATCACAAGGCTCTGTGACTTTTGTAAACACAATGCTCCATGAACTTTTCATCACAATGCTCCGTGACACTTGTCATCACAATGCTCCATGCCTTTGTCAGAAAAATGCTCCATGACCCTTGTCATCACAATGTGCGACACGCTTTTCATCCCAACGGTCCACAAATTTGTCATCGCAATGCTCCATAAACCTTGAAATCACAATGCTCCATTCCCTTCTCATCACAATGCTCCATTACCCCGGTTATAACAATGCTCCATTACCACTGCCAACACAATGTTCCGCGGCCTTGTCTTCACAAGGCTCCATGACACTTGTCATCACAGTGCTCCAAGACTCCTGTAAGCACAATGCTCCATGCCCTTGTCATCACAAAGCTCCATGACACATGTCATCAGAATGTTCCATGTCCTTCTCCACACAATGCCCCATGCCCTTGTCATCAAAATGCTCCAAGACCTCTGTAATCACAATGCTCCATGCCCCTTTTCATCTCAATGCTCCATGAACCCTCTCATCACAATGCATCATGCCAATCATCATAATGCTTCCGGCTATTGTCAGCACAATGAAATCAAAATTCTCCATGACCTCTGTCATCACAATGCTCCATGACCCCTGTCATCACAATACTCCATGAACATTTTCAGCCCAATGCTCCATGACAATTGTCATCACAATGATCTTTGCCCTTGTCATCCCAATGCTACATGACCCCTGTATTCACAATGCTCCATGACGCTTGTTATCACAGTGCGCCATGACACTTGTCATCACAATGCTCCATGCCTTTGTCAGCAAAATGATACATGACCCTGTCATTATAATGCTCTATGTGCTTGTCATCACAATACTCCATTACCGTTGTCATCACAATCCTCCATGAACCTTGGGATCACATTGCTTCATGCCCTTGTCATCACAATGCTCCATGCTCCTTGAAATCAAAATGATCCATGACCTCTGTCATAACAATGCTCCAAACCCTTGTGATCACAATGTTCCATAACACTTGTCATCACAATGCTCCATGATGCCTGTCCTCACAATACTCCATGCCCTTTTCATCACAATGCTCCATGCCCTTTGTCATCACAATTCTCAATACACTTGTCATCACAATGCTCCCTGACACTTGTCATCAGAATGCTCCTTGAACCCTGTCTCGAAAAGGCTCCATGCCTTTTTCATCAGTATGCCCCATGCCGTTTTCATCACATTGCTCCACGCCACTGTCATCAAAATACTCCACAAGCTTGTCATCAGAATGCTCCATGACCCTTGTCATCACAATTCTCCATGCACTTGTCAGCACAAAGCTCCCTGACCCTTGTCATCACAATGCTCCAAGCCATTGTCATCACAATGCTCCATTACCTTTGTCATCAGAATCCTCCATGACACTTGGCATCACAATGCTCCATGCCATTGTCATCACAATGGGCCATTACATATGTCATCACAATGCTCCCTGACACCTGTCTTCCCAATACTGCATGACCTGGTCATCACAATGCTCCATGCCGTTGTCATCACAATGCGCCATTCCAACTGTCATCGCAATAATCCATGAAACTTATTAGACCAATATTCCATGCCCTTGTCATCACAATACTCCATGCCCTTGTTATCACAATGCTCCATGACCCCTGTCATCACAATGCTCCGTGACTCCAGTTATCAAAATGCTTCATGATCTTTGTCATCACAATGGTCCATGACTTCGTCATCAACAGTCTCTGTGACCTTTTTAACCACAATGCTCCATGAACTTTTCATCACAATGCTCTTTGACCTTTGTCATCACAATGCTCTATGCCTTTCTCAGCACAATGCTCCATGACCCTTGTCATCACAATGCTCCATGCGCTTGTCAGCACAATGCTCCATGACACATGTCATCCCAGTGCACCATTCGCTTGTCATCACAGTGCTCCAAAATCTTGACATCACAATGCTCCATGAACCTTTTCATCACAATACTCCATGGACTTCACACCAAAATGCTCTCTCACCACTGATGTCACAATGTTACATCAATATTCGTCACAATATTCCCTCACCGCTGTCATCAAAATGTGCCATGACTCCTGTCATCACAATGCTACATGCATTTATCATCACAATGTTCGATGACCCCTGGCATCACAATGTTCCATAACCACTGTCATCAAAATGTTCCTTGACACTTTTCATCAAATTAATCCATGACCCTGTCATCACAATGCTCCCTACCCTTCTCATCACAATGCACAACGCACTTGTCATCAAAATGATCCATGACATTTGTCATCACAAATATCTATAACCATTGTTATCACAATGCTCCATGTCATTGTCATCACAATGCTCCATTAAGGTTCTCATCACATTTCTTCATGTCCATGTCATCACAAACCTCCATGACACATATCATCAGAATGCTCCATGGCCTTCTCATCACAATGCTCCTTGCCCTGCCATCACGATGTTCCATGGCCTTGTCATCACAAGGCTCCATGACCCTTCTCATCACAATGCTCCAAGAACCCTGTAACCACAATGATCCATGTCCATTTTCATCTCAATGTTTCATGAACCCTGTCATCACAATGCACCATGACCATCATCATAATGCTTCATGCTATTGTCATCACAATGAAATCAAAATGCTCCATGATCTCTGTCATAACAATGCTCCAAACGCTTGTGATCACAATATTCCAAAACACTTGTCATCACAATGCACCATGACGCTCGTCATCACAATTATCCATGGTCTTCTCATCACAAAGCTCCATGACCTTTGTCATGACGATGCTCAATACACTTGTCATCAAAATGCTCCCTGACACTTGTTGTCTGTATGCTCCTTGAACCCTGTCATGACAAGGCTCCATGCTTTTTCATCACAATGCTCCAAAACCCATGTAATCACAATGCTCTATGCCCTTGTCATCACAAAGCTAAAGGACGCATGTCTTCAGAATGCTCTGGGTTTGCTCCTCACAATGCTCCATGCACATGTCATCACAATGTTCCAAGACGCCTGTAATCACAATGGTCCATGTCCATTTTCATCAGTATGCTCCATGAGATTTGTCATCACAAGGCTCCATGTTTTTCTCATGACAATGCTCCAGGACATTGTCATCACAATGCTTCACGACCTTGTCCTGAAAACTCTCAATGGCCCTTGTCATCATAATGGTCCAAACCCTAGTCATCACAGTGCTCCATTATATTTGTCAACACAATCCTCCATTACATTTGGCATTACAAGGCTCCCTGCTATTGTCATCGCAATGGACCATGACATATGTCATCACAATGCTCCCTGACAACTGTCTTCACAATACTCCATGACCTTCTAATCACAATGATCCATGCCCTTGTCATCACAATGCACCATGTCCACTGTCCTCACAATAATCTATGAAAGTTGTCAGACGAATGCTCCATGCCCCTGTCATCACAATGCTCCATGCCCTTGTCATCACAATGCACCATGACCCCTGTCATCACAATGCTCCGTGACTCCAGTCATCACAATGCTTCATAACATTTGTCATCACAGTGCTCCATGCCCGCGTCATCACAAGGCTCTGTGTCGTTTGTAACCACAATGCTCCATGAACACTTCATCACAATACTCCGTGACCCTTGTCATCACAATGCTCCATGCCTTTGTCAAAAAAATGCTCCATGACCCTTTTCATCACAATTTGCCACGCACTTTTCATCACAACGGTCCACAATTTTCTCATTGCAATGCTCCATAAAACTTGTAATCACAATGCTCCATGCCCTTCTCATCACAATGCTCCATTACACCTGTCATAACAGTGCTCCATGACGCCATTCATCACGATGTTCCATGGCCTTGTAATCACAAGGCTCCATGACACTTGTCATCACAATGCTCCAAGACCCCTGTAATCACAATGCTCCATGCCCTTGTCATCACAAAGCACCATGACACAAGTCATCAGAATGTTCCATGGCCTTCTCATTAAATGCTCCATGCCATTGTCATCACAATGCTCCAAGACCCCTCTAATCACAATGCTCCATGCCCTTGTCATCACAAAGCACCATGACACATGTCATCAGAATGTTCCATGGCCTTCTCATTAAATGCTCCATGCCATTGTAATCACAGTGCTCCAACACCCCTGTAATCACAATGCTCCATGCCCCTTTTCATCTCCATGCTCCATGAACCCTGTCATCATAATGCATCATGCCCATCATCATATTGCTTCTGGCTATTGTCAGCACAATGAAATCAAAATTCTCCTTGACCTCTGTCACCACAATGCTCCATGACCCCTGTCATCACAATACTCCATGAACATTTTCAGCCCACTGCTCCATGACACTAGTCATCACAATGATCCATGCCCTTGTCATCCCAATGCTCCATGTCCCCTGTATTCACAATGCTCCGTGACGCTTGTCATCACAGTGCTCCATGACACCTGTCATCACAATGCTCCATGACTTTGTCAGCAAAATGCTACATGACCTTGTCATTACAATTCTCTATGTGCTTGTCATCAAAATACTCCATTTCCATTGTCATCACAATCCTCCATGAACCTGGGAATCACATTGCTTCATGCCCGTGTCATGACAATGCTCCATGCTCCTTGAAATCAAAATGATCCATGACCTCTGTCATCGCAATGCTCCAAACCATTGTGATCCCAAAGTTCCATAACACTTGTCATCACAATGCTCCATGATGACTGTCATCACAAAATTCCATGCCCTTTTCATCACAATGCTCCATGACCTTTGTCATCACAATGCTCATTACACTTGTCATCAAAATGGTCCCTGACACTTGTCATCAGAATGCTCCTTGAACCCTGTCACGAAAAGGCTCCATGCCATTTTCATCACAATGCCCCATGCCGTTTTCATCACAATGCTCCGTGACCATTGTCATCAAAATGCTCCATGTCTTTGTTTGAAAAATGTTCCATGACCCTTCTTATCACAATGTGCCATTCGCTTTTCATCACAACGGTCCAGAAACTTGTCATTGCAATGCTCCATAAACCTTGTAATCACAATGCTCCATACACTTCTCATCAAAATGCTCTCTCACCAGATATATCACAGTGTTTCATCACTAGTCGTCACAATACTCCCTCACCCTTGTAATCACAATATTCCATGACCCCTGTCATCACAATGCTACATCCCCTTATCATCACAATGTTCCATGACCCCTGACATCACAATGTTCTATAACCCCTGTCACCAAAATGTTCCAATACACTTTTCATCAAATTGCTGCATGACCCTGGCATCAAAATACTCCCTGCCATTCTCATCACAATGCACCATGCACTTGTCATCAAAATGCTCCACGACCTTTGTCATCACAAAGCTCCATGACCCCTGGCATCACAGTGCTCGATGTCATTGACATCACAATGCTCCATGAACCCTCTCATCATATTTCTCCATGCCCTTGTCATCACAAACCTCCATGACACTTGTAATCACAATGCTCGATGCCCTTCTCATCACAATGCCCCATGCCCTTCTCATTAGAATCCTCCATGACCCATGTATCACAGTGTTCCATGCCCTTATCATCACAATGCTCTATGCCCACTCTCATCACAATAATCCATGAAACATTTCAGACCAATGCTCCATGCCCTTCTCATCACAATGCTCCTTTACCTCTGTCATAACTATGCTTCATGACACCTGCCATCACAATGTTCCACGGCCTTGTCATCACAAGGCTCCATGACACTTGTCATCACAATGCTCCACGACCCATCTAATCAAAATGCTCCATGCCCTTGTCATCAAAAAGCTACATGACGCATGTCATCAGAACATTCCATGGCCCTGTCATCAAAATTCCCCATGCCCTTGTCATCACAATGCTCCAAGACCCTTGTAATCAAAATGCTCCATGCGTCTTTCCATCTCAATGCTCCATGAACCCTGTCATCACAATGGACGATGCCCATCATCATAATGCTTCAGGCTATTGTCATCACAATGAAATCACAATGCACCATGACCTCTGTCATTACAATGCTCCAAACCCTGATGATCACAATGTTCCATAACACTTATCATCACAAAACACCTTGACGCTCATCATCACAATTATCCATGGTCTTCTCATCACAATGCTCCATGACCTTTGTCATCACAATGCTTAATACACTTGTTATCACAATGCTCCCTGACACTTGTCATCAGTATGCTCCATTCACCCTGTCATGACACGTCTCCATGCATTTTTCATCATAGTGATCCATGCCATTTTAATCACAATGCTCCAAGACCCCTGTAATCACAATGCTCCATGCCCTTGTCATCATAATGCTCAATGATGCATGTCATCAGAATGCTCCATGGCCTTCTCATCACAATGCTCCATGCCCTTGTCATCACAATGCTCCAAGACCCCTGTAATCACAATGCTCCATGTCCCTTTTCATCAAAATGCTCCATGAGACTTGTCATCACAAGTCTCCATTGTCTTCTCATCAAAGTGCTTCAGGAACTTGTCATCAAAATGCTCCATGATCCCTGTCATCACAATACTCCATGAACATTTTCAGCCCAATGCTCCATGATTCTTGTCATCACAATGATCCATGCCCTTGTCATCCCAATGCTCCATGACACCTGTATTCACAATGCTCCGTGACGCTTGTCATCACAGGGCTCCATGACACCTGTCATCACAATGCTCCATGCCTTTGTCAGCAAAATACTACCTGACCTTGTCATTGCAATGCTCTATGCGCTTGTCATCACAATACTCCATTCCCATTGTCATCACAGTCCTCCATGAACCTTGGGATCACATTGCTTCATGCCCTTGTCATCACAATGCTCCATGATCCTTGAAATCTAAATGATCCATGACCTCTGTCATCACAATGCTCCAAACCCTTGTGATCACAATGTTCCATAGCACTTGTCATCACAACGCTCTAAGATGCCTGTCATCACATTACTCCATGCCTTTTTCATCACAATGCTCCATGACCTTTGTCATCACAATTCTCAATACACTTGTCATCACAATGCTCCCTGACACTTGTCATCAGAATGCTCCTTTAACCCTTTCACGAAAATGCTCCATTCCTTTTTCATCACAATGCCCATGCCGTTTTCATCACAATGAACCATGACATTGTCATCAAAATACTCCACAAGCTTGTCATCAGAATGTTGCATGACGCTTGTCATCACAATTCTCCATGCACTTGTCAGCACAATGCTCCCTGACCCTTGTCATCACAATGCTCCAAGCCATTGTCATCACAATGCTCCATTTCCATTGTCATCAGAATCCTCCATGACACTTGGCATCACAATGCTCCATGCCATTGTCATCACAATGGGCCATTACATATGTCATCACAATGCTCCCTGACACCTGTCTTCACAATACTGCATGACCTGGTCCTCACAATGCTCCATGCCCTTGTCATCACAATGTGCCATTCCAACTGTCATCGCAATAATCCATGAAACTTATTAGACCAATGTTCCCTGCCCTTGTCATCACAATGCTCCATGCCCTTGTTATCACAATGCTCCATGACCCCTGTCATCACAATGCTCCATGAATCGATTCATCACAATGCTTCATGACCTTTGTCATCACAATGGTCTATGTGCTCGTCATCCACAGTCTCTGTGACATATTTAACCACATTGCTCCATGAAATTTTCATCACAATGCTCTTTGACCCTTGTCATCACAATGCTCTATGCCTTCCTCACCACAATGCTCCATGACCCTTGTCATCACAGTGCTCCATGCGCTTGTCAGCACAATGCACCATGACCCATGTCATCACAATGCACCCTGCGCTTGTCATCACAGTGCTCCACAATCTTGTCACCACAATGCTCCATAAAACTTGTCATCACAATTTTCCATGCACTTCTCATCAAATTGCTCTCTCACCACAGATATCACAATGTTACATCACTATTCATCACAATACATCCTCACCACTGTAATCACAATGTTCCATGACTCCTGTCTTTGCAATGCTACATGCACTTATCATCACAAAGTTCGATGACCCCTGACATCACAATGTTCCATAACCCCTCTCATCAAAATATGCCATTACAATTTTCATCAAATTGCTCTATGACCCTGTCATCACAATGCTCCCTGCCCTTCTCATCACATTGCACCACCCCTTGTCATCAAATTGCTCCATGACCTTTGTCATCACAAAGCTCCATGACCCTTGGCACCTCAATGCTCCATGCCATTGTCATCACAATGCTCCATGAACCCTCTAATCACAATGCTCCATGCCCCTTTGCATCTCAATGATCCATGAACCCTGTCATCAAAATGCACCATTCCCATCATCATAATGCTTCAGGCTCTTGTCATCACAATGAAATCAAAGTATTCGATGATCTGTCTCATCACAATGCTCCAAATCCTTGTGATCACAATGTTCTATAACACTTATCATCACAACGCCCCATGACACTCATCATCACAATTATCCATGCTCTTCTCATCATAGTGCTCCATGACCTTTGTCATCACAATGCTCTATAAACTTGTCATCACAATGCTCCCTGACACTTGTCATCAGTATGCTCCTGGAACCCTGTCATGACAAGGCTCCATACCATTTTCATAACAATGATCCATGCCAATTTCATCACAATGCTCCAAGACACCAATAATCACAGTGCTCCATGCTCTTGTCATCACAATGCTCCAAGACCCCTGTAATCACAATACTCCATGCCCCTTTTCATCAGAATGCTCCATGAGACTTGTTATTACAAGGCTCCATGGTCTTCTCATCACAATGCTCCAGGAACTTTTCATCACAGTGCTCTATTCCCTTGTCATCACAATGCTCCATGACCCCAGTCCTCACAATACTTCCTGAATATTTTCAGTCCAATTCTCCAGGAACTTCTCATCACAATGCTTCATGATCCCTATCATCACAATGCTCCATGACCACTGTCATCACAGCGCTCCATGACCCCTGACAACACAGTGATCCGGGACTCTTGTCATCACAATGCTCCATTCCCTAGTCATCACAATGCTCCATGAACATTTTCAGCCTAATGCTCCATGACACTTGTCATCACAATGATCCATGGCCTTGCCATCCCTATGCTCCATGACCCCTGTAATCACAATGATCCGTGATGCTTCTCATCACAGTGCTCCATGACCCTTATCATCACAATGCTCCATGCCTGTGTCAGCAAAATGCTACATGACCTTGTCCTCACAATGCTCCATTTGCTTGTCATCACAATACTCCATTACCATTGTCATCACAATCCTCCATGAACCTTGGGATCACATTGCTTCATGCCCTTGTCATCACAATGCTACATGCTCCTTGAAAACAAATGATCCATGAATTATATCATCACAATGCTCCAAACCCTTGTGATCACAATGTTCCATAACACTTGTCATCACAACGCTCCATGATGCTTGTTATCACAATACTCCATGCCCTTTTCTTCAAAATGCTCCATGATCTTTTTCATCACCATTCTCAATACACTTGTCATCACAATGTTCCCTGACACTTGTCGTCAGAATATTCCTTGAAACCTGTCATGAAATGGCTTCATGCCTTTTTTATCACAATGCTCCATGCCCTTTTCATCACAATGCTCCATGCCATTGTCGTCACAATACTCCACAAGCTTGTCATCAGAATGCTCCATGACACTTGTCATCACAGTGCTCCATGGCCACTGTCATCACAATGCTCCATACCCCTTGTCATTACTGTGCTCTATGACGCTCGTCATCACAATTATCCATGGTCTTCTCATCACAATTCTCCACGCCCTTGTCATCAAAATGCTCCATGACCCTTGTCATCACAATGCTCCATGGCCACTCTCATCACAATTCTCCATTTCCCTTGTCATTACAGTGCTCCATAACGCTCGTCATCACAATTATCCATGGTCTTCTCATCACAAAGCTCCACGGTCTTGCCATCACAATGCTCCATGCCCTGGTCATCACAATGCTCCATGTCCCCTGTCATCACAATTCTCCTCGTTCTTGGCATCACTATGCTCCATGACACTTCTCATCACCGTGTTACATGATTTGTCATCACAATTCTGTATGCACTTTTCATCACAATGCTCCATGACCGCTGTCATAGGAAGCTCCATGTGCTTCTCATCACAATGCTTCATGAACTTGTCATCAAAATTCTCAATGGCCCTTGTCATCACAATGCTCCATGCCCTTGTCATCACAATGCTCCATGTCCATTGTCATCACAATGCTCCAAGCCCTTGTCATCAAAATGCTCCATTACATTTGTCATCACAATCCTCCATGACACTTGGCATCACAATATGCCATTCCATTGTCATCGCAATGGACCATGACATATGTCATCACAATGCTCCCTGAGACCTGTCTTCAAAATACTCCATGACCTTCTCATCACAATGCTCCATGCATTTGTCATCACATTGCACCATGCCCACTGTCATCACAATAATCCACGAAACATGTCAGGCCAATGCTCCATGCCCCTGTCATCACAATGCTCATTGCCTTTTCATCACAAAGCTCTATGACCCCTGTCATCACAATGCTCCGTGACTCCAGTCATCACAATGCTTCATGACCTTTGTCATCACAATGGTCCATGCCCTCGTCATCACTAGGCTCTGTGACCTTTGTCACCAAAATGCTCCATGAAATTTTCATCACAATGCTCGGTGACCCTTGTCATCACATTGCTCCATGGCCCATGTCATCACAATGCACCATGTGCTTGTCATCACAGTGCTCCACAAGCTTGTCATCACAATGATCCATAAAACTTGTCCTCACAATGCTCCATGCACTTCTTATCAAAATGCTCTCTCACGAATGATATCAAAATGTTCCCTCACTAGTCATCACAATACACCCACTCCCCTGTCATCACAATGGTCCACAACACTGTCATGAAAATGTTCCATGACTCCTGACATCACAATGTTCCATAACCCCTGTCATCAAAATGTTCCATGACACTTTTCATCAAATTGCTCCATGACCCTGTCATCACAATGCTCCCTGCCCATCACAAGAGAATGCACCACACCCTTGTCATCAAAATGCTCCATGACCTTTGTCATCACAAAACTCCATGACCCTTGGCATCACAATGCTCCATGCCATTGTCATCACAAGGCTCCAAAAACCTCTCATCACATTATTCAAAGCCCTTGTCATCACATGATCCATGATGCATTTCATCACAATGCTCGATGCCATATCTTCTCACAATGCTCCATGCTCTTCTCATTACAATCCTCCATGAACCATGTATCACAGTGCTCCGTTCCCTTGTTATCACAATGCTCCTTGCCCCCTCTCATCACAATAATCCATGAAACATTTCAGACCAATGTTCCATGCCCTTTTCATCACAATGATCCAAGACTCCTGTAATCATAAGGCTCCATGCCCCTTTTCATCTCAATGCTCCATGAACGCTGTCATCACAATGCACCAAATGCGCATCATCATAATGCTTCATGCTATTGTCATCACAATGAAATCAAAATGCTCTATGACCTCTGTCATCACAATGCTCCAAATCCTTGTGATCACAATATTCCATAACACCTATCATCAGAGCTCCACATAACGCTCGTCATCACAAGTATCCATGGTCTTCGAATCACAATGCTCCATGACATTTGTCATCACAGTGCTCAATACCCTTGTCATCACAATGGTCCCTGACACTTGTCATCAGTATGCTCCTTGAACCCTGTCATGACAAGGCTCCGTACCTTTTTCATCACAATGTTACATGCCCTTTCCCTCACAGTGCTCCAATGCCCCTGTAATCACAATGTTCCATGCCCTTCTCCTCACAAAGCTCCATGATGCATGTCATCAGAACGCTCCATGACATTCTCATCCCATTGTTCACTGCCCTTGTCATCACTATGCTCCAAGAGCCCTGTAATCACAATGTTCCATGCCCTTGTCATCACAAAGCTCCATGATGCATGTCATCAGAACGCTCCATGACATTCTCATCCCAATATTCCTTGCCCTTGTCATCACAATGCTCCAAGAACCCTGTAATCACAATGCTCCATGACCCTTTTCATCAGAATGCTCCATGAGACTTGTCATCACATGGCTCCATGGTCTTCTCATCACAATGCTCCAGTACCTTGTCATCACAATGTTCCTTGACCCCTGTCATCACAATACTCCATGAACATTTTCAGCCCAATGCTCCATGACGTTCTCATCACAATGTTCCATGACCTCTGTCATCACAATGCTCCATGACCACTGTCATCACAATGCTCCATGAACCCTGACAACACAATGATCTGGGAATCTTGTCATCAAAATGCTCCATGCCCTTGTCATCCCAATGCTCCATGAACCCTGTAATCACAATGTTCCATGACGCTTGTCATCACAGTGCTCCATGAACCTTGTCATCACAATGCCTTTGACAGCAAAATGATACATAATCTTGTCATCACAATGCTCCATGCGCTTGTCATCACAATCCTCCATGACCCTTGGGATCATATTGCTTTATGACCTTGTCACCTCTATCTTGCCTTTCTGGTTTTTACAGATTTTCGGATGTCCTTTTTGAACGGTGGGAAGTGACAATTCTTTGTAGTGTGGATTTGCATTGCGCGCTTGCTTGATTGGCCAAAAAGGGCCTATGCCTTTTCTCCTGAATATATTCAGGAGAAAATTCATATGCTGTTTTTGGCCAAGTGCATCATTCTCGAAATTGTGATGCCTTTCCTGTGCTTTAAAGGTGATTCCAATTTACCTCTTGAAATATGTTTTGTGCAATTCTGCCTCATTTTCAAGTGCGCTTTGTTGCCTTCCCTCAACAGATTTTTTGAAGAGAATAGTCCTTTATAACTCTGCAGGTTTTTGATTTGCTTTGCCCCTGAGCTCCAATTTTCAAATCCCATTTTTGGGAGCTGACCGCAAATCCACAATTTTGCTTCAGGAACTATACTGGTTCCAGGGGTGGCTATACTGGTTCCCTGTGGGTGGCTGAGGCTTTGGTTAATTCTTCTTCCTGACGGGAATTTAGAGTGACATGTGTCCGTCCAAAGGCCTACATCTACTCTCTGATTGGTTCTCCCTCTTCCCTTTCATCCTCTGCACAATTAGCAAACTGTGCGAACCAGGAGGTTATAGGGGATGACTCTCCTAAGTTGGGAGATTGATAGTAAAGTAGTTGGAATGCCAAACTGTAGCACAAGGAGAGGAAAAAGTAGGAGACTTTCAGAAACCTTTCGCCATCACAGGGTGTCCATTCTCTAGGTTTCCCATACATGTTATAACTGTAGTGATATTCCCTTCTACCTGGAAATTTGGGACCCATGGAATGGTGGCATGCATTACTACTTTAAAGGGTCTGCATTTTCTCTCCCAATCTCACCAGTCCTCTCAGTCCCAAGTGTCCAGCCTTATGTCTCATCCAGCTGTCTTTGCAGATAGGGTCATTCTAGGTTTCATCAGAACCCCTGAAGGAATTGTGTAAGAATTTCGCTGTTTTTTGTTTTGTTTTTGAAATTCATTTTTATAATGGGGTTGAGCTGATTCTCACTGACGTGTTTATGCCGGTCTAGACACACTTGATTCCCTTACAGAGGCATATCAGTACATAGGTTTTAAGATTCTTACTAATCAGATATATTCCTCTGTGGGGAATAGGGGTTTTGAGTCCCGTTCACTGAGGAAGGTGTAGGTCTTGTCTATTCTGTATTTGGTTTATGGAATGGTACCTGTGCTAATATCAAACTCTGGCTTTATGCATCACCCCACCTCTCCTTTCCCCTTAAGGAGGCATAAGAGTGTTTTCTAAATGTGAGACGCTGCTCTCTTTCCTAATTCAGTTCATGTGTTGTGATGTTGACATTCCCTCTGTAAGTGATATCTTATGATAAGATTCTTTTTCTGTGTGACTAATTTCCCTTAGAATCATCATACCTAAATCCTCTCATTATGCTGCTACTGGCCTTATGACACTGATTTCACGTCTGAGTGATATTCCGTTGTACAAAATTACCACAAGTTCTTTATGCATTTCTCTTTTTCCTGGGATACTTTAGGTGTACCGAAGTTGAGGTTCTTGTATGCAGAGCAGCCCTAAACTTTGGGGTGCCTGTGTCTTGTTGATATTTAGTCTTCCCAAGTTATATGTCCATGAGTTGAAGTCCCCTTTGCTCGGGGGCTTTGTATTTTAGATGTTTTAGGAAACAGCATACACTTCTTCAGAGTAGCTCTTGGATATTTATACCCCACCCATCAGCGTGACTAGTCTCCCTGTTTTCCATGGCCTCTCCTGCATTTTTGATTTGTACACATTTTTTGGATGGCCTTTCTGAGCAGTGGAAATTGAGACTTCTTTGTTGTGCAGATTTGCATTTCCCTCTTGCTTGGTTGGCCAAAAACTCTGTATGTGTTTTTTTCCTGAAGATATTCACGAAACAAACGCATACACCCTTTTGCTCAACTGCATCATTTTAGAAATTCTGCTGCTTTTCATATGCTTTAAATGTGAGTACAATCTACCTTTTGAAAAATATTTCCTGCAATTCTGCCTCTCATTCAGAACCTCTTCGTTGCCTTACCTGAATATATTTTTGGACGTTGGTTATCATTTATATCTTTGCAGGTCTTTGAATTGTCTGCTCCTGAGCTCCATTTTGCAACTCGCTTTTTTTGTGAGCTGGCCGCCAAACCATTGGATTGATTCCGGCCCTATTCTGGTTCTGGGGAGGCAGGCTGAGCCTTTGGTTAATTCTTCTTCCTAAAGTGATATTAGAGTGACATGTGCCTGTCAAAACTCCTACAGCTAATCTCTCACTGGTTCCTCCTCTTCCCATTTATCCTCTTCAAAAATTGCAAACTGTGTGAAACAGGAGGTTAAAGGTGCTGATTCTCCAAGTGGGGAGATTGTTAGTAATGTGGCTGGAATGGCGAACCCCAGCACCAGGAGATCAAAAATGAGGTGCATTTTAGACACCTCTCCTGAGCACACGGTGTACATTCATCTCGGTTTCCCAGGCATGTGTTCACTGTCAGAAGATTCCCTTGAACCTGCCGATTTGGGACCCATGGAATGGGTACCAGGCAGTATTACTTTAAAAGTTCTGCATTTCCTCACCCAGCCTCTCTAACATCTCTCAGCGTGCATAGCTTCCAGCCTTATATATCATCCTGCTGTGGGTCTACATGTGTTCAATCCATGTTACATCGTAGCCCTTCAACAAAAGTTGTAAGAATTTTTGTCTGTCTCACTCTTTTTAAAAATATTTTTAAATTTATTTTTATATTGGTTACAGCTGATTTTCAAAGCTTGGTTTTTTGCTGCTGTACATCCACTTGATTCATGTACTGTGTGACAACAATAAATTCTTTCTCAGATGCCTACGAGTCATATGTATTATTTTCCAGTGACTTGAGTGGACTGAGTGCAGTTCTTTGAGGTACCGTGTAGGCCTTGCCAGTTATTCAATTTGGTACTTGGAATGGTATCTTTGCTAATTTCAACCTCCTGGATAATACCTCACCATTCCCCACCTTTCCCATTTAGCAGCCTTATGTCTATTTTCTACATATTTGACTAAGTTTCTGTTTTGTAGTTTATTTCATGTGTAGCCATTTTTGATTCCACCTTTAAGTGACATCTTATGATATGTGTCTTTTTCTTTCTGACATGTGTCACTTAGAATGATCGTATGTAACTCCTCCAGAGTTGTTCCAACTGGCCTTATTTCATTGATTTCTGGATGAGTAATATTCCACTCTATATAGGTACCCCATCTCTTTTATCCATTTTATCCTTCCAGGGACCTTTAGGTTATATCCTAGTGGAGGCCCTTTTTAACAGAGAGGTGGTAAACGTTGGAGTGCCTGTTTTCTGTCATTTTTTGTTTTTCCCAAGGTATACGCCCATGAGTGCAAGTGCCCTATGCTCTGTAGCTCAGTTTCCAGATGTTCTAGCAAACACAATACACTTCTCCAGAGTGGCCGTTGGCACATTACATTTCCACTATCAGCCTCACAGGGCTCCCTTTTCTCCTCACCCTGTCCTGCATTTCTGGTGTTTACACTTTATGTGGATGGCCCTTCTGACTGATGTGAAGTGATGCATTTTGTAGTATTGATTTCCAGTGCCCACCTGTTTGGTTGGATAAAAAGTGTGTATGGCCTTTACTTGAATATATTCAGAAAAAAATGCATACGCCCTTTTGGGCCAACTGCATCATTGGCGATGTTCAGCCCCTTTTCTTGTGCTTTAACGGGGAGTCCTTTCTACCTCTTCAAATCTGTTTCCTGCCACTCTCCCTTGCTTACAAGTCATTTTCTGTGACTTACCTCAAGACATTTTTCGACACTAGATATTTTCAACTCTGCAGTTTCATGAATTTTATTGCCCCCGAGTTCCATTTTTCAACTTGTGTTTTTGGAAACTGGATACAAAACAGCGGGATTTCCTCTAGCCCTATTCTGTTTCCATGGGCAATTATAGCCTTTGATGAATTTGTCTTCCAGATAGGAAATTAGAGTGGCATTTGCCTGTCTGAACAACTAAGACTTGTCTCTAAATTTTTCTCATCCTTCCGCTTCATCCTCTGGACAGATTCCAAACTGTGTGCAACAGGATGTTGACGGTGCTGATATCCCCAAGTGAGGAGATTGTTAGGAAAGATGCTGGAGGGGTGAACCCGAGCACCAGGCGATGAGGAGATGAGGTGCCTTTTCCAAACTCTTTCCGATCAAACGGTGTACCATCCTCTAGGTGTGACAGGCATGTTTTAGCTGGAGGAAGGGTCCCGTGCATGGAAGGAGAACACCAGGAATTTTTCCAAATCAGTGCCTCCCCGAACCCCAAACTGGGGAATTTTTAAGCTACGGCTACACGTTTGTCCATTAAGGGCCTTGGGAAATAGGCAGAGCCCAAACTTTAGATGATTGAAATCTTAAGGGTCAGAAGCGCTCACCATCGGCCTTGCTTAGGTTACATTTTATCTGTCATTGATAGATGATGTCAATAAAAATATCGATTCTTTTTCAGATTATTTCCCCTTATAGGTTATTGCAAAATATTCAGTGTAGTTCCCTGTGCTATACAGTAGTTCCTTGTTGATGATCTATTTTATACATAGCAGTGTGTATTTGTTAATCCCAAACTGTTAATTTATCCCTTTTCCGACCTTTCCCCTTTGGTAATAATAAATTATAAGATTTTATACTTCTCAGGAATGGGGGAGCTGAAAGAGAGGTATCCTTTTCAATGGAAAAGCATTCAAAACAAGATTGAAGCTTCAGCCAAGAGTTTCGATGTACAACGATGGAAATAAATCCCTTCATTTCTCTAATGTTGACCTGACAAATAAGACAGACGTCTTCACTGAACTTGCTTATAGTAAAGTGATGGAATTATCAAATGTAAGTCTTAGAAAAATCTTATTTTACCCGAGCATTATACACTGCTCTATGTTAACTACAGTTTGGCTCACACATCTGTTCATTGAAGTTACAATGTTCTCAATTTCTGTTACTGATCCTCCAGAGTGTACCCCAACAGGAGTCCCCGAGCCCAGTGTCATTGGAGCCAACAGATCAAGACTGAGTTTGGTTCAGAAGCAAAGGAAACATTATTTTGAAAACCGAATGGAGAGGTGAGAGCGTGCACTCCCCCACGGGCTGTGGGCTGGGCTACTGTGTAGGGTTCCCAGCAGCGTCAGTGGGAGTTAGGGGTTGGAGCTCTCGAAGGCTGGGTTGGCTGAAGCTCAGGCTCTATGCCGTGGAGTCTGCATGGGACTCCGCTAGCTGAGGTGTCGTCCCAGCCATTCTGCACTAGGAAATTGGGTCTGAAGTGCTGGGTGTGGGACCTCTGCATGCGGAACCCTAGGAGTGCATGAAATTACACAAAGCACAAAGGAAAAACAGGTTAGACTTTATTTTATTGCCCAGATTCTCTTTTTATCTCCCAGGAATTTTTAATGAACGTTGCCAGAGACGAACACCTCCTCTGCTTTTTGTTCTGTTCCTCATTCTTGGGGTGTTGAGGGTGCAGACCCTTCTTTTGTAACTGCTTCATGCTGTGGTGGCAGCCCTGATACCTGGGGCGAGGGGCAAAACGTCTCCCCACCAGCCTCCAGGTGAGGTTGATTGTTCCAAAGTCTCCTGCCTCACTTCTCGTCCGCCTGAGCACCAGCATTGGAAGTGTTATAGATTCTAATGACCTTTAAGGGTCCAGGAAAGAGATGCACAAAGATGCTGTGGTGGCAGGTTTCACCCCACCCCACATTTGTTCGCTGACCTTAGGCTGACGGTTTTTGCCAGCCTAGATGCTCTGACCAGTAGTCTGTGCTTTCTTTAATTAGGTCCCTGAATTAATGTACAAACAGCACCATTTGTCAGAGCCCTGCCCGCGCAACTCCCAGACAGTCCAGGGTCAGTGGTGATCCCGGACCATGACGTCCACTGAGTCAACGGCCTTTAGAAGTAGCCAGCAGTCCAGCCGGTCATATTGGCCACCATCACCACGGTGTCTGTAGGGTTTTCTATGGTGAAAGCGTGATATACTTTTCCCCCGCCAAGCTTATTAGCTCCCCTCTGGGTGCAGTAAGTCCTGCAAGCAGTAGTCTGCTCTTTCGGGGCACAGTCTTGTTGTTTTCTGAGAGAAACTCCAAGTCAAGTGATGGTCACACAAGTCATCTTGGGGGCCTGATGCCCCCATTTGTCTCTCTGGAGGTTGGAGTTGGAAGGCCTCCTCACTCGAGGTCAGTGTGTCCACAGAGCGACCCCTGCAACTTCAGGGCATCATGGGTGGTTAGGATCACGACGTGGGATCCTTTTCCCTTAGGAGGGAGCTGGCCTTGCGGGCTGCTGATTTCTAGCTTTTTAGATACCCCAGTATCCTGGCCTGATGAGTCGGTGGGCAAAGCCCTTGGGGACCATAGTTTATCATACCTGAAGGGCATTCTTGTGTTGCTCCATTTCAAGTGGTCCCAGTTTTTGCACTAAGTCTCCAAGGGTGATTAACCTTTGACCGGGTATGTAAAGGTCAAAGGGTTTAGCTAAATTAGTGAGTTCCTGGGCAAGGATCTGAATTGACTGCTCTTTCCATTCTTGAAAGGCTGCTTCTGGATTCTATTCAAAAGGATCATCATCTTTTCGTGTCAGTGTTTCATGTAGAGGCCCAGCTATTAGACTGTAGTTAGGGATCCAGATGCAGAAAACCTTGGCCTCCCCAGGAACCCCTAAGCTGTCTTCTAGTTTTAGAAGAGGTAAGGCTGCAAATGGCTTCTTCCCTATCCTGGGATGCGTTTCCCCGAATATCTGTGAGAATGAAGCCCAGGCATGTCACCTGAGCCTGGGATATTTGAGCCTTTTTCTTGGACACCTTCTATCCTTTCTTGGCTAGGTAGTTCAGAGGCGTCTTTAGTAGGCCTGGCGATCAGAATGTCATCTGCATATTGAAGGAGGGTTCCCTTTTACAGAGGTAGAACTTTTAGGTCTTTAGAGGACATTTCCCCAATGATGGTGTGGGGATTTTTGAACCATTGGTGCAGGACGGCCCAGCATTATTGCTTGTGTTGCATGTTGTGTCCTGCCACACACAAGCCAAAAATTCTTGTGACTCTGAGATGAATGGAATACAGAAGAAGGCATCATTGAAGTGTAATACAGAATGTCATGGCCTGGTGGATGTTAGAATGAGCAGCAGGGTGTAGGAAATAGGAGCTACTGGATGTATATCCTCGGTGGCTTCACTGACTGTCCTGATATCCTTTACCAGGTCTCCAGCAGCCCATGGGGCTCTCGTGGTCAGGCCAATCCCAGGATATGGAGCTCACCTGGGCTGCATCCCACACCCCACAGCCCACGGGGCTCTCGTGTTCAAGTCCCTCCCTGGGTACGGAGCTCACCTGTGCAGCTACCCAGCAGCCCACGAGGCTCTCATAGTCAGGCCTTTCACAGGATACGGAACTCCCCTGGGCAGGTACCCCAGCAGGGCTGGACACACAGGAACTGTGCACATAGCCCACCTTGCAGAGAACCCCCAGCTCACCTGTCGCTCACAGCTGACACAGAACACATCAGAGCAGGACTTGAACTAACAAACAGCAGCTCTGACAGGTCTGTGACCCTGGCTATCACTCTGTGCAGCCTCTCTCTGCCTGGTCTTCCAGACACTTCCACTGCAGCCAGGGCACCAGGCCTCTGTCTCCACCCACCATCACTCCTCTCCCTGACTCCTGGGTTCCTCTCATTAGGATAGGGTCTTCTTGAAGTTGTTTTCCACTCATGGACCAGATAAAATGATAAGAAAACAAGTGGCAGCTGCAGCCCCTTGTCTATCCTGACTCTCAAGAGCCCACACCTGTTCCTTGGGACTGACTCGTTTAGCAAGGTTCATTTTCTGCAACTGTGAGCCCCTGAGGGGTGAGGATTGGCTGATTTGGGCAGCCTGACACTGCCTGCCAACCCCCCCCCACAGGTGTGCCTGGGTTGAGGTCAATATAAACAACTCTCCAGTCAGCAAGAGCCCCTGTAGCTGTGCCTGACACCATATTCTCTGCCCCATCAGCAGTTTCGGGGCTGGGGTGGTGGGAGGGAGTGAGGGGCAGTGGCTTTGTGGGTGGCCCAGTGTGATTTGGGCTCTGCTGGACTTTCTGCAGGAGTTGCCAGGCTGCCACCTGCTAATGAAGAGGATGTGTCACCCATACCTGCCACTGGAATTTCTCCCCAGTCAGAGGTGAGGAAGTAAAAAAGCAGTGGGGGCTGTGGCAGGAGGGGTATCTCAGGCAGGGAAATGAAAAGCTTCCAGAAGAGCATCTGGTGCCAGGACCATCCTGACTGGCCTGCAGGCACCAAGTCGGCCTGCGTGCTCTCGCTAGTGTGGCTCCACAGCCCTTCCTCTAGGCTTGCAAGTGCTTGTACATATTCAGGTGTTTTACCTGGAAAGGGTGGGAAGAGTTCAGCTGCAGCAGGACTGGGGCTCAGCTCACATTTACTCACAGACGCCTCGACACAGTCCCCCAGCTTTGCAATGAGGATGCTCCTTATGGGGGAAAGCGCTGCTGAAGGCATGGGAGATGATTTCCCACCTCTGACCAACTTAAGAATTTTTTACCACTGGAGCAAGTGCCCTGATACGATTTTCCTCTGTATAACTGGTGAGTTCTGTTTTTTTTCTTTCTTTTTTTCTTTTTGGTTCAAGTTAGATTGTATTTATTCCTCTTTTTTTTAATTTGGAGATATAAACATGGAAATAATGAATTAATATAAAGACGTCTATATGAAGGGAAAAACTTTTTTTCTGTTTTATTTTATTAAATGTTATTTATTTATTTTTAATTCTTTTAAATTTATTTCTTTTATACAGCAGGTTCTTATTGGATATGTATTTTATACATATAAGTGTGCACATGTGAATCCCAGTCTCCCAATCCATCCCACCACCACCCTCACATGGCGTTCCCTCCTTGGTGTCCATATGTTTGTTCTCTACATCTGTCTCTATCTCTGCCCTGCAAACTGGTTCATCTGTACCATTTTTCTAGGTTCCACATATATGCATTAATATACAATATTTGTTTTTCTCTTTCTGACTTACTTCACTCTGTATGACAGTCTCTAGATCCATCGAGGTCTCTACAAATGACCCAATTTCATTCCTATGTATTGCTGAGTAATATTCCGTTGTATATATGTACCACGTCTTTATCCATTCGTCTGTCTGTGGGCACTTAGGTTGCTTTCATTACCTGTCTATTGTAAATAGTGCTGCAGTGAACATTGTGGTGAATGTGTCTTTTTGATTTATGGTTTTCTCTGGGTATATGCCCAGTAGTGGGATTGCTGGATTATATGGTAATTCTATTTTTAGTTTTTTAAGGAACCTCCATACTGTTCTCCATAGAGACTGTATCGATTTACATCCCCAACAATAGTGGAAGAAGGTTCCTTTTCTCCACACCCTCTCCAGCATTTGTTGTTTGTAGATTTTCTGGTGATGCCCATTCTAACAGGTGTGACGTGATACCTCATTGTAGTTTCGATTTCCATTTCTCTAATAATTAGTGATGTTCAGCAGATTTTCATGTGCGTACTGGCCATCTCTATGTCTTCTTGGAAGAAATGTCTATTTAGATCTTCCATTTTTGTATTGGGTTGTTTGTTTTATTAATATTGAGCTGCATGAGCTGTTTATATATATTGGAGATTAATCATTTGTCCATTGATTCGTTTGCAAATATTTTCTGCCATTCTGAGGGTTGTCTTTTCGTCTTGTTTGTAGTTTCCTTTGCTTTGCAAAAGCTTTTACGTTTCATTAGGTCCCATCTGTTTAGTTTTCTTTTTTATTTCATTACTATAGGAGGTGGATCAAAAAAGATCTTGCTGTGATTTACGTCAGAGTATCCTTCGTAAGTTTTCCTCTCAGAGTTTTATACTGTCTGGACTTACATTAAGGTCTCTAATCCATTTTGAATATATTTTTATGTATGGTGTTGGGGAGTGTTCTAATTTCATTCTTTTACATGTAGCTCTCCATATTTCCCAGCACCAATGATTGAAGAGACTGTCTTATCTCCATTGTATAGTCTTGCCTCCTTTGTCATAGATTAGTTGACCATAAGTGTGTAGGTTTATCCTTGGGCTTTGTTTTTGTTTTTTTTTTTTCCTTTTACACGTTTATTGGAGTATAATTGCTTTACAATGGAGTGTTCGTTTCTGCTGTATAACAAAGTGAATCAGCTATACATATACAAATATCACCAGATCCCCTCCCTCTTGCATCTCCCTCCCACACTCCATATCCCACCCCTTTAGGTGGTCACAAAGCACCGAGCTGATCTCCCTGTTCTATGTGGCTGATTCTCAGTAGCTATTGGTGTTACATTTGGTAATGTATTTATGTCCATGCCACTCTCTCACTTCGTCCCAGCTTACCCATCCCCCTTCCGGTGTCCTCAAGTCCTTTCTCTATGTCTGTGTCCTTAATCCTGTCCTGCCACTAGGTTCTTCAAAATCTTTTTTTTTTCTTCATTAGATTCCATATATCTCTGTTAACATACAGTATTTGTTTTTCCCTTTCTGACTTACTTCACTGTGTAGGACAGATTCTAAGTCCATCCACCTCAGTACAAATAACTCAGTTTTGCTTCTTTTTATGGTTGAGTAATATTTGATTGTATATATGTGCCAGATATTCTTTATCCATTCATCTGTCGATGGACACTTAGGTTGCTTCCATGTCCTGGCTAATGCAAATAGAGCTGCAATGAACATTTTTGTACATAACTCTTTTTGAATTATGGTTTTCGCAAGGCAAATGCCCAGTAGTTGGATTGTTGTGTCGTATGGTACTTCTATTGTTAGTTATTTAAAGGAACCTCCGTACTGTTCTCCCTAGTGCTCATATCAATTTACATTCCCACCCACAGTGCAAGTGTGTTCCCTTTTCTCCAATAAAGGCCTCTCCAGCATTTATTGTTTTGTAGATTTTTTTGATGATTGCCACTCTGATTGCTGTGAGGTGATACCTCAGGGTAGTTTTGATTTGCATTTCTCTAATGATTAGTGATGTTCAGCATCCTTTCATGTGTTTCTTGGTAATCTGTATATCTTCTTTGGAGAAATGTCTATTTAGGTCTTCTGCCCATTATTGGATTGGGTTGTTTGTTTTTGTGATATTGAGCTACATGAGGTGCTTGTAAAGTTTGGAGATTAATCCTTTGTCAATTGCTTCATTTGAAAATATTTCTCCCATTCTGAGGGTTGTTTTTGCATCTTGTTTATGTTTTCCTGTACTGTGTAAAAGCTTTTAAGTTTCATTAGGTCCCATTTGTTGATTTCTGTTTTTATTTCCATTTCTCTAGGAGGTGGGTCCAAAAGGATCTTGCTGTGATTTATGTCATAGAGTGTTCTGCCTATGGTTTCCTCTAAGTGTTTTATAGTGTCTGGTCTTATATTTAGATCTCTAATCAATTTAGAGTCTATTTTTGTGTATGGTGTTATGGAGTGTTCTAATTTCATTCTTTTATGTGTAGGGGTCCAGTTTTTCCAGCACCAATTACTGAAGAGACTGTCTTTTCTCCATTGTATATCCTTAGCTCCTTTGTCATAGATGAGATAGCCATAGGTATGTAGGTTTATCTCTGGGCTTTCTGTCCTGTTCCATTGATCTGTGTTTATGCCAATCTACATACACTTGATTCCATTATGGAGACATATAAATACATAGGTTTCAAGGTTATTACCAGTCAGATATATTCCTCTTCAGTGAATAGGGTGTTTTGTGTCCAGTTCATTGAGAAAGGTGTAGGTCTTGTCTATTACATATTTGGTATATGGAATGGGATCTGTGCTAATTTCAAACTCTGCTTTTACACATCACCCCACGTCACCTTTCCCCTTAAGGAGGCATAAGTGTGTTTTCTAAATGTGTAACTCTGTTCTCTTTTGAAATTCAGTTCATGTGTAGCCATGTTTACATTTCCTCTCTAAGTGATATATTACAATAAGTTTCTTTTTCTTTGTGGCTCATTTCACTTAGCATCATCGTACCTAAAGCCACTCATTATGCTGCTATTGGCCTTATGACATTGATTTTATGTCTGAGTGACTTTCCTTTGTATATAAGTACCACAACATCTATATCCATTTTTTTTTCCTTTCCTGGGATATATAAAGTGTACCAAAGTCGAGGTTCTTGTAAACAGAGCAGCCCTAAAGTTTGGGCTGGCTGTGTGTTGTCGATTTTTAGTTTTCCCAAAATACACGCCCATGAGTGGAAGTGTGCTATACTCTGTAGCTCTGTTTTAGAAAACAACATACAGTTCTCCAGAGAGGCTGTTGGCAATTTACATCCTGTCCATCGGCATAACCAGGCTCCCTTTTCTCCATGGCCTGTCCTGCATTTGTGAATTTTACACTATGTGTGGATGGCCCTTTTGACTGGAGGTAAGGGACACTTCTCTGTAGTGTGGATTTGCAATGCCTGATGGCTTGCTTAGCCAAAAAGGGCATATGCATTTTTTCCCGAATATATTCAAGATAATACACATAATCCCTTTTCAGCCAAGGGCAACATTGTCGAAATTCTGTCGCTTTTCATGTGCTTTAAAGATGACTCCAATCTACCTCTTGAAATCTGTTTCCTTCAATTCTGCCTTGCATTCAAATCCTCTTCACTGCCTTTCCTCAGTATATTTCTGGATGATAGTTGTCCTTTATAATTCTGCAAGTTTGTGAATTGCTGTGCCCCTGATTTCCATTTTTCAACTCGCCTCTTTGTGAGCTGGCTGCAATACCGCAGGATGGCTTTAGTCCCTAGTCCTGTTCCGGAGCTTCAGGCTGAGCCTTTGGTTAATTATTCTTCCTGATGGGAAACTAGAGTGACATGTACCCATCCAAACACCTACAGCTAATCTCTCATTTATTTCCCCTCTTCCTGTTCATCCTCTGCACAGTTTGCAAACTGTGCATAACGGGAGGGTAAAGGCACTGACACTCCAAGTGGGGAGATTTTGAGTAATGCAGATGGAATGGCGAAGCCGAGCATGACAAAAGGAAAAATGAGGTACCTTTTAGAAAACTTTCCCAATTACACAGTGTACCATCCACTGGGTTTCCCATGCATGTTTTAACTGTAGGAAGATTCCCTTAAACCTGGAGAGTTGGGACCACTAGAATGGGTAGCACACAGTATTGCTCTAAGTGGTGTTCTTTTGTTCACACAACCTCAGCAATCTTGTCAGCGCCAAGAGTCCAGGCTTATGTCTCATCCAGCTGTGGGTGTAAAGGTGGTCAATCTAGCTTGCATCACAGGCCCTGAACGTAATTTTTAAGACTTTCTCTCTGCTTTTGCATTTTGCTTTTGAAATTTATTTTTATAAGTGGGTTTAACTGAATTTCAGTGCTGTGTTCATGCCGTTATACACACACATGATTCCTTTATGGAGACATGAGAATACATATGTTTTAAAATACTTAGAGTCAGACATATTCCTCTGCAATGAATAGGGGGTGTTGAGTCCAGTTCATTGTGCCGGGAGTAGGTGTTGTCTATTACATGCATGGTTTATATAACGGTATCTGTGCTAATTTAAAACTGTGGTTTTATGCATCACCCCACTTCGGCTTTCCCATTAAGCAGGCAGAAGATGTTTTCTAAATGTGTGACTCTGTTGTGTTTGTAATTCATTTCATGTGTAGTCATGTGTACATTCCCGCTATGAGTGATAACTTATGATAAGATTAGTTACTGTGTAATCTTTCCTAACTCAGTTCATGTGTAGCCATGTTTACAGGACCTTCATAAGTGATATCTTATGATAAGTTTCTTTTTCTGTGTGACTTATTTCACTTAGAATCATCGTACCTGAATCCACTCATTTTGCTGCTACTGGCCTTATGACATTGATTTCATGGCTGAGCGATATTCCATCATACGTAAGTACCACAATATCTTGAACCATTTTTGTCTTTCCTGGGATACTTAAGGTGTACCCAAGTTGAGGTTCTTGTAAGCAGTGCAGCGCTAAATTTTAGGGTGGCTCTGTCTTATTGATTTTCAGTTTTCCCAAGGTATATTCCCTAGACTGGAAGTGCCCTTGTCTCTGTAGCTCTGTTGTTTACTTGTTTTAGGGAACACAATGCACTCCTCCAGAGAGGCATTTGGCAACTTGCATCCCGCCCCACAGCATAACAAGGCTCCCTGATCTCCAGGGCCTGTCTTGCCTTTCTGGTTTTTACACATTTTGCGGATGTCCCTTTTGACCGGTGGGAAGGGATACTTCTTTGTAGTGCAGATTTTCATTGCTGCTTGCTTGCTTGGCCAAAAATGGCGTATACATTTTCTCCTGAATATACTCAGGAGAAAACGCATACACTCTTTTTGTCCAAGTGCATCATTGTCGAAGTTGTGCCCCTCTTCCTGTGCTTGAAAAGTGATTCCAACGTACCTCTTGAAATCTGTTTCCTGCTATTCTGCCTCGTTTTAAAGTTCGCCTCTCTGCCTTCCCTCAAAAGATTTTTGGACGATAGTTGTCCTCTATTACTCTGCCAGTTTGTAAATTGCTGTGCCCCTGAGCTCCATTTTTCAACTCGTTTTTGTGAGCTGACAGCAAATCCAAAATTATGCTTCAAAACCTATACTGGTTCCCGGTGCGTGGCTGAGACATTGGTTAATTCTACTTCCTGCCGGGCAATTAAAGTGACATGTACCTGTCCAAATGGCTAACAGCTACTCTCTCATTGGTTCTCCCTCTTCCCTTTCATCCTCTGCCAAATTGGCAACCTGTGCGAACCAGGAGGTTTTACGGGCTATCGCTCCAAGTTGGGAGATTGATAGTAAAGCCGTTGGAAGGTCAAACTGGAGCACAAGGAGAGGGACTATAAGTTGAGTTTTAGAAACCTTTTGTATGCACAGTGTGTCCATTCTCTAGGTTTCCTGTAAATGTTATGGCTGTAGTAATATTCCCTTACACAAGGAGAGTTTGGACACATGGAATGGGTGCCACAAATTATTGCTTTAAAGGGTCTGCATTTGCTCACCCAGTCTCACCAAACCTCTCAGTCTCAAGTGTCCAGCTTAATGCCACATCCAGCTCTCGTTGTAGGTAGGGTCATTCCAGGTTTCATCAGAGCCCATGAAGGAATTGTAAAGTTTTTCCCTGGTTTTTTTTTGTTTTGTATTTGAAATTTCTTTTTGTACTGGGTTTCAGCTGATTCTCACCACCATGTTTATGCCAGTTTAGACACACTTGATTCCCTTACGGTGACATATCTATACATAGGTTTTAAGATTCTTACTAGTCAGATATATACCTCTGCGCAGAATATTGGGTTTTGCGTCCCTTTCACTGATGAAGGTGTAGGTCTTGTCTATTCCGTATTTTGATTTTGGAATGGTACCTGTACTACTATCAAACTCTGGTTCTATGCATCACCCCACCTCTCCTTCCTCCTTAAGCAGGCATAAGTGTGTTTTCTAAATGTGAGACGCTGTTCCCTTTCCTAACTCAGTTCATGTGTAGCCATATTACTGAAAATTCATAAGTGCTATCTTATGATAAGTTTGTATTTCAGTGTGACTTATTTCACTTAGAATCATCGTACCTGAATCCATTCATTTTCCTGTTACTGGCATTATGACATTGATTTCATGGCTGAGGGATAATCCATCGTACAGAAGTACCACAATTTTTTGAATCATTTTTATCTATCCTGGGATATTTAGAGAGTACTCAATTTGAGACTCTTGTAAGCAGTGCAGCCCTAAATTTTGGGGTGGCTCTGTCTTATTGATTTTCAGTTTTCCCAAGGTATATTCCCTAGACTCGAAGTGCCCTTGGCTCTGTAGCTCTGTTGTTTACTTGTTTTAGGGAACACAATGCACTCCTCCAGAGAGGCAGTTGACAACTTACATCCCGCCCATCAGCATAAGAAGGCTCCCTGTTCTCCAGGTCCTGTTTTGCCTTTCTGGTTTTTACCCATTTTGTGGATGCCCCTAATGAACGGTGGGAAGTGATACTTCTTTGTAGTGCAGATTTGCATTGCCCGCTTGCTTGCTTGGCCAAAAAGCACGTATGCGTTTTCTCCTGAATATATTCAGGAGAAAACGCATACGCCCTTTTTGGCCAAGTGCATCATTGTCGAAGTTGTGCCCCTATTCCTGTGCGTTAAAGGTGATTCCAATGTACCTCTTGAAATCTGTTTCCTGCTATTCTGCCTCGCGTATAAGTCCGCCTCGTTGCCTTCCCTCAACAGATTTTTGGACGATAGTTGCCCTTTATTACTCTGCCAGTTTGTGAATTGCTGTGCCCCTGAGCTCCATTTTGTAACTCGTTTTTTGTGAGCTGAACGCAAGTTCAATATTTTTTTTCAGAACCTATACTGGTTTTCGGTGGGTGGCTGAGACTTTGGTTAATTCTTCTTCCTCACGGGAAATAAGAGTGACATGTGCCCGTCCAAATGCCTGACAGCTACTCTCTCATTGGTTCTCCTTCTTCCCTTTCATCCTTTGCAAAATTGGCAACCTGTGCGAACCAGGAGGTTAAGGGTTCTGTGTCTGCAAGTTGGGAGATTGATAGTAAAGCAGTTGGAAAGTCAAACCGGAGCACAAGGAGAGGGACTATTCATTGAGTTTTAGAAACCTTTCATATTCACAGTGTGTCCATTCTCTAGGTTTCCCATACATGTTATAGCTATACTAATATTCCCTTCAACCTGGAGAGTTGGGACGCATGGAACGGGTGCCATGCATTACTGCTATAAAGGGTATGCTTTTGCTCACCCAATCTCACCAATCCTCTCAGACCCATGTGTCCAGCCTTATGCCACATCCAGCTGTCATTGTAGATAGGGTCATTCCAGGTTTCATCAGAGACCCTGAAGGAATTGTAAAAAATTTCCCTGTTTTTTTGTTTTGTTTTTGAAATTCCTTTTTAGATTGGGTTTGAGCTGATTCTCGCTGCCATGTTTATGCCAGTCTAGACACACTTGATTCCCTTATGGAGACATATCAGTACATAGGTTTTAAGTTTCTTACTAGTCGGATATATTCCTCTGTGGGAAATATGGGATTATGAGTCCCTTTCACTGAGGAGGGTGTAGGTCTTGTCTATTCCATAGTTGGTTTTTGGAACGGTACCTGTGCTTATATCAAACTCTGGTTTTATGCATCACCCCACCTCTCCTTCCCCTTTAAGAAGGCATAAGAGTGTTTTGTAAATGTGAGACTCTTTTCTCTTTCCTAACTCAGTTCATGTGTAGCCATGTTTACAGGATCTTCATGAATGATATCTTATGATAAGTTTCATTTTCTGTGTGACATATTTCACTTAGAATCATCATACCTGAATCCACTCATTTTGCTGCTACTGGTTTTATGACATTGATTTCATGGCTGAGGGATATTCCATCGTACGTAAGTACCACAATTTTTTGAACCATTTTTATATTTCCAGGGATATGTAAGGTGTACCCAAGTTGAGGTTCTTGTAAGCAGTGGAGGCCTAAATTTTGGGGTGGCTCTGTCTTATTGATTTTCAGTTTTCCCAAGGTATATTCCCTAGACTCGAAGTGCCCTTGGCTCTGTAGCTCTGTTGTTTATTTGTTTTAGGGAACACAATGCACTCCTCTAGAGAGGCAGTTTGCAATTTACATCCCGCCCATCAGCATAAAAAGGCTCCCTGTTCTCCAGGGCCTGTCTTGCCTTTCTGGTTTTTACCCATTTTGTGGATGCCCTTAATGACCGGTGGGAAGTGATACTTCTTTGTAGTGCAGATTTGCATTGCCCGCTTGCTTGCTTGGCCAAAAAGGGCGTATGCGTTTTCTCCTGAATATATTCAGGAGAAAACGCATACGCCCTTTTTGGCCAAGTGCATCATTGTCGAAGTTGTGCCCCTATTCCTGTGTGTTAAAGGTGATTCCAACGTACCTCTTGAAATCTGTTTCCTGCTATTCTGCCTCGCGTATAAGTCCGCCTCGTTGCCTTCCCTCAACAGATTTTTGGATGATAGTTGCCCTTTATTACTCTGCCAGTTTGTGAATTGCTGTGCTCCTGAGCTCCATTTAGTAACTCTTTTTTTGTGAGCTGAACGCAAGTTCAATATTTTTTTTCAGAACCTATACTGGTTTTCGGTGGGTGGCTGAGACTTTGGTTAATTCTTCTTCCTCATGGGAAATAAGAGTGACATGTGCCCGTCCAAATCCTGACAGCTACTCTCTCATTGGTTCTCCCTCTTGCCTTTCATCCTTTGTCAAATTGGCAACCTGCGCCAACCAGGAGGGTAAAGGTGCTGTCTACTCCAAGTTGGGAGATTGATAGTAAAGCAGTTGGAAAGTCAAATTGGAGCATAAGGAGAGGGACTATTCGTTGAGATTTAGAAACCTTTCATATTCACAGTGTGTCCATTCTCTAGGTTTCCCATACATGTTATAGCTGTAGTAATATTCCTTTCAACCCGGAGAGTTGGGACCCATGGAATGTGTGCCATGCATTATTGCTTTAAAGGGGCTGCATTTGCTCACCCAGTGTCACCAATCCTCTCAGTCCTATGTGTCCAGCCTTATGCCACATGCAGCTGTCGTTGTAGATAGGGTCATTACAGGTTTCATCAGAGACACTTAAGGAATTGTAAAGAATTTCCCTTTTTTTTGTTTTTCAAATTCATTTTTATAGTGGGTTTGAGCTGATTCTCGCTGCCAAGTTTATGCCTGTCTAGACGCACTTGATTCCCTAAAAGAGACCTATCAATACATAGGTTTTAAGATGATTAGTAGTCAGATATATTCCTCTGCGGGAAATATGGGGTTCTGAGTCCCTTTCACTGAGAAAGGTGTAGGTCTTGTCTATTCCATAGTTGGTTTTTTGAACGGTACTTGTGCTTATATCAAACTCTGGTTTTATGCATCACCCAACCTCTCCTTCCCCCTTAAGCAGGCATAAGAGTGTTTTCTAAATGTGAGACTCTCTTCTCTTTCCTAACTCAGTTCATGTGTAGCCATGTTTACAGGATCCTCATAAGTATTATTTTATGATAAGTTTCTATTTCTGTGTGACTTATTTCACTTAGAATCATCGTACCTGAATCCTCTCATTTTGCTGCTACTGGTCTTATGACATTGATTTCATGGCTGAGGGATATTCCATCATACGTAAGTACCACAATATTTTGAACCATTTTTATCTTTCCTGGGATACTTAAGGTGAACCCAAGTTGAGGTTCTTATAAGCATTGGAGCCCTAAATTTTGGGGTGGCTCTGTCTTATTGATTTTCATTTTTCCCAAGGTATATTCCCTAGACTGGAAGTGCCCTTGGCTCTGTAGCTCTGTTGTTTACTTGTTTTAGGGAGCACAATGCACTCCTCCAGAGAGGCACTTGGCAGTTTACATCCCGCCCATCAGCATAACAAGGCTCCCTGTTCTCCAGGGCCTGTCTTGCCTTTCCGTTTTTACCCATTTTGTGGATGTCCCTTTTGACCGGTGGGAAGTGATACTTCTTTGTAGTGCAGATTTGCATTGCCCGCTTGCTTGCTTGGCCAAAAAGGGCGTATGCGTTTTCTCCTGAATATATTCGGGACAAAACGCATACGCCCTTTTTGGCCAAGTGCATCATTGTCTAAGTTGTGCACCTATTCCTTTGCTTTACAGGCGATTCCTACGTACCTCTTGAAATCTGATTCCTGCTATTCTGCCTCACTTTCAAGTCCGCCTCATTGCCTTCCCTCAAAAGATTTTTGGACGATAGTTGCCCTTTATTACTCTGCCAATTTGTGAATTGCTGTGCCCCTGAGCTCCATTTTTAACTCGTTTCTTGTGAGCTGAACGCAAGTCCAATATTTTGGTTCAGGACCTATACTGGTTCCCGGTGGGTGGTTGAGACTTTTGTCAATTCTTCTTCCTCCCGGGAAATTAGAGTGACATGTGCCCGTCCAAATGCATAACAGCTACTCTCTCAATGTTTCTCCCTCTTCCCTTTCATTCTTTGCCAAATTGGCAACCTGTGCGAACCAGGAAGTTAAAGGTGCTGTCTCTCCAAGTTGGGAGATTGATAGTAAAGCAGTTGGAATGTCAAACTTGAGCACCAGGAGAGGGACTATTCGTTGAGATTTAGAAACCTTTCGTATTCACAGTGTGTCCATTCTCTAGGTTTCCCGTACATGTTATAGCTGTAGTAATATTCCCTTCAACGTGGAGAGTTGGGACCCATGGAATGGGTGCCATGCATTATTGCTTTAAATGGTCTGCGTTTGCTCACCCAATCTCACCAATCCTCTCAGTCCCATGTGTCCAGCCTTATGCCACATCCAGCTGTCGTTGTAGATAGGGTCATTCCAGGTTTCATTACAATCCCTGAAGGAATTGTAAAGAATTTCCCTGTTTTTTGGTTTTGTTTTTGAAATTCCTTTTTATAGTTGGTTTGAGCTGATTCCCACTGCCAGGTTTATGCCAGTCTAGACACACTTGATTCCCTTACGGAGACATATCAATACATAGGTTTTTATATTCTTACTAGTCAGATATATTCCTCTGCGGGAAATATGGGGTTTTGAGTCCCTTTCACTGAGCAAGGTGTAGGTCTTGTGTCTTCCATAGTTGGTTTTTGGAACGGTACCTGTGCTTATATCAAACTCTGGTATTATGCATCACCCCACCTCTCCTTCCCCCTTAAGCAGGCATAAGAGTGTTTTCTAAATGTGAGACTCTGTTCTCTTCCCTAACTCAGTTCATGTGTAGCCATGTTTACAGGATCTTCATAAGTGATATCTTATGATAAGTTTCTTTTTCTGTGTGACTTATTTCACTTAGAATCATCGTACCTGAATCCACTCATTTTGCTGCTACTGGTCTTATGACATTGATTTCATGTCTGAGGGATATTCCATCGTATGTAAGTACCACAATTTTTTGAACCATTTTTATATTTCCTGGGATATTTAAGGTATACCCAAGTTGACGTTCTTGTAAGCAGTGCAGGCCTAAATTTTGGGTGGCTCTGTCTTATTGATTTTCAGTTTTCCCAAGGTATATTCCCTAGACTGGAAGTGCCCTTGGCTCTGTAGCTCTGTTGTTTACTTCTTTTAGGGAACACAATGCACTCCTCCATAGAGGCAGTTGGCAATATACATCCCGCCCATCAGCATAACAAGGCTCCATTTTCTCCAGGGCCTGTCTTGAATTTCTGGTTTTTACCCATTTTTTCGATGTTCCTGTGGACCGGTGGGAAATGATACTTCTTTGTAGTGCAGACTTGCATGAACGCTTGCTTGCTTGGCCAAAAAAACTGTATGCGTTTTCTCCTGAATATACTCAGGAGAAAATGCATAAGCCCTTTTTGGCCAAGTGCATCATTGTCGAAGCTATGCCCCTCCTCCTGTGCTTTAAAGGTGATTCCAACGTAACTCTTGAAATCTGTTTCCGGCAATTCTGCCTGGCTTTCAAGTCCGCCTCGTGTCCTTCGCTCAACAGGTTTTTGGACTATAGTTGTCCTTTATTACTCTGCCAGTTTGTGAATTGCTGTGCCCCTGAGCTCCGTTTTTTAACTGTTTTTTTCTGAGCTGTACGCAAGTCCAATATTTTTGTTCAGGACATATACTGGTACCCTGTGGGTGGCGGAGACTTTGGTCAATTCTTCTTCCTCCCGGGAAATAAGAGTGACATATGCCCGTCCAAATGCCTAACTGCTACTCTCTCATTGGTTCTCCCTCTTCCCATTCATCCTCTGCGAAATTGGCAACCTGTGCCAAACAGGAGGTTAAAGGTGCGGTCTCTCCAGGTTGGGAGATTGATAGTAAAGCAGTTGGAAAGTCAAACCAGAGCACCAGGAGAGGGACTATACGTTGAGTTTTAGAGACTATTCGTATTCACAGTGTGTCCATTCTCTAGGTTTCCCATACATGTTATAGCTGTAGTAATATTCCCTTCAACCTGTAGAGTTGGGACCCAAGGAATGGGTTCCATGCATTATTGCTTTAAAGGGTCTGCATTTGCTCACTCAATCTCACCAATCCTCTCAGTCCTATGTGTCCAGCCTTATGCCACATGCAGCTGTCATTGTAGATAGGGTCATTCCAGGTTTCATCAGAGACCCTGAAGGAATTATAAAGAATTTCCCTGTTTTTTGTTTTTCAAATTCCTTTTTATAGTGGGTTTGAGCTGATTCTCACTGCCATGTTTATGCCAGTCTAGACGCACTTGATTCCCTGAAAGAGACATATCATTACATAGGTTTTAAGATTCTTACTAGTCAGATATATTCCTCTGCGGGAAATATGGGGTTTTGAGTCCCTTTCCCTGAGGAAGGTGTAGGTCTTGTCTATTCCATACTTGGTTTTTGGAACTCTACCTGTGCATATATCAAACTCTGGTTTTATGCATCACCCCACCTCTCCATCCTTCTTAAGCAGGCATAAGAGTGTTTTCTAAATGTGAGACTCTCTTCTCTTTCCTAACTCAGTTCATGTGTAGCCATGTTTACAGGATCTTCATGAGTGATATCTTATGATACGTTTCTTTTTCTGTGTGACTTATTTCACTTAGAATCATCGTACCTGTATCCACTCATTTTGCTGCTACTGGTTTTATGACATTGATTTCATGGCTGAGGGATATTCCATCGTACGTAAGTACCACAATTTTTTGAACCATTTTTATATTTCCAGGTATATGTAAGGTGTACCCAAGTTGAGGTTCTTGTAAGCAGTGGAGGCCTAAATTTTGAGGTGGCTCTGTCTTATTGATTTTCAGTTTTCCTAAGGTATATTCCCTAGACTCGAAGTGCCCTTGGCTCTGTAGTTCTGTTGTTTATTTGTTTTAGGGAACACAGTGCACTCCTCCAGAGAGGCAGTAGGCAATTTACATCCTGCCCATCAGCATAAAACGGCTCCCTGTTCTCCAGGGCCTGTCTTGCCTTTCTGGTTTTTACACATTTTGTGGATGTCCCTTTTGACCGGTGGGAAGTGATACTTCTTTGTAGTGAAGATTTGCATTGCCCACTTGCTTGCTTGGCCAAAAAGGGCGTATGCGTTTTCTCCTGAATATATTCAGGAGAAAATGCAAACGCCCTTTTTAGCCAAGTGCATCATTGTCGAAGTTGTGCCCCTCTTCCTGTGCTTTAAAGGCGATTCCAACGTACCTCTTGAAATCTGTTTCCTGCAATTCTGCCTCCCTTTCAAGTTTGCCTCGTTGTCTTCCCTCAACAGAATTTTGGACGATAGTTGCCCTTTATTACTCTGCCAGTTTGAGAATTGCTGTGCCCCTGAGCTCCATATTTAACTCGTTTTTTCTGAGCTGAACGCAAGTCAAATATTTTGGTTCAGAACATATACTGGTTCCCGGTGTGTGGCTGAGACTTTGGTCAATTCTTCTTCCTCCATGGAAATAAGAGTGACATATGCCCGTGCAAATGCCTAACAGCTACTCTCTCTTTGGTTCTTCCTCTTCCGTTTCATCCTCTGCCAAATTGGCAACCTGTGAGAACCATTAGGTTAAAGGGGCTGTCTCTCCAAGTTGGGAGATTGATAGTAAAGCAGTTGGAATGTCAAACCGGAGCACCAGGAGAGGGACTATTAATTGAGTTTTAGAGACCTTTCGTATTCACAGTGTGTCCATTCTCTTGGTTTCCCGTACATGTAATAGCTGTAGCAATATTCCCTTCAACCTGGAGAGTTGGGACCCATGGAATGGGTGCCCCTCATTATTGCTTTAAAGGGTCTGCATTTGCTCACCCAATCTCACCAATCCTCTCAGTCCCAAGTGTCCAGCTTTATGCCACATCCAGCTGTCATTGTAGATACGGTCATTCCAGGTTTCATCAGAACCCCTGAAGGTATTGTGTAAGAATTTTACTGTTTATATGTTTTGTTTTGAAATTCATTTTTATAGTGGGTTTGAGCTGATTCTCACTGCCATGTTTATGTCGTTCTAGACACACTTGGTTCCCTTACGGAGACATATCAATACATAGGTTTTAAAATTCTTTCTAGTCAGATATATTTCTCTGAGGGGAATAGGGATGTTTAGTTCCGTTCACTGAGGAAGGAGTAGGGCTTGTCTCTTCTGTTTTTGGATTATGGAACGGTACCTGTGCTAATATCAATCTTATGTTTTGTGCATCTCCCCACCTCTCTTTCCCCTTAAGCAAGCGTTATATTGTTTTCTAAATCTGATACTCTGTTCTCTTCCCTAAATCAGTTCATATGTAGCCATGTTTACATTCCCTTCATAAGTGATATCTTATGTCAGAATGCACCATGGCCGTTCTCATAATAATGCTCCATGACCCCTGTCATCACAATGCACCATGCCCTGGTTATCAAAATGCTCCATGTCCATTGTCATCACAATTCTCCACGTCTTTGTCATCACAGTGCTACATGATACTTCTCATCAAAATGTTACATGCTCTTGTCATCACAATTCTCCATCCACTTGACATTGCAATGCTCCATGCACTTGTCATCACAATGCTCCATGCACATGTCATCACAAAGCTCCATGCCCTTGGCATCACAATGCTCCATGCCATTGTCATCAGAGCGGGCCACTACATATGTCATCAGAATGCTCCCTGACACCCCTCTTCACAATACTGCATGACCTGGTCATCACAATGTTCCATGCCCTTGTCATCACAATGCGCCATTCCAACTGTCATCGCAATAATCCATGAAACATATTAGACCATTGTTCCATGCTCTTGTCATCACAATGCTCCATGCTCTTGTTATCACAATTCTTCATGACCCCTGTCATCACAATGCTCCATGACACTTGTCAGTATGTTCCTTGAACCCTGTCATGACAAGGCTCCATGCCTTTTTCATCACAATGTTCCATGCCCTTTCCATCACAGTGCTCCAAGACACATGTAATAACAATGCTCCATGCCCTTGTCATCACAAAACTCAAGGACGCATGCCATCAGAATGCTCCTTGGCCTTCTCCTCACAATGTGCCATGCCCTTGTCATCACAATGTTCCAAGACCCCTGTAATCACAATGCTCCATGCCCCTTTTCATCAGTATGCTCCATGAGACTTGTCATCACAAGGCTCCATGGTTTTGTCATCACAATGCTCCAGAACCTTGTCATCACAATGCTTCTCGACCTTGTCATGAAAATTTTCAATGGCCCTTGTCATCATAATGCGCCAAGCCCTAATCATCAAAATGCTCCATTATATTTGTCCTCACATTTCTCCATTACATTTGGCTTCACAATGCTCCATGCCATTGTCATCACAATTGACCATGACATATGTCATCACAGTGCTCCCTGACACCTGTCTTCACAATACTCCTTGACCTTCTCATCACAATGCTCCATGCCCTTGTCATCACGATGCACCATGCCCAATGTCATCACAATAATCCATGAAGCTTTTCAGACCAATGCTCCATGCCCCTGTCAACACAATGCTCCATGCCCTTGTCATCACAATGCTCCATGACCCCTGTCATCACAATGCTCAGTGACTCCAGTCATCACAATGATTCATAACGTTTGTCATCACAATGGTCCATGCCCGCGTCATCACAAGGCTCTGTGACTTTTGTAACCACAATGTTCCATGAACTTTTCATCACAATACTCTGTGACCCTTATCATCACAATGCTCCATGTCTTTGTCAGAACAATGGTCTATGACCATTGTCATCACAATGTGCCACGCGCATTTCATCACAGCCGACCACAAACTTTTCATTGCAATGCTCCATAAACCTTGTAATCACAATGGTCCATGGTCTTCTCATCAAAATGCTCTCTCACCAGAGATATCACAATGTTCCATCACTAGTCATCACAATACTCCCTCACACCTGGAATCACAATGTTCCATGACACTGTCATCACAGTGCTACATCCACTTATCTGCACAATGTTCCATGACCCCTGACATCACAATGTTCCATAACCCCTGTCAGCAAAATGCTCCATGACCCTTTTCATCCCAAAGATCCAAGACCCCTGACATCACAATGTTCTATAAACACTGCCATCACAATATTCCATTACAATTCTTATCAAATTGCTGCATGACCCGTTCATCAAAATGCTCCCTGCCCTTCTCATCACAATGCACCATGCCCTTGTCATCAAAATGCTCCATGACTTGTCATCACAAAGCTCCATGTCCCATGGCATCACAATGCTCCATGTCACTGTCATCACAATGCTCCCTGAACCCTCTCATCACATTGCTCCATGTCCTTGTCATCACAAAGCTCCATGACACTTGTCATCACAATGCTCGTTGCCCTTCTCATGACAATGCTCCATGCCTTTTTCATTACAATCCTGCATGACCCATGTATCACAGTGTTCCGTGCCCTTGTCATCACAATGCTCCATGCCAACTCTCATCACAATAATCCATGAAACATTTCAGACCAAATGTTCCATACCCTTCTCATCAAAATGCTCCATTGCCCCTGTCGTAACAATGCACCATGACTCTTGGCATCACAATGTTCCACTACCTAGTCATCACAAGGTTCCATGACACTTGTCATCACAATGCTCAAGACCCCTGAAATCAAAATGCTGCATGACCTTGTCATCAAAAAGCTCCATGACGAATGTCATCAGAAAGTTCCATGGCCTTCTCATCACAATGCTCCATTCCCATGTCATCACAATGCTCCAAGACCCTTGTAATCACAGTGCTCCATGACCCTTTTCATCTCAATGCTCCATGAACCCTGTCATCACAATGCACCATGCCCATCATCATAATGTTTCAGGCTATTGGCATCACAATGAAATCAATATTCTCCATGACCTCTGTCATCATAATGCTCGAAACCCTTGTGATCACAATGTTCAATAACACTTATCATCTCAACACCCCATGTCACTCATCATCACAATTATCCACGGTCTTCTCATCACAATGCTCCATGATCGTTGGCATCACAATGCTCAATACACTTGTCATCACAATGCTCCCTGACACTTGTCGTCAGTATGCTCCTTGAACCCTGTCATGAAAAGGTTCCATGCCTTTTTCATCACAGTGATCCATGCCCTATTCATCACAATGCTCCAAGATCCCTGTAATCACAATGCTCCATGCCCTTGTCATTAAAAAGCTCCATGACGCATGTCATCAGCATGCTTCATGGCCTTCTCATCACAGTGCTCCATGCCCTTCTCATCACAATGCTCCAAGACCCCTGTAATCAGAATGCTCCATGCCCATTTTCATCAGAATGTTCCATGAGACGTGTCATCACAATGCTTAATGCGCTTGTCAGCACAATGCTCCATGACCCCTGTCATCACAATGCTCAGTGACTCCAGTCATCACAATGATTCATAACGTTTGTCATCACAATTGTCCATGCCCGCGTCATCACAAGGCTCTGTGACTTTTGTAACCACAATGTTCCATGAACTTTTCATCACAATTCTCTGTGACCCTTGTCATCACAATGCTCCATGTCTTTGTCAGAACAATGGTCTAAGACCATTGTCATCACAATGTGCCACGCGCATTTCATCACAGCCGACCACAAACTTTTCATTGCAATGCTCCATAAACCTTGTAATCACAATGGTCCATGGACTTCTCATCAAAATGCTCTCTCACCAGAGATATCACAATGTTCCATCACTAGTCATCACAATACTCCCTCACACCTGGAATCACAATGTTCCATGACCCTGTCATCACAGTGCTACATCCACTTATCTGCACAATGTTCCATGAACCCTGACATCACAATGTTCCATAACCCCTGTCAGCAAAATGCTCCATTACCCTTTTCATCCCAAAGATCCAAGACCCCTGACATCACAATGTTCTATAAACACTGCCATCACAATATTCCATTACAATTCTTATCAAATTGCTGCATGACCCGTTCATCAAAATGCTCCCTGCCCTTCTCATCACAATGAACCATGCCCTTGTCATCAAAATGCTCCATGACTTGTCACCACAAAGCTCCATGTCCCATGACATCACAATGCTCCATGTCACTGTCATCACAATGCTCCCTGAACCCTCTCATCACATTGCTCCATGTCCTTGTCATCACAAAGCTCCATGACACTTGTCATCACAATGCTCGATGCCCTACTCATGACAATGCTCCATGCCTTTTTCATTACAGTCCTGCATGACCCATGTATCACAGTGTTCTGTGCCCTTGTCATCACAATGCTCCATGCCCACTCTCATCACAATAATCCATGAAACATTTCAGACCAATGTTCCATACCCTTCTCATCAAAATGCTCCATTACCCCTGTCATAACAATGCACGATGACTCTTGGCATCACAATGTTCCACTACCTAGTCATCACAAGGTTCCATGACACTTGTCATCACAATGCTCAAGACCCCTGAAATCAAAATGCTGCATGCCCTTGTCATCAAAAAGCTCCATGACGAATGTCATCAGAAAGTTCCATGGCCTTCTCATCACAATGCTCCATTCCCATGTCATCACAATGCTCCAAGACCCTTGTAATCACAGTGCTCCATGACCCTTTTCATCTCAATGCTCCATGAACCCTGTCATCACAATGCACCATGCCCATCATCATAATGCTTCAGGCTATTGGCGTCACAATGAAATCAATATTCTCCATGACCTCTGTCATCATAATGCTCCAAACCCTTGTGATCACAATGTTCAATCACACTTATCATCTCAACACCCCATGACACTCATCATCACAATTATCCACGGTCTTCTCATCACAATGCTCCATGATCATTGTCATCACAATGCTCCATGCCCTTCTCATCACAATGCTCCAAGACCCCTGAAATCACAATGCTCCATGCCCCTTTTCATCAGAATGTTCCATGAGACTTGTCATCACAATGCTTAATGCGCTTGTCAGCACAATGCTCAATGACACATGTCATCACAATGCACCATGTGCTTGTCATCACAGTGCTCCACAAACTTGTCATCACAATGCTCCTTAAAATTTGTCATCACAATGCTCCCTGCCCTTCTCATCACATTGCACAACGCCCTTGCCATCAAAATGCTCCATGACCATTGTCATCACAAAGATCCATGACCCTTAGCATCACAATGCTCCATTTCATTGTCATCACAATGCTCCATGAACGCTCTCATCACATTGCTCCATGCCCTTGTCTTCACAAAGCTCCGTGACACATGTCATCAGAATGCTCCATGGCCTTCTCATCACAATGCTGCATGCCCTTGCCATCACAAGGCTCAATTACCCCTGTGATAACAATGCTATATGACCCCTGCCATCACGATGTTCCATGGTCCTGTCATCACAAAGCTCCATGACCCTTCTCATCACAATGCTCCAATAACCCTGTAATCACAATCCTCTATGCCTCTTTTCATCTCAATGATCCATGAACCCTGTCATCACAATGCACCATGCCCATCATCATAATGCTTCATGCTATTGTCATCACAATGAAATCAAAATGCTCCATGACCTCTGTCATAACAATGCTCCAAATACTTGTGATCACAATATACAATATCACTTTTCATCACAATGTCCCATGACTCTCGTCATCACAATTATCAATGGTCTTCTCATCACAATGCTCCATGACCTTTGTTATCACAATGCTCTATACACTTGTCATCAAAATGCTCTCTGACACTTGTTGTCTGTATCCTCCTTGAATCCTGTCATGACAAGGCTCCATGCCATTTTCATCACAAAGATCCATGTCCTTTTCATCACAATGCTCCAAGACCCATGTAATCTCAATGCTCCATGCCCTTGTCATCAAAAAGCTCAATGACGCATGCCATCAGAATGCTCCTTGGTCTTCTCCTAACAATGCTCCATGCCCTTGTCCTCACAATTTTCGAAGACCCCTGTAATCACAATGCTCCATGGTTGTCCTCAAAAAACACCATGACGCATGTCATCAGAATGCTCCATGGCCTTCTCATCACAATGCTCCATGCCCTAGTCATCACAGTGCTCCAAGACCACAGTAATCACAATGCTCCATGCCCCTTTATATCAGAATGCTCTATGAGACTTGTCATCACAAGTCTCCATGGTCTTCTCTTCACAATGCTCCAGGACCTTGTCATCACCATGCTCCATTCCCTTGTAATCACAGTGCTCCATGACCCCTGTCATCACAAAAATCCATGAAAATTTTCAGCCCAATGCACCACGACCTACTCATCACAATGCTCCATGGCCAATATCATCACAATGCTCCATGACCACTGTCATCACAACACTCCATGTCACCTGTGAACACAATGATTCGGGACCATTGTCATCACAATGCTCCATTCCCTAGTCATCACAATGCTCCATGACCCCTGTCATCAAAAAACTCCATGAACATTTTCAGCCCAGTGCTCCAAGACGCTTGTCATCACAATGAACCATGCCCTTGTCATCCCAATGCTCCATGACCCCTGTATTCACAATGCTCCGTGACGCTTGTCATCACAGTGCTCCATGACACATGTCATCACAATGCTCCATGCCTTTGTCAGCAAAATGCTACATGACCTTGTCATTACAATGCTCTCTGCGCTTGTCATCACAATACTCCATTTCCATTGTCATCACAATCCTCCATGAATATTGGGATCAGGTTGTTTCATGCCCTTGTCATCATAATGCTCCATGCTCCTTGAAATCACAATGATCCATGACCTCTGTCATCACAATGCTCCAAACCCTTGTGATCACAGTGTTCCATAACACTTGTCATCACAACGCTCCATGAGGCCTGTCATCACAATACTCCATGCCCTTTTCATCGCAATGCTCCATGACCTTTGTCATCACAATTCTCAATACACTTGTCATCACAATGCTCCCTGACACTTGTCATCAGAATGCTCCTGGAATCCTGTCAAGAAAAGGCTCCATGCCCCTTTCATCACAATACCCCATGCCGTTTTCATCACAATGCTCCATTCCATTGTCATCAAAATAGTCCACAAGCTTGTCATCAGAATGTTCCATGCCATTGTCATCACAATTCTCCATGCACTTGTCAGCACAATGCTCCATGACCCTTGTCATCACAATGCTCCAAGCCATTGTCATCACAATGCTCCATTAACTTTGTCATCAGAATCCTCCATGACAATAGGCATCACAATGCTCCATGCCATTGCCATCACAATGGGCCATTACATATGTCATCACAATGCTCCCTGACACCTGTCTTCACAATACTGCATGACCTGGTCATCACATTGCTCCATGCCCTTGTCATCACATTGCGCCATTCCAACTGTCATCGCAATAATCCATGAAACTTTAGACCAATGTTCCATGCCCTTGTCATCACAATGCTCCTTGCCCTTGTTATCACAATGCTCCATGACCCCTGTCATCACAACGCTCTGTGACTCCAGTCATCACAATGCTTCATGACCTTTTTCATCACAATGTTTTATGCCCTCGCCATCAACAGTCTCTGTGACCTTTTTAACCACAATGCTCCATGAACTTTTCATCACAATGCTCTTTGACCCTTGTCATCACAATGCTCTATGCCTTTCTCAGCACAATGCTCCATGACCCTTGTCATTACAATGCTCCATGCGCTTGTCAGCACAATGCTCCATGACACATGTCATCCCAATGCTCCATGACCCTTGTCATCACAATGCTCCGTGACTCCAGTCATCTCAAAGCTTCATAACGTTTGTCATCACAATGGTCCATGCCCACGTGATTACAAGGCTCTGTGACCTTTGTAACCACAATGTTCCATGAACTTTTCATCACAATGCTCCGTGACCCTTTTCATCACAATGCTCCAAGCCTTTGTCAGAACAATGTTCCATGACCCTTGTCATCACAATGCCCCATGTCCACTGTCCTCACAATAATCTATGAAAGTTGTCAGACGAATGTCCATGCCCCTGTCATCACAAAGCTCCAGGCCCTTGTCATCACAATGCACCATGACCCCTGTCATCACAATGCTCCGTGACTCCAGTCATCTCAAAGCTTCATAACGTTTGTCATCACAATGGTCCATGCCCACGTGATTACAAGGCTCTGTGACCTTTGTAACCACAATGTTCCATGAACTTTTCATCACAATGCTCCATGACCCTTTTCATCACAATGCTCCAAGCCTTTGTCAGAACAATGTTCCATGACCCTTGTCATCACAATGCCCCATGTCCACTGTCCTCACAATAATCTATGAAAGTTGTCAGACGAATGTCCATGCCCCTGTCATCACAAAGCTCCAGGCCCTTGTCATCACAATGCACCATGACCCCTGTCATCACAATGCTCCGTGACTCCAGTCATCACAATGCTTCATAACATTTGTCATCACAATGCTCCATGCCCGCGTCATCACAAGGCTCTGTGTCGTTTGTAACCACAATGATCCATGAACATTTCATCACAATACACCGTGACCCTTGTCATCACAATGCTCCATGCCTTTGTCAAAAAAATGCTCCATGACCCTTTTCATCACAATTTGCCATGCACTTTTCATCACAACGGTGCACAATTTTTTCATTGCAATGCTCCATAAAACTTGTAATCACAATGCTCCATGCCCTTCTCACCACAATGCTCCATTACCCCTGTCATAACAGTGCTCCATGACGCTATACATCACGATGTTCCATGGCATTGTAATCACAAGGCTCCATGACACTTGTCATCACAATGCTCCAAGACCCCTGTAATCACAAAGCTCCATGCCCATTTTCTTCTCAATGATCCATGAACCGTGTCATCACAATGCACCATGACATCATCACAATGCTTCAGGCTATTGTCATCACAATGAAATCAATATGCTCCATGACCTCTGTCATAACAATGCTCCAAACCCTTGTGATCACAATATTCCATAACTCTTGGCATCACAGTGCCCCATGACACTCGTCATCACAATTATCCATGGTCTTCTCATCAAAATGCTCCATGACCATTGTCATCACAATGCTCATTACACTTGTCATCAAAATGCTCCCTGACACTTGTTGCCTGTATGCTCCTTGAACCCTGTCATGACAAGGCTCCATGCCTTTTTCATCTCAATGATCCATGTCCTTCTCATCACAGTGCTCCATGACACTTGTCATCACAATTCTCCATGCACTTGTCAGCACAATGCTCCCTGACCCTTGTCATCTCAATGCTCCAAGCTATTGTCATCACAATGCACCATTACCTTTGTCATCAGAATCCTCCATGACACTTGGCATCACAATGCTCCATGCCATTGTCATCACAATGGGCGATTACATATGTCAACACAATGCTCCCTGACACCAGTCTTCACAATACTGCATGACCTGGTCATCACAATGCTCCATGCCCTTGTCACCACAATTCACCATTCCAACAGTCATCGCAATAATCCATGAAACTTATTAGACCAATGCTCCATGCCCTTGTTATCACAATGCTCCATGACCCTTGTCATCACAATGCTCCATGAACTTTTCATCACAATGCTCTTTGATCCTTGTCATCACAATTCTCTATGCCTTTCTCAGCACAATGCTCCATGACCCTTGCCATCACAATGCTCCATGTGCTTGTCAGCACGATGCTCCATGACACATGTCATCACAATGCACCATGCACTTGTCATCACAGTGCTCCACAATCTTGTCATCACAATGATCCATAAACCTTGTCATCACAATGCTCCATGCACTTCTCATCAAAATGCTCTCTCACCACAGATATCACAATGTTAAATCACTATTTGTCACAATACTCCCTCACCCCTGTCATCACAATGATCCATGACTCCTGTCATCACCATTGTACATGCACATATCATCACAATGTTCGATGACCCCTGACATCACAATGTTCCATAACCCCTGTCATCAAAATGCTCCCAAAACCTTTTCATCAAAATGCTCCATGACACCTGGCATCACAATGTTCAATAACCCCTGTCATCAAAATGTTCCATGACACATTTCATCCAATTGCTCCATGACCCTGTCATCACAATGCTCCCTGCCCTTCTCATCACAATGCACAACGCCCTTGTCATCAAAATCCTCCATGACCTTTGTCATCACAAAGATCCATGACCCTTGGCATCACAATGCTCCATGTCATCTTCATCACAATGCTCCATGATCACATTCATCACATTGCTCCATGCCGTTGTCATCACAAAGCTCCATGACACATGTCATCAGAATGCTCCATGGCCTTCTCATCACAATCCTCCATGCCATTGCCATCACAATGTTCCATTACGCCTGTCATAACTATGCTCCATGACCCCTGCCATCACGATGTTCCATGGCCTTGTCATCACAAGGCTCCATGACCCTTCTCATCACAATGCTCCAAGACCCCTTTCATCACAATGTTCCATGACCCCTGTCATCACAATGCTACATCCCCTTATCATCACAATGTTCCATGACACCTGACATCACAATGATCCACAACCCCTGTCATCAAAATGCTCCATGACACTTTTTATCCCAAAGCTCCATGACCCCTGACATCCCAATGTTCTGTAACCCCTGTCATCAAAATATTCCATTACAATTTTCATCAAATTGCTGCATGACCCTGTCATCAAAATGCTCCCTGGCCTTCTCATCACAATGCACCACGCCCTTGTCATCAAAATGCTCCGTGACTTTTGTCATCACAAATCTCCTTGACCCTTGACATCACAATGCTCCATGTCATTGTCATCACAATGCTCCATGAACCTTCTCATCACATTTCTCCATGCCCTTGTCATCACAAAGCTCCATGACACATGTCATCACAATGTTCGATGCCCTTCTCATCACTATGCTCCATGCCCTTGTCATTACAATCCTCTATGACCATTGTATCACAGTGTTCCGTGCTCTTGTCATCACAATGCTCCATGTCCACTCTCATCACAATAATCCATGAAACATTTCACACCAATGCTTCCTGTCCTTCTCATCACAATGCTCCATTACACCTGTCATAACAATGTTCCATGACCCCTGCCATCACAAAGTTCCACGGCCTTGTCATTCACAAGGTTCCATGACACTTGTCATGACAATGTGCCATGACCCCTGTAATCACAGTGCTCCATGCCCTTGTCATCACAAAGCTCCATGACGCATGTCATTAGAATGTTCCATGGACTTCTCATCACAATGCTCCAAGACACTTTTTATCACAATGCTCCATGCCCCTTTTCATCTCAAAGCTCCATGAATCCTATCATCACAATGAACCATGCCCATTATCATAATGCTTCAGGCTATTTTCCTCACAATGAAATCAAAATGCTCCATGACCTCTGTCATCACAATGCTCCAAACCGTTGGGATCACAATGTTCCATAACACTTCTCATCACAACACCCCATGATGCTCATAATCACAATTATCCATGGTCTTCTCATCACTATGCTCCATAACCTTTGTCATCACAATGCTCCCTGACACTTGTCGTCAGTATGCTCCTTGAACACTGTCATTACAGGGCTCCATGCCTTTTTCATCACAATGATCTATGCCCTTTTCATCACAATGCTCAAAGACACCTGTAATCACAATGCTACATGCACTTGTCATCACAGTGCTCCATGACGCATTCATCAGAATGCTCCATGGCCTTCTCTTCACAATGCTCCATGCCCTTGTCATCACAATGCTCCAAGACCCCTGTAAACACAATGCTCCATGCCGCTTGTCATTATAGCACTCCATGACGCTCGTCATCACAATTATCCATGGTCTTCTCATCACAGTGCTCCACGGTCTTGCCATCACAATGCTCCATGCCCTGGTCATCACAATGCTCTATGTTCACTTTCATCACAATTCTCCACGTTCTTGGCAACACTATGTTCCATGACACTTCCCATCACAGTGTTAAATGCTTTGTCATCACAATACTGCACAAGCTTGTCATCAGAATACTCCATGACCCTTGTCATCACAATGATCCATGACCCCGGTCATCACAATGCTCCATGAGACCTATCATCACAATGCTCCATGCCCCTTGTCATTACAGTGCTCCATGATGCTCGTCACCGGAATTATCCATGGTCTTCTCATCACAGTGCTCCACGGTCTTGCCATCACAATGCTCCATGCCCTGGTCATCACAATGCTCCATGTCCCTTGTCATCACAATTCTCCAGGTCCTTGTCATCACAATGCTCCATGATACTTCTCATCTCCATGTTACATGCTCTTGTCATCACAATTCTCCACGCACTTGTCATTGCAATGTCCCATGACCCCTGTCATAGCAAGCTCCATGCCTTTGTCATCACAATGCTTCACGACCTTTTCATCAAAATTCTCAAAGGCCATTGTCATCACAATGCTCCATGCCCTTGTCATCACAATGCTCCATGGCCCTTGTCATCACAATGCTCCAAGCCCTTGTCATCACAATGCTCCATTACCTTTGTCATCACAATCCTCCATAACACTCGGCATCACAATGCTCCATGCCATTGTCATCACAATGGAAAATGAAATACACCATCACAATGATCCCTGACACGTGTCTTCACAATACTCCATGACCTTGTCATCACAATGCTCCATGCCCTTGTCATCACAATGTGCCATGCCCACTGTCAACACAATTATCCATGAAACTTGTCAGACCAATGCTCCATGCTCCTGTCATCACAATGCTACATGACCACAGTCATCACAATGCTCCGTGTGTCCCTTCATCACAAGACTCCATGACCTGTGTCACCACAAAAGTCAATGCCCTCATCATCACAAGGCTCTGTGAAATTTGTCACCACAATGCTCCATGAACTTTTCATCAAAATGCTCAATGTCATTGTCATCACAATGCTCCATGAACGCTCTCATCACATTGCTCCAAGCCTTTGTCATCACAATGCTCCATTACCTTTGTCATCAAAATCCTCCATAACACTCGGCATCACAATGCTCCATGCCATTGTCATCACAATGGAACATGAAATATGCCATCACAATGCTCCCTGACACCTGTCTTCACAATAATCCATGACCTTGTAATCACAATGTTCCATGCCCTTGCCATCACAATTCTCCATTAACCCTGTCATAAGAATGCTCCATGACCCCTGCCATCACGATGTTCCATGGTCTTGTCATCACAAGGCTCCATGACCCTTCTAACCACAATGCTCCAAGACCCCTGTAATCACAATGCTCCATGCCCCTTTTCATCTCAATGATCCATGAACCCGGTCATCACAATGCACCATGCCCATCATCAAAATGCTTCATGCTATTGTCATCACAATGAAATCAAAATACTCCATGATCTCTGTCATCACAATGCTCCAAATCCGTGTGATCAAAATGTTCCATAACACTTATCATCACAACGTCCCATGACGCTCGTCATCACGATACATGGTCTTCTCATCACAATGCTCCATGACCTTTTTCATCACAATGCTCAATACACTTGTCATCACAATGCTCCCTGACACTTGTCCTCAGTATGCTCCTTGAACCATGTCATGACAAGGCTCCATGCCTTTTTCATCACAATGCTCCACGCCCTTGTCATAACAAAGCTCCATGATGCATGTCATCAGAACGTTCCATGGACATTTCATCCCAATGCTCCAAGCCCTTGTCATCACAATGCCCCAAGACCACTGTAATCACAATGCACCATGCCCCTTTTCATCAGAATATTCCATGAGACTTGTCATCACAAGTCTCCATGGTCTTCTCATCACAATGCTCCAGTACCTTGTCATCACAAGCCTCCATGGCTCCTGTCATCACAATACTCGATGAACGTTTTCAGCCCAATGCTCCTTGACCTTCTCATCACAATGCTCCATGACCACTGTCATGACAACACTCCATGACACCTGACAACACAATGATCCGGGACTCCTGTCATCACAAAGCTCCAAGACCCCTGTAATCACAATACTCCATGAACATTTTCAGCCCAATGCTCCATGACCCTTGTCATCACAATCATCCATGCCCTTGTCATCCCAATTCTCCATGACCCCTGTATTCACAATGCTCCGTGACGCTTGTCATCACAGTGCTCCACGACACCTGTCATCACAATGCTCCATGACTTTGTCAGCAAAATGCTTCATGACCTTGTCATTACAATGCTCTATGCGCTTGTCATCACAATACTCCACTACCATTGTCATAACAATCCTCCATGAACCTTGGGATCACATTGCTTCATGCCCTTGTAATCACAATGCGCCATGCTCCTTTAAATCAAAATGATCCATGACCTCTGTCATCACAATGCTCCAAAAACTTGTGATCAAAATGTTCCATAACAATTGTCATCACAATGCTCCATGATGCCTGTCATCACAATACTCCATGCACTTTTCATCACAATGCTCCATGACCTTTGTCATCACAATTCTCAATACACTTGTCATCACAATGCTCCCTGACACTTGTCGTCAGAATGCTCCTTGAACCCTGTCACGAAAAGGCTCCATGCCTTTTTCATCAAAATGCCCCATGCCGTTTTCATCACAATGCTCCACGCCACTGTCATCAAAATACTCCACAAGCTTGTCATCACAATGCTCCATGACCTTTGTCATCACAATTCTCCATGCACTTGTCAGCACAATGCTCCCTGACCCTTGTCATCTCAATGCTCCAAGCCATTGTCATCACAATGCACCATTACATTTGTCATCAGAATCCTCCATGACACTTGGCATCACAATGCTCCATGCCCTTGTCACCACAATGCACCATTCCAACAGTCATCACAGTAATACATGAAATTTATAAGACCAATGATCCATGCCCTTGTCATCACAATGCTCCATGCCCCTTGTCAACACAATGCTCCATGACCCCTGTCATCACAGTGCTCCGTGACTCCAGTCATCACAGTGCTTCATGACCTTTGTCATCACAATGGTCCATGCCCTAGTCATCAAGAGTCTCTGTGACCTTTTTAACCACAATGCTCCATGAACTTTTCATCGCAATTCTCTTTCACCCTTGTCAACACAAAGCTCTATGCCTTTCTCAGCACAATGCTCCATGACCCTTGTCATCACAATGCACCATGCGCTTGTCATCACAGTGCTCCATAAACATTGTCATCACAATGCTCCATGAACTTCTCATCAAAATGCTCTCTCACCACTGATATCACAATGTTACTTCACTATTCGTCACAATACTCCCTCACCCCTGTCATCACAATGTTCCATGACTCCTGTCATCACAGTGCTACATGCACTTATCATCACAATGTTCCATGACCCCTGACATCACAATTTTCCGTAACCCCCGTCATCAAAATGCTCCCTGACCCTTGTCATCTCAATGCTCCAAGCCATTGTCATCACAATGCACCATTACATTTGTCATCAGAATCCTCCATGACCCTTGGCATCACATTGCTCCATGCCCTTGTCATCACTAAGCTCCATGACACATGTCATCAGAATGCTCCATGGCCTTCTCATCACAATGCCCCATGACCTTTTTCATCACAATGCTCAATACACTTGTCATCAATATGCTCCATGACACTTGTTGTCTGTATGCTCCTTGAACCCTGTCATGACAAGGCTCCATGCATTTTTCATCACAATGTTCCATGCCCTTTTCATCACACTGCTACAAGACCCCTGTAATCAAAATGCTCCATGTGCTGGTCATCACAAAGCTCAATGACGCATGTCCTCAGAATGCTCCTTGGCCTTCTCTTCACAGTGTTCCATGCCCTTGTCATCACAATGTTCCCAGACCCCTGTAATCACAGTGGTCCATGCCCCTTTTCATCAGTATGCTATATGAGACTTGTCATCACAAGGCACCATGGATTTCTCATCACAATGCTCCAGGAACATGTCATCACAATGCTTCACAACTTTGTGAAGAAGATTCTCAATAGCCCTTGTCATCATAGTGCTCCAAGCCCTAGTCATCACAATGCTCCATTTTATTTGTCATCACAATCCTCCATTACATTTAGCATCACAATGCTCCATGCCATTATCATCGCAATGGACCATGACATATGTCATCACAATGTTCCCTGACACCTGTCTTCACAATACTCGATGACCTTCTCATCACCATGATCCATACACTTGTCATCACAATGCTCAATGCCCTTCTCATCACAATGCTCCATGCCCTTGTCATTACAATCCTCCATGAAACATGCATCACAGTGTTCCGTGCCCTTGTCATCCCAATGCTCCATGCCCACTCTCATCACAATTATCCATGAAACATTTTAGACCAAAGCTCAATGCCCTTCTCATCACAATGCTCCATTACCTCTGTCATAACAATGCTCCATGACACATGCCATCACATTGTTCAACGGCATGTCATCACAAGGCTCCATGACCCTTGTCATCACAGTGCTCCAAGACCCCGGTAATCACAATGCTCCATGCCCTTGTCATCACAGTGCTCCATGACGCATGTCATCAGAATGTTCCATGGCCTTCTCATCACAATGCTCCATGCCCCTTTTCATCTCAATGCTCCATGAACACTGTCATCACAATGCACCATGCCCATCATCATAATGTTTCAGGCTATTGTCATCACAATGAAATCTAAATTCTCCATGAACTCTGTCATCATAATGCTCCAAAACTTTGTGATCACAATGTTCCATAAGACTTATCATCACAACACCCCATGACGCTCATCATCACAATTATCCATGGTCTTCTCATCACAATGCTCCATGACCTTTGTCATCTAATGCTCAATACACTTGTCATCACAATGCTCCCTGACACTTGTCGTCAGTATGCTTCTTGAACCCTGTCATGACAAGGCTCAATGCCTTTTTCATCACAATGATACATGCCCATTACATCACAATGCATCAAGACACCTGTAATCACAATGCTCCACAACCTTCTCATCACAATGCTCCATTCCCAATATCATCACAGTCCTCCATGACCATTGTTATCACAACACTCCATGACACCAGACAACACAATGATCCGGAACTCTGTCATCAAAATGCTCCATTCCCTAGTCATCACAATGCTCCATGACCCCTGTCATCACAATACTCCATGAACATTTTCAGCCCAATGCTCCATGACCCTTGTCATCATATTGAACCATGCCCTTGTCATCCCAATGCTCCTTGACCCCTGTATTCACAAAGCTCCGTGACGCTTCTCATCACAGTGCTCCATGACACCTCTCATCACAATGCTCCATGCCTTTGTCAGCAAACGCTACATGACCTTGTCATTACAATGCTCTATGCGCTTGTCATCACAGTACTCCATTACCATTGTCATCACAATCCTCCATGAACCTTGGGATCACATTGCTTCATGCCCTTGTCATCACAGTGCTCCATGCTCCTTGAAATCAAAATGATCCATGACCTCTGTCATCACAATGCTCCAAACCATTGTAATCACAATGTTCCATAAAACTTGTCATCACAATGCTCCATGATGCCTGTCATTACAATACTCCATGGCCTTTTCATCACAATGCTCCATGACCATTGTCATCACAATTCTAAATACACTTGTCATTACAATGCTTCCTGAATCTTGTCGTCAGAATGCTCCTTGAAACCTGTCACGAAAAGGCTCCATGCCTTTTTCATCAGTATGCCCCATGCCGTTTTCATCACAATGCTCCATGCCATTGCCATCAAAATACTCCACAAGCTTGTCATCAGAATGCTCCATGACCCTTGTCATCACAATTCTCCATGCACTTGTCAGCACAATGCTCCCTGACCCTTGTCATCACAATGCTCCAAGCCATTGTCATCACAATGCTCCATTACCTTTGTCATCAGAATCCTCCATGACACTTGGCATCACAATGCGCTATGCCATTGTCATCACAATGGGCCATTACATATCTCATCACAATGCTCCCTGACACCTGTCTTCACAATACTGCATGACTTGGTCCTCACAATTTTCCATGTCCTTGTCATCACACTGCGCCATTCCAACTGTCATCGCAATAATCCATGAAACTTATTAGACCAATGCTCCATGCCTTTGTCATCACAATGCTCCATGACTCCATTCATCACAATGCTTCACGACCTTGTGATGAAAATTCTCAATAGCCCTTGTCATTATATTGCTCCAAGCCCTAGTCATCACAATGCTCCATTTTATTTGTCATCAAAATCCTCCATTACATTTAGCATCACAATGCTCCATGCCATTATCCTCGCAATGGACCATGACGTATGTCATCACAATGCTCCCTGACACCTGTCTTCACAATACTCCATGACCTTCTCATCACCATGATCCATACACTTGTCATTACAATGCACCATGTCCACTGTCATCACAATAATCTATGAAACTTGTCAGAACAATGCTCCATGCCCCTGTCACCACAATGCTCCATGCCCTTGTCATCACAATGCTCCATGACCCCTATCATCACAATGCTCCGTGACTCCATTCATCACAATGCTTCATAACGTTTGTCATCAAAACGGTCCTTGCCCGTGTCATCACAAGGCTCTGTGACCTTTGTAACCACAATGCTCCATGAACTTTTCATCACAACGCTCCGTGACCTTTGTCATCACAATGCTCCATGCCTTTGTCAGAACAATGCTCCATGACCCTTGTCATCACAATGTGCCATGTGCTTTTCATCATATCGGTCCACAACCTTGTAATCGCTATGCTCCATAAACCTTGTAATCACAATGCTCCATGCACTTCTCATCCAAATGCTCTCTCACCAGAGATATCACAGTGTTCCATCACTAGTCATCACAATACCCCTCACCCCTGTAATCATAATGTTCCATGACCACTGTCATCACAGTGCTACATACCCTTATCATCACAATGTTCCATGACCCCAGACATCACAATGTTCCATAACCCCTATCATCAAAATGCACCATGACCCTTTTCATCCCAAAGGTAAATGATCCCTGGCAGCACAATGTTCTATAACCCCTGCCCTCAAAATATTCCATTACATTTTCATCAAATTGCTGCATGACCCTGTCACCAAAATGCTCCCTGCCCTTCTCATCACAATGCACCACACCATTGTCATCGAAATGCTCCCTGTTATTTGTTATCACAAATCGCCATGATCATTGGCATCACAATGCTCCATGCCCTTGTCATCACAAAGCTCCATGACACTTGTCATCACAATGCTCGATGCCGTTCTCATCACAATGCTCCATGCCCTTGTCATTACAATCCTCCATGAACCATGTATCACTGTGTTCCGTGCCCTTGTCATCCCCATGCTCCATGCCCACTCTCATCACAATAATCCATGAAACCTTTTAGACCAAAGCTCAATGCCCTTCTCATCACAATGCTCCATTACCTCTGTCATAACAATGCTCCATGACACCTGCCATCACATTGTTCAACGGCATGTCATCACAAGGCTCCATGACCCTTGTCATCACAATGCTCCAAGACCCCTGTAATCACAATGCTCCATGCCCTTGTCATCACAGTGCTCCATGATGCATGTCATCAGAAAGTTCCATGGACTTCTCCTCACAATGCTCCATGCCCTTGTCATCACAATGCTCCATGCCCACTCTCATCACAATAATCCATGAAACCTTTTAGACCAAAGCTCAATGCCCTTCTCATCACAATGCTCCATTACCTCTGTCATAACAATGCTCCATGACACCTGCCATCACATTGTTCAACGGCATGTCATCACAAGGCTCCATGACCCTTGTCATCACAATGCTCCAAGACCCCTGTAATCACAATGCTCCATGCCCTTGTCATCACAGTGCTCCATGATGCATGTCATCAGAAAGTTCCATGGACTTCTCCTCACAATGCTCCATGTCCTTGTCATCACAATGCTCCAAGACCCCTGTAATCACAATGCTCCATGCCCCTTTTCATCTCAATGCTCCATGAACCCTGTCATCACAATGCACCATGCCCATCATCATAATGTTTCAGGCTATTGTCATCACAATGAAATCTAAATTCTCCATGACCTCTGTCATCATAATGCTCCAAACCCTTGTGATCACAATGTTCCATAAGACTTATCACCACAACACCCCATGACACTCATCATCACAATTATCCATGGTCTTCTCATCACAATGCTCCATGACCTTTGTCATCAAATGTTCAATACACTTGTCATCACAATGCTCCCTTACACTTGTCGTCAGTATGCTTCTTGAACCCTGTCATGACAAGGCTTTATGCCCATTTCATCACAATGCATCAAGACACCTGTAATCACAATGCTCCACAACCTTCTCATCACAATGCTCAATTCCCAATATCATCACAATGGTCCATGATCACTGTTATCACAACACTCCATGACAACTGACAACACAATGATCCGGAAATCTTGTCATCAAAATGCTCCATTCCCAAGTCATCATAATGCTCCATAACCCCTGTCATCACAATACTCCATGAACATTTTCAGCCCAATGCTCCATGACCCTTGTCATCACATTGAACCATGCCCTTGTCATCCCAATGCTCCATGACCCCTGTATTCACAAAGCTCCGTGACGCTTGTCATCACAGTGCTCCATGACACCTGTCATCACAATGCTCCATGCCTTTGTCAGCAAATGCTACATGACCTTGTCATTACAATGCTCTATGCGCTTGTCATCACAGTACTCCATTACCATTGTCATCACAATCCTCCATGAACCTTGGGATCACATTGCTTCATGCCCTTGTCATCACAGTGCTCCATGATCCTTGAAATCAAAATGATCCATGACCTCTGTCATCACAATGCTCCAAACCCTTGTAATCACAATGTTCCATAACACTTGTCATCACAACGCTCCATGATGCCTGTCATCACAATATTCCATGGCCTTTTCATCACAATGCTCCATGACCATTGTCATCACAATTCTAAATACACTTGTCATTACAATGCTTCCTGAAACATGTCGTCAGAATGCTCCTTGAAACCTGTCACGAAAAGGCTCCATGCCTTTTTCATCACAATGCCCCATGCCATTTTCATCAAAATGCTCCATGACATTGTCATCAAAATACTCCACAAGCTTGTCATCAGAATGTTCCATGACCCTTGTCATCACAATTCTCCATGCACTTGTGAGCACAATGCTCCCTGACCCTTTTCATCACAATGCTCCAAGCCATTGTCATCACAATGCTCCATTACCTTTGTCATCAGAATCCTCCATGACACTTGGCATCACAATGCTCCATGCCCTTGTCATCACAATGCACCATTCCAACTGTCATCACCATAATCCATGAAACATTTCAGACCAATGTTCAATGCCCTTCTCATCACAATGCTCCATTATCTCTGTCATAACAATGCTCCATGACCCCTGCCATCACAATGTTCCACGGCATTGTCATCACAAGGCTCCATGACCCTTGCCATCACAAAGCTCCATGACGCATGTCATCAGAATGTTCCATGGCCTTCTCCTCACAATGCTCCATGCCCTTGTCATCACAATGCTCCAAGACACCTGTAATCACAATGCTCCATGCCCCTTATCATCAGAATGCTCCATGAGACTTGTCATCACATGTCTCCATGGTCTTCTCATCACAGTGCTCCAGGAACTTGTCATCACCATGCTCCATTCTGTTGTCATCACAATGCTCCATGACACCTGTCATCATAATACTCCATGAATATTTTCAGCCCAATGCTCCATGACCTTCTCATCAGAATGCTCCAAGACCAATATCATCACAATGCTCCAAGACCACTGTCATCACAACACTCCAGGACACCTGACAACACAATGATCCGGGACTCTTGTCATCACAATGCTCCATTCCCTAGTCATCACAATGCTCCATGACCCCTGCCATCACAATTTTCTATGCCCTTGTCATCACAAAGCTCCATGACACGTCATCAGAATGTTCCATGTACTTCTCATCAAAATGCTCAATGCCCTTGTCATCACAATGCTCCAAGACCCCTGTAATCACAATGCTCCATGCCCCTCTTCATCTCAATGCTCCATGAACCCTGTCATCACAATGCATCATGCCAATCATCATAATGCTTCCGGCTATTGTCAGCACAATGAAATCAAAATTCTACATGACCCCTGTCATCACAGTACTCCATGAACATTTTCAGCCCAAGGCTCCATGACACTTGTCATCACAATTATCCATGCCCTTGTCATCCCAATGCTCCATGACCCCTGTATTCACAATGCTCCGTGAAGCTTGTCATCACAGTGCTCCATGAAACTTGTCATCACAATGCTCCATGCCTTTGTCAGCAAAATGCTACATGCCCTTTTCATCACAATGCTCCATGACCCCTGTCATCACAATGCTCCGTGACTCCAGTCATCACAATTCTTCATAACATTTGTCATCACAATGGTCGATACCCATGTCATCACAAGGCTCTGTGACTTTTGTAAACACAATTCTCCATGAACTTTTCATCACAATGCTCCGTGACACTTGTCATCACAATGCTCCATGCCTTTGTCAGAAAAATGCTCCATGACCCTTGTCATCACAATGTGCGACACGCTTTTCATCCCAACGGTCCACAAATTTGTCATCGCAATGCTCCATAAACCTTGAAATCACAATGCTCCATTCCCATCTCATCACAATGCTCCATTACCCCGGTCATAACAATGCTCCAATACCACTGCCATCACAATGTTCCACGGCCTTGTCTTCACAAGGCTCCAGGACACTTGTCATCACAATGCTCCAAGACTCCTGTAAGCACAATGCTCCATGCCCTTGTCATCACAAAGCTCCATGACACATGTCATCAGAATGTTCCATGTCCTTCTCCACACAATGCTCCATGCCCTTGTCATTAAAATGCTCCAAGAGCCCTGTAATCACAATGCTCCATGCCCCTTTTCATCTCAATGCTCCATGAACCCTCTCATCACAATGCATCATGCCAATCATCATAATGCTTCCGGCTACTGTCAGCACAATGAAATCAAAATTCTCCATGGCCTCTATCATCACAGTTCTCCATGACCCCTGTCATCACAATACTCCATGAACATTTTCAGCCCAATGCTCCATGACACTTGTCATCACAATGATATTTGCCCTTGTCATCCCAATGCTACATGACCCCTGTATTCACAATGCTCCGTGACGCTTGTTATCACAGTGTGCCATGACACTTGTCATCACAATGCTCCATGCCTTTGTCAGCAAAATGCTACATGACCTTGTCATTATAATGCTCTATGTGCTTTTCATCACAATACTCCATTACCGTTGTCTTCACAATCATCCATGAACCTTGGGATCACATTGCTTCATGCCCTTGTCATCACAATGCTCCATGCTCCTTGAAATCAAAATGATCCATGACCTCTGTCATCACAATGTTCCAAACCCTTGTGATCACAATGTTCCATAACACTTGTCATGACAACGCTCCATGATGCCTGTCCTCACAATACTCCATGCCCTTTTCATCACAATGCTCCATGACCTTTGTCATCACAATTCTCAATACACTTGTCATCACAATGCTCCCTGACACTTGTCATCAGAATGCTCCTTGAACCCTGTCTCGAAAAGGCTCCATGCCTTTTTCATCAGTATGCCCCATGCCGTTTTCATCACAATGCTCCATGCCATTGCCATCAAAATACTCCACAAGCTTGTCATCAGAATGCTCCATGACCCTTGTCATCACAATTCTCCATTCACTTGTCAGCACAATGCTCCCTGACCCTTGTCATCACAATGCTCCAAGCCATTGTCATCACAATGCTCCATTACCTTTGTCATCAGAATCCTCCATGACACTTAGCATCACAATGCTGCATGCCATTGTCATCACAATGGGCCATTACATATGTCATCACAATGCTCCCTGACACCTGTCTTCCCAATACTGCATGACCTGGTCATCACAATGCTCCATGCCGTTGTCATCACAATGTGGCATTCCAACTGTCATCACAATAATCCATGAAACTTATTAGACCAATATTCCATGCCCTTGTCATCACAATACTCCATCCCCTTGTTATCACAATGCTCCATGACCCTTGTCATCACAATGCTCCGTGACTCCAGTTATCACAATGCTTCATGACCTTTGTCATCACAATGGTCCATGACCTCATCATCAACAGTCTCTGTGACCTTTTTAACCACAATGCTCCATGAACTTTTCATCACAATGCTCTTTGACCTTTGTCATCACAATGCTCTATGCCTTTCTCTGCACAATGCTCCATGACCCTTGTCATCACAATGCTCCATGCGCTTGTCAGCACAATGCTCCATGACACATGTCATCCCAATGCACCATGCGCTTGTCATCACAGTGCTCCCCAATCTTGACATCACAATGCTCCATGAACCTTTTCATCACAATGCTCCATGGACTTCTCACCAAAATGCTCTCTCACCACTGATGTCACAATGTTACATCAATATTCGTCACAATATTCCCTCACCCCTGTCATCAAAATTTGCCATGACTCCTGTCATCACAATGCTACATGCACTTATCATCACAATGTTCGATGACCCCTGGCATCACAATGTTCCATAACCACTGTCATCAAAATGTTCCTTGACACTTTTCATCAAATTGCTCCATGACCCTGTCATCACAATGCTCCCTACCCTTCTCATCACAATGCACAACGCCCTTGTCATCAAAATGCTCCATGAAGTTGTCATCACAAAGATCCATAACCCTTGTCATCACAATGCTCCATGTCATTGTCATCACAATGCTCCATTAAGGTTCTCATCACATTGCTTCATGTCCTTGTCATCACAAACCTCCATGACACATATCATCAGTATGCTCCATGGCCTTCTCATCACAATGCTCCTTGCCCTGCCATCAAAATGCTCCATTATCCCTGTCATACCCATGATCCATGACCCCTGCCATCACGATGTTCCATGGCCTTGTCATCACAAGGCTCCATGACCCGTGTCATCACAATGCTCCGTGACTCCTGTTTTCACAATGCTTCATGACCTTTGTCATCACAATGGTCCATGACCTCGTCATCAGCATTCTCTGTGACCTTTTTAACCACAATGCTCCATGAACTTTTCATCACAATGCTCTTTGACCTTTGTCATCACAATGCTCTATGCCTTTCTCAGCACAATGCTCCATGACCCTTGTCATCACAATGCTCCATGCGCTTGTCAGCACAATGCTCCATGACACATGTCATCCCAATGCACCATGCGCTTGTCATCACAGTGCTCCCCAATCTTGACATCACAATGCTCCATGAACCTTTTCATCACAATGCTCCATGGACTTCTCACCAAATTGCTCTCTCACCACTGATGTCACAATGTTACATCAATATTCGTCACAATATTCCCTCACCCCTGTCATCAAAATTTGCCATGACTCCTGTCATCACAATGCTACATGCACTTATCATCACAATGTTCGATGACCCCTGGCATCACAATGTTCCATAACCACTGTCATCAAAATGTTCCATGACACTTTTCATCAAATTGCTCCATGACCCTGTCATCACAATGCTCCCTACCCTTCTCATCACAATGCACAACGCCCTTGTCATCAAAATGCTCCATGAAGTTGTCATCACAAAAATCCATAACACTTGTCATCACAATGCTCCATTAAGGTTCTCATCACATTGCTTCATGTCCTTGTCATCACAAACCTCCATGACACATATCATCAGAATGCTCCATGGCCTTCTCCTCACAATGCTTCATGCCCTTGTCATCACAATGCCCCAAGACCCCTGTAATCACAATGCTCCATGCCCCTTTTCATCAGAATATTACATGAGACTTGTCATCACAAGTCTCCATGGTCTTCTCATCACAATGCTCCAGTACCTTGTCATCACATGCCTCCATGGCCCCTGTCATCACAATACTCCATGAACGTTTTCAGCCCAATGCTCCTTGACCTTCTCATCACAATGCTCCCTGACCCCTGTCATCACAATGCTCCATGACTCCTGTCATCACAACGATCCATGAACACTGACAACACAATGATCCGGGACTCTTGTCATGAAAATGCTCCATGCCCTTGTCATCCCAGTGCTCCATGACCCCTGTAATCACAATGCTCCGTGACACTTGTCATCACAGTGCTCCATGAACCTTGTCCTCACAATGCTCCATGCCTTTGTCAGCAATATGCTACATAATCTTGTCATCACAATGCTCCATGCGCTTGTCATCACAATCCTTCATGACACTTTGGATCATATTGCTTCATGCCCTTTGCATCTCCCTCTTGCCTTTCTGGTTTTTACAGATTTTCGGATGTCCCTTTTGACCCGTGGGAAGTGACAGTTCTTTGTAGTGTGGATTTGCATTGCGCACTTGCTTGATTGTCCAAAAAGGTTGTATGCATTTTCTCCTGAATATATTCAGGAGAAAACGCATATGCCCTTTTTGGCCAAGTGCATCATTGTCGAAGTTGTGATGCTTTTCCTGTGCTTTAAAGGCGATTCCAATTTACCTCTTGAAATATGTTTTGTGCAATTCTGCCTCATTTTCAAGTCAGCTTCGTTGCCTTCCCTCAACAGATTTTTGGAAGACAGTAGTCCTTTATAACTGCAGGTTTGTGAATTGCTGTGCCCGTGAGCTCCAATTTTCAAATCCCATTTTTGGGAGCTGACTGCAAATCCACAATTTTGCTTCAGGACCTATACTTGTTCCAGGGGTGGCTATACTGTTCCCTGCAGGTGGCTGAGGCTATGGTTAATTCTTCTTCCTGACGGGAATTAAGAGTGACATGTGCCCGTCCAAAAGCCTACATCTACTCTCTGATTGGTTCTCCCTCTTCCCTTTCATCCTCTGCACAATTAGCAAACTGTGCGAACCAGGAGGTTATAGGGGCTGGCTCTCCTAAGTTGGGAGATTGATAGTAAAGCAGTTGGAATACCAAACTGGAGCACAAGGATAGGAAAAATTAGGAGACATTTAGAAACCTTTCACCATCACAAGGTGTCCATTCTCTAGGTTTCCCATACATGTTATAACTGTAGTGATATTCCCTACTACCTGGAGATTTGGTATCCATGGAATCGTGGCATGCATTAGTACTTTAAAGGGTCTGCATTTTCTCTCCCAATCTCACCAGTCCTCTCAGTCCCAAGTGTCCAGCCTTATGTCTCATCCAGCTGTCTGTACAGATAGGGTCATTCCCGGTTTCATCAGAACCCCTGAAGGAATTGTGTAAGAATTTCGCTGTTTTTTTGTTTGTTTTTGAAATTCATTTTTATAATGGGGTTGAGCTGATTTTCACTGACGTGTTTCTGCCAGTCTAGGCACACTTGATTCCCTTATGAAGACAAATCAATACATAGGTTTTAAGATTCTCACTAGTCAGATATATTCCTCTGCGGGGAATAGGGGGTTTGAGTCCCGTTCACTGAAGAAGGGGTAGGTCTCGTCTGTTCTCTATTTGGTTTATGGAATGGTACCTGTGCTAATATCAAACTCTGGTTTTATGCATCACCCAACCTCTCCTTTCCCATTAAACAGGCATAAGAGTGTTTTCTAAATGTGAGACTCTGTTCTCTTTCTTAATTCAGTTCATGTGTTGTGATGTTGACATTCCCTCTGTAAGTGATACCTTATGAATAGATTCTTTTTCTGTGTGACTAATTTCACTTAGAATCATCATACCTAAATCCACTCTTTATGCTGCTACTGGCATTATGACATTGATTTCACGTCTGAGTGATATTCCGTTGTACAAAATTACCACAAGTAATTTATGCATTTCTCTTTTTCCTGGGATATTTTAGGTGTACCGAAGTTGAGGTTCTTGTATGCAGAGCAGCCCTAAACTTTGGGGTGCCTGTGTGTTGTCGATATTTAGTCTTCCCAAGTTATATGTCCATGAGTTGAAGTCCCCTTTGCTCGGGGGCTTTGTATTTAAATGTTTTAGGAAACAGCATACACTTCTTCAGAGTGGCTCTTGGATATTTATACCCCACCCATCAGCGTGACTAGGCTCCCTGTTCTCCATGGCCTCTCCAGCATTTCTGGTTTGTACACATTTTTTGGATGGCCTTTCGGGGCAGTGGAAATTGAGACTTCTTTGTTGTGCGGATTTGCATTTCCCGCTTGCTTGGTTGGCTAAAAGCTCTGTATGTGTTTTTTTTCCTGAAGATATTCACGAAAAAAAGGCATACACCCTTTTGCCCAACTGCATCATTTTAGAAATTCTGCTGCTTTTCATATGCTTTAAATGTGAGTACAATCTACCTTTTGAAATCTGTTTCCTGCAATTCTGCCTCTCATTCAGATCCTCTTCGTTGCCTTACCTGAATATATTTTTGGACGTTGGTTATCATTTATATCTTTGCAGGTCTTTGAAATGTCTGCTCCTGAGCTCCATTTTGCAACTCGCTTTTATTGTGAGCTCGCCGCCAAACCATTGGATTTCTTCTGGCCCTATTCTGTTTCTGAGGAGGCAGGCTGAGCCTTTGGTTAATTCTTGTTCCTAATGGGAAATTAGAGTGACATGTGCCTGTCAAAACTCCTACAGCTTATCTCTCATTGGTTCCCCCCTTCCCATTTATCCTCTGCACAAATTGCAAACTGTGTGAAACAGGAGGTTAAAGGTGCTGATTCTCCAAGAGGGGATATTGTTAATAATGTGGCTGGAATGGCGAACCCCAGCACCAGGAGATCAAAAATGAGGTGCATTTTAGACACCTTTCCTGAGCACACGGTGTACATTCATCTCGATTTCGCAGGCATGTTTTCGCTGTCAGAAGATTCCCTTGAACCTGCCGATTTGGGACCCATGGAATGGGTACCAGGCAGTATTACTTTAAAAGGTCTGCATTTCCTCACCCAGCCTCTCTAACATCTCTTAGCGTGCATAGCTTCCAGCCTTATATATCATCCTGCTGTGGGTCTACATGTGTTCAATCCATGTTACATTGTAGCCCTTCAACAAAAGTTGTAAGCATTTTTGTCTGTCTCACCGTTTTTATAAATATTTTTAAATTTATTTTTATATTGGTTACAGCTGATTTTCAAAGCTCTGTTTTTTGCTGCTGTACATCCACTTGATTCATGTACTGTGAGACAACAAGAAATTATTTTTCAGATGCTTATGAGTCATATGTATTATTGTCCAGTGACTTGAGTGGGCTGAGTGCAGTTCTTTGAGGTACCGTGTAGGCCTTGTCAGTTATACAATTTGGTACTTGGAATGGTATCTTTGCTAGTTTCAACCTGCTGGATAATACCTCACCATTCCCCACCTTTCCCATTTAGCAGCCTTATGTCTATTTTCTACATATTTGACTATGTTTCTGTTTTGTAGTTTATTTCATGTGTAGCCATGTTTGATTCCACCTTTAAGTGACATCTTATGATATGTGTCTTTTTTCTTTCTGACATATGTCACTTAGAATGATCGTATGTAACTCCTCCAGAGTTGTTCCAACTGGCCTTATTTCATTGATTTCTGGATGAGTAATATTCCACTCTACATAAGTACCCCATCTCTTTTATCCATTTTATCCTTCCAGGGACATTTAGGTTATATCCAAGTGGAGGCCCTTTTTATCAGAGAGGTGGTAAACGTTGGGGTGCCTGTTTTCTGTCCATTTTTGTTTTTCCCAAGGTATACGCCCATGAGTGCAAGTGCACTATGCTCTGTAGCTCAGTTTTCAGATGTTTTAGCAAACACAATACACTTCTCCAGAGTGGCCATTGGCAAATTACATTTCAACTATCAGCCTCACAGGGCTCCCTTTTCTCCTCACCCTGTCCTGCATTTCTGGTGTTTACACTTTATGTGGATGGCCCTTCTGACTGATGTGAAGTGATACATTTTGTAGTATTGATTTGCAGTGCCCACCTGTTTGGTTGGATAAAAAGTGTGTATGGCCTTTACTTGAATATATTCAGAAAAAAATGCATACGCCCTTTTGGGCCAACTGCATCATTGGCGATGTTCAGCCCCTTTTCTTGTGCTTTAATGGGAAGTCCTTTCTACCTCTTCAAATCTGTTTCCTGCCACTCCCCCTTGCTTACAAGTCCTTTTCTGTGACTTACCTCAAGACATTTTTCAACAATAGATATTTTCATCTCTGCAGTTTCATGAATTTTAGTGCCCCTGAGTTCCATTTTTCAACTTGTGTTTTTGGAAACTGGACACAAAACAGCGGGATTTCCTCTAGCCCTATTCTCTTTCCGTGGGCAATTCTAGCCTTTGATGAATTTGTCTTCCAGATTGGAAATTAGAGTGGCATGTGCCTGTCCAAACAACTAAGACTTGTCTGTAAATTTTTCTCATCCTTCCGCTTCATCCTCTGGACAAATTCCAAACTGTGTGCAACAGGATGTTGACGGTGCTGATATCCCCAAGTGAGGAGATTGTTAGGAAAGATGCTGGAGGGGTGAACCCGAGCACCAGGCGATGAGGAGATGAGGTGCCTTTTCCAAACTCTTTCCGATCAAACGGTGTACCATCCTCTAGGTGTGACAGGCATGTTTTAGGTGTAGGAAGGGTCCCGTGCATGGAAGGAGAACACCAGGGATTTTTCCAAATCAGTGCCTCCCCGTACCCCAAACTGGGGAATTTTTAAGCTACAGCTACACGTATGTCCATTAAAGGCCTTGGGAAATAGGCAGAGCCCAAACTTTAGATGATTGAAATCTTCAGGGTCAGAAGCGTTCACCATGGGACTTGCTTAGGTTACATTTTATCTGTCATTGATAGATGATGTCAATAATAATATTTATTCTTTTTCAGATTATTTCCCCTTATAGGTTATTGCAAAATATTCAGTGTAGTTCCCTGTGCTATACAGTAGTTCCTTGTTGATGATCTATTTTATACATAGCAGTGTGTATGTGTTAATCCCAAACTGTTAATTTATCCCTTCTCCTACCTTTCCCCTTTGGTAATAATAAATTATAAGATTTTATACTTCTCAGAAATGGGGGAGCTGAAAGAGAGGTATCCTTTTCAATGGAAAAGCATTCAAAACAAGATTGAAGCCTCAGCCAAGAGTATTCGATGTACATCCATGGAAATAAATCACTTCATTTCTCTAATGTTGACCTGACAAAAAAGACAGACGTCTTCACTGAACTTGCTTATAGTAAAGTGATGGAAATATCAAATGTAAGTCTTAGAAACATCTTATTTTACCCGAGCATTATACACTGCTCTATGTTAACTACAGTTTGGCTCACACATCTGTTCATTGAAGTTACAATGTTCTCAATTTCTGTTACTGATCCTCCAGAGTGGACCCAAACAGGATTCATCGTGCCCCAGTGTCATTGGAGCCAAGAGATCAAGACTGAGTTTGCTTCAGAAGCAAAGGAAACATTATTTTGAAAACAGAATGGAGAGGTGAGAGCGTGCAGTCCCCCACGGGCTGTGGGCTAGGCTGCTGTGTAGGGATCCCGGCAGAGTCAGTGGGAGGGAGGGGATGGAGCTCTCGAGGGCTGGGTTGGCTGCAGCTCAGGCTCTATGCCGTGGAGTCTGCATGGGACTCCGCTAGCTGAGGTGTCGACCCAGCCATTCTGCACTAGGAAATCGGGTCTGAAGTGCCGGGTGTGGGACCTCTGCATGCGGAACACTAGGAGCACGTGAAATTAGACAAAGCACAAAGGAAAAACAGGTTAGACTTTATTTTATTGCCCAGATTCTCTTTTTATCTCCCAGGAATTTTTAATGCACGTTGCCGGAGATGAACCCCTCCTCTGCTTTTTGTTCCGTTCCTCATTCTTGGGGTGTTGAGGGTGCAGACCCCTCTTTTGTAACTGCTTCATGCTGTGGTGGGAGCCCTGATACATGGGGGGAGGGGCAAAACGTCTCCCCACCAGCCTCCAGGTGAGGTTGATTGTCCCAAAGCCTCCTGCCTCACTTCTCGTCCAACTGAGCACCAGCATTGGAAGTGTTATAGATTCTAATGACCTTTAAGGGTCCAGGAAAGAGATGCACAGAGATGCAGAGGTGGCAGGTTTCAACACACCCCACATTTGTTTGGCGACCTTAGGCTGACGGTTTTTGCCAGCCTAGATGCTCTGACCAGTAGTCTGTGCTTTCTTTAATTAGGTCCCTGAATAAATGTACAAACAGCACCATGTGTCAGAACCCTGCCCGCACAACTCCCAGACAGTCCAGGGTCAGTGGTGATCCAGGACCATGACGTCCACTGAGTCAACGGCCTTTAGAAGTAGCCAGCAGTCCAGCCGGTCATATTGGCCACCATCACCGCGGTGTCTGTAGGGTTTTCTATGGTGAAAGCGTGATATACGTTTCCCTCGCCAAGCTTATTAGCTCCCCTCTGGGTGCAGTAAGTCCTGCAAGCAGTAGTCTGCTCTTTCGGGGCACAGTCTTGTTGTTTTCTGAGAGAAACTCCAGGTCAAGTGATGGTCACACGAGTCATCTTGGGGGCCCGTTGCCCCTGTTTGTCTCTCTGGAGGTTGGAGTTGGAGGGCCTCCACACTCGAGGTCAGTGTGTCCACAGAGCGACCCCTGCAACATCAGGGCATGATGGGTGGTTAGGATAACGACGTGGGGTCCTTTTCCCTTAGGAGGTAGCTGGCCTTGTGGGCTGCTGATTTCTAGCTATTTAGATACCCCAGTATCCTGACCTGATGAGTCGGTGGGCAAAGCCCTTGGTGACCATAGTTTATCATACCTGAAGGTCATTCTTGTGTTGCTCCATTTCAGGTGGTCCCAGTTTTTGCACTAAGGCTCCAAGGGCAATTAACCTTTGACCGGGTATGTAAAGGTCAAAGGGTTTAGCTAAATTAGGGAGTTCCTGGGCAAGGGTCTGAATTGACTGCTGTTTCCATTCTTGAAAGGCTGCTTCTGGATTCTATACAAAAGGATCATCATCTTTTCGTGTCAGTGTTTCATGTAGAGGCCCAGCTATTAGACTGTAGTTAGGGATCCAGATGCAGAAAACCTTGGACTCCCCAGGAACCCCTAAGCTGTCTTCTAGTTTTAGAAGAGGTAAGGCTGCAAATGGCTTCTTCCCTATCCTGGGATATGTTTCTCCGAATATCTGTGAGAATGAAGCCCAGGCATGTCACCTGAGCCTGGGATATTTGAGCCTTTTTCTTGGACACCTTCTATCCTTCCTTGGCTAGGTAGTTTACAGGTGTCTTTAGTAGGCCTGGCGATCAGAATGTCATCTGCCTATTGAAGGAGGGTTCCCTTTTACAGAGGTAGAACGTTTAGGTCTTTAGAGGACATTTCCCCAATGATGGTGTGGGGATTTTTGAACCATTGGGGCAGGACGGCCCTGCCCCAATTATTGCTTGTGTTGCATGTTGTGTTGCTTGTGTTGCATGTTGTGTCCTGCCACACACAAGCCAAAAATTCTTGTGACTCTGAGATGAATGGAATACAGAAGAAGGCATCATTGAAGTGTAATACAGAATGCCATGGCCTGGTGGATGGTAGAATTTCAAGCAGGGTGTAGGAAATAGGAGCTACTGGATGTATATCCTCGGTGGCTTCACTGACTGTCCTGATATCCTTTACCAGGTTTCCAGCAGCCCATGGGGCTCTCGTGGTCAGGCCAATCCCAGGATATGGAGCTCACCTGAGCTGCACCACCCATCACCACAGCCCACGGGGCTCTCGTGTTCAAGTCCCTCCCAGGGTATGGAGCTCACCTGTGCAGCTACCCAGCAGCCCATGGGGCTCTCATAGTCAGGCCCTTCCCAGGATACAGATCTCCCATGGGCAGGCGCCCAAGCAGGGCTGGACACACAGGAACAGTGCACATAGCCCACCTTGCAGAGAACCCCCAGCTCACCTGTCGCTCACAGCTGACACAGAACACCTCAGAGCAGGACTTGAAGTAACAAACAGCAGCTCTGACAGGTCTGTGACCCTGGCTATCACTCTGTGCAGCCTCTCTCTGCCTGGTCTTCCAGACACTTCCACTGCAGCCAGGGCACCAGGCCTCTGTCTCCACCCACCATCACTCCTCTCCCTGACTCCTGGGTTCCTCTCATTAGGATAGGGTCTTCTTGAAGTTGTTTGCCACTCATGGACCAGATAAAATGATAAGAAAACAAGCGGCAGCTGCAGCCCCTTGTCTAGCCTGACTCTCAAGGGCCCACACCTGTTCCTTGGGCCTGGCCCGTTTAGCAAGTTTCATTTTCTGCTACTGTGAGCCCCTGAGGGGTGAGGATTGGCTGATTTGGGCAGCCTGACACTGCCTGCCTGCCCTCCCCAGGTGTGCCTGGGTTGAGGTCAATATAAACACCTCTCCAGGCAGCTAGAGCCCCTTTAGCTGTGCCTGATGCCATATTCTCTGCCCCGTCAGCAGTGTCGGGGCTGGGGTGGTGGTAGGGAGTGAGGGGCCGTGGCTTTGTGGGTGGCCCAGTGTGAGTGGGTCTCTGCTGGACTTTCCACAGGAGTTGCTAGGCTGCCACCTGCTAAAGAAGAGGATGTGTCATCCATACCTGCCGCTGGAATTTCTCCCCAGGCAGAGGTGAGGCAATAAAAAAGCAGTGGGGGCCGTGGCAGGAGGGGTATCTCAGGCAGGGAAATGGAAAGCTTCCAGAAGAGCATCTGGGGCCAGGACCATCCTGACTGGCCTGCAGGCACCAAGTCGGCCTGCGTGCTGTCGCTGGTGTGGCTCCACAGCCCTTCCTCTAGGCTTGCAAGTGCTTGTACATATTCAGGTGTTTTACCTGGAAAGGGTGGGAAGAGTTCAGCTGCAGCAGGACTGGGGCTCAGCTCACATTTACTCACAGACGCCTTAACACAGTCCCCCCAGCTTTGCAATGAGGATGCTCCTTGTCGGGGGAGCGCTGCTGACTCCATGGGAGACGATTTCCCACCTCTGACCAACTTAAGAATTTTTTACCACTGGAGCAAGTGCCCTGATACGATTTTCCTCTGTATAACTGGTGGGTTCTGTTTTTTTTTTTCTTTTTTTCTTTTTGGTTCAAGGTAGATTTTATTTATTCCTCTTTTTTTTTTAATTTCGAGATATAAACATTGAAATAATGCATTAATATAAAGACGTCTATGTGAAGGGAAATACTTTTTTTCTGTTTTCTTTTATTAAATGCTATTTATTTTTATTTTTTTAAATTTATTTCTTTTATACAACAGGTTCTTATTGGATATCTATTTTATACCTAAAATTGTGCACATGTGAATCACAGTCTCCCAATTCATCCCACCACCACCCTCACATGGCGTTTCCCCCTTGGTGTCCATATGTTTGTTCTCTACATCTGTGTCTCTATATCTGCCCTGCAAACCGGTTCATCTGTACCATTTTTCTAGGTTCCACATATATGCATTAATATACAATATTTGTTTTTCTCTTTCTGACTTACTTCACTCCGTATGACAGTCTCTAGATCCATTAAGGTCTCTACAAATGACCCAATTTCATTCCTATGTATGGCTGAGTAATATTCCATTGTATATATGTACCACATCTTTATCCATTCGTCTGTCTGTGGGCACTTAGGTTGCTTTCATTACCTGGCTATTGTAAATAGTGGTTCAATGAACATTGTGGTGAATGTGTATTTTTGATTTATGGTTTTCTCTGGGTATATGCCCAGTAGTGGGATTGCTGGATTATATGGTAATTCTATTTTTACTTTTTTAAGGAACCTCCATACTGTTCCCCATAGAGACTGTATCAATTTACATTCTCAACAATAGTGGAAGAAGGTTCCTTTTATCCATACCCTCTCCAGCATTTGTTGTTTGTAGATTCTCTGTTGATGCCCATTCTAACAGGTGTGACATGACACCTCATTGTAGTTTCCATTTCCATTTCTCTAATAATTAGTGATATTGAGCAGGTTTTCATGTGCGTACTGGCCACCTCTATGTCTTCTTGGAAGAAATGTCTATTTATATCTTCTTCCTTTTTTGTATTGGGTTGTTTGTTTTATTAATATTGAGCTGCATGAGCTCTTTATATATATTGGAGATTAATCATTTGTCCATTGATTCGTTTGCAAATATTTTCTGCCATTCTGAGGGTTGTCTTTTCATCTTGTTTGTAGTTTCCTTTGCTTTGCAAAAGCTTTTACGTTCCCTTAGGTCCCATCTGTTTAGTTTTCTTTTTAATTTCATTACTATAAGAGGTGGATCAAAAAAGATCTTGCTGTGATTTACGTCAGAGTATCCTTCGTAAGTTTTCCTCTCAGAGTTTTATACTATCCGGTCTTACATTAAGGTCTCTAATCCATTTTGAATATATTTTTATGTATGGTGTTGGGGAGTGTTCTAATTTCATTCTTTTACATGTAGCTGTCCATAATTCCCAGCACCAATGATTGAAGAGACTGTCTTATCTCCATTGTATAGTCTTGCCTCCTTTGTCATAGATTAGGTGACCATAGATGTGTAGGTTTATCCCTGTGCTTTCTTTTTTTTTTTCCTTTTACACGTTTATTGGAGTGTAATTGCTTTACAATGGAGTGTTCGTTTCTGCTGTATAAAAAAGTGAATCAGCTATACATATACAAATATCACCAGATCCCCTCCCTCTTGCATCTCCCTCTCACACCCCATATCCCACCCCTTTATGTGGTCACAAAGCACCGAGCTGATCTCCCTGTTCTATGTGGCTGCTTCCCAGTAGCTATTGGTGTTACATTTGGTAATGTATTTATGTCCATGCCACTCTCTCACTTCGTCCGAGCTTATCCATCCCCCTTCCGGTGTCCTCAAGTCCTTTCTCTATGTCTGTGTCCTTAATCCTGTCCTGCCACTAGGTTCTTCAAAATCTTTTTTTTTTCTTCATTAGATTCCGTATATCTCTGTTAACATACAGTATTTGTTTTTCCCTTTCTGACTTACTTCACTGTGTAGGACAGATTCTAAGTCCATCCACCTCAGTACAACTAACTCAGTTTTGCTTCTTTTTATGGCTGAGTAATACTCCATTGTATATATGTGCCAGATCTTCTTTAAACTTTCATCTGTCGATGGACACTTAGGTTGCTTCCATGTCCTGACTATTTTAATAGAGCTGCAATGAACATTTTTCTACATAACTCTTTTTGAATCATGGTTTTCACAAGGCAAATGCCCAGTAGTTGGATTGTTGTGTAGTATGGTACTTCTATTGTTAGTTATTTAAAGGAACCTCCGTACTGTTCTCCCTAGTCCCCATATCAATTTCCATTCCCACCCACAGTGCAAGTGTGTTCCCTTTTCTCCAATAAAGGCCTCTCCAGCATTTATTGTTTTGTAGAATTTTTTGATGATTGCCACTCTGACTGCTGTGAGGTGATACCTCACGGTAGTTTTGATTTGCATTTCTCTAATGATTAGTGATGTTCAACATCCTTTCATGTGTTTCTTGGTAATCTGTATATCTTCTTTGGATAAATGTCTATTTAGGTCTTCTGCCCGTTTTTGGATTGGGTTGTTTGTTTTTGTGATATTGAGCTACATGAGGTGCTTGTAAAGTTTGGAGATTAATCCTTTGTCAATTGCTTCATTTGAAAATATTTTCTCCCATTCTGAGGGTTGTTTTTGCATCTTGTTTATGTTTTCCTGTACTGTGTAAAAGCTTTTAAGTTTCATTAGGTCCCATTTGTTGATTTCTGTTTTTATTTCCATTTCTCTAGGAGGTGGGTCCAAAAGGATCTTGCTGTGATTTATGTCATAGAGTGTTCTGCCTATGGTTTCCTCTAAGTGTTTTATAGTGTCTGGTCTTATATTTAGATCTCTAATCAATTTAGAGTTCATTTTTGTGTATAGTGTTATGGAGTTTTCTAATTTCATTCTTTTATGTGTAGGGGTCCAGTTTTCCCAGCACCAATTACTGAAGAGACTGTCTTTTCTCCATTGTATATCCTTAGCTCCTTTGTCATAGATGAGATAGCCATAGGTATGTAGGTTTATCTCTGGGCTTTCTGTCCTGTTCCATTGATCTGTGTTTATGCCAATCTACATACACTTGATTCCATTATGCAGACATATAAATACATAGGTTTCAAGTTTATTACCAGTCAGATATATTCCTCTTCAGTGAATAGGGTGTTTTGTGTCCAGTTCATTGAGAAATGAGTAGGTCTTGTCTATTACATATTTGGTATATGGAATGGGATCTGTGCTAAGTTCAAACTCTGCTTTTACACATCACCCCACGTCACCTTTCCCCTTAAGGAGGAATAAGTGTGTTTTCTAAATTTGTAACTCTGTTCACATTTCAAATTCAGTTCATGTGTAGCCATGTTTACATTCCCTCTATAAGTGATATATTACAATAATTTTGTTTTTTCTTTGTGGCTCATTTCACTTAGCATCATCATACCTAAAGCCACTCATTATGCTGCTACTGGCCTTATGACATTGATTTTATGTCTGAGTGACATTCCATTGTATATAAGTACCACAACATCTATATCCATTTTTTCCCTTTCCTGGGATATTTAAAGTGTACCAAAGTCCAGGTTCTTGTAAACAGAGCAGCCCTTAAGTTTGAGCTGGCTGTGTGTTGTGGATTTTTAGTTTTCCGAAAATACACGTCCATGAGTGGAAGTGTGCTATGCTCTGTAGCTCTGTTTTAGAAAACAACATACAGTTCTCCAGAGAGGCTGTTGGCAATTTACATCCTGTCCATCGGCATAACCAGACTCCCTTTTCTCCATGGCCTGTCCTGCATTTGTGGTTTTTACACTATTTGTGGATGGCCCTTTTGACTGGAGGTAAGGGACACTTCTATGTAGTGTGGATTTGCAATGCCTGATGGCTTGCTTGCCCAAAAATGGTGAATGCATTTTTTCCCGAATATATTCAAGAAAATACACATACTCCCTTTCGGCCTAGGGCAAAATTGTCGAAGTTCTGTCACTTTTCATGTGCTTTAAAGACAACTCCAATCTACCTCTTGAAATCTGTTTCCTTCAATTCTGCCTTGCATTCAAATCCTCTTCACTGCCTTACCTCAATATATTTCTGGATGATAGTTGTCCTTTATAACTCTGCAAGTTTGTGAATTGCTGTGCCCCTGATTTCCATTTTTCAACTGGCCTCTTTGTGAGCTGGCTGCAATACCTCAGGATGGCTGTAGGTCCTAGTCTGGTTCTGGGGTGTCAGGCTGAGCCTTTGGTTAATTCTTCTTGCTGATGGGAACCTAGAGTGACATGTGCACATCCAAACACCTACAGCTAATCTCTCATTTGTTTCCCCTCTTCCTGTTCATCCTCTGCACAATTTGCAAACTGTGCATAACAGGAGGGTAAAGGCGCTGACACTCCAAGTTGGGGGATTTTTAGTAATGCAGCTGGAATGGCGAAGCCGAGCACGACAAAAGGAAAAATGAGGTACCTTTTAGAAAACTTTCCCAATTACACAGTGTACCTTCCACTGGGTTTCCCATGCATGCTTTAACTGTAAGAAGATTCCCTTAAACTTGGAGAGTTGGGACCACTAGAATGGGTAGTACACAGTATTGCTCTAAGTGGTGTTCTTTTGCTCACACAAACTCAACAATCTTGTCAGCCCCAAGTGTCCAGTTTTATGTCTCATCCAGCTGTGGGTGTAAAGGTGGACAATCCAGGTTGCATCACAGGCCCTGAACGTAATTCTTAAGGCTTTCCCTCCGTTTCGCTGTTTTTGCATTTTGCTTTTGAAATTTATTTTTATAAGGGTATTTAGCTGAATTTCAGTGCTGTGTTCATGCCGTTATACACACACATGACTCCTTTATGGAGACATGAGAATACATATGTTTTAAAATTCTTGGAGTCAGATATATTCCTCTGCAATGAATAGGGGGTGTTGAGTCGAGTTCATGGTGCAGGGAGTAAGTGATGTCTATTACATACTTGGTTTATGTAACGGTATCTGTGCTAATTTAAAACTGTGGTTTTATGCATCAACTCACCTCGCCTTTCCCGATAAGAAGGCAGAATATTGTTTTCTAAGTGTGTGACTCTGTTGTGTTTGTAATTCAGTTCATTCGTAGCCAAGTGTACATTCCCAAAATAGTGATATCTTATGATAAGATTTGGTACTCGGTTATCTTTCCTAACTCAGTTCATATGTAGCCATGTTTACAGGATCTTCATAAGTGATATCTTATGATAAGTTTCTTTTTCTGTGTGACTTATTTCACTTAGAATCATCGTACCTGAATCCACTCATTTTGCTGCTACTGGCCTTATGACATTGATTTCATGGCTGAGGGGTATTCCACCGTATGTAAGTAACACAATTTTTTGAACCATTTTAATCTTTCCTGGGATATTTAAGTTGTACGCAAGTTGAGGTTCTTGTAAGCAGTGCAGACCTAAACTTTGGGGTGGCTCTGACTTATTGATTTTCAGTTTTCCCAAGGTATATTCCCTAGACTGCAAGTGCCCTTGGCTCTGTAGCTCGGTTGTTTACTTGTTTATGGAACACAATGCACTCCTCCAGTGACGCAGTTGGCAATTTATATCCCACCCATCAGCATAACAAGGCTCCCTGTTCTCCAGGGCCTGTCTTGCCTTTCTGCTTTTTATCCATTTTTTGGATGTGCCTTTTGACTGGTGAGAAGTGATACTTCTTTGGAGTGAAGATTTGCATTGCCCGCTTGCTTGCTTAGCCAAAAAGGGCGTATGGGTTTTCTCTTGAATATATTCATGAAAAAACGCATACGCCCTTTTTGGCCAAGTGCATCATTGTCAAAGTAGTGCCCCTCTTCCTGTGCTTTAAAGGCGATTCCAACGTACCTCTTGAAATCTGTTTCCTGCTATTCTGCCTCGCTTTCAAGTCCGCCTCATTGCCTTCCCTCAACAGATTTTTGGATGATAGTTGTCCTTTATTAATCTGCCAGTTTGTGAATTGCTGTGCCCCTGAGCTCCATTTTTTAACTCGTTTTTTGTGAGCTGAACGCAAGTCCAAAATTTTGGTTCAGGAACTCTACTGGTTCCCGGTGGGTGGCGGAGACTTTGGTTAATTCTTCTTCCAACCGGGATATAAGAGTGACATGTGCCCGCCCAAATGCCTAACAGCTACTCTCTCATTGGTTCTCCCTCTTCCCTTTTATCCTCTGCCACATTGGCAACCTGTGTGAACCAAGAGGTTAAAGGGGCTGTCTCTACAAAATGGGTGATTGATAGAAAAGCAGTTGGAAATTCAAACTGGAACACCAGGAGAGAGAGTATTAGGTGAGTTTTAGAAACCTTTCATATTCACACTGTGTCCATTCTCTAGGTTTCCCGTACATATTATAACTGTAGTAATATTCACTTCAACCTGGAGAGTTGGGACGCATGGAATGGGTTCCATGCATTATTGCTTTAAAGGGTCTGCATTTGCTCACACAATCTCACCAATCCTCTCAGTCCCATGTGTCCAGCCTTCTGCCACATCCAGCTGTCGTTGTAGATAAGGTCATTCCTGGTTTCATCAGATACCCTGAAGGAATTGTAAAGAATTTCCCTTTTTTTTCTTCTTTTTCAAATTCCTTTTTATAGTGGGTTTGAGCTGATTCTCGCTGCCATGTTTATGCCAGTCTAGACACACTTGATTCCCTACGGAGATATGTAAATACATAGATGTTAAGATTCTTACTAGTCAGATATATTCCTCTGTGGGAAATATGGTGTTTTGAGTCCCTTTCTCTGAGTAAGGAGTAGGTCTTGTCTATTCCATAGTTGGTTTTTGGAACGGTACCTGTGCTTATATCAAACTCTGGTTTTATGCATCACCCCAACTCTCCTACCCCCTTAAGCGGGCATAAGCGTGTTTT